>NC_138187.1:99960742-102425742 GCF_964194105.1 Spermophilus citellus
AAGGTGTTGAGCAACTGAGCAAAGTGACAGGTGACAACAGTGGCCAGAGGAAGCACTCACGTTCCCAAGCGTACCACCAGTGTGACCACAGAAGAGAACCAAGGTGTCCCCACGGGACATGCTCCAAAGGATCCCTCCTTGTCCTGCCGACACACCAGGGTGACCATTCTGCCTGCAGTCGATGCCCATTTCAGCTGGCGAGGGAGAGCAGGAGGGGCCATGTGGCCACCTCACCTCCCTCTCAGGCCCAAGCCTCACTAGCAGAGGCCAGAGAGCTGCGGGTTCACCAGCAGCTGGAGGGAGGTTTGTGGTGGTGGCAGCAGCAGCAGCAGTTTTGGGAATCCACAGGAACTTAGAGTCTGGGAGGTCACTTGCACACACGGCCCATTCTTCTGCCCTGTGTGTTCTCAGAGGATCCAGACTCAATAGCCTCTGAAAGTGGACTCTGCTCAGGTCTGCAGCATCCTGGGCACGCTGGGCCGCTGACCGTGGTGCTGAAGGTCAGACAGTTGGAGAAAATCATGCAGAGACCATAGCAGCAGGTCAGAGCCCAGGTGATTTCTGCAGATCACTCCCCGCCCAGTGCCTCCTTTGGTTGATGAGGAAGCAGAAGGTCAGAGAAGGAAAGGGATTCACTGGAGACCACACAGCAAACTTCAGAATGGGCCTGGGAGCAGCCTCCAGCTGCTTGCACAGATACAGCTCATTTCCTGGAAACTCCCTGAGAGACATCTGCTGCCCAGAGTCACCACTGGTTCTGGGACTCCAGACAGGCATTTCCAGGGGCTGTGGGAACCCACACAGCTCCAGGATGGCCCCCTAGGCTGAATGGGCGGCCCTTTTCTCTCTCTGCCTCCAGCCCCAGCGGCCTTCCTACCTACTGCCTGCCCCCTCACTGCCTTTCCAACCCCTGCAGACAGAGGCGCCCCCTCCAGCCTCTGGGCCAGGTGGGCCTTCTGATGGCATTTTCAGGCCTCCCAGCTGTTTCCATGTTGAAAATAGTCAAAATCAGTGAGGGTCCTACTTCCACTCACAAAGCACCTCTGGAGCAGTGAGACCTAGTCATTAAGGCCTGGCCAATGCTGGCTTTGCATGACAATGACAGAGTGGTGACAAAGGACCTGTGGCCCTCAGGGCTGGAGCATTTACTATCTGGCCCTTGACAGCCTCTTTTCAGGGACCCCATGGTGACTCTAGCACCAGCAGCCTTGTAGTGGCTGTCCTCTGAATGGGACACTCATCCTCTGATGGCCATAGGAACTGTCCCTTACTTCCATGTGTCATCTCCTCACTGGACCTGTCTCTGTCCTGCTCCCTGCACCTGCATGGATGCTCTCAGATCCCTCTACCCTGCCTACCGAATTTGTGTGACTCACCCATCTGCCTTCGTCTTCCCTAGAGTCTCGCTGCCTTAGCGGCAGGAGCATGGTCATTCCTGATGGCCCTGATCCAGCAACTAGCGAGGGCCTGGCACACAGCAGGTGCTTGGTGAACACTTGTTGACTGAACAACTGTTTGCCGCATCACACAAGGAGCGGGCGGAAGCCAGGAGCAAACCCCCAATCCAGCCTTCATATAGGAAGTCCTGCGATATTTTTGGTAATAAATGGGTGTGGGGGGAAGAAGTGCTGCAGTGAATTCCTCCGTGAACAGAAGACAATGGGGTGTGGGAGGATGGAGTGTATGGGCACATCGGGAGGAGCTGTTTAGGATAAATGAGGCGACAGCAAGAAATCCCTGGAGATGGCTGACCAAAGATGGGCACCCTGCCCAGGGCAAGCCATTGCTGCTGTTACCCTCACTAACTTCGAGGTCAGGAGGCCCACGCTTCTGCTGAGAAGGGTCAGAGAGAATCTTCCAGGCTTTGAGGGACTCATAGTCTCTGTCCCCACCCCTGGACTCTGTTGTCCTAGGGTGAGAACAGCCAGGGAACACAGGTATGTGAGCTTATGGGACATGTTCCCAACAACCTGCACTTGGCCTTGGGGTGCCAAAGATCCAGCCTGTTTCAGAATATGCATAGGTGGGGTGGGGGATATCCTCAAGTCTGGAGGCAGGTGGTCTCCTGCTGAGCCAGGCACACATTCCACCCACGTGGGATGGAGCTGTTGCACCTACTACCCCAGAGAGCTTTGAAGCAAAATAAGAACCAGAAGCTGTCCCTTGCAGAAGGACCTAAGAGAGGGAATCCCCTAGTCGGGAAAGCTCAGTTGTGACTTTCTGGAGGTGGGAGGGTCTGCAGTTTCGGACAGCCAGGCCACCTGCCCACATACAAGACGGGTGGTGGGTGCTTGCTACAGTTTGGATCTCAACTACAGATCTGACATCTTAGACCCAGGTGCTAAAGGCTTCCTCAGCCTCCTCTTGGGAGGCAGAATATTTAGGAGACGGCACCTGGTGGAAGGAAGAGAGGTCGCTGGGGACATGACCCTGAATGGGCTATGAACCCTGGTCCCTTTCTGTCTCTCCCTTGGCTTCCCACCCACCATGAGGTGAGCAACTCACTCCAAAATGTGCTCCCGCCACAATAACTGTGCCACCGCAGGTCCAAAGCCATAGGCCAAGCCACCATGGACTGAAATCACTGAAGTCATGAGCCAAAATAAACCTGGACTCCTTAGAAAGTGGTGATCCAATGTAATCAGCACAGTGGTGCAAGGCTGAATGACCCAGGGCTCCAAGGGAGAGAAGGACCGTGCTAGTGGGAGGCCAAAAGATGTCCAGTTTCAACCCTTTAACCTTCCCTCCCCTCCAGGCCACGCTCAACAGAGTTCACCCTGCATGAGAGTCTGTCCATCCATAGATTCCATTGAGAGATTCATCATTCTGGACCAAGCTGGAAATCACAGGCCAGGGGTGCCGCTCATTAGATTTGCTGGCAGTGGGCCGGTGGAACCCCATCCCCAGCACTGAGGCTCTCAGACAGGAGGAGATGACAGGCCGGGGACCTGCAAGAACAAAAGCAAGTTCACAATGGGTCACGGGGAGGCCATGGATATTTTCCAATTTCTAACATCTATTGTAAATGACGCTCCAGAGAAATGGTACCATGTATACTGACCCAAGAGCCGTGTGCAAAGGTCCACACAAGCAAGGCCCAGGGGCCTCCACACCTGTGTTCATCCAAGGTAATGATCAGGGGGTGCATCCAGGGTTCAGTGGAACCACGTTGAAACCCAGGGAAAGAAGCCCCATGTCTGTTCCCCACTAGTGGTGACTCCAGGGACGCTGCATCGAATCTGGGCAGCAAACAATACCTCTTGCAGGGCTGGGGATATGGCTCAAGCAGTAGCGTGCTCGCCTGGCATGTGTGTGGCCTGGGTTCGGCCCTCAGCACCACATACAAACAAAGATGTTATGTCCGCCAAAAACTGAAAAATAAATATTAAAATTCTCTCTTCGTCTCTCTCTCTCTCTCTCTCTCTCTCCTCTCTCTTAAAAAAAAATACCTCTTGCAAATCCACTCGGTAAGCATTCAGATCACGTGTGAATGTCCAGGGGGGTGTGGACTGGGCTGCTGTGGCCTTGTTAGGGTTTCCCAGCCCAGTCAGGCTCTGGACGGGGTCCATGCTGTGGCTGCAGATGCCCACATGCTGATGCTCAGGCTTCTGCTCCTTGGATCTGTCCTGCTGTCCTTCCCCTTACTGAGGGTGGGTGTCTAAATCTGAGCTGCTTACATGGGGTGACGGGTGTTCTGCTGTTTTCTGTGCATGTCTTTATACTTACTGCATCTTCTCAATAAACTGACCCTTTTGCCATTGGTCGATGCTCTTCTCTTTCTTTGTAGCTCTGTGTGTCTTGTCTGTATTATTCCGTCTGAGGAGACACGCCCATGTTGCCTATTGGCATATCTTTTCCCACCTGTTTGCATCTCACCTATTTGTTTTCTGGAGTTTAAGGTGAATATTCAAGATCCTGTTTTTCAATCTACTCTGAGGATCTCGACCTTTTGATTTCAGGGTTTAATCCATTTCTCTTTGGTGTGATCACTAATGGGGTGGATTCACACCTGCCATTTGGGCATTTCTTTGGATATAGCATATCCGGGTTGCTTCTCTCTTCTTCCACTTAAGGCTTCTTTATTGCTAAGTGGACAATCTCCAATGTGCCTATTTAATTCCCTTGTTTTATTTTAAAATTTAACTTCTTAGTAATTGTCCTAGGGATTATAAGCTTCTTAAAACAGTCTAATTCATATTAATGTAACAATTGTCCACTTTATGCTTTGAATTAGTCCTTGCTGCCCTGCTACTGTGACTGATTTTTAAAATGGACATGTTTTTTTTTCTCTTCCTCTCCCCCTGAAGCTCTCTAATCTCTTCCCTCCCTAATCCCAGGGGAAACAGGATGACCTTTCTTCCCCATTCTGTGCAGATTGATCTGTCCCTGAGTACACATAGGAATGAGGTAATCCAGACTCTGGGGATGGCACCAGAAGATCTCAGAAATGACTGTCTCCCAAATTAACAGGTGAATTACAGCTGCAACTGAGACCACCTGGAGTGTCACCTTTGAGCCACCTCTTTAACAGCCCCCTGTTCCTGCTGATGGGCAGAAGCACAGCCTCTGGGACAGGAGTCCCCTGTGCTTCTCTTCTGCTAACAAAGCAATAACCATTCTTTTTCCTTTTTCTCAAAACTGTGTCCTCATTACTGGATGGGCATCAGGGAAAAGAACCGAGCTTTTTGGCAACATCAATACTACTTTAGCTGCAGTATCATGCAACACTCGGTTCCAATGTAGTTCATCCTCTCCCAATTCCCTTGTGCCATTTTTTTTTTAAAGCAGATTTTATCTTTGTGCAGTGTAAGTCCTTCAACTGAGTTTGGTTGTTCTTGCTTTAATGTGATTGTCCTTTAAAGCAGACACAGGAAGGGAGGTGTGTGCGTCCTGTCACGTCCACCTGTAAACCAGGAGGTCAGGACAGTCTTTGGTCTGCTCGGTCTTACCTGTGTGGATTCCAGTTATCATCTAGGGTCTGGTAAATCTTTGGGATGGAGAAGGGGAAACAGCCCCTTGGAGATGTGACAGACACCACTGTCTCACCTAGATTCAACAGTTTCTCTTGTTTAAGCCCTGGTTCTGATTAATGTCAGAGTTCAGAAATGGCTGATTGTAGTCATGGTGCTTGTATTTCCATTGTTTCTGTGGGACAGTGAGTTCCTCAGGTCCTTACTCTCTGACTACAGTAGTCAGTTGCTCTGGGTGAATTTTAAGGTGAATTTTTTGTTCATTGTTGGTTTTTGTCATTTTGAATATGGAGGTATGATGTGCACTTTTACTATTTAGGTAAAGTTCTTTTTTATTTCTGCAAAAATTCTTTAACTGTAACTCAAAATAATCCTTATTTTCACTATTTCTATTGTGTTTTTCAGGGACATAAATTGTATCCAAGGTTAAGCAAAAGAAAAAAATTAAAAAGGAAATGATACTATCCCCTAGAAAAAACTCACAAAGAATACACAGCGACCTTTGCAAGAAGTGAACAAACTAATTGGGAGAAAAGTAGACTGTCCGCCCTCAGGGGCAGGTTTGCTGGATTCATCCTGTGGGAAGTCCTTGCTTTGGGAAGCCCGTCACCAGCTTTTATTATGCTCTAAGCATAGTGCTCTGGCGCCACCTAGTGCTGCAAACGAGTAAAGGCCGCTTCGCTTCGGCTTTGCCTGCCTCTTAACTGGCCCTGCCCCATCCTCCCCACACTCCTCCTTTTTCCTCCTCTAATAACCAAGTTTTCTGGTCAAACTTAGGTTTGGATCATAATATGTGATTAATAGAACCAAAATAGGTTATTTATATTCTATGTTTACTCTTAGGCAGAGCTCCGCAGGTTTGAGAAAGTGTCACATTGTCTTGCAGTAAAGCGTTAGGACTCTACAGATGGGACTCTCCAACACTGCCCTCCTCCCCTTGTTTCTGCACTGCTTCACCCCCATGGACTGAGGGGTAGCGCACCTGCCCCCTCCACGTCCCCTCCGATGTCCCAGGAGATGCCTATCGCGATGCACCACGCTTGCTTCACCTGCAGCTCCGGGGGCGGTGGGGAGGGGGGTGGTGCAGCGGGACCCTGCCCATTCCTGCTGTGGCCTCTTCACCGGCTCCTCCAGGTGTCCACATGCTCCTTGCTCCGCAGAAACACCTCCATTTCTGTTCCTGAACCTTTAACAAAGGTGCAGCTTTCCCAGGATACTGCCATTCCCATGCACAGCCCTGCCTGCTGCCTTCTCCAAGTCCAGGTCTCCATCTGATACCTCCCCAAAGCTCCAGAAAGAACTCCCCCCACTGTTCCTCAAGGCCCCTGGCAACTCAAATTCAGTGTAGCCATGTCCCCATAGCTTCAGCAACGTCACAGCAGTCACCTCAACCAGACCCTGAAAGCCCTGGATACCTGTCCCATTCCCACCGCAGGGAACTGGTCTCTAAGCCCTGGCTCCCTTCTGATCCTCAACCCCACTCCCTTCCTGCTAGCACAGGTGGCAGGGACCTGGCCCCATCCTGACTTGAAGCCCTCCGGTGCCCTTGGCTGGCCTAGGATAGGTGTGATGAACTTTGATGGCTCTGCTCAGTTTCCACAGGTTCCAGTGTGACCTTCTCTGGACATGTAGACTGTCCTGGCTGACATTTCCCCAGCTTGCCATCTTTCTCATGCAGATCTGCCTAGAGTGCCTTGTATGTTTATGTGCCTGGAGAGCTAATGCTCAGCCTTAAGGCCCTCTGAGCTTGTCGCACTCTCGTTGTGTCCATCTGCTCTTCAATGCCCCAGCATTCCTGTACACCTGGACACACTGCCCCTCCTGATACAGCGCACAGCACATTTGATTGCAAGTGTCTGTCGATTCCCTGGCTCCTCTTAGAGTTTGTGAACTCCTTCACAGTGGGGACTATATTTTATTTATCTTTGCTTTCCCAGTGCTCAGCAAAATGCCTGGCAGACAGAAAGTGCTCAATAAATACTTGATGAACCAGGACAGATGAACAAGAGCACGTCTTCAGGGTAGGAATGGGCCTGCTGCATGGACAATCCTCCTGTATCCAAGCACATGAAAGTGATTGTGCTGTGCGGGTCTCAGCTGGGGTGATGGACTGGTTCACTCATTAACATATGTAAGCGCCCAGGGCTTCCAAGCAATGAGGAGCTGGGCAAACACCCACGGTGTCTAATAAATGCAGACAAGGCTGGATAGTGTCTCAGGCTGAAGGCAGACACACTGTGAGGCTTTTACTGTGATCCAGTGCCCTTCATGGCTGGTGCCTCTCTGCACCCCACTCCATGTGGGAACACCGGGATTGCTCTTACTGGTCCTGAACACTCAGCTGGGAGCAATGCTGCTGCAGGCCACACCCAGCCAGGGAACATGAAGGCGCCCCTGTCAGAGAAGTGTGCCGCTTCTGGGACAGTGGGTAAGCATGAGGCAGGGTGAGCAGGTTTGAGACCACGGAGCCTCTCACCTTTGTTCTTCTGCAAGGCCCCAACCACAAGACTTGGTCCGCTTGTTCCTAAGAAGGACAAGTCCCTTTGATGTCTCTTTCCAAAACCTGCTCTCAGAAGAGATCTGAAGTACATCTACTGCAAAATTTAAACTAACAGCTTAGAGATTATTACTTCAAGGGTTCTGTCTACTAGGTTTTTCTAGTAGAGAAAGTTGGCTAATGGTTAATAAATAGCCAACTGCTGCCTGGGATTATGCATTAGGAAATATATAAAAAGACATAAAAAAGACAGGGAGCCTAAGGACCTTCCAATATTACTGCGGAATGATGGTTATCTTTTCTATGCACCAACTGGACAATGGGGGAGCAGAGAGAAGAGAGTTGGGACAAAGGTCCAGCCAAGGGCTCAGGTAGCACTTAGAAAGTCCGGGGTAGGCAGGCAGTCCCTCCTTTCGGGCAGTCTGTGCTCAGGAGAGATTACATTAACTGTTGTGTGGCCAGACTTTGAGGTTGGGTAAATCTTCTAGTGCAGCCAGCAAAGAAGGTCATGGCCAAGGCACAGAAAGTGTTCTGGTCTGTCGCGTGGCCTGAGGACACTCTTGATTTTGGGGCCTTGCTTAGGAGAGTCAGGAATAAGGGGAGGGGATTAGCAGAGGCTGAGAAGAGAGGCCACGGGCCAAGGGACTGCGCAGGGATGGGCGGCGGGGGAGGCGCCTCCAAGCATCCTCGGGCCGCTGCCGCGGAGCACCATGGGAGAATCTCTCCTCCCTCGGACATGGCGCCTCCCATTGCGCCGGCAGCGGCGGGTCCGGGCGCCGAGGTCCGCGGGTCCCGGCTGAGGATCTGCCCGGGCGGCGAGGCCGGGGAGGGCGGCGGCGGCGCGGCCCGGGCGCGCGCGCGGTAGACCAAGCGCCCAGACGGCCAGCGATCCCGGCGCCGCGGAGGGCCAGCGCCGGCGCAGGCATGGTGTCCCAGGCGCTGCAGCTGCTCCGGCAGGGCGTGTGGGCCGCGCTCACCGGGGGCTGGTACCACGACCCGGAGCAGAGCCGGTTCACCAACAGCTGCCACCTCTACCTGTGGCTGTTCCTGCTGCTGCTGCCCCTGGCCTTGCACCTGGTGAGTCCTGCACGCCCAGGACGGGCGCAGGGGAGGAAGGGGCCTGGATGGAAAGTGAGTGGGTTGCAGCGGCTCCCCAGGGGCTGGAGCGGCGGGTGTCTGGGGTCAGGGGCAGAGAGATGGGGCCCAGGGGTCACGGGAAGGGAAGGGCGGAAAGGACTTCGGGGGCTCCTGACTCATTAAGAATGGATGCCAGGTGCGGGATGAGTCAGACTCTGCCTGCCGCCAAGCGCTGAGCTGAGCCGGTGTGGTAGGTGCACAACACAGGGCTCAGCTGGTTAGCTTAGCACGGTGCTCCCTGTGGAGTACTGCCGAAGGTAATCAGAAGGCGAACTCAAACGCAAGCCTAGGTCCGTGGCGCCCCGCTTCGTATTTTGCTTTGAGAAGGTAGATTCAGTTACTCCCTTGCCGTGTCCACCCCACTGGGCAGGGCAGCCTGTGGAAAGGTGCCATGGCTTAGTCTATCTAACCTACTTGAAGTAAACAGGCATTGCGGCCCCTTGTTGGGGCTGGTGCCTTCTCAAGGTTGTGGTAGGCGAGTGCTTCTGAATAACTACACAGATGACCTTTTGAGGTGGATTAAATATGCCTAACCGAAACAATGGAGAACCTTAGGTGAAAAGCTGTGTGTCATTAAGCTCTGTGCCAAGAATAGTTCTGACTTCTGCTAAAAGATTTTAATTCTACAACATTATTTCCTCATCTTCTCCGTAGCAAAAATCTCCAGTGAGTTTGCGTGGCTGACAGATTCTGAGTCTGATGTTTGAGGTGGTCAGTGGCTCTCTGCCCTTTTCTTTGCTCTTTTCTTGCAGTTTGTGCAGAAGGGTCAGAACTCTGGCTCTGAAAGGAGTCTGATGGCTTAAATTTTGGGTCCACCTCTACGTCTTTGACCTTGGGGGAAGGTACTTAACCTTGTCTGGTTTCTCATTTCCCATCTGTAAAATAAGAAATACAGGGTTGGGGCGGGGGCTCAGTGGTACAGCACTTGCCTAGCATGTGTGGGGCACTGGGTTCCATCCTCAGCATCACATAAAAATAAATAAAATAAAGGTACTGTGTCCATCTACAACTAAAATTTTTTTTCAAAAATAAATAAGAAATACGACAGTACTGGGTCTAAGGGGTTGTTGGGGGGATTCAACGAGATACCACAGGTAAAGCCCTATGTTGGCTTGACCTGGGACTGGACTCAGTCCTGGGCTTACAGTTCTGTTCTGCCTCTTTGGGGAAGTTTAGCCTGGTGCTGGACCTCTCGGAACCTGAATTTCCTCATTGTTAAAATGGACATGATATGATCACTTCACAGGATAATTAAATAAAATATATATAAAAGAACTTACTACAGAATCTTCGTGGAGACCCTGCAGTAAATGCAGGTGTCCTTCCATGATTGGTACATCACTTTCCCTTAGCCTGTGGCCTGGTGTTTGCTCTTTGCCTAGAAGAGGAACTTGGCTGAGTCATAGGGACCCAGGGCTGCATTCAAATCCTGCTGCTGTGGCCTATTAACTGTTTGCAGGAGCAGTATCCCCCTCACCAGCTTCCCGTTGGCATAGCAGGGGTGGGAGCCTACCCCTCCCCGGTTGCATGTGAGGACTGAGTCCATGAGTGGGAGAAACGCCTTCTCTGTGCTTGGCAGAGTGTGTGCTCACCATAAGAGGGTCTTTGTTTTCCTTCCTCACTTCTCAACTCTTTGTCCTTCAAAGCTCAGTGGAGTGGCCACGAGCTTCTGCCTTGGCTTGCCTGTTCCATGGGGCTGGACTCGGCTTCTCTTCTCATTCTGTTAGAGCACCGCGCTTCCCATGGTAGGAGGTGCTGTCTGGATTCTGCTGTGTGCCATTTCATTGGAACATGTGTGTTACCTCCACTCAGGTCATGAGCTTTCTGGGGACATGGGTATGGATCCTGGTTATTCATTTTGGTCTTCCAGGTGCCTCCCAGAGGGCTTTGTTTGATTAATGCAGATGTGTAATGAACTGGCCCATCTCTTTCTAGTCTCTCTCTTCCCCCAGAAGAAACAGAGACTTTGCTGATAGGGAAAGCTAGGTATCTTCCCTGCAGTTCCCTCCTCAGCAGCAGCCACATTAACATAGAAGGTATGCACCTAGGCATGTTCTGCTGCGTGCACGAGCTCCTTCCTGCAAACCTTCACTGAACATTTGGTGTGTGTGTATGAGTGGAATCCTTAATTTCTAATTGTGCTTTATTTAGTACCTTGATTTGTATCCTATTTTTTTATTTTTTTTATTGGTTGTTCACAACATTACAAAGCTCTTGATATATCATATTTCATACATTAGATTGAAGTGGGTTATGAACCCCCAATTTTACCCCAAATGCAGATTGCAGAATCACGTCGGTTACACATCCACAATTTTACATAATGCCCTATTAGTAATTGTTGTATTCTGCTACCTTTCCTATCTGTATCCTATTTTTGTAAATAGGAAATTCTTTTTAGGTAAGTTCCTCTTTAGTGATATTTTAAAATAATTTTTGGAAAAAAATCTGAGGATTTTATAAAGTAAAAAAAAAACTGATGCTTTAAATGATTTTATTCTTATGTTGGATCATTTTGATCAAAACAGTGATACCAAAAATTTTATATCTTTATATCAGTGTGTCTTTATCTATTGTAGAAGAATTGTGTGGGGGAGCATTTGTTGCTGTGCTTCTTTTTAATCCATGGCCTGTCTTATTCCAATAGTGACTGGCTGTCCATTTCTTACTCTGGCCTTCAGGTCTCGGAAAGTGCCCTTAGGAAAGAAAGGCCACTGCACACACCACAGGTTCTGTTCTCTGGTCTTGAGGCTTAAACATGTTCCTCTGCACTTCTTGTAAGTGTTCCACTTACAAGACTTTGGTCCAGTATGATACCTGATTGCTCACCCAATAGGGACTTATTCATGTTATTTAATGTGTCTTGAACCTTTCTGCTGTTTGCACAATTTTGGTTTAAATATTTTTTTTAAACTTTATTTTATTTATTTGTTTGGATACCAGGAATTGAACTCAGAGGCATTGAATTGACTACTAAGCCACATCCCCAGCCCTATTTTGTATTTTATTTAGAGACAGAATCTCACTGAATTGCTTAGCACCGTGCCATTACTGAGGCTGGCTTTGAACTCACAATCCTCTACCTCAGCCTCCCAAGCTGCTGGGATTATAGGTGTGTGCCACCATGCCTGACTATTTTTATGTGTGTTAAGGATCAAACTCAGTGCCTCATGTGTGCTAGGCAAGTGCTCTACCACTGAGATACAACCCTGCCTTTTAATTATCTTACTGGTTTAATTATCTTACTCTAGACAGTTCCACTGTTGGAAAAATCCACCTTTTAGTTAAATAGAGACTTTGAATATTTAAATAAACATTTTGTTAATTACTAATTATTGAGACAAACACTTCTAAACTATAGAATTTCCTTAGATTTGTTTGGTAACATGGAAAGTAGTTATTTATTAGCATTTATAAATATTTACTAGAAATGCTTAAAAATGCACAAATAAAAACATTAGGCCAATTTGGGTAATTTGCAAAGAGTTTTAATTTGATTTATTATCAAGCTAATTTTGTTTTGGACAAACTGAAAAATCACCTGTGTCCAAAGATATTTAGACTTTGGTTTTTGCACATATTTGGTCTATTCTCCGGCATTGACACTGACAGAGATTCTGGTAGAGTTTGCCCAGGTCAGCCGTGAGCCTGGTGCTGACCTCATGTGAGCTCTAAGGGGCTCCTTTTGTGTCCAAGGACATGTTCCCAGTCTTCCAGTTGTGTGGTCTGTGCCCGTTACCCCACTCCTCCAGGCCTTGTCCTCCCATCTGTGAAGCAGGGATAGTAGGCTGTATCTGGTGGATCTAGCATCTGAGGTCCAGAGAGAGCAGGCTATCCCCCCACAGTCCTCCAGAGAAGAAGTGGTAGGACGTGGGACGATAGCTGAGGTACTGTTGTGGCCAGGGCTTGACTTTCCACGACACCACACTGCCTGACATGGTTCACACTAGAGCGTGTTGAGTTCTGGGAAACAGCAGAACCCCTCGGAGTGGGGTTGTGAGGATCGCAGGGCCTTGTGTTCAGGGCTTGCTGAGTAGTGATAGAGGGGCCTGCGCAGCCTTCACCACCCCACAAGGCCCTAGTGCACATGATGCCTGGCCTGGCGCCTGTTGGGAGGAGGGCGGCCCTTCTCCTTGCAAATGGGCAGCCTGCTCTCCTCATGCTGGGGCCTTTCATTCAGCCAGATGGGATCTTTTCCCAGTTCTGCTTTTTAAATTTTGCCTTACAAAGTTTCTTTGGTAAGAACCCCTTCATTTCTAATTGCTGTGATTCTTGCTAAGTGGGATTTTCTGTAATGTCCCAGCACAGCCCTGGCCGTAGAGCAAGCCCTGGGCTCAGACTGGAGGTTATTTCCACATCTCACGAGTGCCTTTCCCACGATGGTCTGCAGCCACACCCCTGTGGGAGCTCATGCTCTCTCCTTAGGTCCTGCGTTTCCTTGGCCAGGTTTCCTTCCATCGGAGCGCCCTCCCTGACAGGGACAATTTCCTCTCTGTTCTAGCTGTGCAAATACATGACTAGTTTTCTAGTGTCTGGATCTGCGCCTGTAGCCTGCCTCCCCTCCTGGGGCCTCCTGAGATCCTCCTCAGCCACCGGTCCTGGTTGGGTGGTGCCTTCCTCAGATAAACTGTGTTTCCAAGTGCAGCGTCCAGTGCTCCCGCACACTGTTGTCTGTGTCACCTGGAGACACGGCGCACTCATGTTCCTCTTTTGCATGAGAGCAGGATCTTGCGGGTGACTGTCATTTTCTGACCTTATCTTGCAAAGATTAGCTACAAACATCAGCCAACCTCAGTCTTGCTTTATCTGCTCTAGATCCCTTCCTGCTTCCTGGGGAAGAAAACCACAGGGTGGCTCTTCATGCTGCTCAGATTTTTCTTTCTTTATTTTTGGCTAGATCTTCCCCTTAGTACTGCAGTGGTGTTCTGTCACTCTCATGCTGGGACAGGTGATGCTAACGTGCCACTTAAAGTCATGCAGGTGCTCTTGTAAGAGCTTTGTATGAACTAAGTTGTCGTATCCTCACTGCACCCTGGGGAGGCCCTGTCCCTGTGCCATTTTGCAGCTGATAAAACTGGCACAGAAAGGTACTTAATGTGTTGATGGATGCACAGCCGGCCACACCCTTACCAAGCAGCTGCAATTCTTACTGGCTGGCCTGTCCTACCTCTCACAGGCCACTTCACAGCTCGGGCCTGTATTGCTGTGCATGGACCTGATGTGCACAAGACACAGAACACTGACAGTGTGCACAAAAGCAGCTGACAGTGTGCACAAAAGCAGGTGCACAAAGGCAGGAGGTGAGTGTCCCTGATGCGCTTGTCCCCCTACCAGCCTTACGAGGTCACCTCTGCACACGGCCTCTTGAGTGTTTTTCCAATGATGTTGTGTGTGCAGGTGGGTGGACGTTTGCAGGTGGGGGCTTCAAGTTCAACCATGAGCACCTTTGTCCCCACTGTCCCTTTCCGTGTGCTCTGTGGAGTCTTCTCTACCCAAGTGCAAGCATGGACAAGCACTGTGGCTTTGGGTGCCACACCTCATTCCTGCTGTCAATGACATGCAGACTGGACTTGATCTCAGTGTCTGGCTCCACAAACCACCAAAGCTCCAGATGCTCTGGATTCACCAGGCAGGAAGGGCAGAGGGGTGGCCCGTCCTCTTCCCAGCCTTCCCTGTCCCTCGCACGGGGGCTGATGCTTCTCATGTCCTTGCCTTGGGGAGCAGCACTGATAAGCTGTTCTGGGGCTCTTAGGACATGTTCCCAGCTGACTGGCCAGGTGCTTTCCCACGTCCTTGGGGACCTCAATCCCTTTCACAGATCCTTGGGAACCTCACTTCTCTTCCCAGGTCCTCAGGGACCCTGCTCTCTTTCCAGGTCATTGGGACTCTGCTCTCTTCCCAGGCCCCGGGGGAACCCCACCCCCTTTCCCAGGTCCTCACAGATGTCACTCCCCATCCCAGATCCTCACCGACCTCACTCTTCTTCCCAGGTCCTCGGGGGCCCTGCTCCCTTCCCAGGTCCTTGGGGACCTTGCTCTTTGCCCACGCTCCTCTACCCACCATTCCCTGCAGAGGGCCGCTGTCTCCTCCCCGGGGTCGTGCACTCCTTGCCACTCCCAGGCTCCTTCAGGGCAGTGCCCTCTGGTCCAGTGCCCTCTAGGACAGTATCTACAACCAACCTAAGCCAACTCTGGCACACACCAGCCTATGGATGCTCCTGTTCTTTCCCGCCACAGTTCAAAGGGCAGGTACAGCTCAACACAGTGCCCATCAGGTCAGGGCAGCTAGCCAGCCAGCGTCCCACCTGCCACCTCTTCTGTGAAGGAATCAGACCACAGTCTACCGCCACCACTGGGGTGGGGACTCTGGCCCACGGAGCCCTCCTGTCCTGACTGTGGCCAGAGGACACGGGACTGGCTTCACACCAGGACTTTGTCCTGTCCCCAAACCTTCCAAACCTTCTTAACTCCAGCTCTGTCACCTCCTTTTCTGACTGAGGGGTTTAGGGTCATGCAACTCCTATCTGCTTGGAAATTTTTGCCTGTGGTCTGTCCCAGAAATGGCCTTGGGACCTGAGACCTGGGGGCTATGACCCGTCAGCTCTTCTGTTGCAGTTTTTGTTGGGGGCATGTGGCTGTCCCTGGCCTGCAGTCCTGGCAAAGTCCTGCTGTGGACAGCCCCTCACGTCCACCTGAGCCACTGTGCACACAAAGCTTCCTCTGACCGCTGAAGGCTGCTTCGGATTTCAGATGACTTTGACCTACTGCTAACGTTTGGTACTTGAATTTGAATTCAGATTTGAACCCATGCATTAGTTGAGATGAGGTGGTGTGTGCTGACAGAACAACCCAGCTCACAATCGCCTGGACTTTGTCAGACTTCTATTCACACTTCATGCCCAGTGTGCTCAGTGAGTGGACCTGGCTAGCAGGGGCTTCCACTCATCGTGGGCCTTCAGGGACGTGGACTGATTGAAGCTGCACTTTGGCGTGGCTGTCCATCATCATGCTCACCCCTGACCCTGGCAGGTTGTTGCCAGACACTGTGGTGGAGGCAGAGAGAGTGGCCTCCTGTACCAACTCTTGAGGCTCCACCTGGAAGAGCCAGATGCGCTTTGCCCTGAGACTTTGAAATCAGGGCAAGTCACAGGGCACACTTCAATTCACCTTAAGAGAGAAGGGCAAGGCCCACCTGTGCCTTGGGAAGTGCTGGACCATCTGGTGGATGGCACTGTGTCCATGGCAACAGCTAGCCATGTTTGGGCCTTCTGCTTGTCGTTGGGAACAGCAGGAGAGCAGAGTGGCTGCTCTCTCCCTCACAAGGTGGGCAGACATGAGTGGCACATGACAGGTGCTACCTGGAGGGAGTTCAGGTGCTCGATGGTGAAGTTAGGGACCCAATCATGGCCGTGGCACTTGGGGAAGGGTTCCCAGGAGTCCTAGCTGCTCATCTGACTATGTGAGGCACCAGCCCGGCCAGGCTGGCCGAGGAGCAGCGTCTCGAGCAGGGAGAAGGCTTGAGCTGGGATGGGAGAGTGTCCGGCTGCTTTCCTTGAGGTGGACCCAGCAGAGGTGGCAAGGCTGCGGAGGAGAAGGTGACCAGGACTGCGGCCATGGGGGCCTGGGGGTGCTGAGCATGGCAGGACACGGGCCAGCTTATGCTCTGGAAGATATCTGGCTACAGTTTGGAGACTCAGTCAGACAAGCAGGGCGAGGAAGATGGCGTTGGCCTCTCTTCCAGACTCACCCTGCATTAAAAATTTATTTCCAGTACTTTAGAAGATTTTTAAAATGGCTGTGATGTCGCAGGGTGGCCTTAGTTTAACGTTCCCTTGGCTTGTGACTTCTGGCACCTCGCACTAGAAGCTCAGTCCCCTGGTCCCTGCCGACCACCTTCACAGGTCACTCTTGGCCCTAGTGAGGCCGCTATGTAAGATGTCATTGAGTGCCAGACACCCCTTGGCTTTCTCCTGTGAAGTTGGAACTGGAGCTGCTCTTTCTGATGTCCTTTTTCACTGGGGTGTGGCATGTCACTTCTACCCCCATGAAAGAGGCTGGGTCCTTCTGTGACTTAAGATCGGATGACCCTTTCCTTTCTTTCATTCACCCTGTTTGTTCCTAGCGGTCCCAATGACAGGTCAGCTCCGGCTGGGGGAGGAGACCTCAGGAGGAAGGCGGGAGTGGCTTGATGCTGTGACGAGTGCTCCGGTGGGAGCCAGGGAGGGCCCCCTTAGGGAGGTCAGGGAGGGCTCACCTGGGCAGGTGACCCCCAGCTGAAGCCTCGAAGGTGAGGAAGGGTGAGCTCGGGGAAGTGCTCAGAGGTGGCAGGCGACAGTGAGGCCCTGGGACACAATTGGAGAGGTTGGTGGGGCTGGGACTCACAGGCCTGGTCTGACATGAGAGTTCAGGTTTAATTTTCAGCACAGTGAAATACATTTAAAAAAAAAAATCAGGTCTGAGGTATGATGGGAGTTACTTTTTTATCCCAGTGTTTATTTCAAAAGTTTCCTAACCTGCAGGAGAGCCACAAGATTAGCACCAGTGTCCTGCAGTGTGGCTTAGACTCATCAGTGGTTACACCCACCTTGTCTGCCTAATCTCCCTATGTACAATTTTAATTTTGCTGCATCATTTTAGAATAAGCATAGACTCCAGGTCACTCTGGGCATAGAGCAAGCCCTGCTAAGAACTCTGGCAGTACTTAGGGAAAGGCGCCCCCACATGAGCATCACACTCAGAAGAAGTGACGCACAGCTGTTGTCCAGCCTGAGCCCCTGCAGTCCTGGCTGGCGATGCCTCTGTAGCTGGGAGTTCTGTCTTGTTCTTTTGGATCTGGAATTCAGTCAAGGGTCACGCGTGGTTTCTGGCTGCTTGAATGGCCCTTGTTCTCCAAGGCTTTCTCTCTGTGTGGTATTGAAAGTTGTTTTGCACAAAGGTTGACGTGGACTTTTCTGATTGTTCCCCTGAGATTGGAGGCTGATGGTCCATTTTTTAAAAACTATTTCTTTAGTTGTAGGTGGACACATACCTTTGGTTTATTTATTTGTATGTGGTGCTGAGGATGGAACCCGGTGCCTCACATGTGCTAGACGAGTACTCTACTGCTGAGCCCCAGCCCAGCCCCTGATGGTGCATTTTTTGGTGTGGTTATGCTATGGAAGTGCCGTGTCCTCATATCCCACCTCCGAGGGACATGATGTTAGTCCCCCATCCCCCTGACCTTGTGCCTGGTCCTGTTGAATGTGGCCCCTGGGGAGGGTGGTGTCAGCCAGTCCATGGCAAGGCTGCTGGCCTGCACTCTATGTGTGGTGGGCGATCTGTGTAGAGGAGCCTGGACCTCTCCCTCGGTAGCTGCCCCAGAAGCCAGCAGTGCTCACCTAAGGCAGCCCTACGTTGGTGGTGAGAATGGGGGCCCGCGTCCAGTTTTCTTCCTCCCTTTGCCAGCTGTACCGTTCTCTACAGGGCTATCCCTTCCCGTCTCTTGGCTTGGTTCAGTTGGTTACAAGTGGCCTCAAAGAATGACTTTCTATCCCGTGGGTATCTCTCATTCCTCTCATCTCTCCTGATGTTCAAATTATCCAGAATTTGGCGAGTGGGACCGTGGTCATTGAACGTGCCCTGGTCTTTCTGTCCCTGCAGGATGCCCTAGGCTGTCCCAGCCCCAGCTCTGGAATAATAATCGTTTCTCCAGGGAGCCTGATCATGGGTGGTCCATGGCCCTTGGAAACCACATTAGGGCAGCAATAGTTGTGGTCATAGCTTCCTGGCTGACTTTGCCTCTAGGTCCTTTCTGTGGCCAGAGCCAGGATCCTGATTGGTCACTGGTTGGATGATTGATCAATAGTTGAGAGCTTGTGCTGGCATCCGGAGCTTGGTAGAGTCAGTTGACCCTCATGGCACCATGATATGAAACCTGGCCCCTCCAAGGTCCTTTCAGTGGGTCTGTCTTCACTGTGCCAGGCTGCAGATGGGACCAGGGCCAGCAGGCCCATCCTTCACCCAGGGTGGGACCAGGGCCTCTTATTACTTGGCTGCACACTAGACCCAGCGCTGAGTTAGCGGACTCCACCTCCTGGTTCTCCTGCTGGTTCACGTTTCCCGGCTGCTCTAGGCCACACTTAGCACAGTGACCCAGAGCTACGCCTCTCCCCACTAGGCAGGCCAGCCCACCCGAAGGCCAGTCCTTCTGTCCCCCTGCTTCCCTGGCCTTCCTTCCCCTTCACTGGGAAATGCAGCCCACAGTAATGAGGCTAGCTGCAGCTCCATGGGCTCAGAGGCTCAAGGCATTCTCCTTGTGGGTCCATCCTGGGTGTGGTCCTTGCTCCACTGGGTGCTCATGCCCAGGCCAAAGAAAACCTCTGGAGGACGGGGCTCTGAGCTCACCTGGTGGAGGAGAGGAGGGGTGGAGGCCGCAGACCACAGTCCATGGCCAGAAGCCAGTGCAGGAGGTAGGAGAGGCTGAGCAGAGGGCAGAGGACTCCTCAGCCAGCGCCCTGTCTGCTGCCCTTGCTGCGGGACAGGCTGTGTGGTCACTGGGGCACAGCTGGATGAGGACGGTATGTGAAGGAGCTCTACCTTGTTGTCACGGGCAGCTGCAGGCTCCCTCTTCACCAGTCCCTCTAACTAGCTCTCCAGCCTAGGTCTGTGAAACACCTCCCTTACGAGGAGGTGCTGGGCTGCTAGCGCCCCCATGCCTCTGCTCTGCTGGATATCTTAGTCTCCACAGGTTGCTGTGTGAGCCTGGAGCCTGGCAGCCTCTAGGCGGCATGTGGCTTGGCCTGTCACCTGCCTGTCAGTCTCATGCTATGTGATCATCCCTCACTTGCTCACTGATTGACACGTGTCTCTGGACTTCTCCTGTGAAGCAGATGCGACTATGGCGTAGGAGACCCTCACCTCCCGCATGAGCCCGTTTGGCTATTTCTTGGCCACATTGTGCTGTTGGTTTTTCTGTTTCAGGGATGGTCTTTCCTAGATGAGGGACTCCCAGATGGCACGTGCACCAGGTGCACAGGGACCTGGGAGCCCTGTGGGCTGGCTGTGCTGTCTATAGGAGCAGTGTGCTCCAGACAGCAGCTCTCAGGGCTGGCCTCTGGATTCTAGAGACCCCTGGGGAGGGTGAGAGGGTCCCACTGCTCATCCAGACTGCCCGTGGTGTCTTCTTAGAGTGCCCTGTCCCCTGTTCATCAAGGCTGCCCATAGTGTCCTCTCAGGGTGTCCTCTCCCTGTCCATCCAGGCTGCCTGTGGTGTCCCTTGGGCTCTTGCTCCTGTTCACAGTGGAAGTGTCCCTGTTGCTCCCGGCTGCAGTAACTTCCTGTGGCTCCTGTGTGCATCCCAACCCTGCAGACGTCCTTTGCTTGCTGAGGTCAACTGGGTGAGAGGTCAGGGAGGGCAGGGGCCTGGCCCTGCTCCCTGCCCTCTCCTGTTCTGCATAAGGCCTTGCGTCTTGTGAGGCAGTGTTATCTTTCTGGGGTCTTTAGATGCCCAGGGGACAGCTCAGACCATGGAAGGACTGATAGAAGGCGGGTAATGGCTTCTAGACTGCACTGGGTCCCCTGAGCTCCCACCTGCCCATCCTGTCCTGCTCACTAGCCCTGCTGCTGCAGAAGCCGAGAAACGGGGAGACAAGTAAATGGACAGCTGCTGTTTCCGCGGTGTTTTAAGCAGGAGGAGTTACAAAGCTATTAAAATGTGAAAGCTTGTGACTTGTGCTTGATAACCAGCCCCAAAAGGCTTCCAAAGGAGCCTCTGAGGTTCTCCTGCTTTCTCCATCAGGCTTGTCCTCCAAACACGGTCACCGCGGTCCTCTACTGCAGCTCCGTGGCCGTGGTCTTCACCACCATCAAGCTGGTCAGCTACCGCCTGCACCTCATGTTCGACAAGGGAGAAGTGGTCCGGCTGCGACCAGTCCAGCAGAGAGAGGAGCCAGCCAGAGACCGAGAGGCCTGCGGCCAGCGCACCGCCACTCCCAAGGACCCACGGTAACTTCTCGCGAGCAGAGCGCGACAGCGGGCCCTGGAAGGTTGCCACTATAGGAAGAGGGTTCTCACCCACTGTCGTGCACAGAGTCCAGCACAGCAGCGGGACGCGGTGTGCACTGTGCATATCAACAGTGCCCCCAAGCATGGCAGGACCTCCCGTAGGGGGCGTGGCTGCCCTAGTGCCTGGCCCTGCAGCATCCACTGGGGTCACTGCTGCAGGGGTCTCTTGCTCCAGGGCGCCGTCCTGCGGCACAGACGCTCGCGCATGACTGTGTTTTAAGGAGCAGCGTTGGTGTGCTGCCAGAGTGCCCAGGTGACCGTGCCTAGGATGGAGGTACCTAGGGCCCCCAGCACTCATCGCCGTCACCGTTCTGGTGTCAAACACTGTCCCAAAGCGTGTCTTATCACTTTAAAGCCATGTGCACAACCCTCCCTTAAACAGTACACTGTGTACCAGGAAATCGAGGAAAGGGCCCCGGGAAGAGGCAGCTTGAGCAGTCCTGATAGGGCCGCCGACCTGCGTGGTCACCTGGCTGCTCTTGTGCTTTTCTCCTTCGGTCAGCAGAGACCAGCAGACAGGCAGCGGCAGCAGCAAAAAGGAAGGGGTCCTGGGAAGCCTGGCCACGCCCCCACTGCGCTGCAGCTCCCGAGGGCAGAGCCTGCACTCACGTCACTCCTCGGGGCAGTCCGCCAGTGTCTCCTCGCATCACTCCGGGCAGTCGGTTAGTGTCCCCTCGGTTTCTGTCTCTTCCCGTAGTTCCGAGTGGAACCCCTAGAATGTGAGTGTGCGGAATGGTAGTGTCACCCTGAGTATTGCTGGCCCTCTGCCTGCACTTCTGGCTGCGGAAGTGGCCTGACTGTGCCATGGTCTGTCAAACTCCCAGCCCTCGGTTCAAAGCCCACAACCGTCCTCCTCCACTGTCTGGCCCTTGCAGGGCACCCTCCAGAGTAGGCCTTTGTTTTCTGCTCCCTTCTCCAGTTAGGTCGTTTTTTGTGATGCCTTCACTTGGAATGAACTGCACCTACTATTACTTTCCACTGTCACACTAGTATCTTGGAAAGTAAATAAGTCACGTTTTTTAGAGTAACTTCATTGGGATCTGGAACTAAGTATGAGGTGTGCTATACTTAATAATGAATTAGTATTCATTAGTATTAAGTAGGAATTAGTATATAATGAGTAATGAATTCCTTAAGAAGGAACAATAATATTATTCCTTCTCCTGTTACTTTTTAATTAGCAGACCCCCTTTGTTACTGTACAGTTGTCTTGGTAGGATGCCAGCCCTTAGGGACACTGTGTATCCACCTATCCTCCCTGTTTTATGGAAGCTTAAGGAGCGTGGACACTGAGGTGTCTCTTCCCTCTGAGCTGTTCAGAAACACAGTGGCTGCTGACACGGCCACTGTCTGCCTGGAAATGTACGAGGAGCTGAGTTGCATATTGATTTTTGTTTTCCATTTGCTTAGGAGTTGCCAGCGCAGGAAACCATGGATGGCCTCCAAGGTAGAGTACTGTCACCCTCAGCAGCTCATCTCGGCACTGTCATCCGCACAGTGAAAAAAACCACATGAAACAGAAGCCAGTGTGCTCCCTGGCAGGGAGGCTCACCAGAGTGGCGCGGTGCTTTCGACTGCAGTCTGAACTTCCGTGATTTCCCATCAGAACTTAGATTCATGTCTATGCTCAATTGCGACATTTGATTGACGCTTTTCACTGTTGTTCCTGCCTGCTGGGCCTTGTTTTCGTGTGGCTGTAGCAGTGGAGATGTCGTGGAAGACATCCTTGGCTTCAGGGTTCTCAGTGTGGCACTCACACTAGAAGTGGTGGGAGAGACTCAGTAGCCTGATGCCTGGCTGCGTTTCTTTGAAGCTGCACATTTTGTTTTGGAGAACTTAATTTTAACCTAGAGATTTGTTTTACTTTTTTACTAGAATTTAAAATGACATTTCTTTTCCATCCTTCATCTCCACTCCTTCATAGAGAAGGGAGACTTTGGTCTGCATGGCTGCTGCTGAGATGCATGTGCTGTGGTCGGGTTTGCACCAACTCAGAGGCACATGGTTCGTAACAGGGTCCCTTCACGTCCACTTTCACACACCCCTCTGTTCATGTCAGGCCACATAGTCTTCGGGTCGGGGTGCTGTGGCTGTTGCCTTGTCCCCTTGCCCTCCTGAATGACGGCTCCGGCCGCGTGCCCCCACTTTTTCCATGGAGACCCTCCCTCTCCGCCCACACTGGGAATTACAGAGAGGTTTCCATGTCATTCCACCCTGAGGCCAGCACGGGAAGTATAGCAGTGGCTTCTGACCCACTTGGGAGCACCAGGTCAGGGTTTTCCCAGAAGCCCTGCACTAAAGCACTGTGTTGAGTCTCCCTTGATGTGGTCTTGTCAGACACCATGCTAGTACACAGCTCTGGTTGTTGGTAAAAGGCTCAGTGGCTTTCTGTCTTAGAATCTTATTGTGGTATAACTCATACACCACAAAGTTTACCATTTAATGTGTGCAGTTCAGTGGCTTTTAGTGCATCCAGAGTTGCCTGTTCACTGCCACAATAAATCTTAGAATAGCTTCATTACCTTAGAAGGAAACCCCAACCACTGAGCCATCACCACTAGCCCCCTCTCCTCTAGTCAAAGCAGCCATCAGCCTGTTGTCCATCTTGGTAGAGTTGTCTGTTTTGGACAGGTCAAGAAACAGAATCACAGAGCATGTGGTCGTTTGTGACTGGCTTCTTTCAACTGGCCTAATATTCTCATGGGTCATCCATGCTGTGGCATGTATCCATTCCTTTTTACTGTGGAATAATATTCCTTGAAGTGGATTTGCAAAGTTTTATGTATCTGTTTTATCAGTTGATCAACATTTGGGTCACTCCCACTCTTTGGCTATTTGAATAATGCTGCCATGAACATTCATGGACAGCATTTGTGTGGACATCTGTCTTCATTTCTCTTGGTTGTCTACCTGGGTCTTTTGTAACTCTGTCTAGCCATGAGGGGAGCTGCCAGACTGGTAGAAAACAGGCATACCCTTTCCATCTCCGTGCTCGGTGTCTGAGGCGATGGTGTATGCTTGTCCTTGACGACACTTGTAATTATTTCTTTTTAGCCATCTCAGTGGCTGTGGAGTGGTGTCTCATTATGACTTTTATTGGCATTTGTCCACCAACTAATGATAATATTCTCATCATCATAATGATCTCTAGAGAAATATACATTCAAGTCCTCTGCCCACTTTTTAATTGGCTTATCTCAGCTGCTGAGCTGTGAGAGTCCTCTATGTGTTTGGGGTACCAGTCCCTTTTCAGACATGATGTATGGTCTGCAAATATTTTCTCCCATTCTTGGAGTTGTCTTGTCCCTTTCTTAGTGGATCCTTTGAAGCCCAGATCTTTATTTTTCATTAAGTCCAGATTATTTCTTGCTTCTTCCATTGCTGGTGGGTGCTGTGTCTTGGTCACTATGACTGATTCTGAGGCCATAAAGACGTGTTCCTGGGTTTCCTTCTGAGGACCTGGTAGCTTAGGCTTCTGCATTAGTTCTGTGGTCCTTCTGAGTTCTTTCTATGAGGGAGGGAGGGGCTGGCTCCATTCTTTGGTACACATCGTCCCAATACTATTGACAATGCTCTTTCCTCACTGACACGCCAGGTCATCCCGCGGATGCCTCAGGACTTCATGTGTTGAGGGTGCAGGTAAGGGTTAATGCTCCATCTATGTCTCTGTCCTTAGGCCAGCGCCACAGTATTTGGATTACTTTAGCTGTGTAATGGGCTATGAAATTGAGAAATGGAGGCTTCTCTTTTTTTTTTCCAGACCATTTTAGCTTTTCTGGATTCCTCACATTTCCATGTGATTTGTTAATTTCTGCATAACGACAGACTGGGATTTTTTAAAGGACTGTGTTGAATCTGTAGGCGAAGAAATGCAGGGCGTATTCCCACCCTAGCATGTTCCTTCCCTTCTGCAATCACACAGTCTCTCTCATGTATTTGGATCTTTCTTTTAATGATGCTCTATAGTCTTTAGTGCATGATCCTTGCACTTCTTCTGTCTGATCTATTCCCAAGCACTTTTTATTCTAGATGCTATGACTGGAATTGTGTTCTTAGTTTCATTTCAGATTGTTCATTTCTAGTGTGGAAATATAATTGATTTTTTTACATAGATTTTTTTTTTTTTGGCACAAAGGGATGGAACCCAGGTCCTCACACATGCTAGGTAAATGCTCAACCACTGAGCTACATCCCCAGTCCTTTTTATATTTTATCTTAATGCATGGTTCTACTAAGTTGCTGAGGCTGGCCTTGAACTTGGGGTCACTGTGGTCTTCCTGTCTCAGCCTCCTAAGTTGCTGGGATTACAGTTGTTCACCCCCATGCCCAGCCCTATACATTGATTTTTATATACTCACACTTCCTGAATTTCTTTATTAGTTCTAATAGTTTTTTGGTGGATTTCGTAGGACTTCTGTCTATAAGATGATGGTATCTGTGGAGACACTTTTCCTCTTCCCTTTCTGGTCTGGCTCTGGCTAGAGTTCCTAGGAACGTGTTGATTAGAAGTGGCGAGCATGACCTCATGGTCTTGTTCCTACTTCATGGGTGGACAGCGGAGCCCTGAGGAAGCTGCCGTACCTGTCCCTGTCCCAGTACGACTTTCTAGAAACATCTCTCCTTTCAGTGTGATGTTGGCTTTGAGTGTTTTCTAAAGGCCGTTATCAGGCCTAGGATGTTCCCTGAGGATCCCAGGTTGTGCTGTTATTGTGAAAGGTGTTGGATTTGGTCAAGTGCTTGTTCTGCATCTGTTGAAAGGAACGTGTAGCTTCTGTCAACGTCCTCCTGAGGCCTCTGTCTCAGTGACGTGGGCGTTTATGTCTACAGACCAGGAGGTCTAGGCAGTGGTTCTAACGGGAGGTTTTGCTTCCCAGGGACATGTGATGATGTCATGGTCATCGCTGGCCCACCTGGGGTAGAGTGCCACTGAGAGCAAGTGGGTGGAGGCCAGGGAGGTTGCACAGGACGGGTTCCTGCAGCACAGGGTCATCTAGTCTGAGATGTGGGCAGTGCGGGAATTCCTCATGTCTTAAGTGGACTAAACAACTCACTCAAGGTGCCCAGCCAGATATGTTGGGTGAGTTGCATGGCTCTGCCCACCAGGGCCCAGCCCAGCAGAGGCAGAGGTCTGAGCACCACGACAGACATTTCAGGAGTGGTTACTTTTTGGAAGTGACGTTGCTAGAAATAAGCCCCTGTCACATCATTGCTGTGCTGTCCTTGGTCTTGTCCTGTCCCTGGGTGCTCTCACCCTGGGATGTCACCCACTCCCATACCCTGTGTTGTTTGTTCCAGGTGTCCTCTTCTCAGAAGCCCAGCCCAGGGCACCAGCATCGTGCCCTGCACCAGGCGTCAAGATGGACGGCTCCCCTGTTTCTGAAGGGCACCTGCCCGAGCCCACCCCCGGGTCAGCACCGCCAATGAAGCCAGTCACTGCAGAAGCCCTCCTCCCCGGTCGAGGCCAGGCGGGAGGAGGCCAGGCGCAGCGCCCAGCCCGCCACAGATCCGAGGGTGGCCTGGTGGACAGCGGAGCCCTGAGGAAGCTGCCGCACCTGTCCCTATCCCAGTATGACCTTCTAGAAACAGATGTCTCCTTCCAGCCCTGGGGCAGTGAGAACTCAGTCCTGATTCCAGAACCCGCGCATCGTCCACCGGGCTGCACAAGGGAGCCCCTGCAGAGCACGTCCCCCCAGGGCAGCCTGAGCAGCAGCTGTCCTCAGTGCCACACGGTCACAGCCAAGCCTGCAGAGGAGCCAGGGGACACTTCCTGTCAGGTGGACCTGCCCCGCTCTGACAGTGAGGTCGCTGTCACGCTCATCGACACTTCCCAGCCTGGGGACCCCCTGAGTCTGCACGAACCCATTAGAATCGTTATCACGATGAGCAGCACTCCGAACTCCATGACGGACTTGGATAGCTCCCTGCACCTGCAGCCAACGGGCACCCACAGGACCCGTCTCAGGTCTGACACAGAGCCAGCTGCCCCAGGAGCGGACAGCCCGCTGAGCACCGAGCAGGTCAGAGTTCCCACCATTACCCTGGAGCTCTCTGAGGACTGGGAAGGAGGCATCCTAGGTCCTCAGGGCCACAGGACTGAAGGGAGCCCCGAGGGATGGCAGATGGAGTCGTCTTCACATCAGTGTTCTGACTATGGATCCGGGGAGGGGGCCAGTGCCACCAGGGACTGCAGTCCTGCCCAGAGGCCCACCTGGGAAACGGCCCCCACACTCTTGCCTGATGCAGCCTCCCCTTTGGAGGGGGGCGGCGAAGGCCAGGCCAGGCTGGACCCGTCCTCTTGTAAGAGACATGCCCGTGTGTTCAGTGTGGACAGTGGGACGGACGTCTTCCTGAGCAGACACTCCGCAGACGTGGCTGGTGACAAGGAGAAAACCATGCCGACCTCCAAATCTGACCTGGAGGCCAAGGAAGGGCAGATGCCCAATGAGTCCAGCTTCCTGGAGTTCGTCTCCCTCATAGAGTCCATCAGTACTGCCAAGGTGGCCACCCCCGGCCAGCGGAAGGGCCCGGCAGAGCAGAGTGGAGATGGCCGGCTTCCTGCAGGTGCGGCCCGCCCTGCCCTCTCCCAGTAGCGGCACGGGAGGCAATGCCCCACCGTGCCCTCCACCCTGTGACCTGACCTGGCATGTAGTGGGACAGTCATGGGGCAGCCGTAGGGCAGCTGTGGGTCCTTGGCTTTTCCATCAGTAGTGGTCGTGTGGGCCAACCCCGCACGTTCCCGGGCGCGGGCTGGAAGTGCCTGGTTGGCAGTTTGGGATTTTTTCAGATTTTGGAATATTTACTCATATACGTGAGATGTCTCGGGGCAAAGACCCGAGACTAAACATGACATTGTGTTTCTGTTGAGACATGGTGCAGGTCCACATAGGCCTCAGGTCCAGAGTCTGACGGCCATTGGTTGTGACCTGTCACAGGAGGCCAGGTATAGATTTTTCCTCCTGTGCTATTAGGTAGCTCAAGAAATTTTGGATCTTGGAACATTTTGGATTTGGGGTTTTCAGGTTAGGGACGCTCCACCTGCCGGTGTTACTTGACCAGGAGACATAAGCCATTATGGTGAATTTGGGGCTTTCCTAGAAGGCAAGAATATTTATTTCCAGGGGAATAAGCAGTGATGTTTTACTGTGGTGACAAGAAGTAGAATAGGTGTCCTTCCCATCATGGAAGAGATCACGGGAAAGTGGGCCTTGAGGCCAGCTTCCCTTACTCAAGTCCATGTTTCTTGCTGGATTCCACCTCCAAGTGCAGAGTCCCTGGTGACGGCAACCTGCCATCCTGGTGTCACCAGAGCTCCTGCAGCTCTTCCCTGGTTCCCTGCAGGCTGCGTGTGTGCCCAGAGTCACTACCTCAGGGCAGGCCTGGGAGGAAAGGAAGGACCTTACTGGGTGGTGTCATTGTGATTGTCAGTGGGACTGACTTCCTCTTCAGTGTCGCAGCGTCCCAGTGTGAAGATGAGCTAGGAGATGGTATTCCCTGCGGAGCCCTGTGTGGGGTCCGTCCTGTCTGTGGTCATTGGCTGTCCTCATCTGCTGGTGTGGCTCCGGCTTCCACCCACTGTCCCAAGTCACTCTGGTCCATCTAGGGAGAGCGGGATCCTGGCAGGGTCCCAGGCAGCCTCCCTGCTCAGAAAGAGCCTCAGTTTCCCTATCAATAACATAATGTGCTCAAATTTTATGGAGCCTTTTAGCGTTAAGCCTCCTCTGTTCTGTGTGCTTGGAGCATGTCGTCCTGCAGACCCCGCGTCTGGCTGGTGCCTGCGTGGCAGGCTGCTGTCTACGAGCTGTGCTTACCCAGGTGACTCGTTTCCTTTGCTGTGGCTGCAGCACTTTTTCTTTGCCTCCGGCCTTTTGTGTCCTCGGGCCTCTGCCCACTACCTACTGGCAGCTCTGAGCAACTTCCTCCCATTCAGCCAAATATTTCCTGAACGAGCATAGTCAGTGCGTAAAAGCAGGGGTGACCCTTTGTGAGATGAGGTCGGGGGTGTTTACCTCTGTTCTGTATAAAGAGCCAGTCCCTCTAGATCAGTGCTGTCCAGTGGGCTTTCTGCAGTGACGGGCAGATCCCACATCTACAGCCTATGAAGCAGCCCTCTGCCACGCATGGCTAAGGGACATGTGGATTGGGGACTGCACAGACGAGGAACCATGTTGAAATAGCTGCATGTGACTACCGGTCACCATGCTGGACTGTAGCCATCATGGGACTTGTGGTGTCCCAGGAGAGGGACCTAGGGAGCCCAGGGTCAATGTTTGGTCCTGCAGTAGCAGATGGGTAAGCTCCAACGACTTGCCAATCTGCCTGAGTCGAGTCCCCTCAGCAAAGCAGGGTGCTTCTGAGTGGGGTTCACTGAGCATCCAAGTCCTTGCTCCTCCACCATGTCAGTCTCTTGTTCTTCTTGTCCCTCAGGCTGGGCCAGTGAAGGTTGGTTTCGGGTTTGCTTGGGTTCTGCTCTTCTTAGGTCTTCCGGGAAGTCATGTTCAATCAGAACAGTTCCCGACTGGAAGCCTAGGTGGTGTGCAAGGGGGGTGGGTTCTGGGAGGGGTGGGGGAGAGTGGGAGGGGCCATGGGGAGAAGGGGCTGGGGGTGCTGCTTGCCTCCCTCAGGAAGGGATCGGCTTTGGTTGAAGGAAGATAACCTGTCGTTCCTGGAGGCCATCAGTGCCAAAGGTGGAGACCCAGGCTGCTTCCTCTGTACCTGAGCTGTCTGACATCAGGACTGACTTCTCAGGTCTTCTGTCCCCAAAGCAGTAAGGAACCTGACCGTGTTTGATGACCCCAGCAGTCTAGATGTTGGCTAGAGTTGTCCTGTTGGTGGAAGGACAGGCTAGACCTTGAATGGTTGGATAAAGGTTCATGGCTGCCCAACTCTCTGCAGTGCTCTCCTTCCAGCCTGTCTCCCCCTTGAAGTGCTCTGGGATCGTCCTCAGGCATCAGGAATGCCCTTAAATCCAAGGCTAAGGAAAACCACCCTCCACCAAAGCCTTTGAAACCACATCCATTCATTTATTTATTGTCTGATTTCCTTTATTGCACATCAGGGGCAAGCACAGGCCGTGTGCAGAGCTGCTATGGCAGGGAGCCAGACGCCACCTTTCGGTGTCGGTAGAAACGTGCCCCCAGGCAGAGCGGATCCTCTTGGAGTGGGAAAGGGAGGCTTCCTACAGGCCTGATGGGGACCCTTGATCCCAAGAATCTGGAGGCAGATGAGCAGAGGTGGCACGGCCTCTGTGGCTGGTTGGGACCCTGTGTTCCACGCTCTCTGGTTGCTCTTAGGTTGCAAAGGGGGACCTTAGGGACATTGCAGTTGTTGATCAGGTCCAAGCTACCTGCAGCTGACCACCACCACATGCTGGGCTTCCAGGATACTCTGCGAGCAGTGGTGTCTGCCTTCCCACAAGCCTGACCTCTGGGTGTCCTGATGGCTTCCTGGGCTGGTGCCTAGAGAGAGCCTGCTCAATTCCTGGGCTGGGGGCCACAGATGGTGGGTCAGAGCCCTGTGTCTGTGTATATTGTCTGGTCATTGTCCCTTTGTAAATTCAGTCTCTTTACTTCTAGAAATTTCTAAGAAAATAATCATCAAGGTATGTAAAGATGTTAATGGAAGAATTGTCTCTAATTTAGAAAATCAAAACAACCCTGATTTGCCATAATGATCTGGTTAAATACATCACACTGTATCCATGTAATATTACGTAACTACTGTTTTTGGATGATGTAGAAGAATATCTAGAGATATTAAATATTGTAATGCATTAAGGTAATTACAATAGGTATAAGAGCATCTTTATTACTACTTCATTTTAGTAGAACACATGTGTATGTCTAGGAGAAAAAGACAGTGGGGGATTGGTGAAATAGACCCTGGTGTAATTACTAGGATGGCAAGATCAGGAGTGATTTAAATTTTTCCTTTTCTCTGGTTTTTATACAAAGTGAATGTGTAGCATGTTTACAAACAGAAATATTCCTATAAATATTTTTAAGGGTAAAGGAAAAAAGTCCATATGTTGATCTCACAAGGACCTATGGGAGACCCAGGTAGGACAGAGGTGGACGGAGGGGCCCTCCAGCAGGTGGAGGGAGCGCCGTCTCCACAGGGCCTCTGGGGCTTCTCTGCGGCCCATCACTGGCCACCACTGTTGCTGTGCTGGCCCTTCCTCTCGCAGGCCCTGCCTGGTGGTCAGGAGCCTCCGTCCTGACAGGAGCCGTGTCACACAGGTGCTGGGAGGCTGTCTTCTCAGAGCCTGCAGCTTCCTCGAGGTGCTGGACGGCTGAGGGTGGGGGACTTGGTCACGTGCGTGGCAGCATTTTTATGCCCACAGACGGGTCTCTGCACAAGCTCTGTGGGGTGAGGACAGTGCACCTTGATGGGTGGGGACTTCACATGCCTTGATCCTGATCTCTCAGGCCCAGGTCTAGGGGCTTCAGAGCCCACAGCTGGTATCTTTGGTCATAGAAAGACATTGGTCTTTTTTGACCTTGAAAGTGACCATTAGGTGTGTTCACATAGGGCAAGGGCTGGCCCTGTGGGGCATTTTGCATAACAGCACGAGCTAAGGCCCTTGTTTTGATCCATTGCTTAAAGAGGATTTATAAAGCGCAGAGCCCAACCTGTGCCTGTCAACTTCAGAGATCTCACTCACCTTCACACGGCCTGGGGCCAGGAGCCGGAATGGGGTCTCACTGTGCCCAGTGCTGAGCGCAGGACACAAAGTCAGCTGTACCCACTGAATCAGGGGCCATCTCAGCTTCAGCTTGAGCCCTTTGATCTGGAGACTGGACAATGGTGAGAGGGACTTGCTGCAGAAGGGCAGGTGTGTTTAGGGACCGCGTTCACCTGGCCATGCCGCCAGAGTTCTCAGGCCATGATGTGAATGAGGGTCTCCACATGGACAGGCATGCTGCCAAGTTAGCCAAGGGCATCCCGAATCCTGGTGTGAATGAGAGACGGTGTTTGTGGTGTCTTGGAGGTATACACACTTCTGTTTTCATGTGTATTCAGGAGCTTTCTTACTGAGCAGAATAGAAATTTATTTAAAGCATCTGGAATTCAGAGGAGCTGCTTAGATTTCTTTCTACTCCAGTTCCTGTTTTCTCAGCCTATTCCCAGGGGACACCCCCTTAATGTCCTATTTCACAGGATAATGACACCCAGCAGTGTTTTCCAGATCATAGCGCCCAGGGGAGGAAGGAGGAAGACCTGGAGAGGGAGAAGCCCTGTGGACAGGATTCCAAACCAGGACAGCCAGACTCTCAACAACAGGACCATGCCAGTGCCAGCCCCGTGCCCGCTCAGCCTGCCAGGACAGCGGCCCTGTAAGTGCTTCCCTGGCGCATGGTGCAGGGCAGGAGGGCCCATCTCCTGGCTGCTTCTGTTAGTGCTTCCCTGAGGATGAGGAGGGATTCCTCATGGTTTTGACTTTTCTGCCTGTTAAGTTTACAGGGCAATAGGCATAGGCAGATAATCTACAGGGTGACTTCCCAACAAGACAGTTCTGTCCTGCAAGTCATCAGTGGGCCTGAAACATCTGTGCAAGAGGAGATGTCTGTGGACGCCATGCATGTCTTCATTGATGGACTTGGTGAGTCTCAGGGGGAGCAGGAAGGGTGGGGGCGGCAGCTTTCTCAGGGATCTGCATGAATGGTGGGACAGGTGGACCTACCTGTGATTTACCAAATAATGTTCTTGGGAACCATGTGTTCTTCATCCCTCAGGGCCTTTGCACTGCTTGCAATTTGTCTTTATCTGTCACATTTTAGTTTTAAGGTAAGCATCGAGAAAATCTTTCCTGAACTTCCCAGCCTTAACCAGGAGCAGCTGTTTCTGGCTCCCCCAATATCTTATTATTTGCCTTATTTGCCAATTTCATAGCCTGTAACTATTTATATACTTGTACTCATTTGATGAATGACGTGTTTGGTTGTAAACTCCTCAGGGTCTTGCCCAGGACCACATATGTATTTATTGTATATATGTTGAGAATCTGCCCTTGGTATATTTTTTTCAGAACCTTCTTATAAAAAGGACTTAGTGGTATATGTAGAGAAACATAAGTGGCAAGTTCAAGGTTCCAAAGATAAGACACGAGTGCTGGCTTTCCTGGGACACACGTTGGCCAAGGTCCTCATGGACGAGCGAGGCTTGTTGTTTTGCTCTCAGAAAGGCCCTAGCTTGGAGGATGAGTTGAATGGCTGCCTTACGTAGTGCCGTAGCTTATCACTCACGGCGCTTCTAAAGTTGCAGAGATAAAAGACTCGTGTTGTGGAGAACAGCAGCAGCACCTGTCAGACCCTCCAAGGGCCAGGCTGACTGACTTCTGCACCGTGGAGGCAGGGGTCACGTACCAGGTGCTCACAGCACATGAGCTAGTTGTGCCTCCTGGGCCTCCGAGGAGGAGGACTAGGACGGTGCTCCAGGGAGAGGATTTGCATCAGGGCCGATTTTCACACCTCGGTACCCTGAGCCCTCTGGAAGAGCTAATTTAACTCTGCAGATGAATCCCGTCCTTTGCTTTCCTCATTAACAGGCTGACACACAGGCAGCTGCTGAGGCACTTTCTCATCTGCATATTCAGAGGAAGGGCTGGTCTCATGTGGTCTGCCAATCAAAACTGCATGCTTAATAAGCCTGTTTTTGCGCACAGTACCGTGTGTGTGTGTGTGTGTGTGTGTGTGTGTGTGTGTGTGTCTGAGAGAGAGAGAAAGAGAAAGAGAGAAAACAGCCATTATAGCCTGGGCAAGATCAGGCTGGCACATGAAGGGAATACATAAACAGTGAGTTAAGAGATGATTTGAATAAATTGATTAAAACAGTAAATTGCTAAGTAGTGAAGTGTACTACTGAGGAGGTCTGGCAAAGAACGTTTTCTTAGCAAAGTTTCTTTTGGACGTCGTGTGCCTCCTCATGATGCACGCTCTGTGGCCCTGCAGTGCACAGTGGTCCCCAGTAAGTTGCATGCAAACCCTCCTGTGACACACCTGGCTGACATTTCCCGACTTTGCAGGGGAGGTCAGATCCTGTTACTTGAAGTCAGGGAATCAGAAGGAAGGCTCCCTGCAGCACCCGCCATCAGACTCTGCCTGCGTCTCCCAAGCCCGGTGAGTGGGCCCTTGTTGGCAGGTCTGGGCTGTGGCACCGCAGGGGAGTGTGGAGCAGGGTAGAGGGAGGCGTGGATGTTGGGGACATCGAGGCGTAGCTCTCATGCCAGAGAGGAACTGACCTCGCAGAATAACGAGTGCAGAACAGAACCATTTTCATTACACCAAAAACTGAACGTAATGTGGAGGTTTAAATAGGGAGGAACCCCGTGGCAACAGAAGGGCTCACTCAGGAAGTTGGTGGCCCTGTCGGGGACAGTGCTGTGGAAGGGTAGGTGGCTCTTGATCCTGAGGAAGCGCTGCTTGGTGGCTGGCTTTCCTGCCGCACCCTGCAGTGTGTGAACAGCTTTCCTAGTTACATAGGGCTGCACTGAGTTCACTGGCACGTCCAGGTCATGTGCGCATCCATGTGTGCTGGGCTGCTGTCAAGCTGGTCAGCAGGACTGGACATGGGGTGCGCCCAGGCTCCACGATTCCCTGAGAACAATCCAGGTGGACAGGCCTCAGTCACTGGCCCTGGGCACGCAGGTGAACCATGCACACATCTTTACAACTGTGTGTGCATTTCAGGATCTAAGGGACCCCTGGTGACTTCAGTGTCTCAGGCGTCACACCTGGAGAGGAGGAGAGAGCGTCACTGACTTCACTTCCAGCTCCTGGGGCCCCACACTCTTCCCAGGCGTGTGTGGGGATTCCTGGAGAGCCAGTGGGAGCCTGGCACAGCGACTGCCCTGTCCCCGCAGTGTGCCAGCCTGCAGGGTGCTCTCCGACTCAGGAGCTCGTCCCCACCCCAGCCCCCGCACTCTGCTCCAAGCCACCCAAGCCCCAGAGTCGCCCCTGGAAAGAGCACTGTCCCCACTCCCACTGGCCTTCTACTCCTTCCTCCTCTTCTCCGGAAAGCATGCTAAGTCTCCTCGTAAATGGGACCCCAGAGAAGAGGAAGGGTCGCTGTCCACCCCTCAGCTCCGGCCCCCAGCACCTCCTGTCGGGATGCTCTACCATGGCCGCTTGCTCAGACCCAAAAGTCAGGGCATAGAATACAGCTGTGGAGCTGGCCTGCTGTCCTCCCCTTACCCCAAAGGTCTGCATGTCCCTCAGCCACACTAGGGCACACGGAAGCCTACCATTCCACCCCAAAGTGAGGTGTGAAGACCTGCCAGCCCCACCCCAGAAAAACGACCTTCCACTTGATCCTGTGTGAAGACTTCAGCTGAAGTCAGCCAGCAATATAGGTTAGAGGACAGCCACACACCTAGAGCCTTGACATACGGACATGTGCAGACGGGATTAGAGGTGGGGCTGTGGGTCTTCAGCATCCTCATCCCTTGGACATGTGGCACAGAGAGCCTCCCACTAATTGCTCCACCATCCTCCCTCACAAAGTCCTCCAGTGCCTCCCTGTCTCCTTTCCAGAGGGGAGATCTCAGCTTAGCCTGTCCCCTTCCCAGCGCTACCTGAACCTAGCTTTGCCCTGAGGCTCAGTCTTAGTGCAGGGCTTTGGGCAAGGTCAGGCTGCACGGCGCGGGACTGGATGGGCAGTGGTGGGCTAGGGGAATGGCGTTCACTGCCCAGCTCTGTCCAGATGCATGGGACAGCTGGGCCCTGCTCTGTACCACACAGGAAGGGCCCACCACCCCACTCCCTTCCCTCCACTCAAGAAAGGCTCTGGGGATGCTGGACCTGACACTTCTGGAATGTGGACACTGCCATGGAGGAGGTCTTGCTCACCGGCCCCACGGGCCACCTGCTCTTCCTGCAGTGTTGAGGGTCTGGTCTTCAGGGTTCTGAGGAGCCGCCCGGTGCTGACAGACATGAGGCCTAGAGACACACGGAGCCACTTCTGTGCTGAGCGGTCTTCAGGAATGCCCACCTCCACACAGTCTGGCCTCTGAAGGAGTCAGTGCCGAGGCCAGGCAGCGGGACCATGAGGGTGCGGTGGCCCTGCAGTGCTCACCTGGCATGGCAGAGGCAGCTGCTTCCTGCCTGACACAAGAGCACGAGCTCCAGCCCTTCACCTGGCAGCTACGGGGCTATGCCCAGTGGTTCTGGAAGGGCGGTCACGAGCTGCCCTCTGTTCAGGTTGTGCCCAGGAGCAGCCCCTTGGTCCTGCGTGGAGTGGGCGGCTGCTGTCGACGTGCTTGCCGTGGACATACCCTGGGCTCGGACGCCTCCCTAGGTCTGAGGCCTGGGAAGCTATGCCAGGCAGCGGCTGATTTCTGTGGGTCAGAAATCCTCAGGGCTTTGTGGTGTGGTGAATGTGACCTGGGTGTCTTTGAATGACTTCATGAAAGAAAAAGTGCTAGAAAAACAGGAGAAAAATGAACGAGCTGGTTCAGTTTAATGTCTTCAATTCCTGCTTGTCCCCAAGGGTGAGGGCTACCTCCTGGTCACTGTCTCCAACACTGGAGTGAAGAGTGACCCCGCAGGGCCAGGCTAGTGGCTCAGGACCTGGGTACGTGGAGGGATGGAGTGCCTGGGTTTTCCAGGATTGTCCACAGGAGCTGGAAACCCTCCTTTGCTGTGAGCGTCTACGCAGGTATTTTGAAATCTCTCAGACACATGTCACTTGTGTGTGCCTGCCCCACACCCCTGCCCGACAGCTTGCTCTCGGCCCTTCTTGCCAGCCTGTGCCCATGTCTAGATCCACGTCAAGGCACCCAGTGCTCCCACTGCAGGGTCCTCCAGGCCCCCTTTGAAGTCCCCCTTGTCACTCGCCCTCTGGCCTTCTCAGCCTTTAGACTCCAGTCACAGTTCTCCTCTTAGGCTTCCCTTGCTGATTGTTCCTGGGAAAACAAATCCGTCTCTTAAGTTGCTCCTGGGAGTTTTACCCTTCTCCCCGGTAGGTTCCCACTGTTCCTCCTCGAGGTCCTGCTGGGCTGCTGTGTCCCTGTAGCCTGTGCTTGGCCCTCCAGGCAAGTATTCAGCAGATGCTGCCCTGAGGCTCACTGCATGATGGACAGACATGGCCCAGTGGGGCTCTAGCTGGTGCTGAGGGGCCGTGGGGAGAGGCTGAACGGGAGTGAAGTGCCCGGGCTGAGGATCCCACTCTTGTCCTTGATGCAGCAGAAGCGGCTTCTTTGCAGAAAGAAACTACCTGTTCAAGTGGGAGCCTCAGCTTCCAGCTCCTCACCTGGAGTGATGGGAGGCACAGTGTGGGCGGTGGCCTGGTCGGTACATTGGAATGTGGAACGTGGTCCTCTCCTCTGTGAGTGGGAAACCAGAGAACGAGTCACCTTGAGCCTTTCTGCATAGAACTCAGGCGTCCCAGGCCGTGTCCTGTCGAGCAAGCTGGCAGCGAGGGAAACCCGGCCCCAAGACTCGACGTGCTTGACAGCAGAGGCCCGGCGTTTCAGCGCCTCTTGCCTTAGCCTGAGTTGGAGTGAGCTGCAGCACTGCTGTTTATTTTTTATTTGACATGGTACAGTTGCTTAGCCATTTAAGCATCTGTTTTCTATCCTGTAAATAGAGGGAAAACCTCCACAATTAATTCACTGGGGTGCTTTTAAGTCTGGGAGAGGATATGCGGTGCTCAAGACAGTCCCACCATGAAGGGTACTTGGTCAGTTCCAGCGGTTGCTGCCATCTCTGGCTGGAAGTGGCCAGATGGTGGCTGAAGGTTGCTGGGACGTCACCCAGCAAGAGGCCCTGGCTTTTGGCCAGGAGGAAATCTTTCTCCTGGTGCTCTCCTGGTCACCTGGTGTGGGCTGTCAGGTAGCCCTCCCTGCTGGCCTGCTGAGGTCCAGCATCCTGGTGTTGGGGGCATTTTGCAGCAGACATTTTGGTGTTGTGTCCCCAGTTCCTATGTCACTTAGTTTTGAGACCTCCTGCCACAGTAACATAAACCCTGATCTCAAACTTGGAATGATGCCTGGTTGGGACTGTCTCTAAGCCATTTGGCCATGGAAGGTACTAGAAAAGAAGTCTTTTCCCTGTAATGTGACCCTAATGGCTGGGATGGCCTCCAACTAGGCGATTAAGCCCTGACCCAGTGTTGGCAAGAAACCCACTGTTCTTCGCTGTCACTAAGCCTGTTGCCATGAGAGCCTTAAGTCCCGACTCCCAAGTATGAATAGGGAATTGTTAGCAGTGTAGCTCTGAGCCTCCTGGGGACGTCTGGAGGAAGCCGGGAGAGGAAGCTCACTTCCCTGCCTGGCCCACTGTCCCCATGGGAAGCAGTGCTTTCCGGCTGTGCAGTAGCTGCCAGAGCGCAGGTGCCCTGAGCAGTGCTGCTTCCTCAGGAGCAAGGACAGGGACCCTCGACTGGAACCCCAGCATTTAGAACTGCTGCTTGGAAAAGCTGCTGGCAGCTGACCCAGCCCAGCGTCCCGTGTCCTTGCCGAGTGGCTCCTCCGAGTGGGCGCCCTGTGTTCTGGGCTGGAAGGGTTCACTGCGGAGTGGACTTTTGCAGTTAGTGTCCAACAGCGTCTGTTCTTTGTTCAGCCAAGAGTTGGACTTGTTGTGCCTAGAAGTTCTTCAGTGTGACAGAGCAGAGCTTTCTTCTCTGAGAGATCTCTATCTCAGCATGAGTCCAGTTCTCCCAGTGTGGTCAGCAGGCGAATGCAGACTGCTCCGAAGCTGATACAGAGACATGGGACTCACTGTCATTTTGAGGACACGCAGCTCCTACAATGGGCACAGCAGTCTACGGGATGGGAGAGTCCTCTGGAACAGATCAGTTTACAGCATTGCTATTGGGGAGTTTTGTACCAAAGATGGCACCTCCACAGAATAGTTCACAATGTCATTATCTAAATTAATTTATTCCTGGATTTTACAGTTTCTGAATCCATCTAGCACACATCAAAGCCGGTGTTATTCAGCTTATAAGTCAGGTTTGATTTCACGGCTGCCCTCAGTCTCTAGGCCCCCTGTACCTTCTGCTGAGTGTGGGTTGAGTCCTGGTTCTTAGCCTTCGTGCTTCTCTGGTTGTCATGCTTTTGTTGACAACACTCATCCTCCCTGACCCTTACCTCAACAAAACCACCCTTACTTGCTGGGACAAACCCCAGAGTTGTCCCTGCAGTCAGGAGGGTTATGCAGTCGGCTCCTGAAGACGGGAAGCCACATTTCCCCGGAACTGATTCAGAAGAGATGGTGGCTGGGTTTAAACAGCCGTGAGGAGGTGGGGGCCCTGCAGGGAGTAAGGTGTTCAAAACAGAGAGGAGGTGGTGTTTGGGGTGCAGTGCAGGTCCACGCAGGTGCGGGTGGAAGCGCTGACCTCTGGTCATAGCATCCAGACCGTGGGTGTGGCTGGTGTGGCTGTGTGGCTGACAGCCTGTGTGCCGCTTCACACTGAAGGACACCTGGGGTTCTAGGTGCCCTGGTTCTCAGAACCGAAGGCCCACCAGGAGCAGGCAGCTTCCGTCCTCCTACATCCCGCTCCCTCATTTCTGAGCCTTCACTGTTGATCCTTCCCCTGCCTTTATTCTGGTTTCTTAGCCACACTGGGAAGAGGTCACACTTTCCGCCAGGGCCCCAAGGCTGGAAGGTTCCCAGGTCCTGCCAGGGAGGAGGGCCTGCTGCAGTGCGCCTGGTGGCCACATGGGGGCAGTGGGACCCCGTGCTGCAGAGCTGCCTGCCCTGCCCGCGGCCTGCCGGCCTGCCGCTGTCTGGAGACTCACGCAGGCCCCTCTGTCCTCACCAGGAGAGCTGCTGCCCGCTGGACAGGCGTCCCTGTGAGCATTCGCAGGCCTGGGCTGCAGATTGAGACAGAGCTGCTGGACTCTGACCTCCTCCGCAAGGGGTGGTGAGCGGGTTGCGCTGACTCACCTCTACACCATCTCTCTGGGCGCCCTGTCCTCATGAGTTATGGAAAACAAGGAGGGACAGGAACAAGAGGGGCCTCGGGGCTAGGAGACTGTCATTTAAAATCTGAAGACTGAGCATTTCAGATTTTCCCTATCCATGGGAAAGCGGAGACACGGCCCGTGAGAACGAGAAGCCTCTGTCCACATGTGCTGTTGGCCCGTGTGCTTTGTTGCTTGTGTGCTGGCCACGGCTCAGATGGGTAAACACAGGCGTCTACGTGGTACAGTATCCACGGTTAAATCCAGCCAACTTTGTCCACATGAGAACGCTCCGTACTGGCCCAGCCTCGATGGACTCCAGCCTGCAATCTCTGCTCCTCCTGCAGGCTCTCCACACACCCCTATTTCTGCTGCTGCGTGAGCTCACGCTGGTCTCCAGAAGCTTATCTCTGCCACCACCCCGCAGAGAACTAGTTTGCCAGAGACTAAGCAGAGAGCGGGATGGTTGGGACCAGGTGCACCGAGTGTCCCATATTGTACTTCAGAAACCTCCCCTGCAGGCGAGGGTACTTCCCTTCTCTCTGCAGGGTTGAGGGGGGACGCCGTCCTTGGCGCGGTGCCCTGCACATTACGCCATGAGTGTGGGAGGAAGCATCGGCTCTAGCTGGTATCCACCGCCCTTGGCTGAGAGAGGGTCTGAGAGGGGTAAAGGACATTGACCTGGGAGCAATTCAGGGGACTCCTGCCACCTGTCTGTGGTGACTCTGATGACATCATAGCCTGCTGGGAGCTGGCATGAGCTGGCTGGTGCCCATTGGTCAGTGGGTTTTAAGCACATGAGCAGGACCCTGGAGAAGTGCACTCAACTGAGGCCAGGGATCTTCTCCGCTTGAGCCTGCCCTCCTGGCCCCACGGGAAGCCTTGTGATGAAGACTGTGGCCCAAAGTACTCAGAGGACAGCACTTCACCTGGGCTTCTCTGGAATGCTCAACTTCTGTAGAGGTGGTTCCTTCAGAGGCGACCTAACCTGATATTTGAAGTCTGTATGATAAAGAATTAGATGCTCATCAAGGGTAAGCCATTCTTCCTCATTCTTGGCAACAGAGATGCCTGCAGTGCACATGTCATGTGCAAAGGTCCAGAGGTCATGCTGTTCTCCAAGATGAGAACGAGAAGCCTTTGTTCACATGTGCTGTTGACATCTCTCACAGCCGTGTCACTGAGGAGCTGGCTGCTGCCAGAGAGCGACACATATCCAATCACAGCAAGCAGCAGAACAATCGTTGATCCCCAGCTCCTGTCAATTCTAGAGTTCACCCACAGGACTTTGTGGAGGAAACCAAACCGTGGATCCTTAAATTGCACATTTACGTGGTTTCACAAGAAACCCACATATTATTATTATTTTTATTGTTGTTGTGCAATTGGAGGTGACCTAGTGACGTGGAAGGGTGCAGTTGATGGGCACCTGCTCTTATCCTGGCTCCTGGCAGGGCGCTCTGCAGGCCTGGCTCCAGCCAGTGCTCTCTCAGGCCCTCACCCTGAGGGGGCCCATCAGCACAGCCTGGCATCCGGCTCTGGGCCCAGAGCAGGCGAGTGCTCCCGCTCCTGCTGGCCTGCCCGGCCCAGGGCAGCCAGGTTGGTCTCTGGTTTCCACAAGGCTCTGGCTTGGTGAGGGCGGCCCCTCTGACCCTGCTGAGGAGAGGCACCAGCTCTGTGTGTCTCCCTGTGTGACGTGGCGGCCCTGGGGGGTTTCTGTGCAGAGCAGCCAGCTCAGTGAGTATGGCTCTCATCCCCTCTGGTCCCCTGCGCGGCAGATGCGGCCCTCCTGGGGACGTGGAGAGGCTGCAGAAGGAGCCGTGGTGTAGCTGTCGAGCATGGGGCGGGTGCAGGAGCCTGTGGGCCCTCGGCCCTTCTCACTTCCCTGTGAGGAAGGCTCCACCAAATGTGTCATTAGCCCTGAGTCATGTCCATGGTGCAGAGAAGCCCCTGCGTCTGTGAGCACGGCCTTGTCTGTCAGGAGCAGCACCTGTGGGTCTTGATCACATAGCATGTGCTTGGGAGTCACAGGTGCTTTGTCTCTGTGGCCTCTGGCTCCCCAGGGGTCTGCATAGTGCCTTTGGACTGCAGGTAGCACAAGACTTGATCCAAAATGGGTTCAGCAGTGAGGAGCCACGATCAATCAGAAAGCCAGACACCAAAGGTGTGGTCAGGCCAAGGCTGTTGACTCAGAGGCTCCTCATTGTCATCAGGAAGCCAGTTTGTCTCTGTCTGCAGTCTTGGGCTAGTGCCTCATGGTGGCAATGTGACTGCTGTAGCTCCAGGTGTTTCTTACTCACATAGCCTCTAAAAGCCAGGAGAAAAGCAGTTCCTAACTTTTGTGACATTTTAAGAACTATAAAAATTTACCCATGAATTTCCCCATCCCTAGGCGACTCCTTTTTGCTCCATGATGACTTTTTAGGATTTTATTATATTCCCAACCCAAAGCCAGGCACTGGCCAGATGAGTGACTGAGGTGTCCATGATTGACCCCTAGGTCCAGGGAAGGACCTAGTCTTGGATGGTTGAATAGAAGGGGGTTATGTTGAAGGTTAGAAATGACCAATGGACAGGCTGCCAGTATCGACTCCTAAGAGTCACGGGCATCCAGCTGGAGATCAGATGGGGGTCTTGGTTTTGCTTTCTGAGTGGAAGGGGAAATGCCACGATCAAGACTGCTCAAAGAGCCCATTAACCCTGCCCATCCACCTGTTAGACACAGTACAGCTATTCAGACATGGGTCATAACTCACTTCGTAATGCCCCCTTTTCAATGGCCAGTGACATTTCTTGCATATAATTTGCACTTTTCTTGCAATGGCATGTTGGGGTGATGCAGAAGAGTGTGGGGTACAGAGAAGCTGCAGAGATGCCCATTGCTGCTTCTTGCTCTTTGGGGTCTGGGGACTCACCAGCCCACCGTTCATTGTTTTCACGGTAGATGAGCCTAGAACCCATAGCAATCCATACGTAGAAATCTGAGCTTGTTGCCTCCAGAACACCCGTGCCCATCCCTACCGCACGCTGCCCCTCTGAGCAGCCTGGATGATCTCTGCATGTGCGGGGCTGGCCTTGTGCCCCCAGGGAGCACGCGTATGTAACTGGGGACGCTCAGCTGCTCACACTGGCTGTCGGGGCCCCTGTGCTCCTGTCGTGGGCATCCCTAGTGTCCACAGGTCTGTGTGTAATGAACAGATGCCTCTGGCTCCCGCGGGTAACCACAGATGCTGTTCTTTCCATCCTCAGGGAGATTCAGACCACTCAAACCAGCTCCTCCAGCACCACTACTTCTGAGAGCCCAGACCCGTCCTCTGGGGACCCTGCCGTCAGCGCCCTGCAACAGCAGCTGCTCCTCATGGTGGCCCGCAGAACCCAGTCAGAGACGCCCCGGGTACGCACGGTGCAGGGTTGCTGTTTCTGAGTGCTCTAGAAGCTCTGAGCCCTGGCTCCAGGGCATCAGTCAGTTCCCACTGATTCCAGTGTCCCTGGTGAATTGCAGATGCATCTCTGATGCTTGGCAGTACAGAGAATGGATGGGACAGCAGGTGACCTTCCATCGACACTAAGAGGATTGCCACCATCTCACTGGCTTTTCCAAATGCATTAGAAATTCATTCGCATTGATCTTGGTTGCTAGGATGCACAGGTCCCACAAGAACTCGTGGGCTAGTTCGCCTTTCTCCCCATGGTTTTTAAAACATCTGTGTTTTTAAAAAATTATGATAACCTTGTATTATACTAAATATTCAAAAATCCCTAGGTATTTGACTTGAAGAGAGATGTTATTCTTGGAGCAGGTGATGTCAGAGGTCTAGCACCTGAAGCCTTCCCTTATTTTCCCAAGAGAAACCTCGTTGACATCCGACCTTCCTGCAGCCAAGCTCTGGTGGGATCTGGGAGGCAGCTAGGCCTGTGACAGTGGCATTGCTACTATTTTACCCAGATATTGTGAAAGCCAAGCAGCTCCTTACTCCTAAACTGATCAACTGTAAGAGCTGTCACGATAGGTGTGGCTCAGGGCCACTGTTGTGGGTCAGTGCCAGGTTGGCACTCCTGTAACCCTTCACAGCTTTCTTCTTTATGAGAATGTATAAGAACGGTGGCATCAACCGGTGGCACAGTCACCAGGCGAGAGGGGCACAGGGTTTGTAATACCTGAACGTATTCACCTTCCCTTGTGACTCCTCTACTCCCTGATGAGGATTTCGAGGGGTTAGCCAGCCTCTGCGCCTCACTACCCAGAGCACCTGTGCCCTTTGGGCTCCAGCTGTGTGTTCCAGCCCTGTGGCGCCAGCCTCGTCTGGTTGGTGTGCCTGGTCCCTTGGCCTCCTTCACCTGCTCTGCGCCCCTTCCCCATCTGCTTGGCAGGCCTGTGCAGATGCTGTGCCAGGTCCCCTCCTGTCTGGTGTCACCTGGTCTCCCTGGGAACCCCTGGAACACCTGGGGCACGGGGTCCTGTACTGGGGCATTGGCGGACTCTTCCCGTGCCCCTTGTGCCTCTGTCAGAGCTGGGCTCCAGTCCTTGTCTCACCCTCTGCCCTGAGCTCTCCCAGCCCACTCCGGCTCCAGGGTCCCCACAAGCCCCCTTCTCAGCAGGGCTGTGTCTGCTGGGAGCTGCTTCTATGTCCAGCGGCCCTCCCTCTCTTCTCCCCTGGCTTCTCCTTCCACCCTCAGGCGACACCTACTGAGGACCTGGGGAACATCCCCAAGTCCCGCAAAGGAGGACTGCAGTTGAAGCTCATCCGCGCCTCCTCTGACCCTGGGGGAGGGTCCGCGGAGGCAGCCTCGCTTCCACACAGTGGGCCTCTGCGTGTTGGCTTTACTGCGCATGGTCTGTCCCCGCAGCCGCAAGCCTGACTGTAGATCTGTAACACAAGGCTGTGACCCAGGGTCCCCATGGGCGCGTCTGCCTTAATGCTGGACTGCAGGTGGCGTTGCTGTTGCTGTCTGTCCTCTGGTCTCTTCAAATGCGCGCCTTCCACCTGGCTTCACCACGGACCCCACGCGCTGCCTCTCGAGCTCTGTCTTGCTGGAAGAGGTTTCACGTGGCCGACGAGATGGCTGCTGCGGCCGTGGGTTCGCTGGGTCACTGGAGGAGCCGTGCTGTGGCTTCGGGCCTAGTGGGGCCTCCACAGTTAAGTGGAGGTGGTAACGCGGCCTGGGAAGAGTGGTGTGGGCTGTGACAGGGACTTAAGTCGTTGGTAGCGATACCGGCAGGATCAGAATCCTTCCTTCTTCTCTTGAACTCGCTCAGGCGGGAATTGTTCTAGGTGGCAGGGGGCCGTCTTTTATGTCCCCAGGTCTTTCACTTGCACGACATGTCCCGATGTGCGCGTGTCTGCAGCGCTGTGTGGACAGGTTGCTCTTCTCTCCCCAGAAACTTCCAGCCCTAAGGAGGCACTCTCTTGTGATCCTCTCGATTTCTACAATCTGCACAGTAAACATCTACCAACTGAGCGAACCAATGATATTAAGATGATGAGAAAATTTGGATTCGAATTTGAATTTTGAACCAGAAAGTAGGCGAAGAATAATTTTTATGATTCACCAAATCATAAAGCTCTTGACTTCCTTGGTATCTAAAGCAAAACAACTGAAATTCTGGGAATATTATTTTTCCATAAAAGAAATCACATTTTTCTTCTTTCCTTTAAATTCGAGATGTTTTAAAACAAGAATGTTCATTAAGGCGGCGATAAACTGTTCAGCCAATCAGAATGCTCATTAAGGCTCAGCCAATCAGAATGCTCATAAGGCAGCAGTAAACAGCTCAGCCAATCAGGGCCATCATGTTGTACATGCGGACGTCGTCCTCAGGTGACTCTTTCAGGTCCTGCCTTGTGCCCCACTTGTGGGTCCCCGTCCCCCTCTTACCCTCAGGAAGAGCACCGTGGCCTTGCGCTTGTCACCCTGACCCTCTGCAGGAGGCACTGGTCCCTCTTCTCAGGGACGCGCACCAGGCCCCTGCGCCCTGGGGTCTCTCCCGCGCGGGGCTCCAGGAGCGGTGCGGGGGAGGTGTGCTGGCGTGCCCTGAGCTCCTGGTGGGAAGTCACAGCCGGTCCTGTACTGGGGTCCTCCTGCCATGGAAGGCGGCCGGATCAGCGTGTAGCCCTCCTGTGTGTGGGCTTCCCTCCTCGGCCTCCCGGTTTTACACCGGAATCAGCCCAGTCAGGAGGTGGCGGTGGGGACAGGAGAGGTTCCAAAACCTGCTTCCTGGTGGAGTTCTGCAGGTCCTCAGAGGAAGTGGCTGTGTCACCCTGAGGTCTACGCCACAGCTGGCCCCTACTCCCTCCTCCCCTTTGCCCCTCTGTTAAGTCCTTGTGCCTTCTGCTGTGAGCCTACCAGGAAGGAGAGCAGGCCTCAAATCTAGTCTGAAAACACACAGAGAGCAACAAATACAATCATGGCTTGGGGGGACCCAGTGGGTGCTTTCTCAAGGATTGAGAGCCCCACCTGGAAAAGGTGCCTGCACACCACTGCTGTGGCAGCACTGTTCACCATAGCCGAAAGGTGCAGCGGGTGTAACTGAGACATGGTGTATGTGCAAATGGAGTATTATTCAGCCCTGAAGAGGAAGAACTCCCAGGTCTGCTATGACATGATGAACCTCAAGGGTGCTGAGTGAAATTGGCCACAGAAGTATTGATACTGCTGGGCCCACTCACCCAGGGTCCCAGAGCAGTCCATCCACAGTACGCCAGAGGTAGCTGGAGCTGCAGGAGAGGAGGCTGGCGAGTTGTTTGGTGAATACAGAGTTTCAGTTTTGCAGGAAGTAAAGGTTCTGGAACTCTCCTGCACCATGTGAGCAGGCAGTAGACGCACTTAAAAATGGTCACAGTGATTGATTTAATCATACATATATATATTTACCACAATTTAACATTCATACAGAAATAGAAGACATCCAGGGGCTGGGGCACCCACAGAAGGCTCCCACGGAAGACACCCATGGAAGACACCCACCAAAGGCTCCCACGGAAGGCTCAGGGGTGCAGTGAGTGTGACAAGTAGTGACCTCATTGCACGGGTGACGAAGCTGGTGTCCTCTGCCAGGCTCCACACCCAGGAGGAGGAGGCAGAGCGTGTGGTGGGGTCCAGCAGCAGCCTCCTGTCACTTGGGCTGCCGAGCACCCTGCAGTCACTGTGCCACAGAGGCACTTGGTGAAAACTCCTTCTTGGTCTCCAGGTGGGCAGAGGGTGGACAGCTGTTCCCCGACTCCATGAGCACACTGTACCTGCAGGCAGTTTTGCAGCTTCGTCCACACATGAGGACGGTCGAGAGTTCGGATTGTTGAAGGATTCATTCTGAAGGGTGCTGCACCTTGTGCTTCCTGGTGCCTGGTGGGGGTGATGTCCTGGGAAGCTACAAGAAAGTTGGAATCAGAGCGGCAAGGCCAGCAGAGGGGCAGGAGCAACCCTCCCCCCCAAACCTGAAACCAGGAAGCTAGGCAGGTGGAACAAAGCCGAGGCGGGAGCGAACACATAACTGAGGAGCAGGTCTGCAGAAGCTGCAGATGCAGAAATGAAAACGGAAGGAAATAAATGCACAGGACTTAACAGGAAGTCAGACCCAGGAGCAGGGCCTGGAGACTGGAGGTTAGACCTGAAGAAGGTGCTGCAAGGTGGCGGAGGGAAGGAGGATCGGAGCGTGTAAGGAAGAGAAGGTGGAAGTCGCCCAGGACGGCGCAGCTCCCACTGCCCTTGTCAGAGACAGAGGAGGGGAGAGGAAGTAAGAGGAGGGCAGTACCTTGGACGAGGAGGACCCTTCCCCTGTGGGGAATACGAGGGACCCCAATCTTACGGCGTGGTCAGACAAATTCCTGGTGGACCAGTGACTTTGACGTGAAAGGCAAAACCGTAGGAGTTTAATAAAGATGATGCAATCAAGGGCACCTCCACCCTCGGGGTGCAGGGGTCCGAGTCTAGCCCCACGGTGCAGACCCTCTGCACAGCCCAGGAACAGCGGGTGGATCATGTTATTTCTGCTTGTCCAGAATATCATCAAGGAGTGACAATACGTCAGTCTGGGAACGTGTTTGTGGGACATAATAAACTAAGGTCTTGACCACGCACAGATCACGTGCACACACACATGCACACATACCAGAGGCCAGCAGGTCACCCCACAGAGAAACGGGCCAACAATTTTATGAAGAGAAAAAGTGACCACAGATGTTCAGCTTTATTGGTAAAGAGGGAAATGCAAGTTAGGATTAAAATCAAATGCTATGTTCCACTTACCTGGTCGGCAGAAATGAGAAGATCGCCTAGCACTGTTAAATGTCTGTGAGGACGTGGGCCACGCACCCCTGCAGATGGCTTGTGGGGACGTAGGATCCCTCAGAAAGCACGTGGGGCATCTTTGTGAACAGCATCCCATCCTGGCAGATGTGTGCACTTCCTGGAAAGCCACTGTATTCCTAGTAAAGCTGGACATCTATGTTCCTGCAATTTCATGCATATTTTTAAGAAATTATTACACTTTTGTACTAAGAGACATATCCGAGGACATTCATAGCAGCCAAAAAGAAAATTAAAAGAAAAGAAATTTAAAACCCTACGTGTTCCCAAGGAAAATGCAGAAGCAAACCATCTATACAGTAGAATATTACACAACAGTAAAAATGAACATTGAAGCTACCAAGCCCAGTTGGATCAACCTGGTATTGAGTGGAAAGAGAAGCAGGAAGCAAGTCGAGACTTTACATCTGTGAAGTTCAGTACATGAACTGAGAAGGGTACAAGTTCTGGAAGTAGGCCTGCTAAAAGAAGAGAAGGATGAGGTGATAACTCAGGACAGCTGCTCTTTGTGGTGGGGAAGAAGCTAGTGGGATTGGAGAGTGGACCCCAGGGGGCCTCAGTGCTATCCGGGATGTTTCTCTCCTATACTGGGCAATAGATGGTCAACAAATGCCTTTAACATATGTGTTTGCTTTTATTTAATATTTATTTAGCATACTTTTAAAAGCACGGTCACTATGATTATTTAGTGTAGAGAAAACGGCCTCCACAGGGCAGAGTCCTGCTGATGAGCAGCACAGCATGAGAGACACACGTGGCCTGGGACACGAGGAGGCGTCCAGGTGGCCCGTCCCAGAGTGGATCCAGCAGCAGAGGAGGTGAACTGACCTGGTTTTGGAGCACGCGGTGGCAGAGGCCAGGGTTAATACCAGATCACTCTCTAAAATGGCAGCCATTGGCTTTCTGGGTGATTGGGCTGGTGGAGCCTTCCTCTCTCCACGGGTGATGAACAGTTCCGTGGCTGCTCCGTCCGACACACTTACTTGCAAGTGCACGCTCTGGGCATGCCGGGCATCAGGCCCTCTGGCCACCCGCTCTAAATGCTGGGCCAGGTGCCGGCGGAGGGCAGGCCTGGCATTTCCCTGCAGCGTCCTCCTCCTGCCTTCTGTTTTCTCCCTGCCCACTCCATCCAGGTCCCTGTGCTCCCCACCACAGAGATCTGCTCTCCCTGACAGGGTGCGGTCCCTGGAGCTGATTTGCATCTGTCCTTAGCCTGCCATGTTCTCAGAGTCCTCCTCCCAGCCCGACCAGGCTCCGTGGAGTCCCTCATTAAGGACTGGATAGACAAATCAAAGATGACCTCCCCTTTTTAAAAATTGAATTATTTCCTACAGGATTCGAGTGAATCAGGGCTGAAGCCTCCACAGTCTGGCTCTCAGTCCTGCCGTGGTCCAGACTTTCTGGTTTAGATTTGTTTCAGCAACTGTTTCAGGTTTTGCCATAGCAAGTTTCAGTGACCTTGACGGCATCCGGTGGTACTTCTGTACTTGTAGTAAGAGGTGGATATTTATTTCAACGCTGCATTGGTAACATGCTTTTAGAAGTTGAGTCGTTTGGGATCTTCACCTTCAGCGGGAATCATTTCAGGGAGTTTCTTGGCCTCAGCGAGCGGTGACGTTCTGATGGATGGGCAGCAGTTTGGGGGACATGGTGGGGTGGAGCTGGGGTGTGTCACTCTATGCATTTTGCCCACTGCTGTTCTCTCAGAGTGTCCATTTCAGACTTTGGGCACCTGTTCTTCAGCGGTGGTGTCTGTGACAATGGCTCATCCCGTGAAACCCTCTCTCTCTGGTTTCTTTTGGTATCTAAAGCACGTGAGTCCAGATCTGGAAAACTCGTCATGTTCTTCAGCACAAGGAAAATTTAACCGAGAGCAGTTTTACAAGTTTATCATTTTCCCTGGCAAGTGGATCAAAGTCTGGTACGACCGACTCACCTTGCTGGCGTTGCTTGATCGGTAAGCCCCCGGCATGGTGGGTCAGACCCCAGCATGGTGGGTAACCCCCCTGGCATGGTGGGTCAGCCCCCTGGCATGGTGGGTCATCCCCTGGCATGATGGGTAAGCCCCTGGCATGTGCGTGCAGCCAGAAGCCTCAGCGGGGCAGTAGCGTGCACTTGCATGGTTTTAGAAGCTGCTGTTTGCCAAGGCTCCCCGGAATGTTGCCACGCTGCGTCCCCTTAGCTGGGAACCCCGGGCCGAGGCCATGAGACCCAACAACTGAAAACATCGACTATAGCCATCACAGTGGAAAGAGTGAGGACTGGGGGCATTGTTTGGGTTTCAGGCTAGCTTGGGGACAGATCGTGCTTTGGTCTGCTTGTGTCATGGTCATCCCTCCTGGGACAGTTTTAGCGTCACCTGCAGCACAGGGCCTGGCCTGGCTGTGTGGCCCTGGGGAAAGGAGGAGGGTGGTGCCTCCTGCTGCCTTGTGATGTGCACTAACCCCAGCACTGGCTGCTCCATACCCTGCTCCCCCTCCTCCTGTCACCCCTCCCTCGGGATCAGATACTGAGTGGCTGGGGATGAGCCGGAGGGCAGGTCGGGGTTGGTCAGGGCTTGATGGGGAGGGCTGGGAAGGGGCTTGTGCTCTGCGCCCCTGCTTCAGGATGCACAGAGGGCCCTCCTGTGGTCCCCAGGGCTGTTGGCTGTGCCGGAGGTTGGTCCAAGAACTGACAACTCTTTTACTCACGCCATCGTGGCAAATGCTGTTCCGCGGCTCAGTGCCATCCTGTGGGTGACGGCCAGGCTGCCTTGCAGCTGCTGGACCCCCGGGGACAACTTGTTATGGGAATGTTACAGCAATGTCCTAAACTGTGTGATTGCGTTGGAAAAAAAACGAGTCTTGCAAAATTACAACAGTAAATTTCCAGACCCACCAGTCAGGGAATGGAGTTCTAATGGCTTTGCCAGCAACGCTATGTCACTCAAGGGGCACATGGAAGGGGGACTGGAATGCTTAAGTAATAATCTGAGAGCATGCATTCTGTTAGATGAGGCATTCTTTTAAATATTAATTTTTTTTTTTGTTAAAAAAGAATCACTGGGAGTTGGAGTAGCTTGTGTTAACCCTTCATATTAAAAACAAATCCAAGTTGGGTGCAGTGACCCGTGCCTGTAATCCCAGTGACTCAGGCGGCTGAGGCAGGAGGATGGCAAGTTCAACCAGCCTCAGAAACTTAAAGAGGGCTGGGGATGTAGTTCAGGAGTAAACCACCCTTGGGTTAGGTCCCAGTCCAAAAATCCTGAATCTACATGGTGACAAAACAGCCAGCTGAAGGACGTTCTGGGAAAGGCCAGACTCTGGAGAAGACAAGCTGTGGCCATCGCAGGGGTGAGGCATGAGGGAGGACAGCTGGAGCACCCAGGTCCAGGGCTCACAGCACCACAGGGTACATCTGGTCATCATTGACCTGTGGAGACCTGCAGAACGCACAGCACCAAGAGTGAACCCTGGTGGGAACTGACTTGGGGCTAGTGTGCATTGTAGGCTCATCAGTCCAGGCATGCGTACCACTCAGGAGGGGGTGTGGATAGGCAGTGGCATGGGCCTGAAGAGGGGGGGCAACGCTGTCCTCTCCCCTCAATTGTGCAGTGAAGTTAAACTGTCTCTAAAAACAAAGCCTATTCATTTAAAAATGCCCTCGACTGTCCACACCTGAGCACAAAGCAGACACTGTCCCTGCCTGAAGAGATCAGTTCAGTGCAGAACCTGCATGTGTGTGACCAACCTGCTGGTAACATGCACACACTGCATCCTGTGACCAGCCCTCTGGACCCCAGCTCCTCTCCCCAGACCTCCTGGTGGCCTCCAGTCTCTACTTCAGCCACCACGTCCTCCCGTTGAGGTCGGCCTCCTCTGAGGCCACGACCCTGGCTCTGTTCACCTTTGCCCCCGCTCTTTCCCCAGCCGTCATCTCCCACCATCTCATGCCCTGGGACCCATGGGCTTCCTTCTGTGCTGCAACTCCCCTGTCCTCTGCCCTCCCCAGTCACCCAGTTCCATGAGCCAGCGCTGCTGCCCTGTGTACCAAGGTCTCAATCTCTCTTCCCCGTCCCTTTGTGGCACCCCAGTCTGGATGAGCCCCTCTCCACCCTCCCCTTCATGTGGGATGTCCCACTGAGGAAAGTCCTGGTAGACAGCAAGGCCACTGCTGGCCCCCTGCACTGCGAGAGGCCCTGAGTCCCCTCAGCTCTCTGGCCAGAGCTCTTCTGGCTCCTGAAATGGGGCATCAAACTCTGGCTGCAGAGACGGTGTCCAAGAACGAGTTCCCATGCCACCCAGGGGTCAGTGGCCCCCCTCTTACTCCAGGGCGGGGCTGGGGGTGAAGCTCTGGCTTTCCATGGCTGGTCATAACCTCTGACTACCCCACCTCAGACAGCCCAGCACTGAGGCCACGGAGACCTCATGGGATTGTATTTCATTTATTCTAACAACAGATCCCTGGGGCCAAAAATAAGGATTTTATTTAAATAGTACAGGAATAAATAGAGAAGAAAGAGGTCTTCAAATCTCAGCCGAACCAGAGGTTGGCTTAAGCTGGCTGCCCCTGCTGCCACCATGGGCCTCTGCTCCTGGTGCAGCCCAGCTCCCCTCCCCTGCCGCTGTAGGCCTCTGAGGCGCATCCGGGAACCTGCTCGTGGGTGCAGCCCAGCTCCCCTTCCTGTGTGTTGTGTGTTTTCATAGCACTGAAGACGTCAAGGAGAACCTGCTGTCCATCCTGCTCAGCACCCTGGTGTCCCTCCTGGGATTCCTGACGCTGAACCGCGGCTTCTGCAGAGACCTGTGGGTGCTTCTCTTCTGCCTGGTCATGGCCAGCTGCCAGTACTCCCTGCTCAAGGCAAGGCCCGTCCTTCTTGCTGGTGAGTGTGCTCTCCCTGGTGTGACCCGGGAACGCCAAGGTGAGGTGACGCTGGCATTTGATCTGTGTTTCAGAGCGTGCAGCCTGACCCTGCCTCACCAATCCACGTAAGTTTCCAAATGCAGGCAAGTAACTTGTCTTGTCTGCTTGCGTTAAAGACAGACAAGTCTCCTGAGTCTATAAAAAGGCAAAATCCACAACTATGCTGCATCTCGAATGCTTAAGTAGAAATAATAGACAGAGACACGAAAGCATGCTGGCCGAACTCCGGCCTGCTCTGAGCGCATGGTGTGCTGGCCGAGGGGACATCTGGGCACAGGGCAGAGCCTTGCAGAGACTCCTTTCTAATCCCCAGGGCCCTTGTCAGCCTGGGGAGAGGTCACAGAGTACTGTCACCATGCCTGCCCTCACTGCCCATCTGCTACTTGGTGCTGAGCAAGGTGCTGAGCAAGGTGCTGGTCAGTACCACGCCTCAGTTTCCCGTGTGTTGTGTCGAGGAGGCTCATTAAAATGCCTCTGGGCAGCACATCCTGCATGCCGTGTGCTTAGCACAGTGGGGTGTACTCACAGATGCCAGTGTTTACTGTTAGCAATGGGGTGTACTCACAGATGCCAGTGTTTACTGTTAGCAATGCCAGCTCGTGGGCACGGATCATCGTTATTATTTCTTAAAAGGTGTTGTAGAGGTTTGTGGTCATCATGATGACCTGTCTACCTTGTGGAATGAGTCAATCGAACTGGTCACCATGACGACCTGGAATGTGTACCTGTGGAATGAGTCAATCGAGCTACTTTTGTTTCTTAGTGAGAACTTTGGAATCTCTCTTGGCCACTGTCACATGTACAGCACATTATTATTAACAATAGTCACCGTGCTGTTCAGAGATCTCCAAACCCCAGTCCTCTGGCTGGTGTGACTCTGTGTCCCCTTTCATTGCCATCTCCCCACACCCATACCCGTAACCTTGGTTCTGTACTCTGCTTCTGAGTTGGCCTCCAGGGGCTGGCTGGCTTCTCTCGAGGCAGCGCTTGCAGGGTCACCCCTGCTGCTGCACCTGCCAGCACCTTCCTCCTAAGGCTGAGTGATGTTGCACGTTACTGGTTCTCCATCAGGCTCCTAGACTGCCTCCATGGCTTGGCTTTGGTGGGTGAGGCCAGGGTGAGCGGGAGTGCAGGTGTCTCCTCCATGTGCTGTTTTCATCGCCACTGGCTGATAACGGGAGTGCCATTGCTGGGTCACGTGGTGGCTCCATCTGCAGTATTTTGAGAATCTGTGGGGTTTCCCTGCTGGCTGCACCACCAGCGGCACACGGGCAGCCCCCCTCCACATCCTCACCAAATGCACCTTTGTCTTTGTGTTAAATGCCGCTCTCACAGGTGTGAGCTGATATTTGATTGAGGTCAAATTTCACATGTCCCTGAATTGATGTTCTTTCTGCTTGAAGTTGATCTTTGTTTTTTGGTGCTGGGGATTGAACCCAGGGGTGTGATACCACTGAGCCACATCCCAGCCCTCTCTATATTTTATTTTGAGGCAGGGTCTTGCTAAGTTGCTTAGGGCCTTTCTGAGTTACTGAGGCTGGCTTTGACCTCATCCCTGAGCCACTAGGATTGCCTGTGCTCTCCACCATGCCTGGCTGGAGCTGATCTTCTTATTCTCTAGCTTGGGTTTGTTACCTTTCATCCCCAGCACTCTGGCCTGCCTGCACTGACCTATCGATGTCTTGATATTCTTGAATGAGCTCTGAAGCACGAGCACCTTCTTCTGACTCCCCACCACCTATCCCAGCCCATGCCTTTGTAGGAAGTCCTTGCCCTTGTTATGGCAAGTCCCTGTGGACCCTGAGACCCTTTTCAGTGAAAGAAAGCCCTGTCTTCCCTCTGTTGTGTTTCAAGAAAGTTCACACCCAGATTTAGGACTGATGTGAAGTGTACAGTAGCTCCTGTTTGGCTCATGGTAATTAAGCAGAGCTTATAATTGGATGATCACATGGCATGCAAGCCTGTCTTATTAAACCTCTGTTCTCCATAATTGGTTTACATATAATACATCTTCTCTTGTCCTAGAGTCTGAATGTCAAGATAAGTAGAGCAGCATAATTAGGGTATTAAGATGTATTGTTGTGATTATCGTCAGAAGCCCTGGTAGGTGGTGTGAGGGAGATGTACAGCTGGGAAGGTTCTCACTGAGGCCCACCCCAGGTGGCACATCACTGTCTCGCCCTGTCCCTCTTCTTGTGCCTGCACCTCATGGCTGCTGGTTTTCTGGGTGACTTGGAGAGCATGCTGTTAAACACGCCTTCCAAGGTGAACTCTCAAGTGAGGCAGATCACCCTAGGACAGGGATGGCCAGTGCACCCACCCCCCCTGCTCCTGTGGCTTCTCAGTGCGGTTCCTGAGACCCTGTGTTGCTGTGCTGAGTTGGATTCAACTTGCCTAGTTCCTGGAGGAACAGACTGAGCTGCCGATCCATGGTCAGAGCAAGTTTGTCACAGCAGGATGGGATGATATGGCTGTTCTTGCTCCTAGTAAGACATGATTAGTCATCTAACCATGTCTATTGCAGTAATGAATTCACTTAAGTTTTCCATGTAGATTAGTCCCTGGTTTGAGTTGGCATTTCTCTAGCAGTTGTAACAAGGACAGGAAATAGGGAGCTATAAACTATTTCATCCTGCAATCTGCTGGCCTTGCAGGTATTTAGAAAGCAGACTTATCATCTGCAATTTATAGATGAGAAACCTGGAGAAAGGAGACAGTCAAGACAGAACCCACTGCCGGCTCCAGCAGATTGGCTAATTCCATTCCCAAGTGGCTCTAAAAGGACCCAGACTGCTTTTCAAACTGCTGGGTTGAGTACATTTGCAGGAGTCGTCTATTAATAAATTCAGCCAATGCTTGATGTTAAAGTGATTGACATGTCTTCATCTGGGAGCACAGGTAGCAGGTTTTGAGCACGTTGTTAAAGCAGAAGATGGCTGCACCCTTGCCTCAGTTTACCTTGTCAGAAGGGGAGTGATAGTGTGCGCACCTTGGTGGCCTGAGGACTGGTCATGTGGATACATTAGAAGCAGGTTCAGCAGTGAATGATTGGGTCATGGGAAAGAGAAGCAGGTCCCTGTGGCTGCCCAGGTGTTCACAGCAAGCCCTGTGACTACGACTGAGCTGGAAACGTGCTGGGCGCAGTGGCCGGAAGCAGCTCCTTGCTGTCAGGGGGTGAAGCCTGGTGGAGCTGGGTGCCCCCTGACAGCAGGGATCCTTCAGTCATCTTTCTTCCTCATGATAAACTCTTGTTTCTTCCAACACTGGAGGCTTCTGACCTCCCCAGCTCCTCGAGAGGACCCTCATACTTGTTTGTCCTTGGCATGCAAGTGGGTGGGCTACCAAGGTGGGTTCTTGTGCAGCTCTCTCCCTCACATGCTGCCCTGCCATGGCGTGGCGTCAGGCTATAGGCTCTGGACAGTAGCCCTGCAAGGCACTCCCAGGGGTGTTTTAAGGTTAAAAACAGATGTGGAATGACGGAGTCCAGTGAACTTTAACAGACTGTGGTCAGGCTTCACTTGGTAGAATGGATGGAATTTTCTTTTTGAAAAAACTTTTTAAACATCGACCCTGAGGGTCTGATGATGGATGCATATGTGAACCTGGGCACTGGGCAGGGCTTCTCATTAGGGAGTGTTCTGGGGTCAGTCGCAGAAGGTGGTTGTGCTGCTGCTTATCCATGTGCCCAGAATGGCCTTGACCCAGACCTTAGGCTGGGACAAGTGCCTTGTGAACAGGGGAGGGCAACTTGGGGAGGGCACCCGTGTGTCCTCAATAACTAGTGCCCAGGCTCTGTCCCCATGGCTGATGAAGGTACTTGGAAGGTACAAAATGACATCACAAATTGTTTAGAGCCCAAGACTCTCAGTGTCTACTTTTGAACAGAAGGAAGATTCAGTGCAAGTGGAAGGCAGTCATTTGGCTGCGTCCTGAACCCCGACAGTTAGCAGAATCGTGTTTGTACATAGTGTAGCTGTTTTTTCCAGCTAATTCACTCAGCAATGCATTGTGCGAGGTGCATTTAGACTTGGCTGAGGCTTTGGTTTTCTTTTTTTCCTGCAAAGAAAGTATCTCCATGTCATTAATCTGTGGCCTAGTTGGACTCAAAAGAAAATTCCCTTTTAAAAGTGCAAGTACTTTTCCAAGACTGAGCCAGTCGCAGGACCAAAGATAGCTAGCCTCTGGGGAAATCCCGCATCTTCCTAAGTAAGATGGCTTGGAACAGGACCATTTCTATCCTGGGACAGTGGAAAGTTAAATTGCACCCCTGAATACAGGGTTTTCAAGGCAGTGACTGCAAACTCGTGCCTAACCCCTTCACTTCAGCCCCACCTTTGCACCCTCAGGGCAGTTCGTAAATTCCAAGGGACACTCTTCCCCTAACTCATTTCTGTTGGCTTTTTGACTTTCATGAACTGTGCATTGATTCGTGAGGTGTAAATTATTTGCTGGCTCTTGTCACGGAAAGTTGCCATTATATCTCTCCCTTACTTTCTCTAGCAATTTGAGGAGAAGAACAAAGGATGTTTCTATTTCTCTTCACAATTACATTTTGGGACTAAGACAAGGTCTGTTAAGTGGTTCCCCTCAGAGGAAAGTGTTGTATAAATTATGTCATCAAAATAGCAAATTTCCTTTAAAACTCAGAAATATTCTGCTGCACGTCACCAGGACGCACAGGACAACCTTTGCAGGGCTGCATTTGCACCTGAACTATCTTGCTTTCCAAGACACTAGGGGACTGAAGCCTACAACTTAGAATCCCGCTCCTCATTCGTAGAGGAATTCCAGTTAGACCATGTGGAGCAAGGACAGGTTTAAGTTAGCTTTGCACTTGAAATGAACAAAATGAATGGAACCTCTCTGTTGGAGAAAGCCCTTGAAGCCAATCTAGTTTTTCTCCAGGGCTGGTAATTAAGTTTTTAGATAAATCTCTTTGGAATCAAGAGGCATAGGTTCTTTTTGACAATCTTATTCTGATTTGGAAGAGGAAGCACCAGGCTTTGCCTTTTCTTTTCCTGGTGTTCTGTGTGCATGGATTATGGGAGGATGGAGGAGGGTGTCATATGCACTGTTATGTGGTATCAAGTGTTGACTGAGATTCTTGTCATTTAATCAAAATAAAAGGCACAACTCAGAAATTGTATTTGTTTTCTAGGGACACAACCAAATCATAACCTATAGCAGACCAATCTATTTTTGTATGCTGTGTGGCCTTATTTTGCTTCTCGATGCAGGGGCCAAAGCCAGGCGCCCTCCCAGTTATGTTGTGTATGGCCTGCAGCTCTTCTCTGCAGAGTTCCTGCAGTCCGCCAGGGACCACTTAATAGGTGAGTGGACGTGGGTCTTGGGGAGGGCAGCTTGGTCTCACCTTTACCTCCAGATCCCTTCCTGGAGAAGCCTCCTTACTATTATTCATGAAGCTGTGTACATTTCCCTGTTGGCTTGCACATGTCTGCAGGGGACTGTGGGGAGGTGGGGCCCCCGTGCATCCACCATGGAGCTTTCTGGAAAAATTTTGATATCCGTGGCCAAGAGGTCGCAGCCCCATGATACCTGAGCCTGGATGCTCTGCTCAGCCGGCCTCCCCTGTGCTCCTTGCCTGCCTTCCAGTCTAGGCAGTCTCTGCTATGGAATGCTGCCCTGCGCATGCCACCTGCTTCCTGTGCCGCCCAGCTCTGGAGTCACTGCTGTCCTAGATGAGTGACCTGGAGCAGCAGTCCACTGCTGCTTTTTGCAAGGACAGAAAGTCTTACCCACCTCTCAGTCCCTGTGGTTTTAAGTGAGTGAACATTCCTGCACGCATGGGGTAACGCTTGGCACTGAGATCAGCTGTCAGTGTCATTCTGTGGCCAAGAGCCTGTGTGGGGCTGGCCCCTGGTTCTGAAGCCTCCACTGCCCCTGTTACCTTGTGACTGGCTATGAGTTTGCTGGCCAGCTGAAGTGGATGAAGGGCAGCTCCAAGGACACTAGCCTGGGCTCCACTCACAGCTGGAAATTGCTCCATAGGGGGCTTTCAGAGCCTTGGGTCAGTGTCACATTTCCCAGACACTGGAACTGCACAGGGGTCCCAGATGGGGAGTGAGTGCTGTGGTGGGTACAACAGCCTCGGACCCTCCCCAGCTGCTGCCCCCCTTCCTCCCTGCTGTATTGGGAGCGACTCCTTGGTCTTCAGCCCTGTGCACCTCTCCCTGCCCCATGGACGGAGGAGCCTTATAATGTCAGAGGGTCAGGGAATGTGCTTCAGGGAACTTCTGTGCGCACGTAGGAAGCAAAACATGGGGAAATAGGCGCCAGTCCTCCTTAGACTCCCGGGCTGCCGCCTGCGAGAGCATTTGCTTCTAGCCTCAGATTTTGCCTTTCTTTTTATGTTATTTAAAGTGTTTCCCCTTCCTCCCTCGCTCCCTCTCTCCCTTCTTCTCTCTCCCTCTTTCTCTCTTTCTCCCTCTCTCCGCCTCCCTCCCTCCCCCCCCCCCAACACACACATACACCCCAAAGGCCCCTGGTCATCCTTGCCTTCTCAGCTGGCTGGCCTCTTCCTCCGAGCCTGGCTGTGAGTGGAGGTGACGGGTCAGGTATGCACAGAGCAAGGCCCAGTGGTGACCGCACACCCTCTGGAGCATCGTCCTTCTTGCCGTTATTTTTGTTTGTGTGCTTTTTGTCATTTGCACACAGCAGCACTGGAGTCTAGCTCAAGGACACTCAAGGACTGGAGGATTGGAGGGAGGAAGGGTGTGTGGAGGATTTGGAAGATGTCTGTACCCCTGCTGCACCCGTATCCCTCAGGAGCCTCAGAGCCACACATGTCTCCCCGACCCTGAGCATGGCCAATGCAGATGGAGCTCCAGTGGCCAGGATCTGTGACCCCCACCCCCCCCAATCCCAAGTGCTCTGCTATCTGCAGGGCCTTAGCCATTCGGGGGAGGGTGCTGTCCCTCAGTCTGGTTCCATTTTCATTGTCCTGTGACCCACACCTGTCAGTGCTCACCCATTTGTGGTCATCTGCTTGCACTGGTCACATGTGATTCCATCTGTCCCCCACCAGCCTGTCTGCTTAGCACAGGTAAGGCCGAGGCCCTGCCAGCCTTCTCACCTTGAATGTTCATCACTCGGCACGGTGTCCTATTCAGGGTACCTGGTGAACACTCTGGGTGGGGAGCTGGTCACCACTGCGTACCTGCCAGACGGAAGGAATCATGTTGGCACGTCCCACCCACATGTGGTGGAAGCACACCACCTGGCCCCACGGTTGGCTGCGGAGGTTCTGGGGAGAGAACAAGGGAGAGAAAGCCCACATGTCTCCAGCAAGGAGTCGCCCTTGGCACCTGGGCCTCTCCCTCGTTCCTTGTGCCGTTGGAGCAGTGCGGTGGTGCTGGCAGGGCAGGCGTTCAGTGGCCTTGGAACATGAGAAGCTGTCAAGGCTTTAACAGGAGATGTACACGCTGGGCATAGCCCCGAGTTCCTTTGTGGCAGTGACCCAGGCTCTGGAACCAGCTAGTGGCTGTGCACAGTCTTGTTTTATTTCTGGGGATCAATTCCCCTAGGAAGGAGGGGGGCAGGGAATGTGGCATTCTCGGTTTTTTCAGTGGAATCCCCTTTCTCTCATATTTTTTGTCTGCTCGTCAACAGTGACAAGTGAATGTGACGATAGGTAATCCAGCAAGATGCTCAAGCAAGTGGTAGAGATAAACAGAGGAATAGAGCCCGCCAGTCCCCGGGGGGTGAACGTGTTGCTTGTGCTCCTCTGCTGAACAGAGGGGACGGTGAGCCTGAGGATGACAAGAGGGCAGGAGGGAAAGGCTGGTTTGCCTCTCTGACTCTTGGGGGACAAGGGCAATTCAAGGTTATTTCCGCTTATGGAATCTGCGCCCTCTGCTCCCAGCTGTCGGGGGATTTAAATAGCACATAGTTGCTGTCATTATGACTGCAGGGTCCAGCAGGGGAGAGGGAAAGGATCAGGAAAAACCAAACCTTAGTGGAAGGGGAGGCTTCCCAAGGCTGCTGTAAGGAGGCACCACAGCCTCTGTTCAGAGCAGTTCTGGAACCAGGAAGTCCAAGGCCAAGGGGCCGCAGGGGTGGTCTCCTGAGGCCCCGCTCTTCGGCTTCCAGATGGCATGTTCTTCCTGTGGCCTCACATCTCCCCCCTGTGTCTGTCCAGCTGAGCCCAAGTCCACCCTCTTTATAAAGAGCCCAGTCTGCTGGACGAGATCCAGGTGGGCTTAATCGATCATCCTCACGGGAGCATCTGCAAAATCTCTGTTTCCACTTGTGACCACAGTCACAGGACCTGGGGTTGGACTGGGCACAATTCAAAGCATGACAAGGAGCCCCAAAGACAAAGGTCAGGGGAGAAGCCAGAACCCCATACTGGTGACCCACCCCCGAAGGTGCCCCGTGCTGCTCATACCACCTCAGCTGCAGCGGGTCATCCTCAGGGCAGGGCGGGGCTGGTGATGTGAAGGTTCCCTAGGCTGGCCTTACTGGTGACAGTTCTGGCACCCTCTGCTCTTCTGGGTCTGGTTAGCACCTCCAGCCTCAAAGCTCTCTGTGCTGCCTCTCCATATAGAAGGGGTTGTCTGCTGGCCAGTGGCAGGGACAAGGCCAGCAGGAAAGGTGACCATGCTTTTTGTCACAAGGGAGGAGGACCTTAGAGGCAGGGAGAGAATGTGGGAGGGTGCAGGAGGGCAGCAAGGGTGAGCAACGCGCTGCAGATAAGGTTCCTACGTGCTGTCCTCCTCAGTTTAGAATACGGCCTGCATCTTCCTTTGTTACAAGAGGATGCTCTACTCTCATTGCCAGGAACAGGGCAGAAGGCCTTCTCAGCACTGTTTCCTTCACTCAGTTGGAGACTGGGGACCTGGGGCTGCCGTTTTTATTACTTTCCATCTGGGCAACTGCAGCTGCAGCCTGTGAGCAAGACTAGCTTTGCAGTCATCCCACGGCAGAGGAAGCCCAGGCTTCAAAAGGAGCAGCTGGGAGCAGGGCCAGGCCCCGGGGAAGCGCCCTTCACCTTCAGCTGTGGAAGGGCAGCAGGTGGGAAGGGAAGGGCCTGTGTTCTCTGTTGCAGCTGTGATAACCGATCTTGGCAGATGGCAGGTGGACTACAGCTCATGTGGGGCAGACCTTTAGGATGGCCGGGGACTGAGCTGCCCTTCAGTAGGTCGGGTGGCCTAGGGAAGCAAGAGTGCCTGACACGGGTGCTCAGGTGAGAGGAGGCCTTCCCTGGTAGTCAGGGCCACACATAGGGTGATTCTTCTCAGATGCAAGAGTTTTCTGTCGCTTTTGGCTCCTTGGCACAATGAGCCCCACCTACCACAATGCAGCCTCTACACAGCTCTGCAGGGAAGCGCTGCTTTTGCCCTTTGCTTTCTTGAGCACTGAGCCTTGCTTTTCTGTGCTGTGGGAAGGCTCAGGACTGTCTTTCCCACAGAGGCCCATGGAGGCCCTGTGCGGCTGATTCTGTCTACTCCACAGGGATTCCCACTGTTCATGTTTACCAGAAGCCATGCGCTTGAGCTACGGTGTTTTTGTTTATGAATTTTGCTTGGAAAGAAATGGAACTGATCTGGAAGTCCCTGCATTTATGGTGATTATTAGACAAAATAAGAAGCAAAGAAGTGAGAGGAAATCACGGACCTGTTCAGGGACATGCGAACAGAAAACCTTTGCAGGAAAGTTAGAAACAACCACAGACTTTTATTTTTTTTTTGCTTTTGGAAGAAAGGACAAAACAATTTTAGCAGTTCCTAACGCGGTTTCCCCAAGGCCACTGTGTGGGCCACCCTGGCAGCAGACACACAGACTCCTCCCCTGGAACGTTCTGGAGGGTATCTTGTGCTGGGGCCTCCCTGTCTTCTGCTATCCTCCTGGTGTCACCTCATGATCCCCAGGGCTGCACCTGCACCACACCTTCAGCAATGGCTTCTCTCACCTCTGCCCTGCTTTCCCAGGGCCGTCCTGGGTTGTGTTCCGAAGGCCCTCTCTCCTGGCTAGTGTTCGTCTCATGGGCAGTACCTCCTGCCCAGGCCCAGCCGAGTAACTGTCAGTGTTTGGCTGGTTTCACTCCCACCTCCGCCCCCAGACGTCGCCAGGGTCCCCCACATGGCACATGGAAGGCAAGCTGGAGCTCTGCTGGAAGTGGAGGGTGTGGCCCAGCACTGGGTCCTTGTTGGATGTGAAGGGAAGGGGTGCTCAGGTGGCCGCGGTTGTGTGGATGAAGACTTGGACGCTTGTGGCTATGTGTTCTGCATCCAAGCATCAGCTTCTCTCCGGGACTGTCCTCTTCCTGTCTCTGAATTCCATCTGCAGAGACTGAGAGGATGCTGTGCCTCACACAGCCATGTCTGGCAGACAGTGGGCTTCCTGTGCTTCACTGGGGCACGGGCTGCTGGCGTGGGCACTGCAGCAAGTGCCCAAAGAGCGGCTCAGCAAGGGCACACCTGTGCTATGGTCACAGAGGGAATTTTCCTCCATGACTGGTCGGCCTCACTGCTTGGGTACCAGAGCAGAACTGCCCACCTCATTGCTAGGACCTGAAAAGAAAGAGGAAGAGACCACTGTTCCCTCAGGGTCACCTGCAATGACCTAGAGCCTGCCACTGGGCCACCTCCTGAGGTTCACACATACCTCCCAGCAGCCCACACTGGGCACTGGGCCTCTGTCCGGCACCTGGCCTCCAGGGGTGCTCTAGATGCCAATGTGGGAGGCGTGCTCAGTTTTACTCCCTAGTTACAGGCTGCCACAAAGCCATTATTACAAGATCACCAGAACCTAGAGGTGGCCCCTGTGTAAGCAGAGGCCTGTTGTCATAGCCGCACATGTTACCCCAGATCCCACAGCCCACAGCCCTGGGTGCCTGTGGGACAGTCCGGCCCACACTGAGCCGAGATTCTTGATTAGGAAGACGGACACACAGACCCTCAACTCCACTGTGACCCCACGGGACCCTGCGCTTCCTGTTTTTTAGAATGGCTGAAATCCTGCCTCACTTGCCACTGTGGCCCCCTGTGGTTTCTGTAGTTTTAACACAAGTTCAATGTCTAGGCAGTGGGTTTCTAGAGAAGTCTCCTTAGTTCTGCTAAGGCTCTCCAGTGTCAGATATCTCTGCCCTCACCAGTGGCCTCCATCAGGGAGGGCAGGTCCACTGAGCCCCACTTTGGGTTCCTGGCAGAAGGAAGCCAGCAAGTGGCACCAAGTGGCGGCAGAAGGCAGCTGTGGCACAGCCTTTCCCCTGCAAATTCAGCTCCTCTCTGGGACGCTGGACCCCCCTCCCCCCCCCACCAGTGTCTTAGCCCATCACAGTCTCGCCCTGAGATGGGGCTGGGATGGTGAGAGTTGGCACAGTCTTCCTCCCTAGCTGCCGGTGGATCTGCCTGCCTAGAACCTGTGCCCGCTCTCACAGCAGCATCTGGGAGTGTGCCAGGGTAGCCAACCTCAGCCCCGGGTGCTGAACTCAGCCAGGCACCTGCTCCACACTGGGACCCAGGCTCCATGCAGGAGCCATCCCTGTGGCCATCACCTCTTGTTTCTGCAGGTCCCTGTGGTTTTCCAGACTGTGTCCCCGCTCCCCACCTCCCCCATGTTGAGGCCTGCTCTCTGCCTTCCCGTCCGGGGCCTGGCGGTCCCAAGCCTGTGTGCTTGCCTTTCCTGGGGGCCACCTGGTCACTCTCAGGGCACTGTCCATCTCAGCCACTGGAGGCTGGATAAGAGTCCAGAATCACTGCCACATTGCCAGGCAGAGGGTCCTGGCCGGGGAGAGCTGCCTGGTGACCGTCACTGTGCTTGGCTTATCGCCGACTCCTTGGTTCATTTCAGTGTTTGTATATTGCTTCCCTGTGATTTCCCTCCTTGGGCTCTTCCCGCAAATCAACACCTTCTGCACTTTTCTCCTGGAACAAATTGACATGCTGTTCTTCGGGGGTTCTGGTAAGTCCCTTGCTGCTTTCCCAGGAGGGGTCTGCTGTTCAGCACAGATAGATAGTGTGTGTGGGGGAAGGAGCCAGGCTGGGGGGGGGGTGCTTTGTCCCAAGCTCTCCAGCTGCTCAGTTTGGGTCCCCTGTCAGGACCCCTCAGACTTGGAAGTGGCCACCCAGCTTCGATGAGGAAGGACAAGCAGAGGAACAGGGCAGCCAGGAGAGCCTGCTGTCTGTGGCGGGCTTGGGGTCTCGAGTCCTCCTCAGAGGAGACCATGTGTCTGTGAATGTGAGCATGAGCCTGTGTGGGTCTGAGTATGAGTGAGCCCGTGAGTGGGATGTCACGCATGTGCCATGTGCCCTTGAGACAGCGAACCCTGTCCCTCACCTCTGCAGTGCTGTAGTTTTGCATCAGGGGGCGAACCCCAATGTTCTCCCTGTGAGCTCCTGAGCCTCCACCTGGCCAAGAGGGCAGCATAGGCTGACCACAGGCCGCTGACAGGACGGGTGGATCCACTGACGGCAGTGTGACACTCTCATGCTCCAGAGCTTGCTTGTCTGTCCCACCCTGTGCCCTGCTTTCTTCTGCAGGAATCGCCTTCATGGTCCTGCCTGGCCATCAGCTGGCCACTGGAGGCCCACACTGGCCCTTCAGGGCCCAGGAGCAGTGGCTGGGCTCCCTAATTCTCCCCTTTGGGGAGCTCAGTGCAGTGACGAGGCCACTCATGCTGGTGGCTGCCTGGTGCTCTCTGAGAGACCTGGCTGACAGCCTGTCCCGAGGGCTGCACCCTGTTTCCTGTGCCCTCTGGCAGCCTCCAGCTGGGCAATCGGGACAGGAGCTGTTGGTGTCTGTGTTCCAGCCGTTTCTGGGATCCTGTCGGCCGTGTACAGTGTGGGCCGGAGCGCGTCTGCGGCTGCCCTGCTGCACCTCTTCTGCTTCAACGCTGTGAAGGTAGGTGTGTCCCGGGACCGGGTCTTGTCCTTCTCATGCCCACTCCATCAGTGTATTTAAAGGAACAGCCTTTTCTCCAATTGCAAAAGAAATGGGGTCTGATACCAGAGGGATGGCAGGCCCGGCTGAGATAGGTGGTGACCCTGTCCAGCCTGGCCATTCCCTGCAGATGTCTCTCTGCCAGTCAGTGACACAGAGGGCTCTGTGTGACACGTGGTCAACACCATCCATGGGCTGATCTACACTTCCTTCTGAAATGCCACTCACAGGAGGGAAGGACAGCTGTGTGAAACTAGGTGGACACCAGAGCAGGCCAGTCTAAGCTGGCAGCCAAGCAAGCCCTAGATGATGGAAAACAAGATAAACACTGACCAGAAGAACCAGAAGTTGTGTCAGTGCTGGAATGTAGCTGTTGTCCACGTGTGGCCGGCTATGAATTGCGTCCATGTGCACGCATGACCGGGCCGAGGATTGTGTTCATGTATACCCGTAGCCCAGCTGAGGATTGTGTCCTTGTACAGCCATGGCCTGGCTATGGATTGTGTCCATGTATACATGTGGCCCAGCTGTGGATAGTGTCCAAGTACACGTGTGGCCCAGCTGTGGATAGTGTCCATGTGCACTTGTGGCCTGGCTGTGGATAGTGTCCATGTACATGTGTGGCCCAGCTATGGATAGTGTCGATGTGCACGTGTGGCCTGGCTGTGGATAGTGTCCATGTGCACATGTGGCCCAGCTGTGGATAGTGTCCAGGAACACGTGTGGCCCAGCTGTGGATAGTGTCCATGTGCACTTGTGGCCCAGCTATGGATAGTGTCGATGTGCACGTGTGGCCTGGCTGTGGATAGTGTCCATGTGCACATGTGGCCCAGCTGTGGATAGTGTCCAGGAACACGTGTGGCCCAGCTGTGGATAGTGTCCATGTGCACGTGTGGCCCAGCTGTAGATGGTGTCTAGGTACATGTGTGGCCCAGCTGTGGATCGTGTCCAGGTACACATGTGGCCCAGCTATGGATAGTGTCCATGTGCACTTGTGGCCCAGCTGTGGATAGTGTCCAGGTACATGTGTGGCCCAGCTGTGGATAGTGTCCAAGTGCACGTGTGGCCCGGCTGTTGATGGTGTCCAGGTACACGTGTGACCCGGTTGTGGATAGTGTCCAGGTACATGTGTGGCCCAGCTATGGATTGTGCCTAGGTGTATGTGTGACCCAGTGTGAGTTGTGCCTGTGCATCTGTGGGGACCACATTTTCTTTATCCATTCACCTGTTGGAGGACACCTAGGCTGGTTCCATAGTTAGCTACTGTGAACTGAGCAGCTATAAATGTTGACATGGCTGCGTCACTGTAGTATGATGATTGTAAGTCCTTTGGTTATAAACCAAGGAGTGGGACAGCTGGGTCAAATGGTGGTGCATTCCAGGTTTTCTGAGGAGTCTCCACACTGCTTAGCTGAAACTCTTTTGATACGAAAACAACTCACCATCATGGTGATGAGCAAATTTATGGAACACAGAGAATCTGTCAGTCCCAAGGTCGCTGTCTCTGCAGGAGCCATTTCTGAGACTTCTGGAGAAGGGGTGTGCTCTCAGACACCTGTTCTACTCAAAAGGTTCTGGCATTCACCACTGCTAGCTCTAATGCCACCCACAGGAAAGCTTGTTCGTGGGTTACCACATGGTCCTTTATGCAAATTCTTAGAGGATGTAGACACTATTGAAGAATCTGGTACTGAAACAGGTTTTTACCTAGTTAAGCACAGGGACGTTCGTTCCTCTTTCCTGCCCAGTCTGACTCCATTCCCCTGAGATGTTGCCGGCTGATCATGGCCTTTTCCTTACCATAGTGCAGACAGCACTGTGGGCAGCCAGTGCCTGCTGCCCAGAGCTGGCCCTGGACAAACACCCTTTACTATTGTGGGCTGGGTCTTTTGTTTGTTTCTGTTTCCATTCTGTGCACGTCATGTCAGAGGTTGGATCAGAGTTGAACAGACTCCATTCTGAGTGCACGGCCATCTCTGAGATGGGAAAGGACGCGCCAGGCCTGGGGTCAGCCCAGCTGTTGGAGCAGCCTTTAGACCAGGTGGAGTGCAGGCCCTCGGGGGAGGTTTATTTCACCTCAGCGAGGTTTCGGCTTCCCTTGCTCCCTATAGAACAAGCATCACTTGTGATAATGTAGTGTGTTGTAACAAAATCTTAATGTTCTAGCTGTATTTTGAAGTGCCTTTGGTAAATATATATATATAAACAATTTGCATCCCTTATCTGTAGTCTTGAATGCTCTAATGGTCCCAGATGTCCTCTTGATGCTGAAATACAGCACCTATTAAATGCCATGAGTTGAGTGGATGTGGTTAGCAGATCGCAGGGGGCCTTAGGAAGAAAGCAAGCCCGTGTCCTTAGCCCAACTCCCAGGCCCAGATCTGTGATTCTGCCTCTTGTGTAACAATGCTGTTTTTGGACCATCCTGCTTTTTCTGCTTCATGGGAATCGATTCTCCCTTTCCTCTCTGCTGCCCATGATGGATGGCAGCTGTGAACTATTTCAGCCTGTGCATCTGGCCAGAGCTGTGTCTTTCTGGGTCTTGGAGGGCGTGTGTTTCTGGTTTTACTATTGCCACTTGGTTGAAGTTGGTGGAGAGCCTCTGAGTTGATTTTATCCTCTGGAATATTAATTCAGGAAGGAACATTTTGTTCCTCTTTAATTTCTTATTCCCTTTGACTTTTCCAAGACGGGGCAAGGAGCATACCAGGGCTCCTCGCTGACTTCAGTGTTTGACAGCTACACAGAGACAACCAGAGCTTTTGCTCCCTTGAGAGGCACTTAATTAGCTGGGCTTTCTCTCTGTCTGGGTGAGCCACGGTTTCTGTTCTGTGTTGTCCTCACAAAGGGACCTTGTTTTATTGAAGGCAGGGGATGTCTAGGATGCAATGCTTCCTTATAATTTGGTGCTTTACAAGCATCATTAGCTAGCTCATGGCAGGGTCCCCCTCGTGATACCTTCAGGTACCAAGGATGGCATTTAAGGTCTAATTGCAGGTGGGAAGCAAACTCAACTCATCGTTGTGGGCTATCTTCAGTGCTGCTGCAGAACCTGGACGTCCCTGGCCCAGCTTTTCCCTTGTATTATTCCAGATGGGGAGATTGGTGTGGGGCCGGCAGGGTGCTCTGTGTCCCAGCCAGAGCTCCGTCTCACGGTCCTGCCTCTCTGGCACCACCTCCCTCCATGTCTCAGGATGAATTCTCTGACCAGAGGACAGTCAGTTCACCACTGGTAGATGCCTTTCCTAATGCCTTGGTTCATGAGACAGTTTCCCAAGTGCTTTCTTGTCTGCCCTTTGTTACATCCCAGGTGAGGGACAAAGAGAGCATTAGCATTTCTATGCTCCATGAAGAACCCAGGCAGAGCTTTGGCTGCGTAGGAGCATATGCCCAACTTGCACTGGCTTTTTCCTAGTGTAAAGTGGATTAGCTGTGGGGTGAAATGGAATGGAATGGAGGCTGTGTGTGAAGTCCCTCTCTGAAGGGGTCTTGATATGCAGCCTGGGAGGCAAAGATCTAGGGCTGCCAGGATTCTCCACCCCTGGTGTGCGGGCAGGGCCTGGGGGATGAAGGGTCATGGCAAGGCCTGTGGGCAGGCCTGGGGGAGGAAGGGAGGTGGCTCCTGGTTAGGTTACATCATCTGGCAAAAGTGAGGAGCTGCAGACACAGTGAGGGTCTCCAACCAGAGAACTTGGTTTTAAATCAGAATCTAATTTAAAAGGGAGATAGATTATCCTGGGTAGATCTGAGCTAATCACAGGAGCTCTTTAAACGAGGGTCTGAAGGTCTAAGGGGCCAGGGGGAGCTGCTGAGGCCCTCAAGGAGGGGCATGGCCACGTGTGCATGGCTGTCAGAGAGGCTGTGTGGCTGAGACCCATCAGCAGTCACTAGAGCTGGGCCCAGTAGTCCATCAGCCAGAGAGCAGGCACTACAGCCCTGCAGGCACTGAATGCTGCTGACCAAGGGTCCTGCTGACTGGGGACCTTGGAAGAGGACCCTCATCTCATATGGACCCCAAGGTCCAGCCAGCTCCGTGGTTTAAGCCTGGCGGGACCCTGAGCAAAGAACCCGCCATGCTGGGCCCAGACTCCTGACCCACCGAGACTATGCGATTCCTGCGTTGTTCTAAGCCACAGAGGGTGGGGTTTTGTTACCTAGCAGTACAAAAGCAGCACAAAGGATAGCTCATTAACATCAGCACTTGATGCTTGTCACAATGACACATGTGATGGCAATGATATGAATGGTGGTGGGCCAGGCATGCCTGTGATCCCAGTGGCTCGGGAGGCCGAGGCAGGATGGTGAGTTCAAAGCCAGCCTCAGCAACAGGGAGGCCCTAAGCAACTCAGTGAGACCCTGTCTCTAAATAAAATACAAAATAGGGCTGGGGATGGGGCTTAGTGGTCAGGTGCCCCTGGGTTCAATCCCCAGTACCAAAAAAAAAAAAAAAAAATGTAGTGGATTTGAAAATGAAACCTGAGTTCTAGCTCATTTTTACTTATATTACAGATTGTACTTTATGGCTACAGTTGTGTCTCTTCATAGTCACAGAAGACAAGATTCCTGTCAAAATAGATGCCCCCACATGCACACTTGCCCAGAGTGACTCCCCAGTGCACACGGATCCTCGGGGAATGTGCCTGTGAGGCAGCTTTTCTTGTACCTCATAAAAACATTTCCAAACCTGATGGAGCTTTGTGAAACCCGCACTCGTCAATCCGTATCGTTCCCAATTTAGGGGCTCTTGAGACACATCTCAAAGCAATTAGGGATGTTGAGGTTGAAGCAAACTGTCCCGTGGTGTGTGCTTTATTATCCATGAGTGACAGATCGTTTAAAATCTGGTCTCCCTCGAAATGGTCATGCTTTTGTGGGTCTGTGTGTGAGTGTCATAAATACTTGTGGGTGGAAAATGATTCAACACTAGACACACACATCTGGAAGGAAAGAGCTCATGTTTTAAACCTAGAAATGCCGGTTGGTGCTTCTCCTCTGCCCTCGCTCCCACTGAGAGGTGGGCAGCACAAGCTCTGAGCCTCTCCAGCTGCACACCCCGCTTGGCTGTTCTGCTCCAAAACCCTCCTCAGGCCACTTGGTCGTGCAAACTGACCTTCTTATTTGAATGCCAATATCTCCTTCTCTGACTTCAAATAAAACTGAAAATAAAAATCCTCAAATGCGTTTCCTCCCCGGGCATTCCTGAAACACCCACTGGCCCTCAGTTGCCAGGCTTGGGGACCCTGCAACTTAGTGCCCTAAGCCACCCTCAGGAGGGCGCACCTGCCCGAGGCGCCAGGGTAGGGAGGGAACGACCTGAGGGTGGCAGACAGGAACAGAGATGGTTGTCCACCCCAACCCAACTCTGTGGAAGCCCCAGGTGGTTCCCTTACACTTAGCTTGTTGGCCTGATATGTGTGTGTGTGTGTATGTGTGTGTGTGTGGTGTGTGTGTGTGTGTGTGTGTGTGTGTGTGTCTGTGGATGGATCCCAGGAAGCTTGGCCTGTGTGTGTGTGTGCGTGTGTATGTCTGTGGATGGACCCCGGGAAGTTGGCCTGTGTATGTGTGTGTGTGTGTGTGTGTGTGTGTTTGTGTTTGTGTGTGTGTGTGTGTGTGTGTGTGTCTGTGGATGTACCCTGGGAAGTTGGCCTGTGTGTGTGTGTGTGTGTGTGTGTGTGTTTGTGTGTGTGTGTGTATGTCTGTGGATGGACCCCGGGAAGTTGGCCTGTGTATGTGTGTGTGTGTGTGTTTGTGTGTGTGTGTGTCTGTCTGTGGATGGACCCTGGGAAGTTGGCCTGTGTGTGTGTGTTGAATAATGCAGAACCTGGAGCTCAGGGGTGTTTCCAGGGGAGCTCCGGGAGCTCTGGGCATCTGCCCTTGCTGCCCATCTCAGAGCCCAGGGAAGGAGTGATGGGGCCGAGGTAGGCCTGGAGTCCGTGCCTCGCCCGTCCCTGGCTCCGCCCTTTCCTAGGAAGCAGCCCGCCTCCTGCGTCACCTGGCCTTCAGGCTGTTGAAGGAGCTTCCATCTGCCTGTGGCCCTGCTGTGGCTTACTGCCTCTAGCCCCACGCCTGCCTGCCGTACACTTGGGAAAGCGGGGGAACCAGTGATGATGCTGGCAGAACCCTTCCCAGTGCAGGACGCGCCTCAGGAAGGTGGCAGCCTGGTAGTCAGTGAGAAGCACTGGTCGGGGCAGTTCACGGGGTGGTTCACCAAGCAGCCTGCGACAACAGAAGTCCCACTTGGGGGGGTCAGAGTCCTGTGTGGTAGAAGAGCTCCTGTCCCCACCTGGCTGTGGAGTGACGTGGGTGCCCACCTGGACAGCGCCTGTCTAGAAGCCCAGGAAACACAGGGTGATGAGCTGCTGCCCAGGACATACAGCACACAGTTCTATTGTGAATTTTTAGAAAATATGTGGACAGAATACATTCCCTCTGTCCCTCCACCCCCACCAGGACCTTTGGTCAGTGGACAGCACATACCACAGTGTCCCATGAGATTGCAGTGAGTTGGAAAATCCCCGTTGCCTAGTGACATCATCATTGCTCATAGAGCGCGTCCATGCAATGCTGTCACAAGCAGACCCATCGCACACGGGTCCCATGGTGCACATGTACCACTCATGCCATGCGTGTCTGGTGCCGGGAGCCCACTGTGGCGGTGCCGCAGGAGCCTGAAGGCCACACCTGCGTCTCCCTGTGTGTGGAGGCAGGAGCAGCAGGTGCATGTGGCACTGGACTGGGGTCCCAGCCTCTGCGCTGCTCAGCCACCTGCTGTCTTTCCCCAGGAGCCGTGGAGCACGCAGCACATCCCCGCGCTCTTCTCCGCCTTCTGCGGTCTCCTGGTCGCATTGTCTTACCATCTGAGCCGGCAGAGCAGTGACCCTACGGTGCTCCTGTGAGTAACTTGCAGTGCTCCCCATTCCCCATTTTGGCGCTGAGGTGGGAGGTGCCCTTAGCCGTCAACACCACTGGATGCTTGCTGTCAAGGGAGCCGGACGAGGGGGCAGCGGTGCAGTGCTGACCGGAAGCTGAAGGGTGGGCATCCTGCCACCACTTTGCCACCTGCTTGGAGGTGGCCCCATGTGGGGGCCACTGAGACCCCCCTGGGTGAGTCTCGGAGAAGCCCCCAGAGAACCCCCCGGAGGCACCGTGCATGGAGCCTGGGCAGCACTTGGAAGGAGGCTGCCTTGGTCCCCACCTCCAGTGCCAGAGAAACTCTGCTTGGGGGCTAGAGTGACATAATCTGAGGTTGTTGGGTGTATGAGAAGTGGGCGCGAGAGGGAACCGTGGTCTGTATGGTGTCTGGTGTCAGAGGTCCCCCTGGAGCATGGCCTTGCTGGGGTGTTCTGGGAGGAACCTGGAGGATGGCAGAAGCAGCACTCACTGCTGCTTGTCAGCGCCAGTGCCCAGCGAGGAGGGGACTCAACTGCGTTTATCGGGGAAGTTTAAAGATCAGGACGCTGCTTTCAGGAGGCACCTCCTTCATTTTAATTTCCTCACAAGGGCACTTGTCTGCCATCTGTGGGTGTGAGGTCAGGGGCACTGTCCCAGATGCATCTTAAAACTAAAACTGTGTGTTTTCCACTCTTAGGTCTTTTATTCAATGCAGATTGTTCCCTAAATTTTTACATCAAAATCTGGAAGAGTCGGCCTCAGACCCTCTCCCACAGAAGATGAAGGACTCGGTGGTGAGACCTTTGCGTTGTGTGTTGGGGGTGGGCCTCCTAGTCAGCAGGGTTGGGCTGTGGTCATGGCCACGGGAGGGAATGGGGCAGGCAGAGGCGCCAGTCTCAAGCCAGGCCTGGCGCTTGCCCATTGCACTGGCTGCCAGGTGGGAGCCATGGAGCACCCGAGGGGGGTGCCATCTCCTCGGGCCCCAGGTGCCCTGTGGTCTTCGGTGGCAGCAGCTGGCCCGGATGTTGTCGTGAATCCGTTCAGTTGCTTCTGCCCTTTACTGGCTCCAAACAGCAGGTCCCTAGACTGAATGCGAGCCACCTGCAGTCCTGGTACCCCCACCTGCTGCTCCTGCTGCCTTGCTACCACCCGGTGCTCAGCCCAGAACACTCTTCCAGGTCTTCTGGCTCTGAACTGGCATCTGCACCACCCCCAAGGGGCCCCCGGCTTCAGGCTCACAGCTGTGGTGCAGTTTGAGGGGAATCACTATCCTGGTTGGAAACGGAAGGAGGAGAGAGGGAGGAAGAGGAGAGTCCTGGGGCAGTAAAATAATGACACTATTTCTTGTGCACCAGGAAGATGACTCTGGGCAGTGTCAGCTGCCCCAGAATCAGCTTCCATCAGTTCTCAGGAAGTGACGCGCGTTGACTGTGCAAGTCCCCTCACGTTTGAGTGCGGAGCCTGGTCCCCAGTTCCTGCTCTCCTGTGTTTTAGGACTGACAAAGGGAAAAGCAGTCAGTGATCAGACGCAGCCAGGAACTGCATCTCATGTGTCTCAGTGTCCACTGTGCCTGATACACAATAGGTGCTCGGGACATTCTGCTGGATTCACACGAGTTAACTGCAGTCTGCTGTTTCAGGACACAGGACTCAAGGCCAACAGGACCACGTTTTAACAAGTGCACACTCAGCCCTGGCCTTAGAGTGGCCACAGTTCAAGCTAGAGCATTCAGTATTCTGTGTCACCTCCAGAGACTCAAAGGACGCACCACTGAGTGGGAGGAGGGGTGTGGTTGGTGAGTTTTAAGAGCAGAGGTACATTCAGAGGAGGGCAGGAGGCAAAGCTGGAGGGCTGATGTGGTGGCAGCCAGACGGGAGAGGTGCTGACATGGGAGCAGCACCGCAGCTGATAGAGTGACAGGGGACCCGGTGGCTGAGCCAATGTCCCAGAGGTTGCTGTAAAGCCCGAGTCTCCCTGTGCCCCCCAAGTCTCCTCATCTCACACCTAATGAGGATGCCTCTCCATTTTCTGATTTATTGCAGTAAAAGTAAGGAAAGAATTACAAAGAAATATTATGGGAAACTTGCCTGGCGCTGCTGATAGCAGTTCATTAGTGTAATTAGATGTGAAGGCCAGCGGTGCCTTACTGGTTCTCGTGCCCTTTGACGTCTCTGCAGAGGCAGCACACAGCTGGCGAGGTGACTTCATGTGACGTTTGTGTTCACTTCTCTGAACAGCCTCTGATCTTATCTAACATCTTAACGGGAACATCAGAGTTGGCTTCTCTGAGCTGATGCCTACTACCTGGGCCACGGTGAGATTCCGAGGTTCCCTCCTGGTTGTCTCTGGTGGCGCTCCAGTCTTCTCTCTGCCCTTCATTTTCCATCCGTGTGTCTCTTTTCCTGAACCTTGGTTGCACGAGAAACCCCAGGGAGGCTCTTAGACTGCAGCTTCTGGCCTTTCCTCCCCTTCTGATTTCTTTGTCAGCGGTGGCCTGGGGACCTGCATACTGATCAGCATGTCCACCAGGATTCTGACCTGCAGATTTATAGACAGCGCCCGAGGAGCCGCTGCTCCAGAAAGACAGCTCTGCCGGTGGCTGGGGGTGCCCGGAGCAAGACGAGTCCCACACACAGGCTCGTCTCCAGAGTGCCACCGTCAGGACAGGTGGGAACCCCCACCGCAGTTTCCGTCTCCCGTGGGCCGCTGGCCTATAGCCTTCGGGCCTCACTTACAGCCCTGTCCTCTTCCGATGTGCTGCTTTTGTTATGTCCATTTTCCTTCTTTCCTAGGGTCCAAAATTTTTTTGAAACACCTCCCAACTTTCACGTGTGGAACTCGGGCCTTTAGAGGCCCCTCCTAAGCACCCCCTGAGCCTCTGGCTGCAGCTGCTGCTTCCCTGGGCCCCACGCTGCGCAAACCTGCTGGGCATGGAGACCAGACAGCGCTGCTTCATCTCTCAGGGAGCATGAAGTACCACGAAGACTGCCTCAGGGAATAAGCATGTGAGAGAGCAGGTGACCCCCTTAGTTCAGCATCGTGCCCGCAACATGAGAATGGAGGGAAGTGCTGACATCACTGAGTGTTGCCTTAGGAGTCCTGGCCAGCATGAGGCCTGACGGGAGAGCTGTGAGATGACCCAGTGACATGTAGAGGGGACACACAGAAAGGCCCATTGGAATCAACCATCAGAGTAAGAGGGTTCGTAAATACCGCCTAAGAAGAAAACTTGGATAAGCAAGACACCCTAACAGGGCAGCAATACTCCTGGAAAATACGATGAAAACATAACCCAACTCAGGAGAACCACAAATACATGGCTTGACCAGAGGGTCTTAACCAGCACTGTTATGAACTCAGCAGCAGAGTTCCCTTACGAGGCAAATGAAGTTGTGGACAAGCGCAGTGGAGGACACGCGTAGCCCGATCTTAAACAGGAAAGCTGAGATTTATACACTGCCAGTTCTTTGAAAGTAAATTTATAGGTTTAATATTGTTCAAAATGGTTCCGATGGAGTTATATTCACAGCATTGGGAAATGATTCTAAGGTTTATGTAGAAGACTAGCAGTTAATGGTTCAATAAAACTTGAAAGAGAATAAGAAAAAGAACTAGCACTTTTGAGATTTAAGAGTATGTTATTAAAACTGAATAATCAGAACAAAATATGAGACCTATTCAAGTTTAGAGAATGGGATTAGTGGATCAGAAAAACACAGAAAGGAGACAAATTACTTATAAGAACGTGTTATATGGAAAATAATGTCACAGTCAAGAATTGATTATTCAGTGTATGGCATTTAGCAGTTGGAGAGAAAAAAGAATTTTATGAACTAATCCCTCATCAGACACCAATGAAAGTCAGAGGGGGATTAATGAGTCAGGAAGAGGGAGAGAGAGGAGGAGAAAACAGGGGGCCTTTCCGTTTCTGTGTTAGGGCAGATAAATCAAAACCAAACTCTGCTGACCAAAAGCAAATTCTAAATAAAACATTAGAAAATTCTTCTTAATGTAATGAATAACTGACAAAATAATAAGGAACTGCTAGGTAAAAATCTGAACCAGGTACCTGCAGGAGGTGGGGCAGGGAGCTTGCTTTTCCTGGGGCCCAGGCCTGCTGCAGTGGAGTGTCCAATTCAGACTGCCATCGCCAGCCCTGGACCCACAGAGCCTCAGTCTCAGGTGGGGCTGAGAGGAAGGAAGGCCGCTCCCCCATCCCCAGTGCCAGGGCACAGAGGGAGACTGGCCTCCATGCCAAGCAAGCCGTGTGTCCTTGGAAAGCTGTATCTTTTCAGGGATTTGTAGCACACTTTCAAAACCCCTTGATTTATGTATTCAGTTTAATACGGTTCCCAGCCAGAAATACCTTATGGAGGGAAGATGTAAGTCCTCAATAGAATATTCTCTCCGACTGCAAGTGTTTCCAAAGCTGATTTTCTAAGGAAAACGAATAGTTCACAGTACAAATTTGAAAGTATACAGGGAACCAAGGAACCAGCAAAATGAGATCTACAAATACTGCGGATGTTGGAAGTATCAGACATGGATTTTTAAAATAACTATACCTACTGTATTTAAAGAAGTACGGGCAAGCTTAAAACTTTATTGACAATAGGATGTATTTAAGGTGATCTAGCACGCTTGAAAAAGTCAAATTGAGCTTCCTACATGAATAAGCAAATAAATAAAGCAAATAGAGTAAAAAATAAAACCAACTCTCTCCTCCACCCCAAGTGATTAGACACCTCTGAAGAGACAACTAGTGAACTGAAGGATAAACAGAAGGAAATTTCCAGAATACAACTCTGATAGGCAAAAATTGGTAAATATTAAAGAGGAATGAGGAGAGTTCAAGGGCAGAGTAAGAAGTCCTACCATATCTGATCAGAATCCCTGGGAAAACAGAGACTGGAGTCTAATCAATGTACGATGAGATAATGTCAGAGAACTTGTGAGAATTGGTGGAAGGCACAGATGTAGGATGTAGATACTGGGGATCCAATGAGTATCAAGCAGGTAAATTAAAGAAGAAAGAATCCACACAGTCCAACCTCAGTGGAACTGTAGCACCAGGGATGCAGACCATCCGCACACAGGTAAATACAGCAGACAGACTGAACTCAAATGAGCTCCCTTAAAGAGCACCATGGAGCCCGAAGACAGGCTTTATGTATTTAATGTGTTGTGAATAAAGTAACTGCCATGTTAAAATTTTATACCCAGCAAAAATAACTTTCAAGGATGAAGACAAAATAAAAATATTTTAGACAAACAAAGCATTTAACCACTGAGCCACATCCCCAGCCCTTTGTTTCTATTTTTTATTTTGAGACAGGGCCTTGCCAAATTACTGAGGTTGGCTTTAAACTTGCCGTCCTTCTGCCTCAGCCTCCTGAGTTGCTGGAATGACAAGCAGGTGCCACTAAGGCCAGCTAAAAGTAGGGATACAGTCTGAAAGATATTTTTCAGCAGAAAGGGATCTCAGATATAAGGTCTAATATGCAAGAATGAATAAAGAGGAAAGCAAGAAGAAGGTACATTGGCAAATCTAAACAAATATTACCCTTCCCCCCCCCACCCCACCAAATCATAAGACTATACAATTGGCTTAAAACCAAAAACAAATAAATGTCTACTCAGGTGAATAGATAAACACACCAGTATTTCCATACAGAGGAATACTACTTAGCAATGAAAAGGAATGAACTATTAGTATAGATGAATCTCAGAATAATTATTCTCAATGAAAGAAGCCAGACCAAAAAGGGGCACATATACTATAATTCAATTTTTATAACATTGTTGAAAATGAGAAGAAAAAAATATTTAGTGATAGAGCAGACCAGTGGCCCCAGAGGACAGAGTGATTGAATGGAGGGAAAACTGGGAGCAGGATAGATATGCTAATGACTTAATTCTGGTGATGATTGTGAGGTGACCATATATCAGAACTCATCAAGTTGCACACAGTAAAGCGGGGAGGGGGGCGGGGTTCATAGGCCTAGTGAAGCTGCTCACAGACCCTAGTATGGAAGGGAGATGGGTGGAAAGAGCACTTCAGTGAGTAGAGAAAGACCCAGGGTGGTTGATAGTTATTTATGAGGAATCCTCAGGACCCTGACAGGGGTCACCCTTGCTTCCAGTTGTCACCCAGCTTCGAGGGAGACCAGTGGTCATGCCAACTCCCTTCTGTCCTACTCTGAGCAGCTCAGGGGCCCCCATCCAGCAGTTACCCTGGGCTGCTGCTGTCCCTTAAACAAGCGTGAATGTGACTAAAGTTGACACAATTTTAAGTGAAATATCTGGAAAAATTTTAAACTTCCCTTGGGAGAAACGTTCAGTGCCTCTTAAACAATATAAAACCATGTCATTGAAACACTGGGGAATTGGCATATCTACACAGCGGGAAGACACAGAACCCCAGAACACCCTCTGGGTGTGGGGCTGGCCTGCAAGGGGGGATGTGGATCTTGGCTATTTCGGAGAGTGAAATTTTGGTGAAAACCTCTGATCACAAATGTTTCATGGATTTAGAATTAAAAGCCAGTGAGTTTCCATGCTCCACAGTCAGATTGCTCTTACAAAGAATAAATCTGAAATAAAATCTAAACTGCGGCTCCTCCCTTTCCACACTTTCATGTGAATTGTAAACATGCAAGGGCAGATTCAAGACCACCTCAGCAGGTAATGGGCAAACCCACGTGGAGGACGTGTCTCTTCCTTGACAGCTGGTTAGGCTAGCCAGGACCGTGGCTGCAATGGTCAGCCACAGACGGCCAGGGTCCTTTTTGCCCCCTTTGCCCTTGTCTGGGTCCTTCCTGGCTCTGGGGGTCAACACAGGCAGCCAGTAGCATGGTAGGAAGCTCCACATTTTAGTTAAAAATCCGAAAAGATGAGGTAGAGATTGTCTTTTGGGTCATTTCCTGGCAGATAACATTCCAAACAGTAATTTCAAAAGCATAATTCCTTTTTAATCAAGGACAGGGAGGTATAAAAGTATTGGTGACTTCAGAATTTTCAGAGAACTGTAGATATCTTAAAGTTATCCGTAATTGTGCATCATAACTAACTGAAGTGAATTGATAGTGCCTTATATCCTGTTAACCTGCCAGTCAGCAACATCATGCCCTGTGAGGGTCCCTGGCCCTTCTCCCATCCCTGCATCAGTGTTCTCAGGTCTGACATCCCTGCATCGGTGTTCTCAGGCCTGACATTGCTTTCCCCTGCTCCTGCTCAGGCCACAGTGGGTGTGCTGGAGAGGCATGTCCAAGTCTCTGAGCACTCCATTGCCTGCATAGGGCCTGTGGGGCACGCTGCACATGTGTTTCAACCATTGGAAGTAGCCTTTTCTCCATGGGACTGAAATTGAAATGTGAACTCTGATCTGGTTTAAATGGTGAGAAAGGTGCAGGAGGCTTCTGCTTGGCATGCCCAGGCTGTGGGCATGAGGAAACCCAGGCTGCCCCAAGACCCAGTAGTGCCTGGTGGCACCTGGGTCTCCTTAGGTCTTGTTAATCTCTGGGGTGCTCTGGACACGAGGTCTCCCATGTGTGTTTGGAAGCAGCCCTGTGCCTCCTGGGGCTCACACACCTGTTTGCTTTGCCTGGTTAGCAGGTGGGCTTACCTCCCAGGTCTACCCCCCAACCCCCGGCCTTGGTGCCCTGAAATTCCCCCAGCAGGAGACCGTGAATGTGCTGGTGATGGGCCTGGCCAGGGCATGCCACTGGGGATATGCTAGCAGGTGTCGGGCAGGAAGAGTCATATCAGGCCAGCACCCACCGTCCGACTCACCTGGTTACCCAGAGCTGCCGAGAGAAACTGGACGCATAAACCTGACAGCTGGTCTTCTCTTTCAGAGGGATGTCCTGAGGTCGGACCTCATTGTCTGCTCTGTGGTGGCCATCCTCTCCTTTGCAGTCAGCGCCAGCACCGTGTTCCTGTCCTTGAGAGTAGGTGTCCCCTGGGCTCTGGGTGCTTCCTGGCTGCCCCTTCTCCTTGCTGCCTGGGCGGCCACAGAGTAGAGGGCACGGGGCAGGCAGATGAGCTGGGGAAACGAAGTGCCTGTCGAGAGGATGGCATCCTGACCTGGTGCCCACCATGACCTCCCTCCCGACTGGGGAGGGGTTCTGTCTGTAGGGGCCATGGTGAGCCTCCTGGAGGCCAGCGTGTGCCAGTCAGTGGTGGGACGGCAGCTAGGGGCACACCCATGCCATACTGAGGTGGGGACAGAACCTGAAGGACTGCCGGGTGGGATCTGCAGTGAGCAAAGGCAGAAGCCCGGGTAGACTTCCTGCCCAGTCTCTCGGTCACTGTCTGTGTAGCACTTGACTTCGGGGGACCTCCCTTCAATGAGGGATTCTGCTGGCTGGGCTTGTCATTGTTCACCTGTCCTTATAATCGAACCAAAAATGCACTTGAGGGCTCTGCTCCCTGGCCTGGCCACTCTGCAGGCTGTTGCTGAACCCGGTGGCCCCCAGCGCAGGAATCTGTTCCGTGGGGGTGTGGAAGGAGCTCTAGAGGCTCAAAGCAAGCTGGGAATTTGCTGTGACTCTAGAGGGAGCAGGAAGGACGTGGCCGTGGCTGGTGACCGGCCTGCCCTTCCTTCGCAGCCCTTCCTCAGCCTCGTCCTGTTCGCGCTGGCGGGCACCGTGGGGCTCGTCACCCACCACTTGCTCCCTCAGCTCCGCAAGCACCACCCCTGGATGTGGATCTCTCACCCCGTGCTCAAAAGCAAGGAGTACCAGCAGCGAGAATTGAGAGGTCAGTGTGCCTCCCTCCTAGTGGGAGGGATGGGGGACACTGACCTGTGAGCCTGCACTTGGCACCTCAGGTCTGCACTTGGCACCACGGGTCTACACGTGGCAATGTGGCTGGTGGTGCACAGGGCGTGTTTCCCTGCAACCAAGACATGAATGGGGAGCGTGGGCCTTATAGTGCAGGTAGTCCCCTTGTCCTGGCCACCAGATGGAGACAGTTGAGGCAGGGTGAACTGGAAGTGGCTTTGTTGGAAGGCTCATTGGTCAGTGGTCTTGGGGAGAATTGAGCTGTCCTTCAGACTGGAGAGTGTGCTTCCAGTACACCCTGGACAATGGCTAGACGGGCCACAGCACAGACCAGCCACTGGCCATCAGGCCCTGGACCTGGAGTTTCTGGTCACATGCCTGGTCCCCTTGACTGTGTCTACAGCTGATTGACTTAGCAATTCCCGTGGGGGCACCAGCCTTGTAACCACACCGCCAGACCCACCGTCTGACTCATCAGAGCTGAGGTGAGGAGCACTTCCTGTAGGAAGTCTCTCAGAGGTGTCCCCACAAGGTGTCCTGCTCTGTGCTTGAATAGACGCAGAAAGACTGATGCATTCCTTCCCATCTTCTGATGCATCAAAGCCACAGACCACAGATCATTCTACTCTGTCCAGCGCTGCCCAGACTGCACAGAACCTTTAGCACCAGCAGCTTCCTGGTTGTGATGGGAATTATCCACTGGTCCCTACTCCCAGGCGCAGGTATGTGAGGCTGGCCAGGTCACTGATTCACAGGAAAGTGCCAGGCAGGAGTAGCATCAGCAGCCTCAGGGAACTAGGGACACAGAAGGGAAGCAGGGGAGATAATAAAAAACAATGATGAGGCAGAAGTGAAGTGATATGGCCTCATGGGCCAGCACGGGGGGCTGCAGGACCAGGGCTCGAATTGCTGTTCCCTCAGAGACAAGATGGAGGCTCAGCTGTGAAACATACTGTTCTGTGTTCTGTGCAAGTTCAAGCACTACTGGAAATGGCTTCCAGAGTGGCCCCCTCTGCCTCTGCCTGTCCCTTTACCTACTCCTGGGCCCCTTCGGTGGCCTAACTCTTGTCCACACCTTCACCTGCACCTGCTCCCGTGTGTATACCTTGTCCCTGACTCAGGGCCGGCCTATACTTTCACCTCTGTCTTATTGACTCTGCATATTTAAAGGCCTTTGCAGGAAGAAGGAGAGCCTGTCTGACTGAAGGAGGAAAACCAGGCAGGTTTGTCTTGGGCTTCCTTTCTTGTGGCAGCTCAGAGTGTGGAATTTGACATGGAAATAGGAGGGGGCTGTTAACCACTCAGGGACTCTCTTTCTTTCTCTCTCTCCCTGCCCCGTCCCTCCCTTTCTTTTCTTTATTTCCTGTTTTTTCTTCCCTAAATATTAAAAAGCTCAAAGTATTTATTCATTCATGTATGTACGGACTGAAGACTGAACCCAGGGCACTTTTCCACTGAGCCACATCCCAACCCTGTTTATTTTTTATTTTGAGACAAGGTCTCAATAAGTTGTTTAGGGCCTCACTAAGTTGCTGAGGCTGGCTTTGAATTGTGATCCTCCTGCCTCAGTCTCCCAGGCAGCTGGATCACAGGTGTGTACCATTGGGCCTGCAAGAGCTCAGTTTAAATTGGACTCCTTTACCTATTTTAAGCCTGTTGGACTTTTTAGTGCAAGATTCAAGAACAAGTGGAGTGAGTGTGTTTCTGGGTCTGACTGCCACTTTCCAAGGGCAGGTGGGTGTGTGGGTGGCCCTGGGCCTCCATGGGCCCCATGGAGGCAGGTGGGAAATGGAGGTGCTTGCTTACATGGCTCAAATAGAGGCTGTGGGACCTGTCTTCCTGTCTGTTAGACATTTACAGGCTGCCTCGAGTCTTGCCAAGGGTCCCAGGCTTGACAAATGAGGCACGTAATGAAAAGCAGTTTCGACTTCAAAAGTGTGTGTGTTGGAAGGAAAATCCAAATGCACAAGTCATGAGCTATGGCTGTGTTAGGAGCTGTAGGCTGCTACCACCTGCCACTCTCCTTGTCCTGAGCCTCCGGCCCTCTTCCTCGCTTCTCTTCCTTTCTCCCACTGGCCACAGGAGTGTCCAGAAAACTCAGGCTGGTCATGTGACTTTTCCTGTGAAAGCTGTGCCCAGAACCTCTTTTTTCATAGGAGCACAGAATACTGTCACTGGGAAAGAGGAAAGAGCAGGGCAGGGCTGGTGAGCATGTGGTCTGTCTCTGGGCACCAGGACTGGCAGGCGCCACTGCCTGAGAGCAGCACCCTGGAATTGGGCCAGCAGCAGATATTGCTAGTCGATTGCCATTGGCACGTAAGGCAGGGGCATGTGCTGCCCACTGTTTTCAATAAGCAGAATGGAAGCCCAGGGAAGTCCAGGGATAGAGCTTGGATCCTGCCAGTTTTGTGGCCAGTGAGTGACTAGCACGCAGGGTGTTGTCGTCTGGTGCTCCTTCTGCTCTTTGTAATGGGCACACCCCGAATGTGACTCCCAGGCTGTAATGCCACTGTGGTGGCCCAGGAGAGTCATGCGACTCTGCCATAGCAGGTCCTGTGAAGCCTGACAGGGCGTACTGACCCTCCAGGTGCCCTCTCTGGGTGAAGCCGGCTCCCTTCTGCGTGGCGTTTCCCAGACACACAGCACTCTCCTTCTCCCTCTCCCTCTCCTCGATGCTCCTGGAGTGGGATGCTGGCCTCCTGCTGCCAACACTAAAGCCAGGCTGCTGGTCCTGTGGGTCTCTGCCCAAAGCCAGTCCCTGCAGAAGAGCTTCCCTAGTACTCACCCCTGTCCAGCTTCCCACCGCTCCTAGAGCCTTCCTCTGTCCAGTCCAGCACCTGCAGCTGCCGTGTCTAAGGGCCTGGTGAGCTCCAGGGCTGCTGTGTGCCCGGGCCAGCCCTCCAGAGCCCCTCCATCCCTGTGCAGGCAAGGCCTGTGGTCTTCCTGCCAAACCGCATTTAATCCAAACACATCACTCCACATTCACTGGGACAAGTCTACGCCTGGTGCCTGTCCCCTTTCAGTTCATGTCCCCCTCTGCATGCCCCAGGTATGTCTTCTCCTTGGTGGAATGTGGAGATGTCAGATCGACTTTATGAAACTGAGCTGAGTGTATCAGCCGGAGCTGATGGCTGTAATCAGGACATGGTTTCATCTGCTCAGCCCTTGACCTGTGAGGCCTCTCCCCATCCTGATCCCGACTCGTTCTCCACCTCTGTCTGGCCAGGAGCGGAACCCGTCATGTGTGGTACAGGTCGGCAGCAGGAGGAGCTGCGGGCAAGAGCAGTGATGAGCCTGTGTGGTCACCCCCACAGAGCCAAAGCTGCTGTGTTTCCACCATCCCCAGGGGACCGGCTAGATGGCGGCTGGAGCCCAACGTGGGATTTGAGAGGCCAAGGGCTAGAGGAGCACTCTGTTTAAAAAATAAAGTAAATTGATTTTCACGAACTTGGAGGAGGATTCAGGCCATGACATCGTGGACTGAGCCTTCTCTAAGATTCTGCCTGTGAGAACCTTCGTTCTACCCCAGAACTTTCCAGAGGAAGTGCATTCCTTCAAGAAAGGAGCAATGGCGTTAGGCACATGTTCATGTGTCCTCCACAAAGCCTCTGTTAGTGTTGTGATAATCGGCTTCTAAGGCTTCAAGGAAAAGTGAAGTGATCTGAGCTGATGGTCATGCTCCTGCCAGATGCCTGGGTTCTGGTGGAGCCGAGAGAGCCCAGGAAGATTGTGTTATTGTAGGGCCCGTGCCAGCCGGAAATGCCCATGACCGCACTGTCTGTTCATTCAGGAAATAGTCATCAGGTCCCCACCTGATGCTACGCCCTGGGAACAGTGACACAGCATGACCACCTCTATCTCTGATGCCCAGGAGCTTACTATACAGTGAACGCCCAGGAGCCTGCACTGTGGGGGGCTAGGCTTCTAGGCTCGGGGACGTACAGAGTGAGGTAGAGTCACAGGAGCCTCAGGGTTGGGGAGGTGCTGGTGGCTGGGGCAGCCTCTTCAGTCCGGTGGAAACGCAAACTGGAAGTCTGTGGAATTGTGTAGCTGAACGTTGGGTTAGTGCCTGGCACCAAGTAGGTATTCAGCAGACGTTGGTGGAGTGAACAGATGAGTGACATTGACTTTATAAGTTCTCTGAGGTAGGTCCAAGGACTCAGGTGCACCTGTCTGTGACTTGTACCCAAGAGCTCACTAGTTGCTGAAGTTTGTTACAATTTGGGGATACATTAGAATACATGAATAAAGGATTGAATAGATTATAAAACACTAAATTAAAATTTTTATTTAAATTATAAATTTAAAAAATCCACTAATACACTAATGAGTCCCAAATTTGTTATTTGGGGTGGGGGTGGGGGTACCAGGGATTGAACTCAGGGGGCACTTGACCACTGAGCCACATCCTCAGCCCTATTTTGTATTTTATTTAGAGACTGGGTCTCACCCAGTTCTTAGCACCTCACTGTTGCTGAGACTGGCTTTGAACTCCAGATCCTCCTGCCCCAGTTTCTGAAGCCGTGGGGATTACAGATGGGGGCCACCATGCCTGGCACAGATTTGTAATTCACCAGTAAATTTATTTACAGTTTAGCAAGTCTTGTCAATCAATTTGCAGAGAGACTGGTTTCTACATGTGATAAACATGGTTCTAAAAATGCTTTCTCTAATTTTCTTTTAAAATTTTCATTTAAAAAATACCTTAGCTATTTCATCAAAGTGATATATAGCATTAGAAATCAACTGGAAAGGGCCAGCCTGTGGCCCACACCTGTAATCACAGCAGCTCCGGAGGCTGAGGCAGGCTGAAGCAAGTTAAAGACCAACCTCCTCAATTTAGTGAGGCCTTAAGAACTTAGAGTGACCCTGATTCTAAATTTAAAAAAAAATTAAAAACAAGAAAAGAAGGAAAATGGAACAAGTTATAATAAAAAGCAGCAGATCCCTGTCACCGACTCCTCCATCTGTGCTTCTTCGTCTTCAGCAAGAATCGCTCCCTGTCCTCCAGGTGTCCCTCCTGGCATCCCCCATGCTTCTTCCCAATAGTGGCCCTGAGCTGCTCTGCTCCTTCTGGTCTGGACTCACTGGTCTCCAGGCTTCCCCTTGGGATAGACAGCACAGCCCTCGCCCTCCTTCCACGGTGCATTCCCATCCTCCTCCAGTACAGCCTTCACTTGCTTGTGGAACACATGCTTCAAGGTCTAAGTGCTGTCTGCTCAAGTCCAGAGCACACTGCGGACCCCTGGCCTTCTTGCGAGTCCGGGATGCACTATGGCTCCACGCCTTCTCTCCCCGTCCTGTGTTTGTGTGTGTCAGCTTCTCCAGCAGCTTGGTGGCCTGGCTCCAGTCTTCACCCGTCCACCTTGCAGACTCCCTCTGAGTCATCGCTTCTTTGCTCACCCGCTTTGGAGGCAAAGCTCCCCCCAGTCACTCCAGAGAAGGGCCCAGGAGCAGGAAACCCGGTGGGGTCTCATCTGCTCTGCACTTGAGGGCCGGTCTGCAGCGAGCCCGGCCAGGCTCTGGACTGGGATTCTGAGGCGTCTGCTGCCGTTGGGACGTCTGATGTTCTCTGACCCCTGGCCCTTTAGGCGTGACCAGGTTTTTCCTGAAGGATGTTTTTGGGGAATGTAGCGTCCAGACCCAGAGAGCAGTCTCTGGGACAGGGCAGTGGACACAAATCCTGGCCGTGTCCTGGGCTGACTGTGCTTAACCATTGTGGCTCACCCCCGCCGTCTACAACTGGAGTCCCAGATGTGAGAACCGTGGGTTGGGGTAATACACACGAGACGTGAGCAGCTTTTGGCATAGTCCTAGACAGCAGAGAGCCCCATGAGTGTGCCCCCTCGTCCCCAATGAAAGGGGACATCCTTTGCCACTTGCCTTGCTATGCATTTCACATTTCACCATGGGGCTGGGCACTTGGTCACCCTTTATCATCTGGATGTTCGTGTCCTGTGGTTTTGAGAATTCTGTCAACAGGGGTGGTCCTTTCTGGATGACCTGCATTACAGACCTTCCTTGGTGACTGAAACTGATGTAGGTGTGAGATCTGTGGAACATGGGTAGCAATGACTGAAGGAGCAGGAGAGGGGGGGCAGTGAGTTCAGGACTCCGTGCTGTGCTGGATCTCGGGGCTCATCTTGTCTGTGCGATGGGGGTGCTGTGGGGAGCAGTGGAAGGACTATTCCTTGCCCCTTTCCTCCAGAGAGGAAGGCTGCTGGCCTCAGCAGATAGGACCTGGGCGGCTGTCCTTAGCCTCTTTAACTCAGAATGGCTGGAGTAGCTTGATGCCCAGGTTGAACTAGCACAGCAAGGCACACACAGTCTTCATGCGCTGAGTTGCTACCTGGAAAGTGTGTCTGAACGCCAGCACGGGGACTCAGGGCTGATCAGAAGCCTGCTGGTTAGTTACTCTCTGTCCTGTGATTTTTCTGGACCTTCTCGGGCGCTGGCTGGCCTCCCTAGCCTGCTGGGAAATCTGGCTTCTGTGTCAGGCTCTACGGGCTGGGATGGCCGCTGGGGATTGGCAGTGGAGCAGATTCACACCACAGTAGGAAACAGGAGAAGAGGAGCCCAGTCGCCTCCGCTCACAGGGGCGAGGCCAAGGGAGGCCTGAAGAAGCAGCAAGGACATGGCCTGGGAACCCAGTGCCAGGTGCCTCAGCTGCCACCATAGTATCGCAAACCTGAGCCCAAAGTCTTCAACAAGAAGAGGCTCATTTCAGCCCCCAGTTCTGGAGGTCCCAGCCCATGTGGAGTGGACACTTCAGACACGAGGACAACCACTGATGGCCAGGTTGATTCTATGGATCTGGCTGGAGAGGCAGGTATCCCTCCCCCTCGCTGCTCCCTGGGCGTCCCTCTCCAAGCTGAGCAGTCAAGAACAGCCTTCCTGGATCTAGGATGAAGCCCTAGGGTCGCAGGTACAACCTCCAAATGGGCTCTGGAGAAACGAGGACTTTTATGTTCTGATTCCCTCATGTCACTCTTTACTGCTCTGTTTGTTCTAGAAGTTTTCCATGGTGTTGAACTGGTCTTATTTATTAATTCACTTAGAAATGTTCATGGAATGCCCATCGAATGCCAGGGACTATGTAGTTCTGGGGGGCGGGCAGTGTGGTCACTGCAGGAGTGAGGTGCTCTGGCCAGGAGGCCATTGATCCCGAGCCAGACTCACTGCCAGAAGCACCTGCTCCTCCCTGGACTGTTCCACAAGGTCTCCCCAGTTACGTCCTTGACCCATCCTCCACCCAGCGAGCGGCCGTAGACAGGAAACATGATGGAGCTAGAGTCCCAGCGCTGGCTGTCATCACACAGATGGCTGCACATGTGCCGTGTCTCAGGCACAGAGAAGGAAGGCGCAGGGACAGGGAGGGAGGACCAGGAAGCCCCTATTTAGATTTGAGAGGAAGGGAAGGAGCCTTCAAAAAATGACATTTAAATTGATGCCTCAAGGAAAAGTGTGGTGAAGACCAGCCCTCAGAAAGGAAGAAGGGGGCTCCAGGCGCGGGGGGATGGGGGCTCCAGGCGTGGGGACGAAGGGGGCTCTAGGTGTGGGAAGAAGGGGGCTCCAGGTGTGGGAGGAAGAGGACTCCAGGTGTGGGGAGAAGCCACAGGTCTTCTGGATTCGGCCTGTCTGGGAAAAGAAAGGCCAAGGTCATGGCCCTCAGGTCTGCTAAGCAGAGTTCGAGGGCTCCGAGCAGTAGGGTGGCGCAATGTCCTTTGCAGCTGTCAGTGATCATCCTCGATTCACGCTACTGCGTCTGCAAGTGAAGCCTATTTCTAGAGAAGAAGCCACGAGGCACATGCCCAGGGTACTCGGGACTTCCCAGGCTGAGCCGCGGCCCAGCAGGAGAGGCAGGAGGGAGGACTGCTCACGGACAAGGCAACGTCCATTCCCTGCCACGGTGCCCAGCTACCCCGGGCTGTGGTCTGCCCCCCCCCCGTTCCCAGTAAAACAGGGGACCCAGAGTCCTTGCAGTTCAAGTCCCAACTCAGGAATTGAACTAGAGAAGGTCGTCTTTGTAAAGCTAAACCATCCTGAGGATCTGGATTGTTTTTAATTATTGAGGAGGACCTATTTTAGTAGCAAGAGCATCTAAAAACACAACCTGAAACCCTTTAAGAAAGCATAAAGCTTTCAACTGTAACGAGTCATATATAAGCATGTAAATGGCATAATTAGTTAGCATTCTTTTCCTCGGGGGCCTCATCTTCCAGGGAAGAGAGAAATAATAATGCCAAATAATGTCTTTTTATGGTCTCTTTGCATATTCAGGATATTAATGGAAAGGCAGTTATAAAATACCGCTGCAGATTTGCTTTCTGACTTATGCCTAGGGAGACCCTGTGGGGACTTGCAAACATGCACCGTGTGCTGTGCTTGCGAGCTTTCCCGTGTGCTGGCTTTCCGTGGGCACCCCACAGGCAAGAACGCGTTCCCCCTGGCACTGGGCATTCTGCACATGCACATTGGCCCAGTGTTGTGTCCACCCCACCCCGTCACCCACCCTGTCCCACTGCCTCCAGCTGGACACCTTGTAGCGAGTTCCACTTGTGTGATCAACGCTATCTCCATCTAGAGACTGAAGCATTTCATTAGGACACTCCAGTGGTGTCGGTGGATGGATTCTGGGATAGGAAGGACAGAGAGTCCAGGAGTGCAGGTGCAAAGTGTCCCTGCCACACTTCTCTGCCCTGCTCTGGCTAGGTGCTGGGACCTGCCTCTTGTGGCCTGCTCCCCTCACGCCTGGCGTGCACACCTGTGCTGGGTGCCCTGTGAGTGTCTGCTGCCCTCCCTGGGCTCCTGGCCAGCTTGACTTCCCCACGGGGGTATGGTGGCTTGTGCTCCAGGTGCAGGGGTCCGTGGTAGTCATGCTCTGTTCCCTTAGGTGCTCCAGTGGTGGCTGTGCTGGGTCAGGCAGCGTGGCCGCTTCGTCCCCAGTCTGCATGCATCAGAGACTCTAAGGCCCTGGGAACTAGTGAAGGTTTTGTGACTCACGGGTCAATGATCTGGGGGTTCTGGTTCCATGACTCCTCCTCAGAAGCCTCCTGCAGAGCTGTGTCTTGCTCTGCTTTCAGTTGGAGGCTTGGTTGCCTTCTAACGACCGGCCTCCGTAGTCCTGCCGCCTGTCTGCTGGTGCGCGTCTGGCCGTGGTGGATGCCCCGGGACCCGACCTGCAGTGCTGGGTCTCCCTGCAGCCTGCAGGCCTCACTCTCACACCACAAGGTAGGGCCGAGGGGCCCTCCCCTTCCTCGCATGCCCAGGTAGCTCAGGCCAAGGGCTCGCTGAGTAGGAACCTCAGTCTCAGACACCCCGCCAGGCCTGGGTGCTGAATCCCGAGCTTCCACTTGATCAGACTCCATTGCTGTCTCTGGGATGGGTGGATTCTTATGAAAACCTGATTTTGTTGCCATGCTCTGCAGTAAGTCCTCATAGGCTGCATGGGACCATCCCCACCCACTGGAAAATGTCATTTTCTGAAAGTAAACGTGAAAAGTTCTGGAAGAGCTCAGACACCCCTAGACAGACAGCCCCATTGCTCTTCAGCAATAAGCCTCTTAAACGTTGTCTTTAACACAGACGTTTTCCTAATAGCACTGTGGATAAGGGTCAGTTATATTTATCTTCTTTACTTTTTTTACTTTTTTTTTTGCAGGAATCTCACCCAGGTTGTCTGAATTGGTGGCATAAGCTTATGGGCTTCTGTAAATGGATTTTACAAGCAGACTGGATTGGCTCTGAGGGGCTGGCCTCAGTCTGACACTGTCCATCTGTTACAGATTGGAAATCAGAAAAAAAAAGCAATTTTGTATAGAAAGAAACCTAGCTGTAGTTGAGGGAACCTTTAGAAAGGTTAAAATAGGAAATGCTTGATATGATGTAGTTAGAGAACTGCTTGTCTGTAATCCAAAAGCAATTCCAAGGACTGCTTTCTGTCTCTTGGTTTTCTTTTTCTTTTTTTTTTTTTGTCCATCTTTAAGTATCCATATTTAAGTAAATCTGTTAAGTATCCAGAGTTTCCCCCAAACATTAAGACAACAGGTAACATTCAGTGAACCCCAGCCCAGCGCAGGTACCTACTAGGTACTGAGGTACCAGGCCACGTAAGGCACAGTCTGCTGGGGATGAGTGTTCTCACTGCTGTGAACTGTGGACCTTGCCGTCACAGTGACGGCACAGGGAGCTGCAAGCTTCCCCTGGTGCTAGGAGCACTGTACACAGAAGCGCCAGGTGTCTGCAGGTGCCTGGTGGGGCTGGGTCCACAGCAGTGTGGCAGAGTACCTCAGGTGAGGAAGTGGCGGGGTCCACCTGGGAGCAGGCAGATGGAGGGTGCATTGATTACAAAGGATTTAAACACAGTCGTTAAAATAGCTGGTTGAAAGTTTCCCCTCTCACTATCCCAGTGACTGACAGTTCTAATAGGTCAGCACTGAGTCCTGCTCCCTCTGGAGGAGACGGTCTGGATGCCCTGGCCTGCACCCCTGGAGATGCCATCCTGGGATGAAGGGCCAGTCCTAAGATCTTCAGACAGCACAGTCTAGGAGCTTCTCTAGCAGGAGAGTCTGAGGGGCCTTCTGGAGCACCTGGCCACATGGAGGCATTGAGGCATCATACTCGGGCTGTGCCTGTGGAAGTGAGTGGCAACCGCCCACAGGACTGTCACAGGAAGAACAGATCTTGGCACTCATTTCACACTACATGGGAGTCGGTTCTAGGGAGTCCACAGATCTAAACCTGGAAGGTAGACCAAAAGCCTTAGAGGACAGCAAGGAGCAGGTCATGAGTTTTCCTACAAACGATAGCAGGCTATGGGAGAGAGAAGAGAGGGTGGATGTGTTTGTGTCATGGGCTCCTTTCTACGAGGGGCTGTTATCGTGAAACAGGTCATGAATGGGTGCTCCCTGTGTGCGCTGACCAAGGACCTGTACACAGATGTACACAGATGTGTCAAGTCCTAAGACTCAGGAAGAGGCTCGTCAGCTGTTGGGAGAAAGAGCCAGCCAGCCAGCCATGGAGAACTAGCACTCAGATGTGTGTGTCACAGTGGTCAAGAGCTCACTGAAGACCTGAAGTTCCCCACCCAGTGGTTGGGGACATGTGAAGTGAGACTACATCACATTCACAAGCAGCACCACAGAGTGTTTGGCAGGGACGTGGGACAAGCCAAATGACTGCCTGTGGGAGTGCAGACTGGCACTATGACCCTGGGACATTGGCATTAGCTATGGACGCCTGCACCCAGTGACCTCGTAGTTCCCCACCCAAGGTGTGCTGCGCAGAAGTTAGCAGGCAGGTTCACCATGACACAGGAGGATGCTCCCAGCCACGCTCCTCATAGTGGACGATAGATCCTAACCAAGTGCCTGTCGGCAGAAGCTAGAAAAGCCAACCTGCAAATTCACCTCCATGGATTCCTACACCTGGAGAAAGAATGAATTACAACTCCGAGGACGGATGTCAGGGGCACACGGTGAAGCAAAGGACCCCGCAGGACAGTGAGCACAGCTAACCATGGCACAGAGCTGAGCCAAGGTTATGGAGAAGCCGTGGCTCAGGGAAGGAGGTGCTTTGGGGTGTCTCCTGGCCTAGAGCCAGGGATGGAGCCCCTCCCTCATGGAGCTGAGACTTCAGTGGAGGGCAAGCAAACTCCATCAGTCAACAAGTGTCAGGCAGGGATATGGCGTATGAAGCAAAGTAAGTCAGAGTGAAGAAATGGTGACGAGAGGAGGCGGTTTCATAGGGTGGTCAGAATACCACCGAGAACGTGCCCTCGAGCAGGGACCTGCACAGAGGGAGAGCCCTGGAAACATGTGAGAGGGTGTTCCCGACAGAGCTCTGTGGAGGAGCAGGCTGCCCGTATGCTTCTCAAGGAGCTGCTACGGCCAGCAGCTGGCCACGCGTGAACAGTAGAGGAGTGCTTGGAAATGACTGGAGAGATGGGCATGGCCTCATGGTAGGCGGCCAGGCAGGCGTCTGGTGGCCAGTGTCCAGGGTGGCCAGGAGGCCTGGGCACCTTGGCATGTGCGGTTCTGAGCAGGTGTGGCTGCAAAGGTACAGGGCAGAAGTTTCTGTAGGAAGCAGGAGATGTGGGCATGGGAGGGTCAGATAGTGATGAGCTTTTCAGGGAGCTTGCCTATACAGAGAGGGAAGTGAGCTCTTAGAGGATGTGTAGAGTGCTTCCCGTGGGGAGCACTGGAGGGGCCACTGGGGCATGGGACTGACTGTCCAGCACACACCAGGAGCTTGGGATCCAGCACGGCACTGAGGCTCAGCCTTGGGAGGAGCAGGTGGGTGTGTCTGCAGGTGCATTTGCTCCAGGGGTGGTGGGGAGGCCAGTCCGCAGCTCATAGAGGCCATTTTCTCTAGGAAGAAGGGGTCACAGTTGTGTGCTGGGGTAAAGGGGGAAAGGTCTTAAATGTTTGCTTTTCTTACTTTCCATATACTTTCACAAAAGACTAAAAGACTTTAATCCGTATGTAAAATGTGTGACCTTAACTTCATCATCTATCAAAATTCATTCATTGTGAAATAATGCATCTCCAAATCTGCCCCCAGGAAATATCATCCATTAAGAAAGCCCAGAGCTGAATTCTGACCCAGCATCCTTACCCCGAGCTTAACTCTCCTCCCCCTGCGCCCTCTTCATGGGTCACCGGGCTTTCTCCTCTCTGCCACCCCTCAGGTGTTGCCGCTCCTTCTCTGCCTGGGCATTGGTGTTTGTTCTCTTCCTCTACTTCCCATGCCGCCCTCTCTGCCCTGTCTCCCCGTTCCTGTCCTGTCCCAGCCAGTTCTGTCAAGTGGGATTTCTGAAACCAAATTTCTCTTCATATTTTTATCCACGAAGATCGTTTTTGAGTTAAAGACAACACCTTCTTATGTAGAAAACAAGCCTCGGCAAGGAGAGTGGACACCCTGTCTGCTGCTTCCTGAGGTTCTTTACATGCAGCCCTGGTGTTGTTGCCTGGAACTAGGTGACTTGTCCTCTGATCTGGGTGAGGACCCCAGAGGACAGCTGCTCTGGGAGAGTGCATTTCTCCTTCATAAGTCGTTCTCGTGCAACCCCACAGGGTGCAAACTGCGTGCCTTCTCCCCACCGCCAAGGACCTCTCCCTACTGTGCTTTACCTGGGTACAGTGTTCACCTTAGCCACTGAGAACGTGACTCCAGGGCTGTGATGGAGTCGCCGTCCCCTTGGCCGATTCAGACTCTGAGCTGCTGAGGAAAAGGTGGAGCCTCCAGAAGGCTCCTGTGCTCTGTGCTGGTGGGTGGGGACAGGGGCAGCCTCCTGGTTTCTAGCAGATGAGGAGTGTGTGACAGGGAGGGACAGCCACCATGGGCCCCTGGGTACAGTGGAAGCAGCCCTGGCCCTGGCCCTGGCCCTCGAGGCTGGGAGGAAGTGTCCCTCACGCCTGATAATGTGACCCTAGAAGTCTGCTCTGACCAGTGGGACCAGTGCTGCTCCTCCCCAGAGAGAGCAGCAAGTGAGGACTGCAAGAGGTGCTGCTCGTGTGGATCCCACCCCGGCACCCACCAGGGAACAGGGAGCCGGACTCCTTCCCCAGCAGCCCTCTAAATGTACCCATGGGACACAGAAAGCTGAGGCTCGGGAACACAAAGGAACAGTCTGAGGTCACATGCTAGGGGTTGGTGGAGATGGTGGGTGGGCCTGCTGGTCCTGGTGACCTGGGTGAGCCTGACTTAAAGCCCCAGCTCTTAGGAAGGAAGTCAGGAAGCCTTGGGGAAATACAGCAGGTCCCAGTACCGGGGACTTGGGGGACTAGCTTTCTCTTATTTGTGTACATTGCCCAAGGATTTGATCATGGATTTAAGGACTAATGAGAGAGAGAGAGAGAGAAAAAAAAAATCCCAGAATCTGCCCAGCCCCAGAAGTCACCCCAGGCATGAAAGGAGCCAGGGGAAGCTTTTGAGCTGTGCAGGCTGTGCCCCCAGCCTTGCTCAGCCGTGGACTTGATGCCTAGCAGGTCTCTCTGTTGGTTCTTGCCTTGCAGACTGGGGGCCAACCTGTGCCTTGTCACCCAGGAGCTTCACGGAAGCAAAGCTGAGAGTTGCTGCCTGGAGGGGAGGTGGACATGCCCTCATCAGTCAGCAGCCTGAGCGGAAGGGGTGTCTCTTGTCGCTATCTGTATTTATGCGAAAGCACTTTGATCAGAAACTGTTCTAAGTGGTTTTTGTATTTCTTTCAGATGTCGCCCATTTAATGTGGTTTGAAAGACTCTATGTTTGGCTTCAGTGTTTTGAAAAATATATCTTGTACCCAGCAATAATTCTGAATGCCCTCACTATCGATGCATTTTCAATAAGCAATTACCGGAGACTTGGTACCCAGTAAGTGGAAAATGGTTTATTCTCATACCGATTTGTGTCACATGTTTTCAGAACCTAGTGAGTTTTCCCTCAGCAGGCTGCAGAAGAAACCAACTTGTACATACCCGTGACTTTATGCATTAAAAAGCCCTGGTGGTCTTTTACTTAAACCCACAGTGTAGACCGTCACTGTGGAGTGCCTGGGGTGCAAATGAAGTTAGATCTGCTTGCAGTGATGTTTTGAGCAAGTGTCAGTGGATTTGAAACCATCCTGCAAAGCTTAGCCAGTGAGGCTAATAAGAGAGGAAGCCAGTGGGAGTCCGGGATTCCTGGAGGTTCTAGCACCCTGCCTGGAGCTCCCTGACTGCTTCCTGTCACTCCACTTAGCAGATATTCTTTCATGTGGTGCTGGGGGAGGGAAATTAATCACTGTCACTGCTCTCTGCATTTATCAAGAGAAGGATCACAATTTAAAATTGCGGAGCAGGAGACTTCACACTGTCACGATGCCTGTGTTTCTGCAAATCATTAACAGTGTAGAGTGGAGTCTTTGGTTTCACCTATTAAAATTAATTCTGAATTTACAAATGGAAATCTACTAGATAATTTGCAGATTTGTCATTCTGACAAAGTGAGAGTTGCTGGTCAAATACATTATCAGAGTAGAAGGGTGAGAGTGGTCCTTCCCCAGGTCCCCTCAGTCACACTGCTCCAATGTATGTGTCAAGGTCAACGCTGACGCATAGTCCCAGGCACACTGATCCAGACCTGTTCTCCATCTCGTGTGTGACAGGAGCATGTTCATTAATATCTGCCAAACACGAGCTGGCTGAAAGACATACTGAGACCCTCTGGACTTGGAGTGGCCTCAGGGTCTCACAAAGCAGACACTAACTGGTTGATCCTCCGGCCTTTCTGTTTTCATTGGACTCTGTCTTCCTTCCATTCCAGACCTGTTTTTATTAGACCAGGGCAAGAATTCTGTGCCCCTTGGTACTTAAAATCCTCAAGAGCAGATCCCAGGATGAAACTTACACTGGCTAAGACAGCAGACAATAGACCCCAGACCTGTGACCCAGTTGAGTCAGGGTTCCATGCAGGAAGCAGCTCCCTTTTGGAGCACCACGTGCATCTGCTAGTGGCAAGGACTCCCAGTGGGCACAGTCCAGGATGACCCCGTGACCACTTCCCAGAACAAGGCAGATCTTGGGCACAGTCAAAACCAGGCTAGCCAAGCAGGGACTGTGCTGCACTGGGCCGTGCTGTCAAGGATGGAGGCTTTTCCCGTTCCACTTCAGGACAGGGACCTTGTGCAGGCCAAGCAATAGAGAAGGCAGGTGCAAGGGTTGGGACTTCACGGGTCACATAAACAGCTGAGGGTACAGCCTATGGTCAGGCTGCTCTCTGTGCCAGGTCAGACTTTGCCAGACACTGAAATCAGAAGAAGGTCCCTTACCAGTATTCCTCTGAATAGTCTCAGGTCCCAGAGGGTGCCATCTGGACCTGAAGCTGACGATTTTCTTCTGTTCCTGATACATCCAGAATGAAAGAAAGAAGATTTCAGTCTTCCTGTCAGACCAGCCACTCCCAGGACAGTGTGAGGCCTCTTTCAAAGTCTTTAGGTCCTGCCTCCCCTGCCTATTTGAGAACCACTGCCCTAGTCAGTAGTGACTCCTTCAACAGCAGTGCCAATCCCCAGGGCACATTAGAGGGGAAGATGGATGGACCATGGGAGGATGAGTGAACCATGAGATTTCACCAGACATTTCCCTTCCCAGCCTGGTCTCTGGTGCTCCACACCTGGGCCAGCCAGTGTTCCCTGATGCTGACTGTAAAACCTCACCTAAGCATGCAATGACCTCGGTGCCAGTAATGGTGCCATTGCTATCAACACTGTGAAAGCCCCAAACCTTAGTCCTGAATCTCCCAGAATTATAACCAGTCATCACTAGTAAATGTGAAATGAATTCTCCACCAAATTATGGTCACAGAAAACAGAGTGTTAGATTTGTCCCTCATTTATATTTTGCCTGAATAACCCAGAAAATCACTGATATCCCTTGAAACCCAAAATGCCCATAGTCCTGAGGTACCTCAGCCCTGGGCCCTCGGAGGGCTCCTCTGTCCCACAGTATTTCTGTGCTGGGTGCTGCTGTCAGGGCGACAGGAGCCATGCCAGGTTTTCCATGCTGTCACCGTGGCATCAGGGGTCCTCTGGGAGAGGAGGGCAGGTGGTAGGGCACCCCTTCTGCAGGACGTGAGGACACAGAAAACCTTGCCACTCTCCACAAACCCACTTGGAACCAGGGCTAGTTTTTCTCACAAACCTAAACTAAGTCTGTCACTCAGGGCCAAGGGCACATCTAACCTCGAGCACCCCATGGTACAGCAGAAGCAGCCTCAGTCACGGCCTGAGTTCTGAAAGTGGACAAAGGATTAGATTGAGACATACGGAATTGCCAACATCAGGTCTTTTTGATGATAAAAAAGAAACTTTTCATAAGCCACCTTATATAATTTTTAGTTAACACATAGTAATTGTATTTATTTATGGGGTACAATGTGATATTCCAACACACATCATATATAATGATCAGATCAGGGTAACTGAAACATCTATCACCTCTGACATTTATCCTTTTTTTTTTTTTTTTTTTTTTTTTTGCACTGGGAACATTCAAATTCCCCTCTACTAGCTAATTTGAAGTATTCAATTAATTGATGTCAATCTTGCTTACCACTGGGAAGCATTTCCCGAATGACCTCCTCTGGCGAAGATGCTCATGTCTGCTAAGGTCCAGGGTCCCAGACTCAGCTGGGCTTAGGGGATGAAGCCTGGCCCCTGTGCCTTGTACTTAGCCAGAGTGGGAACCTTCTCTCTCAGGTGTAACCATTCTCTGCCACTATCCCACTCTGTCCTCAAGCTCCCATGGGGCGTGTTACTATTGGTAGGAAGCTGGCCAAGAGGCCCAGCCTGCCTTGAGGAGGCTGTATGTTCCCATCCCCCCATCCAGTTTCCAGCTAGTTCTTTGTTTTTGCTCTACCCTCTGGGGGTTGGGGGAGGGTCACGCACACTGCACACACAGCCCAACTCCACTAATAAATCTGGTTCACCTGGCCAGAGGGTGTCCAAGAATTGAGTCCTCAAAACCAAGACTTGGAAGGGAAGTTCTCCACCTGCCTCTGCTTTGCTGAGCCCCTTGGATGATCAGCCCTGCTCCTGGGAGAAGTGGTAGGAATGTGATTTTAAGAAAAAAAGGTGGGAGTGTGAGGAGAGCAGAAAGCTTACGTTCTCCAGAATGGCAAATAGACCAGACGACTCTAGAGCTGCCTGTAGGTGTGGAGTGGCCTTCCCACGACACTGGGTTCTTCTCCACCCAGAGCCTCACGCTGCCCATGCTGGGCCATGGTTTCAGTCATTTCCTCTGATTGTGAGATGCAGCTGAGAGGTGCTAGTCCAGGCTGACTTCTCCCTGGGCACCAGCTGTGCCTGGGACCCCCCTCTGCCCTGCAGTCGCTCCTTCAGAGAAGCCCCAGAGGAGCTCTGCGTCCTTGCAGAAGAACGCAAGGACTTAGGAGACGGCCTTGGATGGGCAGGGGAGGCCACAGTGGCCGAGACAATGTGCAAGGGGTCACTCAGGGTGGCTTCCACCCTGGCTCAACCCCGTGAGTCCTTGGCCAGGTGCTCATGCCCAGGGAGTCCTTCCATCCCTGGTGGGAGGCGCAGCCCTGGGGAGGCACCTGGCATCCTGGGCTGTGGCTGACCCTGAGTCCCTCTCCTTTCCTACAGCTGGGACATTTTCCTGATGATCGTCGCGGGCATGAAGCTTCTGCGCACATCCTTCTGCAACCCGGTTCACCAGTTCCTGCACCTGAGCTTTACCGTCATCTTTTTCCACTTCGACTACAAAGATATTTCGGAGAGCTTCCTGCTGGACTTCTTCATGGTGTCCATTGTGTTCAGCAAGGCAAGTGAATGGAGGGTGGTGTTCTTGACCTTGGGAAAGGCATTTCCCACCAAACAGCCAACAGCTGAAAGCATTTTCTTTGTAGACAGTTTATAGAGGGAAATGGAATTGAGTTACGTGTTATGTTACACTCTGCTGCCATGTGGGGGAAATTCTCATGGAGTGTCAGTGTGCTAGGTGGCTTGCTGAGTGTCACTGGTTGAAATGAATCAGTGTGGTGTGGACTTTCATGGCCGTCGTGTCCATTAGCAATCTCATGGCAGAGAGTCCCTGGATCTCAAATGCTCTGAATTAAATTAAATATGATTCTTTAACTTTGCCCCTTGAGGTCCAGCTGGTGACCTGGTGTCCCACAATGGGTCCCTTGGGATGTTTTGGCCACCTGTTTGCTTCTGGTCAAGGGTTCACCTCCTGTGAATTCCCAGGTGCAGGGAACAATGCTCCTGGGACACCAGGCAAAGCCGTGAGCTGGTGCCAGTGTCTCCACGGGAAGGCAGAGGCCCCTGGTTTGTGGGGGCTCCTCCAAGCCCAAGTATAGTCTGACCACTGTGACAAGCCCCTCCCTGAAGAGCAGGGCAGGCGTGGGAACAGCTCCTGGGAGATGGACCCTGTCAGCACTTCTGTCATGTGTGTGCTCTGTGTAACGTGACAGCCACAGGCTTCCGCCAGAGACTGACATCGGTGCCTCATCCTGTTGGTTGACTGTTTCAGATCCCAGGAGTCTTTCCCCGGTGCCTTTGTGAATCAACTCTGTTCATCCTTGTTTTCTCTTCATTCCACCTCTCCTCTTTGAACACTGCTGTGATATGAGAGCAGCCCCCAGGTGGCCATCCTCAGAGCTCCTCAGTGGCTGCGAAGGTTCTCTGGTGGCACTGGCTGAGTGCTGTTTTCAGATTCCCGTGTCCTTGCTTGTGACCTCTCCCGTGGGCCCCAGTTTCCACACTTCCTTCCAGACCGGGGCCTTGGCCTGCCGGGGCCACAGGCATTGCTTCCTGTTTGTATGAACTCTCTTGGTTCTGGTCAGTTTGTGTCCCTGTTGTGACTGTTCAGACCCAGGCTTCTATGTTCTCCTATTCATCATTAGTACAAAGTTCCCTATCTCACACAGGAGGTGGACCTCATTCCCTGGGATCTCTTACACCCTTGAGAGGTTACTATACGTGATTTTACTGCTTGTGGTGCCAAGAGCACAGCATCAGATATGAAGGGTGCTGGAAGCAGTTCAGGGCCGACTCCAGCGACTGACATTTCATCAGGGTGAGATGTGCCCTTCTGAACTTTGGTTTGCTGTCAATGGAGCTAATGACACAGACTCACTGGTGTCGGGAGGGTCCATTCCTGTAGCTAAGAGAGAGGTTTTAAAGCGGAGAACAATGCAGGGCAGGATGTCAAAGTCATTGTAAGTAGGCTAGGACAGGTACTGATGGTGTGGGTGTGCAGCCAGGGGCCTGTGCAGCCTGGGGCCTGTCCATCCCTACCACACTGTGCAGGAGGTGGCTCCGGGTGGCTCCCCGGCTGAGGCAGGGGAGCTGCCTGCTGATCAGCCAAGGGCCAGCAAGTCACTGCTGGAAAAGGCTTGTGAAGGTGCAGAAAGGTGTGTGCCTAGTTCATCCTTAGCATCCATGAGGACTCTTAGCCCTGTCCTGTGCAGGATGAGGAGATAGGCCTGAAAGAGTGTGGCCCAAATGAAAGCCACAAAGTCCTAGTTGTTCTGGGCGTTGACTTTGACTTTGCCAGAATCTTTTTGAAGCACCAATTAAAATACTAATGTTCTCTTAGACTGAACCCCAGTAGTGGCTCTCTTATTTCCTCTGACTGGCGTAGCATTAGCATGTCATTTAAATAATCTGCTTTTAGGCTGGGGTAATGGCTGTGTCTAAAAGGGAAAGGGAAAGGAACAGAGAGACAAGCCCGGAGACAGGCTCTCGGTACAGCCAGTGGGTCCTGCACCCGGCTGTGCCCACCTCGCCCAGAAACCCGCTCCTGCTCATCTCCAGAGAGTGGTGACAGCAAGCCAGCATGAAGACAGTTAGGGAAACAGACAGCATTTGTGAGCTGATGGAGATGGCAGAGTGTGAGGAGCCAGGAAGTGCCCCCTGTGAGGAGGGCACAGTGATCCCCCTCAGTTCACCGTGCCTGTTGAGAAGCCCCCTTCAGTGAGTCCCAGGGGTGGTCTGGAAGCCTCCAGGGCGAGTTCAGAGGCCACCCTGCTCTCGGGGTTTCTCTCTGCAAGATATGAGGCTTTACTGGTCCAGACCACTCACCAGAACCCTGTGTGACTGTCCTCTCCCCTGACCATCACAGCTGTCCCTCCACCTTCAAGCCCTGCCCCCCCACAACAAAGCTGATGTTAGCTGGAGCCTCCTCCCCCACAAAGGGCTAGGAGATCAGGAAGACACGTCGGGGTGGCCTCCAGTGCACTCTGAGGAAAGCAGCTGCCCAGGCACAGGCTCATTACTACAATCAGCTGCCGTGAATCTGTCAGGCTTCACAGGATGACAGGGGAGAGAAGTGACCCCAGGGCTGATCTTCAGGGTGAGCTCAAAGCAGCAGCCAGGGAAGGGCACAAGTGGGTCCAGAGGACCAGGTCTCCCTGCATCCCTGACCCTCTGAGGTCTGGAAGATGAAGCTTGCCCTCTTTCCTGAGTGGGCTGGAGCTGGGAAAACATGGGAAATGGTGAGTTCTGGAACCACAGGCCATGGGGACAGAATAGTGTGCGGCCCAGGCGTTCACACAGTGGGGTGGGGGGAGTGACAGACAGAAGATCATCACAGTGAAGTGTGGTGGGTGAGATGGGGCTGAGGACCATCCAGGGAGGACTTGGAAGTGGAACTGGTCCAACCAGGGAGAACTGGGAGCCAGGCTGTCACCTGGGGTCTTGAAGGCCGGAAGAGAGAGTTCCCCGGAGGAAGTAGCCTGTGGAAGGCATGGAGTTTGGTGTGTTCGGGGAGCTGTGAGACTTTGGGTCAGCATGAAAACCTGGGGCAGGGTGGGGAGAGGGTGCAGGTGGAATGATGAGCCTTGCAGTACCGGAACAGGGGCAGCAGGACCAGCCACATTTAGAAATGTCTCTTTGTGGAGGTGAGGGAAAGGTCGAGGCCAGGACTGGTAGGAAGTGTTGCCAAGTCCAAGCACCTCCTGACAGGACTTGAACTGAGGTGGCAGAGAGGCAGGAGGAGAAGGGGACAGAGTCATATGGGGCTCAAGAGGCAGAGTGGGTACCACTGTGACCACGCCGATCTGGGCCAGTAGCAGGCAGAGGAGGAAGCCCCAGCCAGGAGGCACTCAGCGGTTACAGAGCCAGGTGAGAGGTAGCCTCAGCCAAACTAGGAGACAAATAAGAGAGCAGGGTGTGGATTCTAGGTGGTGGGAATGAGAAGTGATGAGGACCAAATTCAAAGCCAGGAGAGCAGGATCTTCCCCATGTCACTCTTTAGATTTACACAAGCAGTACCTAAACGTCTGCTCATTTAGTAAAATTAGAAAAACCAAGGGAAATGCAGAGGAAGTGTTGGACACATGTCCCTGCTCCCCAGCCTTCCTCTTCCTTCTGATAACCCTCGAGAGCTCTTGGCATGAATCCCTAAGTCCTCCGTGTTCTCCTGCAAGTGGTGCACACAGGGATCTAGAGTACCAATAGGTACACTCTTTACACATCTTTTACATCCACTTATTGGCACTCAGTTACACGCTGGAGACTTGTCTATGGTGGTACAGTGACCTGCCTCTCCTGGTGACCCAGGCAGTAAGGGCTGCACTGTATCTTGACTAGTCATCACCTATTAATGGGCATTTAATTTGTTTTTGAGCTTCTCTGTGGTAGTTAGGATCTTTGTGGTCACAAGCCACAGAAACCCAAATGAAACTGAATGAAAATGGGGAACTTGCCAGCTCACGTCGTGACAGTGATCCAGAAGCTTACGTGACAGCATGGAATTCTTCTTGCACTTCTCCTCTCCCATCTACTGATGTCATCCTTAGATAGCTCTTTGCAGGGTGGCAGCCATGGCCACCAGCAGTTCTAGCTGCACTCCTGCAGCTGAAGATCCTGGAAAAGAGAGCACCTGTCCTGTAGTTCCAGCCAGAATCCTGGGCATGTTCTACCAACTCCTTCCGTATTCCCTCATGAGTCAGTTCGGAGGCCAGAGACCTTGGATCCCCCAGCCCAGCTGGGACCTAGCCAGACAGGGCCTGGCAAGCACAGTGGGTGATGGGAGCGGCACGTGGGCGCTGCTCTGGACTCCCCAGAAGGCCACAGACAGCATGCTGGCATGTGTGGTTCAGAAGCACAGATTGTCTCTTCTGACCAACTTTGGTTTTTGGTTTGAAGTCTACTTTATCTGAGGTGAGAATGGAAACCTCTGCTTGTTTACGCAATCCATATGAGTGATAAGTGTTTTCCCATCCTTTCACCTTCAGCCTGTGGATGTCTTTGCCCACAAGGTGAGTCTCTTGAAGACAGCATATTGTTGGATCTTGCTTTTTAATCCACTCTGTGTCTTTTGATTGATGAGTTTAGGCCATTAACATTCAAGGTTATAATTGAGATATGATTTGTATTTTTATTTATTTCTGGGTTTTGATTTGTCTTAGTTTCCCATTTGGTTGAATGTCCTCTTAGTGTAGATCCTCTCTTTGCTGGTTTTCACTCTTTTTTTAAATGTTTATTTTTTAGTTTTAGGTGTACACAATATCTTTATTTTATTTTTATGTGGTGCTGAGGATCAAACCCAGTGCCTCATGCATGCCAGGCCAGCACACTACCACTTGAGCCACATCCTGAGCCCTATGGTTTTCACTTTTTGATATCACTTCATCCTTATGGAATATTTTTGGAGAATGCTCTGTAGTGTAGGCTTTCTAGTTGTGAATTCTTTTAATCTTTGTTTATCATGGAACGTTTTAGTTTCATTTTCAAATCTGAAACAATTTTGCTGAATATAAAATTCTTGGTTGGCATCCATTTTCTTTCAGAATTTGAAATATAATATTCCAGGACCTCGTAGCTTTGAGGGTCTGGGCTGAGAAATCAGTTGAGATCCAAATTGTTTTCCCTCTATACGTAATTTTATTTTTTTTTCTCTCATGGCCTTTAAGATTTAATCTTTATTCTGTGTGTTAGTCATTCTCATTATAATGTGTCTTGGTGTGGGGTCTGCTGTACTTTTTGTACTTTTGGGGTCCTATAAGCCTCTTGTATTTGATTTTCCATTCCATTCTTTAGGTTTGGGAAATTTTCTGCTATTGAGTCATGAAAAGATTGTGTATCACTTTGGTTTATATCTCTGCTTCTTCATCTATTCCAATAACTCTTAAATTTGGTCTCTGCATGTTATCCCATAATTCTTGGATGTTCTGTTCATGGTTTCTTACCATCTTCTCTGCATGTTCAATTCTACTTTCAAGGTTATATATTCTGTCTTCATTTTCTGAAGTTCTGTCTTCCAAGTGGTCTAATCTGTTGGTGATGCTTTCTACTGAATTTATAATTTTGTTTACTGATTCCTTCATTTCGAGGATTTCTGCTTGTTTTTTTTCCATGATCTCTCTTTATTGAAGTGCTCTTTCACTTTCTGTATTTTTTCTTTATTTCACTCTTTATACCATCCTTTACTTCACATATAAGTTTAACTATATACAATCTAAACTCCTTCTTGGACATTTCTTCTACTGTGTTATTGGTGCCTTCTCTTGTTGAAGCATCTTGGTTTGTTTGAGCTGCTTTATTCCCTTATTTTTTCAGGTTGTTAGTGTGTTTTCCCATCTAAAAGTATGGATCTAAGGCAGGATAAATTCTACCCTGTAGAACTATAGGGTCCCTAAAGGTTTCTAACACTTCACCTTTACTGGTAAGACCAATATCAACAGCACCCAGTGTACATAATATATAGCCTTAAACCTAATAGCTCCCACTAAGGCATCTAGGGCTTTCTCGCATTGAATCAGAATGATGAATTCAATAACTATCTATAGTATAAACAGAATTTTGTTAAAACGATTTACAATTTCAAATGGTGAATGAGAGAACAGAGGTAGTGTAGTACAAGGGAGGAAGAAAGAAGCTAGAAGTAAAAATTCACAGGAAGAGTGGAAGAGGAGCCGACAGAGATTGGCTATTGTTTGGAGAAAAGTTGGAAAGAAAATAGTCAAGAGAGGAAGAATACAAACAAAGAGAAAAAAATAAAAAGATAAGAACACAACAAAAATGCAAAACACCAATCATACATCATTGTCCTCCACACACTGATGCATAAAAAAACATCCTGTTCCAAATGTGGTAGAGAGATTAGTGAATCAAAAAATAAAATAAGTCTTGCTAGAAAGTCGAACTGTCTCCATCAGTGTTCAACAGATTCTCAGTCCTGTCTCTGACATCTCTTGAGATCACCAAACCCAGATCAGCCCTCAAAAACCCAGTCTCTATCCCACAGATCTGGGCTTCAGATACCTCAGGCTCAGCCACGCTGCAGTCCCGAGGTCTCAATGCTGTTCCCAGTTGCAGAGATACCACCAGGGATGCACTCATGCCAAAGAGCAACCCGAGATGCAGCAGCAAGACAGGGGCCACCAGCACTCCCTGCAGAAGACCCCAGGCTCCTCTGAACCCACAGGCACCCCCACACTGGACCTGCAGGTCCCAGCTGGAGTCCCCAGACAGAGGCTCTTGTGATGGCAAACCTGCTGGCATCCAGGCCCCCGGCCCTAGCTGGTGTCCCAAAATGGGTGCAGCCTTGTGCAACCAAACCTGGAGTCTCCCCACAGCAGTCCTATAGGCCGTGGTGGCAGTGGTGGTTGGCAGCAGGCAGCAGGCCAACTGTAGGGGTGGCTGCAAGGGCAGCAGCAACTGCAGCTGTGGGGACAGCGTCACCAGGCAATCTCAGAGGTCAGCAGCAGTATGGGCTTCAGTTGCATTTGGGGCAGCAGTTTCTACTGTGGCAACAACAGCACCCAGAAAGCAGACCTCCTGGCGACCTCAGCTGGAAGCAGCAGAATCAGCGGCAGCAATGGCGGCAGCGGTGCAGGTGGCCCCTCTAATACTTTCCTAGGTTTCCCTTTCTGTGTCCATTACCCAACTGTCCACAGATGCTATCCACCTGTCCCACGGGCTCTTGAGCATATTAACCGTGGTGATTTTAAGTCCTCTGTGAGGTGACTCACGTCTGTGTTATGCGTAGTCTGCGTCTGTCGCCTGCTTTGCCTCTTGAGACTGCTCTTCTTGGCTTTTCTATGCCCTTCTTTCTGTTGAAAGCAGAACCTGTTGTATCAGGTTGGAGGACACGAGGGTAGCAGGCATTTGGTGTGAGGACTGCCACTGAGCTGACTGGGAGCTGGACTGGGTTTAACTGACTTCCCTTTAGCTTCAGGTCTTTCCAGAGCTCCTGGTTTTGTCTCCTCTTAACTCCTGGCTCCTAATAGCCCTCCTCAGAGGGCCCTGTCTTGTAATGCCACCCCCTCCATGTCGCTGTGTTGGTCCCTCTTGCTGTGCATGGTGTGGGGACTGAGCATTCTGTTCTGGGTAAGTGTTTTTACCAAGCCTGTGTCTGGGGCTGTGACCTATGGGAGGGTTTCCAGGGCCCTGTGGCTTTATTCCCTGAGCCCTCTATGTCCTTCCCTAACTGGTTCCCTGGAGCACCCACCCCTGGTGACCCTGTTCCTTCCTCCCTGTGGGAGACACCTGGAGTGGACTGGGAGGCTGCGTCCTTCCCACTTGGACGCAGCTCCTGTGGAGCCCTCCACTCTGAGGACGAGGCCTGCGGCTTCCCCTGACTCTGCTGGAGCCTGGGGAGGGGTGGTTCTCAGACCTGCACCATGAGAACCTCGTGGGGTTTCTGGAGGTAAAACCCATGGGTTCAGGGTCCTCTCTGAGGCTCTGGTCCCCCCAGTGCCTTGGCCACATGCTGGTTCACCCTCGGCCTCCAGGAGTCACCACACCTCACTTACAGGTCCTGCCAGCTAAGGCTCCAGCTGCTTCTCTCCCAGGCAAGCAGGGCTCAGTGGGGGCTCTCGGGATGCGCCTGCCTCTCCACATTCTCAAGTGGCCTCAACCGCAGGACAGCAGTGGTCCGTGGGTCTAAGGTGCCACTGGTTGTCAGTTTGTCTGGCTTTTTCTTGTAAGCACAGGAGTTACAACTTCCAAGCTCGTCACACATCAGCGCAGGAACCAAGAGGCCCTCAAGTCCCTCTTTAAAACCACACACCAGGTGTCGTCCCCTCCCTGCCCCCAACCCTGCATCAGTTCCCGCTTCCCACCAAGTAGGAACCAAATGCACCACGGTGGCCCACAGGCCAGCACGCCTGCTTCCTCTGACACACTAGCCTCCTCTCCCGTTTTCCCCTTGCTGGACCCAGGTGTTCCTGCAAGCCCTCTGCTCTGCTGCGCCTGTGTCACATGGTCCCCTTGCTCTCTAGAAATGCTCCTCCCAGGTGTCCTCATGTAAGTTCCATCAGGGCAGAAATTCTGGCCTTCATTTACTGACACAGGGCAAAGGTTCTGTCTCCTTCATTTACTGACACTCCCCAACTCTGAGCAGTGTCCAGTGCGAGTGGGCAAGGGGAGGTCTCTGGGGAGGACACTGCTATGTCACCCCGCGGGTCTCACTTACAGACCCAAACTCCACTGGTCCTGTTCCCAGTCCGCATGGCACAGTGGGCAGAAGGTTCCTGTAGCCACCTTATGACTATAGCACCAGGCTCTCTGCGTTCACACTCAGGTGCCGTGGGATGGTTTTGTCCAGAAACAGAGTGCAGGCCACAACATCCCTGTTCCCAGTAAGACTAGAAGTGCCTCCAGTGCGAGGCCACTGTGTATCATTGTCTCCCGCCTCCTGCAGTGCCCATGGGTGCAGACCATGAGGACAACTCAGTGTGCATGACTGAATCCAGAGGAGTCAGAGACGGGAAACTGGTGTTTGAGGAATGGAGTCTGATGTGGATGCGGAGGTTGGGCGTTGTTTTATCGCTCACTTCTCAGGGGATGGGGTGTGTGGGAAGAGGGAAGGTGGCCCAGAGTTCCTCTGCTGGCTTTGCATGGGGTGTCTCAGTTTTCCTGGCTTCTCAGGAGTGTCCTTGGCTGCGCCTGCTGTCTGCTTACACTGTGGGCTCGCTCAGAGCTCGGGGTCCTCCAGTCCTTCTTGCACAACTGAGGGTAGACTACAGCCTACTTATCTGCAGATCTTTTTCATGGGACAAGCTGATGTCACCCTGCTGGCCCACTCACTACACGCTGTGATGCTGTAGCTTCATGCTTAGCAGTGCCGTGGAATTGCCAGGAAGGGCCTGCTTGGCCCCGACACGTCCTATACTCAAGACTTCCTTCCAGCTGCATGGCCAATGCTGAAATCCACTCCGGCCCCCTTCCTCCCCAGCCCCTCCTCAACCCCTCCCCAACACCCATAACCTGTGCCCCCTCTGCCTCCACAAGAGAAATGCCCACCCACAGGCCCAGGGTCTCACTTTGTTCCTGAATCGGTGGGCGGAGATGAGACCTCTTGGTAGGTGGCACAGGGGGAAGGGCAGTGCCATCGGCATTTGTGGGTGCTCTCGTGAGTGGTTATGGCATAGGAGGGTAGCCCAGGTTCCGGGCTGCTGTGTTCTCTGCAGGCCCGAGGTGTCTAGCTGGAGGAGGCCGTCCATTAGAGGCCTGCTGCGATTTTCTCTGCCCCTCAGCCCACTCCTCTGCCTTCTCCCTACCGCTCTCGGTTCCCAGACTGCTCTTCACCAGGACAACACCGTCGTCACCCGCTTCCTTTCTCTCTCCTTGGGTCTTTGTCTCCCTTCTTCGTCCTTCTTTCTTTCCTACCATAGGTCAATCCTGTTCATCTTTCTGGGGACCTCTTGCTGAACACTTCTGGTATTCTACTAGTAAATGTGGCACTTGCTACATGGTGACATGGGTGCCTGTGTCAGGCTAAGAAGAATTCTTTTGCTGCTGATTTTCCAGGGATTTTTATGTGTGGGTGTTGACTTTATTTAACTTCCTTCCTGCACCAACTGAGCACCATATGGTTTTTCTTTTATGCCTTTTCAGTTTTGTAAATTACATTCACTTAAAAAAAAAATCTAAGCCATTATGAGATGAACCAGATTGGATCATGATGTGTTTTTATACATTTACAGGTTCGTTTTGTAAATATTTTATTGAGGATTTTTGGACTTAAGGATGGCAACAACTATATTTTCAGCTTTCATAATATTATTCTCTGATTTCAGCTTTAAAACTAGCTCCCAATATAAACTATGGAGGTTTTCTACAATGTACATTGTAAAGCTCTATCATTTCCTCTCCACGGCTTTAGCTGACTTCTGATTGGTACTGGGGCTTTTCGTTGTCATTTATTTTTAAATATTTTCTAATTTTTACTATCATTTGTTCTTAACTAATTCATTGTTATTTTGTTGTTGTTATTACATCCAAATGCAAAGGTTTGGGGTTGTATTTTGCTATTGTATTAGCAACTTTTTGTTATTAACTTTTCATTGCAAAGCCGTGGGCATAATAGTAATGTTCAGCATTGGTGAAGAATTCCTTGATGGTTTGATAAGTCATCAATTCTTGTAAATGTACATTTGCTTGACAATTATATTCTTTTTTAGTTGGTTGTAAAGTTGAAATATACATCCCTTTTAGATGAAGCTTGTTGATTCTGTTTGTCAAGGTATTTTATGTACTTATTTGCTGGCTGTCTGGGTGAGTGACAGGCGTGGTGGATTTGTTCATTGTTGAAGATGTGTGGATCTCTGCAGCTGCTTTGAGACTGCACATGAAGTACATACAGATCAACTATCTTCTTAGTGAGTCCCCTCTTTTGTCATTATGTCCTGTTGTTTATCTATTTTTGAGTAAAAGTTTGTTTTGTCTGATATTAATACAGGTAAGCCAGCTTTCCTATGGCTAGAATTTACCTGATACCGTTTGTTTAGGCCAGCTCTTTTGCCATGGTGACAAAAAAATACTTGGCAAGAACAATTGGAGGAGGAAAAGTTTATTTAGGGCTCATGGTGTCAGAGGTCTCAGTCTGTAGACAGCAGGCTACATTCCTCAGGGCCCACAGTGAAACAGGACATCATGGCAGAAGAATGCGATGGAGGAAGGCAGTTCAGGAAATGGCCATCAGAAAGCAGAGAGAGTTCTTAACAAGGTCAAAATGTATACCAAAGGCACTTGGATTGCCCGACTTCTCCAGCTACAGTTACTACCCAGTTGACCCATTCAAGTGGATTAATGCACATGTGTGCTTTCATGGGATGCCTCATATCTTTTTTATTTTTTATTCTTTTACCTAAAACTTTCTAGGTCATTTTGATATTTCTTATAAAAAGATCGACAAGACTTTTCTTTCTTTCTTTCTTTCTTTCTTTCTTTCTTTCTTTCTTTCTTTCTTTGGTACCAGGGATTGAACTCAGGGACACTCCTCCACTGAGCCACTTCCCCAGCCCTATTTTGTATTTTATTTAGAGACAGGGTTTCACTGAGTTGCTTAGTACTTTGACATTGTTGAGGCTGGCTTTGAATTTGCAATCTTCCTGCCTTAGCCTCTTGAGCCGCTGGGATTACAGGCGTGGGCCACCACACTCAGCTAAGATTTTTCTTTTTAATGCACACTGAGGCTCTGTGTTTTGGTTGGCAAATTTTATCCATTTACATTTTCTATGATTACCAATATGTTTGAACTGTTTTCTAACCTGGTATTTGAATTTTATTTATAATGTTTTCCCCTCATCCTTTCCTTTCTTCCTTCTGATGAATGAAATAAACTTTCTTTGAATTATTTTTCCCTCCAGGTAAATTATTTTTCCCTTTGGAGATAGAATATTGTATGTCCTTTAGTGCATGATTGGCCATGTGTGATGCCCAGATCAGCAGCATCGGCAGCACCTAGAAGTTATAAGAAATGCACGCTTTTGGGCTCTATCCCAGACCTGCTGAGCCAGAACTTGTGCAGGTGGGAGGCAGTGTCTCCGTGGTGCAGGTTCTCCGGTTTGAAATAAAAGTTTGAAATCTTCAGTTTGTTAGTGGTTACTCTTATATTATTATAAATATACTCAACTAGCATACAAAATTAAACCTTCTCCCCTTCAGACAATATGAGAACTGTAGACTTTAACTTTCTCACTTCCCACCTTAAATATTTATGATATTTCATTTCACGCTCACATGGATCATTCCTCGAATAGCTCTTCTGACATGGTGATAGTGTCCTTTCTCTGGTGTACTCTTTCACTGTTCTTTCTGAAAAGTTCTGTGGGAGTTTTGTTTTGTTTTGTCTAAAAGGTCTATGGTCTATGTTTCCACCTCTTACTTGAGCAACACTGTACTTATGTACAGAATACTAATTTGATATTTTTTTCTTAACACTTTGAAAACATTATGACATTGTCTTCCAGCATATTCTTGCCATTTGGAAGTCAGCTGTCCATCTACAACTCTTTTGTAGGTTACCTGTTAAGAAAGATGATTTTTCTCTTTGACTTTGATCTTATATGGTCTCGTTATCATATGAGTGAGGTAAATTTTCATGTGTGTGGTATAGGACTTGATGTGGTTCTTCAGTGTGGTGACCCTACATCCTGAATTCTGGGTATTTCTGGATCATCACTCAACAAGGATATCTCCTGCTTCTCTCTATACTTTCCTCTGGGGACTCTAATTGCATGTATAGAGTCCTCTTCTGTCACAGGGGCCCCTTGGCCTCTCTGTTTTGTGTCCTAGGTGGTTTATTGACCATCGAGTGGGAGCTGCGTGATGGGTGCTGAGCACACAGTGTTTGCCAAGGTGGACTCCTCCTGACATGAAATTCACCCTGGTCACCAGTTACAATCACCACCTGGATGATTCATTAGGGTTATGTAATAAAATTCTATGTCACATTTTCAGCCAGAATAGTCTGACTTAAATCTAATGTCCCAATGTGTGATCATCGTATTTTCTGTTATGGATTTGTTATTCTATCAAAGTGACACTCCCTCCCCACCAAAAGTGGGGCCCCAGGTCTGAGATGACACTGGATTCCCCTTTCCACCCTCTTGAGCCTTTTCCCACTTTCCATGTGGCTCCCCGTGCCCCATGTCTGACGGTCCCCCCAGTTCCTCTGTTTGCGGCCTTCAGGCCCTCAGCTGGCCCCCTGATCATTCACTACTTGTCCCCTGGACCACCTCAGGTCTTCCTCCACTGCAGGCCCTCCAGGGATCCAGCATCCTCTCTGTTCTTTACTTCTTGACTCGACGTCCCATTGGCTCCGTCTATTTCTGTTAGTCCTTTCAGCCTCGTGTGTACCTTCAAGTTCAGGTGTTGGCAACCAGATTAGTGTGACGGTCACTGAAGTGCAATCTTCCCGAAGGGGAGAGCTGCTGGTCTGACAGCCAAGTACAGGGGCCCTGGAGTCATAGGACCAGCCCGCGGGGCATAGCCTGCATGGAGTCGGGCTTCAGGGAGCAGGATAGAAGGTCACGCTTGGGGTTGACAGAGATCGCTGCTCTTCCACCAAATGGGGCTGTGCACGAACAGATTCCGAGACAGTGCCCGAGCATGGGCACGGCCAGTACCTGGCCCACTCTGTCCCTGGGATGGGGCAGTCCCCAGAGAAAGACGGCCTGTACCTTACTGTAGAATGTACCAGCAAGGAAGGGTTTGGGGGTCACCTTTACTTGGTGACACTTCTTTAGGATGTTTTGTGGATGTACACACTTGGCTTTACTATTTACAGCAGATGTACAACAGCATGTCTATGCTCAACTGAAAAGATAGTGCCAAAACAGGTCATTTGAAATGACAGTATTTATGGTGGCTTTCTTTCTTTGGGAAATAGCCAAATTATTCTGTTGTGACTTTCTTTCCTCTTTCCTAGTGTTTTCAGTGGAAAGAAGACAAAAAATTTGGTCTTCTCTTCTAGGCTTGTGAGGTTTGTCAAGCAGTGCAATCAAGCTGAGTTAGGATTGTGGAGATAGGAGACAGGAGTGAGGTAAGCATCACAGAAACAGAGGCCCCAAAGCCTCCTCAAAGTGTGCCATGCAGGGCTGTGACCAGGAGACGGACTGGGGATTCTCCAGGAGGAAGAAGATGGGAGACGCAGTTAGGATAGTACACATACTTTTTAGAGATGGCCTCAGCCTCCAGCTTCAGTGTCAGCCTCCAGCCAGTTGTATTTTAGTCCTCATTTGGCCCCATTTTGTCACCATTTGCCCATTTTTACACCGAGTCTTTTCCATAGGCCATTTTTGTACATAGGCCACACAAAGAAGGCGCACAGCCAACAGGCTATATAGGGGCATGTGCTCACTGCAAGTTGACATCTATGACCTTGGCGCTACACACTGAATCCTAGTGCTTCTGGCCTCGACTAACCATAGCATGGCTAGTTCTGGCCCTGGCTACGCTCTAAACACATAACATAACCTGCAGACATTTGGGGGCTGCCCTACAGGGTGCAGATTTATGGCTGACCCACCTGGGATTTCTGCGTCAAGGTCTGCAGTGCAGTGTTAGGACTAGCATGTGGCCATGTCACGGGGAAGGTGTTGGTGAGGCCACTTGTACCACCCGACCTTAAGCATCGCATGGTTCCCTACACTGTGGACTAGCGTGGAATGCAGAGCCACTGCACATGCTTTGCTCATGGTGATCGGGGCTTAGGCTCCACTGCACACACTGTGCTTATGGTGATCAGGGCTTAGGATCCTCTTGTGTGCAGTCGGCTCTGTTTTGGCTCCTATGGGTGCTTCATTCTCATACCCATTTTCCCCCTGGAAGAGGATAGAGTGTAAAGAGAAGACGTGGAGTTGAGTCTTTTTAAGCTGGATCCTACCTTGACACACTTTAAGAATAAAGGTGTGAGCCATCTTCCTGGGAGCCATGAGCTCAGCAAGCACAGGTGGCCCCACAGGCTGCCCTTCCCTCCACATGCAGGTCACCAGACTTGTTAGTGACTTTGTGCCTTGTTGATGGCATTTATCCTGAAAGGCTCTTCCGGGCTAGGCCGGGCTCCTCACCACTGTGGCTAGGAAGAACAGGTCCCTGGTGATGGCTGTGACCGTGGTCTGTCGTGCCTTTGCCTGTGGCCCTGCTCTGTGCTGAGTCATGGTTAGGGAGACCTTTCCCCGGTGCTGTGTGACAGCAGTACTTCCTGTTGCTATGGTTCATAGAACTGCACTTCAAGGAGGGATATGTGGTGATGGATTTTGGTTTAAGGTAGGCCAGTAACTTCCTGTGTGATCTGTACAATCCACTAAACCTCTCTGAGCATGGCTTCCTTCCCTAAAAGTTGAGAGGGTCTGGGCTTGGCGTGGGAGGAGGGGCCTTCATCCCCATTTCAAAGTGGACATGCAGGAGCAGAGCTGAAGCTGGGTGGGATGTGCTCCAGCCGCGCTCCTGGCACTGGGAGATGAGCTCCCCACCCCCAGCACTGGTGCTTCCTCCTGTGGGCATCGCAGAGGGGCCACTAAATACAATGTGGTCAGGAACCAGAGACCTAAAGAACTGACGCTCAGGAGATGGGCGTCTTCCGTGGTTGAGAAGAGAAGAGTCTACGTTTTCAGCCCAAATAGAAGATCTTAGGAAGCCTGTGTTTCATTCTTCAGTTTCCTTGAGAAATATGAGGCACAGAGAAGGGGAAGAAGGGAGACTCCTGGGGCCCTGCTGCAATCAGAGCAGGGGCACTGGTGCTCGGAGCCCTCCGACGTCTGACTGCTGGTTTTGCTTGTACATAAATACAAGTTGCTGGGCTAAGCAAAAAATAATTGTAATAGATTCACTTAATCATAATGCAGCGGAGTCGGACCCGCGAGAGTGTTAAACTTGCAGATGAGGCTCCCCAGGGCAGCCTGGCTGATTGCAGAGCTTCGCCTGACCTACTTACAGCTTTTCCAGAGGCAGCTGCGAGTCCCAGGACACACCAGTGTGCAGGGAGCCCAGTGGAGCTTCTTTCCGTGCCCTGTTCATTCAGGGCATTGGGGACCATGCCTCCCTGGAGGGCCCTTGCTCATGCTTCAGTTTTCACCTCGTGAGCCACAAGATTGGCACTTAATAACCACACCAGGAATTCTCGGCAGCAGGGTGGTGGGCAAGAGGGGTTCTGATCCGAAGACGTGTGACTGGTGGAGGCAGCTGGGCCCAAATGAGCAAGGGGGTGTGACAACTTCTCGGGACCCAGAAGTGATGTGTGTGAGTGTCTCCCACAGGGGACTTTCGTGTTCCTTGTCTAGTCGGGTTGATGGTGGGGAGGAAAGGCAGTGACACCAGCTTTGAAAGGGAACCCTCTTTTCCCAGAATGAGCCGGGCCTGAGTCTGGCTTAGAACTCTGGGTCTCTCCATTCATGCCATCACCTGATGGCTGGCATGGTGAGATGGGGAGACCATTTCACGTGGACCTAAGAGGTGGGACCTCAAGCTGGTAGGTGGAGTAGGGTGCTGCTTCTTTAGCTATCAGACTCCAATGGCAGAGGGCTGTGGAGCCCTGTCCACCTGGGTCCAGGAGGCCTTGGCCAGCCCTGGACTGATGTGGAGATGACCTCCCTGAGCAAACCCCAATGCTGTGGTAATCAGCCCTCTGCTGTGAAGCAAGCAGTCAAGGTAGAGGCAGTAAGTGGTCATCGGCAAGAGCCAGATGTCCAGCTCCCTTTCTGAGTCCATCCACCATGCGTCCCCAAGCTCATCTGCGCGGCTCTTCCTCCCCACGCCTCTCCCATCTTCTCGTGTTCCCATCCCTTCCCTCTGCCTCTCTCTTCTCTCCACCTGCAGTTCTGTGGTTATCACTCAAGCTCATTGCTAGCTCATGCCCGGTGTCCCTGGTAGGCACATAGAAGCCCAGGGCTCTCTACAAGCCAGATCTCTGTTGCCCAGGGTTGTGCGTGTGTGGGTCTCTGGGAGACCTCTCATCCTGGTTCGTCACCAGTGGCCTAGCCAAGGTGTTTATTTCTACCTTGGTGTTTATCCAGAACTAGGTTTACCCAGAACCCTGTTTATCCAGGGTACATGTGGGAGCCACAGACGCAAGATGAGACAAGCGAGGCAGGATCTGGAGAGGACTCTGCTTACCCACTTCTGCTCCCTTTGCATCTTCATACAACAAGCCCGAGTCCCCTCACCTGTGTGCTAGAACCACAGAGCTGGCTCTTGGCTGAGGTCTGAGTCCTCTTGACTCTTCGAACCGCTCCTTAACAGCTCTGTCCTCAGCCCAAGTCCAGTTTCACTCTGGCTTCCTGATATGCTGTATAATGCTTCTTGAGTCAAATTTAATTTTTTTCTTCTCTTCACTCGACGGCCTTGGTGGAGAATGTTTCTCATTGTCTTTTGAAAGCCAGCCAGTCTGGGGACAAGCCCTCTGTCGTCCTAGGTTGCCCTGTGGTGCTGCTTGTCTGGGTACTTCTGCAGCAGCCTGCAGCACACAGTTCCTCGGTCCCCTGACACAAAGCCCAAGTTGGCAGCCAGGTGGTTGGCTGACCCCTGCACCCGTCCTCCCACGGACAGGCACAGTCTCGTCTCCAGCCAACTCTATGGAACATGTTCCCCCTTCCGTCTTCTTCCTCAGCCCACAGGTCCCCTGGCCTCCCTCTGCCCTCCTGGAGCTCATTCTTCCTTTTTGCTTCTTGCCTGCCAATGAGCAGCTTCTGCACCCAGCCTTGGCTTTTCTTAGTGTTTTGTAACTTTCACTTCAATGACATGGAGGTATTTTATTCAGCAAGAGCAGCTGAGCAGATGAAATGAAATTGATATTTTAAAAAACCTCAACAATGTCGGGGATGCTAGGTTTTGCACGAATCTCCCTGTAAAAGATCCCATATGAAAGGAGCAGCCAAGCTGTGACAGGCAGAAACACACACTGTAGCCATAGCTTTAAGGAACAAGTCTGTTGAGATGAATAGGCAGGCTTCCTTCCGGTCCTCCTATTGCTTCTTTCAAATATCCTTAAATAGCTGTGTTGCTTACAGAACGAAGGAAAGTAAGACCAATAACAGTTTCATTGCCCCTTCCTGTGATGCATGTCCTCTAAATGACCTTGATGCGGATACCAGGGGCCTCTCTGATGAATGTCTCCTCTGCTTTCAGCTCGGGGACCTGCTGCACAAGATCCGGTTCGTGCTGACCTACGTGGCGCCCTGGCAGATGGCGTGGGGCTCCTCCTTCCACGTGTTCGCGCAGCTCTTTGCCATCCCTCGTATCCTTTCTGCTTCGGTCCTGGCCCCAAGCTGAGGTGCACATTTTACAGGGCAAGCTTTTCACTGAACCTGGCAAGAAGCAGACTTTCAAGTCTCTACAGTTACGTCTTAATGCGACATGAGGAGGCACTTTGAATCCCCTTCAGGCCACTTAGCTTTCAAAGATGTTTTGCGATTCTGAACTCTCACTGCTTCTCTGTGCATATTCAGAAGTTGCTTTTATTTTTTCTGATCCTCCCATTTCCCATGCCCAGCTCTGCATTTAGAGATCCTTCCTGTCTTTTAAATGGAAATTAACTGCTTAAATTATTGGTTTGACTTGTGGAGATTAGTGCAAACAGACCCACAGTCATTAGACACTGAGGACATGGCTGGTGTGTTCATCATGCTATCATGTATCATGTCTATTATGTTTTGATATAATACTGGTATTTTATATATACTTCATCAATATTCAACAATCTTGAATTAGATGCACACAGAATTAACCAAATATTTTTGAATACTGAAAAAGTATCTTGAGCACTGAGAAATTACCGTTTTGTTGGTAGTGCTCTTAGCCAAGAAGGCTTGGTGTCTTTGTATATTTACATGTTTCCATAATGATAATTTGTTCCTATCCACTTGACAAACTTGAGATGCCCCTTCTAAAGATCGCTTCCACACAGCTGAATTTCATGCTCATGTGTATGCTTGTATGGAGAAAGAAATTGATAAAAAGTACTCTTGAAGGCAGAGATTAATTGAAAAATTCTTGACTCAGGCCTGAAATTTTCCCTGAGAGATCTCAGCCCACTGATTCATACTCGGCAAACCTGTGTTTCCAAGACGTGGGCTGGACCCATGTCAGAATCAGGATCCTGGAGGAGCACACTAAATCACACTGTTTATAAACGGGGTGCGGTCTTTCACACCCCCACCTCCTGGGCCGTTCTTACCCGCAGCTGTGGTGAGAGAGAGCCTTGGTTCTCACTCTGCCGCCCTCCCTGGGTACTGTTAGCGGGTTGTAGTGCCTGCCTGCAGCTCCTTCCTCCTGAAATCTGCAGAAGCCTCATTAAGACAACTCATGAGGAATCTCTAGGATGGAACAGGGTATTCAGGACTAGAAACACGCCTGGCATCATCATTCCGCAGTAACAGCCTGGGTCTTATAAATGCTCTCCTCCGAGGTTATTTGTTTAAAAAAGAAATTAAGCAGATGAGAGCTGGGCCCATAATGCCCACTGTTCTGCATTTCTATTCTTAGACCTCGTTACTGTTGCTATTTCTGAAGTGTTTCAAGGTTGTCTGGCAGGAGACCCGCCCTGCTGCCCCTTGGATGCAGGCATTCTCTACAATGGCAGGCGCTTGAGTCTCCTCAACAGAACCCTTCAAAAGAAGATGGGGCAGATTTTATGTATCTCTGCTATGTCTGAGGTCTCTTATCCAGGATTTCAAGCAGGACTAGCTAGTGGAAATCATGGCTACTGTGAAGCTCTGCAGGGGGAGTGGCAGTAGGATTTCAGAGCCTGGTCCTGACCAGTGTGCGCAGGGCTGCTCGTGCCACCTAGCTGGTGATGCCTCGTTAGGTGGGTGTGGTGGTCCCAGAGCTGAGTGGGGGCTACTGGAGCACGTGGCTTTCCGTCGCTACCCTGGACACATGCAGCGTCCAAGGCACAAGCCCGTGTGCTGGGCACATGAGGGCACCTGAAGCAGCGTTAGCCTGGATCTCAGCTTACACACAGCATGCTCAGGCTGGGGGCTTCACTGGTGTGTTGGTGATTCTCCTAAGAAACCGAGTCACTGGAGACAGAGGCTGTGTTGGGCATCTTCCTTTCAGCCTTAGAACGTCCTGTCCAGCCCCATGCCTCCTTCCTGGCCTGGCCTTGGGAGTGGTGCCTGCTCCCTCCCTTTGGCTAAGGCAGGAGCCTCCATAGGAGCCACTGCCCTGATGTAGTGGCATCCAGAGATGCTCCCTGCCCTGTACACACACACCTCCCCACCTCTGCTCAGTCACAAAGTAGATATCTGCCACCTGGAGTCCAACAGCATCTGCTCAGGATGTACGGGGTAAACAGCTGAGAATCAGGTGTGTTCGCCACAGACAAAGCCGCCAGGCTCCTAGATGACAGCCCTGAATCCTAACTAATTTTGAAATGTTAATTATTTTATCACTCTATTAAGAAACTGTGGTCTCCATCCTGGCATTAAGAATGGAATAATTCTCTTTGTTTTGGAATTGAATTAGCTCTCGGGCCAGCGGGGCACGGTGGGGAGATTGCTTTTCCAGTACCAGCATGCCTTCTCTTCTGTTGGTGTCTGAGCTCAAACCTCCAGGGAAAGACAAGATTGCTCACCCTTCAACACCCATAGGCTGCCCAAGGCCGTTGTCTTCTGGCGACTAGACTCCCCACATTACCCCTCGTTGCCCCTCCACATGCAGTGCTGGAAGGAAGGCTGCCTTCGGTGGCTTTTTCTTTTATCTTTTAATTATCGGTGTTGACGTTTTCACTTTAAATGTGCTTTTAAAGAAGTCCTGCCTATGCTAGAGGGTAAGCACTTGGCCCTCTCTGCTGGAAGGAACTGAAAAGTGTTCAGGTGGCCCTGCTCCTGGGGGTCCCTCTCAGCATTCCTGGGCCGGGCATAGTCTTTCCTGTTTGCTCCGAGAAAGCTGTATATTCCCAAGGTCCTCCATCTAGGAAGCATCCCTGGAGGCCATGTGGTCACTCTTGCCCTACGTCCTCTCATGTCCTCCCCACATACTTGGCTCTCTGTTGGCTACTAGTAGTTCCTCACTTAACTTCTGGGCAACTGTGGAGAAATTTTAGAATCAAAGAGAAGAGCAGTGCCTGCCCATTCAGCACTTGGCTTTGACTGGTCCCTGTGAGCCCTGGGCACACTGGGTCCTGTGGTGACTTCCCTCCCTTCCCGTCTCAGCTCTCCAGAGTCACCACCACCCACGTGGCTCTGATGTTCCTTCAGCACCTAGACTCCAGTGTCTCCATCCCTCTTGAATGTCTCAGAGTCTGCCATTCCCCTTTCCTTGGTGACAAGGGACATCAAGTGGGGTACCTCTGTCACCCATCACTTTCTTCTTTGGCTGAAGACTGAAAATGCTTCCACCCCAAGACACAGGCATTTTTGGCCTTTGGTAGCCTGTTGCTCAGTAGTTCTCCATTTGAACCCAGCTCAGCATAAATGGCTTAGCATAGCAGGGTGGTGGAGGCTCCTGTCACCCTCACAGCTCAGCCCGGAGCAGAGACCTGGGTGCGAATGCAGGGAATGCTTCAAGAGAGAATAGAGAGGGTTAAAAGGAGGAGGAAAGAAAGTCACTCTTGGAGCCAAGCCTACTGAGACTGGTGGTGACCCCCTCAGGCCGCAGTGACAGCATGGGGCATCGTTTTTGCTGCTGTTTGCTTTGGGTGCTGCCAAAAATCTGACCTTAATCTATAAGGATGTCTGGGAAGGGTCTGTGGTGAGCGGCAGGCCCGCTACCACTCCAGGTGTTGAGGAGCTCCCGCCCCCAAATCATATAGCCTGGGCCAGGCCAGCGACGACCTTGGCAATGAGCATCCTCCTGTCTGTGCTGGGCATTCCCTGTCACTCCCTCCTGGAACTTTCTGAAACTGAATAAAGAAATGTGGTGCCCATGTGTGCAGCTGCAAAAGAGAATATGCAGCGTCTGCCTTCCAGGAGGGCAGTATCTGCCTTCCAGGAGGGAGGGTGGCCTTGCAGCAGGTCAGTGCAGGTCTGTAGTGGGCAGCAGGCCCCTTGCTGCAGGTCAGGGAGCGACATGCATCATCGTGAGAGCCAGACAGTCTGTCCCATTGTCCTCGGCACCCAGACCCTTGCTCTTACAGCCCAGGCTCCTGGGGCCCCACTTCCAGAGACCCACAGAGCTCAGGCCAAAGGCTCAGTACACCATGTTCAACACTGAGCAGCCTCAGTGTTCTGACCACCCTCAGGGTGCAAATCAGCACTTGCCAGTAAGTGAGCAGCCCGTGGGAGAGGCTGAGGAGGCAGGTGGCCCTGGAGGCTAGGACTCCACGTACTCCTGTGTTTACTTGTGAACCAGACCTGCATGAGCCATCTGCGTTCAGCGTATGCAACACTTGTGTGTGTGTGTGTGTGTGTGAGTGTGTGTTTGTTTTCCTAATAGTGGTAAAAGACTGAGGAACAGGCGTGGCCTTCCCAAACAATGCCACCTGCTTATTTTCTAAAGTGTCACTCAATCCTACTCATTTACAAAGCCACATAGTTAGTGCTCTGGTGAATGTGCACAGTGGCTTTTGTCTAGTTCATGGCCTCTTAGTTAACACAGCCGGCTCTTCTCAGTCCTTAGACGTTGTCCATTGTACACGTCGCCTGAGAAGCATTCCGTGTGCATGGGGGTGAAGTGAGGCCACCAGGATTTGTTGGAAGCCTTGTATTTGTAATCTGTGCCTGGAGAGGTTAAGAGCCCATCCTCTATCTTCAGTGAGAAATGGCATCGTGAACCCAGTCAGAATCGGATAGGACCTCTCTGCCTTAACTCCAGACCCCAGACTCTGCTGTGCTGCTCTTCCAGGCAGCCGCCACCTCCATCTTCTCTGCCCCACTGAGTCCGTTCCTGGGGAGCGTCATCTTCATCACATCCTATGTCAGGCCGGTGAAGTTCTGGGAGAAAAACTACAAGTAAGAGCCTAAAATTTACTCTGACCCCTGTGCCCCAGGGCACCTGGAGTCCCCTGTCCCTTCCCCATGGCAGCTCCGGCCTCTGGCTCTGTCCTCTGTGGGTGGGCAGAGCTGGGCCTGGATCCCTGGTGACTCCCTGTTCATTGGCTGGGCTCTGGGGCCCTGGCAGGAGCACGGCTAATTGGGAATTAGTGATTAAGGTCCTTCCAGGTTTCTGCAGCTGTGAAGAAAGGGGGAGCAGCCGCTGCCGGGTCTCAGCAGGTGACCAAGGAAGGGCTGGACAGGTCTCCTCTTTCCATGTGCCGAGGTCGGCCTGAGGGTGCAGTGCTTCCCTCCTGTGGTGGCCCTTCAATGAGCACCTGGCACAGGTCGGGACAACCGTGTGTCACCCCGGCTCTGTGAGATGCGGCTTCTCCTTTTCTACTGGGACTGGTGGCAACCCTCTCAGGCCGCAGTGACAGCATGGAGCATCGTTTTTGCTGATGTTTGCTTTGGGTGCTGCTGCCTTGAGGAAGGTGTTCTGCCACTGAGCCTCACCCCAGCCTGGGCGTTATTTTCAGGGAATGGCTGAGTGACCCTAAGGCTCTCGTGGCTGTGCCCAGGGGACTTGGGGTCAGTGGAGGGGAGAGCTGTTAACTAGGCAGTCTCCAGCAGGTGGCACAGGACTCTGTCTTGGTGTCTCACCTGTGCTGCTGTGCCTGAGCCCAGCCCCGAGCTGTGCTCACACCTCTGGCTCTTGATCGCGTGTCTCAGGAGCCACTGAAGAGTCAGGAGACCATGGCTCCCGTGGGTAGTAAGAGACAATTTACACGAATGTAAATCAGGCACCCTCCTCTCCATCTCTTACCACTGAGACCTCGGGCTTCTCTTCCCTCATCCCTAAAGCAGGACAGAATAATAGGATCCCCTTATAAGGAGAAAATGCACCAGCATACCTAAGACCTAGGACAAGCCTGCACTCAGTAGTGTGACACTCTGCAGAGGGACTCCATCCCCAGGTGAGCTGCTGGAACAGGTGTTTCCCATGATCACAGGAGAGCTTTCTGTTTGGGAGGTGGGAGGGTGGTCTAAGGATCCTTGCATACTTCTGCTTGGTTATTTCACCTCCTCGCTTCCACAATTCAGCCCTCTCCAGGGCGATGGGCTTGGAGCTGAGGGCTGGTTTACATGTGGTTCAGTGAGCAGACCCTCTGTGCAGGATTCGTGCTCCCCCCCATTACCTGGGGAGTGTTGGCCTCGGGTGGGAGGGCCTGCAGGCCTGTGGGGTCTGATGGGAATGCCTCTTCCTCACTAGGGCTCTCAGGCCGGGGCAGCGGGGAGGGGTGACGGGGAGCAGAACACTCAGTCTGAGAGGGACCAGTGTGCCGCCTCCTGCAGCCCAACTGCCTGAACGCTTGGCAGATGGAATTCAGGACAGCACAGCAATGGGTACCAGGACAGGACGTGGAGGGAAATCTCATCTGGATCCTGGCAGGCGCCTGGAAAACATAAATGTCTTTATGTTCTAATTGTCTCTTACTGAATAACAAATAACCACTAACTTCAGTGTCCAAAACGACGAACAGACAACTTATTACCTCTCCTGACTTCTGTGGGTCAGGAATTTGGGAAGGGCTCAGCTGCATGGTGGTGACATGAGGTTGCAGTCACCAGGCGAGGAGGTAGGTGGGACTAGAAGAGCAGAGGCCCATCTCTCCAGGTGACTTCCAGGTGTGGTGACAGTCTGGGCTCCAGCATGTGGCCTCGGGGCCCAGCACAGGTGTCCTCTGGAGTAAGGTGGAAGGCACATGCTTTTCTGACTGTCCTTATCCTGTTGTTTACAAGCACGTCACACATTCACCAGGTTCCAAGGGTCAGAACTCTACCAGCTGTTGATGGACAAGTGGTCAGGTCCAAGAAGGATTTGTGGGATGAGGACATCTTTGGAAAGTAAATTTGTATCATGGTCTTCGGTAAATTCTATCCAGAATTGATGTGGACTATGTGTACCTTCAGTTCTGGGCTGGTTCATTTTTTTATCTGTGTCTCTGGGAGGCCCTGCACACATTTGGTGTTCTGTAAAGACTTCTTAAATGAATTAAATCCAAAAATATTATGTCAGAGGGGAAGAAAATCTCAGTCTGGGTTTGCATTGCCAGAGCTAGGAAGTTCATTGCTAAACCAGCCTGCTCCTGATTGCTGTGGTCTGTACGTCTGTACGGGTGAGCTCTGCCTGGCACTCCCACTCAAATCCCAGGCACCCCCACTTAAATCCCAGGCAGAATAGCAAATGCCCCATAATGGTGGAGGGCTATGTTTTTACATCCCCTGTCAGGATCTGAGAAAGCTGCAGAAACACATTCTGATGTTGTGACTTATCACCCTTCTCTTCGTATATGAACACTGACTAAATAACCAAAGTGTCATTAACATGAGACAAATGTTTAGGCCATGAAGTATGACCGTGTGCCCAGTTATTTCAGCAACTCCTTTGTCCTGGAGGGGGACTGTGCTCAGACCTCTCAAAGAATGGAGATGCCCTCCAACAGTGGCTTTGCTCCTCTATGTCAGAAATCTTCCATAAAAAGTGAAATGCACGCAGACATACAGCAGCTAGCTCAGAGGGAACCACGGCTGGGGGACAGTGGGCCCTGGGACTGACAGGGACAGACTGGGTGGGAGGAAGCACCAAGTCTTGAACTTTGCAAAAGAAGCAGAATTGAGCAATGAGGAGAAACTGGCAGGAGAGAGTATGAGGAATGAGAAGTGAAGTAGAGGTGTCTGAAGGGTGAGGGCTGGGGGTGAGGTCAGTCTCCGCAGCTGGGTAGGGGCACTGGGGACAGATCTGCACTCCGCCGTGCAGAGCCTGCCTGCAGAGCCTAACCTGCAGTCTATGTCACCGTCGCCTTCAGGCCACAGTAAGCACGAAACAGGCAAGACTGTAGCCCTGGCCAAAGTGACAGGCAGGAAAGCATGGAGCTTGGTGTCCCAGAGAGCCATCACTCCTGCCCAGCCAGAGTCTCAGAGCCTGGGGCATGGGTGGCCTGGCCCCTCTGTCCAGTGGGCAGGCAGTGTGGGACATGAGCCTGATGTTGGTGGCAGCTCTGTTACCAGGAGGCAAGAACTGATGTGCAGACCCAGCATCTGACGCGGGGCCCAGGGGCAGCTCGGGGCTGAGCCTCCCCAGATACATCTGTCACTGACCCCCCTGTGACCTAGGCCAGCCCTGCCTCCTCCGTTCTCTGCCCCGACCCCCAAGCGGAATACAGGTCTGGGTTTGAAAGCTGCTAGCTTGCTGAGGGATGAAAAAGCCCTCACATGTGTCCCCAGGATGGGTTCTAACACTTGAAGCATGGTGCTGAGCTATTGTGCAGGTACATTGCAGGAGGGAGACACTTTGAGGAACTCCAGTGTGTTGAACTTCTCAGATTGCGCTGGTTTGAGCTTATTACTCATTACTTGTGTGCCTTTACTTGGGATCCTGCTCCATATTGCTGAGCAGTGGAAGTATTTGGAAAGTGCAGAGTGGAGAAGCAGACCACGGGCTGAAGCAGACCACGGCTGCAGGGTGGCGCCCGACCTCCCACCTGCTTCCCAGCTGCCTGCACCTGCTGACTCTTCAAGGTCACCAGGAGCCACGCCTTGCAACTGACCCAGTTGATGGATGGCTGCAGGCTGTGCCAGGCAGGGACAGCAGGGGGAACTCAGCCTCTCCAGCTTTGGGGAACGTGTTGAGACGGGCCTGATTTATTCTGAACAAAGGAAGGCAAGAAATGCGCCACAGCTCTTAAACCCACACTGTCCTAAACGCTTTCATTATGGGACTCAAATATATGTGATGCGAGAGATTTATGGGCAGGTTCAAGGCCCCTGGATGGTAGGACTCACTCCCTGGTGCTAAAAGGGCTTCCCCAAAACAGCCAATACTCAGGTGACATTCCCAGCCACTGGAGGCAGTCTCCTTCTTCCCCAGTAAGAGCAGGCGTGGGAAGACCACCCTGTGGCTCTTTGTCATTAAAACACATTCTGTGACTGTCACTTAGGGCTGCTGACCTTATGGCCCTGAGTGTGTTTCCCAGACTGCTCCTGCTGAATGAGGGAGTGACGTCCCTGCCCAGGCTTTGCAGCAGCCCTGCTCCCAGGGCTCCCGCCTGTGCACAGGCGGCCACTCACTCTGTGAGCCCAGCCAAGCTACAGGTGCTCCCTAGTAGTGTGACAATAACCCATACGTGAGACTCTAGGACAGACCACCAGATAACCTGGTCCTCTGGATGCTCAATGCTTTGGCTCCCTTTGCCCCCGTGCTGTCCCTGAGGGTGGCTCTGAGATCACTGTTGTTTGTTCAGGCTTTGCAGAGCTGGAGCCCATCTCACTGCAGCCGGGAAGACTCTGGGGATGCCTTAAGGCTTCCTGAGAAGGAAGGAAAGTTCTTAGTGGATCTTAAAATCATCAGGGTTGAAAATGAAGATCTTTAAAAGTCTCATTTGAAGAGAAGTCGAGACTGATAGACGGCTGGCGTTCGAGTTGTAGTTTTTCTGGATAAATGAGAACCACTGGGGACACCTGAGTATTTTTCCCCTCCCCATTGTTAAAGAACCCCTTTTGGAGGACAAGCTGGAGGGTAAAGAATGACGCTGGGGAGACACACAGTGCTCTCTTGATGCTTGTCCTGTGCTCCTGCAGCCAGGACTCCACATGCCCTGTCTCAGTATTTGAAAAAAATCAAATTTGAAAACAAATGTAAGGTTAATCCTTTCCACCAAAAACAAAACAATCGAAAAAAAAAAAAACAGATATGCTGGTGCAATGACATCAAGATGCTATCACTCATGTTCATGTGGGTAACTAGAGGGAATGCGTCACTTACCTGGGCCAGGCAATCAGGCAGGACAGAAAGGCACCCATGGGGGAAAGGAAACAAAACCATTTCTACTCACCAGATGACGCTGTGTCATGATAAGAAGCAGGCAACGACGAGAGGGGACCATAGAATTCAGGACTTTGCTAGAAAAAAGATGAACACACACAAATCAGTTGTATTTCTATATTCCTGCAAAGAGCAATCTGAAAATCAAACAAAGAAAACAATTCGGTTTACAACAGCATCCACAGAACAAAGTGGGTGAAGTAGAAACCATCCTCCAAAGACTGGAAATCACTGAAAATACCAAAGACACAATGACTAGGAAGACACCCCTGTTCATGAATTGAAACACTTAAAACTGTGAAGAAAGCTGTACACCCCAAACTGATCTACAGTTAATTACTATCCAAGTTACAACTGACCTCTCTGCATACGTAGCCAAGCTCATCCTAAAATTCATATGGAATTTCTTATTTTTCCTTATAATTTTTTTTCTTTTTTTTCCTTTAATTTTTATTGTTGGTTGTTCAAAACATTACATAGTTCTTGACATATCATATTTCACACTTTGATTCAAGTGGGTTATGAACTCCCATTTTTACCCCGTATACAGATTGCAGCATCACATCAGTTACACATCCACTGTTTTGCATATTGCTATACTAGTGTCTGTTGTATTCTGCTGCCTTTCCTATCCTCTACTATCCCCCATCCCCTCCCCTCCCCTCCCCTCTTCTCTCTCTACCCCATCTACTGTAATTCATTTCTCCCCCTTGTTTTTTTCCCCCTTTCCCCTCACTTCCTCTTGTATGTAATTTTGTATAACCATGAGGGTCTCCTTCCATTTCCATGCAATTTCCCTTCTCTTTCTTTTTCCCTCCCACCTCTCACCCCTGTTTAATGTTAATCTTCTTCTCATGCTCTTCCTCCCAACTCTGTTCTTAGTTACTCTCCTTATATCAAAGAAAACATTTAGCATTTGTTTTTTAGGGATTGGCTAGCTTCACTTAGCATAATCTGTTCTAATGCCATCCATTTCCCTGCAAATTCTATGATTTTGTCATTTTTTAATGCATAGTAGTACTCCATTGTGTATAAATGCCACATTTTTTTAATCCATTCGTCTATTGAAGGGCATCTAGGTTGGAATTTCAATAGACCTCAAATAACCAGCCAACCTAAAACAGCGGGAAAGTTGGAGGACTCAGACTTCCGGGCTTCGAAACTGACTACAAAGTTACAGTGTTACTACAAACAGTGCAGTGTAGACACGAGGACAGACCTACAGATCAACAGAATGGAATTCCGGGTCCAGGGAAGAACCTGTATATGTGTGGTGAACTGACTTTTCACAGGGTGCCAAGATCATTCAGTAGAGGGTAGGATACCCTTTTAAACATCGTGATCCTGATGCAGAAGAATACAGTTGTGTCCTTACTTCACACCATACACAAAAATTAACTCAGAATTGATCAAATACCTTAATGTAAGAACTAAAACTATAGAACCCTTAGAAGAAAGTATAAGTCTTCACAATTTTCAATGTATCCTTTGATAAGACACAAGCAATAGAGAAAAGTCAAATAAATTGGACCTCATCCAAGTTAAAAACTTCTGTGATCAAAGACATTTTCAAGAAAGTGAGAAGATAAGAAAATCAAAAACAGGCATCCAAACAAAAACCGGCGCATGAATGCTCATAGTAGCAGTATCACAGCTGACGAAAAGTAAAAGCAATTCAGGGTAGTCAGCTGGCGAATGGGTGCACAAAGTGTCATAATCCTTACAATAGAAAATCATCCTGCTACAGAGGGGACTGAAGTAATGACACATGCTAACACGCGTGGACCTTGAAAACAGCACTATATGCCAAAGACGCTGGAACCAAAGTCCCACTATGTTGTGATGCCATCAATGTGGAATTTCCACAATAGACCGATGAGGCCAGACAGGCACTGGAGCAGGGGTGACGGGAAGTTACTATTAACTGGTACAAACTTTCTTTGGGGGGCAATGAAACTGATCCAGAACAAACGGTGGTAATGGCTGCATAATATTATGAATGTTCCAGAAACCTCAGTCACACCCCAAAATGGACACGATGGTGAACTCCAGCCAGTCGGCCCTGCCGAGATGGCCCCTTCATTATGAGGTCCTGCTTGCTGAGCCCTGAGGGCACACTTGGTGGGACCTTCTCCCCTCTGCTCCTCGGTCTGCGTGTCCTTCCTCAGTCTTCCTCTCTGTGGCCCCTGGGGTCCTAGATTGGGTACATTCCCACTTTGCTCCTTTGAAACTTTACCTAACGTGGGATGTTTGCCTGTCATATAATTTAGATTAACTTGGATCTAGAAATGTGACCCTTTTGCACACACAGTCATCCAGAGGGCTGGCCCGCAGTTTTCTGTCTCTACCCTTTTTCTTTTCCTTTTGTACTATGTCTGGTTTTGGAATCAGTTGCACCGTCTTCATAAAATGAACTCGGCCATGTCCCCCACCTTCTTTCTGCAGAGTACATAACTGATATCCTTCCTTAAATAGCTAAAAAATATCTTGTAGGAATTTTGATAGAAATCGTGGAAACTTTTACCTCAGTTTGGAGAGAGTCAATATGTTTACTGTCTTGAATCTTCTAATCTGTGAATATGACATTTCTCTCCTCTTACTTGTCTTCTTTAAGTCCATCACATTTCTGTGTTCTTGAGCATAAAAAACATCTATATGTTTGTACTAATTCACATCTAATTCCTTTTAAAGTTTTAATAACTGTAAATATATTATGTTTTTAATTTGGGTATCCATGTGTTCATTATTAATGACTAGAAATACATTTCTTTTTTGCATGTTTATCTTGTACCCTGAAATCTAACCGAACCCTAGGAGGTTTTGATTGGTTTTGCTTGTTTGTAGATTTCTTGGGATTTTCTATGCAGACAATCATGGCTTCTACAAACACATACCATTCTGTTTCTTCTTTCCGAATGCTGGGTTTTGATTTACTTTTCTTGCCTTGTTTTACTCCAGAACTTCCAGCACTTTGTGAATAACAGCAATTAAAGAGGACAGCCTTGCAATTTTCCCTGCTTTACAGAGAAAACATTTAATCTTTCACAATTAAATACAGTGTCAGTTCTAGGGTCTTAGTAGGTGGCTTTTTTCAAGTAAGGAAATTCTTCTCTGCTCCTATTTTTCAGAAAGGATTTTTAGAAATGAATCATTATAGATTTTATCAACTTCCTTTTTGTATCAGTTGACATAATAATTCGATTTTTTTTTCTTTGGCCTGAAAGTATGGTGACTAATTTCTGTACATTGAACCAGTCTTGGGACTCTAGAATAAACTTCACATGGTCATGGTATAGACATTTAGGAATCTATTGCTGAATTTCATTTGCTAATACATTTTAAGGACTTTTGTATCTATATTCATGCAGGATATTTATTTTTTTCATACTACTTTTATCAGATTTGGGTATCAGGGCAGTCCCAGCTTCATCGGATGAGCTGCAAAGCGGCTCTTGCTCTTGTAATTTATGTGAGACACTATATGTAATTGGTGCTCTTTTTTTTTAATGTAATAAAATTTTCCAGTGAGGCTGTCAAGACTTGGAGATTCGTTTTGGGGTTTTTTTTAAAAATTTTTATTGTTGGTTGTTCAAAACATTACATAGTTCTTGATATATCATATTTCACACTTTGATTCAAGTGGGTTATGAACGCCCATTTTTACCCCGTATACAGATTGCAGAATCACATCAGTTACACTTCCATTGATTTGAATAATGCACTTCTTGAGAGCGATCTTCGACTTGTCCCTGAGCCCTTTGTCTAGTTTGCAGGACATGTCTTCATTTCACTGAAAAGTCTGTCTGGGAGGCCAAAATTTCCATGGCAGAGAAAACAAATTTTGCATATTTAGTTTTTCAATGTAGAATCATAGCTAAGTTCATCATCTCTTATCAGTGGACATATACTTAGGTCATTTCCTATGTTGCTGTGGCAGAAGCTTGCACTACAGAGCCACCGGGAGGCTGGGCACTCTAGGGCACCATAAAGGTTCCTTAGGGAGGGAGCAGATGCTCCTGACACTCAGACATCCCCTTCACTGGCTGTAGTTGAGGCCAGAGCAGAGGGAAAGAAGCTGGATACAGACAGAACGGTTGGGGAGGGGACAGTAATGGCTGCTCACAGGGATCCCCACACCCACATGCCACTCCTGGCTGTAGCTCCGCAGAACAATGATATTGCTCTTCTCCATGCAGGACCCAGTTCCCAGGCGGCAGCAGCCCAGGTCCGTTTTGGGGTAGTTTTTAATGATCACTTAAATGATCTTAAAGCTACAGGGCTGTTTGAGTGATGCACTTCATACTGGGTTGATTGTGGTAATAGTGGTTTTGTTGTTGTTTTTTTTTCTTTGAAGAATTGGTCCATTTTATTAAAGTGCCAAAATTTACGCATATGAACTATTTGTACTCTTCCCTGCTGTCTTTCGATATCTGCAGGGTCTGCAACAATGCATTACTGATGTTGATCATTTCTGTTTCTTCTCTTGTTCTTTGTCAGTTTTACTACAGATTGGTCAATTTTATTAATATCTTCAGAACACTCTCCTTGTTCTTTGATTCTTCACTGTTCCCAACTTGTCTGCCATTTTCGTCTTTGTTTCCTTCCTTATCCCACCTTTGGGTTTATTTTGCTGTCTTTTTTGATAGGTTGTTGAGGTGGAAGGACAGACTAGGGGTCTGAGGCATCCCCTCCCTCCCTGGTGGCATGAGTTCTCCTCTCGGCCGTGTGGGCTCTGTGTTCAAGTGGGGACAGCTGCCTCACAGTGAGCCTGCTTATGTGGATACTTTCTTTTTCTTTTCTTTCAGTCCAGCACATTTTCTTTCCTATTGAACCTTTACCTTTGACCCATGGATTATTCAGAATTGTGTTTTCCATAGTGTTACCTTATGACTTATGACCCCATGGCTTTGTCTTTATTATTTTTTAATCAGACCATAGAGTCATGTGTTTGAAAATAAAAAAAATTAACTAGAAAGCAAAATAAACCATGAAGACAGTGTGACACCAAATGAAAAGACCTTAATGTGGTACCTTGAGAAGCGGAAAGTAAGAGAATGAGAGAAAGCAGTGGGCAAATGCATAGAGATCAAAGCCCTGGCTGTGGTTCTGGTTAAACACAGATGAACTTGAGCAGCTCCATTAGGATCCAGGACACTCTGCAATGCTGAAGACCAGAACTCACAAAGAAGAAAACAACTGTGACTATAAATGCATTAAATTAAATAGCAAAATTCATGGAAAAAAAAAGAAATTTGACAAAACATAGAAACAGGACCGAGGTAGAGAGAAGTTCATGTTTCTCAGCCCGGGACCATCACGTGCCCAGAAGTAGGTAGGGACATGAAGGCCGAGAGACGTGACTCCAGCACGCACACACCGTGGGACACGCCTCCTCAGGACATTGGGACCTCCTTGTGAGGTCTCCAAGGCGCACAGTGGTTCCACTCTAGGGACGACCAGCCTCCCTGGCTCTGCAAGAACTGACGTGGCTGCTGGTGGCAGTGGCATGAAGGTGGACAGCAAGCCTGGAGGGCCGGGTGCACTGTCCAGCTTGGAGGAGTTGGGCCCTCCACTGGCATGCTGGCCACCTTCCTATTGTTGGGAGTCCCCTAAGGTGGTCCTGCCCATCAGTAGGTCCACCATCTGTCCTTAACCCCAGGTTGGCCTGCTGTATGGGAAACCTAGCAAACCCCTCACTCCAGCAGCCATGGTTTCCAGTCAACACCCGGGAATGCTTCTGCCACACGAGGTGCATGTGTGTGGACAGCAGGGAGTTCAGAGTCGTATCACTGAAGAAAATTACTGTTGAACCATTCAAGTCGCCTTCATGAATCCGTTTGAGAGAGCAGTTTGGCCCGGGGGCCGACCAGGGTGGGAAGGCCAATTTGTAGGCAGGAAAGCCCACTCTGCTATCAGCGTTCGTGGTGGGGTTGGGGAGGAACCTCGCTGCCTTCTTCTCTGGAGAGACCTGTCGGGAGATGGGCCCGCAGCCCTGGGGACAGCCTTGCCCAGCAATGCGCGATGACTTTGTTAGGCAGGAGCTGAGAAGATGGCACATGCAGGCATGCCTGATGCCCTGTGCACCCCCTGAGATCAGGGGTGAGGTCCAAGCCCCCGTTTCCTCCCTGAGCAACAGATCTGATGTTATGCGACAGGACAGTTAAGGCAGAAATCCAATTACTGAGCTAATTAGCACCTTTGAGTGGTAAGCACCAGATTTACAGGAGGAAGGCTCTGGAGTAAAGCTCAAATTACTCAGGACGGCCAGCAACTCACCTTCTGAGAGGGGCCGTGAGAGCCAGAGGCCCCGCGGCACAGCCAATCTGTGGGTCTTCAGAATTTAGCACAGTGCATTCCAGAAAGGCCAGAGCCCTCTGAAAGATAGCTTTCCAGTGGACATGGTTTTAGAAGGTGTTTTCATTCCCTAAGGAGTTTGGCAAATGACTTTCTTTTGGCTCAGTCCCACTTCAAAAATTGTTTATTCTGCTGTTGAAAATTCCATTTGTCCTAGGTCTTAAGGTGAAATTAAAATTCCATTTAGGGACTAACCATGCAGGCATGGGATTTCAGCCTTCATTAGACAGAATTTTGTTGTTTGCTTTATTTCCTGACACCCTGGGCTCTCTTATTTTCAAAGCTGCTGTGAGGTAGCTGGAAGGAGCCAGGAGCCCTGCAGAGCAGCATGCTGAGGTCTCAGCTGTGGTGTGCCACGTGGCAGAATTGCCCTCTCTGCCCACTGTGGAGTCTTGCCTACACCCAGACAGGATGTTCTCCAATGTCTGGGGAAGACAAGGAAGGAAAAGGATTCTTTTTTTTGTTTTCTGATGACAAGCCTTTTCATTTATTCAAATTATAATTCCTTCCAAATATTTGTTATTCTGTTCCGATTTCCAAGAAACGAGTTCACAAAAGACCTTGTTCTGAGGTTTCTTCTTGTGCCCTCTCTTGATAAATGCTAGTCACCCATTAAGTCATGTGCAGCTTGCCAACCAATGTATTTTAACACAAGGCCAAGTGTGCAGCACCGGCGGCTGCTGGCCTGCTCTTCCCAGCAGGTACTGTGGGGTAGGAAGCTTCAGAAGAAGCTTTATCTGTTGTTGAGTGACCTCAGTTGGGAGCTGAGCTCTCACCCTCCTGGTGTTTGGGGTCTCCCACGAGCGGCGTACAGACAACCGCGCAGAAACGCAGGGTGTGGCGTGGGTCTGGGCTCCTAGGCTCTGGGTCCAAATCCTAGTTCGACTGGCCGGCAGATCTGTGACCTGGGCACTTTAACTCCTGGCCTCAACTTCTGGGAGACTGGGTGTTTGATGCCTGGAGCACACAGATCAGACCTGAGATGCACCAAAGGGCTGCGTGATTGTGAGCTGCCTGTTGTTGACATTAGCCATGACGGGGCACTGGGGCGGGGGGGGGGGGGGGGGAGGAGCGATAGAGCCCAGGGCAAGCAAGTCACACCCAGCGCAGAGGTCAGGCATCGTCCTGAGGAAGTGCTCTTACACTGAGACTGGGGGGACACGGAGTCCAGCAGGATCATGAGTGGAAAGAGAAATGAGGGCTGCACATGCAGGATCCATGGTCCTGGTGATGGGGAGGTTGGGGCGTGTGGAGGATATGCACTGGAGGCCCAGGACTGGAGCCCAGAAAGCATGGCAGGGCGCTGGCAAGGGGGGGGGGGCAGGAGATTGAGCCCAGGCCCTCGTGTATCGGGGGCCCTAGAGTCCTCGTCCAAGTGAGCCCCTGTGGTCGGTGCTGCTGTGTCTTGGGGAACATCTCTCCTGCTGGTCTGACCATGTGAAGTTGCCACTGTCACTCCAGTGGAGTATCCTGAGCCTCACAGACTTGACAGCGCTTCCATGTTCTACCCTTGACAGGACGGGACCACCCTTCTCCTCAGCTAGAGAGGGTGCTCAGCAGTTTCTCCAAGCAGAGCAGGCTGTGGCATCTATAAGGGGCTTGGAGGTGTTTGGTAGCTGGGACAGGTGACAGTCTGGGATAGAGTTGGCTGGCTGCCTCCATACAAGAGGATATCTGGAGAGACGTGACCAGCTGTTTCTCAGAGGCCTGAAGTGAGTCTGCTCCTCTCAGGAGCAAAGGTGGCCACGGCCAGAGTGTCTTCAAGAAGCTGTGACCCAGGGCCACTGTCAGGCTTGAATAGGAGTCAGTGTGTGTCCTGCTGGCCACTTGTCACAACGGCTGCAGACACTGTCTTCTTGTTTACAAGAGCTGATTCTTTCTTATCGTTCACCCTCAGGAAGGTCTTGGAGACTGTGCCCAACTCACGGAGGCAGGTGCACAGTGTCACCTGCTCAGCACCACTGTCTAGACCCCACCTGGACAAAGCCCTGTGGGGACGCTGCCTCTGGTTCCCACAGCAGCAGCTTCCCCTTGCTTTCACTCTGTGGGTCTGTGCTCAAGAGGCAACAAGACACAGCCGTCCCCAGAATCAGGGTTCCCCTCCTCTCCCCTCCACCTGCCCCAGAGAGGTCAGTCTCATCCCCAGCTCCCCTCCTCCCGCAGTGCAGTCCCAATAGAGCACACCCCCAGTCCGCGGGCACCATCTCCTCCGTGTGTCCCGCCCACTGTGGGGCTCTGTAGGGGGTATCTAGCATGGAGGGACCTAACATGGCCTTCTTCCCTCTTGTGGTCCTTCTAGTACGAGGCGAGTGGACAATTCCAACACAAGACTGGCCGTCCAAATCGAAAGGGACCCAGGTAAGATCTTTCCTGCCGTCTTTTCAGGGTGGCTGTGTGTTGTTACATAGACAGCTCCTGGAAGGGGCATTGAGCACACTCTTATTGACCATGGAAGGGATCATGCCCATGGGGAAACTCTGCCAGCTGCAGAAAAGACTAAGCAAGAAGACAGTCACGTCTTGACTGGGTGTGGAGGTGCGTTCCTCTGTCCCTCAGATCCATGGGTGCTTGGTCGGTGCTGACCAATGCTGCCGGACGTTCTGTTTTGTGTGTGGTCAGCATCACACACAGGCTCTAAACCTGATGTGAAGTGCAGACTATCTGACTGTCTTGCCACAGTCTATCTATCTTATTTTTAACTCTACTATCTCTTCTTTCCTCTTAGCAGAATGCTGATTTTAACTGAGGTGGAGATACACACACACACACACACACACACACACACACACACACACTGAAGATTGAACCCAGGGTCAATTTTCCCTGAGCTATGTCCTGAGCTATGTCCCGAGCCCTTTCCTTTTTTTCTTTTGAGACAGGGTCTCACTAAGTTGCTGAGGCTGACTTAAACTTACAATCCTTCTGCCTCAGCCTCCCCAGTCACTGGGACCTCAGATGTGTGCAGCTTCTGTGGATATTTTTATTGGTCTCACTCTCATGGGGTGACTAGGACGTGTGGCTGGCTGTCACTGCTCAGCATCGTGATAGTATTGGGCTGCATATTGCTCACCTGGAAAAAGATCAAAATTTAGAAAACAGTGAGCTACTATAGTTTCACATCATTGGAAAATTAAAAGTCATCTGGTCAAACCATCCCAAGTCAGGACCCTCTGTGTTTGAGCTGCATGTAGATGATCAGTGTAACATTGGATCTGAAAGTACCTGGAGAGATAGGCTTATTTTTTGTACAACTTTAAGTAAGAAGAAGCAGGGAGGAGGGGCAGAGACCCAGCTCTGGGGTGCAGCTGTGGGACTCCAACATCCCAGAGTGTCCACAGCAGGCACAGGGGCAACTGCACAAGCACATCATGCTTTCAGTTAGTTTTAATTGTCGTTTCATCTGCTAACTATGTAGATGTGCGGTCAGTGTGTTCTAAGACAGTGCCCTGAGTCGAATATTTACTTTTAGTGGTTTTAATTATTTTATTTAGATGTCCGAACAGTTTGATACTTAAAGGCTCATTTTTCTCCTTCAGGTCTTTCCTTTAAAAGTGCTAGAAACTGAAAGTGATCTTTAATTAGTGTCTGAGGATGCCTGCTGATTTATCAGGGAAAGTGGGGCCAGCAGAGGGACAAGCTGGCTTCTGTGTTCCCATGTGCAGAGTGGCAGGGAAGCTCCAGCCAGCTCAGACCGCAGCCCTGTTCCCCCATCAGCCACCGTCACCTTATAAATGCATCACTTTCAGTTCAGCCTTTAACTGTCTTAAATGCCCAGCAAGGACATTCACTACCCAGCAGCATCCCCACATAGACTTCCTAGAGACAGGGGTGCTCTTCCTTAGGTGGGTGCACTGGGCATCTCACTGCCCAACCCGCCGTCCTGCTCGTGTCCACGCACAGAGCAGGGCACTCGGCTGACTGCAGTATTTACTCAACCTCCAAGAACCTGTCTCCACTCCAGGACACAACCAGAGTAAGCCTGACTCTTATTTCAGGTGTCTCCTCTTTGGGGCAACTCTCTGCCTCTCTGGCTTTCTGGAATTTCTTCCCCAGAGAAAAGCCACTCCAAAAACAGAAGCTCTTACTTTTCTCCCAGACTTCCAGCTGCTTCTCGTACCCACAAGACGAGGAAGATGGCTCAGTTTATCCAGTCTTCTCCTAAAAAAACTTCTAGCCTCCTCTTGACAGATTCTAGAGGGGAGGGAAGGAGTTGGAGCCCAGCAGGGAGGATATGGGAAACGCACCGCGCTCACCCCCAAGCCTCAGCCTTCAGCCCTGGCCTGGCAGGGTGTTCCATCACCCGCCTCCCTCCGGTGTCACCATCTGCCAAGTTACAACACCTAGTAGCACTGACAGCACCGACCCGGGTGGGTGCAGAGCTAGAACACTCAGCCACGGTGGGGCGGGGCAGGTGGGGCATGCAGAAGTGGCTGGGCCAGTATGGAGGACAGCACCCTACCCAGGTCTCACCTTCACACAGCCCCTGCTTGCAAGCATTCCCACTGGCTTTACCCGTAGTCGCCCCCAGGACACAGCCCTTCAGCTGACAAGTGGCTAAGTGAGCCACTGTGTGCCCAGCAGTATACCCAGCTGTGAAGCAGAGCAGACCTCCAAGGTACACAGCACAGGAGGTTCACAGCATGGGGCAAAGCACTCGGTGCTTGAGCTGTGGTCATGCAGAATGTTAGTGAGAGCCACCAGGAAGAAGGGATAACTGAATGCCAGTCCCACTGAAGGAGAGTTGGGGACCTGGTGACCACTACCTTGCATGGGAGTGTTCTGTGCAGGTTAGCCCGGGAGTCAGGGAACCACGTGGTGCTCACATGGTTCATGCTTTCCTCGGACTCGTGGAGATACCGGAAAGGAGGGATTTGCCCTCTATAAAGTGTTCCTAATTAAAATGTATATGCATACTTAAAACAAATTTAATATAATATAGTATAATATAATACAATACAATATATTAATATAATATAATATAATAATGTATCATATAAAGCATAGAATTATATGTAAACATAGCTTGCATATAATGCTAGTGATAATTGTATTCATGTATGATAGCATATATATAAAAATGGGTGCTGTGTAGTGTCTGTAAATTGCACCTCAGTGACGTTGATGGAACCAGTGTCCTGGAGGTGCCTGATGGGCATTTCCTTGAAACATTTCTCTAGGAGACCCTAGAGAATGCTCTGTGGCGTCACCTGTTGTTCAACAGGTATTTGGTTAGGTCCTATCATGAGTTGCAAATTCTTCCAGGACTGGGATATGAAAACAAGCAAATTCATATCTAGACTTCTCCTCACTGAAATTGTGGTGCAGACAAGAAATTAGACACTAATTGAGTAACTGAAAACCATGTACACACAAAGCAAAAGCACAGGCATGTCAGAGCAGCAGGCCACAGTGCGAGAGGATTGTCCTGAAGTGATTGGGCTGAGGTCTGAGGAGAGAGCCACAGCTGATAAGCCAGAGTGGGTGCCAGGGCAGTCCAGGCAGGGCTATGTCCCCCCAGGTCCAGGTGGGAGGGGAGAGTCCCCCAGCTGGAAGTTTCATGTTGCTGGGTGCAAGGGCGAGGACAGAGACAAAGACCAGACCACAGTGACTTGTGTGGCCCTGGGAGTGAGCCTTCTCAGGACAGTCCTAGCTCTTTCCTGTGAATGATGAAGTTCGCAGGCCAGGCTGAGAAGTCCTATCCATCTTAAGAGCATTGAGAAGGCACAGGAATGGGCTGAAGGGGTCCTGGGAATCATGCTCTGCTCTTCAATTGGAAAAGCTAGTTCTGCTGCAGGATTGGGATGGGATGGAAGGTCCCTCGAATAAACAGAGGCTGCCTACAGCAGAAATATTGGTAGTTTGACTGAGCTAGGGGTATCAGAGATGGAGAAGCATACAAAGATTTAAATAGTATTTAAAGAGGATGAAACAGAGGAGTGAAAAGAAGTGTGGTCATGGCTAACTGGGTGGTGGTGCCAGCCACTCAGATGGGAACGTGGACAAGGGGTGCCCATGTGTACACGTGGAAGCTGAGCAGCACTGGAGACACACAGAAAAAGTGTTGAGTACAACGGGGTGCACAGCCTGGAACTCAGAGACCTCAGCGGAGATAGGAATCTGTAGGGCACTTGCATCTAGATGGCAGTTCCATCCTTGGTGTGGAACCGACTGCCTCAGAGAAGCTAGAGGAGTAATAATATCCCTTACATCCACTGAGGGGGTGAAGAGCAGGTCTTCGGAGTGTACAGGGAGTCCGACTTGGCCTTATTCCAGGGACAGGCCCTTTTCCCAGGTCTAAACGCTCCATGAGCACTCACCTGCTGTGTTCCTGTCTGCCTGTAGGGGGCGATGACAACAACCTCAATTCCATCTTCTATGAGCACTTGACAAGGACCCTGCAGGAGTCCCTCTGTGGAGACCTCCTTCTCGGTCGTTGGGGCAACTACAGCTCCGGAGATTGCTTCATTTTGGCTTCAGATGACCTCAATGCTTTTGTGCACCTGATTGAAATTGGAAATGGGCTTGTCACCTTTCAACTTCGAGGACTGGAATTCCGAGGTATGACTCCTTCACTGTGGGTGGTGTTGGCACTTGGTGCTTGAGCTGTGGTCATGCAGAGTGTTAGTGAGAGGCCACCAAGAAGAAGGGATAACTGAATGCCAGTCCCACTGAAGGAGAGTTGGGGACCTGGTGACCACTACCTTGCATGGGAGTGTTCTGTGCAGGTTAGCCCGGGAGTCAGGGGACAATGAACTGAAACTTAACCATGCCTACACCTGGGGATGAGCAAAGTGGAGCCCTGGGTCTGTCCTGGGGAGAACCCAGAAGCACCAGGTGGAGGTGGGCACCCCTGGCTGCAGGTCATCAGCTGGACCTGTGGTAGAACCTGATGCTACCAGTCGCAGGGGCCGGGGCTGTCTTGCATCAGCCAACTCATTGGAGCAGGGCTGTCACAGGGCTGTCTTCTGCAGAGGGAGAGTGACGGTAAGAACAGCTGCCACAGAGTGAGGTGTGATTCTGAGGATTTCATGTCAGTGAGGGCAGCACATGCATGGTCATTGCTTTGTGGTTACCATGTCTCCCTGGGAGCTGGAGCAGGTGGTGGAGCAGGAGGGGTAGCAGCCGACACACTTACCGCAGCAAGTGCTAGGAAGGAAGGAAGTTGAGGTGGGATGGAAGGCTGCTGCAGAGGGTGAGGGTGAGGAGGCCCACACTGCAGGGAACGCTCTGGAGGAGACCAGGGAAGCATGCCCAAGGTAGGGACTAACACGTATTGAACGTGTGCATTGGGCAGCACCAGGAGAACAAGGGCCTGGAGCTGACCAGCAGAGGGGCCGCAGGGACACCAGGGGCCGCTGGAGGCAGGCAATGGGCAGCCAGGGCCTGGGAACCATGAGGGATGCTGCAGGGGGAGAGGCTGGACTCCTTTACGCTCTGGAAATGCTTGCTGGCTGCCTGCAGGATGTCCAGGGAAGCCAAAGAGAGAGCAGGACATGGGAGGCTGCTCAGGACTGCACCACTGTCCCCCAAGCCTGAGAGGAGGGCAGGGAGAGCTGAGACACCGGGAGGTGGACACAGCAGAACTGAACGCTGGGGTGCAGAAGAGGGGGCAGTGCACCCCCAATTTCTAGATGGAGTGTCTCCATGGCAGAGGGGTAGTGTTTTTGCTGCTGTGACTAAAAGACCTCATTAGAGGAGGAAATGTCTATTTGGGGGATCATGGTTTCAGAGGTCTCAGTCCATAGACAGCCAGCTCCATTCTTGATGCTTGAGGTGAGGCAGGACATCATGGTGGAAGAGTGTGGCAGAGGGAAGTGGCCCATATGATGTTCAGGAGGCAGAGACTAAGGTCAGCTCTCGAAATACATACCCCGAAGCCACGCCCCCATGCCCACCTCCTCCAGCCACAGCCCACCCATCTTCAGTCACTACTCAGTGACTCCCATCAGGGGATTCATGCACTGATTGGGTTGAGGCTTTCACAACCCAATCATTTCTCCTCTGAACCTTCTTGCACTGTCTCACACTGGAGCTTTGGGGACACCTCACATCCAAATCATAACAATCCCTAAATAAATTTGTATGAAAGACAATTTTTGTTCCAAAATTGGTCTGTTTCAGGTGTGCATTCTGTGCATCTGTGACCCTCAGGCATCGGAGGAGGGGGCTGGGTTGAGGGCTATCAGGCCAGGGGCAGTGGTCAAACTCAAGGTGCGGCAGAATCCCAGAAGCTGGGATGCCCCCAAGTCTGGGCAGGTGCCAGGGAGTGGAAGAAGCAAAATGTCTCCCATGCGTATGCCACAGATTTCCCTCTAAGTTGGATTCCTGGAATCCAAGGGAAGAACTTTGAAAGCCGACCTCACTGAATATGAGTTGTAATTTCTATCACAAATCCTTGCCTTTTTCAGCCTCATTAGCCCACTTGACAAGTCTCCAAGTTTAAAGGGTCCAAAGCTAATTAGATGCCAAAGTTCACAGAACCTCTCTGTCTTCCAGCCCCTGTCCCACTCAGTCCCTCTTGACCTGTCACAGTAAACGCCTGGTCTGCCTCCGGCAGTTTCCTCTGGCAGCTCAGCCTCTGCAGGACTGGGCCTCAGAGCCACGGCAGCCTGCTCCCCACCATCGTGAGGTTTGGCCTCTCCCTTGTGGTCACAAATTGGCTGCATTCAGCCTGCAGATGAGCCAGCTGGAGGGCCCAAGGTGCCATATTTGGGGCTGACTGCCACCCTGGGACCTTGGGTCTCCTCCACAAGGTACTGGCCTGGGTGTCTGGGAATTCCAGGAGGGAACAGGGGACACTGCAGGGCCTCCTGAGGCCCAACCTCTGGAACAGGTGCACCTTTGTGCCACATTCCAGTGGTCAGTCATTCCCAGAGACAATTTAGGTCCAGGAGGGGAACGTCCCTGTCTCATTGCCCTGTGGTGTGTGGCAGGAGGCGTGTTCCCATGGGCCATGGCAGCAGCACACCACACTCCCTGGGCTCCCTCAGATAGGATGGGAGGAGGCAGTGGTCGTGTTGGGTGAGACTGCCGGTCTCTGCCATGGCTGGTTGATCTGTCTTCTTCCACCCAACCACTGAAGGACTGTCCCCTGGCTACAGGGCCACTTTGGCACAGTAATGATGTTTTAAGGTAAAGAGCCAGAGAAACTACCCCAATCCCACTCGCTCTCATGCAGGATGTTTTCTTTGATCTAGTTCTAGACTCGTGGTGGAACGTGGGGACTTTAAAAAGCACGTAGTGGGCTGTGGCTGTGGCTCAGTGGTAGGGCGCTCATCTCGCATGCCTGAGGCACTGGGTTTGATCCTCAGCACCACATTAAAAAAAATAGATAAAGATATTGTATCCATCTACAAATTAAAAAAAAAAAAAGCCTGTGGCTTGACAAGATCTAAAGCATGCCTTGGTTGCAGGAGAGTCCAGTTGACCCGGAATGACTGCTCTGCTTTGTCTGCAGTATGGACTCCAGCATTCCCACGGGGCTCTGTTGACTTGGCCTCCTTGGACATTGTTCCAAGTTTCCTTTTCCACATTTTGCTTTTCTTTTGAATTCCCTATGTCCCCAAATAGCAGGCTTTATTTTGGTAGAATTTAATCTATTTCAGCACAGCCCGAGGCAGTCGGAGTATAGAAGGGAAGCCTGCTTAGAGGAGCCAGCAGGAACGAGCCTCCCTGGCTCTCTCTCTCTGCTTCTCCTGTTTTCCTTTTGTGGTGCTGGAGATGGAGCCAGGACCTCGTACACACCAGGCAAGCGCTCTGCCATTGACCTGTGTTCCAGGCCCTGACTGTGTCTCAAGAAGTAAAAAATACGCCCTAGAGAAAGGCCCATTCCTGAGGCAGTGGGCCAAGAAAGTCCCCTTGTCTTCCTCCCCTTGGTGACGCACACTGTCAGTAGGAGTGGTTAGCCACAGCTAAGGAAATCAGCTCTCACTGACTTTAGCAGAAGGGTTTGCCGGGTGTTATGTCAAAGGACTCGGACTTGGGAGCAGGTTGGCAAAGCCGGCTGGGCAGCCACTGGGCAAATGCCATGTCTAGAACCACACCGCCGCTGGGAAGGGTCACATCTGCACCAGTGGAACCAGGCCCTACCCTCACATCATCAGCACTATGAGCCCGGGACACCGGATACTGCTGTTCCCAGAATGTGGATGGAAGAACCGTCCCTGCCGCCACCTCCTTCCAGAATGTGATTCTGGTGACCTGGCCTCTCTGGGTTGTGAGCTCATGAGGCACAGTCTGGAGTGAGTGTGTCAGACTGACAAAGCCAAGGTCACACATATGCCTTGTGGGTACACAGGAGACTTTCGGTTCTCGCCATAGCAGATGGCCATCCCCTCTCACCAAGACGTACCCACGAGTCCATGGACTGAACATGCTGGCTGCTGTCACGGTAGTGTCTGAATCCAAAGACAGGTAGATTTTTGCTTTGCATTTTGCATGGAGTCCAGTCAGAGAGTGACCGTGGTCAGGAAGGGCATGGTCCATTCCACCCCAGCAGAGATCCTGGCCAATGGAGGCTCCGCCTGTTTCTTAGTGCTGTGCTTCCAAGGCTGTCTCACATGTTAGTGCTGAGCTCACAGAAACCAGAGGACTGAATGGAAGACATATAGGCCAGGCTTAAACCACGGATATCACATTTCCATCTACGTTCTGTTGTCCTCAGGGAATTGATGGGCTGGGGAACGCTTTTCAACTGAGCACCCAGGAGAAATAGCAAAAGGCTTTGGGGAACTGCTGCGGCACTGTGCACGGTTTCCCAAACATGGACTGGAAGCTTAGATCCTGGGCAGCCCAAAGGAAAAACCTGGTCCACGGCATATCCTGCTTGGATTCGCTAATGCTGTAGTGAGTAATTAACATGGACTCAACATCAAGAACAACATCTTTTTAGTCCACGTATTTCAGAATAGAGATAAAGTCTTTTCTTGTTAGCCTAAGAAATCAGGAGTGTAGTCCTGCTGCCCTTGGGTTCTCCCGTGTTACCTGCTTCCAACTGGCTGTGGAACCACTAGGGGGAATGTCATGGTTAATCATCAGCTTTGACTCTAAGCCCAGGTGACAAGCCACATGAGAAGGCCAACAGGCTGAGGGCACCAAGTTCAAAGTTTTTCAAAAGGAATGGAGTCCATTGGATGATAACCCCAGTTGACCATCTCGAGTGGGTGGACACAGCAAGGTGGAGGAGACAATCTCTTCATTGTGTTTCTGTCCTTTAGCCAGTCAGGCCCCTGTGTGTAGGGAGAACCCCTCTCTAAGCAGAGGGTGAGAATGAATGGGCCCTCACAGCTGCCACAACAGGCCAAGTGACTGAAGATGCTGGGTGAAGAGCTGAGGACCAAGGACAGGAGCAAAGAGCCAGAGGCATAGGAGGGCCTCTTACCAGATGCCTGTGCACTCTGGCCCAGGAGAGCACAGGTCTGAAGGTGACAGCACAGTCCTCTGCTCACCTGGCCCCTGGGAAGGCAACCCAGGAGACCAGGAATCTGCTGCCAGTCAGCAGTGGAGCCCCCAAGCCCCAGGCCTCTGTTTCTTGACCAGAGCCTCTCCCCCTGGCCACTTGTCTCCTTTCATTATTTTTTTTGAGTATTGACTTGAAATTTGTACCATAGTATTTATTTGGTTCACAAAACACTGCGTACCCACAGTACAATCCTGTCAGAGAATCCCAGGTGTCATGGCCTCACAGAGCCTGGATTTCTGCCTCCCAGCCTTGGTGGGATCCCTGATTCCTCTCCAGCTCTGTAGCCTGTCAGTCCCAGAGTCAGAAAAGTTGCCCCTGCTTGATGTCCCTGGGGCAGCTGGAGTCTCCCCCTGCCTCAGTTGGAGTATAACCCCTCCCAGGGGAGCAGGTGCTGTTGGGAGACCACCCAGGGCTTGAGCCACGCCTGGTGTCAAAGAGGAGTGAAGCAGGCCCTGATGGGGTCCTTGCTGACAGTGCAGGCAGGTGGGTGAGGGGACCACACAGGAGGGGAGGGCAGGGAACCTGGAAGTGGAGTGTGTTGCTGGGCGGCACGGGGAGCTCACCAGTGAGTGGTCACAGTTCACAGAGACTGCTGAGATCTGTGTGGTCTTCTGGCCACACTTGTCTTCATGGGTGCAGCCCTGGGAGGACAAGGCTGGTCACCCAGTGTGGGGGTCAAGCCAAGTGGCATTGTGAACTGAGAGACAGACAGGGGCTAGGGATGTGTGCCGGGGTGTGATCACGGCCGCAGCACTTGGCCACAGAGCACCAGCTGAGACCACCCCGAGCACAGAGGGGTGGGAAGAGACCCAGTGGCAGGTCCCAGGAACTGTGGGCCAGGAAGAGGACAGAAACCACTGAAGTCAGGATGCCATAGGAAAAGAGCTGGAAACGTGGAGGGGTTCTGAGGCTAACGTTAGAGAGGGGGAGCCATGGTTGGTGTCCAAGTCCAGGGTCCTCTGGGGAGGCAGGATGGAGTGGAGAGGGAGGGAGAAGGGGAGGGAAAGGACTAGCTAAATAGCAAAAGAATAGGGAATAAGAAGTCCACCATGTTTCAGAAAATCCATTGGGTTGTTGAAATTTTTAAAAAGTTGGTTTTACCAGAATGTGGTCCTAAAGGTTAGAGCGGTCCCCTCGGTGGAACACTTCCAGCCGCTCGGCCCCAGCAGCCAGGGAACCTGTGCAGCTCCTGCAGGAGGGACATTGAGAGCAGAGTCTCATCTCTCAGGATGCACAGCACCCCTCAGCCTGGAAAGCTCCGACCCCGGATCTGCCCTCGTCTGTGTGAGGTGATGTCAGCCGTCTCTGTAGGCTAACACCCCAGAATCACAGGCCTGGGGTTCGAAATTCCATGTAACCTCATCTTACCTACATCTGATGCAACCTGACCAGGGCTCTCCTGCTCATCTTGGAACTATCTAGAATCCTCTCTTCTCTGTGGCAACTTTCAGATCATCATGGAGTCCCTGGTTCTTACGTCCACATAGCACGAGGAATCTGTTCAGTCCCTGGCTCCAAAGCTTACTGTCAAATACGCTCTCCATTCCAAACTCCTAAGCGCGCTTCTCTTCATTTCAAATTACGGGACCTGTTGGCAGGTGAGACGAGGCCAGACTGTCTGGATAGCAAGTCTGGGAAGAAGGTGGACTTCCCGTGGGATGTGAAGCAGTCTGCACTGGAAGGTTCTTGGAGAAGGGAGCCGGGAGGGACCCCACAGGGAGAAGAGTGGAGAGTGCTGGTTTGTGTCACCTACCCATGGGTCAAGAGTAGGCAGTCACACTGGTCCCAGACAGGGTGACAGTGCAGTGCATACCAACATGCTGTGCTGTGCTTCTAAGCTGCCCAGTGAGGACCAATGACTTGGTTGATTTCATTTTTTTCTATGAACTGGTAAAAAAAAAGTAGGAAGATTTTACTTGTGATTCATCAAGTCTCATTAGACAGCGTGTAATAAAAGGAAAGTACTCATCTGAAATTCTAAGAATTTGAATTCTGTCCACAAGAAAGTCTCCTTTGAGAGCCCGTGTTCTCATTCATAGAAGGGGAAATTGCATCTGCATAGCCAGGTTTCCCTGTGCATTAAATGAGGTGCCAAGACATCACTGTTTATTTGACAAGTTGACAAATGTCATGTAAATAGATGCTGTTATGAAATAAAAATTCTTGGAGAAAAACAGTGCTGTGTGATTTAAATGTATTACAGCAGGTTTAAAATCTAGTTTGTGGAATGGATCATAGGGAAAATTTTATTCCTATGGGCAGATCTTAAAGCAAAATGAGGATCCATGGGGTATGAAATCATAATAAAAAAAATCTCTGCTCTGCTCACCGGAGCAAACAAGTTATGAATTATTCTAACAGCCTTCGTCTTGCTCCTATACTGCACTCCAGACCACACACTTCCCCTGGGTTCTCAAGGTCACATTTAAGACTCCACTGTTGCAGAAGGACAGGAACTGGATCTCGGCAAGACACCGCTCACAGAAGCAATGCAGGACAAGCCTGTCCTGACCTTGTTCCACGACCTTGACCATGGCACTGCACTGACAGTGCCAATTTCCCCATCATTAAGGCTGGATTAATTTCAAGAACACAATTATCGAGTAGGTGCTGAACAATTAGGAACAGGAGCACCGGGTAGCTGTGAGCTGGCCATGATGATGGCAACGGTGTGGCCAGCAGTGGAGAGATGGCCATCCCAGGTAGGCCCCGCAGGGAGGAGCTCAGCTTCCTGTTCCCTGCCCTGGTGGCTTCGGGAAGCTGCAGGCTCTGGAAAGTTAGCCTGCTTGTGCAGGGGAAGCTCAGCTTTTGAGCATCACGATGGAATGTTGGTGAGGTCACAGGAGGATCACGGCTTGGCAGACTTCAGTGAGTAAATGAAACCATGTCTGCTTGCCCTGGAGCCTCACTGACAGGAATTCCAATTCTTAAAAAAAATGGAGTAAAAAGTTTTAAGTACATCATTTTATAATAAAATAGGTAGAAAAAAAAATCCTGTAAGACATTGAGATCTCTACTGAATTTTATTCCTACTGAAAAATCTTAAGGTACAGAGTCTTTGAAATATAAAATTCTTTTTAATGTTTTTTTTCTATTTTTATTAACATGCATTCATTGTATGTGGTCACGGGGTCTGGCATGGTATTTCCACACATGCGCATAGCCGGCATGGATCAGTCCAGTCTCCCCTCCCTCCCATCCTCTGGAAATCACTGTCCTACATCAGGTCAGCGACTTCCAGCTCCCACGTATGAGGAGAGCATCTCTTTGTGTCTGGCTTCTTTCACTTGGCACGATATCCTCCCACCCATTTGTTTTGTTGCACGTGGCAGAATTTCATTTTTATAGCTGAATAGTATTCCACTGGACATATACACCCCATTTTCTTTGCCTGTTCATCTGTTGATGGGCACCAAGACTGAGTCCATAGCTTGACTACTGCGGGTAGTGCTGTGGTAACCGTGGCATGCAAGAGTTCCTCTGTGAGCTGACTTTTTTTTCCTTTGGATACATGCCCAGGAGTGGGATAGCCGGATCACAGGGTAATTCTATTTTTAGTTTTTGAGGAGCCTCCATAGTGACCTTGCTAATTTACATTGCTCCTAGCAGAGCCTAAGGTGCTATTTCTCTGCATCTTTATCAGCATGTTTTTTTTTTTTTTTTACAATAGCTGTTATAATGAGTGCGATAGCGTCTCATTGCAGTTTTGATTTGCATTTTTGTGGTGGCTAATGACACTGGCACTTTTTCATGTATTTGTGGCTATTTGCATTTCTTCTTTTGAGAAATGCCTGTTCTGATCTTTTGCCTCTTCTTTAATTGGCTGCTTGCTGTTGTTGATGGTGCTACTGTTAAGGCCTTCGAGTTCCTTACGTATTCTAGCCATCGATCCTTGTTCAGATGAATAGTTGACGGATATTTCCTCCTGCTCTGTAGGTTTCCTCCCCACTCTGTTGGTTGTTTCTTTTACTGTGCAGAAGCTTTTTAGTTCACTGTGATCACATTGGTCTCCTTTTGCATTTGTTTCCTGTACCATTAGGTCTCTCCAGAAAATCATTGCCTGCACCAGTGTCTCCTGTGTTTTTCCTAGTGGTTGTGTAGTTTCAGGTCTTGCAGCTGGGTCTTTGCTCCATCTTGAGTTGGTTTTGTGTATGTAGGAGCGAGCTGCCAGGTTTTGATCTTCTGCATAGAGATCAGTTTCCTCAGCAGCAGTCATCAGTAAGGCTGTCCTTATCTAGGGTGTGTTTTGGAGCTTTTGTTGGAATGTGTGGGTTCATTTTTGGAATCTCTGTTCTGTTGCATTGGTCTGTCTGTCTATTTCTGTGTCAATAACATGCTGCTTGGTTTTATAGTCTCTGGTATCTTGAAATCAGCTATCATGTCACCTCCAGCTCGGCTCTTTTTATTTAAGAGTGCTTTGACTATTTAGAATCTGTTGTGCTTCTATCTGAAGTTTAGGATTGTTCTATTTCAGTGAAGGATGCCGTTGGTATTTTGGTGGGGGTTACACTGAATTGGTAAACCACTTCAGATAGTATGGATATTCCAACAATGCTAATTTTTTCAATCCATGAAAATGGAATTTTCCTTTTTTTTTTTGTCTTTCTCAATTTTTTCATTAGTGTTTTGTGATTTTCAATATAGAGGTCTTCCATTTCCTTGGTTAAATTTTTTTCCTAGGTATTTTTGTTATTATTATTTTTGTAGTTATTGTGAATGAGGTTGCTTTCATGGTTTCATTCTCAACAAGTTTGTTATTGGTGCATAAAAATTACATTGATTTTTGTATGTTGATTTTGTATCCTGCAACCTTCCTGAATTTACCCATCTTGGTGAAATCTTCAGTTTTTCTGTATAGAGAATTGCATCTTCTACAGATTGGGATGTGGTGACTTCCTTCCTCTCTGCATGCTGTTTCTTTCTCTCTCTCTTACCTAAATGCTGCAGCTAAAAACTTCCAATCCTATATTGAATAAGAGTGGTGAGAGAGGAGACCTTGGTCTTCTTCCAGACCTTGGAGGAAACACTTTCAGCTTTTCCCCATTCAGTACGAAGTTGGCTATGGGTCTGTCACATAAGATGTAAAATCCTTGCTGCAATGATTTTTTCCAAGGAATGAAATCTGAGCAATCTAACACAGGCAGGGAGCTCCCCCGACCCAGGGAGCTGAGGATAGAGGACCTGAGCACTCTTTAGATTCAAGGATTCTGTCCCGGGGCAGGAAAGTCTCCCTATGACGTGGAAGATGCAGAAGTCTCACTGTGACCTTGAAAGTGACAACCATTTAAAACTTTTAAAGTCTTTCATGATATCATTTCATTTGTTTCCAAACAGCGCTTGATGTCTCTGATGCCAAGAGGCACAGAGGCTTAGGGCTCTCTATCTTAGGGGTGTGATGCCCCCCCCCCCCCGTCTCCCCGTGAGCCTTCTGCATAGTGCTGGGATGCAGCTGACCATGGGCCACCAGAAGGCCGGGCCTGGGCCCCGCCTCACACATCTGCACTTCCAGCATGAAGCGTGAGCTCCTGGCTTTGAGGGTGAGCTGCTTGGAGCTCAGCATGACCCTGCGGTAGCCCTGGGCAATTCATGATCTCAGAAGGAAACACATTTATGCAATAATCTATCTGACACACCCCAAGGTATGTGCCTGTGAATCCCGCCTGCGTTTTCAGAAGTGCTGGCTACACCATAGCTGTGGCTGTGTCCACCCTGCAGTCAGGGCCTGCTTGTGCCTGGTGGGCTACTCACCCTTCCTCTGTCCTGTGATTCCCCTTCTGCCTGGTATATGTAAGACACGGGCCCAGTATCTGCTGCTGGGCCGAGGAAGGCAGCGACCACTTTAAAACTCAGTTCAAATGAACGAACGTCTTTGCAAGACGTTTTGGAACAGCAATGGACAGCACTAAATGTCACCATGTGGTTGGAGTTTGGGGTTCTCTGTGGATTTCAGTTAGATCCTTTGGGACAACTGAGGTTATTTGGAGCGCCCATATCAGAGAGGGAGGAAGCTCAGGGGGCCAAGAGTCTCCCTCGTCAAAGTGTGCTGTGCATCTGGCTTAAGACAAGGTTCTAGCTGCAGATGGCAGATCCCTGTAGACTCTCAGTGGCCTTTCTGTTGCAGGGCACCAAGGTCAAGGTGCCCTTTGAAGTCCCCAGCACTCCATCATCTCCCTTCACCTCCTCTTGGTAAAGTATGCCCCTAAATTCCAGTCCCCTCCCTTTCACCTGAAGTAGGACAATGGGCGACTGATTCCCCCATCACCGCTGTGTTCCTGAGTCCCCCTTGACCTTGGAGGCTGCAGTGGAGCCTTTCTTGAGTACCTTTTTCTCTACGTTTCCTTAGTACATGAACATCCCACCGCCTGCCTGTCACCTACAGACATTAGGCTCAGATGTCTCCTGCGCTCTCTGCCTTGACACCCCACACCTCCTTCAGGGATCTGTCTTCTGGCTGAGGCTTCTGAGCCAGGCGACACCTGCCACAGGGTGGTCTGGGATGGAAGGCAGCACTGGTGGCAGAAGCAAGCTCTCTGGTGCTTCTTCCTACAGGGTACTACTCCCACCATGAGGGCTCCACCTTAATGATCCAGTCACTTCCAGGGTCTGGCCCCAGAGCCATCACCCCTCCATACTCATCAGCACATGAAGCTGGAGGGGGATTTACACTCCTCAAAGCTCTCCCAGCCTTCTGGTTTCCAGAAGCTTCTCTGGAGAAGCACACAGCCAAGACTGGCCCAACTTGGCCACCCCCAGGGGAGCTTTGGCTTTTGCTTTGACGGGTTCCATTGCCCCACACTGAAATGCTAAAACAGCTTGTGCAGTGTTATTGAGGACTTGTCACCATATTGCATGTACTCTCTTTATGAGGATCCTGGGGACAGCCTCTCTCTGGTGTCTTTGCCAGAAATAGCTACGATCTTCCAAGCAGTTGGTTGTTTTGTCCTAAGGACATAAGGAGCCATTTGGTCTGCTCTCTGCGCTGGCTCTGGGAAGCCTGCAGTGAACCCCCACTGCCACCAGTAGCTGGCAGGGTGTGGAGAAGGTGACAGGACCCTGGTGCTGCTTCTGTCTCTCCTCACGTCTTTCTTGTCCCTATTTTTATGTAAATTATCACTTGCTTTCACATGTGGATGCTGTGGTAGATGGACTTTGTTCCTTTTTGGAATCAGATGGGTATAAATAATGTCCGCCCAGCCTGACACTGGCAGGTGTGACCCAGCAGCCTGGAGACAGGAATGGAGCAGGAAGAGGCCAGGAGCATCCGTCACAGAGGGGCAGCTGCCCACACCGGCTGCTCAGCAAGCCGCAGGTCTCCTGTGTGGCCAGGCATCTGGGGCCTGCTGGGCACATCCGCTCACACTCTGAGTTCCAGGCTTTAATTAGGCATTCTCGTCAGAGCTAAAGGACTTGAGAGTCTCCCAAAACTAATCAAAAAAATCATGACTACATGGCTTCTCTGCCACACTGACTTAGACCACGAGAACACGGCCACATTCGAGGTGCAGAGGGAAACACGGGAGGCAGCCCCGCCAGCTCAGTGTCACCCCCAGTGCTGTTGAAGGTCCTCACAGTGCAGGAGTGGCTTGACCTTCAGCCTTCCTTCCAAGGAAGGCATTTCTCTGAGCCTCGTGAGCCTTGCTGAGAATGTGAGCCTTGCTTTGCATCTCAACCACAAAACCAGAGTTCCAGCTTACTCCTTCCCAGCGTGATCTTGTACAACCCTTTGCTCCTCAGAGCAGGTCACAGAGACCACCCTGAACTGTGTGTCCCCTGTTGGCAGCTATGACTTCTCTGTCATGCCTGCATGGTCCTTCATGGCAGACTGCCCTTCCACTGCCCAGCAGGCCGCTGTGGTGACTCGTGTCACAGGGGTTGGACGTCCACCAGTTCCGGCTTTTCTTGCACACGCAGGACCATGCACACACGTGCTTGGCTGCATACCTGCATTCATCCACACACCTCCAGCCCTCCTGGTCTGCTAAGGTGGCTTGTCCCTGGCTTCCAGCCCAACATGGTCAGTAACAGAGTGGGCTGGAAGAGTGCAGAGCCAGAGAACTGACAAGAACTCACATGTCCTGAGCTCTGGAGCTCAGCCAGGCTAGCCGATCCCTTCAAGTGCAAATATCCCGTAGGCCTCTTCCTTGTGTCTCCTGTTTCTGAAAACAGCCTTGCTTCCTCCTTGGAAGAAGACTTTCTTCCTAAATTACATTATCAACTTGTGCAAGCCAGCATCACCTATGTGCCACTGTGAGATGGCCCCCACAAGGGACCCTGGCAGGTCAGCGGGAAGACTCCTGGAGCTTGCAGTATGAATGGCTCCCTGCTCACAGTCCAGCTGTGTGTTGTACACACATGTGCAGGGGGAAGACAAATCATATATGGCAGATGAACTAGGAGACCTGTGAAATGTTTTGGAAAGAATGCTTTCAGCTAAGACCCAAATCACTGACATCTTGGGGAGAGAAGTGCTGTCCTCAGACCCGAATGAAACCATCACTATCTCATTCTAGGATACAGCCTGCTTGCTTTCCCCCTTCCAAACATAAACTACCTCACAGACTGTGTCCAACAGCCCAGAAGGTGCTTTATTATTTGAAGGTTGTAGGTGTCCATCTCTAACGTACTGTTGTAACTGAGGGAAAACCTAATAAACTCTCTGTCTTCACTGGCTTTTAGTTAAATGTAAAAGTCACTAATTTGGATGTCCACACAGCTGGGTGATCCATTATTATTCTCCCACTAGCTGTGCTGTAGACACAGCTTCTAGGTGGGGGGGTTTGGTGATAACAGCTTCCTGGGTTATTTCAGGGACTGGAAGGTGGATTTTGCTAAAAACGCTGACTCTTCCCGTGGGTCTGCAGATGTCTGATGGGTGCCTGGATCAGGATGACATGTCTTGGCATCTTCATCAGATTTTGTCTGTCTTCTTTGCTGCCTCAACCTTTGGGTCAGATTTCTGTTCAGCTCTGCGTGTAAATGTGTTGATCTTTTGAGAAACGTTTTGTCCAGAGCTACACAGTAGGCTTGACTCGACGAGACTTGCCTGGTCTCTCCCCTCCCCTTCAAGGCCAAAGACACCAAAATTAGAGCAAGTGAGACAAATTTCTGCTGAAGGCCACTGGAACAGCACCTAGAAATCTCCTGTCATCAATCCTTCCCCCTTTGCTTCCTTACAAGGCCCCCCACACATACCTGCATCCCACAGGAATCTTCTATCTTCTTGGTTTTCTGGCTTTCCAAATAATTCTTTTCCCTTGCCCCCAACAACTTGTTCTCAAGTCATTGGCCTTTTTGATCAATGAGGAAAGTAATTTGGTTCAGTACCTTTATGATCATCTCACTAGTCTGACGTAGCCTTTCTTTATCTGTCTTCATATGCAATGTAATACAGTATGTCGCATGCCATGGATTTTCTCAATAGGGTATACGCTGCCTGTGCATACAGTAAGTTAAAGCAGAATTCTTCCATTGGTCCAATCCACTTTCCATTCCACCAGCCATTCCACCAACCATTCTACCATCCATTCCACCATCCATTCTACCATCCATTCCACCAGCCATTCCACCAACTATTCCCCCTACATTCCATTCCATTTCATCATCCATTCCACCATCCATTCTATTATCCATTCCACCATCCATTTCACCATCCATTCCAACATCCATTCCATCATCCATTCCACCAGCCATTCCCACCAGCCATTCCACCAGCCATTCCCCCATACATTCCATTATCTATTCCTTCATCTATTCCACCAACCATTCTATTATTCATTCCATCATATTAGGATGTCCTAAGTACCTGACAATGTGACATGGAATTACAGAGAAAGAGATGGTAGGAGTGGCTGTAGTAAAAGTTTTTGTGCTTCAATCAAGTGTGAGTGCTGGGTTGGTGTTGGAGTTCACGAATTAGTGAAAATTACAGTACTAACTACCACTTTTGGGGGTTACTCATCACTTTGAATGTGCTGTTGGATTTCAGCCTCACAATAGCTCATTTTATTCATGAGGAAACTAGCTGGTACCAGGCGCACACCTTGAGCAACGTCCAGTTGTAGTGACTAAAGTTTAGTAGTGACTAAATAAGCCCTATTTAGTCACTACTGCTTCCCATAAAATAATGTTCTTCTGGGTTGGCATTCAAATGGTATCTCCAGAGAAAATCTTAGATGAGTTAAACATCTTTAACTAGTGGCTCACAACAGGTAATTCCTTGACGCAGGCCTGCAGTGAAGCAGGCCTCTCTCAAAATGAAATTGCCCAGAGACTCTCACATCCACGTTCTTTACTGCTACTCCCTCTACCTCCTGTATTTTCTCTCCTTGTTAACTACACTTTGAATGACTATTTTATTCAGGTATTTTCATTTCTGCAGCTGCCTTTTCTCCTTCCTAAGCTACCTGGAGTAGCAATCCTTTGGAATTTCAATTTCACCCATGTCTTTAATTTCTCCTTTCATTCTTCCCCCTTGCCTGGGACTTCACTGTCTTGAAGAGCATGTACAGCCCACCAACAGTGAAGGCTTGCCTCTCAGCCTCTCCTGTTCCTCTTCTCCATGACTACAGTTGGCTTGGTTGGTACCTCTTCCTGGTCTTGCCAGCTCTTTCTGTCTTCTCATCCCTACAAGGCATTTTCCTGATTGACCTCCCAGTTGCTAATGTTCTCTCTTAGGGTAAACTCTGTGTCTTAAGACTTCAAACTATGAGTCATGTGATACCCTCTGGAACCTTGGATCACATCTGCACACAATTTCATGGGAAGTTCTGCAGATCATCCTGGAACCAATCATTATTAGACCAAGAGTCTTCTCTGCAAGCAAAAAGTTCCTGGGTCTTCTGGGTCATTATTCAGAAATACAACCTTCACTCTTCCAAAACATGTTGGCTGTCTCAATGTGAAATTAATTTAGTTCAGATAAGCACTAATCTACTTTTTAATGGAGAAAAGATTTAAAAAGTGCAAGTCAGATCAGCTGGCTGTATTTCATTTTGTCAGCAACCCTCGTGTGTAGAGTTTGAGGGAAGGATGCCAGGTGTCTTCTGGCCGGAGCTGCTGTCCAGATTCCACGTAATTCTTCAACATCTAACTTTAGGTCCCCACAGTCTGTGAAATTATCCAAGTTTTTGCTAAATGTGGAACTACATTTTCATAAACTGTGTGGCTGGGCTGCTCCTTTTATTCCTGTAGACCTTGGGTGCATTGGGTCTGTCTGCCGCCCGGCCACTGAGATCAGTCTAGATCCCCATTCTGCATTCAAGGCTGTGCAGCATCCCCAGGGGTTCGGCTTGCTCTGTCTGCCTCCTCTCAGGCCTGATGACAATGTTGAAGGGGAGGGAGCATGTGGTTTCCAAGGCTGCTCACAACTGCCACTTCATCCCGTGCCTGGAAGGGGGTCCTCTGGAAGGTACCTCTGGAAGGCACCCCGTCCTCCCCATCCTGGTCTGCAGCATGAGTAGACGGTCCACCTCAGGGCTTGGCAGCAGCTCCCTTCTGGGGCCTCCTTCCTGGTGACACTGGAGCACACTTCTGGCTCCAGACTCCTCCACCTGCCACCTTCCTAGCTTCCTGTCTGCTCAGGGACGGCCTACAGGTCAAGGCAGTCACTGTCCTTCATTCAGCCTTGGTGTCCATGAGAGCACGACTCCCCCTGTACAAAAAGACAGGGAGTAGGTGGGAATCAGAGTGGCTGTGGAGGACATGAGGGTCAATGGCGCTGAAAATTGTGCCCGCTGGGCTGTGCTTTGAACTAAACGTGAGCGTCTTGGTTCTACGGCCCCCCTTGGCATCCTCCCCACGTGAAGGCCAGAGGAGGTCCATGCTGCAGGAAGGTCCCCGTGTGACTTCTCCTCTGACTTCTCACTGCTTGTGCTTGGCAGGAACCTACTGCCAGCAGCGGGAGGTGGAAGCCATCATGGAGGGTGACGAGGACGACAGGGGCTGCTGCTGCTGCAAGCCTGGCCACTTGCCCCACCTGCTCTCCTGCAACGCAGCCTTCCACCTCCGCTGGCTGGCCTGGGAGGTGACGCGGACGCAGTATATCCTGGAGGGCTACAGCATCATCGATAACAACGCAGCCACCATGCTGCAGGTGTTCGACCTCCGCAGGATCCTCATCCGGTACTACATCAAGGTACCGCTCCGCTTCCCCACACTTGTGCCCAGCGGGTACTGGGCGGGGTACCCGGTGATGGTGGTGGTGGTGGGTGTGAGCAGCTCCCGAGAGCTCTTGGGAGAACTCAGTGGTGCAGTTTGTCCCCTGCTCCATATCCGAGGTCAGGCTGGCTTTGGGCAGGAGGGTTCTCGATGCTTCTCGTGAGGGATCCTGCAGGGGCTGGTGAGCCTGTGGCCGCAGCCTGCCTCAGCCTGGGGCGTGGCACTCAAAGGCGCCTGCTTTCTCACCAAGCTGCAAGGTGCGCACATGGTGGTGATTATCAATCTAATTGAGTCACAGTGTCATGTGTGACATTCTGCAGACTGTCCACTGTAGAACTAGAAATTGTTTTTAAGCTCCTGATTAAAATTCCTCCTCACTCCTGTGGAGAACAATAACATCTTTTTTCAGTTGCTTAGAAAACGTACAGTTTGGGCTGAGTCTCCTGGAGGAGAGTCCTGGGACGAGTGAGGAGGCAGTCTAGCTGGGCTGAGACGTTTTCTGAAGGCACAGGGATAAGCCAGAGCAGCGTGGCGGAGAAGTCTTGGTGCTGGTCCCCTTTCAGGGGTGGGGACTGCAGGGACATGCATGGGGGGAGCCCTGCACAGGCCACAGAGGGCACCACAAGTCAATCCAAGGAAGCAGCAGAATCACTACAGACAAAACTCCCCCTACCCTACCCACAGAGGCTGGGCCAGGTGAGATGAGGGGATACAGACCAAAGAGATACCGGGAGCCCTGCAGTCTCAACCACTGCAGAGGGCCATGTTCAGAAGTTTGGAACAGCTGCTCTGAGGGGTCCCAGTGTCCGCTGCGGAGGCTGCAGTGTACTGGGGACAGAGGTGGCCTTTGGTGTGGGGAGGGCCGGCTGCTCCTCCTTCCCACACGGCCTGTCTGCAGCACCTGCTCCGTGGTAGGGTGTGAGCAGCAACCCTGCTCCAACTCCTGGAGTGCATGCAACAGAGTGCAGGACTTCAGATCCAAACTTCCTACAGTACTAAGTGCTGAGTCTGACCTTGGGTCATCCAGGAAGGTCAGGGAGGCGGCTCAGGCAGTTCTGGCCTGGAACTCTGCCATTGTGTGGTCAGCTTCCCCCAGGTCCCCCTTAAGAAGGATGCTGCCAGGAGCTTTCCTTGCAGCCAGTCCAGCAGACTTGGGGTGCCAGGTGTTGGACTTGGCGGTGGCACATACACGTGGGAAGCCTCCCTCTCATACACAGACGGAGCTGAGCCGGCAGCTCTACCCCAGGGGTCCTTAGCCACCAGGGTCCCCCTGGCTCCCACCCCCACCTTTTAAGTATGTACATGTTCCAAGGTACCAGTGCAGGGCCTAAAGGGGCCAGGTGCCCCTAGACAGGCTCCCAGAAGTTGCCACAGCTGCCCTGCTGTGCCCCTTGCCAGACTGTTGACACAGAAAGGTCTGGAAAGTGTGCTGTGGGCATCCTTGAGCCCGAGCGAACCTGTGCGTTTATGGAAGAGGATAAGTGGCAACCAGCCACCTCTGTCGTCTCTCTCCAGGAGAGAGTCCCCTATGCCCCTCTGTTGTCTCCCTCCAGGAGAGTGTCCCCTGCACCCTCCTTTAGTTCTTAGGAGGCAGCAGGATGGGCAGGAAGGGCTCCCAAGGGAAGCACATTCCAGGGTGCCCAAACCCTGTTTCTACCCTGTGGTGCCTGCAGATGACCTTCCCATGGGCCAGACGTGTGGACTGGCAAACTCCACACCACGGGACCTGCAAGTTGCCACACATGGGAGACCAGGCCTCCCAGCTGCCCCTGAGGATTTGGGCTACATGTCTAGTCCTGCTAACGGAGGCTTCCTCCCTCCTTGTATGAACTTGGCATTCACTAACCTCCTCTCCTGACCCTGGGCAGGTGCCCCACCCCTGTGCTTCTTCAGATGACCATCACCATCTGACAGACAAATCCAGGTATGGTGCAAACAGAGGGAGCTGAGGAAGCCCCAGACCCTGCCAGGAAATCAGTGGCTTGTGGGGAAACAAGACCCTTGGCTCTCTTATCTAAGAAAAGAGAGTGAAGACCTCCTCTCTCTGGGTGGGAGAGGCACACTGTTCTCACAAGGCACTTCTCAGGAGCCAGGATGGACCCCAGCATCGGGCTCCCCCTGTGGACTCTCAAGTTCATCTGGAAGTTCTGACGCTGTGGGCCTGGGGTGGACCTGGGCCTTGGTTTTATTGTTTGTCTGTTTGTTTCCTCAGTGGTTTGAACACCTCTAGGCTCAGGAATGAGTGCAGACATATCTGTGCTCAGGTTACACCATCAGCACTCAGCAGGGTGGGGAGGGGTGGACAGACGTCCTGGCCTCACGGCTTCCTGCTCATTCGTGTGGACACTGCATGGCCCGTGCCTGGAGGCCACTGCTGGACACAGCTCTGGGGGCCTTGCTGCCCTTCCAGGGTGGCAGCTCACAATGGTACTGGTTGCCAGGCATGGATGGAGGAGGGCTGCAGAGGTGGGGCACACTGAGCGGCGGCAGCAGCTCTTGGGGAAGGCAGAGCCCAGTTGCGTGGCCAGCAGAGCGCTGTCTCCATAGCTCTGAACTGTTCCAAGGTTTGAGAGCTTGGCCTTGTCCTTTTTATTATCTTCTTGCTGGACAGGCAAATTGAAAAAGGAGAAGACTTTGAAGTAATTCCTTCACACAAAAGGATTGTTTTATCTTCCCATAACCTGGGTCCTTTCTCCCACCCTCCATGAGTGTATTTGAAGTTACCTCCTCCCTGACAACAGGAGGTTTTCCCTGGTGTCCCCTCCGTCCTTCTTGATCTGTGAGTGCTTGAAACCCTCCTGGTGTCATGAACCAGCCTCCTGCAAGGGCCCCGCCTGCCCGCTGCCTTGTTTCTGGGCAGCTTCTCACTTGCTGTGCACACTGAGGCATGAGGCCCAGTGCCCTGGAGGAAATGCTAAAAAAAGCAGCTGGGTGGACTGTGCCCATCTGTGATGACGAACCCGGAGCAGCCCTGGTGTGGCAGGCACAGTGGGCGGGTCCCGCAGGCCCCTGTGCAGCTCAGATGAGGGCTCCTTCACTGCCACCACGGAGGGCCTCCACAGAACTTCCCACGACAGGCTTCCTGCTGGGATGAGGGGGACATGGGCCCCAGGTGCTGTGCTCGGGAGCCGCAGGGAGCCGGGTGGGCTCCACATCAGCTCTGAAGGGTGGCCAGGCCTGGGGCAGGCTCTGACCTCTGCAGTCCAGGGTCCTCAGGAACCACTCTGACCTCATCCTTGTGGGCTCTCTTAATTCCTCCCTAAAAACGGGTGAAAGGCAAACCAGGCAGGGCCTTCCGTCTGCGCCTACCTAGGGCATGGCTGGGCAGGTGGGGACTAGACCAGATGGTCGCAGGGCCATGTGTTCACAGGGGCCAATCTCTATTCTTCCTTTGTAATTAATATTCATGTAGAAGCTGAGCCTGGGGCCTGGGCGCAGGCCTGGGCATTGCTGTTGTCACAGAAGATTGCTCTGAACCCCAGGAGACGCCTGAAACCACAGATAGCACCAGCCCTGGGGGGGGGGGGGGGGCTCAATCCCGGGCACAAAAAAGAAATAAAGGAAATTCTGTGCATGTTGGATGTGGCTCTTCAGCACGCCCAGGTCTGCTGCCCCGTAGGGCCCAGGTTCTGTCACAGGGTTATTTCCTCAGGCCAAGGACTGGCCTTTTTGAAGAGTGAGTTCCAGAAACCACAAGACAGCTTTTCATAAAACTGTGACTCAAAATAATAAGCCTAAGGGCAGCTCTGTCCCCACTGGGACTCACAAGCACAGTGTCCATCCTGGGGACAAGGGCTGCTCGTGACATCACAGATGTCCACTCCTGGGTGTCAGGGTTAAGGTACATATGTGTTACAAGCTCCATCCTCTCAACCAGTCATAAGAACTGTGTGGTTTCAGTTCCTGGAGGAAGGGTGGCCTGGCCTGGTGTCCTCGCAGCCAGCAGGAGCCCAGGCAAAGGACGCCTTCCTTGCTGCACTCAGAGAAGCAGGGCCGGCTGTCTCTAATCACAGAAACCCCGCTGTGGTCTTCTGTTAGCATTAAGTTCTCACCTTCCCTTTCCTGAGATGTCTGGGAAGAGAACATTCTAGAATGTCTCAGGCGGTTGGCTCTGTGCATTAAACCCAGCAGACACATCAATGATGCCATGTGTGGGGATTTCATGGCTTGTACTTACCCGAGTCGACTTACTTTCTGAGATCTAAGGAAGTCTGAGAACATCCTCCTGGCATTAGAATGTCTTGAGAGCCGGGCCCTGTGGGGAACACCTGTGACTCAGGAGGCTGAGGCAAAAGAGGTTCACAATTCAAAGCCAGCCTCAGCAACTTAAGGAGGCCCTGTCTCAAAAAATAGAAAGGGGGTCTGGGGATGTGGCTCAGTGGTAAAGCACCCTGGGTTCAATTCCCAGTACAAAAAAAAAAAAAAGAAGAAACAAAAAACAAAGACTAGCTTGAGCGCTGGGAACCCCTCTCTCTGCAGAGCATCATATACTACATGGCCGCCTCGCCCAAGCTGCCCTCCTGGGTGGAGAACGAGTCCCTGCTCAAGTCCCTGCATCCCTTCTCACAGTGGCACCACATCGAGCGGGACCTGGCGATGCTCAATGTGAATGTGGACGACGACTATGTGCCGTGTCTGCAGGGCATCACCAGGGCCAGCTACTGCAACGTGTACCTGGAGTGGATTCAGTACTGCGCCGGAAAGAGAGAGCAGGTAGCGGGGCTGATGCTGGACCCGGCACATGGCAGGGACCAGGCCGTCACGGTGCCCCTTCTCACACCCCAGAGTAGAATAGAGGAGAGGGAAAAACATACTTTGTCAATGTTAATGGAACAGTGAAGCCACACTAACTGGGAAATGAATGTATCTTGCCTCTGGTGAAAGGTCTGGAAGGTATGTTGTCCCTTTGCGCTATGTTCAAGGCCGGTGCAGCGGTCAGCCTCTGTGATAGTGACAGGATGTTGGAGGGTCGAGGAGCCATACCCCTGGCCCAGGCCCTAGATTTTGAATGAGTGGTGGCAGAGAAGGCAAGAGGCAGACCGTGCTTTCTCCAAGTGAGACGAATGTGGCGATTCTCAAGCCAGGCTTGGCCTCTGCTGGCCAGGCTGTCACGATGCTGTGGCTTCTCTGCTCCTCAGTTGTTTGTCTCAGCTTCCTCATCAAGGTGGCTTGGCTTCAGTGTCCTCGGTGCCCCTATTAAAACTGATTTAGACCACTCTTGAAACTCAGCTGTGGATGGTGGATTCCTGCCATTCCCAGGGCCCTCCCCGAGAGACAGGAGAAGGCCCTCTGTGTGGGGTTTGTGGAGAGCTCAGGGGTGTCCCCTGTAAGCACTGCCATCTCCTTGACCTGAAGTGCTGCATTGGAAACCTCAGAGCGTTCGATCAAAAGCCCACAACTGAAAAGGTTTCTCTCTGAAAGGAACTTCCCCATTCTTATTTTTTTCCTTGTCTGACCACAAGTGAAACTTGTCCAGGAAGCCAAGCTCCTGGGCAGGGTCATGTTGGAGGGGCCTGGGTGACCACGTGGCCACCTAAGGTCCCCTCTGGCTCCACACCTGGGGGACTGCTGCTGCCTCTGGAGCCTGTGTGGAAGCTGAGTTCATACCTTGCTCTTTTTCAGCCTTCAAAGGCCCTAGACAGTGACGAGGATTCTCCTCTGGTGACCCTGTCCTTCGCCCTGTGCATCCTGGGGAGGAGAGCTCTAGGAACCGCAGCGCACAACATGGCCATCAGGTACCTGGGGACACCGGGCCTTTCTGGACTGGTGCATACATCCCTAGCTCACGTTTGGGCTGATTCTGTCAGTCATTTTCTCCAAACTGAACCTCTTGTTTCTTTCAGCTACTTCTTTCCACAGTAAGTCAAGTTGGGCCTGCCAGTAGACATTTTTGGTCACTGTGATCTTTGGGGGCACTGGATTTGGGGACATCATTAATACAGTCAGTTGAGACCCAGGAATCCTGAGTTATAAGTGCCCCAGTGCTGAGAGGGTTCCATGAGATGGTGCGTGTGACATACTTAGCCTGGCAGAGGTGATGCTCAGGAGATCTGGTTCCTTTCCTGCGATTCCTCCCCTCCTCCCCTGGTCTAGACCCCCATCCCCTTGTCCCTGCAGGGCTTTGGGAGGTTAGTACCCTCTCCTGTTTTTGATGCTCTCTTTCCACTGGATCTCCCCCCACCTCCAGGGGTAGAAATAACCCAAGAATCTTTGGTTCAAGAATGAAGACACATAAAGCTCCCTCCTGGCCCCTTCCATCCTGTCACTCAGGCAGCACCCTTCACAACACAGCGGTGACCACGCCCACCATCTCCATCTCTGTCCTGTTCCTACTGCACCAGTCAAAGGACTGGCCCATTCCATCTGTCACCTACACATCGCCCAGATCAGGGACGTGGCCCTGGCTCCTTCATTGGTATTCAGCTTGTGGCCCTCAGTCTGAGCCCCACCCTGTTGGAATTGCCTTCATTGGTGGCTCTCAACCCTAGACGCACACAGAAGTTTCCCAGGGGGTCTTGTGTATTCCGGTGCCCAGGCCCTGCCTTAGACTGGTTGACTCTGGCAGAAGCTCTGGCTGGAGCCACACATCATTGTTTTCAAGCCCCCTGTGATTTCAAAATGCAGCCAAGGTTAAGGACCACACAGTGCTGGGGCAGTTAGAAAAGAAAGGGGTCCTCCTTTTGCCCTCCTGCCCTGGTCCCCCTCCCAACTTGGTATTTTTGTATTACACTATGAAATGGTGCTCTGCAAAAGGGCTGTTTTGACATTTGAATGAGTGATTGTTATTAGGTTGATGATAAGCTTGTAAAGGCAGAACCCACTTGTCCATCCTTCTGACAGCCTCAGCCCTGGGTGTCAGGTGGCCGGCTGCAGGAGGCTGGCTGTGCTTCCAGGCCTTTCCTGAAGGGGGCGCTAGGATCCATTACTGAAGGCAAGGTGTTCAAGGTGTGTCCACTGAGTGGAGCACAGGTACCAGGTGAAGAGCTGTGGGCCTCTCCCCACCTCTCTCTGGAGTCAGTGGCCTGGGGTCACCAGCAGGAAGAGAAGGACCCCAGTAGTTAGGTTTGTGACATCAACAGTGCTTTTTCTCACAGCTGAGAGCTGCCAACTGCCTGTCCCTACTACTTGTAGATAAGTGCTCTGCAGAGGGTCCTCTCACCTGGCTCAGCCTCACCCTGCAGCCAGCCATGTGCCCTCTGTGGCCAGCAGGGACTGCCTGATTGCTGGAAGTCTAGCAGGAGCTGGACAGTAGGGGTGGCCTGGGGCCAGCTCCTTTTCACACCCTAAGTTAAGGACAGCATTGGCAAAGGATCAGGCACCTAAGTTTCAGAGTGAGCCTCAGATTTCCAAGCCCTTGGGCAGATGGTCACATGAGGTTACCTGAGGTTACTTTACACTTTTTGTTGGATTAATGCAAAGTGCTTTATGCATTTCAGGTTTTCCTCCTAAGTGGCAAATCAATGCTGCAAATACTGCCCAAGCCATATCGAACACAGTGTCAGGCTGATTCCATGTGGTTCTCTGTATCCCTGGCCACATGCTCCTGCTTGTCTGGCCTTCTTTCTTCCCCCTGATTAAAAGCCATGCTTACTGGGCTTTTGTGACTCTGTTCTTGTGGGATTTTCTTTGTTTACAATAGCTTCTCACACTCTGCTTATTGCAGACACAGTGAGAGGTAAATCCAGGCAGGCTCTCCATGTCCTCGGGAAGGCCTTACTATCTCCGATTGGCTCCTTTATTGAAAGGTCCTGGGACCCAGGAGCATCTTTTTGGATTTGCAGTTATCACCTTGTCCACACCCTGGGCCTGGGGTTCTGTCCACAGACCCTAAAGAGATGCTTTGGCTGGATGTTGGGGAGCTGTTGGGATGCCCTGGAGGGGAACTGTGGCCTGCAGCACTCACCTGTCTTCTGCCCAATGCTGTGCTTCATGTTTCACATGCGAGTGTTCCCTAGGTTGTCTTGCTTAAAAAAAGCAGAATTGAAAGATTTTAAACTTAAATTTCATAGATGTCTTTAGAGCATTAAAAATGAGGTTTGTATTTCACCTCTCCCTCTTCCTGGTCCCTTTCCTCTACTCTACTGGGGAATGATATGACCAGTCATATCATTCCCCATTGTCCCAATATTGTCCAGTATTTTTTTTTCTGTATTGGGGACAATATTGTCATATTGTGGCATGTGTGAATATGTAATGACACTTCCCACTGTTGTGTACAACTGTATGCACCAATAAAAATATGGAAGAAGAAAGAAAGATAAATAGGATTTGAACTCAATTTGGTGTCAGAATTCAGACTCTAAGCCCAATTTTCTTCCTTTATTTTTTATTTTAATTAAATCCTTATGGCCAAGAGCTATCTTTCATTCGCCTTTTCTTTCCCCATCCCCAAGTACTTTGTCAGTACCTGGAACATGATAGATATGCCACTAACATTTTGTCAAATGGTTGAGTGAATATTGGCCCTATGATCTCAAAAGGATAGTTTCTGTGATTAGGCTAGGTAGCAAGGGTGGAGAGATTTTGTAGATGAATTAGGGTCTTTAATCATTCCACTGAGTTAATCAAAAAAGAGATCATCTTGTGTGGGCCGACCTCATCAGACTGCTTGCTTGGACTATTGGCCTCAAAGGAGCAAAGAGCCATACTGTGTGGAGTGGCGTGGTGGGAAAGAGCAGTGCCTCTGGGGCCTAGCTTCAGTCCTATGCCACAGGAACCCATCTCTGCCACAGTCAGAGAGAGAAAGGAAGGAAGCCCTTAACTTCAGACAAGATCATAGCTGTGACTGACACCTTGACTTTAGCCTAATAAGACCACAAACAGATCGTCCAGCTGAACCCATGGACAGACTCCTCACCTGTGAAAACTGGGAGCAGTCGATGTATGTTGCTTTAAGCTCCTAAATTTGTCATAATTTATTAGAAACAGTAGAAAATGAGTTCAAGTATAGTGTAGTTCAATATGAGATTTGGGGGTTTTGTTGAATTCTTAGATCTGCACGTTACAGTGATTAGAAGCATGAACAGGCTTCGGAAGACAGAAGGCAAAGGGCTAAGGGGAACTGTGTGTAGAAACCTGCTCATTTCCCCTTGCCCCTAAGTCCTCCTCTGGACCTCGCCTGTTAGGAATTGAGACCCTCTGTTCCACCATATACGGCATCCATGAAAACAAGTCTGCCCCAGGTCCAATTATGTTTCATATTTTCTGTTTTCTTCCAGATCCCTGCTGCTATTCTACTGCCCACCATTGATGTGTTCTTTAATATTTTGATACGTTTTTGTCTATATAATGATCCCCATAAAATGCAGTGTTACTGAGCTAGTGTGTGTGTATGTGTGTGTGTGTGCCCTTAATTTACATAAGTGCTAGGTGCGATACTTTTCATTCTAACTTATTCTCAAACTTATGATTTCAAGATGTCGTCACAGAGGTACAGTTAGTTTGTGGTGGTTTATTGCCACTATTGCCGAGAGCACATCTGTTTCCCTAGTGTTTGGACATCAGGTGGCTTCCAACTCTTCAAACACATCTGCAGGTGCTAGGGGACATGCTCGGGCATGGTATGATGGGCCATGGGATGATGGCTTGCCTGGGTTGATAAGTACTATTGGGTGGCTCTCTGGGATGGTGTCTGCACTCCTGTCAACAGTATATCGGAGTTCTGGCTCCCCATAATCTTACTAGAATTTAGTATCACATGATTTCTAGTTCATTCAATTTGATGAATGCTCAAGTCTTACCTCATTACTCATTCAGGGCTCCCTTCCTGTGACTTGCCACCTTCCTTTGCCGGCCCTTCCTTCCTCCCTCCCTCCCTCCCTCCCTTCCTTCCTTCCTTCCTTCCTTCCTTCCTTCCTTCCTTCCTTCCTTCCTTCTTTCCTTCCCTCCTCCCTTCCATACTTCTTTTCTTCTTTCCCTCCTCTTTATTTCAGATTTATAAAGGTTTCTTATATATCCTGACTCTTTCTTCTAGGCATTGCAACTATTTTCACCCATGTAATTAATTCTTCATGTTTTTTTTTAGGGAAGAATTGGTATTTGTTTTTTATACAATACTTTTGTTTATTTATTTATTGTTTTATGTGGTGCTGAGGATTGAAACTAGGGCCTTGAACGTGCTAGGTGAATGCTCTACTGCTGAGCCCTTAATTCTTCATTTTGATGGACCAATTTGCCTTGTGATTTGAGACTTTAGGATCTTTTTTGCAAAGTCTTCTACAGCCCCTTATCACAATTTTTTTCCTTTCACATTTAGTGTTTTATTTAATCTGTAATTCATTTTATGTACGAGAGCATCAGTTTTATCTTTCATTCTATATCAGATCAGTTTCCCTCAGCACATTCAGGAAGCGGTCTGCTCATCCCCACTGAACCTTGATCTGCTCATCCCCACTGAACCTGGTCCTGCTGTGCCCTATCAGGTGTGGTCAAGCAGGGGTGCCCAGCCGTTTCTGCTGCATTCATCTATTGGCTTCTGTACTAGTGCTGTGCCGATCTTTAAAGAAATCGGTAACTATGTCCTGTGTGTTAGATTCAGATCCAACAAGAAGCAGAAACCCAGACGGAGGTAGGGCAGGAAGTCAGTGATTAAGAAATGCTTGTGTTCTATAGTGCTGGGGAGCACCCAGACAGACCACAGTGCCACCTTGGCCTCAAGTACAGGAGACACCAAGGACAGGCTGGGCTGGCCAAGGCTATAAGGCGAGTGCAGCAAGGTGCCCGGAGGATGCCAAGGCCAAAGTGACTTTAGACTTATGCTGTGTCCCCAGAGACAAGCTCACCCTATGAGCCCTGCTGTGCGAACCTCTGGCTGGGAACGAGCACACCCTTGGGCATGACACAAAGGTGGCAGCTGATTTCAGGGTGCAGCTGGGGAGGGTGGGTCCCTCACGCCACGTCAGAGGGCTGGGAGGCCTCCCGCTGCTCCCCACCAGGTGGTCTGCTTGTGGATTCAAGTGTGGATGCTTCAAGACCGACAAAGTGATTCCTGGATCTTAAAATAAATTTTAGAATAAGCTTGTCAAGTTCTTAAAAATATCCTGATGCACTTTATGTTGGAATTGTATAGACTGAGAACTAATTTGGCAAGAATTTGTGTCTTTAAAATGTTAAACTTTGCCATTCAGAAACATCATGTTTTTTATTCAGATATATATTGTATAGTTTTTGTGGTTTCAAAAATTCTTCATGAAGCCTTGTGCATTCAGTGAGGTTAAACTTGAGGTGATTTGGAAGATGAATGGCTACTGAAAAGACTCGTCATCGTTTATCTGGTGTATTGTCCCTCAACACAACACTGCTGTGCTCTCTTTATATTTGATGTGCAGGAAAACATCCAATGACTTATTTTCTATTCACACTCTGTCCTCCATCATTTAAGTGGATGAGCTTCCTCTCTTTAAAGGGGCATTATTAACATAATACCTTCTCTATCCAGAGCGCTTAAGAGGGCTAGCAAATGAACCAAAGTACTTCAAGTGCTTCGTAAATGGAAAAAGGCTGTAGAGACTGGAGTTTTCACAGGGCTAGCGCAAAGTTAGTGGTTGAGACATGCTGTGAACCTTGGGTGGGGGAAAAGTGAGGTTTGGCTTGGGCTTGAGACCATCTGTTTGTGAGTCGCAGAGCTTCCTTCTCTTCCCAGCTGGCTACTGCTTTCATCAGGACAGGAGGCTGGTATTTTTAGAATTTGGGGAGTGCTCGCAGATGGTGGTCTTTGCCTTCAATCATTGACAGGATTGTACTGTACCATAGTAGATCTCACGGGGAAGCACCCTTGCTTCCTGAGTCAGGCTCTGTCATGACATCATGTTCTTTTACACAATGGTGAGTTCAATTTACTCATACTTTTTTTTTAGATGGATACAATCTTTTTATTTTATTTGTCTATATTTCTCTTTTTTTATTGTGGTGCTGAGGATTGAATCCAGTGCCTCACATGTGCTAGGCAAGTGCTCTAAGCCACAACTCCAGTCCCAATTTGCTCACATTTTATTAATTTTAATTCCTGTTCGTAGCAGAGAGACTCGTCATCTGGCGCCTGTGTGTGTGTATGGACCTGTCCTGGTACAGTTTTTAAACCAGGAGTGTGCCCAGGTGGACTTTGAGACCCAAAGCATCCTCCTCACACATTCCATATCAAAGAGTCCTGATGGCTTTTGAATATAGTCCCCTGGTAAGTCTCAGGCACCACCTGGCTTAAGCTTTAGCCTCTGCTTCACTTGACTGATGGGTTAAGGAAATGTTTTGACTTGACAAAAGCTTTGATGGACAGTTCTCAAGAAAGAAAATAGGGAGGATGAGAAAACAGTCATCTTAGCTGATGTGCTGAGCAAAGTGGACACAGCAGGGAGACACAACACTGGGCTAGGTAAAGCCCAGTATTGGCCTGGAGGAGGACGGGCCAGGGCAGGTGTGCAAGCCACAATGAGCATTTCTTCAACTTGAAGTTGGGTACATCTTCCTTGAGCTGCCCCTGCTGAAGAGGGCCATGGGCATGCTGGGAGCCCTCAGCAGAAAGCCAGGTCCACTGGCCCTGAAGGCCACTGAGTCGTCATTCCCACCTATCAGGCCCAGTTCTCAACTCCCCGCACCAGAAGCAGGGAGGTAGGTCCCAGCCGATGCACCACTGACCAAGAAAAAGGTCAGGAGAAGACCCCACGTTTTACAGCCCAGCTGGTCTGTTTGCAGAAAGAAATTTGCTGACTCTTGGAGCAGATGAGGCTTCCAACAGGACAAGACGTCACTGTGAACTTGATCTTGAGAAGTGATAGCAAATGATGTCAGGCCAAACTGCACCCTGCCAAGCCCCGACATGCTTCCCAGAGACAGGAGGTCGTCACGTCACCACGAAGCCTTCCTCACACCCAGTAGACTGCGGAAAGGAGTGCTCTCCAGAAACCCAGCTGCCATCCCTGCTCTTCCTCCTGACCTTCGGTGGGAGACGAGACCTCACACTGGGGCCAGCTGTCCTATTGGATCATCTTGCAAAAGAGATAAAGATCTCTTGCCAGAGTAGTGTTGGAAATTCAGATGCCAGAGTCTAGAGGAGAAAGAGAGGTAGTGAGAGGATGCAAGAGCCTGCCTCAGGAGGTGCAGTCGGGTCATCAGGACACACCTGGAACCTGGGAGCTGGGGAGGTATCTGGTTAAAGGAGAGCGAAAGCTACGTGCTGGGTGTGGCTCTGTGAGGAGGTGCTGCCCAGCATGTGCAGGGCCTGGGTTCCAGCCCGAGCTCCGCAGGCTGTGAGCAGAGTGTGCACACTGGCTTAAATGTGATGAAATGGCTGGGGCTGACCTGGAGGTGAGGCACATGATGCCCGCTCTGAGCTGGCCTTTAAGAAGATGTCTCCAGCTGCACATCCTAAAAGCAGCTGTGTTTCCTGGAGAGGTTGGTAGCCTGGGGCTTGCTTCTAAGCTGCTTCAGTGTGGCATGAAATCCTGAGTGATCATTCTCACTATCAAGTCCAGTTTGTCAAATTCTTCCAGTTTGCTCTTCTTAAACAGAGGGGTGATAATAATGTGTCCTGTGCAAGATGATATGAGCCTGTGGGATGGGAAGCACTTGCGAATCCACAGAATCCACAGGTCAGCAGGAAAACGTAGGCTGTCGTTCCTCCTCCGGCCTTGCTTTGCTGGTCATCTGGACCATGCTGTTTGTTTGAGGAACCATAACAGCCATGGAAGTGGCTGTGAATCCTGTGCTCAGTTGCTGGATTCTGTGGAGGGTACGGGAACTTGCCGCAATCCTGGGCAGGGACATGGGCTATGATGCAGGTGGACGGGCATAGGCACTGAGTGTCCCCACAAACAGCAAGCTCAGGAGAACCAGCCTCTGACACACATAACTGCACACGTTCTGCAAGTGCTGCACCTGGGGCCATGAGCTGCCCATCAGGAGAGGCGTGGTAGCATTCATGCACACGTGGGCTAAAGTAAGCAAGTTGTCCTTGTGCTGAGGATGCCCTGTGATTCCTGCAGAAACTGTGCCCATGTCACATGTGTTTTCCCCAAAGCCTAAAATGTGTTAGGGCCTGACCCCAAACAAAGATGCAGACAGCAACCCTTCTCCAGCCCCGGGCCATCTTCCTCCAGGCTGCTCTTCTTCCCAGAAGGAGCCGGGCTCCTCAGCAGTAGCGCTGCAGTGTTTGGGGCTGGAGGGTCCCCACAGTGCCATCCTACACATTGTAGAGGCACCCTGACCTCCACTCAGGGGATGCCAGGAGCATCACTCACAGCAGCTGTGACATCAGAGATGTCCCCAGATGTCACCAACAGCCCCCTGGGGCCAAAGTTGCCAATGCTTGAGAGGGTGCAGGATAGATAGGTCAGCTGAGCTGGTTAGTGACCTTGAGCAAAACTGAGGCTCAGAGGACCCAGCGTCCTCTCTCTGGAGCAGAGCTATGAGGACCCCAAGAGCAGCAGAAGTTGGGATCCTGTCTGGCTGGCCGTCTCCTGATCGTCTTCACCATGAAGGAGTGGGCACTGGCCAGCTGAGCTGGGCATGTACCAGCCTGGGTGGACTTGGAGCTACAGTCCAGGCAGAACGGGCTCTGCAGGCAGCCTCCAGCCAGAGGACTGAAGCACCATGCTTCCTCTCTGCAGCCACCCCAGCTGGTGGCATCCAGGACGGCAATGGTGACAGGTCTGCCAGGCCACTCAGTACCGGCATACAGTAGCCTGCTCAGCCGCTTGTGCCCGCTGTTCCAGCTCAGAGGACTGATCTCAGCATCTGCCGCTCACAGTCAGCTTCAGGCCTGGTGTGCTTCTGGAGCCATTTTGATTTTGTTATAATACTGAGCACATCCCTGTTCAGGGGGCATCTCTGGCCACAGTCCTTGATCCTCCACATGTGCACATGCTCTCTAACGTGACTATGCGTGCGGGGGTTTCTTTTGGTCCACCTCCCACTCTGCCCTGGAGTAATCCCAGCATCAGAGCTAGGGTGTCCTCTCTGCTGACTGCCTGCTGCGGGGCTCCTCCCTCCTCGGGTGGGCCGAGTGGGGCTGCCCTGTTTCCCAGCCCTGACCGACCCTCGCACCCCTCTCTCCCGGCAAGGACAGAGCCCATTCCAGCTAGGCTGGGGCAGGAGCCGTCATTCCTCAGCGATTTCCTGTGAGCGCCATACCCAGTAGTGCTGCAGGTGTCCCAGAGCCCTGCTTCCCGCCACCCACCCTGTCCCACCCGCCTCTTCATTCTCTCAAGAGAAAAAGGCAGGTAATGAAACAACTTCCTATAGGACATCTCCATCTGTGAGGCCCCAGGCTGGGGATGCTGAAGGTCATTCCAATAGCACAGCATTGAGCTCTACGCTGTGTCGTGTCCTTTCCTGGGAGGACAGAAAGGGCGACTGACATGTGCACTCAGGCCTCAGGTGGGGGCTTGAGCATCTGAGCAAGGCTCCGTGGAAACCTGGTTTTCCCAGGAGGAGTAAGCAGGGGCGAGCCACCCTGCAGACCGGGCCACTCTGCCTGCGCCTTGCTGTGCCTGTGGGTGCTGCGAGTGTGTGGCAGGCCTCTGTGCACTGTACCCCTCCCACATCTGGAGGGCTGCTGCTCTGGGCCTGTATGAGGCTGGGTATCCCTGACACTTGCCCGAGCAGTTCCCCACTTCAGTGCCCAGCGCCCACCCCAGACAGCAACATCTCCAGATGTCTTGGTGAGAGCGAAGCAGGCCTGAGTCATGACTGACGGCCTCCACTCCTGGCAGTAGCCCTCCTGCTAGGCTGCCAGTCTCACCTGTCCCATGACTGCCTCTCAGTGCCTCCCAGGTGACTGCCTCTCAGTGCCTGCTCACAGCCCCAGGAAGCATTTGCTCTGCAAGGCAGGATCCTCTAAGCAAGGCAGCTTCCAGCATCTCCTTCTGGAAGGTTCTGGGCTCTTCAGGCCACAACACCCTGAGCCCTACCTGACCAGCCCAGCTGCTCCTACTTCCCAATCTGCTCTGGTTCAAAGCCTCAGCATCTTCTCAAGGGAGTTCCAGGAGGAAATGAATGACGATGGTATCTCTCAGGGTGAGAAGCTAAGCCAGCAGTCACTGGGACTGTTCCCTGATGTGAGGTCTAATGTGCTGCGTTGGTCAGACTTCGGCTCCATGAGCCGGCTCATTAAGTCCTTAGGAGCAGAGGTCCCTGGAGATTCTCGTCCACCCCTGACGTGGGGATTCTCTTGTCCAGTCCAGCACCATCCAGGATGCTGTTTCCTGTACTTGCCTCACAACTACCCCTCAGGGTGTTGGTAGTGACTATGTAGAGTGTGGTAATAGAAGTAAGGGGCAAAGAGGGACTGTCCTCGGGTGCAGAAGTGGCTTTTCCAAGCCCACTCCCATGTCAACCAAAACAAAGGCCCGGTCCTCGAGCAAGTTCCCCAGGGTGGCAGCCCTGTCCCCACCCAGGTACCGCTTGGTGACCTACGGGCAAGGTGGCAAGCACAGCAGTGGGAGCAGCTGGAAATGGGAAACTAGGCCCTACCCCAGGCACTGGACAGGGCACGCTGGGGATGAACGTGCTCCCAGAACCCACTTCAGTCTTCCTCTCTGAGTCTGGTTGTGGGATCCAGTTTCTGTTGTGAGTGGCGCAGTCCACAGATAACACCCAGGGACACAGGTGCAGCTTGGCCAGCATGGTCCCCTCCTGAGAGAGAGGGCAGAGGCCTGGGGTGCTGTCCTGAGTGCACAGGTGGGAGATGAGGGAGGTGGCCCCACACTGGGCACCGACAAGGACATGAACCCGGCTCCAGGACGTTCGTACTCTGAGGCGAGTCCAGAGTTGGCTCCGTTCCCTGCCGGATTGGCCTACATTATTAAGATAGTTCTTCAGTGGGAGACTCAGGCCTGGTCTTAATGCAGGATCTGGGCAGGCCTGATGGCAGTCAGCAGTGACCACTTTGTCTTGCAGCCTGGACGCCTTCCTGCATGGCCTCCACGCCCTCTTCAAGGGTGACTTCAGGGTGACGGCACGGGATGAATGGGTGTTTGCTGACATGGACCTTCTGCACAAAGTTGTCGCTCCTGCCATCCGAATGTCCCTGAAGCTGCACCAGGTAAAGAGTGCAAGCCAGAAGCTGCAGAGGGAAAATGGCCTTGGACCCTGCAGGCCCCTCTTTCTGCAGGGCACTGGGGACACTTCCTTGCTTGTGACTCACAGGGAGGCCACCAGAGAGTCTTGGCATTGGCCAAAGATGATTTGCCCTGAGGAGCTGCTAGGAGGAGGGAGTTGTCCCTAAAAGAAGAGAGGTCCTGGCCAGGATCAGAGACACTAGAGTGCCCAGCCCATATCTGATAGGCCCAGGGGTCTGTGTCCTGAAGCTCCTCCCTAGGACATTCCCTTGGTCATGGCCATGAGATGAGGGGAGGCAGACGGGTGGAGGCAGAACATAGCTTTGGAGGCTATCTGCACTGACCCTGACCAGCAGGGCTGCTGACGGGCCCTGGGCTCCCCACACCAGGACCAATTCACCTGCCCAGATGAGTATGAAGACCCTGCGGTGCTCTACGAGGCCATCCAGTCCTTTGAGAAGAAGGTAGTGATCTGCCACGAGGGAGACCCTGCCTGGAGGGGCGCCGTGCTCTCTAACAGGGAGGAGCTGCTAACTCTGCGACATGTGGTGGACGAGGGTGCCGATGAGTACAAGGTGGTCATGCTGCACAGAGGCTTCCTGAGCTTCAAGGTGATCAAGGTAGGCGCACCTCCCCCACAGCGTGCCCCACCCCCTCAGCGTGTCCCCAGGAGCTGCCGGGAGCAGCAGCAGCCACGCAAGGGCCCTGGTGCAGAGGAGTGGCCCAGATCAGTGCTGGGCAGCAAGCAAGGCTGGGCCAGACACTGGGAGCCACAGGGCCAGTGCCCCATGGTAAAGCCAGTGTGGTGACCACTTGGGCCAGGAGTCCTGGCTACAATGCTTTAGACGGGGGTCAGGATCTGGCTCTGCTGGACTTCCTAAGCCTCTGGCATTCTCCAATGGCTTGTTCCTGAAGCGAGAGAACCAGCCAGACCTCTCCTTTGATACAGGTTCGAACCACCTCCTAAAACAGAGCCTTATTTCCTTTCCTTGCCCCTCAGTTTCCTCCATGAAAATGGCATCCTCTCTGTGTCGTGGGACTGACTGTGATGAAGCCTTAGGCCTCAGTGTCACAGTCACAGATACCCAGCCCAGAGCCCCGACTGCTGGCTGTGGGATAGACCACAACGGGAAGTGGGCTGCCCGCTTCCCGCTTCTCTCGTTGTCGCCCACCTGCAGGTGAACAAGGAGTGCGTGCGCGGGCTCTGGGCCGGGCAACAGCAGGAGCTCATCTTCCTCCGCAACCGCAACCCAGAACGCGGCAGCATCCAGAACAACAAGCAGGTCCTGCGGAACCTCGTCAACTCCTCCTGCGACCAGCCCCTGGGCTACCCTATGTATGTCTCCCCGCTGACCACGTCCTACCTGGGGACGCACAGGCAGATGAAGCACGTGTGGGGCGGACCTGTCACCTTGGACAGACTGAGGGGATGGTTCCGGGCCAGGTGGCTCAGGTAGGATTGGGCCTCTCTGGGGTACTGGAGGGCGGGGTGACCATCACAGAGTTACAGGAACGAAGTGCTTAGACAAACCAAGGCTGAGACCTCACTGGGTGGCAGGGATCGAGGGGGCCCAGTGGGGCGCAGCAGAGCAGGGGCTGAGCGTCTCTCCCTGCAGCATGCGCAAGGACTGCAGCGTGGGACAGCACAGCAGGGGCAACATCGAGGACATGGACGGAGGTGGAGCCCCTGCAGGGGGCAGCTGCGCACCAAGTGGAGACAGCAGGGAGAGCAGCACGGAGCATGCCCGGAAAGGTGGCCCCCAGCACTGGACCTCATCCCGCGAAGGGGCCCAGAGGACAGGTGGGTGCAGCAGGGCCTGCCCTCGGTGCCACAAACTCCCCTCTAAATTAAAAACAAGCGCTAGCCACAGCAGCTCAGAATCCACACTCCTACAGAGATCTGCTCAGAGCAAACCTCTGCGTCATTTAGGTCCAGCTTTGGTCACCTTGCTCAGTAGTCACTGCCTTCCCTTCCAGCCCTCTCGAATGTCCTTCTTGGGTCTGGCTGTGTTGTGGCTGCGTCCTCTCTTTCTATGCAGAGAGGCCTCTGCCCTCCTTCCAGAGGACAGCAACAGAGAGGGAGGTACCAGCAGATGGGAGCATGGGGGTGGCCAGAGCTGAGTCTAAACTTTAAAGCCTGTTGAACTGATGCCCACACAGGCTCGGCCAGATGGCGGAAGCTCTGAAACTCACTGGTGGTGCTGTTCTGGGAGGAGGATGGTTGGGCTGGAAAGGAGAGCCGAGGGTTTGCAGAGGACGAGTCCTGAGGACACGGGGCAGGCAGGCGCTCTGTCCTGGTCCTGCTGGGCCTTGCCTTGGCCCTCCACGACCTGTGAGTGGCTTCATCTCTGGCCTCGGTTCTTCCTTCCTCCACTTCCAGCAGCATTTACGAAGCACCTCCGCGCATGCTGCCCCTGCCAGTTCTGCCCCACCAGCTCTGCCCCACCAGCCCTGTCCCTGCCAGCTCTGCCCCACCAGCCCTGTCCCTGCCAGCTCTGCCCCACCAGCTCTGCCCCTGACCAACTGGAAGGACAGGCCTGCCTGGAAGAGCCCAGAGCAAGGCAGAACAGGAAGGGAGGCGATGAGAGTATTGAACATGGACAAGACAGATGGACGGATGGACAAGAGATTGAGATGGATGGTGGGCAGGAGATAGATGATGGACACAGAGATGGATGAGAGAGAGAGAGTCAGACAGGTGAGAAATAGGGAGAGGTGGGCAGCAGATGGTATATAACAGGTGGGTGATGGATAATGGAGAGGTGGATGACAGGTGGGAGTAGACAAAAAATTGACAGAGGATGGACAGGTAGGCAGGTGGGTAGGTAGATAGGGGCATGGCCGAAGAGCTCCCTCCCCAGCTGCCTTCCCTCCACCAAGGACAGCATCCCCAGGCCTCTGGACTGCCCATAGATAGCATCTTGCATATATTTGAGTCTGTCCTCGAGTGCTGCTGCGTGGGGACATGCTGAGGGCTGCGGGGCACAGGCTAACTGACCTCTCCAGGACACTAATGTCTAGGTGCATTCGCTGTGCCCACCTTCAGATGAGAACACAGGCACAGAGGGGCAACTCCCTACCCTAAGGCACCCAGCTAGTAAGTGGCAAGCCTGGACATGCAGCAGGATGTCCAGAATCTGCAGTCCTAACCCTGTGGCTGTCCCGTGGTCCTGGCCTGGGATGCTTCCTCTGCTGAACTGCCTCCCCAGCCTACAGAGAACCCTGATGCCTGGAACATGCTCGCCTCTGGTGCTGCCTCTGATGTTCCCTCTGCCTCTGGGAGAGTCCCCGCACCATGACTCTGTCATGTCCCCTGGCTGGCAAGGGCCCCAGGGACCTTCCTTCTGGCCCCACAGGCAGGCAAAGCAGTCACCTGGTTCTTCCTGAGGCAGACAGCCAAGTTCTGTGCTATGGCAGGGGAGGGGACAGAAGTGGGGCAGGGGCAGTCAAGTTCCTCCCTCGTTCTGCAAGCTTCCTTACCAGAGGGAAAGTGGCCTGATGATGTCCTGAGCTAGTGCCCAGCAGAGGAGCGAGAGCTGGAGGGGGGAGGGAGGGGAGGCTCCCGGCCTCTCTGGCCTTCCTGCAGCTGGAGGACGCACGTGTCCCTGGCACCCTCTCCAGGGCAGCTTTCTTCCTGCTCAGGTTGGTTCTTCTCCCTCGGCCCAGAGTGTACCTGGCAGGTCTGCGGGGCCACCACATCCAGGCCAGAGCCCAGTGGCTCAAGCAGCAGGGACTTCTTGTCCCACAGACTGAAGGCTGGATGTCCCAGGTCAAGGGGTCACAGGGCCATGAGAGAGAAGCCATTCCAAGTCCCTCCCCTGGCTTCCAGTGGTTGCCAGCCATCTGTGGTGCTCCGTGGCTCTCTGTCTCTGTCCCCATGTAGTGTCTGTGTCCAAACATCCCCTTTCTAAGGATACTGTGGACTGGAGGCCCACCCTGCCTGGTGTGGCCTCCTCTTAATCCACCTGATGACCCATTTCCATGTAAGGTTGCCAGGAGAGGAGCGGGGTTCGGGTTTCTTCATGTGGATGTGGAGGGACCTGCACACCCGTCACAGAGCCTGAGCCTTCCCCTGTCCTCTGGCCTCTCCCTGAGCACTCTTGACCTCTCACAGCTGAGCTGGGCCTTTCCTACTGGCCTCCTCTGCCATACAGATTCCTCCCGTCCCCCTCAGGGCCCTGTCCCCTTGGATGTGCCTCTCCCACCTCACACATCTCCTCTGATCACCAGCAGCACCTCAAATGCTACCTCACCCCCGAGGCCCCTGCCCCTGCCTAGCCTCACCCTCCTGCCTCCCCTCTGCCGAACCACATCTGTTTTCCATGGTCAGAGCTATCCCATGATGGGGCCGAGCTGCTACCCTGCACTCAGGGTGCTGGCCACACAGTGGGGCCTGCCTGACCTGTAGAGCCTGAGGTAGGCACCTGCAGAGCACGCCACTCTTCCAGTGCCCCATACCCTACCCAGGGAAGGATGCACACCCTGCAGGAGGGCCTGCACCCACCCCAGGAAGCAGGCCTGGGGAAAGGCTTGTGCACGCCCCTGTCCCCACAGCTGGGGGCTGAGTGGGCCCCTAAGTGCCAGGTAGGGGCTGCACAGGGGCTGGTCCTGTGTTCAGCTGATACTAGCAGTGGCCCCTGAAGCTGACCCAATGGCATGAAGCTTCCCCAGAGGGCCAAGGCTGAGCTCTTAGGCTCAGGATCTCCAGGTCCACCGGCTGTTAGGGTTGTCATCAGAACCAGATGAAGTGGGGCCGTAAGCACTGACCCTGTTGGCTCTCCAGAGTGCATCATGCCAACCTGCAGGACTCTGCACCCAGAAGGCTCTCAGGAGACCAAGCAGGGTGCTTTCCTTGGGATGCTTGGTGACAGGGGCCTGGCTATGCTGAGCTGGAAGGGCCTGGGCAGAGGGGCCAAAGGCAGCTGACCTGTGTCCTCCTTGAGAGGAAGACCATGCCTGGGTCCCCTGTAGACCCTTAGCACAGCCAGACCGTCCCCAAAGGTCTGCTGAAGGCACACGCCATGGGACAGCCCCTCCAGAACACTGTAAATCCCCAAGGGGCCAGTGAACTAAGGAGAGGTAGTAGGCAGACATCCCAGGGCAGCTGGCAGGGGATACCCCACTTGCCCTCCCATATTGCTGAGCTGAGCACATGCAGACTTCCCAGGCTTTGCCACCCCCAAGTGTGACCCTGTGTGACCCTCTTGTCTGAAGCCCACGTGGGGTCCTCCTGCAAGGGCACAAACAACACTTCCTGGGTGGGGGTGGGGGCAGCCGGGTGGGGCTGCGTCCAAGCCACTGTCCCAAGAATGGCTCGTGTGCTAGGGGATTCTGCACACACCCTGAGCAGAGCAGTGCCTGAGGGGACAGAGACCAGAGAGGGTGAGTGCCCTTTGTCCCCACTCTGGCTAAGCTGGGAAGGGGAGTTTGCTGGCTCCCATGGTGGTTCAGTCAGTGCTAACCCCCCCACCCTGGCTGTGTGCCCTACGTCCACGGCCCTCACAGTTAGATGACCCTCCTACACACTGTGAGTACCATGTTGGAGCTGGGCCTCAGAGACCATGTGCCTCCTCAGGGTCCCACGCTGCGGACCCTCAGACCCAGTGAATGGCAGTGCTGGGCGCTGAGGTGACAGAAACAGCACAGGAGTCCTTTGCTTCCGGAAGCTGGGCAAAGGGCAGGCAGGACCTCACACAAAGCACATGGTGTCCAAGTGCCAGGTGAGAGCTGGGCAAGGGAGGCCCTCAGAGTGGGGACCTGCCCCTAGGAGGGGCAGGACAGGCTCAGTAGGTATCGGTGAAGGAGCAGTTCTGAAGGACGGAGGGCAGTTCCTTCCTAGTGACCAAGGCAGGGGCCCCGTGTCCATCCCTTCCCTGCTCAGTTCCTACCACATACCCCAATTCCAAGCTCTTGCCAGATGCCCATCCGGATGCCTCCCCAGGCCCTGGGCCATGCGTCTGTGATCGGGTGCCCCACACTCCGCACCGCTGCCCAGCCTTGATGTTCCAACCCCAACTAGGAGCTGATGGCCAGCTACCTTGCTGGGGTGAAGTGTGTGTCACGGCTGGAGGACAGGAGGCTGGGACCTCTCCCGGCACAGCTAGAAACCCATCCCTACCTGGTCCCAAGGTAGAGAGGGAAGCTCCTGCTCCCAGGGCTGAGGCTTTCAGATGTCTACCAGAGACCAGGGACAAGAAACACAGAGCGTGACTTATGTCACACTTCCATTCATGTTCAAGGCTCCCTGGGAGCCCTCATGTGACAACACAGTGGCTGGCAATCAGTGAGACCACAGAACTAGGGTCCTGGAAGCAGAGATGGACACAGCGTGGTCTGCCTGCTTCTTGAAAAATTAAAATAAAAAAAATAGCAACAAAAAATACATCTGAAGCAAAGACATGCAGGAGGGTCCTTGCCCTGCAGACACACAGCAGGGTGCTTGTCCCTTTGTCCCTGGCATTAGCAGGAAAGCCCCTGCCAAGTGCAGGTGGTCTGTGGGGCATCGAAGGCACCGGTGGTTGGACAATGTGGAGGATTTGGGGAGGGGCTCAGCCTCTCACAGACAGAGGCCTGGGCATGATGGGCTCCAAGGAACCAGCACGTCATCGTCCTGCTCTCGATTCTGACTCATCCTTTTTTCCCCTCTTTTTATTCCTTCTGGAAGTTCAACACATGCCATCACTCAGCAGGCTCCTCTAGGCCGTGGATTGCTGCTCTGTGGCACAGGTGGTGGGCACCAGGCCAGGGCAAGCTCACCCCCAAGGGGCCAGGGCCAGTCCTGGGGACTGCATGCAGTCCCACAAGCTGGGCCCCCACTTTCTCAGCCTGCAGGTGGGACAGAGTGAGGTGGGGTACCCATGCCTTCTGGAAGCAGAGACACCCACCATTGAAGCATCCAAATTGGCATGCAGTCAACGAGAGGTAGCTGGCCCTTCAGTGAGAAAGCCCGGGGGAGAAGAAGCAGGTGGACAGCTCCTGGGCGCTCCATGGGACCTTTATTCCCTGACGGGCTCTATCTCAAAGGCTGTCCCTGCTCAGGTTCTCATGTAGACATATAAAAACATTTCTAATCTCTGGGTACCCAGCTAATAACCTGGTACTTAAACTCTCTGTGCTAGTCAGCAGGTGGGAGCAGCTTCAGAAGACGAGCTGTGAGGTCATGGTGCTGTCGTAAGGTCATGACAGCACCGTGAGGTCACCAGCTGCCCATCAAGAATAAACTTTTTTTGTTGTTGTAAGTTATAACATGGACACAATGCCTTTATTTTGTTTGTTTATTTTTTTGTGATGCTGAGGATTGAACCCAATGCCTCACATGTTCGAGGCAAGGGCTCCACCACTGAGCCACACCCCAGCCCAAGATGACCTTTTAAAACAGCGCCTGGGGACTGGACATGCTTGTCATGGAGCCCAGCATTGCCACGAAAACCCGACGTGCTCCCAGATGCTGGGCGTATGCACGACGCCAGGGCACAGGAAGACCCACTAAAATGCCCCTCCTCAGAGGCACAGGGCTGAGTCTTTGCAGCAGTCCAATCCTTCCCTCAAGAATGGTCTTGCTTAGACAAGTCTCAGCAAGAGCCAGGGAGGGAGGAGGGATGGCTGGCAAAGGGCATCCGGCCACAGCAGGCAAAATGGCCACCAGAACCGAGGCCTGGGCCTGGCAGATATGTGGGTGTCAGGCACCTGAAAGACCCCGACCTCAACAGGAATGTCTAGAGAACAAAGTGCCCAGTACGTGGGTCCAAGCTGCCTCCCCGTTTCAAGGCAACTGAAAATGACCAAACTCTGCCTGTTTTCCTGTATTACCAAGATGACCAGATCAGCACAGGAACCTAGGTCCTGGGTCAGAAACAAGCTCAGATCTGCTCTCTGCAGCCAAGGTCCCTGTCTGGGTTTGCCTGGACTGAGGAGGTGCAGGACCTTCAGTGGCAATATCAGGAAAGTGCCGGGCAAACCCAGCAGGTGGGTCACCCTGGCCACAGTTCCCCTCCCACCCCACCCTTGGCTGTCAGCACCCTTAGCGAGTCTTGCAGTCCTCAGGGCCTCGACTGGGGGAAGGACCAGGCCGGTGGACAGTGAGCTCCCAGGCCTTGTCCTGGCCCTGTAGGGTGACTTCCTGGGCTCCCTGGCCTACAGCACCACATAGATACTGACTTCCCTGGCCACCCATTAAAATGATGAAGTTTTTAATTTTATTCTTAATCTCACATATTTATACATACTTATGGGGGTATGGTCTACACTTCAATACGCGTCCATGATGTGTGATCATCAAACCAGGGTAACTCTCATTTCATCTCCTCTAACATCTGTCGTTTCTGTGTTGTGGACCCTAAAGTTCTTCTACCCAGTTGTTTTGAAATGCATCACAACCACTGCTGACGGTTGTCTTCTCCTGTGCCTTCCCTCATCTGCCTGATTGGTACCATCCCTAACCCCAGTGGAGAACATGCAGACCCCATCTCCTCACGTGCCTCCCACCCAGGCCTCGCATGGACCAACAGTGCCCTCCTCTCCACACAGGCAGGAGGAAGGGCCGGAGCCAGTCCGTCCAGGCACACCCGGCCCTGAGCCAGAGGCCACCCGCCCTGAGCTCCTCAGGGCCCATCCTGGAGAGCCGCCAGGCCTTCCTGCAGACCTCCACATCAGTCCACGAGCTGGCCCAGCGGCCCTCAGGCAGCCGGCTCTCCTTGCACACCTCTGACGCCTCCCTGCACTCTCAGCCACCACCTGTTACCACCACAGGCCACCTGAGTGTCCGTGAGCGGGCGGAAGCACTCATCCGATCCAGCCTGGGATCCTCCACCAGCTCCACCCTCAGCTTCCTCTTCGGCAAGAGGAGCTTCTCTAGCGCGCTGGTCATTTCTGGGCTCTCTGCCGCAGAGGGGGGGAACACCAGCGACACCCAGTCCTCCAGCAGCGTCAACATCGTGATGGGCCCCTCGGCCAGGGCCGCCGGCCAGGCCACACGGGTAAGACCGGTGATCTCTTGCCTGTGCTGCAGTGCCATGGCCTCTGGGCCCCACCTCCTGCTGCAGGACCCCAGCTCCTCTGCAGGGCTCCCAGGGCAGCAAGTGGCTAGACACAAAGCTGCTCGGTGCTAAGCCATAGTAAACAGCAAGCCCCTACAGAGGCTAGCAGAAGGGCATCCTGGACCCTCAGCCCAAGGGTGGGGAGCAGGCACCCCCACCCTAGCAGAAGCAGGCTAGCTCCTGCCTCAGCTGTCCAGCCTGAGGGAGAGGACAGGATAGCAGCACCAGGGTTTAGCTATTGTAGTCCCCAGCCCTTCAGTCTACCTTTAAAGCTGTGGGCGGGCAGCCACTGTCAGATATCTCAATACTAGAAAGTGAACTCTAAGGACCCTGAGCAGATACACTGTCAGTGTCCAGAGTCCAGGCTGGGTGACTTGCCTGCCTGACGAGTCAGGGCAAGGGGCCTCAAAGTGGGAGGCCCCACGGGCTCCTGCCTGGAGGTCATCAGGGACCCCCTTCCAGGTGCAGTCATTTGGAGATGGGGGTCACCCCTGAGCACCCTCAGAGGTGCCCTGCTGCCCCTCCACGATCTCCTCCAGGGGTACCAAGGCTAGGCCAAGTGACCCAGGAAGAACCTGGGGCCCAACAAAGGCATGTCCCCCGTGGAGGCCACTCAGGCCTCCTGGAGCCCCAGGCCTTGCGGACCCAGAGGAGAGGCAGGTGGTCCAGGAGACTTCCCAAGCTGGGTGTCCAGATGAATGCTTGTTCCCCATCCCCAGCAGGAAGGCCACATCTGAGGGTGGTTCTGGGAATCTGGCATACTCCCTTCCCTGTCTCCAACAAGCCTCCAGAACCCAAGGCCTCCATGTCCCTGGGCCAGCCTGCAGTGCTGTTGTCGCCCCGGAGCTGGGGCCGAGCATGAGGCGGAGCTGCCTGGGACCCAGGAGAGGACCACACGGCGACCTCCTAGGCCACCTCCTTCTAAGAAAGGACTGGCCTTCGGAGTCCCCATGAGACATGCAGCTTCCATGGCACTTCCTACCCTCAGTCGTGGCTTGTCCCCCCTTCAGGGCCTGCTTTCAGGGACTCCACAACCCCAGCCCCCGTTCCCCTGCTGGGGCAGGATGCGGGTGGGGGACAGGAGCCTGGGTGCGAGCCTGTGCTGAATGTCCCTGCTTCTCTCCTCTCTGGAAGCACTTCTCAGAGCCCTGCGAACCCCCAGATGCAGCCGAGCAGGGGCAGCTGCATGACGGACGGCTGGCGGAGGCTATGGCAGAGAACCGGGGGCTGATCTGCAGGAGAGCAAGCCAGGAGGACATGGGCCTGGACGACACGGCTTCACAGCAAAGCGCCTCAGATGAGCAATAGCCAGCACATCTGGCCGGAGAGTTCGTCCTCCGCAGCCCTCCTCTGTCCTCCCCTTACCCCAAATCGAAGAGCCCAGCTGCGATCCCTGGGGTCTCCTCCCAGGAAAAGCAAGAGCTGCTCAGAAAACACTGACTTTATCTCAGGTTCTTGAAAAACGACCCACGTGACGGTGGCGGGCTAGGGGAGGGAGAGGCCCCCTCCCCTAGCACTGCACAAGAGCCCACGCGTCAGACAAAAGCCATCTCATACCTTAGACCAACTAGACCAAGTAGAGCCCGTGATTAACTCCCTTCTGCCCTAATGGAAGTAAGGCCACTGCATGCTGAATCACTGGCATCTCCCACTCGTCAATGCCCTCACTGCTCTGTCACCACGAGGAAGAGGTGGACCACAGGGCGGGAGGCCACCAGCTGTCCAGGTGCACTGCGGCTGATTCATAGAGAAGACCTCCTCTCTCCCCAGGCCCATGCAGCAGGCAGTGCAGACAGCACAGTTCCCACAGCCCATGACAGTGCATGCGGTCACAGCTCCAGCGCCCTGTGCGCAGCCAGGCAGGGCCAGGATGCCAGGGTGGAGGCGGGGCACGGTGAGCCATGGGGGAGCCTCATGGTGCTCCTCCACCCAGGCCCAGGATTGGCCTGGCCGTGCTCCCCATGCGCCCCAGGCCCATGTACTGTCTTCCACACTGAGCAACCCCCCCACCCCCCAGCACAAGCACACTGGCACAGCCTTCGTCCTAAGAATTAAAATGTTTACAGCTACAGCCGCATCTGTCTGGTGCTTGAGTTCTGCTGAGATGTCTGCCATTTCGAAAAATCTGTCCCACGTGGTGAGAGTGAATTTGGGGCAAAAGCTGACATTTGGGACTTTTTTTCCCTCAAGACCCCCTGGGTAAGGCAGAGACCTGTGTTCCTGCTGGCATGTAGGAGGGTCAGGGGTCCAGAAATAGTACATGGGAACATGATGCTGTCCTGCTGGGCCACCCTGTGGGGACGGCAGGAGTTAGAAAGGAATATAGTCCCGAAGAGTCACAAAATGTCCTCGAGGCATTTTGGCCCTGGAGACTGGGGCAGAGGACAACAGTCTCCCTATCCCTCGGCCCAGGCACTAATGCCTCCTTCTCTGTTTTCGAAAGCTGAGGACCAGTGATTACTGGCAGTAGGTAGGCTCCACAATGAGAGGCGAGTCATGGCTCCACAGGCCCCAGAGACCCAGGCTCGAGTTCTGTTTATACATCACAGCGGTTTGACCAATGGGACGCTGATGTCACCTGCAGCAGTTCTCTAAGTGGCTAACCAAACTTGGCTGGGAGCCCCCCAAACACTGTTGGGCCCTCGGGACTAAGCATGGCCTGAGATGTGAGTGAAGCCCTGCCCTGGGTTCTTTGAGTTCAGTGAGAAGAGACCGCAGTCAGTCTGGGGCATAGTCAGCCACTCCTGGGGACCCAGAGCAGAGCAGATGGGGACTCCTGAGGAGGGGGTAGGACCCACCTGCAGAGAAGTGTGCATGGGAGGTGAGGCCTGGTGCACCCTCTCACCCCCATGGGCTGCTCCTCACCGTGCTGCCTGCTGTGCAGGAAGGAGCTTGGGCATCCTGAGCATGCATGCTGAGGTGGGGGTGCCCACGGGCATCACCAAGAGGGGCATGGCACTGGAGTCACTGTGGCTGTGCAAGCTGCACTGACTGTCAGCTGCAGCTTTGTGTTCAATCCTGGCACAGGACAGACGTTCACACCCACAGCTCAGGAGCTTGTGCCCTGGGCCTTCAGGCACTCGCTTGGCCGCAGCAGAGTGCTTCCCACCAAGGTTGGGTTGGCACTTACTGCCAGGGCACTCACAAGTTCTCCCAACACACAGCTGTTTTCTGTATTTGAACCCTGGATGAAAAGTTCCCTCCTCAAAGTGACGTAACACTATGCATGTTGTGTTGTGTGGAAGTCAGGAGGCCAAGTTCTGCACCATGTTGCGCACCTGCCTGACAAATGCCTCTCAGACGCCCAACACCCAACATCTTGCTGCCTCTGAGATCTGCAAGCGCCTTGACCCCTGTACCCTCCCTGTCCACCCAGGTCCAGGTGCTATACACCTGCCCTTGGCACCCAGGTGCCATTCTCCTGGACAAGGCATCCTGCCACACCAGACAGAAGGGAGGGAGGGAGGGGCAAGGCATCCCACCAACACCAGCGCCCTGGGATTTGGGGTGGTTGGGACAAGCAACTGCACTGGGAGCCTCTCCCTGTCGGCCAATTTAAGAGGCTTGTTCCTCCCTCCACGAGTCACCCCATTCAGAGCTGAGAGGAGTCCATCTGTAAAACCTTGCATGTGGTGTGGCTGGTAGCAGAACTGCTGAGGACAGGAGGGATCGTGGGCAGCAAGCCAGTCCCCAACTGGTTCTGCATCACACAGCCTCTTGTTCCCGCCAAAATTCTGCACACGAGCGGCACCACGTCAGCCCCTTATGTCGGGATCCAGGCCAGCTGCAGACCCATGGTGCCCTCCTCGAGCCCCTGGTGCATCCTGAGACAGGGATTACATCTGGCACCTTCACACATGCCCTGAGCATTCTCTTTGACATAGTAATACAATCATGACAGGACTTGCCACAGTGTCACAGCTAAACGTCACCTGCAAGGCTTCGGGCACGTGGCACACTAAGACGCAAAAAGCCTGAAGGACCCACAGGGAGTGCTGGCAAGAGCGCCTGCTCTGGAGCCCCTCAGACAGTTCAACTGCCCCTCTACGCTGGTCAGTGCCCCAGCCAGGGGCCACAGAGTTGGTGCCAACCCTCAAGCAGAGTGCCACACCCTGCCTGAGCACAAAGCCCCAAGCCAGCCATTCTGTCTTCTTTGAAATAAGTTTCACTGGTTTCCTGACTTGAGACAAAGCCAGGGTTCAGCCAATATCACCCTGAAGCACAGGGACAGTGCAGGGGGACACATCCCTACTTGGGAGCCCAGGAACCCTGGACACACACAACCACTGCTCTAGGCCCAGGAAAGGCACCCATGTGAGTCCCGCTTCTGCTGGGCGGTGGCACTGGGGCTTCCAGGATGCAGGTGAGGGACATCTCCCCAGCCCTTCCTTGTCCCCTCCCTCCACCCTCTTCTCCTCAGGTTGGCAGGGGCCCCCCTCAAGGCTGTGCTGCTCTCAGAGTTTGGCTGGGTCAGGTTGCCAGGTGTGGTGGCGGCCATCCTGGCCCACTGAGCCCCACAGCCCACCCTGACGCAGCACCTGGCCACCAGGACAGGGACAGTGGAAGGAGGCAGCCCCTCCTGCTCCTGGGCAGGAGGCCCTGGTTGAAGGATTAGCTCCCAGTCTGGAGGCCACCTGCTGTGGTCCCTCCAGGAGACACGTCCAGGGCTCTGCCTGGCTGCAGGCCCTGGTCTTGCTCAGAGGCTGTGCCTGGGCCCTGCCCGTGTGCCACACAGGTGCCGCCACCTGCAGGTGCCCAGCCCTGTCGGTTACAGAGCAGGGGTGCCATAGCTGGTTGCTAAAAAATCCTGGAAAATCACAGTTCTTCACCCAAAGTGACCTGAAAACACGGAGCTGTCACTCGAGGATCACCGTGGGGGGCAGTCTTATAATCCTACAGTGCCTAGGCTTTTCTACCTCCCTCTTCTATAGAGCCTCTGCTGTGGGCTGACCTTCCTCTTGACTGGCCAGCCCAGTGCTGAGAATAGTTCGCTCTGCATTCTTACCACCTGCTTTGAGGACAGCCATTGGCCCTTTTCCTGGAAGGGAAACAAGGCTCAAAAGTTAAAATAATGCACCTAAGCCAAAGACCCAGGTAGGGCTCTGAAGGAACCTGGCCAAGCTCTTGCTGCCCTTCAGCCTGAGTGTCAGGTGGCAAGGGCCGCTCCAAGGCCAGATGGCCCACCCACAGAAAGACCCGTGCATTTGAAACACCAGGTTTGCTTTAATTTTATTTAGCAATTAATGAAGAAATACACAAGAAATGGAGGAGAACCCCAAATGTCTTTCCTAGGAAACAAGACTTCGTGCTGCAGGAGACAGAACCCTGGACAGGTCTTTCACTTTCAGGACCTGCGGTGAACAGGCAGTGAGCTTGCTGTCCACATGGTGACACAAGGACAAACTTCAGTGGAGCAAATTCCAGTGACTACTAGCACCTTTGCTCGGTTCCTGCTTTACCAGACCATGCACGGCTGAGGAGGAATGAACAGAAAGCCCTGAGCGTGAGCAGGCTGTGAGGGGCTGTGGTCAGCACACGGCCACCCTGACCTGCTGAACCTTGTGAGAAGCAGCTGTCAGCCTTCCTGGCCGCAAGGTCCAGAAGCCTTGAGGCATGGCCGTTCGCAGCAGGCCACTGGGAGCCTCCTGAGGGCAGCAGTGCAGGAAGCAGCCCCACCTCACTTCTCGCTGCTCTGCACCCACGTCACGATATCCGGTAGAAGGAGGTTTCTGTTTTCCTTGGTGACCTGTGGGACAGGCAAAGAGCAGGCTTCAGAGCTCCCTCCTTCCCTCTGCCCTGAGAGGAAACACGGACAAGGAGAGCCAGGAAGTCTGGGAGGGAGCCGAAGCCAGCTCGCCAGGGACGCTCTGGGATGGGACAGGTGTCTCAGTCCCACCATCAGCTCTGCAGAGACAGCTCAAGAAGTGCCAGGAGCCAGGCACAGTGGTGCACATCTGTGACCCCGAGCGACTCAGAAGGCTGAGGCGGGAGGATTCAAATTCAAGGCCAGACTCAGCAACTTAGTGAGACCCTGTCCCAAAAGAAAAATTAAAAAGGGGCAGGGCTGTGGCCCAGTGGTTAAGCATCCTGGGTTCAATCCCTGGGAGGGCAGGCGGGACCGTCACACTGCCACAGAAGGAGCCACCAGATACCCAGGGGCACCCAGAACCCTGAATATGCTCCCAAGTCAGAACTACCTGGCCCCCCAGGGACTTGGCGGACCTGAGTGTTGCAAGAGGAGGGGCTGAGCCAGAGAAGTGACAGGAAAAGGCATGAGTCTTCCATCAAACACAAACAGGTCAATCAAGACAGCCAGAGCCTGTTCCAGCCCCACCTGCCCTGCTGCTGCATGTCTCCCTCACGGCCAGACTCGGCCCTCACCGCCTTCACCACCAGACTCCGGCCCTCACTGCCAGACTCAAGCAGAACTAGAGAACGCAGAGGGCTCAGGAGGGCAAGGCTGACTCCTCCAGTCACTGTGCCCCCCCAGGCCCACATGGACACCCACTCCACACACAAAGGCAAGAACATCTCAGAAAGGACCCTAACATCGTGGAATTCACAGACCAGGAGACGGGTAATGTGAATGGGGGCAGGGGTGACCAAGAAGGAGCCAGGGAGGCACAGGACTTGGAGGGGTAGCCCAGGGCTTCCACAGCTGGGTGCACCTGGGCATGGAGGGACCTGAGCAGACACACACCTGGTATGAGAAAGGGGTACACTGGAGGCCTGCAGAGGCCAGTGTGGGCAGGCCTGAGAGGAGCAGCGGGCCCCAGCAGGCCAGCTCTGGTTTGACTGTCCACCAAGGTCAATGTCTGGGAAACTAATCCCTCTGCACAATGACATTTGGGGCTGGGGTCTTTGGGAGATGATTCGGATTGGATGAGGGCACCAGGTGGGGTCCCAGGACCTCATCAGCGGCTCTGTGAAAGCCCCAGATGGCATTACGCTTCTCTCCACATGCAGAAGAGAGGTGGTCACTAAGTGTTGACCTGTGTCTCCCAGAGAAGGCAATGGTGCCTGGGTTTTCCAGGTGGACCTCCTACCTGATTTCTCTGTGCGGTGGTGGTGGGGTTTCAGAGACATAATTCATACATCATAAAACTCACCTCCAGAGTAGAATTCAGTGTTTAGCACATTCAGAGTCCACAATCCTCATGCTATCTAAGATTAGAACATGTCATCACCCCACACAGAAACCCCATCCTGTTACCCCCGCACACCCTCCCTGGCCACTTCTACCCACTTCTGCCTTTGCTGGACACTATGTGAGCAGGACCACAGGTGTGGGACTCTGGCCACGGCCCATCTGGTACATTATTTGCCAGCCTCTTCTCCCCTCTGTGCTTGTCTTCCATTCTGGCTGGAGGCTCTGAAGCAAAAAGCTGACCCTCTGGGTGTAGTCCAACTTACCTATTTTTCCTTTGTCATTTAAGTTTTCAGTGTTCTTTCAAACAAGGCTTTGCCTAGCTGCTGTTCACAAAGACTGAGTCCTATATTTTCTCCCAAGAGTTCTATAGATTCACCTCTTATATTTAAATCTATGACCTATTTTGAGTTCATTTTGTGCTCAGTGTGAAGTAAGGGCCCAACTCCATTCTTTTGCATGTGGTTATCCAGTTTTCCGGCTCCGTTTGTGGAAAACACTGCTCTTTCCCCATTGCACTACCCAAGCTCCCTCACAGAAATCAACTGATCACAGACTAAGAGTCTGTTTTTGAACTTTCCACTCTCTTCCGAAGGTTTCCATGTCTACCCTGCACTAGTGCCATAGTTTCAACTACTCTGAGTGAAACTTAAAATCAGCAAGTGTGAGTCCTCCAACATTGTTCTTTTTGCAGATTAATCAGCTGGGCCCCTTGTATTTTCATGTGCATTTCAGGATCGGCCTCTCAATTTCTGTACAAAGACCTGACCACCACTGACTTCTGATCTCACTGTATCCAGCATCTGGTGAATGAGCTCCAGCCCTGGCTCTGCATCCAGAGAGCAGGTGTGTGGTACAGAATTCCCAGTAAAAAGAAAACAATTTATGTCCTATTTGTTTAACATACACACAGGAAGAAGAGCATGAGGTCAAAAAACTTCCATATTAGAAGTTGGGACCTAACATCTAGTACGCTTGTGATCCTGCAACCCCAAAGTGACAACTGAAAGAATAAAAATGGCTTTGTGAAAGAAGCAAGTTTAAAGGGCTCTGGATTCTGACCATGAAAGTAGATTTGGGTTAAATTAACACTTTTATAAAGCAGAAAAATCAAATAACTTCTAAGCATCTGAGCTTGTGTGGCCCAACCACGTGCCTTATCTCCAGGAACGGAGGCAGCAGAATCGCGGGATCATGCCAGTGCTCAGACTCTGGAGTCACCGAGGACAGTGGGCACGGTTGCTGCTGCAGGCTCTGGTGGATGCTGCCTCCCGCCTTGCATGCTGCTGGTGGGGCGAGTCTGCAGGCTGAGCCTCCACACACGCTCCCAGCCTGCGGGTCTGCTCTGCCCTGTTCATCAGGAAACTACAGAAAGTACACATCACCCTTTCCAGTCCCCTTGATCCAAAAGGCTTTCACCTTCTGCCTCTCCGGCATCAACACAGCCATTACCTGTTGTTTTCATAATTAGCCTCCATTAGCCAAATACTAAGTTTTAAAAATTTTTAAAAAGTTTTTAGTGGTTATATTTAGAGAGCAATAGGCTTTAGAAGCCATGAAAAAATTTGGCCAAAGCCCTGAAAGACCAGCATAACTTCAAGAAGGCCATGGTCAGTGCCCAAGCCTCGGCAGAGTTCCTACACCTCCAAGACCTTCCTGTGGCTGGAAGGTCTCCAGGCAGAACAAGCAGGAAGCAGGACCAGGAGCCCAGCGGCACACAGCAGGTCAGGGAAGCACCTGGGCTGACCGATATGGTACTGCCAATATCAGCAGCTCAGCTTCTGTTGGAACAGGGGAGGACAGCATCCGGCAAGGCAGGAGCATGTCCAGGGCAGCAGGCAGCACACACAGCCTAGAGGCCAGACAGCACCCCGGTTGCAGCCAGGGACTCGAGCCAGGCGAGGCGCCAGGCTCATGGCACCCGAGGTGCCCACTGCAGAGGATCTGAACCTTGCCAATGCTGTGATGCAGGCTGGAAGGCAGAACAAGTCGGTGACTTCTCTCACAGAGACCAATGGCAGCAATGCCAAAGTCCACTCCGAGCTTAAAAGTTACTCACTGGAGACAAACTCTTGTCCCAGGTAACCACTAGCCTGATCCTCCCCCTGCCTAAGGCTGGTGCTCAAGCAGCACTTGGAGAGGCCTTCTGGTCCCTCCAGAGACCTGTCCACCCTGCCTGGCCTTCCCTTCTGCCCAGCTATGGCTGGACACATCCCATAGCTGGATGTATCCCATGCACGCTTGCTTGGCAGGTCCCCTCCATGCAGCAGGGCTGCTGTCCTCGCTGGGGAGCCTGCAGGGGAGAGAGCAGCACCCACAAGCTCCCGAGGGCAGGTGGCAGGTCCACCACAGCTCTCCCGCCACACCTGCGGGGCAGTGGAGGCGACTGGAGCAGGGCTCTGCTTCCCTTCTGGAGACTGAATTTCTTCATCTACTTACACACTAGAGAATGTCCTCACTTCTGTCTCACCTGCCCCATGTGATCTGGAGAGCCTGGGACACGCAGCCATGGTGTGCAGTTCTGCCTCTGCGCAGAGTGTCCTCCCCAGGTTCCTGAGGGACCTTCACCTGGGCAGAGTCCTCTGGGTGCCCAGGTGCTGCTCCTAGCCTGGAGCAGAGCTGCACCTCCGGCCCCTGGTCTGACAGGGTTCTCTGCAGTTGCTGCTTCTGCCTGAGCCAGGGGCCGCTTTTCTCTCACTGCCCTCAGGACTCGTCTCAATGTCCAAGGCTTGGTGCTGAGGCTCTTGGCATGGACACTTGGTCTATCCTGCTGAGGGTCACCAGGCTTTCTGAATCTGTAGGTTTGTGTCCTTTAACAAACATGGGAGATCTGGGCAACTGCACCTTACTGTCCCCCGCTCTGTGGGTAAACTGTTGCTTTGTCTTCAAATCCACTGGTTCTTTCTTCTGTCAACCCCAGAAGGGTGGGCCTGTGGATTAACTTCTTAATTTGGTTACTGTGTTTCATGGTTCTATAATATTCCTGGGATTCTCCTATCTTCTATATTTTTGCTAAGACTTTCATTCTTTCTGAGACTTTCTATTCTTCATTTGCTTCAAGGGCCTGTGATGGTCACTGAGATGGTGGCCAGACGCTAGGCTCAATCCTGCCCCGTGACCCCAACACAGTGGCTGGAAGCCGGTATCTGCTGGCCGCCTCTTCTCCCCCAAGGCAAAGCACTCCCAGCAGCCATGTCTATCATGCCACAGTTTGGGTCCAGAGGTCCCCAGCCCATCTGCCTCCTCCCCATCTCTCAGGCTTTCTGCTTGTCCTACAGATGTCATTGAGGCTCTAGGGCGGTGAGGAGAACAAAACATGATTTCCCCCACCCTGCCCCAAGTTCTTCTGAAGAGTAAAGTTGTTTGCCTGGCACTGATTCTGGGGGCATCTCCCTGCCACGCCATGCGCTCCAGCCCCTCCCACCTGTGTGTTCACCGAGTGGGGGTGGGGGGTGGGGGGCCTTCTCCCTTCTCTTCCCCACCCCTCCCCTCTGCTCAGACTCCTCCCTTGCATGCCTCTCCTGCCTCATGGTCCTTGTTCCTCACAGGTACCTGCTCCAGGAACGCTGCAGGCAGAGGACATTCTCAGACACATTTTTAAACATCCACTGTGTCTTAGGATCAGAAAGGACCCAAGACCACATGTAAGCCAGCTGCTAAGGTCTGCTGACAAGGAACAAGGTTCTGGTTTATAAGCCAGGACCAGAAAGGGCCCCCCTGCGCTCTCGGAGCTGATGCTTCATGTACCCTCATTAGGAGCAGTGATGGCCCTGCCTGAGGACGACCTCCTCCCTAGAGCAGGGGACGCAGCCTCATCTCAAGACACAGCACTCACTCTGCACATGGCCCTCAGCTCCCTCGACCCTCCTCAGGAATTTCAGGTCCCTGGTGCTAAGACTACCAGCCTTCCAGCATGAACGTGCCATCTTGTGACCTTTTGGCACTCATTGCCTCTACCCCACAGACACTGTCATCACAAACCTCTACCACAGAGGCAGTGCGCAGAGGGGCAGGAGGGCAGCACTTGGCTCAGAAGCCACTGTCACGAGGACTCCAGCCTCCACTGAGACGTCACCTCCTGGGACAGACCTCCACTGAGTGCTGCCCACCACCAGGCCACCTGGCCATGCTGCCGGGCCTCCCTTCCCCACACAGGGCATCCGGCTCGTGTACTCGGCCACCTGCACTTGGCCACAAGCTCCCTAAGAACAGACCCACCAAGACGTGGAACAATGCATGACCACGGTAGGTGCTCAGTCAGCAGCTGCCAAGGGAGTGCACACGTGAGAGGTGCGCATGCCTCACTGGTTGGCTGTTGAAGGCTAATGGCTGTTTACCAGCCACAGGATGCTCGGTGGCAACATCACACCAGGGCCCACAGGCCAGGTGGTCTTGCCAATGTGAAGCGGGTGCTCACTCTGCTGCAGCCCCACTGAGAAGCCGGCACCTTTCACTCACCACCTGCACTTGGGAGGCTTTTATCCTGGGGTGGGAACAGCAAGCAGAGCTCGCCAAGGGCACTCGCAGGCACAGAGGAGGGCAGAAGGGGGGCAGCAGGGCAGACGCAGGGGCAAGGGAGGATGGGAGGGGGCGGTGGGGCAGACGCAGGGGCAAGGGAGGGCGGGAGGGGGCCATGGGGACAGGACACTCCGTGACCCCCATGGTCTGTCAGCATGTAGAGGATGGTTTCATGACATTACAGTAGGGGGGGAGCGGCGTGTCAAGGCCCAGGAGCAGGCGAGGGTGCTGCCTCTGCTGACGGGTACTCACACTGAACACCTTCACGTCAGGCCTGCTCCGGATCTCCTCCACCAGAGCCAGTGGCTTTCCCTTGGGGATGGGGATGGTGCCCAGGACGATGGTCCCTGGCGAGGACAGTGTCTGGCGCACAGCCTGGATGAAAGGCTGGCTGAAGAGCTCCATCTTCCCGATCTCGTCAATGATACACACTCTGCGCCCAGGGCCACTGGAACCCACCTGGGGATGGAGAATCACACTGGACACCAGGCCACACCACTTGCAGGGCCCAAGGGCCACAGACTGTCCTTGCATGCAGACCTAGGACAAGGGCTCCCAGGAACTTTCAGCATGGAGCACTTGGTTCCCCAAGCCCTGGCTTCCTGCAATATTTCTATTCCTCTCCGATGGTCCCAGGAGTGACCACACTTCATATTTATATGTACCCAGAAAACAGATGGCACCTAAATACCTCAGGTTTAAAAGAAACAAGACAGCAATGATTCTGGCCTCCTGACCTCGATTCTGAGTCTTCTCTGAGACATCTGGACAACCACTAGGCCCTTCCCCACTTGGGCCCAGCTGCAGCAGAAGCTGATCCACAATGTACCAGTGTCCTTCTCAGGGCTGAGGTGGCTCAGGTGGAGGCCCCTCCTACATGTCCTAACCATACACACACAGTCACCTAAGCCAACACACAGGTCCTCGAGACTGGGAGAGCTGTCCTGGGGCCAAGAAGGTCCTGCCAGCTGATAGGCGGCATGTAGTGTAAAGAGCCCCTCCTCGTGACAAGGGCCCTGAGTACCATTCTGGAGGCTTAGGCCTGTGAGGCCCGGGACAGATTAACAGGTCTGCTCTGGCCCTAGTTCCCTGGCAAATACAGACCCAACCGTGACGGGAGGCCTCCCAGGTATTGTTGCCCGTTGCCCCAATTGTTCCAGGATGACCAGAACCTCCTCTCCATGGACACCCTCAGCGTGGGCACCAGGCATCCCTGAGCAGAGCCATCAGGCCTCTGGCCACTGTGAGGCAGGTGTCCGCACTTCCTATAGGGGTACCCCACGGAGAGCACACTGAGGGGTCTGGAGTCCAACACAAGATGTCCCACTCCAAGGCTCCACCCACGCCTGTGCGTCACACCCTGCATACACCTTCCTCCAGGAACAAGGAACTGTGTCCAAGAAATCCCTCTCACCGTGAAGAAGCCGCTCTCCAAGGCAGGCAGCACTCATGTGCCCAGGTGGACAGAGGCACAGGCACGAACCCCACATGTATGGGTGGCGAGCAGCATGTGCATGGAGCTGCTCAGCCAGCGGCCTGCTGGGCTTCGGACCCGACAGCAGGTGTAGGGACTGCTGTCCTCACACCTGCAGCATTCACCACAACCGTTTTCAAAAAAATTCACACACTAGTAAAAATGTTCATCGCTATTAGAACTTTGAAGAAGAACTTTGATCTCTGCTGCCTGCTGACCTTCTCCTTATTGGAAGCTGCCTGTGGGGGAGTGAACAGACTCCCTGACGACCTGTGTCTAACTGGCAAGTGGCTGGGGGCAGTCCTGGCTGGGGGTTCAGCGCCCCAAGGCGCCATGCCTTGGTGGGACAGGCACTCCAAGGACAGCAATTCAACCTGCTTGCCACTAGGGCTTGCAGAGGAGACCACTCTCATCAGAGCCCTGTGAACAGGGCACTGGAAGATGCTACGAGGGGAGAGAGAGGAACCGCACTGTGGCCACGGGAAGGAGGCTGTCTGGAAAACGACCATGTCCTCTCCATCAGCACAGCCTTAGCTACGCATAGTTCCTGTCACCCCAATGGCTCCAGCGCATTCTCAATTCCACAGTTCAGGACAGCTCTAACTCACAGAAGCTGTGCCACCCAGCAAGGCTTTGGGCACCCCCTCTGCAAAACAGGAACATCATGGCAGCATTCTGAGGATTGAGCCTCCAGCCTGACGGAGTCTGCACTCAGTGACAGTCAACACCAGCGTGCTGCCATCAGCACCCGGCAACACAGAAGGACCAACACATGAGAACGCACAGGCAATTTTTCAAAGAACAAAATTACAATTATGATTGTAATTAAAGTAGTATGGTATTGATACAAAAATGAAAGGATCAACACAAGGTAACAGCTGACCCTGAAACATCACACACACTTGGGTTTTAAAATATGATTTATGAAGCATAATACACTAATTGGAAGTGAGTTGTTTAATAAATGGTTTTAGCAAGCAAGCTAAGAATCTGGAAGGAACCCAACTGTCTCCTTGTGTTACATTCAAAATAAATCCAGACGGACTGACTGAAAGCAAAAGCACAGAAAAGAAGAAAAGTAAAGTTAAAATTTTATGTTAATTTTGAATAGGGCCAAGCTTTCCTTATGTTTAAAAAAAAATCCCCAAAGTAAATTGACAAACAGAAAAATAGAATCAATAAATATAAAAAGGTTATCTGCCTTACAAAAGGTTTCCTAAGCCAAAGAGGAAAAAAATGGGAAGATAATGAAATAACAATTTAGACTAAAAAAAAACCCAAACTAACTGAAAACCATTTAACCTCATCAGTACCTTAAAAATGGAAATCAAAACTAAGAAGTGTTTTCCAAGTGTAAATCAGTGTGCCCACAAAGTGCCTGAAACAAGCCTGTGCTCACACTGGCAGGGAGAGTGGCCCTGGGAGCGCAGGCTCCTCCCACCCACACTGCCCGTCAGGCTCCACAGAGGACAGCACAACTGGGTACAGAGCTCCTGCGGGGGGCTTGGTGGCAAGGCCACTTCCCCACAGGAACGAGGTGTCCATACAGAGGGGCCACAGCTACATGGAAGATGAAATCCTCACTCTGAGATAGCAGATCACCAAACTTCAGTTTTGAAGATTATTAAGTTATGAGATGTCTTCCAGGCCCCTCAGACCATAGGAAAATCAAACTATGCCCATAAAATGACAGAGGCTACTCCCCAGTTCTGATCAACTGAACAGACACACCGGGCAGAGCGGGGCAGAAGCACAGCAGGCCCACAGCGGCTGTGCCAGTGACAAGGCCTGAGCTACTCATATTTTCTTTCTTCTTTTTAAATATTTTACAACATTTCTTTTACTATATGCAGAGAAAATTTCAATATTTAGGAAAATAATAAGTGACAGCTCTCAGTCAAGGAGAGGTGTCAGCCCTGGGGTGAGCCACCAACACAGTCGGGCCTGAGGGGCTTCCTAGAGGTCTAGATCCTTTCCCACAGGCACCTGCCCTCCTCCTTTCCCCACCTGCGCCCCTGCTCTGCTCCATCTCCGCTCTGTCTGCAGAGACTGGCAGACACCCACGCTAAGGCAGCAACCTGAGCCTCCTGGCCTCCCATGCCCCAAGCTGCTGCCAGCTCCCGGCCCATCCTGCTTCCCTGGGGACGAATGGGCAAGCCACGCTGGTCCAAACCGAGAATTATTTTTCTTACATTTTTCAGAGTATTTTTAAAAGGACTCAACCAGCCTTTCACCCCTAGTGAAGCTCTTACACATAAGAGACAGTTCTTCACTTTGTCAGAGCCTTTCCTAGGTCCTGGTGCCCCAAGCTCGACACTGCAGCCCTGGTTGGAGGGCCTCACCTGCACCACTGGGGTTTCCAAAGCTTCCGGCCCACCTGGTCACCACCTGCCAACAACAAAACCCATCTGCCCCTATTTTTGTGGCCTAATCTTTTTGTTTTTATAAAAACTAAACACTGGTTCCTTCTCCTTTCTTCATCACAATAATGTGGGGGGCGGAGGGGAGAAATATTTTAGCTCTGGAAAATAAATCCAGGCCCTAACTGGGCAGGGACGCCCAGTGGAGGGCTGCTCCCACCTGGCACCTGAAGGTCTGGGCTGCTGGTCAGCACAGAACTTGTCTTTGTTTCCTAATTAAGAAGACAGATGCAGGCTCTTGATGTGGTCAGTACGGGGACGCTTATGTAACCCTGCAGCCAGACATGAGGCACGCGCCCTCTCTCCCAGAACTCTGCCTGCCGACAGGAAGTAAAAATCAATTCAGCGTATTGATTTGATGCTCAGAGCCAGGCTCTTCACTGGGAATTTCATTAGACGCATTTCACTTGCTGTTTGGACACTTAGATAGAGGTATTTTAAGGAAAAATACCACATTCTCTGACTGTTCCCAGGGATCAGAACAGGGAAGGTTTCCAGAGGAGAGAACAAGGAGGGGGAGGTGAGCACAGCCGAGGAGGCCAAGGAGACTGAACCCCTTTGCTGTGGCCCCCCAACCAGGGCACAAGACCCCGCCCACTTGAGGCACCCTGGGCAGGCTAGATATCAACTCCAGCAGTCTTGGCAACCACCAAAGTCTCCCCTGCACTGCTCAACTGCACTCTGGGGATGAGGGGCAGAAGGGCCCAAGCTAGGAGGAGGGAGTGCCAGCTATAAAGATGGTGAGTGCTGGGAGCCTAAGACGGGCACGGCCCTGACATCTGTGGGCAACAAGGAAGTCGGATTCCAGTCCTGGTGCAGTAGAAAGCCCTGGAAGGTTTATAACAGGTTCTTGAGACAAGTTCATACCACTCCATTTCACAAAAGTAAGTCTAAGATCCGCAGCAAGGTCCCCAGCCTGTACCTCAGCCCCACCCTCACCAATCCTACTTCCTCCTCCTCCTCCTGCCACCTAGAAGATTCTCCCTGGACCACCCCTCCCCAGTCATCCCAACAGTCTCTCCTCTTGGCTTCCTCTTGGTGGATATCAGCTCCTAGGGACCCCTTCCTGGCCTCCAGGCCCCGCCCACCCTTTGCTGCTCTCACAGCTATACAGCAGGGGTCCCAGCCTCACTCACATCCACGGCCTGCTAGGCTGTCTCCAGAGGTGAGCTTATGAATGTTTTGTTCATGACCCTGAACTTGATCCAGGACTTGATAATATGTAACAAATAAATGCAAAAACAGATAATAGTCAACAAAACCAAAAGCTGGTTCTTTGAAAAGATCATCTAAGTTGAAAAACTTTTAACTAGACTAATTAGGGAAAAAACAGGAGAAGAGCTATAAATAAAGAAGGAATGAAAGAAATTTCAGCCAACACAACTAAGTTTATAAAATAAAATAAAACTGTAACTTAGATGAAATGAACAAATTATCAAAAGGCACAAATTACCACAATGAACCCAGTAAGAAATCAAAAACCAGCAAATGTATAACAAATAGAGATTAAACTCATAATTAAAAAGCTTCTCATGAAAAGCTTTTTAGGCCTGTGTGGATTCCATGCATTCAAAGAAAAATGAATACAAACCATTCACAAAGTCTTCCAAATATCAGAGGAGGGAGACCAGTATTGTCCTAAGATCAAAGCCAAAGATGCCAAGAAAATAAAGTGAGAACACAGGCCTCTGAACACAGATGCAGACCCCTCAGTCCCAGCAATGAACAGTAACAGAGAAAGGGCTCCATACTCAGGGAAGCAGGGCAGTCCAGTCTTCATGGTGTGGGTAGCTGAACTTGAGAGCCCTCCTGGTCACCCTAGTGGAGTACCTGTATGTGCCAATCAAGAGGCAAGGCCTTCATGTGCATCCCAGGGTATCTCACGCTGCATTTCCTTAGCTCAACTGTTTAGAGAGTTTAAATCATAAACTGCACAACTGTCCTCCCTGAAGGAGCAAATGTCATTCTGCTCCCCTGGAGCCTCCATGACGCAGAGCACAGGCAGGCTCAGGAGGCAGAAACACATACTCACGGTCTTCAAGACAGGAAGTGCCAACTGCTCAAAAGAAGTCACGTCCACCACGTACTGCCCAACCCGGCACTCACGCTTTCCAGGCACAGGGTCTGGACTGAAAGAAAAGACACTGCTTTGAGGAGGGGTCTGGTGTGGATTCTGGTGCTTGGCAGCCCACTGCAGCACTGGCCTTCTGCACATCCACCCCGACCTCAGCAACCACCTAGTGAAGAGGCCGCTCTGAGCACTGGTCCCGCTGACTCCTCTCCTGAGAACTGCATCACACTGCCTGTCTGCATCCCACCAGGGCCTTGCAGCGTGACCACAACCCTGCAGCCCCAGTGCCCAAGCTGTCTGGCCAGACACAGGGCCATGAGTTACCACGGGAGAAAAGCACAGGACTCTGGCCCACATTCCAAATGAAACGTGGTGCCTTCTGTGCTTATTGTTCCCACAGTGGTCTCCATTTCCTTTTTCTGGCACATCTCTCGAGCCCTAGATACTTCAAGATATAGGAGATCATCGGGCTCAGCCCCAAGCTCAGGGAGACACGGACTCTGAACCCTTGGGCAAGGGAGGCAGAGTGGCATCCAAGAACCCCACAGGGCACTTTTGGAGAATTTAGCTCTGGTGGAGTCAGAATATAAAAGCTCTGAACTTGGATAGAAGGGCAGCTTAAGGATAAAACCCACAGAAATGAAGCATCAGTACCCAACTCTGGACAGAGGCCCCCGCATGCCAGACAAAGTGACAACGTCAAATCCTGTCCTTCTCCCTCCCTGCCTGACTTCTTCTGTATAAAATCCATCCACAGGCACCCCAGAGGACTTCAAAACCTCACTGGCTTTCTGGATCAAGGTTGTTTTTCCAACCCCTGAAAAACACAAAGAAGAGGTCCATCAGGAGGTGCTCCCAGTAGCACACACAACACGTGCCACTCCAGGAGGGCAACAAAGGGAGGCAGAGAAGCAGGCTGCACTCAGATTTATGAATATGAATCTCACTCTGATCTTGATTGCTCCAGGTGTTACAAACGTTTCAATGCTAGCAGAAACAAACACAGTGAAAACATGAATGGCATCCTGAAGTTTAGTCAGGTTCTGAAACATCCTCAGCTTTGTCTCATATGCAACCCCAGCATGTGCAGACTGCTTCCAAGATGCTACCAAGATGAGTCTGCATCCAGAATTAAGCTTTGTTTCCTCCCAGGTACACCCTCCTCACTTTTCCACCAGGGAAACAACAGGGGCCATGCTTAGGTCAGAGGCTGGGTTCTGGACACCAGGCCAATGCTTACTGGTGGGAAAATCCCTTTATTCCACAGTCTCCTAAAATGCATCTCTTAAATCCCAGATCTCCTAAATCCCCCCTCACACACCGCCTAGTAAAGTAAAGCTCCAGAGTCTGCACCATGCAATGAAAAGCTCTAAAGCTCTGAAGCTCTGAAGAGGCCGTATCCATATTAAAGGCCCTGCAGAGTCCTGGGCCTGGCCAACAGGAACATCCTGATGGGGGAGATGAAATGTTGCAGGTAAGATCCAGGCTTATCTGCAGTACCTCAGTCCCTAGCCATTTACTACCAGCCTCTGCGCCTGACCCACCATAACCTCCTGTGTCTTTACTCTGAGCTGACCTCGGCTTCCACCCACGCTGCAGCTAAGAAGGCCACTTCTGAGGCCTATGGAAGCCCCGCCTACTGCAGCAGACTTGGAGCGTGCACTGACTCTTGAGATTCTTTCGTCCTGTAACCTGGGTCACTCATTGGCTCAGAAGGGCCATCTTTTCATTTCCCTTGGGGCAAGAGCGGTTTTTTGCGTGGACGTGACCTTTGCTACTTGGGGCTAAATGAATGACACCGGGTGACGACCTCCGCCCCAGGACCGCACTGATTCGCGGCCACCGGTCTCGCGCTGGCGCCCCGCCACCTCCGGGCCTCGGCCGCGTCCACCTACGCCGGGGCCCGGCCTCCTCCCCCGGCGCGGAGGTCCTGCGGGGCCGGGGCCGCTGCAGCGCGAGCTCAGAACTCTGGGGGCCCCGGCCCGCTGCCCAGCGCTCACCTGGCGGCCCGGTGAGAAACACGTGACGCGCCATGCTGGCTGGCCCAGCTAGCCGCCGCCGCCGCGTCCGGGTCGGGTCAGCCCCGCCCCGCGCCTCCGCCCGCGCATGCTCCGACCAGGCCTGGGCGGGCTGCCGGAGCTGAGCACCACTGAGCCGCCAGGGCCGGGTTGGAGCTCGCGCGTGGCCCTCGGTTCGGGGCTTGCGGGCGGTGTCAGCTACTGAGCCTTTGCTGCGCCGAGCATCCCGAGTTCTGCCCTGGGGCCGCCCCTCTGCTGCAGGCCCCCCAGGCTGCGGCTTGCCCCTCTGCTTCTGGGCAGGCTTCGGAAAGGAGCAGGCCTGGCTACATGCAGCCATGAGCGCAGTGTTCGTGACCACGCGGAGTCCCAGAGCCGCCCGGGCAGCTGTGAGCTTACCCTGAGGCCTGACCGCCACCTTCAAGATGAGGAGTGTCAAGACAAGGTTACACAGACCTAAAGAGCTACTTGGCTTTTATTGGAGTCTGAAAATAGAATGTGCATTGGCGATGAGCAGAGGAGGTTGGCAGTTACATGCAGAAAGGAGCTTAACAAACGGCTACTCTCTTTATGTGGTTAAAACAGAAGAAGCTTCCTTACTGTGCTGGCTCAGGTGGGCTGGAATTTTCTGTTGCTTTAGGAAAACTAGCCTCCTTGGAAGTTCAGTTTGATAACCAGGTACTTGCACAAGTGACTCCATTCCGGCTTGGTCTGGTCTGCAGGGGCCCAGTGCAGGAGCTCAGTAAACATATCTAACAGGGGTCACTGGGCTTAGGTGAGTCCTCAGCACACTTGCCCTTTTTCAGGAAGTTCCTAAAGTTCACTGGGTGTGAGCCACTGGTTCAGGTGAATATCCCATCTGCAGCCACACATGGAAGCCAGTCTCCCCTGTATACCCCTGCCCCCCAATCTGAAGGATCTTAGGCAGAGAATTAAGTAGCTCCCTGCCTCACTTAACCACTTCAAATTTCCACCCATCAAAATGAAATGGCAATGGCCTTGGGCCAGATTTACCTGTAAACTCCTTCAGTCTAATGTGTGGTTTGACTTGTGATCAATCATTTTCCATCCTGGCTGAGAAAGCAATTTCAGTGAGTGCTCAGCTTAATTGGGTTGCACCCACACAACAGACCTCCTGGATTCCAGTTAGCCTATAATATGTGGCAGTCATGTGGCCTCAGTTTCTTGCTTAAAAAGAAACAAAACAAAATTTAAAAATGAGTCAGATTTATAAGATGTAAATATCTGCAACATGTATAACAGTATATTATTATAACAGTATATCACTTATCCCCACGGGTAATGTAATGTAGGGCCTTTCACATCTTGTACCTGCATGAAAATTTGAGTCAATGAACAGGATATAGGAAAATAAACCCATAAAATGATCTTCCAAAAGGAAGAAAAAAAGGGAAAGGAAACATATATGCAGACAAATGTATCTCTTGTTTTAAAACACTAATTCTAAATGTTGGTAAGGTAACATTTTTCATTGCTGAGAGGCAATCTGGAAGAGGCTCGCCAGAAGCATCTTGTGATGCTCTGTATGGGATTCTGGCACGAATGTAGGTAGCTCAAGGATATATAGAATCAAGATCTAGAGATTCAGTGTGTCAGGAAAGAGAAAGAAAACTCTTCCTTAAACAGATGTTCTTTATCCATTAAAAACTACTTCTTTTGGGGGGATTTCAGAAATGTTTTAACTCCATGATAATTGATTGAACACTGATTTGTACAGTTTTCTTCTATGTGTTGTGTTTTACAACGGTAGCACAGGTTAATTAACCATGTCTTCTAGAGATTAACAAGAGGGGACAAAGTGATTAGCAACAAAATACCATCCTGAATGAATGGCATTTTCCTTTGTCATCTAATCAAGATGCTGTGGACTGACTCTTTCCCCCAAATGCATGCTGAAATCCTACCCAGTATGAAGAATCATGAGATAGGTAGGTCACAGGGTGGAGCCGTCATGAATGGGATCTGTGCTCTTGCAAACAGGTGGAAGAGAGCTCTGCTTACTGTGCTCCCTGCCAGATAAGCACACAAGATGATCAACACTGGCAAACCAAGAGAAACCTTCACCAAAAACCTGAGGATGTCTGCACCTTGCTCTTGGGGTTCCTGCCTTCAGAATTGTGAGAAATATATGTTTTCTATTTAAGCCACCGAGTCTCTGGTATTATGTTACAGTAAACTGAGCTAGTGATACTGGTCCTTTAGAGATCAGGAATAGGTCCTTATTCCCCAGAAGTTTAAATACCCAAGAAATGGTGAGTCTATCATAGAAAGCAAGTTTTATTTAAGAAAGAGACAGAGACAGACTTCTCTGAAGAGAAGGGGCCCCAGAGCTGGTATCCATAGGAAGGGGTGCATCTTGCTCTTTTATAGACCTCAGAACCCCTCTTTTTGATTATTGTCTTCTCTTTCTTCCTGAGAGCAGGGACATGGAGGTTAATTGTTAGCAACCTAGAGTGCCCAGAAACATGATGGCAGAGGTTAACAACTCATTTTTCTCTGTTTGATAGCCAGTCCTCATCCTCTCTCCACCCCTTTCATTCCTTACCTACACTGACTGCCTGACCTTCAACCCTGCCCCTGTTTGTTGAGGAATGTGACATTTCCTGTCCACTCAGGCCAGGCAGGGCTACAGGCAAATTGCTTTGGGGTAAAGGAAGCTTATGGGGGTCAGCACAGTGAGCCCATTTTATACTCATGTTCCCAACATTCTCATCAATCTGTCTCCTTACACCAGGACACAAGGTGGACATTCCCAAGGAACATGTGACTGCAGCTCTTCTTCCTGCAGACCTTGTGCAGCCTCCCTTTGGCTAGAAGGAGCACTGTTCTTTAGGGAAGCAGTTTGTGAATACCTCTTAAAGTTAGAGAAGCTGAGAAAGTCTGAAAAAAAAGGTTCTGTGGGGGTTTTCCATATTTCCCTTAGCCCAGGACTGTCCTAGTTTTAAAACTAAGTCCCCTGTCTTAGGAAACCCCTCAGTCCCTAGCCAACCAGTGGAAATGACCAGAATTCTTCTAGCCTCATGAAATAATGGGAATAAACAAGATTTTCATAATGAACTCCAAGGGCCAGACAGGTGCAGGGCAGAGGAGACTGGGAGCAGAGCTGCTTGGCCCTGCCGTCATCTCAGGAGGATGGCACATTCTGCAACTATGTTTTCCTCAGGTTCAAGGTCGTTCCTCCCACCTGATCCCATCAGTTGAGGATCTGTTGTGTGTAAAATAGCATGGCACTTATTCTGGTTTGAATCTGTCTCTAATGAGTAGGAACCCCAAATCCCTGCATGTAATGAGCATTTAGTGGCCGATCTGAAGGGAGCTGTCTGTTGAACACACCTCCCTCCTTCCTTCCCCCCCTTCCTTCCTTTGCCCTCTTTTCCTTCCTTTCTCCCTTCCTCCCACTATCTGTTCCAGATACTGTGGTAAATGATAGGGATTAAACTGAAATTACTTCTCTCTTGAGAAGATTAAGTTAAAAACACTGCCTTTTGTACCTGAGGTCCAAATTTTGAAGGAAAAAAAATGCCCATGAGTTGCAGCGTTTTTTCTTTCAAAATGAAAATGTCTTTATTCAAACTCTCTGGGAAGAGTTCCTCTCCCACCCTTGTTGAATAAAGGTTGCCACTGAGCAAGCCCTTTAGCCACCAGCCTCTCAACAGTCCACACGTCTAACATGGGAAGAGCTAACATTCACATAGTGCTTCCTGTGTGCCAGGCTCGGTTCTAAGAACGTTAGAGATTATATTGTTGTTGTTGTTTTTTTTAATCAGAAAGTTTGCTATGTATGGAGAAACCAAGGCATAGAGAGGTTAATGTCCAAGGCTGCCATTATCCATCCATCCAGGTATGTACCCATCACCACATTCATACATCTAATCATCCATCCATCCATCAACACATCCATCCATCCATCAACACATCCATCCATCCATCTATTCACATATCCTTCCATTCACCTATTCATCCATCCATCCATTCACCCATTCATCCATCCATCCACCTACCCATCTATCCATTCACACATCCATCCATCCACCCACCCATCCATCCATTCATACATCCATCCACCCACCCATCCATCCATTCACCCATTCATGCATCCATGTAGAAGCATATACATACACAGATGTTTCTCATGCATATGTGTCCCAATACACCCTTAGGACAAGTATAAAATATCTTAAATCAAAAATGCACTTACTACATAACCTACAGAACACCCCAGCTGAGCAGCACAGTGCACTGTGGGGTGTCATTTGTTGGCCCCTCATGATGGCAGGGCTGACTGGGAGCTGCTGCTCACGGTTGCTGCCCGGCATCCAGAGTATTGGAATGTATATTGCTATTCTGGGAAAAGATCCAAATTCAAAATTTGGAAGAATGTTTTCTGCTGAGTGTGTATCATGTTCACACTATTGTAAGTGGAAATGCTGTGAATTGAAGCCCCTGAAGTCCAGGACCACCCGTGTGCGTATGTGTGCAGTTCAGACTCGGGCTTGGGCCGCAGCCTGTCTCCTCCAGCCTCTGCAGTGTGCTTCTGTTTATTGATGTACATTTTACTCTTGTCCTGAAAGTAGATCAGGGGCAATATCATGAGGCAGGAGGGGTTGTTGGGGACTGCAGACACGGTCCGCTGGGCAATTTTCCCTCTTCCAGGAAAACCAGAATCATATTACACAGGGATAAGAGGGTGAAAGCAGCTCTTTTAATAGCTGTGAGAGCAGACATCACACAGGGCCTCTCTTGGCCTGATTGTAATCGAGCTTTCCTCCCCAGGGCTTTCCAGAATCATAATTACTATCACATAGGGCCTTTTGTCAGCTTTTCATCACTGTGACCACAGTACCTGGATATAGCAACTTGAAGCAGGAGAGTTATTTTGGCTCGTGGTTTCAGTCTATGGTCCACCAACTCCATTGCTCTGGGCCTAAGGTGAGCAGAGCTTCATGGGTGTGGAGGAAGCTGCTCAACTCATGGCAGCGGGGATTGGCTCGGGGAGGAGGGAAAGCGTAGGAGAAGGGGCTAGAGAAGGGGAGCCTTCTGGGGCGCTCCCCATGGCTGTCTTCCTGTAGAGAGGCCCCCTCCCATCCCAGACAGGCACTGCACTTTGATCCTGTCCTGGGCCAAACCTTGTTGTCCCTCCTAACACCATGTGTGGTCTGAAACCCGGTTGGGTGGATATGTGTTGTCAACTGTGGCACACTAACAAATTATCTGGGGCATTTTAGGGCAAGGTTGCTCATCTTCCACGTGGAGAAGCCCCCATGGGCTAGTGAAACTGGATTTCTATCACCCCAGGGTGAGAGAGGGCTAGTTTGCCTAGAGATGTGGACAGACAGAAACTCTTTTTACCTAAGGTCCCTACCTCCAGCCCCTCACCTGTTTTCATAAGGAGGCTCCAAGCTGAGGCAAGAGCAGCACAGAGCTGCAGAAGAGCCTGGGCACACCATCCTGCCTGCAGCCTGGGCACCCCACCTGTGGTTGCCTGGCCAGTCCTTCCATTTGAAGATCTCAGGTCGCTGGAGCTGCCCTGCTCGAGGCAGCCCTGAAAGATGCTGAGTGCCACCCGCCCTGGTACAAGCCGCAGGAAGGTGCTGGCCAGGGGCACAGCCAGCCTTGGCTGCCTGGAGCTGCGGCTTGGAACGGGACAGACAGAATGCCCCACGCCACTTCCTGGGCCTATGCACATTTTTTCTGCTCCAAAGGCTTACTCCCACGCCATCTTCCCTCCCTGCCGCGATCTCCTTGCTCCTAACCCAGAACAGGCCGAGTATCCCTGATGGGTGACCTTAGTTTCCTGGGTGCTCTTAGTTTCCTGAACTTCTCGTTTTTTTCTCTCATCAAGGTAGTAATTGAATGATGACGACTGAGTTTGTTTTGTGACTTTGTCCTCTGGAATGAAGACTCTATGGAGGAACTAGCTCAGGGTTATTCACCAACGAGTCCCTAGCCTACAGACATTTGGTTTGCTAAGTAAATAAATTTCTGAACTCAGTACTTCATTTCTCAGCGAGACTCTTTATAAATCTGGGAGAAGTGCAAGTGATGAGGGCAGCACTGGGAACCCTGTTGCTGTGACACCCCACACAGCTACCTCTTCCACCCTCAGAGTGAGGAGCAGCCCTTGGGTAAGAAAGGGACACTGACTGAATCAATTGGGTCACTCCACGGGAGTTTGGGCTGACTAAATAGACACAGACACAGAAAGTACCTTTATCTTTGGGTTCAGTGACCATTCCTCAGCCACAGCTCCCACAAGGGGGGCAAGGCAGGCAAGAAAGAGGGAGCACGCCTCGAACCCAGGTTTTACTAATGTGGGAAGCTAATCTATGGAACATTCCATCCAAAAAAGGGCACAGGGGTAGGATTACAACAGAGGGGAGGGTGTCACTCAACCCAATTGGGTGATGCCCACTCCCTGAGCTGCATCTTCTTATCCAAGCAGAGGTAAAGTCCACCTGTAGTGCAATGGGTGAGATACGAGTCCAGTATCTCTTCACTCAGGACTTAACGGTGTGTCCACAGCTCCTGTCCAGAGCGGCTCCCAACAAGGTATGGCTGGTTCTTACCTGCCCATGCTTCTCCCCTGCAGAATACATACTCAATGCATGTAACAGTTATTTAATGATATAATAAAATCTGCCCAGAATCAATACAGTGGCCACCTCACATCCATCAGATGGCTACTGTCAAGACTAACAACAGAAACAGAAAATAAGTGCTAATGAGGATGTGGAGAAGTCAGGACCCTGCGCTCTCATAGGATCCTTGTGAGCTCTATATGCGGGCGGTGAGCTGGCGCGGCTTATATCTTATAGTATGCAAGATCTCCTTCCTCTCCAGGTCTGCTCTTACAAATTGTTAAAAAGATAAAAAATAAAAACAGTTGTTTTTCCCTGCGTGGTTGTCCACAGTCTGGGATTTGGTGACCCACACACCAAGGCTGTAAGGGAATCAACACATTATAAAATCATATTCTAATCCTAGTGGGAATTTCAGGAAGGAGACTGAGAGTGGGGGAAGGAACCAAGAGAAGATGGCCCAAGAACCCCGGTTGCAGATATGGCAACAGAGTGGCAGGGGGCCTGGGTTCACAGGGTGCCTACGGTTGCTAGAAAAACACAGGTGAGCCACAGAGAACATTTTTAGCATGAGTATGTCCCATTCAATATTTGGGATGTACTTATGCTAAATAATTATTCATGGTTAGTCTAAATTTCAAATTAACTAAGGGTGTTTTGTTGGCTAAAGGCAGCAGTCCTAAGGGTGCTCGTCACCTCTCCTGTCCAACTTCCCAGCTGGTGTCATGAGGAAATTGAGCCATAGAGCACCCAAGGTCTCCTTGAGTCTCAGATTCTGTGTTTGAGATGCAGTTTGGAGAAGGGAAAGCAATACCTAAGAACATCAGAAAGAAAAAGAGGGAAAGAATGGTCATAGATAATGGGAAACTTGGCTATCATCTTCACGGTTGGAACTGACCAGGAGGTTGGCTGAATTCTTCTCTTTCCAGGTAGCAATTCGAGTATGTGCAGAGCTAGCTTCAAGTTGAAAGGCAAGGTCAGCATGGAATTCTGAAGGGGCTTCTGGGGCTTCCTGTCTTGCCATAGCAATGCAGCTGCATTTGGAATGGCAGCTGCGATGGGTGGGTGTGAGGTGGTGCATCAGATCCAAGGGTGGGTCTGAAGCCCCTGGGTCCAGAAGGTCTGGGCTGTTCCCGTGTCCTCTGGATTGCACGTCAGAGCATCTGCAGACTGCACAGGGATAAAAATGACGTCAACAATGCTCATGACCTTGAAGCCTGGAGTCCCTTTTAGAAGACTGAAAACTAATCTACCTCGTGACCACCTACTGTAATTAAAAAACAACTTATAATTAATGGTTTCTTGCTTTACTTAAAACATGTTTTGTCATGTTGTGAACTTGGTGCACATTTTACCTGCCTACCAGGTCTTGCGAGTAAGTTTCATTGTACAAACAAAGACTATTTTAAGTTAAAAAAAAAAAAAAGATTAATTTTCCCTTCTTCTTATCTCATTACCAGAGGCTATTTTCTTCTTCTTCCCCTAAATTCATTTCCTCTGAAACCACCTGAGTTGCTTTCACAGCTTGGGACTTGGGAAAGTTTTAAGCTGATAGGGACTTTGACAAAGCAAGTCACTTCTCTAGCTATTTGGTTTCCATTTTGGAACCAGGTGCTTCTCACCTACCTGGGACAGGAATCTGTTATATGGGGCCTTGCGCCTAGTGCCTTGCAGGCCTTTGTCCCGCACAGCAACGCCCAACTCCTGTCAAAGCTGGCTGGTGTGGCTAAAGGCAGAAGGCTGGAAGGCCTTGAGATGCACCCTGGGGTCCGCTGGCTTCACTCACAATGGTGTTGTTTAATTCATCCCTGGGGTTGTTTATACCTGAGCTGCACCATGAGGATTCATCTATTCTCTCCCTTGTTTTTTTTTTTTTTCCCCTTTCCCCTCACCATCTCTTACATGTAATTCTGTGTAACAATGAGGGTCTCCTTCCATTTCCATACAGTTTCCCTTCTCTCTCCCTTTCCCTCCCACCACTCGTCTCTGTTTAATGTTAGTCTTTTCCTCATGCTCTTCCTCCCTGCTCTGTTCTTAGTTGCTCTTCTTATATCAAAGAAGACATTTGGCATTTGCTTTTTAAGGATTGGCTAGCTTCACTTAGCGTAAAAATGGGAGTTCATAACCCACTTGAATCAAATGTATGAAAGATGATATGTCACGTGTTATGTAATGTTTTGAACAACCAATAAAAATATTCTCACATTAAAAAAAAAAAAGGATCCATCTAAGCAAACCCAGCTACAAACCAGGAGCAAGCCTGGCCCTGCTCGAGCTTCAGAAATAAATAGCTCTGTGAATTCCCTTCCAGGGGCTTTTCGTTCCTCTTTGCTGTGGAGTTTTCTCTGTTCTCTGTGTCTAACACACCAGAGTTTTCCATCTGTTGCTGAACGCTTGGTTGTTTCCAGTTTGGGGCTCTTACTTTAAAACAGACAACAAAAAACAGAAACAGAGGAGTCTCCCTGAGCATTCGCTGCCCCTGTTGAAGCCAGATTTAAAGTTAGGTAGTCAGTGTAGTTAGGTAAATCGGGTCTAATACCGAGTGAAATCTAAAATGGAGGCCATGCTGGGAATGACTCAGGGAAAACACAGGACAACTCATGGAATGTTAATGAAGTCCCATAAAGGCCCTAGGCCAAAGTCCACCTCAAAGAAGTGTTAATGAACAGCCCCCAGCAAACTTAAAGATAGCCCATCACAAAGAAGTGTCCCACCCCTCGGGCCTTTCAACCTACATTCCATCACCAAAACTATAAAAAGGGGAGACAACAGCCCTTCCTCGGATTCCACCTCTTGGGTCCCCTTCTTCCTCCGGGAGAAGTCTTTTCTGCTGTCCTTTAATAAACTTCTACTTTCTACTCTGACCTTGCCTCGGCGTGCTTCTTTGGTGTTATTCTTCAACATCGGGGAAGCAAGGACTCGTCACCGGTCAACAGCGGTATCATATTGGAGGTCCCACCGAGACTCTACACCGAGGTAAGTGCACGCACCCCATGTCTGTTTGAGGTGCATCTTTCTCTTTCTTTCTGGAGGATAAGGTGGGCACCCGACGGCTACTTAAACGCAATTAGTGCAGCCGCCACTCTACAAGACTCGGGTGAGAGGTTTCCCGGCCTAAGCAGCTCTCAATCACCTGTTCAATACAGAGCAGGCATATTGGGTTCTGCCAAAGCCGATTCCAACTTTTCTGTCTGGGCCCGGAGAGCAATTGGTGTGAGTACACAGTGTCCCTAATCCCGATCTGCCTCGGATGCGTGGAGGTGGAGGAAGGAGTTTGGAACAACTGCGGAATTCCGGTCTGGGCTACTCTCAGACGTTTCCAAAGGTTCCTTTCTCTTGAGCCCCCTTCCGACAGCCCTCAGGGGTATCTAGGGTGATCGGTAGATGAATGGCACTGAGGGAAAGCCCCAATCACATTTGCCTCCGTATGGGCTACGCGCAACACTCCCAACTCCGCATCCATTCCTCCTGGATGCTTCCCTTCCTTCGCAAGTCAGAAATGTTAGCAATTCAGGTTGCAGGACTGAGAAAGGCATGAGATAATTAGTAAAATCTGCCCAGGTTCCCTAAGATGCATAGGTAACTTTCAATAGTCTGTTTTACCGCCCCAATGTTTAAAATGTTCTGTGTTCCTTAAGCTACTAGAGAGGCATTTTTTGAATCAACTCCTTAATCTTATCAACTCTAAGGTAATCTGCTACCTTACAACCAGTAGATATCCCTTAACACTCAGGCGGCTCCTTTAGTCTACAGAGCAAAGACAACAAAAGAGCACAGGATTCTCTTTTGCAATGTGTTTTTAGTGGTCGGGAGGAAAGCAGTAAGGCCCTTAAGTCTGAATCCTCCCAGGGTCTCTGGCACAGGGCAAACTGAGACCCTAGCAATTTGCTAAAGGGGACCAGAAACCCCTTGGCAAAGCAAGGTGAGAGACGGGTTTTCTGGACCGTTTAGGAAGCTCAAACTTAGGGAGACGTCCCTAATGAGAACAGTTTTCTCCGGTGCAGCGTGGGCGCCTGAGTCCTGTTTTCTTCTCACTCAGAGGGGAGCTTCTCTCTCTCCAATACGCCAGGTGGACCACTAGCCTGCGTATTGAAAAATTGGGATAAATTTGAACCTCAGACACTCAAGAAAAGCGCCTCATTTTCTTGGCCTGGCCTCAAATACGAGAAACCTGGCCACCAGAGGGAAATATCAATTTTAATACAATTTTATAGTTTGATAAAATTTACAAAAAAAAGGAAATGGTGTGAGGTGCCGTATGTTCTTTGCTCTAACGGAAAATCCTAAATTATGTCAACAATGTGAAGTAGACTTAACTATGATATCTGCCATGTGAAGGAAAAAATCCTGGACTCACTGAGGAAAAAGAATCAAGAGAAAAATTTGGGCCGATCAAAGTACATACCCCCTTCCCCCTTCAAGACCTAAGGCAGATAAAAACTGACTCTCCTGGAAAGTTAGGAGATATGCCAGATTGCCTAGGATTGGATCTATCCAAAGGAGCTAATCTTGCAAGTGAAAGGGAAACTGAGGAATTCCCAGCAGCTGCCAGAGGCATTTTCGCTTTGGGGAAATTTCCTCATAATTTCCCTGCACTTAAGGATTACTCCACCTAAATGCAGTAAAGTCAGTCACACTGAGACCCTTGATTTTACACCTATAGTTGCCCTTATGTGAGAACATCTGGTCCACTCATGGGGAAATCTAAGGTGCCACTGATAGGAGTCATAATTAAATGGAAGTTCAAAACCTGGAGAGAGTTTTTCTTATCTGGTCTGTTTTAAAGGTTATTATAGATTGTTTCTTGGAGATAATCTAGGCTAAACGTGTGTCTAAAAGATGTTTCATTGTAACATCTGGTATCAAAATGTGTTTGAAACATTGCGTAATCTTGCAGTTAAAAGTTGGGGTTAGTTAATTGTTTAGTTTGTGATTTCAGATACTTCATGCCAGAGAACTTAAATACTTAGGATAGAAAATTAAAAGAACTCTACTTCCAAGTTGGCAAGTAACTCCCAATCATTCAGTTTTATTTTTTCATCAATTTTTGAACTGGGTAACCTAAGGAGATTTCACTAGGTATACAGTGCATTGATTTGGGCAAGGATAGTAAATTATGATTTGGTATCTGTTTCTCTCAGTGTGTAAGATTTAGGAAAAAGTGTTGAATTAAAACGTTGGTCTGGCTTATTGAAATGACATTAATTAGCAACAGTCTTGGGAATTTTCAAAGCTTAATTTTAGATACACATGGTAGTGTGTGGATTTTTTCCAGGTGATTTAATGTAACTTAATACTACTTTAGGAACTTCAGAACAAAGAAAGTAGCTTAATGATCCTGAAGGAATTTCTTCTGTGGTAGCTTTTATATTATTAAAATCCTATTTTCAGTTTTGTGTGAGCAAGTTTTTCTAGTGTAGGAAGATATAAAGATGAAATTTTGTAAATTGTACCATATTTTCAACTTCCAAACCTGAAAATTGTGACTTATGGTTAAAATGCCTTAGACGTGAAGTTTCTGCTCAAAATTCCAGTTTTCCCAGTTCCTTCCAGACCCCAGCCAGGACTTAAATTGATATGCAAATAGAAGAAGCCTGGAGCACTCAGTAGGAGACAGATCTGAGGCCCAAGGAAAAAAAAAAGTAAAGGTGTCTTTTACCTGAACTCAAACTAGATTAAACCAAAGAGTAAATTGTATGCCATTTACTAATTACTGGCCAGTCAATTTTTTCTAGGACTTTTGCCTTTTCTTAGATTCTATGTTTTTTTTGAGCTCATGATTTTTATCCTACAGACAAGCTAATGTTTTTCTGATAAGTTCTATTTTTGATCAACTGGAGTTTTTTTTTTAAACATTGCAATGAGATTTCACCTGAGAAAATTGCAAGGCCTTTTGTGTTATGTGTTACACTTGTGTTACGTGTTGTATGTTGGTATGTCTGTGTGTATGTCCATATATCATGCAGTGATATGACAATTGACAGATGAGGAGCGCTCATGAAAAATTAAAAATGGATCCAAATATCTTTGATTCACGTGATTCAAATGGCTCAATTTAAATTGGGTAAACAGATGAAAGTAAAGATGCCTTTAAAATTAAGCTTATAAGTTTTTCTAGGTGTTCAAAAAGGCCCTAATAAAATGTTGATGTCTATGAAATAATCTGCTTAAATTCAAAAATTTACAAGTATTGTTTCAAAATGTGAACAAAAAGAGGTTAACAGATAAAAAGAGAAACTAAAAGGTTCTAGATTTCTGGATAAGAGTCTATATGATTAAGTAATTAAGAGAGTTTAAGTAAATGATATAAAGAAGGTCTGTGTAAGTTTTTGAACAAGTAATCTTAAAGACATTAAACAGCTGGTTAAACAAGTGCTGTTGTTTTAGAGAATTGTGCTGTTATTTCTTTAAAAGCTAAACTTGGTTAATATAAAAACATCAATGTAATTGGTGCCATTAATGTGTTCATATCTTCCAGGTATACAAGTCTGTAAGGTAGAAGCTTTAGAAAGAGCATTATATCAAGCTGGTATTCTAAAAGTGTATGGTAATTTTAGGTTTAAAAGAAAAACATGTTGGAAATTTATTTATATCACTTGTGTTCTATAACTGTACTTATTATCAATAAGTTATGTAAAGTTCCTTGTTACTTTTTACACTGAGATACAATTTAAATGTATTTTTAAGTCAATGAGAGCCTAATCTGGGTGAAGGTTTTATTGTGAGACACAGAAATACTTTGCTAATTTCCAACAAGAGGTTAGAAGCTTCCAGCCTTCCTTTAATTCATGTTTTAGATGTGATATTATGTTGTGTTAGCTAATATTCATGTGAACTTAAGCAACAATTTATGTAGGCTTTGTAAAATGATGTTTAAAAAAAGCAAAGATCAGCTTCAGAACTATAGTATTTAAGATTTATGAAGAGCCCCACCTTACTTGAGATAAGGCTCTATGTCCCATCTCATGTGAAAGTGACTATGAAAGAAGTAGGCTAGATTTCAGTACACTTAAAGTTGTGTCCAAAAGTTGGTTTTTGTCAGGATTGCCAGGATCTCAAACAGGGGATATACTCCACCAAAATTCAAGGTAGCTATTATATGAACTAAATGTTTTTACTCTTGATAATTAAAATTATCTTGTAGTTTTCTTATGATTTAAGATTGCCTGTTAATGTTTTGCAGAGGTACTGATTTAAGAGCTCACTACCTGGGTTAATTTAAGACAAGAAGTTATCACCTACAGGATAGAGAGATAGACATTAAAGTCCAGTACTCTTAGTATAAGGCTGTTGAAACTTATTTGCTGGATGTTTAAGATTAAGTTTTAAAATTAAAGTTAAATTAAAAGGCCAAGAAAACCAATATTTGGCTCTTGCCCTCTGAGTCAGTCTGAATCAGGGAATAGGGGACTTCTCCAAAGGGCTCTGCAACTCTAGGCCACATAACCTCCTGATCAGGGAGATTAATGAGACCAGTGGAGGACAGGAAGCCAGTCAGTGCATTTGCTGTGAAGAGGAGGGTCATCAACAAGGGAGACATCCCTGATGCTTCCGAGGGAAGCCACATGGTCAAGCAAGGCCTGGACCCATCCTAGCGCAAATGGCACTAGCAGAACTGAGAAGCTGTTGTGAAGTTCCCGAGGACTCCCACCCAGAGTAACTCAGCTGACTGTTAACAATAGATTGAAACAAAAGTCAGTTTGACTTGCTTCATCTTAAACACTTAGCAAAGACAGTCAAAGCCAAACACAGCTATTCCTGGACATTTTAATAATAATGATAGTTAAATGTAACTTCCATAAATAAGTAAACTAGAGGCTACAAAGGAGATTCTCAGACAGGAATGCCTGATAACTATCAAAAGGAACTACCAGAGTAGTTTTTAGTTTAAGGCCCACAGATATTCCTAACCTACACAGGTAGGCTTGGTGTTTGCTAGTATGAGTATCCAGCCCTAGGTAACAGAATTAAAGATTTCTATTAGACACAGGTCATACTAGTAAAAGGATTTTGCAAGATCAGATGATATTAAATTATTAAACTATATCTTAAGGGAAGGACAACTGTAACCCTAAAAGTTAAATGTTGTGTTTACATCCCTGACATTTCTGGCAATGTGACAAATATCCTTAAAGATTTACATGCTCAGATAGAAGCCATGTCCTCAGCAACCTTGTCATGGAGACAATATCTTAGCTCCTGGTTCTTGGTACTTCCTGGTGGAAAACATTGTTAGTCTTTGTCTTTGCCATCATACTCGTTGGCATATTCCTGTGCTATGGGATTTATTGCTACATCAATATGGTTCCAGTACTAATGAATTCTTGTTTCTCTTATAGACCACCCATCACTCAGATGGCCTTCCAGTCTATTACTTCTCAATCGGACTTCTATCATGGACCACTCGATAGACCCGATTTTTAAAAGGGGACTCCAAAACTGCTTGCCCCAACATCGCCCCTTTTGTCAGCCTGAAGAAGCCAGAAAGATCTTCTTCGCCCCCTTTCCTTACAGCAGTAAGGAGTTCCCAAATTAGAGGGGGGAATGAAGCCAGATTTAAAGTTAGGTAGTCAGTGTAGTTAGGTAAATCGGGTCTAATACCGAGTGAAATCTAAAATGGAGGCCATGCTGGGAATGACTCAGGGAAAACACAGGACAACTCATGGAATGTTAATGAAGTCCCATAAAGGCCCTAGGCCAAAGTCCACCTCAAAGAAGTGTTAATGAACAGCCCCCAGCAAACTTAAAGATAGCCCATCACAAAGAAGTGTCCCACCCCTCGGGCCTTTCAACCTACATTCCATCACCAAAACTATAAAAAGGGGAGACAACAGCCCTTCCTCGGATTCCACCTCTTGGGTCCCCTTCTTCCTCCGGGAGAAGTCTTTTCTGCTGTCCTTTAATAAACTTCTACTTTCTACTCTGACCTTGCCTCGGCGTGCTTCTTTGGTGTTATTCTTCAACATCGGGGAAGCAAGGACTCGTCACCGGTCAACAGCGGTATCACTGTGACACAGAGGAGTCTTCCTGAGCGTTGGCTGCCCCTGTGACCCAGAGGATTCTCCCGGAGCACTCACTACTTCTGTGCAGGTGGGCATTTTCGTCCCTGTGGATCAACAACCAGGAGCACAGTCTCTGAGCCATAGGGTAGATACGTGCTAAGCAGCTAATGTGCTTTAGAATTTTATTCTTGTTAATACTGGGTGTTGTGAGGAGTGTTTTTTTTTTTTTTTTTAACATTGCCAAGGATTTAACCCAGGGGTACTTTACCATCAAGCCAAATCCCCAGCCCTGTTTATTTTTTATTTGGAGACAGAGTATCACTAAGTTGCTCAGGGCCTGGATAATTTGCATAGGCTAGCCTCAGACTTGTGATCCTCCTGCCTCAACCTCGGAGTCTCAGGGATTTCAGGTGTGGCCCAACGCCCTACTATTATGAGGTATTTTCATGCTATCCATTAGTGGACTATCTTCTTGTGTTTGTAATTTGTACTTCCTGGTAACTAACAGTGCTGAACATCTTTCATATGCTAACTGCCTTTTGGATACTTTCTGAGAAGTGCCTATTCAGTTTTCCCTCACGTTTTTGTGGATTGTTTGTTTTCTGGTTGCTGAGTTAGAATAGCTCAATACACACTCCACATACAAGTCCTTGGTCAGAGATGTAGCAAATGTTGGCTCTGGCACTTATTAGCTGTGATGGAATTTTTTTTTTTTTTAAGTTCTCGGCGGACACAACATCTTTGTTGGTATGTGGTGCTGAGGATCGAACCCGGGCCGCACGCATGCCAGGCGAGCGCGCTACCGCTTGAGCCACATCCCCAAATTTAAACAAAGCAGCGTAGACATCCCAGAAACTTGTTGAAGTCTTCATGAGTTAAACAGCACAGACTCTGGATTGCGTGCTGCAGAGGGTATGGAAGAGAGAGCCAGACAGGCCAGGTCACACTGCCCCCCTGCAGCTGGCTCTGACTCCGGCATTTCAGGCAGGGACATCATTCTGCAAATAAGTCTGGTTGAATATGGTGCAGGGAAAGCTGCCTCCAGAGTTTCAGACAGGCAGAGTGGGTGAAGGCAAAATGTTCAGAGGGTGGGCAGCCTGTCTACAGCCCACAGAGACGGAACAGAGAGACTGCCCAGGGCAGCAGAGGTGCCTGTGTGCGCAGCACTTGACCACAGGACACCCACCAGGGGTCAGTCGGCACATAATAATGCTAAGTCATAAATAGTCGTAAAGAACTGTGAAGTTAAAAGTGGTGGAATGCTGATTACACACTTGTAATCCCAGCTACGCGGGAGGCTGAGGCAGGAGGATGGCAAGTTCAAGGCCAACCTGGTCAACTCAGAGAGACCCTGTCTCAAAATAAAAACTATAAAAGGCTGGGGTGCAGCTCAGTGCTAGAGCACTTGCCCCGCATGCGGGAGGTACTGGGTTCCATCCTCAGAGTGGCAAAACAGGAAGGGAAAAGAAAAGTGGAGAAGCCATTGGAGACGTAGGCACCACCCATCCTTCTACTGACATACATTTATTTATTTATTGATTGATTGATTGCTATGAGGCTTGAACCCAAGGGCACTCAACCACTGAGCCCCACCATGGCCCCTTTTATTTTTTTATTTTAAGACAGGGTCTCACTGAGTTGCTTGAGGCCTCACTAAGTTGCCTCAAACTTGCAATCCTCCTGCCTCGGCCTCCTAAGCAGTTGGGATTACAGGCATGCACCACTGCACCCTGCTTGCAGTTGCCTTTTAAAGAAATGAACTCACTTTTGAGTGGCTTCTGGTCAGACCCTGGCCACCGCAGCCCTCTTGTTGCTTAGAAGACTGAAAAAGTTGTTAAGGATAACTTGGACATGCAGCTTTGTGTCCTCACAGGATGGCTTGCATGTCCAGCAAGCTGCCCCTGGCTTCCTTCTTCCCTCTAGGCTGGGGAGAGCTTGTCATAAAGGCTCAGGCAGACCCAGGAGGCACAAAGCCTGGCTCTGAGCGCCTGGTGTATGCTTCCTTCATCCTCGGGTGGCTCGGGTGTCTGGCTCCCTAGGGATTTTTACTGACTCTTCTCTGCTTAATTGAATTACACATAACGTGAAATTACAAGTGCGTGTAGATGTCAGAGCAGTGGCCAGACGCCACACCATCAGCCAGTCTTTTGAGGTGGCTGTCTTGATTGTCTCCGGTGGTCCACACCAAGCCTGCTGTCCCCCTTCTGCCTGTGATTGGCAGGATTGTGGGGTCTCTTGCACTGTGGGGCACTGTGGCGGGAGGAAGTGGGCACTTGCCTCTGCTGGACGTAGCAGGGAGGGGACAGGGTATGTCCAGCTCTGCTGCCCAACGGAAGAAGACTTTTCCTACACTGTGTTCCTCAGACACCTGGGACAGGATGGCTAACAAGCTGAGCACTACCCCCTCACTGTGCTCGGGCCACAGGCCTGGGAGGTGATATCATCCCCTGTCCTACAGCTGAGGACAAATCCTTGACCTTCAGCGTCCCCACTTGCTCAATAAAATTCCTGGCTGAGCCTCAGCAGGCAGTTTTTCTTAATCATCTGAGGCATTTGTGCTGTCCCCAGCTGGTTCCTCTGGAGGGTACCCGGCAGCATCCTCACCCTCCCCTGGTCACAGACTCCACTGGGCGCTCAGCTTCTCCTGTGGCTGACCTTGGTGAGCCCTGACACCCCGTGCATCTGCGCTTCCTCACCTGGAAGTGAGAAAGCCCTCTGTGGCTCTGGGTCCACCACGGCTCTGCAGGGAGGCAGCCATTTCTCTATCATGGTGGGAGCCAAAGTGCCCAGGGAGTATAGATGGCAAGTGGACTGGAGCTTAGAGCTCCTTAGCGCCACCCCTCCTGGGAGCCCAGGTGCACCTTCTCGCAGGGCCACAGCTGGTCCCAAGCAGCTCGCTGGCCTTGGCTTCCCCTCAGCCTCGAAAACACTGAGCCTCTACCACATGACAGCAGCTCACCCAGCCTCCAGGTACTCCCTGAGCAGGCCTGTCGGTCAAGGGCCCTCTGCCTTGTCCCCCCTGCTTGACTACCTCCTACTCCCTCAGGTGGAGCTTGGACATCATTCTCTGGGATCCCTCCATACACCAAGTCAGGGACAGGAGTCCCTCTGGGACTACCCGATCATTGAACACCGAAAGGGGTGTTGTTCGGCCTCCCTCCTCTGCACCCCGTCACTCAGCCCACACTGCAGTGCTTCTCATGGACAATGAACGCCTGTCACAGGGTTGGCGCTCAATAAAGATACACACACCTAAAGGAAGGTGGGCTTGGGAAGGTGTGGGTTATTGCCAGTTCTCTCAGGAAGGAAGCACGCAAGAGCACTGTAAGTGTCCATCTTGTGAGCCCAGAGGAGGGTAGATCTGGAGCCAGGAGAACCTGGATCATACCTTTCGGGGATTCAACCCAGGAACACATGGTCCTTCTTCTGAGCAAGAGCCTGCTATACAGTTGCAGCTGCAGGAGGGACAGCGAGCACGTGGTGACCGACATATGGCAGGCTGTGGGTACTCCGGGGCTTTCCTTCCTTTGCCCTTCCTTTGTCCATCTGAAGGAATTACTGCCCAGGAGAGTGGCTCTTAAACCTTTCACCAGACTAAGGTCTTACCTGTTCAAAAAAGAAGGTGCTACCAAAACAAACAGCGACCTTCCGGGTCCCACCCAATGACTCCCAGCAGGAGCCTCCCCAGGGAGACCGCACCTAGCAGGGCCCAGGCAATGGGGCTGTTCATTTAGCAAATTGCTAATCAACCATCTCTGTTCCCCCAGAATGATATCCCACTTGCACTGGAAGGGCACAGTGTGTGTGCTGCCAGGCAGATCCCCAAGCAGATCCCCAGGCAGATCCCCAGGGAGCGGCCGGCTGGGGCTGCTGCAGACCCAGCTCTGGAGAGCGCTCCCTGCAGACTCCTCTCCTGGGGGCCCAGCTAATCCTGTGACCTCTTGTCCCTCTGTCTCAGCACCCACGGTCACCGGTCACCATTGGGTGTCTTAGTGGCTCTTTCTTAAAATGAGCCCCCCACTGTGTGACCTGGGGAGTCCCCGGCAGGCGTGAAGAATTTGGCTCTTCCCGACATATTTCCAGGCTCTGATGTGGACCCTATCCAAGTGGTCCTCAGTCTGCTCACTTCAAAGCAAGGACTGGCCTTTTACAAAAGCCATCAAGCTTAACGACTGCCCCCGCAGCACAGCCAACGTGCACAGTGAGGAGTGTGTTTCCCTTGCCACAGCGCCCTGCTCCGGGCCTTCGGAGGGCTGGGGAAGCCCACGTCCCTTGATCTCTCGTGGCTCTGCAAGGAATGCATGGGGGCGCTGTGCCCTGTTGAGTCAGCCCTCCTGTTCCATTAGAACAGAACCCTCTTTGCGAGAGACTTGGCTGAGACCCACTCACAGGAACACCGTCCAGCGGCAGCAGACATCTGCTGCGAGCCCTGTGACAAGCACGTGGCCCTCGTGGCCCCAGTCCCACTGGAGAGGGCAGATGTCTATGAAGAGGGATTTTGTTTGTGAGATGCTTTGGGCCTAGACTTTTCCTTTGGCTGTTGTTAAATGGAGAATTTAGCAATCTATTGAGAAAAGGCATTTGTCCCCTTCTTACGGGGCCAAATTGTGTCCTGACTCCTTGTGGCTTCCCAACTGATGGAGCAGGTCTTTCTCTCCTTCAGTGAGCACAGCACCATCAGGGGCTGACAGTGCGCCTGGACCTACTGTCCCTGGAGGGCAGTGTGGTCTCATGGAGCACAGAGCTGGCTGTCCAGATGCCTGGGCTCTTCTTCTGCCAACCACGTCAGCCCCATGGCCCTGGGTGAGCCAGGACCCTGACTGCAGAGAGGTCTGCATCTGTAAAAGTCAACAGGGGTCCCTTCCAGCCCTGCAGCTGGAGTTTCTCTCCTATGCACAGCTGTAGGGTAAGGATTATTAGCAAAGCTCCCCACTCTCCAGCCACTCTGAGATGGCCTCTCTTCAGCAGGAAACAACCTGTTATCTACAGCAGGAATGCAGGCTCCAAATAGTTCTGATAAGAGGAAGCCTAGTTACCTGAAAGGCAGACTTCTGTGACACTTACACAGACCAGATCCTGAAACTCCGAGAGATAAGGATAATCCTTCCTAACCATAAAATCTGCTCAAATGTATGGTTAAAAATACAATTAGAACTGGTCAGTATGGGCCAAGGTGACCTAGAATTGCCATGGCAGTGGGGACTTGGAAAACTAATGTCATCCTGTTGTCAGTCAAATTCAAGAGGTGGACCTGGGCAAGACTCTCTGGAAACTACTCTGGGATCCCCAATAAAACTGAAGGGCAAGAGGGGCACACTGTCCCTCTCCTCTCTGAAAGACCCACTCTCTCCCTTGAGAGTGTCCCCTTTCCCTTCTCCTATCCCTTCAATAAACTCAGGCCTATGAATTTGAGTGGCATGTCTGAAATCTTTCTGACTTGATTGCAAGAATCAGGTTTGAAGACAGATCATCTGCTGCCTTGGGTTCCCAGAAGGACCCCGCTGTCATGAGCCATCCGTGGCTGTGTGTGGACTATGTTGCACATAGTAGCCTAATGAGGGGATAAGTCTGGCACTGGGAACCTCCTGTGGCACCCCACACAGCACCTGAGATGGGTGTGACCTGCCAAGATGTCAATCAACCTGCTGACTGCAAGACACCATGAAGCAAGGTTCTGCCCTTGAAATCTTATCCCTGCCTTTGATGTCCCCTGATGTAAATAAAGCCAGCAGGGCCCCATTTTGCCAGAGTGTAGAAGCTGGATCCCTGTGATTGGCTTGCCCGTCCTGCCCCTGCTTTTGAAAACATCTTCTGTCCTGTGATTCTTTCCGCGTTCTATTTTTCTTGGCTTTTATTTCACAGCCAGCCCATTTCACTGAGGGAACTCCATTTCCACCACCCGAGCCAGGACAGGCAAGACCCAGCCCTGTAACATTTAGACCCTCTGGCCACCAGAATCGTAAGTCAGATCTGCCACTTCATAGGGTGCCCAGGCTCAGGTCCTTGTCACAGCAGCACAGAGTGGGCTAAAACTGCCCCTTCTCTGGCACATACTCTGCAAACTACAAAGTCTGAGTTCACGAGGTTTTGGGATTGTATATGGTGGCAGATCTCTTCTCTTCTGGGCCGTTGTGCTGTGTCCTTAGAGGAAAGATGGATTCAACTCAATAACTGGGTTCAGCAAGTCTTAGTGAGGGCCTTGTGCCTATGCTTCCTGCCCAGGGTCCAGGCTGCAGGTGGGGCAGCACACAGAACCATCATTTGGTTTTTATGCAACTAGTTACCTGCCCCCAGGTAGTAGTAGACATGGCTGCTGCTCTCTACCCACTCTGCCTCTCACCAACAGATCACCCAGGAGGCAGAAGCAGCCACAGCAGCCCCCATCCTGCCTGGAGGGCCCTTTGCCCAGGAGGGAAAAGTGGAGAGAGAAAGTGAACTTGGGTGACAGGTAACTTGGAGGTAGGAGGCTTCTCTTTCTATTTTAAGGAGAAATGAAGCCTCAACTGCTTCTGTGTTCAGACCTCAAATTTAGTCAGAGAAGTAAAAGCACCACTAAAAATAATAAACTGTAGAGAAGTAACCCTGCCCCTTCGTATCCAGATACTGCTGCTGACTGCCATCCAAAGGGATAGAGTATCCCAAACTGCTGTTTGAAGAGGCTTTCCTGGTCACAGACCCCGTCATCCATCATGGAGACCACAGGTGTAATGGTTAATTGGAACTGTCAACTTGACTGGATTAAGAGATGCCAAGGTTTCAAAGGTTTATGGGTGTGACAGTGAGGGTGTGCCTAGAAATGATTGGCATGTGGGATAGCCAATTGAAATGGAGGCCCTCCCTAAGTGTCGGCAGCACCAATCAATAGGATGGTGGCTTGGATGGGATAAAAGTTGGAGGAACAAGGAAGCAGCAGCAGATGCAAGCTCGATTCTTCTTGAAGGGGTACTTGATTGCTATTGCAATCATCTGAGAATATCAGACTCTCACTTCTTCACTCTTCCAAGGCAGATTCTGCCAGAGATTCTCCAGAAGCCTTCAGTCTCAGACTAGGGTGGCACAATTGATCCCTCTTGTTCTGTGGCTTCAGCCTCTGGACTGCACAGCTACTGGTTCTCCCAACTCTCCAGCCTACAGACGGCCATTAGGGACCATCCAGCTTCTGGTTGTGTAAGCCAACCTAATAAGCCCCTTTTATAATCATACTTCCTGTGGATTCTGTTCCCCTAGAGGACCCTGACTACTATAACAGCTCAAGGCATCTGAGGAGCATTCTCTGGAGTAATAGAGAAAGAGGACCTGGGGAGAAAATCTCAATCTGATCCATCAGAGGCAAGAAACACTTAGAAGTCCTGCCAAAAATGAAAAAAGAGTGTGGAAAATAGCTGCTGGGAAGTGGGCTCGTCCTGACTGATGAGAAATCATCTAATCTGACAGTGAGATGGTGCCCTGTGCTGCCTTCAGGATTGAGGCCCTGGAGGGAGGACCGTTTCCCTGTGGGCACCATTGCACTTAATGTTACTTTTTGAAGTCAGATAACAAAAGCCTGGAAGGGGAACATTAAGACCAGAGAAGAATAAACTCAATTTGCGACTGCCTAGTCCACAGCGTGATTCTCCCTCCTCCACCTATTACAGGTGTGCTTCCTTCACCAGGTGTGTTCTAGGTTAAGCTGTGTTTTTTCTGCATTTAAATGCAGGCTCCTTGCTCCTGTAACAAAGGCTACCTGCTGCTCCTGACTCCTAGTCAGTTTGCCTTCACCCCGTGAGCAAGTGCAGGGCATCTGGGTACAGCACTTGGCACACTGCCTGGCTGTCCTGGAGAGAGTACTGGGTGCAAACCAGAGAATGTACCTGTGGAGGAAACCACACCAGCAGCGGCAGTGGGCAGTCCACTTGCTCCCCATGGCCCTGAGGTCTCAACGTGTTGCCAGCATCCCAGGCCAACCATAAGCCTTGGCCTGCAGCAGGTGCTGGGCAGACCTGGGGGTGCTGGCACGTCCTGTCTCCCAGAGGCTCGTGGTGTTCAGGAGATATGGATGGGGGTGTGAAAGGCCAAGGCAGGTGCTGGAAAGCAAAGAGCAGAGGGGAGAGCTTGTAATCCGATCAGGAGAGGCTGTGAGAGCACAGCCAGGAGTGGGGGCCTTGGACCAGCGCAGGCACCTAGGGGGACTGTTCCACCCCTCCAACTGACCACATTTTCCAGTCTGGAGATGTGTGTGTTGCAGGGAATGGATCTTACCTGCTGCCATCCCCAGTTCATGTACAACCAACTCCTGGAAACCTCTGTACTCAGAGCACAGTGACCTAGGAACACAGGAATAAAACGCATGCCGGGTACCATAATGTCAATGCTGGCAACACGTGCATGCTGGAGACTGTAGGGCGAGTTCAGTCATTTTGCTGTTTGTGGAGAAACTCCCAAGCTATCAGTTACGTGCCTCTCTGTCTAGATATGTCAAATATGTGTCTCTATAGATGTCTGGACATACACAACAAATAACACACGACGTCCATCAGATAGTGTGAAGCCCACTCCCCCCTGCACTCCTGCACTGGCTGGGAATAGATACAACTGTAAGCACAGCAAAACCCCAGATAGGAATAACTTAAAGAAGTCAGAGGGTGTTTTTGTTGTTGTTGTTGTTTGTTTGTTTTTGTTGTTGTTGTTTTTCCTCTTTCACATTAGATCTGGAAGTAGGCAGTCCAAATCTGGTATATTCCATCTACTTCCTAAAATCCTCAGGGACCCTGACTCCAATATTGCTACTTCATCAAGCGTGTGACGCTTAATCCCACAGATACTTTGTGGTCTAAAGGGACTGCTCCAGCTCCAGTCATCATATCATGAGTTCGTTCCAGGAAGCAGGGACAAGGGACAGAAGAAAAAGGGCATGCCTAGGCATTTTAAGGACCCTTTCTCGAAGTTGCATACCACTGGAATTCAATAACATAGCTCAGCCCAGAAACTCCTGAATATGACAATCCACAGATGCTCAGGTCAGTATGTGAGCAGTGTTCCTGTGTATCTTCCCACATGCTCCAAATCGCATCTAGGTCACTTATGATACCTGAGACAATGGTGATGCTATATTAATAGCTGTTACACTGTATCACTTGGGGAATAATGACAAAAACCCAGCAAGCATGTGTGCAGCAGATGCGATTCCCTGGAAGTTCCCCCGCCCCTGGCTGACTCTGCAGTCACAGGCCCTGAGGGTGTGCAGGCTGACTGCCAGGTTCCCTGCAGGGTCCTGTTTCCTGAGATGTTCACTGTGCAAAGAGGCAGCACCTCAGTTGTTCCTTGATGCCTGGGTCTCCCCCAGGTCTAAAGTTTCTGTTCAGAGCACAGCTGCTGTGGCCAGTGCCTGTGGAGAAGTACCTCACGGGCACTTTCTTCCATTCCTGGCCTTCTCTACAAGTCCCTGGAAGCCGTGTCAGTCAGCCTTCACTTCAACCCTGGCACAGAGACACTTCTTAGTGTGGCTCATATTTTCTGAACCCCAAATCGTGATTCATTACCAGTACATGTTGAGACAAAAGATAGTTTATATGGAGACTGGAAAATCTGGACATTTGTTGGACAAACCCCTTGGGTCCAGACAGCCAAGACCATGTCTTTTCAGAGCTGTGCCCTGTGACCTAATGGCAGCCTCCCTGTGCTTCCCGTGTCCCAGGTCCTTGCTCCTCTCCAAGGGGCTTTAGCAGAAATGCCGGTCCTAGCCTGGGAGAGGCCCTGTGAAATGACCGGCCTCTCGCCTTCCACCACCCAGCGGGGAACAGTAGTCCCAGCCCGCCTTCCAGCAGGGACAACCTTGTGGCAGAGTCTGACCTAGAGGACGTGAGCTGCATGCGCCCTCAGCAGAGAACAAGGAACCTCCCAGCAGAAGGCTCGTCTCTTGGCCTTCCTCCCACCTGCCATGCAGACACCGATCAGAGGCGCTACTCAAAGGCATCCTGGGAAGAGCCAGAGGCCTGGAGCCTCCTCCAGCCCTCCCACCAGCCAGGCTGCAGCCCTGGACTCCCGATAGGGTAGGAGCAAGGCCGCCTTCCACCCACCTGGTTTAACTGAATGCCCCACTAGGTGCAGCCAAACAGTAACCAAGGCCAGCCCTTGGTCACACCTAACCTAGTCCAGGATTAGAGTCCAGGTGACTTCATGCCACACAGCCCAGTGCATCCACTACCAGTGCCAGTGCGTGACCAGCATGCTGAGCTCCCTGGAGAATAGGGCCTCAGGAACTCTGGGGACCTCGTCAACTCCCTCCCTGCTCTCCAGTTGTCCTGTGTGCTCAGTTTCCCCTAAAGAAGTGAGGTCCAGAGCCATCTTGTGTCACGTCCCCACCACCCTGTGTGCTGGAGGAGGCGTGTGCCACAGGCCAGCTGGGCTCGGGCCGGCAGCTCCCTTGTCCCTCTCCCAGGGCTGCAGCATACATGTGTATGGTCCTCCAGTAAGTGCCTCCTTTCTAAAAGAGAGGAACTCAGTTTCTGGTTCCCTTGGAAGAACACTTGACACCTTCTAGAAACCCCACAGAGGTCCAGAGGCAAGAGATCCTCTTGCTGGTGGTCTCTCTGTGTCCTCCGAGGTCAGCCACCATTTACCCACCCTGGGCTGCATTAGGGAGCTGGGCTAAGGAGGCCCGACTCTTCCGCCTCTGAGGACATGGTTATCACTGTTGTCCTCAGAAGCCTGGTGAGGCACCCAGGTGTCACAGCCCAGGTGTCCTCCTAAGAAAAATGAGCTCCAAAGCTAATTATAGGAAGAAGTGCTTTTCTGAGGAATCAGCCAAACCCTACCTCTGAGCACCAGGACTCAGGATGCAAGCTGTCAGCCAGGGTCAGGGCACTGCCCCCAGACCTGGCCCTGGGTGTCTGGGAAGGCAGCAGGCCTCTCACCTTCCCTGGCCAGCCCTCCCCTGAAACAAGCTAAGACTCTGGAAGGCCATTCTCTGATTTCCCTCTGCTTCACCCTGGGGAGGATCACTGATGCACCATGAAGAGGAGGAATATCCTCCCAGAGAGATGCAGAGAAGACTGAGCAAACAGGCCCGGCCAAGCCCTTCCCTGCACCACCCAAGCTGCATCAGACCCAAGTGCAGGAAACACAGGAGTACCTGCGTCTTCGGCCCCCCATAAGTCATCCTAACAGCTTTTTGAAAATTGGATGGTTCTTGTTCCTTTTTCCCATGGTCTGATTTTGGAGCACACTTAGCAGAATGCGGCACCTGAAAGAAACGCGGAGCTTCACCCGCCTGCAGCTGCAGCAGTTCCCTGCTCCACATGGATGGCCACAGAGCATGGTCTCCACACAGCCTGGGACAAATGGCTGCACATCTTCCAGCCGAGAAGAAAGTCATGCTCAGAGTCCCCTGTTCTGTGGGGAAGGCTGGCCAAGAGTGTGAAGAATAATTAGGTTCCTCTCTGTGCCTTCTTGATGAGAAGGAATCACTAAGATATTTTATAGCTGTTTACCAACTTGTGTCTACATAACCTACACCCGAAAAATGACAAGCTCTTAAGAAGCCATTGAGTTGGTGGTACTTATGACAAAGAACCAGACACATTTCCACACGAAAATTTGAAAGACCTGCTTCTGTGATGGTTCTTCAGTAGACAAAGGCCTGCTAGGAACCTGAAGAAGCCACAGGTTCCCTGCTGTCAGCCAGCCTGCTGTTACTGTAACAAATGCCTGAGGTAATCCATGCCAACTTACAAGGAGAAAAGGTTTGTTTTGGAAGTTCCTATAGCCTGGGGCCTGGGAACTAAAGTCAGATCAAGGGAGACACAGAGCCCTGTGGTGATGGAAGTCCATCACCTGCCTAGGAGGCCTGGGAGCTCAGACCTCAGGTGGTAACTGGGGAAGTAGTGAAGGGCACTGGGGAGGAGTCCAGGTGTCTTCTTAGGAAGAAAACAGGAAGATTCTCTGGAATTTGCCATTTGCCAGCCCAAAGCAGCTAGCCAAGATGCCTTGAACACCTAGCTCAGCATCCTGGAGCTCAAGCAGGTTGGCATCGGTGCAAGTACGAGGCAGTATGGCTGGGGAGAATTCAGCAGTCTCAAAGACCATGGTGGGGGACGGGAGAGGGTGAAGTGGCACGTGGGGGTGGGGGAGCTGTGATGGTGTGGGTAGTGGTGTGACACTAGGTAGCTCATTCACCTTGGGCCATCAGACGATGGCATGAGTGTACCAGATGACTGCACTAAAGTCCAGGAGCTGGGAGAACCCCTTGATGAAAGGGTCTCCATCCTGACCGTCGCCGGGCCTCTCACATTCATCATATTCAATGAGCCACCTTAGTTAGAGTATTTTTTGGATTTCAGACTGCACAATGGTCTTGCAGTGAGCAGATATCTCGTGCAAGTTTCTAGCAACTACCTCCCATTTCCAGCAGGGGGTTATTTAGCATTAGGTTTCGTCAGACGTAGAGTATACATGAAAGTTACCAGCAGAACCTAGGTGTCAGGGCCAAATTCTTCATTCCCCCAGTGTTTCAGACCAGGCTTGACAATAGCCTTGAAAGGGGTAGCAGGCGTCCTGAGTCCACCACTGTGTCCTGTGTCCACGACTCTGCACAGATGGGCCAGCTGGCATAGCCATCTCAGGCTGTAGACTTTATGGAGAGTCACAGCCCCATTCCCACTTGGACACCCAAGATACCACATCCTCCCCTGGAGCCCTGGAGCTTGGAGAGGCAGCTTGGAGCTTCAAGCTGAGGGGAAGGGGGCTGTTTCCAGAAGCCCAACTCTGCTAGAAGGGGGCTGCTAATGGCCCAGAAGATTGGCTGTGGTGCTCGGGTCCTGGGTAGGGCTGAGCGTTAAGTGGCAGCACTCTGGAGGCCTTGCTTCTGGCTGTGGCCAGTGGGTCTGGAGACAGAGCCCTCCTGGATGGAGAAGGCATTTAGCAGGGGAGAACGTGGGAAAGCTCAGGGTGCGTGGGAAGGGCAGCCGGGATCGGGTTATGCAGCTCTCCAGGTCTGTGAAGGAAGATGCTTGGAACGTTGGGAGTGACAATTCTACAGACAACTGCTGCGAGCTATGGTTTCCATTTTGGCACGAGAGGAATGTGAGGAGGGTGGGGATACAATGCACTGCTATGTAGAAATACCAACCGAGGTTACAAGACCCTGCCGTCCACAATCCCCAGGCCTCATAGAAAAGGAAGGGAACGTGAGCCTCTCATTTGGGGAAATAGCAATCCTTTACATCAAGAAAGAAAGCATGGGCTGGGGATGTGGCTCAAGCGATAACGCGTTTGCCTGGTATGCACGGGGCACTGGGTTCGATCCTCAGCAACACATAAAAATAAAAAATAAAAGATGTTGTGTCCACTGAAAACTGAAAAATAAATATTAAAAAAAAGAAAGAAAGCAAAAGCGAAAGATGCTAAGTGCCACAGATAGAGGTGACATTAAGTGCCACAGATAGAGACCCGTTCTGCACGGTGTGCTGAGCGCCTCTCCTATGCTAGGCCTCCCCCCACATCATGGACGAATCTCAGCAGCTCGTCCTCTATATCCTGCGAGTTTGTTGCCAGTATTCATTTGTTTTGTGAAAAACTTTTCTTCATAAAATGTAAGCCACAAGAAAACTGAACTCAGCCCAGGTGGAGTCCCCAGGATCCTGCCTCAGTGAAGTCTGAATTACTTGTGCATAAAGTGTTCTATTATCAGGATGTGGGGACCCCAGGGACCAGAACGGAGCAAGCTGGGCTGGAAAGGGGTCAGAGGGAGGCGAATGCTGGGGAGAGGGAGGCCCAGGATTGGCAGGGGAGCTGGGACGTCTATTCTGCATGGAGAGAGTGACCCTGAGAACAAGCCGAGCTACTGATCGCCTCTGGCAAGAGTAACTGACCATCTCCTCTCGAGGATGACCTCAGGGAACATGAGACTGGTAGACTGGGACAGACGAACAGCGACATAAGGCCAGGCAGCTTTGCCTGGTGGCCTCCCTGTCCTCCCCAGAACCGCAGGCGCCTCTCCAGTGGCCCAGCCCCTTCCCCATCTCAGGGAGACCTGAGTGCAGTTACGAGCCAGGAGCAAACTCAATTGGCCAGCAGTTGGGGAGTTGCTCAGGGAAGCCCAAGGCCTAAACCTGGGGCCAGATCCTTTCTGTGGAGCATAAGGATGAAGCTGACTGTTTCATGTACGGCAGTCTTCCAAGCGAAGTGAGACCGAGGGTCCGGGAACCCAGCCCACCCAGGCTCAGGGAGTGGGGCAGCCCCAGAATTGTCTCTGGATAAAGGTGGAAGGGAGGCAGCTCCTTCTGGTGAACCCACCCCATCCATGCTGGGCCTCTTACCAGGGCCACCAGGCATCCCAGCATACCAGGGACCTCCAGGTCTTGACTTCCACCCTTAAAGGTCCCCTCAGATCCAGGAGAACCAGGAGAGCTGGCCACCTCCCCACTCCTCCAGCACCCCACCTTCTGTAGCCCAGAAGTCTGCCCAGGACAGCTTCCATTCTGGGCCCTTCCAGAGTCCCTACCACTGTCAAAACTTACTTGTTTCCTATGCCATTTTTTCAAAATGTCTCCAAAGCTACTTAAAAATATGGTTCACAAGCTCAAATGCCAACAAGGCAGGGAAGTCGTGTAAGTGGTAAAGTCACCAAGGCTACTTTGCAAAAGCTTTCCAAGCTGTGTCCCTTCAACATTCTCTGCTTGCATAGTGAACACACGCGATTACTCCTCCCGCCATGAGGTGACCTCGCCTTACCTTCAGTGTGACGAACCATGCACATGCAGCCACAGAGTTGGACACTGGGCTCAGCACTGGGAGATGACAGAGATCGGGGCTTCCCACCCCTGAAGGACACCGGTCCTGCTGGGCTGTGCACCTGGGGCACCATACCAGCCTCTGTTGCACATAGGAACATGGATCTGGGCAATCGGGTTTCCAGATTCTCTGAGATAAGCTGAAATTTGGAACTGTTACATGAAGTCTGCTTTGGAATGATAACCTGCAATTGAATATTTTTTTAAAACATCATGTGGCCCAACTTCATGGGGGGAAATCCAAAATACGTCCATAGATCATATTTAGCCCACAGGCTACCAGTTTGCACCCTGTGGATTGAATTCCATGGTAGCTGCAATTTTCTTCTCTCTCTAATCCCTAAATTGTGACATTGGCATCTTGACATTTTAAGTCCTCTGCAAACATTTTCTGGTTTTCAGAATGGGCCTCTGTCAGCCTTCAAGAGGCAAAGCTGCTGCCCTCAGCTACCTTGGGCTCTCCTGGCTGTACTCCTTCCCCAGGGCGACTGTGCACACCCACAGCCCTGAGCCCACCTGTGCCTCACCCTTCCTCCCTTCCAAAGCCACTGAAGGAAGAGCAGGATGAGCAAGGAGCCAAGCGTCTTCAGGCTGAGGATTCCCTCCCAGCCACATCCCCCACCCTGAGTACCCTCAGGAGCCCTGCCACAGCTGGGGGCCTCCTCCATGGGGGAGCAGCCCCTCCTCTGGGTGATGGACGGAAGGGGGTGTCTCAGCAAGCTGGAGCCAGGCTCTGCTGAGAAAGATCAAGGGTGCTGCTATCAATGTGGGGAGGAAGTCTTTCTTGTGAGGATGTTTAATAATGTTGGCTTAAGACAGAAGGGGAAGGGTACGTAGAAAAAAATCTCATATCTAAGCAGTCAACAGAAATTCTTGCTGAAATTCTGTGGCTGTGAAGGAGGCCCTGTCCTCTCTAGCCCAAGGCAGTAGCGTCAACAGTAATCTCAGATTTGCAATTGCTCTGTGATAGATTGGACACCTAAAGGTGTAAAAATAGTCATTGGAAGCTCATTTCACTAGTGGCATCATCTGGAAAGGATCGGCTCAGTATGCATGTTAACTGGGAGTGGTGGCCAGTGGCGGCATTGAGATAGCTGGTAAGTTAGCAACCTAGGATCCAGAAAGCAGGATCCCTCCTCTGAAGTCATTAACCTGTGCCTGTGTCTGCACGTCACCTTTGTTCCCAGGAGGCTCCCACCTTTAGCCAACTGTAGGTAGTTGATCTAGAAAAGATGGCCCTGTCTTGTGACCAGCGTGGTGAAGAAAGCCCTTCCTTCCTGGGAGGCTCCAGCCACGTGTGGCAGCCTGGGGTCCTCTGTGCCACACTGCCCTGCAGAAGCCCTTTGGGAGTGGTGCCACCCATTCCCAAGACTACTTAGATGGCTGCTGGTGGCTTCCTCAGGCTTCTCCTTCCATCTGGGGCTCCTTCTTCAATCCCTGTTGAACACATCAGCTTCTCTCTGTAGCAATTATTCTTTGAAATTCATTCCTGACAAGCTCCCTTCCTGTGCTTTTAACATGTGATATAATTTCCTCCCTGGGAACCGCCTCAGGCCTGCAGTACCTGCGGTGGGTGATACTCCAGGACCTACTGAGATCAGCGAATGTTTCCGCATGGAGAGGTTTGCATTTTATGCCACAATGGCTGGAAAATTGAGAGGCAGAAAAATTAAACATCAGATGAGCAGCAACATTCGGGTCAAGCGACCTCAATTCTGTTCTCTGTTGCCTGCGTAGCAACCCAGGTTTAGAGGAGCTAGGAAGGCCTGGGGGTCTGCTTTAGTCTGGAGTAGGTCCCCAAACTAGTCTTGCTGTGATTCTGATTTTATCTCTGGTCTAGCCACCGGCCCCTGTGCACACAGAACAGGGGCGAGCTGGCTGGAGCAGATGCACCCTTCAGCTGACTGATGGTGGGGTGGCTGTGAGTTGCACCCTTGGTTCTGCGTGGGCAGAGGACAGAGCCGTGGGCTGGGCTGCAGGCTTACCTCGGTGCAGGCTCTGGTGCACTTCCAGACGCCATGCTTAGGCCTGGGGGACCAGGAACGTGCATCTTACTAGTATTGTACCATGTGAGTCCACCAAAGGCAGCTTAAGAAACACTGAAGAATGGAGTTCCGAATGGGAGTCCTGAGTGGAATCTTGGAAAGCTGTTTTAATTTTAAATACGGTTTTTCTTTTTACATTTTTTTCTGGTTAGTCATACATGATCACAGAATGTGTTTTGTTTCATTGTACGCAAATGTTAAATATAGTTTTAAATCTTAGCAAGAAAGGGCAGAACTCATGGAAACAGCTCTACCATATTATTTATAGACAAAACAAGAGCCCCAGTGAGCTGGGAGGTGGCTGGTGAGAGAGCTCCGATCACAGGAAGGACTGGGTTGCGGGGAGCAGCCTGGCGGGGCCAGTGTGAGTGCGGCTCTGCGCAGGGGGCTGGGAGGCACCCGGAGCCTCCAGCCTCGGGTTCCTTATCTGTGCACAGGAATGAAGCTGGAGTGTGAAGGGGGAGACCCAGGCCCTCCCAGGCTTTCCAGAGGAGGTTCTCCTAGCACTTGGCCTTAAAGGCACATTCCTCGGGAAATCAAAGCAGAAGATAGCTCTGTGCACCCCAGGCTCTGCCTCCCTGGTGCCCGCTGCTGTCCTGGTGGGAGTGGCCCCGCGCCTTGGGCTGACCTCTGTGTGGGAGAGACAGGCCTTTCTTTGGAGCCAGAGGCCTTAAGGGCAGGGTTTTTTCACTTGTACCGACACCATTCGTATGTGTATAGACCTGTCTGTATCCAGTTCAGACAGGATCACTGCGTGTGTTTTTTATCATTACACAAGTACAGCCTGTGTTTGAAAGAAAATATTTACACTATAAAGCCCAACTAAGGTTAAGCACCTAGAGAGAACTACTGTGTGTGTGTGTGTGTGTGTGTGTGTGTGTGCGTGCGCACGCGCGCATATGTGTGTGTGTGTGGTGCTGGGCAAGTGCTCTACCACTGAGCTATGCCCCAGCCCCAGAGAAGCACTCTCAATGTTTAATACTTCTGAGCTGTATAGACATGGAGGTGTCTAGGTATATACTAGTATTTATTGCAGGTAAAAATAGATAAACTAGCACATAGTAAATAACTATATAATAATGTTTAATAGGTATGCAATAGGTAAATCCAAATAGGCATATACTAGAAATTACATTTTATTGAAATTATAAGTAAGTATCTAGCAGGTGTATAATGTCTGCAGTAGTAGGTATAAAGTGGTAATACTATGATATGCATGCTGATTTTAAAGTACTGCAAAGTGGCAGTGAAAAGTCTGCTTCTGGGGAAGCGCAGCCTTGGTGACCCATGCACATGCTTGCTGTCCTCCAGGGCCAGATCTAGGTGACAGCTTTCAACAGGGGAACACCTAGGGCAACTGCTGAGTGGACTTCATTCTCCAACCGCAGCGTGAAAGGCGCTTTCCGCTATGGCCAACCTGTGTGAGCCTAGAGCTGCTGACTTTGGGAGGACAGGGAGTAGGATTCCAGGGTGGGGGCCGCTGTCTGTCACTAGAGGGAAATACAGAGGAGGCTAGCTTAGGAAGAGGCCTGACCTGGAGCTTGGTGGGCTCAAGGGCCTGCAACTGGCAAATATTGGGGAAATAATTATGAAAGGAAGAAGCAGAGAAAGAGAGACAGGAAGCAATCTCAGAAAAGCGTGGAAATAAATAAAACACAGGGGAAATAAAATCCAGGTTTCAATAACTTCTTACATTCCAGGGGTCCTATATTTTAGGATTCTCCAGAAACAGATTCACATCGAGACATATGGACCCATGAGCATCCCATGGCTAAAATGTTAGAAATCTTCATGCATTTTACTAAGCAAAGTAATGAGCCTTCAAACAAATTAGCCCCAGCCAAAGTTCCTACACGCCACATACACCTGCTCTGAGTGTGAATTCAAACCAGAAACAGCCATGGGATGTGCCTACCCCTGCTGGCCAGGATGCGGACCACAGCCCATGGTGGATGCACGGTGCTTCTGAATGAATGAAGGACCACCAGTGTCGTCTCGTTGCTGTTTCTTCCCCGTGGATGCTTACTTTTCTCAGTCTTGATTTCTACTCACTCTTTTTAAAAAGGTAATACAAAAAGAAGAAAGAAGAAAAGGAGCGAGAGAGAGAAAGAGAGAGAGAGAGAGAGAGAGAGAGAAGCCACTCTGCAAGGACAACCCAATGCAGAGTCCCCTCCAGGAGTCTGACCCACTCAGGAACCTTGATGGGGACACCAGGGCCCCAGGAGACATGTGGCCCAGCTGCAGATGCCTCTGGCTAATCCTGCCCATGGCTGGATTCTGGCCACTGCATGGCACATGTTGCTCAGCAAAAGTTCCAGCGAGTTCGAGTGGCCCCCGAGGGCCCACAGCTGCAGACAGCACCTTCCAGGATGCAGGAGAGCTCTGCTAAATTGTGATTCCCCACCCAGAATTGTAGTAAAGAGAAACAGCTTCAGATTATTTTTAGTTTGTTTTGTTGGAGTGAGAATTCAGCTTCTTTTGGAAACTATCCACTTACTATCTGAGCAGTTAGAATTTAGGTCTGCGATAAAGATACTAATAACAGTGACAGATCAGAAAACGAGGACCTGCCCAGTGGGTCAGGAGGCAAGTTTCAGTACTGACCCGTAAGCCCATGTGTTCTCCCACCACCAGTGTGGACCCTTGCAGGAGCCGAGTTAGCATGTGGGACACGCTCTTGGCCGGTGCCACGGGCACAGCAGCCCTGGTTCCTGGCCTCCACTCCTGGGACGCTTGGCTGGGTCTCTGAGCTATGGATACACAGCTTCCAGCCAATTGAACTTCATTAGCAGCTGTTGAAATCTGACTTTCATTTCTCCACTTTCGAGTCCTTCTTGATGCGACTTTGGTCTCTCCAGTGAGAGTGGTGAATCACACATTAACCAGATGACTCTGCACCGTGTCTCTGGACACTCCAATCTACCTTCCATATGGATCCACTCTCAGAATGGCATGGCTGCCCAAGAGCTGGTGAACACGCACATTATTTACAAATTAGGCAATCAGGGGACCCTTCCAGCTCGTTAACTGTGCGATATCCCACTCTTGACCCGGGCAGTTGGCTGGCCTGGCCTTTCATACGGGATCTGTCGTTTACACATCCCAATAATAAAACTTAATTGAAATTTCATTCCTCCTCTATGAGACGCCAGCGGAACAGATGGTCAGTAATGTCGGGTCCACATATTTTATGCTGTTGGTTTCCCACGCAAGATCACACCACTGCCATCAGCGGAACGCTGTTCATTTAAGACCTCGCTTTCACATTAAGAACCTTACTGTTTCATAGAACTGTAAAACCTGTTATTAAAATTAGTTGGTTAAAACTGAAACAATGATTACAACAGTCTTACAAAAACTCAAAGAACCTTGAATGATTACAGTCTGAGCTGGGTTCCCGAGGAGAGTGGGAATATTTGTACAGAAACATCTAGGCTCATGTGTGTGAGTAGGAACCCAGGCGAGAGGGCAGAATGCCTAGGGAATGTCACGTGTCAATCGCCATCCAACCAACCCTGAGTCCACAGCCCCGTCTGTGAAATAACTGGTTAACTTCTGTTCCACATTAAGTTCCAGCACATCTTTGATGGCTCTAAAATCACAGTTGTGCTATTCTTTGCTCTTAATTTTGCGCCCACTGACATTGTATTTAGTACTCCACACTCAGAATGCCAAGGATCATCCCCACCCTAAGATAGGGCCTTAGGAGAGGAGGAGAACACCAGAGGCTGAATGCAGGCATGGCAGGTCAAGGAGGTGGCCTCCCCAGGGCCATTCATGGGCAGTGGCATCTAAACACTCATCACTGGGCTAACTGTAAGTGTCAATGGAATATCTCAGAGAGCGTTTTGAAGGACTGAGCGATGGCCTGAGGTGTGATAGGCTCCGTGCAGCCTGCGGTGACTCGCTCCCCATGTTCTTGGGCCCCTCCACTCCCTCCCGCCTCCTCCACCAGCCTCCAGGACCCACTGCTTGCAGGTCTTTCCTCTTTTCCACTCAAACCTGTTCTCAGAAAAGGCTCAAATGGACTAACTCACTTTCATATGAAATGTCTTAGAAGACTCAAAACGACAATTCCCCAGGGGATTTTGCAGCCAGAGTGTTCTGAGACAGGAAGCTGTCCATAGGCAGGGCCAGGCACGGGGGCTGGTCCTGGAGTCTCCGAAGTTGCCCCATCTCCTTGGAGATGCTGTTCTCAGCCTGAGCTCCACCATTCAGAGAGGAGACCGCCGCCAGGCTTCTGTGTGGGGACGTGGAAAACAAAACACTGGGAAAGATGAAGGGTGACGAGACCGCAGAGAACTCTTGGAGGAAGCAGACACCAAGTGACCCAAAGGCAGAGGAGACTCGGAAACGTGTTGGAAGAGGCTGTCGGCCTCCTATGACACCTTGCTGCATGCAGAATCTTCCAGTGACGTTAGGGCAGTGCACACCTAGGCAGCCCATTTGTCCAGAGCGGATATAAGAGTTCTGATGACTCCCTTCTTGTCCCTGGACTCACGTTGCCATTTGCTTCCCAGCAGGAAGGCGGCCACTCCTCCCCTGTTTCCTGCACACTGCACAAGCCTGGGCACCCAGTCCTACTCAGTAAACGTGCACGTGAATAAGTGATCAAAGAATTATAACCCGATAAAATCACCCCAAAAGGAATGGTTTCCCTCCATTACTGTTTTTTTTTTAAGAGAGAGTGAGAGAGGGAGAGAGAGAAAGAGAGAGAGAGAATTTTAACATTCACCTTTTAGTTATTGGTGGACACAACATCTCTGTTTGTATGTGGTGCTGAGAATCGAACCCGGGCCGCACGCATGCCAGGCGAGCGCGCCACCACCCGAGCCACATCCCCAGCCCCATTACTGTTTTTGTATCTTTGGACTTTTAAAGGGTTACAGTCTCATTATTAAAATGATTATTATTGTAACTGTATAGTTCAGAGATTTAGGACATTGAATTAAATCAATACTAATCTAGTTACAGACCAATGCAGTCAACAATTCTAAAAAAAGAAATCGTATTTCCAGACTACAGAGCCCATAAAACTTGCATGTATAATTGACAGTTTGCTTGGCATTTCTATGTGACAGATACAGACTCTAACCCCAGGCACAACCCACTTTGGCTCCAGGAATCTACTTTTCCAGTTGATTTGTAAGCTGCAGGGCAGGTGATGGAGGGGTGAAGGGTACTCAAACATGCGGCAAGGACTGGCAGCTCCTTTTCCCCATGCCTGTCCTGTGTCCAGCCTCGTACTGGGCTCAGTGGCCAAGAGGAGTGAGAAAAAGCCTCTGTTATCAAGAGTTTCAAAGTTGAAGAAACTGCGCAAACTCCTAAATCCAGAAGAGAAAAACCATATCCTCTGTGTTTTTAGCTTTGTGCTTATAAACTAGAGACTGGGACAGGATGAAATCCTGTGGTCTCTCCAACTAGGACACAGAAAGCTAATCTTTGGGAGTAAGCTTAGTAGGAATGGCCAAGTAAAAACAGCTCAAAAGCTGCTTATCTCTCAAAGCAAAGAACCAGACCAAAAATGCCAAATATTTTTTCTCAGAAGTCTGTAAATTAATCAAAAGCTTTCAATGGTCTGACCAGCATTTGTTTAAGAAAAATGGTGGAATGTCTGCAGAGCCGTGAACCCTGTAGGTTGTAACGTGCCCTTTCCGCAGAACCCTCCCCAGTTCCATGTGGCCTTTCAAACCTGCAGCTGCTCCTCAGGATACCCCAGGGCCTGCCCTTGATGTCATCACAGGGTGAGGAGTCCCTGACACAGGTGGAAGGGTCCCTGATACAGGGGGAGGGGTCCCTGACACAGGTACAGGGGTCCCTGAAACAGGCGGAGAGGTTCAGTGATACCACAGGAGGCAGGCCCCGTCCTTGATGCCAGCACAGGTGGAGGGAGGCATCCCTGACACCTGTGTTCCTCCCCACCACACCTCTTCATGTGACAGTCCTCAGCCTCCACCTGGATGTGAGTGTCCTGTGCTGTTAAAGTGAAGGTCACCGTAAGTTAGTGACCAGGCTCCTGCCCTCACCTTCCGGGGAGGCTCTTCACAGGGCTTTTTAGGGGCCATATCCCTGCCCCGCCTCTGTGGGTCTGACCTTGCCTAATGTCTCTGCTCCTTGGTGTCTGCTGACCACACAGTCTTTGGAGGCTGCCGACCTTCCCGCTCCTCATGTGTTATTTATAAAGCTTTGAAGATGGCTCTACTTTGTCACACCCTGTTTCCTGGGATATTCGTTAACCCCATCAGACTGAGGGCTAGCTTAGCTGTGTCCTTTGTGCGCCACCCACAAGCCCAGAGCCCTGGACACGCAAGGCTGGTTTAACACTCAGAGTCCTTCCCGTAAGAAGGGCAGCAGCCCATGACTACTCACTGAGAGGACGGAGAGGACTGATGGTCTACGGCGCCTTTACTGAGGAGGACACTCCAGATTCTGGAGGCAGAAGCTTCCTGACAGAGGGCCCCAGGAAGCCTGCCCACCCTGCAGTGGCTGTGAGGCACAGTGCCTTCCTCCCAAGGTCACCAAGGGCATGAAGCAGAGGAGGGCGCCATCCTAACCAGCACGGCATGGGGATTCCATCCAGGCAGGGAGGCAAGGGAACAAGACAGCTTGATTGAAAAGGCTGGCTGTACATATGCACAAGTGTCCTGGGGTGACATATAAATGATCCCAATGGATGCCTCTAAACCTAGCCTTTCTGAACTAATAGATGAGTTAGCAGGAGTGCAGGTGCAGGATCAACACGGAAGAATCAACTGTGCTTCTATACACCAGGATTGACCCATTCAAAATCAAAATCAGGTGAACAACTCCAAAAATATAGAAAATTTAACAAAAATTTTTAAACAAATGTAAGACTTGTACACTGAAAATTTGAATACATTACTGAAAGAAATTAAAGATCGGAATAAGTGCAAAGATCTACCATGTTAATGCACCGGAAGAGTCAATATTGTTAAGTTGGCACCAGTCTCCAATTCATCTAGAGAGTCAAAGCAAACCCTAAAAAGATACCAGCTGAATTCCTTATAGAAATTAACAACATGACCCTAAATTTCATATGGAAATAGAGGGGGAACCGTAGCTAAATCTCTCTTGAAAAACAACAAAGCTGGAGAACTCAGACTTCCTAATGTCAACTCCACAGGGCTGATTGCCCAAGAGAGCACGCTAATGACACCTGGGTAGACAACTAGATGCACTGGATGGAACCCAGCATCCAGAAAGAAAAACTTATTGAGGCAAGGGTGCAAAGAAAGGACAGTCTCTTCAACAAACACTGCTGGAACAACTGGACATCCACATGCACAAGAATGAAGACAGACCACTTATTTACACCACACCCACACACACCTGTATATAAGAGCTATAACTATAAAACCTTTTTATTTTTTCCTATAAAACCTTTCAAACAAAACATAGGATTAAATCTTCATGATGTTAGTTTGGATCACAGTTGCTTACATACTGTCATAGGCAGAAGTCATAAAAGAAAAAATGCAAATACAGAAGCCATAAAAGGAAAAAAAAAGATAAATGGTATTTTTTAATTAAAAACCTTTGTGTTTCAGAGAATACCACCAAGAAAGTAAAAGGCCACCCAAAGAATGAAGAAAAATATTTGCAAATTACATATTTGATAAGGGATTTTTATTTAGCATGAGTAAAGAACACTTATGATTTTAAAACGATTTTTAGAAAGTTCCAATTTTAAATGGGCAAAAGATTTGCATGGGCACTTCTCCAGAGAAGATATTCCAATGGTCAACAAGCACATGAAAACGTTCTCAACCTCACTGGTCATTAAAGCAATGCAGACCAAAGCTAAAACTCTGTAGTCTCTATACCTGTTGCTGAGGCTGGCTGGAACTTGCAGTCCTCCTGTGTCAGCCTCCCAAATCACTGGGACTACAGGTGTGCACCACTGCACCTGGCTAAGAAATATCTTTCAGTATTTTTTGCAGAGAAAGTGTGCCATGAATAAATTCTTTCTGTATTTGTTTTGTTTTGTTTTTTCTTGAAAACATCTTTTTTCTTTATTTTTCCTTTAAAGTTACCTTTTTTACTAGGCACTATTTCTGCATTGACATATTTTTTTAAGTACTTTAAAAATGCTATTCCATTGCTTTCTCTCTTGCGTAGTTTCTTATAAGACATTGACTGTAATTCTTGTTTTTCCCCCCTCTGTATATGTAAAATGTTTTATTTTATTTGGCTGTCTTCAAGATTTTCAGTTTAGTTGAAGTAATTTTTTCGGTAATTTGAATATGACACATATAGGGTGTGTGTGTGTGTAACTGGGGAGATAGCCAGTATCTCATTGGGAGGTTCTTCTTCCTTCCCTAGGAGAATGTAAGCCACCCTAAATCCTAAAGTCTCAAATAATTAGTGAATAACAAAACACAAATGTTCAGAAATATATTTACAAAAGCAAAGCCTCTAATAAATTAGTCCACATGGACACTGAAACTAGATGAAGAAAAGATGGCTCTGATGGTTTATTAAAAGGGGTACATCAAAGGCAGGGATAAGGTTTCAAGGGTGCAGTCTAGTGGTTGGCAGGTTAATTGGTATCTTCTCAGATCACACCCATCTCAGGTGCTGTGTGGACCACGGCAGAGCTGGATAGAAATTTACACTGTCCCTGGGCAACTGACCAGAGAAAATGTCCACTGATCATTCCCAGACACCAGATGTTTCTATCCACTAGGCTTCCATGTGAGTAACCTACATGCAACCCCTGGATGGCTCGTGATGTGTGTCTGTGTGCGTATGTATGTGTGAGTGTGTGTGTGTGTGTGTGTGTGTGTGTGTGTTGTATTTATACTGCTTGATTTTCTATAAGTGTTTTGGATTTGTATTTTATCTCATTTGATGTGGAAATTTTCCATCCATTATCTCTTTAAATATATGTTCTCTCATCTCTATCTCTTCTCTTTCTGTGATTCCAGTAACATGAAAACTAGGCTGTTCAATATTGCTCAACAGCTCTTGGATGTGTATTACTATGTTATATCATGTTATATTTTATTGATTGAGGGAAAACTTTTGCTATCTTGTTAAGTTGCCCAGGCTGGCCTCAAACTTGTGATCCTCTTGCATTTGTCTCTCAAGTAGCTGGGATTACAGGTGTGCACCACCACACCTGGCCTTTTCTATTTTTAGTTCTTATTTTCTTTAAGCTGGCATTATCTTTATTGTCCTACTTTTAAATATTCTGATTAGTTCCTTGACTGTGTCAAGTTTATTAATGAGCCCATTGAAGGCATTCTTCATCTCTGACTATTCTTGCTTCTAAAATGTTCATTCCATGCTCCTTATAATCTCTATTTTGCTCTGCTGAAATTATGCATATGGTCTACCTTTTTGGGGGGTGGGGGGTACAAGGGATTGAACTCAGGGGCACTTGACTACTGAGCCACATCCCCAGCGCTATTTTGTATTTTATTTAGAGATGGGGTCCTACAGTTGCTAAGTACTTTGCTTTTGTTGAGGCTGCCTTTGAACTTCAATCCCCCTGCCTCAGCTCTTGAGTTCCTGGGATTACAGGTGTGTGCCGTCACACCCAGCTACCTTTTTAATTTATCACATCAATCACTGTCATTTCAAATTCTGTCTGAAAAGTTTCAATGTCATGTTCATTTTTATGTCTGGTTCTATTGATTGATTTGCCTCTTAAGAGCAGGTTGTTTTTCTTTGCTTTTTTGTGTATCTTGTAACTTTTCACTGGAAACCAAACATCATCTCCACACAGATGCTGAGATCAATAGAGGTCACAGCTGGAATCGTCCACCTTTTTATTTACTGGTCCCTTACAGTTGAGATTGATAGCTGAGTCCGTTGATTAGCTGAACTTGGGTTTCGTTGCTGTGAATGCTGTCAACACACCACAGATATTACATTCTAGTATTGTTTTATGTTCAGGATGGAGCTTGGGTTTCTGGCAGACTTTTCTCCATGTTCTCTTCCACTCTCTTCTCCCGGCTTCCCTGTGTGCCCTGCCCGCTGAGAGCTTCGCCCAGGCTCTTGCTCCCTCCCCAGTGTGGATAGCTGTTATTGCTTGACGTTTGCTTGACTGGCCACAGTGGTGGATGTCTGTAGTCTTGGTTCGGCTGGTCCTGGTTAGACCCCTTGTCACTGGGTTTCAGAGGTGGAAATTTAAGTGGCATGAACTTCTTTCCGTGGCAGCCAACTCCATCTTGGGCTTTGTCGTATCTCATATGATTGTTACCTGCACCACTACATTGGCAGGAGATTTTTAACCATCTGAACTTACAGTGGAGATCTCCCTTGCCCTCAGGTGTACAGATCTGTTGTCCTTTATCTATCCAAGCTGAGATGACCTCTGTACTGGGGACAGGAGTTTTGTTGTCCTTTCCCTAGGAGCTTGGTCTTTTGTTCCATAGGAGAACTAGGAAAAAGGGGTCTGGGGAAGGACACTGTGGGGAGGAGGGCCCTGGGCAAGGCACTGGGGGGTGGGGGACAGGGTCAGAGTCGTTGATTTAGGTTATCTAACTTCTCATTATTGTAGTGAGAGCAACTCTGGCCCCAGTTCTCTGCATCCTCAGCTGGAGGCTGGAGGCAGGATGTAGGCATCCATCCACATTTCTGTGAGCTACCTTGGGTCCTTTTGAACTGAGGATTATATAAAATAAAGCTGTAAACAAGGCTGTATGAAAGATACAATAATGTAAGACTGAATATATTTATAAATAACAGAAAGCAGAGACTGTGTTCTGAAAATCTTACATATGATCTAGTAAAAAGTATAAAATATGAAAAAAGCAAATAAATTTTTAGGTTAAGATGAATCTCGCCCTATTAATTTAAACATGTATAAAGCTACATATTTCTGGACCATACTCTTTATCAACATGAAAGAAATGACAGTCACCAGCGAGGATTGCCGCATCAGGCCAGGAGGCCTGGCCTCTAGGGCTACTGACAGGCAGCAGTGAGGCAGACTCAGCCCCAGCCCAGTGCTTTCCTGCCCAGCTCTCTGGCCTGTGACACTCAAGCTTGAGTCACAACTAATGTTCTTTAAGTTTCTCAGAATGACTTTGCAACTGCTCCAAGCATGAAGTGGGACACAGGTGGCTGCGTGCTGCGTGGCCACAGGTGCTGGGCCAGTGCTTCTCAAGCAGTGCTGTCCATCAGAACCATGTGAGGAGTCTGGTCAGAGGAGGGAGGCCCTCATCTGTCCAAGGCACGTGGGCCTGGGCATCTTCAGCATTGAGGTGGTTGCGATGAACATCCAAGTGTGAGGAGCGCTGTGTTGGCACCTCATGTGTGCCATCTCCTCGGACCTTTATCACACCACAGCGCTACACTGAATTTACAGATGGAGAGACGGAGCCTCGTTGAACCTACAGTGTCACAGGCACCCAAAGGCACGAAGCAAGAAGTGTCAGACTCTGTATTAAAACACAGATGTGTACACCTACAGCTCTGTCCCTCTTTCCCCCGACACTGGGGACCCGGGACTTCCTCTCTGCTTAACAGAGAAGGGCAGCCAAGGACATCTGTCTCGCCACTGAGCCTGTAAAGCAAACCAGCGCTGCTTCCAAGACTCACAAAGATGGCTTTGTTTTGCCTTTATGAATCACTGGGTCTCCTGGAGGACCCTTCCACTGCAGTCCCCTGCACGACCCTCTGAATGTCTGCGAGAAAGCCCAAGGCCATTCAGAAACACTTGATTAGACCCAGGGGGACCGGCCCCTGTCGGCAGGGCTCCCTGGGTGTTGCCTCAGAGGGGATGAGTGTGAGCAGGTGGGCTTTGCAGGGAAGGAACAGGGTCAGGGACGCCTGTGAGTATCAACAGCGCCACTGAAGAACAAGAGGAGGGGAGGACAAGACCGACTCTTGTCACTATGCCCAGTGTACACTGGAGCGGCTCCTGTGCCTGCTGAGGAAGGCAGGCTGGAGCTGCCACAGCAACAGGAAGGGCAATGGAAACCAGAGCAGTCCACGAACAGTTCTGTCTGAGATTCGGACCAGAAGGCATGTGAGGCAGGCGGTCTGCGTCATGGAGGATGTGGACGAGGCCAGGCTCCATGGGGTCAGAGAGCAGCCTGAACTTCAGTGCCACCCGCCCTCGACTGGAAGGTGCAAGGTGTTCTCTGTCAAGATCACAGTAGTTGTGACAGCTTTCTTTTTAGCTCTGCAACAAGCTGGTGTGAAAGTCTGATCAGAAGGAACCGCTGGATGCTTAACTGAGTCCCAGGCTGTCTCTGAAACACCTGCTGTGAGTGCTGGAGCTGGGGTGGAGGGCAGGGAGTATGAAGGCAGCCCTAGGTTTTGCTCCAGAGGACGATCTTCAGTTTGTCTGAGGTCCCGAGTCTGACTGCTGCTTCAGGGTCTGAACAGCTGGTCTGTTGCTGGCAATTTCCCACCTTAAGAGAGGAAATGATTTAATGTTTCTTCAAGAACCTATCCTGCCTCCTGTGCTTCATTTGATGACATATAGTAACTAGTTTTTAATCTGCAGATTAACACTTTTCAAACTGCAGCCTGTGAGCATCTTGGTCTTATAACCAATTGAGTATATCCCAGCTAGCATTTTTTTTTTAAAAAAAAAAAAAAGCAGAACACACAAAAAAATAATTCCAAATCACATCCTACTTAAGATGGACATTACTCTCTGGTGACACACATGAACAAGGGTGTGCCATAGCACTGTGTGCACTGAGCAACCGCACTGTGGGCATTTCTTCCTTGGACCAAGTGTTCAGACGCTGCACCTCTGTCATGCTCCCAGGGACTCTGCCTTGCTCAGCCAGCTCCAGCCTAGCTGATTGATCTTGCACCCTGCCGTGCAACCCATCTTTCCACCTGTGCTCTCCTGGTGTAGCTTCCACCCAGCTATTCTTCCCTTCACCTACAAAAGGATCAGCAGATGTCCATTCTGTGCAGATACTGGGCTTACAGACGCGGATCCCATTCCTCTGCCGCCCAGCCCCACGGGTGCCGAGGAGAGCCCGTGAGCTGAGTGCACACTCCCCCAGCTCAGGAGCAGCAGCTTTCCTTCCACTTGGGACCAAACTTTTCCCGCCTCCCAGGCTCTTCCTCATCCAGATCCAGGGTCTCCACCAGGCTTCTCCATGGCCTGTCTGGCTCTAGCCAGCCTTTTCTACCCACTGCAAATGTCTCTGTGTGTGCCATGGTAATTCTGACACCATGTCCCTCGTCCCCAAAGTCGCTGTCTGCTGCTCCCCTAAGCAAGTCCTCTGCAGGGTTCTGGGATCTGCTGCCTCCTCCCTTCCAGCCTCCCTGGGCCACAGCTGGTTCATGGCCCAGCTCCCTGCCCCCTCTTGCTCTGGCACCACTGCGGAATTCTTTGCAAAGTCCTTTCTAGCCCACTGTCCATTTATTTAGAATGTCTCCGGGGATCCCGCCTTCATCACTTTGTTTGAAAGCCTATTTCACAGTCTAGTGGGTCTCACTGTCTGGAGACTTTTTATCTTTCTCCAAAATTTTCCTTTCTTAATTTTAATCCATTATTCTTAGTTACACCACTGATACTATCATAAATAATACTTCAAATAAGCAAAAAAAAAAAAAAAAACCCACATCTTTCCTCATGATTGTGCATTTAAATTCATGCTCAGTCATCACTTAACCTGACTGTTCATTATCGAATTCTAGCAGTTAATCTAGTGCATATCACTGAGAACGGAAAGCGGCTCCCACTCAACATGAGGATCCTGGGACTCAAAAATGGAAATGAATCACACAGCCCAATTGCCTCCCTCTGGCTTTATCACACAAGGAAGCAACAGTACTTAGGAGAAGCGGAAGTTCTCAGTTATGACATTGTCTCTGGTAGGCCACCCTCTGTCTGCTTTACTTGCTCATTTACTGAGTTTCTACCTGGTCCCTGGCCCTTTTGGGGGTGTTAGGGTGGAAGGTGGGGAAGACCACTTGCTGCTCCCTGTCCTGGGAAACAGGCTTGACCCGCAGCAGACACCTACAGCCCAGCACAAGCCTTCAGTGGGTGAAAGAAGTGGCCATGCGGGAGCTGCAGTTGTGGCCATGAGCCAGGACCAGGCCCTCAGGAAATCTGATGGGTAGATGTGTGTCCGTGGGAGGAGCAGACATTTCTTAGAATACTCCAAAAAAAGGAGCAAAACATTCAAATGTTGGGTGCCCAAAAGGTGATCCTCCTGGGGACTGGGGGGAGCAGAGGAGGCCTGGCTTTCCTCCTGCAGCCAACCCTGTGGTGGGGGCCCTCAGGGTGGGTGTTAAGGTCCAGGTTTATTTTAAGAGACTACTATGAAAGCACAGGGAGCAGGGATTGAGTGAGCAAGACCATTTGGAAACTGCAAAACTGCAAACTACAAGCCAGGCACATGTATAGGGGAGAAACGTGTTTCTTCGGCCTTTGAGGAGAGAAAAAGTAAGAGACGGAGGGAGGGAGAGAGAGGAGAGAGGGAGAGAGAAAGAGAGAAATGGAGGGAAGGGGAGGGAGGGAAAGAGAGAGCAGGATAGAGAGGGAGAGTGAGGGAGGGAGAGAGGAAAGGAGAAATTAATTGCTTCTTTTCAATAGATATTTGTTACATGAAAGAACACCTTAAAATATTTTTTAATGGTAGTGGACACAATACCTCCATCTATCTATCTATCTATCTATCTATCTATCTATCTATCTATCTATCTATCTATCTTTATGTGGTGCTGAGGATCAAACCAGTGCCTCACAAGTGCTAGGCAAGTGCTCTACCACTGAGCCACAAACCCCAGCCTGAAAGAACATCTTAAAATGAATGTTTTGAAGTATTTCCACTGATGTATTATTTTTTGTTAAAAATGTATGTGCCATTCTTGTTGAATGCAGAATTTTTTTAACATGTTTGAGGATCTTCTATTTAAAAAGTTTTAAGGTTTTAAAAAATATCCTGGGGTGTGTGTGTGGGTGTGTGCAGGCTTGGGATGAGCATGCACACAGATAGAAACATGGTCGTGTGTGTGTGTGTGTGTGTGCACGTGTGTGTATGTGCACACATGTGTGGAGGCTTGAGATGAGCAGGCACACAGGTGAAAAATGGTCGTGTGTGTGTGTGCAGGCTTGGGATGAGTGTGCACACAGGTGGAAACATGGTCATGTATGTGTGTGTGTGTGTGTGCAGGCTTGGGATGAGCGGGCACATAAATGGAAACACAGTCGTGTGGAGCCCTATCTCACCAAGCAGGGCCTCTGGAGTTTGTCACTCAGGTGGTTGGGATGTGGTCAGCTGTGAGTGCCACTATGCCAGGTGCTCCTCATCCACCGGCTCCTCTCATCCTGTCTCCTCCCTCAGCAGACAAAGTGGCACTTATCTTGCAGGTAGAGAAGGAGGCTGCGTGTGCAGAGTAGCCCAGGACCACACTCAGCCTGTCCCTCCTCACCACCTCTCCCCCACGACCACATCTATCCCTGGGGCCATCCCCCTGTAGCTCCTGGGCCACTATCTGGGTGTTCTTAGGACTTTCCAGAAACAATGTAAAACGTTCCACATGAAAGCCTCATTATATATGGTCTCCACTGGCTGAGGGACTCAAAGGCCAAGTCCTCCTGGGAGCCCTCCAGAACGCCTCAGTGAAGGCAAAAGGCAGAGTATCCATCTTTGTGCTGGGAGAACGCTAAAGGTTTCCAAGAGGGACATGCAGCCCGAAAGCACTTATGAAAATACACAAGACGAAATAAACGCAGAGTGGACACAATATCGGAGCCGTCCCCTGGTACAAAGCAGATGAAGAGTGGTCTTAGGCCACACCCTCAGGAGCCCAGCACATGCTGCTTATGGTTGCTATTCTGTGAGATTCATTCTTACAGTATGTGTCAGGACCTCCACGTTTTTTTGTCTAGATTTAATGCTTTTCCTACATTTGTTTTCTTTCTTTCTTTCTTTCTTTCTTTCTTTCTTTCTTTCTTTCTTTCTTTCTTTCGGTGCTGGGGATTGAACTCAGGGTCTTGTGCATGCAAGGCAAGCACTCTACCAACTGAGCTGTATCCCCAGCCCCCTACATTTGTTTTCATTAAAAGTCATTAGTAAGAAGAAAACAGAACTGTGAGAAGTACTACCTATAGCTGCAATATTTGAAGAATCTAAACCTACAAAAATAGCTTACTAAACAACAGAAGCAGAGAGAAGGGTCAAACAAGCATCTGAGGGTCCAAACGTCATGCTTTTCTCATTTTGTTCTACAAAATTAAAATTAAAAATGATTTGTGAATCTTGGATGTGAAAATCTAAATATCTAGAAAACTAACTTTCGTTATTATATAGGCTTATTTCAAGATCTGGCAGAAAGCCAGTTTTGTCAAACTGCACTCAGTTCTAACAAGTATGAGGATAGAAAACCAATTCTAAGTCATTTTTTCCTAAATTGAGATCTCAAGATGGGTTTTGCCAAATTTGCCTGCAGACTCGCTTCCCTTTGTGCCAGGTGCACTTTGTCAGTCCTGCTGGACTTGAAACTAACTCTGAGAGGTGAGACTCCCATGAGCAATGAGGGCTGTGGCCACTTGGGGGGCGAGCAGGCTGAAGGGCCCAGGGTGTTACTGTCATGAGCAGGCTCACTGCAGCTACAGGGCCATCTCCCAGAGAGCCCACAGGAGACAGCTGTTGTGATGAGCCTTGAGAATCCCAGCTCTCAACTCTGAAGTCCTTGCTAGTCCAACATCGGGAACCAGCACAGCACTCCGGTTCAGCTGCTGTCCTACTGCAGTTACACAACTCACCTGTGGAGGATCCATCCACAGAGCAAAAGCAAGGCAGCTGGTTGGCAGGAGAGGACAGAGAAATGACTAATAACACGATAAAATGCTCCATATCACTAGGAATCAAGGATGCGCAAAGGAAGCGTGAGATACTTTCACCTGTTGTACTGGAGATGTTTCAGAACATGATTTTTGATGCTGTTAAGTTTTTGTGAGTTGGACATCTTTTCTGCTGGGGCAAGGAGTGGACATTTATTATGATCCTTTAAGAAAGCAATTGGCAATCTTACGAAACCTCTGAACACATTTGCTCCTGACATCCATTGACCTCAATATATGTTGGGGCATTTGTCCTGAGAAAACAACCCAAAATGCAGCCCGAGATGTGTTGACAAAGCCTACGTGCTGCCTCTCCAGTGACAGCAAAGACTGGGAAGAGCATAACCTTCACACCCCAACTCCCCTCTGAAGAAAACTAGCCAGATCCTCACTTCCTCTCACTCTGTGTTCTCTCAGAACTTGGGCACTGCAAAAGGCCAACCTGTGCTGGCTGATACACTGACCTGACAAAATTACTTGGTCATTTCTTTTCTGTGCCTCTGTAGGTCCTTCCAGCAGTGAGCAATCCGAAGGCAGGATCTTGCACCCCATGAGCTCTAGCACAGAGTCAGGAGACTTCCTATCTCCTCTCCCCCTCACTGTGGCCCAACTGCAGCAGCAGGGCCTCTCAGCAGGAGTGCTGTGTCTGCTGTCTTGGGGGTGGCAGAGGGTTGCACTTCAGGACTTGATGCTGCACAGGGATGGGCCCTGGCTGAGCCTCCAAAGGTGACCAGGTGCCATTCCTCCCGTCCTTGGAGTGCAATAATGTATCACAGCTCCACTCCTGCCCACCCAGCTGGGCTGTGGCCACTTGGTCAACACTGATGTCAGTGTTTGCATCCACAATGTCTCTCAAAGGCTCATGTGTTGAATGCTGGTTCCATGCAGTGCCTGGTCCCTGTGTGGTGCCCGGACGCCGTGCAGCGCCTGGACCCCGTGTGGTGCCTGGTCCTGTGTAGTGCCTGGTCCTATGTAGTGCCTGGACCCCGTGCAGTGCCTGGACCCTGTGCAGTGCCTGGTCCCATGCAACAAGGCTCAGAGGTGGGACTTTGGGAAGTGACTGATGGGTTCTGACCCCAACAGTGGATGATCACTCTGGTGGATGAATGGACCCCAGGGAGGAGATGGAAACCACAGGCAGTGGGATGTGGTTAGAGGAAGGAGGTCCCCGGTGGTGTGCCCCCTAGGGACTCTATCTTGTCCTGGCCCCTTCCTTGCTCTCTGCTCCCAGCTGCCTGAGCTGACAAGCTTTCTTCCACCATGTCCTTCCACCCTGACATTCTGCATCACCTCAGGCCCAGGGCAGTGGGACAGACCAACTAAAACCTCCGAAATGTGAGCTGCAAATTGCCTTCCTCTAAGTTGCTTTTCTCAGGTATTTGCCACGCGATGAAAGGCTGATGGACACAGTGTCTGCAGCTCACAGAGGCAGACAACAGCACCCAGCGTCAGGCTTGCTTGCGTCTGCCTCCTCGTCACTCTGCACCCTGAACCTTGAAGGCAGGAGCTGCCTTTTCATCTCTGCAGCTCCAGGACACACAGCAGCGTGGCCCCTATTGGCAGCTGGAACATTATCAAGTAGAGTAGAGCAGAGCAGGGGCAGCAGATGAGGCCACCAAACACTCGGACATGAGATGGAGAGAAGGAAAAGAGAGGGGAGAAACCATCGCCAAAAATGCCCTCCTGAGGCCGATGAGAGAAGAAGCTTCAGAGCACCTGCAACCCTGAAGCTTCACAGCACCATCACAGGGCCCCAGAAGGGTCCTCTGCAGAGAAGCAGATGAAAGGGCAGAGGAGGAGTGCTCGTGCAGGTGAGATAGCAAGAGAAGGAGAGACCACGCAGCCTCCCTGATACACAGCTGAAGTTCACAAAAAGCAAACAAAACCCCCAAAACCTCCACTCTAATAAAGCAAAAGAAACATGAACCACATTTTTAAAAATTTAGTTATTTTAGGCAACACTCTAGATAATGTGCAAAAAGTACTGGAGTTTCATCAGGAATGTGACAGCCTGAGATCAGGACACAGTCAATGAGCGACTGTCCCTGATGAGCTGCAGCTGGATCTTACACTCTTGGAGCAGCTCCACGCTTGAGATCACTGACCCAAGAATAAAATGTGGCTTCCCCATTTGGGTCCCAAACCAGACAAAGCCCCACCCTCCTCCTGGAGGAGGATGTCATCACAGACAGGCTTGTTGAGAGCTGCCTCTTGTCCTTGCTCGCCTTGTTTGTCCCCACCAGCCAGTTCCTCCAGAGCCAACGTGAGCAGAACACGTGCAGAGGGCACAAGGGTGGCAGGAGAGATCAGAAGCCCCTGGGAACTGAGCTCCTGGCTGCAGAGAGCTGTACTCTGCTCCTCCCAGTGAGTACCCCCAGCCCCTAGGCAGAGCCCGGGCATCTCTAGGTCAGCTGCACTGCAGCCTGTGGGCCCAGCCCAGCCCACCACCTGCTTTGCAAATGAAGTCGTGCTGGTACCCAGCTGTGTTCATCCATCTTCAGACAGTCTAGGCTGCCTCTTCACCGCGGTGGTGGAGTTGACTAGTCAAGGAACAGAGTCAGGGGCTTGAAAGGGGAACGTTCTTACTACCTGGCCCCTGCAGCAAAAGTGCCCTTGGAGAGCACTCAGAGACCTGGTGCTGATGAGGGCACAGCTGACTTCTCTCCTGTCAGAGCAGAGCGCTGGTCTTGCGCTCTGCTGGTCCACATGCACGTGGGGCTGGGACGTCTGTGAGAACCATGGAGGGAGGCCCTGCCTCACACAGAAGAGCACAGGACTGGAAAAGGTAGACCCATTTGAAGTTCGTACCTGCCTCCACTCTTCCCTCCCAGGTTTAGACTGGGAACTAAACTGATTCATCAGCTTTGGTCTTATGGAATGATATTTTATGTTCTTTTTTAAAAAATATTTTTTTAGTTGTATAACAAAAATAACTTTATTTTATTTATTTTTAGGTGGTGCTGAGGATTGAACCTAGCATCTCGCATGTGGAAGGTGAGCGCTTTACTGCTGAGCCACAACCCAGCCCCATAGTTTATACATTCTTATTTGTTTCATTTACTAGTGTTTTTGTTTGTTTTCCTATTGGGTTAAAATAAATTGCTTTTATTTATAAACTAGAAATTTTCTGCTCTGCATACCTAACCTAATTTGTAGTTTGTAGTTGCCAAATACCTGCACCTAGGGAGTCGACCAGCTGAGCAAAACCTAACCTTCTATTTCACAAGCTAAGAGTAAAAGAAAGAGATTAGAATTCCAGCAAAGCTTCCAAGCAGCACAGCGAGTCCTCAGTGGCTAACTGCTGCTGTACAGGATGCCGACGCACCTGCTCCTGCAGCTCTCGGAACAGGCGTATGGGATTCGGGTTCTTTCATATTAGCAGCATCTAGGAGCAGGAGGCAATGGACCTGAGCTGTTACTTTTTACTGTTGAAGATGAAATTCAAGGAAATTTACTGCCTTCTCAAAAGGTATGTATTTAAAACCCACAGTACAGAAAAGACATTGGAGCAAGGTCATTTTTGCATTGAGCTTCTCAAAATGGATTTTCAAACTATTAGGCAAGCTAGAAGGTCATGCTGCCCTTTGTTCCAGATGGTTCACTGCGACCTGGCCAGGATTTCCCAACATTATGACAATGTTCCTCTGACACAGAAGAAAGGTTGCAACGTTGGGACACAAGGAAGCCTCCCAAACGCTGGGACCTTCCAGGTTCTAGAGGGCACCGAGGTCGCAAAGCAGATACATGCCACCCAAGGGAAGTCACATCTCACACTCTAACTCACCCTCCAAAGCTAAATAAAGAGAAGGACTGTCTTCTAACCTGACATATTTTCCTGTGGTCTCGCCCATGTCCCCTACAGGCAAAGAAATTTGGATTTCCTCTGCGTGTAACAGGCGGGCCGTGAAATAAAGCTAAGAAAGAGACAACTTTATACATCAGTCACTAGAATGGCAATATGTAAATCAATGGAAGTGTAACTGATGTGATACAGCAATCTGTATACGGGGTAAAAATGGGAGTTCATAACCCACTTGAATCAAACTGTGAAATATGATATATTAAGAACTATGTAATGTTTTGAACAACCAACAATAAAAAAAATTAAAAATTAAAAAAAATAAAGAAAGAGACAACTTCGAAGAAACCACAGGACACAGGAAGCAGTTTTAGAAAATGGGGGCGGGAGGGCTCTTCATGGAGCTTCCATACTGGAAAGAAAGATCGAGAGCCCTCATTTACTTTATTTATATGGGGGAACTTCAAAGGTTTCCATGGAATATTCTTTGCCAAATAAGGTAGGGGGTGGACTATTAGTTCCCAATGGGTTAGGCCCAACTCTGGAGCTTTGAGACCTGTCCCACTAGTACAGCGAGGGCAGAGATCTCACGCCTCGGGCAGTCTACACATGGGAATGCCGGGATCGATCCCCAGGGGAGACCTAAGTCCCCCGTGGCTCAGTACCGAGTAAAAGCCACCCAAGTAGCTTCACCGCTGATTAATTTACAACATTTTCTAAAAGGTGTGCGTGCCTCCTGGACTCCCCATGAGGGAGGTGTCTGGAGCTGCCCTCAGAGATGTGAGCAGACCTCGTGGCCAGGGTTGCTGCGGTCCCTCCCCTTGTAATAAGGCTTTCCTACACTGTCTCTCCTTACCTGAGGCTGACTTGCTTTTTATTTGACAGCTCCCCTGGTGCTTGGAGGAATTCACCCTGTTGGGTTTAGGAAATGGAGTCCTTGTTGGCGTGGAGTCTTTTGGTGTAAAAACAAAACTACTTGTCCACATCACAACCACCTACTTAACTGTCCATCTCCCAGTGGATGGCGAACTTGGTGACCATGGCAGCTCTCATAGGATCAGGATGGGTCCCCACTCTGTGCAGGTTGCAGAAAGGAGTGATTACTAGACATGGCTGGTGGGGACAAGCTCCCACGTCTGGAGATGGCTGCATTGGCTTAAACTTGCTATGTACCCACACCGCCAAGGACTGACATAGATTTTTTAAAAAAATGACCTGGTTATATGACCATCTCTGTCCCTACACTCTTTTTATAGTGGTGCTGGGTATCAAACCCACGCCAGGCAAGCGTCCACCACAGAGCTGCGTCCCCAGCCACCATATATCTTCTCTGATGGTCCCTTCAGTAAGAAGAATCTCATATTCAGAATAGGATATTTGTATTGTCAGTATCTGGGTTTTGTTTTCATTCTGAAGGACTCTTTACTAAGCATGACATGTTTGCAAAATAAAGGTCTTTTAAGGTCCCGGGTTCAATTGCTTACACCATGAAAATAAATAGATAAATTAATTAATCAAAAGTCCTACAGCCATAGGACCTTAGCACTAGAAAAACATTAGGAAAAAATTTTTTGAGGAATCTTCCTAGACAACATGCCAGGAAAATTTGACTGCAGGAAAGCCTCTCCCCATCAGGCAGTATATTGTTATCAGAAGCTGGAAATGGTGAGCATCTTAAACAATAAGCGTGCTTACCTGGAAGTCCCTCTTTCAGCAACCCCAGTTCTTGAACCCGGTGTAGGAAGGCAGTCTACAGCAACTCCAGCTCTTGAAGCGGGTGTAGGAAGTCGTCCATGGATGAAAGGCAGTGAGCCTCTGCGGTGATGGCTTGGGAAACCTGTACTTGGACCAGCCTGAGGTGAAGACTGGTGGACAGGAAAGGATACAGACACGACAGGACATGAAATCAGTCCTTTTACTGACCCAAGAGACAGGTGGAGAGATAAGTCTATCATGGACTTCCCGTCACGGACTGCCCATCACACTGAGAAAACAATCTGAATACCTTCAAAACTACGAATGTGTTTAAAGAGCTGAAAGGTCTGGCTACAACATACTGACCTAGAGAAAGCTTGGATGGTTTGGAAACAGCTCAAGTGGTTCTTTCCTCCTGTTCACATCCCTTTGCAAGGTGAGTCCGTCCGTCCTGCACCCAGCTGGGGCTCTTTCCCCAGCCACAGGTCTCAGCTGGTCCAGGACCCACTGGGTCAAATAGCAGGTAGACAGGAGGCCTCCTGGGGGTCCGGAGGCTCCGCACGTTCTGCTCCTTCTCTGGGAACTTGCCTCTCCTGGGAACCGTGTGGGCTTCCCTGCGTAGTGCCGGTGCACGTAGAGAGCCCCCGAGGCAGAGACACCCAGCCACCTGCAGAGAGCCCACCAGCACCCCAGCCGCCCAGCTGGTGCCTGGCATCTCAAGCCCCTTTTCTAGGTAGTTTCTTACAGGAACAAAAACTGATCGTTTGCCCATAAAAACAAGTTCCATCCATTAGTTATCAAAGAAATTCAAACAGAAGCTATGAGACAGGGCCATTTCCACCTACCAGGTGGGCGCATAGGCAAGGGTTCTCCTCTACCTCCACCAGCGCCGGATTCCATGCAGAGCTGAAGCTCAGGTTTTGGAAGGCTGTTGGGTGAGCGGCACCATGGTTCAACCTACAAGCCGCCCCCCCCCCTTCTTGGCCTGTATTCGTAAGAGTGATAGAAATGTCAGGATTATTAGCCACGTTTTAATACACGCTCACATTAGAGGATGGATCTGAATGTCCTTCATGTAGTGATGAGCTCTTAAAAAAAAACATCGGGGTACATATGGAATACAGTCAGTCGTTGAAAGTGATGATATTTACATATTTTAACATGGAAAGACTTCCACATTCTTCTTATTGTTAAATGAACATACAGAGAGTGGTTTCCATTTACACAGCAGAATCATTTAATTTTAAGCAAAAGTATTGTCGCCTTTTTTTTTTTTTTTTGGTACCAGGGATTGAACCCAGGGGTGCTCAGCCACTGAGCCACATCATCAGCCCTTTTGATTTTTTATTTTGGGACAGGGTCTCACTAAGTTGCGTAGGGCCTGGTTAAATGGTGAGGCTAGCCTTGAACTTGCTATCCTCCTGCCACAGTCACATTTAAATTCTGAGAAGTGTATTATATCTTTTAAATAGTTTTAAATTCCTTAATTAGGAAAAGGATTAAACTAAATTGGCCTGTTTGGATGCAGTTACAGCTGTTGACAAAAACAAAGAAATGTTTTCTTCAGAATAAATAAATGCATTCTAATTTTAAATCAGTACAAACTTGTTTTTCAGAAGGTCAGAGGGAAACAGCAGGAATGGTCTGGAAACAATAATAATTAATAAACAAGTTTTGGTCTTTTGAACAGAATTGCTTGGCCCTGAAGCATTTAGGAAGCTTCGTTCCGGCAGGGATTTCTGTTCCCACCCATTCCAATCAAGGGAGCTACTGCTGTCCTGCTGCAGCAAAATAACCGGGGGGTGACGAGGAACTTGTGTAGATTGATACAGCGGGAGTGGGAGCCGTTTATTGTAGAACAGGAGGGGTATATATACATTCCACAAAGCTTATCTAATTAACATAAACTAGATACAGCAGTCAACCAATAAGGAATCTCCACACTTAATGGCTCGCTGGCGTTACTTCATAAACCACTCCCTCTGGCAAAATGCCAGGCGCCATCCTGACTTGTTCACAGACTCTAACATTGAGTCTTCCTGCTCTTTCAGGGGGCTTCAACACAACTGCCCAAATGGTGGAAATCAAGTGCTTACTGTATTCAAAAATTCCATTGAGAGACCCCCAATCCAAAATAGTCTTTATATTTAAAAAGTGAATTTCTTGTTAATGTAATTGACCAGTCTAGGAACTAACCCTTTTTGGATGTGTGGCCCAGACCCAACTGTGGCCGGGGGCCAAGGGTCCTTGTTCTCCGAGTTCTGGTCCTGCTCCAGGCAGACAGATGCTCAGATCCCTTCGGCAGGAGGCTTTCCCCAGGGCAGCCGCGTGGCAGCTACTCAAATGAGAGCAAGTGCCCATTGAGTGCCGTTGGCTGGGAGAGGAGGAGGTGCTGTTTCAAATGAGAAGTGGGAGGATTAGGAGCACCAGAGTTGCAGAGCTGGAGAAGTAGGGCCTGAGAGTCTTCCTGAGAGGAAAATCGGAATGAACTGTTTTTCCAAAGACAATAGATTTTGGGTAGCAAGATTCGTAGATGCTTACCACAGCCCTCTATAGAAGATTGTCTAGACCAGGAAGCGAAGCTTAAAACACATCCCTAGCCATAAAAGTTACCACACAGCAGTGAGGAATAAACCAGATACCTGAAGAACAACTGGAGACGCAGAATGCTAGTGGTCGGGGGGTTGTCAGAGTGCAGATGCACCTCAGGCAGGAAGCACGTGCCATCCCTTCACTGGATGGTTCTGGCCAGAGCAGAGCACTGGAAACCTTCCCGCTCAAGCAGAGCTTTTGGAATTCTTGAGTTTTAACCACATCATTCTAGGATTAGTCTTCAGGCCTCAGACCAAAGATCTGAGACATTGAAATAATTTTCCTAGGATTGTAATAGTCATTTGATTAGTGTTTGAAATGTTTTTCCATTGGGTTTTCATACCGATCTTTCTTTTTTCTTTTCTTCTTCTTGAGCATGTATAATGGAAAACATCGTGGTAATTATTCCCAAGTGCTGTGGCTTTAATCTCCCTTGTGTAATTGAAACTTCCTCTGTAGCTAAGTGGTTTTTGTGGATCCTCAACAGGCTAAGGACATTGGAATGTTGAGCATTCCCTGGGGTGGGGGATAGATACATGTGTGTACCTACATAAAATCTTCTCCTCGGTTTCATTGCCATTTCTTGTGAACCTTCTAAGGAAGCACTAGTGCTTGTTTCTCCCTCACTTGAATATTTAAGCCTCTGTGCATTGAACAAATGTTTATAGAATGTAAGCAATCGCATGCCGATATATGCCAACATCAGGAACTGTGTTATGACTTGTTAGACAGTGGGGGCAAGACCATCCTTGCCATCAGAGACTTACAGACTAGTGAAAAAGACAAAAAATAAATAAGGGAGGATTTTTTTTTAAACAAGCATAAAAACTATTGATGTGCATAATTATATGTGGTAGGAGACTTTAGGAGTTGACCAGGTGCAATGACAGGGGTGGGGGAAGGTGGGACGAAGAAACCTCATTTGATAAGACTGTTCTAAGGCCTCTCTGAAGAGATGACAAGAAGGAACATGGAAAAGCAGAGTAGCCAGTGCGCCCCATAGGGGGTGTTGCAGGGACAGCATGAGCAAATGTCCTGAGGTGTGGAAGCAACAGCAGGGAGCCTGGCGTGCCTGTAGCACTGGCTGGAGTGAGGTGTGGAATGTTCCTGGGGAGGTCCCACACGCAGGGCCTTGTGGTCCTGTGGAAAGGAATTTGGATTTTTCTTTAAAAGCCACTAATGAAAGAATGTGGCCTGATTTGTATTTTATTTATTTTTAATGAGAGAGAGAGAATTTTTTAATATTTATTTTTTAGTTTTCGGCGGACACAACATCTTTGTTTGTATGTGGTGCTGAGGATAGAACCCAGCGCCCCGTGCATGCCAGGCGAGTGCGCTACAGCTTGAGCCACATCTCCAGCCCCCTGATTTGTATTTTTAAGTGATTACTTAGCTATGCAGTGAGTGGGCTGAACAAGCTGAGACCAGTAAGGGCCAGGAGGGCAAGGAGACAAGCAGCGTTATTTTGACGTAGAAGGTGGTGTCAACAGGGTGGACAGGATGTGGAGGGGACAGAGAGAGGGTGCTGCTCATCCTCTGCCTGAGCAAGCAGACTAGTGCTGGCGCTGGGCCCGGGAAGACGCGTTAGTCAAGAACTTGACAAGATGGTGCACTCCAATAGGCTGAGGAGGGAACTCAGTGAGGGGGCAGGCAGAGTTAGGAAGACCAGCTGGGGACAGCACAGGACAGCAGGACCAGCATCCTAGGGCTAAGGGGTAAGGGGTGGTCGGTTCCTAGAGCCAAGCACTGTAGTTGTGACCACAGCTATAAAAGACTGTCCCACGAAGATACAATTTCTTCTGTAGGAGTGTAGGCACGACCTACCCAAGGCTGGCAGCAGGAGGGAGCCAGGGACTCATGCCCACTGCCCTCTCCTCCTGCCCTCCAACCTCCTGCCAGTGCCTTCCACCAGCGAAGCAGAAGCTGAAACCCACAGTTGGCTATTGGAGCCATCCACAGAGATTGTCCCCAAGCCAGAGGAGGTGGAGACAGGTGAAGGTGACTAGGGGGTGCAAAGGGAGAGCCCTCGGCTCAGGAAGCTGAGAGAGGGGGGTTGTGCGGGTAGGAGTCAAGAGCCACAGTGGCGCTCTGACTTTAGATGTTCATGATGTACAACTGGTATTTCGGGTAGATGAGTCTGCACCTTGAAAGAGGGTTATGCTGGACATTAAACTTGTCCCCAAGTTGTTTTCCAGTTAGTGGGAGATGGGCTGACGGGGTTGTGTGAGCAGTCACAGGACAGCGGTGAAAGCGGGGAGGGCAGGGTCTGGACACAGAGGAAAAGCCAGGGAGCCTGGAGAAGATGGTTCTGGAGAAAACCAGAAGAGCGCAAAGCTGAGAAAGCACGAGGAGTGGGTGGCACCTGGAGTGGTCGGAGGGTCGGGCGAGGACCGCCTGCGCGTACCTGCCATCAGGGAGCTGGAACACAGCCCCAACGACACCTTTGCTTTTCAAACTTGGATGGAAAAAATGTTGAATATTATACATTTAATGACAGCTGTAAAGTACTCTAAAACATTAAGACTAGGAAACAATGGTCTGTGTGGCAGGTTTAATCAATAAAATCAGATCCACAAACAATCTGAGCAACAAGTTCTACCACAAAGACCCACGAGGTGGTGTGGCCCGGGGAGGTGACTATCATGAGGGCTCCACCCTTAGAATCAGAGCGGGTGGCCTTATAGAGGGGCCTGTGAGGGGTGTGCCTCTCTTGCCTGGTTCCCTTCTGCCATGAGGACACATGTTCTTCCTCTTTGGAGGACGTGCATGACACAAGGGTGCTAACTTGGAAGTGGATCATCACCAGAGGTTGAGCCTGCAGGCACCTGGGGCAGCCTCCAGGTCTTTGAGAAACAAACTTCCCTTCCTTATACATTACCCAGTTTGTGGCTTTTTGTTACAGTAGCACAAATGAATTAAGACAACACACTTTGTGGAAAGTACTGTGGTAGGCTCCTTGCAGGTGACTGGGGAAAGAACACACATTTTTAGAGGTGCCCAGGAGAAGCAGGGTTCATTGATTTATGTTAGGTCAGTGATGCCCACTCTTTTCCCATAGGGATAAACATAAGGAGACACAGAAAACTCTTCAGGAAAAAAAAAAAAACTCTTTTACTCGTCCTACAAACTACAAAAGTTATTCTTGGTTGTGTAAATACAAGAAGAATCATATTCATCAACCTTAAGAATCTGAAAATCCTGGCATGGTGCACACACCTGTAATTCCAGCAGCTTGGGAGGCTGAGGCAGGAGGATAACAAGTTCAAGGCCAGCCTCAGCCACTTAGTGAGGCCAAGAAAAGGAGGAGGAGAAGGAGAGGAAGAGGAAAAGGAAGAGGAAGAGGAAAGAGGAGGAGGTAGAGGAGAAGGAGAAGGAGAAGAAGAAGAGGAGGAGAATCTGAAATCTTTCTGTGACTGGATAGAGAACAACAAAAGAAAGGTAAATTGTACAGGTGTAAGTAGACTTCAGAGAGAAGCAAGATCAGGCTCACAGCCCCTTCTTGTTAGATGTTCAAAATCATGAGACACGCTAATGTCTTCAGATACTCAGCGCTCTCTGGTAGGCATGGACCTTAAAGACCCCAAAGAACACTTGGAAAGCAGAACATGCAGTAGGACCCTCGCTCCACATGTAGAGCTTCTGCGTGTCTCCAGGCCCTCCACCTTGAGAAGGCGAGCTTCTGAGTAAACCCCACATCACTCCTGTGCCTTGTGCATGACAAATCGGCTGCAACTCTTCCTAACAGTCTCTCAGCAGTCCTGTGTGGACAGGGGTCCAGATGGGGCTCACTTGGGTCTCACAGGCTTCACTATGTGTCAGCCAGGGATCTGGAGAAGTGAGGAGAGCTGGTTTATTTTGACAGGGACCAGGGATATGCTCATCCCACCTATAATCCTACCTCACTTAATCCTGTTAATCTGTTGAGTTCTACTGTTTCTCCACTTCACAGACACGGAAAACTGAGGTTGTAGGAGGCGTTTGGAGGGAGCCAGCATCAACAGGTCTGTGTAACCCTAGTCCAAACAGGATGCCTTTCAGGGAACAGGATGAATTCCCACATCTCTACATAGGTTAACTTTCAGTTAGTGTTTTCCATGTAAATGGTGCAGAATGTCTGCCAAACACACAATCTGGGTCTGCTATATCCCCGTTTGTTATAGTTTGGATGTGAGGTGTCCCCAAAAAACTGACATGTGAGACAATGCCAGAAGGTTCAGAAGAGAAGTGATTGGGTTGTCTTAACCCAATCAGTGAACTATTCACCTGATAGGGTTAACTGGGTGGTAAATGAGGTGGTAGGGTATGGCTGGAGGAGGGGGCATTGGGGGGATGGCTTTGGGTATATATTTGTATCTGGATAATGGAGTTCTCTCTCTCTTTGCTGGTCACCATGATGTGAGCTGCTTCCCTCTGCCACATTCTTCCACCATGATGTTCAGCCTCACCTCGAGCTCCAAGGAATGGTGCTGGACTTCTATGGACAAAGAACTTTGAAACCATGAGCCCTCAAATAAACTTTTCCACCTCTACAATTGTGCTGGAAAAAAGCTGACTAGAACACCATTTGACACATGAAATGGTGTTTTCCAATGGCAAGAACCTTAAAGTGAGGGGAAAGACTAAGAACCTCCCTTTTCCTGGATGTACTTTATTTATGAAATGGGAAAGCTGAAATATGTGATGTGCATTTTCTAGCTTGCATTTTTGTTTCTAATAACCATCCAACTACCCAGCAATTTAAGCTCATTTTTAATCCTACACTTAGGTTCATTGTAGTATATATTCTCTGCAGGAAGATGGATGTTCCCCCTGCCCCCCAGCACTTTGGATTGAACCCAGGGGCACTCTATCCCTGAGCCACATCCCTCGTCTTTTTATTTATTATTATTATTTTTAAAAATTTGAGTCAGGGTCTAAGTTGCCCAGGTTGGCCCTGAACTTGCAATGCCCCTGCCTCAGTCTCTGGAGTCTCTGGGACGACAGGTACACACCACTGTACCTGGCTTGGAGGCTTCTTTATGATGCAGGAAAACATACAATTGGTTCAGTAAAAACAACTGATTAGTTTAGAAGATAAAAGTAAAAGACACAAAAATAAAAGGGAGGGCCACTCTGGGTGTTTATCCACAAGAACTGAAACCAGGATTTGGTGGAGATACTAAAGCTTCTTTCTCACGGCAGCACAATAGCACAATAGCCAGGTAAACAGTCTACACGTCCCTGCCATATGAGTGGACAGAGAGAATGTGACAGCATACAATGGAATACTACGCACCTTTTAGAAAGAAGGCACTCTGCAACACACAACAGAGGTGCATTTGGGGTCACAGAAAGACACTGCAGGTGCCACAACGTGAGGTATATAAATGGTGGAATGGGTATGATTGGAGTAGGGCAGGTTCTCAGGGTTGATGAGGGGAAATGGAAATTGCTGGCCAAGAGGCATAAAGTTCAGTCAAAAAGAGGAACGAGCTCTGGAGACCCCTGTGCAATGCCAAGCAAACAGCCAACAGCAATGTTTTCTACACAGAAATCAGCCAAGACGACGGATTTCATGATGAAGGTTCTTACCTCAGGAAATTAGCATAAAATTGGAATTTTATATGTTTATAGACTATTGCTGTCCACCCTGCTTCTAGAAATTACATAAGTGTTGAAGGAACATGCATCTTCTGGGAGTTATGCCAAGAACCTCTCGGTTTCTCTGTGAACGTGAGAAAGGTAATGATACGGAAATAGCCTCAGTTTCCTCATCTACATGGCTACTCAGCTCGAAGCACTTTTGTAAGGACTATGTGAGGTCATGAAAGGCCTTGTGTGCTGGAAAGTGCTCTTCCAGGTAAGGGGACATTAGTGCCAAAGTAATGACAACATAAAATGAGGTCCAGTGACCTTTTTAGCACCCTTGTTTTCAATAAGGAGCAAGGCCATAATTTGAGTAAGAACCTCTTACACTAGTTCTTAGAGGTGGACAGTAGAACACACGAGGTGGTCAGGAAGGGTGGAAGAGAACACCAAGAAATCAGACATGCAGACGAGCAGCACTGGAATGAGAGGAGGGTTCACCTGGAAACTCAAGTCGGCCCTCCTGAGCTGAAGGCACCACTGGGAACAGGGCTGCTTCGTAACAAGCAGCACATGTGCACACTCAGGACGGTCTCAGGTTGGACGAACAGACTAACAGATGCTGTTCCAAAGACCTGCAGACCATCTTACAGATTCTGAATACGCAAGCAATAATTTCCAGAACGCTGTGACAGCAGGCTTCTCTGCATCTATGGCAATCTATTGTTTTGTCATCCCGAGTTCAGAAATGAGCCCCAATTCACTCCAGAGCCGATACTGAAATCACAGGTTCTGAGAGGCAGTTGATGGGTGTGAGACAATAATTGAACAGCTTCCCTCAATAAAAGAAAGTGCAAAGCCCTTTGAGGATTTCAGTAGACAGCTGAAGGAGAAATCTCTGGGTAGAAAGGAAGGGCTTCTAAGAGTCCTTCTATCTTTTTTCTCGGTATTTGGATATGTAGACTGGGAGTTTGTGGCTCCTCCTTTAGGATTTCAGCTCCAGTTATGAGCTATGAACAAATCCATTTCCCACTGCTCTTAGAGCTGAACAAGATCCTTCAAAAAGAACTAAATTAAAACCAAGAGGAAAACAAAAAGGAAATGAAAGTCACATACAATATTCCAGCTGATCATGACCAGCTCCTAATTTGTGGGCCTGCTCCAGCCCATGCTTTCTTTCCAACATGAACCTTTAGCTGTCTTCTTACTATTACTCAGGAGCTGGAAGCTTGTCTAACCTGCGCTGTCCTGTTCTGGGACAAGCACATTCTCTCTCCTAAAGTTTTCACGGAGTCCTGCTGCCAAGTGTTTTATTACTCAGTATCTGATCGGAAAGCCAAGTTCCATAGCCCCCACCTCATTCGGCAAGCTTCTCACTGCTTTATTTTGATGGATTAGGACAGCTCTTCCCTGGTCCCACCCACATCCCAGAAGCACTTAAAGGAAAGAAAATGTTTTTGTGTACTATCAGGGAAAGACATGAAATACATACAAACGAAGAGCCTATGGGAGGCCCTTACCTAGGTGTGCAGGACAACTGTGCTTCCCTACACGAGTACACTGCCTTCTCCTATTTTAGAAAACTCGGTCTTCACGTATGCCCTGGCTCGGGGCTCCTTTTCTTCCTGAGTCCCCATTAGATTGACACCTGCACAATGCCATGCCCGACTTAGCTTAATAACTGGAAAGCCTCCTTCTGCTGCCAACTTGGTGGCTCTGCTGTGTGACCTTCTCCAGACTTCTTCCTGCTGGTTCTTTTGTTTCCATGAGCTCCACCCTCATGTCTATGCTGAAGTGTGGATTTCTAACCCAATTTTTCATCAACTTAGTCCCATCTGCTTTGATCTTCCAAAAGTTCCTCAAATTGTATAGTTCATTACTGGCATTTTATGTGAATTTTGGGTTGCTATTTTTACACTTTCTTTTTAGTGGAATTTTGGAAGGAAAGGACCATAACCTTTCCTTAGTACACATTTTGAAACAAAAGCTCTTATCCAAATTTTCTAACCTTTCCTAAATGATTTTCTTTTTAAGTGTAATGAACCTAGGAACTCTTTGGAAGACAGGAAAATGCATGAAGGGTCAGCACTCCAACCTCCTGATAACCATCCTGAAGTCAGTTTCTGCTTGGTATGACAAGACTCCTAGAGAAAGTGAGGAAGAATACCTTGGTCTTGATCAAGTCAGTTTTCTTTGTATTTACATTAAAAATTAGAAGATTCTGCAAATCTCGGCTCACATATTGTCATTCTGCACAACTCTCCATGTATTTTAATCTAATTAGAACAAATAAGGATCTGAAACTCACCTATAAGACTGGATGACTAGGGATAAAGAGTCTAGAAATCTCAACAAGCCACCAATAATTCTACCTGATGATTAGCCATGGCTATCACTACAGATGAAGGAAGACTCAAAATAACCACAAGCCCAATTCCTGCCTTTGAAAGTTTACTCTGGTGCTGGGAACCTTGAGCATGCAAAGTAAAAAGGATTACTCAATTATCACTCTTAGCAGAAACTATTATTCTAATCAAGGTAAGAGTCTCCATCTCCCATGAATTTCATGCTCATGTCCATCATTCTTCTATTTGTGCTGATCCCCCACATAGAACATCCTCTTCTCTTCTTACCTTCTATCTAAGTGTCATCTACTATTACCATCATTCAGGAGATAATACCATATAATTAATTATTTGTAAATAAAGGAAAATTAGGAACTTCACATGTCCAAAACCAAAAAATTAAAGTATAACTCAGAAGAAAATATATGCAAATATCTGAACACAGAATAAAGCCAAAGTATAAAATCAATGGATTATAAATTATCACTAGACTTGAAAACAAGCTTTCACACATTAAAAATAATCACTGAACCTGAAGTGACAAGCAATAAACTGAACTCCTATTCAAGAAACCACACAGGAAGACACTTTTTCTTTTTTTTTAACTCCCCTCTCCAGATGCTTCAGAGAACATCTGAAGGCTGTTTACATGCAGCAAAACAAAAATATTAGTCAAACAGGTCTTGATAAGGGTTTCACAACTGTCTTTTCAGGGTTTCTGCTTGTTATTACTATTTAAGGCTAACCTCACATTAGATATTTTACATGCCAGGCAATCATTTATTTTGTTTAACAAATGTTTTTATTGCATCCCAATTACATGCCAGGGACTGTGCTGGGTGCTAAAAACAGACAGAGTCCTTCTCATCAGAGCACTTTAGCCTAGTGGAAGACAAACATTAATCAAGTAGTCACACAGATTGTGGGTAAACAAAGGTATAGAACACTGTATATGCAAACACACCCACACACAAATATATGTACATGTGCTATAAACTCCTGCAAGAGCAGGAATCATATCTTGTTTGTTAAATAACTTATTCCCATAAAAATCTGCAGCTATTCTTATTAACTTTTTTTTTCAATGAAGTCAGCTTTGAATGTTCCATATTTTAGGATACTTCAAAAGATCAGAAAGATATACTCTTATTTTTAAATAACTTATAAAGAAATCTTACCTAAGTTATGAGGTGATCTCATGATCAATATTATCAGATTAAGGTAAATATTAGTTAAGCATCAAAGGAATGACATTTACTTTTCTTAAAAAGAAATATTCACATAATTTATGCACTAAAATAATGTGAAGGTATTAAAATTTTTAACAATACACATAAAAAAATTTTTTTAAAGCACATTTTTACACCGTATATCCTGGAAGTTTGTTTATTACTAACTCACAGATATCTTTATATTGCTTTGAAATTCTTAGTGAACCAATGTCATCATCATCTTCAAAATGATCTGAAGTACTGCCATCCAGAACATTGAGTTCTAGTTCTGACAAATTAGAGGGCAGGTAAGAACTCACTTGAGATGTCCGTGGTGACTGGCTTTTTTCTGACCATTTGCCATCAGTTTCTGCTTTAAGTTTCATAGAGAAGTCTTGACATCTTTTTTTATCCTTAGTGTTATGCCTACTGTTTTGGTCTATCTGGCTTTCTTTTTCCTTAGTCCAGTGGGATGAAGATAAATTACTGGTGGAGTTACTAGATGCTTTTTCCACACTTTCATCCCGAGTCTTTGAAAGATGACATCTTTTTTGTGAGAGTATTGGTGATCCAGCTGAAAAAGGTGGGCTAAGAATAGAACTCTTCTCACTGCTACTTTTTCCTAGGGGTGGTATTGGTCCACTAGACTTCCTCCTAGGTGAAATTTCTGCCCGTGGACTATTAGCATGACTCTGTAAGCTCCTGCTGGTCTCCTCAGTGCTGTAGAAGTCTTCTGAATAGCAAGGGCTGGTGAAGTCATCTGAATACTTCAGCTCTGAGACGCTTTCATGGGAACTATTTTCATTCATTTCAGCAGGAATGTTATTATCTGTGTTTCTGACCTGCCAATTATCTATTTCTTTATCTACAATTCTGCCAGCCATAGCATGTTGTTGGAAAGCACATGGACTTTGTACTCTGGTTTCCAGTTTTCCTCCCAAAATACTTGTATGAGTCAATCTTTCTGGAATAATAAAATCTGCAGGACTCGAGATTCTTCCCAATGTGCTGGTTCTGTTTTCCCCACAATCAACTGTCTTTTTTCCAGTTGCACATTTTAGTTTAGTTTCTTTAGTTGTACTGGTTTCATCAAAGACTTCACCAATTTGCCTTGAGGTATCACTATTTTCAGAAGATGCATCTGAATCTAAATACTTGTCTCTAGGTAGCTGATGTGGCTTCTGATTTTGTTCTGCAAAGCTTAATACTTTAGAGGATGGAATTCTGAATTTTGTACTTGTACCCAACATTTGTGCTTGCATTTTTCTATACTCTTCTCTTTTTTCATGTATTACCAACATGTCAGGATTTGTTTGCTTTAAACGTAGTCTGAGTGTATTTGTTAAGCCATAAAGTAGCTTTCCCCTTGTAACTCTTTTTTGGTGGTTGCCATTGTTCTCAAAATATTTACCTTTCTTAAGGTTTTCAACTTGGTTCTTTTTACACTGAAGGCTCGCTGACTTTTCGTGGCCCTCCACTGAAAGCTTATCCTTCTTATATTCAGGTTGACATGTGGATTTGGTGCAAGATTCTGGTACCTTATCCTCGGTTCTATACAACCAGGCTAAGTGCGGATGTACATGAGTTGGGCTTGCCACGGGTTGGTTGTATAACAACGACAACTCAATTAACAAAGCATTTAGCAGAGGAAGCTGCCTTATTGTATTAATTGTATTTTGTTCAGTTTGAGGGTGATATGTAGTTTGATTAATTGCTCCTACATCCTGACTCCCTGGTGGACTCAAAAGCACGGGAAGAGTCTCCTGTGTTGCAGAATCTGTACCTTCAGGAGGACTCAGATGTGTTGGAGGGTTTACAAGTACTTTTTGAGGCAAGGCATCACCTAGCTCCTCGGGTACGTCCCTTTGGGGCTCAATGGTGATTTTGACGCCTGCAGGAACTGCCCTTTCTTGGGTCAAGTGAGTGTAATACAGAGGAGGAGGGCAAAAGGTGTTGGTTTCTAGGTCCAACTCTGCGTCTTCCTCGGTGGAGGCGCTGGCACTGCTGCCCGAAGCCTCCACAGAGCCAGGCCTGCCCATCTCCGCGGAGACCGTACGGGATGGGCGGGCCGCGGGGTCCGGGGCGCCGAGGTCTGGGTCCAGGTCGGCGAGATCCTGGGGGTCTGGGTCCGGGGCGCCGAGGTGGGGGTCCTGGGGGGCGGGATCCTGCGGTCCGGGGTCCGGGGCGCCGAGGTCGGGGTCCAGGTCGGCAGGGGCGGGATTCTGAGGTCCGGGGGCCGGGGTGGGGTCCCGGGCGCAGCCGTCCAGCTCCGTCAGGCGGCAGAAGAGCGCCAGGTCCCCGACGCGCTCGCCCTCCGGGTCCAGCAGGGCAAACGTGCCGCGGCTGCCGGGCCCGCGAGCGGCGGGCAGCGGGACGTCGCAGGCGCCCAGCATCCGCGGCGCGGGCGGGCCGGGAGAGGCGGGCAGCTGCAGCAGCGCGGCGCGCAGTCGCGGGCGGCGCAGGGCGGCGGGGCGCAGGCGGAACACGCAGGCCTTGCCGCGCCCGAAGCCCAGCGCGCCGCCGGGTGCCGGAGCGGGCGTGGTGGGTGCGCGCACCAGCAGCGGCGGGAAGTCCAGCAGGCGGAAGGCCACGGCGGGATCGGGCGGTGGCGAGGCCTCCAGGCGCACCCAGTCCACCAGCAGCTCCAGCGAGAAAAGCCGCTCGGCCGCCATCGCCGTTGCCCGCTGTGCCACCGCCCCCCGCCGGAAGCCGCGGGCGCGCGCTCTCGCGAGAAGCGGGAAGGCCGGCAGGAAGTCTCGCGAGACCGGGCCGCCCGTCGCGCGGGCCTGGGCAGGAGGGCGGAGCCGGCTTATATCGTCAGGTCCCCTGAAACGCGGGGTCGGGCCGGACGCCAGGGTGTGCGGGCGCCCGTCCCGCGCAGCACGCACGCTGCAGCGGCAACCCCGTGGCCGTGGAACGCCGGAGTCCGGCCTGCCGAGGTGTGACCCGCGTCTCCAGGGGCGGAGACCGGCGCTGTGGGGCCGACCGCGGTGGAGGCGGGACGCCCGCCTGCCCGGGGCCGAGGACGGGTCGCGCAGCCACCTGGGGGAGTGACTCCCTGTTCGAGAGCACGGCGGCCCCCAGCCGGGACTTAACACTAGTAAGGAAGTCACCCGGGACCGCAGTTTATGAAGTATTCAGTCCATGGCGAATACAGTCCCTGTCCATCATGAACCCGGCCTGGCCTGGTCATCTGGCCCCGCGGCGACGCGCTCCTGTGGTGGGCGTGGGGCGGCGAGTTCAGCCTGCAGGAGTGCCCAGGGCAGCCTCGTAGGGAGGCTGTTCTGACACTGGTGCTTCCATCCCCACGTAGAAGGATGTGATAACTCCAAGAGGGAATTCAAAAATGAAAACAGTCTGCAAATTTAAAACCAGAACCTGAAACAGCCAAGTCAAAGCCCTCACCACAGTTTAAAACCCCTGGTAGGTGCTGGTTTTGTGACAAGCTGGGAACCCCCGCTCCATGAATTCCGGAGAGACAGATGGAGGAGGTTGGGGCTCCTGCAGCAGCTCTGCTAGTCCTTCTCCATGGATTCCCAGGGGCCTGCACTTCAAGTTTCCAAGCCGTAACATTCCTGGAGTGAAGATTTCAGTGAGGAGCAGCAGACACCTATGGTTATCATTCAGGACCTCAGATAAAAGCCTACACAGAAAGACAGCCCCTGCCCAAGACTAGATTAGAGGCTTCTGGAATCCAAGCAAATAGCCCCTTCTTTCCTGTCTGCATTGGACCCTCACACACCTTAAACACCGTGAAAACTAGAACCATATATTCTATGAGGCCTTATATTCTGTTGTTGGTAAAGATGAGGAAACTGTGTCCTCAGTTAACATGTTTGGTGTTTGAACAGGGATCTTTTTCATTTCCAGTCTCTTCCTGTTTTTCAGTTTATGGCAAGGAGGAAGTAATAGTTTTCCTGTATGCTGTCATTAAACTACTTTAATGTCCCATAACTCTGGCAGAGTTAGAACCAGAATCATTGCTATTTTCAATATAGGTAAGAAATAGCTGTTGAATTCTGTAACAGAACCCCGGGCTCAGCAGTACAGTTTCAATTTTATTTTGAACCTGCTAGAAATTTATATTAGAAATTCATTCCCTAAAGAAGGTCAAGGAAAGGCTACAGAGTGGGCAAGAAGGCAGGATGGAGATGGGGATGAAGAATAGACAAAAGGCTCCACTACTGACTAGAGGGAAAGAGTGTCTTCAACTCCATTCTGATAAATCAGCCTGCCAGAAAGGAAGGGGAAAGTGAAATCATGCAGCATCTTAAGGGGTTGGTGAGCATGGGTTCATTGATAAGCCCAATGAGACGAGTGGTTGTGAGAGCAAAGGCTGTCCTTGGCAAGAGGTGCAGATGGTGGGTTAAAATACCAGCTTAGATACTGTTCATAATTGTAACCCCAGCACAAGTTCAATGACTCCAGGGGTGTCCTTCCAGATGGTCTCGTAGATTCTCAATCTGTAATGGGTATGCGAAAGTGCAGATTGTTGGACCCCCTTCCAGAAATGTCTATTTACTCCATCTAAAGTCACTCTTACCAAGGGAGCCCTGTTCTGTAGTTTGAGCATGACCACACTACTTCCTGATGTATTGTTAATGACTAACTTACTATTTGACAACTCTCTAGCAAACAGAATGGTATTGCAATCATGCCAACAAATATCAGAAAGATTTATACATTTATGTAATTAACAGCTCCTTTCACACCTTCAGGGTGAAGTGGAAGAAATGAAGTGGTGGTTATTAGCTACAAAGAACCACCGTCAACATGCCCCACACGGAAAGATGCCAGTGGAGCAGCAGAAGTAACAACCTGCCACCAAGGACTCCAAAGGTTGCAGAAAGCCCCTGGGAGAAGATTTACCAAAGTGGCCCTCAAGGGTCTGAGCTTGCCTGCCAAGCTAGCTGCCTTAGCCTTTTTCTGCTGCAGGGGAGACCAGCCGTGGGTGTCTTGGAGGAGGTACCTCCTTCCTTAAGTTATGGGGAGGCTGAAAGATACCATTCAAGTAAGAAATCTTCTCTTCCGGGGGAAATAAATACTGGTTGGTATTCTGATTAGATTGTGCAGACTAATAATAAATAGTTCCTCCTCTTAATGGAATTAGGTATAAGTTGGATTTATTTTAAATTACTATTCATATTATCTATCCTCCAAAGACACAACTGTTTTGATTTTTTTCATAATTAGCAAGATATCTATCTTTTGAAACATGGGAAATAAACCAAAAATGTGATAAGTTTATCAAGCAGATTGGATCTTCAGGAGAGTCAGACCACAGGCTGGGGTTTGGAGTCCACTTTAAACAGCTGCCAGTTTTGCAGTTCTGTTTTAAGTGCTTGCCACCAAATTAGGTTCTTTACATGTTCTCTTCATGTACTCTTCATGGCACCCCATGAGGTCTCTGGTGTAATCATAATGAAGCTAATGAAACCAACTTGAAGCTAACGAAACCAACAACAGTGTTGTTAAAGGTTAAGTGTGCCAGCGTCCTGAAAGTTATTTAAGAAAACATGCTTGCATCTAGGAGATGCAAACTGAGGTAGGAGGAAGGAAGAGGCTAAATAATATGTACAAATTTACATGGCAAGTAAATGCTAACGGTGCAATAGAATTCAGTTCTTTGTGTCTTAAAAACACAGGTTGTGTCTATCCCACTAGATGACCATCCATCCTTTGTCTTGCTTTCTCATAGTCATAGAAAGTGTTAACACTATAAGGAACTGACAATATCTGATTCAAAAATGTGTTTTGTGGACAAAGGAACAAATAATAAAGAAGCAAAGAGGCCAACACAGGACTTTTATAATAAGAGTAACCCTGCTTAAGCAGCAAGTCAAGGGCATGGCAAAGAGGGCTGCTCCAAATGTAGCTTTAATAAGACTTAATCCCAAATGTGATGTGTGTACCCTCTTCCGGCTCTTAACAAGCCACATAAACAAAAGGACCTGCTTGAGACAGTGGTACAATTTGACTAGATTGGTAATAGATGAAATGAAAGTGTTGTTAAAGGTTAAGTGTGCCAGCGTCCTGAAGGTTATTTAAGAAAACATGCTTGCACCTAGGAGATGCAAACTGAGGTAGGAGGAAGGAAGGGGCCAGGCCTGGAGCTGGTTTTACAATGTCTTGGGAGAGAAGAGAAAACATAGGGAGGGCAGACATGGCCAGGGCTTGATAATTCCTGGATCTCTGTGAGGGCAGATGGGGACTTGTGGTATTCTTTTCTGTACTTGTGTGTATGTGTCCTAATCTTTTCATAAAATGTTATTGCCTTTCCTTTCACAGGTGTTAGATCAGCCATGAAAGATGGAACGCACAGCGTGTTGCACTGAGGGACTATATCAGGGCTGTATCACTGAGCAGCTGAGTTGGTGTGTAATAAGGTTGCCAGGGGAAACGCCTTTTCCCTGCTGGAGCTGGGAGATCTGGGCTACCCAGAATCCAGTTGTGAGAGCTGTCCCAGGTAGCCATTTACAATAAAGGGTATCTGTAAGTAGGCCATCTATAAATAGCATTTATAGACCTATTTATAGACCTAAAGGCCAAGCATACCTGGAATTCCTTCTGCCCTTGCCTCATTTCTCAGTGCCAGGCTCTAGAGGAAGAGAGGTGGTTCTGCACACGTTTTAACAGCAGGTTGAAACTCCCTCCCCTTCTGCTTTTACATGCCCATATTGCCTTTTGATTTATTTCCCAAACTCTCCACCAACTATTTTAGGGTGATGACCACAACTTACATTTAAAAGTAACAATAGCATGAAATGCATTCCTCCCCAGCAATCAGGAAACCTTGAGACCAGATCCCATCCACTCCCCGCCCACCTTCATTTCTCCCTCATGCTGTTCCCTGTTCACATGCCGAGGTTCCCTGCTGGTGCTGCTGTTATGGTTGACATCCCTCCTCCCAGCTTGCCTTCCCTCTGCTTCTCCACAGAACTCAGACCTCCTCTATTTAAGTTCTGACTCAAATGCTGTGTCCTTTTTGAAGTTCTTTCCTAGTAGTGATTTTTCTTTTCCCATTGTACTTAATCTCCTTTACAGATGGTTTTTCTGTCTTGTGTTACTCTTGCACATGACTTATTGCCCTTAGTTCTAAATTCCTTGATAGTGTTAATTTATTCTTGCATGTCTAGAGCAATTAACACAGTGCCTTGTTTCTATATATGGTATTTGTATTTAACAAACTAATAAATGAAGAATAGAACCTCTTATAAAACTTGCTTGTATAAAGCACAAAGGTTGGAAAATATCCTGAGCTAAAACTTGAAAGAAAGCTATGGTGCCTGTCAGTTTTCCATGTTCTTTATATGGATTTGTGCTTCAAACCCAGGAGAACCTCCTAGAGCATGTGGGCCTTCTCAAAGAAGCCCTACTGCGCTCAGTTGGCCTTGCATTTCACAGTTATGGTGGACTGAACTTGAGGCCTAGGTGGTGAGATTAAAGTCAACAGGATTAAGCATTCTTCTCCCTGTGCCAATTTATAACATGTAGGACTTCCCTGTGGGCTTCCTCTTTTTGTTGGCACTGGATGAGAATGTTCTCTGAAGACTGTTCAGTGCCCACAAGAGGCAAGGACCCCTGCTGCAGCCCCAGCTGAGACTGTTCAGGACACCAGGAGTTTGAAAGCTTTGCTTCTTTTAAATGATTATTCTCAGTAGCTTCAGCCTCTGAAGGGAGCTGTGATCCAGCCCAGCTAAAAATATACTCCACATTCACTCCTTCAGTTCCTGGCTCAATGAAATGTCTTTTGCTCTGCCCCCCATTTGCATAACCTGGCATCCTGGGGCAGTGCTGCTAGCCATAAACAGACAACCAACACACACAGAGGTGCTGGACTCTCTTCCCAGGACCCCCAAGAAGGGACACTATCCCACCTCCCACCCATTAGAAGGGTTCCTATCAAAATGCCAGGAAATGACAGGGATAGAGAGGGTATGGGGAAACCCATGGGGACTGCAGAAGGGTGCAGCAGACAAGGACAGCAGATGGTGACATGGTGCTGTCAGGCCATGGACTGCACCCCAAATTCACAAGAGAAGCATAAACCTCACTGTGACTGCCTGGACAGGGGGCCCTAAAGAGGTACTCACCCTGCAACAGTGTAAAGGTAAAATTTCTAAGCTGCAAAAGTCTGAGTTAAAGTGTAAAAGACTAGGGCATTGTAAAGCTTCTAGATTACAAGGCTTGGGCTAAAAAGTAAAAGACAAGGCATTGTTACAACTCCTCTGCTACCCCCGGAACCTGTAATCTCTGTAGTTGTTAGGACAATGTTGGAACTGCCCAGTAAATATCTCTCCATTGATTCCCTGGTTGTTTAATAGCTAAGGGCTCCAGGTAGCATAGCATGTAAGCATCTAGGCTCCAAAACCAATCAGTTTAAATGTGTACCCCGCTTAGAAATGACCAATCACCCCTGCCCAGACTGTTCCCGCTAATGAATGTACTAATCATGTATCAGAGTTGTTGTTCAATTTTCCCGCGCCTCATAATGATTTGTTCTGATGTATGCAAAGCCTCCCCCCCCCCCCGCCCTCTCCAAAAAGTGTACTTAAGCTCTGCTTGACCTCTGCTTGGGGCTCTGGGCTGCTCTATCTTCCTGAGTGAGCCTGGAACCTCAGCATGCTGAATTAATAAATCCCCTTTTGCCAATTGCATGGAGCCAGTCTCTTGTGTGGTCTCTTTCTCCAACGCTCTGCTGGACCCTTACAACAGGAGCACGAGCCCCCCACCCACTGGGCGCCTCTGGTTTGCCTCTCTGTTCTTTCTGTATCTCTTTAACTGCTTTCATAACTTATTTGTTCTACCAACTGCTTAAGATTTTTTTAGCTAACTCATAACTAATTTTGAGGTGTTTATGTGAATGACTATTATTCCTCTCGAATAGCAATTAAAATATACTTTAATAAAATATTTTAAAATGCTTCTTCCACAAGGAGAAACTAGTATTTCTTTTTCTAGAAGCATTGGAAGAAATGTCCCCAGCCTCACTCTGAAATTACACTGTTCCTGAATGTTTTTGCTTTGTTCTTTTGATTTCCAATTTTCCCTGAAGAAAACTGGATGGCCTATTTTTGGATGTTTTGTTTCCAATAGCATTTGTGTCCTTATGAAAACATGGGCTATATCTTTGAATTGTAATTTAGACTTGTAATGATATTTGATTCCAGATGATATCTGATTGACTTCTAAAACCTCATTACCTACAAATCATTAACTTAATGAATTTGTATTAAGCAGGAAGAGTTGAGATCATTTCGAATTTTTATCTTTCTTAATTTTATTAATTCAACTAATGAGTACAATTCCGGGTGCTTGATTGAATAAGAGTGGTGACGTGAGGTTTGTTCTACATGGCTGTGTCTCTGAAATCCTAAGTACTTTGTAGAAATTTACCATGTATCCAGGGACCCAAGTATCCCAGAGACTTCCCACTAAACAGCAGTGCATTTGGATTTTCATATTTAAATGACAGTCAGTGCAAAAATCATTTGAATTGGCACTCCTTGGAACTTGCAGAAAAACAAGTATTCAGTATACTGAAAAGCCACTCTGGGAAATTTAAATATGAAAAGTGAACATTATTTGCAAAACTAGAGAATTGCAGACACCCACAAGGAACTTCACCACTTAGAACTGAGTCGTTTTTTCTATGTTCCTGGTTCTTTTGCACCATCTTCTGATAGTCAGAAACTGGATTTCTGATCTGTGCAACAAATGTTGTATATTTAGTTTGGCATTTTTCTAGTTGAAATGAGGTCAGGTTCCATAATTTCATGGGAGTACTAGCATAATAACAATATTTCTAAGATCATGATCTTTTTAAAAAGCCAAATATAATTCCATCCAGTTTTCCACACTCTAGGGAAAAAGAATTACAATTGCACAAACGTCTGCTGCTTCCCCCAACCTCTTCCCCTGGAATGTTATTTTCCAACGGCTATAGATTACAGTCCTTAGAGGGTGGAGTCTGTCCTCTTGCTGGAAGCTTCAGGTGAAAGCAACAGGTTTCCTGTCTGGAATGACCAGAGAGCCAAAACAGATAGTATTTTAATTTTCTTATAGTGCTCCCGCCGCCCCCCCCCCCCAAGTAAAACTTCAGGTCAGTATTTTATTATAGCAGCCAAGGACAGACAGTTCCCCAAAGATAGGAAATTGTGTGGCAGAGTGGGGCTTAGGAGTCCAGGGTGAAGGTTCTCTTTGGGCCGGTCCTGACCTGGGGGTCTGGTGTCCAGGAGCCAAAGCTGGCATAGCAACACTCAGATCCTCCTGTTCCATAGAGATGGTGTGAAGTCAACTACCCCAGGGCTGGGAGAGAGTCACAGTCTGAGAAAGTGGGGTGATGAAAAGGACAGTGACTGATGCAGCTGCAGTTGGAAAGGCCCAGTTTGAGGACAGGGCGCAACTCAGTGGGTGCTTTCAAATGCTAATTCAGTGAATGAAGGAGCAAGGAAAAGATTTAAACACCCAACAAATTGCCTTACTGTTTTTAAAATTCAGAAGTATTACAAACAGGTTTATTGTTGTGTTTTTAAATGTGTGTGCTTGCATAAAATCGATTTAGCAGAATTTCCAAATTGCCAGGTAAGGCTGTCTGTGCACCTTCTGGCTGAGCTACTGGGGGCAGCTCTTTTAGTTGTGGTGCCTAATAAGCATATTAGCTTTTATCTATCCACCCCAGGTTCCTGTTGGCATTCAGAAAGGCCACAGACCTCAGGACTGCTGGATGAGAGGCAGATCCTAAGCAAGCTGGCAGTGGGGAGTCAAGACCCTTGTGGAATGAAGGCCTGGGTAGCCCACTCCCCACCTACCACAGTCAGTATCAGGGAGTCAAAGCAAAGGGAGACAAAGTTGAGTTCCAGGTAGGTCATTGGTTGAGCTGCAGATCCAGCCAAAGTGCTCCTCTCTGGTTTTTAGTAACTAGACCACACACTCACCACTGTTTTTGGGTCTGTGGCACCCTAAACCAAGAGCTGCACCTTATTCTCCACCCTTCACTTGGAGCCAACAGATATCCCATGGCTAGAGTGGGTCAATGTGGTCTTTGTTGCCTGCAGTGGGCATGCTAAGGAGAGGAATCAGAGGATCCTCATGGGCCTCCCAAGAACCCACACCCACTCTGGGAGGCCTTGGTCTGGGAACTACCCCTAAAGCACATGAAGCAAGAGGGAAGGAGTTCTAGTGGTTTGCCTGAAGAAGAAAAGAGTGGATCTCAGATGAAAGAGCGGTGCTAGCAATTCAGAATTGAGTGATGTATGAATCCCTCATAAAAGAAGTGTAGTGGGGGCTAGTTAATTTAATGCTACCATGTTAGCAAAATATATAAAACAAAAACCTTGTATAGATTCAAAAAACTAAAATATTTATTAATTAAATAAAAAGGAGCCAACACAACAAATACATAGCCCTTGTCTCCAATGGTGTCTGATGCCATCTGATGGAACTGCATCACCATGGCAGTGTGGGCTGGCGCCGCTGCTGCGAAGCACTGACGCACTGACCCTGAGTCGGCTTGCCTCCTCTTCTGTCTGGTCACACTACTGCAAAGCTTTGATCCTACTCTGCCTGCCACGCCATCTGGAAGCCACTTGGCCTGAGAGCATCTCTTCCCAGGTGAGTGTGCTCCACTTCCTCCTTCCCCTGTAGGCCTGTTGATTCTTCTCTTGCTGACATGCTCCTTCCCTAGCTCCTGGGGGATGAGGAGCAGCCAGACCGAGGGCCCCACCCTGCAAAGGCATCCTCACCCAGTCTAGGTGTGGCCTTCATAATACCCATTCCCTCAAGCTAGGCAGGTGGCAAATGACCGGGCTGGATCCAGTGGCATCCCTTCTGAGGTGCTGCAGCTTGGACCTGGCGTTGGGGAGGTGGTGGGACCTTCAGGATGTAGGCTCTAGTGGATGGTCTTTGGGTCACTGGTGTGAAGAGGATAAGGGGGTCCCAGCCCCTCCTCTTTGTCTTCCTCTTCTGCTTCCTCATCCTGGGGTGAGAGGGGTGGCTGCACTGTGCATCCCACCATGACACGCTGCCTCAGCACAGCCGGACAGTGACGAGCCAAGCGGTCATGGACTGCCCCTCCTGACACTGTGAGCCAGGACAAACCTGCCCCCTGTGATACATTGCCTCCCCCATCATGTGTCTTGGCGAGTGAGGCTACTGAAAGTAGAAGCTCTTACTTATGAAGGTGCTTCTGTGTAGTTGTGAAACAGCGCCAGCAGGGTCTCCACGGGCTCTTCTCCGGCACTTTCAAGTCACAGAGCCACAGATTCACACTTGGTTTCAGCTAGTGAGGAAAGCCACATCTGCACATCCAGCGGCCTTAGGCGTGACTTCCTGCCTCTCTGGAACTAACTGTGCTATGTGGGAGGGCTACAGATCGAGGTGGGCAGGTGGCTAGGCCCGAGGCCCCGAGAGGCATGTTCTCTAGCAGCTGCTTCCACTGGCTTCCACTTGTGGCCCCTGCAAACACGTGAAGGAAGGAGTGGAGTCCGTGTCTGGTGGATGCCCTGTGCAACCCAAAGCCCTACTGCTGGCAAAGGCAAGCTTCTCGGTTGACTGGAGTTTGGGAAGGTGAGGCCTTCAAAGGTTCTCCCCTGTAGGCTGCATTGGACACTTGCAGGACATGAACCTCTGCAAGGCCGCTAGTTGGTTGGGCTATATGGCAGGCGTGGAGTCCTGACTAGTTCAGCCCACACTACGTAGAGCAGCCATGTGCAGCACCATGTCAGTCTAGACCCAAGTGCGCCACGCCCTGAGACCAAACAGCAGCACTTGTGGTTAAGATGCCCCTTAAGGTGATTGGAATGTGCACAGTGCAGAGGAGAGCTCAGTGGGTGGACCTGTCTGGTTGTCAGCACGCACACACCAAGGGCACAAAGTGCAAGTTCTCCCGAGTGAGAAAGGCTTAAGCCACAAGACCAAGCTCCATGCAGCTGGCTTGAAGCCAGATCCTGTTCACCAAGGGCTAGAGAGTGGTGTTCATGAACTTAGACCTGTGGCATCTCCCTTTGTCTCAGCTCCTTTAAGAGTACAGAATCTCCAGGTTTAGATCATTTACTTACAGAGAATTCTGGTCACATCAAGCTAAATAATTTTCAGAAATTCAGTTTATTGGATTGTAAAGTTATTTGCAAGCATAAGGAGATTTGCATTTAGGCTCTCTCTCTTTTTCTCTCTCTCATTTCAAGAGCAAGAGGACAAAGTCATTTGCCTAAACATATCTTTGTGCTATATTTCAGGATTCTTATAGATGGGCCCCTGCCCTATGGTGGGAGGTATTCTCTAGGTGAGAAACTAATGTGACTCCATTTTTGAGAAACCAGCCTCTACCTCAGAGCAAAGCCTGTCCAAGGAAGGGGGCGTGACCCTTGTCCTTAGAAAAACCCACAGATAAGCACATACCCACCCTGCTGAGTTGTTTGTCTGTAAATAACAAGAGAGGTCTACGATGCCAGGTGTCCCTGACTCAGGCTAGATGAGGACCCATATCAACCCCCTAGCAACCTCCAATCAGCATGAGACAGGGAAAATACCTGGAATACCAGATGACCCCCCAGTAGTTTATGGTGGTTGATAACATGTTGGGAAACCATATAGTTTAGCATGTACACTCCTCATGGCCTAAACCAATCAGTTCAAATGAATCCCCCTATTGTACTAACCAGTCACCCCTACCCAACTTGTTCCCGCCAGTGAATGTGCTAATCAATGTTAAGAGTTGTTGTTTGATTTTCCCGCGGTATGGAATGATTTGCTGTGTGATGCTGTGACGCATAGAGTATCCCCCCAAAACCTATAAAATCTCACTGAACAAAGGACTGGGACTCACTCCCTGGAACCGCTGCGGCGGGAATGGTTGTGAGTTCAGGCTCGAGCTTGCAATAAAGACTCTTGTGTGATTGCATCGGATTCGGCTCCTGGGGGTCTATTGGGGTCCCACGAATCTGGCATAACACAGGAACCCACGCAGATCTAAGCCAGGGTTACCCAAGATTGACAGGAAACTAATAGTCTGGCCCTTTCCCATAGATATGATCTTTTTGTTGTTATAGATGGACATAATACCTTTATTCATTTATTTGCAGTGCTGAGAATCAAACCCAGTGCCTCACACCTGCGAGGTAAGCTCCTACCACTGAGCCACAACCCCAGCCCTCAGATATAATCTTAATGCCAATTTGGGAATTCTGGGCTAGCAGAAATGTGACTTTAATGTTAGCCTTAAATCTAAGGTTTGATTGTATGTGGTTGTGAGGTATTTCAAAGTGTAGAGTTCACAAGCGTGGAAACTATCAACCCAGTTGACTGGCCCAGCTCTAACTTGAGTGGACATTGGAGGGAGCAGGACACTGAGGGAACATCGAATCCCCCCCCAAGTAAGAAAACTACCTTCTAGTCCTCTGCTCCTCATGCACCATGGGCCTGTTAGCCAAGCTGTCTAGTTTGGGCACTTCAAAATGGGGGTATGCAAGTGTTTGAGGTAGTCCACTGGGGTAAGGAAGGGGAGATAGAAATTTCTAGTTATATTGATTTTTATTGAATTGTTTTAAAAATTTAGTAAATGTAGTGTTCTGTGACCTGCAAAATCCACTAAACCTTGATAAATAGGACATGTTTATGATTCAAAATCATATGTACATATATATTTTATTAAGATTGTGAAATCCAAAATATTTAGAGAAAAGTCCTGGACCCTGTTTTTCCCTTGGTAGATTGAAGGTGTCACATTGAAGTCCCTGATGATACATGCACATATATAAACACAAATGCACATTTAGGTATATTTCACTTATAAAACATATTCTACCTCTGCAATTAGCAGGAGAGTTCTTTGACTTCCTGGGGTTCCCTGGTCATAAGTCTATAATGTATTGCATAACTGAGATCACTTTGTGGTTCACCCCAATTGAATTTCCCCTAGTGCAGTCTAATTTACTCATGACTTTGTAGCTTAGAAATTGAATAATTTTTAGATGAAACAGTCAAGACCAAAATTAAGAGCAAAAGAAATATTGTTTATTTAATAAGCATTTCCTCACTTTAGGACCTAGAACCTTGTACTGCCTTCCTCAGTCTGACCTTTGTAGGCTAAAGTAATTGAAAAAGTAGTTTCCGGTGATAACAATGATCACCCTGTGGTTCCAGTGAAGTCTGGGCTAGAGGGAATATATTCACTCTTTTGTGTATTTGATCAGTTCTGGTTCCTGATTTAATTCTATGACTTCCTGTGCTTGCAAAACTTTAAAGCTTGAATTGAAAGCCCTGATAGCTCAAGTTAATGCATCTGCTATTTTCCCTGAGGGGCCAAGCCCTTGCACTGCAGACTCCACAGAAAAAAATAGAATTGACTCCACTGAACACCCAATAAACTCCAGATGGAATCAAGACTTTCGGTGAAGCCATAAAGTACTAGGAATTGACAATGTAGAGATTTCTCAAAATTTTATAAAATATTCCCTCACATCTAATAGGAAAATGGGCAAAAAGAAAAACTAATGTTCAAAAGAAGCACTGGGAAGCATCATTTATACAACATGAACCACTTCAATCTCACTAATGGCTAAGGAAATAAAAGTTAAAATGAGATGCCGTATTTTCTCTATAAATGGCCAATTAAAACAAAGTCTAAACCATCCAAAACTGATAAAGAAAAGGAGCTAATGCTATCTCCTGTGTCCCAGGAAAAAGGGTTTTCACAGCATGGCTAACAATCCCCAGCAGCAATTTTATGAATGTATTTTTGATTAGACTATTTAACTCTTAAGATTTCATCTTGTTTTTTTGTCACTAAAGCAAAGGGGGCAAAAACACCTGCACTAAGTGCTCCTCCTGTTCCTAAAACCTAGGGAACAACCTTAGAGTGGCCTGGGCCTGAAGGGCCACATGTGCTGTCTTGAAGGACAAGGCTCCCCCTGCATGCTGGGAACCAGCATGTAGAAAACTGCTTCCCTGCACTTGTACCAGGACAGTTGCTGCCTGGGGTGTTGGTCAGACAAGACCCTAAGCAAGCTTCTGATGTCACTGCTTCTGTACCTGACATGTGAAACCCCTCTGTCAGAGGGATGGGTGTGGAAGGATATGGGTCACTCCTCCAGCTGGCCACCATTGGCAGAGCACTATGAGAAACAGAGGTCTACCTGCTGCTGTTGAAGTCTTGGACAGTCACTGATCTCTTGTGAGCTTTCCTCAATAAATCACAGGTCTTCCATGTTGTCTCTGGGCATTTTCTCTGGCCTGTCTGCAACCTACCCCAATGGCACAACTTGGCTATGGACAAGACACATCTGAACAAAAACGTAAGTGTGCACAAAAGTTTATCTACAAATGTATTCATGCCAAATTTTTGAGTAACAGTGACTTCCATTCATGTGCTGGGCTAGAGCTTGTGTGTGTGTTTTCTCATTTTAGTCTTGCAATGACCCCCACGAGGTACTCTTCATAGTTTCCAATAACAGGGTGACTATTGGCTTGGAAGTCGGCCTGGACAAATGCACAGATTTTCCCTTCCTGTTGATATGAGGGTGGAGAAGAGTCTGCACCTGCAGGGCACATCCGCATATGAGACAGAGCTCACGTTGGCACCAGGAAGGGGCAGGGAGCCCAGGCAGAGGCCCTCCCAGAGCAGAGCCTCCCACTGAGTGTCCAGCAGCACAGGCCAGCACCACAGAGCCTGCAAGGCTGTTCCCCACATTGGGGGCCTGCAGGTTCCTTGCAGAGCTATGCAACTCTGATGGGGGGAAGTCTTGGGATAGGAGGATACTTTATACTCCTGGAGAGGAAACTTGGCTTTCACAGAGTTTAAGGTACTTTGGGAATGTGTAAAGCGCCTGTTACAGGAATTTTGTCTGCAGAAGATGGGAAGAGCTTACGTGGGCCTGCACGCGTGTGGCTACACAGGAGATTCATTTCCATCTCATAAATAATAAACAAACCCTCAGTGTGCTCATTCCAATTTCCCTTCCAATTGCTCATGTTAACCTCACAAAGTCATCAAGAGAAATATGGAAAATGCCATCTCCCTGTTGGAGTGGAAACCTCCTGCCTAGTTACACATCTCCACCCATGGCAAGCTCACTAACCTCATCTGACTCACTGTCCTCTATTTAGACAAAATCTGACCCATGTCAGAATGAAAGATGACTTTAACTGGACATGTCTGTTCTAGTAAGATTTGTTTGAATCGGAAGTAGAATGATGTGACCAAGATTGAAACTAAGAAAGACACTGAGTAGTTATGTACATATCCAGTAGTCACATCTCTTTATAAGAGATCACCAAAGTACCCATGGGTAGGCTAACTTTATCATGTGGCTTGGGAAGACAATGAGCAGGAAGCCACTACCTCCTCTTTACCTGTTTCCCAAATATTTGATAAGCTCTTTTCCCTTCACTCTACTGCTTCTTCCTGAGATAAGATGTGTGTCCCCAGTTGCTGTCTATCTGGTCCATGGTTCTCCTCCTTCCTCCTTCCAGGTTCTCCACCCTTTTGTGTCACAGTGCACCCTTAGACAGTGGATTGGTGCCAGACTGTCGCGTCTACCCGCCAGCAGGAATGATGACAACAAAACAGGATTCTTCTTTAGCACGCTTTATTGGGAGCATCCATTATGTTTTGTTGAGAGAAAGGACCCCAAGCCCGAAAAGACCACCCCTAATATACTAGAGCCGCGGCCTAAGTCTCACGCGATTGGACAAAAGCGCATAGCAACACAGCAGCAGCCAATAAGGCAAGGAATTCAGCACTGGCGCCCAGAGCCAGGAAGTACAGGTCAACCGGTTCTTACCAGTTTCTCCCGGTTCTTAGAACACTCAGTACATTATCATATCGGCTTGTTGCAGGAACTGGCCGACCACAAGGAACTGAGTCACTGTCCAAGAACTAAGCCAACACCCACACAAGGCAGCGCAGCAAAATGGCTCACCACACCAGACAATAGGCCACACTACTGCCCAGCAACTGTGGATGGCTAATTACATCATTTTCTACCTTTCAGAATGTTTCTTTATACTTCCTTGGTGCCCTTGCTACTTATGGGTACTGGGGGCAAAGCGCTTGCCTGGGCAAGAGGAGCTGGGACCTCTGGCTCTAGCCCAGCCCATGTGAGCAGCCTTGTGAGAGGAGTCAGGAGAAACATGAGGACCTCATCCTGTGACCTTCTAAGCACTGTCCTGGCCCCGGGAAACTCACCCTGCACTGCTGCTGTTGACTCCAGAGCCCTCAGGGATGCGCCTAGGTGCAGCCTGATCCCTGGGTGCCTTCCTGCTGTACCTCACAGAGGACTGTGGTTTCGGAGTCTCTGTCACCCATCTACCTGTGTCTACACCCAGGTTTATCTATCTAAATAAAGATGAATAGAACCCAAAACATAACCAATGTGGAGTCTTTATCACACATAGAAGTTGTAGGAATTGAATTTAAAAAGCGTTGATGAGAGCAGGTCCTGATGGTTGTTGCTCAGTTCAGGTTTTCTTCTTACTTATTTGGCGGTTGGCTCTCAGAAGGGGCAGCACAGATGTTTTACTGTGCTATTCAAGGATGGCACAAAGAGGCCAGACAACAGCAAAGGAACTGCATGAGCATTTCTAACAAGTCGTTAACTGCCTTTCTGGAATGCTGCAGAAGCTTTAGGAGACTAAATTTCCCATCAGACCCTCCAGATATACATCTTTGGCCTAACAAGGAAGAGTGAGAAATCAGGGACCGAGCGCAGGGCCTCTCGTCAGACGTCCTCATGACACTCAGAGACCCAGTCATGGCAGAGGCCATTGGAAGGCCTCTGGACACATCTCCCTGTACTTCCTGGAGTTTACAGGAGCAACACACATCGCTCTCACTGCATTCATCAAGCAATAAGCCTGAGGTCAGTGTCAGGTGGGCACAGTGCCCTGTAATCTATGACTCCTGCGGTATCAGGTTCAGCGAATCCTTGCACGTCTGGGTAACAGGAATCCTAAATCTGAAGATGATTTTTCTCCACTAAAAACACATTGGAGTAGAATGAAGTCTACTAAGAAATTTTTCTTTGCTTCAAAATGTTGGTTGAACATTATAAATAGGATTTTTCAAGATCTTATTTAACTGTATATGGAACAAAATCCCTTTTTGTAATAGATCATGAGCTTAAAAGCAAAAGAAAACATACCAATAAGACTTAGGACACAGGTCTCAGAATCTCCAGGCCAGGGCTGTTTCCAAGTACAATATGGGACACTGAGGTTCCCAACACCTACGACCTACGAGCCCAAGAGACATAGCAGCATCTAGACTGTCCCCTCAGGCTGCCTCTTATGTACAAGATCCCCCTTTATTCTTTTCCCCTGAATCAGGAAAATGTGTTCACCACCAGGGGAGACCCGCAGAGCATCTTGGCACCACCCTCAGCACTGGACTGTCCATGGAAAATGTCGGTCAGAAGACTAGTGGGCTACTTAAAGGTACATTAGAGGAGAGGTAAGCACTGGTAAAGAAATTCAGATGTGGGCTGGGGATGTGGCTCAAGTGGTAGCGCGCTCACCTGGCATGCGTGCGGCCCGGGTTCGATCCTCAGCACCACAAACAAAGATGTTGTGTCTGCCGATAACTAAAAAATAAATATTAAAAAAATTCTCTCTCTCTCTCTCTCTCTCTCTCTCTCTCCCCCCCGTCTCTCTCCCTCTCTCTTAAAAAAAAAAAAAGAAATTCAGATGTGAGCCTTTCTTTTCCTTCTTCCTCTCCTCCTCTTCTCCTCCTCCTCTATTCCTCCTCCTCCTTTTCTCCTCCTCCTCCTCCTCCTCTCCTCCTCCTCTCTTCCTCCTCCTCCTCCTTTTTCCTCCTCCTCCTCTTCTCTTCCTCCTCCTCCTCCTTTTTCCTCCTCCTCCTCCTCTCTTCCTTCTCCTCCTTTTTTCCTCCTCCTCTCTTCCTTCTCCTCCTCTTCTCTTCCTCGTCCTCCTCTCGTCCTCCTCCTCCTCCTCCTCCTTTTCTTTTGGTACCAGGAATTGAAACCAGGGTGCTCTACTATGGAGACACATTCCCCAACCCTTTTTATCTTATCTTTGAGACAGGGACTCACTAAGTTACTGAGGTTGGTCTTGAACTTGCGATCCTCTGCCTCAGCCTCTGGAGTCACTGGAATTAGTGGTGTGCAGCAACATACCAGGTTAAACACTTTTTTTTTTGTTGTTGTTGTTTTGTTTTGTTTTGTTTTTGTTGTTGTTTTTTTTTTGCAGGGGGAGGGTACCAGGGATTGAACTCAGGGGCACTAGACCACTAAGCCACATCCCCAGCCCTATTTTATTTAGAGACAGGGTCTCACTGAGTTGCCTAGTGACTCGCTGTTGCTAAGGCTGGCTTTGAACTATTAACTGGTGACTGGTTAGCTAGCGTGCTACACGGTAACACCCTCGGCTTGGCCCTTTGGGACTGCTGCATCCTCTGAAGTGGCAAGGCTGGGAGTCTCTGGCTCTGCAACAGGTGGAGAGACTGGCCTTGGTATATTGGCTCCAGGATTGTAGATGTGGTATTAGGTAGGTAGTGGGTCCCTACTCCCATCTAAGTACAGGAAAAGCACCAGGGAGCCCCACAGCAGCAAACACTAGGGCAGTGTTGGGGTCTTGGCTGGACCAATGGTGAAAGGTGATTCTAGATGGGATAGTGGGGGTTCCTTAGAATAAGCTTGTTCGTGATGCGGGAGGACAGAGAGAGCGACTCAGAGGATGGCTTCCTGTGCTGTTGTGATATTTGGAAGCAGAAAAAGCACAACTGAGAACAGTACTTTTTAGTAAATTTCCTCTTTTTCTGTGGATTCTTTTGTAGAGGAATGAGTAGCCAGAATCATGCCACGTGAAAGGATCTTGAGAGCTATACAGGCTCGAATGTGGAGTTCTGCAGTGGCAGAAGCCACTCCAGGCTGCTGCTTCTGCTGGTTACAGAAGTCCATGACAAGCGCATCTGCAGACAGCTCACCCTGGCCCTGCACAGACACTGGCAGGAGAGCTCCAGGTGTGCTCTGGGGCACTGCACACTCAGTGGTTGCTCCTCGTCCTAACCAGAGTTAGTAGTCCAAGCTGTGAGCAAACTTGCTGAACTGCTCAGCAGGGCATGCATTTTTCTTTAAAGGACAAACATTTAAAGATGTAACTACAATTTTTTCCCTTCAAAGTCATCTTTCTTTCTTGGGAGTTCATAATAGCTCTGCCTAACAAGAGCCAAAACCCATGCATAATTCTGATGCCTTAGACTTTCTCCAGGTTTCCAAGACTTATTACCTAGGGTATGCTGGACTCTTGGTACAAAGCTCTTGCTTCCTGGCCAGCAGCAAGTGCCCCACATAGCCAGCTCTGAGAAGCAGCACAGGTCAAGACCATGCACCTCAGCCCCCCTAGCTGAGCCTAATGGCCCTATGGCATTGGTCCCATGCAGGGAATGCTCACGGCCAGGTCCTTGTGCTGCCTGGTGATCCTCTGGCACTCCAATGGCACACAAAACAGCCAGGAGCAGGAGATCCAAGTGTCTTTACTATTGCTCAGCTGCCTCATAACTACAGGTCTTAGAACTGTTCTAAGGTTTTTTCAAAGAAAAAATTGATTCTAAGGCCATTTATATGCTGGGAAAGAAAATACTGAAGCATCTGTTGCAGAAAATGAGCTCTCATTGTCACTTTTGCCATTCAGGGCCTGTGCTAACCAAGGACAAGAAGCCGAGACCAACAAGAAGACAGGCCTTCCCTCTGCTCTCCTGTTCCCCTCTGCCCAGGTCCTCTGCTGTCTTCCCTGACCAACATAACTCAGGGTGGCCTCCCTTCTTCCCTCTCCTAGCTTCTCCCTCCAGGCAATGCTATCTTCGATTCCCGGGTCCTGTCCATTCTGTCTGCAGAGCTAGCCTTTACAGCCCTTCTGTTGGATATTTTGCTTCTAGAGGCTGTGGTCTGGACTCCTTTCATTCTCTTGTAGCTTCTCAGCCCACAAGCACTGGGTGAAGAAATATTGGTGAAATAATTTAATACAATGGAGACCGCCTATTTGTGGATGTCCTTTAAGTAAACTGTGGGAAAAACTCAAAAGGAAAAAGATTGTTTCACACAAATAGGGTTCCCACTTGCCAAGAGGATGTTTCATTTTCTTTTGTTCAGAAAAATGTGTCTTAGCTTAAAAGCAAGGGTATATTTTCTTTTCTGGGCAAGTTGCCCATGAAGCTGCCACAACACAGCTCAAATAGGCATGGGCTCACTGTGGAGAGCAGGCAGGGAGCCCAGGGAACAAGGCTAAAGGACCCACTTAGCTGGGACCCTGATGCATCTGCCGCCACCTCCCCCATGTGCAGGGCCTCTGGATCCCAGTCCAGCCATGCCATAGAGAGCCAATCTGAGTCAGATCTCACCGCATGGTCCAGATGGAAACACTGCCCACAGGGCCCAGTGCTGAGAGCTATCAGCACCACACCTGGTCAGCGGCAAACCTCTGCCAGGCCTGGTGTCCTTCTGCACATCTGTTCCATACAGACCCGTCACCACTTGGATCACTTCACATCAGGCAGACAGGAAACAGAAAAGAGTGGGCATAGGTGAGAGAACAGAACAGGTCTTCGTGTGGAGAAGGAGAGAAGGAGGAAGCAGAGGCTGATGTCTGCTCCCACCTAAGACTCCCCTGACCCCGTCCTTCCCACTTCCTATTTATTTCTGGAAGCTGTGCAACATGGGGACAAGATTCCTTGTTCTGTGTGCTTCATGATCTAGATGAATGACTTCTTAGAATCCAGAGAGTGGTTTCCCATCCGGGAAGTGGGGTAGTCAACTCCCATGTGCCAACATGGCAGAAGTGGAAGAGTGGCCCTTGCTGGGCTCAGTATGAAAGGGACATTAACTTCAGGCCTCTGGGGCTGGGAAGTGAGTAAGTTGGAGTCCTTCGTGGCATCCTGGGCCACTGAGAGCCAGCCCACCTTAGAGAGCACTCTGGAGGAGGTCCTCCTCCTTCAGCTTCAGTAGAGAGAAAAATTCCTTTGGAAAGTTCAACATCATCATGACTTCAGCAGAGGGCTCACTCTGGCCTGCAGAGGGCTCACCTGGGCCATCAGTTAATGGCTTGGGTGGCACCTGGCGTACCCTGGCCAAGCCTGACATGTACTGTTGGCATCAGCTCGCTTCCCAGAGGCTCACGGTAGAGTCATTAGCTAAGTGGTGCCCACTGAGCACTGCCTCAGAAAAGGCTGGTTTGGTTCCAAGGTGGATGGTACCAGAACAGAATAGGCACCAAAGTGCCCTCCTGGGTTGGCGCCCCCCCCCCGGGGGGGTGCTGAGGGCTCCTTACTCCACCACAGCAGCCTTCCCAGAATCCCTTGCTCAGGAGCTGCCAAGTGCTATCCCTGGTGGATGGGACATGTGGCAGGATGCCGGGCAGGTGGTGCTGAGGCAGTTGGCAACATGTGCTGGCCTCCTCAATTGCAGAAGCACCCTCTCTTGTCCCGGGTGGCTACTCCTGACCTATCTATCTCTGTTCCCTGTTAGGTAGCTGCAGCTCCCTACTGAAGGTCACCTGGGATGGATAACAACTCTCATGTCTGTGCCTTAGGGTCCTAAGACACACCTCATCCTAGTGACCCAATCCAGGACTGTAGGGAAGGCTGTGGGAACGGCACACCCCAGATCTCGCCAAAACAAGCCCCAAAGTCCAAGGATTAAAGAGCAAAAATAAACCTCAAAGGAAAACAGTTGAAACTGCTGAATAAGGGCCTTGAGCACAGCTCAGTCTCACTCTGTCCCAATCCCAGGTTGGCAGCTGTCCACAACTAGTTTTCATGACTTTGACCAAGACTGGAGATGGTAAGCCACACCTGCAGCAAAGGCCTGCCCTGTTGAGGTTGGCACTGTGGCAGACACACAGAAGGGGTTCTGGAAAACTGGCAAGCACTTAAAACCAGCCTATCAGGGAGCTATCCGCCTGGAGGGCTCTTCCCCTTGAATAGGAGGGAGCAGCCCAGGGTCATGATGCCCTTTGTCTCTGCAGTGAGAAACCGGCAGGATGTGGAGGAGCGGACAAAGAGACTGAGAAGCAGTTTATTGGTTTTTTCTTATGGGCAGCAAGGCCGAACCTTTCAGAGGCAGTGGCTCTCTGTTTGCTCTTGTACCTCCTGTCTTCCCATTTCCTGGAGCAGAAACACAGGAGGAACGGCCTGGAGTTGATCACTTGACCCCTCTGAACTTCAGTTTTCCTAACTAAATAAAAATCCAAAGTCAGAACCCACAGGGTGTTTCCAAATCCTTTCTGGTCTTTGTTTCTGAAGTTTTCCAAGCATTTTCTTCAAAGGCAATGACGAGAAGTAAGACGCAAAGGCTGAAACCAATGCCTATCTAATTCTCCTTTCTCAGGAGCCATCTGCCCATCTGCTTTGACATTTGACTCCTGACAGTGGCTCTTCCTTGCCACTTCAGTGTTGGCAGGCATTCTCAAAAGAGCTCGAAGGGTAGAGACAAGAGGTCCTGGGCACTGACAGGGCAACCTCTTCCAAGGAGCCCTGACCTAAGCCAGGGACCTTCTTCACCAGCTTTGTAAATGTAAAAACGCAATTGCTTTCTTTTAGAAATTTCTTGTCAGCTTAATGGTGGCACAAGGTCCTGGAGCTCACAGACAAGGAAAGGGAGGGGAGCGGAGCTTGCAGTGGAGGGCTCCGTGAACGCACCTGCAGGTCAGCCGAGGATTCTCAGGACCCTGTGTGAGAACAGCCGGCCTCTGTCCTAGAGAGCCCAGGAGCTACTAACCTTTTTAAACCCATCACTCCCAGTAAGGTTGGAAGCATGTTCTAGCCCTGCAGGTCTAGGTGCAGAGCTGTGGGCTCTGAGGTGCCCCGGCTATGGGCTGCCTACCCCTCGCCCTTGCATCTCAACGCGCTCCTATTTCTTCTCAAACGTCTCTTTATCTCATCTTTCATTCTTGATGCTATGTATTTTTTTCCTCTCCTTTGATTAATAAATCTTTAAAACTTATGTTATATTTCAAACATAGCAACAGATAATTTTTTTTAATTTAGAGAGTTAAAAAGGTATTCTTTCAGATAATTATAGATCTTCTTGTAGACAGCATGTGTAGTGATTCTCCTTGACTCTAGTCTCCATGACCCAAATCTAACATATACAGGTAAATGGAAAATAAGAGTTTTGAAACCTGCCCGTTCCTTGAGGAGGTGGTTGAGACGACAGTGGACAGTGGGTAAGAGCAGGTGAGTGAACACACATCCTCCCATAAAAATCTCACAGTCCAGCGTTAGTCGGCAGAGTCACTTTTGGCTCCCACTCCTCTGGAGCTCAGGATCTGGGAACTGCTGTTACTGCAGCACAGACAGGAGGGCCCTGTGCTGATGCAGAGTGCGTGTTGATGTTGGGGGTACAGAGGGCTATCAGTTCCTTTTCTGTAGCTGCTGTGACAAAGCCTGCAATCTTGGTGACTTACAGCAGCAGGAATTTATCCCTTGGAGTTCTGGGGACAGCTCCCTTGGGAGGCTCCAGGGTAGAACGCTGCCTGCCTCTCCTGGCTCCTGATGGAAGCCAGTGCCCCAGTTCCTTGGCCTTCCTCATCACTGCTGTCCGCCTCTGTCTCCACATCCCTCTTCTGTCTCTCTGCCACATTTCCCCTTTATAAGGCTAGCCTACCTCTCTCTTATAAAGATGCTGTGAATCATCTTCTCACCTCAAGTCCCTAAGGTCAGACTCTTTCCCCATAGAAGGTGACTGCCGGGGTCAGGGTGGGTCATGCCTTGAGAGCCATGATCAGCCTGCCTCAGGACTCACACCTCACCCAGCCACCCTCTGAGTCACCTGAGAGGTGCAGGTTGAAAGGCTAGTGTGGAGATCTTCCCTGGTAGTGCCCTAATTGGGCTTTACATGCCAATTCACAAGCTTGGATTTTTGTTATTTCTGGATGAGGAAATTGGAATGCTTTCTTCTTTCTAAAACTATATTTTATTTTGGTAGTTTTGCAATAGAAAACAAGTCAGTTTACCAGCACATGCCATGCTAGCTTCATGTTGTGGGTGAGAAGTGTTCCGCATGCGCCTCAGTGGGCAGAACCACACAGCCAGCCGTCTGGGAGGTTCACTGACATGCCTCCTGTTTCACCTTAGTTTAAAAGAATTTCCTAACCTGACACAGAAAAAACTTACAACATTGCAGATATTCTCCACGTGTGAAGGTGGAACAATACAACAGCCCCTGCTGGGTCTGATGTCACCTTCCTGTACCCTCTGCCCTGCAACATGGCTCCTGCCCAAAGGCACACGGTGTTTTCATGCTCCAAGTGGACAGCTTGAAACTGTCTAGCCTTCAGTCAGAGGATACAACCCATTTCTGTTAATGCCATGTCTGGTGTATTTTGTGCTAAATCATGCCATCTTTTTTTATGCTTCTAGGTAAATAATTTCTTATTTATTTGACTTCCCTGTTTCTCCTCCAGTCGGATCAGTTGTTCCGTTCTTTTCTGCAGTGATAGAAGCTATTTCATGGACTTGTTCACGTGGTTACGCCTTTAACATGCCCACGGAAGCATGTCTTGGTTTGTAAACTTCTAAACTTAATTTCTATACGTTTCCTTCTCAAAAGGTCAAAATTTTAGCCTATTATCACTTCCCTCTCTCTTTCTTTACCTCCTATTCTCTTATCATTTTAAAGAAATTAATCTTAGGAGTGTTCTTTCTTTATTTAAAAAAATAGGTTAAACTGACCTATGGGTTGTCTGGAGGGTTTTGCACTTTAGCTGTGTTCACATAGGTTCTGCCTTGCATCACCTTCCATTTCACTGTAGGCCATCCGCGAACAGGTCTGCACCCAACTGGAGGTCCTCTTCTCAGTCCTTCCTGTGTACACAACATCTTTGTTTTTCTATGTGGTGCTGAGGATTGAACCCAGGCCGCACGCATGCCAGGCGAGCACGCTACCGCCTGAGTCACATCCCCAGCCCCCTTCCTGTGTACAAAACCCTCCCTTGACATGGCTCCCAGCTGCCAAGGCATGTGGTGGCTCACTGACCCTACTGAGAAGCCGCAGCAGAGCAGGAGCCTGGAGTGGCAGCCTGGGTGGGTCGGAGCACAGGCATTGAGCATGGCCTGTGGCCATGTGGGCCTGCCATACAGGCTGGGCATCCTGAGGTGCTTTGAGCCAAGGTGCTGACTTGTCACCCTTCGGGGGCCAGGCCTGCCTGCTGCAGAAGCCGGCTCCACGCAGCACTGCAGCCCCGTCCCATGATCACCCCTTCCCCCTCTGACCTGCCCTGAGGAAATGGACATGGGCAGAGCTGAGTGGAAGTTGGGACTCCAGAGCTGACCCACAGTATTAGTGTGTTTCCAAACCCTAATCAGCATGAATCTGGACCAATAGTAGTGACCCAAGTGCTATATAAAGCTCTGGACTAGCACACTCAGTGATGGAGGAAAATCTGCTGTAGAGCTCCTTGTTGGGGCTTGTGACTCCTATTCCTTGAATTTATGGGATCAGAACCCTGAAAGAAGAAATGGGGGTGAGCAGCTGGGGCCGGTTTCAATATGGAGGGCCTGGCGTGTCAGTAAGGGCACAGTGGCCTCCACACGAGAGGCCTGCCACTGGTGTGGATTCTGCTCGCCAGGGGAAGCAGTGTCAGCGTCACTACCACTGTCTTCCTGTTGCAGGGTCTTTGGGCTGGCTTGGAATTCCTGATTTAAAACAAGTTTTCCTCAGAACACCTCAGGGTATTTAGGATGTTCACTAACAACATGATTCTAATTCCTGTGCTGGTGATTTCTTTTCCTGGGAGCTTTTAGAAATCTCACTGATGAAGTCCTGGAGTTGGTAAAGATGCTACTTGTCAACTTGGATTTCCCCAGCAGGCTCTTAGATGTAGAATCTTGTGACCTTCAACTACTGTCACAACACACATCTAAACCAGTCAGAGTCACTCCAAGTGAATTTTGGTGGACTAAATAAAGACACAGGAGGTACCTTTTCTTTGGGTTTAGTGACTGCTTCTCAACCACAGCTCCCACAAGGTGGGAAAGGCAGGCAAGAAAGAGAGGGAGCACTCCTTGAACCTGGGTTTTATTGGGGAGGAGCCATACAAATGAGGCAAGGATAGGGTTACAACAACCAAATGAGTGTAATTCAACCCCATAGGGTGACACCCACTCCTGGTCCAAATTGTATTGTGTAGTACTTGTTCAGTACCTCTTTACTCAGGACTTAAAGGTGCACATAGAGCTCCTGTCCAGAGTGGCCCCCGACAAACTATGATGAGATGTCATGTGATTTTCTTTGCATTTTCCCACTCTGTTTTGTGATATTGCCTTGGTTTGATCTCTGAGCTTATAGTCACTAAGCATAGCTATTTTTGTAAGTAAAACAAACCCCATTGGCTTTCGTGTATAAGAGCAAAAAGAGAATAGAACTGAGGAAAAAGTCAGAGACACGAAAGCTCATTTCAAGATTCCAACCAGTCAGACAAGATTTCCAGAAACAGAAAACTGAAGGAGGAACATGCAAATAAAGCTTGTTGGCCTGTTTTGCATGGCTTTTCCTGAATGTCCACTGTTCATGGATGGCCGGGGCTTTGTCTGCAGTCTGTGCCCCTAAACGCCCTCCCTTGTCCTGTGTCTCCGAGGCAGCACAGTCTGCTTGGTGGTGCGTCACCACCTCAGATCCTCCAGGGTGCTGCTGCTAGGGGCCTGGGAGCTTCTCCTCAGTGAATGTCCTGCGTCCTGGCTGGTGTTCTGTCTCTGCCTCTGGCTTTCCTTTTCCTCTCATGGTTCCCCCCGATGTCTGATGCTGTTTGTGTTCATTTACCCCTAAGGATGAGGTGACTGGAGTGGCTGGTGCTCATCAGTGTGGTCACTGTGGTCACTGTGGTCACCCAGGGATGGGGCTTCTCTACAGATACTCTTGTCTTCCTACTCAGCTTTCTGTGCACACATTGGGCTGTGGTTTCCTCCGCTCTTTCTATCTTCTGAAAGTTCTGCTTAGTTTCACTATTACCCCTACTATCTCCATGGCATTGTGAATTCTTAAGGATATCTTTTCCTGCACTTATGAGGACTTGGGGTGCAATGGGAGGGTGGTGCCCTTGCTCAGTCCACCAGCTGGGCCACCCCACTTGCCATTCCACCTGTAAATCTTCATTAGTCACCTCTTACAGTGCAGGCTGGAGAGTAAGTCATTTCCCACCAGCAAATTTTATAATTAATTAAAGCCTATCTACTCCAAAATAGAACTTTCACAATTTAACCATTTGATGTCAATATTGTCAAATGTATATATTATCCACTTTTCTGGTTTCTTGAACGGAGAGTCCACATAGTATGTGCTTCCACTGGGTCACCATAGGTCACTGCATCTGCTTCCTTGGCCCTGATATGATGAACTCTGTCTCTTGGTGCCTTGGGCTGCTCTTAGCTTAAGGACTTTTGATGCTCCTTATTTCTTTTTAAGCTTTCCACTTTTAATTTTCTGTGGAATGAATGTTACAAAAGCTCATCTTTGAAAACTGCCATTGAGATTGGGAGCTAAAAGAAAAAGAAGGTGGCTTGGAGAAGCATCATTTCCTAAACCGTTGCAGGCCCAAAGAGCCTTCTCACTGACTTCTAGACCCTGGGTTTCTTTCTAGGAGATGAGTGCTTACTAGATGTCTGAGCTGACAAACAGGGGCATTTCTATTCTGACAACCTTGTCATTAAGTAAAAAGACTTATACATACTATGCATAAAATTATTATATGATAATTAAAATCATTTATATAACATTTACACTAATTCTTTAATACATACACACTCTCACTTTTGTGTTCTTGGGCCCAAGCACGCTTACACATATGAACACATGTACATATCCTTTCTCAAACAAAAGTTAGTCTGGTTTTGGCTGTTGTAACCACCTTCTGAGAAAAGGATTATTATCTTTAGTGTAAGTCCCTGCAGAGTCTCTACTTCTTTACACAATACTAAGGAGTGACTGGCAGTGAGTGCAGGATGAAGCACGTTGTTAATCAGGATTTCCAAGGTGCACTGAATGGCGATTTCTCTTTCTGCAGATTACGTTCGACTGACTCTGTGGGAGATAATGCAGAAAGACCGAAGCAGCGGATGTGTGCACATCTATTCTCCATCAGACTGACCCCTGAGGGTTGGCCAGGCAGGTGGAGGTCGTGCCCAGCAAACGTCCTGCACAGTATCTCTGCCTGTAGCTTCTCTCTTCCAATCCAGAGTCCTGTTGACAACAGCGCAGTGAGTATCCACGTCCTGCTGACCCCAGCCAGGTATGCAGAGGGGGTGGAGCTTCGGCTTTGCTCTGTTCTTCGGACTCCACCTGCACCAGCCCCACCCTGTGTGGCCTTCTCAGCACTCTGCTCAGTTGCCGAAGTCTGGCTGGGCACAAACAACCGAGCTTCCACGAGGCACTTGTAGGTTCAAACAGGAACTACTTTATTGCTGGAACTCTCACCGGCACTCCACGTGCACTCCCTGGGAACTTTCTCTGCCCTCAACGGGGCTCCTCGAGACTCTGAGACTCAAAAGTAGCGGGTGCCTGAAGCAGCAGGAGCCACCCTATTGCTGGACAGCAGGGGTCTGTATACAACTGAATACACAGCCTGTTTCAATCCAGCATCATCCAGTCACAGCAATTATACACAGCTTAACTTAATTATCATCATCTTAATGGCTCGCTGGCGTCACCTCTCAACCACTCCTTCAGGCGCCATCCCAACTCGCTGTGGCTCTCAACACTCAGTGGTAGTCAGTGGAACTCATTTTGCAACTTCCCACCCAGGATGTCGCCTGGGGTTTGGTAAGTATGCTGGTCTCTTCCGTCCCTCCTCAGAAACAGCACTCTTCACTAGTTACCATCAGTTGCTTTCCCAATTTACCCATCAAGAGGTTGTGGGTTTTTTGAGACCTTTTGTGTGTCAGGCAGCTTCTAACGTGTGGGAACATGGAAGATGTTCTATTGCAGTGAGGAGAGGGCTTGTCTTTGTATGTCAACAAGTGAGCAAGATCACGGCCCAGTGTCCTGCGTTCTGGAGGAGTCGGTGGTGGGGTGGTCCTCAGAGGGCTTCAGCAATGTGAAATCTCAGCTGAAACCAAGAGTGACAGTGGCCGGAAGAGCCAGGAGGAGTCCATGGATGAGGGAGCACCACATGGGGTGCTGACGGGAGTTGGGCTGGAACATGGCAGGCTCTGGCCTCATCGGGCTGTGTTCCAACAGGAGCTCTTCAGGTGGGCCACACCTTCCAGGCCTTATGCTGGGCGCTGGAGGCATCATGATAGCTAAGGCACAGCAACGCCCTCTCAGGAAGGGAGCAGGCTGGTGGGCAGGTAGGCGGGGAGGAGGCACCCTGCACAGGTGCTCCCCTGGGCCCGCTGCTCAGGGAGTGCTGTGTAGCCTTAGTGAGTTTCTGGGCCAGACTCGCCTGAGCTGGGCCTGATGAGGGGTGGGGAGGAGGCAGCTGGAGAATGCAGCCTATGGGGAGGCAAGAGGCAGAGACACTGGGACACCTAGGCTACTGCCAAGAATCCAGCGTGTCTGGAGTGTGGAATGAGGGGTGAGCAAGATGGAGGCTGATGCGGAGCCAAGGCAGCCTCCAGAAAGGCCCCAGAGGCTAGGCTGAGAGCTTACCTAAGCACAGGGCACTGGGGGCTATGGGGTGGCCTCAAGCTTCAGCAGACGTGGTGGGTCTGTGTTTTATCAGGTCACTCAGTGTGGAGAACTGAGTGGAAGGAGAGAAGCCTGGAGCAAGATGACCAGTGAGAGGGCTGGTGCAGTGCCCCGGGCCTGTGAGAGGTGGCCAGTGCAGGTGGAGACCAGCAGGAGAGGCAGAGGTGCTGCAGGAGCTGGGTCTGCAGAACACAGCTCAGCAACCAGTAGGGCTTTGGGCTGGAAACGGAGTCACAGTGGCCACTCGTGGAGGTGAAGCTAGAGGAGCAACAGCTCGGTGGCAATGCGGTGAGTGTGGTTGGAGAGCAAGGCCTGGGCCATCCAGACCAGGTCAGCAGCCCAGGGCCCGCAGAGAGCAGGGCTGAGAACACACACTGTCATTGCAGCCAGGGCACAGAAGAGAGGGCAGACAGGTGGAAGGCAATGTGATAGCATGCAGCGAGGCCCACACAGGTAACCATGGCATAGGCTCAAGAAAACAGGACTGTGACCTCTGGGCTTAGGCAGCAAGGTCTTTGTGACACTGGAAGGGTAGGCTTGAAAGTGTCATGTTGGGTGAGAAGCCAGCATAAGGGAGTGTGGAGGAGCCCAGGTGATAGTGCAGGCACCACTGGGTGTCCAGAGGAGAGGTGGGACTGCACAGTGAGGAAGGGAGGGACCCCAGACATGGGCCTGGAGCACCCTGGGCAATTGGTAAGGGCAGGGCCATGCACAGAGACAAGTGGAAATCATTTTAATCTGAGTTCCAGAGCTGGGAGGCAGTGTTAGTCCGGTGGACTTTTTCACTCTGGTGAAAACCAAGCAGGGTACCCGGCACTGCCACTGCCCGCCCTGCGGAGTGACCAGAGCCTCCTTTGCTTTCATGCCTCAGCCTGGGCTCTGAGTGTCACCACAAGCACATGGTTGATGTTGGGACACATTACATCTCTCACACAGCCAGTAAGTAGCCACTGCTCAGGTGGCCCAGCCCCTCCAAGTCCACACTCCGTCCCAGGACCAACCCCCGGGCTTTCTTTACTCCTAGGCAGTGGGCTTCTGGGAGAATGGGCTTGGAATGTGGGTGTAGACAGGGCCGGAAGTTGAGGAAAGGAGGCGAAGGTCCAAAGTCCGGTCATCCCGAGGAAGAAGTGGGAGAGAGTCGGAGTTGGGGTGAGCTGTACCCGACATAGGGAATGGTTGGGGCAAAGGGAGACGGGGAATGGTAACACAGAGACCAGGAGGCCCCAAAGCACTGGATAAGGAAAGTAAGCCTGGCAAAGCGGGAGGAGCTGCCTGGATGGCCACCCCAGCACCATCAACAGGGAGGCCCCGGGTTGCCCTGTGGTTGACCTGAGGGCCTGGATGGTGAGCAGAGTTGACTGTCCCTCTTGCTGGGCTCCATGCACACCTGTCCAGCCACTCTTAGGAACCTCCACACCCCCGTGTCCCACTGAAGCGGTTCTTCCCTAGGCCTCCATGTCTCATTAGCTAATTCTACCTTCCACCCTCTGCTCCAGCCTTGATGTCAGTCTCAACTCCTCATTTCTGCTCACCCCAGGCAATAGTGATCAATTGCCACACAGCAATGTTGCTGGAATCTTAGTGGCCTGAAGCGCTTGTGGCCCCAGTGACTGAGGGCTGGGTGCACATAGTGTCTCTCACAGGCTGCTGCCCAGCAGAGGTGCAGCTGAGGCTGGGCTGGCAGGACACCGTTCTCTATAGATTACTAGGCTGGGAGCATCAGCTCATTGCTGGCTACTGGACAGGTGCTGCTCCTGTCACATGGCCACCGGCTTCCTCAAAACCCCAAGGTGAAAGCCAGTGGAGTCTGCCAGCCAGAAGGAAGGCACAATTTCACATGAAAACCCAAATCCCCATTCCATCACATTCCCTTATCCTGGCAGAAACAAGTCACAGCCCATCCACATTCTAGAGAGGGGCTACACAGGGCAAAAATAATGTCAGGAGGTGGGGTATGTGGGAGCCACCATAAAGTCTGCCCAGCATACCCCATCACAGTTCATTGCTGATCCTGTGGCCCCTACCTCCAAAATGCCCCCTGCAACTGCCTATCCACCCTGGAGCCAGGGGACATCTCTCATTGGGCCACCCTGGTCTCTCTGGTCCTTTCTTCCCCAAAGTCCATGCTACACATGGGAGATGATGGAGTTCTCTGTGCCTTGAAAACCTTCCCCAAAGTTCTCACTGATAACCAAGTGAAGTAACAACTCATCAAGACCCTACCCAACCTGGCCTGCTCACCCCTCTGACTTCATCTCATCTCTGGCCCCTGATTGACATGCTCAGACATTGATGCTTATGTTCCGTAGACTCCTTGAGTTTGTTCCTGGGGTTTGGCATTTATACTTAACTTTCTCTCTGTCTGGAATGTCCTTCCCCAGTTTTGCATAGAGCATCTCCTGTCCTTCAGACCCAGCACTAGCCTTACCTCCTTGGAGAGGCTTGCGCTTCTGGGAGAACAGCCCCAGGCGTGACCCCATCACCCTCAGGCCATTCCAGTGCATCTCCCAGGGTTCCCATGAAGGCCCCTCTGGCTCACTGCCATGCTGGGTTGTCACTGTCTGTGATTCACTAGTGTTCAGGCTCCCTGAGGACACCCCCACCACCACTGGTTGTTTTCCACGCTCTTCCTGTTGCCTAGAAGCAGGCCTGATGAGCAACGGATCCTGCCAACTATTGCTGAACAAAGTAGTCAGCTAATGGCCCAGGAATCAACTTAATACACAGAGTTACATGTCCTCTGCTGCCTGCAGATGACTGCATGACTCCATTCAGAAAACCAGGGCCCTTTTCATGCCTTGACTTTGGGGTGGTATAAATCTGGCCAGAAGAATTTTCTGCATCCATTATTTTAGGAAGCTTCTTATAGCCCATTGATTGACAGTCATTTACCCCCATGTGTCCCCAAGTTCATTTGATAGTGGATAGTATCCCCGGGACAGCAATACCTGCACGGGTGGCACTTGGTCAGGGTTTTCACAGAGCCTGTTAATGGCGTGCAAAAGGAGAGCACATCACCTCCTGCAGGGCCAATGGAGAGGCACAGTGTTTCCAGCCCCAGCTGCTCTGGGGCAGCACAGAGGGCCTCGCCTGTCACAGACATGAGTTTCCTGTAAGAATATAAAGACCTACGCCAAGTGACAATGAAAGCAACTGGGGAGAAACAAGGGTGTTCAGGAGTGTCATGGAGGTGAAGGAAATTGGAAATGTTCCAAGTTGCTCTTTGGGTTTATTGTGCTTCTCACTGAGGAGGCCCATGATTGGCATCCGTTAAACACATCTTTGTGTGGGGGAGCCCTGTCTTACTCATTTCAGATTTTCCCACCTCCCGTGGGCAGCAGTCTGCTCAAAGCTTTTTCTGAAGCGAGTGTGTGTCCTGGGCAGCTCTAATGGGGAGGGAGGCACCTGCTCTGATTCCTCAGGTTTGGCCCTGTCTTGTCCTGGTCCTCAAGCCAGTAACTACACAGAAAGGACAGGAAGGTGCAAAAGCAAAGCCAAGGAGCCCTGGCTCTGAGGACAGTCCGTGGAGGTCGGCCAAGAAACGAAGCCCTAACAGAGTCCAGCAGAGGGATTTAACCTGGAACAGGTAGGAAGGCCCCCAGAGAGCTGAGCCACCTACAGTGGGCAGCGGAAGACCACAAAGGTAAGCATCTGCAGCGGGCCACCATCGAGGCAGAGGGGTGTTAAGGGCTGAGCTGGATTCCCCAGAGACAGGTTGAAGTCTTAATTCCCAGTGCCTCAGAATGGGGCCTATTTGGAGGTAAGATCATTGTAAATGTAACTGGGGGAATTCAAAGGAGGCTATCCTGGAGTAGTGGCTGCTGATCCAACATGGCTAGTGTCCTGCAGAAAGGGGAAGACGTCGGAAAAGAGGCGAAGACCGAGACAGGAATGGGAAGGGTCCATGGAAGACCCAGGGACAACAGGAATTGTGGCCACGCCAGCATCCCGGAAAGGTAAGGCCAAGGTCCCAAGGGACCTGGCCCTGCAGACACCTCGATTTGGGACTTCTAACCAGAACTCTGACAAAGTAAATTTCTGTTGTCTTAAGCCACCTGTTGTTAGAGGCTCCCTAGGAAACGGATGTCGTCGGCACACCCAGAACCCATACTGGAGAATAAGGATTTATATGTGGGCCAGACAGAGGCTGGGACCACAGGGACAGCCTGTCTGTTAGGGTCTGGGAGTGTAGAGTGGCCATCAGGTGGGCAAGGGACAGGAACAGAGGCAGGACCAACTCTCTCTCTTCCATCCTCCTGGCTCCTGCCAGGGCCTGTTTTTCTCTGAGCCTGGTTGGAAACGGTTGGCAGGAGAGCCTGAGAAAAAGTAGTTCTCAGGGGCAGGGGATGGACAGGACTGCTCTAAGACAATCCTGGCCCGGAGAGCAGTCACCTAGGCTGCTGTGTGCAGACCACATTCTCACTAAGCCAAGGCTACGAGGACAGGGCCTCCAGCTCCACAGCCCCCACAAAGTGGAAGCAGTGAGTGTCTGAAGTGAGAAGCCCACACGCAAAGGCAAGACGTTAAAACCCACTGTTGTTTGATTATTAAAGCATTCATCACATGACCTAGAGCCAAGAAACCACCCGGAGCAAATTTGGGACAATTTCACACATTTGGATCTGAGACAAAAAAATATCACTTCTTATCCCTCATTTTCATGAAGAGGACTTGCAACAGAAGTGTTCAGGATTGCTAGGAAACAGCGGAGAGGAAACATAGGGCTGAAGACCTACAGGAATTTAAAAATAGTAAAGAGAGAGATTGAGATTGTGCCCAGTCAAATCTTAAACCAAAATCAGGAAGAAAGTGAATGGGGACTAGAGAGGTCTTCACATCACGACCCCCAGGTCCCGCCCCTGCACCTGACCCCCCACCTCAAGAGCTGAATCAGTGTTTTTGCAAAGATTTGAAACACTTGGTGGACCAAAATAAACTAGGGTCCTTAGAATTAAAACCCCCATTGTTCTTTAAGCCGTATTTGGTCATGAGTCTGAGCTAAAGTATTCTTTCATGTAAAACGGAAAATAAATATGCATAAACTTATGTGTAATACATTTTGTTTATACATGTTTATTATTCATGATAAAAGAAGGCATACAGATCCACTTGCAGGAGACAACCCTCTTGAAACTCACAGTTTCTCAGGTTAGTCCTTGCACAGAGGATGGTCCACACTGACTTCAACCAAGATCTTATTTGGACTGCTACTAAAAAGTGGGATTACATTAAATTTGTCAAAAATAACTCTCTGTAAAAGAGTGAGGTGGCATGGTCTTTGCTTTCTAACATTTGAATTAGTACAGAAATAGAATCCAGAAGCCATATGCCCAGCAAGCTGCAGTGACCTCGGCAGGCACAAGTACTCACAGGGAGCCCTGGGCAAGTTCACGGTCATTGCACTCACAGGGTAACCACGTGGCCTTGCTGATGGCTGTAGTTTCTGTGAGTGTGATATTCCAGTGTGAGAGGTTGAGATCATCTAACAAGTTCACCAATGCTGACCACAAGCTGCAAAGACAGTGAAATGATAGACAAATCAGGAGTTAGTGGCTGGAATGTCAAGTCCAAGACGTTGCATTGACATGCAAGCAAAGACCACAAATGAGGCCAGGGGTCTGTAGTGAAGAGGCACCAGCATCTGGGATTTGCACAGAAGGGAGGGCAGAGACCTGTGTTGATCAGAGCAGGAAGTATTTAAAAACTGCATGGAGTTTTGAGAGAGTTCACTGCAGTTAGAACCCACTGAATTGCTATGTCCAGGGTCCTAGGTTGTGGCCTCCGATTCCCAGCCACCCTAGACTGCCCCTCTGGTGAGTTCTGCATTCTCCAAACACAGGAAACATCCTCAGCTCTCTGAGGTAGCTTTCTATGATGCAGTGACCCCTCTGCCATTGTTAGGCCTTTGTTCTGGCCTTTCAAGACAGCCATGCCAGGTCAAGGGCAGGTGGATTTAGAAAGGTCTTGGGGGGTCTCCAGGGGACAGAGGCCTTTGATGAAGGTGGTTACTGTGAGAAGCAGAAAATGATTTGTGGTACCACCCAGTAAACCTCAAAATTTGCTGGAGATCATTAATCATAGCAAGGTGGGTGCATGCCATGCCCACTTTAGAACTGTGGGTGCCTCCAGCAGGCCAAATAGAGCCCAGAAATTCCATCCTGACATTACCAGATAAATGTTTTTAGGTTTGGTTTGGTGGTGAAGCTGCAAACATGATCAGAGTCTCATGGGATATCAGAATGAGGAAAGTAGTTCAAGTAAACATCTGTCTTGAATCTTTTTAGCATCGTAGGCCTCTTTGAATCTATGATGAACACTGCAGATTCTGCCTCTGGAAAATAAAAATCCCACACAGAAACTCACACACAATTGGAAGGAGGCTGAAGAATCCCTGCGAGTCATGGACCCTTTGGGGGCTGATGGGTTCCTGAACCAGGACCTCCTGGACCAGGAGGTCTTATAGACACAGCTCAACCCACACTGGAAGATGAGCAGAGCTTCTAAAGACAGAAGCATCTTCCAGGGTATCCCGGGGATGAGCAGCTCACAGGGTCTGCTCCTAGGGAGCTGCTCCCAGGCTCAGAGATCAACAGAAGAGAGTGGTTGCTGTGGACAGGTGTGTGGGAGAAACCTACCCCTTTTCCTTTAGAGGAAATCTCAGCGACTCTAGGATGTGGTGGGAAGAGAGAAGAGAGGAACTCCATGGTGTTGACCTCAGGAGCCCCTCAAAGGGGGCCCCTCCTAACACACCTGCTATAAGTGGAAAGGCATTCAGTGCCCCTGACCCACCAAACTCCCCACTCAGCCTCGCCTGCCTTCAACCTGCTGAGAATGCTCACACAGGCTACGGTACACACAAAAGCCCCACACAGAGCCCCGTTTGTAGGAAGTGTTGAACATGCTGCGTACACACAGGTGGGCATCTTCACACACGAGGGCATGTGGAAATAAAGCACAAGATCCAAAATGCCACTCCCAGTGACTGTGGAGTGTTGCTGCTCCCCTGGTGATCACAGGGCTGGCCGTGGGCAGTGACCCCTATGGCTGCCCAGCATTGAGAGGGTGTCATACAGTGCACATCGCCAGCTTGGGGAAAGACCAAGATCTAAGATTCAAAGCAGAGTTCCCATGGAACCAAGAGTGTTGTTTCCACACCCTCACACAGTGGAAAACCGGACGTGGAGCTGTGGTCAGTGGGGACTGATCCTTGCATTTATGGAGGACCTGTGCTTCAGTATGAAGAGGATAATCCTGGCAGGAATTGGGACTCAAGTTCTCTTGCTCCCAGGAGGCCCTCCCTCACTCTGAAAACATTAGCCAGCAGGATAATCTTGCCAGGACCCCATAGCACAGTGGTGGGGACCCAGGAGATGTTGCTGGCAAAGCACAAAGTGAAGCTAGAAGGCCAGGGGCTTCCTGTGATGGTCCCACCCTTGGCTTGGCAATCAGGGCAGTCTTGGACACCAGGGGAAGCCAAGAAGTGAAGTGCCAGCCCACAGGAAGTAGGGACTTGCAGAGGAAAGAGGCCTTTCAGAGAGACAGGGCCCTGCCTATGACAGGAGCAGCCAGAGCCCCAGCCCGTGTTATCAGTGGAAGAATAGAAGGTGCCAGGGAGATCCTGAGCTGGCACCAGCCAAGAAGGCCAGGGAAAGTGACCAAGGGTCAGGCTGAAAGCCCTCAGGGCAGCCCACACCACGGGCTTGACCATGGGCGGCTCAGCCACTGTGGTCTCCCTTCTGACTGGCATCCAGGTAAACCTGATGGCCACTGCTCTGTGTCTCCAAGGAAGGGCATTTTATGAAGGCTCAGTTACTTGCATATTTTGTTTTTTCCATCCTCCAAGGGCCACATGGAACAAAAGCCACATCACCTGGATTTTCACTCCAGCCTGGATGTGAGCACTTTCCCAAGCAGGCGTGAAGCACAGCAAGGATGGGTTTTATTAAACTTTGAGACAGCTAGTTAATTAAAAAAAACAGTTCACATTGTCCTTTATAAATGAGAAAATGGAAATAGTCCCCAGGGGAATTAGGATTATGCGATTTGATGACCTCAGGACACAGGAAGTCTGGTTTTGTGTGGGTCAGTGGTTCAGGTGAGCATCTAGCACAGAGTTTGACCTCGTGAAGAAGAGGGGCGGAAGATCTTCAGCTGTGTTATTAATGAAATGAATGCAGAGCCTTTTTCTCATGCCAAGCCCTAGCAGAGTAAGTACAGAACTGCACAGTCCTCCTTCCTCTTGGTCTGGGAAGCCAGGAAGACATTACTCGAGAATCCACTCAGGGCTTTGGAGACCGGAAGAGTAACAGGATGCAATACGGGTGGAGCATTGGCCACAACAGGCAAGGCTGGGGTTGTTGAAAGGGTAGAAAAAAGGTTTCCTGCACAAAACCCAACACCATTCTGTTTCACTGCTCTCCTGAGACCTTTCCTGGAACACAAGGCACATCTGTGCCTGGAAGCAGGCAACAGCTTCTTGAGGGCTGCAGGGCCTAGATTCACTGGGGCCTGGGGAGGAAAGAGGAGGGAGGTGGCCCTGCCAACACACATGCTCGGGCCTGCAGGGTGGCCCAGGAGCAGCCATAAAACACACACCTGCAAAGTACAAGTGGTGCAGCCCATGTTCCCTCTCTCCCCACAGATCACTGTCTTGCTATGAGATCAGGTCTTTCTGAGGCACTCCAGGGCCACATCTCCAAGCCTCTGGCCTAGCCTAGGAACACCGTCTGCTGAGCACTGATGGTTCACCTCGGGGGCTGGAGACATCCAGGAGCAAGACCTCCAGAGCTTTTGAGAGTGAGGTGGCACTCTCAGGAACTCAAGGTTTAAAGAAAGCTCATTGTTTGGCGCACACATTCAGTAGAGCAACTTGGAGTGTGTCTTGCACACCAGGCATCACACCAAGGGCAGGAGCCCTTGAGATTAAGTTCTCTAATTCCAACACGTATGTCTCCTCATGTTCCATGTTATAGGATGAATGCGTCCATTTAAAATCCCTAAGTTGAAACCCCACCACTAATACGTGGCAAGTAGCTGACCTGGACCTGGACGGGGCTCTTGTCTCCCCAGAACCTTGGCTTCCTAAAGCACTGCCATTTTGAATTCCATGATACCTAAAGCTTAAGGCTGCATGAAGGCAGGTGCCAGTTTGCCCTAGGTGCTGTCTTCCAGCACCAGTTCCCTGAGAGCCATCCTAAGCCCTACTCAGAGCACATTTGTCCAAGCACTCAGATAATCTGCTTCAAAGCCTGGGTGACCAGGGACTGCCCAAGGTGGGATCTTGCAGGCACCAGGGCACACATGAGCATGTGGGTGGCCTTTGCACTTTGCCTCCTGTGTTATCTGTAGGTGCTGGCCCCATCCCACCAGCTAGGTCCTCACTGCACTTCCCTGATGTCCTGCTACCATCTCGCAAGATCTGCTGCCTCCACCCTCTGTTGCAAATCAGGCCTGAATAGGAACAGCGGGTGGGAGAAGGGGGAGGAAGGCTGCTGGTTCCCCTAGAGGCCATCCGGCTTCTCTGGTTTCTTAAGAGGGTTTCAGCAAACACACACTCCTGTTTTAAGCATTTTCTAAAAAGCTACTTTTGCAGACTGCATGTTCTCTTATGAGCTCATTTTTTTGCCCAATGACACAAAGCAAGGAATTAGAAAACCACCATTTCTAATTGAAGCATAAAATGGGACAAACGGAGAATGCCAGATTCACTCCCTTTCCCTCACTAGGTTTTTATAGTTCAGAAGACATTTCAAAACCATTATAGGATCTAAACAATGTTCAAGAAATGGAAGACATGGTCTCCGATCTCCACTATTTTTATTTCTTTTGTTAAATAGTTTAAAAATATAGTATAGTACTGTCAGGTCTATTTAGAAAGTAGGATGGTAATAATCCAAAACCTCACCCCTCATGATCTGTACTCCCAGTTTGGCATAACGCCTTCGGCTCTTTGTGTCTTCATGTATTTCATTTAGTGACACCCATAGGTTCCACTTGACTTCATAAACCTGAGAGCACCAGTTCCACGGGAAGCAAAGGAAGGTGGCAAACACAGTTTCATCACCGGAAAGTCCTGAGTTTTTATAAAGAAAGAGAGAAAGGAGACTTAAGGACAAAACATTCTCTGCCACTGGATTTTAATTAGAACTACAGTAACCATGTGATGTAAAATTAGAAACATGCATGCGATGTAATTAGAAACACACATTTTGTGAGATTAAGTTCTCTAATTCCAACATGTATGTCTCCTCGTGTTCCATGTTATAGGATGAATGCGTCCATTTAAAATCCCTAAGTTGAAACCCCACCACTAATACGTGGGTATTAGGAGGCCAGGCCTTTGGGGTGATTAAGATCATGAGGGCATGAAGGTGGAGTATGAAGGTTAGTGTCTTTCTGGAAGAGCAGAGAAATTCATTGTTCTGTTCTGCACAGTGAGAAGGGCACTGTATGCAGTAGGGTAGGGGAGAGGAGCCCCATCAGAATCCCACCAGCCCATAGCCTGGCCCTGGACTTCCACCTCCTGAACAGAGAGGAAGAGATGTTGGTTGTTGAAGCCACTAAACATGTGGTGGGTTTAGCATCCTGAACAGACTGAGACAGTCAGCACTTAATTCATGTCCCACAGTGTGATTTTATAATTACCTTTATTTGGAACCTCTATCTTCATATTAAAATCATTCCTAGCTCTTAATAGTTTTTTTGGATCTATTTTAAAAATATTTTTCCATTTTATGTCAAGATTTTTTATTGTTAATATAATGCAAGATAAAATTTTGTATTTTATCTTTAATCCAGTAATTTTGTTTCCCATTAAGGTGGCTTTTAAAATAGAAGCCCTTGATTTTGGGTGGCATAAAATTATATTGAAAGTAAAAACAAATAGTAGTATTGCTTTCAATATTTTTATGATTTTTTTCATGTACAGAAGTGTTTCTTTCATCAGTTGAGTTTGAAACTCTTGCCTTAAGGTGCTACAGTGATTATATATCAGGAATAGACAATTTCCTACACTGTCAAATATTTGAAGGTTGCTTTTGCACACCTTCTTCAACACTGATCAATAAGCAGAGTCAGTCCCCATTTGCTTCAACCTATCCCCTGAGTTACGCCGAGTGAACTCTGGCCTCTCAGGTGGCAAAGGGCAGGGAGGCTGAGGTGGACCTTCCTGGAGCCACAGATGAACCGTCACAGTACAGTGAGAGTGCCGATCATGGTGACACGGGCAGAGTCCCTGCCACACACCTGTAGGTCCAAGTCTCTGAAGACCTGAGGAACATGGACACTCCAGAATCAGCAGGGTAAGGGTCAGTTACAAAGAAGACTCTAGCTGTGTCACTTGCCACATATGTCCCAACCAGCTGCACTGCTTTTGTGTACTCGCTGGTGGGCTTAGAAACCACAGACCTGAGTGACGCTTCAATAGCACACTCAGCGCAGGTGGCCTTCATCTCAGTGCACAGTGTCTGTCCCACACAGAGAGGAGCTCTCCTGGGAGCAATGCTTTTTTGCCTTCTTCCATATACATTTTGGGAACTGCATCCCTCCAAGTGTTGGCATAGCCTGGTTGGGTTTGAATCTGATCTTCGGCAGTTTCTTTAGGAGCCAGGGCAATGTCAGCAAAGAACTCAGCTCTGGCAGACAGCCAAACATAGTGATGTGCACCAGAGATAGGCATTCTCCTCCCCATGCAGGTTCTATGCAAGGCTTTGAAAACTTCATGAAAGCCAAGCTGCAAAGCCCTGGCTAGAGGAGCCAGTGAAAGCTGGACCCATCCTTTAACCAGAACACCATCCTCCTTAAGTATAAGGAGAATCCATTCAATGCATCTGGTGCTTTTGGGGGTTCACCTGCATATAGCATTTCACTAAATGCAGGGGAACAGCCATGTGTGTCAGCCCACAACTTAAGACCCCACCAAAGCCCCATGTGCATAAAACTCCATGGAGCCACAGTAACAGCTGTTCTCTTCTACAGCAGGCTGCCAGCTTGCCAAGATGTTGGGGTGGGCACAGGGGCCTGGTGAGGCTGCTACTGGTCCCAAGAGGCCATCGTGCACCAGCTGCAGGTGTGGCATGTTGAAGGGTTTGCCCATGCCATGTGTACCAGAGAGGAGCACATCTTCTTAAGACAGAGAACAGCTGACCTCTCCTTGGAAAGGCTCCCCTGCTCACAGAGGCCAGGTGTCCCCTCCCTACCCCGGTCAAAGTTTCTATGAATTATTTTATTGCACTGCTTGCTGAATTGATTAGAATATATAACATCATATTGGACTATAATGCAAACAGCAGAAATCCATGGTATTTATGGTATAAACTGAACTGATTTTGTATTTCACCATTTAGAATATTTTCTGTTTGTTTGTTTGACAAGTAGATTTTTCAAGTCATCAAATGGCTACAACTTTTTAATTCTTTCAGAGTTCCTACTTAGAGTGACTATTAGATTTTTCATATGCTTCTTAAGGATCTATTGATAGGATCATATTGTTATGTTTTAAATTATTTTGGTAGTTTTTATACTATCAAACCATCCTTGCAATGTATGAGCAGATCCAAGCAGACTGTAGTATATTAATCTATGAAAACAGTCTTGAATTGTATTTCCTATATTTTTATTCATAATATTTATCTGTAACCATACATAATGTTGTTTGAGATTTTTAAATATTATCTATTTGTAAAACAATTATCTTGACCAGAACTCTGTATTAAAATTACTCTAGCTTCATGACTGACCCAGTAGGGAGGCTTTTCTTTTTTCATGTGATTGGAATTGACAATTTAAAGAGCAGTGAAACCATCTGGCCTCTAGGGCGGGTGAAGCTCAGTGCTGGAGTCCTCTGGACATGGACTTACAACACCAGCTCCTCCGACGCCTTCCCAAGACTGCAACTCAGCCTCTGCACACTCTCCGCTTCATGTTGGATCAGTTATTGCAACTCACATTGGGTAGGAGTCAAAGATCCCCCAGGTTTTCAAATTTATCATTAAAATGTCGTACAACCGCCTAATGCATTATATGTAGCACATGGTATTTACTTACACATAATGCCATGTATTAACATTATTATGTGCTAACCTAGTACATTTTGTAGGTCAAATGTTATATATATTTGTATAATTGTATATTACACATATGTTTTGTCTCCTCTGTTCTAATCATGCATTTTTCCCTTTAATCTTTATTTTTAAATTTTATCATAATCAAATTTACAAGGGGTTTGTCTAGTGTACTGGTATTTTCACAAACCAGCTCTTGGGTTTATTATTCATTCTTTTATTTTTGCCATTGTTTTTTAAATTGTTATTATGCTCATTTTTATCTTCACTAATTTCCTCTTCCTACTTTCTTTTGGTTTATTTTAATTGTTTCCCTAGTTTTCTATAATATAAAGTTCATTATTTTTAATGTCTCTTTTTTAATACAAGCTTTTAAGTTTCTTCATATTTCTCTAGGTAAAATTTATGCGATATTTTAGTTTTGATGACCTCCTTATTCCAAAATTTCTCTAGGGGTATATTTCTTAATTTTTAAGTGTGAATTTTATAACATTTTTAATGTATTTTGTAATGATAAGAAATCCTTTCTTTGTTCCATCAACTTACAAAATAATTTTCATTATCTATTTGACAGATTATGGATTCATACATTTCATTATGGTTTTAATTTTTGTCTCTAACTTGTAACTGACTTAGAGAAGGGAAAGATATACTAAAATCTTCCCAGAATATAACATTTTAATAAAATTCTTCTATTCCTAATAGGCTTTGCTTCATATCTTTAACTGCTCTTTTGTGTGTGTACAAAGATCTATGAGCCTTTTGCTCGCCTGGGTTGTCTGAGAAGCAGACACCAGGATGGGACTGAATGTGATGGAATCTTCTGTGGGAGGTCAACGGAAGGGAGCCGGGACAGGCTGGGGAGGTGTCACCCATAGTACAGCTCTGACCCCAAGTACGGGAGTGCTGGGGGAGGGCAGGTAGAGACAGAGCGTCTTGGACTGCAGGCCTCATAAGAGTCCATCAAGGCTGTCAGCAGGCCAGGACCATGGCTGGCTGTCCTGGCATCTGTGCCCTCCAGGAAGGCTGGCTGGTACCGAGCTGCTCTCCTCCCTGCCTGGGACAAGCCACCTGGCCGCCACAGCCTGACGGGGTGCCGGGAGCAACAGCCAAGTGCTGGTCAGATGTGCTCCCTGTGGTTGAAGTCAGGTGGTATGTCCAATGACACATGCCTTCTTTAAAGAGAAGCACAACCACTATTATTAGCCCAGTATTTTAGCATTTTCCAAAGCTATTAGCTCTTGGGATCTTTTCTCCTACAGAATACAGGCAGCACATTCTAAGAAATGCTCTTCTCATTGCTCATCCTTTGACCGTGCCCTTGTCATGTCTGAAATATTTCACCAACTATATCTATGAAGACAGAGACAACACTTACGTCAAGTTTGCAGCTGACACAGAACCAAAGGAAAAATAAATCTGACAGACTCCTGTAAGTCCTTCTACCAATGCACAAGTGCAGTTCTAAAGTCTTTTTGAAAGGTCATTTGATCATAAATCCAAAGTAAGGGAGTCTGTTTTAAGTTTGCAAGGCCCAGACACATTCCCAGCAAAAAAGGTGTGGGTGGTGACCTCGAAGCATTAAAGTCGGGTGTACATGTTCTTAGTTGGTGTTGTTCTGAAGTTTTGAGGCAATTCATCCCCAGGCCAGATCCTGAGCATCTCTGAAGGTGTTTGGTTGCTCCTTAGATACTGTGAAGCCGGCATACCTTGTCTTTCCTCATTTTGATTTTGTGCAGATTCAAATGGCCGTGATTCCATGCAGTCATTCACAGCTCTGACGAGTTTCCTCAGAAGCAGGATCACCTTGCTTTGCCTCTGACTCTTGGCTTCAGGCCACTCCGTGTAGAGACTGAAGCCCACGGGAACGGTTGGCCCCAGCGTGGCCCCAAGCTCACGTGTTGAAGTCTAGATCCCTGGTGCAGCAAGGCCCAGAGGTGGCTTTGGGGAAGTGATGGGGTCAAGAGGGCTCGGACTCACCAGGGGACCAATCCTTTGATGGCTTAGCAAATGGAATGGGCCACTGGGAGCTGGTGGAAGCTGTCAGCTGAGGAGGTAGGTCACTGGGGGACGGTATCTTGTCCTGTCCCTTTCTGTCACCTCTCTCTTTCTCTCTGCTTCCCAGCTGCCATGAGCTGAGCGGCATTGCTGCATCCTTCTTCTGCATGATGCTCTGTCTCACCTCAGGCCCAGAGCAAGGAGCCAGCCAGCCATGGACTGAACCTCTGAAACCATGAGCCCAAATTCTTTCCTCCTTATGTTGTTTTGACGCAGAAAAAAGCTAACATACCTACGAAACCCTGAAGTTCCCCAGAGGGCTAATCCCACCAGGGCCTCCGGTTGGCCTGCCTACCACGAGCCTCTCCTGGTCTTCCTGTCCCTGTTGTCTGTGCAGGTGTAGGATCTTCACACTGATTTGCTTTCTGCCCTTGAGGATCGTCCCTTCTGTGGACTGACTCATACACAGCACCTGCCACTTCCCCACCACATTCCATTTTTATCAGAAGCTTCTTTTGATTTCCCTGCAAGTTTCTAGGTATGAATTCTTTCTATATTTTATTGTCACTTTCAAATATTATGGGTATAACAATGCTCTTAAAATGTCTCAGCAGTAAACACAGACAGCTGAGTCTAAAATGAATCTGCAGACAGCTGATGTCATCTGTTGGTGGCAGTGGGACCTGACACAATTTGCTCTGGAGGAAAGCTTTGTTTATTTTTACTGAAGTTTATTGGTTGAAACTTATGAAGAGACACGATTCTATATTAAGCTGGGGACTTGAGGGGACACACAGGTAATGCTACCTCTGGCTTCCTGGTCCTCAGGGAGACAGCTCCTTCAAATGCAGATAGGAAAAGAAAGTCACGCTTCATTAAGAAGCCAACTCACGGGAAGCCTCCTTTCCGAAGCTCTCCTCTGCCATCCTGCCTCTTTGGCGCAGGAAGCTTTGGGATCCATCTGAAAGGGACCATCCCCCACCATACCCCGGCATTAAGGCCTCCCTCCTGCTTTGCTCCTGGGTGTGGATAGCAAGCCTAGCATCAGCAAGGTGGGAAGTACCTGCTTGAGGTGCCAGGTTACCTTTTATGAAAAGGCTAGAATTGCATTAACCCAGTGATGTGCTAGATGACGAGTTTGTCCAGGAACTGGCCAAGTGGTGGCTGGTGGCCTCCTTCAGATCCTGGTGGGACTCCCAGTGCTTTATGGTACGTGCATAGTGTGGCTAATCTCTAACAGAAGGAACCTAGGTGCTGTTCTCACCTATGACTCACTCAAAAAGGCTGGGGGCAGCACTGCTTCTTACACCACCCCGGATCATTCTACCCTTATCAGCTGGCTAAGGCCCACCTCTGTCCTGGACAAGCCTTAGCCTTAGGCAAGGGCAGTGAGGGCAGCCACTGCCCAGCACGCCATCCTGTGGGGCTTGGCCAGCTGTGCCTGGCTCTGAGACTCCAGCTGTGCCTGGCTCTGCTTCCACCCATCTCCTACACAAAGATGATGTGATGCCAAATCAAAGTCCCCAGCTGGAAGACAGGAAAGAATCAGCAGAGTGAAAACCTGTGGGATGGGAGAGCATGCCAGGCTCTTGTGAAAGGACAGCACCCAGCAAGTGTCACCATAACTAAACAGCAAACGAACATACAACCCAGTGGAAGATCGGACCTGTGATTCAAGCCAATACCTTTTGTGGAGAACTGACCATACATTAGGCACATCTCAGGAACAGGACACCAAATAAGCCCCGTCCCTGCTAAGTACACTGGAATCAAGCGCTGGAAACCAAAAGCCTACAGGTGTGAACGTGGCCCGCCCTCCTTGGCTCGTGTTGAGTCAGGGTGTTGAGGATTCTGAGGAGTGAGTCAGCTCTCACAGGGCTGCACTGGTCCTGCTAGAGCAGGTGCTGTCAGGGAGCTTGGCACCTCCCCGGGGTCTTTCTCCACACACATCTGCACTCTCCTACCTGCCCTTCCACCAGGATACCCTCGCCAGAAGCCAAGCAGATGCTGGAACAGCTCAGAGCAGAACTATGAGCTAAACAAAAATCCTTTCCTTATAAAGTACTCAGATCGTAGTATTTTGTTATAGCAACACAAAACCAAGACAAAAAGGATCCTAAAATCGTACAAAAACAAAACATCAAAATTAAGTCATATGGGGCTGGTGTTGTGGCTCAGTAGTAGAGTGCTCGCCTGGCACATGAGAGGCACTGGGTTCCATCCTCAGCCCCTCTTAAAAATGAAATAAAGATATTGTGTCCACCTACAACTATATATATAAAATTTAAAAATCAAGCCATATATAAATTATTGAGAATCAGATGGTGTGAATTTCTCAAAGAGAACACAGAGAAGTTGGAGACAGTTGAATAAAGGTGTTTTCTAAAATCTAAGAGAAACACTTTTGAACTTCTAATTCTGTACCAACCAATCCATCAAGTATTAGAATAGGGTTGTCTGACATCCAAGCTCACAGAAATGTCATCCTTATTTGTTTCTATTAGTACTTTAAAAGCTAAAGTTGACTTCTACAAAAATGAGGGAATAAACCAGAAAGGGAACACTTTGGGTTGAGGACTCAGGGGGTGAGGAAAGTCCCCAGGTCCCAGCTAAGTGTCCAGCCTGGAGAGCAAGGAGGAGTGCTCAGGCTGAGTGCTCAGGCACCACACTTCCGTGTAGTAACAGCAGGCCTGACAGCTCAGCAGCCCAGGAGGAAGAGGAGAACATTATCTGATGGCTTGGACACTTGGAGGGGAAATTCAGCTTTCTGTGGGAAATTATGGGAATAATGTAGCATGATACAGAAAAGCAAGCCAAATAAGAGACAATAATTAACTCAGCTAATTTCTTTAATTACAGGAATAGAAAGAAAAGAAACATAACAATATTGCTTACATGATTTAAATAATAATTACACAATCTGAGTAATATATATCCTCAATATTGAATTAAACAAAATGACAATATAATCTCATACAGGGACAGTGAGCTCTCTGTGTGTGTGTGTGTGTGTCTGTGTGTGTGTTGTGTGGTATGTGTGCATGTGTGTAGTGTGTGCACATGTGTGTGGTGTGTATGATATGTGTGTAGCGGTGGTGTGTGTGCATATGTGTGTGGTGTGTGCATGAGTGGTGTGTATGATGTGTGTGTGTAGTACATGTGCATATGTGTGGTGTGTATGTGGTGTATGCATGGTGTGTGCACATGTGTGACATGTGCATATGTGTGTGTGTATGGTGTGTGCATACGTGTGGTGTGTGTGTGTGTGTGTGTGTGTGTGTGCATGTGTGTGTCCAGGGCATGGAGAAGAGTGAAATCTAATCCTTTATGATGGAAAGTTAATGGATGATGAGTACATTTGAAAAATAAAAAGCTGATTTTTAAAGAACGTGCAAGGGTCTGAATGCTTATGTTCCCCTGAAATCCATGAGTAGAACTCCTTATCCAGGGTGTTAGGAGGAGGGACTGTGCGAAGTGGACAGGTCTCGAGGGTGGGGCCTCAAGAAGGGCGCTGCCCTTGTGGACAGGCCCAAGGAGAACTCCCTCAGCCTTTCTCAGTGAGGAGAGGGCTGGAGAAAGCAGCCCCACTGAGGTCCACAGGTGGCGCCTTGACCCGAGACGCTGGCCTGCAGAACTAAGTCTCAGTGTGAGCCCCAGCCTGAGGTGTCTGCTGCTGCGGCCCCGAGGGGCAGCAGGACACTATTTTATAATAACAAGATCAAAGAGAACAAAGAGCTGAGTGCAGGGCGCTGCCATCTGGGGCGCAAGTTCAGGGGCCCTTGTGCCAAGAGACTACGATAAAACCCTCTGCCTCGCTGCACTGTTACAATACAGAAAATTAAAAAGCAATTACAATCAGGTGACATCATGGCACAGCTGGCAGTGAGTCACAGTTGTCATCTCAAAACTCCTCTTGGAGCTGACCTAGCTTCCAGACCCATCAGGCAGAGGGAAGGAGGGCTGAGCTGAGGATGGCCAGCGCTGGAGAGGAGTACGGCACCACACCTCCGGTGGCACCCAGCCCTAGCCCACAGCCCGCTTTCCCAAAGTGTCCGCAAGGGACACGGATCATCACTCTTCTACAAGGAGAGACACTAACAGAGGCCAGGGTTGTGAAGTCTTAGAACACAGGTCTCGGACCTGGGAAATGCTGACCGGCTATGGAGAGAGTCGATGTAGAGATGGGGGTGACGTGGTGTGTCCAGCACGAGGCTGATGGGTGGGGTGGGGAGGTGCTCAGGAAACCCTCAGGCTGCAGCCCCCCACCTGCATTCCCCTAGGAACAGACCAGTGCATGCAGAGGGAGCCACAAGCCCCGCGGGAAGGAGCTAGGGCCTCGGAACAGGGTCTCAGCAGTTGACCCTGACCCGAGGCACAGGCACAGGGAACATGGCACTGTGAGTTGTGTTAGACTCCTAGTCCCGCAGGTCCTAGGAGGAAGGAAACGGGAGAGAGAGCGGGGATGCACTCTGCCTCTTCAGAGCCCTGCTGGCCTGGAGGAAGAAGAGAGGAGATGGAGGCCTCAAAACCAGAGAGGAAGTGTAGAGAGGAGAGCATAGGAGTATGGCCATGTGGTGTGGAGGTTACTGTGGAGGTTACCACATCCAGCTGCATCGCAGAGCCAGCTCTGAACACCAACATGTGAAGGAAGGGCGCCTCCTGCGGGATTCCCTTCCACAGGTGGGTAAAACCGGTCCCAGCACAAGGTGCTGCTGCATATCTTGAAATGTTCATGCACTAAATTTTTGCTTAAAATTAATAGTTGGGAAGCTGGTTCTTCCTGTTGTGATGTCACTTCTGTATCTTTGTTGTAATAGATATTTTACCTTAATTTTAATTAATAGGTGGGCTGTATTAGAAAATAACTTTTCCTGCCTTTTACGTAACTAGAAATACAGTTTAAAGGTGGCTTTTAACACAGCAGAGAAGACCATTAAAATGGTAAAATTTAAAGATGGAAAGAGAAAGTTTTGATAAATGGTAAATTAAGATGACAGACTTTTTTTTTTTAAAAAAAGAGAGAACTACTCACATATGGCTGGGGAGGGGGAAGTACCGAAGGGTCCTGGAACTTGGGGAGGCATTTGTTTGCCCAGAGCATCTCTGGTGTGGGAGAGACGCTCCAGGAAGGGCAGCAGGTGCAGCTCTGGGAAGGCAGGATTTGGTGACGGTACCAGAACATTTTGAATCATGTACCTGAGTAGAAAAAGGGTATCTGACAATGCGTTAGCTAGGAAGTTTGTTAAATAATACTACAAGCAGAGGATATGGAATCTTCTAGAAAGAAATGTAGGTACACTTAAAAATCCAAATCTCATTGTACATATTTCTCTCTTACTATAACAGAAACTGTGGGGCTATTGGCCACAGTGGCCACTAGCTTTTCTGAAGGGAACAATTCAGAAATGGGGCCATTCTCCATGGGCAGAGGCTGAAGCAGGTCTGGAGCCCTGGGTGGGTAACTGGTCATGGAGCTTCCCAGGATAGCAAGCTCTAGGCGAGGCATGGTTAGTAGACCAAGGGAGGACGTCAGAGGAAGTGACTCTTGCAGTCAGATGAGGCAGCCTTCGTGCCAACACTGGTGGCCACAGCTTCCCTCAGAGGCTAGTAGAGACTCCTCATGTCATAGAGCCATAATGATCCCTCCACAGAGTACCTGGCTGGTGGGTAGAACATGAAGATCACCTTCTCTGCTTCCTCCTCTTACTGAGAGCAGTTGTACAATTGGCTTTTTATTGCTTTTTATGTTCTAAAACTGTCAGTCACCTGCTGATGGAAGGCAAACCCCACCAGTGACAACTGGCCACAGGCTTGTGGCAACGAACGTCCTGAACCTGTGGAGGCCTGGGGTCAAAACTTCCAGCACACGCTGGCCCTCAGCCTTGTCCAGCACATGCCTCTGTTCTGTTCCACAGGTGGGTCCCCTGTGGGTCCACTGAGCTCCTGCACAGACGGAGCTTGGGAGGGCGTGGGGTCTGGTGAGCTCTCACGCTGCAGACTCTTTCCTCCTCCTGGTGTGGACACCACCCTTCCTTCCCAGCTGGCCTCTAGCCACTGTCCTTCTCCCCACTCCCCACAGGAAGCGTGTTCTCCCAGTGATGGGTGCTAACTTTGCATCAAGAAAGCTGAGGCAGCCTGGGATTTCAGGGCTGAGGTCATGGCTCAGTGGTAGAGTGCTTGCCTAGCACATGGGAGGCCCTAGGTTTGATCCTCAGCACCACATAAAAATAAATAAATAAATGTATCATGTCCAACTACAACTAAAAAATAAATACTTGAAATAAAAAAGCTGGATTTCAGTGCCAACCTGCCAAGTACCAGCTAGAGAACTTGGCCAAGTGACCCTTGTGTCTAGGTCTTGATTTTCTTATCTGTGAAATAAAGATCAAAAATATATTCCAGTGAACACCAATGACATAATAAATGAGGATATTTAAAAACTATAAAGTGACCTATGAATGGAGCTCATCGAAGTCGTCGTTCTATCTTGCCTTCCCTGGCTCCCAGCTGCCACGCTGCTGCCAGGCCTGGGTCAGGCGCGGTGGGTGCCAGGGACATGCCACGCTTTCCTCTCCCCTCCCACTTGGCCTACTGCTAATTTTGTCTTCTCAGGTTATGTTCACTTTTGTAGCTATCTCAAAATCGTCCCTCAGGACTTAATTAATTATATAATAAAAAATAATAAAACAAATAATCAATTAATGGTATGAGGTATAATCCCTACCCCTACGGGCTTATATCCTAATGTGGGACATGACATATCTTTAAAGCCATCTCACAGCACAGGATTTTGGAAGCCCTGGGTGAGTGATGGGTGGCAGGGCACAGCCTGAGGCTGGGAAGGCAGGAAGAGAAAAGGAGGCAGTAAGAGCTGGCGTGAGCGCAGGGCCCTGAAGCCCGGGAGGAGCAGGAGACCTTTCAGGCCAGGGGAGAGATACACCTCAGTGGGAGCTGTCACAGAGGGGAGCCCTGGGGAGGAAACTGCAGCAGAAGGTGGGGAGGTGACTGCTGGGGCCCAGGTGGGGGTGGGTGAAGCTGCTGGCTCTCGGCCACCCACACCTCCTATCCCGATGGCCTGTCAGCCTGACGGCTTGTCGGAGCTCCAAGCCTGAGTCACAGGATGACTCTGGGCTAGGTTTGCAGAAGAACAGTTCTCAGCATCATATGTGAAGGGGCCCTAGGGAATGTCACACACATCATTTGTTGCCGCATGAAGGTGTTAGAGTGGCTGAGAATTTCAGTTAGAAATCACTTATTCAGAATTTCCTGACTAGGATAAAGGGGGTGGGGTTATGGTTAGTGCCAGGTCCCTGGGAGTGTGTGGGCTCATAATCAGAGGTCATCGGTGTGACAGCACCCTAGTGATGTCCCAGCATCAGGGTGGGAAGGAGAGTCCACCATCCTGGAGCCTAGAGACAGATCCGTACACAGTACCTTACTGCAAAGAACGGATCTCACTAGGTCTGGCCTGTGCCTATGAATGGAGAGTCTGAGGACGACTGGCCCTGGAGAGGCGGAAGCCAGTTGCCTGACACTGGGCAGCTGGAAGGGGAAAAGAGCAGGAAGCCCTTGCTGGTTCCTGGTATCCTGTCCAGGCTCTGCAGTTTAGCTAGCTGCATTCACCTGTGACTGTTCTGAGTTGGCTCAGCTTAGCCCTGTGGTCCTGATCTGTGCACCCAGGACAGGCCTGCAGCCTCTGCTCCTTCCTCTTCCCCAGTTCAGGAGGCTGACCTTGATACCTGCCAGGGGGCCCTCTGCTGCAGGTTCATCTGCTTCCTGTTCCCCATGGATTCCGGGAAACGTGTGATTTGAATCTCACTTGGTGCAATGTCTCATACTGTTGGAGGGAAACCTCCCTAGGGAACACCTTTCATTAGAAGAAGCATCTTCTCTGAGATGAGCCCTGTAACTGACCCCGAGCCCTTTACCTCTGTGTTTGCAGCATCGAGCTTCCTTGAGAAGAGCGTGGCTGCACTGCCCAGCACCACTGCCAGCCAAGCACTGTCCCAGGGCTTTGGGGCACTCCCGGGTTCCTGGCATTCTGTGCACCTAGGCACATGGAAGCCCACCACTTTCCGTCTCTCACAGTCCATCCTCCCAGGCCTCAACTTCACAGAGCCCCTTGGACATGAGCAAGAGCAGCACATCTTACGTAAGAGGAAAGTTCACTGCCCAGAGCCAGGTATGAAGGTTCTGAAGTGAGGGAAAAGAAAAAGAGGAGGGCAGCCACATCTCCCATACTCCCCCATGTGCCTGTGAGCTGGGGGGCAGCAGGCCCTGGAACACGGAGGGCTGTTTGCACAACACACTGGGTCGTAAGTCCTCTGCAGGGGCCAGCGGGACACATTTATGGAGGGAGGCAGCATTTCCTCCAGCGTGGGAGGAGGAGGAGGCTACGTGAGTCACCAGTGGCTGACTCAGCAGCAGCCATGAGCCAGCCCCCAGTGGACAGAGGAGTGCGGTCCTTCAACCTCCATAGAGGAGAACTCACACATCAGAGTTGGGCTGAACTGACAGATCTAGGACTATCACTAAACAGTGGGGACCTTGGGCCTGACGATTTTGGAGACTGAAACTAGGAAACATGGATGTTTACACTCAGGAAGCTCTCCGCCTCCCAGGAAGGGTCAAACAAGGCTGCTCAGGTGAACGTCCTGTCCTCTCTGCTCCTCTCACGACACCATGCAGTTGTACTCCTGCACTGGCACCTGGGTACCACTGCCCCAGACAACCCCTGCTGCTACCGCAGAGCCTTTGGTTCCTCATCACCCCCTTGTGAATATGTCTCCCTAAGGGGTCCGGAGGCAGTGGGCTTGGTGGGTCGACCTTCAAGTATCCCCAGCCAGCTGGACAGAGAGTGACAGTGCCCCGGCCCCACCTGGAGGCTCCAGGACAGGAACAGGATCACACTCCTACAGCAGCAGGAGCTGTCTGGAGGAATGGGGCCGGTCACCAGGGAAACCCTGTGGCCAGGCTGGTGTCTTTGCTGCAGGGTGGGCGAGAGCAGACCTGTGCCCAGGCCTCTGCAGACTGCAGAGATGCAAGCAAAGCGCCCACTGCGCTCATGGAACCTCAGCCCGAGCATCACAGGGCAGGGGCTGGTGTGGGCATGCGCTACCTTCCTCTCCTGCACACCCCCCCCCAGCCTGCCCTGCCTCACAGGGGACTGTCCTTCAGGCAAGGGAGGTGAATACCTCCTCCATCCCCACCCCCAGGCCTTGTGCTGTCCTAGACTGAGGTTAGGCCACCTCTTCTTTCCTCTTTTGGGAAATAAAAGTCTGGGTCAGAGTCTCCTAAACTGAAGAAGTTACTTGGAGAAGAACGACTTTCTCTGTGGAGCTAAAGGCAAGCGGAACCCCCATGCCAATGAATCAGCAGCACTGGCTCACGTCCATGAACTCTCCAGAGCAGGGGTGGACAGGAAGAGCCCAACACTCCACAAGTAGCTGGGCTCAGATGAGGGGCAAGTCCTAGAGACCAAGGGCAAGTCCTAGAGGCTGCACGCAGCCCTGACACAGGCTGTTTCCTCGCCCCTGCTTATCTGCTCTCACTCAGATCCCATGGACTCTGGAACGAGGCTGCACCTGCTCCCCAGCCACTTGCTGGCTTTCACCACTGACCCATGAGCACGCTCCTCAGTCCTGCTTATCTGAGATGGCTTTGGCTTCTTGGATCTGGGGCTCATGGTTTCACTCTTTGCTTTCTACTCTGACCTTTTCCTATGCCCCAAGGAGCCAGTTTGGAGAGCCAGAACCCAACTGTAAGTAATTGCACACCTGTGCAGGGCTTGCAGGCGCTGCACTGTGGAGCCCAGCCTCCCCCGCGGTGTCCAGTCCAGTGCAGCATATCTCACTCTTGCTCCCAGCAGCTGAGTCTGAGGGCGGCGTCCCAACTTGGTGTCACTGGCCCAACCCAAAGCCATGACACAGGGTAGCAGAGAAATAGCTGTGCATCTTCATCTCATTCTGCAGAACAGGGCATGGCTTCCCCTAGCCTTTGGGAAGCAGATAAGACTAGAATGTGTGTTGGTGTGAAGTCCATTATCTGATGGTCCTGGGAAGTCCTGTGATGCTCGGGCTGAGGCCCCGTGAGCGTGGTGGGTGACTTGCATCCTTGCATACTGAGCATGTCTGAGAGAGGAGCCTCAGGATCACAGCCTGCCTTAGGAGAGTAGGATCTCGCTCCCATGGAACATGATTTGGATAGAGTGCTCAGCTCAGAAACCGATAACAGGCCTCCGCCCACCACTGTCCGTTAACAGTATCCATTCATTCGCACCATCAAAACCTCAGCACCTGCCATGTGCCTCACCAGGAACAAGCACTGGGCACAAGGTATTTCCATCTTTGAGAATTTGGCCTCATGAAGACGATCAGAGGAATAGGAACTCCTGATACAGAGCCTGAGAGGCAATGCGGAGCCAGAACAGGGGCGATCTCGAGTCCTAGGAAGTGACTGCCGGAGAATCCACAGGAGGCCCGGGGGACCCAGAGGCAGCTTGAGCACCCCTCTATGAATGTGGATCTTGGGGACCCACCTGTCATTGGCGACTGTCTGTGCGCTCATGGAGACAGTCATGGAGACAAGTTCTAAGACGCCATCTTTAGGAAACCGATGTCAGATGGCTTTGTACGTCTTACCCTGGCAAATACCCCCTTCTTTCAGTGCTGTCAAGAATCCCACCCCATGGGATTGGGCATGGAAGGACCCGAGTAGGACTTGGAAGGTCATGTTCTTTTATCCTCGCTTGCTCTTTAGGGAACCAGGTAATCTGCCAGGCAGAGAGCTCTGCTCACTACCTTACACTGGGCACAGGCAGTCTCTCTGTGTCCTGTTCCTGAGACCTGCCAAGGCTCTCTGGTCATGTTGATGTGGCCAGGGTTTCATGTGGGTCTCTGTACCTGACCTGCAGGCTGTTGGGAAAGCCTTGCTCTCCTGCGATCCTCAGGTCTCTGCAGCCCTCAGACTGTCTGGACAAAGCACTCTGGCCTATTTCTAAAGCTGTCCTCAGAGTGCCTCTGGGAGGCCTCGCACTCTTCCTCCTGCAGCACACAAAAAAACCTACCTCAGGAACCTGTGAGGCTGCAGGCAGCGGACTCAGCACACCTATGAGGGCCCGAGGACAGAGGCAAGCTTTTGCCTCAAGGGCTTCACGTCCAGCGGGGAACGCCAAACATCTACAAATTAGGAATGAAACAGTGTCATAAAGAAAGACTCAGACATTTGGCATTTGTTTTTTAGGGATTGGCTAGCTTCACTGAGCATAATCTGCTCTAGTGCCGTCCATTTCCCTGCAAATTCTATGAATCTAATGTATGAAGTATGATATGTCAAGAGCTTTGTAAAGTTGTGAACAACCAATAAAAAAAAAAAGAAAAAAAATTAAAAAAAAAAAAAAAAGAAAGACTCAGCGCTCCAGGAGCTCCATTCTGTTGTTCCTGAAAGACCAGGCTGCCAGGCGGGCCACGTCTCCATTGCCACCCAGTGCCTAACTGCCACGAGGTGTGTAGTCCGTGAGCCCTTGATGGATACTGTGGGCCAAGAGCTGGCAGTTCCCGCGCTTGGTAGGAAACAGTCACAGGAGCCTGCCAGCGTCCCTGTCACATGCCACGTTCAGGGCATAGCATGGTAAGGGTGGTTCTGTACAGTCACCAGGGCGACGTGTGCAGAGTGCCCGTGTCCTTACACACAGGGCTGTGTCCACGCAGGTGCTCCTGGACTTTAAGGTAACACCCAATGAAACCACTGTCAGCGGGAATACCCGGGATGGGAATGCACACGGCACAGCTCAGGCACCTACCACCTTGCCGGCCCCAGGCTGCACTGGGGAGTTTCTGCTCCTGGCTGCTCCCACTCAGGACGGAGACTGCATAGCTGACCCACTGTGCCTGGGAGATGTCAGAACCCATAATTCAAATCCAGGTTCTACTGTGTCCACATTTTCTTTGTACCATTACAAACTGAGAAATCCTGAACCAGCGTCAGGGATTGTGTGTGTGTGTGTGTGTGTGTATGTGTGTGTACATACATACACACAGGTGCACATGTATAATGAGATTTGGGGAAATACCAGGACAACCTCTAATAAAAATTTTTCAAGAGGAGGGGCAGAGGAAGTCTTAGGGACTTAATAAAACAAATTGTATTTGACACATGTTTGATCATGTCAAAATGAACCCCGCTATCATGCCTCACTGTAATGCACTAATAAAAACATTTAAAATTTTCCTACTATTTTCCTAAACCAAAAGATTAATGTGGAAGAGGGAGATCATAGGAGGAGAAGAAAGGCTGATGACATGTGTCAGGAAATGGGGCCAGGTGAAGGGACCCCAGGTAGACTGCCAAGTGGGGGTTCCTGGCCCAGCTTCTGAGGACGTGGGGACAAGGACTGATGGCATGACAAGGCAGTGGCAAAGCTGGGAAAGCAGGGATTTGAGGAGATACCCTGTGGCAGCTGAGGGGCCAGGCATCTGTCCACCTGCTGCTCTGGTGGCTGAAGAGGCCCTGATCCCTCCAGCTGGCCCGGGCGGGAGTGTGTGGCCCTCAGGGAGCCTGCTCTGGAGTCTGAGGAGCCTCGTCCTCATCCTGGCTCAGTTACCCATCGCTGGGGGAATTCTCAGCTCTCCTCTGAGCTTTTCCTCATTTCTGAAATGGAGCTGTGACCTGACCTCGTAGGTTGTTGAGGGAAATAGAGCAGAAATCCCTCCGGATGGGGCCTGCCTGGTAGAAGAAGGTCACGTTCATGGTTCTCTCTGGATGTCCTCTTGCAGGGGTAGCAGCTCCCCCAGGACGGTTGGATTCTCCTATGAGTCCCTGGAGTGGAGCTGGGCCCGGCCAGACAAGAATTCCAGGAACATTTCCTGCTTACTAACCTCCGAAGTCTTCATCGTGACTTATTCCTTGATGTGAGAGGACTTTCCTGGAGCTGGTTTTGATTAAGGCAGGGAGAGGACCAGTGAGAGAGACAGTGGGAGGAATTTCAGGCTCCTAGATGAAAGGGGAGGTAGCGGGAAAGCCTTCAGGGCGTAAGCCCTCCTCACTGCCTGCCCCTGTTTTGCTGCTGCTGGGTAGGGGGCACCCTAGCACCCTGTGGCTCCCCAGCACCCCCACCTGGGCAGAGGGTCCCTCTCCCTCCATCAATGTCCTTCCCCAGCACCCCTGGGGCCCCGTGAGTGGATGTGGCCCCTGCACAGTCACCACGAGGAGCCTACTGCCCCATCACACCCTGCATTTCTGCATCCTGCGCCCAGCTGTGTTGAGAATACTCCAGTCCCCCCGCCCCCCATTCTCCTTTCCATGTTGGAATTAGGACTGAGAGGGTGAGATTAAACCAACTTGACTCTGCCAATTTCAGAGTCAAATCTCATGATATTTTCTTGAAGACTGTGGTGAAAAAAACCCAAAATACTCAAAAGAGTTATTCTGGAGATATTTCTGATTTATCTGGAGCCAGAAAATTGAAGACATTTATAAAAGGCAGATTTCTGTGGGGGGAGATTTTTTTTTTTTTTTAACGATCCCCTTACCTGAAAGCCAGATTGTGTTTAGAATGTGAAAATTGGAAGCAGATTGAATAGGAGCTGCTGCTTGTGGCTTGGGCCTTTTGAAGTTAGAAAAAAAAATGTGCAGCCCTCAGTCTGGGCTGAGGAGGCTGGTGTCAAAGGCTTCTAGGTGACGCATAGGCATGAACACGCCTGCCCACGGATAAGGCATTCATGGAGGCAACAGTGGCCACATCTACTCCATGCAGAACTAGTTCCCCAGCTGAGCGAGTCGGGAGAGTGCCAGACTCTGAACCCACACTCAGTCCTCTTCTTCAGGGACGTCGAGTCTTTCACGTGAACTCAATGTATTCATTCTTTGTGCTTTTTCAAGAATGAGCAGTTAATATTGAGCATTTCCCAGGCTCATTCAGCAATTGTCTTTTCCTCTGAAAACAAGATCGAGGCACCCACGTCCCGAGGCTGAGCCAGTCGTTCATCAGCTGACTGAAAGCGTATGCACAGCCTGCTCTTCCAGACAGTTCTAAATTTGCTAGCTCTCTAGGTTCTTTAACCTTCAACACCCAGGGGAAACAAAAACTCATCACTCCAGCAAAATTAACCAAAATGAGAGCTCGTTCAACAGGAAGCCAGCAGAATTCCTGCATGGAAGATACATAAAATATACATGAACACAATTGTTGATATTTTTTTGTTGTTGTTCTGTTTAAGACGTGGCCGTTATCAACAGAGTCGAGCTTGTTCTTTGTAGATTTCAGACTGCAGAAACATATGGCAAATAACTTGAAATCAAAGAAGATACCGATTTCCTTTACACTGATCATCATCCATTTCCAACCAAAGGAAAAAGTATAGTGGGATTCTCATTCCCAATGGAAGAGAGGAGACTGGAGTCGTGTGACCCAAGATGATATTCATTAGGGTGATGTTGTCCAGAAATTTAGATTCTCGAGGAAACAGTGAGTGCCTGCAGCTTGCACACCTCACTCCAGGCTAGGTTATAGGTGAGCAAACCAGATCTAACTGTGCTGGCCATTGCATCTGGGATTTCAAGCTCAGCATTTTCTCACTGCACTGACAGTGGAGCTTTTCCACTCACAGGCGGCCAGGGGAAGGCAGGAATTTGTCGGGATGAGAGAATCCAAGGGCAATGCTCAGTCTCCTGCTCAGAGAAGGCTCTGCTGCAGCTCTTCTCAGTTTACCCATAGCCTCTATACCCCACGCATGGCAAAGCCTGTCAGAGAGGAAAGTTCATATGAAGTCTGCCCTCCAAGAGACACACGTCTAGAGTAGGGCTATCAGGAGACTCTGGGCTGCGTAGGCAGGTGGGGACAAACAGAGACATGAACAAATGGCTGGTGTGGAGAGGGAGACAGAATTACTCATGGCACCTGAATTTGTCTTTGAAAGATGAGTGGACTTTTATCATATGAGAGAATGTCAGTTTACCCGTTGTCTAAAAGGATACAGAAACCCAGAAGATGGGGGTTCAGTGACAGGTGACAGGCCATCACTGGTGACCGAGAGGAAGGAGGCGTCACTGCTGATGCCCGACAGCTAAGTGGAAGTAACTGCAGGAGGAGGGGAGCCTAGGAGTGGCCAGGTGGGCACGGCATGGAGACCCTGGCATGGGGGCACGTAGAGGGACATGCAGAAGGCACCTGGCACCGTTCTGTGGGTCAACTCCTGATTTGGTCTTGACTGGAGGGGCTGGCTGAATTTCTCCCTCTCTCTGTAAGGAACCTTGAAGGCACCACTGGGACTGTGGCAGGGTGGGGGCGTCACAAGCACAGGCCCCGAGGCCGGAAGCAGCCGCGGTGCTCAGGGACCAGTGAGTCACACACGGGGCTCTGCCTCCTCCGCTCTAGGAGGAACTGGACAGGCATCTAAGAGGGAGGTGGAGACTGCAGACGGATCCCACCTCTGCTCCCGACCCTGAGGGAGCAGTGGTGGGAGGAGCTGCCCTCCTTGGGCAGGAAGGACCCTGTAGCCAGGAAGGCTGAGAAGCAAGCACAATTTTTAAGGCAAGAAGGGCTGGTTCTGAGGGAAATAAGTCCCCACACAACCTGCTCCGTGTGAGAGCCTTGAAATTGTCCAGGCTGCATTAGACCTTTTCTGACCGAGTGGAAAGGGTCCTGTGAATTCAGCCTGAAATGGGCAGCCCTCGACAGGGTGGCCTTGAGGCTATCTGGAGGTCAGGGAAGAGTCCCAGGGGTGAGCTGTGAGACAGGAGCATGGGCACAGGACCCTGGCAGCACAGGTCTTGTAGGGACAATAGGTCTTCCCATCACCCTCCCGGTGCCACACCTGGGCTCCAGCACTGCAGGGCAGGGCTGCTCCCTGAGCTCCGGGGCACTGGCACCGTGTGCACCAGCTTGGGGGCTGCTGGGGGTCAGCACTGAGCTGATGCCCTGTGTGCCTCTCAGACACAGCCCTGGAGGGAGCATGGGCTGGGGATTGTCGTCAGCACTGGCTCAGGGACAGGCCTCTAGGGAGCCCAGGACATTAGCACCGCCGCTTTTGTTCTGAATGAGTTCCGGTGACTCTTCTTGAGGGTGTTTGGGGACAATGGAATATCCCCAGCAAGGGCAGGCTCCGAGGACGCTCACCCAGGAAGGTTACTGACGGCCACGTCAGGCTTTATGAGGAAAGGAAGTCAGAGTTAGAAGAGAACATGGGCCCCAAGAGCCAGTGCTGGGCTTGCCAGCCAAGAGAAGTGCTCCCGAGCTCCGGGGTCAGCTCCTCCTGAGGGCTCACATCCTATTAAGAAATAGACTTCAGCCACATCCTGACAGACAGGAAACTAGGGCATCTGGCCACTTCATTTCTTCAGGGTTTGTTAACGAAAGAAGACCAAAAACATTAGCACTTGCTGTGACATCTGGCTGCACCATGGGGTCCTGGAAGGTAGCTGGTGGAGCCCCTACAATTGGTAGCTGAGTACCAGCTTCCCTTCCTGCCTGTGTGCTCAGAGCTGAGGATGGACCTGGACCTGGAGCATGCAGAGGCATAGTCTGCCTATGGGCCACATCCCGGTTCTTGCTTTCCCTTCTTGAAAGCATCATGTCCAGAGCTGTTTTCCTGGTAGGCTATGCTCTTCTGGGGACCACCAGGCACACGGCAGAGCAGGGTCTCACTGGGGGAATCCGCTCTTGTGTTCCCAGCATGCTTCAGCAGACCCTGATGGACCCTCTAGAGGTCTAGGAAGAAGCTACTGCCCTCATGGCCAGCTGTGGAATCCAGTTGGTGACACTGACCTCTGTCACCAGCACAGCGGGAGATTCCCCGGAGAAGCCTGGAAACCCACAGACGGCCAGTACCCTGCCCAGGTGTGCATGAAGCATGTCTGCAGCCACCATGTATAAGGCACTGCTCTGGGTGGTAGGAACCCAGAGACAACTAGCTCACGTTGGCCTCCCCACCTCTGGGCTCCACATGCTCAGATGCAACCAACTACAGACCCGAAGTGTCAGGGGAAACCCGAGTTTGCACTGAATATGAGCAGAGTTGTTCTACTCATCATTCCCAGCATTAGGGTGTAACAATGACTGGCCTGGTGTGTGCATAGTATCTAGAGGTCAATGACTGGCCTGGTGTGTGCATTCTATCTAGAGGTGATGCTTGGGTATCTGTGGGGGTCCTAGAGCTGAAGGTCCCCTGAGTGATGAGATGCCTTAGAAGGAGCCAGCCCTCCATGTCAAGAAAAGCACCCATCGAGGGCTAGCTTTGGAGCACAGAGAAGAAGGAATTTGTTTACTCTGCACCTGGAACAAGCCACCTGTCCAGGGCCACAGCAGTCTTTTTCCAAAGAGGGGGAGGGGATCTTCTTGGGGCCTTCAAGCCTCCCGTGCGCTACTTGGTGGGGTGTGACTGCCAAGGTGAGCCTTTGTCTCCAGGGACTCAGGTGGAGATACCAATCTCCAGAGGAGTGCTGGCCATGGGACTGCACTTCCTGTCTCCTTAGCCCCTGTCCTCCTGCACTTCAGGACAGAGGAGGAAGTCGTAGGTCCCAGCAGGCCTGCGACCAGGAAGGGAAGCTACTTGGAAGTGGAAGAAGAGCCATCTCTGCAGAGCACCTTCTGTGCAGCAGACCCTGCACCCACTAGCTTGTTGGCTTATCAAGACCCTTAACTCGTTCATACTAAAATGCTCTTGGAAGGAATCACTTCCTTCTTTTCCAAAGACCAGGACACAGAGAGGCTGAGTAACCTGCACAGCATTACCCAGAAGACAACAGAGCCAGGAGTCGCTGGGAGGCCTTGAGCCAGGGCCGTCTCTAACGCCATGGGTGAGTGAACAGATGAGCTCTGGGTGAGTGACAGACACTATCTGTCCACCTGCTGCAGTCGGAGGCCTGCCATGTGACCAGCCACCAGCACTGGGTTGGACACACGGCTGATGCTGGGTCGCTAGGGGTACCACTCTGGTTCCACAGTGACCAGTGGGAGCTGCTCCCTGGCTCCTCGCTTCCTACTCTCTCTCCAGCCTGGTGGCATAATAAAGATTCTTGGAAACACGGTCCCAGCACTGTTTGCCTGCCCACATCCACCCACCTCGAGCTCATGAAGAAAACACCACTAGAGATTTCCAGAAGCACTCCAGGCAATAGCATTGCCCACAGCCACACACTGGACAGGCCGCACCCTGGGCTCTAGTGCCTCATCCTGGCTTTACCTCTGGGAAGCACCACCCACTGTCCACCACGCTCTGCCTGCTTCCAAATATGTTGGAGGCACAGGTTCAAAACGACTGAAATGAGTGGTAGGCTGAGCTCAGAGCAGTGGGCAGGGAGAATGGGATCCCAGAGGCCCAGAACTAAGAGACCACTGGCCACAGAAAGTGACCCTCAACTTGCTGGCCACCAAAAGAGAAATGGCCAAGTGGAGCTTTGCAAATGCGGTGAGGCAGGTCTCTGCACCAGCAGATGTGGACGTTTGCTCTGCTTGGTCCTGAAACAACCCTGGGTGTCATCCCTGTCCCTGGCTTTCCTTTTGGAAGCAGGTCTGTTCTCCTGGCGTTTCCACCCAGGCAGGGAGCCACCGGAGGAGGACAGGGACTGTGGCACAGTCCCCCCTGTCTGCAGAGGTGTCACCTCACAGAGGTTCATAAGTGTTCTGTAATGAACACTTGAGCCAATACGTCCTTATGTCACCATCCCTTGACAGCAAGGAGGAGCAGCCTCTTAGAGATGTGCACATTGTCTCTCTGGCCACGTTTGATGTGGCCAACTAGAGATCAGGCAGACCATCCGGCGAAGCCACCAAGTGTGCTGTGAGTCCCAGAGTCCACAGAGATCCCCAGAAGTGACCTCCACCAGCTTTTTAAAAGACATCTGTGGGTCTTTTATGCACGCTGTGGTGTGTAAGCCCATTTTCTCAAAGAGAGACGCACAAGGTTTAGCACCGTTCCTACAGCCAACGCTGACCACATCCATGACCCAGTGCGTGGCTGAGGGAGGGAGGGTGTGCCTCTGGCCCCTCTGGGCCTCCTTTCCTAATGCATTGAAGATTCATAAGCAAAGGTTTATCTGGTAAGGCCAATTAGGAGTATGCACATGAAGTCAGGTACTGGCCTGCAAGTTCCCAGGCCACTGCCAGTTGCCACAGCCCTTCACTGTCCCTCCCCTCCACCAACCCTGCCCAGCTTTCCATTCCACAATAAACTGGGACATACCAGTGAAAAGACACAGGGCCTCTCTTCTCTTCTGTCTGCATGCCTTCCATGCACATAGCATAGACACCCACCATCTTTGGAGAGAACATTTTAGAATGTTGAATCTGCAAATCAGCATTCGTGTTGGCTGTCTTGGTTTTGGTTTGATTTTGCGTTGGCTTTGGTGCAGTTGGCACTGCCCACAGTGCTTTATCTCCTCTTGCTGCAGCCCAGGTGTCCCGGGCTACACAAGCATGGCCCATGTTTGTCACCTAATGTGCTGTGACAATTCATTAACATGGTCAGAGCCTAACTTTATTCAGGATGGCCATTCCAGAGGAGGAGCTCCAGGTATGCTTTCTAAAAGGCCAGCCCTGGGAACTAACCAGGAAGCTCCTTGAGGCAACTCAGAGGCCGCACTTACCTGGCTGCACAGCATGTCTCAGTGACGTGGCTGAAGAGAAGGTTTTGTAACTAAGGTCCTTCTTATCTCTGGGTGGCAACCAACTGAAAGGGCAGGGACTTTTCTGTCCCAGCATGTGTAGTGTGGGTGGCTCAAGTCCTCTGTCCTGCCCCCTCATGCCCTGAAGGACCACGGGCACTCACGCTTTCCATCAGCCCCACTCAAGGGAAGGACCAATCCTGGCCCCAGGGTCCAGGGGCTCAGGGGAGTCCACAGGCTCCACTTCCCTGGCAGAGGGCCCAGCATCTCCATTTGCCTTTCTTCAGATATAGGAATTATCTTTGGGAAGATTAAGGGCGGTCAGCTGGGAAGCTCCCTATGAGCAGGTCCAAACAGGCCCCAGAACATCAGTGGGAAGGATCTAGATTGTGTGCTGTTGAACAACGTGGGCTGCCAGGCCAGCTTCTAACACAGCCGGCATGATACCGCCTCTGCTTACCGAGGTTTGACAGAGCCTTCGGAAAGAAAGGGTTTAGATGGAGGGATTCTGGGATGAGCCTGGGGCCGATGCATCAGCAGGCCACTGAAATCCTGGGAGCCTTGAGGGCATGGTACCTGCTGCTTGGAGCTGGCTGCTTTTCCCTCCAGGAGCTCAGCAGGCCCCCAGGGGCCTGAGAAGAGCACCAGGCAAGGGGGAGAAGTCTCGCCCACCATTTTGGGATTGTGGCTCTGTTTGGGTCAGTCAAGGTGTGTTGAGTAGCCAACTAACGTGTTTCTATGTGAAATGTTTACTAAGCGGTCACTTTCGTCCTGTCGATGATGCTGAGTCTACATTCTGAAAACATCAAGCTCCAAAGCCACCTTCACCCTCCGAAGTTGGGGGCCAGGGTGGTTCCCGCAGAGAAGCAGAGAGCTCTGCCTCCCACGAGTTGGTGGAATGCAGTTCTGCCCTGCTCCCACTCAGAGCCTGGGACCTGTCTGGGCCAGCACAGGGGCCCCACCTCCCCTGCAGCGTGCATCCCCACCCCTCAGCACCACTGCGTTCTGCTGGCTCTCAATCTCCACTCTTGTGCTGACTTTGACCTCTACTGAAACCTGGTGGGGGCACGGAACCCAAGACCTCAGGCACCTGGGCACGGGCTCCACCACCCAGCCCACATGACTTTCCTTGTCAACCCCAGGAGCTGGCACATGGCCAGGGACGCAGTGGGCACTGAACACGTGTCTGTGGGGTGGGACAGCAGCGAAAGCACTAACTCTGCAGCCTGACCTTGCCTGCCTGCACATGTGCCTCCCACAGCCCCTGCCATTAGAGCTGCTCCCACTCACTGCCTGGCCTGGCCTCACTGCCATCCACGTCCTGCATGAACACATGGTCCCCAGCCAAAAGGAAGTGGTGGAGCCCCAGGTGGACCCTTTGGGTGCAGTGGAAAAGGAGCAGACGAAGAACCAGGCACCCCTCCGAGATGTCCCCGGTGCCTGGCTCTTTGTCTGCTCCTTCGTCCTCCTTGGCCTTCTCTTTTCTCCACCTGAAATGAATCTTTATCTCCCCCGTTACATGCATCCAGCAAAAAGAGCAAAAACTCAAAAAAAAAAAAAAAAAAAAAACCAACAACAAGGCCAGGCTGCAGTACTACTATCAAGGGACAGCTCCTCCACAAACCTGCCCTCAGGGCTCCACCAGGCTGGGGGTGGACCTCCCAAAGCAGCTGCAGGTCTCAATGTTAGCACTTACTCTGGGATCTTGGCGGTGCTCACGTCTCACCTCCACGGCTAGATTGTAAGCCCTGCAAGTCAGGATGTTTTTATCTTGTTGCTCCTGGGTGTGCCCGGCACAGTGGTTTTCAATAAATACGTGTCACACTGAATTGAGGAAAGGTGAAGGCTTCCAGAGAAGCCTCGTGAGAAGACAGTCCTGAACTGGACGTTGAGCTGTTAGACACTTGTTGAAAACCTCCCTCAGGACCGGTTGCACCACACTCCTCACTGACATGGAGATGCACTGTGGCCTCTGGCTACCCCAGGTTGATTTCAAAGGGCCTTAAGGGTTTCAATGACTCTGTGTCCTTGGATTTGATTTACAGAGACAAGAAGTGACTTTCTTTAAAAGCCAACACAAGTGGTTGGCAGAGTGGAGAGCGCAGGGCCTGGCTCAGCTGGGAGCTCTCCCTGCAGGAGCACCTCTCCTGACCACCACCACCATGCAGAAAAGAGGACATCTTCCGTAGGTGGCACTTTTCCCTGTGGGCTGCACACAGAGTTCCATAAACAGTAATTAATGCAGCTTAGACATTGACTCGATTGTTTACCCTGGCTCTCAACTAATTAGTTAATTGCCCAGCTAGGAAGCCTGGGTTGGTGGGTAATTGTATCAGGACACGCACAGGGTGACTCACTGCAGATCTGCTCTGGAGACAAGGGGCACACGTGCTGCTGCAGGAGCAGCCCTGGCCAGCAGGCTGCCTGGGCAGGTGTGCTCAGGACGGCACCCCCACCTTAGTGGGCGGCATGGACCTCCTCAGGCGGGCCGCTTTCCCAGGGCGTGAGCAGGACTCTTCCTGTTTTCAAGAGTGCTCTGCTTGTTAGAATGTGCTTTACAGATTCCAGGAAAGGACTCTTCCTCTGGGTTAACAGAACACGAAGCCGCAGTATTGGTAAGGCACGGACAAGGACAGGGTGGCTCGAGAGGCTGACCTCTGTCACCACCAGGCCCAGGTGGTCTAGGTGGTGGCTCCAGGCAGGCCCTCTGCACTGCCCTTTTTAAAAGCCTTTTGTTTTTGTTTTTCAAGTGATACAGTTGGATGTCTCTGCTACGCACAATGTGAGGTTCTGATGCTTTTGTGGGTCGTGTGTGGGCTAGTTGCCACAAGCCAGCTGACTGGAGTGCCCTCCCCACCTTGGTTTTTGTCTTCTGTCCTGGGGTGAGAACACTTCAGATCTCCTGTCTTAACCAACGTCAACCCGACACACTGTGTGATCACCTGTGATCTCCACGCTGCGCCAGACCCCTGGAGTTGGTCCCTTCTATCCACATCTCCAACAGGGGCTGAGCAGGTGCTCTTTGCAGACGTTTCCCATTACTGCCCTCCCAAGCGATGTCTCTAGGGGCGTTAGGACACTCTGACCTCTGGCCTCTCTGTCTCTAGGAGTTCCCCTATTTTATGATCTGCATAGAGGCAGAGTCATGGGGGATACTGTCCCTGTCATCTCACCTCCTGTCCTCGGGGCTCATCCATGCTGCTGCAGGTGGTGGGCCTTCCTCTTGTTCTGTGGCTCACAGCTCCCCATCGCATACACACCCCGGTTTTGTCTTCTCCCCATCGGGCGTCAGCGGGCACACAGGCTATTTCCACATCCTGGCTACAGTGGGCGATGGTGCAGTGTGTGTGTGTGTGAGGGAGGGTAGATACCCTTCAAGACACAGACCAGCTTCCTTCACGTGCACTGCCCAGAAGTGGGGGTGCTGGATTAATAAGGGATGAGAACCTGAATGGAACTGCATCAGAGAGGCTGTGGAGAGAAGGGAATTCTGGTATACTGTTGACGGGAGTGTACATCAGGACAGCCATTATGAAAGACAATACGGAGCGCCCTTAAAAAATTAAAAAAATAAAAAGAACTTCCATGTGAGCCTGCTCTGCCTGGCGGGATGCAAACCAGGGGTACTGGTGGCTCACCTCCCCGGTAAATGTGCCTGCTGGGAACAGAGCAATCTGCCCCTGAGGGGAGGCTGGCAGGAGGCAGGTCTCAACCAACAGGTCAGAATGGGACTCCAGGTGCAGCAGGGAACTGGGGACACTTATCCCAAGTCCCAGGGCAGAAATGGGTCAGCAGGGCCAAGAAGTTTGGGTCAAGCTGCACTCGACTCCTGCCTCTCTCTTCCCCTTACCAGGTCCCAGGTTCAGGGTCTCAACTCATCTCTTCCTGTCCTGGTCAGAGTGGAGGAGCCGTGGTGAGTGGGCTTGAGCCCAAGGTGGTGAGTTCTGTAGCGACAGCCAAGCCAGGCTGGAGAGGCAGCAGCCACAGCTGTTCATGCCAGGTTAGAAGTACCCCGTCCTCGTAGTAGGGTGACCTGAAAATCAACGCAATGCTTACCCTGAGAGGATCTGGCCCTAAGCTGTGTTTTTGTTTAAGGGTTGTTAGCTAAACAAAGATAGCAATTAGTGTTTAAAGTTATGTCGTGGCCTTAACGAAGGGTTGTCTTCTATAGAGAAATTAATGAAGGTTGAATTGTGGACAATTACTGCTTATCTCAGTGAACCATAGAGGAAAACAGACCTGCTAACTTGTGCACCAATGGACAGTCCCCACTGCTGTTTGCCAGCTGCTGTCAGTATTGAAGACACTGGGGGGACAGTACGGCCATTAGCAGCACTAGACCACAGACTTCCACCAACGTGGAGAGACGTGTCTGATGCCTGGCCCGGCCCCTCTTGCCCACCTGCCTTCCTTTGTGTCTGCCTTTCTCCCTCCCGCATTCCATCTCCCTCCTTCCCACTGTGGGTCAGGGCACAGGGACAACGACCTGGCTGGTAAGAGCCCGCAGACTGCTCACAGAGCACGCTGGGTTAGAGGACAGGGAAGGCTGTCTCTGCCGGGACCAAGAGGCCCTGAGTCCTTGTGGGGTGTGGGCTTTGGCCAGATGGAGGATGTTCTGGGTAGAGGGGGCCCCAAGTATGGAGACCTGGCAGTGTGAAAGAGAGTCACTCACTCAAAGGATGGTCAAGTTTGTCCGTCCAATATTTAACTGAGGAAAGATAAGTTTTATAGAATAATGGCTCTTCCATGGGTCATTGTTAAATTTTCTATTAATTTCTTAGGGACGTGTGCAAAGAACAGTACAAGGTAACACAATTGTTCGGCTCTTCATGCCCTTTATCTCTGATTCCAGGAAAGCAGTGTAATTTTTTTTCGTGGGAACTCAGATCTTGAATTCTGACACCTTTTCAAAAATCAGGATTGGCTAAAACAGATGTCTGATGGTTGGGGCATCAGGCCAGGGAAGTCCTGCCGCTTCTGTCTCCTGTCCTTCTTAATGGCAGGAAAGCACCTGGAGGAGCTGGGCACGTGCCTCTGCCGTGGAGAAATGCAACAGCGTCTTCTCTCCTCGGGGCGATAGGGAGCATTTCAAAAGACAAATTCTAGTGGCTACCGTGGCCATAAAGGCGACTCGACACTTAACCAATCTGTAAACTCTGCTCGTGAGCGGTCGAAATGGTTCATTTTAATCAGAGGGCTTCTTGCAGCTGTCACTGGTGCTGCTACCTGCGGCATTTTTCTGCGGCTAAGTTGTCTGGTGGAATCATAGGAAGCCATGTGCTCCACTAGCATTTCACAGAAGCATTTTACAGGTTTGACTGTGGCTCCGGTGGGGACAGATTAGCAAATCCTATCATCTTGAAGGTTTTCCAGGCGGAGCCATCCGCACCCACTCTGCAGGCCAGCACCACAGGGCATCATAAAGTGCTTGTCCATTTGCTGCAGGAGACCGGAGGCTGCTTCCTGAGCAGCACTGGGGCTTTGCCTGCAGAAAGAGAGGGCAGAGGGGCCTGCTCAGAAAGCCACGGCCCGGAGTGAACTAGCGCACCGGGGTTGGGGTCGGCAGGGAGTCTCTGAGTCGTCCCTCAGGGGAAGAGGCTGGGGCTCAGCACAGGTGCAGCACACAGGGCATTGGCTGCAGTGACAAGGGGATGCTCCGTTATGGGTGAGATGACTTGGGCAGGGCTGGCCATATAATTTGCAGAATCTGATGCAGAAAAAAAAAGCCTGTAGGGCTTTGTTCAAAATTTAGGAATTTCAAAATGGCGGCATTGGAACCTTAGTTTCAGGTGGAGGAAGCAGGCCCTGCCTGTGGGAGGAGATAGAAAACAAGGATTATTGAGGAATTCTAGGGAAGATCAACCTTTAGGGAAGGTAAAAGAAAAGCCAGAGAAGACACTGAGTGGGAAGGACAAAGAAGTAGATGGAGACCCGGGTGAGAGGACCCACAGGAGCCAAGGAGAACACACAGAGTAACCAAGTGGGCCTTCCTCCACCTCCTGGCAGGTCCAGGGCCCGGGCAGAGGACTCGCACCCCTTGATGCAGAATGTAGACATGCTCCTCCTGTTGCCAGCGCCAGGTGATGTCAGCTCCAACGTGTCCTTGCATTTCATAGCTCAGAGGTTGTCATTGATCTGATGAAAAAAGTCTTAGTAATGAAAAAAGGAAGAGCCAGATGTCAGGTTTCGAGGTGCGAAAGCAGAAGGGACTGAGTGGTGGCGGCAGCTCTGGCGATGGGCTTGAGGAGAAAGGATGGAGAGAGGGCTGCGCCCGGGGCGGGGTACACCAGGTGCACCTGAGAGAAGATGCTGAGCTGAGAGAGTTGGCGTGGTGGGGTGGGGCGGTGCCTTCTGTTGGCTTTACGGTGGACAGGACTGAGCATGTTTTCACAGGGAAGTTGAGTGAAGAAAGGAGAAAGGAAAGAAGAGAGGAGACAGGAAAAAATATATTGGAAGAGACACTTGCTGAGTTACGGAAAGGCGCAGGATGGGGGGGGTCTATAGAGGGGCAGAGCTGAGGCTGGGAGAGCTGATGGGCGGTGCCGAGCAGGTCCAAAACTGGTGAGCAGAACTTTAGGAAAGATGTTACATCAGTCCCAAAAATGGTAACAAGAAAAACAAGGACTGGACAAACAGTCCTGGAGCGCCAAGCTCTCAGGCAGGGGAATTTGCCCTTTGTGTATAAGTGGAGTCTCCATGGTGCCTGAGCTCACAGGGACTAACATGTCCATTTCTGAGAGAAAGGGAGCATTTACATTCAACTGTGTGGAAAAGACAGTAAGAATGAGTGAGTGGAGAGTGAAGGTCCGTCCTCAGGAGCATGCTCACATTTCTGGGAAAAGACGGGTCAGTAACTGAAATAGTCTCTGCCTTTGATCTTCCCTACCTCACAGACTAGTGGGAGACCGTGCTGCCTCGTTATCAAGACCCGCCTGGACTTGCCCAGGCCTTCCTGCAGGCCTCCAGAGCCTTCAGCATCTTGGTGGACCCTTGTGTTGTGGGATTGATTGGTTTCTTTTCCACTAATTATTTCTTTACACACACACACAAAAAAAACTTAGAAATTTGAAACGTTTCCATAAAGATTTAACCAGTTTCAGAAATAGATTCTCTCTATTGAGCAATCATGTCCAAACCCACAGAACTCAAAATCAGAATACGATGTCTAGAAATGTGAGACTAACAGAGCAAGCCTCCCCAGGAGAGAGCATCCCCGGAAGAGCACTCCCGTGGGAATTACTCTGTCAATTTTACATCAGTAGTACAGTTGATTTCGTTGCTTTTCTACAGGAAAGATGTATTGGCTTCTGACTTCTCTCCTGTGGGGTTTACCAGTTCTTGGGCTTATGGTCTGCTTCCCCCACTAGACTGTAAACTGTGTGAGAGCCGGGTTATGTTCTGTATCCCAAACACCTGGAGCTGTTTCCAGCTACCATAAACACTCAGTGAATACTTGTCAAAAGAATAAGTGAACATGTTGAATGTTTTCCATTTTGGCATACCCCATCAACCCACATACTGATACACAGCTTGGCTTTTCATTCTGATCCCATTTCTCTTTGGTTAAAGTAATGGGAGCCAGTCTCTTAAAAAAAAAAAATTAGGCTGGGCTAAGAGACAGCTTCATCCAACTGAGATGTCCCACCTCTAACCACCAGAGGTGGTGGGAGGAGATCCACCCATACAGGTCCAGAAGACCCATGACAGGTAACTCCTGGCTGGAGCCAGGCTGGGTGTCTCACACTGGACAAGGCAGCGACTTCTCAAATAGCTTTTTGATGTAATTATTATTTTCTTCTTACACAGGTAGACAATGAAGCTCTCAGAGGTTCATTTGCTCATAGTTAGAAGCTCATAAGTGAAAATGCTGAAGCTAAGCAAAGAATCTTGTTCCCAAATTCTTCCCCACACTGGAAATTGCTCTCTGAAGTGCAGTGTACCGAGAAAAGAACTAAATAGAACACAACCAGAGAAGGAGGGAGGAAGACACATGCCTGCAGATTTCATTAGTGATTCCAACACAGGAAACAAATCTATTTCCAATCTGGCAACTCTTCTAGTTCTCTTAGCAAATCGATACATTGGCTTGGCTCTGAGAAATCATGTAGATATAATTCAAAAATTATGAGCAATTGAGAAATAATTTCTAGATTGAAAAAAATGTCCGAGGCAAGCTTCCATTTCTTCTTAATACAGGGAAGGTCACTTCACTTTGTTCAGGGGTAAGTTCCAAACCTATCACCCCTTTGACTCCACCTCCTCAGAGGTGACTCACAGAGCTGGCTCTCAGACAAGGAGGTGGAGGGCGTGTGTGGGCAGCCACAGCATGTTCATCCCGCTCCTTTTTCTTTTTGGTGTTCATTCATAAATCATCAAAACATCTGGCCAGTTTGCTTCCCATGCAGATGTTTGGTCTAATTTATGTTGCTATGTTTTATGCATTGGCTTTATAGGTAGATGTAGCTTAAACAAAAGTGAGGGAACCCCGCAGCAGTGGGGAGATGGAGCCTTCCAGCCATCAACCACCCAGTCTGCTCCTCCTTCCATGATGGCTTCCTGGATCAATCAAAAATAACGTGTCATCACTGAAGAAGTTCCTAGGGAAGTAAAAATCACTTGGAGTCTCTCCTGATTGGTATCACAGCCTGAGAGAAGCTGGACAGGGCCAGAGGCGGAAACAGGACCGCAGGAGGCAATGATCAGAGAAGACTCTCACACTGTACCAGGGGCTAGCATAGAATGAGAATTCAGACCCAGGTTGTCAGAACCACCAGCACCAGCTCTGCCACCCACACTGTCTCTCTGGCTGCACCTCAGCGTGCCCGTGGTAAACTCAGTTCATCACCTCGGAGGGTGCCAGCCGGTGGAGCCACTCACTCACAGATGACTCTCCACCCTCCCTCCAAGCACCGTCCAGGCTTCAGGCCATGTTGAGAAGGCCTATGTCCATGGTGATGGCAGTGGTCCGCCCTGCAGCCCTGGCCCAGGCAGGCAGCGTGGATGGGGACATCATGCCCTGTGTGCAGTAGCTAGACTGAACCACGTGGGACCATTCCTGTCAAGTCCAAGTTACTGACTCTTGGGTAGTGGGTCACCAGTCAAAACTCTTTTCCTTGTAGGTGCCATGTACTTATTATGGTCTCATCTTTAAAAGACAAAAATACCAAACCTGATTATGAAAAGTCTCAACTATAAAACCATGATTTTGCAACTATTTATTAATAATAAAAAACAAAGAACTTTATTTGATCTATTTAAATATTGCTTATATTTTCTCTATAATTTTTGCTTGTATTGGACCATTTTTTGAACTAAAAAAACAATTTCATATGACTCAGCACAACATTTATTAACTGATTTGTCACGAGAGCAAAGCCTAAGCTGCTTACTTCTTAATATCACATGCAAGCAGACAATGCAGAAGTCCCACATTGTGGCTTGAATGACTTCATGCACCTGGATAACCAGGCCCAGGCAGAGGAAGGCCCCCCACCCCCAGGGAGACCCCCACTCTGGGCACTAACTTATGCCTTCAGTCATTCTCTCCTCATTTAATTTCTTTCAATTGTGTTTTATGATTGCTTCATAAAGATCTTGTACATTTCTATAGATTTATTCCCTTTTGATAGTTTTCAATGTGAATGTCAAGGTGTCCTATAAATTTCATTGTCTGTTTATTGTTGGTATAAGAACAATTCCATGCTGAATTAAAGAGCTTGAGAAGCCACCTGTAGGTTCCAGCACTCTGTGGACCTTTTGCATTCTCTGCCAGGCCTGGCAGCTGTCACCGTGAGTCCTGGCTCAGCCTTTCCTGGGTTGTCTTCTCTGTGTCTTGCCTCGCTGGCTGGGCCTTCAGGAAACTCGACTGGAGTTGGTGGTAGGTGCCAGCCCCTTGGCCTCCTTGGCCTCCTGACCTTTGGTGCAGCACCTCCCCCTGGGCCTTGGGCTAACGTGCTGCGTGGTGATGTGGCTGGGCTGTATTATTGACAGATCTGGAATGTTCTCTCTTCTTCTCTTGGGGAGGATCTATGTGCAACAGGGTGGTTTTTTCCTACTAGTGTTCAGAAGAGCTCACTAATGCAGCTATCTGGGCCTGTAGTTTTGTTTTGAAGGGCTAACTATGAGTTTATCTTTGTGTGTGTAATTTTGAGGCACTTTTCTAAGGATGTATGCAATTTAACTCATGTGGCAAATGCATTCACTTGGGATGACGCTTTGGGGAGGAGATTACTGGGGATCGGACCTGGGGACGCTTCCCCATTGAGCTACATCTCCTATCTTTTCTATTTTTTATTTTGAGTCAAGGTCTTGCTAAATTGCTGAGGCTGCTCTCCAACTTGTGATCCTCCTCCCTTAGCCTCTCAGGTTGCTGGGATTACAGGCATATGCCACTGTGCCCAGCTCTTAAACTTCTTTTATCATCTGCAGAATATGTAATTTTTTGTATTCATTTGTCTTTTTTATTCTTTTTCCTGACCTTTGCCTGAGATTTAGTGAATTTTGTTATTCTTTCCAAAGAACTAAATTTTGCCTGTGGATTCTTTTTGTCTATTTTTTTTTGAAGTCTTGACCTTATCTTTGCTATTTCCTTCCTTGTGTTTCTCTGAATCTACATAAATTTTTGAGATAAATAACAAGTTATTTGTTTTCCACCTATCTTCTTTTCTGATATAAATTTATAAGTTTCCCTTTACCCATGACTGTAGTATCCCCCCAACCTGTTTTGTTATGTAGCAATTTTTATATCATTAAGTTCAAAATATTTTCTAATTTCCAGTGGTATTCCTCATTTTATCAGCATGCTGTTCAGAATTTATTGGTCCATTTTCCAATACACAGACCTTCTAAGTTGTGATCAATGTCACGAGGTGGTCAGCAGACATGAGTGCCTTGTATCAGCACAGTCAGCGTGGCTGAGTGCTTCCTGAATACGGAGGAGCAAGCATATTCTTCAGCCAGTTTGTCAATGTGTCACCAGGTCAGATCTATTCCAAACTTGTTCAGGTTGTCTAGGTCCCTAGGGATTCTTGCACATGTGTTCTGTCAGTTACCAAGAGAGACCTGTGAAAATCTTGAAATCACTGTGATTTTGCATTGTTCTTTTTTCTCTTGGCCCTGCTGATTTTTGCTTTGCATACTCGGAGCCTATTACTAGGTGGCGTGAATGTGTATCTCTCACACCTGTGTTGCTTGTTAGTGAACTTTTTGCCTTCCAAGTCTGTATTTGATAGCATGTTTGTCCTGCTTCCCTTTGCTGGGAATCTTCACAGTCATTCTCAACGCTCTACCTTCAGCCTCTCGGTCCAGAGCTAGTCTGCGTGTCCCAAGTTTCAGCACAATCCGTTTGGCCTTGGTGGCTGCTGCGTGTTCGTGGTCACCGTTTCCATCTTTCTTACTTTCTTTTTTCCAGCTTGCCTTTGGCTGATCAGCATCTCACGACGTCACCCCCACTGCACTGCACACAGCTCCTCAGCACTACCTGGAGGTGAGGGCCACACGGCCATTGAGGTCTGCATGGGGCCACTTGGAGTCCTTGGCTAAAGCCACACAAGACACTGTCATTACTGTTCCCATTTGGATTCACACACACACTGGATGTTCCCAAATAAGATAATTTGCTCCACCCAGAATCGTTTCCCTTATTGTTTATTCTGTTCTATCATGGATCTGCCAGTCATGAATTCCCTTGATTTTTATCTGAGAATATATTTCCCCTTAATTTTTTCAGCATTTTAAAAATGCAATAATTTTCTTGACTAAATGACTGACTTAAAATCAGCATACTAGAGTGATGTAGCCACATTGATGTTTACAGCAGCTCAAATCACAATAGCTAAACTACGGGACCAACCTAGATGCTCTTCAACAGACAAATGGATAAAGAAAATGTGGTACATATACACAATGGAATATTACTCAACCTTAAAGAAGAATGAAATTATGGCAGTTGCAGGTAAATGGATGGAGTTGGAGAATATCATGCTAAGCAAACTAAGTCAATCCCCCCAAACCAAAGGCTAAATGTTTTCTCTGATAAGCAGATGCTGATTCATAATGGGGGAGGGGGCTAGGGAAGAATGGAGGAACTTTGGATTGGGCCAAGGGAGTGAGGGGAGGGGAGGGGGTGTGGGGGTGGGAAAGGTAGTGTAATGAAGGACATTATTACCCTATGTACATGTCATTGAGGAGCTGGACCTCTAAGCCCTACGAATATGTATTGCTTATTTGAAAGGCCATTTGATGCTACTTTGAATGCTTCTTAAAGACCTACCACACTTCAGTGACTCCTGAACCCACAGGAAACCTACAGACCAAAGCTGAGTCAATATTCCCTGAGCTGTGAAGGAGAAAAGGAAGGCACTCAGTCCTTGGTGTACACGATACAGATTGGTGCTTAGAGGAACACTGAAGGGTGAGCAAAAACATGGAAAGCTTCAAGGAGTGAAGAGCATATACGTGCTTCTAGTTCTCACTGGACTTTTATTTAGAGCAGTAGTTTTATAAATCTCCCCCTCTGGCTGAAGGCAGGGCCGAGTGGAGGGAAAGCCGGAGTGCTCATGCTGGGAACGCCTGTCTTCAGGAGCACGAGTCTAACACGAGCTCAGATCAATTTTGAGTTGGACAGAAGTGTAGGTGCTGCCTGCTGGACACCTTCATGCTAAGAAGACGGAGGTGAGCATCTGGGCCAAAGGGAGGGTCGGAGGAATGCAGATCTAGGTAGAGCCAACCCAGAGCAGGCTCCCGGAGCTGAGCTCTGGGTGGGGGGCACAGGATGCCTGGGCAGAGCACTGCAGGGGGAGCACCCGCCCAGCTCCCCGAGGTGATGCCACCAGGTGGGTGGCCTGATGCCACAGCACTAGCCAGCCACTCACCACCACATAAGGCAGGCCCTCCCCAGCTTAGTGTGCGAGTCAGATCCTTGCCTGAGTCCTTGGGGTATCTCCAACCCTTTGCCCAGTGCCAGCCTCCCCCTTCCCAGCCCACGCATCATGGGCTTCACCCTGGTGGGCTGCTCCAGAGCTGATAGCCTGTCCTCTCCCTGGGCATGACCAGGCCCGCTCCTGGGCTCCTGCACTCTGCTGTAGGGAGATGGGCTGCTGGGAACTGGGGTGTGGGGTGCAGAAGGCCTTCCACACTCTCGCTGGGATATAGGAAGATGGTTTCCCTTCCTGCTTTTCTTTTCCTGCCTGTGGAGTGAATGCCTTTCCCAGGCCCTGCTACCAGAAAAGTGTCAGCTTGTTAGTTAAACTCTCAGAGCATGCAGTTGAGAAAACACTGACCATGAAAAGTCCATTCAGCAGACTTGAGAAACGGAGCCGTTTTCTTTGTAGAATTCACATGAAACAACAGAAGAATCTTTAAAATTCATCAACATTGTTTATCTACCCTATATTTAAGTTTTTGAGAGCTGCTTCAAAAATAATGGCTAAAGATCTATATGCTCTATCTTGTGTTTTTTAATAGCTGGATTCATCTGCTTCCTCTGCTCTGTGGTTTTATGGCTCTCTCCAGGCCCATAAATCACATGGTCATTACAGGCCCTTCCAGAAGAGAGGGACAGAATGCCGTAATTGACATCTCCCCCAAACTTATAGTACTTGGGCTCTGTCATTCTTTTCTTTAATGGACCTGTCCCTCAACCTCCCTGCCCTCAGCATAAATCAGATGCCAGCTGCACTTTCCAGGAGCCTGGGAGTCTGAGCAGGGGAGAGCACTGGACAGCGGGTCGGAGGCTTCACCCACCTGGACTTCCAGTGCCTGTCCAAGGCATGGCTCTGTGGCCACCAGCACCTGCCTTTTGCTCTGGGCACGTGTTGGGAGGGTGGACATCCCTGCACAGGGGCACAGCTCACATCTTGGTATTGTCCTTGCTTCTCTCACCAAGCACTAGTGTGACGGCACCAGAGATGTGAAGGACTGCTCATCACAAGGAACAGAAGCAGCTGTGTCGGGCAAAGTCCCCAGAGGGCAACAAGTGGCCCTTCCTTGGGGCAACACAGATATGCCAAAGCTCAGGAGCCATTCTTGGATCATCACTGAGGTGACATGGCCAGATGTGCACCTCCTTCAGCGAGGTCAAGTCTCTGGCTCGAGGTCCTGGCATATTGCCCGGCTTGGTGCATTAGCAATGGTAGCTGTGTCCTTGCAGCAGTGTGGCCGTGGGGGGTGCCAGCCCTGTCCTGCCCTGGCACGGGGAGGCCTGCCACATGGTGCTATTTCTTGTGGCGTATTCATGCTGGTCCTGCCACCTTCCAACATAACCCTGCTCCTGAGGAAGCAGGAGGGCCTACCACCCCGATCACGTAAGACACATTAAATGTTCACCATTGACCAAATGGGCTGATTTAAGACGAGTGGCTTCACTTTTCACCTCAATTCCTTCACTTACAAAAGAGAAAGCTCCCTGCCAGACCCCAGAATACCATTCATCTTGTGGGACCTGTGAGGGGGACCCAGCAAGAGGTCCCTTCACAGAAACGGCCTCTCGACAGACGGCTGCCTCCTGCAGGCAGTGCCTCAGGTGAATGCTGGGCTCCTGGCATGTTCTGTGGGCAGCACTAACCTGCACTCAGTGCTGCAGAGGGCTCCAGGAGCCAAGGGAAATGTGTGACCTGGGGTTCGTGTTGAGAAGGAACCTACCTGCCTAGAGGAAAGAGGCCATGACCGTGGGGACTGTGCTTCTCTAGCCACATGGGGACTTCAGCGTGAGCTGTAAGAGGGCTTCCCAGGGGGTGGTGTGTGAGTGCCATCAAAGCTGCCAAAGTTGGGGGAGACCCAGTTTTTGCAGGCCCCCTTCCCAGGTCCTGGTCCTTCTGGGTCTACCTTGGAAGTGACTGTAAACTGCAGCATGAGATCCAACTGCCCTCTGTGTTTCAGAGTGGGAGGTCAAGCCCCGGCCCCGAGTGGGGGCCTGGTGTCACTGGTAGTTCTTCTGCACTGCTAGCTGCTGGGATGGACTCCCAGCTGGCCCTGCTCGCACATTTTCAGTGGTGTCCTGCTGGCTGTGGGTAAGAGAAAATAAACGTGTCTCTCTTTGTGTAAGTCCTTGCAAACAAGAAGGAAGAGTGGTGTGATGCATGAGAGTAATTGTCCCCACAGGTTCCTCCCCACCAGGCAGGGCTGCGATGATGTGAGCGAGTGGGTAGCCCCCAGGTGGAGGAGACCTGGACTCTGGAGACCCTCCCAGTTCCTGCACCATGTTTTCCTGAACCAGTCATATTCTCTGTCCATGGAGGACATCTGCAGAGAGACATGGAACGCTATCTTCACCCTCCCAATTTGGGCGTCTGTTTTTCTTTATCGCTCTGCACAAATAAAATGTAAGGAGGCCGGTTCCACCTTGGCATGTAGCCTACAGAACCGGATCTGGGTCCAGCTGCATGTGCTTGTCACATGGCTGTGTGAACCCCAGCATTTCTGCTTGTTCACTCGGGAAGTGATCTGAGGATATTGCAAAAGTTTTTCTTCAGTTGTCTCCAGAATTACTTTATGTAGAACTTAAAGTTGTCTATTATCTATTCTGAGAAAAAAAAATCAATTAAAAGGATCCCATTTTTGGCAGAGAGAGTGAGAAAACTTGAAATGCAGGCTCATCATGTTCCTGGAGGGACTGTGTGCTGGACATTCCCTGCCAGCAGGTACGAGGGGCCTGGGTCCACCTGCAGCTTGCTCCAGAACACGATGCTGTCCTGGCATCTGTGGTGCACACTAGGCTGCCTTCCTGAAGCCTGTCCTGCTCCCTCTGAGGGACTTAGAGCCTCCTGGTGCTGGTGCCTCTCTGCTGCCCTGCTGCCTGCTGTCCCTCTCCACACCTGGGAGGCTGAGGGAGTACAGCTGGCCTGGGAGTGACCACAGAAGCAGGATCCTCTGAACTGTGTTTTCTCCCAGGACCATTCTTTGTTCTGCATCTGGGTGTGGCCTTTGAGAAGTTCCCAGAACCTAGTAATTAAATGGCAGATTGACTTCTCTCAAAGTGATGCGGGTTGGTCTGCGCATTGGGGATGGAAGCTTATTGGGGGCGGGGGAAGCAATAAATTATTCCTTTGGGGATTTCTTCCAACACTGAGAACCTGTGATGATGCCTCATAGATTGTTTTAGGGACAGAAAGGAGGAAAAAATTCATGTAGATATCTCCTCCCCCAGTCTCACTCAGTCTGGGTAGGATAGAGACTGTCATCTATTTTATCTTTAGGATTTTGCTCCATAAAAACATGCATATCTCTTATAGAAGCCATTGTTCCTTTGTGGGGTGGGAGCCAGCTCAATACCACATTATACATTTATGTGGTTTTGTGGAGAAGTGAAGATCAATAGGGTCTTTCCAGCCACATGACCATAAGGATGGCTCTCTTCCCCTGCTCTATTTATTATTTATTAAATACCTGCTTGTGAGAAATACTATCCCAGAGCTTAAATGTGATCAAATAAGAGGAATTCATATGGGCCCCAATCTGTGTAATGATATCGCTTGAATCTTTGGGGTTTATTGAAATGTGTTTACAATTATAGAAGATTCGTCCAAGGGAAACATTTTATCAATCACTATCATGTTAGCTTGAACCACAAACTCAGGGAAATACGTGTCTTCCTATCCTTTGAAAATTAACCAAATTTAATTAGAAACATTCTCCATTTTCTAAGATCATGATGAGGAAGCGCCCAGGCAGGAACGCTCCCTGACCAAGGCGGAGCTTTCTCACAGGCTGTCACGCTGGTCACATTTCACGGAGGTTTTTTGCCAAGCAGCATAAGGTAGAGGGATGAGTTTTAGAATGTGGCAAAAGGAAGGGTGAAGTGGTGGGACCTATGTGAAGGTCAGAAAGCTAAGATCGCACGTGACCTTGCAGAAGTGGCCAGCCGGGTCTGCCAGTGCCAGAGAGCAGGACAGAGAAACCCAGAAACTGAAGAGCTTCCTGAGGGACTCTGGGTCCTTCACCCCAGCTGGGGTCCCTTCCCCTGGGGGAGACCATCTGCAGAGCACACGGGTGGCAGGTGAGCCTGAGCTCACTTTGGTCATGAGGCGCAGGGTCTTTTGTAGCTGGCGTGGCCTGGCTGATGCTCTCTCCAGAGCAGACTCATGTCCCCAGTTGCGCGCTCACCTGTCTTTTGAGGAAAAGCTGGGGAGTTTTGGATTGTGCGTCTGCTCAGATGGGAAAGAACACCAAAGGCCTTTGAAGCCATCTCCAAAGGGCAGCCTGAGTCCTGGGCCCTCCCTGTGGCTCTATGGTTTTGCAGTTTCACAGAGACTGTGGTAAACAAAACAGGATGCCATCAGACCTCAAAGTGGGGATAGCTTGTTCAGCTTTATTTACGAGCTGCCTTGGTGCAGAGAGGAGGGCAGGGAAAGGAGGTTTACAGTGATGACCTCACCAGTGACTTATTGCTGAGCCCAGGTTATGCTTTGGCCATGGCTTTCTAGGCGACAGGATGTGTCCAATTTGTCATTGCTTCCCTGTGGAGGTGAAGCCTGTGTTGCTATGGCTGCTCCTGAGCACACAGGAGATGTTAAAAATGAGTTCCAAGTGAAAGTTTCCAGCTGCCTGGAAAACGAGAGTTCTCTTTCTCTTGTGCTTCCATGCAGTTGACTTTTGAACGACTGCTCTGAGAAACTGGATCCCATACCCATGCAATGCCCGGCCTCAGCAGATCAGCTGGCTGTGGAAATAGCTGTTCAGGCAGGGGATGACTAGGGAAGGCCAGAGCCCATGTCCAGTGACCTTGCAAACCGCGTGCCTTGGAGAAATGGTATCATGTCCCAGGGTCTCAGTGTCTGTAACTCAGGCACACTCTGATTGTGGGAGCATGCTCAATTCTCTGCCTTTGAGGTCCAGGCATATCTGTGTGCTGGACTTCACTCCTGCATCCTCTGAGTGGGCTTTGGCAGCTGGTCATCACTGCCCAGCTATCATCAGACTGGACAACATGCTTCATGTGCCCTGATGTTAGGATCCCTATGACAGAAATTATACGCAGACACGCAGACCCTAGATTTTGTGTTCATTCTTCCCTTCGCTCTTTTCCCAATTTGACAACTCATGACTGGGTTCCTTTGAGGCATCAGACTTTCATGCAGCCAAGCAGAGTACTACTAAGAAAAATAGTAGCTAAAGAGCCCTGGGTATCAGATTAAATAAATATAGGCTTGGAGCCAGGCACAGTGGCACATGTCTGTAATTCCAGAAACTCTGGAGGCTGAAGCAGGAGTATCCCAAGTTCAAGACCAGTCTTAGTAACTTAGTGAGGCCCTAAGCAACTCAGTGAGACCCTGTCTCAAAATAAAAAATAAAAAGGGCTGGGGATGTGGTTCAGTGGTAAAGCATTCCTGGGTTCAATCCCTGGTGCCACTCCCCTCCCCAAATAATATAGACTTAGGAATGAGGTGGTATTAACAAAATAGGCATAAAAGCCAAACATAAGTTATTTGTATGATGTCTGAATATAAAAGATGTCTGTTACAGTGGTGCACATCTGTAATCCTAGCTAGTCAGGAGGCTTAGGCAGAACTGCAAGCTTGAGACTACCCTCAGCAATTCAGGGAGACCCTGTTTCCAAATAAAATTTAAAAAGCATGGTGATGGGGGCTGGGTATATAACTCAGTAGCAGAATGCTCTTCTAACATGTGTAAGGCCCTAGGTTCCATCCTCAGAATAGCAGGAAAAAGCCAAAAAGATATCTTTGTAAAATCAATTGCAAAAATCTTTAAAGTTAACAATAGTATTCCTGACTCATGTCATTTAATTTCTGAGTTTTAGTAATTCTCCCAACCTAGGATATAAGAAGAAAGTAGAAAAATTATTAGTCAAACCCCAAGGGAAAATACGAAATACATTCCAAGAATTAACTGGAAGTTTCACAGAGACTAAATTATGTGCTGATCAGTTCCGATAGCTTGTAGTACACACTGAAAAGAAAGACTCAAAGATGCAACTGAAGTCGACATGGAGATCTGCAGCAAGCCCAGTGGGGCAGCAGCTGCCATATCCTCCCGTCCCGGAAAGGAGCAGAGGCAAAGCAAGGTGGCCAGGATTCTGTCAGCAGCAGGCATTCTTCCAGTTCATGCTGCTGAGCTGTTTTTGAGGACCGGGGCAGTGCAGGTGCCTGACAGGGGTGGTGCAGGAATGGGCAGGGATGGGTAGGGACAGCACTACAGGGACACGGGCAGAGGAGGGGTGGAGCCTGGGGCCTTGCGGATTTGCAAGTGGATTTAGAAATAGAGGATTCCTTGGAGATTTTGAAAGCTGTGCAGATGGAAACTTGTACTTTGAAACCGGGAGAGACGGGAGCTTAGGGTCAGTTGCAGATGAAGGCAGAGGAACTGCAGACGGGGTAGACACGGGCATCTTCTGTATCTCAGAACCACAAACAGGCCCAAGTCGAGGCCTCTGTCCTCCCTGGGTGAAAGTGAGGTAAATACACAGATGTCACCTTTCGCGCACCCACTTTTTGTAACTTCCTCAGCACTGAGCCTGTCCACACCAGCCGGGCCTCAAAGGAGGCCAGTGTGCCGCGGGCAGGATGGAGGCCTCCAAGACACTTTCTCCTCCTCTGACTCTGGCATTCAGCCTCTCACTCTCCATGGGGGTCAGGACAGCACTGTGGGAGGTACTGATCTGGGTCCCTTATTGCAGAGTGCAGCGGTAACAGCAGAAAAAGAGCAGCATAGGGACCAGAGGTGGCCAGCAGTCCTTGTGGGCAGCGCCATCTTTGTGATGTTCTTGCAGGATAGGTGCAGGATGCAAAGGGGCAGGTGGCCACATCAGACTGATGAGGACAGTTCACAGGGCGATCATTCAAGCATCTTGTGTGTTCGGCCTGTTGGGCTAGAGGTGAAGGGCCCTCAGTTCACTTTTCAACAGACAATCACCAAGTTCCAAATTCCCACACAAGGCTGAGGTAGCGCTCAGGCAAGGAAGATGAAGCCCTGGGCCTAGGCAAATGCATCTACCTCCCGTGCCCTCAAGGCCTCTGGCTGGATCGCAAGGGGAAGCATAGAGGGGTACACACGTGACAGACAAAGCCAACGGTAAAGGCACAAAAGCACAGGTTGCTGGGCTGGGGTCCAGAGGACATGGACCCCAGGGAGAGATGGACGTGCAAGGCCGGACCTTGGCCCATCATGGAGGAGAGTGAAAAGGAAGCTGGAGGGAAGGAGGAACCACTAGGGATTTTTGAGCAGAGAAGTTGCAAGATTGGACCTACAGGCAAGCTTACTCTGACAAAATTGTGCCCAGAGACGAATTACTGAGGTTCACTCAGACAAGGCTGCAGGGATGAGGAGAGCAAGGGTTCCAGGTGCTCAGACTCAAGACAGCATAAGGCTCACGGGACCTGTGCCTCTGAGCAAGGCTCCCACTAATGTGATGGAGACAGCTAGGGTCACGTTCGTGCACAAGAATCCCGACTTTACGTGAGGCCATCCTACTGTGCCAGCCTGGGAAGGTGGGAGGTGTATCTCTGGTAACACTGAGGTTGCCTTTCTGTGTCCTGTGTCTTGAGGTCTTAAAGGCCCAAGACCCTCCCATGAGTAAATGACATGCATATTCACAAAAGGGCAGGTGATGTTTCTGGGGAGACCGCTCCTGGAGCCACATAAAAAGTTACACGATGACACCAAGCCATGAAGAGCCTTTCCTCCCTGCACTCACAGTGATGGGAAGGAGAGGAGCGTGGAAGGAAAGCGGAAGGAGCTAGCTCTACAGTAGCTTCAGAGAAAAGCCATCCAAGCCCAAGCTGGTTGGCTACAGAGAAAGTGGAAGGCAGCAGAAGCCAGATGCCTCACCCAGGGGGTGAGGGAGAAAGCGCGTAAGCCCAGAGCGCAGGAAGCCAGCTCAGGGTTCGCACAGCAGTGTAGGCTGCAGGACCTGGCTTGGAGGTCAAGGAGTGTCTGACCTCTGATCAACAATTTGGGACTGGAATTTTAGGAGGGGCCTCTGGAGGTATATCTGCAAAAAGGTATTTGGAGAATTGGAGAAAACACTGGTTAGTCAGATAGACATGGAGTTCTGACAATTTCTGGAAATATTAAACATGCTGCCACAGAAGTAAAGTCCCTATCGTTTTCTCGCAGGCACGACTGACCAGCTTCTTCTGCTCCTGACCCAGGCTTCCTCAGCCTGCTACTGCTGACTCAGGCCTCCCCTGTAGCGTGGGGTTCTGGACCATACCCAGCCTTCTCTTTGGCATGAAGGCATGTGCTCACCATTCCTGCTTCCACTCCAGCTGGAGAGCGCCTGCCAGCCGAGGCAGGGAACGGGGAGAGGCTTTCAGGAGAACTGGCCTCTTCCATTTTCCCTTCATCCCTCCTGGCACACAGCATTGCCGCCCTGCCACACTGAAGCCACAAACATATGAGAAGGGCCCAGAGAACATAAAGGCAATGGCCTTGGCAGACATAGCCTCTGCGCCGATGCCAGAGGCCTTCCGCTCCGCTGTGTGTGCTGACCCCTGCAAGGCAGATCTCCTGTGGCCAGCCAGACACAGTCCTAATTCAGGTGCTCTGCCTCTCTGGGGGTTCCCAGGGGTAGGCTCTACTTTCCTGCTGCTGTAATAAATCACACGGTGGCCCAAAGCACATCAACCACTTGTTTTGCTCACAAATCCACAATTGCAACAGGGCTCAGTGGGGGTGGTTCCTCTCTTCCAAGTGGCACCAGCTAACTAAGCAGGACAGGGCACTTGCAAACACTTTCAGGTTGTCTACTGGCAAAATCAGGGCTTGGGGCAGAGGCCTCTGTTCCTGCCTGTGTGGTTCTCTCGCAGTTGCCTGGGCTGCCTCGCAATGTGCAGGTTGCCTTCCAAGAGCAAGAGCAGAAAGGGAACAGGGGCACATTGGTGGCATCGTTCTGACCCAGCCTTAGCACCTTCGTGGCTGGCTGCCCCCACGGCTGTCAGTGGAGAGGGGCATGACACCCACCAAAGTTCCAGGGGAGCAGACGTGGGAGTCCACAGCGTGTGGAGAAGGGGCTGTAGCCTCCTGGAAGATGCAGACCCCCTGGAGGCCTCACTGCTCCTGGGCCCTCTGCTGATGAGAGGCTTCACGGCTCCTAGGGCCTCTGCTGCCCTGCTTCAGAGATGGGTGTGGTCGTTTGCAAAAAGGGGAACAAACCAACACCAGATGCCCGGCTGATTGCAGAAACCCTGTCACGGTTTTCAGATAGAGGAGTCACAGTGGACACTGGGGTCTCCTGCCTCCCATGTGGTATGAAGGGGGATCCCAACCCTTGTCCTGACCATCGATCAGGCAGGTAAAGTCCTCCTCCTGAGCACAGATGCAGGTATGTTTCTCCTGTTCCTGAGCAAGCAAGAAAGCTCTGCTATGAAGCATGGTCAAGCGTGTGCACGGTGTTAGGCTCTTTGGTGGAAAGGAAGGTTGGCATATGGCACAGTGCCACCTCACAGGAGACTAGAATAGTATCCGTCAATCCTAGGGGCACAATTGCCAGGAAATACTTCTCTTTGGATAGAGTCTCGGTGTGTTTGTCCATTATGTCAGAACATCTAAAGGGACAGGATGCCGGGGTTGCAGCCAGGCTGCTCTGGGTCCCATCCCTGCTCTGCATCCCCAGAACCCTGCCTCTGGGGGCCTAGGGAAGGCCATGGGTGCCAGAGAATGAAGAGCCAGGCTCCCTCTCTACTCTCTGCTTTCTCCACTGTCCTTGGTGGAGTCTGAGTCTTGTCGTGGGACAGGCAGCTTCAGCACGGCTCTGAGGCCCTACTTCCCTGCTGTCCACACCCCTGGGGACCCTTTCCCTGTGGTGGGAACCAGACATAGGCTGATGAGGAGAGTATGGCAAGCATGATGGGTAGCCACTTCCAGGCCTGGGGGAGGACCACGGCTTCTGTCTTGCTCACACCCTCCCTCCTGTTCCCACCACTCGCTCCCATGCAGCAGGGGCCATTGAGTGGCCTGAAGCATGAGGCCTCTGGCTAGCTGCCTGGGAGGAGCCAAGGCCTTCCAACAATGGCCTGTGTGAATAGCTCCACCCCCACTGGGACCTTCAGGTGACCACAGCCCTGGCCAGCTTCCTGGCCAGAGCCTCCAGGGCCATGGAACCCTGGTGAGCCACACCTGGAACCCACACCACAGACGCTGAGGTGGTGCACAGTGCTGGGAAAAGCCCAGCCACGGGATGCACCTGGGCAGCTGTCCCTCCAGCATCTCCTCCCTCTTAAGTAGCGAGTAGGGTCTGATGGGCTGGGTGTCGCTGTGGTCACTCAGCCTTGGGGGCTACCTGCTGTGGTAAGTGCTGTGTGGCCCCGTTGACCCTGTGGGGTCTCCACACCCCACCATCCACTTACCATCACCAGGCCCTTCCCACTCCAGTGGTGCCCATGTCTGCACGATGCCTGACTGACAGCAACAGCTCATGGCTGCCAAGTCCACCAGGCTCTCTGTGTCCTTGAGGCCATCACTCACCCTGTGAGAGTCAGAGGCTGGAAGGTAAAGGCCAGAGTCGGGACCAAAATGTCATGAGTGCCCTACCGTGTCCAGCACCAGACACGGGTAAGGCATGGTGCCGCGACAAGGGACACTGCCTATCCCAAGTGTATTTACCATTAAAAACCGGCTTCTTGGGCTGGGGATGTGGCTCAAGCGGTAGCGCGCTCGCCTGGCATGCGTGCGGCCCGGGTTCGATCCTCAGCACCACATACAAACAAAGATGTTGTGTCCGCCGAGAACTAAAAAATAAATATTAAAATTCTCTCTCTCTCTCTCTCTCTCTCTCCTCACTCTCTCTTAAAAAAAAAAAAAAAAACCGGCTTCTTAAAGGCAGCGCTCAAACTTTTTAGACCTCATTTCCACAAACATGGGTCTGTCTCTAATTCAGACATTTTGCAGACTGAAACCTCTAAAAGCCCCAAAGCATACCTTTAATTCAGTGAAGACAGTATTTTACTTAGACCAAACAGCTAAGTATTCTGTTGCCATGTGCCAAAGGCCTATGACTTTTTAATTTCCTCTTGTCCCTAAGACTTGCAATTTCTGTTTTCACTGGGTCAGTCTTAGAAGGAAGCACATAAAGACCAAAGACCACCGGGCTCCGCTTTGTGGTAGTGGGTAAGCTCACAGGCCAGTCGTCTTCCTCAAATGGCTAAGCTGCCTGGCCTTTGCTCAGAGAAGCCGGCCAATACATTTCCAGCTGGTCATTAACCAGGGCTTAGTCCTAGGAGTCACTTCCCTTCGGGGAAAGGTTGGTAGCTAAGAAAGTCAGTTCTGCCTCTGGAGAAAAACAGAAGTCTCCAGGAAGAACCCCCACATGATGGCCATCATTCTCACAGGCGAGGTGGGAAGATCTGAGATTGCTAAGAGCAGTGACTTCAGAGAGAAGAGTCCTGCTCAGGCACCGGGCAGTCAGAAACAGAGCGGACAAACACCAACAAGAAGTAGTGATAAGACACACTGCCACCACATTAAAAGTCTGGAAGGAAAATAAAAATTTAAAGTCCTTTAAAACAAGGACAAGAACAGCAAAGGTTCCAGTTGGTCTTAGATGAAGCCTGGAGACCAGGAAGCTCAGTTTTCATAGTCTGTGACTCCATTGCTCAGTGACAGATTCCACTCCACACAACCAACCTTTAAATGAAATAAAGATCGTAACATGTTCTAGCTCTAACAGCAAAGAGTCAGACAGCTCTTTTGGGTTTAGAAATTTAGAAGAAATATTCTGTCTAAAATATGCTTTTCCCAGAACAAATGAACAACAAACCATACTTAGAAAGTGGTCTCATGGGAAAGGCCAGAGATTTCCTTTTCTGTAACAGAGCAGTGGCCTCTGCTGACCTTGGAGGTTTGCATCATTTCCTGTCCAGGAGCCGGGGGGGTCTTAGAGGGTTCTCATCTCCTTTCCATGGTTGGTAGGTTAACAGATGGAGAAGCTCAGGGATGGAGAGCAGTCCTGCTTCCCCTGGCTGGTTCATGGCAGATCAAGGCTAGGCCTCGAACACCCTGGCTCCAGTTCAAAGAGAGAAGCATGCTTTACCCAGAAAATAATCACTGGTAAGTCAGACTAAAGGGCAGGTTAGGCTCCATGTAGGAGGGTCTCGATTGTCAATCGTGGTGGCAGGACCTGTCTTACCTGAACTGTCAGTGTTCTGTCAGGGTAGCGGGGATGACAGGAGTGACAACACTGTCATGATGAGTCACAGCAAAGAGGGATCACACCGTCCCACTGTCTGTGCAGTTCAGACTAGTCCCAAGAGGAAGTCTATCCAGCCCTGTCCTTGTGCCCTTTGTTATCCTTTTAATGAGCATATCTATTACCCACATCAAGAGGATTAACTTTCCTCACAGCAGCTACAATAGGGATACAGCACCTTGCTTGGGTTCTGTGCTTGTTTCCTTTGGAAAGAGTTAAAGGGCTGAGCTAGCTGAGTTTCAGGTTCTGAAGGAGGTAAGAAAAGCCTGTTATGCCTCTGTAGAACGATTCGATAGCAGAACCTATACACAGAAATAGAAATAAAATCTATATTCTCTCCGGTTAGAAGGAATTTCCCTCTAAGGTTCAATAACTTTCAGGCAAATGCTGACTGCAGTTTTCAAGAACAGAAGGCTAGGCTAAGGTCTGAGTCTACACACACACATCATCCTGGTGGAAATCACTGGTGGTCTCATGGCATCTGAATTTAAGGAAAGATGGCAATTGTGCCCTTGCTGGGAAGAGGGGCTGACTCAGGGCTCAGAAACTCAGACTTTCACATTTCCTATCCTTCAGTTACACTTGATATTTCGTGCTTACTTTTGCAGTCAGAAGGTAAACGTGGATTAACTGATTAAAAAAAAAAAAGCCACGTTAGCAAAGCAACAATTTCAGGTTAGTAAGTAGCTGCTTAGGTTCTGGAGATTCCATTTTAAGAGCAAAAGAATCCTTTTTCACATTATAATCACATTATCTCTAAACTGGAAAACATTTCACCAGATTTGGTTCAAAGTAAACTAGACGCACTTTAACCTTGAGCAAAGACCAAGGTTAAAGTCAAGATTCAAGGAAACACTGTTGTATTGTGTGGAAAGGTCCAGAAAGGTAGAAAATGGAAAGTAGCTCAGAGGGGACGGGGCGGCTCAGAGGGACAGGGCGGCTCTGGGCTGACCTCACCACCATCCCCCTCCTGGTGGCTGCAGTGGGTCCAAGTCCCAGTGACCAGCAGTATTTGGTCTGGTTTTTCTTTCTAGAATTTTCATTCACTTGTTTGTCTCTTCCACTAGAGATACAGCTCAAATTCATCTTTGTGGAAAACTTTTACACTGTTGGTGGGACTGCAAATTAGTACAACCACTATGGAAATCAGCACAGAGGTTCCTCAATGGGCCAGGCATGGGACCACCATGTGACCCAGCTGTGCCACTTCTAGGTATTTATCCTGAAGAAGTAAAGCCCTCTTACTCCAGTGACACACGCATACCTGTGTTTACAGCAGCACAATTCACAATAGCCGAACTGGAACCAGCTCATTTATCCACTTATGGATAAATAATAAAGAAAATGTGGTATCTAGACACAATGGAGTTTTACTCAGCCACAGAGAAAAATGAAATGTTGGCATCTGCAAGAAAATGGATTATGTTAAGAGAAATAAGTCCAACTCAGAAGGTTAACGGTTGAATGCTTTCTCTCATATGAGAAAACTAGAGAGGAAGAAGGAAAATTGGAGTGGATCTTGTGGAAATCAAAGGGAGATCAGTAGAGGAAAGAGATCAAGGGGAAGGAGAGGGGAGGGAGGGGGAAGGGCTGGGGAGTGATACTGGCCAACTTATATAGTTAATATGTGTGCATGTACAAATATGTAACAACAAATCTTATCAATACGTACAACTATAATGCACCGATATAAAATATGTGAAACAAAATTCACCTCTGCAATCATGGCGCCTGCCTAGCACATGTCTTGGCAGACAACAGCACACAAAGAATATTTGATAAATGGATGGATGAGCAGATGGATGAGTGGGTGTATGTATGTATGGACAGATGACTAGAAAGAGTGAGTGGGCATTTATCCTTGGGTTGTTTTATATTCTTGTCACCTGTTCTATACTCGTTGGGGACTTTTCAGCCTCAAAGTAGATATGAACCCCTTTCACCTATGAGATAGGCAGACTTATGGCATTGCTCTCCTCTGAGGGTGTCCAGCATGTAGGAGGAGTTCAATACACACATGTGCAGAAGTGATAATCTTGGAGAGGTGCTCTGATCTCTAGAGAGCACTTAACAAGCTGAGATCACCAACAGCAGGGTGCTTGGGAGGAACCAGCTCAGCACTGTAGTGGACAGCACCTACAGATGCACATTCCTCTTTGGTATCTGCTCCCCTTCAGGCCCTCCCCCTTCCCCCAGTCTGTTCCAGGCAAACCCCTTCCCCAAACTTCCTCTCTTTGTATCCATGAAGTGCGAGTCAAGTGCCAGCAAATTTGATTTTACTGCTCCACATGAATGCTAGCCAATTTTCCAAGTGGGAACCCTGAAGATAATAATTGAACGTTGTCTTGTCTGGATGCGTCCCCTCTAGTGGTTCCCTGGTGGTAAACCACTGACACAAAAGGATCAGAACAGCAGCCAATGGAGTGCAGTGTGGTGTGTGCTTGGCACTCCCAGGCACTGCTGTGTGCAAGGCCCCACTGGTTTGTATGGAGATGGGTGACATGGGCATAGAGGTCCATATTTTTTCTTGGGCAGTTTGGCTCAGGGAGTATGGTGAGCATAGTCAATGAGCCAATTGGGGCTGGTGACCTGCTCCATGGTTTGGGTCCTTGGCTGACTACTATGTCTGTGTCTGTGGAAGAACATGGTGCTACAGAACTTCAGGTACCACTCCTGCTCTGGGGACACAACCAGCAGAGCCTGTCCTTGGTGAGCAATTTCTGGGCAATCAGAAACAGTCTTGAACTACACACTAACATAAGAAATTCCATCTGAGATGACATGGCTTTGTGTTGTATTTCGCCTTCTAGGAGGGAGCGATCATACTCCATTATTGATGACTCCGGCTACTGCACGGAGAGAAGCTGTGGCTAGTGAATGTGATGGGTGACCCTCCTGCAATGGCTTTGCACTGTGAGAGTAGCTGGAGAGGCCACTCTGTCACGATTACTCACCCATAAGTACCTGCAACACTCACCCACACCCAGCTTCCTCATTTCCTCTGGGCTGATGAAGGAGACAGGAAGGGAAGGAGAGATGACTAGGCCAGCACAGTGAGATCACCGTGAAGCTGGGGTTCTGGCTCTGCATGGTGAAGGTAAAAGCTCCGATTGCATTTTATAGGTTTTCCACTCTCAGGAGGCCAAAGCTGAGGAGTGAGGCCTCCGTCTGAGCCACAGTCTCAACAATCCCACCAGCTGGCTGTCCTCATGTTTTCTGCACAGTGGCAGAGGTGCCCAGGGGATCAACTCCCTCACTGTCAGCCTTGGTCAGTGAGACAATAACCAAGAGCTCAAGAAGGTCTCTGTACAACCTGGGAACATGGGCAGTAGACATCTGTGCCACTGGAGACCCCTAAGACCAGCTTCAGCTGCAAAAGGGCCATGTCCAGAGCTACCATTTGTCTTTCCAGGCTTGTGCCCTATCTGCTAATACAGAATTCCAATTCTCCACAAAAACATCACCTTTCTTTTCCTGACATCCTCAGGGGATGAGTTTCTACACACGGGATTGAATCTGCTGGTATCTCTGCAGTGTGCCCTGGGCACACTGTGCAACATCAGTCCAGTTGTCTCTGTAGGACACCACTGCCTCCCAGAGCCTCTGCCTCACCACCTTGGTCTGCTTATGGGCTCTATGGTTGCCTCTGCCACCACCCACAGGGCAATGGGACCAATGTGTCTGTGCCATGAGCAGGACTTGCTGCATCTAGGTACGAGCTCTCTGTCGGGTCATGCTGTAATAAAATCAGAGGCACTGGCTGGTGCCCTGCTGCCACACTGAATTTTAGTCAGTAATGTTGAATAAGAGCCATCTCCTGTTATGCAGAGATGGGGACATGAAGGCGTGCTCCCAAATAAGTCAATCAGTGACAGGCATCACCAGGTACTGTGAAATGTCTTGCACATTGAGGTTGCTTAGAGTTTACTTAATAACTTTTAAAATGTTACAGAAGATTGTTAAAATTAGAAAAATGGTTTGCCAAATTAAACACAGCTCTAGGTTCATAGATACCATTAAAAATAAGTAACATGTAGAAAGTGAATATGTGTTAGATGGACACACACCTTTTCTGTTATTTATTTCCTTAGAATGGTCACCTGGCAGCATACCTGTGGTGCTTTGGAAACTTCCTGTTGACAGACGCCACCTAGTGGACAGGGAGCAGCTGCTCTAGATCCATTCAATGAACATGCTGACTTAGTGTTTGTGAACAGGGGAACCCAGAGAACACTGGCTCCAGAGAAGTGCGTCCCAACTGGCAACATGTCACGTGGAGGGTTAAGTCATCAACTTTAAGTTGGCTATGGCAGGACACAGGAAAGCAGCAACAGTGCTTCATCTCAGTGCTTCCATCCCTGACACACTGACCAGCTTCCAACCAAGCTCTCCCGCTGACAGGTCTGCATAGGGGCAGGCAGTGGTCATGGTCCACACTGGAGATCACAGCATGCCAGCTGTGGAGCTTCAGAATAACAGCATCTTTACCTCAGAGATTTTATTATCTGTTTTTTTTAAGATGAGATAAATGAAAAATTGAGATGTAACTTGTTTATGGTTACATATCTAATAAGCTTTCAAACCAGTTCAGAGCCAGGGTGGTTCGATTCCCATGTCTGTGGGCTTCTAAAGAACCCTGCTCTTTGGGCTACCCAAGTAAGGATATGCTGGAGGATGCTTCTGGTCCCATGCAGTTTCTACTCTTCCCCCACTCCTCTCCCTCTTTATCCTTCCTTCTCTTCCATCTTCTCTCCTCTCTCTCTCTCCTTTTCCCCCTTCCTCCTTGCCTGCCTCTCCCCTTTTCTTTTGTTGGCGAGGCAAGAGGGCAATAAGATATATACAAGCTGTTCAGCAGTAAGCTTGGATTGGTGAAGATGAGACACTAGGAGTAGGAAAACGTGAATTGCAATGGCCAAGAGTTTGAATCATCAGAAAGTAAAGCACCTGTCCTGGAAGGGTCTTGGAGATACATGGGATTGGGCACATTACAGCAAAGACCAGTATATAGGACTTCTTGCTTGTGAAGCATACAATGAAGAATGTAGAAACATTTCCCTGCGGGAGGATATTTGTCCCTGAGCCTACTTACTCCATCCAGTGTCACCTTTCCAGATCTCTATGGCATGTTCTATGCAATATTAAATTCCATGCATGCACATTTTAAATGCATTGCCTTTGCACTGCTCTTAGAATTGTTTCCCGTGCAAAAATCCCAGCTGAGCACTCCTGTTCTTCCCTGGGAATGGCCTTACTATTTAAACATAGGACTCTTCTGTGGCCCCCAGAGCACAAAAGAGCACAGAGTGGGCCTCCAATGTATTTGTAGAGCTGAATTTTTATTAGGGGGCTTGTTGGGCTCCTAGAGATAGAGTGGACTTACACCATGAGACAGTATTCAATAACTCTTACATTACTCTTTTGAGTTCCCTTCTTCTGAAACAGATGCTTTCCTGCTATCAGGACTACTGGTATATTACAACACCAGGGCTTTCTGAGCTGTAACTAAAGCATTTTTAAATTTCAGCAGGACTGCTACTTTATTTTACTTACTAGACCATATCTAAACACATCTGTGCTTTATGAGAGGTTCACATGCTCCTGACATGCTCTACTGCATGGGAGGACATACTTTCTGAGAAGCAAACTGTACTTGGCAGATGAAGTGCCAGGCAACTGTGGTTACATAAGTGGTAAGTTGTGCTTGGCTAGAGGGCACTGCTGTTTCCCAGACAGGCCTGTGCAATTGGTTCCTAGATGTATTGCCCATGCTTCCCTGGCCAGCAGATTGCCTCTTTCCCTCCTTCTTGCCTGGCCCTCTGATAGCCTTGGTCAGGAGGCCTTGGCCCACTGGACCCTTGATTTACCTGCAGGACAGCCTCTCTGCTTTCCATGGGCGCCACCCACAGGCGGTCCTGAACACCTGCTTAAGCTCCACTTGTTCTGAAATTCTTTCAGGGTGGTCAGTAGCCCTTGGGTCCCATGCATCTAACACAATGCCCTGAAGTCTAAGTAATCAGTACCTAGTTATTGCAAATTACGAATATCCATTTCATATTAAATAAACACTTTAAAAATGATTTGTAGTAGAACAGAGAAGGAGGAATATAAACCCATATTAGCCATTCAGGTTTATTATAGTGTGTGCACATTATTGTAGCTTGAATCTTGCCGTGGTTTATTATGGAAATAAAACTCGTTTTGCTCAATTCAATGGTGAATAAGTACAAGCAGCATGCAAGGTCAACGCACAAGCCGAAGTCCTTAGGACGGGTAGATAGCTGGTTTGCCTTTGAACTCTACCCCTTTTGTTTTTCCTAGAGGAAAAGAGGTAAGACTGCCGCTGGAATTACTTCAGAAGGAGTCCACGTACCGAGGCATAATTCTAGATAAGTCATCCCTATAGTGTTTCTTTAGGCTGCCCTGGATCATGGTGAAATTTCCAAGAGGAAGGAGGCCTTTGAGGGGCGGCAAGTGGGGGTTAAGCAGCGAAGGGAGCCGCTTTCGGTTTTAGGGAAGGTAAAAGACTGAAGATACGCTCACGTGAGCTTTTAGGTAACCCCAATTTCATACTTCGTATCTGATATTTTTCTTTAAAATTTACGCAAAACCTACAGCTTTCCTAGAAAAAGCACTCTTTCAGGAAGACCCGAGGCAGCGATGCGCTGTGCAGGTATCTGTACAGGTGCTGAGCTCCTGCAGTCTCCGCCCTAGGGTCAAGGCTGCATTCCCTTCCTGGAAAGCCAGCTACGGGCTGCTGGGAAGAAGACCTTTCAGCGAGGACGCGAGCAGCAGGTCTTTTAGCGTATCCTTAAATGTTAGTGGAATGAATACACGACGGTCTTTCAAATGCTGATTATGAGGTGACAGGAAGCCCCCAAACTCGGAGAACTCAGGAATTTTATCTTGACACAGGATCGCTGCCCGACGTGTTTTATTACACCCGTTGCCATACATCATGCCCATTTAAAAATAAGATACAAAGGACTGTACGGTGTGTTCACAGAGAAATACGGCGCGGGAGGCCCTGTTTAACTTTACCAGGGCTGTGTCCTGGACGTGCCTGAGCTGCGAGCAGAGAGAACACCTCTCGGGAAGAATTCTGCCTCCTCAACTGGACGCCCGACCCAGGCTGGGCACAGCCCCTGGCTCGGTCGCGGCGAAGCCCGCTAGGACAGGCCTCGGTGGTTGGGGGCAGGTCAGCGGAGACCCGCATCTGCCGCCTCGGCTTCCTGCGGGCAATGACTCCTACGGCACCCTGCGGGCGGCGTCACCTCCAGCCACGCTCGGAAGACTCCCCCGAGGCCGCCAAACTTCCAGCGTCCAGGTCGGGATCCAGCGATGCACACTCATGGTTCCGGCGAGGCTTCCTCGCAGGTGATGCGCGTCTCCTGGGAAAGTAGAAAACGGAAAGTTATTTCCCCGCGGCTAGGCGAAGACCCGCGCCTCTCCCGCTCTCCCGGGGCCGCGCCTTCCCAGCCGACAGGTCCCCGCGCCGCGACTCGCCGCTGGTGCCTGCAACGCAGTGCTTCCGCCTCGCTCCTCCCAGCCCCGGGCGGCGGTGCCGCCTCGGCAAGGGGGCCGGCGCTGGCTTCTACACCGCGGGTCGCTGCGACCCCCCAGCCGTCCCGGGCGGGTGCCGCGCAGGGCCCCCGACTACTTTCGCCCCGGCCGGCGACGCTCAGGCCCCGGGCGCACGATCCGAACGCCGGCGGGCGTTCGTCGCAACTCGGGCAAGAGGGTGAGCACGGCCGGGTCCCGGCCCGCCCTGTCCCTGCGAGGGCGGAGCGGACCGCGGCCTCGGGCGGCCCCTCCCGCCGCCCGCCTGGGAACCGCGCACCGCTGCGGGAGCCGCGGACGGAAGGGCGGCGCGCGCACCCGCGGAGGCGGGGCGAGGTCCCAGCGGCGACCAATAGGAGGCGGCATTCCCGGACGCCGGCCAATGGGAGGCGGCGGGCGGTGCGGGGGCGGTGCCGGGCGGCGGGCGGCGGCGGGAGCCGGCGAGGAGACGGAGCAGGAGCTGGAGCCGGGCAGGAGGACGCAGCGCCGCCGCCCGCGCAGCCAGAGCTCCTGCCTCCGCGGTGCGCCGCCTCCGCCTGAGCGCAGCGCGGAGTCCGGGCCGATGGGCCGCGCGGGTCGGCGGCGGGCGGCGAGGTGGCGGCGCGTCCTGCGCGCGCGGGCCGTAGCGGGTCCGGGGACGGCGGCTCTGAGGTGCGTGGCGAGCTCGGGGACCGTCCCGGGGGAGCCGCCGGCTGGGCGGCGGGCGCGCGCGAGCCGGCGCTGTGTTGGGAGCCGGGGGCCGCGGGTCTCCAGAGCGCCGGGCGACCGGCGAAGGGTCGTGCCCATCGCCGCGCGCGGGCCGGGGCGGATGCGGCGGCGAGGCTGGGCGTGCGGGCCGGCCACCTTGCGGGGTGGGTCCCGGGGCCCGCGGGCCCTTTGTGAGCGCGGGCCCGCGCCCTCCCGCGCCGGCCGGCCCGCGCCCCACTGCGTGCGGGATGTCCCCGCGCGCGCCCTCAGATCAATCTCAGCCGCGCCGCAACCCAGGAATCAATTGCGGCTTATCCTCCCCAGCGAGAGCCTGGAACAAGTTGGCGTTGCCCCCCGGGAGGTATTTGTCATCATTAACCTGCTTCGCCGAGATAATTCAGCCCGGGGGTGACTCCAGCCCGAGTGTGGGAAACGGCGGGCGCGCCGGGCGGGGAACTGTGCTCCCAGGACAAAACGGCACTGTAGACCTGGGGGGCTTTGCTTTGAGTTTGAGAGTTCGCCTTGGTGTGGACAGGGCTGGCTTAGAAAGGAAAACGAACAAACAAAAACCTTGGCGATTTTCATGGGTTTGCTCAGTAAGTTCAAAATAGTCTCACAAATTTTTCTTTTCTTTGCCTCTTTTGTCTGCAGTTTTCATTTCTAAACTTTAACACTAGATGGCTTTCTTATGACAAGCCTTTGGTAAACTGCGCATTTGAGTTGCCTATCTGCAATCTAGATTGTGATTTTTATAGTGTTACAAGTAGTAATGAAAGGAAGAAAATCTCCAGGGTTGTTGACTTTTCTTTATTTTAATATTCTCTTCCCTATAAGAGGTATACAAACCAATATTTTGCAGGCTTGGAAAACTGTCCTTTCATTTCTGGCATTCCCAAAGGTGAATTTCAAAGGAGAACTTGATTACCGTGATTACATATTTAGGAATGTCTTTCGTGTTTTGATTTATTTATGGGGGAATTCAGTTATTGGGTGGGCTTTGTAATTCTGTTTAGATAATGTTTCCTCTTATATGATCTTGCGTTTCATATGTCTCTCTGATAATTCGCGGGAAAGGGCAGTCTTTCTTGAGCTGTGAGCATACACTGCAGGGATTGTTCCTGGAGACCAGCTGATGCATTTGGGAAGAGGTGCAGTTGGAGTGTGTCTGCATGATTCATACCAGGGATTGTGTCGGGCAGCTTCATTTCCTCTCCCCAGATGATGTTGCATCTTCATTTCTGAGCACAAACCTTTTGTGACAGGTACAATTGCCTGTAGTTGACCGGTTTGGCGGCAGCCGTCTCCCAGTTATGCTGTTAAATACTTGATTCTAAAGCAAGGATGCAGCAGCCTGTTTAAATCCTGCCTTGGTAGGCAGACTTATTTATAAGCAGGAGAAATATCTTGAAGTTATCTTTATAGCTGTCATTTATTGTGTGCCTTGCTCAGCGTAAACTATGACACATTGAATTTGTTTGTTCTAAATTAGAGTGTATTCATAAGTAGCTGAAGGAAAAAATAAAAGCTACTGAACAAACATCTGGGAAGTAGGGAGTGAAGTGAAATGAGGAATAGCTTTTTATCAGTACCCACCTGCTGCCTATAGATGGGGTGAGGGGAGTTTGGGCAAGAAGCAGTGCAAGCATTTGGTCCAGAAAATAAAGAGAGGGATACACATGTGGGGTGGAGCTTCTGGCTTTGGAGCAGGGCCTGGGATTTCCCCCAGATGGCTTTTTTCGTAAAATGCTTTCTATGTTTTCAAGTGTTAGGCTTTCTTAAAGAGCTTAAATTTTATTGTTTGTAACTTTTAGCTAATAGTGAAATGATCAGATTATCATGACTTGGCATCTGTGACAGTATGGTAGTTAAAGCTGTATAACATGGGATTCGGAGGTTTCTTATTTTTTTCCCTTGAGGCTGGGGTTCCCTGATACCTGAGCTCAGTCAACAGCTGTCCACCTTGGAATCTATTTATCTGAGGCAAGGGGAGAAGTGGGTTATTAATTTTGAAAATCTGTCCATTTCTGAAAGTGAGGAAATAGTAGCAGGTATCTTGAAGGAGTGATGGTTTGGTAATTAAAACTTTGGACATCAGAATCCTTGACTGCATCATGGAGAAGAACTGCAAGTTCACCTGTGTGCAGCCCCTGCTCCCCAGTCCCAAGGGGTCAATGCCCTGGTTACCTTTTGGAACTGAGGAGTCATTTAGTGTTTGAAGAGCTGACCTTCTTGCAATGGTGCTTTAGGGTTATAAGCTTCCAAAGACGTACTAGGTTGGAAGAAAAGTTAGGCTGTTACTGTTAACTGAAAAGCTTAGCTCTTCTTCTCTGTTTTAAGCCTGAGTAAAGTAGGAAGCAGAGCTCTAAAGAACCCAGAACTGTGGCTCTGCTGCTTCTGTCAACACAGCTGCCTCCCTTTCAGGGTGGGCAGAAGGCACCAGGCAGGGTGGTGGAGGGGTGCCGGGGGAGCAAGCTTCCTCTCTACTGCTTGTCACAGACGAGTTGGGATTAGTTATTTCCACAGTCTCCTTCAGTACCAGAAGTTTAGGTTGCTTTATTGTTTAAAATTATCAGTAATGCAAATGTCAGGCTGGGATAGTTTATGTTTTCCTGATTGTGTCTTTCTTGGTCTTGCACGTTTGTGTTTGAAACCTGTTTTGGGTATTAGCTGCTTGGTTTACCTTGAAGTCAATGATTCAGAACTTTTCTATTCCAGTTGCATTTACCTGTGACCCCTTTTAAGGAGAGGTATCTGTCTGGTAAGAATTTAAATGCCTCACAAGTTCAGGGATAATTTATTTTGATCCTTTCTGAACTTGATTCATAAGCTTTGTTCTGAAGAGCAGAAATCCTGGGATGGGGCCAGGTCTGACCAGCTGTATGGGCCCTCTTTCCTATAAGATGTCGTGTTTAGTGTGATTGGCTTCTTGCTGTATTTATCCCTGTTCGACCTTGCATGGCAACCTGAGTGTTGGGAAGGAAGAGGGTATGCAGTGAGTGTCATTGTCTTAGCATCTCTGGGTCAGAAAGGACCTTAAAGGTTATCTTTTCCTTATTTTACACTTTCTATTTCCATCCTCTTGTAAAATTAAAAAAAAAACCCACAAATTTTAGGGATGGGCATATTTGTCTGCATTTAACATTGCTATAGAAGTATATTGAAATTAATAATAGCAGTTACTCTCATCATCTAAGCATTTCATCAAGATGTATTGATACAACCAAAGGTTGTATATGCTGTCAGACTGCGGGGGGCTCTTCCCATCTGGAGAGAACATCTGTACCCAGCTACCTGCACGCCCATGTGCCCATCCGTTCTCCTGTTGTATGGAGCACTGAGAATGTCCCCAGAGGACCAGGATGTGGAAGTCATGGACAGCCCGGCCCAGCCTTCCTCAATGCCTGAATTCTCTGAGGTGGTCTTCTGGCAGTACCCAGGCATGGCCAGTAAGGGGTGGGAGTGCTACCTTTTAGATGGCCTTTAGAACTAGAAAGGTTTTTGACTTAATGGGATTGACCTAATTCTACCTGTTTATCCACATTTTACTGTCTTGGTGGCCTTTAGAACACATCCTTTTATAGAGGTAGTTTAGTTATGGAACAGTCCCTGTAGGAGCTGGGCCTAGGATCCAGTGCCCCACCTGCCCCTGACCTTTCAGAGTAGAGCAGGAACATCCTTTTTGGCCACCTGCTGCTGTGCTACTGTGTTGCTGTGCTCTGAGTTTGCATTCGCCTCTGGGCTTCTCTGACTTGGTGGCTTTCTGGCCACCAGCCCTATGCTCTTTGTTCCCTACTCCTGCCATGGTGTGCCAGACTTTATTGGGCTTTATTTTGGCTGGTTCCTCCCAGGGTGCTTTGGGAATTTGATCCTGTCACTTAACACCTTTGCCTGTCCTCCCAAAGAAACATGGTGCATGCCTTAGCTCAGTATTGTCCCTTGGGCTGTATCCTGATGAGCCTGGTGAGCTGGCTGAGCACTAGCAGCTGTGTCCCATTAGCCACAGGGCTCCTTCCAGGCTTACCAGGGTCACGCCTGGGCTGGGGGAAGTGCTGCTCCATTGCTCGTGATGGCCACCTTCCGCCTTCCCGCACAGGGTTGTGAAAGCGTGTTCTCAGCTGCTTTGCTGGTTCTGCCTACCAGGTTGCTATGAGGAAGAAGCGAGTCATTCTTAATGTGTCCTTGGTAAGTCAAGCCCTGTTTTGCATATAGTTGGTGATTAGGAAATAATACATGTTTCATGACTGAGTGACTAGAAACTAGGGGGCCCCATGACTTCTGAAGACCTTGGGGGTACCAGAAAGGACATAGGAAAAATGAAGAAGTCTTGAACTTTCTCAGCCCATTTGTCATATCATCCTAGTCATGTAACATGTATAAAACTTAAATGTAGTAAAAATACATATGATTAATAACGAAAATTATAACATAACATAAATTAAAACAGTCACATAGATAAGTCCTTGGTAGTGATCTCCAACCTATTTTAATACACCTGAATTAATTTTGTTGCAACATTTACAGAATAGAATCCTTGGGACTTAATGGGAAAGTTTGCTTCTCAGTGTGGTTACGGTAGTATTTTGAGTTGCTTCCCGACAGGGGGGATGGGAGCCACAGTCTTGTCCTGTTTTCTTGGTGCTTTAGTTTATACACTTTTTTCCATTTCCCAGGTAAATCTGCTTCAGCCGTAGGGCACCTGAAGCTCTGCCATGTGGGTGCTCTACTTTCACCCTTGCTGTTGCTGCCTTTCCTGAGAACGTGGCAGGAGACCAGCAGTCCAAAGGCTGCTGTATGTGTCTTCAGTTACTCTTAAGTTACCCACTAAGTCAAAAAATCTGAATAAACCATCTAAGCAGTTAAAAATTGTTTCTTTGAGAAATGGGAATGTTGGGCAGGCCAAACTGCTGTGTGGGCTGAGAAACTTTTGACTGTTGGCTCTGGTAATCCGTGTCCCCAGCACCGCACTATTCTCACTGTGTCCCCAGGTGTCTTGATGGTTCCTTGTGCAAGCAACAGTGGGATTCCGGTGGCCCAGGAATAGCTCTGGGATGTGGTTCCTGTTTGTACTGAAGGTTCTAATAGTGATGTTAGGAATTACAGTTTGATCCTTCCTGCAGAGGAAATGCTACTGTTTCAGCTGTTTAATGCCTCAATCCAAGGAACAATGGTTGCTTGGAAGTAGGTTCCTGAAGTTTCTTCCTCTGTGCATCCTAGCTGCACAGCCAACTCCCAGATGTCTATACATGTGGGCATATACATGTACAACCTTGAATGTGCACATGTGTGATATACATGTGTGCATATATGTACCTTTTGCCATGCCGAGACATCTTGCGCAAGACAGTGTATATCTCATGAAGAATGAGTAGCAGCGGAGGTGCCCTCTATGTACCTCAGTGTTCATTTGTCATCTCTTGAAATCTGTGGCCCTCACTTGGAGCCGCTGCTCCACCACTCTGCCTGTGGAGCTCCTTCCTGTGTTTGAAGAGTTTCTAGGTGCCTGCAGCCTCTCAGGGGAAGCTCCACTCCTCATGGCCCTGTGATTCGCATTCATTATTTTTCCTAAGGGCCTTTCTGACATTGGCCTGTATTTCCCCAGAACTGTTGTGGTTTACATGGTTTGGGCTTTGATTTGGAGGAGAATGATGTCATGGTGCTACCTCCTTGCCGTGACCAGAGCTGTAGAGTGCTGCAGTTGTGCCCTCATGAATGAGAGGAGCATCTACTTCATCAGGCAGTTTTGTTATTCGAAGGTCATTCTAAGTCATTTGCTTGGAATATTGGGTCTCTCCACCCATTCAACAGTTCTGAAGGCCAAGTGTGAGGAGACTGGTGTTCTGGCTCTGCAGCCTGAGGACCACAGGCTGGGTGGTGCCTGCTCTCCCTTCTGTCTGGCAGGGCTTCCCCTTTACAGGTGCAGAGGCTGCATTTTAAAGGGGAAAGTGGCCCTCTGAACCTTATTAGTTCTTTCAAACCCAGGCCTCTTGATAGCACATCCAGAGCTCCCCACTCTGCCCTGCAGCTGCCTGCAAGAAGGGGGCCCTCAGTTAATTTCTGTGGGAGGGGAAACAGGAGGGCAAGGAGTAGAGCAGGAGTGCACATGTGCAGTGTAGGGGCCCACTCACTATCCCTGGGGATGGCGGGGCTGCCTGTGAGCTGCAGGTTCTGTGTACAGAATGCCTGGTCTGTAAGCCAGTGTGCTGTTATCAGCTGGGAACGCTGTGTTTGGTGGACCCCGAGCCAGGCAGTGCCTTTATTGGGAAGCTGGTGGGCTCTTCTGTGGTCATGCAAAGAACATTTCTTTAGCCTCCCAGTCTTTGCCAAGATTAAAGGAAGTATAAGAGGAAAACAGTTTTTATTTTGCATTTATACTTGGCTAGATTTGCATAATCTTTGTTTAAGCCAATTCAATGTGAATCCCTAAATAAATTTCAGGCATTTAAATATTTAAAAGGATTCATCTACAGTACTTTACTCACCCAAAGAATAAATGCTTTCAACAAAGAAAATAACACCCTTGCAGATGCAGCCCATATAGACTTTGTTCACCTTGTCATTGAATTATAAAACATTAATATCGAAGCTGGATTTGAACACTCACTGAAATGCTTAGTTGGCACTGTGCCAAAACATTGTTCCCCTGGTAGGGAACAGGACAGTTTGTTTAAAACTGGTGTTTTGCCAGCCGGCGTGGCTCTGACGCAATCACTGCTGCGCTCCCACGGATGATTTTAGGGCAGTTAAATCTGGGATGTCTGTTGGCGCTGTCGCAGTGTGTGTGGTTCTGTCAGGCTTTCTAAATTCATCCCTCTGCTTGGCACCACAGCCTGGGTTCTCGGGGAAGTGAGCTGTGGAGCCAGGGGATGTGGACCAGCTGGGCTGTGTGTGAGTGCTGGGAGGTGCCAGGCCAGTCCTCAGTCTCACCGTGGAAGAGACTTTTCTGGGCTTCCTGCTTTCTTGGAGCAGGGATATCTCCGGTTTCCCTTGCTGTTCCTGCCACGATTAGTTTGTTAAAACTGAACCTTAACCTGCTTTTCTGGAGAAGGTGAAATGAAGGAGAAGGATGATAATTAAACATACAAGCAGGCCTCTTCCCTTCAAGCTATGTGGAGCATCATAGAGAAGTGAACTAGAATTTCATGCTGTTGCAGAGGACGGAGGTGGGTGAGGGCTGCTTGGTGGTCTTGTCTAATTTGCTGAGTTTCCTGGACAGCAAGGGTAGTCCACTTTTAAAATGAGGATGGGGTCCCCACAGTCTCCAGGTCATTTTACCCTCTGGCATTCTGCCATGGCTTCTAGGAATCAACTATGTGTTGCAAATGCCTCACTATAAAATCTCAAAACACCACCCTGAATTGAAAATATTATACTGTGTGTAGATTGTCATGGCATCCTAGGGTGTGCTGCCCTGAGGGCAGAGACATTGCTCCATCTCTGTCTCCAGCCCTGGGCAGAGTGGGACACAGTCAGCAAATCAACCAACACCTAAGGACTTCAGGCCTCAAAGGGACCTGTGGGTTCTCCTGTAATGAATCTCCCCATGTTGCGCACTTGGAGAAGAGAATGTGTAACTGTGAGGGCTGTCGCCCGTGGAAGGGCTCTTTAATAGGTGAGTAGCTAGTGCCCACTCAGCTGTGAGTGTCTTGTGTATCAGGAGCAGGTTCCTGTGTAAATGAGAACTGAGGACAGATGGCACCACACTTCTTCTGTTGGACATTCTGGGAGCTAAGAACGGTGGGTGGGTGTGGTCAGGGGTCATTTGAGGGTCGCAGTGGGACTTGGGTTGAGCTCGGGAAATAGTTAGGTCTTGAGTGCTTTCTGGGGTCTTCCTGTCCTCTCCTGGTTCTGTGGGGACCAGCAAGTGCATGCAGGGGTCTCAGTTGCCCATTTAATCCTGGGACTCTCACTCGATCTTGCCTGCTCAAAACCAGACTCTTCTTTTGTCTGGGTAGTTTCAAGGCTCCAGAAAAGGACTTTATTGACAAAAGCAGCAGTCAGGAGAAGCAAGGGGCAGCGTCTCCCAAGAGCTGACGGTCTGCTCTTTCATGGAAAATGGGCAGTCTGATTTTTTTCTTACAATTTGTAAAATGTTATAGAGTGTGTCATAAACCTACAAGAAAAGTTACTCTGGATGCACCTGAGAGATAAGCTGTACTTTGGTATGAAATAACTGAGTCTGTTTCACTTGTTTGTCCAGAGAATCTACACACAGTATAATATTTGTAATTCAGGGTCGTGTTTTGAGATTTTATAGTGAGGCATTTGCAATATATAGTTGATTCCCAGAAGCCATATATTTTAGAGTTATGCCATCAATCAGTTTTAAACTGGCACTTAGAAAAGACAGCTGTGGAAAGTGGCAGTGTCACTGCATCCCACCTGTTGGTGGGCTCTGTGGGCTGTCCTCCAGCTGCCCATGCTGTCCCTTGGTTCATGTCTACTTCTGTGTCCCAGGAAGGAAATGCTGGAGAGATTTGCATCCTCATTTGAAATCCAGAATAGGACATAGCCACACATGCTTTCCCTGGACATCTTGCACAGAGATTTCAAATCTCTCTGTAAGAGAATTGAAAGTATCTTGTGGTGTGGGGACCCACACCCGCCACCCAGCCCCTCTGTGGCTGACACTGGACTCTCTTGTCTCTGCCCATCTCCATCTCCCATTCACCCCGGGGCCCTCTCCTCCTTTAGCTGCATCTCCTCCTAAGTTGCGCACACCACATCAGATCAGCTCATTACAAAGCACTTTGGCACACAGATGGCCAGTGGATTCAATACTTGCATTATTTGAGGTGAAATTTATGGAATGAAATTCACAAATACTTAGTATCAGTTTGGGAATGTTGATAAATCCATACACCCATGTAATCCATACTTTTGCCAGAATATGAAATGTTGATACCACTGCATAAAATTCTCTCCTGCTTCTTCCCAGTCACTTTACTACCCCCATGCCAGGAAATGACTGCTTCTTTTTCTGCCATAGCTAAGAGTTGACCAGGTGAATGAAGATCAACCTAAGTGGGATCCCGCAGTTCGTGCCCTTTTACCCACCAGGTTTGCTTTGCCCTCCACTGATCGCTTGCCCTTTTCGAAGGCTGTGTTGGTTGTCAGATGATTTTGCATATGTCTTGGTGCATTTCTGCTTCCCTTTTCCTGCAGGGATGTGGTATCCCATCTGGTCTGGTCATTTGCCCATGGGGTCCTTCCCACTGAGCTTGGGGTTGGAAGTGCCCACTGTGGGATTGCTGATATGTACTGCAGGCTCACTGTCCTGGGCAGACTTTGCTTTTGGAGATGAGCCCTGCCACAGGAGCTGCTTAATTGTGAGGGCTGCTTGAGAGACAAGGTGAAAAAAATATACCTGTGTTTCTGCAGAGCTGAGGGATCCTTTGTAGCTCAAATGTAGCAGTTATTAAAACAAAGGTTTCCTGAGTTCAGTTTTATGATATGAGGAGATTAGCCAACTAGACCCGAAGAACCAGATTTTAAAGTCTGCACCGAGGGGGTGTTGCCTGGCAAGATAGAATCTGGTTGACTTGTAGGTTTCAGGGCCTCATAGCTGCCCCTTGAGCCCTGTGCTGCTGAGCCTCTGGCGCCCTTAAGCAAACTGGTTTTCATCAGCTGTCCTGGCTGATGGTGGTTCTGCGTGTGCCTTGTGCTGTCAGTGTGGAAAGATTCTTGAGGGGCTGGATTGATAGGGTGATCATCCTCCCTGCTCCAGGGACACTTCTGAATGTAGTGTCAGACAGGACAGAGGCAGGCTTTCTTTTTTTGTTTGTTTGTTTTTTGTTTTTTGGTGATACTTGGGATTGTGGGGATTGAACCCAGGGGTACTTTACCCCTGAGTCATGCCCCAGCCCATTTACTTATTTATTAAAATTTTGAAATGGGGTCTCACTAAATTGCCCAGGCTAGCCTTGAACTTGGTGATCTTCCTATCTCAAACTCCCAAGTTGCTGGAATTTTAGGTGTGTGTCACTGCTCCTGGCTAAGAAGCTGAGGTCTGGCGTGTGGGCACTTCTCTCTGGTTTGATGCTTTCAACCCAGGTCCTTCCATCCACCATCTGTCTCTGTCCCAGAGCTTCATTCCAGCACACTGAGGAGTCTGCAGTGGTGGGCCCAGGAAATGGGTCAGTTGAAGGTTTGGTTCCCTGGGTATACTTCACTTCTGCTCTTTCTCCTAGGGATGACATGTCACCTCTAGTTGCTAGGGAATGCCTTGTAGCTGCCAGCCCTGGGCCTGGGCCTATGGAGTAGCATAGTGTCTTTCGGTTCTGCCCCGCCTGGTGTCTGGCGATGCCTCATTTGATGCTGGTGCTGGTATTTGGGGCTTCGCTGGCACCTGCTTCTGTGGTAGGATGAAATTCCTTGTGACGTGGAGACCCTGGCTTCCGTCCTCTGATGCCAAGGCATAGATGCATTCTGAGAGGATCACAGGGATGCTCCATGGGTATCCGGAGGCCTCTTGCTTCCTCTTCAGGAGCCTCAGTTTCTACACCTGTGAACAGGCAGCCATTGACCGACCCTGTGGTGTCCTGAAGAGGGACAGCTGGGTGGGGCACCTGTCTGCTGGGCACTCAGGTGTGTGCACTTACTTTCTCTTGGAGCAGGTGCGGTTCTGGGGCCTTGGGCTGTGGGGCTAGACGAGATGTTGCTGTCTGGTGATTCTGGATGGAGCAGGTTGTGTGATATTTCTCTAAATTGGTTTTAGCTATTTTTTGTTTTGTGGTTTTTGTTTTTTTGTTTTGTTTTGTTTTGTTTTTTTGCTGTTGGAGGCAGTGGTGCCACCCTCTGCTCTAGACTGTGGTGTGGTTTAGTTCTGGCTAAGGAGACTGAGGTTGCAGACAGGTGCTAGAACTTGGGAGCAATGTCACTGGGGCGTGGGTGGGCATCATCGAGCACCTCATTCCTGGTCAGAGTCGCTTGCTGAGTGGAGTCACAGTGCTTGCTTACAGGTCTCACAGGGGCCTGGGGAGCAGAACCCTCTGGCTTGCATGCTGCTTGGGTGCCTGGGGCCAGGCACTGTTAGGAGCTGGGGTCTGGGAAGCACTTGGCCTGTGATGAGCTCATACCACACTGCTTCCACCTGAAAGGAAGCTCACTGGCTAGCACTTTGAGGGACCCTTGAAGCCAGTTCTAACCCATTGATGTGGCCACTTTGAGGGCCACGTATAGCACATCCTATGTTGGGCTCCAGGACAGCAACATGTGGCCAGTGACCCTAGGTGTCAGGGTGTGGCAATGGGGTGGGGCCACTGTGCTGGTCCTGCATTGAGTCCTAGGTTACTCTGTGGCTTCACAAGGATGTGTGGAGCTGCCAGACCAAAGCATCCGTTCTAGAAGGTCAGGTCTTTTTCCTGGGTGCTGGAGAGAGCAGGCTTTGCTCCTGTGCTCCAGGCTGAGAAGTTGTGTCCAGCTTTGCCCTGAAACTTTTATTCTGATGGTTGGAGTGTTCATGTTCTGGAATGATGATGCACAAAAGAAAACTTGGTGATAGGGCTACATTTGTCACTTCCCACTAAAAATTTGTTTTGAACTCCTGTTTGAAACATGACATTTAAATTTTTCTGAGGTGGAAAGGTGAACGGGCTCTGTCACGGGAGTGCTTGTGTTTGGAGAGCCTGCATAAGGTGTCCATCCCCCTTCTGTTGCTGCTGTCTGCTGGGGTGCACTGCTGGCAGGTGGGGGATGCCAATCTTGCTAATTTTTGCCAGGGACTTAAGCACGGGTGGGTCCGGGGAACCTCCCGCTTGAGGGGAGGATGGCTGAGCAGAGGCACGGTCTTGAGCCTCCTTTGATTTGGTGGCAGTGGCTGTGGGTAAGCAGCTGCAGAGGGGGTGTTTCTGACTCTCTAAGGCAGTTGGGAGTTTCTCACATGACTTGTGGGCAACAAGAGCTGTGGCCCTTGACCGTGTGTGTGGACTCTGAGGGCTGTGACTGTCTCAGCTGGAATGTGAAACTCATGGGTGAGTGGGACTGGCCTGTGGTGTAGGGAGTGATGAAACCACGTGCCCGCTGGAGCCAGGCGCTAGATTCTCCTGTAAGGGTCCTACTCACACCCACCTCTGCCCTGGTAGCGCTGCTCCCTCTGTTGGAGCTTTTATCTTTTTCTGCTTCCACAGGCATTGTGGGCACAGGGTTGGTGGTGTTGATTGGTATGTAGCTGGATGGGGGTGGACGGGAGTCCTGCACCGGGCCAGGTTTCTCAGTCTGTGTCCATGGGAGTGGGAGGTGCAGGAAAGCTGCCAGTGCACTGGTGATTCTAAATGAGGTGCTCTGCCCAGCGCCTTTCTGCTCAGTGCTGTCACTGTTAGACTCAGAACAGAGGCCTGCTGGCTGTGCCTCTGGTCCTGTGGGGATCTGTAGGTTTTTTCATTCAGAGCCTGCCTGGCTGCCTGCAGCTTAGAGATGGGGTGCATTTCATGAGTTTAAAAAGCACATAGCATCTGAAATATCATATTTTGTGCTTCCTAAGCTGAGATGAGCTAACTCACTCATCAGCATTTTTGGCATTAATCAACATTATTGAATTATAACTTAATTGGAAGTTTCCAACAGCCTGATCCTTCTAATCTTGCTTTATAGTAGTATTTCTGTTTCACATTTTTAAATCCTTGCTCTGTTCTTCAAGTTTAAATTCTTGGTGACTTGTGGAATTGTCTGGACACAGTTCTGCATTTGACACCTCGAGAGGCTGCATGGTACACTCTTAGCTTGGGGAAGGTCCTCTGGACCCCATGGGGAACATAGTGCTTTGTGGGGTGCCTGCCATGATGCTCCTGCTCCTTGTGTGAGCTTCTGCAGCTTTGCCACTGTTCCCCTCAGGGTTTGCTTCAGTGTCGTCTAAAGGTCCTATAATGTCAAGGCTCCTCATCTGATTGAGGCCTTAGCTGAGATCACAGCATCAGTTAGAAGTGAGGGTTGAAGCTGCTGAGCTGTCTGCCTGGGTGTTGTGCCCATCCTGTGCCTGTGTTCAGGCCCCTTCCCTGGGCCCTGATGTGACCCAACTGCTGGGGATGGATGTGGGTGTGGTGCCTCCTGTGGCTGGTGTGGGGTGACGGTTGCTGCCCTGCATGTGTGCAGGGCCAGGGGTTGTTTGTGTGCTTGCTTATTCTCTTGTTTTTAGAACTCGGAGGCAGACACTGGCTAACATACAGGTGTTTAGCTGTGTATAGAGTTCTCTCTGAATTCCTTACATCTTCCATTTGAATAAAACGACAGAAATCACTGAGGTGGATCTTCCTGCTCTTGTCCTCTGTGGCCCTGGCCTGAGTCTTGCTGCTGCTTGAGCCCTGGAAGCCTGCTATGTCCAGCCCCTGCTGCCCTCCTGCCTGCACAGAAAGCTCCTCTAGGTCAATGCAGGCTGCAGAACTTCTCTGTGGAAAGGACCTAGGGAGCTTCTCTTTCTCCAATTGCAATCCTGTGCAGGTGGGTCCTTCTGAGAACATAGTGAGGGCTAATTATTAAATAGATACAAGTGATTGGACACATTTCATCACAAGATGGAAATAAGACACACTTATAGCTTTGTTCCTGAAAGTCTGCTCGAGAGAAATGAACTTGGGGACAGCAGCTCCTGTGACTCTCAGTTGCTCTGCAGTTGTAACTAGATTCATGCTGGTAGGAGCTCAGTCCCCACGTGAAGTGCTCTTACCAGGCAGCTATTAAGCAGGTTGGTATTGGAAGGTTTCAGTGTGGGAAGTGGCTTCTTGCTTGGTAGCCAGTCAGGCTTGGTTGACGCACAGCTTTGTGGGGGAATGCGTATCACAGCAGGCACCTGTGATAGACTCTCTCCTAGAAGTGTCCATGGGAACTGAAAGAGATTCTGAAACAGTTCCAGCAAGTTCGTTCTTCATTTAAACTTTTATCTGGAAAACAAACAAACAATGTTGCATTCCTTAACTTACCCTATTCTGTCGGCCAAGTTCCTCTGTCCTTTGAGCATGGTGGAGTCTGGGTGTTGCACTCTTCTGCGTTATAGTTGACAGCTAGCTGTAAAATGTCACCATCATGATGCCATCCTCATGGTTTCAGTCACGTGCTCATCACTCAAGTTCTGCCACATCTGGTCTGGTCTGTGGGTAGTTTGTGTATGAAAATTACCTTTCAGAGGATCAGGATAAAATTTTGGGGCACAAACTACTAAAAGAGGTTACTTTTACCAGCTGCCCCTTTTTAAAAGGGAAGGGTGTGGGTTGCTGTCAGATCATGTGTTGACCTTGTGAAGACTGGCCTATTGCAGACAGTGGGCCAGGAGTTCCTGGGAGGATTTATTTGGGGGCTGTGATTTAGAATGTAGTCATGGTATTTTGGAGCCCCTCTGCCTAGTGACCCCTCTTCCCATGTGAGCCTGCCTGGGTGACTGCTGTCTGCTCTTCATTGGCATGGATGTCTGACCCACGCCTTTCCTTTTCTGGGCATGCTGGTCTGTTCTGGGTGCACATGGAGGAGCGCCTGAAGTTTGTGGAATATGCAGGATGAGCACACAGAGGAAAGCCTTTATTAACTTGAGTTACCTGCTGACACCAAAATGCTAAGTAAGCTGTCTTTGAGGGAGAGGACCACATGCTTGGCTAAACCCATGCCAGGAGGGCGGAGGGAGGGAGTGTGTTGAAATGGGGCACGGGCCCTGTGTTCCAGCCTGTTAATTTGTCTTCTTTTGTTTTGGAGTCATTGCCACATGCAAGTGGCCTGTCCTCTGCAGCAAGCCCCCACTGGACATTGGCCTCCTTGCAAGAAGCTCTGTCTAAATATTCTGTGTTCCCAGCAAGACGTGTGCGATTGCCAGGTCCCTGCACCTGTGCCTGAAGGCCCTTCCAGGACAGGCCGAGAGATCAGAGGAGAAGGGTCAATACTGCTTCCCAGTGCTCCCTGCTTCAGGTATGGCTTCTGCATCTTCTAGGTAGAGCTCTAGTTGTGTGTGGGTTTGTTTACCCCAGTGAAACCACATAAGGATACTCAGCGTAGTGTAGGTTCTAGTGTGAAAAATATTGGCAGTAAAATGGACTTCTGATGTTGTATGTAATCAAGTAATTTAAATCCATTACATATCTTATAAGGCTATTTAATAACGTGGAAAAATGTTTGTAGAATAGTAAGTGAAAAAATTTTCTTACAGAGTAGTATATATCTCAGCTTCCCAGGAAAATCAACAATGCATATGTATTGTTCAGACAAAGATACATTAAAAATTTGTGGTATTACTTACATTTTATGTTGTGTTACATGTGTATAATTATCTTTGTCCTTTTGCACTTGTTTTCCAGTTTTTCTAAAATGAACATACTAATTTTGCAAAAGAAGAAGCATGCTATTAAATTATTTGAATGACTTTTATATTTCTTTAAAAATGATTAATCTATCTCATTATAGTTTCCTGGTTCAATATAAGTTGGGTTGATTTTCTTGTATTATGCAGTCTCCCTTGTGCTATTCTTTTGAGTGTATATAACAGAAGTTTTTAAGGAACGTAATTAGTAAATATTGACTAGCCTTCTACTCCTGAATGTTCTCAGTACCTGTTCTTCACCACGAGAGCATCTGTAGTCTGTTGAGTCTCACATAGGTAGATCTCCTTTGAAAGTCATTTGCTGGTCTTGAATGTTGGACCTTAAGCATCGTGCTTTTCCACCTTCTAACTTCTTTCTTTAAACTTGCTACATGAGAAAGAACATATACACATGTGTAATTTTTAAAACATATTTTTATAAGTTATAGTTGGGCACAATACTTTTATTTTATTTTTTCTATTTTTTATGTGGTGCTGAGGATCGAACCCAGGACCTAGCACGTGCTAGGTGAGCTCTCTATCATTGAGTCACAACCCCAGCCCAAAATGTATAATTTAAAAGCATTGAGATTAATTCCAGGGTATTTTTTAGTACTAAGGAGTAATGTCATAGTTTATTGGTGAGGCACTGAAGGAATTACCACAGCAACGTCATTTAACCCTCACAGTTCCATTCCTGTGATGGGGCCTGTGAAGATCACGGGCAAGGGGAAGTAGTTCCGTGTTGCCACCAAGCGGCAAGAGATTCTTGGCATTTGCTTTAAAAATACCATAGAATCTCTCTGCTTATCATTGGAAGCAGACATACCTTGACTCAGATCATTTTCATGTCTTTTTAGCAGAAAAATTGCCAGCCCTTTGATACTATGCTTTTTGACATTTACATTAAAAATACAAATTAGCTAATTTGTAAGTTATAAGGTCTCAAAAGTAGTTCATTACTCTTTCACGCCTGTTAATGCTTCTATTAAAATTCCGAAATGGCTTATTAAATTAAATGCAGTGTCAAAGGCTAATTGTCTCTCTGTGAATTAGCCTGTGTGACATATGGAAGCGTGATTTAAGAACCGTGTTTGAATACTCTGAAGTCAATTCTTAGCATCAGAGTGCAATGGTTTAGGACAGAAAGCTTTAGTGGATGTTGAAGTCCATTCTCTTGTCGTTGCCAAGGACACCTGTGCATACACACAGTATTGACGTGTTTGCAGTGGTGTGAACCTGGGGTACTGTGTGGCTCAGTGCTGTCGGGCGGCTGGGATAACTGTATCTGGCCCAGCACTCTCTCAGGCAGCAAGCAGTAGGGGCACCCGTCTGTGGGCACACACGGGCAGATGCTGGTGACATGTGTGAGAAGTAGCACTGTGCTGTTGGAGACTCAGAAGTCTCTTCTTATCTTTATAATTTAAACAGCTGCATCCCTGGAGTAGGTATAATCTCAGTGAAATGGGCGCAGGGTTTGGAATACCGTGTTCTGTCAGGTCTTTGGACACCTGCCATGGTTTAGGTACAATGATGACCCAGGAATTATTGAGCTGGGTACCCTCTTGGGCCAGCAGACCCCAGTTTCCACACTGCTGCCTGGAGCTAGAATGTGTGCTGGGAAAGGCAGCCGGGAGGTTCTGGGCCATGCTCACGAAGGTGCTTTTCTGGTGCTCGGCAGAGCAGCTGTGCCGAGGTGCTCCTTTTGTGTGCCACTGAGCGCCTGGTGTGTTCCCAAGAGCCCGCAGGCTCAGGCTGGACCTGGGAGCAGGTGGCCAGGAGGGCACAACTGTGACCACCTAGAAAAGCTGAGCAAATTTTGGTGAACGTTTTAAAGTCAGAAGAATTGTGTTCAAGGAGTGCTGTTCCTCTCGGTGATTCGAGCCAGAGTGCAGGTTGGAGAGGCATGGCTGGGGCGTTCCCTCTTGCTGTGCAGCCTATGGAGGGTGAGGAGCAAGGTCTGCAGATGCCATGTGCCTTTCCTCTGACTGCACTTGATCCCTGCACTGGAATTGGGTCTTCTGCTTGATCGGGGCTGGGAGGGAGCTGCTGTAGCTGACAGGTGGCCAGAGGGCCGGCTGAGGACTCTGATTAGTGGGCTCCTGTCTCGCTGCCTGCTCACTTCCCGTCTGTATGTTGAATGCCTCTTTCTGTTGAATACCTTTACTTAACAGGTGGTCAGAAAAGGGTCACCTGGACTCTTCTGGGGGTTGCAACTGGAGCCCAAAAGAAGAAACTCTTGATGAAGATGTGGTGCAGCCATGCAGCTGCTGCCGGGGCCTAAGGACCCCCTGTGGATCTGCTGTCCCCTGGGGTGGTTGGCATCTGCCAAGGGAGGGCTGGCCCTTAACCTTGCCACTGTGCTCCCAGCACCCCTCCAGCCCCTGTGCTGCCAGCTCACTTCCTGGGCACAGACCCCTCTGTGACCCTTCCCGACTCTGTAGGGCTGTGGCTTGCCTGTACACCCGCCCTCCTTGCCTTCTGCTCCTCTGACCCTCATGTAGCCTCTGTTTTAACACCCCAGTCTTGGCTTTGGTGGCACTTCTCTCGCTGGGTCTCATCCTGCACCTGCTCATTTCTGGCTCTGCTGGGTTCCATGGTCGTCTTTCCCTCTGGATGAACATGTCTTCCTAAGGGGCTTCTTTTGCTGTCTCTGAGGTGATGACCTCGAAATCTTCACTTGGGCGACCTTCTCGTTGCCTCTCAGGTGATGTTGGTTTCAGGAGCTGAGTTCACCCTGGGTCTGCTGCCTACCTACCTCTGCAGACGTCTGCGCCCTGCTCCTACAGTCGTGCTGTCATGGCCAGCCTGGCATGCCCAATTGGAGCCCTTGTCCCCCTGCGCTGTTCCTCCTCCACCGCAGCTCTGCCTGCTCACCTCCCGGCCTCCCCCTGTTGGGACACTGGGACTATCTTGCTGTCCTTCTTGGAATGGAAGTAGCTTTCTAGCCTGGTGTGTGCGAGGGTGGCACCTGTGACCGCTTGCATTCAGGTTGTGCAGTTCCTTGGTCTCAACAGCTATGTCCTGTGTGCTCAGTCCTGTGATGCTGGTGGCTGCCACGTGGACAGCAAATGGGGAGGTTTTTCTGGTGGCACAGGGCTCTGTGTGGATACCCCGCACAGCTGACGTCCATGCTCGGCTTCTCTCTTTGACAGCTTCATCCTGCACATTGCTACACACATGCTTTCTGGGCAAGTCCAGCTCTGCCCTCCCTGCTCAGAGCTGCCCCACTGCTGAGCAAACAGGAACCTCGAGCCCACCACCTCTGCACCCTTCCCCTGCTCAGCATGTCTGCGGGCCACTGCTTCTTCAGGTGCACCTGCGCTTGGTCCTCTGGTGACACATTCTCAGGCCCTGAGACATCTGCATCCTGGCTGGCCTCCCCAGAGGATGCCTTCTCTGCAGGCGTGGTCTCAGATGTTTGTCCTTTGCACTCTGAAATAACATCTTAAATGTCACATACTCCGCACATTTCTGGGGATATGTCACACATCTCACATTTAAGCTGTCTGTTTTTGTTACTAGAGGTAGACAGTAGCAGATATGAGGCTTGGCCTGGTTGGAGTCTGTCTTTCCGTGAGTCCAGAGAACTGATTGTAATGGCTGATTGGAAATGTGCTTGTGGAGGATGTAAATGAGGTTGTGGCTGGGTAGCCCCAGCACGGTGGCAAGACTGCCAGGTGTGTTTAGGAACACTCCGTCATCAGCCCATTGACTTCTTGTGTCCTGAATCCAGAATCCCCACATGGGCTGAGTTTCCCAGGGATTGCCTTTGACACTCAGAGCTGGATTCCAGAGGCCAGGTGGGTCCTGATGGACTTCTTGATGCTTGGCGTTCTCAATTGTCCTGGGCCAGTGACTGGAGGGTTAGGACTGGAATGCTGCAGGGAGGTAGGAGCTGGGGAGAACGGAACCATGGGCAAGACAGGGCTGCTGGGCCAGTTTTTGAAGAGTGGCAAGTGGAGAGTGAGGGTCTGGACACTGATCCCTTGAGCTGTGTGCATGGACCCTGGGGCTTCCGTCCCTTACATGCAGCCTGAAGGACAGGGTGGTCTCTGTCACACAGGTCCCTCAGTGGCACCTGCTGTCCCTTTGCAGTGTCCAGGGAATCGCTCTGGAGCTGCTCTCCCTGTGAGTTGTGTCAAGAGTCTTAAGCTGTGCCTTTGGGAGCAGTGGAAGTACTTGTGTCACAATGCCCAGTGACTGTGTTTACGGAGGCCTGTGTGGTGTTGGCCGTTGTGTAGGATGCGATGAAGGCTGTCTGACCTGGTGGCTGTCTGGTGTCACATCCGTGTCCTCCTGGAGTGGCTGCCATCTCTGCTAGCCTCCTGCCCCCTGCAGAGCGGAGCCATGGTGAGTCATTCACTGCCTGTCAGGGAGACCATGCTGTCTCCACATGCAGGCTCCTTTGTGTGGATCGCCACCTGTGTTAGGAAATTATACACAGGCACTCCTAGGCAAACGCCAAAACGAGAAGCTTCTTTCTGACAACAGATAGGTTCTTGGTCACCCCGAGACGTGGTTCCTCATCTCTGCTCGCTTGAACACACTTCGCAGGCCGTGAGGCTTGCTGAGATGAGGCCTGCTCTCTCACATGGAAGCTCAAAATAGTGAGGATGTGTGAGTCAGATTTTGTTGTTGTGACAAAAACCTGGAAAATAACAACTTGGAGGAAAGAATTGTCCTGGCTCATGTTTCAGGTTTCAGTCCACTGTCCACTGTCAGCTGGCCCTAGGGCAAGAATCTGGGGGAAGGAGGTGGCAGAGGGAAGCTGCTCACTGCATGACAGCCAGGAGCAGAGAGAGGGAGGGGCAGGGACAAGACAGTCTCCAGAGACAGAACCCCAAGGCCCTGTGTCTCCAGTTTCCCCGCCTCCCAGTAGTGCCATAAGTCAGCAAGCCATCAGCCAGGTCGTACTCTCACCATCAGTCACCTCTCAGGGCCCCGCTGTGGACACTGCCTCCCACTTATGAGCCCTCGGGGACCTTCTGGATCCAGACCATGGTGGAAGTTAGAAAGGCTGATTGGACAGTGTTGATCTGGGCTATAGCTTACTAGGGAAGGTAACTGGAAGAAAGCTGATTTCTTGTTTTCAGATGCTGCTTAATAGAGCACAGAAATGTACGTTTGTCACTCTAAACGCTGCCCCTTCTTGGGAAACCCTCAGTGGCCACTGTGTGTATAGCCCCTTCTATGCTGAGCACCCGGTTCTCAGATGTTCCCAGGAGGCAAAGCCTGCAGAGTGGTTCAAGCCTGTGAGAGACAAGCTCATCCATCAAGACCCAGAGAATAGCCTGAGGCAGGAGGCAGCATGGAGCCAGGCTTTCACTGGAGGTCTTGCAAGATAGGGTTTCTGGGGACAGGTGCACCCAGAGCAGTTACAACCAGCGTTCCCCCCACCACCACCATGCACAGGGCCCTCTCCTTTCCTCACTGGCTGAGCACTGTAGGGACACAGTCCTCTCAGATATCCCCTGGTGTTGCTGCTGTCCCCTGCTCGGTTACTTAAAGAAATGTGCCTTTAGCTGTCCCCATCTCCCTTTGACCTCTGGTGGCAGGAGGCCTTGTTGGGGTGAGTGCACTGGTTGGTCAGGTCAGCCGGCCTGCTTGAGCTTCCCTTGCTCCTGTTTGTCAAGGGTCTGTGACCGCCATATGCAGGTGTTAACTGTGGTGACTATTTGTTCCATTTCCCTTTGGCATTTTCTTTTTACATCCCCAGTAATTTTACACTGCAAGCTATAGGCTGAAAATTGAGCACTGGACTTTCCAATTCTCAGAGGGCCCAGGGACCTCTCAAGGAGGACAATCACTGGCATGGGCCGGTTCCAATGGCCAGCTGGACTCTGTGTGCGTGCACGCAGAGCCCAAGGTTTGCTTTCTGATGGTGGGTGCATTAGTCTGAATAGCACTTTGAGAAAGGTATTTCTTGTGTGGGATGGAGAGATGCAAAGCAGACAAGTGACTGGTTTGTTGGATGCTCTTGGGCAAGTGTTCCTGCAGAGCTGACCAAGATTGGCAGTAGTAGTCCTCCTGCTGGTGCTGAGTGGCCTCCTATGGGGAGGCTCAGGCCTTGGCTCAGGGCTGCTAGCACAGATGGATTTTCACAGCCCTACCCAGGGCTGTAGCATGGACCCAGGGGAAGCTGGCCTCTGCTTTCAAGGGGAGTTCTGCCCCAGCATGCAGCTGCATGGGCCTGTGGCTTCCCCCACAGTTTCCCATATTTTGACTTAAGGGTGCAGAACATGATGCAGCTTCCAGCAACAGGTAGGAATTTGCCCCTGGTCACCGTGTCTGCTGCTGGGGCTGGTCAGCTATCAGCACTTTGCTGCCCTGGCCCCCCTGCCCTTGATGGCCTTGGGGAAGACAGTGGTGGAGCAAGCTATTGGATTAGGCCTCATGGCCAAACTCAATATTAACTGTTGATGACCCAGGCAAGGTGGAAGGTAGTCCTAGAAGCTGCTGTACTGAACGTGACCAGCAGCCCCTGCTAACTTTAAAATGTGTAATGAATCTGGAACCTGTTCTGTTACGTTCCAAAGAGTAAAGCATATGCCAGGTGCTGCTACCTAGCATATACTCACTCTTACCAAGGGAAATAGAGTCTTTGGGGCTGATGGACTTGGGTCATCAAGGAGATTGTACACTAAAGGGCCTGGAATTATGATGAAATGGACAGGATAAAATCCCTAGAGTTTGGAAGTTTTATTTGGGGGACTGGCTTCTAGTCAAGTAATAGGGTGGTTTTGTGGGAGGCCCTCCTCGACTGCCGACTCACCATGGCCAGGCCAGGTTGTGGAGTCCACCTGCACCTGTGGCCTATTTTCGTTTGTCAGTCTGGCTCATCAGTCTATACGTGTCCCTAGATTCCTGTGCTGGCTCCTCTCCCCCATGGTGCTGGTGGGGCCCTTGGGAGGGGACTGGATCATGGGGGTGATCAGTGCCCCAAGAGGCCCTACCAGCGTGTGAAGGATTGGTGAGAACATATCTTCTGTGAGCCAGGCATGGGATCTTCCAGCGCCTTGATCTTGGACTTGTCTCCAGAACTTTGAGAGAGAAACTTCTTGTTTGTAGGGAGCCCAGTTTGTTACTTTGCTAAGGCACTGGAGGACTGAGACACTGCCTGTTATAGCTGTGTATTTCCCCACACCTTACGGGTTAATCAAAGGACAATAGGTATTGTTGAGTTTGCTGCCAAACTTTTTTTTTTTTTCCTTGTACTGGGGAATGAACCCAGTGGTGCTTAAGCACTGAGCTACATCCCCACCGCATTTTATTTTTTTATTTAGAGACAGGTTCTCACTAAGTTGCTTAGGGCCTCACTAAGTTGCTGAGGCTGGCTTTGAACTTGTAACCCTCCTGCCTCAGTCTCTGGACTTGCTGGGATTACAGGCGTGTGCCACCATGCTCATGCAAGCTCTTTATTTAAAAATTTTTTAAAAAATTGTTGATCAACCTTTATTTTAATTAAAAATTTTTATTTTTTTTATTTTTATTATTTTTTTGATATTTATTTTTTAGTTTTCGGAGGACACAACATCTTTGTTTGTATGTGGTGCTGAGGATCGCACCCGGGCCACACACATGCCAGGTAAGCGCGCTACCACTTGAGCCACATCCCCAGCCCCCCCAAATTTTTGTTTTTTAAAAATTTATTGTACTTAGTTGTACGCAAACAGAGCACACATTTCAATTCTCTGGTTGTATATGATGTGATGCACCATTCGTGCAATCATACATGTACCTAGGGTAATGGATGAAGTCCATCTTATTCCATCACCTTTCCTATCCCCTAGCCCCTCCCACCCTCCCCTTTGCCCAATCCAAACTTCCTCCATTCTTCTCATGCTCCCCCCGCCCCCATCATAGATCACCATCCACTAATCAGAGAAAACATTCGGCCTTTAGTTTTGGGGGATTGGCTTACTTCGCTTAGCACAGTATTCTCTACCTCCATCCATTTACCTGAAAACGCCATAATCTTATTCTCTTTTAATGCTGAATAATATTCCACTGTGTATATATACCAATGTTTCTTTATCCATTCATCTATTGATGGGCCCCTAGGTTGGTTCCACAGTTTAGTTATTGTGAGTTGAGCTACTATAAACACTACTGTAGCTGCATCACTATAGTATGCTGATTTTAAGTCCTTTGGGTATAGATTGAGTGGGGTAGCTGGGTCAAATGGTGGTTTTATTCCAAGTTTTCTAAGGAATCTCCATACTGCTTTCCAAAGTGGTTGCACCAGTTTGCCGTCCCACCAGCAATGTACGAGTGTACCTTTCCCCCACATCCTCGCCAGCATTTATGGCTTATATTCTTGATGATTGCCATTCTCACTAGGGTGAGATGAAATCTAAGAGTAGGTTTGATTTGCATTTCTCTAATTACTAAAAATGTTGAAAATTTTTTTATATATTTGTTGATTACGTATATATCTTCTTCTGAGAAGTGTCTGCAAGCTCTTTTTTAAAGGAATGCTGATGGTGCAGAGCGTGTTTGTCCTTGGGAGCCAGGCTCTGGTGGCCTGAGAGCAGGCCAGGGTGAGGGCATGGTTCCTGGCAGGCTGTGTGAGGGTCAGGTGCAGGCTGCAGTTCATAGGTGGTGCCTTGCTTTAAGAAGGTGGGGATGTAGAGGCAGCCAAGGCTCCTGTCTTGTGAAAGTGTTCTTTCTGGTGCCTGGGCTCAGCCTGGGGCGCAGGGATTTGTTTGGGGTTCCAGTGCTGACTTTGCTCCAGCGTTGCCCTCCCTGGCCTGGGTCATGGTAGCAGTGGCCTGGCACCCTCATCCCCCTGCGACCCCCAGATCGAGTGTTCTTGCTTCCTTTGGCTGGAGTCTGGGTCTGTGCCAGCAGCAGGGCTGCTGCTGCCGGCTCACCAGCCTCCGCCTCCATGCAGACATTGATGCTTGAGAATATGGTGACCAGTGTGTGGCTTGCCAGAGCATTGTGTTAGGATCCTTCCTAACACTGGGCATTCCTTCAGTGTCTTCTCACCTGTGGGATACAGCAGGGCTGTTCTCCTGGCCACGTGGTGTTGGAGGACTCCTCCAGGGCTGTGTTCTTGGTGTCTGGCGCTGTTTCCTGAGGTGGTGGTGAGCTCAGAATCCACAAGGTGTTCTGGGAAGTGCAGAACCACTCCTGGCCAGCCCCTTGCTCCTGTCCTGTGAGTTCTAGACCTAGTTTTCCTGCCTTTCTGCACCTTCTTTTGTGTCTGCCATCCTCACCCTTGGCTTAAACCTGCCTTGACCTCTGCAAGGACAGCCAGGAAGGCACCCTAGTGAATGGGAATAGCTTGGGAGTGGCCAGGGGAGCCACAGGCTTTCCCAACAGTGGAACTCCCAGGGATGCAGCCATTGTGCCCTGCAGTGTTCTGATTGATTCTGGTCTGGTTAGCCCATTCAGTCCCAGGTTTTCAATTCTGTGACTCTTTTTCAATGAACTCGACCCAGGTGCACTAGAGGTGATGTTGTTTTGATTGGTATTAGTGCTGAAATTGTATTCACATTGTTACATAATTGTGGTACATATTATGCAATTATGTCCTATAGCCTGTATTTAATTTGTGCACTTTTCACATCTGGACAATGGGAAAAAATGGGCTGATGTTTGGTGTACTGGTCCCGTCTGAACCTCTATGCTAGCATTTCAATGATGATTTCCATCTGTTCTTAATGAAACTATTTTTTTTGTTTTCCTTTGAAATTTTAAGGGAATAAAAGCTTAATCTTCACATACTGTCCAGAGTCAGACCTTCCCTTTATATTGAACGTTGAAGACAACTGTCATTCTCTGCACGGTGCCAAGGCTGCGGCCGTAAGGTGGCACCCTATCTGAAGTTGGCGTGCAGTCCTGTGCAGATGGTGGTGTCCTTGGCTGGCCTGATGCTCCCTCCTGGAGCAGGGAGCCACGCAGAGTTAGTCTGGGGACACTGCAGACAGAAGGAAGGTGGAGCCGAAGCCTTAGCAGCAGGGCACTGGCACAGAGAACCTGGGCTTCCAGGTTCTGCCTTATGGAGGCACCCAGGAAGGCCATCTCTTCTTGCTGGGTCTTCAGTGGCCGTCAGGAACCGGGAGCTTTACGCTTTCTCTGACCTCTGGCTTAGTTTCTTGTCATTTAATCAGGCCCTGTATGATCCCTGATTGGAACTAGGAGGAATTAAGGTACACAATGGTGCAGGAGGGGGTGGCAGGGAGACAGAGCTCCAAGCCTCTCCTGGTCCCCACTGGGGTGCATGCTGGCTGCATGGGACAGCTGTAGAGTCTGCCTCCTGGGTGATGTGAGAGTGGCAGAGGTCCTGGGATGGCAGGAAGCACCTCCAGGACTGGCTTGTCTGGACCTTGAGGCTTTTCCTCACTGTGGCTGTGCTTGGCCTCTCCCCAGTGCAGTGAATTCAGGGAACAGAATTTAAAGGTGGTTAGGTGGCTTCAGGTGACTCAGAGGCCAGACTGGGCCCAAGGAAGAGTGTGTTCACTTCAGGAGGCTAGAGTCCTCTGAGTGGTGGTGTTGGGAAGGGGGTCCTGCTGCTTGCTGGAGAGCCGGGGAGGTGGGGGGATGGGCCTGGAAGACCACTGAACTGAGGACGAGGACAGGTGCATAGCTCAGGATGTGTGGCGGGCCTGTGCTCACCACGGCCCTCGGCAGGAGCACCCTGGTGAAAGCTCCCCGAGTCCCTCAGCCCCCCTACTCCTCAGCTGCTTTCCAGCACAGCAAACACCCAGCTCTTAGCCCTGCCTTCTCCTTTCTGTGTTATCAGCCAAGTGGCAGGGTCCTGCTAGGCAGGTCCCCTCTAGGGGGTGGGGCCGAAGGAGTGAGGTCATGGGAAGGCCATGGTGGGGGAAAGGGGGTGGCTGGAGAGGCTGTTCTGGAGGCTGCTCTGGCTGCCCTGTGGGAGTGGGCTGAGGCCCCACCTGCCCTGTGGGTGTGAAGCCTGGTTGGTGCTGGTTCCATCCAGAGGAGTCTGCCCATGGTATGCTCCAGACCAGAAGGCCCTGTGTGAGGCCAGGTGTGTGGCCAGAGGGTAGCCCCCAGGACCTGCTCTGAGGATTTTGCTTGCTTGACACAATGTTTTAAGTGGGTGTCTTTATTTTGTCTTACTCATTGCAGAGAATTTTTATCTTCCCATCTGGTCCAGTGGCATGTTGGGAAGTCCTTGTCACTCTGCTGAACTTCCGAGGTGCCTAGCGGTATACTATAGTCTGTGCAGTGTATGTCCCATCGTTTGAATGAAGCTGTAATAAACCATCTCAGGTAGAGTGTCCTGGAGACAGTGACTCTAGGATGGACCCCGAGGCTCTTTTGCTGTAGAAGGCTCACTTCTTGGTGAGGTGTAGTTTCCAGGTACAGCCTTGAAGGGAGCTCACCTCCAGGGATCCCCGTGGTGTCTCCCCAGTGGTGTCCAGCTGGGATCCTGGAGGCAGGCAGGTGCTCTCAAGGCACTCTCCCAGTTGGGCAAGTGTTTGACTTTGGACTTGAAAGGGCACCTCCTTGCTGTCCTCAGTGCTATGGAGTCTGGTGAAGGCTGGTGCGGTGGCTCTCTCCTTGCTGGACCAGGCCAGGAGTGGCTTTCTCACTCCGCATTGTTGAGTCACACAGCAGAGCAAAGTGTTTCCATTGTTTTCCTCCCATGAACATGGGGACAAAGTGCTCTGAAACCTTGAAGAGTTGGTGCTGGTCCTTGTTTAGGCCTGGTCTTGTGTTTAGTTTCTCAGGGCTCTTTAAGGGAGGTTGGAAAGGTTCTGACAACAATTTTTTTTAATTTATTTTTTTATTAGTTGCTCAAAACATTACAATGATCTTGACATATCATACATTTGATTCAAATGGGGTATGAATTCTTATTTTTCCACGTGTACAGATTGCAGGATCACATTGGTTATACAGCCATGTTTATACATATTGCCATACTAGAGTCTGTTGTATTCTGCTGCCCTTCCTAACCCCCCTCCCCTCCCCTCCCCTCCCTTCCCATTACCTCTCTCTACCCCATCTACTTAACACATTTCTCTCTTTTTTTTCTTCCCCCTCATACCATCTTATATGTAATTTTGTATAACAATGAGGATCTCCTTCCATTTTCCGTGCAATTCCCCTTCTCTCTCCCATTCCCTCCCGACAACAGTGTTTTTTGTTTTTTGTTTAGTTCTAGGAAACTTACCAGTCCATTGAGTTCTGGGTAACTGTGCACTGTCCACATCCTTTTCTTTGACTTTAGGTTTTCCTTAGTCCTCTAGCCCTAGGGTAAGGGTTCAGACTGCCCGTCAGTCAGCTCTTGCTTTCATCTATCCACCAGCCATGTTTATTTAAAGCCAGCAGACAGTGTACAGTGGAACACTCTTTTTAAAGAAGTGAGCATTTTAGGCATCCACAGTTGTGGGCCCAAGTCAAGAACCCTTGGAACGCGAGTGGCAGGTGGCCTACTGGCTGCACCAGCTCATACTTGTTCACCTCTGGAGACAGCGAGAGCCACTGTGTTGGAGAGAGCACTGCTCATGACTCGGTGACTGCTATCTGTGTAGCTTCCCGTTTTAATTCTGACAGTAAGCGTCTGCCAATGTCTGCTAAATATTCCTCCGGCTTGTAGAGGGCCTCAAGTATGCCTGCTGTCAGAGCTGGTGATTTTCTCCCCTCCCCTCCCCTTCCTTCCCCTCCGTTCTCCTCCCCTTCCCTTTCCTTCCCTCCCCTCCCCTCCCCTCCCCTTCCCTTCCCTCCCCCCTCTCCCCTCCCCTCCCTTCCCCTCCCCTCCCCTCCCCTCCCTTCCCTCCCCTCCCCTCCCCTCCCTTCCCTCCCCTCCCCTCCACTTCCCTTCCCCTCCCCTTCCCTTCCCTCCCCCCTCTCCCCTCCCCTCTGCAGTGGTTCATGTTCAGCAGGAAGTCAGTGGGAGCTGGTCTTTCAGCAGTGATGGGGCAGAGGCTTGCTAGGAGCAGTCTGGGAGTGGCCCGCTCCAATGGCCCTTGGGGGCTGGGGCTGCTGCAGTCTTAACTGTGGTTTTGTTTCCTTAAGCAAGAGTCATATTGTGTCTTAGTGAATTAAAGATTAGAACTCAGAAGTGCCTTTAGTTCTTTGTGGGCCAGGTGGGTGGGTGGTGAAGTGGCTGACACCCTTCTCTGGCCAGCGGGGGTTGGGTGTTTGTTAGCAGGAGGGCTGAGGTGCATTTCCCTCCTGTGACTAGCTGCCAGGTATCTTTGGCTCTCTTAGATTGTTCTGCTCTGGCCCTAGCAGGGGACCCAGAGACCTAAGAGAGCCATGCCTGTCAGGAGACCCGAGGAGGGAGTTCCAAGGCCACACAGTGCAGGCCAAGGGGCTCCATGGCCATGCCATTTGAGGCCAGAGGTCAGGTGGAGGCTGCTGAATGGGGCAGCTGGTCTGGGAGCCCCACTGCCCACTGGGGTAGACCAGGGCAGCGTTGGCCACGTGGTAGAGAGCCATTGTGGGAAGAGAGCACATCCCTAGTGAGTAGCCAACCCCATGGGGTAGACTTCAGCCCTAGCCGACCTGGGTGTGTGCGTGCGTGTGTGTGTGAGTGTGTATGTGTATGTGTGTGTGTGTGTGTATGTAAACCTCTGCTCAGAAGTGCAGACAGGTAGGTGGTGTTCAGTTTGGTGGGTAGGTGGAGAATCACACTGAGATGTTTATACCAGGCTGTTGCTGATTTTAAGTCTTTCCATTCACACGCTTTTCTTGTTTCCTCATGCTGTCTGGGCAGATGCCCTCAGGTGGGCTGAGCACCCTGCAGTCCTCCTGTGTGGATGGCCTTCTAGAAGCACCCACTGGAGATGAAGAACGGAGTGTGGCTCTCTGGCCTCCCCCTGCCAGAGCTTCACTGGCCAAGGCTGAACACCTTTTGTGGACAGTGCAAGGACTGGCCAGGCACAGCCCTCCTGCTCGCTGTCTTCTGTGCTCTCTCTGGGTGGGTTTCAGCTCTCTTCTAGGGTGCCCTGTCCAGCCGGCTTCCTTTGTCCAGTGCATGTGGGTGAAGTCACAGTTGGATGTGGCGACTAGCTGGGGGCTACGGGCTGGAGATGTTCCTGCTCATTGAAGACTGCACCTTCTTGGTGGTGGGGCAGACTGAGGAGGAATGCCAGGAGGCACTGTCAATGTGTGGCCCTGCTGTGGGCTAGGCCCAGGTGGTGTGTGTCTGCAGGCCAGGGTCCTCCTCTGGAGTGGGACAGTGGGGCTGAAATTGCATTTGATGTCCACACCACCGTGTCTTTGCTCTGTCCCCTCCTTTTCCAGAAGACAGTGTGCGCAGAGTCCGACTGCCTTTCTCCCCGCAAGCTTCAGCAGTCTGTCTTGCTGAGTTCCAATTCCCCCTTTCTCCTTACCTTTTGAAGGTTTGATTTGTTGTTTTCTCCAAACTCAAGTGGTTTATGAACTAAGTTGAGTTTTATTGACCATCACTGTCTGTTGGTGACACATGCCTTCTGGACACATGGAGCCATTGTTAGAGGAGTTCTTGAGATAGACTGCAAGGTGGCTGCCTGGGAGGCCTCAGGGTGAGGGGGGCTGGGCATGTCTGCTGTGTGCCCCTCAGGTGTCCAGGGATCTTGTTGCCTGAGTGGTGTGGAGGACAGGAGAGTGGACGTGCAGGCTGGGCAGGAGGCGTGGTTGGAGAGGAGAGGTGCGTGGCCACAGGTGTGGAGATTTGCTTCTCTCAGCCCTAGTGCTGCAAGCATGCCACTTCACCAACAGGAGCTCACACCGAACTGTACATCACTACTCAGAATTTCTTTTCAGTGCTGGGTCTGGAGCCCAGGGCCTTGGCCAGGCAAGTGCTTGCCACGGAGCTACATGGCCAGCCCCCAAAACATGGATCCCAAGATGCACATGATAAATGAAGTCCTCGATGGAACCGAGGGAAAGACTTCAGTGGAAAGCACTGAGCCAGGAATCCAGTGGCATGCCCGTCTCTGCTCCTCACTGTGCTGAGCACATTTTAGAGCTCAGGGTCCCACCCTCCGCTCTCCAGCTATTTTGTTTCCCTGGCTGACTCCACAGGCACAAGCGAAGAGACTACAGAAAGACAGCTCCTGTGAGGCAGAGGCCAGCGGGTCTCCCTGGATGAGTGACTGGCAGAAGCTGGTGATTCATCGAGAAGTCTCAGCCTGCATGGCGAAGCATGGGCATGCTCCAGAGGCAGGAGGGGAGCAGTGTAGTGAGTTGGCTGGGGAGGTGACACTGCATGACTGCAGGGTCATGCAGTCAGTTTTGGCCATCTCTAGGAGACTGATGGAGACACAGGTGTCCCAGCAGCTCACCGTTTCCCCTGAGACCTCAGTGAGTGTGTCTCGCCCAGTGGGGAGAAGGTGACTTGGCTCGCCTGCTGCCTGGCGTCACAACACATCTGCTCACCTACGTCCTTGATCCTACAAGTGCCTCTCCATACTCCTCCTCCTCATTGCTCCTGGGAGTTGCCATCAAAGTGTTCCCTTCAGTGGTGTCTGAGATGTTTCGGTCCCAAGCCTGTTTTGAACCCTTAAAAACTACTGGGAACACCAAAGAGTTGTTTTATGTGAATTCTGTCAGATCATGTTAGAATTGAAAAGCTAGTGATTTTAGAAATCATTACTCAACTTAATTTTAAAGTGAAAGTAATATGCTCCTTAGGTATTAATGAATATTTGCGTGGGCCCAAGCAGAAGCACTTGAGAGGTTTGCTGTATTGGGTGCAGATCCCTCATGCCTGGCTCCTAGAAGCAGCTGGGTGCTGGGCTGTGCCTCTGTGTCTGACTCTGGTGTGTGGTCTTGGTTGCCATCCTGTCCAAGAGAACCCTGCCTTGCCTGATCTATAATGGGAAAGGAGGGAGGTTTTAACTTCTTTTCAGGTACTTGGGTCTTCTTGAAAGCCCCTGAAAGGGGGCAGCTCTCTGAGAGGGGGTCAGGTGCAGGTCCTGAAATGCATCTGTCACTCCTTGTTTTGGGCAGTGCTGGGGACAGAACTTAGGGCCTCATCTGTGCGAGGCATCTACCCCTGAGCTCCATCCCCAGTCCCTCTGTGAGCTTTTAAAGCTATTTAACCATGTTCTATGTGTTATTTTGAAAATCAGGCATTGGCCATGTGGAAAATCTACCATATATCAATATATTTACTGGCAATATATTGCCAATCAGAAAAGCCTTAAGTTCAGGGACATCTTGAAGGTCTCAGTGGTTAATACAGGTGTTTGGGAAGTCTGACTTTTGCATGAAAGCATGGATCTTGTTTTCCGTGAAAACAGGCCCACTGGTTCCTCTGAATACAAAGACAGGTGGGTATCATTCTTCAGGTGAAGGTGGTTTTCCGTGAGGAGCAGCCCCTTGGGACGACATCGGTGTGCCACACCAGGGCTCACTGGGTGGCCCTTGTGATGTTCCAGGGCCAAGGCTGTCTACCCAGGCCAGGCAGTGAGATGGCCTTTGTTGTCTTCATTTGTAGCAGTGTGGAGTGAGGCCTTCAGGTTGGCAGGCACACTGTCCTGCTTGGAAGGGCTCCTTGTCCTCTGTCACTGCCCACTTTATGCTGGGGTGCTGGCGTTTTTACCTGCTGTTTCTTTAGCCCGTTTGAGTTATTGTGAAATGAGTTTGACCACAGATCCAGTCCATGAGCCTTGAGGACCCGAGGGTCCATGGTTCATGCCTTTCAAGGGCCATTGCTGTGCGGTGCATAGGAAAGGTGCCCAGTGAACCAGATGGGCCCGGGGTTAGTCCAGCATCCCAGAAGTGGGTTCAGGGCCTGGGTGTGTGCTGTAGGTCTCCACGGCCTTCAGGCCTTCACTGCCAAGGCTCGGGTGCTCAGGCCCCACCGTGGCTGAGGAAGGAAGGCCACAGGTGCGTGGGTGGCTTCATGGTTAGCAAGTCCGGCCACAATGCACAGAGCATACAGGCCCTAGCCAGATGCCTTCTTCAACCTTGGGTTCCCAACCTCCAGAACCAAGAGACAGACAACCCTCTGTTTTTAGATTACAGGGTCTATGGCATTCTGTCATAGCACGCAGCACAGAGTGAGTGTGAGATGGGTGTGAATGTCACCGAGCGTGGAGCCCGTTGGAATGCCCGCCTGTGCCCTGCATACCTGAAGCAGTAAGTCATGAGCCACCTCGGTGGTTAGTGGGCAGCAGGCAGAAAGGCAGTACTTCTTAAGAGCTGGCTTCATGTTATGAATAGGCAGACTCAGGGTCAACTCTTCTGGTATTATAAACATGATACACTGGGAAACATGGGACCAGCCCTCCCATCCCGCTCCTGGGACCTGCTGTCCTCGCCAGATTCCCAGTCCTGTGTCTGTGTTCTTGTACCCAGAGGTTGGTACCAGCTGTATGGTCATTCTCCAGGACCACGGCTGCCACTGGAGCTGTGCAGGTCAGGGCAGTTGGCGGTGCCTGTGTGGCTGCAGCACCCAGAGTCCAGGACCTGCCTGGCTGTTGGCTGGTGCAGAGTGCTGCCTCCTATGTGTCCTGTCTTGGGTGGTTGGAGAAGGGCTGCCTGGAGGGATTCCTCTCTGCTTTTCCTCAAGAGAAGCCTCTGGTGGATGTGAGGGCTGTGACTTTATCTTTGTGTCCAGTTCTATCTTAAGACTTTCAGGATGGCTGTTTGCAGAGAGTTGTCACAGAGTTGATGTCCCTTGCTGTGTTTCCTGTTGCATTTCCTGAGTGACTGCAGGAGGGGATACCTAGGTGGAGGAGATAGATATAAGCCCTGTGCTGCCCTTTCATAGGAATTTCTGTCCTGGGAGTGGTGGCAGCAATAGACTTGTCTGGGTATTGAAGTGAGCTGTCCCTTGGTCGCTGACGTGCCACTGTGGCCCGCATGTCCAGGGGAAGGATGTCTGAGCTCTGTGGCAGGAAGGCAGCGGGAGCTGTGCCCTGTGGCACATTGTGCAGAGATGCAGGCTGACTGTAGGTCTGCAGCAGGTCCCCAGCCTGGAGTCTAGCTCCCCTGAGGTGTTGCTGGGCTGGCTGGTGAAGCCATCAAGTCCTTGATGCCTCCTGTGGGGTTTTTTTTATTTTTCTTTTTGGTTTTGAGTATTAAACCCAGGGGCACTCGACCACTGAACCACATACCCAGCCTTTTTTGTATTTTATTTAGAGACAGGGTCTCATTGAGTTGTTTAGCAGCCTCACTTTTGCTGAGACTGGCTTTGAGCTTGTGATCCTCCACCTCAGCCTCCTCAGCCCCTGTGATTACAGGGGTGCGGCACCGTGCCCGGCACCTCCTGTGGTTTTGAAGTACTCCAGTGCCATTGTCCTGCCTGGAGTTCTGCGAGTTGACATTATTTCTACAGATTGGAGACAGCCCTTTCCAGTCTTGCCTGTCCTGGGGCCAATCCTCCGGGTTGTGAAGGTGTACTATGGTCCCCTGCTTTTGTAGAGGGCTGGCCTGTGCCATGCAGATTACCCCAGCCGGCACACTCCCTCCTGCCCCTCAAGACTAAGGCCTGCTGCCAGGTGAGCCTGCCACCAGCCTCCCTCCTTACACCCTGCAGTGGTCACCTGTCTCTCACTCTGCAATCACAGAGCTTTGGGTGTTGGGCCCTTGTATCCCTTTTTGGATTGGGAAGAAGTTTTGGAGCGGGGAGGAGGAGGACAGTAGAAGGAAATTTTTCTTCAGTTGGTTCCCTTCCCTTTCCTCAGTAGCAGAGTGGACTCAGCAGATGGTGTTGGTGGACAGTCCTCCATGGGTCTGGTGTTGGTGAGGATGTGGCAGAGCTGTGCCTCCTGACTGCAGTGGAAACTCGTGTGGGTGGGGGCGATTGTGCTTTCATGACACTTCAGTGGGTCAGTGGATTCTGTGTTTTTTCCCTCAAATTGCACATTGGTTTCAGAAGTCAGCCTCATTTTCCACTTTGATGGATGTGAAGCCTGCATCTTGACCCCAGAGAGTAAATGCTTGTGAGACCTGCCCTTCCTCTAGGGGGCACTCCATGTGCATCAGAGGGGTACTCACCATTCCTTGTTCTCTTCTACCAGTAGCCAGCCTGCAAGGGACTGGTCTACACTGATTCGTTTTCCTTTCTCTTGACTACCTGGTTCTCATGGCTGCTCATGGGTCTGTATAAATAGGCAGTGAAGCACGAGTAAGAAACTCCCTCCCATTTGGTGTCAAAAAGCAGCACTCTAAGAAAGTTCCAGGTGGAGGCATCTGTACCTTTGACAAGCTCCTACAGTCACTTGAATTGGCCTTTCTTGGTTTACTGTGGATTCTATCAACCTATCCTGGAAATGGAGAAGGGACTGGCATTTCACTAGTGTTGTCTTCCCTCAGTGACATACTGAGCATGCTTGGGTTCATACTGCAGGATCCCCAGGAGAAACGTTCTAAGTTGGAACTTGGCTCCGCCCCTGTGGAGCCTGCAGGACACCAGGTTCTCCTTGCGCTCTATTTGATTGGGGCAGCCCGAGGGTTGCAGGTCAGCACTCTGTTAATAAGTGATCCTTGCTTCTCTTTAGTGTTTTGCTTGTCTGGAAGCAGGGGATGAGGGCACTAGCAGACTATGATGGAAAGTCATGGGGCATCAGCTATGCATGCAACATAATGTCCCTCTTTTTTTCTGGTTGAGGTTCTCAACAGAACTTCATGATAGACGTCTTACTTCATGATGGACATCTTTAGCTAGGGAGATTGTTCCTGCTTCCCATTGCTAGATGGTGCCAGTATTTGTAATGTTTCACCATCGGGTGGAAGGAGGAGTGTTCACCACGCATGTCCAGGCCCTGGCTGCTCCACCCCTGCCTCAGCCAGCGTGAGAACAAGAGAGCGGGACAGAGCCAGGCAGAGTTGCAGAGGGCTGGAGAGGGCACGCACCTTGGTTGTTGTGCCTGGAAGTACGGGCTCTGCAGACAATGAAAGGCAGAGCTCATCAGCTGGAGTGGAGCAGGAACACATCAGTTCTCCCACAGGCTTCTGTATCTGTCTTGTTTGTGGGAAACACTGAAAGAGCCAGATACTCTCACAAGTTCAGGGAGCATCTAGGCCATCCCAGGAGGATGACGATTTAGTTATTTACTCCTAAAAATTCAGAGGAGAGCTGCTGCAATGAGTTTCTGGAGGAAGGTGAAGGTGCATGCAGGAGCTCACCTGCATGCCATCCACTGCCCTCGAGGGCCTGGTCCACCATGACCTCAGTCACACCTGCAGACACACATTGGAACAGTGCTGCAGAGGTGGGGAGGGAGAGGTTGGCAGTGTTCTGGAGGCAGTGGAGAGTGGGCCATCTCATCCCAGAATCTCTTTTTTTTTATTATTATTTTTTATTGATTATTTAAAGCATTACATAGCTCATGATATATCATCTTTCATACATTTGACTTAAATTGTGTTTTGAACTCCCATTTTCACCCCAAATACAGATTGCAGAATCACATCTGTTACATATTCACATTTTTACATAATGCCATATTAGTGACTGTTGTATTCTGCTACCTTTCCTATCCCCTACTATCCCCCCTCCCCTCCCCTCCCCTCCCATCTTCCCTCTCTACCTCCCCTGCTGTTGTTCAATTCTCTCCCTTTTTTCCCCTCCCCCTTGCCCCTCATAACCTCTTATAATTTTATGTATCATTGAAGGTCTCCTACTATTTCCATGTGCTTTCCCTTCTCTCTCCGTTTCTCTCCCCCCATTCGTCTTTGTTTACTGTAGTCTTTTCCTCATGCTCTTCCTTCCTGTTCTGTTCTTAGTTGTTCTCTTTATATCAAAGCAGACATTTGGCATTTGTTTTTTAGGGCTTGGCTAGCTTCGCTTAGCATAATCTGCTTTAATGCCATCCATTTCCCTGCAAATTCTATGATTTTGTCATTTCTTAGTGCTGCATAATACTCCATTGTGTATAGATGCCACATTTTTTTTATCCATTCATCTATTGAGGGGCATCTAGATTGGTTCCACAGTCTAGCTATTGTGAATTGTGCCGCTATAATCATTGATGCAGCTGTATCCCTATAGAGCGCTTTTTTAAGGTCCTCAGGGAATAGTCCGAGAAGTGCGATAGCTGGGTCAAATGGTGGATCCATTCCCAGCTTTCCCAGGAATCTCCATACTGCTTTCCAAATTGGCCTCACCATTTTGCAGCCCCACCAGCAGTGTACAAGTGTACCCTTTTCCCCACATCCCCGCCAACACTTATTGTTGTTTGACTTCATAATGGCTGCCAATCTTACTGGAGTGAGATGGTATCTTAGGGTGGTTTTGATTTGCATTTCTCTGATTGCTAGAGATGGTGAGCATTTTTTCATGTACTTGTTGATTGATTGTATGACCTCCTCTGAGAAGTGTCTGTTCAGGTCCTTGGCCCATTTGTTAATTGGGTTATTTGTTATCTTATTGTTTAATTTTTTGAGTTCTTTGTACATTCTGGATATTAGGGCTCTGAGGTGTGAGGGGTAAAAATTTGTTCCCAGGATGTAGGCTCTCTATTTACCTCTTTTATTGTTTCTCTTGCTGAGAAAAAACTTTTTAGTTTAAGTAAGTCCCATTTGTTTATTCTTGTTATTAACTCTTGGGCTATGGGTGTCCTATTAAGGAATTTGGAGCCCGACCCCACAATATGTAGATCGTAGCCAACTTTTTCTTCTATCAGACGCAGTGTCTCTGATTTGATATCTAGCTCCCTGATCCATTTTGAGTTAATTTTTGTGGATGGCGAGAGAAAGGGATTCAATTTCATTTTGTTGCATATGGATTTCCAATTTTCCCAGCACCATTTGTTGAAGATGCTATCCTTCCTCCATTGCATGCTTTTAGCCCCTTTATCAAATATAAGATAGTTGTAACTTTGTGGATTAGTCTCTGTGTCTTCTATTCTGTACCATTGGTCCACCTGCCTGTTTTGGTACCAGTACCATGCTGTTTTTGTTACTATTGCTTTGTAGTACAGTTTGACCTCTGGTATCGCTATACCTCCAGATTCACACTTCCTGCTTAGAATTGCTTTTGCTATTCTGGGTCTTTTGTTTTTCCATATGAATTTCATGATTGCTTTGTCTATTTCTAGAAGAAATGCCATTGGGATTTTGATTGGCATCGCATTAAACCTGTAGAGAACTTTGGGTAATATCGCCATTTTGATGATGTTAGTTCTGCCTATCCATGAATAGGGTACATTTTTCCATCTTCTGAGATCTTCTTCTATCTCTCTCTTTAGGGTTCTGTAGTTTTCATTGTATAAATCTTTCACCTCTTTTGTTAGGTTGATTCCCAAGTATCTTATTTTCTTTGAGGATATTGTGAATGGAGTGGTTTTCCTTATTTCCATTTCAGAGGTTTTGTTGCTAATATACAGGAATGCCTTTGATTTATGCGTGTTGATTTTATAACCTGCCACTTTGCTGAATTCATTTATTAACTCTAGCAGCTTCTTTGTAGACTCTTTTGGGTCTGTTAAGTATATTATCATGTCATCCGCAAATAGCGATAGTTTAATTTCTTCTTTTCCTATTTTTATGCCTTTAATTTCTTTTGTCTGTCTAATTGCTCTGGCTAGTACTTCGAGAACTAAATTGAATAGAAGTGGTGATAGAGGGCATCCCTGTCTTGTTCCAGATTTTAGAGGAAATGCCTTCAGTTTTTCTCCGTTTAGGATGATGCTAGCCTGAGGTTTAGCATATATAGCTTTTACAATGTTGAGGTAAGTTCCTGTTATCCCTAGTTTTTCTAGTGTTTTGAACATAAAGGGATGCTGTACTTTGTCAAATGCTTTTTCTGCATCCATCGAGATGATCATGTGGTTCTTGTCTTTAAGTCTATTGATGTGGTGAATAGCATTTATTGATTTCCGTATATTGAACCATCCTTGCATCCCAGGAATGAATCCTACTTGATCATGGTGCACAAGTTTTCTGATATGTTTTTGTATTCGATTTGCCAGAATTTTATTGAGAATTTTTGCATCCAAGTTCATTAGAGATATTGGTCTGTAGTTTTCTTTCTTTGAAGTATCTTTGTCTGGTTTTGGGATCAAAGTGATGTTGGCCTCATAGAATGAATTTGGAAGAGCTCCTTCTTTTTTTATTTCTTGAAATAGCTTGAAAAGTATTGGTATTAATTCTTCTTTGAAGGTTTTGTAGAACTCCGCTGTATACCCATCCGGTCCAGGGCTTTTCTTGGTTGGTAGTCTTTTGATGGCTTCTTCTATTTCTTCTTTTGTTATTGGTCTGTTTAAATTGTGTGTGTCTTCCTGTCTCAATCTGGGCAAATCATATGCCTTAAGAAATTTATCGATATCTTCATTATCTTCTATTTTATTGGAATATAGGGTTTCAAAATACTTTCTAATTATCTTCTGTATTTCTGTAGTGTCTGTTGTGATATTGCATTTTTCATCCCGTATATTAGTAATTTGAGTTCTCTCTCTTCTTCTTTTCGTTAGCATGGCTAAGGGCTTGTCTATCTTATTTATTTTTTCAAAGAACCAACTTTTAGTTTTATCAATTTTTTCAATGGTTTCTTTTGTTTCAATTTCATTGATTTCTGCTCTAATTTTAATTATTTCTTGTCTTCTACTACATTTGCTGTTGTTTTGCTCTTCCTTTTCTAGGTTTTTGAAGTGTTGCGTGAGTTCATTTATTTGTTGGTTTTTTCTTTTTTTGAGGTAAGAACTCCAAGAAATGAATTTCCCTCTTAAAACTGCTTTCATTGTGTCCCATAGATTCCGGTATGTTGTGTCTGTGTTATCATTTGATTCTAAGAATTTTTTCATCTCCTCCTTTATGTCTTCTATAACCCATTGATCATTCAATAACATATTGTTCATTTTCCATGTGATGTAGGATTTTTCCTTCCTTCTTTTATCATTGATTTCTAATTTCATTCCATTATGATCAGATATGGTGCATGGTATTATCTCCATGCCTTTATATTTACTAAGAGTTGCCTTATGGCATAATATATGGTCTATCTTTGAGTAGGATCCATGTGCTGCTGAGAAGAACGTGTATCCACTTGATGATGGTTGATATATTCTATATATGTCGGTTAAGTCTAGGTTATTGATTGTGCTGTTGAGTTCTGTAGTTTCTTTATTCAGCTTTTGTCTAGAGGATCTAATGGCGAGAGCGGTGTGTTGAAGTCACCCATAATTATTGTGTTGTGGTCTATTTGACTCTTGAACTTGAGGAGAGTTTGTTTTATGAACGTTGCAGCTCCATTGTTTGGTGCATACAAATCGATGATTGTTATGTCTTGTTGGTGGATGGTTCCTTTTAATAGTATATAGTGACCTTCTTTATCCTTCTTGATTAACTTAGGTTTGAAGTTGATTTTATTCGATATGAGTATGGCCACTCCTGCTTGCTTCCGAGGGCCATGTGAGTGGTATGATTTTTCCCAACCTTTTACCTTCAGCCTGTGTATGTCTTTTCCTATCATATGAGTCTCCTGAAGGCAGCATATTGTTGGATTTGTTTTTTTGATCCAGGTTACTAGCCTATGTCTCTTGATTGGTGAGTTTAGGCCATTAACATTTAAGGTTACAATTGAGATATGATTTGTACTTCCAGTCATGCTTCTTTATTTATTTATTTTAGTTTGGCTAGTTTTGCTTTTTGGTTATTTTCCTCCCCCTTTACTGAGATACCTCCTGCTGTTAGTTTTGGGCACTATTTTTCAATTCCTCTTCTTGTAGTGTTTTGTTCAAAATGCTTTGCAGAGCTGGTTTTCTTGCTGCAAATTCTTTTAGCTTTTGTTTATCGTGAAAGATTTTAATTTCATTGTCAAATTTGAAGCTCAATTTTGCTGGATATAGTATTCTTGGTTGGAATCCATTATTTTTCAGCGTTTGAAATACATTATTCCAGGATCTTCTCGCTTTCAAAGTTTGTGATGAGAAATCGGTCGTTAACCTAATTGGTTTACCCCTGAATGTAATCTGCCTCTTTTCTCTCGTAGCTTTTAATATTCTCTCCTTGTTCTGTACGTTGGCTATCTTCATAATTATATGTCTTGGAGTTGGTCTATTATGGTTTTGAATGTTTGGGGTCCTGTAGGCTTCCAGGATTTGGCAATCCATTCCATCTTTCATCTCTGGGAAGTTTTCTAGAATTATTTCATTTAATATGCTGTCCATTCCTTTGGTTTGAATCTCTGTGCCTTCTTCTATCCCTATGACTCTCAGATTTGGTTTTTTTATGACATCCCATATCTCTTGAATAGATTGCTCGTGGGATTTAAGCATCTTTTCTGTGTTGACTATATTCTTTTCAAGTTGATAAACCTTGTCTTCATTATCTGATGTTCTGACTTCTACTTGATCAAGTCTATTTGTAATATTCTCGTTTGAGTTTTTAAATTGGTTTATAGTTTCCTGCAATTCTAGGATTATTGTTTGATTTTTTTTTAAGATCTCTATCTCCTGGTAGAGCTCGTTCTTTGCCATTTGAATTTGTTTGTTTAATTCATTTTCAAAATATACTTTTATTTCTTGGACTTGCTGTCTCATGTCTTCTCTAATATTTCTTTCCATTCGAGTTAGGTATGCCTTGAGTTCTTTCCCTATCCCTGTTTCTGATGTTTCTATGTCCTCCTGTAGAATTGAGTTGTCTTTCATTGTTTGTAATCCTTTTTTCCCTTGTTTTCTCATGTTGTCCACGTTACTTTCCAGCTCTTTTTGATTGTCGTGTTTCTGCTCTCTTCTATAGATTTGTTTTGTTTCTGTATTACTCTGATGTCTCTCCTTTGTGTTGTTAAACTATGCCTGCTAACGTGGATTCCGCTGGGAAGGAATTCCGACGTCCGAGCTCCAGTGACGACACTACTCTGCTATCACGGGCCCCAGTCTCCTTGCCGGGGTGCCCTAATGGGGGGGTGTGACTGGACTGTCTCTGTTTGGTTTCAGCTCCCGGTCGCGACAGGCGGGCAGTCTCCAGTCGCCCAGTATCACAGGCCGCGGGCAGGTGATCAGTCGCCAGCAGGTGGGCGTTCTCCTACTGCCCAGTTACGCGGGCAGTGGGTGAACTGTCGCCGGCGGGCCTGCAGTTTACAGCTGCCCAGTCGCGAGGGCCTTGCCTCTAGTCTCCTGGTTTCTCCTGCTAGTCTTGGTTTCTCCTGTTTTGTTGTTGCAACCTGTCGGAGAGTGGCGGTGGATACTTCAGCTCTCCAAGATGGTGGCCGCTGGTTGCCTTAGTGGAGTGTCCCTTGTGGGTGATGGGACTGTACCGCTTCCTTCCCCGTCTGCAATCCCGAACTCAGCCCGGGGGTCAGTGCGGGCTTGGCTGGTGGGATACCACCGTGTCGCAGCCACTTATCTCCCTGCTTACTAGTTAATCCCGTCTCTGCGGCGCCACGCCTTCTGTAGCCGCGGGGCAGGCCGCGCGAATCAAACAGCCTGGATCTCCGGGGTCACACCGTTGGCTTTTGGGATCCCCGGCACTCTATGGTTTTGATTTTTTCTGCTTGCCCCTCCCCCAGCGCTGGCTAGACAGGTTTTGTCTTGGCTGCTGATGGGAGGGGGGTGTTGAAGGTCAGGTGCCTCTAGCTCTCCTTTAGTCTTTATGCAGGCTCACTGTGATACTCCCTCCCCCAGAAAGTCTAGGAGAGATTTTATGCGAAATCCCCCTATGTATGGGGGCTGAACTGAGTGACACACACCTGTTTTGTTGTTGCAATCTGTGGGAGAGTGGCGGTGGATACTTCAGCTCTCCAAGATGGTGGCCGCTGGTTGCCTTAGCGGAGTGTCCCTTGTGGGTGATGGGACTGTACCACTTCCTTCCCCGTCTGCAATCCCGAACTCAGCCCGGGGGTCAGTGCGGGCTTGGCTGGTGGGATACCACCATCCCAGAATCTCTTTACGGGCTCTCCCTGAGTGTTGGAGGAGGCTTGGCAGGTGGTGAGGGCCGGCGAGGCTGGGAGGGATGCCGGCATCTAGGGTTCTGGGAGCTCCTGGTGTAATCTTGGTCTCCCAACCCCCCAGGACTCAGAAGTCCCTCCCGAGTACAAGGAGCAGGAGGTGGGGACGGGCAAGCAGGAGCCCCTGCAGGTGTGTTCCCTTCACTGCTGGCAGGAGTGCCCTGCGACTTCACCTGGTAAGCTGTGGCCAGAGGGGGGGTGAAGTAAGTGGAGGCTGGAGGGGCTTGGGCTCTGTGGGAGTGCACTGTGCCTGGCCTCTGGACACACAGGCAGGGGGTTGGCAGTTCCCTGTGCTTCAGCCATCTGGTCCCTCCTGGAGGCAATGCCTGGCGCTGGCAGCAGAGGAGGCTGACTGTGCTCCCTGTCCTTCTCGGATTCTGTCCCTGGGAACCAGCCCTCGCCCTGTCCTCCTTCCTGACTAGCCCTCATGCCCTACCCTGTCCTGCTCAGGAACCAGCCCTCATGCCCCTTCTCCCCACCACACTCCTTTGGAAACCTGTGTCAGGTCTTCCTGAGAACTGAGCACAGGTTGGACCTCAGACCTAGGCCAGATCCCGAGGCCACTTGGGCAGAGAGGGGTAGGGTACTCAGAGGGGAGTGCCACGAAGGAGAGGCTTGCAGAGGCCTGGGCCTTGGTTGGTGACCGCCTGTGCTATGGGAAAGAGGCCCTTGAAGTAGCCCATAGCATCAGAGACCCTGGTTTGTGCTGAGTGTCTGCAGCTGTTGGTGACTGTGGGGTGAGTGGTCAGTGTGTTGAATGTTGTGCCCTTGACAATGCCCTGGCATCCAGAGTGCATTTCTGGGAGTGAATGGCATAGTCTGACTTGGTCTCCCAACTCCCCAGGACCCAATAAGTCCCTCCCGGGTATGAACCTCAACTCCAGTAAGGAAGGTTCCTTCATATTCTGGAGTGTCTCCGGGGGCCCTGGGCCCGTGGTGGCATCCAGCTGTGGGCCTGGAGAAGATGCCTGGGCTCTGCTGCTACCTCTGGCTTCAGCTGTCTGTCAGGATGGGGTGGGGTTTGCCACAGTTCACAGGGCCACACACAGGAACAAGGAATGAATCAGTACTTCTGACTTCACTCTTGGGAATCTCACTATTTTGAAATTTATAAAATAAAAAATATACACAGCCGGGCACAGTGGCGCACACCTGTAATCCCAGCAGCTTGGGAGGCTGAGATAGGAGAATCACAAGTTCAAAGCCAGCGTGAGCAATGGCAAGGTACTTAGCAGCTCAGTGAGACGCTCTCTCTAAATAAAATACAAAATAGAGCTGGGGATGTGGCTCAGTGGCCGAGTGCTCCTGAGTTTAATCCCTGGTACCAACAAACAAACAAAAACCTCCAAACAGATAGAGCCTTCCGTTGGTGCTGCTTGCCCTGAATACCAGGACGCCCAGCTCACCAATTGAGGAAGGAGCAGCTAGTGGGGATGTTTTCGTTCCTCTCAGAGGGAAGACGGTGTCCCCTGCACTTTCCCAGAGCTGCCTCCACTTGGAAAGCAGCTGAGAACTTGTTGGAATGGAGGTGGGCCAGACCTGTGTGCACACCTGGTTTCCTCAAGGAGCTTCCTCGGGGTGTGAAGAGCTGCCGCAGTGCAGACCTAGGATGGGGACCTCCTGCCCCCAGGTGTGCCTCGAATTTCATGCACGAGGGAGATTGTTTGAGAAGACTTTGCTAAAACTTGCTTTCCCTCTCTTAAGGCAAGCACTGTAAAGTGCAACAGCCAGAGCCTTGGGGCACCACCTGCCCAGGAAGAAGTGAAGCCAAGCTCCAGGGCCTGCTGCTGCTGGAGAACCGAGCCTTCCTCTCCTACCAGCAGACAAGAGCAGCCAGTTGTTGGGTGGGCCCGGTTATTTGCAGGACGTTTGCCGTATGGCAGGCAGGAACAGTGGCTTCACAGACCTTGTCCATCATACAGGGACTTTGCAGCAGGTCCATCCAGGGAGCACCACGTCAGACAGCAGTCAGCAGACCCACTGCGCAGGAGGGAGAGTGCTCAGGACTGACTTGGGACTCACAGGAGGGTTTGGGGTATGCCAGTGTGTGAAGTAGGGAGGACAGAAGCTTCTCTTGGGGAGAAGCAGGGACTCGGAGCTGAGTCCTCGTGCTTTGAGGACCATGGTGGTTCTCTTTTAATGACTGGCAGGCCCAGCTTGGTTGCCTCTCTCCTGAGGCTGCCCAGGCAACTCCTGTCTTGCAGTGCCTGGTGCCCTGGCCTGTCCTTGGGCAGGGACTGTCATGTGCACATGGTGCCTCTGTCCTGGCAGCTGAAGTCCAGGAAACAGACAGTGAGCCCTCGCTGGGTGGATGGCCACTAGAGGCATGTGCTGCCTGAGTGGCGACAGGAAGGGAGGTTGGGGCCAGGACGTGGATATCCAGGGCTACCTCCTTTCTGGATTGCAGTAGGTGGCAGTGTTGGGGACTCCCAGATGAACACTGCTATGCTGTTTCTGTTGACACGGTGGTGAGTGTGCCACACCATCCTTGTAGAACGGACATTCTGTGGTGGCAGGTGGCTCTCCAGCCCCTCCCCAGTCCTGGTAGCACTGGTGCACTTTCTGTCCCTGTAATGGACTCTGGGAGCCTGAGGCAGCTGGACCTCACAGTAGCACTGTTTGACCCCCCAACCCAAGGATCCCACTATACTGTCCTTTAGTATTTTAACCTCAGAATTGGGTACACTTGGCTTTAAAGTGGTCAGTGAGAATTTCTTTCCCTGCACGAAGTCAAGTTCAGCTGTAGTCGAGAGTCTAGAGTAACTTCTTGTCGACTGTTCTATGCTTCATAAAGATGGAGACAGATTTAAAAAGGTAGGCTTCCTAAGACAGGCCAGTTATGCCTTTGATTTTTGAACTGGACTCCTGTGATTCTTAATGTTGTTTTTAAAGACTGTTTCTACAGCCAACATGTGGATTTGTTTCACTTCTCTGCAGCACACAGCGAGCAGGGGCGAGCAGGCTTTGGGAGCTCATTTGAGCTCTGGAAATGCGGGGGCTGGGGGCTTAGGGTCACCCATGAGTTCATGCCTGTGTTCAGAGGCGATGCTTGCACTGATCTCAAGAGTGTCCCTCAGGTTAGCAGTTGAGCTTGAGCATGCTGGTGGTGATGGTGCCTGTGGCCAGCCTACTGGGAAGGTGTGTGCACCCCAGAGACTGTCCCCTTCACCCGTCCTTAGAGCCGGGGCAGGACTGCCCTTACCTGTGAGGGTTCGTAGGCACTGCTGTTCCTGGAATAGCAGGAGTAGTATAGGTCTGCAGAGGAGCCCTGTCAGGAGTGGCCCGGCAGGACCAGGCCCTTGGCCGGTCAGCACTGGACCCCTGTCCTCCTTTGTCGGCACACGTGCATGCTGCTTTCTCGTGTGCACACATGCACACACACATGGTTTTCTTTGAACTTTCACCCCAGAGTACTTTGGCATCTTTCCTAAGAAAGATGGTTTGTTCACAGCAGTTCTGTTTTTGAGCAGTTTACTGTTGATTCATTATTTGTCCCCATCTATTGTTTGTATTTCAGGCCTGTCATTTGACACACCCTCCCCCTGCATACAGGATCCGTCTAGTGCCCAGTCCTTTTTTTTTTTTTTTTAATAGTTTGGGGAACAGAACCCAGGCCCTTGCCCATGCTGGGCAGGTGCTTCTCCTCCCTGAACTCCAAACTTGGTCTTTGGTAGGTGAGGTGACTGGGAGCGTGCATCTGAGCAGGCGTCAGGATGCATGGCACGGTGGGCCAGCTGCCATCAGTGTTCCCTTACTGCGTGTTACACCTGCACGCCGGTGAGTGAATGGAGTGGGGCCAGCCTCATGGGACTGCAGAGGGAGTGCTTCTCTGATGGGACTGGGCTCAAGTGTCACCTGAGCAGCCAAGTGAATTCCGATGCGGGTGTAAAACTCAGGGAGGCCATTGTCATCTCAGCACAGGAAGCAGGCGGTGTTACCTGGGTGTGCTGGATGGAAAAACTCTCACCCTGTAAGGCTATCTTGTCCCCACTTTCTTGGGTGTAAATTCACTCTGTACCAGCTGACTGGTCAGTTAGGGATAACTGGTGCTACCTGGACAGAGCTGATGACTCTCTGGCCTTTTCTGTGCCCTGGGTTGCAGCGAAGTCAGAAAACGGCTCCTGAAGTGCTTGTAAACATTTGGCTATGTTAATGAAATTCTCACAACCACCTCCTTGAGCTGGGTCCCCAGGAAGGGACTTCCCACAGGGGAAAGTGCACGGTTAGAATTCTGCGTGTCATGGCCAGGTCCCATTCAAGTGTGGTGTCCATTGAGCGTCTCTTGGCAGCTTACAGTGAGCCCATGGTCTCCATCAAGCACGTAACCTCAACATTTTAATTTTCTGATTTTAATATTAAAAATATATCGTCATTTTAATTTTTATGTTCTAAAAAAATCCTGTGGTTAGGTATGTTCACCTGTTTTCTTTTGCTCATTTGTCTTTTGGATCACTACATGTACTGATGTTTTTGTCTCTTGAGTTTGGATGTTAGTCCTCCGTCACCTGTCATAAACAAATATTTTTGCCACCTCTGTTTGCCTTTTAGCTTTAAGGTCCTGCAGTAGTTTTGTCTCTACTTAGCAAATACGTCAGTTTTCCTTGCGTTCAACTGTTGTACAACTTCCAGCCTGATTGCTGGGCTGGGAAAACCTCCCCACTTGGGATTGTGGCACTCCTGTCCCCGTTTTGACGTTAATGTGTGTGGATCATCTTGCCTCTGTATCTGGTGAGGTCCAGTCTGCACCCTTTCCAGTCAGCCAGTCAAGCCCAGGCTCTCTGTTGTTTTTAAATCCAACTTGATTCTCATAGCGAGTGATGTGAAGTGCAGAAAGCCTTCCTAGCAAAGGTGGGGGCCCATGCCGTGTGCACCCAGCTGCTCTGAACAGACCCCCTTTCCTCTAAGCCAAAACCTTCTCTAAAGCTGTTTGACAGTCGTTCCCAGCCCCAGAGATGGCTATTGTTGAAATGTGCAGGTGGAGTTTGGCTGCCAGGGTTCTGTTTTCTCCTCCGCAGTCCCTCCATCCCGTGAACTCATGTGTGGACAGTGCATTGCCTGGAATCTGTAAGCTCTGTGGAGGTCTTTGCCAAGGAGGTGATGTGGCTTGCTGGCTGGTGGCATTGCCCTGGATGGGGTTACTGCCATTTGGTTCTGGTTCCCACTGGTGAGGTCAGGACTGAGTCCTCTTAAGAGAGACTTAGAAGTGACATGGAGGCAGGGGCAGGGGCTCGGGCTCCACCCGGTGCCAAGTCACGCACTTAGGATTGTTCTACAGGTGTCTTAGGACTGGGTGGGCTTCCTGCAGGCAGCTTTGGGGAGGACCAAAGAGAAGGCTGTATACAGTTGGACTCATGCTGCCCAGCACCCACACATTGTCCTTGGGGAGAAGTGTGCCCGGGCATGTAGACCTGCATGTGCTCAAGGACTCGAGCACACGCTGTACTGACATGGGCGCCTACTCTGTTCTCACAGGCAGCTATTCATGCATTTGTCATTCCTAGGACTGCTTGGAACACCCGGCTTCTCAGCATCCTTGTCCTGAGTGTTGGATGCTACGACTTCCCGGCTCAGCTCCCTCCTGCTTCGGTGGCTCTGCATGATTGCTGAGAGGAATGTGGGGCTGACGTGACAGTTGCAGCATCTGGCTTCTCGTTACTAACCCTGAAACCTCTGAAACTTCACACAGGTCTTCATGGTGCTGGTGTTGGAGGTTGCACAGTTCCAGCCGCACTGCCCTGAGCGCCCAGCCTGATCAGCAGGCCGGTGCACAGACAGACGGTGCTTCTGCAAGTTGCTTTCTTTGAGTCAATTGTCTGTATTAAACATCTCTGTCTGGAGAAAGTGTCAGCTGGAGGTTTCACAGAGGAGGTGTTGGTGAGCAGCAGCTCTGTAGCATTGAGACTTTGATTCACTAGTTAGACAGGGGCTTTGGCTCCCCCAGAGCTCTCCTCCAAGGTAGTTAGGGGCATGTCTAGTGCAGGCTGAGAGGAGGGATCCGTACGCTTCTCCTGCCCCTGGGTTGTGGGATCATGGGTGATTTGGTCCCCTGCACACCTGGAGGCACAGTAAAACAAAGGCCTGACCTTTGCCCATTTGAAGGACCATTTATTTGGAGGGGAGTAAAGAGTCTACATGTGCAGCATGGCAGGGTCCTGTCTTGGCTGTCCTCTGATGAGAGTCTTTGGGTCTTCACGCTGAACAGCGATGACACTAGCTCACCGGCTTTCTGGGCCACATCTCAGGCGACCTTCCTTCCTTCCATCTTCTGCTGTTTCCCTGCTGGGGGATGCGGGGCACTTAAGCCACCAGACATGGAGGGCTGTCCAGGTTGCAGAGGTGTGCTAGGCTGCATCTGTGGCCGAGGAAGTAGATCCGAGCCTCCAGTGCTTCGCCCCCCTGCTCCAGCTCCTATGTCCCTACAGCTCCCTACAGCTCTGGCAGGTGGGCTAGGGGATGGGGTGCGATTTCATGGAGGAGCCCAAAGTTGGGTGGCAGTGGGTTTGCCACCCAGGTCTTCCTGTTGCCAGCCTTGGTGCTGTGGGCAATCACCCGACCTGCCACATGCTTCCTGAGGTGATGCTTTTGCAGTCCTCTGGCCTCCTTGTTTTATCTGAAGAATCCACTGAACTGCATCAGATCTTATGAGTATTTATTCTCCCATCTTGGCATTTTGACCTGTCTCCTCAATAAAAACCTCAAGGCAAGATTCTCTCTCTCTCTGTTTTTAAAATAAATATATTGAGAAGAGAAAAGGTGAATGCTAAATTAGAATTAGGGGTGTAGGAGTTTACAGTTCAGCTTTCATTCTCTAGTTCCCTGGGTGGCCTGTGTCTGGGGCTGCCTATCATGACTTGGTGGTTCTGTACAGCTTGGTTTCTGAAGTGAGGAGCCGATCAGCTCAGCCTTGTGGGACTGAGTTGGGCCACTCAGAAGGCTCAGTGGCCAGGGGGACCTTGGGCCTCCTGGCAGCCCAGCAGGCGGGCCACGCCTATGCTGACCCACTCCCTGCTGGCTTTGTTCTTCTGCTTCCCTGGCCTGGGCAGTCCATCTGAGTTGCTCGAAGGCCTTTGATCTTTTAGGCAGTTTTCAGCCCCAGCTGTACACCCAGGAAGCTTTGAAAATACCAATGCCTGAGATTTACAAACTGAACTAAAAGTGGAGCTTCTGATACCTACATTTCCTATGCCTCCAGTGAATCTGGCATCAGTGATGGCACCAGAGGCCAAGCTGGGTACTTATGGTTCAGTTATCACTCTGTTCAAGGAGGAGGGTCTCTTACCACTGGCCCTGGGCATGTGGAGTGTGCATTGGCTCCCCATTTTCCTGTAAGGGCCAACATGGCTCGCTGTGTGTCCAGGGGAAGGATGCATCTAGGGGGCCAGTGGGGAAGCCCAGGAGTGGCGCTCCATCTGAGAGCAGGCCTGGCCCCTTCCCTCTTCCTCCTCCACGCAGGCGCACTCCTCCCTGTGACCCCTGCCCTAGGCCCTGTTAGTAGGCGCTGCCATAGGTAGGCTTGTGGAGAGGCTGCTGGGCCCTCTGAAGCCACTGTCCTGTCTGACAAGGGCTGATTCAGAGGCAGGCACTCCCCTCACAGTTCAGGCGTGTAGGAATTGTTCTTCTTTAGAAAGCACCTGAATGGCTTTAACATGCAGAAGTTTGGCAGCCTGACAGGCAATGCCAGGTGTCTGCACAGCTCTCCTCCAGCACCCTTTGCAGGTGTTTATTAAGTTGCAAATCTTGTTTCTTCTCCTTTTCCTTTTAGAATGTGCTAAAATATGCATAGTTGGTGGTGCTTCCCAGAAAGTGAGCCTGTGAAGTGCTGTCCTGTCTCAGTCTGCCTCCCTCCTGGCAGGGTCTCTGCACTGGGGATCCCCTCTGTCTCCCGCCTGGAAGGGTCTCTGCACCCTGGATCCCCCCTGCCTCTCACTGGCAGGGTCTCTGCACATGGGATCTCCTTGCTTGGGTCTGATGGTGGACAGAGAATGCCAGCACTGTTAATTTGTTTGTTTCAGAAGGCAGGCAGATCTTGCTGGTCTAATCCCTTCTCAGAAACTTGTGCCAGTCTTTCAGGGTGAAGGCATGTGGTGTTCCCATGATTGCCCTGGGAAATTCCTCTCTGGTGTCCATGGAGCAAGTGGCTATTGTCCATGATCCTCTCTCCCATTCAGGCACTTCCCTCATTAGGGTGCTGTAGTAAGCAGTGTATTAGGGTCAGTGCTGTGGGGCCTTGACCTCGAAATTATGTGTCCTCATGCAAATAACTCCCATACTGATTTCTCTCTGGACCAATAGCCAGGCAAAGCTTCTCTGTAGCAATGCTTGGTGGGTCCAAGCCACTGCTGTGGGATGGACCCCTAAGGTCCGTAACTCCTCCTCCTGCTGGTCTTTCCTGAGCATGTCCTGGTGCCCCTCAGTGAGGACAGTCCGGGAATCTTGAGCTTTTCCTGACTGCGTTTGGGTCAGGAAAGCTTCCCATTTCTCCTCATGATGTCTCCACTGCCCTTTACCTTCTGGCTCTGTGAGTTTACTGCTCTGCCTGGACACCAGCTAGTCTGTTATGCCTCTCAGGCCCCCTCAGAGAAGCTAGCGCAGTGGGTGCTGTGGGTTGTGGGCTTCTTGGCCTGCCATGGAGAGGGTTAGTGGCTTCCAACCCGTGTGTCAGAAGTCAGTCTCCTGAGCCCTCCCCATACCTTCCTCGGGTCCCCTCTTCTGACCAAATGTTGATTTGGCAGGGGTAAGGTGTGGGCTAGACCATCATCCCAAGGGAGCTATGTCTCCCTGTGACAGTGGCAGGAGGAAACCGTGGTCTGTGTTCACTCATCCCACTCCCAGTTAAAAGGCGGTTTGGCCTCCAGGTTGGGCTTCTCTGTGTTGGTCGTGTGCTGCTGTCTGTGGGTGTTGTGGTTAGCCCTGTGAGCTGGCGGGGTGTGAGTGTGTCTCCTCAGAGGCACAGGCCCATATCAGAACAGCTGGTCCGTCTGAGTGCCTCTGCTGATAGCATAGTGACCATAGATGTGGATAGATTGTTTAGATAATTGAAGGCTGGCTTCCTGGATTTATCTATGTTCTTCCAGGATAGATGCTGATGGGGTTGGGAAGAGAATCAGGAGGGACATGGTGGTCCTGGAACCCTCCCCGTCACTTCAGAGGTGGTGGCCTTCCTCCTAGTGAACCAGTGAATGGAGTCACAGTCTGTTGGGGACGTGGAAGGTACTTGATTAATGTGTCCTGCTTTCAAAAAGGCTCTTTTATGTCTGTCTGTATTCTAGCTTAAGGCCCTGTAGTTTTTTTGTTTACTTTTTTCTTTATAAAAATTTAGACTGTCGAATCCATTATCTCTAATGGGGTAGCTTTATTTCTTTGTTCCGCAGGTTTTACTTCTTGGTGCTTATGCATTAGTGGTACCTGCCGTGGTCCTGGTCCCCTGTGAGCAGTTCATCCACACAGGTGTTGCTGACATGGCTCAGGGCTGGGTCACTGTGTTGCTTGTCTCGACAGAGTCTCCTGAAGACGAGGCTTCTGGCCCCATCCCAGGGCTGGTAGAAACAGGTGACAGTGGACATTCTCCTGCCTTTCAAGATGGCCAGTAGGCCGCTCCTTCCTTCCCCAGAAGATTGAACAGTATGTCTATGGAGTTCAGCCTTTTTAAAGAGATCAGTGATGAATAACAACTTGGAGAACCATGGTACAAAGATGAGGACTGGGTTAAACTGTGTGTCCCAGGGGCTTTTTTTTTTTTTTTTTTTTAAAGAGAGAGTGAGAGAGAGAATTTTTTTTTAATATTTATTTTTTAGTTCTCAGCAGACACAACATCTTTGTTGGTATGTGGTGCTGAGGATCGAACCCGGGCCGCACGCATGCCAGGCGAGCGCGCTACCACTTGAGCCACATCCCCAGCCCCGTCCCAGGGGCTTTATTAAGAGCCGTGGTGTATTCGATCCCCAGGGTGGAGCCGCTTCTTTGCAAGGTATTATTTGATTAAAGAAGCTGCTAATAGCCAGGTTGAGGATCTCTGACTAATTCCTGCTATGGGGCTGGGAGCTGGGAGTTTGGATGTGTGTGACAGTCTGAGGACAGAAAGATGGGCCTGGCCACCAGGCTGCCACCAGTGTCTTGGACAGAACTTATTTTTTTTTTTTGAACGTGAACTAAATTTCTTTGCTGTCAAGGAAGATGTGGCCAACGGCTGTATATGCCCTGGGTCCATACACTTGTGGACTTTTTTGGGCCCCTAAAGTCCTACAATTGTGTGTAGTAGAGCTGACAAATTAGGGAGTAGAAATCAAGAACAGACAGCTCGGCCAGCAGGGGGGAGTTTTCCAGAAGTTTCCCACTGAGGCGTGGGGGTTGCTCTCCTGAACTGTGGCTCTGGTTTCCCTGACAGGCATTCCTGGTCCCCTGTGTCCGCACTGACTGGCCTGTGGAGCCCCGGCAGCAGTGGAGCAGGCAACTGGTCAGTGTGGACACAGAGCTTCACCTAGTGTGTGGCCAGCTGCTGCTGCGTGAACCCGTGAGAATGAGTGTGCCTCGCGTGTGTAACATTTGAGTGGAAAGGAAGCAGTCACTGCCACTGCCAGCACTCAGGAGGAGGACAGCACTGGGAACGTCCTCCTCACCTCTCCTGTGTCCCTGTGCATGGATTACAAAGTCACCACTGTGCTTTGTGTGCATGTAGGTGTGTGCTCCTGAGGAACTCCAGCCTGGTACAACTCAGTAGTCCATGTTCTTCGTCAACAGCATTCTCTGTGTTAGAACATGCGGCTTTTTTGTTTTGCAGAAGCCGACAGCGTTCTTGTCAAGAACGGACCTGGGTGCAAGAGGGTTGCCCTCGATGCTCCCAGGTTTGGTGTCTGCTCTGGAGCCCTGAGCACTCCAGGTTTACTAGGTCTAGCTAGGAATGCGGACATTTTTGCTAGTATTTACCCACATTGAGCTTCCCTTCTGTATGAAGATGTGGAAGGAAAGATTCGCTAGTGCCTTGTGGCTGAGTTCTGCAGAGTCAAACTGTTGGCTCAGGCTGCTGGGGTTGAGTCTGGGCTGCTTGGGTAAATCCAGATACTCTTCTGCTTCGCATAATTGTGATCACCCACCCGCCAGTGGATGAGGACTCTAGAGTGTGAAATTAACACATCAAGTGAATTTTATATCATGGTAGCCTTGGTTTGGTTTTTGCAAATTAAATTTTTCAGGAATTAGCCTCAGCCTTACAAAAGTAACATTAGTTTAGACTGGAAACCAAGCTGTTTCTGCAGCAGTTCCACCCTGAGAGGTAAGAGGTGGTTTGACTGGGATGAAGAGTCTTGTTGAATCGACTGTTCTTCTGTTTGGTGGAAACCACCATTGATCAAAGGTAACTGCCATCATAAGACCTGACCCCCATGGGTGTGAAGAAGTGCACCCAGGGATGACCATCCAGGAGGTGGTCAGCCGGCAGACACCGCCTCTTCCTAAGACTCCTGGTGAGAGTCCTTGTTTGGTGTTTGGGAAAAGATGGTTTTCTTCTCAGTGCTCTGAGGATGGGTCCATCTCAACCCTCTCAAGTTAACCACGCTCATTGACCCAACTACTAACAGGTAGTAATTTACAACAATGGACGTGGCCACCATGATCTGAGATCTGACCTCTCAGCCCCACATTGTCTCCCTGAAGGTCAGGCGAGGTCTGCCATCAGAGCAAGGAAGAGAGAAATGGAGCAGTTGGACTCAGGCCTGCACTGCCCATGCAGTGGCCAAGGATCCCTCCCCTCTGGAGGACAGACTCCAATCCACTTGGGTTCTTTTTCCATGTGGCCAGTGTGCCTACTGCCTGTCCCACGCTCCTCCCCTAGTCATGCGGTGGCTGATCAGGTAGTAGCTCTCAGGCCTGGGAATTCTTGCTCTTTGGAGTTGAAGTCCAGGGGCCAGAGGATCCTTTTCTCTATTTCCCAGTCCCCTGGGGAGTTTGCCGCAGATGAAGGCTCATGGCAGCTGGCGTCCTGGGTGGGGTTCTGTCAAGCGGGCAGGGGCTTGCCACTGTTTCCAGGAAGGTGGATTCTTTGTTTTGGCTGCTTCTCTGTACCAACACTGCTTTGCTGATGTGGAATAATGATTCATTTAAAAGTTCTGTGTCATTTAGATTTACGATGTTTCTGTCTCCTGCTGATCTGACTATGTCTTGGACTGGCACGGGGCGTCTGGCTTGCTGGCAGGGTGTTGTGTCTTCATGGGCCAGGTTCCCTGTTAGAGTGAGAGGGCAGAGCATGGAGGAGGCGTACCTGATCCCTAGACCCTCAGCCCTGCAGGACAGGTAGGACAGATGCCATGTTGTAAGTGTAATGTTGGGTGGGGTCTGCCAGAACACAAAAGGCAACTGCAGCTTCCTGAATCTGCGAGATCGTGGAGGATACCACTGGATGGCAGGTGCTCTTGGGGAACGGGAGTTAGTGCCTGGCCATGGTTCAGTGGGGTGGGAATGGAGTGGTAGGGCCTGGTGTGCTGGGTAGGAGAGAGAGTGATATGATAGGGTAGAAGGAAACGCATGGGAGACACTGAGACATGCTGAGTACCTGCCCCAGCTGGATGTGACGTGACTTCAGGCGCTTGGAGCCTTGGCCTCTGGCCAGTCAGGATGCTGCAGCCATGTGCTGGTAGAAAGAGCCTCAGGGGTGCTCACCCGGGAAAGGCATGTGGTGCTCTCTCTGTCCTGCCACTACCTTGCACACCTTACCTCCCGTGTCTGGTGGTGGACATGAGGCCAGCCTCGCAGATGCTCCCTCCTTCCTCAGAGGGGATTTGCTGGCACCTGCGGTAGCAGCTGCAGTGTGGCTGCTCTGCCCTCATGAATGCTTGTGAGTCCCCTGCGGGTGGGGTGCAGGTGCATTGCCCATGCTGCTTGCGGGATCTCTGTTGCCTCCCTTCTCTTCACTCTAGCTGCCACCCAGGGGCTCTTCAGTGGCCTTCGGTCTCTTGGCCCACTGGTTTCCTTGGTACTGTGCTCAGTGAGACATAGTATCTAGGTCTAAAAGTTTGAGGGAAATGAAGTGAGTTTTCAAGAGTCCTATTCTGTAACTTTGGGTGAGCTGTCCTGACTTCTTGTCCAAGGTGAAGTCTGCCCCAGGGCTTGATGACCTGGTTTAGGTTTTCATCTGTGGCGAGAGAAGATGCCTACTTTTTCAAGGCACAGGTTGAAAGACTGTCCTGCTGTTGGAAGCAGCTTGGCTCCTCCTGGACAACAGGCCGACCTGATTGGTGGTTCTGAGCTATGGGGTGCTGTCCCTCATGTTCGTAGCGCAGGAAGGAGCACATCTGCACATGTAGTACCTGGGCTGCAGAAATGCACTTGACCATCTTGTCACTGAAGTGGGGTAAGAAGAAGGGTTTTTTGAAGCCTTTCTTTAAAAATGTGCATGTGGTGATGATTTGGTTCCCTTTACCTTTAGCAGCAGTGGCCACCGGAAAACTGGCATGCCAAGAGGAGAGGTGTCTTGAGTGCTTCCTGGTTTTCCTGGGTTGGCCGTGGGGTGCCTCTGGCCACACCCACTGATGACCTGCTGGGGTCTTCCCAGGGTGACCAGGCTGCCGTGGTCCTTAGCTGTGGGTTGTCTTCTGTAAAGGTGGCCGTCCTTACTTCGGGATGCCATCTGAGGACCTGGGGCCAGCGTGGTGGTGAAGGCCTGTGATGGATCCTTCTTGCCCTCGGCGTGGCTTCCTGTGATGGACAGCAAGCTGGCGTTGTGCAGGAGTGGTTCTGGGCACTTCCCAGAACCCTGTATTCCTGCCCTTGTCCTCAGCTGCACTGAGTGGGCTCTCTTTGTACTCGGCTGGTGTTTCTGTGGAGTGGCTCTGGAGACCAGGTCTTTGCTGTGATGCATGCTGACTGCCAGGTGACATCAGGCTGTCAGGCTTTGTCAGGGACTGGAAAGGTGAATTCTGACCCACTGTCTGCTTTTCTGGCTACTCCTGGCATTTTGGTGAGTGCCTCCGTGTGGCAGAGTGGTTTAGGCTCTGTTCCTGTCTGTTCAAGGTCTGTCTTGGGCACTGCTGATAAGAACTAGGCCGTGGGCTGCAGTGGGAGCCGATGCCATCACCGCGGGGTTCCCGCTCCAGGCTGGCCTCAGGGAGGACAAGCATGGCAAAGAGGGCAGACTTGGCCTTTCTTCCCTGGCCTCAGCTTACCAGGGAGGGGGTGGTGAGTCTGGAACAGTTTTCTCTTTTCTCCTGGGCATGGGAGTGACGCTGTGAGAGACAGACGTGCTGGGGGCTTGTTTGGTGGAGGTGTCCCTTGTCCTCAAGGTGTCCCCTGCCAAGATGAGCCTTTCAGGTGTTTGGGTTGTAACTATATTTAAGTGTAAGCCTCTTCTAGAACTGAACGAGTAATGTCCATATTTAGCTGACTTGGCTTCTGGTTTTACTTCTATTCCATGGACACTTATTATCAGGAAGCAAGCCAAATGCTTCACAGAGAGAAGCAGGTTGAATTCTGCTAACTACAGACACAGGTGCTTGGTGTACAGACTCCTTCACTTGGAAACTCACTCCTGGAAAGCATTTCCTTGTTGTTATTTTAATAAAAATAATTGACCTTTTTGAGCCCACCCAAGTGGCCAGCGCCAGCAGCTATGAAAACGGGTGCTCACCCAGCGGCTGCTACAGACCAGCTCCTAGAAGAAGCGCCACCCATGTCTGGTGGCACAGGGTGCGTGCAATGCAGAAGGCCACCTCTGGGAGGATGGCCTGTGCCTCCCTCCCTAGTCTGGCGCCTGTGGCGGCTCTTGCAGAAGCTATTGGAAGGAAATCTGTAGCGTCCTGAGAAGGAACAAAGGGAGCTGTTTTGAGGGACGTGTTGTGGAAAGAGTTCTCTTTTTGAAGGCTCTGGTATTTGATAGGCTGGATAAAGTGTTGTTAAAAATAGACCTCCAAGTGTTTTGTTCCTCAGTGCCCCTCTGGCGCGGTGCCTGTGTGACCACTCACTGTGGCGCTGGGGCGTTTGTCCAGGGCCTGGGGTTTGGGCCTCACTTCCCTGGGTGGGGCGCTGACTGCACGTTCCTCCCCCTCAGTCCTTTCCTGGCCTCCACTGGTGGCTGCACTTGAGTGGCACAAGTGCCTATCACATGTCTTTCGCAGGGACAGACCAGAAGTCAAGGTAGAAGTTTAAAATTGAATTTATCCATTTTTGTTCTTAATTTTGGAGGAAACTCCTGCAGATGGAATGGGAAGCAGCGTGTGCCGCCTCTTCCTCCCCTTGCTGCTGGTTGCCTGTGGGCTTTAGGAAGGCCTGAGCGGGGCTGTCAGAGCCTGGGTTCTGTCCCTCTTAATCAGGTATAATGTGGAATAATGATTCATTTAAAAGTTCTGTGTCATTTAGGAAATTGGCTAGTCACTCAGTGGTCTCCCTAGTGCATGGTGACTTGAACGCATTGTCTGACTAAAAGGAAGGCAGGTCCACAGACTTGAAGGCACTTCCTGCGTGGGCTTCACAGTGGACAGGGACCTGGCAGGTCTGCTGGGACATCGTGCGAGGAGAGGGAGCACGTAAGCTGCGCCCTAGCCCTGGCTGCCTATACCCTCAGGCAGTCTGGGCAGTCACACAGGTAGCAAGAGGCAGGGCGCAGCCGGCTACGGTGCCCTGGTCCCGTCCCATGCCCTGGTCCTATCCTGTGCCCTCATGCTATCTGCTCTGATCCCTCCCTGGCTCTGGCACCTGTGATTCAGCAAATGCAGAGTGCTCACCCTGAGCACCTCGGCCAGGGCCCCTGTCTCAGTTTCAGCTTTACACGTCATAGTCGAGAAAGCATGGGCTGCCTGACAGGGCAGTGGGTGGGCCTGTCTGCCACTGTCAGCGAAAGCCACATCTAGTCGGGGCTCACCCCGTCAGGCTCTGGGCTGTGACTGGCACTCTCAAGGTGAAGGCAGAGTCCCTGTGCCTGGCCCTTACGGCCTAGCTCCTTGATGGACAATTGCCTTCGCAGCGAGACTCTTTCTGGTCACTGGAGCAGGGGGCTCAGCCACACCCATCTTCTTTCTCTCCTCTGGCCTTCTCTCGACCCTGCAGTTCCCACCGGTTTGTGCGGGTGCTGCTTGCTCCTCAGCTCCTATTGCTCAGATGTGTGTGGTGCCCCCTGCCCTGGATCTGCTCCCCCTGGGGGGTATAAGAGCACAGATGGGCCTGCATGCTGTGGCTGGAGTGTCTCTGGAGTGCCTGTTAGTCCTGGACCTGAATCCTGTCATCTTCACCTTCCTGCCAGTCCTGCAGGCTCCTCACTCAGCCACTGCCTCTAGATGACCCTCCCCTGAGCTTGCTCTACGCGCCACACCTGATGAGTTGCCCAGCGTCACCCTGAACGCATTGTCCACCCTTGTCCACCTTAAAAGCTTCTTGAATCTTTTAAATGACCGCTTGGGAAGAGGTCTTAGTGTTTCTGCTCAAGCTGTGCATCTGCTGGGTCTTCTTGGGTTGTCTCCTCCCCAGCAGAGGTGGCTGCTGGTCTGTGCTCTGCCCAGTACAGTGGTCGGGTGACACACAGCAAGGTGCTGCTGCTGCCCTGACCGTGGTAGCCACAGCGGTGACTGATGCTCAGAAAGGCAGATGCACTGCTTTTCAAATGCTTCCTGCTCTGTGTGATCCATCTGGCTACTTTCCTGGTTGATGGCACTGCTGCTACCAGGCTTGTTTCCTGTGAGAGGGGCAGTGGCCACTGGCCCTTGAGGTTGGCAGTCCTCTGTGCATGGGTTAAGCCACCCTCATATTGAAATTTCTATACTGATTTGACGAAAAAGAAGATAAAAATACCAAAAAAGGCACAGTAATCAAGTCTAGCTTATAGTGGGTGGCTGGATAAGAAAGTGCATATTTAAAACACTTGAGAGGTGTAAATTTCGACATGATAGAATGCAGCCATGCACCCTCCAATAGATGGCGGCTCCTTGAATCGTCTGTCGAGCTCTTAGACAGATGGTCCTTTGAGTAATGAACACTCTCCTTTAAATACAGCAAGATGCCATTTGGTAAACTGATGAAGTGGCATTATTAATACATATTTCATGCAGCAACAACAAAAATACCCAGGTGGGTGTGGATAGCTGGAGTTGAGGTAGATTCTGCGCTCCATCTTGTAGGTAACTACGCGCCTGGCCCCTTTCAGCCATCCCAACATGGGTCTCCACTTCTGCACAGGGAGGAAGAGGACATTCCTGGCATAGCTGCCTCCTTTGGGACACTCTACGTGAGAACCCGTTCTTCCTCCCTGCACAGGACTGTCACACACAGAGGTGGTGGGGACACGCAGGGACCAGGTACAGGCAAGGGAGAAGCAGCCTAGCGCTGCTTGTTGTTCCTGTGTGACTTAGAAGGCCCAGGTTCTCCTCGGGTTTGTGCCTCAGCCCCCGGAGTTTCAGGCAGCACCTGCCTCTGTTCATGTCCCAGAAAAGGGAGCTCCTGCCATCACTGAAGTGTGCCTGCCTTCATCACTCAGCTGCATCGCAAGTACATTGGAGGCATCTCTTGGCCTAGCACCCTTTCCCCAGGCTCATGGAGGACCAGGCTGATCCGAGGGACGTGTGGCCTGGAGGCTGTGTGCTTTCTGAGGCCGGTGGTGGCCATTTTTCTTAATCACTGACCCAGCCTCAGGTATTGCATTATGGTAACAGAAAATAGACTAACGGGTGAGCTCTCCCAGAAGTGACCGGGGGACACATCTCTCTCCGACTGTTGTGTAATTTAGCTGTGTGTTCCGCATATAAAATTCTGGTGTGATTTGGTGGGGAGAAGAAAAGAGTTCTCTTCACTTAGAGAAATGTGTTCCCATTGTCCAGAGGCTGCTCAGGGAACAGTTCTCCCACCCCTGCCCTGTGGTGTGGCTTGTGTCTCGTGTCCTTTCAGAGACAGGCTGTGAGCTTACAGGCAACATCTTGTCACTCCTTGTCTAATTTGTGTGCTCTGAAGTTCACTAATGTCTTTGAAAACGACTGCATTGTGAAGTTCTGCTTGTGGGGTTTTGGTAAGCAGGTGAGAAGTGAGTCCCCTGGACTGGCGGGTGCCCCTGCTGCCCAGCTATGAATGCCCCAATGCCTGGTTGTGCTCTGTGGTTGCTTCTGAGAGCAGGAAATGGCTTTCTGTTTTGTGATGGGTGCATCCCTAGCCTCAGAGTCACTGCAGCTCAGTTGTTGATGGTGCATACCTCAGTGACACTGGAGAAGGGAGGGACAGAACCACGCCTCAGTCTGTGTGTAACTCACTTTCTGAAGTGTGTCCAGCAGCTCTGCAGCGCCCAGAGAAAGCTGTGACTTATTTGAACAGAAAATCTTTACATATTGGCAGGGAAGGAAGCCACCAATACAGTGACTGAAAATCACAGCAGTGTAACCCCACTGCTGCTCAGCTCCAGACAGCGAGGTGATTACGTTTGGGCTGGGAAACTGGATGCTGTGTGTATCCAGCTGCAGATGACAGTTAAGGAGAGCCTCTCTGTTCCCTGGTCTTTTTGCCTGGGAGGAAGGACGGACGCTGGCTCCTGGGGCTGGAGTGCCATCTGGTTGCATGCAGTTCATCCTGCTCACCGCTGTGCTGCATGCGTGGACCACTGGTGTAGCCAGCAAACCAAGCTGCTGCAGCTTTGGGGGATGTAGACTCATGGAGCCCCATGATGTTCCTGTCATGTACTTTAGTCCAGAGTCTGGCCTCAGACGGTGAGAGCAAATACAAAGTGTATGCAGTAAGAAGCCAGGAGTTAGCTTGCAGCCACTGTCCCTGTGTATGCTGCATCCTGCATGTCCTGCAAGGCACCCCTGAGACTCTGCCTGCGGAGGTGCTGAGCCGTCTGGTAAAGGCCAGTGGGCCTGAGGCCTCTGGAGATGGGGATGTGCTCTGGGATCTGCTCCAGCCTGGACGGCTGCTTTGCTGCCTGTGGCTGTCCACCTGCTCTATGGCCTCTCTCCTGGAGAGGTGTGGAGATGAAGCTGCAGTGTGTTACAGGCTTCCTGTTCACAGGTGTCTGGGGCCTCTTGGTGCTGGTCTGTGGGCAGGTGGCCTGTACCACCCACTTCAGAGTGCTGTGATTGAGGTGGAGCAGAGCGAGGAGGCCCCAGGCATTCTGGGCTTGCTTTCCTTTTGCCTGTGGAGACCGGGCTGTGCATGTCGTCGGGATGCAGTCCTCTACAGTGCTGATTCTGCCGCGTCACACAGCAGGCCTTCTGGAGAGTCACTGAAATGCTGTGCGCCTGGGCAGACTCATGGTCCTCTTGCCAGCGGGGCTGAGCCAGGTGAAATGTGAGCTCAGAGGCTTTCACTGGTCAGCATGGGCACAGGCTGTCCTTTAAAAGGCAGGGATGTTCAGAGGGGACGGAGATGCTCAGAGCACCTCTGCTAGCGCAGCCTGAGGCTGTGGAGGAGCACATGCTGACAAAGTTTACCGGAAATAGCTTCTTGCAGATTCTTGAAATACTTAGCTGATTTTCTGAGTCAGGGAATTACTAGGCAGCAAAGCCTGATTTTTGTCATGTGCAACTAACAGTGTATACAAACCAGGCACCGTCCATTCATAGCCTCAGCAGACGGTTAGGGAGGAACACACAGAATGGAGGGGACACAAGGTCCTGGTGGGCTCAGCTGGGCCCAAGGATGAAGACAGAGACTGCTAGGACCAAGGACGTTGCTGCAGCACACATGGGGCAGACGCTTTCTGTTTGCCTAACTCACTTCTTTTAGCTCAGGGCCTGGTTTCTTGGACAGTGGGAAAGGCTGGGGTCAGGCATTGCAGGGCCCTGCTTGCTGGGCTGAGGAGTTTGCATTCTCTTCTGTGGTAGAGGGAAATGGAAGAGGTGGGAAGGGTTGAAAGGACCCAGGAGGATCAGATGTGCAAGTGTGAAGGCCATTCTGTGATGATTATGCACCAAATATTTGAGAACTTCTGCAAATAAGTGTTTTCTATGCAGCATATCATATGATTGGATCTCCTTGAGTAGTTCTTGAGAGGTGGACATCACGCCTTGGCATAGATGCAGCTCTGCTTGTAGGTGGAAGGTTCTATTGGGTGACTTTAGTTTCTAAGGTTGGTTGGTCAGCTTACAGTTCCTATTATACGTGCCTGCAGTAATCAACTTGTGAAGAAAAGATGCTTATCTTGGGTCCCGTGTTTAGAGGTTCCATCTGTGGTCGGTTGGCTCTGCTGCTTTGGGGGAGCATGTGGTAGAGCAGAACCACTTGGGTCACTGCCCGGTAGGCCCCAGGAGGCGAGGGCATGCCCCAGTGAGTGGCAGCTGTCCAGCAGGCCCGCCTCCCAGTCATGTCTCACTAGGGATCGCGCCAGGAGCGTGAGGGCCTCGAGGCAGTCAGGGTCCAGACTGCAGTGCTGTGTGTAGAGCACATAAATGAGTCTGTCCCAAACATTTCCGAGAAATAGTTCCCAGCCTGTCCTCTAAGTTAGGAGAATTGGAGCACTCGACTCAAAACACATTCTCTTGAGGCCCCAGAGTTGCTGAAAGCCGCCTGTCCTCTAGGTTATGTGTGTCTGTACTGGGATGGGAAGCCCGTGGGGCTTCAGGCTGTGCACAGCAGGAGTCCCCACAGTCACAGCTCCTGGGTGGCGAGGGTCCCATGTGGCTTCTCTTGGAGGATTTGAAACCAGAAGATGGGGTCCTCACTTCCACTCTCTGCTTTTGGGAACTGGGGCAGGCAGGAGAACATGATGGTGACATGAGCCCCTGGGAGGGGAGTGGGTGCCCAGCAGGGTGGTATGCTCAGTGCCTAGGTAGAAAGACACTTTCACAGGAGCAGACATTGCCATGTTGTCCTTTCCAAGTCCGTTACTGCCCTGCCATGTTGAGAAGGAAGTGTGTGTTGGCAGGGTAAAGAGGCCTCTGCACTTGGTCTTGGCCCTCCCCCACACCCGCATGCCTGGGTCCTCCTTTTCCATGGCCTTGAGACCAGTATCTTGTGGCAGGTTTCTGTGGAGGACCCCGTCTGTGCCTTGCAGTCTGGCCAGTGTTCAGGTGGGCGTGGTTGCGACTGCTGCTGCCTGAGGTCACTTGGCTCAAGAGGTTACCGTAGGGTCGAGAACTTTTCTGGGAGACTCGGAACAGTGATATTTTGCCAGTAGGGCCATACCTACCTGCTCTTGACATTGAAGACATCTCCAGTCAGTGAGTAAACAACAGGTGGGCTCCAATGTCTCAGCTGGAGGCAGGCACAGTTCCCAGAGGGTGCTCCCAGATGCCATCTCACTGGGCCCTGTGGCCTGACAGGTGGGTCCCATGATGATCTCTAGTTTGCAGAGAGGACAGAGACCCAGGTCAGGCCATCAGGCCACATCACAGGGTCACTTAGTGTAGCTGTGGTCCAACCTTTTGCCTGACTGTACTGCCCACCTGGGCCATCAGCCATTGTGACTCTTTCATTCCTGCTGAATGACGGGCACGAGGTCAGGCTTTCGGGGGGCTTTTCACTAAGAAAATCAAGGTGTGCCTGCTTCATGAAGTGCCCAGTCACATCATAGTTTGTGAGTTCCAGCATGTGTTTAATGTACAGATGGAAGACTGACCGTCCACAGCAGTCCTTGGGTTGCTCTGACGTTCTTCTCTTGTGCCGTTGGTGAGCTACGTACGTGTGTGAATGTGAATATTTCTTAATTCTCTTGTTCAGAATGGGCTCTGTTCTGAGAAATGAGCCGATCTTCATTACTGAGTGCTTGGCACAGCTAACTGCACACGCAATGGAGTTATGAGATAGTACTGGTACAGGATAGAACAGCATAGTGGAACCATCCAAATTAAAGCACTTTTTTTTTTTTTGGATACTCGGAATTGAACCCAGGGTCACTTAACCACTGAGCCACATCCTCGGCCCTTTTGTGTATTTTACTTAGAGACAGTTTCTTAGGACCTCACTAAGTTGCTGAGGCTGCTTTGAACTCAGAATCCTCCTGCCTCAGCCTCCTGAGCCACCGGGATTACAGCCTTGCACCACAGCGCCCAGTTTAAAGCATATTCTTTAAGCCTTTTTTTGGGGGGTGGGGGTTACTGGAAATTGAATCCAGAGATGCTTTTACCATGGGACTACCGCTCTAGCCTTTTTTATTTTGACACAAAGTTGTCACTGAGTTACTGAGGCTGGCATTGAACTTGAGCCATCAGTATTGTTAAGTATTTGGACATGAATAGGCTTTTGATGTCAGTGGCATTTGTAGTGAGTTTCCAGGCAGGGGGCTTCTGCTCCCTGCCTCTGGAGTGGGATCACTCCTGGAGGTGCAGTTCTGAGCTCAAGACATCTCCAGTCAATGCGTAAACAACACTGACTTGGCGCAGCCACCCCCGACTGGTCCTCTTGGAGACGTATGATGGCGCTCTGAGCAGTTTCTGGGCCTGTTTGCCCCAAGCCTGCTTTCAGTTCCTAGGCTCTGTGATTGATGTCTGAAGAGGTGAGAGGAAAGCAGCACCCATGGCAGTAGTCCAAGAGCCTGGGAGCTGTCATTTCGCCCTTGGAGCGAGAGTGTGGCCAAGGTTGTCCCTGAGCTCCTGGGTTAAGTTAGATTCTCTCCAGCTTTCCTCACCGTGTTTTATATCCACCGTGTTTTATATCTGAGCAACATCAGCATATGAGATGTTGGGAAGAATGTTTTGCCTGGTGGCCACAGAGAAGAAGCTGTGTGGTGATGGAGAGAGACTTGGGGAAGTGCAGGGCAGTCTTAGGTCACAGGGGCACGGCTTTGTAGGCAACGCTGGCTTATCTTGGCCCTCACTCTCTTGGAGCAGCTTCCCTGCTCTCCTTGACCAACCGAGGGGCTGGAGGTTGTCTCACCAGGTTAGTCCCCAGTGTGGCCCTTTGCTTCTGCGAATTCTGTCCTGCCTGGCTGCAGAACCTGCCCCTCAGGAGAAAGTCCCTTGAAATGTCAACGTTTGTAATTTTGATGGGACATTGAATCTCTTTTCTGTGGAGCATCTCAAGGTTCTGTTCAATGTATATAAAATCAGCAGCCCTAGTTACTGGTAGGAATTCTTTGCTGCTTTTCAATATTTATAATGCACGCATCATGAGGAACTTGCTGGAGGAAGGCTCACTCAGAGTTCCTCTCCGTGAGGCGTAATGTGTGGACGAAAACCTGGAGAAGACCCTGCAGTGATGTGGGACCGAGGTGCAAGGTGAATGCCAGTCCTTCAGGTGGACAGTAACTGACCTAAATAGAGAACAAATTGTGCTTGAGAACCGAGGATATAAAATGTATATCTGAAGAATTTTCTACAGAAGCTTTGTTTTTCTCAGACTTGCTTCCTGACGTTTTGATTTTGTAGAAAAACCATTTTGCCGATAAAAAGCATTAAAATTCAAACTTATGCTTGTGTTTCATACTAACATGTTTTTCAATCAAACCAGGAAAATGTGAAAACAGATTTATAATGGAAATGTTGATGTAGTTTGAGCTGAAGCCAGACACTCAGGAGGGAGACTGGGTTAAGCGGAGAGGCTCACAGACACTACATGGCAGCTTTGGAGGCTCCTATCCCTGTGTTCCCAGGTGCTGGTGTGCTTTCCATTGGCGCCTGGCTTGGGGCCCTTTGAACCCTTTGGGGAACTCTTTCTTCTGCCTGGGACCAGAGGGCCCAAGGTGTGCCGCATGGGTCTGGCTGCGGGGTGTGGGTCTGGGCATACACCGCTGTGGGACCGTGTATCGGAGGCTACCCATCATGCCTCGTGTGTTCATGGGTATAAATCACAGTTGTAGAATTTGTGTGTGGCACTCCCTGTTAGGATAGATTCGTTCCATGAGTCACAGCCTGCATGCTCCGTGCTATAGTTCAGAGGTGGGGAGAGTCTTGAGGTCAAGGGGAGCTGTGTTGGGGGTGTGTCGATGGGCTACTTGGCCAGATGTGACCACCCAGGCAGCCTTCCCGGTGTCCAGCACCACAGGACTGCTCTGCGGGTGCCAGCAGGGCCTGGTATGAGCGTGGGGGCACGCGGTATGGCTCCCGCTGAGGCCTTAGCTTCACACGGCTCACCAGTGCCACCCCCTCCTGCCTTCTCACTCAGCTCTGCTGACCGCCAAGGTTTGATTTTTATGAAGTCCAGTTACAGTTGCTTCTTGCTGTTGCCTGTGCTTGTGGCGCCACAGCCAAGTCCAGGGTCCTAGAGTGTTCTCTTGGAGTTCCTGGTTCTCACGTTCATGCTAGGTCTGTGGTCCACCTTGAGTTGGGCAGCAGAGTTGGGCAGCAGAGTTGGTAGGCTCTGTGGAATCCGAGCCCAGTGAATCAGACATGCTCCAGAAGACGGAGGGCTGTTCTCTTGTTCTTCTGTTGTCACTGTCTCCATTTCCAGGGATGCATCTCATAATGGCTGCACTGTGTAGGAAATTCCGTCACCCTGCGTCGGCCTGGATGCTCCGCATGGGAGTGTGGGCTGTGTGTCTACACGATTCCAGGCCCCTGCTGTGAAACCGCGTGGGTCATGCCCACACTGAAACTTTCCTACCGAGGGGAGGGCTACTGTCCTGGTCCACCCACCACTGGGCGTCGGGGGTCTCGGCTTCCAGCTGAACTGCAGCGTTCCTCACACTTGGAGAGGCAAGGGAAACGGGTTTGATCACGTCTTTCTTAGCGTTGCTGTTTTCAGAAGAGGTAGAGTTTCTCTTCTGAATTAGACTGTCATACGTGTGCTGGGAAAATATAAAATACCTATCAATATTTTGTCTCATCAGAGACAGAATAAATGAGAAGAAAAACATTTTCAAAGAAGAGTTGATCACATTGTTTCTGCCAGGTCAGCCACAGAGTTAACGACTTGCAGGTGTCTTTTGTTTTATCCAGCACGTTTGACAAAACGATTGTGGGACATACGAAACTTACTCTGAAATGCCAAATCCCTAAGGACCCCTCCCACTCTTGGGGGTCTCTGAGATGCGATTTGACCATGAGTGGTGGGTAGGAAAAGGCCTTGCCAGTGCCTGGTGTTGGCCCACACGGAATGTTGCACCCATGACTGCTGTTGCTCTCGCAACCGACGCAGCCTGTCAGGGTGGCCGCCATTAGGCTGGGCTGTGTGATGTCACCATGGCTGGGGCTGAGGGGCAAGGCTGCTGGCCTAGAGTGTGGGTCAGCCGTGGTGGGAGAGGGGAACACTGTTGGATTGACAGGTACTGCAGGACCGTGGAGTGTGGGCTGTGTGTCTACACAGCCTGGTTCTCACATTCATGCTAGGTCTGCCCCAGAACGTGTGACTGCAGGCATCCTAGGAAGGCCCTTGAGTGCATGGAAGGCTCTGTGTGTGGCTTCTGGCCACCCTCTCAGGGAACAGTGCTCCAGAGAGGAGAGGTGGCAGTAGCTCTGTGGAGACCTGAGGTTTTGACAGTTCAGGGGAATTGATGTGGGCAGAAGCAGGAGCAGAAGGAAAGAAGCCAGACCACAGAACCTGTTGACCCTGAGCTTCATCAATGCTAATGTCTGTTTCCTATCTTGACGTAGGTGAAGAGAATACCCCTGGTCAGCTGTCTGGAGGAATGCTGTTGAAAAGTAGAGGCAACCGAGTTGTCAACAGCCGAGAAGTGGGTTGGCTTGGAGAAACTAGACTCAAAGGACGTTGATTGCTTTTGGTGACGAAGAGAAAATAGTCCAGGCTTTTATGTGCCTGTATTCTAGAGTTGCAAATGGCAGTGGATGTAGGTTTACAGCAGTCTTACTGGTGACGCTCAGCTTCTCACCAGGTTGGACATGAGTGACCCAAGACAGCCACCAGCAGAGAAGCCCAAGCTTGGCAGAGCCCCTTCCCAGTTCACGGGCCCTCCTAGAATCATGCAGTCAGATGATTATTTTGCTCGGAAATTTAAAGCCATTAATGGCAACATGGGACCTGCTGCTTCCTTGAATGCCTCGAGTTCCAGCGAGAGTGGTGGTGGATCAGCCAGCAGTACCCCAGCCATGCCCAAAATGGGCGTTAGAGCCAGAGTGTCTGAGTGGCCACCTAAAAAGGACTGCCCCAAGGAGCCACCCTGCAAGACACTATGGGACAGCCGGTCTCAGAGCAGCCACGAGAGTGTGACATCCATTCTGCAGAATGGGCAGAGTGACCAGAGCGAGGGGCAGCAGGGGGAGCAGCTTGACCTGGGCTTGGTGGAGGCCAAGTACACCATCGGAGACATCTTTGTTCATTCTCCCCAAAGAGGGCTGCACCCCATAAGGCAGAGAAGCAACAGTGATGTCACCATTAGTGACATCGATGCCGAGGATGTCTTGGACCAGCGTGCGGTCAACCCCAACACTGGGGCAGCCCTGCACAGGGAGTATGGAAGCACATCGTCCATCGACAGGCAGGGCCTCTCTGGAGAAAGCTTCTTTGCTATGCTGCGAGGCTATCGCATGGACAACTATGACCCCAAAGCAATGGTCCCACTTGGGTTTCCTGAGTTTTTTCCCTGTGACTCTGCAATCTCCCCCAGCCTGCAAGCAGCAGCTCAGATTTCTCGGGGAGAATTTGTCCGCATCTCAGGATTGGACTATGTGGACAGTGCGCTCCTGGTGGGGAGGGACAGGGACAAGCCTTTCAAGCGCAGGTTGAAATCAGAGTCGGTGGAAACCTCCCTCTTTCGGAAGCTGCGGACCGTCAAGAGTGAGCATGAGACCTTCAAGTTTGTGTCTGACCTGGAAGATGGCCGCCTGGACAGGGTTGTCCGCCCTTGGAACTGCCAGCGGTGCTTCGCACATTATGACGTGCAGAGTGTCCTGTTCAACATCAATGAAGCCATGGCTACCAGGGCCAACGTGGGGAGACGGAAGAACACTACCACGGGGGCCTCGGCCGCCTCGCAGACCCAGGCGCCTGCAGGCCAGGCGGGCGGCTGCGAGTCCCCTCTGGGCAGCAAGGAGGACCTCAACTCGAAGGAGAACCTGGACGCTGACGAGGGGGATGGGAAGAGCAATGACCTGGTTCTCAGCTGCCCTTACTTCAGAAACGAGACGGGCGGGGAGGGCGACCGGCGCATTGCACTGTCTCGAGCCAGCTCAGCCTCTCTGGGCTCCAGTGAAAGCTGCTCCTTTGAGTCCTCCCTGAGTTCCCACTGCACCAATGCAGGCGTCTCCGTCTTGGAGGTGCCACGGGAAAACCAGCCTGTCCACAGGGAGAAGGTCAAGCGCTACATCATAGAGCATGTCGACCTCGGGGCCTACTATTACCGCAAGTTCTTCTATGGGAAAGGTAGGAGCCCGGCTGGCTGCGGTGTGCTCGGGGTGAGTCCTTAGGCCAGTGTGGCCTGCTTTGCATTGGAGCAGGTCCCTCAGGGTTCGGAAGACCGGCCCACTGGGCCTGGGCTCATCCTTGCCTCAGTCCTTGTTGCTGATTTGGAAACCCAGCTCTGCCTTCGCTGATTAACGATCCCCAGTGTGGAAGTGCCTTCTTTCTCTGTCCCTTGTCTCTCTCTCTCTCTCTCTCTCTGTAACTCTGTAACTCTGTCTCTGTCACTCTGTGTGACTGTTGCTCTGTGTCTTGCTCTGTCTTATCTCGGCCTCTCTGTCTCACTCCATCTCTGTCTCGCCCTGCCTGTCCCTTCCCGTCTGTGCGCATCACATCTGTCAAACTGAACTTACTCCTCACCCTTTTAATAAGCCTTCCCTGACAGGTTCTGTGTGTGGACAGTTCTGTGGCTTTTCCCACTCCTGTCTTCCCTGTATTTTGCTTCCACCATGTTGCTTTATGTACTGGACATGCCAGACCCTGTTGAAAGGACATGTGGGTTAGCATGATAGACAGGTGGAGTTTCTTTGTAGTTCTATGATTCATATATTAAGAAACAATTCCCTGGTGGTATTGTTTTTAAAACTCGTCAGTCCCAGGTAAAATGAATTATTTTGCTTTTGTTTGCATCTTTAGGCTGGAAGGGTACTTCCTGCAGAGGGATCTAGAGTCTTTGGCCTTCCACTAGTGTCCTTGATTATTGGGTTCCACGGGTGGCAGAGCACCTGGCAGTAGCACGTGGGTTTCCCATGTCCTCCTGCTTGGTGCAGTGGGCCCCTCAGCCCCTTCCTTCTTTCTCGGGGTTCTACTTGTCTGTTGGTCTCCACCTGCCACCCCTCTGCCCACAGGTGCTGCCTGGCAGAGCCCTCGTCCCTAGCAATGCTCTGTTCTGAGTACTTGCAGTTTTGGACTCTGGGGGCTTCCCTTGCTAGGGGTTAGTGTCACTCAGACCTCAGGAGGGCCTTGGGCCCCTTACAGCCCTGCAGTCACATGGACCCTTTCCCCAGGGATGACCAGAGTGGGAAAAGTCATTTGCCAGATAAGTTGCAGTTATAACATTGTTTCCCCCTTCTGCGTATTGATGTCGCCTATCACCATCACCACGCTTTCGCTAGGTCACGTAGGTCAGAAACGGTCACGAAGCTGGGTGAGCAGCACAGCTGAGCAAGCTGACATTCGCCCTGTGACACAGTGGTCACTGTGCCCAGAAGTGGTGTGCTGCCACAGTCTTGGTCTCACTGTGGCCCTTCTGCGGCGGTGCTCACTGTTGTGCTGTGTTCCAGTGGCGGAGCCCAGGAACCTTTGGCCTGTCCTCGGCCTGTGCAGTAATGAGCCATGACACGGGCAGCCCAGGTGTGACTCAAGGCTGGTCTCTGGGGGAAGTCGGTCGCTTCCAGAAAGGGAGGCCCTGGAGCAGTGGGCTTCTTGTGAAGGCTGCTTTTGTTGACGAACTGCGGCTTCCAGTGCTGACTGTGAGGTCGAGGCTTCTAGGCTTCTCATGCTCAAGATCCCCAGGTGGCTGATGCCAGAACATGCCAGTTCCGCATGCGTCGACATTCTGCACATGCTTGGTGCCAGTGACTCTTTCTCACGTCCCAAAGTGCATTTGGAACAAGGAGCTGATGTTGACCGGGTCACCTCCTTTGGGTTGATTGTGTCCTTAGGAATGCTCCAGGGGTCTCTGGTTGCTAGGTGCTCTCCCTGCTCCTGTGATTGCTCTTTGTCATTATTCTTTTAAATTCTGATCTATCACCTTTAAAAAAATTTTTTTAAAGTCAACATACTTTTTCCACATTTTTTAGTTGGTGCATTTTAGTTGTACTTATTGAGGGTGATCTATGACTTCCTGATGACTCTTCCTCTGCAAGTGACATTTCTTTTGCTTTTTCTGATTTACTTATAATTTTTGAGGGCATTGGAAATGACATCAGACTTGTTAGATTGGAATGTGAAATAAAAAATTAATAAGCTTCAAAGAAGAATCTGTGGAGATGCCTATGACTCAGGACAGGTAGACACAGACGTCCAGGGCCGAGGTGATCCTCTCTGGGCCAGGGCTTGGCTGAGGCCCCAACCCGGGCCTCCTCTGTGAGGCCTGCAGGAGTGGGGAATGCTTGTCTGCAGGGTTCTGTGGCTCTGTACTGGGCCAGGAGGGACCCACGACCCATGCTCCAGTGCAGCCGTGTGCCCAGTGTGATTGAAGGTCTCCTGCTTCGTCTGGTCTCTATGTGGTTCCTGGTTCCCAATTAGTCAGGTGCCTAGGCCGAGGCCACCTCCAGAGCAGCAGCCCATGGTGGCCTCACCCCGTTCCCAGCCATGTCATGCAGCTGGTGGGGCTCTTCTGTCTGCAGGCTCTGGAGTCTTGGGACGCCTGGCCCAGACTGGTCCTGCTGCTGTGTGGCAGATGCCTCCTGCTGTGCTTCGTCCCTTCCCAGCACTGAGTGCCTCTCTTCAGAAACTGGCTTCCCGAGGTCTTTTGATTCCTTCTGAACACGTTTTATTTGTCCTGTGTTCTCTGTGTAAGTACATTTCAAAAGTATGATATGGCTCCCGATCTCTGGGAGATGTTTAAGGTGTGAACTTCAATAAGGCAGCTGCTCCTTAGAGGCCTGTGGTGTGGAAGGGCTGCTATCTGTGGCAGGGCATCCTCGGGGCTCCCTAGGGATTTGTGGGGGCCATGGCTTGCCACTGTGAGCTGCATGCATTGTGGCTTGTCCAGGCAGGTACCCCTGTAGCCTTCAGTGAAAGGGCTTGGGGAGCAGAGTTGCAATAGGTCCTGTCCCTTCCTCTGCTGTCAGTGGCCATTTGCTGCCCTGCTGTTCTTCTAAGGGAGCCCCTGGTGAAGATGTGGTCCTCTCTGCTCTGAGCTATGCCTTGTGGTACAGAGGGTGGCAAGTAGATCAGACCTCGAGCATCCACATGCCCAGAATTGGGCGGCAGGGTCATGTGCTGGGCCTGTTGTGCAGGACAGCTGGACATCGTGCGTGTCAAGGTGCGAGGTGTCAAGGCCCTCACGCTTCCTCCTGAGCCTTGGTGCGCTAGCGCTGCCACATGGGACAAGCTCTAGGGGAAAGCCCATCGTACCCGCTGCCCTGGCCTTTTCCCTGCAGATGGGCCTTTGGTGATGGCTTTGTTGAACCACCTTAGGGTTCCCACAAGCTCCCCTCCACTGTGGCTTCAGACAGGGGAGGCCTAGGACAGCAGTTGTGGCTCCTTCCTGCGCTGCACCGCAGGCTCACTGTGGGGTGCAGGAGGTGAGGGCAGCATTTACTTTTCATGTCAGCTTTACTGAGCACGCTCTGCCACCATTCCTCCTGAGCCTCGGTGAGACCTGCATGAGGAGGTAGCACAGCTGGGGACATGGTTTAGGGTGTCCTGTGTGAACAGGTTCCAAGCTCCCTGAATGACTCTGAAGTCAGCCTTTCTGCCAGATTCATTCTGGGGATTTCCCCTAACAAGTCCATGAGAAGAAACAGGCCTGGTCTGCAGCTCTCACAGGGTCCCTTACGGGAGCTTGCCAGGGCTCCTGTGTGCCCAGCTTTGAAGCTGAGATTGTGTTTCTGTGTTGGCTACAAAACAGTGTGTCCCAGAGGACCTCCTTCATCTACCTGTGCCTTAGTGGCTTCCCTGGACTTCTGGGCCCAGGGCAGCTCAGGATTCTTTTTGCAAGAACCTTCCAGAAAAACGTTTCTAGCTGCTGCCCAGTGCAATGAGGCCCCACAGGAGCCGCAGCCCTGTCGTTCCACAGTATTGCAGGCCCAGCCCTCTTGGGTCCCTTTCTGCTCCAGGGTGCGAGCCCTTATGCTCTGGGGCCCCACCTCACTGTGAGTAGGTCCCTTTGGGGGGTCCATGAGGGTGCTGGATCTTTCCAGGCTTCCTTTCTGGGAGCGCTTCAGCTCTGCTGTTCCCAGCCCTGCGTCCTCACATGGCTTCTCTTGAGCCCTCTTCTTCAGCACTAGCCTTCGCCGTGTTAGCCCCTCACTGCAGGACAGTGCCCACCAATCTGCTCCAGGAGCCACTGAGAACAGAAGGCTCCCCTGGAACTGGGGAGCGGCCCTCTTGCCTTTGTGGCGCCAGCTTCTGTTTTGTGGCTGGGATTATCTTTTGCCATTAGACACAAGTGTCTGTTATAACTTTTAGTTGGAGGTCCACACTCCTGGGAATCAGAGGCCTGGGGGGCGTCCTTGGTACTCAGGTACCACTCAGGGTGGCATGTGCACCTGGATTCAATCCCAGAAGCTTTTGGGAGAGTCCTTGAACTCGGGCTGGCGTCTGCCTGCTACACAGTTTGCCGCAGGGTTTCTCTAACAGGTAATGGTTCTCCCTGGGAAGAGACCACTGCTCACCCACTGGTGCAGGCTTCAAAGGGTGGCCATTTGTTTGAATGGTTTAGAGATGGGGAGAAGCAGAGCAGTACGTGGGGTGGCCAGGGAACAAATCCGATGGTGCAGCCACCCTTTCCAAGCACAGTCCCTCCTGTGTCCCTGAGATGGCAGCTGCAGGACGGAGCACACCTTTACATACAGATGGGTCTCACTGCTGACTGGCGCATGCTTTGAGTTTCATGCCTGGTGGCTTCTTTCTTCCTGTTTTATACAGTCACTGACAAAAATTAATAGGGAGTTGGACACTATTAAATTCACACGGTTGAACGGAGTGCCATCTAACAATGGGACTATTCTGAGAAATAAAATCTTCCCTCAGAGGACATAATCGCCTCCACGCTTAGCTTCTCTCCTAGCCAGTATTGCTGTCACAAACAGAGGTCCCATTGAGTCCTGGGGGCTCCTAGCCTGGTGACTGCCCAGCTGCACGTGGGACTCATCCCTGTGGGCCATGCGGGTGATATAGAAACGCTGTGCCTTCTCCTGCAGGGTGCAGTTGGGGCCTGGCTGTGTATCCACTACAGCATGTAGGACCCCATGAAGGGCCAAGCACCACTAGGCCTGTTGACCTGGCCTGAAAGTCCTCAGCTAGTCCTGGAGCAGGGGGAACTGGTGCTGGAGCCTGGCCGGGGTTCTTCTGAGCGCAGATCTCAGCACCACAAGCCTAGTAAACCCACCCTGTGTGCACAGGCACTTACTTGGCCCCAGCCCCTGGGGTGCAGGAAGCCATGGGTGGGCTTCCAGGGCCTTCCCCTTCCCACATCTTCCCAGTTTTCCTTCTTCCTCCTGAGCAGAGGCTGTAGAGACATGGGCCCCTGAGGAAACCCAGTGAAGGACACCTCCCTCTCCAGTCTCTACTGTTCTCGATTTCCTTAAAGTGGCCTCTTGCAGGATACCGTCCCCAGCTTCCAGGAAGCTCATCCCAGCAGTGCCCCCTCGCCTGCATTCATCAATGCAGCCGAGCCCTGCAAGTGAGCCTCTCCCCCGGGGCTGCTTCATGAGAGCAGCTAGAACCAGGCTGACCGTGGGCAGCAGCCACCCCAGATGGGAACCTTGACCAAGTTGCTTCACCTCTCAGCCCTGTCCTGTTTGTAACACGGGGACTTAGCTGTGTCACCTGGTTGGTCGGAAGGAAGTAAGTTGCCTTATGTAAAAAATGCTTAATATTTTAACCATTTTTTAATTTTTCTGTAATGCCGCAGATTTTCTTTTATTTACTTATTTATTCTAATTTGTTATACATGACAGCAGAATGCATTTCAATTCATGGTACACATACAGAGCGCAAGTTTTCGTGTCCCTGGTTGTACACAAAGAAGAGTCATGCCATTCATGTCTCCTACATGCACTTAGGGTAACGATGTCCATCGCATTCCATCGCCTTTCCTACCCCACTGCCCGCTCCTTTTTTCTCCTTCACCTCTGCCCTATCTAGAGTTCATCTAATCCTCCCATGCTCCCCACCCACCCCCATTATGTATCAGCGTCCACGTATCAGAGAAAACATTTGGCCTTTGGTTTTGCTAACTTCACTTAGCATTATATTCTCCAACTCCATTCATTTACCTGCAAATGCCATGATTCTATTATCTTTTTAATGCTGAGTAATATTCCATTGTGTATATATGTATACCACATTTTCTTTATCCATTCATTTGATGAAGGGCATCGAGGTTGGTTCCACAGTTTAGCTATTATGAATTGTGCTGCTATAAACATTGATGTGGCTGTGTGCCTTAGTATGCTGTTTTTAAGTCCTTTGGGTATAAACTGAGAAGTGGGATAGCTGGGTTAAATGGTGGTTCCATTCCAAGTTTTCCAAGGAATCTCTGTATGCTTTCCGTACTGGCTACACTAATTTGCAATCTCACCAGCTCTGTATGAGTGTTCCTTTCTCCCTGCATCCTCATCAACTGTTCTTATTATTTGTATTCTTAATAGCTGCCATTCTGAGTGGAGTGAGATGAAATCTTAGAGTAGTTTTGATTTGCTTTTCTCTAATTGCCAGAGATGTTGAACATTTTTTCTTTTTTTTTTAAAGAGAATTTCTTTTTAATATTTATTTTTTAGTTTTTCAGTGGACACAACATCTTTATTTTATTTGTATGTGGTGCTGAGGATCGAACCCAGCACCGTGCACATGCCAGGCAAGCACGCTACTGCTTGAGCCACACCCCCAGCCCTGAACATTTTTTCATATATTTGTTGATTGATTGTATATCTTCTTCTGAGAAGTGTCTTGGCCCATTTATTAATTGAGGTTTTTTTTTGGTATTAAGATTTTTGAGTTCTTTATATATTTACTAACATCTATCTGATGTTAGTGTGGCAAAAATTTGCTCCCATTCTGTAGGCTTTCTGTTTACCTCACTGATTGTTTCTTTTGCTGAAAAGAAGCTTTTTAGTTAGAATCCATCCCATTTATTGATTCTTGATTTTATTTCTTGCACTATAGGAGTCTTATTAAGAAAGTTGGGGCCTAATCTGACATGAGGAAGATTTGGGCCTACTTTTTCTCCTGTTAGGCACAGGGTCTCTGGTTTAACTCCTAGGTCCTTGATCCACTTTGATTTGAATTTTGTGCATGGTGTGAAATAGGGACTTAATTTCATTCTGCTGCCTATGGATTTCCAATTTTCCTAGCACCATTTGTTGAAGAGGTTATCTTTTCTCCTACATGTTTTTGGTGCCTTTGTCTAATATAAGATAACTGTATTTATGTGGGTTAGTCTCTGTGTCCTCTATTCTGTACCATTGGTCTACATGTCTATTTTGGTGCCAATACCATGCCATTTTTGTTACTATTTCTCTGTAGTATAGTTTAAGATCTGGTATAGTGATGCCTCCTGCTTCACTCTTCTTACTAAGGATTGCTTTAGCTATTTTGGGTCTCTTATTTTTCCAAGTGAATTTCATGACTGCTTTTTCTATTTTCTATGAGGAATATCATTGGGATTTTGGTTAGAATTGCTTAAATCTGTATAGTGCTTTTGGTAGTATGGTCATTTTGACAATATTAATTCTGCCTATCCAAGAACAAGGGAGATCTTTTCATCTTCTAAGGTCTTCTTTAATTTCTTTCTTTAGTATTTTGTTATTTTCAATGTAGAGGTCTTTCACTGATTTCCAGGTATTTTTATTTACTTTTTGAGGCTATTGTAAATGGGGTAGTTTTCCTAGTTTCTCTTTGAGAGCATTTGTCACTTATGTACAGAAATGCCTTTGACTTATAGGTGTTGATTTTATATCCAGCTACTTTACTGATTTCATCTATTAGTTCTAGAAGTTTTAGGATGTTTTTAAATTTTCTAGGTATAGAATCATATCGTCTGCAAATAGTAATAGTTTTGAATTCTTCTTTTCCTATCCATATCCCTTTAATTGCTTTCATCTGTCTAATTGCTCTGTATAGAGTTTCAAGGACTTTGTTAAATAGAAGTGGTGATAGAGGGCATCCCTGATAGAGGGAATGCTTTCGATTTTTCTCCATTTAGAATGGTGTTGGCCTGGGGCTTAGCATAGATAGCTTTCACAATGTTGAGATATATTCCTGTCATCCCTAGTTTTTCTAGTGTTTTGAACATGAAGGGGTACTGTATTTTGTCATGCTTTTTTTGCATCTATTGAGATGATCATATGATTCTTTTCTTTAAGTCTGTTGATGTGATGAATTACATTTATTGATTTCCATATGTTGAACCAACCTTGCATCCCTGGGGTGAATCCCACTTGATTGTGGTGCATGATTTTTTTGATATGTTTTGTATTCCATTTGCCAGAATTTTATTGAGAATTTTTGAATCTATGTTCATTAGAGATATTGGTCTGAAGTTTTCTTTCTTTGATGTGCCTTTGCCTGGTTTTGGAATCAAGGTGATATTGGCCTCATAGAATGAGTTTGGAAGTGTTTCCTCTTTTTCTATTTCATGAAATAATTTGAGGAGTATTGGTATTAGTTCTTCTTTGAAGAACTTGTAGAACTCGGCTGTGCATCCATCGGGTCCTGGACTTTTCTTGGTTGGTAGGCTTCTGATGGCATCTTTTATTTCATTGCTTGAAATCGATCTGTTTGAATTGTATGTATCATCCTGGTTCAGCCTGGGTAAATCATATGACTCTGGAAATTTGTTGATGCCTTTGATATTTTCTATTTTTTTGGAGTACAAGTTTTCAAAATAATTTCTAATTATCTTCTGTATTTCTGTGGTGTCTGTTGTGATATTTCCTTTTTCAGCATGGATGTTAGTAATTTGAGTTTTCTCTCTCCTTCTCTTTGTTGCATGGCTAAGGGTTTATCAATTTTATTTATTTTTTCAAAGAACTTTTTGTTTTGTCAATTGTTTCTTTTGTTTCAATTTTATTGATTTCAGCTCTGATTTTAATTATTTCCTGTCTTCTACTGCATTTGGTGTTGATGTGTTCTTTTTGTAGGGCTTTGAGATGTAAGGTTAGGTCATTTATATGTTGCCTTTTTTTTCTTTTAAGGAATGAACTCCATGCAGTGAACTTTCCTCTTAGTACTTCCTTCATAGTGTCCTAGAGATTTTAGTGTTGTATCAGTGTTCTCATTTATCTTTAAGTATTTTTTAATCTCTTCTTTGATGTCTTTTATAACCCATTATTCATTCAATAGCATATTATTTAGTCTCCAGGTGTTGGAGTAGCTTTTATTTTTTATTTTATCATTGATTTCTAATTTCATTTTATTGTGATCTGATAGAATGCTGAATAGTTATCTCTACTTTTTTGTATTTGCTAAGAGTTGCTTGGTGGCATAGTATATGATTTTTAGAGAAGAATCCATGTGCTGCTGAGAAGAAAGTGTATTCACTGGTTGATGGATGTAATATTCTATATATGTCAGTTAAATCTAAGTTATTGACTATATTATTGAGTTCTGTAGTTTCTTGTTTAGCTTTTGTTTGGAAGATCTGTCCAGTGGTGAGAGAGGTGTGTTAAAGTCACCCAGAATTATTGTGTTGTGGTCTGTTTGACCCTTTTGAACTTGAGAAGTTTGTTGGATAAACATAGATGCTTCATTATTTGGGGCATATATATTTATAATTGTTAAGTCTTGTTGGTTTATGGTTCCTTTAAGCAGTATGAAATGTTCTCTTTATCCATTTTGATTAACTTAGGCTTGAAGTCTACTTTATCTGATATGAGGATGGAGACCCCTGTTGTTTCCGTGGTCCATGTGAATGGTATGTTTTTTCCTAACCTTTCACCTTCAGTCTGTGGATGTCTTTTCCTATGAGATGAGTCTCTTGGAGGCAGCATATTGTTGGGTCTTTTTAAAATCCAGTGTGCCAGTTTGTGCCTTGATTGGTGAATTTAGGCCATTAACATTCAGGGTTATTATTGAGACATAATTTTTATTTTCAGCTATTTTTGTTTATTTTTGGTATCTAACTTGATTTGGTTTCTCCTTTGATTGATTTTTTTCCTTTAGTGTAATCCCTCCCTCTGCTGATTTTCATCATTGTTTTTCATTTCCTCCTCATGGAATATTTTGCCAAGGATGTCTATAGTGCAGGCTTTCTAGTTGTAAATTCTTTTTTGTTTATCATGGAAGGTTTTTATTTTGTCATCAAATATAAAGCTTAATTTTGCTGGATATAAGATTTTTGGTTGGCATCCATTTTCTTTTCATTTTGAAATGTGGGATAGCATGAAAAGACCAAATTTAGGAGTTATTGGGATACAGGAAGGCATAGAGTTCCAAACCAAAAGAATGAACAATGTATTCAATGAAATAATATCAGAAAAATTTCCAAACATTAAGAACAAATTTTAAAATGAGGCTTACAGGACACCCAATGTACAAAATCACAACAGATCCACACCAAGGCACGTTATAATGAAAATGCCTAAAATACAGAATAAGGAGATATTTTAAGAGTCACAAGAGAAAGGAATTAGATTACATATAGGGGGAAAACAATTAGAAGTAATACACAAATTTTGGGCTTCCCAATTATTTTTTACATATAATTTCTGATAGACTTAGTGAAATGATTACTTGTTTGGTTTAATAGTAACTTCAGAACCACTAACGCACACACAGGACCCATGGCAGGAGCAAGTGGAGGTGGCTGCTGGACAGGCAGCATTTGGGATTGGCAGTGAGTCTCCTTCGTGTTGGTTCCAGACCCCTGAAGGACTGCTGGTGATAGAATCGCTTTTTGTTCTGGTTTGGCTTTTCTGTCAGGAGCACCTCTGCTTTCAGCTTGCAGGACAGCAGGGATTGTGTATTACATGTGCATTTTAAGAGGTGGTGCTGAGTTAAAGAAGGTCACGGAGCTAAGCCAAGAGTAGGTGGGTGGTAGGAAGCCAAGCCTGGAGGCACAAGCTGGTAGCCAGGTGCACTAGAGTTCCCTCCCTCAGGAGAACACCTAGCAGTAGGCCCAAGGACAGGGCTCTTTCTCCTCCCACAGTGAAGCCACAGTGGAGCTCAGCACACAGTAAGCCTACCACACTCCCTTATTTGGGCTGAATACCTCCAAACTAAACGGATGACCCTTCTCCAGGACATTAGCTCTGGGAAGCACTCACCTGTACCAGCCACTGGGCCCTGGCCTGCATCTAAACAGAGATATGAAGAACAGGACAGAAAGCTATAAGACACTGTCAGGAGCAATTGAATTCTTAAATAAAGGGAGGGATGCATCATTGTCCTGTTTTAGGTTATTCAACATATAGAAATTTAAAAATCCTTAGGTGGGATGATAGACGTTCATTCAGAGGGTGTAAATTCAGAATCAGAAAGGACCAGTGAGGCTGTTGAATGGAGTGGTCAAGTTAGGAGAGGCCCGAGGAGGGGCCCCACCTGATCAGGGAGATGCTCTGAAGGAGATGGGTGCCCTGGCAAGAGAGTCCAGGGTGCGCAGCGACAGGCCTGGGGAGGCCTGGCCTGGAAGGTGGGACTTAGACTGACACGGGGTGCCACGGAGACCTCGGGCAGAGTGCTAGTGTGGAGCAGCGGTGTTGGGTTGAGAGGTGGTTGGAGGCTGGGAAAGGAGGGTGAGTGGGGACATGGGGAATAGGCGCTATCTTCGCTGACAGTCAGTGGGGGCCCTCGATGGAGTGCCTTGTCTCTGAATAGAAGGCCTTTTCCCCTGGACCTCCCGACCCCAGTTGTAAAAGGGAGGTGTGCTTCTCACCCTGAAGGCAGTGCGGGTCTGTCGGCTGTCCCCCTGGCTTCCGCTGAGCATGCTGCTCTTACTTGTTAGGCATCAGGAGCAGTGACCTGCCCAGGTGATCTGGGCTCTCAATTTTGCCATGAAAAGGGGTTTTATGTATTCACTCTTTCTCCCTAAAATATTTTGAAACTCTAGGTTCGTCTTTTGGGCATTACCAAACCTGGAGCCTGGCGCCTGGCACATTCTGCAACCACCTCCCTGGGTGGTGTCCTGGGGGCAGTGGCGCCCTGGTGCCTGGCTGTGTTGTCATTTGCTTTTGGAATATTCTTCTCAACACGTCTCCAAAGGGACACAGAAGTCATCAGGATAGTTTATGGCAGCAGAGCAGGCTGCCTCAGTGTGCACTCTCACGGACAGTGTGATGCTGTGGGTCCCCCCACTCACCTAGATTCAGGAGATGGCCCATGTTGGTGTTGGTGGTCTGTTCCTGTGACTGTTTCTACTGAAGTTGCAGATGACTGCTCCTGGCTCAGTTTGCCTCCGACCCGGCCTTTTTTAATGAATGTTGCTTTCAATGGATTTTGTTAGAATAGTTACCTGGCCCTTAAGAGGATACACTACACCTGAAGGAAATGTCCCCCTTAAAAAGATCTAATGGCTCAGTCAGTAATGCATCTTCCAGCCCCTTACATGGTGTCCACTGCTCCAGCCAACCCGCTCTGTAAGAAGATGGTGTCGGCAGTCCCTGGGCTGGTTTCTAGGCAGCCCAGGTGGAACTTGCCTCCCAGGACCGTTCACATTGTGCCCTGGTGGCCGTTGCTCTGTGTGAGACTGGGAGTCGTCCTGCTTCTGCTTTCTCAGTAGCACGTTCTCCCCAGAATTCTTGTGGCAGGCAATGTTAGCATAGCCGAAGCCTTTAGGGAACCATGGGTTTCCTCTAAGTACCTGGTGTTCACTGTTAGGTTTTTTTGTAACTAAAAACGTAAGTCAGGCAAGATTAGCCAAAGCTAGTAAGGTGACATTCAGAAGGGTTAATTGGTGTTCGCAAAGAGGGCAGAAAAGTCAGTTGTGTGAGCATGCGCCCTGGAGAACCAGCTCTCCACAGTTCATTAAGACGTGAACAAAAAGCACCTGAGGGTCTGCGTCTGCCACCTGCTCCACATGAACGAGTAGAGCAGCTGCTAAAAATAGGCACGCGTTTGAGCAGCATTAATAAACGTGGGTAATTGCTCCCTGTTGGCGCAGTTGCGCTGTACCTCTGTGTGGTGTTGAGAATTGGCTGTTTCCGTGGAAGTCCTCATAAAGTGTGGCAGGTGCATGAAGCACAGTAACGCCTTCAGCAGAGCTCGCTGACGGGAGCCCTTGTCCAGGGGTTCAGGAGAACTGTCCACAGAGCGGTGAGCTCCCATCATGGACATCTCTGGTCCATTTCAGGAGTCAGAATTGCTTCCCAGAATATTCTTTGCTACCACTGCTGACCAATGACTGGCCACATGGTCATTGTCACAGTCATCCTCCAGGAAGCTGGTGCCTGAGGGTCCTGTGCTAGATGGGCAGGACAGCACCAGGTTCCTTTCTGCCATGGATTGTATGATTCTAGGTCCCTTCAAGGACCAGCAGTTTATGGGAAAGAAATGACTGACAAGCGAGTCTAGTAAGAGATTGGATTCGTAGATGTGGTGTGACCATAGCAACCTCATGACCTCTTATGTATTTCCTGTTGCTAGATTTTGACCTGGACATGAGAGGTTTTAGTAGCAGTGTAATGAAAGGTGACCTCACTCCTCCACTGATGACCAGGGTCACTCTGGCCAGCCTGGATGGTTTGTTAGGTGACCCCAGGAGCCCTCATTCAGTCCAAGAAGTTTCCTCCCAGGTGGAAGGGGCTGTGCTGTGCGGTCTGGCTTCTGCGAGGAGCAGGGACCAGCTTTGGGCAGCAGCCAGGAGGGGCGGTGCACTCTCTGCGGCCATGCCCTCCACAGCTTTGGGCCGAGAGTCTTCTGCTCTGATCTAGCAAAAGCAGAATGAAATGAGGAAGATAAAAAGGAAGTGACGTGAGATGGAGTTCTTTGTCACATGAATTGGAGGGGCCACTGAGGGCCCTCGCTGCCTGTGTCCTCTCTCCTGATGCCACCTCTCTCTTGCATTGTAGAGCACCAGAACTACTTTGGAATAGACGAAAACCTCGGCCCTGTGGCTGTCAGCATCCGGAGGGAGAAGGTGGAAGACCCCAAAGAGAAGGAAGGGTCCCAGTTCAACTACAGGGTGGCTTTCAGGACTAGCGAGGTAACAGGCTGCCCTGCCCTGCAGCTGTCCAGGCTGAGTCTCCAGAGCACCACTGCTCTAGCCAGACAGGGCCTGGAGGGCATTATTTAGTGTATGACCATACATTTAAGGTAATTGAAGAAGGGTTGCAGGATGTTATTCTAAGTGAAAACTTTGGAAACCTGACTCATATATTCAATGGCAATGATTTTGCTGCCACCTTACAAGGTAGAATGGGTAACAGGATAAAGACCTATAAAGGGCTGGACACAGAGGACAAAGGCTATAATGCACGTCAAAACCAAAAATTAGTTTAAAATCCAACATAAAACTGGGTGGCCTGAGATGGGTGAGTGTTCTCCGGTGCTCACACTAGTCTAGGGGCGCTGTGTACCCACACTCAGTGCACTGCAGACCCAGGTTAATTTCCGGCCTGACTCTTTTTAATGAAGATTGATATTGGTCATTTCCAAACATACTTTGTATGGCCATGTGAATGTGACACCGGAAGCCACTGTGTGGTGAATGTGCACTTACAAGACTGCCATGGCCACCTGGTGCAGGGTGGTGGCTCAGTGGGCAGCTTCACTGGTAGTACAGAGTCAGAGCTCATCTGCACTGTGGTTTTGGTCCCTAGCCTGTTGGATTCAGAGGGGTGTCTGCTTGTTAACTGTCTGGAATGTGTGTTTTGATGGACACTTACCCATCTGGGAGGAGAGAGCCCTGTCCAGTCCTGCAGCTTATGTGGACACGTGTGGCCCTGTGTCTTGCCTGGGGTATGCAGCTATTCTGGTGACCTAGGATCCATGCTAGATATATACACATGAGATGAAATCCCTCTCGGTGACCTGGTGGAGTGTTGCCCTATATAGATAACCAAGAATAAGCACTAACTGCGCTCTGGTGGCTGTTCCTACAGCTCACAACCCTGAGGGGCGCCATCTTGGAAGATGCTGTGCCCTCCACTGCCCGGCACGGCACCGCACGGGGACTGCCACTCAAGGAGGTGCTGGAGTATGTGGTCCCGGAGCTGAACACACAGTGCCTGCGGCAGGCCTCCAGCTCCCCCAAGGTCCCAGAGCAGCTGCTCAAACTGGACGAGCAAGGGGTGAGTATGGCGCGAGGGTGTGTGAGTCTGTGTCTTATTTATGAGACCTTGAGTGTCCTCGTCATCGGCTTTGAAGACCACTTCCTGTAAACACTTGGAGCTCTGCTCTGCAATTTCCCCAGCACACCTTCCTCCAGTTCAGAAACCTGCTGCTGCACGGCGGCCGTCTTGGCTGCATTGTTGGTGTGTGCCAGCGAGCAGGAGTGCATCCCTCGTCTGAGAGTAGATGATGTGCAAGCCTGGTGGCCCTTATGCTTATCCTTGTCTGTTCTGAGGACAGTGCTGACAGGTGGGTGTCCCAGACTGCATAAGGAAGACCAAGACTGATGGGACTTTGTCCCTCTCCCATGGGGGCAGCGAGGCCAAGACCACCAGGGCTTCCCCAGGCAGAATAAGGAAGAGAACTTGGAGACATGGAAGTGCAGTGAGCACCTGTACAAATCTAGAGGAGATGGCCTTTTGCTGAGCCCTCTTTGGGTAGAGTTCACGGGTGCTACACGGGCAGCCGCTGCTCAAGAACCCTGACCATTCCAGTTTCTTTACAAAGAAGGAAGCTTGCGAGATGGGGGCAGTAATGCTAAGGCGAAGCAGAGTGTAGAGCCCTGGAATGCTGGGCAGGGTCTTGTGTGAAGGTTTTCCTCTGGGACAGCTCAGGGTAACGGGAGTTGTGTGCGGAGCAGGTTGTGCTGAAGAAGAGGTCACAGGCTGAGGAAGAAGGAGCAGGGATGACGTGGAGCCCATCATGTTCATAGACACTGCTCAGGAGCCCACCAGTGCTGCACAGGCTGGGATGGTGGCATGGTGGGTGGAAAGGAGTCTTTCATATTTCATATGCAAAATTACTTGTAGGGGAAACTGAGCGGCAGGTGTCTGAGTGCAGATGATTTATTTTAGTGAGTGAATTAGTTTTTAAATCCAGGATTAAAATTTTTAAAAGGTAGTAGTCACGTGTACTTCCAGAATTTCTCAAGGAAAATATTTTGCATGTTTTAGAGGACTATGATATGAGTCTTTCTAGGTAAGGTAACACCACACTGGAAATGAGAAGCTGGTATGGTAACACTCATATCAAATACTCCTGAGATCTTACTGTCTCAAGAGCAAAAGCTGGCATGTCAGAACACTTGAGTGGTCAGCCTTTCAAGTGGCAGGATGCGCAGAATATGGTGACCCTGATCGTGGCTAGTAGAACGTGGGGAATAGGAAATGTCCTAGAAGCAGTCTTGCAAATGGATTGTGGAGGGGTAGAGAGGGTGTCTCAGGGCTGTCCTTCCCTCAGTCAGCACAGGCTCCACAAGAGTTGTACTCCAGCTAGGCCATCTGGGCAAGACTGTTTCTCCTTATGGTCAACCCCTCTTCCCCTTCATGGCCTCTCAGCCCTTGTCCACCTATTTACCTACATGGCAGATTGCTCAGGAACAGACTTCATTCTGCCTTAGTGAGGCCTGTGCTCGAGGAGGTGCAGGGCCACAGTGAGGGCTCTGCTCAGAGAGGAGCTGGACCACCATGAGGGCTGTGCTCAAGGGGGTGCAAGGCCACAGTGAGGGCTGTGTGTGGAAGGGACCTGGGCCACAGTGAGAGTGTGCTCGAGGGGGTACAGGGCCACAGTGAGGGCTCTGCTCAGAGAGGAGCTGGACCACCGTTAGGGCTGTGCGTGGAGGGGACCTGGCCACAGTGAAAGGCTCTGCTCAGAGGGGAGCTGGGCCACTCTGAGGCTGCGTGCTCTATATGAGGACTGAGCCACTAGGTATTCAGACTAGTTTCAAGACAAATCTGAGGCTTTGTTTTTATCACCTTGGTTTTTTGTCAATGATCACAATACTTCTAGCCTTGGGTTACAGAAGCCAATTGTGATCCTGTGCAGAAAGGACAGGGACACATGTTGGTTCTTCTGCCATCCGTGTGTCCGTTCATTTAGGACCCTGACACCATGGAGGTTGTGACAGTGAGTGTTTTTGTCTGCAGCAGTGCCCAGGGGCAGCCTCCTCTCACCTAGGGCTGGTATCTGCAGGGAGAGTGGTAGAACCTGTAGAATGGTGTATGCTCAATAAAGCAAAGGTCAAGCAGCAAAGGTGAGACCCTCAGAGCAGTGCGTGAGAAGCCCAGCTAGCAACATTATGTCCTGCAGCTGCTACTTGGGGCCTTGATGCCGCATGTGCTGTGACCAGAGCATCTGAGGAGAGCAACTGAGGGGAGGTGAGACTTATTCTGGCTCTCAGTTTCAGAGGCCTCAGATCATGGTACAGAACTGCATGGTAGAAACAGGGCAGGCAGGCAGAACTGGAAGCCTGCTCCTTCCAGGGCAGCCAGCAAACGGAGAGCAAGAGAAGAGAGTCCGGAGGACAGATGCAGCTCCCACGGCCACGCCTGCAGTGACCCACTTCCTCCAACCACACCCATCTGCTTACAGTCACCACCAGGAGTTCATTCAAGTTATTAATCACTAAATGGATTAATCCTGATGAGGTTACAACCTTCATGGTTCAGTCATTGCTGAAAAGCCCCATTCAGAACCTTGCTGCATTGGGGACCTGCTTTCAGTCTATGAGCTTTTAGGGGGACACTTCTAATCCAAACCCTACCACTAAGTATCCTGATTCCACAGTCACTCACTCATCAGTGCTTGTATGACAGTTGTGAATCACAAGAGTGTCCCTAAGGTAAGATCTTGGCAGATCTCCTGACATTTATCATGAAATGCCATAGGCATTTCTATTATAACATTATGTATTTATTTGTTCATTTTTGGGGGAAATTTCTTTTCTTGACCCTGCTAAAGAACCAGTTCTTTATTGACTTGGTAGCTTCTGCACATCGTCTCCCGCCCACACGGAGGCTGGGACCCTGGTCTGCACTGTGCGATGGGGAACTTGTGGCTGCTGAGTGGTGCCCAGCCAGGGCCTGGTGCTTTCACTGCTATGGCGTCCGTCACTGCATGTCACTGACTTGCCTGGCCATGAGCAGAGGACGTTCCTGCCACCCAGGGAGGTCACTGCAAGCAGTGTTTGTGGTCATTGGGAGGCAGTACAGACAAGGTGCTGCACCTGTGCTGCCCTGGAAGTGAGGGCACCGTGCCGTGTTTTACGTGACAGGCAGTTGTGGGTTTGGATCCAAGGTTCTGCTTCACATCTTGGTGATAAATATGCACAGTGACAGACCCATGTCTGACTGTCTGTCCCTTTCTGAGGCTCAGGTGCTGGTGAGAGAGGCTCTGATGGCCCGACTGGGAAGCTCTCCTTGGAGGAAAATGGAGGCTGTGAGAACAGACACAGTTGTGCCCTGCCGTGGAGGGCGTGCCCCGCTTCTAGCGCCCTGGTGGGGACAGGGAGCAGTTGGGCAAAAGCCCGCCCAGCGTGGCTGGAGCTCTTCCTGGCACAGTGCATCTTTAGCAGACAGGGAAGGATGTGAGAAGTGGCCGTGTTATTCAACCAGAGTTACTCCTGTGGAAACAAACAGCTCTCTGTTAATGCACATCCATCGCAGGTCCCACTGGGATCTTTCCTTAGCAGACCTTCTTTTTTTTCTTTCCTGTCTTATATGTTTCCATGAATGTTCAAATACATTAAAGAAGGAAATGGCATTAGAACCACAGGGGGAATCTTGCTAAAGTTCTTGGCTTTTCTCCTGCCTCTGCAGGCCTGAGATCAAGTATTTGCCCCCTGGCCTGTTTACTGAGAGCACAAACCTGACTGCCTGTCCTTTTGGAACCCCAGCAAATCCCACATGATTGGCCATTTGTTGGATCTCCTGGGGATTCCGACACTTTTCCAGCTGTGTTTGGGGTTTCCTGGTTGTTACTTCTTTGTAGCACCTCATACAGAGATTGTGCCTTCTTTTTTGCTCCTTTGCTTGTGAAAATCATCCTGTGTTTCCTGAGGACAGAGCTCCAGTCTTCTGTTATTCTCGTTTTCACTGGAGTTAGCTCATCTGGTACTCTTTGCAAGTAATGACATTTCCTCCCCATTTCAGCTGAGTTTTCAGCACAAGATTGGGATCCTCTATTGCAAAGCAGGACAGAGCACGGAGGAAGAAATGTACAACAATGAGACAGCGGGACCAGCTTTTGAGGAATTCCTGGACCTTCTGGGCCAGAGAGTGCGGCTGAAAGGATTCACTAAATACCGCGCCCAGCTGGACAATAAAAGTAAGCTCCATGCCTGCGTGAGCTCAGGTCTACTGAGTGGGGTCCTGTGCACGCCTGCTCTTGGCCCCAGGAGCAGCCCACCGAGCTTCTTGGGTCAGTATGGATATCCTCAGGTGAGCAGGGAGCTCACTGTCCTCAGGAAAGCAGGGGCTCATTTCTCAGTGGGTGTGTGTCAAACGTTGCATGCCTGACAGCTAGTGCTTTGTGACACTAGCAGAGATTCCCCATGTTTCCCAAAGAATCTCAGTGTGGTCCTCCCCTTTTGCACACCCACCTCTGTGACACCCTTGTGTTGTCACATCATGGACCAGCACTGTGTTCATTGCTGAGACAGAGCATTGGCACATTGGTTGGTGTATGTTATTGGGCTCATTCATTTCTAGATTCATGAGCTGAGCAGTGGAGTTGAAGCAGTGAGGAGGAAGCCAGGTGTCCTGCTTTCCAGGGACCTGAGTCAGGTTGCTTGGAGTGGGACACACATCAGCTCTCAAGGGCCAGATTGACTACCTGATTCAAATATGGGCTTTCTGCCCCCGGGGGTATGTGAGTTGTCCAGTATCTTCCAGATGTCCTCAGAAGCTCTGTGTATTTCATCTTCCTGCTATTATTAGATTGCTATCAGCACTTGAAATACCAGGCAACATAATTTTAAATATTTGGGGGAATTATTAATTATTAATTCCCCCAAATATTTAAAATTATGTTGAATTCCTGCTCTTTCACTGAAAGGAGATAAGTAGATGATAAGTCTGGGATCTGAGAGCTAGTGGGAGGGTGAAGCAGGAGCTGTCCCTGTGGGTGTCATGGTATGGCCAGCCCTGGAGCAGAGCTGGCCATATGTGAGCCTGCCTGCCCTTCTTTTCTGTGTCCAGCCCTGCCCAGTGCCTGCTCGGCCTGATGCTCTGTCCAGATGAGGGTGGTGCCTGAGTCAATCTTGGGTTTTGATGTGTTTCTAAATTTGAATGGTGTTGTCTCATGTGGGCCCCATGTCCTCCATGTGTGCCAGGCTGGAGCATTTCCCCAGTGCATGTCCACTGCTCGTGCCCCAGGTATGTAAAGGCAGGGAAGTGACCCACGACACCCCACATATGAATATCCACATGCATTCAGAAGGATCCACGTGACCTTTCTTGATTTTCTTGTCTAACTCCCCTTTGCTAAAAACCATAGCCCAGCTGCTAGAGGCCACTGTGGTGCCCTGGGGACCTCCTTGTGGACAGCCACTGTGGATATGGCTCCTGTTGCCAGTGGGGGGGGGGGGGCGTCCTCTCTCTTCAGTGGGAGGCACTGAGAAATCCCTTTTAGAATGTGTGGTCCGTGAAGTATGTGGCACTATGTCTTCCCTCGTGTAGAGTTGACAGCAGCCTTGTGATCTCAGCAATGTCCCCAGTGCAGTAAGCTCAAAGATTTTCTTTCTGCAATTTAGGGAATCGGGTACCACATTAACACTCCGTAGGACTTGATTCAAGTCTGGGCCCAAGAAGAATGGAGTAGGAATGGGGCTGACCACTGAGACACCCTCGTCACTGGGCAGGAGTGACCAAGTCAGGACAACACCCCCTTGTTCTCTGCTGCCAGCCCCTGAGCGAGCCTTGTTGGTTTCCTCTTTCCATTGCGTGCTGGTGTCTGGGGTAAACCTTCACGGCACTCACTTGGCGTGGCCTCTGGGTGCTGCTGGGCCAGGCTGGTTATATCACAACCTCAGGAGCACTGCTCCCCCGGGCTCTCACTGTTGGCTGTGCTTCTCTGATGTGAGGTGGGGCTTCAGGTCCAGGAGCGACTGCTGTGCTGGCTGCATTGGGTGCTCTGTCTCCCACCGCCCACCTGGGCTTGGGGGTCAGTGAGTCTGCCCTTTCTCATGTGGCTGAGCTCCCGCATCCCAGCTGGGTCCACTGTCAAGCTCTGAGCCAAGAGAGTTCAAGGGGATCATTGCTTCCTGAAGTCCTGTGAAGAAGGGCAGTGTGCGTTTCCTGAGGGTCCACAGGCGGTTCCCTCATCTTGGCTACTGATGGCAGAGACAGCAGGTGCCTTCTAGGATAGCCGAGAACCGCACAGGACTTCTTCCAGATAATGTCTGGACTGTCTCCAAGTCAGATGTAAATACCAGAGAGTCATGCTACAGGGCTCAGAAGGAAAGCAGTGGAGGTCCATGAAGGTTGAATATATTCCTATTTCAAAGTAAAAATTTTAGATTTTAAACTAAAAAAGATTTACCCAAAATGACTGCTCAAAGGTTTCCCCAGAAGGTGCAGCAGGGAACACACAGGTTAGAAGTGTTATCTCCTGCTGTTTAAGAAATAGAAGAGTCACAGAAGCCAAGGAGACACTGAGGGGTGGCCCCGAATTCTGCTGGCCTTGCTCCTACGCAAGTGTCTGTCTTCATTGGCCCTGTGCAGAGTGGTCCAGAACTTCTCTCTAGAATTATTTTAGAGTTGCTGAGTTGATTGGAAAGTCTGAGACTCAATCTGTGGCAATCTCATGGATCACACAGATGGTTTTTAATTTGCAAAGAATCACTGTGCTTGACAAACTCTGCATGATCAGCAGGGTTCAGGTGTTGGGCAAAAGATACAGCAAGACACCACTCTCCTCATTCTCCATTTAAAAGATGTGTCATGCTGCTGTTTTCTGGTGAAAACATCCTTTAGGGAAAGAAAGTTTTAAAGTAACACTTTGTTTCCATCTCAGTGTTGTCAGCCCTACTTCATTCTTCTGTATTCTGGAAGGTCATGCATCCCCAGATGATGTAGAATTAACAGTAAATGCACACACAAGAGTGTGGCCAGCTTCTGGCTGCCCAACTGTCACTTTCAGGTGCTCCACCAGGGTCTGGGAGGGCCTGGTGCCTTCCCCCTCACTACAGACCCAGGCCAAGGCACCTGGCCCTGGGTGGGTCCTGAGGTCCAGAATGAAGAGAAGCAGGTGAAGCCAACACAGTAGCGAGAGGGTGGGGAAAGTAGAGGCCCTCGAGTGCCAGCCTCAGTGGGAGGTTGTGGGAACTCCTCCAGGAGCGCGGGCGGCAGCCTGTGCTACCAGTTCAGTGTGGCACCTGTTTTGTAGTTGAGTCATCTCTTGTGGGAATGACCTTCTGGGTGTCGATCCCCACAGTCTGCTGTGGCCTAACTTCTTTTGTGATTAACCTTGGTTTCCAGCCGACTCCACGGGAACTCACTCCCTCTACACTACGTACAAAGACTACGAGCTCATGTTCCACGTGTCCACCCTGCTTCCCTACATGCCCAGCAACAGGCAGCAGGTACGTCCTCCCCCTCGCTTCCTCCAGGCTGGCCGCAGGTGTGGGTGGTGCCCTGGGTTTGCAGAGCAGTAAGAGAGGTTCTTCTTGCATAGCATTAGCAACCTTTGACTCTCCTGGAAGGGTTTGGGTTTTAAAAGGAGCATCATTGCAGTTATTCGTCATAAAGCTCAGACTCCTACACCTTTATTGGGTGTTGGCAGAATCTCAAAAGAGACCTGCATCAACTGTGTGAGTTACAGAAAGGCCAGCTCCCCGGCATGACTGAGGTTTCTGCACACGGGTAAATGACTTCTTGGAAAAAACACTGTTCACAGTTGTTGCTGATTTAGTTTGGTTGTTCTTCCTCATTTTGTTTCATTGTTGTAAGTGAGTTTATTGACATTTTAAGAGAGAAAAAATCACTGTGCCTTATGCTTTGAATGTAGCCACTAAAAATTAAGAATCTTTGAAAACTTGAATGATGCCTAAAACATCCTAAAATAATTTACATAATGCTTTGGAATAGCTATAAAATGGGCTGAACAAGTTCTTTTGTAGAAATTACTAGAAATCGTAGCTCTTGTTCTCGTGCTGAAACCCTCACAGTGCCGAGCCTGCCTGATGCGAGGACCCTTGGGGTAGAAAGGAGTGGCATTTGGGATAGGCTCTCTGGGAGGGGCGGTTCTGCCCCATCTTGTGTGAGTCTTGGGCTGTCCTGAGTCAGAGCCAAGGCTGAGGCTTGTTCAGGCCAAGAAACGCTGTCGGTGTTGGTAGAGGTGAATCAAGCGCAGGCACTCAGACCTCAAAGCTGCCAGCTCGCTGAGTGCCCAGCCTTCCACAGGGGTCAGTCTCTGGGGTTCCATGTCTGCTGTCACCAGAACTCAAAACTGTTTAGTAATTGGGGGACTTTGGGGTTCTCTGTTCCTGACTTTATTTCACTAAGTTTTCCTGAAAAAAATTCTGTATACAAAAACCAGAAACTCGGTAGAACCAAGAAGAGAGTGGAACTCTGGGTAGAAGCGACTAGTGTTTTCTGCACTTTCCAAAGTGGGGATCAAAGGAAAAGTCTCTACAGTTGCTATTTGTAAGTGACTGTAGCCTAAAGACCTGCTCAGGGGCTGAGGATGTGGCTCAAGCGGTAGCGCACTCGCCTGGCATGCAGCGCGGCCCGGGTTTGATCCTCAGCACCACATACAAACAAAGATGTTGTGTCCGCCGATAACTAAAAAGTAAATATTAAAAATTCTCTATCTCTCCCCCTCTTTCACTTTCTCTTTAAAAAAAAAAAAAAAAAAAAAAAAAAAGACCTGCTCAGATGGCAACTCTGTGTTGAGCTTGAGTGACAGGCCACTACATGGTCTGGATCTGCTGATGGGCTGAGGTGGAAATGGAGAAACCTGTGGTTCCATTGCACTTAGTGTCTGTGGGACAGTTATGATCTTGGATGTGGCCCTGGGAGGGCCTGCGTTTGTTCCTATAGCCAGGAGCTGATTCTGGTCCATTGGAAGTCTTGAGTCTAGAATGCCTCTGACTCTTCGGGGAGGCCCACTAACCGAGGACAGTGAGAAACTGCTCAGGGAGTGCTCCCCTCCTCGCGAGCGAGGCCAGGCCTGTCGGCAGTCCGTTCACCTCTCCAGGGCCGTGTGCACCCTGGGTGCTCTTCTGCCTGCACTACAGACACCTGGTGACTCAGCTGTCATGCGTTGTTTTCAGAGGGAGGAGCTTCACAGGCAGCCCTAGACTTCTTTGGCAGAGACGCCCTTTCTTTGGATGAGGCATGTGACAGAGGGAGATGCTCTGGTGCTGGCACACAGTGACCTTTGCTTTTTTAGTGCTTGGAGGAGTTAGGAGCCCCTGAGGTACTTCTGCAGTGAGGCCGAACCCTAGGGTTCAGAGGTCTCGCTCCCGCGGCCTTGACGCCACAGCGGTAACAGCACAGAGCTCATCAGGCTTGGGCTGGCAGGACCCTTCATCCATGTCGGCTGGAATTGTAGTGGCCCCTGCAGTGGAGGGCTTGTATACAGCCCTGGTAGACGCTGTGGAGGCCTGCTTCCTGTGCCAGCTGGGTGGGCCTGCCTGTACTCTGCTTCTCCTGTGAACCCTCCATGGGAGCATCCACCAAGAGGAGAGCTTTGTCCCAGCCTGAGGTGAGAGAGGAGCGAGTACTCACCAGACCTTCAGGGTCCTGGAATCAGAAGAGGGGCGTGGGCAGCTCATTCTCCTGTGACGTGAGGTCACTGAAGCCTGAATTCCTGGCTTGCCTTTGCTTCTCCAGGTGTGAGTCCTGCAGCTTTGCTTACCTGGTTTGTAGGTGTGCTCCCCCGTTGGTAAAGTCCATGGTCGATACAAGGTGGTAAATGTTTCAAATAACACACCCTGGAAATGCAGAGAGAGCTTCCTGTGATTCTCATGCTCTGAGGGAAGAACCATCAACTAGCTTTTCTTTTCTTTTGTCTGGGGCTCCCAGACGTCCCTTCCATAAGTACAGGCTTTCATACTCAGGTGGAGATGTGTGTGAGCTGCCCTCTTGTCCTTGTTATGGTGGAACCAGGCACCGTGGCTGTCTGCCGGGTCGCGGTGGTTATGGGGTCTCATAGGCCAGAAGGGATCGGGTCAAACAGGTTGGCCCTGCTTGGTTGACAGGGCTTGGATTAGAATTCCAGGGCCAGGATCGAGAACCTGGGCTGCTCTTTGTGGGCTGTAGATGTGCCCTTCCTGAGGTCTCATGTGGGGACCCACCTTCCCCAGCTTCTGACACCCCACTGCTCCTAAACATATCATGCAGCCCCTGGAATGAGGTGCAGTCCGCCTGTCTCTTCCTTCTGTTAAGATAAAGGAGTAAATAGTTCAGGCCCTGAAGCCTTCACAGAGGCTGCGGACTCCATCATCTGCGGCGCGGCCACTGGATCAGGGCGGTAGTGGCTCTGGGACCTGGTTATGAGCCTGAGGGCTGTGTGCAGCACTGAGGCTGACCCCCAGGTGCTTTGGTGGCCATGTGGTGCGGGGAGTCAGCCTCCCTCTCCTGGTCACACTGGGGCTTGGGGATTTGGTGGGACCTGCTGTGAGCCTGAAGCGCAGTCTCTGTGAACTTACTGCCACAGTCGGAGACACCTGCTGGCTCTGTTGCCCGCACTGAGAAGTGTTGTCAGCTGTGGGTCTCCAGGAAGAGCCCGCCCAGGAGATGCCTCTCCCTGGTTCCCTGGTTCCCCCAAACAAACAGTGCCTCTGACTGGCCAGGCCACGGCTGTTCACAGCATGCTGTCCTGTCCCCTCATTAGGACTGAGTCCACAGAACCTCACTGCCCAGCAAGGAAACCCAGGAACTAACTACCAAAGAAAACGTTTGCCCTTAATGAAGCTCATGAAATGACTTGTTTCACGTTTCACAAAACCTTAAAACAATTAACGTTCAGGATGTATTTCTTGAGTTTTATTTCTTGAGTCGCTAAACTTAAGGATTGTGTGGGTAGGGCCTGTTTCTCCTAGCTGAGTCCCCTCCAGAGAGCTCTGGGTTTCACTCTTACTTACTGCCCTTGTGACCCCCAATTTCTGTTCTTACTCTGCAGTATGTTATGTGGCCATGATGGAATTAACTAGACTTTTAAAGACACTTTTTGGCCTGTTTTATAAAGTAAAAGAATATGCTCAGCAGGCACTAAGGCAGGGTAGCCAGTGTGGCAACTGGATTTAAAGCTCCCTCAGCTCGTGTGCAAGTGTTTATGGTGAGGCCCAGCATGGGACCTGGACACAGCTGTGTCCAGCAGGGACACGGAGCAGCCTGGCATTGCAGCATGTGCCCACAAAGCTCTGGACAGCAGGTGAGTGCCTGTCAGTATAGGCTGGTGCTGGCTTGGGCAGAGGTGGGGAGCCTGCCTTCCCCCATCTCCCCACCACCCAAGGGGTTCTGTGTGTCGGGCACTGACAGGCAGGCAGCCTGAGCCTCTGCCCTGCTCTCCACAAACACACTGAACACGGTGTTGCTTCGCCTGTCCTGTTACACAGGTGAAGGGAATCTGCATTTCCGCTCTGGGGGAAGAGAGAAGAATGTCTTTGCCTCCTACAGTTTCCACTGACTTATTTATACACATTTGAAATGCCACGTTTTACTTAAAGATCTAGCAAACATTTTTAAAACTAGATTTAAGCGAGTCACCCACTGGGTCTCATCAGGTCCTCTTAGATGGCACAGTGAGCAGTATGTGTGCGGCTTCACCCATGGGGTTTGGACTGGAATTCTCCAGTGTTTGGGTCAGCAGTTTCACTGGCCATAGAAAACTCTGGTGAATGATGCTCCCTCCTCACTCCTCCAAGCCATTTGTCATGCTGTGTCACCAGGCAGGACCTGGCAGGGAAATCTGTATGCATCTGGGCTTAGAGATTTAGAAGTCGAACCTGATGCTCTTTGCAGTTGAATATGCTCTGTAGGTGCCAAATAAACTCCAGGGCACCATCCTTCTGTAAGAGTGATTGCCTGGGGTGGTTCTGTCCTACCTCGGTGTTGCCAGCCTGGACGCTGGCCTCCCCAGAGTGCCTGGCATGTGGATATGCTTCAGGAGTTCACAAGAGAGGCACCTGTAGCCCGAGGCTCACTGGTATGTGTCAGTAAGCGTGGGTTCTGCCCTGGTCCATCAATGGCAAAGCCCTGAGGAAGGGCTTCTGCAGGGGAGGTGAGACCCATGGTGACTGCTGGGCTGTGGCAGGTGTTTGGAGTGAGGTGCAGGTTTGGCAGAAGGAACCTCTAAAATGAGGGCACCCAGGTTCACGGTAACTAAGATGTGGCATCTGCCAGGTGTGTATCAGCAGTTGACTGGGCGAGAAAGTGTGGCTATGTACACTGGAGTGGTATTCGTCCCTAAAGAACAAGATCCTGTTGTTTTTGGCAAATGGGTGGGCCTCGGGGAAATGATGTTATGTGAAATAAGCCAGACACAGGAGGACAAATGCCACCTTCTCCCCATAAGTGGAAGGTAGACATCGTCAACCTGCAGGTAGACCAGTGACCGCTAAAGGCTGGGGAAGCACAGGAGGCGGGGGACGGGTTTGGTCAGTTAATGCTGTACTGGAAAGTACCACACCGACCTCCCTTGATGTGTCCAATTAGTACATGTTAATAAAAGGGTGGGTTCTTAGAATGTTACTGCTCTGGGGTTCCTTCTCTTCTGCCAAACTCGTGATTTCTCAGATTATAAACTTTTGGGTCTTCGGCTGTCGGTCTGGTGGAGTTCTGTGTTGTGGGATATATTTAAAGGCCAGCGTCTGGCCACTTAGTCCAGAGATACTGCCACCAAGAAGACAGCCCTGTGCCATGTCGCAGGAGCCTGCACTGATACCGAGCCTGGAGCAGCAGGGCCTTGGCAGACCTGTCCCTCCTAGTACTCTGGCTCCCTCTTGGAGTTGAAGAGTTTAAACTATAAAATTTCTTCAGTGTCTTGAGCTATAATATGCAGCTCTCAGGATTTTAAAAGGGAGCTACGTGAAGATGAAGAGTAGAGCCCACCCAGTCTGGATTTTAAAGTCGGAGGTGAGCATGGCCATCCAGGTCCTCCTTCCTGGGCCCTCTGACACAGCCCGTCCTGCTCTCTCTGAGCGAGGTCGAGGAGCCCTGAGCTTCCGGGGGTCTCCTTCCGGACCTCCTGCATGGAGAGAGGGTGCCCTGTGTGCGTGTGTGCACGTTGCTTCATGTCCTGCCCCTTATATTGTGTTTGCTTCCTTGGCCGCAGCTTCTGAGGAAGAGACACATCGGGAACGACATTGTCACCATCGTCTTCCAGGAGCCGGGGGCACTTCCCTTTACCCCCAGAAGCATCCGTTCCCACTTCCAGCACGTCTTCGTCATAGTGAGAGTGCACAACCCGTGCACCGAGGGCGTGTGCTACAGGTGAGCCCAAGCCAGTGCCCACCCCGTGGCCTTCCAGTCACTCTCTCCTGTCCCATGGTTTTCTAGTCCTGCTTCTCAGTTAATCACTCAGCTTCTTTCTATGAGAAGTAATTGCCTCCTTCCCATCTGCCCCCATGTCTGAAGCAAAAGCGGGGTTGGGGTGCGGCCCAGTGGTGAGCGCTCGCCTACCACGTGCAGGGTGCTGGCCCCATCCCAGCATGCACACACGTGTACATGTACACACAGGCAAACCACCGAGCAGGTCAGAGAGGTGGACTGCGCACTTTGTTTGCTCCGCTGGACCCACCCTGAAATGGCGCCAGCCTCTAAGTTAGACCTTATGGCCATGGAAGTCTTCCTCCTGTTGGAGAGGAAAGCCCAGTGGCCCTACACCACTGTTTGTCAGAGGTCCTGGGGACACTTCCCAGGCAAGCTGCCAAGACCAGGCCTCCAGCAAGCTGTGGTGACCTATGTGTCCCCTGATGTCCTGAGGCCATGCTGATAAGGACTGCTTTTAGTCTACCCCCAGTCTGGAGCTGTCCCGCTACAGCTGGATGGCCAGCCGCATGGGTGGTGAGGGGCCTTCCTTCCAGGCTGGCTTCCACCACTGCTCACCATGGCCTCACTGGCTTTGTCTGACCTTGTCTGAAAGTTGAGGGCGTGTGCCGGCTCCAGAATGTGGCTATAAGAATGGGTATCTTAAACTGAGCAAAACACCCATGGGGTTCTTGGCATTCGCCCAGGCTCGCTTTCCTGTACAGTCTTCAAGCGGTCATTGCCAACCCAGCTGGCCACAGATGTGTACCATGTGGAAGGGGCCTGTGGGGACAGCAGACCACGCCTGGAAGGCAGAGAAGACCAGTCTGTTGGCTCACACCTGCCCAGCCAGCACATCTGAAAGGAGCATCTGAAAACCATAGTTCTTAGCTCAGTCTGGCTCTAAGGCACAGGTTCCATAGTGACAGGAGTCGCCTTCTCCCGTGGCAGGAGGGTTCTGTCTTCTGTTCCCATGGCAGTCTCACACCCTGGGCTTAGGACTGTTGGCCTAAGTGCTCAGGAGTACTTTAAGAAAAGGATGTCATTAAAAATATAATGTATTGCCAGGTGCAGTGGCACACACCTGTAATCCAACAACTTAGGAGGCTGAGGAAGGAGGATTGCAAGTTCAAACCAAGCCTCACCAAAAGCGAGGTGCTTAGCACTCAGTGAGGCCATATCTCTAAATGAAATACAAAATAGGGCTAGGGATGTGGCTCAGTGGTCGAGGGCCCCTGAGTTCAATCCCTGGTACCCCCATCCCCAAAACAGTGTCTCTCTTGTACATATGATATGCTTAAAAGAGAGAGTATTGGTGCAAACATGGCACATTGGCCTTTTGCCTGGGATTGCACCCAGGGAACCGTTAAGTATAATCTGGAATTTTTCAGAATGGTCTGGAAACTTAGGCCTGCGGCTGTTTATTGGCTGCTGTTTTGGGGTCAAATCAATATTTTACCTTTTTGCTTATCTCAAAAGTTGGTTCATTTGCACAAAAGTTCTTAGGAAAGATAAGGAAAATCCATTTTTTTTTTCTTATAAACTTTCTGGTTTTAATTAAATTACTAGAATAATTTCAGTTATTTGAAACCCAGCACACTGAGTCATCTTTCTGTGGCAGAAGATAGTTTTGCACAATCTGTGGGACACAGTCACTGATTTAAACAGCACACTATGACCACGAAGGTGGTGTTTGCTGATGAGGTTAGACATACAGTCAACAGAGTGCCTCCAGTTTCTAAATCACCTCCTCAGCTTTATTGGTGGACCAGAACCTATAGCCAGTGGGTGTGCTTGCAAGGTAGGCTTTGGCACGATCAGAACCTAGATGTGGAGCTTCAGCTCATCAGTGTTTTTTTCCTTTCTTCTTCAGCGTTGGTGTTTCCAGATCCAAGGACGTGCCACCATTTGGTCCCCCAATTCCCAAGGGTGTAACTTTTCCAAAGTCGGCAGTATTCCGGGACTTCCTTTTAGCCAAAGTAATCAATGCAGAAAACGCAGCCCATAAATCAGAAAAATTTCGAGCAATGGCCACTCGAACAAGGCAAGAGTACTTGAAAGACCTGGCAGAGAACTTCGTCACCACAGCCACAGTGGACACCTCTGCCAAGTTCAGCTTCATTACCCTGGGCGCAAAGAAGAAGGAGAAAGTGAAGCCCAGGAAGGATGCCCACTTATACAGCATTGGAGCCATCATGTGGCACGTGGTAGCCAGGGACTTTGGCCAGTCCGCGGACATCGAATGTCTCCTTGGGATTTCCAATGAGTTCATAATGCTGATTGAAAAGGACTCCAAGAATGTGGTGTTTAACTGTTCCTGCAGGGATGTTATCGGGTGGACGTCTGGACTGATGAGTATCAAAGTGTTTTACGAGAGAGGAGAATGCATCCTCTTGTCCGCAGTGGACAGCTGTGCTGAAGACATCCGGGAAATTGTGCAGCGGCTAGTGGTGAGTACACACGTTGTGTTTCCCACCCAAATCCTAACAGACTACACCAGGGAAATCACACCAGGGCTTCAGCCCTTAGGGAATAGCTCCTCCTAACCGACATGGCTTAGTTTTAAATGTTGGTTCTCCTGGGAGTTACGGAGCTCCAAACATGGAGGAGCACCAGTCCAAAATGATCAGGAACGTTAAGCCAGTGTTCAAAGGAGAAACGGGGTCCTGTTCTTGTGGTGTTTGAGGGAGACTCCCATGGGTGGTGTGACTGTGGGAAGTGACATTGCACACCCGGTCAGTGAGTAATGGGCATGAAATTGCTGTTCACAGCCAAGTGAGTCTCTGCAGCTTCAACCCTGCATATGTTTACATAGCAGGTATTTTTGTTTAAATATCTTATATAGATTAAATATATTACTTATCATTCAGCCACAGTTTGTTGAAGAGTTTTTATAAAATTAGACATTAAATTAAAAGAACCCCGTGAACAAGAAATGTCTTGAGATGTTTTGTAGATATGATTTTCAATACAAAGCACCTAAGTCATGTTCACTGTGTTTGAACAGTTGTGTGTTTCTGCTCTCAATTTTAACAAAGTGAGATCCAGATTTTAGCTGGCATATACACAATAAAGTGAATAAACCCAACCGTTCTGCTTTAACCATAGACTGTCTCATGTAGATTTTCCTGTAAAAGAATGTGTTATATTTTAATTTGAAAAGTTAGTTAGCAATGAATCATGAGAAAAGGAAAATTTTCCATTTCTTCTCACCACCAAATACACGTCTCCCTTTTGTTGTGGAGCTTTGTATAAGCAAGAGTGAGGTCATTTTGGTGTCTGGGAGCTTTAGAGAGATGGTGTGTCCCTGTGCAGACACTTCTCAGGGAGGGCCTAGGTGCCTGGTCAGGTGTGTGTGGACCAGATGGAGCATGGGGACGCTCGACTGATCACCCTATGTGCCCAACAGGACTGGCTCTTGAGCCGCACCGGGGGTCTCAGCTGGGATCTTGGTAATTGCAAATACTTTTTTTGCGGGGGGAGTATACCAGGGATTGAACCCAAGGCACTTGGCCACTGAGCCCCATCCCCAGACCTTTTTTGTATTTAGAGACGGGGTCTCACTGAGTTGCTTAGCACCTCGCCATAGCTGAGGCTGGCTTTGAACCTATGACCTTCCTGTCTCAGCCTTCTGAGCTGCTGGGATTACAGGCTTGGCCACCGCATCTAGCAGTGTTTCTTTTACCATCATTATCTGTGTAGGCATAATCTGTGCTCCTAGAAGTACAGCACCAATGCCATGTCCCCAGTCACCAGAGGCCCTTCCATAGGTCCGTGTCCTCCAGTTCCCTGGATCTGCCTTGCCATTTCCTGGATGTCACCAGACTCCTAGAGTCACTAAGATACCGAAGGTCAGAGATGTGTTTGAGGATGACCTGGAACATTAGAACCACTGAAGGGCCACAAGTGTGAGGTGGGGACGGAGTGTCAATGACAGTAATGTGGGGGGGGGGGGCGCCTGGGAATGACAGCCCGTGTGTCAGGTGGTAAACCCAGCAGTCATCGCTCAGCAGCAGGCATGCTCACAGGTGCCTGTTAGGCAGCCAAGATACAGGATAGGAAGGGGAGCTGACGCCCGAGGCACAGGCAGGCTGGCCTGTGGGTGTGCCACCCGTGAGTCCCACAGGGCTGGCTCTCAGGAGACCCCTTGGTTGGTGTGCAGAGCTCTACTGTGGCTTTCTTGGGATTCTTGATAATTTTTGAGGAGGCAGCTTGTGTTTTTATTTTGGGCCACAAATTATGTAGCCATCCTGGGTATGTGGCGAGGCAGCCACTGTCTTCATGTGGTCACTGCGTCCAGGTAAGTAAGTGTATGAGGAACTCAAGATGCATGGAGAGCACGGTCCTTGAGACTTTAGGATGTTCAGAAGATGAAGGACAGAAAGTGAAAGTCGGGGAGGTGGCAGGGGCTTGCGATGGGGAGACAGGAGCCCCAGGACTTGGGCAAGCTGGGCCGAGCCCTCTTCAGCTGACAGCTGCATCAGCGTCCCAGAGAAAGCTGGGCACATTGCAGATGGTACCTCTTGGTCAGGTTGCCCAGAACACAATGGAAAAGAAATAAAGGAAAACTTTATTGAGGTTGCATGTGCAGCACAAGTGCTTTGTCAACAGTTTTAAATTAGTTTAGTTCACAACCTTGAAAACCTCAGTCTTTCAAAACTTGCCCTAACACCAGCTAGCAATCCCAGTCCCAATTCTTTTTTTTTTTTTTTTTTTTTTTTTTTTTGGTGCTGGAGATTGAACACAGGGCCTTGTGTGTGTGAGGCAAGCACTCTGCCAACTGAGCTATATCCCCAGCTCCCATTCCCAATTCTTCTACGTCCCGAATACCACACTTTCTGGGAGAAGCTGATGGGCAGTGTTTGGTAACCATGGAAACGGACACAGGGCTGGTAGCAGAGGCAGCCTAGTCCCACAGCTAGAGCAACAGTCCTGAGTCTTGTTGAGCAGGTGTTGCTCAGAGCCTGTCCTGGAAAGGGAGCATTCATCACACTGGGGCTTCCACAGCCCTGGCCAGAGCTGGGTCGTGACACCTCCCGACTTGAAAAGGCCCACAACAAAGTGATGTCCCAGTCATCAGAGGGCATTCAATGAGCCTCGGTCTCCCTTCTGTGGCCTGCCATGCTTTCTTCAGTGCTTCTGAGGGCCACAGTGACTCATTGCTGGCACTTACTGCCCAGTGGGACAATGCCACTTCACTCCCTGATTCCTTTTTGTGGACTCTGTAGGCTGCCACTCCTCAGGAAGGATGTGTACTGGAACCCTTCTTGGTGCTGCCCCTCGCCCCCAGGCCTCTCTGTAGGCACAGATGGTCCCACTGCTGTGCCATCCTGCACAGTGCCCGTGTTGACAGATGGCCAGGAGTCTGGCTAGTGCACCCCACGGTTGATCTGAGGGCCCTCACCACTCAGCCCAGCACCAGCAGACGCTCCCAGGAGAGGGCCTGGGAGGTGACTCAGGATGTCCACAGGCCATCCATGGCCCTCCTGGTCCAGGGCAGTCACCAAGCCTGGGCTCATGAGTGTTTTGGGCCACATTTTTGTAGTTGAATGAAGTTGACGAACTGGTTTCAGGGCTTGATGGTTGAGGCTCATGGTCTCACTGTTGCCGTAATCTATCTAGAACAGTGGAAATCTGTGCTTCAGAGCCAAGTCAGTTGGCACAGAGGCACCAAGGGCGTTGCCAGGCCTGTGCTGAGCTTGCCTGCCATGGTCAGTGGCATCTGTAGACTTGGCCCTTGAAGAACGGGACCTCGCTGTGCTGGTGTTGCTTCCTTTGAGGCTATTCTCAGGGCTAGTTGTGAGACTTTGAGGGCAGGACAGGAGGGTGGTGCTCTCCAGCCCCGAGTCCCTGCCTGCTGAGGTGGCAGCCCACTGTCCACCTTGGGATTGTGTCAGACAGAGTCCACCTAATAGAGCTCTTCCCTACAGATAGTGACACGAGGCTGCGAGACTGTGGAGATGACCCTGAGGAGGAACGGGCTGGGCCAGCTTGGCTTCCACGTGAACTTTGAAGGAATCGTGGCTGATGTGGAGCCTTTTGGCTTCGCCTGGAAGGCTGGCCTGCGCCAAGGGAGCCGCCTGGTGGAAATCTGTAAAGTGGCCGTAGCCACTCTGACCCATGAGCAGATGATCGACCTGCTCCGGACTTCCATGACTGTGAAGGTGGTCATCATCCAGCCACATGACGATGGCTCACCCCGCAGGTAAGGCCCAGCAGGCCAGGCAGTGCCCACGTCTGTTGAGCTCTTCACGGGTCCTGTGCAAGTCCCCTAAAGCGTAGTTGGGTTTCTCTGTGGATGGAGTTGGGATTCTGCCACTAGAGCAGCACAGGAGGTCCTTGCTGGGTTCTGAAGGAGAAGTTATGACTTTCTAAGCAGCCTGACGGGATCCTGGCAGCATGTAGACCCAGGGAAGGGCACTGGCCAGAAGGCCTGGCCCACATGGCCTACTTTGTGAGGAGACCCTTCCAACTGGCACTACCACCAGCAGGCCACTCAGTTCTACACAGCTAGTGGCTTTCTATGGCATGACGTCCTCGATAATAACAAAGACACCCGTGACCACTACTGTGTGTCTGGGGGACTATATCTCCACTCGTGCCCTATGGCCACTACCAATCGTGCATACGGCAGCCGCAGAGGTATTCCACTGGTCCAGGGGTTCTCATAGCCATGTGGAACATAGGAGAGAAGTGATGGGCTGGGAGCCCAGAGGTACACAGTGGATGGAGGGAGAGGAGGGGACTGAGGAGGAGAGGAGGGGAGGGGAGGGGAGGGAACTGAGGAGGGGTGCAGAGGAGGGGATGGAGGAGGAGAGGAGAAGATTGAGGAGCAGAGGAGGGGAGGAGTGGGAACATGGCGCCCATCCTGGGCAGGTGGCAGTGGCTAGTGGTAGGTGTGGCAGCTCCAGTGCAGTCTTCATCCTGGCCAAGGTAGAGGCCTCTGGGCTTCCTGGGATATCTGACCTTGGAGATTGAGGGACTCAGGACCCAGGTCCTCGCCCAGGGGCCTTGAGTGGTACTCATGAGTTGAGCCTGCTGTCTGTGGGATGAGGCTGTGTGACCCTCGCTTGCTGTGATTGCACAGAGTTCTTGTGAAGTGACATCCTAAGGCAGTTAGGGCCTTTTAGCATAATCAACACACTACATTTTAGTTGAGCAAAAGAAAGTTTTAGGATACCCATCATACATTCCCCCAAAGAGTAGGACCCCGTGCTCCCTGGACTGATTGGCAGAGGTCAGCGGTCTCCTCCCCCCCTCTTCCTGAGCTTCAATCATGCTGCCCAGGGCATGCGCTCTGCAAGGCCGCAGGTGCCCTGCCGAGCTTGGGGTACATCTGCACTTTTTCCGTTCAGTTGGCCCCACGTGCCCTATGCCATGCCATGGTGGTCTGCAGCAAGCAGACCCGTCTGCCTACCTCACCTTGTGCTTACTGTGTAGGGTCTGCGCAGTCTGCTTCTGTCCACCCTACCACTGGCTCCCACTGACTGGCAGTGACTCTGGTTGGCCCAGCATATTGGTGACTTGCAGATTGGGCCAGCTGAGGCCCCCAGGAACCCCAGTGCCACACCAGGGAGACGGCAGGCTGCTGCTTGCTGCCTCACCTGGTCCTACCCTCCAAGGGTGCCTGACCACACTTGGGGTGTGAGCGCTCAGAAAGTGAAGAGAAGAAGCTAATTCATTGAGAATGAGACTTGGAAGTAGCAAAGGGAAAATCTTTTAGGACTTAGAAACTAAAATAATATGTAAGCAAAAAATCTTTTAGAGTAAATTTTACGTCTGTTATTAGAAAATTTTCTGCATGGTGAGATGTATCTTCCCTGGTGGAAGTAGAAGTCATGACCTGGTGAGATCTTCGGTCCTGGAGCCTATTGCTATAGAATGGAACAAAACCACTTTCATGATTTGTCTTTGGATTAAAAAGTAACAGTTCTTGCCAGTTTATAAGATTTTGATCTGTTGCTCAGTAAGAAAATTTTCAAGCTTTTAAGAGATCTCGTTAATAAAAATGGTCATTTATTTGGCATTTGCAACATATAATTTAGAAGAAAAGAATTTCTTAAGAAATACTGAATTCTTTTTCAGCTAAAACAAATAAACAGAAAGTATCATTCAAAGCTCTGCCTGTCATGTGTTTTCCCAAGAGTACATCTTTCCTCCGAGAAGACCCCTTACCCACTTGGTCTGCACATGATAATTATTTTTGTTTTAATGCAAATTCTCTGATGGAAAATAGCCAAGGTTTTTCTTTAATGATTTTGCTGTTTCCTAAAAGTCTCATGAAAGTCGTTGCCTGAGTGCAGACCTCCTCCCCTTAGTCTGGAATTACTGTGCTCTGGATACCACCTGTAGTCAGAAGCATAGGCTAGCCTATTGCCTGGCATTCAACGTCGCCCACCTGTGAGAGGGACAGCTATTGGCCCAGCCAGTGGCCTTCACTGCCTTCAGTCAGGATCGCAAGTCCCTGTGCATCTGAATCTGAGAATCTTCAGGTGTGGACTTTTGCTCATTTGGGGCTCGTTCTCTGCCTGCCATCATCTGGTGCTTGACGACGCTGCTATGCTTTGTGTGGCATCCACCGTGGGTTAGGCGGCTGCAGAGTAAGAGCCACCATTCCCTGGGCCCCCTGCCCAGTGCCACTGCCGCGCTGTCAAGCTTGTGCAGGAGGTGGAAAAGAGAGCAGCTTCACCCATTTCACCTGGAAAATCACAACACGGCCCTTTTAGAAGCACCTTCCCTTGGCTCTGTCACCTTGAGGTAAACTCAAGGGCCAGGCTTTAAGACCCACTTGGTGCGTGGCATGGAAATTACCTCCCTCTCCTCTATTTCTCAGGTTGGCTCTTAATGTTTGTCGGGGAGGAAAAAAAAATAATTTAAATTGATGGGGATATATGCGTGTGCACAAAAATAATTTTTCCTATTAAGCTGTTCTTACTGTTACTGCCCAGAGAACTACAGAAATGGCCAAGTTTTTAATGCAAGGTATATTAATAAACATCATGAAATATGCTTCAGTTCCTGATATCTCTTACAGGAATCAGTAAGAGTAATTGACCTGGAGCCCATTTGCTATGTCAGCAGAAAGAGAACCCTATCATTTAGCCTCTGGCTTTAGGCTGTCCCCAGGTCAGAGATGCCTGGTTATGGCTTGGAAGCAGCTGAATTAAATGGAGTCTTTCTTAGGAAAAGCATTTGTTGAATCAGAAGCTACTTGCATTTTGAAGTTCCCTTTTCAGCTCAGGATGAGGACAATCTACTTGAAAGGAAGACAGAGCCATCTTTAGCTTTCCTCGGGGAATTCCAGGGAGTGGGGGCAGCGAGGACTGCTCTGGGAATGCTTCTTAAGGGGTTGCCTGCTGGGGATTGGTGAATAAACCCACTGACATGGGGATTGAAGGACTGGCAGCACTTGGAGACAGCACCCTTCCCATGGAAGTGAGGCTTTGCAGGCAGAGGGCCTCTGCACAAATGGGCGGAAGAGTCGCACTTTCCCAGACACTCTCTTAGGACTTGTCTTGTTTTTTGGAGGGATGGTCCACAGTCCTTGGTGTGGCCCAGCCTGTGTCCCTCAGAGCTGAATGGCATTTTCTCCATTAAAAGGTTCTGGCTGACTGAAGTAGCAGCTCCTCAGAATTATGCATGAGTTACTACACACTGCCAGTAGATCCAGCAAGTACATCCAGTAATGCAAGTAGAACCCTCACTGTGAGCTCTGTTTCACAGGATTTTTCATGCTTCATTGATGTATCACCCAGACGTATTTTTTTTATAGTGCAGAGCGTGGAAGTCTCCTTGGGTCATCATGAGTCTGAGTCACTGTTCTCATCATTCTGTAAGGTTGGCAGTTAGGTTCTCATCTTCTACTTTGCCACCGTTCAGCCCCTGAAATGCGCAGAGGATGGGTTGAGGAAAAGGGAGGATGACCTAGTCCCGTGGGCTAGGCAGCAGTGTGAGTGTGTGGGTTCTGTCACAGGGAGGTTTGGAGCAGAACGCCTATTTATATAGAAACTGCGCTGTGTCTGGTACCGTCTCACGGACTCTCCAGTGATTAGCTTATTGTGGAAACAAGACAGAACTTGGAAGCTGCAAAAGCAGCTGAGTCCACTCATCATCTGATCCTCCACCCAAGCTCCACAGTGTGAGGTTCTGCTTGTTTTCTCCTCCAGGTAGGAGCATGGGACACAGAACCAAGCTGGACTGCCCATGCTCGCTCACTGGCCCTCAGCAGGTGGGTGCCAGGAACCGTGCCGGTCACTAGGCCATGAGAGGGACAGTGTTTCCCCATGTCGTGGACTCGCAGTCTGGAGTACAGTGCTTCCTGTTCATGTTTTAGCTACTTAGAAATGGCTTGCTTGCACTCAAGCGAGAACTTGTTACTTAGCAAGGCTCTCAAGCCAGCACAGAGGACGCCTTCACCTGCTCATCTAGTCCCTGCTCTTTGGTGCCCTCGCCCACTGGCACTTTGCACTTAGACTTTGCTGAAGGACTCGGGGGGGGGGGGGGGGGGGCTGGCGGCATAAGGCCTGAGTGCTCTGTTGGGCAGACAGTTGCCCCGGGCTGGCCAGGCCGCACCCGGCTTCGATGGTGGACAACGTTGGTTGCTCCATCTCGGGTGTGTCAAAAGCTGGGCAATAAGTAGCTATTGGGCACCTTCTCTGTATAATCTCTAGGTATTAGAATATGATGGGACATTATTCCTGCTCAAGCTTTCAGAGAACAAGGAGAGGAAGCGGCTGGTTTCACAATGAACTTTCTGAGCCTAACCCTGGGCTGCGATAGGCCCTGGGGCACCAAGGTCACCCCTGTGCATCCAAGCGAGGGGAGACAGAAGGCTGTGACTCAGCACCAGAGGCCTCACTGCCTGTGTCGTGAGGACACTCCCAGTCAGCTGAAGGCCTCCTCCTGAGGACTGGCTCCAGTGGGTTTGTGGTCTGTGCCTCCTCTACATAGTGTCCAAGTCTGAACTTGAGGAAGGTGTGGAAACGGTCGTTCATGTTTCCTTAGTACCCAGTCCATGTCTAACACCACCTTCCCCTTCACAGTGATGTTACTATGTACCAGAGAGCGTTGTGGCTCTAGTGAAGGAGCATCAGTTCCCTCTGTGGTCTTGTTGGGTGATTGGAAAGAGTGTTGAGCTGTTAGGCTGTTAGCACAACAGACACTAAAATGATCAGACATCCCTGAGGACTTTAATTCCTGGGCTACAAAGTATATGGTATTAAAGGAAGCAGGTCCTTTAGTTGACGGGAATCTGCATTGTTTACAGAAATTCCTTTAGTACCTAGTGGACAAAAAGCACAATGTGGGCATACTACCCGCTGCACCTAGTGGGAGCGCAGCAGAACATGGTCGCTATACCTGCTGCACCTAGTGGGAACACAAAGAAAGTGGGACATCCCTGAAAATTTGTGGTTTCCTGTTGGTGCCCTGTTTTTGTAAAAGTGAAAGCGGTGTTGTCTGTTTGTAAGGAACTTCCTCACCTCGCTCTGCAGCCTTCCAAGCTGCAGGCTGATTTCCAGCGCAAGCTGCCTCTCTCCAGTGGAGGACAGCCTGGCCTTGAGGCTCCTCAGGAAGCACAGGGAACAAGGTGCAGCCCAGCTGTCTGCAGCACCATGAGCCCCACAGAAGCCCCAAGGCTGAAGCCAGGGCTTCAGAGCCCTCCAGATCCACCAGGCCCACTCCTCTCTCAGGTGTCTGAATGCTGATGGCAACGGAGGTTCCTCCGGGACACTAGGGATGCTAGTTGAAAGGAATGGGCCCATGTAGCTGCCATCACGGGGACCCTCCTGGTGTCCCTGAAGTTCCAGCCTGCAGACACAGGGGTGCTGTGCATTGTGCAAGAATGGACACCACCTCTCAGCTGGTCTGCCCAGAAGAAAGGAAGTGGGGCCTCTGGGGACCAAGCAGAGGAGAGACCTGGGAGAGTGCAGGAGTCCATGGGGGCGTGTCCCCGGTGCAGCACAGAGCCATCTGAGGATGCCTGCAGTGGTGAGTTCAGAGAGACACATCGTGCCATTTTCAGAATACAGCTGTGAAAGGGAAGGTCCCCCCGAGGGTCCCAGCCAGGGAGCTTCTTGTGATTCCTGCAGGGTTGGGCTGCCACATTTGGAGAGCATGCTGTCTAGAAGGGTATGCTAGTGAGAGAGATCTGACTCAGAAACGACACAGGCTAGGCAAGAAATGTTAAAATAACATTCTAATCCTGAAGTAGAGTCTGTTGACACATACCTGGCATGGCAATCAGGTCCCCGACTCCATGTGCACACTTGTGGAACAAAGAGGGAATGGTGTGCTCGCGTGGGAGTGACCCTGCACCCTGCCCGGGGTTCTGAGTGTGGGAAGCGCGCCTGAGGAGCAGTGCGACTCCGTCCATCCCCAGCCTGGTTACTCTGTCAAGGGGGAGCCCAGCGTGTGCTTCAGTGAGCTCTGAGTTTAAGGCTGGAGTGTCATCTTGATGTCCCAGGTGCACAAGATTAGCAGCTCATTTTTTCAGAAGTATCTTTTTGTCTTATGACCTTTGTGCTATCTGGGGCCTTTCCTACCTGGTCCGAGGTACTCGCTGCATGTCCTTCCACAGAAGCCCCAGAGGAGCAAGGCTGACCTGCCCCAGGTTCTGAGCAGAACCCGGGACAGGGTGGGCATGAGGGCAGGTGCCACAGCCACAGCCCTCTGCAGGACCCTTTCTAATTCTCCCTCTGTCCCCCTGCCCAGTTCCCTACACGTCAGTTGAGCTTTTCAACACATCACTAAGGAATTCTGCATACATAGGAGCAAAACTCAGCTTCAGAGGATCTAGTAACCTGGTGTCTGGCATCTTAGTCCTGAAAGTAAGGTCCAGTTCTAAAGTCACATTGTGACAGGGCCACACAATAATATTGATTTTGATCCTAAGATAAAACCCTTTACAAACAGCAGATTTTCATTAGTGTGCAAGTGCCAGTTTTCAGTATTCAGAAGCCTTCACATGGACAGCCTTCTATGGGAGGCTGGAAAGAAAGACTTTGCCTGGTTCCTTCTGGTGCATGGAACAGATTTCTGCCAGCTTGCTCGCCAGCCTGGTCCTGATGGCTCGGGTATGTGATGTCCTTCTCCAGTGCTCACGTCAGAGTGCCTCACAGAAGCCTGCGGTCTGGGCATGCAGTGAGCAGACAGCGTTAACTTAGCAGTCTGTCTCCCTTGCTGCTGCCTCCTGTGAAGCAACCCAAAGGGACATGAAGTCTGAACAAGCGCTGGAGGTGCACGGTGTCTTCTTGTCCCTTCTTGTTCCTCTCCTTCAGAAAACAGGCCCAGGACTTGGTGTCCGTGGGGTCAGTTACAGGTTCCTTGACATACACTGCTCAGATAGTAGCAGCCTCAGGGACCCCAGCACTCAGGTCACCTGACCCTCCAGCTGCCCAGCGTCCCTGAGGGTGGAGGCAGGAGGAGGCTACCTGGGTGCTCCGTGTCCCTTGCTATAATATCCCATGTTTGTGATTTCCAGGTCAGTCACTGACCATGCAGAAGAATCAGTAGTCCCAGGGGATGTGGTGTTCAGTGTGAGTCCATGAGGAAAAGCCACAGCCTTGCCAGAATTTTGTAAAAAAAAATAAAGCCGTCTAGTGTAAATTCGGCCTTAATGAGTTTGACCTGTAAGTAACTGTTGAGCTCAGTTCAGAGACTGTCAACTGGAGTGAATTTTGCTCTGGGGAAGGAAGTGGAGCAGGAGTGCTGTGGCAGAGCCTGCTGATGGGCAGAGAATGATGGCATTGCAGTTGGGGGCTCCAGCTGCTTAGCGGGATTCCAGAGTCATCTTCCTCCTCCTCCTCCTCCTCCTCCTCCTCCTCCTCCTCCTCCTCCTCCTCCTTGGCTCTCAGAGGACAGTAGTACCATTCCATTCCCCACCCGTGAGTCAGGACAGAGTCTGGTTTTTCTCTGTTCCAAGCACCAATTACCATTGATGTGACAGTCCAGGGAGTGTCTTCATCCAATTAAGCACATGACTTCCAAGACACCTGTGCCATCGCTCAGCTGTGGGGAGGACTTCCTGTGCCCGCCTTTCCTGCAGGGCTCCTGTCATCTTGAGCTCTCCTCTTGGATGCGGAGGCTGAATCCTGTGGCATGTTTCCCAGTGGTTCTTCCTCCATCGTGGGCTCCTGGGGGCCTGGCACCCTGGTCTGCACGTCCCCGCACTGGGGTTTTCTGCAGTGCCTCTTACCAAGTCCCCCTCTCCCCTCGCCTTTCCTGTTTCTTCTCTGCTTGCTGGATGCTAGACTGGTCTCTGGTTTTCTAATGTTTTCCCTCCTGTTCTTTTTGGGACAGTTCTAGGTTTACCTTCCAATTGTCGTAATAGAATTATAGTTTTAGATTCAGCATCATGTTTTAAATAGCAAGAGTTCTCCTTATTCTCTGAGGACCTGGCTGTGGGCAAGTGTCACCATAGGGCTTGGGTGATGGCGTCTGCACGTTGCTCATCTTGGGAGGAAGTATCCTGCGCAAGTCTGGAGGAGGGAGCTCTGAGGCTAGGCCCTTCTTTCTGGGACAGCTTGGCTCAGCCTTACTTTCCTCCCTGCTGCCTATGGTGCTCCAGGCCTGGAGGCTGCATCCTTCAGGAGTCCTGGCTGCTCAGTTCTTGCCTCAGAGGCTGGGGAGAGGCTGGCTGCCCGGATGCCATTGGGAACTCAGGCCTGGAGCCAAACTTCCCTTTGTGGCCTGCTTTCTAAGCAACTGCAGGTCTTTAGCTCCCTCTTTTCATGGCCTTGGCTGTGCCTGATGCTCACCTCCTGTGTGTCTCAGGTCCTACAGGGAAATGGCCTTGCATCTGGGTTTTCCACCTGCATGCCTGTGGCCTTGGGCTCTGCTAGACCTTGCTGTTCTTCCACTCCCCTTCCCAACTGACACTGTGTTTTAGTCTCTAGTATCTTCCTGTTCACTTCCAGTTCACAGTTGAGGTGGTTTGTCTCATTCTTATTTTTTGTGACGAAGTCTGAAATGCTTTTACTGCATTGATGTTGGAGGCATGCTCTTTAAAGGAGCAGTTCCCTGCTCTCGCAGAGTTAAGGGTAACTACTGACCTAGAGTGTCTGGAGAGAGGCACTGGCCTTAGATGCCTACAGCCTGGCCAGCATGGTGGATGGAGTATTTGCCTGGTGCTCAGATCTAAGACTGTCCTGTCTTCTCGTACCCTGCCCCCTGCCCAGTTAGCTCTGCAGGCTGGCTGGGAGCAGCTTGATGATCTGTTTGCACTGTGCAGTTATTGGGAACCTTGGGGATGTCTGACTTGATCTTTCTTTCCAAGCTGAAGGGTCTTGAGTGACTGACGAGTCATTTGATCACATGGGTGGCTCTCTAGGAGGTGACCTGAGGGAGCCACAATTTTAGTTTCAGAGAGTGATGTAGTAACTAAGACCCCTACCAGCATTGGCAGAAGGGCCACTCAAGCTTTCCTGGACTGTGATGGCTTTTTTAATTGTTTTTCATATTTCTTAAGACTCTGTAGAAAAGCAATATGTGACTGGTTTCTGGTTACATAGCTATAGTTTCAAATATCTGTTCTGATTCTACAGATGAAGTATTTACAGTCCATTATAGTTTCTCACCATGGTCAATATTCTTGATTTCACGTATACACATTAGTAAATATCGACTCAAGCTGACCCTGGATATCTGCAGACTCCCTAGAAAGGCAGGCTGCATGTGTATAGTGCCTGGCAGGAGCACCTGTCAGCTAGCCAGAGCCAAAGGCACATTGCTGAACCACACCAACAGTCCATCCCGGACTGTCAGTAGGTCCACCACGAGCCAGAGGCAGGGCCTCTGCATGCAGTCACATGGTTTGTGTCCAAAAGGTGCCTTCCCCAGGGGCAAGTGAGCCCTGAAGTTCAGCTATTGTCTTCTGTCCGAGCCTGTGCCACCCAGGGTACCTGTGTAGGCACACACTTCTTTTTACATTCAATACCGTGGGTTGCTGAGCTTTGCACTGGTTTGGCAGAGTTGGCAAATCTCATGGGTGAGATTTGGGCAAAATTGGGAATGGCGATTGCTAGGCAGGAGCCTCGAGGGGGACCAAACAGTTGGGAGAAGACAAGGGACTGTGGGTAGGCCAGGCTATTGATTGGCAGATTCTTCTATAGCAGGAATATTTAATTTTGGATTTTCTGGTAGCCTTAGCAAAAGACTTAATATCACCAAAAATGTTACCATTTCAACATCCTGTAAACATTAAATAGTAGTAAGATTTTTTTATTTTTTTTTTATATTTACAGAGTATCTCCAGTCAGAAGTTAAATTTTCAACTTAAATACTTATTATCAACTTAAATACTTATGTTGAGATTACATAATACTTACAGTTGAAAAACATTCATATTCCCAGGTTATTCCAAACATACTTGATAAAATGAATCCAAGCATCAATCTTAAGATATAAACTGATGAGAAAGAAACCCTTTCCTGTGCCCTGCTCCCTGTCTGGTGGCATAGGGTGCCTTGTGAACTGTTAGGCAGTGTGACCCTGCAGGTGCTTGGGAAAGCCGGCGCTGGGTAGTGGCCATCAAGTGAGACCCCAGGACCATGAGTAGGCACTGAAGATTGCAGATGAGTCCCTTGTGGGTGTCATAGGATGAGGAATAGGGAAGGACAGAGGAGCCAGGCCTGGTCCCCAAGTGAGCTGACCATAGCCACTCTGCATCCCCCATGGGGCACCTGGGCAGAGGGAGTGTTTCTCCTACTTGTGGGGCTCTAGAGCTCGGAGGCAAGCTGGGCTTAGTACATTGTGTTCATGCAGAGCTGCTCAGAGGGTTGGTCACAGGTGACGCGGTTGCACAAACAGAAAGTGGGCTCCACGTGAGAGGATCCTGGACCTGGGGCTAGCCACAACCCCTGTGTGTGACTCTGAACAGGAGTGCAGTGTATCTGGCTTTGAGTTTCTTGAGTAGACAGCACTGCTTTCCCCAAGGTGTTTAACTCTGAGCAACCCATCGTGTTGGAGAGGCCATAGTGCCAGGCCTGGATCCTTGCCCTTGGCCCCCAGGTTTGGGCAGCAGTTCCTTACCCACTTAGGAGTTGAGAGTCTCTGCAGCCATGCCTCTACCCTCTCCTCCCCAGCATGGGTGATGCCTGCAGCTGCACAGCAGCCAGGGAGGGAAGAACTAAGAGCCCCCCGGGGATGTGCTATGTCCCTGCTGTCAGTGTGGCCTGAGTAGCTCTGGCGTCCCCGAGCCTGAACGTCGATTGCCCGGGGGAGTGAACCCACTGCAGCTCCATGGGGCCACCCCCTCACTGTCTCCTGTTGCCCCGACAGGGGGTGTTCGGAGCTGTGCCGAATCCCCATGGTGGAGTACAAACTGGACAGTGAAGGCACACCCTGCGAGTACAAGACCCCCTTCAGGAGGAATACCACGTGGCATCGGGTGCCCACCCCTGCCCTGCAGCCCCTCTCCAGAGCCTCCCCTGTGCCCGGCACACCTGACCGCCTGCAGTGCCAGCAGCTGCTCCAGCAGTCCCAGGCCGCCATCCCCCGCAGCACCTCCTTTGACCGGAAGCTGCCTGACGGTACAAGGTAATGCTGTCCCCACCCTTGGGAAGCCTCTGGTGGACTTGAGTGGGACTGTGGCAGTGTGGGGTCCTCTTGCTCAGCTTACCCTCTATTCCATCAACTTATAGGCCTCAGACTCAGGGGCACTGCATCCAGCCCTTTCCTGGCCCTGCCTTGGTGCTGCCTGGGTGCTAAAGAAAGGCTGTCATGCCCCCAGGGCCACAGCCCTCCCCTTTATTGGGCACCCACCCTCCATGTCCACTGGCCCTCCAGATCTTCTTGGGAGGATTCCCAGAACGGTTCTGTATGCAGTTCTGGAAAAGCATGAGCACATTTGGGTGCACAGGAGACAGATCCCCGCATCTGAGTGTGAGTGCCATTATCAGGAGGCACCTGGAGCATTAGCAGCTCTGCTTTGCTTCTCTCATCCCTGGCAAAGTGAGTTGATTCTAAAATCAGCTTCCCATTGAAAGAAGGCATGTGTTTCCAGTGAAGTCCAGGAGCACTGGAGCTGCCCTGTAGGGAGCCTCACAGTGACCCTGCTCTGTGGGGTCGTTCGCCCACGCCTACTGTCTTCACTGCAGCTATCAGAAGCGGGGACTTCCTTCATATGGCTTGTCAGGCACTGGTCTGACTGTTGCCAGCATAGGCCAGGAGGCAACTGCCTGGGCTCGAACTCAGCTCCAAGGTATTTGATGTGCCATTCCCTGGAGCCTGCCGCTCCCCTCCGTGCCCCTCATCTGGCAGATGATCCTTCATCAGGGCATGCTGAGACTGGATGACCTATGCAGGGGAAATGACCCTGAGTAAGCCTGTGGAAGTACTGACCAAGTCCACACAGTAAACTTGAGGTCATCCTGGTCCTTCTCAGTTGGTTCTTTCCACAGATGCAGGAACACTTGGCTCCAAGGTCAGAGCACCCTTACTTCAATAGAGCTTTGTGGATTCCAGGGAACCAGGAGGTTCTCGTAGCCAAGGAGACAGACGTACACCCCATGAAGTGTGTTTTCACAAATATCACTCATTTTTGTAAAATAAAAGATAAACAAGATTCTATTCAATAGATGTGTGAAAACAAATGGTTTTGCCAAATTTCAGTCTTGCTTTCTGTGTAGCATCTGGCGGGGAGCCAAAGCATAGCTGGCACCGAGTTCTGTGGCAGGAGGTAGTGGTGTTTTCCTGACTGCCCAGGGTCATGCTCCTGGTCTTCCCTCCTTCACTGGGGGTTACTCTCTCTGCTTTAAATCTCCAAGTGGAGGGCCTGGCCCATGCGTCTTCCTATGTAGATAGCCACCGTAAACCATCAGAAGCCTCAGGATAACACCCGTTCCTGTTTTACGTCTGCGTGATTTTCTTCCTTCTCTTCACTGTGAAAGTGAAGTTTAATGTCCAGCAGTTCAGGGTTGGCGTGCCTGGCGGGCACTCAGTGCCTTATAATGACTCTGCTCTGCCTTTCAGAAGTTCCCCCAGCAACCAGTCGTCCTCCAGCGACCCCGGACCTGGTGGGAGTGGACCCTGGAGACCACCAGTGGGCTATGACGGGTATTGCTTGCTTACCTTTCTGCTCTCCCTGGGAGGAACCAGTGTGGCTTGTTTTAAAGCATTTACTATGCACCTCCTACACACCCAGGCCATTTGGGGAATGTAAAAATTTGCCAGACTTGCTTTCAGTGAGCAGCAGGTATAAATCAGAGAGCGTACCTCTTCGGCACAAACAGTGCCCATACTCTGAGAATCAGAAATGGAAAGGGTTAGGGTCCCCATAGCCGACCCCTGTGGGGAAGCAGCAAGGTCACCTCAGCACACCTGGCTGAGTGCGCCCAAGTCATGCACTGTCTCTGGGAGATGGCAGCCCAGGCAACACTCAGGCTGCCCAGAAAGAATCCACTGAGGCCACACCCTGGAAAGGTGAGTGGCCTGGGCTGGGGGAGCCTCAGCTTTCCTCCTCCGCAGGCGCTAAACCCTTGAGCTTTGAAGTAGATTCCATGTGTGGAGGGCAGACAGAGTTCCCAGGAGTTGTGTGATGTTTCCAGATCGTTACATACTAACAAGGGAGGTTTCCCTTCCTTGGTATAAATTGCAAGCCTTTTTCTGACTTTCTGTGCACCAGAGCCTGTGACCTGAATTCTAGAAGTAAGGATCACATCATAATGTGAATAGTTTTCTTTATTTCTTTCCCAAGAAATAAAGAAAACTATTTTCTTTTTTTTATTGGTTGTTTAAAACATTACAAAGCTCTTGACATATCATACTTCATACATTTGATTCAAGTGGGTTATGAAAAAAAAGAAAACTATTCTCTTATTTTCCTATTTTGAGATTCCATGAAACAAAGCCCACTTGGATATAATCTGAAGTTAATCATATTTTTTTTCCTTAAGATGATTTAACCAATAGATGTGTCAGTGTTCTTGGCCCAAGGGAAACAGCCAAGAGCAGGGGTCCTCCTGGGTGGCAGGGCGTTGACCTGGGTGGTCCCTCACCCCCTGGCATCCACAGCACTCTGTCCAGTGCCCTGGACCTGCAGCACAGACAGACCCCCATCCCTGGAGCTCTGGCTTCTCTGGAGGGGTCAGGCCGTCCAAGCTGTGTGTGTATCCCCTGAGGGCACCTTCCTTGAGGGCGCTGTGCCATGCGGCCCCTGTAGAACCCGCATATCTGTCCCCACCCGTCCTGCCCTAGCAGCCTAGTGAGAAGAGTGCTCAACTCTGCCTTCTTCCTAGGTGCCAGTCCCCTCTGCTGCTTGAGCACCAGGGCCCAGGCCCTCTAGAGTACGATGGAGCCAGGGAGCGAGAGGATGCCATGGAAGGAAGCAGGCACCCAGGTAAGAGTGACTGCTGGTGCTCCTGGTCTTGCCACTCCCTCTCTGCCTTCAGGCATTCATGCACCCATGACCCGTGGGCACCTCCTCACCATGCTGAGGAGATCACCTGAGTCTCTTGACAGGAGGGTGTAACTGGGGGCTGTGATGGCTGGGGAGTTGGAGGTGGCTGTGGTGGATGGAGTGGAGTGGTGTAGTACTTGTAGAAGTAGCAAATGTCCTCTGTGGCAGTTATTCTGTCTCCTCTCATGGCTCACCCACTGGGAAGACCCAGAGCCACAGTCCTGTACATGTTTATGGAGCCTCTTGCTGGCTCCTGCCTCCTTCCTCCTTTGCTAATGCTGGACTTTGAGACTCGACTCCTCTCTTCACGTGGCAGAAACTAGATGGCATGGCCCATCTTCCAAGGTCCTGGGCCCCTACAAGGAGCGAGCCCTGCAGAAGGACGGAAGCTGCCGGGACTCCCCCAGTAAGCTGTCGCACGTAAGTCCTGTTCCAGAAGCCCTCGCCAGGGAGACCGAGCTCTCAGCACACAGTAGGGCAGCACCATGGCCAGCAGTGCTCAGGGGGTCACATAAGGAAACAGGGTTATTTGGTTCCCGAGTTGGGAAGGACCTCAAAGAAAGGTTGTGCAGCTAATCACTGGAAGAGCCAAGCAAGGTTACATCTCTGCCTCAGGGAAGCCATCACAGGTGCCATTCACAGGACAGTCACCAGCACCCCGTGGTGATCACAGCCACTGGCACGTTTTCTGTCCCAAAATCGCCCACTGTGCCGAAGACCCCAGGAGGTGGCCACACTGGAGATTGCCTGGAGGCAGGGCTTTGGCTGAGGTGGAGAGAGGGTTTTGTCCGCAGTGCCTAATGCAGCCTCTGCCTTGGAGAGGCTGGCGCAGGCCCCTGTGCCTCTCCTTCCTCTCCACTCATCTCCAGCCAGCCCCCAGTGGTCTCCTAGTAGCACATATGTTCCTCCTGCTTGCAGCCAGCCTCACCATGTCCACCCGGCTCTCGCAGGACTCTGGCGAGGGAGGCGCAGAGGGAACATCCAGGTGCAGCCAGAGGGTTGGATCTGTGTGGGGATCTGAAGGGACGAGGAGGAAACAAGGCCAAGCCTCCTTAGGTCGACCCGCTCCTCCTGGTTTGCCAAAGCCCTCTGCTGGTATCACAGGAACAGTCGTGACGTTCGTGACTGCCTGAGCACAGGGCAAGCCAGGGACCCCAAGGCCCCGAGCCCCTCTCAGAGCTCCGTCTCTTCAGCCTCAGTGTGGCTTGGCCTGGCCCCCAGAGCGCAGGTCTGCATGGCGCTTCGCAGCTGCTGGTGCTCCTGACGTGTGTCACCTCTTGGTCTGCACAAGAGCCTCGGGAGCTCAGTGCAGCAAGCACAGGGTGCTGTGACTGACCCAGAGGCCTGTCGTGATCACACCTGGATCTCCTGCCCATACCATCACTTGTAACAAGCGTCTTCTGCATAAACAGCTGCCCCCTCCCTTCTGTTATTGTCACATGCCAGTTCATAGAACCCACATAGGTGACATCATGGCCCTGCTTTGGCACTTCATGCACCAATATCAGGAAAAGACTTATAGAAAAGATGCTCATTTAACTTAAACTGCTAGACACATTATGACTCGGGGACTCTGCACCCATCCAGTCCATGTGTGAGGAGAGTAGCGGGCACAGGCCACGCCTCAGCAGCCACTCTAGGTCAGCAAGAGGCAGCTAGCCCAGGGTTTCCTCTGAGGTGCTCTGTCTCCTACCCCCAGATTGGAGACAAAGGCTGCTCTAGTCACTCCAGCAGCAACACGCTCTCCAGCAACACCTCCAGCAGCAGCGACGACAAGCCCTTTGGGTCGGGGGACCTGATGGACCCCGAGTTGCTGGGGCTGACCTACATCAAGGGGGCGTCCACTGACAGCGGCATCGACACAGCTCCATGCATGCCAGCCGCCCTCCTCGGCCCCGTCCACCTGACAGGCAGCAGGTCTCTGATCCACAGCCAGGCTGAGCAGTGGGCTGATGCGGCTGATGTCCCCGGGTCTGAGGACGAGCAGGCTAAGATGTACGCCATGCATGGTTATGCCACCGCCATCGCCACCGGCAGCGCCACCGAGGGCAGCATGGGTGACCTCAGCGAGATATCATCTCATTCCAGGTGAGCCTCTGCAGGCTACCCCTGCTGTGCCTCCTAGCCCTGGGGTGGCGAGGGCCAGGGTCCTGGGGCCACTGTCACATTGGCCCAGCTATCTGCCTTCAGAGGACAGGCTTGTTTCTAAACCTAAATTGTCAAGGTAAGTATGTTAAGTCATGTGTGTGGTTTATTTCCCCTTCTCTTGTTTTAAATTTGAGGGGAAAGTCAGTGGAGATACTGAGTGCTCCAGCCAGGCCACTTAGGTCTTTCCCAGTGCTACCTGTGATACCCACCCCCCCCACACACACACCTTTGGAGAAGAGGTAGGGCCTGTGCAATAACAGGGACCGAGGGGAGTGTGCACCAGGGACCCAGGGCCCCGTGTGCAGGTGTGCAGCCTGCCCTGTTCCTGAGGCCTCACAGCAAGCAGGACAGACCTGCCACTTGGGCATGCTGGCCACAGCTCCATATCGGGCAACAAGCAGTTGGCAGTGGGGACTTGAAACAGAACAGATACCAGCTAAATCTACAGCCATACTGGGGACAGATGTTGCTTACAGAGTTAGGATTGGCTTTGACCTCCCGTCTGGCTTTCTGTCTTTGCCCTCAAAGACCAGGCACAGACCTCATCTGTTTGATTTGTGGACAGGATCGAATGCCTCAGTGACATCCACTGGTGTTTTCCTCCCTGTTTCTGAGGCCTCCATAACTTGCCCCAACTGTGACTTCTCTGAACTCTTCTGCTACTGGGCAGGGTTAGAAGAACCTGTGGCAGGAGAGTCCCCCAGGCACTTAGTGCAGCTAGGAGCTTTTCTCCAGGGGTGATCCTGGTGGCCCATGGACTTCACAGGCCCACGGAAGGGAAAGTCAGTGGAGATACTGAGTGCTCCAGTCAGGCCACTTAGGTCCCTCCCAGTGCTGCCTGTGACACCCCCCCCCCACACACACACACACACACCTTTGGAGAAGAGGTAGGGCCTATGCAATAACAGGGAACGAGAGGAGAGTGTGTCTTTGCCACCTGCCGCCATCCTGTGCTCATGCCCTTCTGACCCAGGCATGGCTCTCCCTGGGGTCCACAGAAGAAACAGACCCCCACCTGCTCAGATCTTCACGCGTGTCCCTGGCTTTCATCACTGTGGCACAGGATGCCATTGCCCAGGTCAGCAGGCTTCTGCCAGGCTGGGAGTCTGACCAGCAAGCCATATACCCAAGCAGTGGTGCTCAGGAAGGGCTGTGTGATTCCCTGTGGCCACATTATCCATGTCACCGTGCCCTCAATACCAACGACTGGAAGTTGGCACAACAGTGCTAACATGGGAATGTGGAAGGAAGAAATGCATACAAGGTGTAGTGCCAGTATTCTAGAATGTTCCCCAGCCACAGGGAATCTTTCATAATGATGTCACTGCTAGTGAGCACAGATTTCTGCTGTCTCACTAATCAGATTGACTTGGTTCTTAGCACTAAATTTAAAATATGTTACTTATGGAATAAAAAACATTTTTAATTCAGTCTAAATTAGAAAAGTATGTCATATAGAATAAATGGAAAATACATACGCTCAGATCACGTTAAACATTGCATATTTTCAAAAGTGTGGAAGTGTGAATAACCTGGACAGATACGGTGTATCATGTCTGCCATGACTGGTCACTACTGTGCAGCCGGGGCCTGTTCCCAGTTGCACTGGGGTGGGGTGGGGGGAGTTGCACCCTTGGCCTGGGGCTGCTGGAGCCCAGGCTCTGCCTGTTCCTCTGTGCTCCCACACACAGTAGGCCGCCCTCTCTTGAGTCCTGGCCAGCTGTCAGTGGTAGGGTGTGATGGTGCCTGTGAGTCTGTGCTAACCTCTTTCTGGAGGCTGGAGGCTGGCCCCTCGTGAGCCTCCCCTCTCCGGCCTCACTGTTCCTGGGCTCTTCCCATCATTTCAGCACCCCCCTACAGAGGCACTCAGTTTGCCCATGGGCTCCCGGGCCTGTGCAGGTAAGGCTTTCCAATAGGCCTGTAGTGGAGAAGGCTGCCCTGACTCTGAGCCCAGGCCTGCTTATGGACCAGGACCCCAGAAAGGCTGGGGACCCACTGGCTCTGCACCCGCCACTGGCTCTGATGGCCTCTGTTTCATGTGTTCTCCCCTCAGCGGTTCCCACCATTCAGGAAGCCCTTCAGCCCACTGTTTCAAAAGTAGCGGGTCTCTGGACACATCCAAAGTCTATATCGTGTCTCATGGTGGCAGTCAGCAGGTTCCTGGCTCAACATCCAAGCCCTACCACAGACAAGGGTCAGTCAACCAATATGTCATTGGCTGGAAGAAGACAGAGGACAGCCCACCGCCTGAGGAGCCTGACGTGACAGAGTGTCCGCGGTAAGGTGGCTGACTATTCTTTGGACAGTGTCGGGCATTTTGGAGATGGGGAGGGAATATATTTTCTAAGAATAATCAAGAACTATCTTTTTTAAATGCTTTAAATGTTGATATTTATAACTCTCTTTCAAAGTCCCCATTTTTCTTAACTTTTACAGTTTAAAAAAAAATGTGTCCTTTGCTGTCATATCCACAAAACTGCCTTCATTAGAAAAGGCATGATCATGTGCCCGGTGGTATGAGTGTGTTCTGTCATTGCCAAGGTCAAAGACAGTTGGACTCCCAGTTGTGTGCTGCTTACTGTAGCTATGGAAGTTGCAGCACGAAAAGAATCTAGCAGGACTTCTCATTTCCTTTTCAGGGTTAGGTTTTGTGAGGCAGGGAAGGAGGGAAGCTGTTTGTACATGGGAAGAGGAGAAGTTCTGACACCCTGTTTGTAAGGGTCATGCCAACGGCTGATACCTCTGGGGGACGGGTGAGGAAGTGGCATTACAGAGTGCTGAGCAAGGCCAGCTCAGGCGCTGAGCGGTTTGCTCTCTGTTCCTAAACTCCAGAAACACTGGGAACATACGAGGGTGTCGCAAGGCCACTGAGGGTCTCCGTGTGGTCTGTGAACCAGTGTCACTCTTTTGATCTGATGACCCCAGCCAGGCATTGTGGCACATGCTTGCAGTAGAGCCCAGGAGTTTGGCATCAGCCTGAGCAACATAGCAAGACCCCATCTCAGAAAGGAAGAGGAGGAGGTGGTGATGCCATGTCTTAAAGACAACTACCATGTTGTTGATCAAGGAAAAGACCTCTTAGGGCTAAAACTGGACATGAACTCTTAAAAAAAAAAAAAAAAGTCACGTCAGTAAACCTCAGGAAGGAAGTCTCATGCACTCTGTGTTATAGGTGTGAGAGTAAAGCCAGGGGTCTCCACCGCAGGATGGGAGGGCTCCAGGTCTTTCACTCCAGCCTTCACTAGCTTCTGGGAAACACTTGTAGAAGTATTGGTGACATCACAGCAGCACTCCATTACAAAGGACTCTCTGCAAGGGTCAGGTGTGCGGAATGCCCCTGTACAGTCCACCCAGAACCCAGGGTCTGTCTCACGCTGCTGGCTCGGCACCCCTGCATCCAGAGGAAGGGCTGTGGATCCCTGGGCAGCAGTGGGCACACCCAAAGGCATCTGTCCCTACCACATTCCCTCAGAGTCTCAGTCTCCACACCCTAGTTACCCAGATGGGGCAGGTGGCAGCCCCCCATGTGCTCTCAGACATGTTGGAGGGAAGGGGCTGCAAAGGGCCTTCATCCTGCCCCCATTTCCTAGAGATGATTAGAGGTCAGAGAGATTATTTCCACCCCTGACCCAAGTAAGTGCTGGGACCTGGGGCTAGGGCTCCCAGCCAGCGTGGCAGCTCACCTGTCAGGGTCACAGGCACGTCCAGTAACCGGTGGCTCTGAGGTAAGGGTTGAATAGGGCCGCACAGCAGTGTCTGGAGTTTGGTCTTGTCACTGAGGTGTCCTGGGAAATGGTCAGCCACACCCTGCCCGAAATTCCATGTGGCTCTGACATCACCACATATTCTTTAAAAGCCTGTGCAAAGCAAGCCCACCAAGTGTTTTGCGGCCACAGAGACGGGTTTGGAGCATCTGCTGAGGCCTTCGTATCGCTATTCACCCTGCCCTCTGCCTACGTGCCCTGCCCAATTCCTGGGTGTGCCCTTCTCCGTACCACACAGCCCTGTTCCCACCTGCCTGCTGCACGTGTGTGTGTGTGTGTATGTGTGTGTGTGTGTGTGTGTGTGCGCCCCAGGGCCCTTCGGGGGCCAAGCTCTGCCACCTCTGTGCTCTTAGTGACTGACACAGACTAAACCTTTGGTGCTTATTTACATATGTCACTGTACACATTTTTTAAAAATTGGTACTGAAGCAGAGAAGGCTAGTGATTCTTAATCATATGAAAACAAGAAACTGAAACAGCCCATTACAACTGTGACCTAGGTGTCCTCTTTACCCACGCCGTTACCAGTGCAGCCTAGGTGCCTCCCACATCCTCCCAGAACAGAGGGCCTGTGGCGGGAGCACCTCGCAGCCCTGGGGCTCAGGATCAGAAGCCTCTCTGTAAAGCCGTGCCGTGGTTCTCCCCATGAGGCTGTGCAGAAGCCTGCCAGGTCTTGGGTTCTTTGTCTTGTCATGCCATTTCTCCTCGTGATGCTTTTAAAGTTTTGCATAGCTGCTCTCAGTGCTATCTGCTCATATGGCCAGTGTGGCCTGCTGAGATGGGAGGGGTAGGGGGGTCTTTCCAGCTGCAGGAACAACACAGGAGCCATAGATGGTCTGCTTGATTCTGAGGGGCCTGTGGCTGTTTCTCAGTCTAAGAATTCTCTAGAGGCTGACACGTGCAGCAAGGTGGCCTCATTCAGGATAGAGTGGCATCTTGACACATTGTGTGCAATCAGCTCTACAGCTCACTGCTGCTGCAGGCTGTGAATTCCTGGGGCCTGGCCTTTCAGACTGCATGGCAAAGACCATCCACCTCTGGAAAGTCCACTGCAGACTACCCTGCGTCCCAGGACTCTGGCTGTCTGGGTTGCCTTTTCACAGTGAGTCCCTGCAGAATAGCTGAAGTCAGTAATGCAGTTCAGCAGTCCTTCATTATGCATAGACACATTTTCATATCCTGATAATCAAGGGACACAGCTGCTTTATTTATCCAAATAAGTTTATGAAGCTACTGATAATAAAACATGCTTACACACACCTACGCTGATTACTCTTAAACTGCAGGCTCCCCAGGTAACCTTCTGCAGCCTGAGAGCCACTGTGCATTGGCTATCAGCCTCAAGAGGGGGCTCTGTTTTGTGTGTCAGAGACCAGCGTTGCTGCAGAAGACATACTCGTTCCTGATGTGTTCTCCAGCCTGATTCCCGACAGCTGAGGCAAGGGAAACATGGCCTTATTTCTAAGAGTTGGCACACTTTTTCTCATCCTGGGCTTTGGGGATCTGGTTTGTTTCTGCATTATTCAGAAGTCTGACTTCCCAGTTGACTTGTGCAGGATGCGAAGCTGTGTGAGATTTGGTGCACTGGTGACCACGGTGACCTAGAGAGTGGCACAGTGGCCCACCTAGCCACTGGCTTTCCTTCTCACCACCTAGCTCCTGACTCCCTATCCCATTGTGTCAACAGGATGTACAGTGAGGTGGACGTCATGTCCACAGCAGCTCACCACCAGGCAGTGGGAGATGCCATCTCAGAAACTCAGCATGTGTTATCCAAAGAAGATTTTCTGAAACTGATGCTTCCCGACAGCCCCTTGGTGGAGGAGGGGAGAAGAAAGGTGAGCAGTGTCATGAGGTTCTAGAGTTACCAGAAACACTGCAAGCAGGATTGTGGCACCCCGAGGGTCCACCTTGCGCTACATATCCTCTCCCAAGGCCCTGCCAGCAGCTCGGAGCAGGATGGCCTTGCCTGGAAGGTGGACTGGCTGGGGCTCAGGAAGAACAGCTTCTGTGGCAGGCAGAGCTGAGAGGCAGGCAGGCTGCCTCTGGCCCCAGCAGTCGTTGCCTGTGTGGCTCCCTGCAAGTGGTGTGGCTTCAGGTCCTTCAGGCAGAGGTAGAGTAATAGTTGGAAGTGACATGTGCAGAGCCTGGCACGTGCCTGGACACGGCCAGTGACTAGTTGTTGAACCTCACACTGCCTGACTCTGCTCCCGAGCCCCGGACTGAGCCCACTCCACCTTTGGCATGCACACCCTGTTCCAGAATTGGGCGGGGCTCATCCCAGCACTGGACCTGGCACTCTGCCACAGAGAGGTGCACAGAGGTCCCAGGGGAAGGCATGCTCGATGGGCCTCTCCCCGGCCCCTGCTCAGCAGTACCTTCTTTTGCTTACGGGCAGCAGCAGTATCGCCTGTTGTGGGTGGTTTTGGCTGCGTTGTGATTACAGTCTCTTAAGCCACTTTTTTAAATAATACAGAGTGAGGTAACAGAGCCCATTTGCCCTGTTCTGCAAATAACTGAGACTTAGATGACGAAGTTTGAGGTGCACAGAAATGTTTGGTGCCAGAGTGCAGAACGGAACCCTTCAATGTAGCACATCACCTGTTCAAGTAGAGAGGCGGTGAGAGGCGCGGCAGCCACCTTGCCTGCAGTCAGGGAGACAGCTACAGCAGCCCTGTGTGTGCCTAGGCAGCACACCAGGTGCCACCCCACAGCTGCTTTAATCTTGCCTGCTGCGCTGGCTCTGGGGAATTTGCTGGTGCTATGTGAAGGGATCCCATAAGAACTCATCATAGCAAATCTTTTTTAACTGAGCTCAGGTGCAAGTGCAGACAGCTTTTCTTGTAGGGATAAACTTTTTGATGTGGGTTTTTCCTTCCTATGACAAACTACCACCTGCTTATGGTACAGGTTTAATGCACCATGGTGCTTGCTCCTCGTTGAGAGAAAGGGCTGACAGAAGGGGAGCAGCACCCGGGAGAAGCACCTTAACCTCCTGCCACGTTCACACATGTGGACACCATTTGGTGTTGCATGATGTGGGCATGCTGGCTTCACTGCTGAGTGGGCAACCGTGGAGGAGCTGGACACCAGGGACCCTGATGTCCCTGAGTACCAGCTCTTCTTCCATCATCTCTCCTACCCAATCTATGCTGACCCACAGTAATCCATGGTTCCTTTAAACCTGGTGATGATCCACTGCTGTAACTCAGTTTCCAGTGATTGTAATGCTGACTTCTCTAAGTAGCACGTTCAAGTGGAGAGTAGGACTTTCCTGCCCTAAGAGCGTGTTCCTTGAGCCTGACTGTGTGGCTCGGGTGGCCTACGTATTCAAAATTAGTTTTGTTATGGGACTTCACTTATAGTTAATTGATAGAGAAATTGCCTAACTTCCAGTTAGAGCTAGGCCAGTGCTTTTGTGGCTTTGCACACCTCCTTCCTGACTGGCAGTCTTGGGTATGTGCAAGAGCTCTCGCCTCCATCAGGTCACATAAGGTTTAACGTTTTAGAACCTGTAAAGCCGTGCATATGCACTTGAAGATGACACTTCACAGAATGTCAGAAGAAAGCACTACAATCCGGTGACCACACAGGAGCCCTGGTACACTTGCCTTGGGGCCCGTGTGCCTGGCTCAGCTTTTCCAAGCTAATGGGGAAGCCTGGAGAAAGCTGCCCAATAGCTGAGTCAGAGGCACTCCTCCCCTTCAGTGCTTAACGTCCACTCCCATCTTGTTTATCCGCAGTTTTCCTTCTATGGGAACCTGTCTCCAAGGAGGTCGCTGTACCGCACCCTCTCTGACGAGAGTGTGTGCAGCAATCGGAGGGGGTCCTCCTTCGGCAGTTCCCGCAGCTCCATACTGGACCAAGCACTGCCCAACGACATCCTGTTCAGCACCACCCCACCCTACCACAGCACGCTGCCCCCCAGGACCCACCCAGCGCCCAGCATGGGCAGCCTGAGAAGTAAGTGCAGTGCTGCCCGCCACAGGCCCAGGCTCAGGGCCCCTCAGGTTGTGTCCCTGTATAGGTGGGGGATGGTCAGATGCACGTCTTTTGATGTCATATATGCTTTTTCTTTTAGGTAATTTTCAAATGTAAAAGCTCCAGAATGGAAATTTTTTAAAATCAAAATTACCTGTTCATAAGGGAGTTGAAAACTTAGTGCTCAACTCCTTTATCAGGTCAGATAGTGCCTTCTGTTCCAGTCTCAGCTCCTCAGACTCCCGTGCCTGAGACTGCTCCTGCAGAGGGGAGGCTGTGGTGCAGGTGGGTCTTCTGGCAGGAGGAGTCTCTCCAAACTTTATTAAAAAGAGACTGGGACCAGCTCACTGGGGGGCCACCCCTGGGCTCAGTTGCCAGTCACACTCGTGCACATACACAGGGTTAGGATAAATGAACTAGTATTTCAGGGATAACTTAGTACGCACAAGTCACTACAGACCCAGGTGTGTGCTTGCCAATTTTAAGTCAGGGGAGAAGGGCTAGCAACATAGCACTCCCAGCCAGTGTGGAAGGACCTCCCAGAGGCAGGCACTCTGCTTGCACAGCCTCCTTCCTCCCCTACACCTCTCATCCTGGCCTGGAGTGCCTGTGACAGGATAGCTGAACCCCAGGGGTCTGACCACCAGGAAATGCAGTCTGGGAGGCTCACTGGCAGATAGCCATCAGTGAGGTCAGCCATCAGTGGATGGCTACTGTAATCTCAAGCTTGGTGAACAAGCCTAGGCAGAGGGGCCTGGACCCACTTCCTAGCCCCTCCAGATGGCCTAAGAGAGGCCACCAGCACAGAGGCAGCACTGCAGTTCTCTGTCCTCTGCAGCAACATCTGTGCCCTTGCACCCTAGGAGGTTCCTGTCAGTGACTTCCCTGCCTGTGCCGCCTCCCCCTCAAACCCCAGGAAACGCTCCAGATGTGAAGTGGCACTGGGGCCACTCTGGGACTTTCAGTTGCTTTATTTCCCAAATCAACCAGAAGAGCAGTGTCTGCCTCCGAGCTAGCCCAAGGCTGGGGGAGCTGGATTTGGAAAAGCGGGCTTTGGTACTCACGCCAGGCAAGGGTGCCCCCTGTTCAGTAAGCTGAAACCAGAGACAGCCTGGCCCCTGCCATGGTGTCTGTGCAGCCCAGCCGTGGCTCCTGCCTCCTTGGGCTCTACGCTGTCCGCGGCTCATCAGATCCTGACAGTGAGCCTCCAGGGTGGGCCGGGCTCCTCCTCGAGGGCAGGCCTTTGTCTCACTGCTCACTGGACACATAGTGTCCAAATACCATTGGTGGTGAGGCAGCACGTCAGTGGACGGTGTGTGAAGGCCACTGCTGGCTTACATTACAGGCAAGGTTTGGTAATGTCCCCTGATTCAGAAATCATTTCTGTAGTCACCATGGTCTCAGGTTTGGGGTGAGAAGAGAAGCCCAGGTGTGAACTTAGGAGCTGCCGCTCCAGCTTTCTAGGAGGAGCCCCCCTGGGCTCTGGGCCGCAATGGGGCTGCCCCTGGCACTAGGCTCTTCCTACCCAGGAGAGGCACTGGTTCAGGCTCCCACAGGGCTCACCTCCCAGCGTTGCTTTGCACCCCTCACCACGGGTGCTGCCCACATGGCACCTGATGTGGGCGTGCCTTCCGCAGGAGCTTGGTGCACTATGTTCTGTTGTGTGTTTCCTTGTGACCTCTTGCCTTCCCCTGTAGCCTGAGCCGTGTCTCCCTGACCCAGTCAGAGCCACCCGGCAGGTGGCATGCTCACTGAAGACTGCTCCAGCAGACAATGAGGGGGCTGCAGACTATAGGGAAGGCTGCACTGCAGATAAGCCAAGAGGGGCAGCTTCCATGCCCCTGATGTCCTTGGCCCATTCTGCAGGTCCAGTCACCCAGGATCCCCTCCTTTTCCTCCTGGTCCTCTTTAAGAGTGGAGGAGGCGAGGGCTGCCAAGCTGCCTTGGGCTGTGGAAGGGGCACTGAGACTGTCTCAGACCCTGTGGTCACCAGTGCTGCTCAGTGATAGCACCTGCCTGAGCATTGTGCCAGGGCAGGAAGCAGAAGCCAGGGGCTGGCTGAGTGAGATTCACCCACCCACCCCTTCTGGACATTAGCCTTTCAAGACCAGCCTCAGAGAAAGGGCCACGTGTCCTAGAACCTCAGGGTGCCCAGGAACAGAGACAGCTTTAGCTGCTCAGCCTAAGACACGCCAGGCAACTGCTCCTCGGAGTATGGAGGAATGGCGCCTCGCGGCACCCTTCCAAGTTGGCACTGGCCACTGTCCCTCTATTCATTGTCTTCCTTTGCTCTTTGTCTCTCCACCTGTCTACAGTAGACCCAGGAAGGGTATGGCAGTGTGGTGAGGGGAAGGAGGTGCTCGCAGACAGGTTTTGGGTTGGTGTCCGCCTTTGAGAGTGCCAGGCCTAGAGGGAAGGTGACCTCCTCTCCAGGGCTCACCCAGCGCTGGCCCTGGGACTGCTTGCACACCTGAATGGCATTCCGTCCTGTTGTGTGCCCTTCTTCCTGCCCCTCTGGTGGGGAATAAAGGAGGGACCAGGCCAGCATCCAGCCTTCCTGCCTCTGCACCCCTCCAGATGTGGTGCCTGCTCAGCTTCCTGAGACTCTGTACTTGGAAGCCTGCAGCAAGGGTGGCTGCCACCACCTCGCTCCGGGGCTGCTGTGCACTTGGTGAAGCACCCTGCTTGGAGCACAGCCCACGCGTGTTTGACAGCAGAAGGGATGATCTGCCCAGAAGCAAAGGTCCCTGGGTTTCTCACCTCTCTGCTTAAACTAGAGCCAGCCTTCTCCTCTTGCCCAGCTCCCACTCCAGCCTGGCTGCCGGCTCACCCCTTGGCCAGGACTGAGCGCTTCTCCCTGGAGCATGCGGGAATCACTCTTCTTTCTGGCGTGGGAGGGACAGGACACATGCACAGAACACCCCTTGCTGGGTTCTCCTCAGATTGAAGGCTGGGAGAAAACTGTGGTGTTGGTGGCACCCCATCTTGAGAGGGCATGGCTGGATGGGTCTCCCTGCCACGGGGAGAGGTCTGTGAGGACTGCGCTTGTCAGGAGAATGACAAGATTGTTGATATCCTTCAAGGCCAGATGCATAGACCCTGTCTTGGTCCAATTGCCAGCATCTCACAGCTCCCCAGAAGGATGTAGGAACAGGAATTACAGGTGCATTTGGTTAATTATGTCCCTTACTTTACTTAATTGCAGGCTCAGACAGCCAGGTGGTGATTATTGTGAGTGGTCTCATTAGGCAGATGTGTCCATGAGCAGCTGCATACAGCACTCTGGTGGGTTCAGAAAGGCATGCTAGAGTGTCCTCAGGTGCATAACAGGTCCTTACCCCTGGTGCAGTACTGACAGAATCCAGACCTTGATGGCAATTTAAAGGGAAAAGATCCGTGTGTGCAATCAGGGCATGTGAGGTCCCATCATGCTGCTGAGTCCTATGAAACAGTGTCCTCTCTCTGATCGTAAATTAGAACAAAGCAGGTCTCACCACACTTTTTAATAAGCTGGTCTGTGAGGCATCTCGAATTTCTGGGGCTCAGCTCAATAGTTTTGTTCTTTAGTAACCCTTTAAACATCAGGAAGGAGGAGGTTCTAACCTCAGTCAGGCAGACTCCTGTGCTCAGGAGACAGCTGGAAAGTGGTGATCCTGTGTCTCCACCCTGAGCCCGAGCACCCACCGCCCAGCTTGGTCTCATGGACTGCTTCTTTTGACTGCCATTTCTCTAGCCCTTTGGGTGATGTAGCTTGATGCTGACCTTTCCACAGGGAGCAAGATATCCTTAGTGCCCTGCACCACTTGGGAGGGATGAGTGCCTGTGGTTGTGAGATGACAGCAGTGCCTGTGCTGGCTGACTCCCTGGTCTTGTTTCTCTTTAGATGAGTTCTGGTTCTCGGACGGGTCCTTGTCGGATAAGTCCAAGTGTGCAGATCCTGGCCTGATTCCCCTCCCAGACACAGCCACGGGGTTGGCGTGGTCCCACCTGGTGGATGCTGCACGGGCATTTGAAGGTAAACACCCTAACCCTCCTGGCCTCACACCTGCCCTGGGAGCTCTTGGCAGCTTGGGGCAGAGCCTGTGCATCGTCCTCTGGGTCAGGTGCTGGGTGTGTCACCCATCCTTGAGAAGGAACTCAAGCAGAAGGCTTGGGCTCTGAGGAGCTTCCTGAGCCTGTTTCACCACATGGAATGAGCAGTGGGCACAGGATCCCAGTGGAGACCTCACTGTGGCCTGGGTGGGATGAGCCACTTTTCCTCTTGGCCATGTCTTCTTGAGGCATGGTGAGGTGAGGTGGAGGACCCTCCAGGGGCCACGGTGTGGGTTTGGCAGGATACGACCCCCCAGGCGTGAACGTGGCATGATCTGCTCACCCCAGAGACGAGCCACCATGTGGGCCTTCCCCCAGTCCTGCTGTCTATTGCTCAGTGCTGCTTGGGGGACACATGACCCAGCTTATAGATGGTGGTGGCTACGGGAAAGACGCCTACTCCTTGTATCTCTGGCCTGTGTGTAATGCACAGCGAGCCAGTGGCCCAAGGTCAGGACTCAGAACTTCTCCTGTCTGTCTTGTCATGATGGCAGCTTCTGCCTCTCTCACCCCCTCTACCGTACCCGTGGCCTGGCAGGCCTCATGAAACAGGTGGGGTCTGTCTCAGGAGGGCACCAGCAACCTTGCTTCTCGGCCACTCGAGAGGCCTCCTCTGGCCAGCAGCATCCTTGTGTGTAGGGCAGAAGCCGAGGCCATTCTTCAGGTCCCGGGGGGCAGGGGTTGTCCAAGAGGAGAATGGTGTATCCTGAGCCCGCTCTGCCTGCTCTCCTGACAGCATAGAACCAGCTCTGGAGTCCCTGCTCCCCAGAGCCTTGCTCCCATGAATAGCCTGAAACATGCCCATGGGCTTGCTCTTTCACTGTCGAGCTCTCAAAGGCAGTTTGAGGGTCTCGTGGGACTCAGGACCCCCAAGCCCATGTTTTTCTTTTTTTTTTTTAATATTTTTTGTAATTTGACCAATACATTTATTTATTTATTTATATGTGATGCTGAGAATTGAATCCATGGCCTTACACATGCTAGGTGAGCACTCTACCACTGAGCCACAGCCCCATCCTCGGGCCCATATTTTGATGTAAGTGTAGCCAATGCTTTTGAAAGCAGGCCTTCAGAAATGGAGTGTTTTTGCCTGTGGAAGTGAGACCCAGGACCTTTATAGAACCCAAAGTGTCATTCCTCTTTGCAGGCTTCTCCCCACAACCTACCTCGTTCACACCACACATCTCATCTTGTGATATGTTCGCTTTTGCCTAAGAGCTAAAGTCGACATTGGACACACAAATTTAAGGTTACAGATTTACCATACTGTTCAACAATAGGGCAGACACCAAATTTATTCATCTGCCCAAGCATGGCTTCCTGTTTCAGTCAGCTCTTTTGTTGCTGTGATCTGTGATCAAAAGACCCAACAAAAACAACTTAAGAGGAGGAGGTATTTATTCAGGCTCTTGGTTTCAGTCCACAGTCGGCCGACGCTGTAGCTCTGGGCCTGGGGAGAGGCAGGACATCATGGTGGGTTGTGGTGGAGGAAAGCTGCCCAGGGATAGTGGCCAGGAAGCAGAGGAACAAACACAAACCTCAGGGCATTCCCTCGTTAATCTAATCACCAGTGCATCGATCTGCTGATTAGGTTACAGCTCTCATGGCCTGATCACCTCACCTCTGAATGTCCTCACATCATCTCACACGTGAGATCCTGGGCGATGCTGCACGTCCAAGCCACAGCATTTGTCTCAACAGTAGGAGGAACAGATGTAGGCTGTGTGAACTCGGGTGGGTTGTCAGGTGTCTGCACACCACATTCACGAAGCTCCCTCGACCATCACTGGCCATGAGGTAGCTTAGAAGCACACCAGCAAGAAGCTCTAATAACCTTCAGAGATCTTAAGTATCGAATAATGATCGTGCTGGGAGGAATGAAAGAGTTCATAGAAGCATTTTATGTGTGTGTGAGCGATGATGGGAGAAATGCTACCTGTTAAACCCCTGGACTTCAGCCAGAGTCAGGCCTGAAGGAACGTTAGAGTGGAAGAAGATGTGGAAATTGGCTAACTTGACGATACTTCAGAAAGATTCCACAAAAACTAAAAACCCCTACAGAAAAGAAAGAAAATGAAATAAATCTAAACCTGGCAAAATGAAATTTCAGTGAATTTTATAAGTAAAGTCAGTCATCAGTTTTTCTTTGAATATTGATAAACCATTAGCAGATTTGACCCAAAAAATAAATAGTACAAATGAACAAAATTAGAAAGAAGATGAAATTAGCCTGGAAGAGGACACGTGCCGCCTCCCCAAGCAGGCTCCTCAGACTCCAGGCCAGATGGCTGGTATGGCCACAGTAGGGGCCCCTCCATGGTTGGAGTCCTTGCTGTCCCCTCCAGAAGACATACCTGGACACCCAGATCCCTAATATGGTCAGGACAAGACCCTGCCCTTGCTCAAGAGCTGGGTCACCTGGTCAATTCAGTGTGCAGTTGGACAGTCCTAGGAGTTAACTGGAGAAGCTGAAAGAAACCTGTGACAAGTCTGTCCAGCACTGCCAGCTTAGAGCACCCCTCAGCTCACAGCACTCACACTGGAGCCCTGGGCACGGGGCTCTGCCCAACCCTACAGAGGCTTTCTGTCTCCATCCTGGTGCTGCTCTTAGACTGCAGCTGGTTCCCTCTGAGCCAAGTAGCAGCATGCTGCCTGGCCAGCACGCACATCTGTGCTCTGTGCTTCCCAGTAAGCGTTCTCTGGATGCCCTTGGAGGGGGTTTTAGAGGAATTAGGAATGTCAGGCACTACATAGGAATGAATCCAGTTAATGCGGGGCGGGGCGGGGGGGGGGGGGGGGCATAAGAAATAATTGAAGGCCAGAATGCGGAGGTCATTGTAAAGGTCATCTGGAAATCCCCACATCCCAAATGCCACTTGAAACTAGTAAGTGTACAGTTAATTGTTTTCAGTTTCAGAGAATAATGATGCCCTTGTTTAAAATTTTCTTGAAATTTAAAAGCAGCCTTCTTGCATAATAGGATTCTTTCCTGATTAAATACACACACAAAAAAGAGAACCATTAGACAATTGTCTAATATTGATATGGAAAAACTTAAATGAAATTTCAGTAATAGATTGAAAAGATTATGCATTGTTCCTGGCAAGAGCTTAGCTAGTCTAATAAAAAAAAAAAAAACTTTAATTATAACAAGTTATAGTAGTTGAAGTAATTAAACTGATCATATCACTTTCCAAAAAAAAGTATATCTAACAGAATTATGACCTATTTCTAATAAAATCTTGAATAAAAGATTGAAATTTCTAATAAAAGATTGATAAGATACCTCCAGTCAAGCACAGTGGCACACACCTGTAACCTTGGCAACTCAGAATACCAAGAAAGGAGGATCACAAGTTTGAGGCCATCCTCAACAACTTAGTGAGACCCTGTCTCAAAATTAAGAGATGGGGATGTGACTCAGTAATAAAGTGACCCTAGGTTAAATTCCCAACCCAAAAAAGAAAGATATCTCAAAAGCCTTGGAATGTGTACTTTATTCCAAATAACTGCATGATACCTGTGGGAATGTTTCCAAGCAGAGCCCTAAGTCTAGAGGAGCCAACTTGCCCTTTGAAACCATGTCCTTTAACTTTTGCTGGAATCATTGACATTTAGAAATTTTTAGGGATCATAAACATAAACAAAGTAACTTGGTATACATCATTTCAAAGTGTTAATTTTTTTTAGTTACCTGTGTCTACATCACAAAACACCCCAAAATGTACAGCTAACCCCGATGATTTCCGTTATTTTCTATGCCGCAGGTTAGTCAATGCTCAGCTGGGTGGCTCTTCTGTTCCACATTTTGTCACTCAGAGTCACTCATGCGGCTGGAGCCTAGCTGAGACCTGCACGTCCCAGGGACTCCACTCCCTTGCAGTGTGGAGCTCCAGGCTGTGGCAGGGACCCCATCCCCAGCAGGGTGATCACACTCTTCACAGGAGGCGCTGGGAATCTGCAGAGCAGAAGCAGGTGCTCTGTGACTGCCAGACCTGGTGCTGGAGGTCCCAGAATAGCATCTCGCCACATGCTGTGGTCGGAGCATGTCTCAAGGCCAGCAGCCCTGGGTGGGCACAGGCTCCGCCTCTCCTGCTGGGATGGTATATTTCCCAAGAGGCTGACTCTCCACAGTGGTTGCTCAGAGTCTCCTGCTGAGATGGCCGCAGAATCAGAAGATGGAATTCCGTGTTCTTTGGAAAGCAAGCCACCACTAGATTACAGTGAGGTAGGTCCAAGAAGTACTTCAGTGACTAAAATTCTTAACATGAGTAAGAATGACTGTCCTTTTCAAATTAATTTGTAGATTAGAACAATTTCAATTCAGCTATCCAAAAGTAGGTTAAAGTAATTGCATCTACTCAGACAACAGAGGAACAATGTTCAACCAAAAAAAATCTATTATAAATAATAATTAAAACTATTACAATGATTCAAAAATAGAATAAGTCCTTTTGAAGAAAAATAGAACACACACTGAAATCTGAATATATTTCAATAATTAAATGGCAAAGGGCATACCTTTGGATTTAGGAACTAGAAAAGTTGATTTTAGAAACAGTTAAAAAAAACCACCATTTGGAGGTAATCTTTAGTTGTGGGATAACAAGAGAACACAAAAGGTAACATGACCAAATAAAAGTATTTCACAGACCTTGTACGCACCTTCAAGAGAAGATTTGAGGGAGGTGTGCTGGGCACTAGGGTTTGCCTGTACCTATGATGGGCAAAGCAGGGTATCTAAATTGCACTCAGGATCTTGGCAAAAGAATAGCACCTCTGCAGCTGACAGCCCACACACACGGAGCACAAGGGCCAGAAGGCGGCCATCAGTCTCGGGCACCACAGGGCGGGTGAGCACCAGCTCCACCTGTGGCAGGTGGAGAATGAACTGGCATCTCTGGGAAGCAGAAGGTGCCCTGCAGAGCACCAGGGCTCCTCTCTTGCTTGAGCACAGCACCTTGCACAGCTCACCCCACTGCTCAGACACCTCATTCCTGAGAAGTGGCTATTCAAAAGAGTGAAAAGGTGTTCTGTAGAGAAATACTGTGTGGCATCATTAAAAATTAATAAGTGAACACACCACCTAATTCTACCCCAAAAGCCACATGTCAGAGAAAGTAGAGCTATCTCCTGGGTCCAGAGGAGGAGGTGATTTGGGTGCTGAGCGCACATGCTGTTGGCCCAGCTGCAGTCCTCCCAGGCCACAGTGGGAAGCCGAAAACCTGGCTGGCCACCGTCCAGGCTTTTTTTCAAATGTGCATTTCCTTTCTTCAGTGGGGCGAGCTGCCCTTTGCACTTCAGAACTCCCAAGTAAGATGCACTGACCGTGTGCAGCAAGGCCCTTCAGCCCTGGCAGCGCAGCACTCAGCGGCCTGGGTGTGGACCAGAGTGTGTATGTTGACTTCCTGGCTTGCTCCTCTAACAGATGTTAACTGTCCCATAGTGCAGAAGCACTGCGTGTTCCATGGAAGCTGGGGTTGGGTTTTCACGCAGAAGGAGCCTCTGACGCTGGGCAGGGCAGCAAGGGATAGCTCCCTCAGCCCTGGGACCCTGAGTGGGGCCAGCAGGGCCGTGTGCTGTGTTGTTGAGCTATGAGTATGTTTAACTTGGGACAGGCTTATGGAATGTCACCCCATCCCAAGCACGGGGTGCTCTGCCATAGTCTCTACCCCCTCAGGCTTGGAGACAGGGACAGAGCCACTGGGAAAGCTGGCTGAGGCTCAACCAGTGGGGCAGGGGCAAGGGGCATGGGAGTGGAGTCTCTCTAGAAGCCCTGGGATTTAGAGCAGCTCCCACATATCAAGTGTAGTTTGGAGCACTTATGGCATAGATGTGACCAGGAGCGGCCTTGAGAGGAGAAATAGCAAGCAGGTGATCAGAGTTGTGATTCCATACCCCCAGCCAAGGAGACCTGTGCTCCATCGCTCCACGTTTTCCATGGCTGGCAACTGCCACCAGGTCCCCAAAGCCATGGGGGCAGTTCAGGCACTGCAGCAGGAGTAAGATGACCATATAACCATCTTCTCTAAAACAGCTTTCTGTGCTGTGGCTCGGTTTTTTAGATCCCATGGTAACCATAAACTTTCATAATGAGAACTTTTTCAGTTCTAAAGTTTCAGCTTAAAGCTGATGACGTCAATTTAGTGATGTGTGATATGCACGTGTGTTTACACCAGCATAAGGAAACGGTGGGTGACAGGCTGGGTGCTCCTCATGGTAACATGATTAGAAGAAAGAAAAAAGAAAAGTGACTGCACAAGAAGAAAACTGCAAGGTGAACGTTTAGAGTAAATCAAAGTGTAAGTCTCCAGCTTAAGTTAGAATTTGCTTCAAGCCGATTCAGTTGCTGCATCTCAAGTCAAGAGCGAGGCCAGGGCTGTCTTTACTCGCTCCTCAGGGGAGATTCCAGCCATTATCTTTCTGTATTCGCCAGTCAGTGGCCACAGTCTGGCCCAGAGCACTTTGTGCCGAAAGCCCATTGCAGACCTGTGCTGCTTCCTGGCAGTCAGTTAAGTCTACTTCCTGCAGCCCAATGAGCACAGACCTCAACCAGAGCCTCTGGTTCTTCGGAGGAGCTACAAGGCCCTAGCTTGTCTCTGGCTCGTGGTTTCAGCAGAGGTGTGCTGGAATGGCGCTGCTTTTGGAGATGAGTTTTCTTGATCTAGCCTCTGGCTTCTGGCAAGTTATGCTGCTGTCAGATAAACAACTTAAAGGTGAAAAGGTTTACCTTGACTCGTGGTTTGAGCGGCTTCAGGACTTGGTCATCTGGACCCATGGCTTTGGGGGCTGCGGTGAGGCAGGACATTGTGGCAGGAGCATGTGGTGGAACAAAGCTGCTTCCCTCTTGGCAGCCTGGAAATAGATACAGGGCCAGTGTCCCGTGGTCCTCTGCAGAGCTCACCCCCATGACCTGCTTTCTCCAGCAGGCTACCAGCTGCCAGTGAAGCACCAGCTGGGGACATCCAGGTCCTGTTGGCCACACCCCCCCATACACTGTGGTCCTGATCCATCCCTGCAGCCAGAACCTGGCCATACAATTCAGCCCGCCCTTGCGGGCTTGGCCTGAGGCCCTCAGAGCTGTAAAAAGCCTGGGTGGGCTCTGGGAGTCACTCGGCCAGCCGTCTGATGGCAGCCCGAAGTTGTCACAGGTAGCTATTAACTCCACCTCCTCTCAGTGTTAACATGTTAAACGTTTTTAAAATGTAGGAGCAAGGTTTAAATTAAGTAAAGGGGTAGGGGTGGGCTGTCTCATGTGAGCCACGCTGATGTCCCCCTGGCCCCACCTGCTCAGACAAGAGCTGGGGAAAGGGAGGCTGCACATGCCGTGCGCTCACGCAGCCCTGGCTCCCGGGCCTTTGTGGTTTCCTTTGGGCTGTGTGGTTGTTGGTCAGAAGTCACTTGATTACTGAGTGTTTATCACTGTAGAAGCTTCCCCTGGACACCCTCGGGAAGATGGGCCACATTACACAGGAGCTTCAGCGCAGGCCTGGTTATGGCCGCATGGCCCTTGTGGCCTGCCTCTTGACCAGCAGGACATCGTTTCTCCCAGGGAACATCTGGGTAGCTGCCAGGAGCCAGTCCTGTCTTGGGGATGTCTTATCAGTTAAGGTTGGCACAGCTGAAGCCTTTTCACCCAGGTATGTAGATGTGGGCCTTAGAGCAGGTGTGTTAGGTGGGATACGAGCCTGACCAGACACCCCCTTGGTGGCGCACAGTGAGGATGGCTCCAGCAGATGCCCCCTTGGTAGTGGACAGTGAGGATGGTGCCAGCAAAGCTCTTTGAGAAAGTGGGGAGATTAATTCTGTGACATTCTTGGCATTGCTCTTGTAAGCAGTGAAATTCCCCAAGGAGCATGACAGCTCTGGTCATTGAGTGGGACGCGCTCTCCCTAGGGACCTTACAGACAGGGCTGTGTGGCACACCACAGCAGGCAGGACCTCCCCAGCCAGGCTGCCCTGGCTCTACCCCCACGTCTGCCGGGCACCTGGAGCCCTGGGTGAATCTGGGCAGCACCCACATTATGCTGTTGGGGTTGTCACAAACCCATCCTCTGCAGAAGTCTCAGTGTGCTGTGCTGAATGGATGACAGAGTTGTCGTCTTGGGACTGTAGAGTTGCAGTGTTGTCTTACAGAAGATGAGACCTGTGGGATTTTCAGAAAGGTTCACTGAAAGACATCTGGATGGCTATGGCAGGCGTTAGAAAGGGGCCCCTGACAGAACCCCACAGTGGTTATGAGCGGGCTCAACGGACTCCGGGATGCCAGGCCTGGGGCCGCCCACCGCCAGCACTATGCCTGCAGCCCCGGCTTTCCTCCTAGGCTCCTGGCAGCCTCCACATGGCCGTTCTTTTTAATTAACTGGAAGTATGTGCCCCTCCATAAGCCAGACAGGCAGGTAGCTTCGTTAGGAGGCTCACTGAGCAGCCAGGGAGACAGTGGGGTGAATTAAGAACAGGGCGCACCTAAGTGCAGCTTCTCCCCCATTAATCAGCCACACAAAAGAGCTGCCACAGCACTGACGCTCAAGCTGTGCCTCTCGGAAACCAGGAGTGAGGGCCAGGGGAGGGAAGTGGCCCTGGGTGGATTGTAGCCCACGTCCACCTTGTGCAGAGAAGGACTTTCCCGTGCATCTTCAGCGCCTCTGGCCAGCATGGCCTGTGCTGAGAAACAACACCCGCTCAGCTGAGCCCTGGGCTCTGGAGCTGCAGGTGCCGTGCCCTGACCTTCCTGCCCAACTTCCAGGGACTGGCTTTGCCAGTTTCTCTCCTTCCCAGTGTGTGGAGTGAGTCAATGGCGCTTGTGCTTGGGTCCGCGTGCGTGGCGCGCCAGGTGTCTCTGTTGTCCACAGCACGAATACACGTGGTACACGTGGTCTCAGTTGTCTGGCACTCAGCTCCTCCCAGTTCCTGTCTTCCACATGGGTGAGCGGCCACACTGCGCTCTGCACTGCACACCCCATCACTTGAGCCTGGGAGGCCCGAGAGCCTCGGGTACAAGGGCGTCCCTGCTCATGGGAGAACTCTGGATCTTATTTCAGGTCTTGACCCAGATGAGGAACTGGGGCTGCTCTGTCACCACGCGTCCTTTCTAGGTGACTGTCTGCGGCTGGCTGCTGCCTCCTGTTGCTCTGTAGCCTGCTCTGTGTCTGTGTGTCTGCATGTCTGCATGGCTCCTTGCTCTCTGGGCTGGGGGTAGTGGGGGGAACCTTACTGGGTGGTCCAGGAATGTTCTCGAGTCTGGGGGAGCTTGCCGACAGGCCCACCTCCCCGGCCCTTATCATCCAGCTTGTTCTTCCGCACGGAGCCAGCAGCTTGGGGTGTGGAGAGAAGAGAGTAGATTGGCTCTAGCAAACCAGGATCTGCCGCTTGTCCCTGCCACGCAGCCCTGTGGGACAGCCATCTTCATGCTTTCGTTGTCAGCTTGCCTGAGTTTCTGTTTCTTTGTTTTATTTCAAGCAGGGAAATAACTGATTTGGAGGGGGAAACAGATTTCATTTTGTACTAAATTCATCTCTACCAAAAAAAAAAAAAAAAGTGCCCTGGAGCTGATACTGACTCTTCTTTCTGTTGTTCTTCTCCCCCGCCCCCAGACCAGAGAGTGGCATCCTTCTGCACCCTGACGGATCTGCAGCACGGGCAGGACTTGGAAGGGGCCCAGGAACTGCCCTTGTGCGTAGATCCAGGCAGCAGCAAAGAGTTCATGGACTCAGCTGGGTACGTGGACCCCTGTCCCACTGGGCCTCCTCAGGAATCCAGGGGAGGGACGGAGGGGACTGGCAAGGCTTCCTGCCTTCCTGGAGGAAGGTGCTCGGCCACATGGCTGCTCCTCTGTGCAGGCAGGTCCCATCTGCTAAGGCTGACAATACAGGGGCACGCCTCACTGGTAGAAAGGGACAGGAGGGGCCAGAGGGTCAACCTCTGCTGCCTAGTCATCATGACAGTGCCAGGCAGTGATACCAAGCAGCTTTCAGGCTGCCAGGCCATGCATGCTGTGTTCCCACCAAGGGCAAGATTCCTCTAGAACCTGCCCCAGACCCGGCTTCAGATCCCGTTGTCACCCTGCATTCATGAGTACATAGCCCGGGAAGTGGCGTGCTCCCCTCTGTGTGAACTGAGCTGTCCTTCACTCGCACGTTCCCTTGAGCTTTATGATACGTTCATGACAGGCAAGCTGGGCGGTGGAGTCCACCTGCAGCTGCCAGGGCTGCCCGCTGGCCTCTGTCCACACACTCCACCCTTTGCTTTCTTCCCAACCTCTGTGCCTGTATACAGAGTGAGTCTTTTTTATAGCAGTGAGGGGACACCCTCCAGTAGGACATGACATCACTCCTTTCCTTGCCAGGCTCCCAGCACAGGAGTAATGTCCAGTGCCAGGTTTACCAGGGGTGTCCTCCCTCACGTCCCGAGTCATTCTAATTAGACCTGTTTGCTAGGGAGCGCTCTCCATCCACTTTGACCGGGAAAGTCAATCAACTGGAATTAATTCTGCGACAACTGCAGACCGACCTTCGGAAGGTAAAGAGACAAGGATCCTGGGCATGCAGGAGGTGCGCTCAAACCAGGGACCAGAGTCCATGCTGAGGAGGAGAGACACCATCTCTGTGGGGCACGTAGCTGTTGATGGACAGTGAGGCAAAGGGAACCTCGACAGAGGTTGAGTGCTGGCCTTACTGACAGAGTACAAGTTTGCGGGGTCCTAAGAACATTGGGGAGATGGCTGCTGAGGAGCAGTGGGGTGATCTGAGCTAAAGTGGAGTCTGGCTGAGGAGAGCAGGATCCCAGGAAAACTGCCTCAGCCTTAGGGAAAGTCACTTCAGCTGCCTCTTGGGATCAGGGACTTCCAGCGCAGAGGAGAGCCTAGAAGGAATAGGGGGACCTGAGGGTGGGGCCAGAGGCACCAAGAGCAGGAACAGCCCCTGACTGGCCACGTCCCACTTGGCCATGCCCACACAGTACTACAGGGCCATTGGTGGACCAGTGATCAAGTCAGACCCCTCTGGCAGGCGCTGCCAAGCTCCGCTGGGGCGAGGGTCTCTTGGCCCCGGAGAGCTGGGGCTGGGGCTTCACACTTCTTGTCACTGTGTGTTGCAGACTCCAGGTGGGACTGCTCTGAAATTTTTAATCATTCTTACATAGTTTTGAGTGGCACATTTTTAAAAGTCAGTGTGGAAATATAGTGTAGCCAGAAAGCATGTGAAGGAATGAAAGGCCTCTGGTCACTGAGCACACTAGGGGCACCTGGGTTCTGTCCTTTGTAGCGGGAGGCTGCTTGGGAAGCTCAGGCTCATCAGGTTTTCCTCCCAGCTGCCCGCTGTGGTCTCCCTCTGGGTGGAAGATGGCGGGCACCCTGGTCATGAAGGAGCAGGAGCGTGGTGGGATAAGCGGAGAGGCAATGGACTGCTCACCTGTCCCTTTGTCATTGGCAGGTCCCCTCCCTGAAGGAAGCACGCCCCCTCCCAGAGGTCAGGAAAAGTGAGAACAGGGACTCCTGGGCCCCCGGGGAGCAGGGGCCAGCCCCTGACTTTGTTGTGTTCCTGCAGGAGAAGCAAGACAAGGCCGTGCTGCAGGCCGAGGTGCAGCACCTGCGGGAGGACAACCTGCGGCTGCAGGAGGAGTCCCAGACGGCCGCTGCCCAGCTGCGCAGGTTCACCGAGTGGTTCTTCAGCACTGTGGACAAGAAGTCCTAGCCAGCGCCTCACCAGGCCACGGGGCCTGCTGCTGCCCCCCCAGCCGCAGCAGGGTCCTGAGTGTGCTGTCACCAAGCGTAGCGTTTGCTGTTCCATCTCGTGCAGTGCCATTCACCCCAGCAGGACGGGGCCTGGCTCCTCCAGGCAGCCACAGAGGGAGCAGTGAAGTGCAGATGAGTGTAACTCACAGGGCGGGGACGTGAGCCTCGTCCGCTGAGACCCTCCTCTGGCGATGAAGTGGGGCCTGGCTGCTCACCTGGCTCACCTTGGGGGCAGAGGCGGGCTCCATTTCCAGTGCCAGCCACTGAGGCGATGCCAAGCAGGGCCCTCATTGGGTGTTAGTGTTGTAAAGTAGACACAGAGACAAACAGTCAGATGTACACTTTAATGGTAAAGGTGCTCTATTTTTTTGGATGTACAGTAGCTTTATTTCCACAGCCACATTATCATAGCAATAAAGAGGGAGGCTTAGTCAGTAGTTGGAAAGCTTCATGGAGAAGCACTGGCCTAACACTAGTTTGAATGCAGTTACTGTAGAGACTTATTTATTTGCAGGAACAAATGGTGCCTGAATATTAACAGTGTTCTGATTTTTTAAAAAAGATACTATGCCTTGTAAATGGCTCGCCGAGTGGTCTGTAGTCCCTCGACTCTTAGCTCACTGTGTATAGTTGCTTTGCTGGAACGAGAGATCCACTCACACTGGAGCTGCCTGTGTGCTGGGAGCCAGGGGCTCCCGTGGGCAGCGCCACATTCGTGTATCTTTGTACAGAAGCTCTGATGACATGTCTTGTATTTAACACCCTTATTTAAGCTTATTTAACCTTGAATTGTTAATTTTATAAGATGTGGTCTTACCTGCACTATGATGGGGAGGGAGGCAGCAGACAGCTTGGGGAGGAAGAGGCATGCCCAGGGCAGAGAGGCTGCTTGGGGGGGACCACGGCTAGAGGCTGCGAGGAGCGAGTCGTTGGTATTGCTTTACCATTTTTAACTGTTATATTTGAGATGAATATACATTTTGCTTTTTTAATAAATGTTCAAAAGAAGTCCACGTAAGTAACAGCCTTGTCAGGTGGATGTAGACCTTTTATGATCTGTCAACAGTCTGTGGATTTATTTTGGGTCATTTAAGATCTCGTTGTATACTGAATACCATTTAGCTGCCTTGTTAGAGAATCCCAGGCTGATTTAAAGTAAAGAGTAACTAGTATTTATTAGTACCTGCTCTGTGCCAGACCCTCATCTGTGTTTCTTGTCTCATTATTGAATCCCTACAGTGTCCTTGGTAGATAAGGTGTGGTGTCCCATTTTACAGCTGGGTTAACTGGGGCCCGGCTCGCGTAATGTGCCCGGTTTGTCTTCCTTATTATCATCTCATTTACATAACGTGCTATTCTTACAACACATACAATAAGACTAGTCCAGAGTCGTCAGGAAGAGGATTTCACTGGATTTCAGTCTGGCTAGGGCAAAAGACATGGACAGGCACCTGGTGGGAAGTGGGTACTGTAAGAGACATAGCCCTTGGCCTTCCAGAGATGAGACCACAGGCAGAGCTGGGTGGGTGCCAAGTGGTTCTTAGGCTGCCCTGAGGGTTTACAGTGAGGGGCACGTTAAGCAGTGTCCTTGGTGCCCCCACAGCTGTAGCACCAGCTTCACAGGCTGTGCCTTACAGCCACCTCCAGGTGCTCCCAGGGATCAGGACACCGCAAGCCAGACCAGTCTCCTCGTCCTCCCTCCCTCTCTCCCTTCTTGTCACCATGTTCTGGGCACTGTGCCAGGAGCTGAAGCCCCCACAGGACTTGAGATCGCTGTCCCCACAGGGGTCCAGTCTAACCTGGGGGGCGGTGCTCAGACAGGTGGACACTAGAAGGTGCTGCAGGCTCCAGGCCCTGGCCAGCCCTCTGTCTCTACACAGCAGCCCCCGGAGCAGTGTCCTGGCCTCGCCCTTCTTGGAGGGGAGGAAGCAGGATGTCGATGGGGGCCCCAAGGCAGGACCATGGAGCAGGAAAAGGGGACGCAGGGTTCCACAGCCCTGAGACCCAGCATGTTCAAGGCCCACCAGTGTCCATGCTACCTGCAGAGCAGGTGGTGAGGACAGGTGGCAGGTGGGTGGGTGGGTCGGCCTAGCCATGCCACTAAGGCACCATGGGCCTGTTGCAGTTGTATCTTGTCCTAAGTCAAAGCCACTGATGCAGGAGCATGCGTGCTATGGACTTTAAGTGCACTATTCTGACTTCTGAATGAGAAAGGGTCATGTGAGTCCTCAAACTTTTCCTGTACAAGGCTTACTGTCTCTGTAACATATTGAAATTGTATTCACTCCCCTTTAAAGATGGTGAGACTACTCTTGGCTTGGTAAGGCTGGGTCATGGCTCAGTGTGCCAACCCCAGGTTCAGGGCAGCTGAGGAGGAGGAGAGAGACGCAGTGAAAGTGGGGTTTGCAGGCCGAGCCGCAGAGCTGCTGGTGGGTTGGAGACAGGAGAGGTTTGACCCAGGGTTGAGCCCTGAACTAACTCCATTGAAATCAACGAACTGGTTGTTCCATGAGTGCTTCTTGGCTTTGGTGAAAGCCTAGCAGACCATGTGCTTCTGACAAGGCACGGAACAGCTCTTCAGCAACACTGGTCAGGCATGGGTGCATCTACTGCAGAGAGCAGCCAGCCAGGAAGAGGCGGTCACAGTGATGGAGCCCCACTGAGGTGGCCCACCCTCTGCCAGCTCACTGTGGACAAAGCCAGAGACATTTTTTGGAAAAACAGTCCTCTGCACTAGCAAAAGAACAAGTCCCCTCTCAAGTCCGAGACCTGCACAGGTCATGCTGAACACATGGCCAAAGTGATTTTGGTCTGTTAAACCTCTTCAAAGGGACATTTCCAGTTGGCATCAGGCCAGAGAAAAACCTCCACACACTCCTAGGGTACCAGGGGTTTTAGCAGCATGGCATCGCGGTGAACACCACTGGCCACAACAGGCAGATCCAGGCGGAGTCTCTGCTACCACTGTGTAAAGCCCCTGCATGACTGCCCATGCTGACTTGCTATAACTTGACTGTACAATGTAAATGTCGGAATATCCACTAGGAATTATTTTGGAATAAGCAGGTGTTTTCTCTCTGCTTGGAGAGCCCTGTTGTGTATCAAGACCATTCTGATGTGTGACAGTTGAAGTTAATTGGCATGTCCAGGGTCTCTCCCTGCTGTTCTCTGCAGTAGGGGAGCATATTAAAGCTGCAGCCACAGTGGAGGAGGGTGGGGCAGCCCTGCCTTGCCTGTTCCTCACGTTTGGAAGTGCCAGTGGTCGTGGTCCTCCCGATCAGGAAGATGCAATGTCGGCTGCATGTTGTTAACCAGCAGAGTTACTCAGGCCCATGAAACCCTGAGCCACAGCCTCGAGCCTGCAGAGCCAGAGAGCTTGAATGGGGAGGATACAGGCACAGCAGAGTGCTTGATGGGAAAGTCGCTGCTCCTGGCATGAAACATCAGCCCAAGAAAGCCAAGGAGCACTCTGGCAATTCAGACTGGGTGCAGATGGCTCCTGTGAAGATAGAGGACGACTTGTGCCTAAAAAGGAGCCACAGTCTGGCAGAGCAGCAGGCTCTGCCATGGCCATCCCCACGCTGCTGAGCCATGAGTGAGGGCTCCGGAAGGGATGGAGGCCCATAAAGGCAGGCCCTGGATCCCCAGCTTGGCATGGGCCGGAAGAGCCAGTGAAGCTCTCACGGTCCTGGGCTCATAAGAAACCAGCCCAGTTCCTCGGTACCTGGATTTTGTGCTTAGAAATTTAAAACCACCATTGCAGTTCTAGTTTCAGCAGGTGTGCGTGCCCCCGGTTCCAAGAACAGAACCTGGGTGCAGGTGAGTGGGTTCTGATCAGCATCTGGTAGAGGTGGGGGGGAGTGAGCTATCTATTAATTAGGACCCACAAGGTAGAACCTAGGCAGTGTGGCCTGAGAACTCCAAACTATCCCAGAGGCTGAGCCGCTGACCTTCAGCAACAGAAACTGGACAGAAACTGAAGTACAAAGTCCCCCTGTGTTTTATGAAGGCCTGAGTAAGCGTTACCACTTCAGGGTCGCATTCGTGCATTCTAACTAACAAGATCTGGGGATTTTTTAGTTGTTTTAAAACAATGGGGATTCTGCAAGCCCTCTTGTTCATCTTAGCTCGCCAGCCCCTAAGTTCCTCACTGACCTCGTGCTGCCAGTCTTTATCCAGGGTCACATCTGCAAACTCTGCTTCCGTGCCTCATGCTCGGGCTGAGATGTGCTCAGTAGGCTGTTTTTCACAAAAGCAAATGAAAACCATGAGCCCCCTTGACATGTTAATTCCCTTTGGCTGCTAAACTGTCACCAAATTATTAAAAAACACAATTAAGGGTCAGACTTCCATTGTCCTGGCCCTCAATACCCATCGATCCAGCTGGAGGCATTGGTGGTAGAGGTTTGGATGTCAGCCACTCTCCCAGCCCCACTGTGAACCTGCAGAACTCACAAGGAAGCCCGTGTGTGCCAGGGACTCGGAGTGAGGTGTGTTAGGGAGAGAAGGGGACCAGCCAGTGCTGCTGCTAACGCACAGCTGCAAATGGAGGCTTCATGCAGAATCTGTGCTACCACTGTGTGTAAAATAAATTGGGCCTGGGCATCTGGCCTAGCCCCCTTCCCATGCCCATCATCGTTGATGGCAAACCGAGCGTATCTGACCCCACTAAGTTGGGATAATTAAACACAGTAGCGGCGTGCCCTCTGGAATTTGATGAGCACCTCGTGGGGCCCCATCTGGGCTGTGGGCCTCACAGGCAGAAGCTATGTCTGCAAACCTCTCCTCTGAATGCAGAACCCTAGGCGTGGGCACTCTGCCCCTGTAAATGAAGGACGTGAGAACTCGGGCAGCACTGCTGGGGAGGACCAGGCTCGCTTACGACTGGGCACAGGAGGCCACTGGCTTGTGCCCTGCCTGATTCCTGTCACTTGTAAAGTCTGTCCCACTACCATCATCCAAAACCACCTCGTTTCTGATGGCTGTGGGGAGGGCAGTGTGAGGGGCAGCCTGTCACAGCCAATTGTGAGACTGGTTTACCTGGGCCTCACCACTGGTCCCGATCCTTCTATTGTTGAAGTGAGTTCTCAGACCAGGTTTTCCTCCCTCATTTAAGAGGTTCTGTCCTTCAAAAGCAAAGCCCTCTGTGTGGTTCGTTCTACATTACACACTTGACCTGGCCTTGGCTGCCCTGACTGTCCACTGTCATAGCATTTAAGCACCATTCCTGAAACAGAAGCTGTTTAGGTGTTATCCACCAGCTGGCTACGTCAGGTGCTGTACAAATCTGGCCCTCGCTGTCCAAGGAACTGTGTCAACAGTGCACCCAGTTACTTTTCCCTAGGAATGCTTCACACTCGTTGGGGGAGCATCCACCCTGTGCTCACAGACACATTTAGAAAGGCAGCTGCCAACTCCAGTGGCCGTTCCAATACTCTGCTTGGAAAGTTTGACCCAACCCGTGGTTCACATGGAGCCCATGGCCCCTTGTGCATTGCCTTGTCCCCACCCCCAAGTTATGGCTTGTGATGGATTGTATCTGGTGACACCGGTAGGAATGGGACACGCGCTGATGAGGATGGGGACCTGGGAACTCTGGAGCACAGCCAGTGGGAAAGTAAGATGGCGCTGCTGGTGTGGGAACAGCCCAAGATCCTTTAAAAATCAAACTCAGAACTACCATGTGATGCAGCAGTTGCACTCCAGGTATAAATGCCAGGAGCTAAAATAGGGTCTCAACGAGGTATTTCTACATTCATGTTCATAGTATCGTTCCCAACAGCCAAAGGATGGATGCAATCCAAACAGCCATCAGTAGATGAACATTATTCAGCCTCAAGAATGAAGAAATCCTGACTTGCGTTCCAACAGGGATGAACCAGACGTTATCATCTGAAGCCAGTCTCAGCAGACCAACATGGTGTGATTCCACCTGCCTGGGGCCCGCCAGGTACCAGTCAGACTCCAGCAGATGGGGCAGGGCAGGGTGGTCACAGAGCATCAGCTGAGGAGACACAGAGCTCCTGGGCTGGTTGGGGGGCGGGGATCACCCGACAATATGCTGAACTGACTCCTGTGTGGTCAGTGGTAGACTCTTAGGTTGTGTTCATTGCACAATTAAAAATACACACTAAGGAATGGAGCCTAAGTGGGTGAGAGGTGGGAACCTGGGCAGATACACACAAGGAAACCTCACAAGACTAAAGACCTGTTGGAAGAAGTGGAGGGGAATGGAGACACCACGGAAGTGCCCTCTTGTGCCCAGAAGTTGACTCCTCAGTGCTGGTGTTTCTGTCACGGAGGAGAGTGGCTCTCAAGCTTTGCCCTAGGCCTGCAGGAGGAGCTGCAAGGAGAGACCTCTGACTTGGTTGACTTCGTCATCGATGCCAACAAGAGGAAGAGTAGCTCATCCCTGGTGGATGGCAAGGTTGGCTGAGCGGAAAAACAGCTTCAGGAAGGGGTTGAACATGCTGGCCACGGGGGCTAGAGGGTGTGGACACCAGGAAACCCTATGAGAAGCACTCACTTCAAACAGGCAAGGGAAGGAAGGGTGTTGTGGGCAGCCCTGGTGCTGACTGGAAGAGCCTTGGAGCAGGAGGGGGCCAATTCCAGGGGTCGGTGGGGAGAGGAGAGGCTCTGGGGGCCAGAGCCACACAGCTGCACCAAGGGACCCTTTGGCCATGGAGGGAGTGCATGCTAGTGAGCACATGCCCTCGTACATTTTTGCACTCAATGATCAATTGGCCAGTGCAGTGGCCACACCTGTCATCCCAGTGGCTTAGGAGGCTGAGGCAGGCAGATGGGAAATTCAAAGCCAGCTTAATGAAACCCTGTTAAGGGCTGGGGTATAGCTCAGTGGTAGGCACCCCTAGGTTTAATCCCTAATACTGCAAAAAAAAATTATTTTTTAAATTTTCATTGGCTTAGGACAATCAAGACCTATAAGTAAAAATAAGAAAAATAGTTTTTAAAAATCAAACATTTAATAATCAAATTTAAAGGTCTTATTGGAAACCTTTGAGAGGAGAAATTATTGGGGAAAGCTTGATTTTTCAGTTCTGCCTGAACTCTAACCTACTCAGCCCTGCCCACAGCCTGGCTCTCACTGAACACCTCAGGACAGGTGGGATTCAGGTCTGTGCACATCACCAGCCGAGGGGCTGGTCCCACCCACTTCTTGCCCTCAGGGGAAGCTCCTCTCTGCCCCGCATGCAGCTGCCAGCAAAAACACAGGGGCACTGCGCGTGGACGTCCGGTGAGCCCACTGAGGCCTGGGACCCGCCCGCTGCAGCCCCGGGGTCAGGAGCAGGTGGAGGCATGGGCATGTGCTTCTGCTCACTGGATGGTTGGCAGGAAGGAGGTGTGTTCAGGTGATCTGTGGCTCTGATCCCTGTGGCTCCCTGAGGCGGTGGCACCTGGCAGACCCCCCTGGGAAGGTCCTCGACCTTGAGGTGGCTTTCCCTTGCTGTCCTCACCTGTCAGTGCGAGATGGGACAGGACCTGGAGAGAAGAAGAGCAAGGCCACCATCACACATGGCTTCTGCCTCGTCCACCAGTGCAGCCGTCAGGAGCTGCGTGCGGCTGCCCAGGCCGTTCAGGTGGCAGCTGGGCCTAGAACTCACTGCCGGATGCCACAGAACCCAAAGAGAACCTGGCCTTCCTCAGGACTGGTCTCAGGGCTGTCTGGAGGGTCCTTTCTTCCCTTGAGCGGTTCAGTGACAGACAGTTCTCAAGCAGTTGGCACTCATGGGAGTCCTGGCCATGACTGGCCCTCCCCGACTGAAACCCACTGCAGTGTTCCTTTAGCCCAGAACAGGGACTCTAGGGACACAGCAGCATGTGGAATGACTATCCCATCTTGGGGCAGTCAGGAGTGTATGGCAGCAGGGGCTGCCAAGGACAGCCACACCAGAGTCCGCCCCTGAAAGGTGAGCTGGGCTGGTGGTCTTCCTCCTGACCCCTGCTGTGGTGCTAAGTGAACAGGCAGGGTAGGAAGAGGACGACAGGACACCATTGAGCACCCCGAGTGCCAGGCTCATGTGAACAAACCCAGTTGTAGACTTGGGTGCTTTGTTCTGCCCAAGGGCACCCCATGGTGGGCACCCAGGTGGTGGTGGGCCCCCCGGCTGTGGGCTCATAACCTCCCTGTGGAAGTCCCTGGTGCTGGTTTGAGGGGTGCTGGTGGAGCCGTATGCCAGGCAGGTAACTGCAGCTCTGCCTGGGAGTGCATCTGCTGAGGCATGTGGTACAGCAGCAGTGGAACCTAGGTGCCTGGGGAAGGCCAGCCGCACACTTGGTTAGGCTGAGAAGCCCAAGCATTGAGAAGCTCCTGGACAGGTAGGCACCACAGCCCATTCCTGCTGGGGTCTCTCAGGTCCATGTAGGACAGATTGATCCTGGGGGAGGCACAGAGCAGACTCCAGGCAGTCCTCCTGCTGCCCCTGGAAAGCCCAAGGCTGGTGGGGAACCTGGCTGGGCCCAGCTCGCACACCCAGGCCAAGCACTGGCTCTGACAGTTGCTCTGGGCATCGCCTGCCTCTGCCAGTTCCTGTAGGCTTGGAACCACCTATCCAACCACCCTCTGGTGACGAGCTGGCATGGCCTCTTTCCCATGCTGAGCATCTGCTTGACTGGGCCTCTGTCTCTGTCAGGGTCCCACTTCAGGCCCAGGGTTTCCAGAACAGGATGCTCTTCTGTGTGCAGCTTGCTCTCAGTTTCAGTTAACACACTCCCAGTTGGAACAGACTGGCCCTGCGGCTTGTTGGGGGGCAGACACGCCAGCAGACCTCAGAGCTGCTCCCCTCTGGCTCAGTTGCAGCCCCAGACCCTCTTCCTCAGCCAGCTCCCCGCCTGCCCCAAGATGGCTCTCCAGCCTCCGAGGGGGGTGATTTTTTCTCATCCCTGGATTGGGGGAAAGGGCCAAGATGGGAGTCCCGCCCTGCCCCATGGCCAAGAGGACTCCTTTTTGCTCTGGTTGGGTGGGGTGACCTGGCATCTCGCACTTAGGAAGGTAATGATTTGGATGAGGTCATGAAGATGGCAGTCCCTACACACCCTGGAGGCCAGTCCTCCGGCCTCCTCCTCTGCTAAACCTCAGCACCCCAACCTGGGATGCAGGGCCGGACTCTGGTGGTCTCTGCTCTGCCCACCTCCCTCCTCCCTGGGCAGCAGCCGCTGAGACAAGGCCTCCTCCCCTGGGAGCTCCTGACAAATGCTCAGACTGACCCAGCTCCCTGCCCTCCAGGGCCACCCTCTCCTGTGCCCACCTCCCTCCTCCCGGCCCACTAGGTCTCTAAACCACACATTACCTGGCAGCCAGCATGGCACATCCTCTCCTGCCTCTGCCTTTGGTCCTTGCTGGGGACTGCTCTGCCCCTGGGCGCTGCTCCCTCCCTCCAGGGACCATCAGCCACCGCCCCTGCAGCCCAGTACCCTTTCTGTGCTGCATGACACAGTGCTCCTGCTCAGCTGCCTGGCCTACCCTAGAGACCATGTTTGCCCCTCTGTTCTTCCCTCAGCAGGCATGATGGAGCCAGTGCCCACCTCCTGCAGACACTGGCTGCATGACGCATGTGCCTGGTTCACACTGTGTCACAGAGCCTTGAATGTGGGGTGAGGTCCTGCTGAGGTCCCGGTGCCCTATGTAGGCAGCCTGGCCATGAGGGCACCTTTCTGCACGTCTTCCCATCAGGACCTGGTGCAGATCACCGGGGTCCATGGAGACTCACCCTCAGGAGCCGTGTAGCCACTTAGCCTCGCCATGCTCAGTGTCCCCATTATAAAGGAAGGGTGATCACGGTCCCTCCTTGGGAGCACTGTCCTGAGAACCTCAAATGCACCCAGGGGAGACACACAGGGAAGAGCCCGGCACCAACACAGCTGCTGAGTGGAGGTTGCCAGTGCAACTGCCCCACCAGCCTGGAAGCCGCTTGCCCGGTCCTGTGCACACTGCAGACGTGCACTGTGCCCCAGAACTGTGCCCCAGCACTGCACTCCAATACTGTGCCCCAACACTACAGATATGCATTGTGCCCCAATACTGCACCCCAACACTACAGACATACACTGCACCCCAACACTGTATCCCAGCACTATGCCCTAACACTGCACCCCCGTACTACAGACCAGCACTGCACCCCAACACTGCACCCCAGCACTGCACCCCGACACTGCAGGCATGCACTGTGCCCCAACACTGCACCCCAGCACTGCACCCCAACACTGAAGGCATGCACTGTGCCCCAGCATTGCACCCCAACACTGCAGGCATGTACTGTGCCCCAGCACTGCACCCCAATACTGCAGGCATGCACTGTGCCTCAGTACTGCACCCCAACACTACAGGCACGCACTGCACCCCAACACTGTGCCCCAACACTGCAGGCATATACTGTGCCCCAGCACTGCAGACATGCACCAGGAGCTCAGCAACCACATGCCAAACACATGTTGTCTTGGTGCCATGAGGTGAATATGGATGAGCATCCCCCAAAGCTGTGTGCTCAGGCTCCATCCCCAGCCTAGGGCTGCTGGGAGCTGGTGAGGCCTTTAGGAGGACTTCTTGGGAGATATTGAGGGCACTGGGTGGGGGGAATTCCCCTGCCCTGGCTCTTGGCTCCCTGGCTGATTAAATGAATTTCTGCTCTGCCACACGCTCCTGCCATGGTGTGCCTGCCTCATCAGGGACCCTTAATGTGCCTCCCCATCTTGGACTGGAACTTCCAAATCTTTGAACCAAAATAAACCTTTCCTCTTTATAAGGCCATTGCCTCAGGTGTTTCAGTTCAGTGATGGAAGCTGACTGACACACTTGGCCATCGCACTCTCCTGGTTGTATTTTCATGGACCAGTCTCCAGTTGGCACAGGCTTCTTCCCCACATCCTTAACTAGATGTTTCCCTTTTTCTCAGCACCCTGCTGCCAAGGCACTTGGTGGATGGCGGATGGCAGGGGTGTGAGGGAAGGAGTCAGGTGGCCAGCACCTCACTCAGGCCCAGAGTGCTTGTCACTTCCCCACTAGGACACTAGGGCCAGGTTAGTTCAGCTCTCCATGCTCACAGCTTCCACAGCCTACCTGAGGGGACAAGTGGAACCACAGGAAGCGGCCATCTCTCTTGTCAGCATGACCGTCAGAGATGCCACAGCTCCTTGCCAGGACAGAACACAGCAGCCTTCAGTGGCAGCCCCCAGGGTTGGGTCTAGAGCTGTGTCCTCAGGGTCCGGAGGACATGAGTAGAGGCTCACCATGCAGACCAAGCCCTGGGGGACCACAGCTCGTGTGGTGTGTGCTATCTCTGCACGTGTGTGTAATTGTCTGTGTTGTACTATGGGTTTGAGTGTGTGCTTGTGTGGGTCTGTGTGTGTGTGTGTGTGTGTAAAAATTATAGAACTCCAACCCAGCCCTTCACCCAATTAAAGTTTAAAAATCCCCTGATTCATCAAATACCTACCTACAAAAGGTAAAGCTAAATATTCAGAAGAAAGATTTCATGCTATTGAAAGTACAATGCTAGAAAGAGACACAGAGAAATGTCTTTGTAAAAACTTTGATTGGGGTCATCTTTCATTTTAAAAATACAAAAAAGATACACAGAAAGAAAGATGTAATTGGTTCAGTAATTTGAAAGCCAAGATTTCTGTTCAGTGACTGCATCGGATACTAAGCTCATAGGTGGGTATACGTGTTTTCTGGAAGGAAATACATCCACTTTATATACCTGATGGAAGACTGGTGTTAAGATGTGTCAACTGCAAATGACAGGAAAAAAAGAATGCTGTAGGAAACCAGTGACCCAGTGGGCGTGTCACAGAGGGGAAGCTGAAGCACTTTCAACCTCCCCAGCCCCCAGTACCAGTTAAGATTCCAGGAACGGTGGCCTCTGGCTGTCGCCCCACCTAGGAAGGTGGGAGGAATACCGAGTGTGGAGAGCTCCCAAATTGGGCATCTAAACACCAGGATTGAGGCAAAGGTGACCCTCAATTGCGTGATTAGACCTCTCACCCACTGGTACTGGTGGCACCCATGGGGTCGTGGTCCTGTGCTCTGCTGGGTCCTTGGCCTCCCCTCTGCGTACCGCTGCACCCACCACTCTCAGCCCCCCAATGCACCCCTGTGTTATGAGCTACTTAGTGAGGAACTGTGCTTCTCTGCCCTGGGGCTGGCCTGCTCCTCGTGCGAGCTTGCCTGCACCCTGACCTGGAGCCTCTCCTCCTGGAAATATGCTCTAGGCCCCTCTCATCTGCCTAAAGACAAGCCCCTGCTGGCCCTGGGGGTGTGGCCAGACCTCCCAGCCACTGGACCTGAGCCCAACTGCAGGGGGAGCTTCCCTGGGTGCAATAAGCCTGGGCTGGCCACAGGGAGGGGGCTGCCTGGACTATGTCCCCAAGGTGCCGACCCCCTCACTGTATCCCTGGGCACTCGTCATCTGCCTGCCACTGGTCTCCAGGATGGTGGGTGGACTCGTAGTCATTGAGGTCTCTGCAGAGCTCCAGGGATCATGAGAATGGCCCTCCTGGAGGGAGGAGGTGCGGAGAGGGTGAAGTTCCCCAGCTGGCCACTTAGCAACTGGAGCCTCAGGCCCTGTCCAGTGGCTTGACAGCCAATTGCTGCCCCAATGGTGCAGTGAGAGCCGTTGCTATTTGTTCTGGAAGCCAGTTGTCTGGGCACAGTTTTGAATAATGGGGAATGCCTGTAGGAAGAACAACTGCACAAACCTGCCCTCTCCAGGGGCCCTGGCTGCGGAAAGTGACCATCCAGGGGGCAGCCTTCTGGGGAGGGGGCTCCTGAAGGAGCTGGTTCTCACCTGCCTGAGACCTGGGCTCCCAGGGGGGGCTTTCCCACCACCCTGCAGGCTAAGGCTGCAGAAGTGGGAAGGAGGGTGACCTTGTGCAGTCTTCCCTCCCCCAGCCACCACAGGACAGAGCCAGCGCCCCAGGCAGGAGCCAACAGCAAACCATACTCAGGGCATCCAGGCCTGCTGCCTGCAAGATCCCACCCAGGGACTACCAGGACCCTCCTCTCTGACTAGCAGGGCTGTGCTTGGCTTATGTTCCCTGGGGACCCAGGACAGTCAGCAAAAGAACTCCCAAGCCACCATGCTTTGCCCCATGTTGGCCTGAGCTCCTATAAGTATATCATTTCCACTTGGTTGTTCTTGGCTTGAATCCTTGAGCAGGATCACTATAAGGTCAGGGATCATATTTATCATATACCCACCATGCCTAGCAATCGCCGATGCACATGTGGTTCTACTGCGAGCTGAGCACTGTGATGTAGGGACAGGAACTGCAATCATTCCCTTGTCCTTGGGGACAGGCTCATTCCAAGGCCCCCCCCAGGATGTGTGAGGCCCAGTAAGCCCCAGCCCTGTATGACCATGTCTCCTGTGGGGGCTGCAGAGCCACCGTGGGCACAGTAACCTGCCTCCTGTGGTTCACGCCCCGGGCCTCCCTCCCTCTTGCTCTTGTGCTTTGGGCTCTTCTTAAATGAAATAAAGTCCCTTGAGCCTGGCACTGCAGCGCAGGTCAGTTGATGTGAGAGCCAAGGTAGTACTGACCAACAAGCACTAGGCAGCGCGGACAGTTGGACACACTGGGGAGCACGGCAACCCACATCCTGGGCAAGATGGAATGAGACAGGGAAATTTCAACATCCCACTCAAATGGCATGTGGTTTAAAATCAGGAACTGTTTATTTCTACGGCTTTCCATCTCGCTGTGCTCGTTTACCTGTGCTCCTGGTATCTCCCACTCCTGACCTGACCTCCCATCTTGGATTCCCTAGGGTGGTAAGAGAATCCAGCTCCACTGTCTACCTTGAATGGCCTTGGGAAAAGGACTGTCTGTCTGGTCTGAGGCTTGGTGTCTGCAAAGTGGGGACAGTAACATAGCAATGGTGCCTGCCACACTGGGTTCCATTGGGCACTACCTCTGCTAATGCTTCCTTGGGGCTCTGAGTGCCCAGGCCCTGGCGAGTGCTCCCCAGGGTGGATACTCCTGCTGGACACAGCACTGTCATCCACATGCTTTCTCTGGCCTCCACCCAGTCCTGGCCTGTCTGCCTCGCTCCACTGTGGCCCTGACACAGGCTGGCAAAGCAGCACATCCCTATCTGGGCAGGTGCTGCCGCTGGCCCTTTCTCTGCCTGGATCTCAAGGAACATGACTTTAATGACCAATGGCTGGCACAGAAAGAAAGCAGGTCGATATGGTGGCACCAGGGCCAGGGGACTGCCCCCTTCAGGGTTGGCCAGCTCACAGGGACAACAGACAACTCACCTGCAGCATGCCTTTCGAACCCAGACCAACAAATCCAGGGTCCTCACCCACCTTCTCCAAGGGGTCTGGCACTGTGGGAATGACCCCTAAGGCCAGGTCCTAGACTACCAGGAGTGGCTCCTCAGCTCCAGCACCTGAAACCACTCACACTAGACCCCCCAGGCATGCTCACCTTCCTCACTTGCCACCTCTTGCAGGATCCACAGAGGCTCAGGCTTAGATTCCCCTCTCCCTCTGCCTCTGACCAAGACCAGCCTTCCCCGGGTGCCCCTGAAGGGCGCTTCCTGCCTCTCTAGAGAAGCACGAACTTCTTTTATGAGAGACCCTTCCTGCTTGTGCTTCTTACCAGACCTGATCCAAACAAGACTCAGGAACCCTTGAAACTGTACATAGGTTGGTATGTCGACAGAGATACGTGGAGGGTGCGGACACACACAATGCAGGTGACAGTAGGTATGCAAAGATAAGGCTGTGTAAGTCACGAGATGGAGGTACAGGCAGATAGTCACGCAGGGTGGTTCATCACATGTAAACAGGGAGGAGGGACAGCTATAGACAGTGGACACAGACGTCTTGCTCTGGCCCTATCCTCACTGAGCCACTTCGTCACATTTTGCTTTCCACAGAACTCACCTGCAGGGAGAGAAGGTGTCAGGCCAATGTGACCATCTGGTCCACCTGATGGTTGCATTTCTCATCCTGAAATGAAGAGCTAGCACATGGCTGATACCAGTTCTGTTTGGTTAGAGTGAGTCAACGTCCCCAGACATGTTGTTCTTGGAGTCACATGCAGATCAGAGTGAGGGTGAGAGTGGTGGTCAATGGGTCAGCTTAGGAATCCCTTTGCCACTTCTAGAGGGCCAGTGTGCATGGCCACCTGCCTCCCTGCCCCCATGTGGCCTTCCTGAGTGGTCTGTGAGCTGTCCCGTGCCTGAGTCTGCCCAGCCAGCCACCATTATCACCAGAGAGCCACCAAGGCACACGCAGGTGTCTGGACACAGGTGAGAAGCCGGCCTCAAGCCGGGCTCTTGGGCTGGTAGATGGCTCTGGGTTGAATTTCAAAATGAGAGAAAGTCTGAGTAGTGGGAAAACCTAGACCTGCAGCTGTCCCCGAGTAGTCGCTCCTCCCAGAGGTGGCCGGGAAGGACTCAGACCCTGAGCCCAGCTGAGGTGCTCGGGAACCTCCAAGTGGAGGTCACCCCGTGGCTCTAAGACCCTCAGGACTGGCTGCTGTTTGCTTGTCACCTCTGGCCTTCTTGTTGTCATCTCGGCCTTCCACCCACAGGCTCCTCCGAGGATGGTCCCTCCCTGTAGGCTGCTGGTCCACGGCAGTGCTGGGCAGATGGCTATTGGTCGACAGTTTTTAAGTTGTCCTTGTTCCTTACTGGAGCGTGCTTGCATGTGCCCTGATTCCAGATGGGCCCTGCTTACAAACCTGCACTGCTGCACTGCCACAGAATGGCCACCGAGAGCCCATCGGAGAGCCCACCAAGGAGAGCAGCAGGTGAGGCAGCTATGCTGCCCACCCGCACTGGCTCTCGGGTGTGCCTTCCCTGGGAGGTACCCGTGTCTGACCTCCAGCCTGCTGTCACTTCCCAAGTCCTTCTCCCACCAGGCCACATGTCTCCCTCTTCAGTGTGGTGGCCCAGGGTCTCCTGCAAGCCTTCATCATGGTGACTAGCATGTGTGTGGTTCTTCTAACGCCCATTACCCACTAAACTAAGACGGAGCAGGGCCTGATGTCCTTCAAAGGGTATTTTGACTTTTAATTCTTCCATCTCTGACAGCCACAGCTGCCCCAAGTGCCTCATGGCCAGCCGAGGCCACATCAGATACCACCACCACCTGGAGACTCAGCTTTGGCCATGTGTCCATCCAGAGGGCTCCACGGCCTCTCTGGTTGACTGGCCCCTCTGTAGCCCTTCAGCTGTCCCCAGTCCTCCCACTTGGAACTCGTTTTCATGTGCTGTGAGCATCTAACTTTTCCTTTCACAGATGAATAGTCCAGTTTCTGCCTTGATTCACTCAATTACTTAATGTAATAATTTCATTATTTTTCTACTGATTTGGAATGCAAATTTTCTTACATATTGAGTAAGTATGGTTCTTGCCTCTCCTTTGACCCACTGACCTATTGCTCTATTTATCTAATAAGGCTATGAAAGGTGTGGGTTTTTTCCAAGTTATTTCTTTTTCTTACGTAACTTTTCTTGAAAAGCAATTCACCTATCAGAAGTGCACAGTCAGCACTTTCAGGATAGCCACTTGTGTGTGCAGCACCCAGAAGGAACCGCACCTGGAGCAGTACTCCGTCTCAAGCTCCTCAGGCTAGGCAGTCAAGCAGAACATCATGCTTCTGCGTTTGTCTCTGCAGAGTTGCCTGTTCTGCACGTCTCATAGAAACAGAGTCCCAGAACACAAGGCCTTTCACGAATGGCTCCTTCACTTAGCATAACATCATCAAGGTCCATCCACGCCGCAGCATGTACGATGGTTCATTTATTTTCTTTTTGCTTACACTTATTGCCAAAGACTGCCATGTAAGCGCTGGGACCTTCTGTGTGTCCGCGTCTTCATCGACAGGCCTGGGTTGTTTCCAGGCTGGGGCTTTGATGAATAATGGTGGGTGAGCGTTCACACATTTGTGACGTAATTGTTTTTGCTGTTGTGTGGTCTGTGTTGGACCTTCTGCCCCAGGTTGTACAGTCACACCAGTACTGCCTGCAGTCCTGCCGGCACCAGCCTGCCCATGTTGGTTGTTGTCTTGTTCATGACCCAGCAGCCCAGAGGCTGTGGCAGGGAGTTTCCTTGTGTTTTGAGTTGGATCTGGCTAATGGCATCAGCGTCTCCTCATGTGCTGCGTGAGTGAATGAGGCCTTACACATCTTCTGGAGATGGGCCACGTGGAAGCCGGCCCTCCCCGACAGCCTCACCTGCTCAGCCCCACCTGTTCAGCCCCACCTGCTCAGCCCCACTGCACCCATAGTACCTCAGCTATGGGGGCTTCACGTGTCCTGGAACAGTTCTGTGTGAGTGGCGGGTCCATTTCCACCCTTCACCTTTGCAAATGCCTGTGACTGGCTGTTTGAAAACGCTGACTGGGCTCACTCATCCGTTTCTACTTTCCATAGCTCCTTTTGGCTGTGCGGATAAGAACTGGACTTCTGGTTTTGTGGAGTGGCTCTCTGGGATGCAGGTTTTGCAGGAAGAGGGTCACCATCTGCATCAGAGTCCTTATTTCCTGTACTTTAATGTCCCGTAGTCCCAGATAACTTACTGAGGTCCGTGCACCTGTCCAGTCCCACAGACCTCAGGCGAGTGCTCCAGCAGGTGCGGAGCCGGTTTTTTGGGAGACGTGGTGGACGGAAGGTGGCATGGCTCTCTGAGGTAGGCTCTAGCCTACACATCAACCTTGCCCTTGGCCACAGCCTTCCTTACTGGCCTGTTCCCTGCTCCACAGCGCAGGTCCTGGCGACCTGAGCACAGCTGCAAGTGCCCTTCCCCTTCTCTCTTTCTAATTCTCGTAAATGGGTGTTTTGTGCCCTGGGTAGGAAGCCCCTGCAGGGTTCTGAGTGCCCCTGGGAGGTGGGGGGCTGGCAGGAGTTCCAGCAGAGCTTTTCCCAGGACTGGGGTGACAGCTCTGTCTTCACCTGCTGGAGGAGATTCCCCAGGCGAGAGGCCACCAAACACCTCGTGAACACAATGACGAATCTCTGCTGCCTCGGATTGCTGAGTTTGGCAAATCTCTTCAGCACTGTGAAAAGCCCATTAAAACATCCCACAAGAGGGTGAATTCCGTGAAGCAGGTGTCTGCAGGAGAGAACTGAACAATCCAGTCAGCTGGGGTGAGCTGGTACCAGCCCTGCTGGCTGAAAGCCTCATTTATGTTTTGTTGACCAATTAAAATGGAGCTTTAGGCAAACATGTCACCGCAGTGTTGGGCCCAACGTTCCAGTGCCAGGATATTGTCCTCACTTTGCCCACTCAGTTTGACTGGGACAATCTCAGTCTTGAAGCATCAAACTTCATACATCTTCAAGTATGGGACAGTTTTTTAATGTATTTCCTCCAAGATTTAGAGGCATAGAGAGATGGAGAGAGGCTGGAAGAAGTCCAGGGTGTGTGGCAGGATGGCTTGCTGGAGGGTTAAACCAGGGCCAGCCATCTCTGCCCGTTGGCCTGAAAGGTTCTTTGTACATTTATCACACTTGTCTCTCAGACAGGATGCCCACTCCCTGGGAGGCCTGTGCCCGAGGAGCATCGCTGACTGGTCACAGACTCTTACTATGGAACCACCTTCTCCACGTTAGGCCCCCGTCAGCCGCTGGAAATTGCCCAAGGTTGGCATGCCTCATGAAGAAAATCTGCTTGGGGGGCATAACTTTTACTGGGTTCTGTGCCTAAAGAGAAACTTAAAATCTCCAGTCTAAAATTCCCTTAGAAATAAAAATGGAGGCTCAGAGTAGTCCAAGAACACACCACAAGTTCACAGCAGAATCAAACGTGGAATTATTGTCTCTTGCCCCAGAATACAGTTTCACTTTCCTCCTGATCTTTGCCCCACCACATCTTTGCCACTGTCCACACACAACTGTCTCTTTGGAGTGGCTACCCAGGCACTGAGTGCCTGCCCCTCTATGCAAGTGGCCTGTCTTCCAGAGAGCAGTCATTGGAACCCAATGATTCTGCTCCTCTTTGCAGTCCAAACAGCTCCAGATGCTCCAGGGTTCATGCAGACTTTGTACCCAGCTGACAAGAGGAGGAGGGAGGGGCAGGAGGGAGAAGGAGCAGCCTCACTGAATATGGTATGCCCAGTTCACAGGGCCGTCTCACCACGCTCGGGCAGTATCCTCATAGGGGAGAGCAATGCCCCATCACAGCAGAGGCCAGAAAGAAATGCCCCTGCATCCCCTGCCTGGGAAAAGCCTTGTCTAGATTTGAACCCCTAATAATCTCACCCCAAAGCCTATGCCTTTGCAAAATTAAGGAATGTACAGACTTACGTTAAGAAAAATAAAATCCCATAATTTTTGAATATACATCACAAATCTGGTTTCACTGGAGCCCAATTTGAGAAATACTATATGGGAATTGAAGGATTACAAGTTTGAGAAGAAAAATGAAAAAGTTAAAAGCCACCAAACTCTGAAGCCAGAATGCTCAGCCAGGTCCCCTCCCATCCATCTAGCTGTGTGCAAGAGGGCATGCCACAGCTGATGCCTGGGGCCTACTTTCTGCCCGTAAAATGCCAATGGTAGGAGAAGCCACCTCGCAGGTTTGCTGTGGAGATAAATGAGCACATGCATCTAAAAATATGTGGACTGGCACCTGACAATCGTTAAGGTCAGGTTGGTATATGAGGAACCACAGGCAGACACAGAACCCTGCTGTAGTTACCAGACAATGGTCTCAGAATGTACATGTGGTGATTTTTAATATTATTTAGCAAAATGTAATACAAATTAAAAAAAAAAAAACAATAACATTCTCACGCATTCAGATCCCTGAGAACCGTCCCCTCAGCCTAGCCTGAGGAGTACTGTACTCTTGAACTTCCTGCCAAAAACTGCAGTCTGTTAAAATATCCAGTGACCCTCAGCTCCTGCTGTTAACAGCGAGGTACACCCACACCCTCCTGCTCGTGACTGTGAACAAGTCCTAAAGAGACTCGGGGCAGCTGGAGAAGGAGTTCAGGCCTTGCCCCAGTCATGCATGAGCAAGCCCAGCCCAAGGCCGTTGCCTCTCAGGGAAGCCCCGGGTCCTGGGTTGTTTCCTAGGCCAAGTTTCAAGTTCTTTGTCATCAACAAGATACAGGAGCTTTTAAGTCATGCTGGCCATGCCTGTCGGGTGGGAAGCAGAGACCTGACAAGAACTGCCCAGGACTGTCGGTGCTTCTGCATCAAAGGAGAAGAGGCAAGAAGCAAGAGAGCCGTGCTGACCAGCCAGCAAGCAGTGTCCTTTGCCTGATCCCTGGTGATCTGCTCTCGGGTCCAGACTTCTGGTGTCCAGTGTACCCAGGAAGCAGCCGGAGAGCATCAGGAATGTGTTGGGGACAAGGGGCTGTCCATGGAAGAGGGTGAAGGTGGAGAAGGTGCTGGGCAGACAGCAGGGAGCTGAGGCAGTGAGGAGGGCTGAGATCTTCCCACCACACCCCTGCCTATGCAGGCAGCAGCCAGAAGGCCCCAGAGCCCATGAGAACAGCTGCCATTGCTAAGGTGCCTCCTAACCCTAGCTTCCCCAGAGGCTGGGCCAGAGACTTGGTTGACAGCCAGCTGACCTCCATGAACCTGTGTATCCTCCTCTTGCTGCCCATGAGGGCTCATGTTAAACACTCAGGAAGGACCAGCTGCCCAAGAAGACAGATCTGGAGTGTATGACGAATAAAGTAACGTAGCACCATTATTAACAGCAGCACGTCATTCTCAGGCTGTTTCATGGCTCATTTTCAATACATCATCTCTATCTGAGGAAGGGAAATGTATTTCTAGGTCCAGGGCAGTTCCCATGGTCAACAACGACTGGGGCTCCTCAGGCAACCAATCCATTTCTTCATGGTTGGCAGGTGAGTAAATCGGGTTTTACTGGGAGCCATTAAATATGGGTTTTGGCAGATTTGCCCCCTGTAGGCTGCACGGAGTAGAGTAGTTAAAGACAGCGGACAGCAGCTTCAACCTTTATTCTTAACTTGCAAACAGGAAGTGGCAGTGGGGAGGCGGGGATTTGGGCTCAGGTCTGCTGCTGAGAGCATCTCTGGTGCTGGGAGGGCACGGCCCTGACTTCCTTCCACCTACAAAGAGGCACAGGGAGCAGGCTCCTCCAGGGGACCCTGGAACTGTTCCCAGCCTCGCCCAGCCGTCCTGACCCTTGCATTCCTGCCCTGGGTCAGCAAGTCTGCTGGGTTTGGGAGCTCCAGATGGTCCAGGGGTCACATAGCAGCTCCTTCTTGGTAAGGCTACCACAGTCCCTGTCCTCTCTGCATCTCTCCCATCCCCAGGAGTCCCCTCTCTGCCTCTGTAGAGACCAGCACCAAGAAGCAGGGTAGCACTGGAGTGGGCCGAGCATCTAGCCTAAGGACCACGATGGTGGTCACCACCCACCTCACGGCTCTGCCGCCATTTCCATAGGAAACCCCAGCTTCTCTGGCTACCCTCCTTGGGACCACTGTCCCCCTGGGGCTAGCTCATCCTCCACCCTGACACAAGCTCCCAGGGCTCTGCTCCACCCACTCTGTGCTCTGGAAATCAGAGTAGCCATGGCCTCCTTGCCTGACCTCTGCTCTTGTGGGACACCCCTCCATCTGTGAAGGCCATCCTGGCTTCTCCTGGAGACCCCTGTGTTTCAACATGGCTGTCCCCGACGGCCTCATCCAGGCAGGTGTGGTCCCCTCCTCCCAACCCAGCCAGTGGCCATCATTTATGGACTCTTGCCCTCATCCATCAAGGGTTTTGGGCACCAGCTGGCTGTCCCCTTCAGCATGCTTTCATTGTTCCTGGGGATTTCAAAGTCACACAAACATGTTCTCCAACACTCTCATCCCTGCCAGTGACCTTGTCCTTTAGCTGGAGCCAGCTAAAGGAGAGTCTGGAAATCTCTCTCCACTGCCATTAGCCACAGCGGCTCAGAATACCTGCTGCAGGCTTCCCGGCCAATCTCCACTTTCCAGCTCACTTCTCTCTGTCCACCTGGGCTGCCCCGCTACCTTGTACCCCTCCATCTCCTCACTTACCTTTTGTCCCAGCCTATGGTCCGTCACTCTGACCCTGTCACTCTGACTGTGTGCATACATGGCCCACACGCCTGCACCTAACCCAGACACTCCTACCTGTCTGTCGCAGAGCCCCTGGCAGAGGGTTAATGTAGACCCTGGGCAGCCCCATCCATTCCCTAGCCCCTGGGGCTCTGCCCCCTCCTCAAGTGAAACCCATCTTTCCCCTCCTGTTCACAGTCAGAGCCCTTCCTTCCCATGTCACTGCAGTAAGGCAGTGTGGGAGGCAGGCGGCCGCCCTGCAGCCTTACCTGTGGATGGCCTGCTTGCCCACTGCTCTTCAGGCACTGCACTGTGCCCGCCCTGGGAGGCCACCCTGAGCACATGCAACCCTGTTCATGGCCTATGCAGCAGCTGCAGTCTCCCTGCACCCAGCTCACACATGCATCTCCGTCAGCCCTTGGAGGCTACTTGCTCACCTCCTCCTGGCTGCCCTTGAACCTCCTTGGAAATGTCTTCTGAGCATGCTTTTAGTGTTCCTGAAATGCTGTGCATGCTGTCCTCCCACCTCCTCTGAGCCCATTACGAGGTTCTGGTCCCTCCCGTGTCCTGTCTGCACATGGAGGAATCCCGTGACTGGGTCTCAGTCTGCTCCACTCCACATGACCAGGACCTCTGGTGAAGTTCCCGCACCCTCTTTTCTGGACGGCACTCGTTGTCTGGGCATCCACCTCCTGCTCCCTCTTGCTTCCTGGGCTGCTGCTGGGTTCCTGGTCCCCTCCCTTTCCAACCTCAGGGCATGGGAGGGCCTGGGTGCTGTGCTGGGGGCCCCTCTCTCTCTCTCCACTTCCAGACTCTTCTGAAGATCACGTTCCTGAGTGTGTGACGCTGCCTTTTCAGGAGATTCCAACACCTATTTCAGTGCCGGACACTTTATATACCCTATGCAGGATTATTGGACTCCACCTCCTGGGGCCCAGAGAACTTGCCCTTCTTTCCATGTGTCATCTCAGGAAACCCTGTGAAGGTGGCCGTGTTCCCTGGAAGCCATAAGCCTCGCCCTTTCCATGCTCAGAATCCTGGCTTGTGTGACTGGTGACAGAGTCAAGCTTCCCTTGACTCCGCTGAATATGTCCACAGCAAGCCTGCCCCATCTCCACTGTGGCCTCAGCTGGGCCTCAACCCTCCTGCCTCCACTGAGCCCTGGCGGCCAGCTGGCCTCCCTGGCCTGTGTCTGCACCCTGAGGTCTGTTCCCGTACAGAGGGCCAGCCACTACCTTCCTTGAGGACCTTCCCCTGGCTTCCCAGCACCCTGAGGGGCCAGCAGATGGGCCACCTCTTTCAGTGCTCCCTGCCAGTTCTGCAGCCCCTCAGCTGCTCCTCGTCCCACCTGGGGCTGCTGCTCTTCCTCCCCCCAGAGCAAGGCTTTTCCTGTCAGGTCCCTGCTTTTCTCCACCTTCACTGCCCATCCTGGATGTCCTTTCACTGGGAGGTCGTGTTGCCACCTGCCCTGGGCTGCCTGGGTCTCCTCAAGCCAGCACAGTTGATCAGACCCTGGAGGGTGACAGCCTGGGAAGTCCTCTCCAGCCAGCGTCCACTGAGGACAGACTGCAGGGTGCCGCAGGCCTCCTGAGTTTAATCAGGTTTAATAACAATAACATGGTGTGCCCGGCACTGTGCCCTCACATTTCCACCCTTTTAAAGATGACATGGCTGCTGTTCCCCACAATTTACAGACAAGGGGTGAAAGTGCAAAGGCTAAGGATCATGCCCAAGGCCATGTGATTGGTGAGAGGCCCGGCCTTTGTGACCACCTCGGGTGGCAGCCACTCTGGGAACCACCTGCCCAGAGTGGCTGCCAGGTCACTGACCCAGTGCACTGAGGATTCCAGGAGAGAGGGCCTGGCAGCTCCACTGGACACTGAATTTGTTCATGGGATTTGTCTTACCGGCATGTTGGTGCCCGGCCCCCCTCCTGGATGGCTGGCTTCCGTGCTCATCTTCCCCAACTGCCCAGGGCCCAGTCCCCTCCCATATCTGCACACATGGCCCAGCCAGGTGGCCTGTGCGATGGTTTGGACACGGTGTATGTGTCCCCCCAGGCTTCTCGGGTGGGCATTTGATCCCCACTGCCAGGCAGTAAGGGGGGAGCTCACCTGATGTGGTGCTTAGAGGTGGGCTTTCAGGAGGTGACCAGCCTGGGAGGAGGTCATCCAGTGAGCTGCACCGGTGAGTTCCTGGTGGGGCACATGCTCCCTGCCTCTGCCCAGGTGATGCCCTGCCCTGCCCCAGCTAGAAGGCAGATGGGGCACTTCAACTTGCACCTCTGGAGCCACCAGAGCCACCACAGCCTCTTTTCCTTGCAAAGTAACCTGCCTTGGGATTTGTGGTAGTGACAGCAGTGGACTCATAGCCTGAATCCTGACCCAAGGTCCCCCGGGCTGATACTTGCTCCACTGTGCCAAAGGCTGAGGTCTGACTCACTGGGTGTTCTGCACTGCCATCTGTAACCTGCTGTCACCCTAGGTGTGCTCGAGTTATTAGTGTGTTATAGCATTGTTGTTGTTGTTACAGCCGCTGATTTTGTCAAGCACTTCGTATTAAGCATTTCTAATAATTTTTCACAATTGTCGGTGAGATAGGTGCTGTGATTCCTCCCATTACATAGAGTTCAGAGAGTCTAGGTAAATTGCCCCAGTCACCACCATATGGCATGTGGCAGAGGTGGGATTCAGCCCCTTGCAGCCTGGTTCTCAAACCACCTCCTACTTCTCCAACATCAGCATAGGCACTTGCTGGGCTGGGCGGCTGGCCCTAGCCATCTGGCGGCTCTCTGAGGTCAGCCCTACACCCACCCAGGCTTGCCCCGTGCCTGTCGGCTTCTGTTGGGCAAGACCGTCCAGGGATCTGGGGCGGTGCCACTATGTCCCACACGTCCCAAGCATGGGCGAGCCATGGGCAGCTCCCTTTGATCCCCATAGTGCTCCTTGTGGGCGGTGCTGGAGAAACTCCTTCTGTGGATTACCCCAGGTCTTTAAGGGCATCCCCACCCAGGAAGTTATTTCTCATAAAAAACAAAGTGAAGAGAAAGACTCGGTGCTGGGAGTGAGAAAGATTCTTTGAGAGAAGTGGGGTAAATTTGGAAGACTATGAGAGGAAAAGAAAAAGTTCAAAGAAGCCCCATAAATCATAGCAGCCTTATTTTTACCTATATTGTCCTTCGTTATTTTATGTCCCTGGCACCAAACAATTCATCATTCTGGTTTCATGCTACAGAAATAGCATTTGGCCCAAAACTTGAATGGAGCGAGCCACCTAGGAGAACAGCAGATGCTGAACCTTCTGAAATCTAGCATTTTGGCAGAGTCCACCCGCTGCCACCCCCACTGCCCCACACAGATGCAGAAAGGTCTCCAGCAGCAGATCTGAAGGGCGGAGCTCTTCCGATGGTCAGTGGTGAAGCTGGGCATGGGTTCACCTCTGTCCTGTTCCTGTATTTCCGTCCTGCTTGAAGCATCTTACCAGGTTACTCTCGGCCATGTGCACTGGGGGCAAGTGGAGGGTGGCAGGGGCTGCTGTAGCTCTTCCCAAGCTGACCGCGGGGGGTGGAGGACAAGAGGGACAACAAAGCCTTAAGGGCAGAGCACCTGGGAAAGAAAGCTTTTCCAGGCACTGAGTGTGCACCCACCCCACCCTGAGCTCACAGAGCCAAGGATTTCTGCTCTTTGCTGGGAGCAAATGCTTGGCAGCCACTCTTCAGAGTAGATGTTGTACTGCAAATCCACCTCCCCTCCCTGGAGGCTCATCTAGGCTATTAGTGCTAAATCAAAGGAAGGACTGGTTTTCCTTGGAAAAGTCCACTTTGCTGTCAATACATAATGAAGGCCAGCCTGTCCCCAGTGGGTGAGACTTGGGGAGTCCTGGGGCTCCGCTTCCCAATCAGCCAAACTCCCCGTCAATCCCCCAGTGTTTGACAGGCCCTAGAGATGGTGCTCAGAGATTCATGCACAGATCCCGCTGGAAGTACCTGCTTGTTTGAACCTAGGGCCTTGCACACGCCGGGTGAAGGCTCTGCCCCAGAGCTACAACCCAGCCCCACTGCTTTCCAGGCTGAGCGGACTCAGGTTGAAGGGCTGGGCTGGGCTGGGATCGAAGCTGAGGCTGGCCTAAAGCTCAAGTGTGTTCTGAGTCACCAGCGTCAGTGGAAGGCCACACCTGTAGGCCAAAGAGCCGGGCAGCACCCACACCCAAGCTGCTCCTCCGGCTGCACCCTGGCTTAGCGGCTCTCCCTCCAGTCAGCCGGACAGCTAGAAAAAGCACCAGGAGGCACGGGCCTTCTGTCACAGGGAGGGCCGTCCTGCTTACACCCCCCGCTCCGTCCTGAAGTCCTCCCCTCCCAGGCCCAGCAAACACTTCTGCTGTTCCTGGGGCCAGGCTGCAGTTACAGCCATGCTCTCCTGCCCTCAGGCTCTGCAGGTGGCAAGAAGTGATCCCTGGGACAGAGATTGCGCTCACCTCGTCCCACCTGAGGTCTGTGCTCCCTCCGGAGCTAATTCCCCTTGCCTACTCTGTGGCTCTGGCCTGGGTGGACTTCTGACCCCTCTTGGTCTTTCCAGCAGTTCCCAGCTCACCGGGGTACCAGAGTACCGGGATGCCAAGGGCTTTCCTCCTGCAGGAGGCAGGGCCTCTGAGAGCAAGGGGGAGGTACCTGGCATGGTGATCCCTGGGACCAGCAAGGCCGCGCTCCAAGCCAGAGCCTGGGCTCCTGTGGCCACAGAGTGCCAGATGCACCTGTGTGCTGCCATCCTGGACCTGCCGTCTGGGCATCTGCTCTGCTTCCCGGTGTTCTTGTAAGGCGTGCTGCCTTCTTCAGCTCCCCCAGGTATCCGTAGCCCTGGCTCTGGCATTTCTGGGCTAACTGAAAGAATGCTGCCCTCTACACGCCATACTGTTTGAGAACTGCCCATCACCCCTTTTCCTGGCCAGCTGTGCCTCTGCACAGGGAAGGTATCTGTGGAGCAAGAGGACCACTTACCTGGACCCTGTGACCAGTCTCTCCACCACTCTTCTCTGGGCCAACCTGCCCACCCCCAAATGTCCCTAAGCCCACATTCAGAGCCTGCTGGACCTCAAACCCACAATGTCATCCTGGGCAGGCTCTGTGCACTCACCTCCAAGTCTGAGGACACCTGGGGACAGCTGCTGGTGGGGTGTGAAAAGTCTGGCCTGTGGGCAGGGGGTTCACACAGGTGCATGGCAGGGTACCCAGGAGGGTTGGCAGCTTGTAGGGCGGGGTGCAGGTTCTAAACCCTGAACTGACCTTTGAGAAAATTTATGAACCGAGGCTGGCTTCACATTCCACGAATCCACCCTTGGAGCCCACGGTTCTGTGGTTTTTAGTAGAGTCGTGAGGTGGCCCAACCACAGTCCCTGGTTCCAGAACACTTCATCTTCCCCACCAGAGTCACGTCCCTGTGGTTGTGCCTGCCCCAGATGCTCCACACAAATGGACATGCACATGTGCTTCCTTGCATACTGTGTCCAGAGTCACCCTGTGGTCACCTTCCACGCTCCAGTGCTGCTGAAGGGCATCTCATGTCACCACCATTGTCTGTCCACCACCGGGTGCTGGATGTTGGGTTATGCCGCAGTCTAGCTGGGTTCAAATCATGAGCCACTGAAGCAGGAACAAACTTTATTTCCGAACTCTCACGAATGCCACGCACACGGCACTCTCCCGGGACACACCACACCAACCGAAAATCCCTCCTCCGGAATTCCCTCCTCCCGCACTTCCCCAACAAATGGGAACTCTCCGGGAATCCCTGCGAAAACTCCAAAGTAGCAGGCCCAGGCGGACAGCAGGGGTCTAATATACAATTGAATACACAGCTTAACATAACCATTATCATCTCAATGGCTTGCTGGTGTCACCTCTCAACCACTCCATTCTGGCAAAAATGCCAAGCGTCATTCTTGGCTATGGCTCTCAGCATCTCCCCCCTTCTGTGTAATTAAACACAAAGCATGTGGCTTAGGGACCGTGCCTGTTAGGCTGTCCAATACTACATATGGTCCTTACCCGTCATCAGATGAGCTGACCTCAAGGCGTCAGCCTCCTGTCTTAGGTTGGTACCACTGCAATTGGATCTTACCCGTCACTGACTACCCGTCCAGCATACAGCTATACTTGTGGATAGGCCTATGCACCAGTGGGGGGAGGGGGGGTGAGGTTCTTTGCCTCACCTCTGTTGGCCCCCAAATTTGGCCTTTGCACCAGTGGAGGGGGTGAGGTTCTTTGCCTCACCTCTGTTGGACCCCAAATTTGGCCTTGGTGCCAATGTGGAGGGGGTGAGGTTCTTTGTCTCACCTCTGTTGGACCCCAAATTTTAGACCATCACTAGCAGAAGGGAGGAAGATACAGAAATGCCATGACACCAAGCCAATTGACAGCTCCTTTGGAAAAATTGTACCACCAGTGACACCATCAGCAAAGATACTCCAGCACTACCACAATTCGCTGCACCAACAGATGGTTCACAATGTATACAAGTGATACATAGTCCAGGCAAGTTCTGCAAGCAGTTCAAAGCAGAGGAATCTATCAATATATCCATTTCCTCCCAAAGTAAATCAACTCCTTGATTGAACATTACTTGTTGAGTTATTATTCATTGATGCATCAGTTTATACAGTTTACTGTGATAGCTATCGAAGAAGCTGTAGTTTGGTTTTATCTCCACTTTGGGCAGTTGTGGATAGCGCTGCTGCGGACACACCTGGGTTCTGAGCACTTTTCTTAGGTACACACCTAGGTAGGAGTCCTGGGTCGCGTGGTAATCATAAGGGTGACTTCTGAAGAACTTCCCCTGTGTGGCCACCTGACTTCACACTCCCCGCTACAGTGGAGGGCTCTAGTTTCTCTGTATCCCTGCCAGCACTGGGAGTGGTCTGTTCCTGTCTTTGGGACCCACCTGCTGAGTGTTACAGGTGTCTCACTGTGCTTTTAATATTTCCTTAGTGACCAGTGGTGACGAACACCTTTTAATCTGCTTTCGGGTTGTGCATAGACTGTCTTTGTAGAAATACTTATTCCAATCCTTTTCTATTTCAAAAAATTGAGTTGTCATTTAACTGACACTTTAAGGGGTAAAAGTTCTTACACATTCTGGATACTAGGCGCTAGTCAAATCTGTGATTTGGAAATATTCTCTTTGTCATTTCACTTAGTGGTAGTTCCTGTGACTCACAGACAGTTCTGATCTTGGAGGTGTCCACTTAGTCTTTTTGTTCTTGTTGCTTTGCTTCTGGTGTCCCATTTGAGGAACCACTGCCAGATGTGAGGTGACACCTGTGTTCTAACTCAGGTCATTTAGAAAGAAAAATTGTCGGGGAAAGGCAGGAAAAACTTATCTACTTTTCAGTTTATTAGCTCAACTTGGAAGTTGTAACTATGTTGTTGAGTGGCATGTGACCCTCCATTTGTCCCAGCCCTGCAGCGTCCACAGTAGATCTTGTTGACCACGAAGTTCTGAGGTAAGGGAAGCGTTCACTCTGCTCTCTGGAGGTGTGGTTCTAGCACATTCTGCCTTCGCATTCCCCGTCTCAGAATTTCCTCACCCTCGTACGCTTGAGCCTAGGTGTATTTCTCCTCTCTGCCATGTCTTCCGAGTTTCACAATATCTATTTTAATTTTAAAAACAAAATGTTTTTGATCTCACACTCACACTTGATATTTTGGATGACCCAATGGTGAGATGCACTCAACAAGTCTTCCTGGATTGCCATGTGTTCCTCTCCAGGACCCACTGCGGGGAAACGCAGTAAGTCTAGTGTCAGTGTGGTTGGGGACGTCTGAAGACCTCAGAACCTCAGAGGAGGTGCAGAGTCAACATCAAAGTTTCAGAGAGGCAGACTGAGTCCCAGGGCAGAGACATGACTAGCTGGGCAGGACAGGGGCAGGGGAGTCAGGCCTGTGGCCGAGTCCACAGCGGCTGGCTTGTAAGGGAAGCCAGGGCACATCCTGGGTTGGGGCCTGCCTTTGTGCTGTGGCCCACCTGGCCAGGCTGGCTGTCCCCTCCTCCAGGGCTCACTGGCTGCTCTCCGGCAGCCCCTTCACCTGCAGGCCCCTGTCCCTCATGTTCAACAGTCACACATGGTCAGGGGGGTCCAGATGGCCTTCTGTGGACAGCTTTTTCCCCAGGTGGATGTCAGGTACCTGAAATCCTCCATTCCTGCCTTGGTCCCCTTCCTACTGGACAGGGGTCAGAGTTAGCACCTTGCCCCTCCTTGGCACCAACCCCATCTCCTGTTGTCTGTTGAGGCTGAAGGGGCAGCAGTCCAGTAGGCAGTATGATTCTGCACACAGAAGGCTCTGAACAGGGTGTTCTGCAGAGCCAAGTGCTACCAGGCTGCAATCTCCCCAGTCACATGCTGTCCATCAGTCCTGAATTCCCAGGCTGCACTATCCCCTCAGGCTGAGTTGTCAGCATGGAACTCAGAACCCAGGGCTGCTTTTCCTGCGTCAGGGTCTCCAGAGCGCACGCAGCTGTGCCTTGTACTTTCCTAGACAGACTTGAGTCCTGGGCCAGCACAACCACAGATCCTGACTCAGCTGCTCCTGGTCTTTGGTAGCGGTTCCTCAGGTTTAGTAGGCAGACATCAGATGGCACCTACCTTGCCCATCCCTCAGTTGTGAGACTTTGTTCCGGGGCGTGCTGGGCACCCAGCAGGGCAAACAGAGGTAGAAGCAGCCTGGTCGTGTACAGGACTGGGCTCAGGGGACTCACACCCAGGAGCCGGGCCCCAAGCGGATGCTCACCCCTGCCAGTGCAGGAAGGAGGAGGAGAAAGGCAGACCACAGTGTCCTTGGGAGGAGTGGCCCGAGCTCCCGGGGTCCCCAGTGTGGCCCAGCCTGCCCTGCAGCTAGTAGCTCCACTGTCGGTCCCTCTATTCGCAAGCTGACTGCTTATTTCCTGTCAAGTGAAGCCCCATGTGGGCGGCAGCCTCTGGCCGTGAGCGAGGAGGGGAATCCCGCTGCCCCACAGCTCCGACTGCATCTTCTGTGCCCTGCTCTGGCCGTTGGCAGTACATCCTCTGACCACGTTGATGTTGCTCCTCCTAGAGACAAACTTCTAGCCTCTGGTAGGTTTGGAGTGGCCCCTGGACCTGGCTGGCCTCAGAGCACAGGGTTCTTCCTGCTCTTTCCTAGGGCATTCCCATTAACCTTGGGCCAAGGCCAGCTCGGATGCCTGGAGCTGCTTCAGAACAGGAGTCCAAGTGTGCAGGGGACAAACAACCCCCTTAGGGCCACAGAGCAGGGGTCACCACCACACAGATCTCCACACCTGAGCGCTTGCCCAGCCGCCCTCACCGAGCCTTCTCATTGCAAGTGCCCTGTATGAGTCTCCAAGCCCTGGCTGCCCAAGCCCTTGAGCCCCCTCCTTCTGGGATCTGCTCATGCCCCTTCTGCCCACCTCCTTGACCACTCCCTCTAAGGTTGTGTTGGGCATATCTTCCCTGAGATCTGGCAAAGTGGTTGAGCAGGGAAGTTGGGAACTGCGGACTCGAACGTGTGGAGGGAGTTAAGTCTTCAGGGACGGAGAGGAGACCCCAAGCGGAGAGAAGCATCAGAGAGAGACTCACGGCAGCCCTGGCACCCCTGGGCGCTGATGTGAGGTCCTGGGTGTCCTTGCCCAACTGGCCAAGATGCATGAGCCTTGTCTTGAAACTGAAGCTGCTGTGGTTATTTCACACAGTATCTCACTGGGGTGTCCCCGCGGTCCCATGAACAGGCGTGTCACTTGATTCTCCAGTCCTGCCACTTCAGGCCCAGAGTGAAAGAAACTTCCACAGGCCCAGTGAGGTCCTGAGAAGACCCAGGCCTATCCTGTCCCTCTGCCTGGCCCTCCAGCCTGCCGCAGCCATGCAGGCCAACCCCAGGGGCCTTTGCGAGTGGGGCAGCCATGGCGAGGAAGACCTGCTCCCTGGCACTGTCCCTGGCCTGGCTTGTAGACAGTCCTGTCCACCACCTCTCTAGCTCCTGCCACCACCACTTGTGTTTCAACGCATCAGCTCAGCCGCAGATGGTGTCACACGCTGTCCATCAGTCCTTTATTCCCAGGCTGCACCCTCCCCAGGACTCCAAAGACCCAGTGCCCAGGTGCCTGGACCTGATATCCAAACTAGATGCTTTGGGAGCTCATCATGGGAGGGCCAAGGCCACAACCCTGGGCGTCAGCTCCTTCCTGTCCCTATCCCCTACCCTCAGCAGGCCCCCATGGCCACAACAGCACCAGAGAAGCAGGGCTCCACTGTGCTGTCCCCACAGCCCTGCAGTGATCAGAGAAGCCCTGGGGACAGGTGGCAGAGCCTGGCCCTGCAGGCCACATGGCCTGAGGGAGCTCGGCTAGTCCCTGGGTCTCTTCTCACTTTCCCCTTTCTGGCTGGGAACCTGGCTCAGAGCCCGGGCAGGTGCTGGCCAGCCATGCTATTTTGGGCCCTTTGTAACCAATAATTAGCACTGGTGTGGCTGAGAAAATCAGGGTTTTAAACATATTCTTTTCATCTTTTCCTGAATCCCACATGGAGGAAAACAAGAACTAAACCACAAGGGAAAAAAAAAAAAAGATGATTTTGTTAAACAAAGAAAAAGAGGAATTCTGTGTAGGCGGTCTCCTGAGTTCTCCTCCATGGCTCCTGGCTTCCCTGGCTGTCCACACCTTGACCTTGAGAGGGGCAGTGCTGACTGTCTGAGCTGCCTCACAAATGTGCTCCAGGACTTGGAGGAAAGACAATGGTAGCAATTGTGTCCCTGGGTCAAGAACCTTTGTCCCTTTATAGACACATCTCTCTCTTCAAGTACAATCCCTGGTAAAGAACCCCGAGTCAATGACTCAGGACGTACCGCCCATGGGGTCTGCTCTGTCTAGGCTGTGTGCCCAGGCCCTCAGCAAGACAACTCTCCCTGTTTTGAATACAACCTCGTATTTTTCTGCTCAGTCACGTGGTCGTGTGTATTTGGACAAATGGTAATTGTCCACCAAAGAGCAACATCCTTATTCTCTAGCTGTACCCAGAGCAGGCAGCTGGTGCCAAAAGACAGCTTCCAGCTACCAAGCCTTGCTGCCTCACGAAAGGAAGCCCAGAAGATAGGACCACCTTTCATGGTAGCGTCTGAAGCAAGGAGACCATTCACAACCCAGATGGTCTCCGGGAAGTCCGAGCACAAAAGGGCTGTGCTCTTGAGCCTTGTGAACAGAGGGTGCTGTGTTCTGAGTGTCCTCAGAGACCCGGGGCCTTCTGGGCTCCCAGGGCTGGCAGTCTTAGCGATCCGACACGCCCTTGAAACTTCCGCCTCAGAGGTCCCAGAGAATGACTGCTCCAGATTCCTCAGGGCGTGAGCTGTTCTCTCCACTTAGATGCTGCTCAGGCAAACCTCAGTGAATAGAGGGGTGAGGCAGGCAGTTCCCCCTAGGAAGGGACCAGGGTCAGAAGGAATAATAATGATGATAAAGTCGGTTACACCCCTACTTTGTGTCTGGCGTTGCCCAAAGTATTTTACCTGCCGAATGTCTGCAGCCTGCTGGGCAACTCTGAGGCCAGAGTCCTTCTCCCCTCCACACTTCAGAGGAGGCACTAGAAGAGGGACCAGAGATGGTATCTGCTTCACAGAAGAGGCCGTCTCAAGGCTGGGTTTCAGTTACACATGGAGGTCAAGGACACTGCGTCCTAAGCCACGTGCAAAGGTAACTGGACCCGGGGTCAGGATGGACGCCCCGGCAGTGTCAAAGGAGCAGATGGACTCACCTGCAGGAAGTGGGACTCTGGTGTTGACTTCACCTACAGCTGACTCGTGTGGACAAGGCCTCAGACCATTTCCTCTAACAGAATTCGGAGGATGCTTGCCCAGCACTTCTTCTGGGCTGTAGATGTTTGGATGGACAGGAACCCAATCAAGGCCGGCAAGGCAGCCTTGACTGGGGGCTGAAGCCAGCACCCACAGCAGGGGAGTCGCTGAGTTGAGATAGCCTAGTGGGCCAGGGAAGCTGGAGAGTTTGGAGAAGGCTAGGCTTGCTTTGGACAGGGGTGAAGGACAGACATGCTGGAAGCAGCAGGAATATCCTGAGAAGCTTCTGGGGGTAGGAGTGAAACTGAGCAAGTGTTTTGGAAGGGTCGGGGAGCCTGCAGCATGAACCAGGGAGGCTGAGATGGGAGGCTGGGATGGGAGGGGCTGAGACGGGAGGGGCCGCCAGAGTCCTCTGGGAACAGATCTGTAGAAAACAGCAGGTAGCAGAGCGGCCTGCCCTGCCCTGGGACACAGAGACCAACCCAGCTCCCTCCAGCAACAGAGAGCTGGTCCCTTAAAGACACCTCTCAGAAGCTCTTGTTTCTCAACTGGAAGGAAACAAGAGACAAGAGTGAAAAAACCCAAACACACAGACCGGCCAATGCCCACACGGACCTTCCACACATGAAGCCACTGCTCCCTCAAGGCCCCTGGTTACTTTGAATTTAGATTCTTACTTCACCCACCCATGCCAGCTGCCACTCTGCTGGACTGGTCCCTGATATAGCCTTCCTGCTTCGTGTCCACTGCATACTCCTGGAGTCAGGCAGGCCCTGGTCTAATGGGAATAGCCGTGAACTGAGAACCATGTCTGTCCACTGAGCTTTGACCCCATGGGCAGTTCTCAGACACTCCACAGGGTGCCCAAGACACCTCCCAGCCAGGAGCTGCCTCTGTCCTGCTGCATGCCGAAGGGCAGCTGCCAGAGCACCCTGCGTTCCTGAGCAGTCAGGTGGCCTGAGCAAGAGCTGGGGACAGGGAGGAGCGGAAGGAGCAGGAAGTCAATGTGAAGAACTGAGGAAGCAGAGAGGCCCTGGCCCCAGGGAAGGCCGGGGGTGGGAGCCAGACAGTGTGTCCCGCCCACACACCTCAAGGCCTGGAATTCCAGAGCCACAGTCTCCACAGGGTGGTTTGTGGGTTCCCCCGATAGCTTCTTAGGAAACGCTAACCACTTTTGGGCTCTTGGAGGATGTAGTCAGCTTCTTGGGAATATTACAGATAAGTGTGTGCATTTGTTTGTGGGGCAATTTGCAGAAGCTCCCATTGTCTCAGGAGGATCTACAGCAGCATCCAAGAAATCTGCACCAAGCTGACACATTTTCTAGTTAGAGACAGACGCTGGGATTTAGAGACATGAGGGAAAACCTGTGAGCGTCAGGGAGGGAGCTCATACTTTCTGTTTTTGTGTGGTGCAAACACCGGACGGGTGTTTCCATATTGATATTCTCAGCCCCATAACCGTGTCCTTCCCTCCACTCACACGTGCACGTGAGTAGAACTCGCATCTGCACACATCCTGCGGGTTCTCCTGAGGCTGGGCCTTGGCTGGGGCATCATTTGGGGTACAGAATGGCGGGTGAGAACAGACTTGGGAGCAAGACCTGTTTCCAGGGCACCATCTTCTGGAAGACTGTATTGGCAGAGTCCCTCTCGCTAATCATGGTCAACTGACCAGATTCTTCTACCCACGGACAGTGCTCCTGAAGCAGGGGCAGCACTCCCTCTGTGTGATAAGCTCTGTGTCCTGTGCTGGAGTGCTCTAGAAGCAGGCCATGCCTGTCCACTGAGCTGAGAACCAATGCCGTTCAGCTTCTCACTTTCTTCTCCCCTGGGCACTAAGCACCCAGGGGCAGGGGACTGGCCCAGTGCTGAGGCTGGTGCCCAGTGTGGACAATGTCTCTGGGCAGGCTGGGTCTCCAGTGGACATCTCCTGGCCGGCTGCAGAGGTGGGACTCTGGGGCCAGTTCACTTACCTCCCCTCTCCCACCGTAACCAAGGCAGCGGCTGCTCTTCTACAGCAGTGGTCCTGCCAGCTCCACCCCTTCCCTGTGCGGAGATGGGGACTCTGGGTGCAGTTTGTGGCCTGGCTCAAGAACAAGAGACACATGGGCTGCAGTGAGCTGAGGCTGCTCACTGGACACATTTCTGTTCTGAATTCCCAAATCAACAACAGGGGCCATCATCACAGGCTGTGACGTTTGAAGGATTCTCCATGCCCTTCCCTGGATCCTTGGCTCTATTGAAATGTATGTGTGCCTTGCCGTTTTCCAAACAGGACCTGAGACCAGCGTTGCTAGGGCTTAGTATCTTAAGCACATTATGGCAAGATTCAACTTGTCCTTCCATGGTCTGGCCCAATGCCGTTCTCTCTGGATTCTCATGCAGGGACACCTGTGGTGGTTACACACAGGCTGGATGCCCTGGCACACCCCTCTCAACTGGACACCTCTGTGCGTCCTCCAGAGCCACCTGCCTGCCTCACCACGGAGATCCTGAGGCCCTTGGGCAGGGCCAACTTGGGGCACAGACACAGGGATGGTGGGCATGAGCCTGCAGCTGGGGGAAAAGCTTTTCCACGGTCAGCCTGGGCTCTTTGGAAGCATGGCCAGGAAGGAGGGCAGGACTGGGCCGTCTGCTGCCCTCACTCCCTGGTGCTTTCTCCACACCTGCAGCCCATCTCCTGTATCCTGAGCCTCACAGCAGGGTCCTCTAACTGCAGGGAACACTCATTGGGAAGAGAGGCGTGATGAGGTGGCATTTCTCCTCCTAAGTCCCCGTCCTCGTCCCTTTTCTAAGACATTCCAGACGAGCCCTTCTGGATGTCAGCCATGCCACCCACCAGCAGCTAAGTTCATCCTACAAAATCCTCAGGTTAGTAGACGGCCTGCAGGGCCAAGAGGGGTGGCCTCCTTAGTCCTCTGCCCTCCTATGGGCACTGTCTCCCCCACCTCACTTCTGTTCCCCCCACACCTCTGCTCCTCGCCACCCCGAGGACATGCCTGGAAGCTGCAAACTCTACTGTCCCTCCAAAAGCGCTCCCATCTTGGAAGTCCTGAAAGATCCGCAGCCCCTTCTTGGCTTTCCGGGAGTTCATGGTGTAAAGGGAGCTTCTGATTAGCTCCAGAGTGGTTGACTTGTTCCCACGACCCCAAAGTCTCCTTAAATACCATCGAGACGCCACGGGAGAGAGGCGCAGACCTTCTCTGGCCCATAGAAGCTGCTGCCCTTCCCTGCTCAACCCCTCTGCCTGGTGGGTGGACACCTCAATCCTGCAGCACCCATGCTTGCTGGGAGAAGGGCCTCCTGAAGTAGCTGCCGGGCAGTCGGCTGAGCAGCTCCGACTCTTGGCCCCCTCTCTCTGCCCTCCCTCTGTGGCTGTGGCTTGGCCAGGCTTTGCCCCTGACTGCGTGCCCAGAACGTGGCAGGGGACATGCAGAGGCTGGCTCTAGGACACCTGAAGGAGAAACAGCTAGCAGAGGAGGGGAGGGCACCTGTTCACTGTGGAGAGAGGACTGTGCCAGGCGGCTCTCAGGCACGACCGTGGGCAGGCACAGGCCTGCCCTCCTGCTGTTGCTCGCCCTGTGTTGGTGGGCAGAGCTGCGGGCAAGGCAGGGAGTTCTAGGCCAGGTACTTCCCCTGGTTCTCGCTGGCTCCACCCCCGGGAAACGCTCTGTCAACCCAGCTCATCTCTAGGGCTGAGGCCCAGGAGCACATCCTTCCCAGGGGGGGACTCCAGAGCTGATAGCCAGGGGCATGTGTGTGGGCAGCTTCGTGGGAGGACTGGGTAGCCGTGGGCTGCAGGGGTTAAGGGATCTACTGGAAGAAACACGGAGGAGGGGGAGCAGGCTGGGGGAGCAGGTGGGCTGCGAGCTGGGCTGAGGCGCCTGGGAGAGCACCCTGGAGAGTCTGGCCTCCTTACAGGGTCCGGACACTTTCAATTCTTTCAGAAGGAGATGCACAGACTTGCTAGGAGTTCACACCCACTCTCCAAGGAGGAGGAAGATGGCCATCAGCCCTCAGGGGATCAGGGGAAGGTCTGGGCAGATCTGAGACCTGCCTGGCCTCCACCTTGCAGGCTGGTGGGGACCTGTCCCCTGGTGCTCAGGTCCGAAAGGTGCAGGACACTTATCCTCTCCCCAGGCCAGTGCAGCACAAATCAAGCCCGCCACCCCCTCCAGGGCCCCTCCCTACCATCTCAGCACGCCCAGGCAAGGGTGGCTCTCTGCCAGCGGCTGGTGCCACATGTGGAAATGTGTAACGATCCTCATCATTTGCATCTTGATGTTTCAGACCAACAATCATGACGCCTTGTGTGAAAAAATAAAGAATTTACAGAAATTTGGTCTAATTCTAAATCTTGATGAATTACACCTAACTACAGAAGCTCCGTGATGAAGCTTTTTAAAAAGCCTACTGAAATCAATTTACCTCTGAGAAAGGTGCCAGATGGGAACTGAACCAAACACTGACATTTCCTCAAGCCACAGTTGAGAAATTACAGGAAAAATAAATCTGCCTCTTTACAGGCCTGTGGTTATGCTCGGCTTTTAGCTGGATTCGTGCCTGTTGTATGTGCACAGTAACCATAGGCCTCAACCCACCACCAAGCACCTACTGTGTGTGAGGCAGGCTGGGAACCCTCTGCAGCGCTTGGCATGTGGGCACCAGGTCCAGTCCTGCCCAGTGCCTGCTCTGCTCTTGAGAACACTGCCTGTCATCCCCAGCCTTCCATGGTGCTGGCATCCTGGGACCCACAGCTCCACCAGGAATTGGGAGGGTGTAGAGTCCCCCTTGGTCAGGTGCCCAGGTCCTGACAGCCAGGTCGATGCCCACAAACCTCCGTGGGTCCAGCAGAGCCCTCACGGCGCCCACTGTGTGGCAGGTCATTGTGACAGGGAGGCACTCTTTCCTGTGTCGTGAGCACAGTGCATCCAGTGCCACTTGGGCTCCACAGGGCTGGGTAGTGTGTGTGGACAGAGCTCTCCAGCATTCCTCCACTGAGCACACCTGAGGCGCCACCTGCCCAGCTCTCAGCCAGGTGCTGAGTGAAGCCAGACCCTGTTCTCAGAACCTTCCCTGGGCAAAAGCCGAGGTTCCCTGCTGAGCCATCCCCTTACATGAGCCCCTTTGCCTGGAGGTCCTTGGTCCCCAACACTCAATGGACCAGCCAGTCCCTTGCTTGCTGATTCGGCAAGTTCTAGAAGGTTGCAGGATGAGGAGACTTGCTCCCACTCAGCCACAGAGGCCCAGGGCGCAGGCTCTGCCACCTTGAGTCACAAGTGGCCCATCGGGACACGGAGATCACTATGGACCCCTTTGGACTACTTCCAACTAAAAAAATGGGCCTCTGGCTTTACACCTCGTAGTTGGCGGCTGGTTTGCTCTGAATTGCTTTGAAAACTGATCCCAGGTGCATACACATCCAAGGCCACATGGCTGTACTCTTTGTGTCATTGTTGGACATGAACAAATGGAAGCAGAGCCGGGGATAAGGATATGCAAAATGGGCAAGTCCCCCAGTCACCTACTATAGTCACTCTTTCAGCTAAATGAAAAACAGCACAGGACACTCAGTCGAATTTGCCCTTCAGGTAAGTAATGGTTTTAGTAAAAGTACATCCCAAATATTACATGGGACATACTTATGCTGACACCTAAAGAACTTACTGGTAGTTTACCTGAAGTTCCGATTTTGCAGTGCACCCTGTGTTTGTCTGGCCACCTGCTGCCAGGGGCGAGTCCTGTCCTGGCCTCTCTCAATACAATCACCGTCTTCTCTTGAGTGCTCCCTTTGCAAATTTAAAAACAGTGCAGTTCTGGAAACAAACTCAACCTCTAAAACTGGAGGCAGATAATCCACCGTGCTCTCACGCTGGCAAGACCAATTCCCCTTCTGCACCCCTGAGTGTGTGTGTCCGCCTCGCCCCTGCCCCCCACCAGCCATCTCTCCCCTTGGTTCAGCTGCAGATAACCTGGTTCTTCCCATCCCCCAGTGGCTGTATCTCTGTGTCTAGTGAGAGGAACACTAGCCACAGCAACCCTGGCTGCAGAGAAAGAGGTCGATACTTCAGCTCCGTTGAAGGGACAGTTTGATGTATCCCGTCAGAGCGCCAGCAGATGCGTGAATCCTGGCTTGGGAACAGCTGGATAACTCTTCCCGCAGAGTGTCCCCAGGGCCAGATTTGTCAACGAGAGTCAGCCATTGATGGCAGCACCATCTCCAGGGGCTAGAGAAGCTGTCGAAGTGACTGAAGGAGGACACACCACACCTGGCCAAGCTGCCAACCTGAGCACACACCTTGGAGGGCAGCAGTGCCCTCACAGAGCCAGGCAAGGTGCAGGACGGGTACTGGGCAGGCCTCCCCCAGCCTACAGGGGCTGGATGGGACCTGGGAACAGGAGCAGCCCAAATGTCTTTGACAGGTCCAGGCCCTCGACCCCAGCTGGGGCACTGGCGTGAACCCACCAACCGTGAACAGAAGCTGCAGCCTGTCTCTGCAGCTCTTGGAAGGATTCAAGTCCACAGGATGACTAGAAAACCTGGTGACACATCACCTGACCTCACTAGAGGCTCCCTAAGGGGCTCCAGTCCTGAATGCCAGGTGTCAGGCACACGTGGTCCTCACCTACACATCTAGAGCCACACCTGCAGGCTGCCATGCTAGGAAAGGCTGAGAAAGACATCACTTGAGTGATTTTCTGAAGGAGTGTAATTTGCCAGAACCTCGCAGGCGAAGAAAGGCAAGTGAGGCTGCTGGCCCCTCCGCCCCCATGCAGAGGCCCTGCCCGGCAATGGCAGATGGCCCGGAGCCCCCAGGAAAATGGCCATGGGCAGCTAGGCAGAGATGGCTTGGGCTGTACTTCAGCCTGCATACGTCCAGCTGAGACAGCGCAGTCACTTCTAGTGTCCACTGCCACTTTGAATGACCCAGATCTTTGCCGTATAAGGCCACAGACGCACCCTTTAAGAATGGCACCCGGGATCCAAGGGCCAGCAGAGGTGTTCGAAGACCAGATGCTGGCTTAGACCTCCTTAGGTCAGCAGCCCAAGGTCTACTTGTGGCCACAGGGATGAAAGCAAGGTCACTGGCCCAGGCACAGGGAAGAGAGCATTTCCCAGGCTCAGGCACAGTCTGGAGCAGCCGGTCTGCGCCCAGTCTGGATGGGAGAGGTTTTCTGCACTCGACTGATTAGGCTGACATTTACGAGCAAGAAATGAGCTTATCTCACCTGGAATCTTATGACTTTAAAAAGTAAACTCAGGGCTGGGGTTGTGGCTCAGCGGTAGAGCACTCGTCTCGTATGTGTGAGTCCCTGGGTTCGATCCTCAGCACCACATAAAAATGAAGTAAAGATATTGTGTCCATCTACAACTAAAAAATAAATATTTAATAAATAAATAACCCCATTGGTGAGCTCCAACTGTGTACCTGCAGGACGGGGACATAAAGGAGAGAAAAGGGGAGAAAGGATCCCCAGGCTTGTACCCACTTACTAAGGCGGGTTTGGGCAGTCCCCTGCTGTTGTTCTAGGGCTTCCCCTGGCTTTCTCTTGGTGGTGTGTAGAAAGGTTGGGAATTCGTGGCTGGAGATCTTCCTGTCACGTTCAGAAGACAGGGAGATTCTCCAGTAGATACAGATGTCCACTGAGGTCAGCAGAGCATGGCAGCGGGGACGCGTGTACCATGGGGAGTGAGGCGGTTTGAAGAGGTGGAGGCGAGCTTTAAAGGTAAAAATGACAAGGGTCGCTTGAGTTACCTTGAAACAGCAGCAGGGCCCTCAGAAAGCGACCTTATCTGAAGCCGCTGACTACAGATGTAGTTAGTTAAGACGAGGTCTTACTGGAGGAGGGTGACCCCAATCTACACGATGGTTGTGCTTAGGACACAAACATACGCACAGTGACAGCATCATGTGAACAGGAGACAGTCACCTCAAGCCAGGCAGAGCTACCCGTCGGGAGCCAGCCTGCCAACGCTGACCCTGGCTGTCCAGCCTGCAGAACTGGGAGATGGTGGCCATCTGTCACTGAAGCCACCTGGTCCGTGGGGTGTCACTCCCATAGTCCTGGCGAGGAGCAGCCCCCAAGATCTCAGCAGCTCTGCAGGACAGTGCTGTGCAGACCAGGCGACGCCAAAGTTATCTGGTTACCAACTTCCAGGGGAAACGAGCAATGGAGAGGGAGGATGGGGAAAGTCAAGTGTGGGGAGAGCGGTTGTCAGAGGGCACAGGCTGCCTGCGAGAGGGTGGCCCCCGGGGGAGGCCAGGGTTCCCGGCTCAGTCCTGCCCACCGCTGGGGTGAGACGGGAAGACTAGTGGGGCTTCCTTTCTCATTTTCTCCTTGACTTTTAGCTTATAAACCACAGAAACTCACGCAGCATGAAGGCAGGGCACCCGAGATGGCGCCAGCCGACCTGGGGCCCCTGGGAGCTGCCGTGTCTGTATCATCTCAGGGGACGAGGATCATCGTTTAGAGTGTAAGGTTTGAAACATCCAGCCTTGTAAGACCGCTGTTGTCCTCAGGCTCCGCAGACAGGCTGAGCTCACTGCTGAGGCTCCACAGCTTTCCTGCCCACTATCAGGGTGGCTGTGGCTGCAAGACTTCTGGGCACACAGGACTTGCAGCTCCTCCAGAACGCTGGCTCCAGGGTCCAACGTGGCTCAGGCTGTGTTATGGTTTAGACATCAGGTGTCTCCCAAAAGCTCACATGAGAGGTGACACGAAGGGCCTGGGATAGGAGAGCTGAGGGGTGGGGTAGGAGAGCCCTGACCAGGCAGTGCCTTGATCCCCATGGGGATGGTTTGAGCAGTGACTGGCAGGTGGGGCATGGCTGAGGAGGCAGGTGGATAGCGACCTGTCTCTGGGTTAGACACTTGGTTTGTGTGAGGGGACTCTCTCCCTGCTTCCTGGTGCCACTTCCCCAGCTGCTTTTCTCTGCCACGTATTCGGTCTCCAAGGAATGAAGTCTATGGACTGACTCCTCTCAAATTGTGAGCCCCAAATAAATGTTTCCTCGTTCATCATTCTTGTCCGGCCTTTTGGGCACAGCAGTGAAAAAGCTGGCCTTGATCACCGTGTTCAAGGAAGCGGGGATTGCTCGGTTTTCAAGGGACTCTCGCCAAAGCCATCAGAGAGGTTATTTGAGGCTGTGTCTTGTAAGAGTGCTGCTATTTTAAGATCACACCTTAAAATCTCGTGAACAGAGAGTAGAAATGAATGTGTGTGGGAGGAGGAGAGTCCCCCCTAGGCTGTCTGCAGTGTCACGTGTTGATGGCTCCTGCTCTGCCTCTGTCACTTGCTCTGTGGGCAATAGGGCTCTCACATCCCTAGGAGCAGCCCCCCTTGGGTCACTAGAGGAGGGATGAGGAGTTGAGATCATACCAAAACACTTGTCCTGCTGGCCCAGCCGCATGCCGGGTGCATCCCGAGGGGGCAGGGGCACCCCTGCGCAGCCGCTTACCCTCTGTCCAGGTGCATGGGTGCCGTGGGCCGCACTCTTAGCCCCAGACCTCTGCTCTTCCCCAGAAAAGAGTCCACCTGGTAAACTGCTGCACACGCAGGAAACAGCGGGAAAGGCGACATGGGTCCAAGGGGTGGGGTCTTCCGATGCGCCCTGGGTGACTCCCCTGCATGGGAGACACGAAGCTCTGTGAGCTGCTTTCGCTGTGTAGGTGCTCCAGCTAGAAAGTTTGTACTGACATGGGAAAGGAATCTGCCCCTGATTTTGCCCTTTAGAGCCACAGAATGAGGAACCCGGCGCACTCGGGCCACTTTGCATATGCTGGAACACGGCAGTGGGGCCCCGTCAAGGGCAGAGCAACTGGAACGTTCCTCTGTTGGGCTCAGGCAGGCAGCTTCATCATCCTGAGCAGGAGCTCCCACGGGCTTCAGGAGGGACGTTTTCCAGGGTCCTTCCTCTAGCCCTCACACTCCTAGCAGATGAAGCCCAGTGGGCCCCATGGGGTCAGCGTAGCCTGGCCACACTGGGTTTCCCCCAGGGGACGCTCTCAGCTCCTTCTTGCCAGCTCTAACCTGGCAGTTCCCCACAGCCCACTGGCACTTCCCAGATCTAAGTGCTGACCCAGCCTTGACCAGCCCAAGAGATGCTTTTCCTAGAGGAGGCTGGAAGCACAAGATCCAGAAGCCAAGCTCTGGCTCCCCAAGCCATACCCTGCCCAGCCGGGAGGACGTGGGCCCTCACCCTCCAGAACCAAAGGTGGGAGAGATGGGGCCCCAGCTGCAGAGGCCACGAGGCTGAAGAGGCTGTGAGACCAGGGTCCTGATGAACTCACCTTGAGGTTCCAGCATGGTGAACACTCACCACCACCGGAAGCCCTGTGTACTCTGCAGGTTTAGAAGGGCCGCCTTGTCTCTGGTTCTTGGCCCTTTCTCTCTATCCATCTCCCAAGACCTGGGAGGTGCTAGGTTGGCGACAGAGAGGCGGCTTCTCTGTCTTCTCTGGGGCGGTGGATCAGTGCGTCTCAGCCAGGCTTGTTACCACAGTGTGTTGGGCCTAAGCCATTCACCGGGCCCTGTGTGCTCACGTGAAGTGAGACAGTTAGGATCGCGTGCTTCTCCTGGCTTGGCACATGCTGGGACACAGCAGCAGGGTCCTATCAAGGGCAGAGCATCTCTGGAATGTACCCAGCTTCAAGGTGTGGGTTTCTGAGGACTGAACTCAAGGACCTGCAAAGTTTCTTCCCCTTGGTGTCTGCAGCCATGGAGTGGACCTGTCTCTGCCCATGTCCCCTCCTCCTGGGCCAGCAAGTTTGTCTGGAGACATGATGACCTGTCCTCAGCACTGAGGTCAGGCCCTGCAGGGTGACTTACCAGGGCCACTTGTCCTCTGGAGGTTTGCTGCAGGGCAGGACATGAAGTCCTGCTTTGCCTGGTGTGGCCCTCACCCTGTGAAGGTCACAAATATAAAGAGACCTACAGGATCAGTGGACCTGAGCCTGCTTTCTCTCCCTGGGGACCTCAACTCAACAACACATCTCTGTTGGTGTGATGGTAAAGGAACCATCTTTGTGATTCTGGAAAATGGTCTGAGAAGGACTTTTTCACCTACTGCTCAAGTACCTGGCCAAACCTCAATACCAGCAAGGACTCAGCCAGTGTGGGATGTGTCTAGCCCTGATGTCATAGGCCTGCCCACCTGTGCCTGTCGGAGAGCATGCCAGAGAGCATGCCAGTAACCTGGGTGTTCCTGTCCACCTACATACATGGCCAAGGAGGGGTGGAGAAATTGGTTTTAAGGAATAGGCTTGCATGATTGTGGATTCTGCAAGTCTCAGATGCATGGAGTGGGCCGTGGGCCAGATAGGATGCTCAGGGGAGGCTGATGCTGCAGCCGGAGTCCATTGGCAGCCTGGAGGAGAAGCAGTCTTTTCTGTACTACAGCTCGACTCATTCTTCTGCTCTGGGGAGGTCCACAACATTGTCAGGGGCACTTTGCATTCCTCACGTCCACAGGGTTGATGTTAATCACGCCTGAGATGTGGCTTCACGGAAACAGCTAGGGTAACAATCGGCCAGACATGTGGGTTCTGCACCTCTCCAAGTTGACTCCTAAAATTAACCCTGAAGGTGACACCATCAGGGGGTGACCAGATCCCTACCGCGCACTCCTGAGGAGTGGCTGGTGCTCCTGAGTGCTGCTGTCCTGGACGGAAGCCATCAAACCCATGAGGCGTAGGGAGACCACGAGCCACGGGCTCTATGGGGATGGACAGCATGGGGACAGCAGGAGCAGAGCCCAGCCTCTCTGGAAAACAGGAGAATGGAGGACCCAGGAGGAATGTGTCAGGCCGAGTGTGTCACCCTTTCTCACAGCCTCCCTGTCTCTGTCAGTCCTGCGACACAGGAGGAGCAAGACACAGGGCCAGAGCCGAGTACTGGGCTCAGGAAGTCAATGCAGACACGCAGGTGAGAAGGCATCCGCCCCATCGGGGCACTGGAAAGCCGCGGGGAGGTTGACACTTTTCTCACATTGTACAGCACAGTGGTGTTTCTTGCTTACACAAGAAATGACATTACATAAAATTACATAAAAGCAATCATTTGGAATCTGGGAGTGGATGACATATACCAGACTCAGATAAAAGCTTAACCAAAATAGAAAAGCAATCTGGCACGGCTGACAATATTGTCACAAAAATATGACATCTTATGAAGGGGATTTCTCAGAATCCCATAACAGCATGTTTAGCAGCTCAGCGGAGTCATTTACATACTGTGGAGAAGTAAAAATCCACGAATCTGATTGTTGCTGCCTGGCATGACTTCCTGGGGCGGGCCTGCCGAGCAGTGAGGTCTGGTCTGTGCTTTCTGCCCATTTTTCCCACTGTGGGCCTCGCTCTCTCCCCTCCCTGTTGCCTTGATTTTCATTGCTCCTTCCCACCTCAAGCGTCTTTCCACCTGCAAGGGCCTCAGCTTGACAGCGAGTCTCCTGTTACTGCGCGAGAGTGGAGAATGTGGATCCACCTTCTCATCTGTTTCCTTCCTGGACCTTCTGTGCCCTCCAAATCTGGCATCATTATTATTGTTACTACTATTGTTATTTTCCAAGAGAATTGTTGGACTGGGTCATTCACCAAATTCTAGAAAAATAAAATAGTATAATAAAAGACCATAATTTTTCTTCCATTTGTATTTTTTATAAAGCACATACCTGTTTTAAACCAAAATCCTAACCCTGTATCCTGGGTTTGTGATACTCAGAGATGTGACATAGATAACAGCGCTGACACGGAAGGGGATTAAGTGACGGTGCACCCTGCTCGAGTCTCACAGTTCCTGTGATGCGGGACAATGTCAAAGGTGCACATCGGATTCCTGGGACAATCAGTAGAGAATTATAAAAGGAGGACTAGGGACATAGCTCCATGGCAGAGTGCTTGGCTAACATGCTGGCGTCCTGAATCATCCCCAGTAACAGAAAAAAAGGATGTATAGTAAAAAGCCCACATGAGTGACAATAAAATATCATCTTAAAAGATCTTATTAACCCAAAAGAAGGCCAAAAAGGAAGAAAAGGAAAACACACACATACAAATGGAACAATTAGAAAACAAAAGAAAAATGTAGACCAAAATCCAAACATACATGTAATTGCACTAAGTACAAGTGGATTGACCCCTGCTGCTAATGGGCAGGGACTGCCACACTGGGCTAAAAATAAGACTGAACCATATCCTGCTATGAGAGACAGCAGATCATCTCTCTTACAAAAGAGATGAACAGGTTGAAAGTAAAGGGATAGAAACAAATGTTCGGTCTAAATAACAGACACACAAAGGCAAGAGCAGCCGTGTGTGTCTGTAGGAAGGGCTCCAGGATGAGGACCGTTACCAGAGTTAAGGAGGGATGTCCAGAAGGAAGAGGCTTCAGACCCCTGGGGAAACTCCCAACCAGAGTGCAGTGGCTCTGGTCAGACACCCCTTTCATAAGAGAAGGAAATCTATGCAAGAGTCGCTGAGATACCGAGCAGCTCTGTGTGTGGAAGACACCAAACCTGCATGGGAAACCCATCCAGCCACGGGCTCCTGCCAGGGGTTCCCACCGGAGAGATTTGGGAGCACTTAAAGAGGAATCTTGGCCGGCTAAGATTGGAGGAGGACGGTGTGCTTCCCACTCCAGTCATGAGGCCTGCGAAGTTTGGTCACACCCTAGGACAATGACAGAGAGACTGGTGAATGCAGGCACAGTCCCACAAGAAGTGTCAGTGACTGGAGCCCGGCCACGGTAACGCAATGCCAGGCGGCGGGAACGGAGACCTCTCCTGTCTTCACGGTGCTTCTTGGTCCATGTGGGATGTAAAGAGATGCCACCTGACAGATGAAGGGACAGAAGCAGAGCCCACAGGAGGGTGCTGGGAGGACCGTGTTCACGGCCTCGCGCTCACTCCCGCCTTCCTCTCGAGGTCCATGGAGCTCCTGCTCCAGGCTCTGCGCCCCTGTCTGGGACATGAGGGACCACATAGGGCTTGGGGCCACTCTTGGGTGTCTCATTCTAGTTTGACCCATGATAACCTTCGCATCCATCGCTCAAGCATCTCCTGAAACTCGTGCTACGTACTCCTCAGTATGTTGGCGTGGGAAGGGCACTGGGAGCAGGAACGACCTGGTTCTGCCCTCAGGAAGCCTTTGGTCATGTGGAGGGGAGAAGAAGGGTGAGTGCCTCCTGATAAAGGCAACTGTGCAGCTGAGACCTGTGCTCCCCGGGCAGCGTCCAGTTCTCTGCTCAGTGTGAGCAGTCAAGGAGGGCATCACAGAGGAGGCCAGGAGGTCTTAGACTCCAAAGAGAAGTGGGGATTAACATGGTGGGTGGTCAGGAGTCCTTGTGAACAGGGCAGGAGAGGAGGGGAGCAGCAGACTCTGAGCTCTGTCCTCTCCAGCCACGCAGGCTGCAGGGCACTCGCAGTCTGCATCCCAGGGCAGCCACCCAGGGGCTGGGGCAGGGCGGAGTCCGTGGGTGGAAAACCGAGCACAGTGCAGCTGCTCCTCTACTCGGGTCCCAGGGCTGAACCCAGGTCCGTGGAGCTCCGTCCCAGCTGTCAGCTGCGCAGTTCAGGGCCAGGTGCAGGAGGCCTTCCCTTCCTTGCTGACGCTTGGTCGGGTTTGCTCTCAGTTCCCAGAGGCCGCACTCAGGGCTGCTGCTTCGCCTCCTAAAACAGGAGAGCGGCCTTGGTCCCGCCTCTGGAGACCCCCCAATCCTCTGTGAAGGAGCCCGCAGTGTGGGATCTTCCCAGGTCCTACCTGTGGGGGACAGCCTTGGGGTTCTGCCTGCAGGTCCAGCCTGCTACGTGGGCTCTGCTGGAAACTGCAGCCCTGTTTCCCCTCCAGGGCTCACCCCTGACATGGAGGGTGACGTGGGGGTCGCCCTGAGCCTGTGCCCTCGTCAACAGGCCCTTTGGAAGGATCCTGCAAAGGTCACCTTCAGCCAGTAGACCCTCTTCCTACAGATGGGTTTCCCCGCAGAGTTAGGAGGCAGGGGCTGTGCCTCAAGCTCTGTCGGGCTGTGGGCTTCCTAAAGCGGCAGCTCTTATAACAATCTTCTACAGTTAACAATTAGCTACTAACACAGAGCCCACCCTTTGGCTTGTAAAGAAACCATCTTAACTAAACCTAACAGGTTAAAAGAGCTTTCTTTCAACTTGTGTAAGTGGAGATAGTTTTTAAAACTGCAAGGCTGGGCCTGAATTGGAGAGCTTGGAAAGGTCTGGAAGGCTGGCTTCTCCTTATGCTGCAATCCAGCCCAGGCTTCCTGCAGACAGCCCGAGAATGCGCTGGCTATAAACCCAGCCGGCTCCGCACTTCCTCCAGAAGAGGCTTCTCTGCCACAGTCTTCCTGTGATTCTATTCAGTCAGGAAACTTCCAGGGCCACTCTTCCTTTGGCTCTGGATTTGAGAACAATGACAAGAGCGCTGACTGGCTCTTCCCCAGGGCATCGTCCTCTGGCCCACTTGCTGGCATTTTCTGTGCCATTGATTATTGATTGGGTGTTTATTTTCCCAACTTCTGTGCCTTGTACTAACCAAACAGCTCTGGACCTGGCAGGCGGAGGGTGGATACAGGGCAGAGCTGCTCACTTCTCTGTGGGTCGCGCATTTCTGGTGCACTTTGGTGTCTTTAGGACTTGATCCTGGAGGAGAGGAGAAGGAAAGGGAGTGAGGAATCAGAGGAGCGGAAGGAGGGGCTGCAGGAGCAGGACAAGCCTCCGGGAGGGACGTGGCTCTTGCAGTCCTATGAGAAACCACCCCAGCCAGCTCTCCTGACCAGCTTGGGGAGTCACTCCCTTCTCCTGGGGACTCCAGCTCCCAAGCTCTTTTGTGTAGCAAAAGGAGAAAGGTCTGGCAGCTTGCCTTCCCTGGACACAGGAGAATTGGAAACAAGTTCTCTCTTCCTCTAAGAGGATAAGGGACAAAAGGGAACAAAGTCATTAACTGCAAACCACCGAGTCGTGCCAAAACCATACATGACCGTGACTTTCAGTGACGCCTGCCACCTTACCCCGTCCCAACTTCTAAACAATGAGACAGCACAGGGACAAGGACAGAGGTGTTGCCTGGCCCTGGCCTTGGTGCCCCACAGAGCTATCTAGGGGGAACCCTCTTCTGGGCCAGCCTGTGGGTCTGTCCCTGGCCCCTGCTGAAAACCTCAGCTGCAGATCCTCCAGTCAAGGCTGCCCCTGCTTGGGCCCAGCTGCAGCCAGGCCCCAGGCAGCCTCTGGTTTTTCTCACCTGTACCTGGAGACTCCTAGCGCAGGTGGCCACCAAGTGCCCACAGACTCCCCGGCGGCTGAGCATGAGCAAACACAGGGTGTTTTTTTGCTTTCAGTGGACCAAGTTTACACAGCACCCAGGAGCGTGGAAGGGAGAGGAAGGGCCTCCCCTACGGCACATCCTCCACCTCAGAGGGGGACCACACTCCTGGTGGGAGAGAGCTGAGGATCTGGGCCCTCCCAGTCCTGCAGGAGAGAAGGCAGCCCTGGGGTTTGTGAAACCTAAGCCAAGTGCTGCAACCCGCTCCTCCCAGGGAGGGTGGGGGAGGAGGCAGCCCTGTGCCTGCAGGCAGGAGAATCCCCGGCACTCTCAAAATACACATCCATAAATAAAGTTCTCCTTGGCAGCCCGCTGGGCTGAAAATAAAATCCCCTGGGAATGACTTTTCAAGACAAGTGAAGGGACAGAATTTTAAAACAGAAGTCAAAACAAGCTGCTGAAGGAGGAGGGCAGAGGGCAAAGCAAGCGGTGCCTCCTGTTGAGGCTGACTGGTTCTGGGCTTAGCTTTGACTCCCCAACCTGCCCTGCATGCAGGAAGTCGGCTGGGAGGCGCCAGCTAGGAGCAAGAGGCCTGTGGGAAAGCCAGCTCAGTCCTGCAGGCCCTAGAGGGTATACTTCCCACATCATTCCCAAAGAGGGGAATTTCGATTCCCACCAGGGAAACTGTATGCATTTAAATAGACATTTCAATAGCAGGATGGCCGGACCATGTATTTTACATGCCTTACAACTGTAAATTTCCTCCATCACAGTAACAATTCCATCATGCCACAAAGAAACTGGGACTTAGGTGAGTGTAGTGACTTGCACCAAATCGCATGGATGGCAAATGGCAGAGCCAGGCTCAAGCCCAGGCCCAGGCTCCCAGTCCAGGGTCTTCACACCCTGCCACACCACCTCTCTGTGCCTTCTCTTATTCCCATGCAAACAAATTCATGCTCCCATTGCATAAGGTCGTCCTCTAGGTGTGATATGCTCAGCCAGGCTCCTCAGTCATTGCCTCAGGTTCAATCCCCCCAACTGACTGGCTCAAGATGATGGAGGAAAGGAGGGGATACCAGGCCCCCTGCTGGGCGGCCAAGGGGTGAGCAGGAAAGAGTACAGGATCCTGCCCCAGTGTTGTCGTGGGAAACAGGTCGAGAAGCAGCAAGCAGAACTTGGAGAGGAGACTCCAAACCTTATTTGACACCAGCAGGCCCAGAGGAGAACAAATTCCAGATTCTGAGTCCTGATCCACAGTTTCTGACAACATTTATGGGGTATTTGGCATCATCTTAGACCCATCCTGTCATTGGGGTTTTCTTCCTCTTTAAAAAAAAATCCCTAATCTACTGGACTGGAGGCCTGTGCAGGGAATTCAACATGAAGCATGCTCACAGAAACAGAGAGGAAGAAAGGGCTCTTTTCACAGGCATCTGTTAAATCTCCAGCCATGAGAACTTGGCCCAGGTGTTTACATATCAAGAGGGAGTGGTCAGACTCCTGGGCAGTTATTTACAATCCAAAAAGTAGGGACCCATGGTTAATTAGGCTTCCTGGAGAAAGGCCGAGAGAGGAGAGGGGCACTGACCCTTCCCCAGGCTTTGGTTTCTTACCATAATATTTTTATGATTCCATTTCACGACCAGGTCTGGTTTTGCCATCACACCAGGACTCACGGCTGGGGAGAGCGACCATTGACAGGTGGGCACCTAAACCCACTGGTTTAGAGAGCAAGAATTGTCCCCAGGAGCCCAAAGAGAGCAGGGCACAGGCCTGAGAGCCCATCTGAGAGGCTTGCACATCTCTGGCAGAGAGAAGGAGCCAGGGCCAGATCTGAGGAGAACGTTCCAGGGGACAAGCCTGCAGACCCAAGTGGGACACCAGGGGCTGCACAGATGCAGGCTCTGCTCCCCCACCTGCCCAGGCAGGCTGGCCCACCAGAGGCTGTCCCTGGGCTCTGCAGCCCTGCACCCAGGGCCAGCTTCTCAGGGCACCCGGCCTTGTCTCTGAACCCAATAGCATCATAAGAACAGATACCATTTATTGAGCTTGGGCCCTGGCTGGGGCCTTTCGGGGGTTTCCATGCCACTCTCACAGAGTAGGCATCTTGAGTGCCACGCTGCACACCAAGCCTGAGGAATGGATGACTTTCCCAGGGCTCCCAACGCCCTAAACTTTGAACTCAGCCCTGGTTCCCAGCTCCCTGTGACAGCCAAACTTTTAAAGCAACAGCCTCCACCAGGTGGAAGGTCTCCCTCAGAGCTTGTGTGTTGAGCAACCTTTCATGATAAGGAGAAGGATGATAAATTAGAAATATCAGAACAAAGGGAGAGAGCTCCAGGCAGGACTGCATCTGCTGTCTCACTTGGTGGGTCCCTGCCAGGTAGACCACCCTCCCCCAGCTGGCAGGTAAGGACGTCAGGCTCCTGGTGGAGCAAGTGGCAACATGGCCCAAGTCCCACCTGTCCTTGTGGACCAACTGCCAGATGCCCGTCTGTGAAGACCGCTGACTGTGCCTTGGCCTTTAGGCCACACACACAGAAGGAAAGATGAGCATGCAACTGCCCGCAGGTCTCAGGCTGGACCTCTCTGGAGGCCAAGGCCGAGGAAGCTCGCGTCACCGTGGGATGCAGAGATGCTGACCTGGAAGACCTGAGGAGCCCCGACGTTGACATTGACCCAACGCTTGAACCTGAAGTCACGTCCCTTCACCAAACTCTGATTTCTTCTTGGGTATAATTGACATCATAACGATATTAGGTCAGGTCACGCCATGAACAGGCACACGGACTGTGCGGTGAGAGTATATGATGATATCTGACCCCTCACAGATGATCGCAGAGGTCAGGAGGCGTCACGTGAAAACATATTCTGAGCTCTAAGCAAATGGAAGAGGCTGACCCTGAGGGTGACAGCCAACTGTTCCAGCCTGAGGATGGCAGCCAGCTATCCCAGCCCTGGGGGACTGCCCACGGCCTGCAAAGCTGAGGCCCTGTGGGGGTGGGACGAGAGCCCTGGACAGCAGCCACGCACAGAGCAGGGCCCCACGGGAAACCATGGACCCGGCTGGGAACCCCTTTCCTTCAGAAGCGGTGCATCTTGCTGGGCGAACTGTGGACGTTCAGGGTGGCTTTGAACAGGTCCACCCTCAGTCTAAACAGATGATGACGGTATGATCTTCTGCTGGGTTGGTTGCCTTTCTGTCTTCACGTGTCCTCCCCTTCCCATGCCCCCCGCCCACAGGGCCAATGCCAGGCAGGTAGTGCTGTTGGCAGAGACCGCTGTGCTTTAGCCTCTGGCTGCACTGGGAACCTGGGCGCTGCCAGGGCTGCAGGACTCTCACCTCTGTAAGCCCTACTGTATGGCTGCCCGCACCCAACATGGGCAGGTGGGCTGGGTGTGGGGTGGGCAAAGGAAGCATTCGTGCCAGTCTCCCGCCCCGCTGCTGCCGCCGCCGCCACCACTGCTGCCGCCGCTGTGTGGTGTCCATGATTTCCTTGGCTGCCAGCACCTTCCCCTCTCTCTGGCACCCAGGCTTTTCCTGCCGAGCAGAGCTAAGTGAGACAGGGGCAAAAGTTGGGCCTTGGGCTGGGGATGTGGCTCAAGCCATAACGCACTCACCTGGCATGCGCAGAGCACTGGGTTCAATCTTCAGCACCACATAAAAAATAAAATAAAGATGTTGTGTTTACCGAAAACTAAAAAAAAAAAAAAATTAAATTCTATCTCTCTCTCTCTTTAAAAAAAAAAAAGTCAGGCCTTCTGTCCTCAGGGTGCCACACTGTGTGGCCTGGGCTGAATGTCTGCTGCCGGCTCCTGAAGAGGTAGATCACCTGCAGCCTGCAACCAGGTCCCCTCAGTGCCTGCCCTGTGGGGATGGGTGGCAGGATGGAATGGGCACTTGCCCGGCCTCGAGTGGCCAGCGAAGGATTGGAAGGGGTTGGGAGTGGTTTTCCAGCCTCCCCGTCCCCTCTGTGGCCAGTGGGACGTCCTCTCCTCCAGGGTGCTGCAGACACTACAGTCTCCGGCTGGGAGGGGGCATGAGCCTCTGATGGGCCACCGGGCTCTGCAGTGTGGGCCAGATGGTCACTGCCCTCCTGGTGCCCACGTGCTGCTCTGACTCACTGGAGGCAAGTTCTTGTTTTCATTTATTATTATTTTGCTTGTAAGAGGATGCTGGCCACAGTCCTCCCCAGGCACCCCACCCTCCAGCCCTGCTTCCTCACACCTGGCTGCCTGGCCTGCAGGACAGAGTTTAACCAGCACCTGTGGTTCCAGGTGGTGGGCAGACTCCCATCCGGTCCTTGGATCTGGGGATTGCAGTAAAGTCACCTGGTCCTTCTTTTTTTCTGGAAGGTGGGATACCCAGGAGTGAACCCGGGGAGGGGCTCAACCACCGAGTCACATCCCCAGCCCTTTTTGTTTTTTATTTAGAGACAGGGTTTCGCTAAGTGCTGAGGCTGGCCTTAAACTTGTGATCCTCCTGCCTCAGCCTCCCAAGCTGCTGGAATGACAGGTGTGGCCATGGCGCCTGGCTTGGTCCTGCCTTGACTGCTTTCCAGCGCCTGCTCAGGAAGCCCAAGGCTGGGAGGTGTGTGGGTGGGGGTCTCCTCATCCGTCCACAGGGTCTTTCAGAGTCCAAAGCCTCGTTGTGCACATAGGGACAGTTCTGCTAGCAGCTGCTCTGCTCGGCTTCAGGACATTGTGACCAGCTGCCAGGGCGGGGCTGCCTGTCCCGGGGCTGCCCAGGGGAAACCTTCTGTGAAAGAGTTGAGGTCACCCGATCTTTTTCTCTGCTATCATTTTTCCTCATTAATGAGACAGCCACATTATCCTTTTAGCTAAATGAAATAGAGTATCAATGTGCTTCATTGATCATGAATTAGGCGTCCCTGAGGGACTGGGCAGAGGGGCGGCAGCAGCACTCCCGAGTCCTTAGACTTCAGGGGAAGCCAGAGAATTAAACTATTTTACATGTATTTGTTTAAGTATTTTTTTAATTATTTTTAAATTTCAGAAAAAAGTCAGAAAACTACCCCTTTCAGAAAACTACTCTGGGGGCACATTTAGCCTCGTGGTTAATTATAAAACTTGAAGACACTGCTGTCTGGGTAGTGGTGGGGGCGTCCTTTTTTTTTATTGGTTGTTCAAACCTTACAAAGCTCTTGACATATCATATTTCATGCATTAGCTTCAAGTGGGTTATGAACTCCCATTTTTACCCCAAGTACAGATTGCAGAATCACATCGGTTACACATCCACATTTTTACATAATGCCATACTAGTGACTGTTGTATTCTGCTATCTTTCCTATCCTCTACTATCCCCCCTCCCCTCCCCTCCCATCTTCTCTTTCTATCCCATCTACTGTAATTCATTTCTCTCCTTGTTTATTTTCCTTGATCGCAGCTTGGGAGAATTATCAGCCTCATGGTGACTCTGCTTCCTAAGTTACACTGAAGGACAGTGACAGGATCTGCCTCAGGGGCTTCCATGAAGGCCAGACGGGAAGCTTTAAGGGCTGGCTGTTAGGTGCTAAAGTCACAGAGGGTCACCAGGAGGAGCTGTGAAAAGCCCTCTGACTGGTGTCTGGAAGGACTTTTCAGCACACTGCTGCGGGAGATGGCCACAAGACTCCTGGCGCTCACTGTCCCCAAAGTGCCAGGCTGAGGACGAGGCAAGAGGACAGGAGGGGAGCTGAGGCCACGAACTCTAAGGGCCTTTCCATTTCAGCAGAAGACAAGGAGACCAGGGCCAGGGCTGCCAGGGCCGCCAGGGCCAGGGCCAGGGCCAGGGCCAGAGTCGTAGGGGGCATGACATTGGCCAGGTCAGGATCCCAGGGCAGAGCACCTGGGGCTTAAAACCAGCCCCTGCTGGGTAAAGCCTCTCAGTGGTGTTTGTCTGAATTCCACAGAGAAGAAAGCCCCACCTAGGAAGGGGTCGCCAGGAGAGCGCAGAAAGGAGGCGGACCTGAGACTGCCCTTCTGTAGCCCAAGGCAGAGAACTCTGAATGGGGTGAGCCAGCACAGCAGCACTCTCCCCTGTCAGTCAGGGTTCTGACACTGTGACCGCAAACGCCTGAGGCAATCGCCTTGTAAAGAGAAAAGGTTCACCTTGGCTCACAGCTCTGAAGGTCTCAACCCAAGACTGGTCAACCCTTCTGCTTTGGGTCTGCAGTGGGCAGAGCATCATGGCAGGAGAACATGGTGGAGCAGAACATTTCACCTCATGCCAGAGGCAAAGGAGAGAGAGAGGAAGAGACCAGGGTCCCATGTGACTTCTAGGGCATGTCACCAGTGATCTCTCATTAGCCCCCACCTCTTAAAGTCCCCACCACTGCTGACAGCCCCTGCTGGGGACCGAGCCTCTAACACCTGACCTTGGGGACATTCCAGACCCTCTGAGAGAGGGTACCGAGTCTCCTTGGCACTGAGCAAAGCAGGGGTCAGGAAAAGAATGTTCCCAAGCTGGCTGTGATGGTTTCCACCTGTAATCCCAAGTTCCTGGGAGGCTGAGGCAGGAGGATTGCAAGTTTGAGGCCAGCCTGGGCAATTAAGCAAGACCCTATCTCAAAATGAAAGCTAAAAAGGGCTGGGATATGGCTCAGTGTTAAAGGGGCTCTGGATCAATACCCAGCAGGGCAAAAAACAAAGCAAAACAACAACAACAACAACAAAAAAAAAAACAATAAATCCACTGCAATGTAGTGTTAAAAATCCTCTCTCTCGTGTATTTGCAGTCCCAAGTCATTATAATTGTGGTCTTCAAACCTGCAAGCCACGAGTTTAGTTTAGAATTATTTTGGATGGCGAAGCCATGTGCAAACCCCTCCTGAAGAAAGCATCATCCTTCTAATGCCCCAAGGAATCCCAATGCCATTTCCACTGACTGAGCAACTTACAAGAGCAGTCACCAGGCAACACAAGTGGAAACCAGCAGAAGCAAAGCATGAAGGCTTCAGCATTTGAGTTACATCAAACTATATGAACTACACCCAATCACACGGCCCAGTGAAAGACAAGCCTCATGACCTGCAGAGAGTAGAAAAAAGTGTCTAAATGCTCATCAGGTCTGCAAAGTAGAAGTCCAAGGAAATTTTCTAATTCGGATTTAGACTGTAATTATTGTAGAAACAACACATTAAAACTAGATAAAGGGACAGATGGTATACTGAAGAAACTGAAGACATTACCTGGAATCCAGCATAGAGAATACGAAAGGTTTGAGAGATGAGAACCTGAGCAATGGAGGAGAGAGCAAGAAGGTCACATCAGAGTCCCAGAAGAGGGGGAGAAAGAAAATGGGGAAACCACATGTTTGCATAAATAATGCCCAAGGATTTTGGAGAATTGATTAATGACACCGCAGATTTAAGTAGCCCAACACCTTCCTTGTGTGGCAGATAAAAAGAGATACAGTTTACAATCACTTTGGTGAAATTTCAGGATCCCAATATACAGAGGATCTGAAAAGCAACCCAAAAAAGAATCCCACTGTGCTCAAAGGAGGGCCAGACTGACACCCCACGTATCCATGACCCCTTCACCATTCCAATGAGTGACAGAAGAGTTGGAATCCTATTATAAAGGTACTGAAAGAGAATACCAACCATGTTGCAATTCTAAGCAGTAAGTGTGTTGTTAAAAGGCTATGGCAAAATAAAACATAGAGAGGGACAGCTGTCCACCCATACATGGTAACTGAAGAAAATTCTAGAAGGTCCAGAAAGGAGGTCCAAAATATAAGAACGGAAGGTAAGCAATGTGAACGGTGGGTGCGGGGCCAGCATAGGGGACCCAGGGGAGAGCAGGGGAAGAGGGAGTCATGGGCGCCTGTGGGGTTCCTGGAAAGAAGGGTGGTGGGTAGTCGCATGGATCACAGGAGACGGCTGTGAACCACTAAGAACCCCTAACAGACAGCAAACTGAGAGCAGGTCACCCTCTGAGTCAGCCCTGCTGTGACCAGCCAGTGACCTCTGTACCCGCAGTGAGGTGGGCTGTGGAAGTGGGCCTCCTAGGGTCTGGGGTTGGTGGGGAACCAGACTCCAGTCCTGGGGCATCCCTCCTCCCCAGGCACAGCCTCCTGGGGGCCCAGGGCTCCTCCCACTGCCTCTCTCTCTGCAGGGGTCAGCGCCACTGGTGGACAGCACATCTTTGCTGTTGGCATTGGGAGCTGGTGAGGTCCCAGGCTAGTTCTCTCTGGCTGTCACTGGCTGCTGATCATACTCTCTTGGCCCCCTGAATGGCCCCTGGAAGCCAGTCAACAAGGACAAGCTCTTATATGCCCTATGCACTGACTACAAGACATGGAGAACTAATAGTTCAAGTTGTGTCTAGTTTCTTTCTTTATTTCTTATTTAGTTGTTGATGGACCTTTATTTTAGTTATTTGTATGTGATGCTGAGAATTGAACCCAGTGCCTCACACATGCAGCTTTGCTCAGTGTCAAGGAGACTTGGTGCCCTCTCTGGGAGAGTCTGGAATGTCCCCAAGGACATTCCTACCATTGAGCCCCAGTCCCAGCCCCAGCCCTGTGTCTAGTTTTAAATACGTGCACACTTGACTTTAGCTCCTACTACGTGCCAGGACTGAGCTGGTCCTACCTGGTCTGTTGTTTGTGCATTAATTCAACCAGCTTTCACTGAACACCTACTATGCACCAGGCTCTGTGTAGGCCCTGGGGATAGAGTAGTGAACAACACCAACTGACCAAGCCCTGCCCTCGAGGCACTTCTGTGTGAGCTAGGGGACAGTACACTAAAGGGGACATGGTGCCTCAGTGGCACTGAACCACAGAGGAACAGGGTGAGGGTGGAGGGGAAGCCTCTCTGCAGGAAGATAATTTGAGGAAAGCAGCTGAGCTGAGACTGAAGGTGGTAAAGGGAAAGTCTCCCAGTTAATGGGGAAAGAGTGGACGCGGAGAGGCCACGTAGGTGGGCCCTGCTCGCCCTCTGTGGTGGAGACCAGGGGCTGATGTGTCTGGACCAGAGGGGCAGGAGGTGGGGTGGGGGGTAGAGCCAAGGGGCTGCAGGGGCAGCTGGGGAGGCCAAGCAGGCCTTCAGGGACGTGGGCCCTCACCTGCTGTTGGGGAGCCCTGGGGGGATGTCGGCCCTTGCACACTGTTGGGAAGCTGTGCCGCGGCCCAGGAGGGCCCTTGAAGCTCCTGTGCAGGAGCAGATCTGGGGGCGCTGGGGAGCGGGAGCCTGTCAGAAGGCAGCTGCCACCTCTCGTGTCCCACATTGATTTTCTGCAGAGGGCAATGGTGAGAGTGTGGGGCATCCTGGGCACAGAGCTGGCCCAGACAGCATAGAGGGCAAGGTCTGATGTCCCACGAGATGGTAGCAGGATATCAATGTCTGCAGCTGCTTCCCACCTAGCTGTGAGTGAGCTGGCTTCCCCTGAGCCTTAAGGAGCCAGAGCATCTGGAATCAAGGACACAGGCGTTGGGTCTGGCAGGGGGCCTCGGGTTCCAGGTGCAATGCTTGAGGGCAAAGTGACCATAGCACATCCTTATCACCTTGCCTCAGTCTCCTGTTCTGTAAAATGGATGCTTCCAGGGTACATGCACCCAGAGTACCCGGGGGCAATGGAGCGTGTGGAGTAGCAGGCAGCTGTGGTCTCTGGGAGTCAGCTGGAAGGCAGGTGATGTGCCCTTTTACAGGCTTTTGTAAGTGCACTGACTCTGACAGTGCTCGCTATGAGGGCTGATGGGATCCACCCTGCAGAGGGGGCTCAGAAGCCACCCTGGCACCTAATTCGGTGTTGGGCCCCACCTGGTACAGTCAGGTTCCACTGAACAGCTGGACAGGGCCAATCATGTGGGTGGGAAGCCTGAACCTGGGCACAGAGCTGGCCCAGACAGCATGGAGGGCAAGGGCTGATGTCCCCGTGTGGGCTGCCACTCTTCTGTAAAGAGAGGCTGGTGTTCCCAGCAGAGGAGTGTCACTCGAGCACCCTGCTTCACGCCTGACCCATCCTATGAGGTTTTGGTGGATGGTGCCACAGGCCTTAGAACTTAGGACATCCTTGCTAGGTCGTGTTTACACCATGGAGAAGCTGAAAACAACAGCTATGTGCACGTCTTCCAGGTTACCCTTGGACTTGGGCTTCTGGACGGTGCCAGGTGCAGACATCTCTTTCCTGTCATTTCCCAGGCCCTCGTCATGCTGATGAGACAGCAAAGAGCTGTCCTCAGGAAGGTTGCTCCAGAGCTTTATCAATTGGGTAAGTTCTTCCTGCCTTGCTGCCTCTTTCTTTTTTTGCTGAGAGTTGGACACATCTTCTGCCCTGGTGCAGTCTTTCCATGCTCTGTCGGGAGCTAGCAGGGAACAGTTTGAAGTGCACACTTGGTAACGTCCTTGTTCCCACTAAGACTCCAGAAGGGATGCTGGGAGTCTGAGGGCACCCTGCCCCAGGCCCGCGGTATCTTGCCCTTGGGGCCTCTGGCTGCTGCTCTGTGAGCAGGACTAAAATTCTACCTTCCCAGTGTCCTTCCAGCTCACAGGAGTTCAAATATGCACTTAAACATTACCCTCCATGAGGCGGAGTGGCAGAGCAACAGGGGTGGGTTGGCAAAGCTGGGCTGGAATTGGGACCTGCCACTTTCTAAGAGAGTCTAGACGTCCCGCTGACCCAGCTTCCTCCACAAGACCTGTGGCTGAGGCTGAGGGGACTCGGTGAAGCATGAGCAGGGCCTGGCGCACCTTGGCCACTACCAGGTGCAAGTGGTCAGCACTGACGCATGGCTGGACCTGTGCAGGTGCCCGTTGGCAGTGCTGTAGTGGTGGTGCCCCTGTGGTGTGGGGACGAGAGACGCTGAGCCCCGGGAGCAGAGCAGATCTTCTCCACTGTGAGTTCCTGAACTTCCTAGTGACATGGAACACTGTGGCTATTCTGGGGACAGTTCCCATGCACAGGCCAAGGGGGGTAAACTTTTTCCATAATAGCTGCATGACAGGAGAGGGGCAGGGACAGTCACGGGTCCACTAACAACAGGCCATACTCTGGGCCTGAGGTTCCCTCAGCCCCAACAAAGGGAGGGCTTCCCCTCACACGAGTGGGCGAAGACCAGGAGGGGCCTAGGCAGGACTCTGTGCACCAGAGCACCACCTGTTGCCCGTGGGGCCAGAGCACAGGCCAGGCATGTGGAGTCGGGTCCCTACAGGGCCACAGGCTGGGTCTGGATGCAGGTGCTGGGCATGCAGGCTCCTTGCCTTTCTCACTGTGCCCATCAGGGGAGCAGCCGGAGGGCAGTTGAAGGCCCTGATTAAACATCCAAAGCAAAAATCATGGGCCAGAGTGGGCCACGGAAGGCAGTTGCAGAGATGCTGGTGCAGGGCGAAGGGCTGTGAGGCCCTGGGAGCAGTGGATGTGGTCCAGCCATTACAGCTGCCCATGCATCTCCTCGAGGTCCACTCATAGGAGGTCATGTGAGCCCCGACCATGGGGCCAGTGGGTGGCTCTGAGCATAGAGACAAGTGTGACCCTGATGAAGACAGAGCATCTGTCTCTGGCAATCCCAGGAGGCTGAGCGCGTGGCCACAACACATTGCCCGGCCCAGCCTGCAGTGGGAGCTGTCAGGGTCTTCCCCAGGTCAAGAAGGCTGCCCCACTCTGGCCTAAGATGCAGCCATCACAGTGCCTGCCTGTCCCCAGGTTGGGGCAGCTGGAGAGGAAGCCAAGTACAGACATGAGCCACCTCACCAGCCCCACAGGCCACAAGGGTGGCGGCTGGTTCTAGGCACCTGTGTGTAGTTACCTACCAGAGCCTGTCTTAGACGGTCACAGATACCTCGCAGAAGGCACGTCAAGACCAACACGACGAAACGGGCTGGAGAAATGACTGCCTGGAAACCTATGTGAATCCTGCCCCAAATGTATGTGAGATTTTTCCAAGTGCAGCCCCTACCCAGCAACCCTTCGATGCCCACAGGGCAAGGGAGTGTGTCTGGGGTCATGGGGGAGAGGGCTTTGCCAAAGTCCAGAAGGGGGCCTGAAGTGAGCGCACCCTTTCTGCCATTTAGGGAAACCAAGTCAATCTTTCTGTTGATCCTGGCAGTCACACCCTTGGGTCCAAACTGGGTCCCCACTCTGCAAAGCATCCCTTCATGCTGGACACACATTGCAGCAGGCAGAGTGGGTGCCTGTCATGTCGTGTGCTCAAGGCACTGATGGACACCCCTGAGAACCAACAGCATGCTGACACGGGTTATTTTGGGCTTAATGTTTCAGTAGGACACAGTGATTTTTGGACCAGATTCTCACCTGGGAGAGAGACTGGGGAGCAGATGCCTCTCCCTTGTCCTCTCTCCTTCCAGAGGCTCTCACCCTCCTTTCTGCCCACAGCACTGTGGCAACGCCTCCACAGAAATCCTTGTTGATCTCACTCCCCACAAGCAGTGTCTGTGTTAAAATCGTCCTTTCTCTTCCCCACACCACGGAAGCTCTGCAGCCACAGAAGCCTGGCAAGGTGAGCTCCTCAAAGCATGAGGGGCTGGAGTGCTGGAGCCCCAGGACCCGCCCCTGCCCCTGGGTAGTTATGCCTGCTGGTTCCTCGGCAGTGTCTGGCACAGAGAGGGTTCCCAGCAATCACTAGGGACAGAGCAGACACACCAACCCAGCAGGACACATTGACCAAAACTGTTCTTGTGGTGGCCACTAATCCTGGTGAGTCCGCAGTGGCCACCAAGCCTGGTGAGTCCGCGCTCCCCCGAAGCACACACACAGATTTGCGTCACGCTCTGGACCGACTAGCAGTATCCAGGGTGATGTCCAGGAATTTGCATTTTTACTCACTCCCACACAGGGTTCCTGGGCTGGCAGGGCCTGGACTGGCCCTCAGCCACCACCAGGCTAAGTTCTAACAATGTTGCTGTTTACTTTCCCTGTCCCACTATAAATGACAGATGCATACAGGTGATTAGGTGGCACATGGGTTCCCAGACCCCCCAGCCGCTCTGTACTGTCTGAGGACCTTACTACACAGGGTCTGCTGGGAGGCACTCAGCCCTGGGAGGGAACAGGCTGGACCAGGCTGGCAGGGGCACCTGCTGACCAGCTGGTTTCAAGTCAAACTTCAGGGCCCAGGGAGGCCAAGTTCTTCACCTGGTGCTCATCCAGAGCAAGGTCCAGAGTCTGTGTAGACATAAAGACTTCTTTTGTTTGTTTAAGTGGCTTTATTTTTTCATACTTTTTATTTTTATTTTTGGTACTCGTGATTTAAGCCAGAGGCACTCTACCAGAGACTTTTATTCTTTATTTTGAGACAGGGCCTTTATTCCCAGACCTTTTTATTTTTTATTTTGAGACAGCAACTTGCTAAGTAAGTTGCTGAGGCTGGCCTTCAACCTATGTCCCTCCTGCCCCAGCCTCCCGAGTGGCTGGGATCACAGGTGTGTGCCACCATGCCTGGCTGCACATTTGTCTTTGATGCACGATAACAAATAACAGTGGGATCCAGGTTACATATTCATACGTGCACACTCTGTGACAATATAAGGAGGCCAGTACAAGTCCCCAGGGTTTCCCTTTTCCTTCCCCCTCTCTCCCCTGGTCCCTTTCCTCTGCTCTACGATCTCCCTTCAGTTTCATGAAGACATTTTGTAGCTAGCGGCTGCCCCAGAGGCCAGGTCACCCACTGAACAAGGCACTAGCCGGGAGGGAACAGCTCCTACCCTTCCCAAAGTTGCGCAGTGTGAAGCCACAGGAATGCCTAGGGCAGCTCCCGGGCAGCAATGGGAACCCTGGCGGCCTGGCAAGCCCCACTTGCAGGAAGGAGAAGGCAGAAGGCTGTGATGCGCGGGGTCTCCCCGCTGAGCCCTCTGTGACGGACCACAGCACGGTGTAAATTCAGGACCCAGATCCTAGCATTGCTTTTACCACCAAACAAAAAGAAAAGCCTGGTGCTGGGTCCTCACTCTCCCTGGAACCGTTTCTTTGTCAGGGTTCCTTTTACACCTTATTCACATGATCGTGGTGCAACACCATGTCTCCGCCAGCCCAGAGCAGTGGACAGATTCTGCTCCCCTTTCTCCACCCGCCCCAGCTTATCCCCAGCCCCTGAATGCAACTCGCCCCTCAGGCCTCAGCTGGGCTCCATTTTCCATCTTTAAACCACTTTCCCGAGGGGCCTCCTTTCATTTCCTTGCACAGAGGGGAAGCAGGGTAATCCTTGGAGAGTGGCTGGGGTAGAGGCGGCAGGAAGGGCCCGCTTCGGTGGCCTCTCATCTTCCTCCCATCCTCTTTTCTGCAGGAGGGCACTTGTAAAGCAGGTCATGAATAAAGGATGCAGAGCCAAAGGCTGCGTGCTGTTATTAGCATGCCCGGGTCAGAAACCGCCTCCCTGGGCACCAGACGGCCCCTGCGCTCTCTGCCGTCCAGGTGCCGCAGCACGGGCCCCACGGTGTCTGCTTGGCATTCTCCCTGCGTCTGGCTGTCCCCACATCATCTCTGATGGTCGCTGCTTGCTGGCTCCTGAGCTCTAGGGTCTGAGCCTCGGAAGGCCGGCCTTTGTCTTGGCTTCCTCTTTTCTTTTCCTCTGTTCTCATTATTTTCCTTCGGGAGGTTTCCATCTGGCCTGGTGGAGCCGAGCGCCTTTCTTCTTCCCCCTCAGAAAATATTTAATGGTGCTAATTCCTGAGACTCTCTGCGTGGTTCTTGCTGGGCCATTTCATGTGTTTGAGCTCTGTTTTCCTTTCTTTGCCGTCTCTCCCTCCAGGTCTGAAGATTCCCATCTTCCTCTCCATGTTGGCGTCCACTCACGTGACTGTGAGTCAGGGCTCTTTTCTGCAATAGAAAGCATGCCTCTTCCAGGCCTGGGAGATGCCCCACCCTGGGCACATGGAAAACACTTGCAATTTGATCTAAAGGATGCCTCCCAGGCCAGCACCTGACTCCAGGATTTAGAAGAACAGATTCCAATGCTAGCTACACGTCCAATGAGCTGTTACCTAGTGCAGATACACAAGGCTCTGCAGGCCTCGGTTCCTGCTGTGGAGGCTGATGCTCCGTCGTGAAGCAGTGTGATCTTGTTCTCAGTAAATGTCTGAGATTAGACGACTACTGCAGGGCAGGTGGAGAAGTGCTCATTGAGGCAACCAGGCAGTGCTTGGGACAGGTGGCAGGCTGGTTGTAAGGTAAGGAAGAGGCAAGAGAAAGGAGGAAGTCCTGGGGGGCAGGGAGAGAAAGAGAGAGTAAGAGAGGGAGGGGCAGGCTGTAGGTGGATCAGCTAGGGGCTGCAATGTATCAAAATCATCAAGTTTTCTTGTGTTGGGTTTTTCTTGTGTTAGGTTAGGAGGCAGAACTCACGTTCAGGGACCTTGGCCTCTTGAGCCCACTCTTTGTGTGGCTGCCTGGCTGGGGGAAGCTATGCACCTATGCTGGGTTTAACCAGTGCTGCACTGTGTACCTGGGTCATTTTGCTCTTTCTGGCCTAGTTTCAGTGGTGGAAGGTCCTATGAGGTCAGCTGACCCTCAGAGCAGCTGTGGGAGCAGGCAGGACCCTGGGAACACAGTGTGTGCCCGCCAGCCAAGAAGAGAGACTCAGAGAGGCTACACACCCTCCAGAGTGCCCCATGAGGTGGGAAGGAGAAGCAGGATCTCCCAGCCAGCACCGAGCTGTGCGGAGCAAACCACTGCCCAACACACAGAGCAAACCACTCTCCCAGCACATCCACTTCAGGCCCACTCCCTGGTGACATCCCCTCTTCTCTCCACGGAGCACTGTTGCAGCTCCTTCCTGCCCTGGCCCTGAGAAGAGTCACCCTCTAGATACAGCAGGTCCACCCTGCCACCCTCGTTGGGTCTGTTCCGGGCAGGGCTGGCAGAGCAGTCACCCAGAGCCTGCCCCTCCTCACTGCAGCTCACAAGTTGGGGCTCCCTTCCTGGCCTGGTCTTGCCCTGACCTCTTCTCTCTCCTCCTCTCTCGCCTGCTCCACAGAGAAGAGGGTTCACAAGAAAAAGCCCCTCCCATTCCACAGCTCCTGCCGGCCTCTCCTGGGTCCACCCAAGGAGCTTGGAACCCAGATGAAAGCTTCCCATGGCCTCCCTTTCTTGGGAGGCTCCGTGGACCTTGTTGTGGATGCTGGCATACCAAGGCTCTTGTTCTATCAAAACTACTCAGGTCAGCATTTACAGACTCTTGATTTGTAATAATGCGAAGCAGAAGCAGCTCGATATCCACTTGCAGGAGAAGGATGGTGAACCGTGGCTCGGTGATAGGAGGTTCCAAAGGAACGTGGAGGAAGGAACTTGCCAGGACCACATGAGGATATGGTGCAGTGTGGAGGCCCGGAGGAGGAGGAGCGGCCAGGAGGAGTGGCGGAGGTGCTCACAGGACACCCAGTGACAGCTAACCGACCTGTGCTGTGGAAACCAGAGGGATATCTCCGGGGGCGATGGACATGCTCTGCATCTCTTCTGGAGCTCTGGCCTTTTGGAGTTCTGACAGCCTAGCAGTTGTCAGAACTCACCCTTCTGGACACTTGAGATTGTGCATAAACCTTATTAAGCTTCAGTGTGAATACTGACAGTCTTCCTTCCAAGGGTGTCTGGCCTAACATTGTTCAAACATCACAGGCGTCTCTTCAGCCAGGCCTGTCACCCTGAGCTGTACTGAGCTGGCTTGAGCTGAGCCGGGTGCCCTTTCTTCAGCTCCAATTAGGACCACTTGCCTGTGCAAGTGCAGGGACAGCAGCAGGTGTACAAATGTCTGCAGGACAGGCGGGCACCACTGTGCAGGGGCTCTGCCAAGACATCTTCCCATCACAAGCAGCCAGGAGCCCGTGCCCCCTGGGGAAATGGCTTTCCCACGGTGCCAACCCAGCTTCCTCAGCCACCTGCTGGCCTCTCACTGGGTATAGGGACAAGGATCCCGGCACAATTACACCTGTCACTCAGCCTCTGTGGCCAGGGACAGCCTGCGGGGTGTGCCCCATTGGAGGGGCGGCCCTGGGAAGCACAGCTGGAGCTGGCAGTGATCATTCTCCCTTCCCAAGAGGTGTCTGGGATCTAGGTGTGAGGAGAGCCTCCAAGGCTGTGACCAGGGGCCCCTCCATGTGTTGTTTCACACCGTAAACCAAAGACAGCAACCATCAGCACCGATAGCCGCTCCTAAGCCCAGCTAGCTTGAGTTAGGGGACAAAAGCTATTCTGTGCACAGCGACGGGGCTCAGGACCACTTCCCCGGAGTGTGTGCCTGCTTTGGTATGCTGAATGCCTTAAGGTGGAGGACTTCGAGGAACAGCCAGGGCTGGCAGGACCTGACCCTCCCCTGAAGCAGGTCACAAAACCCAGGAAGGGTTTCCTGGTTCTTCCCCTGTAACAGGGCGGAAGACAGTCTGTGAGGGTGTCCTCGTCCCTGGGAGAAAGGAGCACCCTTGGCATAGAGGACAATGAGAAGGCAAGACAGGGAGGAGGTGAGCCAGGTCCTCGATAGGTCGGCTCACGACACGGCTCTCTGCACTTTGCTTCTCTCCACAATGGTCTGCTTGTTATGGTGTGGAGGTGAGGTGTCCCCAAAAGCTCACGTGAGAGACAGTGCACAAAGGTGCAGAGGAAAGGGGTCAGGTTGTGAGAGCCTCAACCCAATTAGTGATTCCACCCCTGATGGGATTAACTGAGTGCCATTTGAAGGGGTGGGTGTGGCTGGAGGAGGTGGCACGGGGGTCTGGCTATGGGGTGGACATTTTGTGTTTGGAAAGTGGAGTCTGGGCTTCCTGATCACCATGATGTGAGCCGCTTCCCTTGGCGGCCCTCTCCCAGCATGATGTCCCGCCTCACCTTGAGCCCTAGGGAATGGAGCCGGTCTTCTGTAGACCAAGGCCTCTGAAACCACGGGCCCTCGAATAAACTCTTCCTCCTCTGATGGTGCTGGTCAGGCGTTTAGTCCGAGCAGTGAGAAAGCTGACCAGAACACTGCTGTCTTCACACCTGCCGTAAAACCCAGCTTAGCTCATGGGGGTTCTTCACTTCTTTATGCTCCTGTCACATAAAAGTTATGTAAGTAGACTGTATGCTTTTCTCTGGGGGATTTTCCTTGTCTACAGCAGGACTGGTCAGAAGGAAGGAGCATTCAACGTTGTGAACACCTGTCCACGGCCCAAAGTATAGAAATGCAAGAAATTCCATGTGCAAAAGCATCCGGACACTCTCCCTAAGATCCCCACACATCCTGGAGGAGAACGCATCTGCTCTACGTGCCCCACAGACGTCAGGTGGGTGAAGGCACCTGGCGACTGATAGGGGCTGGTCTGCACAGCACTGCAGCGGCTGAAAAGCCACAAGGAGCCATGTGGTCACTAGAGTTCATGGTGTTGTGAGAACAGCCGGGTCACACCATGCAGCTTGCTTATTTGTGCCACTTCCTTAGCTGCTCTTGTTCCCTCCTGTCCTTGGCCCCTCTCCCAGCATGCCTTGAGGACTCCAAAGCTTTGCCTAGTGCCGAGAAGCTCAACCCTCTAGGGCCAACGTCTAGGGAGATAGCTCGTCAACTCGTTCAGAGCTGACCACTGGCTGTTACAGGCTCACTGTCCCCTCTTCCAGGAGAGTGGGCCAGGTCGCAGGAGACAAGCTCCATCACAGGATGGGACAGCTGCCCCTGCAGACCCGGCTGTTCTCACGCCGTGGCCGGGCCTCAGATCCGTATTGCAGAAGGAGCAGGACACTCACCAAGCGCTGCCAGCAATGGCCGCCTTGCTCCGAGAATGGCTGTGAGGCCCCAGAGGGCCGTTCCAAAGGGACACCTGCACAGGGCTCACATGTGACAGCAGGGGGCCATGTGCTGACCTCAGTAGCACAAGGCATCAGTGGGACCACAATAAACTGACCCGAGTCACTGGGGAGATCCCCAGGTGACAGGGAGCCTGGCAGTCCCTTTGCTGAGGTGACCTTTGCCTTCCCTGATGTCGCTGTTGAAGGCGAACTTCTTCTGCTACCCAGGCTTGGCACCTGCATCTGCCCCAGATTTCTTGTGGGCTGCCATAACTAAGCACCAGCTTGAAACAGGAAATGTGTTCTCTCAGGTCTGGAGGCTGGAAGTCTGAGCCCTAGCCTTCTCTCCAGCCTCCGGGGAGGACGCTTCCCCATCTGCTTGGCTTCTGGGAATTGCCAAGGTCCTTGGTGTCCCTGGGAAACCCCTCCTCCATCGCCACAAGGCCTTCTTGCTTGTTCCCATCTCCAATCACTCTTTCCTGTGAGGGCACCAGCAGCTGTATTTACAACCCTGATTGGTGGATTCCTCCTGCCTGTTGATATCTGCAAAGACCCTCTTCCCCACCAAGGTCACCACCTGAGCTCTGGGTGGCATGCACTTTGGAGATGCCATCTTCCTAAGGAGTGGGTATCTGACAGCTCAGGTGTATCTGCTGCAACATCAAAAGCACATCAGCAGATGAGTGGATAGAGAAAATCTGACATATATATTCCATGGAATATTACTCAGCCATAAAGAAGAATGAAATTACGGCATTTGTCAGTCAATGAATGGAAGTGGAGAATATCATGCTAAGTAAAATAAGCCAGTCCCCCAAAACCAAAGGTCAAATGTTCTCTCTGAGATATGGATGCTAACCCATAACAAGGGAGGGTGGGAAGAGGAAGAATAGAAATTCAGTGGATTAGGCAAAGGGGAATGAAGGGAAGGGAGGGAGAATGAGAATAGGAAAGATGGTGGAATGAACAGAAGTTGGACAGAACTTTGTTGGACAGAACTTTCCTGTACTCATATATGAATGCACGACCAGTGTAACTCCACATCGTCTTCAACCACAAGACTGGGATCCAAGTTGGAATGGGTTGCATCCCTTGTAGGTACACCCCACGGTCCTGTAGCTAAACACAAGCAGGAAAGTGCATCTGGAAGGGTCTGGAGTCCTCACATCAGTGAGGAGCTCTATCCTAGGGTTGGTTTTCCTAAAGAGCCTCCAGAGCTTGAGCCCGCTGATGGGCACCCAGCCAGGCTGCCTCCTTAGGGCTCAGCTTTGGTTTGAATTATTAGCTCCCAGCACATCTTTTTTTTTTTTTTTTTTAAAGAGAGAGTGAGAGAGGGAGGGAGAGAGAGAGATAATTTTAATATTTTATTTTTTAGTTATCGGTGGACACAACATCTTTGTTTGTATGTGGTGCTGAGGATCGAACCCGGGTCGCAAGCATGCCAGGCGAGCGTGCTACCGCTTGAGCCACATCCCCAGCCCAAGCACATCTTAATCAGCAATACTGGAAGGAGGTTATCAGCCTCAATATTAGAGTCACGTTTTATCAGAGGTTCCAAAGCAGTGGTGGAGGGCCACAGACCAACTCCTTCTCCAGCAAAGCCCCTGGGTCCCTTGTTCACACTTGGTCTTCATGTGCAGGCAGAACGTTTGTTACTGGCCAATTACTGCAGTGGTCTTGTTCTATGCAACTCGAGCTCCGAGCAGGTTATGGTAGAAAGCCTTGGGGCGAGGGGAGTGCTCGTGGAGAAGCACGTGCTGAACGTCCTTCCTCGGGTGCGAGAATAACACCCCTGTTTAAAGTTACAACAGGGGATCTGCCCCAGCATCTGAGGCCCCCAGTGGCCCCCGGCCCCCTTCCTGTCCTCCACAGGTGGCTGTGCTTTTCCTACCCTCTGCTCTGGTTCTCACTGTGAGACAGTGAAGAGATGCCAGGGAGAGCCCTCGCCCCTGCACCCAGGCCCCTCACCTCTCCTGGGAAACCCCTGAGTGGACCCAGACCTGCTGCTGGGTGGCCCTCATTGGAACTCCTCTTCCCAACACACACTTACAACTTAAAAGACATGTAGCACCTACAGGCACAGGGAGAGGGAGTCTTGTAGCCCAGCCTTGGGGCCCCTGTCCACGTGGTAGAGGAGGAAGGAAACCACAGGTCTACGTGGGCCAGACCCACACTCCTCCCACAGGCCAGGTCCAGTGCCTGGCCAAACAGCCAAGGCAGGGAACAGGGCGTCCAGGCCAAGGGGAGTCAGGAGGGCTGACCGCCCAGGGCTACAGCCTGGCAGCAAGCACCACCATGGGGCTGGGCATAGTCTCCTTCCTGTTGTGGGAGGCTGGAACCCGTCCCCACCCTAGGTCATCCGCAGGAGCCCCCACTCCAAGTAGGGAAGGGGAGGCCACCTGAGAGGGGCCGGCAGCAGGAGGAGGCAGCAAGCACGAGGGCCAACTTAGGACTGAGACGCACTCTCACCCCCGCCAGGAAACAAGGGAGGAGATAGCCACGGAGCAGGAGGACAGTCCAGGAGAAGCAATGGGCACCAGGGAACGCAGCTGTGGAGACGAAGCCCCAGCAGATATGCTGAACATCCATCCAGCTGGGTGGAGTGCGAATGGAAGGTCAGACTGAAGGTCAAACTGAAGGAACTTTCCAGAAGGATTACAAATAAAACGTGAAGGGGGCAAAGGATGAGGAGGACAATTCCAATGTCCCGATATTTATTCAGTGAGAAGATGAGAGGCTCCTCGAGGAGAGTGTGAAAAGTAACACACGGGAATTTCCTGGAAGAAAAGGAGAACTTAGTCCTCACACAGAAAAGAGGTCTCACACAGTTACAGGCAGATGAAGTTTTAAAAACCTGCACCAGACACACTTTCTTAAAAGCTCAGGACCTACAAGGAAAAGAAGAAGCCCCTGAGAGCGGCTGAACCCCACCCCGCGCACACACACAGGGCCTCCTAGGATCTCCTACAATGTGCACTTAAAAGGCAGCCGATTCGTGGGTTGCAGGTTGCTTTCTCAGGGCAACATTGTGAAATTCCATCTCAGTTTCTGGGTCTCAGGGTGGGGGTGGGGGGCAGCAGCAAAAATTTCCTGACTCGGCATCTCTGTCCTAACTCCTGTCCGGCGCCCGAGACCCTCAGGGACCTGTCTCAGGAAGCCACTCCTGCAGCAGCCAGCCCACACCTTCGATGACGCCACTGACACCCAGGCCTGCCCTCGCAACCCTGGCACCTCTCTGAGTGTCACCTCCCACACAACTGCAGTGGAATGCGTTCCCCACATGTCCCCCCAGCATATGGACCATCCCCATTGAAGCCCCAGCAGCACCCCCTGGAGGACAGCTGGGGGGGTCACTCCCTCAGGAGCCAGGAATCCAGCCTCCTTCCAGCATGAGGGCCTTCGGTTCCTCCTGCTCCTCCCCTGGGTCCAGTGCCTTCGACTATAGTCCCTCTGGCTGGGCAGCCTGCAGAGTGCTTGCCTGACAGATGGAGGGACCCACTCGCTCCCAGAGAGCTCCTTCAGTGGGTAGGAAGAGGGCACTGGGGCAAATCGGACTCAAGCCCGGAAGGCACAGGTGACTCTGGGCCCACCCTTCCTCTACTGGGCGCTCCATGGTGCTGGTGGTGCTGGTTACCGAAGCAGTGAGCGAGCTTGGAGCGGTGCCAGAGAGCAGGAAGCCCGGGGCAAACCCAAGAGCATGTTCCTACAAGCCCAGGAGAGTGCCCGGAGAAGGAAAAGCAATACTGGAGCAGGGCGGGGTGCTCCCCATCTCCAGAGATCACCGTCCCACTGCCACAGGAGGAGCCAGGGGAGGGACAGTCCCTGCAGAGCCAGCTCAGCTGGGCACGGCTCTCACAGGGCTTGGTCATCTTCAGCTTCCACCAGCAGCGGGCGCAGCAAGGGGCTGTGGGGGCGCAGGAGTCTGGGCAGGAGAGTCCCTCAAGGGGCTGGCCCAGGAGAAGCTTGGGAGGCCACCCCCACCTGGGCGGAGAGAGAGCCCTGAATATGTGCAGAAAGACACGCCTGTGGGGATCCGGACCTGTAGGCACCGGAAGAGGGCATTCATCAGTCAGTGCGAAGGTGCTCGGAGCTGGGAATGGCCCAGCTGTGCCCAGCAGGACCAACAGCAGGAGTTAGAATGGGCAGAATCCCCAGGAGAGCTGAGGGGAGGAGGGCCACAGGACAACGCCAGGCTGGCAGGCCCCTGAGAGCAGTCTCCCTCTACTAGGGGTGGGATCAAGAGGCCAAGGCTGGGGTGGGAGCTCCAGGACACCTGACAGGGGTTGTCCAGCAGCCTGGCTTCCAGGACACTGGTGGCTGGGCCAGCACCTGCAGGATGGAGAACCAGGGAGTCAATGCTAAAGCCACAGGCAGGCAGCACCCGCTCTCTTGTCCCCCAGCCATAGAAGCCCCTCAAAAGAGCCGCCTGGAGCCCAGCTGCTGGGGTCCTAAGGCCTTCACAGGGGCTTCCCAGGCTTGTAATCCAGAGAGAAGTGCACAGGAGAGGAAGCCTGTCACCAGCCACCCCCCCCCCATGACATGCCATGGGCTGGGGCTGGGTTTGGATGAGGATATAAGACAAGGAATAGCATTAGGAGAACGGCCAGCACCTCCCATGCTGGATGAGGGGACAGGATTTCTCACTACTGATGGAACAGCTTTCCCCACCTCTACACCCTGTGGGCTGCTGTGGAAAATAAGACAGTATTTACTTCCCAGGATTATTCTGAAGAATTTTTCAGGTAGAATAAGGGAAAGAGTCTTTGTGCATTGCAAGCTGTTATAAATGACGGTGATTTTGTGGGGGTCCTCTTTTCCTCTTTTGAGTCTGAAATGAATCCTGTTGGACAGATTCTCCATTGGACCTGCTCATAGAATGCTGAAGTAGGTAGCAGTGAGCGTTTGGTGACCACTGGTGGTGACATGAATCAGATCCTCCAGCTGCCGCCACCCACAGAGATGTGGCTAGCTCAGCAGTCCCTCTGACCTACAGCCCCACCTGCTCCTTCCTCTGAGAGCTGGTGTGGCCAGCAGCCATGACTGGGGCCAGGTACCAGGTGTCCGCCCATGGTACCAGTGGAGGGCCTGCCCTGGGCCTCCCGGGGGGGGGGGGGGCTGACTGCCACCTCTGCAGCCCTGAGTGTGACAGCTCCACCCTCAGGCCCTGAACAGGCTGCCTCGCCTCCCTTAGCAGAGCCACTTCCAGGTGTTGGACTGGTCCCAGCAGGGGTTGGACTGCTCCCCAAGTTCCTGAGGACACAAGCTCTTAATTAACATGATGGATCACCACCTCCTCTCTAGGAAAGCTGACCTTGGGATTGGTCATTAGTCCTTTTGGGGGAGGGGGGGCTGGGGACTGAACCCAGGGCCTCACATGTGCTGGGCATCCCCAGCCCCGGGATTCGTATTTAACCGGACTGTTATATATTAGAAGGAGAGGAGGAAAGGAGGAAGGAAGGGAGGAGGAGAAGAGAAGGGGGAGGGGGGGAGAGGGAGGAGGGAGGGAAGGAGGAAGGGAGGGGGGAGAGGGAGGAGGGAGGGAAGGAGGAAGGGAGGGGGGAGAGGGAGGGGGAGGGAAGGAGGAAGGAGGGAAGAGGGAGGGAGGAGGGGAGAGGGAAGAGGGAGGGAATGGGGAGGGAAAGAGGAAGGAAGGGAGGTGGGGGGAGGAAAGGGAGTGGGGAAGGAAGAAGCAGGGGGGCTGGGGTTTCCCTGCAGGGTTGGTTTTCCAGGGCCTCACATGTGCTGGGCAAGCACTCTACCACTGAGTTAAACCCCGGGATTTGTATTTAACAGGACTCATATATTAGAAAGGAAAGGAGGGAAGGAGTAAGAGAAGGAAGGGGGGAGGAGGGGGGAGAGAAGGGGGAAAGGGAAGGGGAGGAGAGGGAAGGAGGGAGGAGGGAAGGAGGAAGAGAGGGGAAGGGAGGGGGGAAGGGAGAAAGGAAGGGGGGGGGAAGAAATTGGAAAAAAGCTTCATGCAAATTTGGTGTTTGTAATTTAAAGAAAATCAGCCCAGCAGGGCAAAACTAGAGCAGGGGACTGGGCAGCCTGGGACAGAATTCAGCACAGAAGCTCTGCACCTTGACTCAAAACCACAGCATTTCCATCAGCCAGAGATGTTTCCTCTCATTGTCCCCAGAAAAACCAGAGTCCACCAGAGGAACTCTGGTTCCCCCACTACACCGGTACGAACAAGCGCAGCAACCTCAGAGAGGCACCGCAGAGCAAGGCCCCACATCCCCTGAAGCCCCAGGGCTGGGGCCCAGGCACAGCCTCCAGCATGAACCACCCGGTCCACCTCAGCTTCTTTGAAGAAGACCCCTTTGGGTTCTTAGCCAACAGTGCAGGATGCCCAGAGTCTGTCCTGTGGGAGAGACTCAGGGAGGCAGCGGCACTTTGGGGGTCTCTGGGAATCCCTGCTCAGCCCTGAGCTCAGAGCTGGGATTCTGATCACCGTGAAGACCATGGCTTGGCCCCTGCTAGCTCCCCAGTGGGCACTGCGCCCTTCCATCGCACTGCAGAACACACACAGGCAGTTAGTTCCTCCTGCTGAAAGCTGCCCTGTCCTCCTCTTCAGGAAGCTGGTGCTGGCCTGGTGCAGCCAGGGCTGTGCAATGTGACAGAGCGGCCCTCCTACAAGAAGGCAGCACTAAGGCCAGTGGGAGGCTGGTCCTGCCTGCTCCTCCCCGCTCTGACCCCAGCCTCCACCACAGTCTGCCATAGGCACCCACCAGCTTTGCTTCCCTGAGCCCTCACCTGTAAAGTGGGAAAGTCACAGAGTGTCACGTGGGCTAGTTAAGCAGGATAATGTTCAGAAAATATCCTGAACAGTGAAGCTACACACAGTTATGATGATTAAACGGCTGCAGAGAAAGAGCAAATGTCACCCAAATAGATGTTGCACTGGCTGTGAAACTTACCACCAGCTCATTAAACTTTCCCTTTAACGATGGCACTGAACTTTAAGAATTTCAAAGCTAATCCCGTGGTGGTTTTGAGGTGAGTTTGCTGTGTGGACAATAGGTGCTGGCCCCGCCTCACTGTCTGGTAGAGTGTTCAGGATGTCCTTGGTGTCACAGAGGCTCAGCAGTGGCAGCAGCTGTGGTTTGAAGGAAGGTAGAGGCTGAGGTTTGGGAGGGGCTCTGGGCTCCCCTGCTTGGCTCTATTCTGACACTCAGGCCTCTGCTACTCAATTCCCAGGCCCACGGCCCCATAACTGGGTCTCCCAAGATGCCCAGCTCCGGGCATCCTGCCATAGTGTCCTGGGCCTATTCCCGGTGGCCGTGAGGTCAGTGCCTGGTGTGACAGCAGTGCGTCACCTCCCTGAACCACGCTCTTTGGAGACCCTTCTCCCACTTCCTTGCACCCTCCTCTCCATGAGAAGCAGGGAGGCAGGCCTCAGTTGGAGGCCGAGGGCAGGTGATGAGGGAGAACCACTGCCCTTTCCCACGCCGCCTGCCCATCAAGTCCTGGCTACTCCAGGGTGAACCCTCAGGCAGCAGAGGCCCCTAGGGACCAGATGGGCAGAGGGGAGCTCAGTGGAGAACGAAACCCGTGAAAGCAGGCTGAGCAGCAAAGGGCCCTATTCACAAATCCTGGGGTGTCCAGAGATTCCGGCTGGGGGTTCTCACAGGCTCTCTGGAGCCCAGTGGCCCTGACATCCTGACCTCTCTCTGCCTTGCTCTACCCCCATGTCAGCAAATGCCATCCTCTCAGGGATGCTTCGTCTCTTACGGGGGTCCCATGAGCCAAGTGTAAGTCACCCTGGGGGCCAAGGAGGCTGGGAGAGATTTTGTTTTTGGTCACATCTCCAGCTGCCACCTGGAGAAGCCCCTGCCTTGTGTCCAGAGGAAGCTGGGACCCAGCGGGCCTCTCTCCCTAATGCGTCCTTTCTCCCTTTCTTCTTCACATGCTCCCTGGACAGTTCACCTGTGGCTTCACTGTGTGCAGTTGTGGATTTCAGAGGCTTCCTCTCCTTTTATCATTCAAAGTCCCAATCAGACAGGGCTTCATCTCATAGTCTCTCTCCTCAGCTTGAAGTGGCAAATGTTCTCAGCATTAATCTCTACATTGTGTTAAAAATATAAATATCAAACTATTATTAAAAATAAGCACAATGTCTCTCATTCTAAAGTCAATACATATTTTAAAAAGCATTTCTACATTTAAAATATTTTCAACTTTTCTTCACCATCTTAAACATCTGTTAAGTTGTCTCTCTGTAGACATTTGCTAAATAACATGGTTTATTTTGGACAACTGATTATAGGACACCTTCCAGACAGCTAAGAAGTGACATTCTTAATCACATCTTCTTTCTGAGTTTAAAGAACCAAGTGATTTCCTTATCTTGACATGATTTATCATTTGAGCAGGAGCCAGGGTCCTGGGAGGATATTATCTCTGGCCCTTCACCCGAAGGGTTCTTATCAAGCTAGCAGAGTTTGTGATCACAACCAGGCACCAGGAGGACAAATGGCACAGGGAATGCTCTCTGCAGGGTTTGTTTTCCAAGTGATAGTATCTGCAGACCCATTCCCCTAGAACTCACAGACAGGTGATTTCCCATGAGCTGCAGACATGGGTGAGCCATGTGGTGACACGGTTTTCTCTTCCCACTGGCTATCAGCTTAGGCTCCTCTTCTATTTCTTTCTGAACACTGGCTGGGTTTTTTTTTTTTTTCCCTCTGTAGCTCAAAGATTTCGTTGTTAAAGCTCTCGCCCTCATGACTGATGGTTTTAATCAGAAGCTTGAAAACTATGAGCTCACCAATCTCCATCTCTGTTGTTCTTCCCTGCTCCCTTGGGCTCTGGTGTCCAGTGGTCCAGCAAGAGGCATGTCCAGCCCTTCCCCACCCAGCAGCCGACCCTGCTTCCTGCTTTACTTCCAGGCCCACTGTCCTGTTTGCCCAGGCTGAGGGTTTCCTAGGATGTGGGGTCAGTGCTGGGACAGGCCCAGGAGAGCCAGGAAGGTTGCTCACTCTAAAATGTCACCCACAACCCCGGGACACAGGCTAAGTCACCAAGCCAGGCACAGAAGGGGCATGGGGAACAGGGTCTCACAGTGAACCCTAGGAAAGTGAGCACACAGAAGCAAAGAATGGTGTCCCTGAATAGGGTCCTGGGGGTCCCCAAAGGACACAGACCTCAACTCAGCCTGTGAGTGTCCTTGATGTCCTCACAGAAAGGACTTAGAAGATGGGTCAGAGTGAGCACAGATTGGCTCATTGAGGACAAGAAGCGGACACCTATCTTGAGTGTCAGTGGAGTTGGGTGCTGGGAGGAGCGCAGAGCTGCCCCTCAGCTGGGCACACTGACGCACAGGAGGTCTGCAGAGCAGGGAGACTGGCTCAGCGTGCTATTGGCCCTCCTGTGCTGAAAACTGGCACGTTGGCCACGACCAGGGCCACAGACCATTACTGACCTGTTGACCATGGCCAGGAGGAGTCATTTCCTGACCCACTGACCACAACCAGGATGGGGTCATTTCCTGGCCTGGTTTCCACTACCAGGAGGGTAACCAATTCCCTGAGTTAAATTCTTTCTTTTTAAACTCTGTGGACTTGGTCTTCTGGTGGACACTGGCTGTCACCCTTGGTCTCCTGGGAATGTGCACAAGGGCTCCTTGGTATGGTGGCCCATCCACATGGCTGATGCCTGGCCAGGGTCACCATGTCTCTGCGGGGTGTGGTATAGAGGAGGTGGAGGTAAGCCACCTGGGAGTCAAAGCCCTCATAGCCCACAGCGTGCATGTGCTCGCTGCTTGGATGGGAGATGAGAAAGATTCTTATGAAACAAGTTATGACAACCGTGGGCACCGGATTCAGTGCCAGGAAGCCTGGCAGACCTGCATTGCCCAATGCTCTCCTCTGCTGGGGTTGCTGCCTGTCCCTGTCCCTGTCACTCTAGGATGGCACAGAGACATGCACGGCCACGGCTGAATCTCTGGGAGGCCGCAGGGCACATGCTGGCTCTGCTCCGGCTGCAAGGAGGACAGTGGCCAGGCCCCACCTGCAACCCACAAGCTGCTTCTCAAAGTGCAGTTCTTTCCAAGAGAGGATGGCTCACGCCCCAATGCCCAGGCACCTGGCCCGAGGATGGCTGTTTTCTGGCCGTCTTGCAGTGAGGTCAAAGCCGAGGTCACTTATAGCTACTTGGTGACACTCACTCATTCAGCAAAAGTTGTTGGGCACCTGATTCAGTCTGGAAGTTACTCGACGTCTGGAATGCAGTCCTTCCCCATGGAAGCTCTGTGCACACATCCCCCAGGAAGGGCTCTGCTGCAGGCCTGTGCAGTGTCCAGGAACATGCAGCAGGACATGGTCCCCTGCAAGTGGAACCACTGGAAAATGAACTTGATGTGATTCCATAATGTGGATTTTTTACTTCTTTGCCAAAAATCTCAGGCAGAAATTTAATTTTAATGTCATTCTAAGTTAAAGAATTTTCTAAAAAATATTTTTTTGTTAGAGATGGACACTGTTAGGTGCAGGACAGGCTGAACTATGCTGTCTGCAGGACAGGCCGAACAAAAGTTAGCTGCAGGGTGACCTGGCCACTCAAACCCTCTGTCTGGTCCTTTATCACCTGTTTGCATCAAATCTGAACACTCAACCCCACTCAAGGCTGAACACTCGACCCCTACTGGTCTGGTGCAACAGAAACCCACATCTGACCCCTGCCCCATCTGCCTGAAGGCAGAAGATGACACTACTGTATGATCTAATCATCGTATGCCAACAAGGCAGCTTGCAGACCCAGAGACCCCATTAGATTTGGACTATAAAAATTCCCTCCTGCAGGCCCCTCTCTCTTGCTCTTGCTCTTTCTGTCTCCCTCTCTTGCTTTCGCTCTCCCTTGCTCTCTCTTTCTCCCTCCTCCTCCTCCTCCTCCTCCTCCTCCTCCTCCTCCTCCTCCTCCTCCTCCTCCTCCTTCTTCTCTCTCTCTCTCTCTCTCTCTCTCTCTCTCTCTCTCTCTCTCTCCTTTTTTGCACTGCTGCAATAAAGATCTCTTGGTGGCTCCGAGTGTTGTGGTCACTTTCCTTTCAGACACAATACCTTTATTTTATTTATTTATTTTTATATAGTACTGAGGATCGAACCCAGGGCCTCACGCATGCCAGGCAAGCACGCTGTCACTGAGCCACAGCCCCAGCCCCTTAAAGAACTTTTATTAAGTTTTTAAGTAAGGTACAAAAATCATTTAGAAAAGTACTCCATGAATATTTCTCTCTTTGAAGAATTATTTTCTTGCTCCGAAATACATTTTCCCCTCCCTCACCTATATCATTAGTTTCTTTCTATTCCTAACCTGGTGGTCACCTGAAACTATTTTGAGATAAAACATCTATGTACATCTTCTTTGTCAAATTTCATAAAAATAATCTTTAATTCCATTTTAACAAATTTTTGAAGATTTCTTTGGGCCGATTAAAGGATAACTTATTGACAAGTTTCTATTCTGCTTTACTTTTGAACTTTAAATTGAACTGCATTAAGATATAAATAAATCTATTAATAGGATGTCATATTTTTCTACTCTCAAACATGTTCCAGGGGTTTCAAAAATACATACATGATCAATTTTGAAGAGCACATTGTCAATAACTAAGAAAAGAGCTATACAGTGGTTGTATACCCCTGAGTTCAGTCCCCAGTAACAAAATAAATAAATAAGTAAAAAGCTATAGGCTCATTTGTTCTTTCTTAGTATTTAGAGGTTCCAAGTTGGAAAATGCAGATATCTGACTTATTCATACCTAACACAATGTGTCCTGAAGATCTTTACCTCAACATCGAAGGCGATAATCTGTGCATTTGGGAGTTCACATTTCTATTCCCTCATGAGCATGTGACTTGGGCATTTCTGTGGCTATTTCTCTTTGTTGGTGATCTTCAGTCAGGTGCTCTCCCACGCTCAGGTGGCTGAGGACCAGGACTGGGGAGGACACCGGCATCCTGGGAGGCAGGAGCAGAAGCAGCTGGGTTCTACCTCTTGGCTGCCCGATGCACTCCCAGCTTCCGAGAGGGAAAGCCACCAGAGCCCGAGGGCATAGGCAGACTGTGCCCTGTCCTTACTCCCTCCAAACTAGCCCCGGTCACAGCCTCTCCCCCAGGCCTGGGTCTTCTGCACCTTTCCCACAGCTGGGTGATGCTAAGCCTTGGAGGCCAAGTGGTCCCACACTGAAGGACAGAGACCGGGCCACTTCCAGGGAGAATGTCACACCTGCCAGGTGTGTGTCCTCCCAGCAGCCACTGTGTATCCTCAGTTCTGACATGGCCTCAGAGGCACCAGGGCACAATCACATCCGACACAGCAGGGCAGCAAGGTCACTGGGTCTGTTGGCTTCGTGAGGGACTTTGCTGAGTGAAACCCTCCTCAGGACTGCATCTGAGCTGCCACCTGCAGCTTTTGCCTGAGGGGTCACAGGGGCAATAGAGACTCCTGTCCCTTCCCTTCTAACTCAGCAAGGAGGGAGCACCGTGGGTGAGCCAGCCCCTGCTGAGTAATGTCCACTCTGTGCAGCGTATTTGCATCTGAGGATAAACCAAGGAAACTCTGATCTGCTGTGCTCTGCGGGTTTTATGCTCTGCCTCTACAGCGTGTTTTAGCTAAAAAGTAGTAACTCCTCATCAGGATGCTGCACAAGGGCCTTCAGGTGCCATGGAGACCACCCCTGATGAGCCGCAGTCTTTCACTTCCCCCAGAGGGACCACCTCATCTGACGTTGTAACAGCAGTCAACATTTGGACAGAAAAGGAAATGTGCGTTCACATCCACGCTGACGAGTGTAGGTGTTGCTTTAACTCAACACCTGAGACTGGGAACATTGCACAGGACGGGACACACTTGGCTCCTGGTTCTGGAGACTGGGCAGCCAAACAGCACAGTGCCAGCGTCCACCCTGCCTCGGGTGCAGGCCTCAGGCTATGCCATAGCAGGCAGAGGGCCTCACGTGTGGACACAGAGCAAGCAGAGCAAGGGCTGGCTCTATAACAAAGCTGCTGGGAAGACCCACTGACCATCAACCTGTGACCATCAGAGCCCTTGTGACCTGGTAACCTCCCAAGGCTCACCTGTTGTAATGGGGACCCAGAAGTGAACTCCGGGGCCACAGGGTAGTGTATATTAGAAATAGACTGTCCCTAATAGAGCACACACCCAGGCGCAAGTCTCCAGGAGAACTCCGCTGGCCCTGGTCTCCCCCGTCCAGGGAGGTGGCACCAAATGCCTCCCCAAGTGCTCAGCCGAATGTTAAGGCTGGCTCTGCGCCCAGGAACCCACAGATGTAGGCTCCCTATGACTTAAAATGGAAAGGAATTCAGATGATCTGGGTCTCTCCTGCTTCTAATCTGCGGGCATCCAGCAGTGGAAGCCTGGACAGGGCAGCTGCAGCCAGCAGCAGAGTGCTCGTGTCCTGTGTAGGCAGCTCCGCACAGGACGAGATGGGGGCAGGCAGAGGCGGAGGGATGGAGGCCCCACCAAGAGAGGGCAACCTCGTGGATTAGAGCTGTCCTTCCAGGGGGACCACTGCAACATGGGTGGGCTCCTTGTCTCGCAGATTCAAAGAATAAGACTCATGGCCAGCAGAAGGGGAAAGCAAAGCCCGGCTCCCACCACTGGGAGGGGGCTGAGAGGGTTGCTTGAGGATGACCATTGTCCAGGTAAACACTGTGAGTCTGTAGGTTTAAGGAGTCAGCCTGACCCCATCCTGAGTAAGGCACGAGGCATTCCCGAGGCCTCCGAGCAGGCTTTAGTTCAATCAAAACACCCATCAGGCGTTTTCCTTCTTTGGAGAAGCCTTGGACTTCAGGTCACAGATGTCCTGTTTTAAAAATAACCTTTTTGCAAGTTTCTCAGCAAAATCCTGCAGCTGCTGTGTGTGTTCTGCTGCCAGGAAGTTCCCCAGGGCCCATTTCCCTCTCTGTCCAGCCTTATCTCTTCCTCCTGACCTCAGCATCTTGGTCTTTGACTGGTCAAGAGAGCAAAAATTAGATTTGCTAACACAGTTCACAAAAGCCACCCCCAAAAGCCTAGGACACTGTGATGATTAAATCCGAAGTGCGGAACTTCCGGTTGCAGCTAGGACAGACCTCCCTTCTCTCTCAAGGTGCTTTCGTCTATCAAACCTTGAACTTGAAACAAGCTAATTTAAAATCTTAACCAATAAGATAAATGGGACTCTGTGCATGGATTCTGTGTGGACACGACCCCCCAGGCACAGCCTGGGTCTGGCATCCCGAGGCTAGTGGAGCCCACAAGGTCAGGCAGGATGTGATGGATCCACTCCACAGACCACCTTTCCCAAACAGGAGAGGCCATGCTGGAGTGCCAGGGTCAGCTGGTGCTCACTCTATTGGAGCCTTGCCAGCCCCAATTCATGCCATCTCTCCTGTCCATTGCTGCCCACAGTGCTTCCGGACACTCACGTTCATGTGGCATTTATCAGATGTTCCACCGTTGACTGTCTTTTCCTTTGGGTGTCCTCTTTCCCGCCCAAGCAGCAAATGTCCCAAGGGCCAGCAGAACAGCTGCAGGGTGCTGTCAGGGTGCTGTCCTACCATTTGCTTGAGGTCACTGACTCATCATGAGGCCCCTAAGAAGCTCCTGTGCCTGTGTCAGTCTCCATATTATAGATGAGAGAACTAAAGCAGAGAGGGCAAGGAGATCATCCAAGGGCATGCAGCTAGCCAGTCCAGGTGCCACTGAGCTGGCAAAGATGAACTCAGATCAGCCACCCCTGAAGAGAGCAACGCAAAGCCCTGCTGCGTGTAGACGTTAGCAGCACGATGTTACTGCCTCAGCGTCAGATGTTTCGCTATCGTTCAGGCACTCGAGGAGCCTTTCTTAGTGTGTTTTCTCAGGGAACCTCAGTGGGGGACTCGATGGTTGTCTAGAACGCCAAATTCTGCTAGAACCTGCAGTTCCCTTGGTGCAGGAGGTGGTCAGCCAGTGGGTGGAGCTGGGGAAGCCAGTGTCTCCAGAGGACTGGACAGAGGCCCTTTCTGAGTCCAGCCACTCCTCAGTGGCATTGTGAGGCCAAGGCTGGTTCAATCCCGTGTCTGCATTGCTACTCACAGACGTCCAGCTAATTTAGCAAACACCTGTGGAGCACACGCTGAGAGCAGCCACTGACCAGGCCAAGGCTCTGCGGGAGTGCCCAAGTGGTCCTGTCCTCCAGGGGCTTGTCCTTCGGTTGGGAGAAACACATATTGGATAAGTAAATGGCGGGCAAGAAAGATCATCTGAGAATGTCGGGCATGACGTGACCAGGGCACATTGTTTCAGTTGCTGGTGGAGAGCAGGGAGGGAAGGGGCGCCAGGGAAAATCTCCCTGAGAGATGACGTTGAGCAGAGCCTGAAGAAACAGAGCCAGCAACCCTAGACCATAAGGAAGAGGTCCATAGCAGATGGAACTGAAAGGGTGGAGGCTTGAGGCCGGGAGAGTCCAGTTTCTCAGCAGAAAAAGATCACCAAGGCCGAGGCAGTGAAGGAGGGGGGCGGCCAGCGCTCAGAGAGTCCACGCTCTGAGGGGGAGACAGGAGATATACTTGAAGAAGGCCTGTGTTCAGGTTCAGTCTGAGCCATCTCCTGTCACACCCTAAGGGCTTAGCTCTGCTATTTAGGGGACAGCCATACCAAGAGGTCAGCATGTCCTAGGGACAGTAACAACACCAGCTTTGGCATCAAAAAATGCCCCTCAGGTGGGGGCGCAGCTCAGGGGCAGAGTGCTCGCCTAGCAAAGCCCTGGGTTCCATTCCCAGAACAACAATGAAACCCCCCAATGCCTCTCCCGTTGCTGGCTGGTTACGTCTGCACACGCCAGCGCACCATCACCGGGAGCTTCAGTGCCAGGACGGGCTCTCCGAAGCCTTCCTTTCTTTTCTCTTTACTTGCACTTTACACTACACGTCATGCTCCCGCTCCCCATCACTTTGATCATTGTGAACTTTCTTTTTTTTTAATTATCTCTTTAGAATTATATTTATTTATTTATTTATTTTATTTTAAGGTCATCTTTTTTTTTAATTTATTGTTGGTCGTTCAAAACATTACAAAGTTCTTAATATATCATATTTCACAATTTGATTCAAGTGGGTTATGAACTCCCATTTTTTACCCCGTATACGGATTGCTGTATCACATCAGTTACACTTCCATTGATTTACATATTGCCATTCTAGTGACTGATGTATTCTGCTGTCTATCCTATTCTTTACTATCCCCCTTCCCCTCCCCTCCCCTCCCCTCCCCTCCCCTTTTCTCTCTCTACCCCCTCTACTGTAAATCATTTCTTCACTTGTATTATTTTTCTCTTACCCCTCCTTTCCTCTTATATGTAATTGTGTATGACCTTGAGGCTCACCTTCCAATTCCATGCGATTTCCCTTCTCTCTCCCTTTCCCTCCCACCTATCATCCCTGTTTAATGTTAATCTTCTTCTCAAGCTCTTTGTCCCTACCCTGTCCTTGGTTACTCCCCTTATAACAAAGAAGTCATTTGGCATTTGTTTTTTAAGGATTGGCTAGCTTCGCTTAGCATAATCTGCTCTAATACCATCCATTTCCCTCCAAATTCTATGATTTTGTCATTTCTTAATGCAGAGTAATACTCCATTGTGTATAAATGCCACATTTTTTTATCCATTCATCTATTGAAGGGCATCTAGGTTGGTTCCACAATCTTGCTATCGTGAATTGTGCTGCTATGAACATCGATGCAGCAGTGTCCCTGTAGCATGCTCTTATTAGGTCTTTAGGGAATAGACCCAGAAGGGGAATAGCTGGGTCAAATGGTGGTTCCATTCCCAGCTTTCCAAGAAATCTCCATACTGCTTTCCAAATTGGCTGCACCAATTTGCAGTCCCACCAACAATGAACAAGTGTACCCTTTTCCCGCATCCTCACCAGCACTTGTTGTTGTTGGACTTCCTAATGGCTGCCAATCTTACTGGAGTGAGATGGTATCTTAGGGTGGTTTTGATTTGCATTTCTCTGACTGCTAGCGATGGTGAGCATTTTTTCATGTACTTGTTAATTGATTGTATGTCCCCCTCTGAGAAGTGTCTGTTCAGGTCCTTGGCCCATTTGTTGATTGGGTTGTTTGTTATCTTATTATCTAATGTTTTGAGTTCCTTGTATACTCTGGATATTAGGGCTCTATCTGAAGTGTGTGGAGTAAAGATTTGTTCCCAGGATGTAGGCTCCCTGTTTATCTCTCTTATTGTTTCTTTTGCTGAGAAAAAACTTTTTAGTTTGAGTAAGTCCCATTTGTTGATTCTAGTAGTTAACTCTTGCACTATGGGTGTCCTATTGAGGAATTTGGAGCCCGACCCCACAGTATGTAGATCATAGCCAACTTTTTCTTCTATCAGACGCCGTGTCTCTGATTTAATATCGAGCTCCTTAATCCATTTTGAGTTAACTTTTGTGCATGGCGAGAGAAAGGGATTCAGTTTCATTTTGATGCAAATGGATTTCCAGTTTTCCCAGCACCATTTGTTGAAGATGCTATCCTTCCTCCATTGCATGCTTTTAGCCCCTTTATCAAATATAAGATAGTTGTAGTTTTGTGGATTGGTTACTGTGTCCTCTATTCTGTACCATTGGTCCACCCGCCTGTTTTGGTACCAGTCCCATGCTGTTTTTGTTACTATTGCTCTGTAGTATCGTTTGAAGTCTGGTATCGCTATACCACCTGATTCACACTTCCTGCTTAGCATTGTTTTTGCTATTCTGGGTCTTTTATTATTCCATATGAATTTCATGATTGTTTTATCTATTTCTACAAGAAATGCTGTTGGGATTTTGATTGGGATAGCATTGAACTTATAGAGAACTTTTGGTAATATCGCCATTTTGATGATGTTAGTTCTGCCTATCCATGAACAAGAAATATTTTTCCATCTTCTGAGGTCTTCTTCTATATCTCTCTTTAGGGTTCTGTAGTTTTCATTGTATAGGTCTTTCACCTCTTTTGTTAGGTTAATTCCCAAGTATTTTATTTTTGGGGGGGATATTGTGAATGGAGTAGTTGTCCTCATTTCCATTTCAGAGGATTTGTCGCTGATATACAAGAATGCATTTGATTTATGTGTGTTGATTTTATATCCTGCCACTTTGCTGAATTCATTTATTAGCTCTAATAGTTTTTTTGTAGACCCTTTTGGGTCTGTTAGGTATAGGATCATATCATCTGCAAATAGTGATAATTTAAGTTCTTCTTTTCCTATTTTTATGCCTTTAATTTCTTTCGTCTAATTGCTCTGGCCAGTGTTTCGAGGACTATGTTGAACAGAAGTGGTGAGAGAGGGCATCCCTGTCTTGTACCAGATCTTAGAGGGAATGCCTTCAATTTTTCTCCATTCAGAATGATGCTGGCCTGTGGCTTATCATAGATTGCTTTTACAATGTTGAGGTATGATCCTGTTATCCCTAATTTTTCTAGAGTTTTGAACATAAAGGGATGCTGTACTTTGTCGAATGCCTTTTCTGCATCTATCGAGATGATCATATGGTTCTTATTTTTAAGTCTATTGATGTGGTGAATAACATTTATTGATTTCCGTATATTGAACCAGCCTTGCATCCCAGGGATGAATCCTACTTGATCACGGTGTATAATTTTTTTGATATGATTTTGAATCCGATTCGCCAGAATTTTATTGAGGATTTTTGCATCTAGGTTCATTAGAGATATTGGTCTGTAGTTTTCTTTCTTTGAAGTGTCTCTGTCTGGTTTAGGCATCAGGGTGATGTTGGCCTCGTAGAATGTATTTGGAAGTTCTCCCTCTTTTTCTATTTCCTGGAATAGCTTGAAAAGTATTGGTGTTAGTTCCTCTTTAAAGGTTTTGTAAAACTCTGCTGTATACCCATCAGGTCCTGGGCTTTTCTTAGTTGGTAGTCTTTTGATGGTTTCTTCTATTTCCTCTATTGTTATTGGTCTGTTTAGGTCACCTATATCTTCCTGACTCAATCTGGGCAGATCATATGACTTAAGAAATTTATCGATGCCTTCACTATCTTCTATTTTATTGGAGTATAAGGATTCAAAATAATTTCTGATTATCTTCTGTATTTCTGAAGTGTCTGTTGTGATATTGCCTTTTTCATCCCGTATGCTAGTAATTTGGGTTCTCTCTCTTCTTCTCTTCGTTAGCATGGCTAAGGGTCTGTCGATTTTATTTATTTTTTCAAAGAACCAACTTTTGGTTTTGTCAATTTTTTCAATTGTTTCTTTCGTTTCGATTTCATTAATTTCCGCTCTGATTTTAATTATTTCTTGCCTTCTACTTCTTTTGCTATTGTTTTGCTCTTCTTTTTCTAGGATTTTGAGACAAAATATGAGATCATTTATTTGTTGGTTTTTTCTTTTTTTAAGGAATGAGCTCCAAGCAATGAATTTTCCTCTTAGAACTGCTTTCAATGTGTCCCATAGATTCCGATATGTTGTGTCTGTGTTTTCATTTAACTCTAAGAAGTTTTTAATTTCCTCCTTAATGTCTTCTATAACCCATTGATCATTCAGTAACCTATTGTTCATTCTCCAAGTGATGCATGATTTTTCCTTCCTTCTTTTATCGTTGATTTTCAGTTTCATTCCATTATGGTCAGATAAGATGCATGGTATTATCTCTACTCCTTTATATTGGCTAAGAGTTGCCCTGTGACATAATATATGATCTATTTTTGAGAAGGATCCATGTGCTGCTGAGAAAAAAGTGTAACTACTTGATGTTGGGTGGTATATTCTATATATGTCAATTAAGTCTAGGTTGTTAATTGTGTTATTGAGTTCTATAGTTTCCTTATTTAACTTTTGTTTGGAAGATCTGTCCAGTGGTGAGAGAGGTGTGTTGAAGTCTCCCATGATTATTGTATGGTGGTCTATTAGACTCTTGAACTTGAGAAGAGTTTGCTTGATGAACGTAGCTGCACCATTATTTGGGGCATATATATTTATGATTGTTATGTCTTGTTGGTGTATGGTTCCCTTGAGCAGTATGCAGTGTCCTTCTTTATCCCTTTTGGTTAACTTTGGCTTGAAATCTATTTTGTTTGATATGAGTATGGACACTCCTGCTTGTTTCCGCAGTCCATATGAGTGGAATGATTTTTCCCAGCCTTTCACCTTCAGTCTATGTATATCTTTTCCTATCAAATGCGTCTCCTGTAGGCAACATATTGTTGGGTCTTGTTTTGTGATCCATTCAACTAGCCTGTGTCTCTTAATTGGTGAGTTTAAGCCATTAACATTTAGGGTTATTATTGAGATATGGTTTGTTCCTCCAGCCATATTTGTTTATTAATGTTACTAAACCTGATTTGTTTTCCTCTTTGATTACTTTCCCCCCTTTACTGTCCTACCTCCCACTGATGGTTTTCAATGTTGTTTTCGATTTCCTCTTCCTGTAATGTTTTGCCAAGGATTTTTTGAAGAGATGGTTTTCTAGCTGCGAATTCTTTTAACTTTTGTTTATCGTGGAAGGTTTTAATTTCATCTTCCATCCTGAAGCTTAATTTCGCCAGATACATGATTCTTGGTTGGAACCCATTTTCTTTCAGTGTTTGAAATATGTTATTCCAGGATCTTCTAGCTTTCAGAGTCTGTGTTGAGAGATCAGCTGTTATCCTGATTAGTTTACCCCTAAATGTAATCTGCTTTCTTTCTCTTGTAGCTTTTAAAATTCTCTCCTTATTCTGTATGTTGGGCATCTTCATTATAATGTGTCTAGGTGTGGATCTCTTATGATTTTGCACTTTCGGCGTCCTGTAGGCTTCTAGGATTTGGGATTCTGTCTCATTCTTCAAGTCTGGGAAGTTTTCTCGTATTATTTCATTGAATAGATTGTTTATTCCTTTGGTTTGGAGCTCTGTGCCTTCCTGAATCCCAATGACTCTTAAGTTTGGTCTTTTAATGTTATCCCATATTTCTTGGATGTTCTGTTCATGGTTTCTTAGCAGACTTGCTGAGCTGTCTATGTTCTTTTCAAGTTGAAATACTTTGTCTTCATTGTCTGATGTTCTATCTTCTAAGTGATCTACTCTGCTGGTAGTATTGTCAATTGAGGTTTTAAGTTGGTTTATTGCTTCCTGCATTTCTAGGATTTCTATTTGTTTGTTTTTTATTACCTCTATCTCCCTGTGAAATTGGTCTTTCACTTCCTGGATTTGTTTATGTAGTTCCTTGTCAAAGTGATCTTTCATTGTCTGGTTTTGCTGTCTCATGTCTTCCTTGAGACTCCAGATCATCTGAAGCATGTATATCCTGAACTCTTTATCTGACATTCCATCTGTTGCAGCTATTACCTCTTCTAGAGTTGAGATGACCTGCATTGCTTGTGGTCCTTTCTTTCCTTGTCATTTCATACTGCTTGCGTTTCTTTCTGCTTGGTGAAACTGTTGTGTTTTTGAAATTTTCCCCCTATTTATTTATATTGCTCTTGTATAGTTGGGAGATCTCTCTTGCAGGGCGGGTAGTGGCTGTGCTCCTCCTCTAATTAGGGTGATCTATCTACCACACTGGTTGGTCGCAGGTCTGCCCACCCTGCGGGCGTGGGTGGCGGCTCTACTCTGCCCCCACTCCAATTGTGGTGACGTAACTACCACACCCTCGGGTCGTTGGACCTGATCCGGATGTGGGCGGCAGCTCTGCTCCGCCCCTACTCCAATTGGTGTGACGTGTCTACCACGCTGGTCGGCCTCTAAGCCTGTTCCGCCGGTGGGTCGCAGATCTGCCTACCTTGCGGGCTCGGGCGGCTGTTCTGCTCAACCCCCACTCCCAGTGGGGGTACCTAACTTCCTCTCCAACGGGTCGCTGGGCCTTTTCTGGACACAGGCGGTGGCTCTGCTCAACTCCCACTCCAACCAGTGTGACGTGACTGCCTCGATGCTACTTGGCCACCACACTGGCAGGCTGCCGGGCCTGTCCTGCCAGTGGGTCACAGGTCTGCTTACCTTGCAGGCTCAGACGGCGGCTCTTCACAGCCCCCACTCCAAATGGGGTGACTTGGCTAACGCGCAGTCGGGTCGTTGGTCCTGTTCCAGGCGTGGGCGGATACTCTCCTCGGCCCCAGCTGCAGTTCGGGTGTCGTGATACCACGCCGGCGGGGTCACTTGGCCTGCTCTGGGCGCAGGTGGCAGTTCCACTCTGCCCCCCAGGCCCCCACAGCACCCAGCAGGACCCGGACCGAGAAGCAGACCCTTAGGTTCCCCAGCCCTGGGCCAAAACAGCTTCGGGAGCCAGAACCCGGCCTCTCCGATCCCAGCCACGCTCTGCTAGGAGCAGGCTCCACAGAGCAACTGCCGTGGATTCCCAAGCCCCAGGCCAAAGCAGCCCCGGGAGACCGAGCCTGGCCACTCCAAACTCTCCCAGCTCGGTGCACGCTCCGCTAGGAGCAGGGTCAAAGACGCAGTCCCCGCGGGCTCCCCAGCCCCGGGCCAAAACTGTTCCGGGAGTCAGAGCGCTGCCGCCCCTCAGCGCACGTTCCACCTGGAGCTGGCGTCAGCTCGCAGTCCCCGCAGGTTCCCCAGCCTTGGGCTAAAGCAGTTTCGGGAGCCAGAACCCGGCCTCTCTGATCCCAGCCACGCTCTGCTAGGAGCAGGCTCCACAGAGCGACCCCAGCGGGTTCCCGAGCCCCAGGCTAAAGCAGCCCCGGAAGCCCGAGCCCAGTCGCTCCAAACTCTCCCGGCTCGGTGCATGCTTTGCTAGGAGCAGAGTCAAAGACGCAGTCCCCGCGGGCTCCCCCGCCCCGGGCCAAAACTGTTGTGGGAGTCAGAGCCCCACCGCCCCTCAGCGCACGTTCCACTTGGAGCTGGCGTCGGCACGCAGTCCCCGCAGGTTCCCCCACCCTGGGCCAAAGCAGCCCGGGGAACCAGAATCCGGCCGCTCAAAGACCGGCGCACGCCTTGCCAAGAGCGAGCCCCGAAGAGTATTCTCCTCAGGTTCTCCAGTCCCGAGCCTGAGCAATCTGTCTGCGAGACGCAGGCAAATACCAGCCTGGAATCACCTGTTCCGTGGTTGAATGAGCTGAGATCAGTAGAAAACAGGGATCATTACATCAGCTCTCCAAGATGGTGGCTGCTGTCCTCCTCCGTGGCCCGACCGGTGTCGAGAATCAAACTGGACCGCTTCTCTCCTCTGTCTCAAAGCCGGAACTCAGCACTAAGCACCGCTGGCAGGAGCCCCCAGTGCACCGCTGGCAGGAGCCCCCAGAATCCGCATCGCTGTACTCCCGCTTCGGTACCTCGCGGCTACTCAGCGCGCGCCCCAGACGCCATTCGCGGGGTGGTCCGCCGAGCAGGTTCTGCTACCCTTCGTGCGGAGAAATCGCCCGCGATCGAGCCCCCGCAGTCGAATCCCGCACACTGGAAATCCGTCCTTTAGATTCTGGAGCACCTCGATTTCACTGGAAATTCCCAACAAGGTAGCCTTCAGCCGTTTCACCTCGTCTTACTCCCGCACAGTGACGTGGCGCACTGGGGTGATGTACTCCGATCGCCGCCATCTTCTCTAGCCATTGTGAACTTTCTGAGACTGAGTATCAACCCTGATGAACGCTGGGTCCCCCAGGCACTCACTTGGGATAGAAACAGTCATCAGGACTGCAATTGCAGCCATTTAAACCTTCCTGTCTGGAGAGTAGACACCGGCCTTGATAACAGGAAGGAACTGCTGGTCCTATGCTTTCCACCTGCTAGGGTCTAATTTGTCCTCAGTTCACTGAGAGTTGAGCACTCTGGGTCCTCCAAGGGAGGAGGACAAGAAAGCGATGTTTAATATTTAAGCCCAGCCTTTATCATCCCCAAGGAGGTGGAGCTGCATTAGTTAATGGTTGTTTCACCCTTAACACTGTGTGAAAAATCACTCCAATAAGCCCATCCCAGTGCTTAGGTTCCGGCTGCCCACTGCGGAGCCAGTGGTGAATGCACTCAGTCACCTGCTTAGTTACCACTTAGTGGAGAGTGAGCGGCTGTGCAGAGCGTACTGGGATTTCCTCTCCTCTTCCAGCTCCGGTGGAGTCTGGTGTTCTCTGATTGGCAATTGTCTGCTCTCCGGCCATTGGGAGCAGAAGTGAAAGGCAGAGAGGGTGAGCGCACAACTTCTCTTTCACTTGCTGAAGTCCCCTGCAGAGGAGACTTTCAAAAACTTACCTAGACAAAGCCAGGCCCAGTGGCACACACCTGTAATCCCAGCAGTTTGGGAGACTGAGGCAGGAGGATTGAGAGTTCAAAGCCAAAGCCAGCCTCAGCAACTTAGCGGGGCCCTAGCAGACCCTGTTTCTAACTTAGCAAGACCCTGTTTCTAAATAAAATACAAACAGGGCTGGGGATGTTAAGTGGCTGAGTGTCCCCAAGTTCAATCCCCGGTACCCAAAAGACAAAAAACACAAAAAGCAAAACCCCACTTATCTAGACAGGAATAAGGCTTCTAGTTCAGTAGGGGAAGAAGCGTCCTGAGAGCAAAAGTATCTGTGTGCACAAGCAGCTCCAGAGAGGCCGGGCGTGCCCCCTGGGAATCCTGACCAATGCCCGCACCCCGTCTGCACTCCAAAGCTGAAGAATAAGAAAGTGGGAGAGAAGACCACACAGGCCTATTCCAAAGGCATTTTCAAAACACCACTGCGCAGAAAAAATCCAAATCTACAGAAGTTGCTCAATCCCAGGCCCCATCTCTCTCTAGGAGGAGGCAGCACAAGTGGCCCTTGGGCCCAAGGCAGAGCAAAGCTTTCCCTGACACAGGAACCTGCAAGGAGCAGCAGATAGAGCAGAATGTTGCGTTCCCCTGGACCCCAGGGTGAGGGTTGTCCTCTGACTGGGCTCTTGAGGGCCCAAAGCCAGCTGCTCTAACCACTCCTGCTCAGGGCAGAGAGAAAGACCCAGCATGGTGGAGCCACAGCTGCCGGCTTCCACCTGGCATCCCGGTGGACTTGGACTGGGGTGTGGCCCGAGTGCAGCGCAGGCACAGGACCATGTCCTCAGTGTTCTCTTCCATGCCCAGGCAGAGGCTTCAGGAGAACCAGGAGAAATGCACTAGGTTTCTCCAGCTCTCCGGGGAGACATTAGCCCTATCTGGGGGCCTAAAAGGAGCTTCTCGCCAGAAGATGAGCTCCTCCCACTGCCCCACCTCGAGGGAGAGCGAGAGCCAATGACCTGAGGCCACTGCTGCATCCCCTCCAGCCCTCTGATTCCCACACTGTGAACCCAGTAGAATCAGAATTGAGAAGCAGGGAGGCAACAATTCTTCCTAGTGCTGCAGGTGACATGAAGACCGGAGCTGAGGACAGGAGGTGCTCACTTCCATGGCCACCTCTGGATTGCTCTTGATGGGTGCTGGAGGGCTACTGTTTACTTAGGCTTCTTTCCTCGTAGTGTCTTATTTACTGAAAGCCTAAGACCCTCATTCACTTTTTCACACATGGTATGATTCTTCTTGCTGGTTTTTCTGGTTCCGACTGCTTTCACACACGCAGTTTCCTGCACACTATCTTCTGTACCTATTTAGGGAACATAAGAGAAGTACAGTTTTATTCTAAAAGTAAAATTTGCTGAGTTTAGCTTTCAAAACTACCGGGAGTCCCTCCAAAAACTGCAGGGTGCTGAGGGAGGGGCACTCTCTAGTTGCAGAGAGTGGTGGTCAGGGAGCCGCTGGCCTGGAGGGAGCTGCACATGCACACCTACTCCAAGGCTTGTTCTTACCCTGCTCCTCTGCCCCAGGGGATACGGGCTCCATTACTATCCGTAGCTGTGGAGGATTTCCTCTAAGAGACAGGGAGAACCAGATCTGCTGACCTCCGTCATCCAGCTCCAGGGTTCATGCTGGCCTAAGAGCCCTCAGTGAAGCTGAAGGCACCGGCTGAACATTACCACCAGCTTCTCTGCTTCAGAGTCCTGGCAAGTGGTGGACCACGCTCAGCATGTCCCTCTGCCTGCTGCTGTGCAACCACAGTGTGGCCTTACCCGTAGGGGTCAGTTAGCAGCAGATGGCCATGCCAGTGCTGGTCACTGACTGTCTCATCAATACTCATGGTGGGGGAGGTGCCCAGACAGTGCTGCTGAGACTCAGGCTGCTGCCCGTGAGGGTGGCTTGGTGATAAGTAGACCAGGAAGGAGGGCCTGAATCACAGAGGGCACCTGAGGATGCCTGTCCCCGCTGTATGCTCCTGAGGTACTTAGGACGTTGCCTCACCTCCTTCCACAGCAAGGAAAGGAGGGGCAGAGGCACAACGCTCCCTGGGCTATGTGGCCTGGGAAGTACCCATGGAGACTAGGGTCTGGCTCCACCTGATTCTCCTCCTCTGCCCCTGCACAGGGTGTGGGTAGGGTGGTGGCCTCAATACCTCCACAGCTGGGAGCCCAGGGTTTAAGGGCTCTGGAGTGTGTCAGCCATGGGTGATAACACGCTGTGACATACGGTTACAGCCTTGCCACAGCAGAGATCTAACACACACTTCCCAACAGCGCAGAGTCCCAGGAAGACATAGGAGGACCACTGGAAATGTTGAGTGTGTGTTAACTTGCTTTTAAGTGGATTTTGGGCACTGGAAGTCCGAATGACTGGGCTTTTAACTATGGCCGTCAGCAGCAACAGGTTCGCAAACCCGTGAAGGTCTAGTCCAAAGCTCCTGCACCATGGAAGAAGCCACCTCCTGCCCTCTGGTGCTGCCCTTGCCCACACCCCTGCAGTGGGAGGCACATGGGGTCCACTCTGCCTTCCTGCAGCCTGTGGGTGGCAAGGAGTGGCAACCATGGGATTGGACCCTCCCTCCCCAACACGCCCCCCCCCCCCACGTCCCCGAGGTTTATTGGAAAGACAGGGCAGTTGTGACTGGCTTTCCTGCTTCACTGTCAGTAGGGGTCCAGGTTCTGGCACTGAGTCTGGCTCCATTGCTCCTCTGCAGTGTGTTCTGTGACACCAGGAACCTCACGGAGGAGCCCCGCCAGGCACACTTCCAGTCTTGGAGCCCGTGGACCTCAGGAACATGGGCCTGTGGACTTGACAACAACGCTCCTGGCAACAGAGCATCGTGGGGGTGGCTAAGCCAGACCCCTGGTTCCCTGGAGGACTATTTTATAGCTATTAATCTCCACATCAGGCACGATTTATAGCCCTAACAGCTGTCTCCTGGCAGCATAAACAGACATAAATAGAGCAATATAAAAGACGCTCGTCTCTCTCCACAGTGATTGTCCTCCGCGCAATCTCCCACCTCACTATATTCTGCAGACTTTTGAAAGCAGCATCACAGATTCCCCACAGCTGCAGCAACTGATTCCACAGTTCTGGGGACACATCATCCTGCAAGGCTGATGGACACCTGAGGATCCCTCTAAAGGCAGAGGCCACAGCTCCCAGTACTTCTCTGGAGGCCTGGAGAGTTTGCAAACTGCAGCTAAGTAAACTGTAAAATGTTATAGTGTATATTTCCTACACTGTTTTCCCACATAAAAGTTTATCAATACCTTCAGGGATAAATGTTATGAATTCTCACATTCCATGTCCTGTGCTGAAAACAGGCTTTGTTTGGAGCTCTTGATTTTTGGCAGTGTTTGTTTATTGGACTGTAGACTCTTACTTCTGTTGGGAGCACAGGAATAATTTCATAAGCTTGTACACAAGCCAGACTATGTTGAGACCATCATTTTTAACAATAGGATGCTGTGATGTCTAGCATGGGCTCACAAAGAGTGTGTAGGGTGGAGAAAGGGACAGGGTGGGGCAGTGGGCGGGGTGGCCCATGTGGTTCTGGGGAAGACTGGGGGTCCGGTCTCCGCATCCTCAATCTCTGCATCAGGGCTCTGAGAGCTTTCAGCACAGAGCATCGTCCCAGGCAGTGGCCTGCAATGCTGCCTTTTGCAGAGTTAATCTGGAACCAGGGTTCTGCTCAGAAGAAACCGGCACTCTGAGGTGAGCCTGCTTGCGCCATGTGTATTCTGTAGAACTAACAAGTTGCGCAGCAAGGAACCTCCCCGAGGCAGAAAGCTACCTTGTTCCAGGGCCTGTTTCTGGGGGCAGCACACAATCAAGGGGCTTTCTGATATCTAGGTGCGCCAGCCTTAAGTGCCCAGCGCCCTCTCCCCTCTTGCCTTCAGACATGGCACGGCCCCTCCTTGCTCACTTGCAGATCCTTCCCGCTGGGGTCTCAACTTGCTCCTTGCTAGGTCGCCAAATCTACCAAGAGGTCTCATGGAGCCAGGGATTATTCTGCAGAAACACAGTCATCCGGGGGTAGACTGCAGCTCATTCACTGCAGGCCTCAGCAAAGTCCTCGACATCTGGGAGCCTGTGTCCATGACAGAGGGAGGCTGAGAGTGCAGCCAAGGGTTTGGTGAGGATGACAAGTCATGTGTGAGAGGTGTCCATGCCTAGCACAAGGCCATCCCGAGAAAAGGGCCCCTGTTAGTCTGGCTGCAGTCGGCTTCCTAAAACTACACATACCCTCAGGAGGAGTGAATCTGCCCGGGGGGCCGCCTCGCCTCCCCAGGCACCAGCACCCCCTCCCATGGAAGGCTCTGCTGTGATTTCAACACCAAGGTGTGTTTCTGAACTTGATGGAAAGGAAATCAAGGTGCATGCTCTCTTCCACGCACTGTTCTGGGTGAGGCTCGTCCACGTCATCCATGCCATCCTGAGGTTGTTCCTTCTCAAGCCACATCTCAAGTTGTTCCTTCTGCTGGTATGACAGAGCAGTCTGATCCTCCACTAGCCTGGAATGCATGCAGCTCTCGGCCTTTGTATTGCTCTTCTATGAACATCCATCTTCAGGTACACTAGCAAGTGTGTGCATTGCGTGTTCAGGAGGAGGAACATGGGGTCACTGGGCATGCTCAGCCTCAGGAGATGAGCTGTTAACATTTGCCACCAGGAACGTGCTCTACTCCTCATCATGTCACTCATTGGCAGTCATGTAGATCATGTAGGTTTTCATAAATTAATCCAGACACCAAAGGCTATTTGAGAAGCTAAAGGGAGAAGTACTTACAAGTGGTTTGGCCAGAAAATATTTTTTTTTATAATAAAATGTACAATTTAGATGTAGCTGTTTCAGAGGGTGATGTAGATTAGAGGCGGGAAAGCTGTGGCCCAGGGGCCCAAGGTGTCACCTGCTGTTTTGTGAACACGGTTTTATAAGAACAGGTACTCCCATTGCCCAGGGTCGATGGCTGCCTTTGCTAAGGTCAGAGTTCAGTAGTTGCACACAAGTGACCCACAAAGTCTAAGGCATTCGCTGTCATGCTAGTTGAAGCCTTGCTGAGGAGCAGCTACCTCTTTACCACTATCTCTTTGTACAGGACAGGACAAGGAATGACAATTCTGAGCTCCCCAGTAACACCGATGTCCTCCACTCCCCACGCGCTCATGCCCTCTTCAGGACGAGGAGGTTCTCCTTGGCCCCCGGGCTCAGTAGTGGTCTCTGAGAGGGGGATTTGCTTAGTCCAAAGGTTTACCAATGATCATGTGTGTCTTTGGCATCAGAAAGAAAGGAAACGATTCAACATTTGTAACAGAAAAGCCTACATGTAAAATATGGTAGTCAGAGAGAAAAGAGCCGACTGCCCAGAACATGGGAATGAGAGAACCCCGCTGGAGAGATGGAGAACCTCTGCCCTTGCTGGGGCACGTGCCCAGCACTTGAGCACGAGTGACAGCCAGGAGGGTCTGGGCATGGTAGGAGCAGCCTCCCCTGCACAGGGCCATGGCGCTCTGTGAGGAACCTGATCAGAGTGCCTCTGAGGACATTCTGGAGTGATGCTCTTCACACCATCGCACATGACAAAACAAAGAAGATCTCTAAGAAAACTGTACCTTTATGAGAGGTCCTGCCTTTCTAAGATCTGGGAACTGCTGCCCAGAATCTGGATGCTATGCTCAGAGGGTAAGAAAAGACTCTCCGGAGCTGCAGAGTCAACAACAGGAGGAAGACTTTCATTTACTAACCCACACGTCCCGTGGCCACGCAGGATTGTGGGCATGAGAAATAAGTGTAGGCAAGGGAATTAAAACTGTGTCCCAATTCCTGAGGACACTGATGGCAGGCTTTGGGGGCGGTGCTCAGGAGAGGAGCGGGCCTTGGGAAAGGTGGGTGGGGCTCAGGAGAGGGTGGGGCTTGGGAGAGGAGGAGGGGCCCTAGGACAGGAGGGTGGGGCTAGGGGGAGGAGGGCGGGGCTCGGGAGAGGAGAGGGATCTTGGGAAGGAGGAGGGGCCCTAGGTCAGGGGAGTGGGAGGGGGAGGAGGGCGGGGCTTAAGGGGAGGAAGGCAGGGCTCAGGGGAGGAGGGTGGGGCTTGGGAGAGGTGGGGGGCCTTGGGAAAGGAGGATGGGGCTGGGGAGAGGAGAGGGGTCTTGGGAAAGAAAGAGGGGCCCTAGGAGAGGAGAGTGGGCTTCCGGAAAGGAGGGCAAGGCTCAGAGAGGTTGGCGGGGCTTGGGGGAGGCGGGCAGGCCTTGGGACCCCAGGCCCTTAGTCTCTTAGTAGGACTGACTCTCTGCAGGAAACTTGCCCACAGGTAGATCCCACTGCACAGGGACATCTGCTGTCCAGGAATTCCCCTGATGTCCTTGGGGAAGGCCAACTTGGGCATTATCCTTACCGTAAATCACCCTCTACCCTCTCCTGTCTTAGCTGGGGTTAGGCTGTGCAGGTGTGCGCCAGACACCGGCAGCCATGCCACCAGCTGTTACTTAAATGGAAATTAAATAATCATTAATTAATGGGTTAAAGCTGAATTAAGACTTGAGGTTCGGTCACATGAAACACATTTCCAGTGCTGTGTTCACATGTGTCCAGCGGCTACAGGGTAGACAGCACAGACAGAACTTTTATATCAATGCAGGAAGCCTGCGGGGAATGCACAAAGCTCTGCAAAGGACTAAACATTTGTGAAGAGTGTGCTTACAATTTTCTTGTCTCAGACATTTTAACCGTGGTTAGATTTTGTTGAAAGGACAGGTAGGTAGTGCAGGGATATACACTTGGCAGTGAGGCAGGCCTGGGTCAGTTCCACTTACTGCCTACCAACTGGGCCAGCTAGTTACCATCTGACCCTCGGTCACCTCGTCCACAAAATAGGAGAAGAGCTTTTACTTTGAAAGGGCTTCGGGAGGATTAAATGATGGTGCCTCTAAGAGGTGCTCTAAGAGGTGCTTGGTACTGTTTCCTTTTTCAAGTTTGTTTTCTCCAAGCAAGTTTTCATGGAGTTTCCAGCTTTCAATGTTGGAGGTTTCCCATTTATTTTGATATGGTTGTTCATGACCTTATTTGCAAAAGTGTGAAATAATTCCTAAGCTATGATTGTTCTGACAATGGCCAATGAGTTGATTTCCTTCCTCATTCTCCTCTTTTGGGTTGAACTTCTAAGATAATTTGCTGTAAAGGAATGAGAAGGAGAAGACATGCAAAGGAGATGTCAGATTCAGTGCAGGAGAAAGAGTAACCATGACTGTGGACCGAGCCCACTCCTGTTACAGTTAAGAGACTGACTTCTCTGCAAGGTCTTTGAGGAGCGTCCACAGAAGAGGCTTTTGAGGTGCTTCAAACATCAGGAGACTCACCCAAGACGAGGAGGCTCAGGACACCAGTTAGCCCGATTTTGGTCTGTGTTAGATGACCACATTCCGGCAGAAGCACCCTTGTGGAGTGCAGGGACAAGCTTCCTCTGTCTGGACAGGGTGTGTGGAACTCCAGTTCTGCCTCCTCAGACTGAAAACTCAGTGGTGCACTCCCCACCTCTGTAAGCACTGTGGCTCTGTCACAGGGGGGCCATGAGGGCAGGTGCCCATAGAGATTCTGATCATGGAAATATATGGGGAAACGTTCGTCTGGTGAGCAAACTTCCCTGGGGGTAACAGGCACCCTGTTTCCCATGCTTAGACGCCCAGCAGTTCCTCCTAGGACCTAGTAAGAGAACTAAGGCACGTGCACTGTCTCACTGCTGTGGTAACGCCCTGCGTGAGGAGGTGCTGGGTCAGAGTCTTTCCAGCTTGGCCTTGATCTTGGGCACACAGCTCCTGAGAGTAAAGGAACTTGCTTGCCAGGTAATCACAATGTTTCACCAAGCCCTGGTGCTCCTGGACCTGCCCACCTAAGGGTAACCTCAGACAATGGACTTTCTTTTTTCCCTTTTTTTTTTTTAAAGAGAGAGAGAGAGAGAATTTTTAATATTTATTTTTTAGTTCTTGGCGGACACAACATCTTTGTATGTGGTGCTGAGGATCGAACCCGGGCCGCACGCATGCCAGGCGAGCGCGCTACCACTTGAGCCACATCCCCAGCCCGACAACGGACTTTCTTGAGAGCTGCACAAAGCTCCTAACATTGCATATTATAACTGTAGACTGTAGCTGTGGAATAAGCAGCCTTACTGATACAATAAACAATCAGGTAGTATGGCACTAATGGCCTAATATTAACCTGTTGGTATAAATAAAAGGACCACTTAGTTGGTATAAATAAATGGGCTGATTGGACGGGCAGCCATTTCTTCTGCCTCTGAATCTTGTCTCTGTGCCTCCTTTTTATTTTCCTTACAGGTGCCACAGAGCCGCTTGTCAGGCCCTGATCCAGGAATTCGAAGGTTGTGACTTAAAGGCCCACACAGAGTTCTTTGGATCAGCAGGAAAGCACAGAGCCTGCCTGGTTCTGCACTGACAGGACAGCGCACCTCTCCTGGTAAGGCAACTCCAGTCATCTCCTCCCTGTCTTTCTTTTGAGCATGTTAGTCTGGATTTGCTCAGACTGTTGTGTTGGCCCCAGTTTTAAATTAAGACTCTGTTCCTGGAACCTGGCAACCCTGACCACGTGGCCCCGCCCTGGACACGGCCAGAAACAGCATCTCCCATCTCCAAAGTCTCCACCTTTTACCTTGAAAAACTGCATTGGCGGGTGGTGACAGGGCGATCAAGGTAAAAACACCTGAGTACACACGTGTGTCTGTCCTTTCTGGTGGATGGGGATGGAGTTTTCAGTGTCCAGTGATTTCCCTTTAGAGATAGAGTTTCAGGTGGAGATTGCAGGCCACTGCCTCTTCAAACTGTCCCTGAAGCCAGGAGCCCCTCCCCACTGGGGAATGGTGTCCCATCAGCACATTTGCCCAGAAGCAGCTACAGGGTGGCTCTCAGGTCACCACCTCTGTGCACAGATGTGTGACAGCTTTGGAAAGGAGCTGGGCTCCTGCCCGCTGCTGGGCTCCATGTCAGAATGGGGCTCTTATGTCGAAGACCAGGCCTGACTGGCTTTTATCTCTGTTCCTTGTTGTGTCCACAGGCACCCAGAATGCACATGGGGTTGAGAGAGCAGCTTGGGAGGATGCTCCTTCCTGTAGCAGCCGTCCTCCCACCAGGCAGTGGCAGGCGGGGCCTAGAGGCAGGCAGCCAGGCCCGAGGGCACTCTCTTGAGTGCTTTTCTCCCAGGCTCTAGCCAGAGCCCCTCTGCACAATCACCTGCGCGGAAGCCGAGCCATCCTGCTGCACAGTCCTAAGATGAATGACTGAGAGGAATTCAAGCTGTCAGGGAATAAGTTGAACCTCAGTGAGAATTCAAATGAGAGAAATGGAGACTGGGATGCTAAAAATGGGTTTTAAAATGAAAAATCCAACAGGGACCCAGAGATTGAATTGATAGGCACAAAGCCCAGGAGAAGCCATCACGGTAAGAAGTGTAGGAACCTGAACCCACAAACTGGGCCCAGTGATGTGCAGGGCTTTACAGGGCCGACTGGTCGACAGCATTGGCTGGAGAGGGTTGCAGACGGGCAGCACTGTGCCCAGGACAGATGTGGCCCTTGCCCTCTAACTCCCTCCCGTCTCCCTCCCTGGTTGGATTCATGCCTCTGCACCTCAGAGTGGCTGCACAGCCCCCAGCCATGTGCCTTCGTGTACCCACCGTCCATTCTAGTCTAAATACAGACTGTGCAGAGCAGCAACCCCCAGGGGAGCTCACTGTACGGAGACTTAAACTGTTGGACATTTTCAAGCAGAGACCCTGGGATTCATTCCATATCCTTGTGCCTGGTTTCCTCCAAGATGTCAGGCCCTGTCATCTGGCTGGCATGGAAGCACGGTCCCCCAGGAGCGACAGGAGTGTCCCCTGAAATGGCAGTTTAGATCCACGTGTAACTTTATTGTTGTGTCCACTCGGTGCCCGCGCTGAGTAGGGAGGAGCCCTTGAGCGAGCGGGAGGCAGTGGAGGGAAGTGGAGTGGAAGGAGCCAGGAGCCCAAGAGTGGCCAGGGCTACAGCTGGGGTGTTCCTCCCGCCACGGGCTGTGGTGCATCCTGGAGGCTGTGTGGGCCAGCGCATGGCCAGAACAGCACCCACCCTGCCTCGAGGAAATGTGGCCATCTGTGGAGGGTCTGACCTTCACTCCCCTTGACTGGGCGTCTGCTGTTTCAGCCTGAGGTCTAAGGCATCAGTCACCTCTCCATGCTGTGACAGAATGCCTGGGAAAGTCACCTGGAAAAGACAGAAGATGCATTTGGCTTCAGAGGTCTACCCATGGTCACTTAGCACTGTGGCTTTGGGTCTGAGGCAAGGCAACACATTATGTCTGGTGGTGGATCAAAGCTGCAGATCTCATGACTGTCGAGAAGCAAAAACAGAGAGAGGAAAGGGCTGAGGTCCCAACCCTTCAAGGACATGCCCTCAGTGACTTAACCTCTTTCCTACCTCCAGTGACCCTGTAGCTGGGGACCTAGCCTTAACCTGACCTTAAGCTTCAACCACAACAGGGGCCAGGTTTCTGTATTCAAGAGTGGCCTGCAAGCATGAGAGTTGAGGACGGACATCTGGGCATCGCAGCAGCACCATTGGTGTGCTTTGTGACCTGTTGTTTGCAAATCCACAGCTGCACCAGCCAGAGCAGGAAATCAGAGCTGTGATGTCACATGCTAGGATGTCCCATGTTAGGACGTCCCATGCTGGGACGTGCTCAGTCTTTAAGTCTTGGCCAGAGACCCTTACACGGTATGAGGAGCAGGATCTGTTTCCCAGGGACAGAACTGAGGCAGCCGGCCCTGGAGCCCTTTGAGTGGCCGCGTGGCTGCCTGCCCCCTCCTGCTCCTGGCCTCCTTGGACTCTGCCCACAGGTGGCCACAGGCTACTGCTGCCCGACCTTCTGTCCTCTCCACCGTCTGGCATCGCTCCCTTCCTTCCACGGCCGCTCTTCTGCCTGGGTGCCTGTGCCTGCTGTCTGGCAGGACCCGAGTGGCAGGATGGGCTGCGAGTCCCTGGGAATTGGCTTCCAGCCGTGGTCCAGTCCTCCTGGGCTGTCTGCTCAGCCTTTGGCCTGAAGTTCCCAATCATCTGCCATCGATGAAATGGGCTCCTGCTGCCTGAAGATGAAGCATCAGGGTCAGCGTGCCTCAGAAACCCTGCTGCCTGGGCTCTGGCAGGCTCGTTGGCCGCGCCCTGTTTGTATGGCTGGGCTGTTGGGAAGGGGGCTGGGGCCATTATGGCAAAAAGAAAAGAGATCTCTGAGGACCGGGATGACTGGAGGGGCTGAGGGAGAGGCAGGCTCCTAGAGATTGCAGAATATAATAAGCACACACAGGTGTAAAGCTGCATACTCACTGGGCCACTTCCTTGGCCTTCCGTGCCTCGATGTCTTCAACTGTTAACAGGGTCCTGCAGGGTGGTTGTGAGGGTAGCATGAGCTGAGCAGGGCACCCAGGACTTGCAGGCCAGCAGTGGATCAGCAGGGGGGCTGTTGCTGCAGGAGGAGGGCATCAGGGGCAGGAGGCTATCACAGCTTCCAGCGCAGACTATGACTTGGTCACTCGGGGTGACTTTGGCTTCCCTGAGCAGGTGCCTGCGCTGAGCTGTAAAAGGAAGCAGGTCTTAACATAGGTGACAAGGCTGTGAGGAGCCTTCCTGACAGAGGGCTATGGCCAGTGTCATGGTAGAGGTGAGGGGATGTGTCCACAGAGGTTGGCACAGAGGACACGAGGCAAGTGTGCAGCCCAGGCAGGATGTGGCCAGATCACACTGAGACTGGACCCTTGTTAGGAGTTTGAGGAAGCCCAGGAGGAGCATGAGCTGTTGGTTGCTATGTAACAACTTGCCCAAAGCCGGGGCAAGCTCCCATTGTCTCACCTGGTAGCAGGAGTCAGGGGTCCAGGTGGGGTGGACCTGCTGGTCCCAGGTGAGGCTGGGAAGCCACCGGCCAGCGCTCTCATCATCTGAGGCTTGACAGGGGCTGACCTCCAGGGTCACTCAGGTCTCTGTTCCCTCTGTGTGGGCCTCCTTGTGAAATGGGTGAACATAGAGCAGCTGTGTCTCTCAGAATGAGAAAGAGGGGCCCTAGGGAGCCCGAGATGGAGCTCAGCTTCTTACAGTCAAGTCCCATAAGTGCCCTTCCATCTTTTCTGCCCAGGCCTGTTGGCCACACAGATCAGCTCTGATGTCACGTTGGGGGGTGGATTGCCAGGGATGCAGGTAACAGAGGCAAATGTCAGGGCTGATGTGACTGCAGTGGGAAGAAGTAATTGGATTTGCCTTCTGGAAGGTGAGGGAGGGTGGGTGGCCCCTGATAGGTGCAGGAGGAATGGCTGGGAGGTGGTGCCAGCCTCCGGGTGGATGATGGCAGCTCAGAGTGCCTAGTGGGCATGGAGACAGCAGGAGGGCTCAAGACACCTGGCAGTTAGTTACCTCTCAGGACCAGTGGTGACAGGATGAAGGAGAGAGAGAGAGGTGGTTCCTCTGAGGACCGGGATGACTGGACAGGCTGAAGGAGAGGCTGGCTCTGTGGCCACCCAGAGTCCTGGCTATGCACCTGGGTGGGTGCAGATTAGCTCCATCCATGTGGGGAAAGACCATTGGCTCTAGTGAGGCATGAGTTGGGGTGAACAGGAAGTCTCTAAGGGGAGGCTGGGACTGGGGCTGTGTAGAGCTGGTCGTCTGCCTTGGAAACCTAAGGGTATGAGCCCCCCAGGGAGCGTCCAGCACTGCCTGGGAATAGTGCCCATCTTGGGGGTGAAGGAGGGGCCTCGGGAAGCTGCCCAGTGCTGGCAGGACTACAGCTGTGTGTGAAGAGGCTTGGGTTGATGAGGACCATCTCTGGGGTGACCGGCATGGAGGATGTTCACAGAGACTTCCCAGAGTTCAATGGGGCTAGTGGCCCCCAATCAGCCACTCAGCACCAGGTCATTAGGGTGACAGTGGTCTCTGCTATGATCCAGGATATTCACTCTGGCAGGCATTGGTTCCAGGGACTGCCTCAAACCGTGGGGACCACCTCCCAGCGCCACATCAGGTGGCAATGCCTTAAGGGAGAGGGCCCTGTGCGGATAAGCCTGCCTAATGAACTCTACGTCCTGCTCCCCGCGACCCCGCACTCCAAGTCCAGCCCGTGACCCAGCCAGCTGCTGACTCCCATCTGAGCCTCTGCTTTCCAGACCTTTCTGCGGGTTGGGCTCCCCTAAAAGCAGAGCATGGGGGAGACTGGAGGAGTGAACTCCAGGCTGAGATGAAGAGCAGGGACGTCAGTGGCTGGGCGTGTGCACAGGGTCCTGAGCTGGCTCGGGGGAGTCACTGACCCAACGGATATGAGGGGTAGCAGTCCGGGGAACAGGATCTGATCTCCAGAACTGCCACACTGCAGACAGTTCAATTTTCCACAAGAAAAACAAAATACAAGACACTCAGAGGAACAAGAAAGCAGGACCCATTCACACGAGTAAAAAAGCAGCCAATGGAATTGGCTCAGAGAATTCCAGGCATTGAAAATATTAGACAAAGACCCTTTTTTAAAAGAGGTTCAGCAAACTTGAAGGCAGCACAATTGAAATTGTCCATCCTGCAGAGCAAAAGGAAAAGGAGTAGACCTAAGGCCCTGGGGGATGCTGTCGGGAAAGTGGGACATGAATCACCATGGGACCTGAGTCCACCCCTAGGTCTCAGAACTGAACTGGAAGCCAGGGCTCCAGCAGATACCTGTCTGCCATCCTCTACCCACAACAGCCCCAGCACAAAAGCAGTCCCAATGCCCATCCTCAGATTAACAGCCAAACAAAATGTGGAATCGAAGGGGACAAAGTTAGAAAGAAAAAAGTTTTGCCCGTGGCTTTGGGAACAAGTATCTGCATGACACTGGGGCTACTCTGCAGGTCTTTGCCTCCCTGAGCTGCACTTGGCAGAGAAAGACAGTGGGTCAGAGTCCGTAAGGTAAGCTGCCCTTGGCCCTGAGTGAGGTTTCCAGACAGCCAGCTTGAAACGAGGCTGCTCCAAAGCCCAGGGCAGCACATGACAGGGGTTCCGAAGGACAGAGACAGTCCCTGAATTAAAATCACCTGGGTTTCCTGACAACTCCCGGTGGACTTGCACTGAGAAACTGATGTGACTCCATTTTTGAGAAACCAGCCTCTATCTCAGAGCAAAGCCTGTCCAAGGAAGTGAGGGCGTGATCTTGTCCTTGGAAAAACCCACAGAGCACTCCTAGGCACATACCCACCCTGCTGAGTTGTTTGTCTGTAAATAACAGGAGAGATCTGCAGTCCCAGGTGTCCCTGACTCAGTTAGGCTAGGTGAGGACCCATGGCAACCTCCTAGCAACCACCCATCAGCATGAAACAAGGAAAATACTTGGGATGCCAGATGACCCCCCAGTAGTTTATGGTGGTTGATAACATGTTGGGAAACCATGTAGTTCAGCATGTACTCCCCTCGTGGCCTTAATCAATCAGTTCAAAGGAATCCCCCTCTTGTACTAACCAATCACCCCTACCCAACTTGTTCTGCCAATGAATGTGCTAATCAACGTTAAGAGCTATAGTTTGACTTTCCCGCGGTGTGAAATGATTTGCTGTTTGATGTTATGACACATAGAGTATCCCCAAAACCTATAAAATCAAACTGAACACTCCCTGGGACTGCTGCATCAGAAACGGTTGTGAGTCCAGGCTCGAGCTTGTATTAAAGACTATCATTGCACTGGATTCAGCTCCTGGAGATCTATTGGGATCCCACGAACCTGGCATTACAATACATATCTCTGAAGGTGAGTGACTGTCATCTCGGTGATGCTAATAATGTCCAAATTTTGCTTTAAAGCTTTGGAGAAAAGAGCAGAATAAACCGCTCCCTCCAAAGGACGGTTTCCAGGTAGGTGGAAAGGTTAAGACCGTTATTGGGAATCTCTCTGACTCCTTTACAGCCTTGGGACCATCCTGTGATTGACAGCCCCCAGCAAGGCCAGGGCTCACGTCCCACCTGCACAGATCTGGGAACTGCAGATGAAAGCAAATTTGCCAGGCTCCGCAGCAGGATTTCTCAAGGTTCGCTGGCTTGATGGGAGTGCGGGAGGTTTCCTTGGAGTCAGCAGCAGCTGGGTTACAGGAGCCAGGGGCAGCCTACAGGTTAACCCTTTGCTCACAGGCAGATTCCACTGTTGTCCCTTACTGTGTGACAAGACACACACACACACACACACACACCTTAATGAAATGTATCTTTTCGTACCTACAAAATATTTCTTGCTGATTTCTTTTAAAAAACTACCTAAATAGAGTTCATGTTACCAGATACCTATTAAAATCATTGTAACCCATTTGATTCCTTAGATTTTCTTTCTAGAAGCTGGGCTAATATTCAATGAGATGTCCCAGAGCCTGCAGCAGGGTCAGCATCCGAGGCTGCAAGCCAAGTCTACGCACCCCTTGTTCTTGAATGGCCACAGAGGGGCTTTAAGTGGTTGGAGAAAGAAGAGTAGCAGTTCATGGCACCTGGAAGCTGTAAGAAGCTGGAGTTCTAGGCCCACAGCTAGGCACAGCAGGACCCTCTGTTTAGGATTGTCTGTGGCTGCCTTCCTCCTAAAAGGGCACAGTGCAGTAGTGGGCCAGAGGTCACGGAGTACAGAAAACCCAGGACAGTCCTCTCTGGCTCTTAAGAGAAAGCTCAGCCAGGACTCAAGCACTTCTGCCCTTCACTGCTGGTTGTTTGGGGGTCTCCTCAGGTCCCTGCCCTGCCCCAAGCAGGACCTGTCAGGACAATTGCAGGTCCACATCTATTAATACCGTCCACAGCTACTTTGTATCACGGGACACCCACTTACACATAAGTAGCACTTCCTCATCACATTTAACCTCACTATTTACTTTATAAGGAGTAACCTCACTATTTACTTTATAAGGAGAACTATTGAATCCTGTCAGAAAAATATGTTCTCGCCAGCTAATTTCTTTTCCAGGGACAATCATATTCGTATACAATGGGCCACTATTATCAGCAGGAAAAATGTTCCTTCTAAATGTCAAAAAATTCTCTTCTAATTAATGAATTCCTTGTAGAAAACAAAACCAGGCAGAGGCCCTGGCATTCTGTTTAAATACTCGTGGGATCCCCAGACACCCAGGAGCCTGAAGGCTGGGCAGAGTGGTGGCTGCATTGGCCCCCAGGGCTCAGGAAGAGCTCAGAACCCCAGAGGGCAAATTGTGCTTCCTCTTAACCTCTGAAATGCCAGGAGAGGGAGGGAGAGATGAGGGTGGGAGGGAGGGAGGGGGCTGTGGGAGAGGAAGGCAGCCTGGGCCCAGCAGGGAATTTCCAAAGGACAGGGACAAGGTCTTTCTTTTGGGGATCAATTCAGTCAGAAACTGTTAAGAGCAGAGGAACTGTATTTGGGGCTCTTAGAAGTTATAATTGGGGAGACTTGGGCTCACAGGGCTCTGAATAAAGAAACGGGTGAAGGAGGTAGAAAGAGTGGTGAAGCCAGATTTAAAGTTAGGTAGTCAGTGTAGTTAGATCAGGTCTAATATCGAGTGAAATCTAAAATGGAGGCCATGCTGAGAATGATTCAGGGAAATGCAGGACAACTCATGGAATGTTAATGAAGTCCAGGAAAAAGCCCAAGGCCAGAGCCCATCCCAAAGAAGTGTTAATGAACAGCCCCCAGCAAACTTGAAGGTGCTGACTCAGAAGTCCTTCCTGCCCAGATTACTTCTTTGGCCCACCTGTGTCCCACCCCTCAGGCCTTCCCACCTACATTCCATCACTGAAAGAACTATAAAAAGGGGAGTCAACCGCACTTCCATGGATTCCACCTCTTGGGTCCCCTTCTTCCTCCGGGAGAAGTCTTTTCTGCTGTCCTTTAATAAACTTCTAATTTCTACTCTGACCTTGCCTCGGCGTGCTTCTTTGGTGTTATTCTTCAACATCGGGTAAGCAAGGACTTGTCACCGGTCAACAGCGGTAACAGTGGGAGCTTGTACAGACAAGCAGGCAAGGCGGAAGGTGCTTTTGTAAAAGGTCCCGCTGGAGTCTGCATGGAGGAGTGGGCATAAAGACGGGGAGCAGCCCGTGTGCACAGGGCCGGCGACTCCCAGGGCCGCAGCCTGATCATCCCATATCACCCCTATCCAGTGTCTGGACCCACCACATTAGCTGACAGCTTCAGATGCAGGGGGAGCCAGGTGCCCAAGGCTCACCTTCCTAGGCGGCAGCTGAGACAGGCATAGTCCTGTCCCTAGAGACTTCCCCTCACCACCTCAAAAAGCTCCTAATGAGCCTTCCATTGTGATTTTCTTTCACTTTTCACACTTTAAATACGTTGATGAACATAAAACCTCACTTAAATACGGTCTATTGGCCTTTTTATTAAAATTTAACGTCAGGCCCCTGTGGACTCAGTCTGAGGAGCAGTGGGGAGGCCGCAGGTGTGCTCCCCCAGTCTCCCAGCAAGAACACCTTTCAGAGCATCAGCGCAGGGTGAGGGGTGGACCACAGTGTGGCTCGCTGATCTTACTACGGTTTCCTGGGTTTACCTGTGGGGTGTGTGTGGCGTGTGCCACGTGGCACGATGTATGGTCTGTGGTGTGGCATCTTTGCCTTCAGTGGTGACCAGGCCGGCTTCCCACCCTGGTTAGGACCACCCTCCTCCAAGCTCATCACCTGCATCCATAGCCCATGGCAACCACTGATATGTTCCATTCGTAAAATTTTGTCGCTTCAAGAACATTATGGGAATGGCATTGTGGGGTTCAGAAAAAGTACCCAATATGAAGCTTCAGAAGCAGTTGCCCTCTGACCTTGTCCCACAGCAGGTAGGACTTCTCCCAAGGCAGGTCCCCCGAAGCTCTGACCACCCAGCCTCTGTTTTGGAGCTGCTCAAGGTGAAATCCTCTGATCTGCCTTTCCTTGTGGATCGTGGAAGCTTTGAGAAGGCTCCTGCCTATACCTGGGGGACAGGAGTTGCAGAGAGGCCAGGGATCTGCAGGACAGTCCTGCTGTCCCCAGTCTACTACTGAGGCTGGACTCTTTTGTCCATTATTATTTTTCCACATGCTCTGTCAAACCTAAGCTTAAAAACTGTTAGTTGGCTCTGGGTCTCAGATCTTTCATCTGAAGGCTCCCACGTGACATGACGCCACCATGACCAATAAGCATGGATGCTTTTGTGTTGTTACCCTGTCTTTGTTATGAGTGTTGGCTGAGACCCTGTGTGACAGGCAGGCGATGAGACCCCTCCCTCCCTCACCTGGAGACCGGAGAGCAGGTTAACGGCAGGGGGATTCTCACAACAGGGAGCTGCCAGGATGCGCTGGGTTGTGAGTGGGAGCCGCCCTCCCCAGTGGTCATACGCAGCTTCCCTGGTGTTCCTCATCTAGGAGCCCAAGACACAAAACTCACCTGTGTGCATGTTTAAAGTAAGAGGACAGGCTCTGATGTCTGGGATGTTTTCCGAGAGATTTTTTCAGACATTCAGAAAATATACAAGATTGGATTTGAATAATTTCCACTCTGCTTACTGCCCCTGTCTTCTCTGTTTGCCAAGGTCCCCATCCTGGTCACCTCTAACCATATCTGCTGCCCTCTCCACAGCCCTTCCTGGAGGATGCCCATGATGCCAAGGGCTTATGTGCGATGGGGCCTCTGGGCCAAAGCCCTGACACTGCAGGAAGATGCCCAGTCAGCCTCTGCCCTAAGCAGAGCGTGCGGGTGGGGACTGGTTTCCATGGAATGCAGGTTTGTGCTATCTTGGCGTCCTTATAATGCATCAAGGTCACATTTTGAAGGGAAAGTGCCTGTGTTCAGCTCACTCCATGCTGTCTTAGCAAGCTGCTCCTGTCTGCTTAGCAGCACCTACGGTGCTAGGAGTGTTAAAACCAAAGAAAAGCCCTTGGTGTTGGTCACTGTCGCATGATGCAGGCACTCTGTCAGCCACTTGAACACATAAGTTCCACCTGTGGCAACTCTCAGCCTTGTGTGGTGTGACCCAGGCTTTTCAGATGGGAGCTATGTGAGTAACTCACTTTCCAAGGTCACTGGCTTATCAGAGCAGAGCTGGGAGACTGAACTCAGGCCCACTGAACTCAGGCCCTAATCCGGACCCTGTTCTCTTTCCCCCCAGCCCTGTTGGTCATTAACTGACTTTGCAGTGGGATGTGAGGCTCTTGAAGACAGCATCTGATCGCTCCCGGGGAAGGATGTCACAGCTCCAGAGTCTGCATCCCAGCCTGAGAGGAAGACGGAGCCAGTGTGGAGTGGAATCATCCTTTCGCAAGCAGCTGCTTCTGTGTGTGAGCACGAAGGATTCCAAAGAGAAGCTCGAGCCCTGGGACAGGGATGGGCAAGGCAAGGCCTCGAGGCCTGATGTTGGACTATGTTGCTCTCCTCACTGCTGCAGATAAGGAAATGCACCTCATGTGGAGACCCCAGGGAGGGTCTTGGAGTGATTCAAGAAATGGAGCTGAGCCCTGCTTTTGTTGACACCAGGTGGAAATAAGAGCCAGAGAGTGTGCAACAGGATGTGGCCAAGACGGCAACAGGATGTGGCCAAGACGGCCCCAGGCCAATGGAGTCTGAGAAGGCAGAGCCCCGGCAAGCCCAGGCAGCCTCAGGGAGCAGCCGACACACAGCCCCGCTCCACGGCTGATCGTCTCAGGGTTTCAGAAGGAACCATTCTAGGTCCTGGTCATGTCTGCACCCCACATAAAGCCCGCGCACGCTGGAGGAAGATTCCTCTCACTGGCAGTTTGACTTTCCAGCTGGGCCGGGGATTATAGCTGATGTCTCCCTAAATGGACAGTATTCCCAACGCTTGAGAAAGAAGGCAGTTTCTCCACTAGGATCCCCCTAGGAAGAATTAGGCCCCCAGCCCCAGGCTCCCCCTGTGGGGTGAATTCCCTTCCTACACCTTGAAGGGACTAGTACGTACCCCAGGAGACTGAGGACCAGGCCGGTGACTCCAGGTCAGGCCTGTGGCGGGCTCCAGCTCAGGTATAAAGGTACAACAGAAAGGACAGAGGTGATTGGTGACACAGCCCCTGTGCCTTGTGCTCAGCATGCCCAGACACAAGGTCCCAGAGAACACAGGACAAATAACACCTCAATAATTTACGAGTTTGTTACTCTCTCACACAACGCTTTATGATTTTTTTATTTTGGTTCTTCTACCTCATACTTGACATCAGGATGCAGTTTGACATAATTATAAAAGCATGGACTGTAATTCGCTCTAGTTCAGACCTCAGGACTTCCCCTGCCCCTCCCTCTGCTCTACTGAACTTTCTGCTATTCACTTAGAGTTGTGGTCTTTTATAGTTAGTGTCCTGTGGATGTCTGTGATGGTGAGGTCCACCGTGGCCTATCCTCATGTCCACAGGAACATGGGGTCCGACTCTCTCCGCTGCTCTTCCCTTGCGCTGCGGCTACTCCCTGCTCCTGATTCCCCCTCCTCTGGTCCACCAATCTTTCTTGTATTTTGATGAAATCTCTCCCCCTGTTTTTCCCTTTCTCTCTCTTTATCCCCCCCCCCATTTTTTTCAACTAGCTCCCGTAAATCAGAGAAAACATTCAGACTCTGGCTTTCTAAATCTGGCTTATTTCACTTCACATGGTGGTCTGAAGTTCCATCCACTGACCAGCAAATGCCATATGTCATTCTTTTTTATGATTGATTAATACTCCATTGTATTTATGAACCACATTTTCTTTACCCAATCATCTGTTGAAGGGTGCCTAGGTTGGTTCCAAGCTTGGCTATTGGGAATTGGGGCTGTTATAGATATTGTTGTGGGCTGTGTCAATATAGTGTGATGATTCTAAATCCTTTGGACATATACTGAGGAGGGGGATAGCTGGGTCATATTGTGGTTCCATTCCTGTTTTTTTTTTTTTTTTTGAGAAATCTCCATATTGCATTCCAAAATGGTTGCATTTATTTATAGTCCCACTAATAATGTATGAGCATACCTTTTGCCCCACATCTTTGCCAGCATTTATTATTATTTGTATTCTTGATGGTTGCCATTCTGATTGGAGTGAGATAAAATCTCAAGATAGTTTTGATTTGTGTTTCCCTGATTGCTAGGGATGTTGAGCATTTTTTCATATGTTTGTTGGCCAACTGTATTTTAAGTAGAAAATAAACACACCACAGCTTTTGACCTGTAATTTAATCTGCCTTTCAGATCTCCCATAGAAAGCAATATTGTCTCAAGGAACTGGCCAGCCTTTGTTCCTCCGCTGACCTCCTAATATAGGTTGAGCATCCTTTTCCATAATGCTCCAGACCAGAAGTGTTTCAGATTCTAGATCTTGGAATTTTTTGCAAAGATTTTACTAGTTGAACATCTTTAATCCAAAAATCCAAGATGGTCCTAAATCTAGAACCTTCTGAGCACTGACAGATTTAGATTTTGGATTTTCAGATTAGGGAGCTCCATCTAAGTTAATGAATTACTCTTTTGAAATAAAAAATGTTGGATTTTCTTGACTGCTAAATTCTGTGGGTTCTGAATTGAGACCCTGGTCTGGGATGTGGTGGTCCCCTATAAGCCTGGAGTGCCAGAGAGGCTTTGGGTCGGGGTCCTACACCCCTGAGGCCATTCCCCAGCACAAAGGCCTAAGGGATGGTGCCTCTTATGACACCGAAATCCCTGGGGGCCTGTGCATGGGAAATTGGTGTGTGATGAGTGGAAATGACGCCTCTCCCTACCTGGGAAACCTAGGCCCCTGCCATCCGCTCCCTTCCCAATGGGCACCAGGAGTCGGCAGCACTAGCGGGGTTTGGAGGGCTCGTTAGCTACTTAGCTCGGCGTTTAGAGGAGCAGAGTTCCATTAGTCTTCAGGCTAGCCTTCAGATCTCGGCAGGAATCAGGCTTCTGACAGGGCAGATTCCCGTAATTTCATTTCAGCCCGAGTCTCTTCTCCACCTGCTTAATTGCTGCCCCCAGCAAAAGTGACGCCGCCTGCTACCACTTTGCTCGCGCTTTATGAGATCAACGTTTTGGACCGAGAGCCATTAACATTCTTGGTTTGGTGTTAGCTGCAAAAAAATATATCTAAAAAGGAAATGACCTCATTTATCCTGCCAAAAAATATTAGCTCCCCTGATAAAGACCAGAGTAATTGAAATGCTGTTGCCTGAAGGGGGACCTGGTGAACCAGGGAAGTCTGTGCTTTAGGATGATCCCACCTCAGGCTGTGGCTTTATGACATTTCCCTGCTTCACTTTGATCTGAAGAGGGTTCTGGAGAGGGGCCTGGAGCTGACCCTGGTAACCAACTTAAGATGGATTTGTTTCATTGGCGTGAGGCAACGGCCTCTCCTAGTGGGGTTCCTCAGAGACCTCCTGCTTCTCTGTTGGGCTGTCTCATCACACTGTCCTGAGAACTACTCGGTACAGAGGCCTCCCGTGTCAGTCTCTTCGTTAGCCAGGTGACGATGACGTGCACCTGGGGGCAGCTGCGGGCGGGGTGCACCATAAGGGCTGGCCGTGCTAGGCAGGCAGGCCAGCGGCTGGCTACAGGGGTTCTGGTGGTGAGCAGCATAATGAAAGCCAGGCCCTGCAAGTTTGATGGGTCAGGTGACAGAACCCTGATCGGCACCTTGCATAGAACCAGTGAGATCACAGCTGGTAGCAAGATGGTGACCTCCCTGCCTCCCAGAGGTGGGCCCAGAACACAGCTGAAGTCAAGGCCACAGAGTGGCTTTAGGACAGAGGTGGAAGAGGCTAAGGAGATCTCATGACATGTCTGCTGGCCAGAATGGCAGAAAGGGGATGGTGAGAAGGCTGGCCAGAGCGGAGAGACCCACGGACATGTGCATGTGAGCACCCCGTGGGCCAGGCCTGTCCAGAACAACCGCATGTTGGACAGATTGACTTCTCATGGCGACCTATGAAGAAGGGGAAACTGAGGTGACAGGGGATAAATGACATGCCTGAGGTGGCCACGACAGGCAGCAAGGCTGAGATTCGATGCTGTGCCACCCCCCACTCCCTGCAGTGTGTACCTACCACGTCTTCACCACTCAGAGCCAAGAGGGGAGAGGCACGGAGAGGCTCTTGGAGCGGATGGCAGGACGGAATCCAGAGGTCATGAGAGGCCGCATCTGGCAGAGAGGACAGGATGGTTCCAGCTGGAACCAGGGAGCGGGAATGGAAAGACCTTCGGGGACAAGGAGGGACTGGGACCTGATGTCCCCGCCTCCCCCACTCATCCTGCCCCAGACTTTCTTTCCTGCAGGAGACTTTGCTCCTTGCTTCAGCAGGGCAGGTTTCCTCACCAACAACTGTGCTTTTAGGAGATAGCAGTCAGTCTGAAGTCCCTCAGAACCAGAGGTAGACAACCTTGGTGGGGAGGGACGGGGACCTTCGTCTGGAGCAAGCTGGACCAGACCTAGTGCATTGGGAGGGAGCTGGGCAACAAGTGGGGCCTGTCAGCCAGAGCCTGGCTCCTGAAACCAGCAGCAGCACTGGACAGTCACCCAGGCCTTCAGCTCCTCTGGGGTCCCCAAAAGTGTATCACCTGAGGGACATGAAGTGTAGTCCAGGCATCCCACAGGCAGTGGGTTCACAGCCAGGTGGGCAGCCAAGAGAGAAAGACCGCAGCCTCGGGGAGCCCGGGGAATGGGCAGGTATCCACGGAGGAGCCCTGAGTCCAGGAGGCAAGGTGGGCTTCACTTGCCAGAGCCCTAACCTGGTCATGCACACAATGGGGATGCCTGCCGTTGAACCGGGCCCAGAAGCAGCAAGAAGTGGGATGCTGCCCGAGACCTGCCACAGTGGACACAGGCTGCAGGGATAGTGGACCAGTGGGTTTTAGGGGTGGATTCTTCCCCTAAATTCACCTGAAACCAACCCAGAGCCTGAATGTCTGTGGGCTGCTATGACCTCTGGACATGGGGTGAGCAGGGCCAGAATCAAAGGCCCCACAGGCCAGGAACCCAGAGCCTCTGGGCGTGAACTTTTTTGGCCTCAGGGTGTGTGGGGGGTCATTTCCATCCAGCTGCTGCTTCTGTGGTCTGAGAATTGAGGGGCCAATACTTGAACTTCAAACAAGTAAGCTGGATACTCAAACTGATGAATGGATAAAAAAATGTGGCGTTTATACACAATGGAATATTACTCAGCATAAAAAAGAACAAAATTATGGCATTTGCAGGTAAATGGATGGCATTGGAAAAGATAATGCTAAGTGAAGATAGCTAATCCCCCCCAAAAAAATGCCAAATTTTTTTTTTTTATATAAGGGGGTGACTCATAGTTGGATAGGGAGGGAGAACATGAGAGATTAGATTAATTCTAGATAGGGAAGAGGGGTGGGAGGGAATGGGAAGGGAAAGGGTATTAGCAAGGATGGTGGAATGCAATGGTCATCATTATACAAAGCACATGTATGAAGACTTGAATTAGATGTCAACATACCTTATATATAGAGATATGAAAAATTGTGGTATATATGTGTATTAAGAATTGTAATACAAAAAGAAAAGTACATGTACAATGGTATTAACTGGTGTCAACATACTTTATACACAGAGATACGAAAAATTGTGCTCTATATATGTAATAAGGATTGTAATGCATCCCACAGTTGTCATGTATTTAAAAAAATAATAAAATCAATAAAAATAAATACATAAACAGTGTAACCTGATGCCTGGGAGTATCAGGGAGGACACAGAGACCCCCCCCCCCATGATGCCTGGAGGTATGGGAGGACATAGAGACCCCCCATGCCTGGGGGTGTCAAGGAGGACACAGAGACACCCCCCCCCATGCTTGGGTGTATCAGGGAGAACACTGAGCCTTCCCCAATGCCTGGGGGTGTCAGGGAGGACACAGAGACTCCCCCTGATGCCTGAAAGTATTAGGGAGGACACAGACCCCTCATGCTTGGGTGTATCAAGGAGGACACAAAGACTCCCCCTGATGCCTAAAGGTATCAGGGAGGACATTGAGCCTCTCCCAAAGCCTGGGGGTATCAGGGAGGACATAGAGACTCCCCCTGATGCCTGGGGGTGTCAGGGAGGACACAGAGAACCCCCCTTGTCTGGGGGTATAGGGAGGACATAGAGACTCCCCCAATGCCTGGGGGTGTCAGGGAGGACTAGAGACTCACCTCAATGCCTGGGGGTGTCAGGAAGGACACTGAGCCTCCTCCAATGCCTGGGGGTATCAGAGAGGACACAGAAACTCACCCCAATGCCTGGGGTATCAGGGAGGACACAGATAGCCCTCCTCTTTCTCAAAGCATGGCCAGAGCACCAGTCAGAGGCTTGTTCTCAGCTGACTCAGAAGCCCAGGGTGTGCCCCAGGAAGCAGCAGGACACGCCCATGCTGTCTGCTGGAGACAGGTGAGTCCCAGGCCACAGACAGGTAGGACATGGTTAAAGGTTAACCTTCTGCCTCAGTTTTCGATCACTGCACATAAGAGGTATTCTTACTTACAAAGGTCAAAGTGGATTTAATGGTGGTTACCAGGGTAGCTCAGAACCCAAGGCAGGCACACACAGGCCCACAGGGGCTAGGAGCAGGGTCTGACCACAGGGACGGGGCTCTCCGCACACTCTCCCAGGGATTCTTAGCTCCCTCTGCTTCTCCACCCTGTCTGCAAAATGTCCTCACTTCTCTCTGTGTCTGGATCCAACACGGGTGTTGACTCCTTTCAGGTTTGAAGGTTCTGAAGAAATCACACGAGCCTCCTGGTCTCATTCCAAATCCCAAGCAGGAGGATGGCAGAGGCCATGGTGTGAGGTGTGGGGACACAGCATCCTACCCTATGGCCAGGACAGGCTCCCCCTTCCCTCTGTCTCTCCAGCTGGGGTGGCAGAGCTCACTGGGATGTGGTCTGGAAGGTTCTGTAAGCAGAGCTGGCTGAGAGGGTTCAGGTGTGGTCATGACTCTGGATGACCTTGCACTAGTCCTGGCCATGCCTGTCGTCTCTCCCTGGGGCAAAGACAGTCTCCATCTACACTGCACAAAGGTGGGTCAGGCATGGCTTTGAGGAGCCAAGGTCATGTCACTCCACAGCCCCTACCAACTGCTGCCCACCCCTACAGGACTGCCCCATGGATCTGCACGGCCACCAATACAGCCTGCACCCTGTGTCTGCCAAAAAACAGCTTTAGGAGAAAGGTTTGTCTGCCACTTTCTTCTTGGCTGAGACTCCATTTTATTTTGTCACAAAGAAACGTGGAATAGTATTTTTTTAATGCACGTGGTACCCTTCACTGAGTGAGCACCCACAGCCAGAGCCCGCTTCTGCTCATTTCAGAACCATTGGATCCGCTCCCGTGGCCTGAGTCCACACCAACCAGAGCTGCGGTGGCACATGGCCCGAGCTGGGTAAGTCAGGATGAATGGAGACGGGGTCCCATCCGGCACCCCCATCAGGACCTGTCATCACCATTCGGTGTGTGCTCTGTGTCCACGATGATCCAATATTTTATGAATGACACCTTCCAAGAGTCGCTGGCCCACTCTGCTGCCACCTGCCTCCCTGACATCCTCTGTGCTCTGGGGAAGAGGCACTGCACGCTGAGCAGGTCCAGATGGCCCTGGATCCCTCTCCCGCTCCTCACCTTGTCAAGCCAAAGAGGGCTGCCTCCCGACCTCCGGCAAGTAGGTTGCTAAGGCATCCTCTCTCCCCGTGGATCACGGGTAGGCCCCACTTATGGTGCCAGTTCTGCTGACAGCATGCCCCCTGCCGCTCCTGGGCCCCACGGGCGCCTGGCTCATCACCCTGGCAAAGGGTTGACTCCTCTCCACTGTCAGCCCTGACTGGACATTTCCACAGAAAGAGCAAGCCTTCTGGTGGCTGCCTGCTTCTCTGCACGAACACTCCGACCCGTGAGGTCCCTGTGACGGGGCCAACACAGCAGATGAAACTCGGGGTCAGAGCTTCCTGGCCTCCCCTAAGGCCCTGCGGACGGGGGAGTGCTACCTCCTGGCGCAGAGGACTCGGATGCACATCCCAATGAGGGCAGCCAGACAGTCCCTGGGTGGGGATGATATACTGGAGGACGACAGTGTCTCCACCCTCACGCGGGTGAGGTGACTTGCCCTTGCTGACACAGGGTGCACGCACTCCCAGTAGCACATACAGGAAATGCATTGAGAAACCGTCCTTCTCGGTTGGAGTGTGTGGTCCAGGGGACCTGGGCACAGAGGTTCAGAGCAGCTTGGGGGCCAGGCAGGTGGTGGGAGCCTGGTTCTGCTGCTCTCTAGTCGCTACCCCTGGCAAGGTGCCCAGCCCCTGGGAACACTGTTCTACTTACAGAGCGAGCTTGGCAGAGACCCTCGCCCATCAGACTGCTGCCAGGGTGAAAGAGGCAGGGCAGGGCCTGGAACAAGGGAGCGTGGCCACGCCTGCCACACTGCTGCTATTCCGGGTGCGCACAGGGTGCAAGTGTCCCACATGGCTTCCAAGTTCAGTGGAGTCTCCAACACGTCTCTTCTGTACCCGCCTCCATTTCCAAGGCCAGGCCCTGAGCTATCAAGGATGTAGGTGAGCAAGGGCCCCTCCAGGAGTCCTGTCCCCATCTGTGATTCGATGCAAATGAATCAGGTGTTGTCTGCTGGGCACACCTCACGCCCCCCTCAGGTCTTGTCCCACCTGGATCGGAGATAGGCATCAGGCCTCCAGGACCACAGAGGGGAGATTCTGGTTCGATGTGAGTGGACCACAGAGAGCACAGATGGAGCACACTCCTGGGCGTGTCCCTGAGGACAGTTCTGGGTGAGATTAGCATTGCAGTAGTGGACTCAGAGCAGGTCACTTTCCCCAACATGGTGGATGTCATCCAACTCACTGAGGGCCTGAGAGGAGAGAACGGTTTGAGGAAGGAAAGCATCCCTCACAGATGAGGCCATGCCTTCTGGCCAAGAGGCAGGTGCCGGAGGGGTGAGGAGCACCAGGGATAATGTGCCCTCCCCCGCTGCCTCCAGACCGCGTGTCTCCCCACCCCCAACATGTGCACAGCCCATTGCTCCTGGGTCCTCCCTCCAGCAGCCTCCTCAGGAGGGACACTGTGACCTTCTGCTCAGCCCGTGGGGGAAAGGCCTGCGGAGGGTGTGTTTCACCTGCATTTCTCTTTGGTTGAGGTTCTGCCTTCAGGATACCCAGAATGGAATTGGGTCCCTGTAACAGTGTTGGTGTCTATGTCCCTAGGGATGGTGGGTAAGGGAGGGGCAGAGAACAGAACAGGCAGTATCCCTGCTGCCCAGGACTGCTCCTTCAGTGTTGGAGGAAATGCTCTTCCATGACCTCAGGTCAGACGTCTGCCATCTGACATGGAACAGGGACTGATGTCCCAAGTCACAGGCTACCCGAGGGAGGCTGGCATGGGACCAGGCCCACAGGCTCAAGTCCCTTTGGAGAACTGGCTAGAAGCAGGTGCACACTTACCACCTCTCACACAGCAAAGGGACAACCCACCCTCAAGGTCCAGCTCTCTGTGGAAGAGTTGTGGGTTGGAAGCCTTGCAGTTCTGCCAAGGAACGGAAACCCCAGGACCCATGAAGTCCCTGCTATGATGGGGACCGACTCTGTGGACCTCCTGGGGAGGAAATGCCAGTGGCGACTCAGGGGAGCGGGACTGAAAACCAGAGCCGTGGCAGCAGGGCTGGCAGTGCAGAGTCCAGAGGGCTCCGTCAGAATGGCTGATGGCTCAGGGCTTTGCTGGCACCAGGCAGCAGGCACTGGCCTGGAAACAGGAGGCCCTGCTAACGAATCAGGTGGCAGGGCATTAATGACGATCTGAAGCGGCCAAGATATTGGACCCATTCTTCAAAACCTCTTCTGCTGTCATTAGCAATAGAGGTGAAGAGTGAGGGAGGGCGCCTTCAGAAAGCCACCAACAGGGAGCAGGGGCAGGCAGACCTCCGGGGCCTCAGGCTGAGCCCTGCACGTCAGGACAGGGCCTCGAGATGGCCTCACTGCCACTACGGCTTTTCTAAATGAGAGACTTGGGGGCTCGATAAAGGAGGTGCCAGCTGCTTCTCTGGAAGCAGAGAGGAGAGGAGAGAGCCGAGGGAGAGCGGCCCTTGCCGGGCCAGACAAGGTGCTAGAGAAGGCCGCGGCCCCCACACTAAGGCCCCTCAAGTGATGAACAGCCTGGCAGCCGTTCTGCAGTGGTTCAGAGGGTGGTCTCTGCCCCTCTGCTCAGATGTCAAACTGGTGGAGGCAGCTGCTGGCCAAGGCTGCTCGGTTTCCATGCTCCTCTTCCTGAGCAGGTCATGGCTCCCGGGCTGAGAGGAGCCATGATGGTCCACACACCTGCCACAAGTCCGTCTGTGAAAGCTTCATCTGCTGTGGATGACCTGCGGGGTCACCTCTCTCCTGCTGCATGTAGGTGCACTCCTTACTCTGGTTTTACCCAACCTCCTTCCCACACCATCTCCTGCCACACCACCTCACCCCTCTAGGCCGAGCATACTTGGACTGCACCCTCCACAGGCCAACCTGCTATGGAGTGACAGACCCAGTGATACAGAGCAGCAAGAGTTAATGTGCTAGTGTTAGCAAAGCCCTTGGTGACCAGGGCTTAATCCAGGGAAGTCATTCTCGGTGGCCATTCTGGCCTGCAGCACCATCAGGGAGAGGGTTTAGGGATGTAGCCTGTTGGGGGCCTAGGTCACACAGGAGACACTTGCTCAAGAGCAGGGCTGACCTTACAGGTGGCAGCCATTGCCGTGGCTGGACCAGAGTCCAGGCTGTGGGCTTCTGGCTGCAGGAGCAGAGGAGAAATCTGACATTGCCTCTGCTGAATCCAGCTTCACTTCTCAGCAGCCTCGTTCCTGACTTTCCAACCGGAAGAGGTGGTGTGAAGTTATCTCACTTTACTCAATTCCTATTTCTCTCCACCAAACATCCCTATGCCAGGAAATACATTTATTTGCCACAAATGGTGAAATTACTTGTCCTTAAACATCTGGATGCACATGGAAAAATCTGTACACACACCAAAGCTTATTTACTGATAGAAATTAAAACATAATAGATGTGCTCTTAAAAATTTGTAAATAAATATAAGTGAGTGCCATTTTTTAAATGCACCAAGGATACTGCTATTTAAGAAAGCTCATAATGATTCTATTTAAAAATAAGGTTCTTCATGAAAAGTAAATCACATCTAAATTTAGAATCTCTAAATGTTCCATTATGTAGAGTTCAACCTACTGGAACATTCTCTGACTGTATGATCTGTGTGCCTGCATAGCATGTGATGTGTGTGCAGGTCAGCTTTCCATTGCTGTGACAAAATACCTTTGAAAAACAACCTAAAACAAAATATTTATCTTGGCTCATGATTTCCCAGGTATCTGTCCATGATCTGTTGGCCCTGTTGCTTTTGGGCCTCCGGTAAGTTACAACATCATGGCAGGAACAAACACACAGCAAAGAGGATGCTCACCTGGCAGCCAAGAAGTAAAAGACAGAGATAAAGTGGCCTGGGTCCCAGTATCTCCTTCAAGGATACACCCAGTGACCTAACTTCCTTCCACTAGGCTCCTCCTCCTTCAGGACACACCCAGTGACCTAACTTCCTCCCACTGGGCTCCTCCTCCTAAGGGCTTCCACCACCTGCCAATGGTGCCACAGACTGGAGGCCAGGCTTTCAATTCATGGCCTTTAGGGACACTTAAGAGCCACACCACAACACAAGGGGTAGCCACTTATGCCCACACCCACATTTTTCCCCCCTGAGCAATCTGCAGCTATGAGCAGTCCAGGTCCGAGGGCCAGGACACTGGGCCTGTCTGACTCTGGGGAGGATGCTCCTTTGGTAGCTCTCCGTGGACGGCCACACTAAGTCAGGAGCAACTTCTGCAAATTCTGCTCTGTCACTAGGCTTCCTTCTCTGTGAATCACTTTTCTGAGTTTGCTCCCATTTTGCCCAGAACTCAGGAAACCCAGCAGACCTCTTAACAGAATTTGAGTGGCTCAGCTTGGCTGGGGAAAGGGAGGACTGACCCCAGGGACTGACTGCCATCTCCTGCCCAGCCTCCTGAGCAGGGGCTCTCAGATCCGGCCGACCGTCATTCATTGTCCAGGCTGACTACTTTTGGAGGTCATTGACTGTCACTTCATTCGGTGCAGCTTTGTGATAAGTCCAAAGACTGCCAGCCTTAGCAATGTGGAGCAATTACTTTGTGATTTCTGTGCGGGTTCTAACTGCCTTACGGGAATGTGTTTTACAAATGTTCCCAACACAGAAATAAGATGCCTCGTTTACAAAAATGCTCTGTGATAATCACGAAGTCACAGCAGGAGAAGAAGGAAATGGCCAGTTCTATTCTTAGGTATTTTCTTTTATTTCTCTTTTGACTTAATGCCAATCTCTTGGCTATGGTCTTTGGCTTTTCTCTGAACAGAGTTTCTGGCCCCCAAAAGATACTCTTTTCCCATGAAGTTAAATCACCTGCCCTGCATGTCGCTTCTTGTTGGGGGCCATGAAAGGTCGCCCTCTATGGTGTTGGCCATGTCCCACATGGCTTCCAGTCTATTCACACTGCCCTTCCAACTGCATATCACAACTTCTAACACCTCTGACAGAGGGTGGTGGTATGGATCTCAGGACGGGATGTGTACTGTATGGTCCACTCTGCTTAGAGACTCAGAAGACATAATCACAATGCCTATAAGCAAAGAAGCTCAGAGTCACTACAGAAGTGAGAGGCAGAGGCACCCCCAGCCAAGAGACATTTGTCTCTGGAGGATCATGTCATGTAGGTGGGCTTACTCTGCAGCTCAGTGTGCAGCTACCTGATACACTGGTCACCAGGGCAGGCTCCAGCTGACCCTCTTAAACCAGCACTTGGGAGGGACCTGAGCATACAGGACCTCAGAGCAGGAAGCGTCTAACATTGCTGCCCACTACTCAGGCTAATCGCTTTTTGCTCATGAATTGTTGAGTTGGTGCATGTTCTTACATGACAGTTAAAATGTTAATGATATTCAGAACGGATGGCATGCAATGAATTTATAAATCTCCTCATTTATATTTCATAGGCACTGAATTTAAGTCTTCTTCCTGTCTCTCCTGATCTGGGAGATCATATAGTGTAATAACGGTGGAGAGTCCTGGCAGCACCTCTGTGGCTTCCCTCCTAGGACCCTCTGTCGATGATGCTCTCGGGCTCCTTGCACTTATGCAAGGGGCCGCTATGAGAAGAGGGAGCTTCCCGTCCTGACTGCACTCTGCGTTTCCACAGCAGCTCTTGCGGGAGGTTCTTGGCCCAGAGAGAGGTCTCAGGACTTAGAGGGTGCAGAGGCCAGAGATGGCCTGCTAACCTGCCTCCCAGGTGTCAGCATTGTGGCGCTGGACAAAGTCACCTCAGGCTGTGTTGTCTCTAAGAGGCCTTCAGGGTCTGACAGCTGTGTCCCTCTGTCATGGGAATCCAATAGTGGGTAAATGGAGACACTGGTAGGGACAGAATCACTGATTTCCTTTTGAGGGGCCAGGGAGAGCTGAAGCCTATGCTCAGCAACATGCTGGGGCATGGTGGCCAGCCTGGGGAGCAGCTCCAGAGACTGCAGGGAAGCCTGCGTCCCCCGGCATCCCCCAGGGGGCCCTGGCATGTTGCTGAGCATGGGCTTCATGTCTCATGGAATCACCAGGGCTGCAGTGAGGTCCCACGTTCAGAAGTCCCAATGGCAAGAGAGCCAGGACTGAGGGGGTCTGAGGCAGTGCTCAGCACCAGGCCTGCCCTCCCCTCTTGTCACACGCCCTCCTCTCCTGTCACAAGCACTCCTGGTAGGCACATGGGTAGCAGCTGGTCTTTTGAAGGAAAGATGAATTACTCAATAAGAGATGCTGGGATTTGGGAGAGAATTCTACACACTTGGGAAAATAATTAGATTCTTTATTTCACATCTTATACCCAAATAAATTCCAACACGATTAAATATTTAAGTAAGAAAAAAAAAGGCAAACTAAAAAAGTCCTCTGAGTTATTTCTGGTGGCAATGTGTCATAGCTTTGATAGACAAGGTCTGATTCTGGAAATTAATGACAAGACCCTCCAGTGGGGACAGTGCTGGGGACTCCTAGTGAGGACACCACATTCTCACCAGGTGAAGAACACTGAGCCCAGAAAGAAACCAGCAAACTCGCGTGGAACCACCCACGACCCCACCTTAGCTCACAGGGGCTTCAGTCTGAATGAGAGTGTCCATGAGGACTCAGGGGCCACGCCCACTCCCATACCCTGCTCTTTGGAGTCAGGGTGCCAAGAGGCCCCTCCATGGAGTGGACCATGCCCTGGGATGGACACCAGTCAGCTGTGGCCAAGCTCACTTCCCTTCCTCTGGGCTCACAGCTGGACTGCCCTTTCTTGAGGACAGGTGTGGCCGAAGGGATGTGAGCAGCAGTGAGGCCCACCACTTCCAGGCCTGCCCATCAATGCCAGAGGCGTGAGCCTCGTGGCCCCTTCCTTGTCTGCTGACCAGAGTCAGGACCCCAAGAGGACACTGGGGAGCCACAAGATAGATAACGCCCAAGCAGAGCACACGGCCCCAGCCCTGCAGCCACTCATCCTTCACGCACAGGAGGGGGAACTTTTGCACTGGAATGAGATCCACCTGCTTCGTCAGCCAGTGTGCATTAACTATGGTAAGAGAGTTGAGATCGGTAGCTTGGATGCAGGCGCCACTGTAATGAATCTCTCCTGGGATGAGGCTCCGTGACTGGGTGACGGGTGGGAAGGAGATGCCCGTGGCAGGCTGCAGAGGTACAAGCCCTGGCTCTCAGGTGTCCCATCCATCTCTACCTCTCATCTCTCAGAAGACTCGGGCCCCTGAGCCCTGGGCCCCAGGAGAAGGGGGAGCTTGTCCCATACAAAGGCCTACATTCCTCAAGGAGGTAGTGTTGGGAGGAGGTGCCCGGGGCAGGCACAAGGGTCAGGGGGTGACCTCATGGGTGGTTAATGTCTTTCTTGTGCCATGGGGCTAGAGCCTGAGCTGGTCCCTGCTTCCACTAGAGCAGGTAGTTACAAAGCGAGTTCACCCTTGCTGTTCCCTTTGTCTACCTGTCCTTCCATTTCCATCACAGATGGAAGTAGCACATGATTCAGCCATCAGATCTTGGACTTCTTGGCCTCCAGAATACTGAACTAAATAAAACCTTTTTTTCTGTATAAGTTATCCAGCTTCAAGTATTCCATTATAGCAACAGAAAACAGACTAAGGTACAAAGCTATTCAAGTACCCTCCTCTACCCCAGGTTGGGAGCCTTTACTCTCCCTGCATGGAAGGGCTTCAAACTTGCTATGAATGGGATTCCACTGTGCTGTCCTGTGCCTGACCCACAGCTGTAGGGTGGGGAGAGGCAGACAACGTGAGGAACTGCACAGAGTGCAGATGGAGAGAGGTGCTCGCTACCCAGAGAACCTGGCTTTGGGTAATTGAAAGGGACACTTGAGGGTGTGATGGGGAGTAGGTTTGTCCCACAAGCAGAGGAAAACGAACACTTGGTGATCCAAAGCACCTTTACCACCTCCAGCTGGGAGGCAGGACAGGCGAGGGACTCAGGACAGGGCTGGGCTCCTGGGGATGCAGAACCACAGGAAGGAGCTGGGGCTCAGCCGCAGTGGCTGGTGGCCTCTGAGGTACCCTCTAGAGTGGTGACCCAGGCGGTCCTGGTCGAGACGGTGTGCAAATCCACCACACGCATCGCATCAGTCTGCTGACAGCTCTGGGCGTTTCCAACAGCAGAAAATCAATCTCCCGGTTCTGCAGCAAGTCCAAGGTCGGGTGCCCTCGGGTAGGTTCTGTGGGAGTCTCTGCTGGGCTGGCAGGAGGCCCCCTTCTGCCTGTGCCTTGCTTTCTCCAGAGAGCAGAGACCTCTTCCTCGTCCCCTAAGGGCACCAGGCCTGATGCAGAGGACCTTATGAGACCCTGGGTCCTGCCCCCCAAACACTGGGGGGAGAGCTTCGACCTGTGACCAGGAGGGGCCAGGAACCTTGCAGCCTGTGCCCTCTTCAGTCCACTGCACGGTGGTCAGGAGAGCTCCTAAGCCAGGCTCCGCAGAGGTGCCAGGCATGTGGCAGTGAGCAGGCGGTCCCCACTCCTGCTGCCCTTTCCTAACACATATAACAGATGTTCTCCGAGCACCTTTTTAAAAGGTGGGAGGGAGCCACGTCCAGCTAGGTGTGAGGCCTTTACAGCAGGCCCTTGTGAGCACCAGCTTACTTGAATTAGTTGGTAGCACCTTAAGGCAGTGAGCACCGGTTCCCCCACCTCCTCCTCAAGCACCTGGGGAGTTCTGACCAGGTGTCTTGTTGGGCACTGAGTGAATGGTGGTGGAAACACTGCTGTGACGGGGATTTGTAGGCAGACTTCACTGCATATTGTGGGTGGCAAGAAAACAGCAGGAACAGCTTGGATGCTCCCCAAGTAAGAAGCGAGTTTAAAAAAACCATGGCATATGCACACGCGGGGATAAACTGCTGACTCTGAGGAGGAAAACAGAAAACTCCTGAGTGCACAGGAACGTGGTCAGAGTGCGTGTCCACCTCGGGGCCTCTGCATGTGCTGTCCTTCCTGCCTGGAAAACTGGCTCATAGTAATTGATCAATAAATAATTGTCAGATGAATGAACTGAAAAGTATAAATTTCAAAATGATCTGCATATGATTTCATTTTCTAGATATGTCAACAGTCACAAGTCTTGAGAGTTTATGCCAAAATGTGACTGGTGGGACGGATAGTGGAAGGACTAATTTACTCTTTTTGCTTGCTAATGTTTTCTAAATTTTATGTAAATACCAGCTTTTTTTTTTTAAATTAAAGAAGCAGTTTATTTTACACACTAGACCGTGAACAGAGGATCCAGTGGGACTTGCTTTCTAAGTAACAGAAACTGAGAAACTGATGTGACTCCATTTTTGAGAAAACAGCTTCTACCTCAAGGCCTGTCCTAAGGAAGGGGGCATGACCCTTGTCCTGAGAAAACCCCACAGAGCCTCCTAGGCACATACCCATCCTGCTGAGTTGTTTGTCTGTAAATAACAGGAGAGATCTGTGGCACCAGGTGTCCCTGACTCAGTCAGGCTAGGTGAGGACCCATAGCAACCCACTAGCAACCTCCAATTAGCATGAGACAGGGAAAATACCTGGGATGCCAGATGACCCCCCAGTAGTTTATGGTGGTTGATAACATGTTGGGAAACCATGTAGTTCAGCATGTACACCCCTTGTGGCCTAAACAAATCAGTTCAAATGAATCCCCCTATTGTACTAACCAGTCACTCCTACCCCTTCCCGCCAGTGAATGTGCTATCATTGTTAAGAGTTGTTGTTTGATTTTCCCACGGTATGGAAAGATTTGCTGTGTGATGCTGTGACGCATAGAGTATCCCCCAAAACCTATAAAATCTCACTGAACAAAGGACCGGGACTCACTCCCTGGGACTGCTGCATTGGGAATGGTTGTGAGTCCAGGCTCGAGCTTGCAATAAAGACTCTTGTGTGATTGCATCAGATTTGGCTCCTGGAGGTGTATTTGGGTCCCATGAATCTGGCATTACAGAACGACCCAGAAGCCAGAGAGTACCGAGAGCTGCTATGGTGCAAGGCTGACGGAGCCCCAGCCCCTGTTCAGAGGGTCCACATGCAGCATTCCACATACATTGCCACGGCCCAGGCAGGAGGGACAGCAGCCCTCCAGCAGTGGAGAGCGGCCCTCCTGGGGGCCTCTCCCAGGTGCAGTCTGTCCTGTTCTCCCCAGAGCCACGCTGATTGCCTCTTGGTCCATGGCTAGGAATTTTTTTGACCTTTTCTCCTTGGGGGGCTGTGGTAATACCCACATCACATAAAAACCTCCCATTTTAGCCAGTTCCAAGTGCACCTTTCCACCCGGATGCATTAAGGACATCACATTGTGGGGCAGCATCCGCACCAGCTGCCTCCACGACCTCTTGGTCCTTGGAACCCTGTCCCCAGCAAACACTGACTCCCCATCCCTTCACCTGTCCCCTGGAAACCTCCACTCCACTTCCTCTCTGTGCATCCGCCTGTTCCTGGGGCCTCCTGCGAGTGCCATTGACATGGGCCCGCGTACGTCGGCCTGTTTCCCTTTGCACAGACCATTAAGCCTTGACCCCTCCCTGTGGCCCAGCCGTGTTCTGCTGTTGGTGTGCCTCTTGCTTTGCTCCTGAATTCACCCCTCGTGGAACCTGAAGTTACGGCCTCCTGCTCACCCTAGGGGATAATCCATGGCACGTGGGTGAACCACCTGCTGGGGTTCCCGCATCCGTTCTGATGGACATGCAGCTGGATGCAGTTTCCTGGGTCCTCTGAAACACCGCTTGGTCTTGTGAGGATCTCCCGCACTGTCCTCTCCAGGGATGCCCCAAGGCCCCGGGATTCAGGAGAGGCTGGTCTGGCGCTGCATCCCTGGTGCCCTGTCAGCTGTCCTGGTCTCAGCTCTAGTGCCCAGGGGGGCACTGTGCTGAGTTGCTGCAGGACCTGAGTTCAGTGGGAGGAATGTGCGATTGCTGTCTTCCTGCAGAGAGGCCAACACCCTCCACCCCACTGATTCCTAACATTACGGCCTGCCCTGGGGACACAGCCTCAGCTTACTTTCTGAGAAATGCCTTCTCTTTCTGGCTGCCAGTGCCTCACGTGGGTTGCTCTAGACACAGGCAGACCTGGGTAAAAATAGTCACGCAAAAGTATTCAGGTTTTGGTGACATGCTGTTTCGAGCAAGTGATACCATCTCCTTGTCAGGAGCAGTCCTGACCACAGAGTGTGTCCTTCAGGGAACAGCAGAACAATGGCCACCTGGGCTCTGCCAGCCTACCCCCACTGCCCACAGGGGACCGTGCGCAGTGACCTTTCTCTCCCTTCTGTAGGAGGCTGCCCCTCTCTGTGGCAAGGGAAATCCTGCCTGTTTGTATCTTACTGCAGGTTCCTTCGAACACCTGGGTGAGTGACTCTTCTCCTCACTTCTCCTGAGACACGAAGTCAGATTCTCCTGCCAGGGATGGACCATCTCGATCACGTGAGGCTCCAGACAGCCCTTGTCCACCGCAGGGAGCTATGGGTTTGTGTAGGTCAGGGGAAGCACATCCCAAATGGCCTCAGAAGATGGACCCTGGAGTTTTCCTGAAGGTGCCCCAGGCCTGGCCCTGAGGGGAATTAGCTCTGTGTATGATTCCCCTCACAGATGTTTACTTCTAGGTCCTTGGACCGTGCAGCTGCCTGGCTGATGTGCACCTTCAGCACTGGATGCAAACCAGACAACCTGCCTGATCCACCCTGGACTCAGCAACAGGTGGCAAACCACACAGTATTGCCCTCTCCTGCCTCCTTTGGGGTCATTGTCATGGTCACGTGCCTTTGCTGTGAATCGCATGAGCCTTCCCTCACTCCTGTCAGTCCTGCGTTCACTGCAGGAAGAGAATGAAGCTGGTGCCCTACAGACCCGGCCTGGCTGGTCACTGCTTCAATACTTTGCCCTGCAGTGACAATCCCCATGGCTCCCCATTTTTGTAGCCGAGGTTGTCTGAAGGGGGAGCCTGGTTGAGGGGCTGCTGTGGTGGCATTTAGTCTGCTCCCACCCTGCCTTCCTCTCTGGCTCGACCATGAGTCTCTCCAGCGTGTGGCCCTGTCTGCTCAGGATGATCAGCCTGGCACACAGTGGCAGCCAAACCCGTGGTTGCTGGGTGAAGCAATGAACCCAAATCATCTTAAATTCCAGCCCAGCCCATCTGGGGTCTAGAGTAGGCTGCCCTGGGATGGTGAGTGGGGACTCGAGGTGGCCGAGGGCCAGACCCCTTCTCAGGTGGCATTGCGTGCAGCAGACCCTGTGGGGACCTGTGCTGACCAGTGAGAAGAGCTGTCTGGCTCTTGCCTGTCAGCGTTGCTTTCCAAGGGTTCACAGGCCTGGCCAGTCACAAGGTGTGACCTTGGGCTTCACAGGCTCTGGGTCTCTCAGGTGGTCCTGCTGCAGGCAGGCAGCTGGCAAAGCGATGTGTTTCTCTCCTGTTTCATTTTTCCAGCTCCTTCATGAGCTTAAGAAAGGGAACATGAATGTTGCTGCTATTAATGTTTCATAAATGCTCATGTCACACAGGACAGGAATCATGCACTTACCTGGGACTATGCTTCCACTTAATTTAGATGCTAAGCACACGACAAACCACGTGGAAAACAAGGTGCCGGTCGATTAGAACGAACCCTTAATTTCTCAAATTGTCAGAGAAGGAAATTGCAGGAAAATATCAATCCTTTTTATAATGACCACTTCACCTGTGGTAAACAGAAAGCCACTATTTCCTCCTAGGATATAATTTGTCCTGATTCAATATAATAAATTCAGTTAGGGACCCTGGTGCCATTTGAAAGCAGTTCTACCTGGAGTTTCCGTGCAAGGGTATTTCCAAGCTTTCATGTGGATTCACGGAGCTTTTGGACTAGAAGTGACCATGTGATCACCTTGTCCTCTTTTATAGATGAGGGACAGAGGACTAACAGACGGACCTGCTCACAGCAAGGCATTAGGATGGACATTAGAGATCAGTGTGGAGAGGAAGAGGCCTTCCCTGGAGTGCACCATCAAAGGTTTTGGCAAAGATGATGTTTCCCAAGGTCATCAGCCTTTAGCCCTAAGGACATCTTTCACTTGATGACACAGGCTTTTCTACTGTGTCTCCCAGGCCAGCTGCTCTACACAAGTTATGGGTCTGATGACACTTCTATGACACCCCAGAAGCAGGGTCCCTGTCTGGGGCTGCAGACCTACAGGAGGGCCCCTCAGAGGAACAGAGGTAGCAGGATATGGTGGTGGCATCGCTCACATCCCATGCCACACATGCCCCTTTGCCCAACACCTTAGGTGGCCTGGGAGGCTGCCTGGCCGCAGCTGTCACAGCACCTCTGCTCATCCCAAGAGCTGAGGGGTCTCAGCTCACCTGCTTAGTTCCCCAAGCACCACTCAGACAGCTCAGCTCGACCTTCTGAAAAATGCTGCTGATAGCTGGTGCCTCATCCTCCCAGGCCCCGTCCTGAGGTCACCGAGACACAGCTCACAGAGGCATGGGTGCTGTGATTTTATTTCCTCTTCTCTGGGTGTCCACGTTGAGCAATCAGAAACTGAATTGAGGCTTAAGCGTAATCTTTACTTAACCCGAGCAGAGCAGCTGTCCACGCTATGAGGTCATGTAGAGAACAGCTCTCCGAGGCAGACCAGACTTAAATACTTCATTATTCTGTGACCTTGGGTATGTCCGGATGACGGCCAGGTGAGAGCATGAAGATTAACAGTGAAGGGGAAGAGTTGGGCCACAAAAGCCTCATTTCAGTGCCTCTCAGTTCCCCGTAGAATTAACTCGTGAAGCATTTTCTTGGCTGAGCTGACCCAAAGAGAGCAGTGAGGTGGTGTGTATTTCACCTGACCTGTCCTAAAAGAGATGGTACGTTGGAAGCATCCAGAGGGCGAGTCTCCCTCACAAAAGGAAGGCACTCGATTTTCCTGCCTTCCTTTTGTCTGCCTCTTTATTTAGCTTTTGTTCTTAAAAAAAAAAATAGTGCCTTTGCAGTAAGGTTCCCACTGATACCAGAAGCAGGTGGTGGTGAAATGCGCAGACAGTTGGAGGAAAACGACAGGTGAGGGCTGCGGAAACTGCTGAGGTCCTGCGCGTTCCGGCCGCTGCCGCAGAGACTCCTGTGAGCATCCAGATCCGCTGCTTGATGTGCATTTCAGCCTCTCTCTGGAGTGCGGATCTGGAAGGTAAATTGTTTGCCACACTTCCCTGCAGCCAGGGGCCACATGTGACCTGGGTTCTAGTTGACTGAGTCCTGGTGAGGCTGAGCGGTGGGCACCAGTGACCTCAGCAAGCAGAGCTGCCCAGGATGGCACGACAGCCTTTCTGTGGGTGGTGCCCGTATAACTGCTGAGTGGCAGGAGATGATGGCAGGTAGTTTCCACTAGGCTAGTCCTGTGACACCTTGGGCATGTCCCTGGCCAAGCCTCAGTCCCTGGCCTTCCCAGAACCCTCAACGCTAACAAATAACTGCTGATTCCCGTTTGCTATGTGAGCTCAATTTCCCTCTGTTGGCTTTAAAAACCTCAACTTCAGGATGGCTCAGTAACAGACCCTAAGCTAATGGCGTCTAGGCTTGGCCGCCCAAGGAGGCAGCCAACTTCAGGTGGGGCAGTGAGAGCCCCTGGATGCATGGAAACTTTCAGGTACCTCGCTGTCTGTGCCCACCAGAAGTGAGCAGCTCCTGAGGCAAGGCTCCTGCAGACCAGCAGGAGGGACAAGGGTGCTGGAGGCCAGAGGGTGCTGGAGGCCAGAGGTTGCTGGAGGCCAGAGGATGCTGGAGCCAAGAGGCGGGCTGGCTGCCCTCTCCGCGGGATAGCCGAGGGTAACAGCAAGGCTCAGAGTTCTCAGGTCAAGGCCCGTGGTGGATGCCTCCAGGATGACCCCATGGTGCCCATCTTACCATGCACACTTGGGGCTGGGCATGTGGATCCCTCCTTCCCTCCTTCCTTCCTCCCCTTCTTCCTTCCTCCCCTCCTTCCTTCTTCCCTCCTTCCTTCCTCCCCTCCTTCCCTCCTTCCATCCCTCCTTTCTTCCTTCCTTCCCTACTTTCCTCCCTCCTTTTCTCCTTCCTTCCTTTTCCCCTCCTTCCTTTCTTCCATCCTTTCCTCCTTCTATCCTTCCATTCTTTCTTCTCTCCCTCCCTCTCTTTCTCTCCCTCTCCCTCCCTCTCTCTCTCCCCCTCTTTCTCCCCTCCCTCTCTCTCTCCCTCCCTTCCTCTTCCTCTCTCCCTCCCTCCCTCCCTCCCTCTTTCTCCCTCCCTCCCTCCCTCTTTCTCTCCCTCCCCCTCCCTCTCTCCTCTTTCTCTTCCTCTCTCCCTCTCTCCCTCTCCCCCTACCCCTCCCTCTCTCTCCCTCCCTCCCTTCCTCCCTCTTTCTCCCTCCCCCTCCTTCCCTCCCTCTCTCCCTCCCTCCTCTTCCCCTTCCTCCTCCCTCCCTCTTTCCCTGCCTCCCTCCCCCCTGTCCCTCCCTCTCTCTCTCCCCCCTCCCTCCCTCCTTTCCCCCTCCCTCTTTCCCTCTCTCTTCCTCCCTCCTTCCTTCCCTCCCTCCCTCCCTCTTCAGCACTGGGTATTGAATCCAAGGCCTCATGCACACAGGTGCTCTAGTACTCAGCTACATTCCAGCCCTTTTTCTTTCATCTTGAGATGGGGTCTCACTAAGTGGCCCAGCTGGCCTTAAACTTGTGATCCAGCTGTCTCAGCCTCCTGAGTTTTGGGGATTACAGGAGTGTGCCACAGTGCCCAGCCCTATTGACTCACCCCTAATGAATGGATCATGGGAAAAGAGATGGGACGCCCTTCCAGGACTGGGTTATAAACAGACTATGGCTTCCACTGCGTGTGGTCTCTTGCTCTTGCTTGGATGCCTCAGCCAGCTGACATGCCATAAGGCAGCCCTTGGAGAGACCCTGCAGAGGACCTGCCAACAACCACAGTGCTTCTGTTCAAGGAACTGATTCCAGGGAGCAAAGTGAGGGTTGGAAATGGAACCTCCCCCATCCAGGTATGTGGTCAGAGGAAACCAGAGTTCAGCCCATGACTGAAACTTCATGAAGGAGGTGAGCCAGAGGCACTGAGCTAAGCCATCATGGATTCCTGACCCACACAAAAGCTGTGAGGTAAGAAATACCTGTTATTCTAAGCCATGAAGTTTGGGGTAATTTGTTTACACCATAATAAATAACACAAATATTTTGAGGACCAAGAAGTTTCTTTGATGGTGCTTGAAAGAACCCCTCGTTGCCCGTTTTAGCTTGAGGGAAGACAGGGTTGAAAATCAGACTCCGAATCTGTGCACTGAGAAGGACTGCAGAGGCCTTCCTCCGGAGGGCACCCTCAAGAATCCAGGGACTAGATGAATGTGTTGGGTCCCCTTTGAGGGAAAGATCTGGAGACGTTATCATGTGAGGGAAGGCTAAGGAATACAGATGGCCTGGGAGCTTAAGGACGGAAGAAGAGCGTGAGCACAGATGTGAAGAGCCCAGCGTGTGTGCAGACACTGCCCGAGGCACTCACCCACCACTTCCCTAACGTAGTCAGGAGAGGATGAGAACACTTTTCCAGACTTCTCGTTGCTTTCATTTTACCCATGATCTGTGCTTTCTGAAAAGACTGGAGGTGGGCATAGGCAACCTAACATGGTAGCCATGCCTGAAACGGGGGTCACCTGTCATGCTGATGGCACTCATGATGGAGTTTGGGGTGCCCAGTCCCTGAGACAGCAAAGGTGCCCATGCACATAAATACCACTGGAGTTTCTAGGGATCTCCAAAATTTTCCATAGGAAACAGTGTCTTTTAAGAAATCATTGTTATTTTTCTAAAACGAGTAAGCGTGGATTTCTTTACAACCAGGAGTCCTTTCCATTCACACCGGCTTCACAGCAAGCCTGTGAGGATGTCTGTGCTATCCCGCTGGGTTTTTCAAATGAAGAAATGGGGTGCAGCTCAAGGCCTCACTAAGTGTAAGTAGTCTAATTCCAAAGCCATATTGTCAACCCCTGTGTTAGGTGATATCTTATCGTTGAGCAGATCAGGAGTTGAGAATGACAAGGAAGAAGGGGACAGGCAGGAGGAACAGGTAGAAAAACAGACCCTCAGAGGGTTCAGATGACCTATGTGTAACCAAACTCCTCGGGACAGATAGGCGGTTCAGACACACGTTTATGAGTTCAATTTCTGTATTCCTTTCACTCTACATATGTAAGCAATCAGCTGTGTCCACCTGAAAGGAAGAGCCCTTGAAGGAGAGGCCCAGGAGAGGCCAGGAGGAGTCCTAGCACTGCGGGATGGGATGGCCCCTCTGACTTTGCTGGGAAGTATCAGGAAAGAAATTTAAAAATGGGCTTTTAATTCTCACTTCAAGGCGTGGCCCTATGGCTTGGATCCAGAGTGTCCCCAAAGGCCATTGTGTGAGACTTGGCCTTGCCTGACTATGGAAGGTGGTGGAGCCTTTGATAGGAAGGACCTAGGGGTGGTCTGGGTCACTGAGATGTGCCCTTGAAAGAGGGTGGGGCCTCAGCCTTGACCAGGAGGTGACTGGCTTGCACTCACACTTCCACCATGATGTGCCACATCCCCCCAGAGGCTCAAAAGCTCTGGTCTGATGGACCAGACTTGAACCTCCCCAAAATGAAGCTTTGCCCTCGTACACTGGTGTGTGAGTATTTCCTGCAGTCTTGGAAGCTGGCCAACACACGTGGCATGGGAACCGTTATCTTGGGATAACAGGCAAAAAAGTCATCATTATTTAACTGTCCCCATTGTCCCAGGCTTCGCCACTGGGAGTGCCTCCAAGCTGGCCCATGTACACAGTCTTCAAGGTCTTCCCACCTTCTGGCACCTCAACGTTTCACCTGGATCAGACGAGGTAGAAGTCAGGGTCAAAGGTGTCAAAAGGGTGCCTGTGGGTCCCGGGGTGCCCCTGCCTCTAGCCCCTTTCAGGAAGCAGAGCTGATACTGAGTTGGGGTCCCAGGCTGCTGCGAATGCTTGACGGCACACAGAAGTCAATGGAGGAAGGGAAGAGCTTTGTTCAGCAGAGTTTCAGCTAATAAATGCAGACAATGGGATGGGAACAGAGAATCACCATTTAGCAAACACGAGAGAGACTTATTTCAAGCAAGAATGTAAACACAGGCTAAAATTAGTGGGTAAATTATGATGAACAAGATACCGCATAGTTTCAAGCTCTCTTCCACAGACACTTGTACAAAGAGAAAAGCTCTTTGCGGTGAAGGACGCTGGCAGACACAGCCCACCTGAGAATTGGCCTCGTCACAGGGAAGGGGCGGGCAGGAGGGTGGCACGTGGCCTGAGGGTGCAGGGAAGCTCTCCATGCAGTTTCCAGGGGGTATCTGCAGGAGGTCACCTCTGAATCCAATCACCAGGACACACCAGGCAAAGCCGAATTGGGAGCCATTGTTCCTAAAGAACTGGCCAGTTTTTGCTGAAAATTGTCAGCATCATGCCAAGGCAGACCGGGGGGGGGGGGGGGGGGGGTGAACATGACAACTGAAAGCCACATGCGGCTGGACCCTGCAGAGAAAAGCACACTGGACATGTCAGGAAATCGGTGAGGTCTACAGAGGAGACCTCAGTGCTGGGTCAGGCTCAGCCTCTGGGTTGTGAGAGTGGCCTGTGCTCACAGGAGAGGTTGGCACTTGGAGATCTGGGTGAAGCCTTACCATCTGTTACGACAAATTTTTCCTAAATCCTAAATAGATTTAAGTGAAAAGCTAAAACATTAAAAATACTTTCAAAAACCTCTCCAGATGCACCGAGAAACCTTGCTGGCCTGGAGAAGTCAGCTCAGTCCCTAATCGCCCACTTCGACCTTTGCAGCCAGAGGGTCATGAATCTGAAAGGAAGGCTCCAGAATCCAGAATCGGGGCTGGTCTTCCAAGTGGGGGAGGCTTTGTATACCCCGAGGGCACAGCAAGGGATGTTTTCTTTAGAAAAGACAGTACTTTTTATTTTAATGTATAGATTTAAAGGTTGTGTATTTTTAAAAAGTCTGAATAGCCTCTAGGCTACCAGTATCTGGGGTTACTCTGAAGTGTAGATTGATGAGCTGTTGTGGCCCTGGGTTGTCCATTTTTACGATGAGCTGTGGCCTGATGCGCATGGGTGGGCTGTGGGTACTTGGGAGGTGGGCAGAGATGTGTTCTCCTGTGAAGACAGTCGCTCGTCTCCCGCTTGAGAACATGTGCTCGGAGCCAGGCCTCGTGATGCTGTGGGAAAGGAGCAAAGGAGCTGCGTCTCACCAGACACTCCAGGGAGACGAGTCTGGTGACTCATGCTTCACCCAGGACACCCTGCGCCGAGTGTGACTCATAACTGTTCCCCAAATGGATTTTAAAGTGATTTAATGTTGTTTACTCCCGAGGATGATTTATTTTTGAAGACTTGCCTCATTGACATTGACTTTTTTTTTTTTTTTTTGGCACAAGTCTGCCTGGGTTTGTGCTGTTCTCTTTGGAACAAATAACTGATTCATCATCCATAGAAATCAGTCTTCTTTGGATATTAGCTATTTTTAAATCTCAGAACACCACATCTTCGCTTTTGATGGTTTTCAATCATCAAGCCCTCCACACAGGGGCCACGGGGAGCCCCTGCTGTCTGGCCTCTGCCTCAACCCCTGGGTGGGGTGCCCGTGCTAGACACCCCTCCTTCTCCAGAGCGTCAACAGATGCAGACTGTTATTCCTACCTTGTAAAAAAGGGGCCTCTGCCACCCAGCTCTCCCTAGTGAGGTCGCAGGCCAACTGTGGTCTGTAGGATACACACAGGGTGCTTAAAGTATTTTTGTAGATCATAAACCAAGCAGCAAACCTGCCGCATGTGTTCACTATGAGTCTGTGCACCGTGCAGGCTGTTCTGTGTGTCTTTCAGCCTTCGTTTAATGAGGCAGCTGAGGCTCACATGGGAGGATGGGCCCTTGGCTGAAGTCAGGGTGAGGGGTACACAGGTGCTAGTTAGAAACAACCCACACACTTCATTTCAGCATTACAGAACCCTGAACGTTGACGACTGGCCCCATGGAATAATGGAAAGCGTGTTAGAGTTGAATTTTAAATAAAGATTCTAATCTTTTTTCAGCATCACTTAGCTCTTCTAAGTCTCGGTTTTCTTTATTTATAGAACGAAGTCTACATGCTTATCTTCCAAGTTTTAAAGGATTAAATAGAAAATTTATGTGACCATTCTTTGTAAATACTAAGTGGCTTTATGTGGGTATTCCTCAAATATCTACTGAGTGCCTCTGCATGGAATTCTGGGCACTCTGACAGCCGTAGGTCAGAAATTGTCCTTCTGATGGAAGACAGACATTCAACAGCTGATCGCACAAAATACAGTTTAATTGGTTCTGGAGTCTTTACCGAGGGGACCTCCTCTGGTCCAGTCCAGGGAGTCAGAGAACACTGACCTGGGCTGGAGCCCAGTGAGCTGAGTAGGAATTATAGGAAGATGGGGGAGTGAGAGGGACTGTCCAAGCCAAAGAAGGCCACGTCCCCACTGCTTCCAGAGCTCAGGACCTGTTCCCCCAACAGTACTGAGAGTACGCCCCAGGGCACTAGGGGTCAGTGGGGTCTGTGTTTTCCTCTCAATGGACCTTATGCTTTAGAACAGTTTGAAGCTCACAGCAAAATCAAGCAGAAATGTGGGAAGCTCCCCCACCCAGCGCCCCTCCATAGTAGCCTCATGCACTGCTGATGTCCCAGTCCTAATGGCCCAAGTCCTGGGGTACTGTAGGGCTCAGTCTTGGTCCTATGCTCTGGGGACTCTGACAGAGGTGAGCTGATGTGCCTCCACTATTGCAGCATCACCAGAGCGGCCCTGCTGTCCCTTGGTGACTCTTGGACCAGCAGCTCAGAACTGCATCTAACAAGATCTTCCTGAAGATGGGTGGGCTGAGTGTAGCCAGAGGAGAATGCAGGAGGGATACCCAGAGCGAGACGAGAGAGATCCAAGTTAGACACTTTGGGGATCGATGGAGAGGAGAATTCAAGACAAGGAAAGCAAGACTGGACCAGAGCCCAGCAGGGACGGCAGGGAGCAGTCTGAGCAGAAGGCAAGCGGAAGTCTCAGGGGAGCTGGCCCTGTTCTGACCAGACGCCCCATGAGCCCTGAGTCCCTGGCAGCTCAACATGGCCCACAGAGCCCCTGCCCACAAAGTGGCCTCTGTGTCTACACAGCAGGCCACGAGAGAGTCTGGCTGGCCTGGCATGACTCACCTCACGTGATACCGTTGTTGTCCTTGCAAGCTCGTCCTCCGGTCACTTTAATGTAGAGGAAGCCGGGGGGACACTCCTTGGCCCCCTCAGGCTTGACCTTCCCACCAGCCAGGCCCAGAGCCCACTGAACAAGTGGTCTTCATGTTTGTACTGTAGTGCCCACAAAGCAAGGGGCTGGCAAAGTCCACTCAGAGACAAGAAGGACGTTCAGCCAAGGAGAGTGGGCACTGCCCAAGCTGAAAACGTCTTCCTCTCGAATTTCAGACTCAGAAAATCAGAGTGGTGCCCACAACAAATGCAGGCTTTAGAACAGTGCAGGGACTGGCCAGATGATGCCCTGCCATGCGTCGTCCACTCCCGGAAAACATCATGCTATAGATGTGCAGAACCAGCTTGCAGAGGGGTCTTTTGTCCGGCGAGGATTTCCTGAGAGTCCACAAATATAAATGAGGTGGATCGTCTTTCTCTGCTCCTTGCTCAGGTGTCAGTGAGTTCAAGCAGTGGACTGAGGCCACCGCCCAACAGCCCCAGGGGGAGGTGCTCAGGACACTGCAGCTCCTGGACACACAGCCAACCGGTCTGTTTGCCTCAGATGTGTCTTGTCCTGGCCATTGCTGAGGCACCAATCTCAGGGTCAAAGACGTCATTATGGAACCCGCGTTTCTGAGTAGCCAGGGGATTCATGGGGAAGATGACACATGGATAGGTGAGTAGAACACACTGCCAGGAGCACAGCACCCCGAGGGAGCCGCAGGGAGCTAACCATGCCACACCCGGCCACAGGGCAGCGGGATCTGGGGCCACTCTGCCCAAGCAGCTCTGGCTGGGCAGTGTTCACCACTGATCAACCCCCGCCCCGTGTATCTGTTACATATAGAGAGACACAGACTTCACACGTACCTACACACATAAGAGCATATCTGGAATAAGACTTGATGCAGGATATTAAAATATAAACAATATCAAAGTCACCAAAAACCCAGAATGCTGTTCCACTCATCACCCTGTGTTAAGACCCTGGTCAGGGACAGCGAGGTTGCCTGCTGGTGTCTGTGGGGATTTGTGCGGAGGCGTCCGGCTGTAAGGAGGTGGTGAAACCTCCAAGCTGCTCGGTTACCTATTGCTCTGAGCTTCCTTCTTGTTGGGAGGCTGTCACCCCACCTTGCCTGTGGACGAAGGGGCGCCTGTGTGAATGCTTCGCTTTGTTTTCAAGAACATCAGCATCCCACCAATGGCCACGAAACCACGAGGTGCCAAACTCGGAACATGTGTCTTTGTTAAATGGAACATTTCTGATTCATGATCAAACTCTTGGACTCCAAGTTATTGGACGGCTCTTTCCCTAATGCCTGCCGCCAGTCTCTCCCCACCAAGCTCCAGCTGGGCTCCTCCCTGGGCTCCCCTGGGCCTCTCCTTATCTTTGGCCTGCAAGACTTGAGCAATCAGGATGTCATCTCTAACAACCCAAGGCCACATCCCGGGATGGCCCTGCCCCCTTCAAGTGTCTGTCTAGGATGACTCACAGCCACCCAGGAATTGCTGTTTGTCCCAGCAACCCCTGAAGAGGGGTCCCTGTGGGGGGCTGGGAGCCCGACTTTATTTCTTTGCTTGTTTTTACAGAACTCTGCACTGAGCCAGTGGGGCTCTGCTCCAACTCACAGTTCCCACTGTCTGTTTTCCCCTCGCCCCCCACGGCCCTCTGTCCCTCTGCAATGGAGCACTTGTGGTGGAGTGCCCTATCTTAATGAGTGTCCAGCTTTGTTTATCCTTGACAGAGTACTTGGCCGCAGCCCATCAGGCGTGAGAAAAATGAACCCAGGGTTGCCACGCTCCCTCCTGAAGCGCCGTGGGCGTTCCAGGGAGAGAGAACTGCTGGGTACCCACGGAGGCTAGGGTCCCGTCCGTCTGCCTCCAGTACAGTAAGCTAGACCTCCCTCCCATCTCCACTAGACCAAATGGCGTAGACAGCTCGGTCTTCTCCTTCTTTCCTTTGTGACCAGTGGAGTCCCGCCTCTCCCCTGCGCACACACCACACTTTGGGGTCAGTGTTCTGAAGAGTGGACGTCTGTGAGAGAAGCAGGGTTGGAAGGCACGCCCACACCCTGGCCTCCTGGAGATGGGCTCTGCACAGTGACTCAGAGCTGTCCAGCAGCGCCTGCTCCAGCGTGGGCCTGGCCCTGGGTGCAGATGGACTTCCGTCTGACAAACAGCCCTTCTCGGGTCCTTGGCACCATGCCCAGGAGATGAAGAACACAAGCAGGACGGATTCAAGCCACTCTTGTCTTCTCAAAATAAGCGACTGGTTTTTTAGGGAGGGAGAGCTATTTTTATAGCAGCAGCTACTTGGCAGCTGTTTCCAAGGTGGCTTCATGTTCCAGGAGGCTGCAGCTGATCTGGGCCTGGCAAGGGCCCGGCTGGTGGGAATTCCAGCCAGAGTGGTAGTGCCGCTCCTCCTGCTCAGAGCGCCAGAGTCCTCGCAGAAGCCCAAAGCAAGAGTCCACATGTCCCATGACCATAGAAAGCAGGACCCAGCCTCCAGCTGGCCATGGGCCCCTTGAGCTGCCCAGAGGGATCCCAGCGGGGCCTCAGGCCAAGCCTGTTCCAAAGCCTGTGCTGTGCCTCCCTGTGCTTGTTCCACAGCATGTTCTCGTTCCCACATTAGCTTGGGTTGTTCTCTTTCCTTTACTTTTAGGATGTGTGTCCTCTATAAAATGGCCACGCGGGTATAAGATGTTTTGGCTTCTGGATGTTTTAATTACTTTTACATGAGTCCCATGGTTGGTATAAAAATGCCAACAAAAGTGTGAGCCCTGGATGTGCCCCAAGCAGCCCTTCTCCTTCCCGTGCTTGCCGAGTGGACCGTGCCTTTGCTTTGCCTTATTTCAGGTTCTTATGTTCGGGTTTCCTGTGCAGGTTCAGTTCAGACAGGAACTCCGACCCCTGTCCTGCGGGCAGACCTCCATAAGCTCCTTTGGGAAGGTGTGGGAAGGTACGTGAGGTACTGGTCAGTTGTACTTGTGCCTCTCTGTCTTCAGGAGGCAGCCGCCGGGGCCGCACTGAGCTGCCTATTGTCCAGGTGTGTGCTGGGCTTCGTGTCCCATGTGCCCGTTTCCCGTCCCTTTTCCTTCTGCCTCGGAGAAACTGCCTCTGTGGGTGCTGCACCTCGTTACTCTGATGAAAGCACCAGAACTTCTCTGGCCCCATATCAATGAAAACCCAGACGGCGCTGCTCAGTGCACCCCTTCCTGCTTAGCAATCTCTGTGAATCCGCCTGTACTTCCAGCCAAGGGATCACTGGTGCAGGATTGTAAACTAACTAGTGACAACCCAACTGGACATGGAGAAAGGCAACCTGAAGTCCCACCGACCGCCACCCCGTCAGCTCTAAATAATGTGTTTAAAATTTTGTTACAAAGTGCACAACCAAACTCAGGCCCTCGCCCAGCTTTAAGTGCGCAGCCTGGGAGCATGCACACACTCACACTGGGGCACAATCCTCACCACCGCCCACCTGGGGGACTCCTCACCTTCCCTGAGCTGAGAACATGCCCAGGAACATGGACTCCACCCTCCCAGCCCTGCAGCCTCTGTTCCACTTCTGTCTCAGAACCTGACTCTGTAGGGCCTCATGTGCGGGAAGTCACACGTTGCTTGCCTTTCGTGACTGCTGACTGCAGCTAACAGTGTCCTCATGCTTTGCCCATGTGGCAGCCTTGTCAGGACCCCTCCTCTGTAGGGAAGGGGTACTATTCCATTCTCTGGACAAAACAGTTTTCCCTCCTTGGTTCATCTGCTGACACCCCTAGAATCCTCATACCCACACCCTGGCTTTCGTAGAGCTTTATTTTTTCCAAAGCAGAGCACTTGCTTAGATGTGCTGTTTTATTAAAACTGATTTGCTAAGGGTGCTCAGAGGAACGGGCTTCCGGGCCTGTCGCCGACTTTCTCAGACAGGGATCTTGTGCCCGAGATGCCCAATTACATCGCATTTCCTCCCGGAGGTCTTCCTGGGTTGTTTGGTTTCATTTTCTAATTACTGTTTTAATCTCTTATTACAAAGCTTTCTTATGAAAAATGATGAATCTTCTTTCATGGAAATGAACACAGTATAATATATATTTGAAGGACAACAGCTGAGGGAATTAAGAAGTTCCTAGATAAAATTGGAAACGTTTATTTAGATACCTGGATAGAAAGCACATCCAGAAATGATTAAGAAGATGGCTTAAGGCCCACCAGTGTCCTAAGGCTGCCAACTTGAGTCACTAGAAGGAGACAGAGCTGTAGGAGAAGTCTGCAGACCAGGAATAGCCTGGGGTCCGGGCCACACCTCCCTCTGTCCCATCCACACATGGGGACACATGCACAGCCCCTCTGCCATGGATCCAGCAGTGAGTGACCCAGGTGCTGCCAACCAGACAGCAGCCCTCCAACACAGAACTGAGCTGGCACTGGTGGGCGGTGGGCAGGACGGAGGCGTGGCCCAGCAGTCCTGGTGCAGTACCTGGCTCCCGAGTCACAGTGAGACTGGACCCAGCTCCTGCTGAGCCCTCCAGTGGTCCTCCGAGACACACTTCGGCTGACACTTGTTCCAAACTCTTGTGCGTTAGTGAATATTTGGGCTATAGAAAGGCCAGTGTGTCCAGTGATGATGACCACCGGGGCATTAGCCTGTCGAAAAGCAGCACCTGGGGGCAGCAACTCTGCGGTCCTGCTGGTGGGCGTCACGAAGCTCCCTACCCTGGGATGGGAAAGTTTCCTTACTAAGACACAATTCCGTCCCCCTGGAAGGAGCACATATGTCCACTTTTCTCCATGGCAACATCTTAAATGGGTATTGCCTTATTTAGGGTTGTTTAAAAATAAAGAATATTAATAGAATATTCAAGGTAGAGGAGGGCCAGCACATCAGGAAATGTTTGTTATTGAAAAGATAGATTATTACAGTTCCCAAGTGGTGAGGGTGTGCCACCCTGGGGGCTGCTCAGGAGGCGGGGGAGCCCCATGGAGTGGCTTTGGGGTGTAGGTTCTGGATGGTGAGTGGCTTGCTGTCTCTGGGATTCAGAGTGTCTCCAGGGTCAGCAAAATCCCAGATGTCAAAGTATTGGAATAAAGAAACTAAAATACACAGCTAATGCAATGTCTTCCTGAGCTACAAATAAAATCCTGAAAGAAAAACTTAAAACTTCTACATTTTAACAGGTCTCCATTTTAGCAAGTCTCTGTTGTCTTCTCTGGGTTCCTGAGCATCCACGGAACCAGGGGAGAGAGACAGGGGCAGCACCGCCAGCCTGAAGGTTGGCCCTCCACACTGGGGCCTGCCTTAGCTACAGGACCTTTTATTCATGACCACCTGCCCTGGGAAGCCCTGAACTCCCCAGCAACTGTCCTAGAAGCTTCCAAAATCATTATTTTGTAATTTACTCATATGGGTTTGCTTTCTGTGTAACAGTTGTTCAAGGAGGGTTTAAGCAGATCCAGATGCCCATGAGTTTGGCCCTGGCTCCTAACAGCTGTCTTCACGTTTACAGACCCAGTCATTTTTTCCTACTTTTTCCTTTACGTCCCCTTTTCTACTTTCTCTCTCTTTTTAAAAATAAAATTGTATTAGTTAGCATAACTAACAACAAAAAAAAATTACATGGCACACGCCATTCCTTAAGGGTACTGACCCACGCAGTCCCAGGGCTGGGGTCAAGGTAAAACTGCTGACTCATTCCTGTCCACCACACCTAGATGTGAGGTATCTCTCTGGACTGGTTTGGGATTGGAGTGTGTTTTCTCTGTATAGCTTTCTGGCTACCTGCACTTTGGAGCAGCCAGAGACATGTCCTCAGCACATGGTGTCTACACTTCCCCTTCCAAGCGGCAACTTTCAAATAATCAATTAATTAATTAAGTTGACAGAAGTGCATATATTTACCATGGAGTCAATCTAAGTGTCCATCAATGAATTAATGGATAAAGAAAACATGATGCATATAAACATAACTTTATGTCCTAAAAACATAACTTTATCTCCTTTTTTTATTAACTAATCTTTTTAGAAATCCTAAAATAAATGTTTTTACTTCTTAGATTAGAAATTATTTGCATCTTTATTTTGTCTTTTTTTAATGAAAATGAGATACTTATAAGTAAAACTGCATGTCATTTTGTTCCCTATACATAGGAAAGTCACCTCCCTTCTTTCTAAAAGTATTTACTCTTATCACCTGATAGATGTTCTTCTAGTCCACTTTGAGTAACTGCTATGGTTTGGATATGAGATGTTCCCCCAAAAGTTCACATGTAGGACAATGCAAGAAAGTTCAGAGATGAAATGATTAGATTATGAGAACTGACATCTAATTGGTGGATTAATCCACTGGTCTGGATTAACTAGGTGCTACCTGTAGGCAGGTGGAGTGTGGCTGGAGGCTGTGGGCCACTGGAAATGTGTCTTTGGAGCATATATTTTGTCCCTGGCTAGCAGAGCTCTCTGTTTCCTGGTTGCCATGTCTTGAGCTGCTTTCCTCTGCCACACCTTCTGCCCCGATGTTCTGCCTCACCTAGGGCCCAGAGCTATGGAGATGACTTACCATGGACTGAACCTCTGAACTGGGAGCCAAAATAAACTTTTCCTCTTCCAGATCTTTTGGTGACAGCAATGTAAAAACTGACTTAAAAAAAAAAAAACACTTTGCATTACGTCTACAGAGATCCATAAACAAGATAAGTATTACCATGCTTTGAAACCTTACATAATTATATTCATGCTATAAATGGTATTTTGCATTTGGCATAGTTTTTTAGGACTAGCTATTTATATCATCTTAGAAGCACACCACATTTAGCCCGCTCTTTTTCTGATTCTGCAATGAATATTCTCACGCATCTCTCTCAGGCAGTCATGTCAAGGCTTCTCTTGGATACATTCATAGACCTAGAGCTTCTTGGGTCTGGAATTGTACACATTTTAAGATAATGTCAAATTACTTCCCAAAGGGGTGGTGTTTATCATTTCTTTGTCTATGAAATTGCTATAAAACTGATATTAGAGAAAATAGACATTACTTGAAACTTACAAATGGCAAAGATGGACATTATGTATTGATTAATAGGTCAATTCATTAAAATTATTTAACATTTATTAACATGTATGCACCTAATAACAGAGACCCAGAATACATTAAGCAAACATTGACAACCTTGAAGGGAAGAATAGATGGTTCTATGATGACTGCTAGAGAATTCACTCTGCCACTTTCAAGAATAGATAGAACATGCAGACAGAGAATAAGGAGATGGGGAGCTTCAACAATACTTGGAACAGACTAGGACTGGACACATAGAGGACACATGCAGTGGTGAAGCAGGTGTATCCAAAGAGCTGGAATGCAGGTTGGTGGTAGCTGGGCACTGGGGAGGGAGTTGGGAGAGACTGCTTGTTGTGGTGGATTTTCCTTTGGGGGTATGGAATTGTATAGAACTAGATAGAGGTGATGGTTCCACAATACTGTGAATGTGTAAAATGCCACTAAATTGTTAGCTTTAAAAGGACTAAATACAACCAGATAGTATCTGCACTGGCTAAATAGATGATATTACACTAGCCAGCTAAATGGGAAATTATTAATTTTGCAGACTGGGTGGACACAAGTGTAGTCAATCTAGGGAACACCTTTTTCTGATGTCTTGGAACTCCACTTAATGATTGTGATTAACCAGGTAACACTACCTGCTGCTCAACAAATACCCCACCCTTTCTTCTCCTGATTCTATATTACCTTAGGTCAGGATTAGGCACAGGACAAGGATTAATCTGTGACAGTGTCTCTAAATAGAAATCCCAAGCCAGGGAAATGTACTAGCCAGGTGCTCTTCATTTCCAGTGGATGTCCTTGGTGAGCTTGGTTAGTGCTTTCACCTTTGGTGCCCTTCCTGAGCTTCAAGGCATAAAAATATGCTTACTACATGTTATCAACAGAGAAACCCTAACTTCACTGTAACCAGAATAACAAAAAGCAGAACAAGCTGTGTGGGATCTCGCCACATAAATTGTGCTCAGGTCTTTAACATCTTCCCACTGGAATCTGAAGCCAAGACCTGCTCTGCTGTGTACATTGAGAGTTGAGCTAATTCCATTGCCAAGTAAGGTGTAAATCAGATCCTTTAAAATGATTATTCTTTAACCTTTTTATAAAACACTGAGTCTAATTTCATTGTTTCCCTGCTAAGTGCCATAGTCAAATTCAAGATGGTGGAAGGAAAACAGACAAAAAATCCTGACCTTGTAGCCAAGATGCTAAACTCAGATTTTACTACCAACAGAGGACACGTGTTATGTCAGAAAGTGGCAATGGTCCAAAAAAGCTCAGAAGATTGCCTAGACCCTCGGGTTGAAGAATCTAGTGGTAGATAATATAGCAACCATGACCATTAGTCACAGTCTCTCAAAGTGCTGGACCCTGGGCTAAATGAACTATTCAGCTGAACCCCTTTTACAAGGAAAGAAACAGAGAGGATAAAAATACCTTCCTTTTATGTGGCAGATGAAGGATTTGAACCCAGGAGTGTTGGGCCCAACTGTCACCTCCTTCCAGGGTCTCTCAGACCACAATCAGCACGACACCCTCAATCCCCAGATGTATCAGGCACAAGATGAAGGGAGACTTTCTCTTTTGCCAAGGGCAAGCTGGTTTAATGAAAGATATGAACTCGAAGGGTAATTTATGCAATTAATTAGAACTCTTAAAATATCTCTAAAATTCTTCATCAAGCCCCTGAATGGTTGTGGGTAAAACCAGTCTTCAAGGTACATAGGTGACCGAGCCCCCCAGAACCTGGCCTTTGGTTTTGAAGTGCCGAAGGCTGTTTTCCAGGCCTGGCCTGCCAGTTTGGGACAGGTACTCCACAAGTACCTCAGGGGTGGAAGGAGATAGGTACACTTAAGATTTGGGGCTTGAGATCCAGCCTAGGGTATCTTTTCCCCTGGCTCAGCTCAGGAGGGGAAGGAATCCTGATCCTGGACAGGACTCTAGCAATGCCACTGTAAGTCAACCAGAGTGAGTGAATACACAGTGTCCCTGCACACCGTGGCATTGCCTGGGACACATGTGACGAGGACCCGCTCTGCAAGGTCCTCTGCGAGGACAGGGTGGGAGTCCAGGAGAGTCAATATGCAGGCCCCCCCTGGAGATGGGGTTGAGCAGAGGCCAAATGGGTGTTGGCTCAACCAGCAAGAAAGGAGGGGTCCCCGGAGAAAGCCCCCAGCAAGCTGGCTCCTCTTGGTTGACAAGATGACGCTAGTCCAGAGAAGGGCATATGGTGGCCTCAATGGGTGCTGGTGGAGACAGAAGGGATCCCATTCACATGGCCCTAATTACGTGGCCCTGACCCACCCTGAGCCTCTGGAGGCAACCACGTCCCCCTGGGCTGGTTGATGGGTGGCCCTTTATGCTACTGGTGGCTCAAGAGTGGACCCATGAAGACCCAGGGCTTCCGATGGGCAGCTGAGGACACTGGGAAGATTCACCTTCTATTTTTTTCTGACCAGCTTCATGGAAAGTCTTTCCCAGCGAAGGCTGTGGTTATTCTTGGACAGCCCTCTCTATTTTTATAATTTGGGCCAGATCATGTCTCGTGTTGGAGCTGGGTCAGCTAAGCTCCTTCTCCTTCCAGGCCATTTTATTTTTAAAATCTCCATCTGTCTTGAATTTGAACTTGGGCAGGATCTGCTTCTGAGACCATCTCGTCGTGGCTGACGGGCTCCGGTGCCCTCTCTCTTGATGTGGGTGGGTTCCTTGGGTTTACTGCCAGGTTGAAAAGCTCACTTTCTGGCCTTTCATCTTTGAATTGTTCTCATAACAGAAACTCAAGGCAAAAATTGGTTTTTAAAAAAAGAATTTCAGAGGTGGGAAAAGAAAAGATGAACAGGCTATACATCTCAGTATGCTGAGCCTGATATCAAATAAGTGTACGTTTTGGGGCAGAGAAAAAATTTTATCATAAACAGAAGCATCTCAGCCATCTTCCTAGTGTTCCATCATCATCACTCTCACTGTGCCTAATGGTTGTGGATCCAAATTCAGCCAGAAGGGTCACACGCTCCCAGGACTCGCAGCCCGTCCATAGTTTCCTGCCTCATCACCATGGGCCAGTCTTCCCACTCAGTGAGGACCAGCAGGGAATCCAGAGCCTTCCTGGAAAAACAGCCTCCGTCTCTGTAAGCTAGATGGCCATTGAGGGTGCCCAGCCAGCAGCCAGAGGGCTTCAACACATCGTCCCTCAGCTGACAGGAGACAAATCCAATCACCAAAGGAAATACCCTCAAGAAGTTCAGACGGCAGCATCTCCCTGATGACAGACGCCAGTCAGGGAGCTGAGTGTCTTAAGGCCTCAGGCCTCAGCTGCTGATGATCCTCCCTGCTCTCCCAAGAGGGGACTGGCTCAGGAGTCCGTCTCGCAGGCTCCCGTCTTGCAGCTGGGGCATGGCGCTCACGCCTTTCCCCTGGAAGGGAAGTCCACTCTCTTTCACCTCCGGGAGCTTCTGCTGGTGAGGCTCTCCCTTCTGCAGGGTTCACTGGGCGGACTGCCCCCATGACTGGAGAAAGAAGCAAGTCAGGCTCTAAGGACATCAGCTCTTCAGCCTCTGTGACCACCACCAGGCCCCCTGTGTGACCATCACCAGGCCCCTGTGGGACCACCACCAGGCCCCCTGTATGATGCTCACCAGGCACCTCAGTGATCATCACCATGACCCCAGCATGACTGTCAATCAGCCCCTGCATGATGGTCAGCTGGACCCCTGTAAGACCATTACCCAGGCTCCTGAGTGACTGTCACCAGGCCTCCTGGAAGGAGAGCTAAGTGCTGCTGCACTGTTACCTCTTTACCACCCACTGGCCTTCTCTGACCGCCCCCTACCCCCAGGCATCTGCCCCTGGCCTCACTCTTTTGCTGGGTCAGTGAACAGCTCAGGGCAGTGTCCTAGCCCCTCTGAAGCCCAGAGCCCAGACACCAGGTCCTGGCTTGCTGGCCGTCCACCAGCCCAGCCCTGTGTGGCCTGGGGTGGCTGCCAAGGCCTAGCCCTGCCTCTCCACCAGGTGTCTGGCTCTCTGACCATGGTGTTCTACTGCTACTGGACTGACCCACGCTGGGACCAGGAGGCCCAATACAGATGACCCTGAGGGGAAAGGACAGGCCAGTCCTCTGCAGTGTCCCCACGAGGCCTCCCACTGCCCTCCTCTCCAGTCCTCCAGTCCTCCAGTCCTCCAGGGTCCATGGCTGACCTTAGATGCCACTGACGATCGCAGCAGGCCAGGGTCGGCACTCGCCCTCCTGAGGCCTCTGGTGCGTGAGGATCAGGGGACCACACTGACCACCTGCTCAGAGGCTCAGTGCTCAGGGGCACTATGAGTGACAGTGGGGGACACTGGCATTGTTAAGAGGTAGGGAGAATGGCCTGGACATTGGACAGAGAGACTCCTCTCTGGCCTCCGGTTCCCTCAGCTCCACTGCATGTGCTGGGCGTTGGTGAGTCTCATCCAGTCTGGGCACCCAGTGCTTCCTGAGGTGCTCTGTTTGGCTGGACTTAGCTCCGGGCACCCCGTCAGCCCACATGGGGCAGAGGGAGACGCTGAAGGGAATTTCCTTGTGTTTCTAGAGGCTATGAGTGGGTCGGACAGCGACTCCAGGTTCAGGGTATTGATTCCAAGTGTCCTTCAGCATTCCACGATCGTGTGACGGGTGACAGGAGTTGGGAATAGAGTCTGTACGGAGTCCAGCTGACTCAGAAGAGCCAGTGAGCCAATGGGAAGGGCCACCGGGAAGACTCAGAGGGCTTCACAGAGCTGGGCAGGAGAAGCAGGGAAGAGCCAGGGCCGGGTGCAGGGAGACCGGAGGTTTGGCTGGCTGTCCACACAGTGACATGGATGGAGAGCCACAGGAAGATAGGAAAGGCTTCGCCAGGCCTGGCACAGACTCCCCCAAGCACCGCCTTCAGAGCGTTTCCCCTGTGCTCTCCAGGCTTCCTGCACCCCTTGCCCTTTTCTGTTGTCCACCCCACCCAGGGCTGGGGAGGATGCTGTGGCCTGTGGAAATGCAGGGGTTGAGGATAGGGGACCTGGTCCAGGGCTCCCCTCTGGAACCTGGGGCTAGTTGCTAACCCCAGCCCCCACCCCGTCCCCATCTGTGTACTGGGAGAACACAACGAGCACCCATGTGTCTGTGGGTGGCCTAGGAGAAATGGGTGTCTGCACTCAGCGAGCGGGAACATTGCTTCTAACCCTTGTGCCCACAACAGGTTTGGCAAATGTCACTCATGACTCTGTAGCCAAGCCAAAGTGGCCCAATGTCCTGGATCCAGCCTGCAAATTAAATAAAGCTCTCAGGTGCTTGCAGCAGAATAGCACACACACACACCAGGGCAAAGAGGCCCATCTGCTCTAACCCGAAGGTGCCAGAGGGTCAGTGACCGTGATTCCTACCAGGTGCTCAAGAAGGTCTAGGACACCAAACGTGCGCTTCCCCCCCAGTTTCACATGGAGAGAGACAAGATTCTGCTCTTCGCCATCTAGATTATACCTTAGCTCCCTCTCCCGCCCCTCATGCTCCCCCTGTTTTACGACACCCCATCTCTGGTCTGGGTCATTGACCACAGCCGCCTACCTAGGCTTCCTTTGGCTCTCTGCCATGTCAGATGTTAAAGCCAGATTCACACCCTGCCGTGCCTCTGCCCGGAGCATCCCAACAGCCCCTGACACAAGAGTGCAAACCCCTCTCAAATCCTCAGGGTCCAGCCTACGTAGCCTCCTTCCATGTCCCTTCCCACACCACACCGTGGCTCTCTGACCTCTGCGAGAACCTCATCTGCCCCCTCTCCCTCAGCTGCCCCTTGGGCCCCCACAACACTCCGCGGGGGCTGGTGCCCCCACCCATGTCTGCGTGGCCATCTCCTCACCTCCTTCATGGCTCTCCTCAGCCGTCCTCACCCCAGACTCCTGGCCCACTGGACCCCTCTCTGTTCCCACAGCATCCCCCTCCCCTCCCACGCAGGTGACCCACTGACCTGCGCTGCCTGCTCCCCCAGGAAGCCGGAAGCAGCGAGGGCAAACGTGCGTGGTCTGTGTGGTTCACTGCTGTGTCCTGGGCAGCTAGCCTGGCCCAGCACGTAGTGAGCATTCAATGAGTCCTTCCTGAATAGTTACATCTTTGGAGAAAAAGTTCCAACCTTTGCGAGTTTGGGAGGGAAATAAAATGGACAACCTGCAAAGCCTCCTTCTGCCATAGAAGCCTGTTCAAATTCACCTCAGGTGAGTCCGTTCACTCACTAAAGAGACACTCGCCGAGTGGTTAGGGCATGCTGAGGACACCAAAGCAGCAGAGGCAGCAGCACTGTCCCAGAGAGAGGCTGACCTGCCAGCTAGCAGTGAGGCCTGTCCAAAGAGAGGATGGATTCAGAGCCGCAAGGCCGGGCTGGTCTTCGGTGGGGAGCAGGGGCCAGAGGGCAGGTGGGGCAGAGGAGAGCCTGGTCTGAAAAGACGTCACAGCTGAGGCTGGGAAGATGAGCAAGAACTGCAGGTGGCCAGAGAGATGGATCCTGGGCAAGCACAGCGGTCCCTGGAGGCGTGGGGCTGGGTGGGCGGGATGAGCTGGTGTCCATTGCTGGGGCGGAGCATCTGGGAAAGCAGCCTAAAGGAGGAAGGTTCACCTTGGCCCGTGGATTCAAAGGTCCAGTCACTTGGCCCTATCACTTGGGTCCACCTGGGGCAGAACATCCTGGTGGGGAACCGCGGTGGAGCAGAGAGCAGGGCTGGCCAAGCCGTACCCCTCCAGGGCGCGCTCCCTGTGGACGACCTCCTTGGCTAGGCTGCACCTTTCTCGGTTCTCACCACCCCAGAGTACTATCCAGTTATGAATCCATCCATGGGTTCAGGCACTGAGCAGACCAGAGCCTCCTGCCCACCAATGGACTGCTGCACTGACCAAGCTGTCTTGGTCAGGAACTTGGGGGGACATTCCACATCCAAGCCATAGAGGTGAGAATGGCAGACGTGGGGTGCAGAGGGAGTTGGACCTCACTCTCCCTCCTGTGGGGCACTGACCTGATCTAAGAGGGCGGTTGTGTGAGCTATAGGAAGTTCCTGCACATGCCACGTCAGGAGAGGGGACAATGACACAGAGCTGCTACACGTGGCGAGCCAGCCACGGGCTGTGTGTGAGCTGTGAGCAGGAACACACACGGGACTGGACTGACCTTGCTGCTCTGTCGGGGCTGGCGACCTGTGTGGCCCTTTCACTTCCTCTGCCCACAATCCTCACACAGCACTTGAGATGGGTGTGGCCTTCCAAGACATCAGGAGGCTAGACTCAACCCCCCAAACCTGACTCCCCCATTGGGGTGGTGTGAGGATGGCCTGAGGCCCTAGCCTAAGCAACTTCATCTTAAAACTCCACTTGGAAACCTGCAGTCTCTCCTGGTGCCTACTGAGCCCTCCAGTATGGCCCTCAGGCACAGCCTGAGGTAAACAATCACTTCTCCCCACCCTGAAAAACTCAGAGTGAAGTCTTGTCCTCGCCCAATAAAGGGGAGAGGCAAGAAAACCAGGTGAGGACCACCAGACCAGATGCTTTAACCCCAGGGCAAATGACATCACTGAGAAATCTGGTGGCAGCTAATAGGGATAGAAAGGGTGGTAGAAGCCCCCAAATTTAGTATAAGTGATGGAGCAGATGAACAGACACTGATGCCCTCATGCTGAGAGCCTGATGAAGACGTGGACTGACAGCCCGACTCTTCTCATCGTTTGCTGATCCTCTGCATTTTCCTCACCGCTCTCAAACTCTACAGCCACATCTTGACTCAACTCTGGGGAGAGCCACATCTCCCTATGACCCTCTCCTCAACCAGCCATCAGCTCCATCCCAGGAGGGGCCTCTATCGGTTCCTGACCTGATCACCTCAGTCTGAGTTTGCATCTGCTGGGCTTAAAGCCTAGGGCTAGAGACTTTAGATCAGACACTTGAGCTTAGCATGCAGAGGGAATGTCTGTCATGAGCCTGTCATGATGAAGTGTGTCTGCAGTGCTTAGGATTAACCTAGAATTGTTTGCTGTGAATTGATTATGTCTATTGCAGTGCCCAGCATTAAGGATTGTCATTTTCTCAATTAAGAACCTATAGAGTGAAATTGTACTGAGTGATCTGAGTGGATAAAGCATTGAAACATTCTTTATTTCTCCTCCTGGACTTCGTAAGTTGCACCTTTGCCCATCATGACAGGTGGAACTTTCTCGAGTGTCTTCCCCTCAATAAAAAGGGGCTTCAGAATGTCCTCCTCTTTTTTCTCTCCCCTTGTGAGAGCTGGGTCAGAGGAGCTGTCGCTGAAGAATCCCAAGGAAAAGCTATTTTCTCTGTCTTTGTGTGATTATTTTGTGCCAGCCCAGTTCATGCGGAGTGACCCTGACTTAGTCGCTTGTTGTGGCAGCTACAGTGGTGGTGCTGGGCAGGAGTCCAGAGATGCCAACATGGCAGAGGCAGGGTAGAGGAAAGATGCACCTGGAGGGCAAGACCTGGGGTCTGTCAGCACGGCTCTTTACAATGAATCCCGTTACCATAACTCCCGCCACTGAGGGCTTATCACCATGACAACTCCCGTCACAAGTTTGATATTTAAAATGATCATTGGGGGTAGAGTGGGCAGTATTCTACATGGGTTGTCTAAAGTAACCAATGGGAACAAATTGAGCAGTGTTCTAATCTAAGGTAACGAATGGGGGCCAATGGGGTAAGGTCTTCAATAGGTCCTTATAGGAAGAGAAGGCACTGGTTTTTGAAGACATGGGGCCTTGAGCCTCCCCTCTGCTCAGACATCTGCTCCATCTGACTGTATGCCTCCTCTACCCACACTTTCAGGAAATCTGTACTTTGCCTGTACAAGGGAAAAGCTCCTTGATTGTATCTTGCTCTGTTCTTTGTTTGGGACCCCAAGGACTTGGACCCCAACTGGATACCCAACGATAAATCACAGTGTGGTTGGGGCACCCCAGGGCCTGGAGCCTCAGGGCCAAGAAGCTTCATCGAGGTAAGTATGTTATTTGTCATGTGCTTTTCTTTCACTTAGACTATACAAACACTGTCATGTCCCTCCAGCAGACACACCCTGTTCTCATCCTTAATTACGGCCCTGCATCCCCTCTCTGGTGTACCTGATGTACTTAATAGGTCCTGTGTTCCATACAGAGGTCTCGGGATTGTTCTGGCCTCTAAGCCTGTATTTATTGTTCTGACTACCCTGGTGGGGTATAGTCTAAGATTAGTCTTAACTAATTTTGACAAATAGCAACTTAGAAATAACTCACTAGGTGCCATCTCCATTTAACAGAGGGAACGAAATTTTCAAGGAATAATTCCTGAATCCAAAGCCATGAGTCCCGTTACCATGACCATCCCAATTTCAAACCAACCTCTATGTGGCCTTTTGGGCTCAGCCTGTTGAATTAGCATTTTGTCCAAAGGCTGTGGAATCCTGTGGCTGCAAAATGCTTTAGGGCTATGTGATTCATGGTCACCCTAAAGTTTTGTTAGGTGGCAAAGATCTGACAACTAAGGATTCAGACCTTTGTACCTGTCTCCTTGGTCGAGCAGCTGTGCTCTAGACTAGGCACCAGTGACCAGCAGGGAGCAGGAATCCCCCTGCCCAGGCAGTGACCCCAAGCTCACACCCCAGCTTCATCAGTACTCTGGCTTCAGGGTGGTGGTCCTGTGGCCCAGGTGTAGCTGTGCAGGTGGTTCCAGGTGTAGGTGTGCAGGTGGCCTCAGGTGTAGGTGTGCAGGTAGTCCAGGTAAAGGTGTGCAGATGACCTCAGGTATAGGTGTACAGGTGGTCCCAGGTGTAAGTGTGTGAGTGCTCTCAGGTGTAGGTGTGCAGATGATCCCAGGTGTAGGATGCAAGGGGTCCCAGGTGTAGGTATGTGGATGGTCCAAGTATAGGTGTGTGGGTAGTCCAGGTATAGGTATGCAGATGATCCCAGGTGTAGGTGTGCAGATGATCCCAGGTGTAGGTGTGGGTGGTACCATGTAGGTTTTCAGGTGGTCGCAGATGTAGGTGTACAGGTGGTCCCAGGTATAGCTATGCAGGTGGTCCAAGATATAGGTGTGCGGGTGGCCCCAGGTGTAGGTGTGCAGATGATCCCAGGTATAGGTGTACAGGTGGTCCCAGATGTAGGTGTGCAGATGATCACAGGTATAGGTGTACAGGTGGTCCAAATGTAGGTATACAGATGATCCCAGGTGTAAGTGAACAGGTGGTCCCAGGTGTAGGTGTGTAGGTGCTCCCAGACATAGGCGTACAGGTGCTCCCAAGTGTAGGTGGTCTCAGCAAGCACTCTCGTTCATGGCTGCTCAACGCATCTTCACCACCCTCCACTGAATACATAGGCATCCACAACCCATGTGTGCTGCAGGTGGATTATTTCACTTGATTGCAGTGGAAGTTGGGGATTTGAGACTGTGTCCATGACATCATGCAGGTGACAGTCAGGAGGAAGGCCTGTGTCCCTCAGGTCAACGTCAAGTGCTAGCAGCCCATTGTCTCTATAGCCCAACCACCTCCATGGGTCCTTAAGTCATCGCTGACATGGACCTCATCAACATGATCGACTCCAGGGGAGGAGGGAAGATCACAGCTGAGAATCTAAGTCCGGGTGGCGTGTGCCTACTGTGCTGTGCGCCATTTGCCTCCCTCTGTGCTTACCTTGACCCCTGGTGGAGGCTCTGCAGCACACCTCGCTGGCACTAGCAGAAGCCAAGTGCGTGAAGCTGCCATCGTGCACCAGGCCTGCAGTCAGAGGTGGGATGGAACCTGCGCTGGAGCTCAGCCACCTGTGCTCCTGCTGTTGCTGCTGGGTGAACAGGGCTGCCAAGCCAGCTCCCAGTGGAGGCAGAGCCTCCAGCCCCTCTTGCCCTGCAGGTGAAGGGCAGAGCCTGGCCAGGGCCTGCTCTGGGCCCCATCTATTGGTGCCAGTCATTAGGCAGAACCTGACTGCTGGGAGGTCTCGGGTTTTCTCTTGTTACCCAGGGTCAGAGCTGTAGTCCCATGAGAGAGAGTGGGTGGCTTGTTTGGATCTTACACCTTGAGGCTGGGGCAGGGGTAGAGGCTTTGCCTGGAGCAGCCGCCCTGCAGGGCGCCTCATGAGTGGCGCATGTGTCTGCAGATCTGTATTCCTTGGCTGCGCCAGAATCATTTGAGCTCCGTGCTTTGCACTTGAAAGGCTCCTCAAAGGCCAGGGCCTCTCAGAAGCCTGGGCACAAAGCTCGCTCCATTGGTTCCTTCCCTGCCTGCTTAAGGAAGCCTCACCCTGGTGGCTGGAGGACGATGGTTCCTGCCTCTGTGGCCTAGCCTCCATGCAGCCCTAGGCCACCTGGACGTTCAGTGCCCACTGGTCACTGCACTGGCCAACATCTGCAAATCGCACAGAACATGAACAGCCTGGTGGTTAAATCCTGGTGGTTAAATCCAGAAGAATCAGGATTATCACCCCGGAAAACCGAGACCATGCAGCGTTTCCTGCCCATCCACATTACGCCATCCTTCACGGTATCTGGGCACCGGTGTCGTGACTCCTGGGCCATCTCAAGCTCATCTTCCTCCAGATTTGGAGTGTGCCACCATTTTGGGCTCTGGACAAGTCCTCTCTTGATCTGAGGCTGTTTTCTTCTTTGTTGTTGGACAGGGTCAGATAAGACCCAGGGGAGATTTTAACGTATAAATCTGGGATCCCAATTGATTTTGGCTCTTATATGTTTCCTCCAAGGAAGGAGGGTTGCTGATACCAGCACAGACTGATGACAAGGAGAGCCTGTCGCAGAGGGCCAGACTGAAGACTTCTCTTGAAGTCAGTAGACATTTTTAACTGCACACAGAAGAGGATTGTTTGAATTTGAAGTCTACAAAACATGAAAAGGGAATAGGATAGATCTAACGTCAGAACTGTCCTGTTGGAGACGTGGGGATGGCAGTTTGGTGGTTGAAGTGTTTTAGTAAGAACTTCATAGCAACTTAAGACCTGGAAAACAGAAGGAAGAAATGCAGGCCCACGGTTCATTTTTCAACTTTTCTATCTTAAGCTGGAGGCAAAACTCCGAGAAGCTGGGTCTGTGCACCCTCTCGCACCAAGCCAGGAACCAGCCTCCTGTTGGCCCAGGGTACAGCAGCAGCCCCCGAGTGGTCTCCTCGGGTGGGGATTTCATTTGTCTCTTCATGCTGAGGACCGTAGAGCCCATTCCTTTGCAATATGATTGCCCACATTTTGCACCCAAGAGAAAGACATCGATGTCAACCCTTCCTGCCTGGAGACTCAACCTTGAGGACACAACTCTGCCTCCCACATGCGTCACTCTAACCTGGGGGCCCTGTAGCAGCGAACTCAGAGAGGAGAGCGCAGGGGGCTCCCGCCCTGTCACTCTGTCAGTTAAGAAGGAAAGCTGCAGAGGGTGCCCCTCACCACACAGCACCCCTCACCTGGGTGGGCCCCTCAGCACCCATGGCCTGGCACTCATCACCCAGCACCCCTAACCTGGGTGAACCGCCAGCACCCCACAGCCTGGCCCCACCTGCTGGCTCCAACCTCTATTTCCAAACTGAATGCTGGGTCTCAACTGGTTGCTTTACCTATTTCAAAAGCATAAATTCCATGGTCCCTAGGTTACTACGCCTCCCTGGATCAGAGGCGTCTCTGCGGCTCCCGACTGCCCCAGGCCGAGGCCGATCCTTGGCACTAACAAGCCAGGGAACACATTACTCAGCCAGTAACAAGGTAACAAGGGAGGGTCTTGCTAGAGTCCGTGGTAAATAACTTTGATAAAAGCTGCCACAGTTGGTTGGAACTGGGCTGGACAGTCACACGCTCCTCCCTGGCTGCTTCACCCACGTAGTGTCAGCTCCGACGGCCCAGTGATCCCCCCAGGGTCCACAGTCTCAAGAGCTCACCACGGTGAAGCAGGAGAAAGTAGGCGGAAAGGGAATTCAGGCCTTTCTAGGAAGCACAGGCCAGCCAGGCCACACCAAGGTCAGGCTGGAGCTGGTGTGAGCAGAAAGGCTGACCAATAGGCGGTGTGAGCAGAAAGGCTGACCAATAGGCCCGAGGGCCATCTGGTGCCCGGGCCCCACCAAAAGGCACGGTGGCCTGCTTGGACCAGAGGGCATGTGAATAGCTTGTGGACACCGGGTGCCCGGCCCAGACTGGGTTGGGGCAGCTCCCTTGACCTGCAGATTCCTATTAACCCCTGGACACCTTCCGGCAGCCCTCTCTTGGGATCCCTCCTGTCCCAGAGTTCTGCTTCTGTCTGTTACTCTGATAAATAAATCCTGTTACTCTGTTCTCACCATGCGTCTGTGGATTCCATTCTTTGGATTCACAAGACAAAGAACCCACCCCACGCTGGTCGCTACGTGAAGACATTATAGCCACTGTGAGGATAGCCCCGTCCCAGCACCCTCGCCCCATGCTTACGCCCTTGGTGCTTCCTTATGCTGCGGAAAGAGCTCTTTGGGTCCCGCACCCCTGAGCGAGGCCTTGGCCTCTACCATCATGCGCACACGCACACAGAAGCCTGCACTGACCTCCCTGCGGAGCTTTCTGCCTGCGGCACTTCCCTGTTCTCCTCCAGTCACAGCTCTCTTGGGGATACTAGGTGGGTCTCTGCAAGATCCTGTCAAGGAGCTGGTGCGACCAGGGAGACCAAAGTCAGAGCTGTGAATGCCAACAGGGCAGCCCATACCTCGCAGGTGGTCTTGGAGCCGCATCCATAGGTGCCTGACCACGTGGTGGTACAGAGCCCAGCTTCCTGTCCACAGGAGAGGGACAGACTCAGGGTCACTTGTCCTCTCCACACTGGTGGCATTTACAGCTAGCTGTCTCTTCTCCTCCATGGCACAGGCCTCCCTTGGGGCCTCCCCTGAGAACTCCCCTGTGCTTGGCCTCTGCCTGTCCCTGTCCTTCTCCTGCAGGTCCCTCCCAGAGCACAACCCTAATAAAACACCTGTCACCCTCCTGTGTGCTTCTGGGAGGACCCAGCCTGAAGTGGGAGCAAAGGGAGGAAGGATTCCCTGTGCCTGAGGAGGCTGCCTGGGTGGGATGGCATCCCAGGGCGCATTCTTGGCATCGGGGGGCATCCGGGCCCCAAGGCTGTGGCTCCATTGGCAGGCCTGCCATATGCAGAGACGCTGGTCAGTGTTCCTCTTGTGTCATCCTCCGAAGGACAGATGCCAGACAAATGCCAAGATCAGAGGTATTTAAAACAGCCAAGGCCATAGAGGATCCTAGAGGGAGGGAGGGGAGGAGGGAGGGAGAAGGAGGAGAGAGAGGGACAGAGGGAGAGAGGGACAGAGGGAGAGAGAGGGAGGGAGGGAGAGAGAGAGGGAGGGAGGAGGGAGGAGGGAGAGAGGGGAGGAGAGAGGGAGAAAGGGAGAGAGAGAGGGGGAGGAGAGAGGGAGAGGGAGGAGAGAGGGAGAGGGAGGAGAGAGAGGGACAGAGGGAGAGAGGGAGATAGGGACAGAAGGAAGGAGGGAGAGAGGGAGGGATAAGGGGGAGTGAGGAGGGAGAGAGGGGAAGAGAGAGGGAGAGAGGGAGAGGGAGGAGAGAGAGAGAAGGGGGGAGAGAGGGGAACAGAGGGAGAGGGAGGAGAGAGACTGAGGGATAGGGGGGAGAAAGGGAGAGAGAGACAGAGGGAGAGGGGAGGGAGAGGGGGGAAGGAGAGAGGGGAAGGGGGAGAGGGAGAGAGGGAGGGAGAAAGAGAGGGAGGGACAAAAGGAAAGAGAGAGAGGGAGAGAGGGACAAAAGGAAAGAGAGAGAGGGAGAGAGGGACATAATAAGAGAGGGAGAGGGAGGGAAGGAGAGAATGAGGGAGGAGGGAGAGGGAGAGAGGGAAGAAGAGAGAAAGGGGAGAGAGGGGAGGGGGGAGAGGGGGGAGAGAGGGAGAGAGGAAGGGGGAGGGAGAGAGGGAGGGAGGGAGGGGGAAGGAGAGAGGGAGGGAGGGAGAGAGGGAGAGGGAGGGACAGAAGGAGAGAGGGAGAGAGGGAGGGAAGGAGAGAATGAGGGAGAGAGGGGAGAGAGGTGAGAGAAGGGGTAGAGAGAGAGGGGGAGGGGGGTAGAGAGGAAGAGAGGGAGAGGGGGAGGGAGAGAGGGAGGGAGGGAGAGAGGGAGAGGGAAGAGGGAAAGGGACAGAAGGAGAGAGGGAAAGAGGGAAAGAGGGAGGGAAGGAGAGAGGGAGGGAAGAAGAGAGGGAGGGGGAGGGAGAGAGGGGAGAGAGGTGGAGGAAGGGAGAGGGGGAGAGAGGGAGAGAGGGGGAGGGGGAAGGGGATAGAGGGAGGAGAGAGAAGGAAAGAGGGAAAGGGGGAGAGGAGGAGGGGTAGAGACAGAGGGAAAGGGGGAGAAAGGGGAGAGAAGACACTGGAAGGAATAGGCTGATGGGAGGAACAGGAAATAACCAAAACAAATGTAGTTGTCAGGGATTCAATTATCCAGGAAAAACTCCCGTGGGAACTATAAAGAGGCATTGTAGCAATGTGAGGGGGATGGGAAATACAGTCAGGGCTGGAAGGCAAGGTCACAGCAACCTCCCAGCACGCAGACTGGAATCCACCTGTGGTTCTGGACAGAACCCCTCACTCTCAGGACTAAGAGTCCTGCGTGGTCCCTGTTGCCTAGAGCAGCCATCCCCAAAGTGCTGCCTGGGAGCAGCCATTCCACTGCCGTGGAGGCCCAGTGAGCTTCAGGTCCTGCACTGTGCTCCACAAAGCCTTGGCCTCCACTGGGAAGGCTCGAAGGCCATGGTGAACCAGTGGCTGGCCTGAGCAGCTCTGGAGGAGGGTCCACTTGCTGGCCTGGCAGTTGACGTTGGCTGCTGACCAGACCTCAGCTGTCGGGCGGCAAGTTACACATGAACTTTCAGTGTGAGGTGGAGGCTGCACCATCGTTGGGTTCCTGGGACAGGTGACTACAAAGACCTGTGTCCCTCAGAACCGGGTAGAGGCCCATGGTCTTCTTGGACCTCAGAATAGAGCATCCGCAGCAGTATCCACACTGCCTGCGACAGGTGACAGGCATATCACTGGGTTGGTGAGCTTCAAAGGGACACCTTTCAACAGGGAGACATCAAGTGCTTTGAATATTTATTTGAAATTCACCTCAGAAGGGACTGTGGTGCCACAGTCCAGCTGCAGCAAACTAACGGGGGGGGGGGGAGGTGGTGACGAGCAACTTGTGTAGATTGATACAGCAGGAGTGGGAGCCGTTTATTGTAGGACAGGAGGGGTATTTATACATTCCACACAGCTTATCTTAATTAAAATAAACTAGATACAGCAGTCAGCCAATAAGGAATCTCCACACTTAATGGCTCGCTGGCGCCACCTCACAAACCACTCCCTCTGGCAAAATGCCAGGAGCCATCCTGACTTGTTTACAGACCCTAACACTGTGGGGCCTTCAAGGACCTCCCCAGAGTCCAGCCACCCTTTCCAGTCTTCCCTAGTGGCCACCTAGAAAGGCCAGTAGAAACAGTGGACATCAGCTCCCGACAGCAGACCCCAGGATGGGCTTCATAATGATTGGGCCTGGGGCAGTCCCCTCCCAGGAGGGCAACTCGCCTTCTGACCAGGGTCTGAGCCCAGGGCACTAGCAGAGCTGGGCCTGCTGTCCACTCAGTATAGCTAGTCCTCGTTCTCTAGCACCAGGATTTCTGAGAAAGTTGTGGTTTTAGTGTGCCCAGGCCAGAGCAGCCCGCAGCTCAGGGACCTGCAGTGGTTTCCATAAGCGAGCACCGTCCCCCAGTTGTCTCTGTCCTGAAGGCTGGCATCCAGGGTCAAGGACGACCTGCTGAGCCCTCCCCTTGGCTTGCAGATGCTGGTTCTCCCTGGTCCTCCCCTGGCTGTCCCTCTGTGTGAGTCCAGTTCACCCCCGTGTCCTGGGCCTGTCACAGCCGGCTCACAGGGCTTGTAGGCATTGGCCGAGGGGACACCTGCAGCAGAGACCCGGTGAGGTGACATCTCTGGGCCTAGAGCCATTTTTCATGACCTGGCGGGGAAGGGACAAAGCATCAAGACCAGCACAAGCACAGAGATGGGCAGCGTTGTAAGGGACGAAGGTGGATGATGAGACGCTCAGTGGCGTTGGGGTCTGAGCAGTGTGGTGTGACATCCTCCGCTTCCCTTCACTGAAAGCTCTACTCAGGGTGAGGACACCCAGGTCCTCCGGGAGCCTGCTTATGGGCATGGAAAGCCTGTGGAGGAGCCACACTAGGCTCACAGGCTCCTCTCCTTATGGACCCGCCTGGGACTTAAGTGGATCTCATGCTCTTGGGGCAGCTTTGGTTTTTGCGGGCCCAGGCCCACCCAGGCCAGGAGGGGGAAACAGATACCCATCCCAGCGCCACCTAGGTTGCTCGCCAGGCTCCCTGGGTGGTTTAAGGATTTGCCCCAGGGCTTTTAAAAAGGCAGGAAATACAAAGGGTGCTGGAAAACAGGAAGAAATGAAAGACTAGGGAGAGAGGGGGCAGGCCTGAGGAAGGAGGGATGAGATGAAGGAATAGAGGAGGGGAAGGGGACAGAGAGAGAGGGATAGACCACTGGAGGAATGGTAGTGGGGTCCCCGTGGGTCTGACCTTAGGTCCTATCTGTCCCTAAGTGACAGGGCACAGTTTCAGAACGCCCTTTGTATTCAAATGAAACCCGACAGCTTGTCTTTGTGCTGCGCTCAGAATATTCTTTGGAGATAAGAGTTTATTGGACTAGAGAATCCCACTAATCCGCTCACCTACCAGGAGGTGTCTGCTGAGAAACAGCCTCAAAAAGACACGGAGACACCTGATGTTCTCCATTAGCTCCCTGAAAGGGAGCCTTTCAATTAGGGTGGGACTCGCACCTGCCTCTGCCCACGGCCGCCGCCTTCACGGTGGCGGGTGATTACCATGTAGCACGTGCCTTGAAGCCAAACGCTCTGCTCTTTTTAGTTTCTGGTATCAGAACAAATAGCAAGATTGGCCGACAGATAATCCCCGAATCATGACAAGTAATAAATCCGCCTGCTGGGAAATCTTTAAGAAAACATTCTCGGGAGGTGGCAGGACGTGGGGGCAAAGCACAGGTGCAGACGCTGATAGCGCGGAGGCAGCGTGGCTCCCAGCCCAGTCCCACACCGTGTCCTTTAAAACACGGCGGCCAACAATGCCGCCATGCTGTCTTCACTGAACTTGATCCCCAACGCATTGTGGCCTGTGAATGAAACCGAAACAGCGGCTGGAAACCAGCACATTTCCACAAGACCGTCATTTTTGAAAAACAGTGGAAGCAATAATACATCAATGGTCTTTAGAACGTTTGCCTTCAGCATGAGGCTCCTACCTGGAATGGGGAGTGGGGACCCCCAGCTGACTCTGTTGATTAATGGGAATTTATAATCGTGCAAACTCACCCTGGGAAGAGCCAGCACCGCTCCTTGGGCAGTGGAACCCAAGCAGCTGTCCAGGGCCGGCTGAGCCCTGCTCCTGCCTCTGGGGCGGCCACACAGTGGACACAGGCGCTGCCTTATGGACCATGAAAGGAGTCTCGCCCCCCGGGATCCACCCCTGGGTCCATCTCCCAAGTCCCGAGCAGATTTGGGGTTGGTAGGAGAGGCCACCGTGCATTATTAGACCTTCTAGGCTTCTTACCAGCCACCGTTGGTCATCACGACAGCTTATGGTTAATCGTTCCCTCTTCTGAAATCCCTCCTATTTTCCTACCTGCATTTAGAGTAAATCTACAGTTGTACCTGCTCCGATCTACAAGTTTTGAATGTCAGAAAACTGAGAATGTGATGTCTGTCTCCAAGCCCAGAACTGAAGCTTCCCTCCAACTTCTCTCTGTGGGGAGGACAGCAGGACTCTGGGGCTGAGCATGGCTGTCCTGCTGCACTGAGGGGGTACAGTCTGTGTGGCCAGGCACAGGGGTCACTGCCCAGCACTAAGCAAATGGCCGGAGCTGATGGCCCTCTGACTTTACCCCTCTTTCCCTGAGCATGCCTAGAAACTAGAATTTCCTTCTTCCCACAAGCAGGCACCAAGCCCAGACCTCTGGGTCTGACCTCCCTCCTCCCCAAGATGACCCTCATGTGACAAATGTCCTTCCTACAGCCAGAGGGACAGAACATCACATGGGAGGGCAGGAAGGAGCTGAGGAGCGGGCGTGGCAAGGCGCTGGATCCTGGATCAGGCTGGTCCTTCAGCTACTCTGCCCGCCTCCCTGAAATACTCAACACCCAGTCCCTGAGTCTCGTTCCCACAGCTCCCACCCCCGGGAGGTCACCTGAAACTCACTTTAGACAGAAATCTGTACGCTTTCCTTTGTTAACCTGTCTCTTGATCTTCTGAACCCAGGACGGGTGAGGAAAAGACCTTCCCACATAGGCCCTTGCATTTTCTGGCCTGAGACTGAAGGGAGGAAATGGTCAGGAGGGAAAGACGGGGTGGCCCCAGGAACCCACGCAGCATCCAAGCAGAGTCAGCCAAGGGAGACGAGGAGGGCAGGCTCAGGGCTCCTCAGACACCACAGGAAAACAAACCCAGGCTTCCAGAGGCACAAGTCAGAGCAGAAAGAGCTCTGGAGGATGTGGTGTCCATGGGTGGAGGGGTGGGGAAGGCGCCAGGTGAGCAGAGGCACAGAGCCTGGGGGACTGCAGAGGGGCAGCTGGGGGCCACCACCTTCTAGGACACCCTCAGCAGGCAGAGCACCAATGGAGGGCATCTGGGAAGGACCCTGAGAAGCAGGGCTGGCGCTGGGCCTTGGAGGACGTCGGGATTTCTGGCAGCTAGAGGGAGGAGGGGCCTGCACTTCTAGTATGGCAGCCACAAGTGGCACCTGGCCGTCGGCTCTAGACACAGTGAGAGAAATACGCTCCCAGGTCCAAAGATTTACTGTGAAGCCGATATGCAGGGTGTACTGGGTTGAATAAAATAAAGCGTTGCAATCAATTCCCCCCTCCCTTTCTTTTTGCTTTTTGAAACATGGTTATTAGAAAATTTAAAATTGCATTCACAGTTTGCCACCTGCCACCAGCCAGCACTGTCCTCGACAGGAATGGGGTCGTGTGGCACAGGGGCCACAGCGGGGCAGGCGGCTGCTCCAGAAGAAAGGAGAGTTCTGGGCTGCGCAGTGGCCTCAGTGGAAAGAGTGTCCAGGTGCAGGACGAGCCAGGAGAGGGCTGCGGGGAGCTCCTGATCAACAGGGCTGGTCGGTGGGGAAATTCAGGCCAGTTGGAACAGAGGAGTCCCTGTTTCCAAATAGAAAATCAACCTCTTGGAAACTGGCTGCACGGAGTGCATTTTAGAGACAGGTGCTGCGAAGGACAGGTGAGCAGGATGTGACATCCCTGGAACCTCCTTCTCAGAAGACGACCCCCAGCTCAGCCCTGACATCAGGAGCCAGGTCTGGATCTGAACTGCCAGGAACACTCTGGAAGACAGAGGGCAGCTAAGTCCGTGGGCCCTTCCTGTGCCGGCCACCCATGCGAGGTACCTCATCTCACCAAGTGGGAAGGCCACATGCAAGGACCCGGGAGTCAGGCAGCTGCCAGGAAACCCATCTGCCCCACTTACTGAGGCTTGTGGGTGGTCAGAAGCCTCTCTTGGCCTGGTTTCTCTTTGGCTCAGGGTTGAGCCCAGTGCGTATGGCTCACAGGGTGCCAGGGAGTTCCAACAAAGCCACGCTGTGAGGACCACGCTGGGCACCAGACCTCGTGACTCCCGGCACATGTGACTGCAGTCAATGGTGGCTGAGCCCCTTCAGCAGCAAGACAGGAGTTGGGACCCCATGTTACAGATGAGGTACTGGGCAGGGGCTGTGACCAAGGAGCCAGATGTCCCCAGGAGCACCACGCACAGGTGGCAGGTGAGTGTGAACTCTGACCTGAGCTTACAAGCCAGCCAGTGTGGGGCCAGCTCAGGGATGAAGTGGACCTTCCAAGATGACCATCCCTAAGAACAATGGTGCTGCAGGCCACCCTCCTCTCCAGCCCTTCTCTCTTCTCTCCTTCAAGCCCGGGCCTGGTTGTTTGAGAACCAATGCCCAGCAGATCTGGGCTTTCTGTCCCTCAGTAGTCCACAACTCCAAAAATTACAAGTCAACACACAGCCCTTGTTCCTCCCATGGATCAGGGGGGAAGTTTGTCACCTCTCTTCATGGAGGGTCAGGAACACGGAAGGAAAAAGCCACTTGTTGGCGCATTTCCTAGAAACTCCTCCCACGAGTGTTGCACCCCTGCCTTGGCCCTGTGGCCACACTGTGCAGGAAGCAGTCCCTCTACGTGGTGGCAGGGCAAGGACAGGGCCTGAGAGGGACAGTCTGTAGGAAGGAAGCCTGGCGAAGGAACCGAGGGTGGTGACGGAAATGGGAACACTGGCTCACAGGCCAGGTCCCCTGGGTGGGCATTACCAAGGCTCTGAGCAGGACCCACAGGAGAGACCAGGCCTGTGGGGACTTGGGCTTCAAAGGCAAGTGAGCAGAGGCCTGAAGCCACTGACTCCCCACACCCTAACCTCTCCCTACCTGCTCCGTACCTGGAGCCCTAGCATCGAAGATTCATGCATCACAGAGAGAGTGTTTAAAAGCCGTGCATCAGATTGCTATAAATCTAGGAAAAGAGGGCAACTTGGTGCTGCTGGTCCATATAGCTCGGGGCCACTGCCCACAGGGACCACACAGGCATCGAAGCTGCTCGGGAGAGCACTGTGTGGGAGCATGGGAAGGTGTTCTGGCCACACAGCTTTGTAAACAAGGTTAAAAAGCACAACTCCATTCTTGTTCAGAGAAAGTTTTCAAATATACAAATGGCAAAATTTACTACAGAGTTATGAATTATTTTCTTTTTTGCTTATCTGAATTTTCAACTTTTCTATTACAAACAAAGATTGATTTTGTGTCTTAAAATACTTTCATTTTTGTCATTTCCTCTATGTTTCTTATTAGACATCACTAGTCAGACTGGTCATGCTGGCTGGTCATGTTGTTAGGGGTGGACTTCAGTCTTACAAGAAAAGGCTTCAGGATACTCATTGTACCCCGATGTGAACTTCCTACTTCCTCCTTGACACCCGGGCATGTCAACTCAATCCTTAATGCCCACATCCTTGAACACGACTAAGACGATAAATCTGTTATGTGTATATTGCCACAATCCAAAGAATGTTTAAACCTGAGTGGTCCTTACAGCGTGGCTTTGTTGGAACTCCCTGGCGCCCTGTGTGCCATATGCACTGGGCTCATTATCTCACTAACAGGTATTTAGAAGAGGCTGGGATCCTGGACCAGCACTCCCTGGTGGAGTGACCACCCTGGTGGAGTGACCTGCCCTGGTGGAGTGATGCATAAGGCCAGGAGGAGCTGAGAGCAGCATAGGGGAGCCCAATGGACAGAGTGCAGAAGACCGTTCCATCCCCAGCATTTCTGCCCATCTGAGTTGAGCGAGTCCAGCCAGTTTGGCCATGAACGTCTTCTGACACAGGAGAAAGGGCACTTCCTTCCAGCAAAATGCACTCAGCTCCACCATGAACATGGGCTGCACCCCATCTTCACCCCCTACAAGGCAATGCTGTGCATCTGGGGCTGGAGGAGCCTCGGCGGGTTCTCTGCCAAACCCTTGCAGTGGCTTCTGGAACCCTTTCTTCCTGGAACTCTGCAGCCCACTCAGAGTTCACACACTGCTGTCAGCTACACCCTGAGTCACCACTGGGAACAGCAGTCAGGAAGGACCGGATCCTAGGGGCTATTGAAAAGCGAGGCTCTGAGCTTGCAGAGCTATTGGTGTTTGATGGAGAAGGAGCCCCAGGCCGTGTAGCAGGGCGGGATATAGGTAAGCCACCCACTGGACCAGCCTTGCCAACACTGCCCAGTCACGCAGCCCTCAGACAGCTCCTCCAGCCCACCTGGTGCAAGGCTCCCCCAGCGCTCTCCTCCAAGCCCACTCTTCACATACTGCCTAGGGCTGGCGGCTCCCCCCAGAGGAGCTTCCCTTCCTCTGTCCCCCACTTGGAGTCCTGAGTAAGGAGAAAGTGACTGCACGGTTAGGTCATCAAGGAAGCAGCTCCATGGGTGGGTGCGCTGCTGCCTGCCTAGCCGGCTGCTGTCCAGCCTGCACTTCCCAAGCCTCCCTGGCTACATGACACCCTTGCTCACCCATCCTGGAATGTGTCCTACTGTTTGCTCTCCTGGCTGTTTCTGGGTGTCCAGAACCTGAGCTTTCCACGTTCTCCTCAGCGTTGAATCGAAGTTGACTAGATCCATCTCACCCTCTGCAACCTACAGGTGCAGAAGACATCATTTCACCTTACTAAACAGACAGGAGAACCCCTCCTAATCCAGCCATGTCAGCACAGTGACTTTGATGTGCATGCATTTGGGGACTGTTTTTTTTTTTTTTTTTTTTTTTGCATTCAGAGTTGTTATAACCCAATCAAAAGTGTACACAAAATTTAATATTATTTTTTATTCAATATCATATTAGCATTGCTCATGTGGTTTTAAAGGTCTTAGAGTCCTGCTTTGTAATGACTGTATAATATGATAATGCATTGAGCCAGTTAGCCATGACTGACGTAACCACTCCTGTGTCTTTGTGACTTGTTACTCCTAATGCTTATTTGCTATTATAACATCTTGACGCATGCATATTTTTCTACATTCAGATGATTTAACTAAGGTAAATTCTTAGAAACAATAGTTTTTTTTGGGGGGGAAAGGTATTTTCTTATAGCTTTTGAAAGACATTATAAAAGTTTTCTAAAATGACCACATCCTAAGCCATGATTAGCAACCAATGTGAGATTATCCCTTCTGTCATCTATAAATGTATAACTGAAGAATGTAAAGACCACTTTCAGACATCGCATGTCAGGGAGCCTAATTGTGACATCCGACAAGAGGGAGAAAGGGAGCTCCCCCCCCGCCCCCCCCCCACCCCGGCAACCCAGCTCCTCCTGGGAGCCCCTTCCACTGTGGAGATGCAGAGAAAGCCCCAGGGCCCTGTGACTTCACCACGCCCAGAGGGCAGGTGTGGTTGGGGGACTGAAGCTGCTGGAATTTACAGGGAGGAGAACAGAAGGGAGCTGGAAGCTCCAGCTAAATGTTACATTCTCCTGGGCAGTGCAGGAAACTGCAGGTTCTAGCAGGAACAGCCACTTGGGGTCAAGAGCACCATGGAAGAACCCTACATGTGACAGTGGGATGAACAGCCACCTGCCCTGCACACAGGAAGACATGCTAGGCCCTTGGCAGCAGGCAGGATCCCCTTGTAGAAGCACTCGTGGGGACCCCTGCAAGACCATGGTGGTGCTGCGGGAGCAGGGAGGGACATTTGTAGCTCTAAATGCTTTTATTAGAAAAGAAGAAGGGCTTAAAACCAACGTTCTAAGATCCATTGTTAGAGGCAAGAAGGACAAATTAAACCAAAGTAAGGGGAAAATCTAAAAAGAAGAAATCAGTGAAAGAGAGAACACAGAGCCAATGGAGAAAAGTTTGTTCTCTAATTAAAATGGAGATAATTTATCATCTCCAACCAGAAAGGACAAGAAGAAAAAGGAGATAACAGGACGATGTAAGACATCACTACAGATCCCACAGAAGTCGTAAACAACCAGGACAATAAAATCAATATCAAACCACGCCTTATAAAGTAGAGACTCTGAGTGCTCCTACACCTGTTGAAGAAGTTCAGTTCAGCTTAAAAATCTCCGTGAGGATGCTTGCTTACAACCTGGAGCTGAGGCTGGAAAGCAGAGCGCTCGCTGCTTGTGAGCCCAGCTCAGTTACTACAGCCTTTTTTTTTTTTTTTTTTTTTTTTTGAGAGAGAGAGAGAGAATTTTTTAATCTTTATTTTTTTTAGTTTTCGGCGGGCACAACATCTTTGTTTGTATGTGGTGCTGAGAATCGAACCCGGGCCGCACGCATGCCAGGCGAGCGCGCTACCACTTGAGCCACATCCCCAGCCCAGTTACTACAGCCTTTACTGCTCTGCTTGTGTCTATGATGGCTGGAGGCTCCCTGAGGCTCGCACCACCTGGGGTGACAGATGCTTCTTGAGAGCAAATTTTCAAACACAGAACCCACCAAAACTGAGAACCAACAACATCCGATTGCCCACAAACGACCTTGCAGGACAGGCAGAACCCACCAGCAGGGCAGGGCTGCTTCTTGTGGGTGGGTCACGGGGTGGTCCTCAGACAAGGGAAATACTCTATATCCCTTGGAGTGTGGGGTACGGGGCACTAAGAGGCTCATCAGGAAACTCTGGGGCTTGTGTATGTCACAGTGTGTGAATGAAACCCCAGTAAAATAGTACACTACCAAAAGAAAGACCCCTCCACAAAAAGAAACAACAAAATAACAATTCATCAAATTAAAAGACAAATTGCAAACTAAGAAAATTTGCAAGCATTTAGGAGACAATTAATATAGATGTTACGAATCAATTAAAATAGATTATTTTATAGAAAAATGAATAGATATGAAAAACCAAGTCACCAAAGAAGAAATGCAGTATCCCTTATGTAAAATAGGTCAGAGTTGCACAATTATGTTGTTGAAGAGCAAGGACTAAAGTCAGATGTCCCAATTCCTTTTCTAGTATGTCAAGAGAATGGCAGAGTTATCAGCAATTTTTAAAGACATTTGGGCATGAGAAGACTTGGTGTTATAGCAATAACAATACTCTCTAAATGACAAAATAGTTGTCAATAGAATTTTCTTCTCCTCTTGGGTTAATAAAATTCAATTAATTTTGAATTTTATCAGAATAATTAATAGGAAAAAATACTGAACAATTCTGTGAGACAAATTTTAATGACAGAATAATAAGTAGCAAATATATTGTGATGCAATGCTAATTAAAGTGCACAGGTACACGAATATCAAGAGACTCACCGGAACATAGTGTTCCATCCTTCATACACAACTTTTGAGAGGAGGAAGCCTGTTAATTTTCTTGAGATAATAAGCAAGCAGTTGGGGAACAAATTCAGTTTAGATTCTTATTACACCACACATTAGTACAGTTTTGATACAAACATTCAACCGTGAGGAGCATAGTATCAAATATAAATAAAATGTTTGAGATTATCAAATAGGCACAAAAGCAATTTAAAAAGCCTTGCCAGAGAAGAGACAGAGGAGTCTTAATTTGTTCAATTATGATGAGCTTGAGCTGATTGCTCACTGATTCAAAGATGAAACAAGAGGCAGATTTTACCATGGAAAAGCTTATTTTTAAACAAGATTCTAACTTTAATTGAAGTAGGAAACTTATACAGAATGGTATACAAATCCTCCTGAGTGCAAAAGTAACCTATGTCCCAGCTCCTGTTCACAAATTGGTTTGCACTACTGTCAAGCTTCGCCTATGTAGGCTGCTCTGTGATGCTTCAGTCAACACTGTTTGGAAACTCCTTGCCTTCTTGTGCATCACAGCTATCCATTTCCTGGCTGTATAGTATTTTTCTCTGCTATTTGCAGCTTTCATCTTTTTAAAGACTGCTGGTAGTAACAATATTGCGCGTGCCTTTTGGTGCATACATGTATGCATTACACCGTGGAGGGGTTGTTGGTTCAGAACCAATGAGTGTACATGGATGTGCCGAGCAGAGTTTAGAGTCCACACTGTTCCACATTCTATTCCTGCTGTTCCCACACAGGACTGGGGTGTGTCGATGCCTCACTGTGATCTTCTTTTCTGTTCCCCAGGCTGACCGTGATGCTGAGCTGTGTGGTATCTCTTTTATGAAAGTACCCATTAAAGGTTTGGGCCCATTTTTTAGTTGAATTGTCTGCTTCCCTTAGTGACACTTAGTGACACTTAGGGTCTTGAAGACACTTGGAACACAACTCCTGGCCCAGGGAGCTTGCTCCTGCTCTCCCAGGTGCCTTCCTGTCAGCAGGGCGTCTGCATTTTAACAAAACCCATTGGCCAGTCCTTTGTGCGGTGCATGGTGCTGTGATTCCCTGGGAACCTCTACCGCTCTGGGCGGTGGCCTTGTCCTGTGTCCTCGGAAGTTCCTGTCTCACCTGCACATCGACAACTGCGATCCACAGGCAGCTTGTCTTCTGTGGGACACGAGGTGTGCTACCCATTAGCCAGCCATGCATACCGATGAGACCACCCTCCCCGTCCTGCAGGAGCAGCCTGGCCGTGACCCAAGTGACCCAGTGACCACAAACCCCCGGCGCAGGCTTGTCTCACTGTCCCTGTGGCCTCTTGGTCCTTGTGCTGTCTGTGCCCAGCACACCTGTGCTCCCTGCAACTGCCTGTGCAAACCCCGGTGCCCGATGCTGCCAGCGCTTCACGACCCTTTGGTCTTCTCACTCTTTTCCTTGTCACAAAACTCTAAGAATCGATCAATCTATTGATTGATTGATTGATTGATAGATACTGGGGACTGAACCCAGTAGTGCTTAGCCACTAAGCCACATCCCACGTCCTTTTTCTAATTTTTATTTTGTTTTGAGACAGGGCCTCACTAAGTTGCTGATGCTGGCCTTGAACTTCTGATCCTATTGCCTCCGCCTCCCGAGTCACTGGGATTACAGTGGGTGCCACTAGGCCCTGCTGAGAATCCCTTTTAAATTTCAATTTTAAAAACTTGCTTTGTACGATTCCATCCAATCTATAGATAAATTGAGAGAGAAATTGCATCTTTGAAATAACAAGGGTCCCAGCCTTGGTGTCCATCAGCAGGTAATGGATAAGGAACATGTAGTGCAGACACAATGGCGTCTTATCAGCCATGAAGAAGAAGGAAATCATGTCATTGGCAGGGAAGGAATGGGACTTGAGGCCACTGGGTTAAGTGAAATAAGCCAGACTCAGAAGGTCAGGGCCCCGTGTTTCCTCTCATATGTGGAAGCTTGAGAGGAAAAAGGAAAGGAACAGGGAAGAGTCTCATGAATGTCAAAGGAAGATGAGCAGAACAGAGGAAATGGGCGGGAGGGAGGGGGAGGGAGAGGGAAATACGGGGGAAGGGCCGGCTACTCGGGGTTCTGTTGTGGGCATGTGCGAATACACAGCAGCAGCCCACCCTCGTGTCCAACTGCGATGAGCCAGGGGAGATGAAAACAGATCAATGAGATACGAGGGTCCAGCTCATGCCAGGAGGATGCCCTCCCACCAGGCACGTCCCCCCCACTGTCGTTCTCAGTAAAGGTAGTTTTATTTCAGGGCAAAATTCCCACATCTCTTTAAGTAGATGCATTCCTAGGATTTGGTTGCTTTGTACTGTTTCAGATTCTGCCATTTGAATTTCTTTAACTTGCTGGGGTCTGAACACACAGGTCACCGGGGGAGGCTAGTGTGTGAAGTGACGCTGCAGGTTTGCCCGCTTGCTGCCAGCTTCTCTGGGGAGGTCGCGTGTGTCCCTGCACGTCTGTCCTGTGGCTGGAGCAGGACAGCTTTGTCGTTCTGCCCTTCCCCTTCACTCCCTGTGCCCTAGTGTGCCCTACTGTGCATCCAGACCTACTCAATGGTGAGTGCTTTGCTGACGAAGGCACAGCGGGAGTGACAGCTCTGCTGTTGGTTTTCAAGGCTGTGTAATAAAAGTGGAGCTGGCCCTGTCAGGGAGACGGGCGCCATGGCCTATCTGAAATGAGACCAGGAAGGCTTCCTCTGCTCCCTCCCGGACTTTCCAAGGGGCTGTGAGCACCAGGCATGAGGTGGCAGGAAGCAGGAAGGCGGAGCGGCTCCACACACCAGCATGGTGCTTTGTGGAGGAGAAGGGGCTCGGCCCATGGGCTAACATGGGCTGCCAGGCAGGGAGGGAGTGCTGGAAGCAGGGATGGGCCAGTCAGAGGAGAGGGCTCTTGTCCGTCCCTTGGCCCGCTGGAGCTGCACAGGTGGACAGATGGACTTTAAAAGAAGCTTCAGGGACATGCACAGAGACACACCTGGGCTCCAGCTCTTCCTTCTCCTCCTGCTGACGTGGTTGATCATCGTGGTAACATAACCAGGCCACGTCCCTCAGGCGGCTCAGCAGATGTGAAGGGGGTAACAAGTGCACGCGGGGGGTGGGGGGGAGGCCTCTCCTGGGAAACTCAGGCATCTCCAAAACACTTTGCAATGCTCCCCACAAACCACACCCTGCAGTGAGCACCATCATTCTACAGACTGGACCTGGAGGTGTGGATCATGAATGTCAAAGGAAGATGAGCAGAAAGGGGCCAGGTTCCTGATAAGGCCCCAGGCCCAGGGATGGCTCTGGTCCCCCTGTCCCCTCTCCCTTTCCTGCCATGCTGCTGAGGATGGAGCTGCACTTTGGGGGGTCCCAGGCAGGAGCAGGGAAGGCGAAGCCCTGAGATGCCCCTACCTCATACCCTCCCCCTTCTGCTTCAGAAACTGCAGATAGTGGGAGGCGTCTCTGGGTCTGGGCCACCCCAGCCCTCAGTGGGGAACCTGTGGCTCTCATGGCCTCCGGGGAAGGGCCCTGCCTATCTCACAGTGCAAGCGCAACAGGAAGAGAGCCACCCCCCCCCCCAGGGCTGCCACCTAGCTTGCATGGCAGCCTGACACATTCCCATGCACCACACCCCTGTGAGTCCAGGTGGCAGGACTTGCCCTCCATGAACACTGGTCACACGCCACAGGAAGGGGCTCTCCCACCAGGGGCTTGGCCCTCAAGAGCTCTCTCCTGCTGAAGAGTGTTCACCCTGTGAACATGGACCCACAGGGGTCACTTCTGCTGCCAGCGGCCAGGGAGATGGCTCGTCCCTGGTGACAGAATCACACTGGAAACCTTAACAGGCTGGAGTGGGGACCTCGACACACGAGACAGGGGTTGAATGAATGCACCAGAAGCCCTAACTCAGGTCATGGTGATGGTGACGTGGGAACCGGCGATGGCTATCGCCTTGACAAGGAGAAGCAGGGAAGTTCCCAAGCAGGCTGAGGCAGCCAGGCAGGCTCACGGCGCAGCCGCCCCTGGTCACAGGCTGTGTGACCACCGAACCTTGGAGGTTAGACTAAGAGCAGCAGGCAGGATGCCAGGTAGGTCCCCTCTGGGAACTGCAGCTGGAGGGCAGCTTGGGAGGGTTCTCAGGAGGGAGGCCTGACAGCCGAGGGCTCTGCACGGGCTGGAAGGGAGCCTGGTGCCTCTCAGCCCCCCCACTCCCCGCTCACCTGCCCGTCACCTTCCTCATCTGCACAAGCAGGCCGCGGGAGAGCAGGGAGGCCAGTGTCCCCGATGTCCCGTCCCCTCCACAGAGGCCAGTGCTCTGAGATGCTCTGAGACCTCCCAGGGTCCACCGGCCGCTGGGCTCCCCGTCACCCACTCTCTGCATGCTGTTGCCTGGATTCTTTTCCCTCTGTCCCCGCTCCCCAGCCCCAGCTCCCCAGGTCACCTGGAGCAAACTCGCACTCAAATCCTCGTTTAAGATCAGCCACTGGGGCCTCTCTCAACCCAGCTAAGTTGCTGTTCTGAGAGAACAGAGGAAGTGACCGTCACAGCTCTGGTGGGGACAAGGAGGACAGTGATGGGCACCAGATTCCCGGCAGACTGGGATGGGCCAGAGGACAGACCAGGGCTGGGAGGGGCTGGGTCCCCAGTCAGTAGGAGGCAGCAGATGCAAGGATGCCAGTCTAGGAAAGAGAGGCTGGAAGTCAGAGGTGGCCTCCAGTGACATGGAGGCCATCCAGCACTGAGGGTGAGCACACCACTGAACCTGGCCACCTTGGGCACTGGGCTCAAGGCTGCCACCCACCAGGTGGGCCACTTGGACAGTTTCAAACAGCACCTCAACTTCTCGGACCCTTGCGTCCTTGTCTGTTACAGGAACTGCAGCCCTGTACACCTCTACCTGCGCCTGTGAATGAATGACACACTGCCCAGCCCAGGGCTAGCTCTCAGGTGGACAAGTCCCTTCAACTTGTGTGGGAGGCAGGGGACCTGGTCTCAGCCATCCAGGTGTGGTCATCATTTACCACCAGACTGATAACCCGTTGGCTTCCTGTGAGGGGCCAGCGGGAGGCAGAATGGCTGAGCCGGGGGTCCAGGGCTCCTCTCCCTGCGCCCCACCGGCCTCTTCCTCCAGCTTCTCCTGGATTGTTTAAATCCTCCAGGGACCTCTTCATTTTCCTGCTGTGTAAGTGTTCTCCTGGCTAATGGGAATCCTAAGGGGCTAATTTGGTGCCATCTGGACTCGGCACTTGGGCCTTCTCCAGCACTCGCCTCCAAGAGGGGTCTGCATCAACCTGAGGGCAGCCAGCTGAGCACACAGGGTGGCCGGCAGCCTCCCCTGGGGCCTGGGGGAATGGACGAAGGATCCGCTGATCAGGGCTGGAACCAAAGGTCCACGCAGCAGGCTGGAGGAAAAGCAGCCGGCAGTGACCCCGCAGGGCCGCCCGTCAGCCCTGGGTGGAATTGTCATGTCCACAAGGGCTGCCGCCTATCTCAGCTCCCAGGGTCCCTCCTGCCTCTGTCAGCTCCCCACACCACTAGAGGGCCATTTATCATCTCTCATCAGAGGATGCCTCAGGACACACGGCCACTTTAGAAAATATCTAAAATATGAAAAAAATGGGCTCACCACTACCCACAAAGTCCCCCGCGGACACGGATGCCACTCAAGGCTGTATGCATGCCCTTACATCAGTCCCATTGCGTTCAGAGTGTTACACATAAAAATATCACGACACATGGAAATAATTTTCGGCTTGGGGTTTCTAGCCTCCCGGGATTCCCAAGGGGATTTCTAGCTGGCCATGGTATCGGAGTGGACGCAGGTGGCCACGAACAAAGCACGCTTCCTTCCCACAAACACTGATGGACGGTCTACCTGCCAGAAAGTGTTTTAGGAGCTGGGATTGAAGGTTGAATACAAAAGACATCATCTTTGACCCTGTGGAGAAGTAATTTCAAACATTTTTTAAAAATTCAGTGTGGCATGAAACTGCCTCCTGATGCTTGCAATGACAAGATGAGGCTGTCACAGAGCACCTGGACTGAGCTCCAGACACAGCCCCGTCTACGTGGACACTGTTCACACATAACTAAGAGATGAACAAAGCATAAGGAGAAGTTCTCAGCGTGGCTCTATGTTTCGCCCATCCGAGGCATCTGGAGGAAGGGGCCCAGCTCACAGGTCCCTGAGACACAAAGGCACGTCTTGTTTCTATGTCACACAACGCCTGGCTATCACAGGAGCCCATGTGTTGGTAAAGCTGAAAGCCCTCACTGCAGGCTGGTGTCACAACTCCTGTCTGACTCTCAGGACCTCCCTGTGGGACATGGCTCTGTCCCCTGGGGTGCACAACCCCCTCCAATGCCACTGTGCTTATCACAGTGAAGCACATGGGTCCCTAGCTTCCCTGTTCCTCGTCTTATCCACTGAAGACTTACTGTTAGTTGCAAACTAAGGTAGAGCTGTTGAAGAGCCATCAGAGAGTGCGTCCATCAGATGGACAGAGGGTCTGCTCTCCTTCCTGCCTGCAGCCTTCCTGATACAGGTATAGGCTCAATTTTTTTCCTGTACATTTTGTGAAGTGTAACTGGAGAGAAAAAAGCCCCTGACTCATACCACAGGGGATACAAGCTGGTCACTTCAATCCACAGAGACCAGCGGCTACTCAGGCCTGAACCTTAAGTAACTAATCCTGCCAGGGTCCATCTGTCCTGGGCTACTTCCAGACCTTCATGTGGCCCACGGTTGGCCACCAAGGCAGATGGCTCTGATGTTGGGCGCCATGCTGGACACGGCTTCTTAAGGACCCGGAGAGCCCCGGCAGGGGAGGAAGCAGGGCCTAGGTGAGGCAGGAGATGCCCCTCTTGCAGGCAGGGACCTTCTTTACCTTGTCTTTCATCTTGACTCAGAGGGGCAAGCCTGCAGGTAGGTCCTGCACACATCCACTGGAGGTCCCAGGAAGAGTGAGGTAGTCCAGGCAACCTCCCTGCAGATACCCCGTGGGGGCAGAGCTGACGTGGAGGGACCTCGCCCGGCCTGTGGAAGGCCCTGCATCCCTGAGTGCATGCTGGACCTCCCTTGGGGCATTGTCACTGGATTCAGAAAGCGAGAGCAGAGGGGATTATTACTCCAGAGGAGGAAGCAGCATCTCCTCCTGGGGAGGGCCGTGGGATTTTTCAAGGGTGGATGATACCTTAAGATAGAGGAGAGCAGCTCTCACTAATGAAGAGGGAGACCACCAAGGCACCCCACCAAAAAGTGTAGCTTCCTGCTTTTCTTTTCCCTGGGGCTCCTTATAGCCACACTTAGCCTCCAGGGTGACGTCCCCCTACTGTCCCTCCCTCTGGTTATATCCCTAACTCCAGCTCACACATGCACAGACAGAGTCACAGACATGATGGACATATGAAGGGACAGTAAGGAAGTCGTGTCCTCCACACCACGACGTTGCCATGGCCACAGCTGGGCAGCCACATGTCTGGAGGCGACTGCTGGAGTTGGGACTGGGGAGGCCCACAAAGGCTGGTGTTGGTAGAATCTTGAAGAGATGGAACCTAACAGGGGTCAGTGGGGGCAGGCCCTCTCTGTGATGGGTCCTCCAGAAGGACTGGTTGGACTTGGGACCCTTTCTCCCCTCTTGATCCTTGGTCACAAGTTGGGCGGTTTTGCTCCCTGTGAGGTCCCACTGTGATAAGCCTCCAAACCCCGGAGCAACGGGGCCATGAGCCGTGGACTGAGCCCCAGGACTGCGAGCCAGGTGAGGCTTTTCTCTCTGTATCTCAGGTGTTCGATCCAGCAATAGCAAGCTGACCCTCACAGTGGTCTCCACCCAGATCCCAGCAACACCAGCACTTCCTGTCCAAGAATACAGCAGGCTTTTCACGGACAATTGCAGTCAAGAGGGACTTTGAGCGTACAGTGTGTGAATTATTGGGTTTTGCAGATGTGAGCCTGTTTAGTTATCTGACCATTTTTTTAGCTATATTTTCCACTGATTCAGGTTTGGAATATAGTTATATCTGGCACTGATTAAGTTACTGATATCCAAGTGGGTCTGAAGAAACTTATTTTCAGCCTCTGAAGTATGTTTTTCCAGTATAAGAGGAATCTCTCCTTCTAACCTTGTCCTGGCTCACGTGTTTCTATTTCCTGTGTGTCCCTGTGAAAATGAATTTTACTTCTCAAATTTGCTACTATCATGCTTGTTCTCTGAATGGTTTGTCTCCTTCTCCTCCTGTTATTCCTTCTTCAAAAGTTACTGTCATGGATTTTTTCCTTTTTCTGAATATTTACCCCACCAGACTCTGCGTACTGCCCCCGGCTCTAGGACTTCCGAGCCTCCCGTGAGCAAGACCCACCTCACACCAGGGCTGGACAGGACCCGTGTCAAGCTTGGACCCATAGAGGCGGAAGAGGGGTTTGTGCTACGTTTGAACAGAAACGGAGCCTCTGCAAGTCCCCCCACATGGAGCCTCTGACCTGGAGCCAGGCCTCCCCAGGGACATGCTGCACTGCAAAATGTTTTTGAAGCCCCCTTTTGAAATTGACTTCAGAGCCAGTTTTTAAAATCTTTTAATAGTTTCAGACTTGGTTTCTAGAAGGCACATGTACTCTCTGGAAATGACCAGGTCAACTTCAGCTGAGGACACTGCATGGAGCAGGGGGTATGCTTCTAGTTAGGCCAGCCTGGGTCCATGCCAGGGCTCTGCCATTGGCTTCTGGGTAGTTTCTTCCATAATTAGCCGTAGATGGGAGCAATACTGTGACTGATGGTATCTGTCCCCTGCCCTCATCCTAGTCCCTTCTAATATCTTTCCCGTATCCCTCCACTCCCAGGCTCCGACTCCTGGAGGAACAGTGTGCTCTCATGAGAGCGCTGGACAAGGTAGCTGACCTACATTACTTCCCTGGGGGTGGGCAATAAGGTCCAAAGAGTGCCCCCAGGCACACGAAGCCCTGGGTGGCCCCAGGTGCTCTCTGCATCCCAACCCTCTGCTGAAGGTCATCTCTGACCTGCTACAGTCTCCTGCGGTCTCCTAGTGTGGGCAGGAGCAGTGAGTTCTGGATTCTCTAAGCTACAAGGCAGAAGCTGAAAATTTGTGGTGGCCTTTCTCCATTTTTCTTTTCCAGCCCTGACAGCAGGTAGTTCCCAGTACCACGTCCCTGTGGTCTTACACAACTAGCAGTGTTTCCAGTGTCCTGAGTGACCACATTTGCAGAGGATTAGTGAATAAATTAAGTGAGATGATATATTTAAAACACTTAGGATGGTGCCCCAAATATACCATAGCTCCTAGCTCCTAGTGCTGTGAGGATGATGACCAAAACAGGCAGGATGTCATCCAGTCAGAGGAGAGGTGGCTGTCCAGCTGAGGTCTGCAGGGTGGCTGTCCAGCTGAGGTCAGCACCCACACACCCACATGCCCACAGTGGGAAATCAAAGTCACCTCTCCTGATGGACGATTTCTGCACCTACCCATTACTGAACAACGTTCAGTAAAGAGACAAGGAACTGCCGTGTGTTGGTAAAGGCTGCTGTCTTGATCGTAAGCAGGACAGACCTACTTTCCGCTCTCATTTCTGCACTTGGTGTCGGCTCTGGGATCCAGTAGGTCCTCCTGTGTGTTCTGATCAGGACGCTCCCGTTTCCTCATCGGCCCTTGGAGTCCTGAGCACAGGCCTGATGGCCACACCCTGCCCTGTGCCAGGCCTGCTGCCTGCTGAAGGGATACATGTGGAGTCCCCAGGCCCAGGGTGGACATCATGGCTTCCTGGACAGCAGGGCGTGTGTCTCGTGGTCTGACAGGCTCTGACATTCCTGCGTAGACAATGGGCGCCAGCTCTGGAGAGTGCACATCCTGGTCCCCCTGGAGCTACAGGGAGCTCCTTCTCTGTTTGCTCTTAAGAGTCAGACCCTAGCTTGCTGGACACCATTGCCACACACCTTGTGTTGATGACGTCCCTCTCAGGAGAAGGGAACAAGTCAGAGTCAGGCTTCTGCCCTGTGTTTCTCTCTCATCCCTCATTTTCTGAGTGTTTGCTTTGCTGCCATCTTCATTTCACATCTCCCCTGCCCTCAGGGAGAGTCTGCCCAGAGCCCGTCCACCTGTGTCCCTCTCAGGCCCTACCCATCCCTCTGGAGAGGAGACCCTGGACCATCCAGAGCAGCATGGCTGCCTTTGTCCACCCAGGGACCTGGGCCTGCGGCTGTCCCTGCTGAGAGTGAGGCAGAAGCAGAAACATGTCTGTTCCCTTGTCCCCACTGTGTGACAGTTACGGATGTCATTGTCCCCAGGAGTGGAGGCCCGTTGAGCAGGTGAAGAGGCTCTTTGGCCTCTCTGCCAGCCCACCAGCAGGCTCTCAGGCATTCAGGCCCGCCATTGCCCTTCTCCCCAGAGAGAAAGACACCAGATGGGATGAGCCAGCTCACAAAGCTACCGAGTGGGACACGGATGAGGAGCCATGACGTGGATTGGGGACGGGATTGGAGGCTCCAGGGGGCAGTTAAGATGTGTACCTGCGGAGCCCACAGGGCCTGGAGTCCACAGTCCCACTTGGCTTGGGGCTTAGGATCTGAAGTGGGTGGGGGCCAGGGGTGGAGGAGGTTTGTGGCCAGACTGCCCAGCCAAGCTCAGTTTGGGGACAACTCTGCTTTGGGGAGGGTTTAAACACCCTTGGGTGCTCACGAGTGCTGACACTCAGCTCTGCTGGGTTCAAGCTGCCCAAGCGCTAGCTCAAACATTGGGGTTCTCCCAAGTGTGGGATACCAGTGTGGTGGATGGCGAAGTGGGGCCACAGAACCACACATTGGAAACGCTCCCTTTATACAGAAAACAGACAGCCAGAGAGGAGGGCACCTCTGAGAGTCAAGCCCTTCAACATGGGCACCTTGTCCCCCCCAGGGTTCACATTCCTTTGGTTGGTTCTGTCGACTTCCAGAGAAGAAATGCTCCTCATTTTTATTTTTATTTTTCTTGCTACCAGGAATTGAACCCAGGAGTGCTTAACCACTGAGCCACATCCCCAGCCCTTATTTAGAGACAGGGCCTGGCTGAGGTGCTTAGGGCCTTGCTAAGTTGCTGAGGCTGGCTTTGAACTCTTGATCCTCCTGCCTCAGCCGCTTGGAAGGACCAGGGAAAGGCCAAGTGTGGCTCCTACTCCCACCTCCCACACCCCTGCCGTCACCTTCAGATTCCCTCCTCGAGGACGTGCCTATTCCTAATCTGAGTGCACCCTCACTTCCTCTGCTGTGAGGCCACTGAAATGAGTCTTTCTTTACCCCTGTCTTGAGGTTGCTGGGCCTAAGCCCATCATCCGTGATGATCGTCAAGCTAATAGGACACCCCTGGGCACACTGAGGCTGTGTCCCCTCCTCCTGAATCTGACTCTCACACATTTCTAACTGAAGAAGCCCGTTACCCAGGGAGGTTTGCACCCATGTGTGGGAGGCCATCCTCGCACGTGATTTGAGTTACCTCCCTGGCTGGGTGAGAGGTGCTTAGGCACATCTTGTGTCCAGAGCTTTCCCCACCCTTCTCAGGTCCGAGGGCTTGTCAGTGCGGAGGCATGTCTGGCTACTACCCCAAAGGCCCAATCGTCATCCCTGACCTTGAGATGCTGCTCCCCTTAATCCTCATTGGATGGGATTTTCCCCAGAATTTTTTGTTCCCCAATAAAAGTCCACTCCCTGGCATGTTCTCTCCCTCCCCCCCCCCTCTTCTCGCTAGCCTCTTTAGTAAACCTCGATACCACAATAGGTGGCTGGAGGCTGGAGCTAGGAGGAGCTGTCCTGGAGCTGATTTAAAGGTAATTAGAGTCTTGTCTCTTTAATTCAAAACTACCTGGAGGTTTCTCAGTTTCAAACCTTCATTCATGAAGCCAGCATGGGTCGTGGGCTAAACCCATATCTTGCAGTGCTAATGTCACCTTCCCTAACTTAGGGCCCAGAGTAGAAGGGTCCATGGTTCTCTGATCTATTGGAATTTGAAAGCACATGGACGCAGTTTTAAAGCATGGCTTTATTACAGAGATTGATGTGATGAGAAGAATAGTGCAGTTAATCACCCTGTAGCCCAGACACAAGCTGAATAAACCTGGTGTTTTTCTGTCATCTACACTGCAGAAGACGAAAACCCTGAGCAGCACCCTGGTTTACATATCAGTTCTACTCTCATAAAATCAAAGGGAAAATTACAGGAGCAATAAGCTACATGACCAAGTTCACAGATTAGACAGGGCAAGGACATGGACAGCACAAGATGGACGCAGATGGGAGGCACTGACCACAGGGTATGGGCTGCTTCCTCCACAGCAGGCTCACAACGCTCTCTGGAGAACCCCTGTCCTGGGAGGGTCGTCAGGAACACCTGCTGGTGTCGGGCAGCCAGGGGCTGTTCCTGGGTGGTGGGTGCTGACCCTGTCCAAGCCTCGACTGCATGGGGGGCTCACCTGGGCCCGCGAGGCAGGTTTGCCTCCTCCAGTTTCTGACTCTCTGGCCAGGATTCTCAGGGTGCAAGTGTGCTTTTAACTGGGTGAACAGACAAGTTCCAGGCTCACAGTGCCCAGGGACAGTGCGGCACCAGGAAGGCGGAAGGCGTAGCTAGGAGCAGGCACCTACCTCTGGTGGCGCCTCACTCTAAGCCCTCCTCCTCCTCCAGCTTAGGTTGAGGGGATCTTCCTGGGCCTCTGTCACCCTCAGATGCCCTCCCAAGGCTGCCGTGAGGGTGGCTGAGTGTGGAACCGCCCGTGAGTGTTTCCAGGAGGACCCCAGCTTGCCCCAGAGGAAGACGTTTCCAGTATGACATATCCACTTGATCTGGGGAAGGGGCAACTCAACCTTGGAATCCCAGGATGTTGGAAGGGACCCTAACTGTGATGGAGAACCCTGTGAGGGTTCTCCATCTAGCTGGAGGCCCTGTGAGGGCAATGGGCCAGCAGGTGGCAGTGTGATAGATATGTCACTTCCTCTCTCCTGCCACGTCGAGGTGACACGTCCCAATGTAATCAGGCTTTAAGCCACCAGAAGGCCACTTGCTGTGGGCTCGGCTATCTCCACTTTTGTTAAATTGCTTTTAAGTCAATGTTCTAACCTTCCTTGCCTATTTTTACATTGCTCTGTCAAAACCTGTTCTGTAGCCAGGCACAGTGGTGCACACCTGTGATCCCAGCTACTCTGGAGGCTGAGGCAGCAGGATGGCAAGCTCAAGGCCAGCCTCAGCCACTAAGCAAGACCCTGTCTCAAAATAAAAAATAAAAAGAGTAGGTGATGTAGCTCAGTGGACGAGCACCCCTGGGTTCCATCCCCAGTACAAAATAAAAAAGAAATAGATAACCCGTCCTGAAGTGTGGATGGGGATGCAGGGTCCTGGATCTTCTGGGGTTGGTGTGGCTAGACAGAGAGGGGTTGCCATGAGGAGGTGGTGTGGGCCAGAGGGGGCACCTGGCCCTAGCAGCCTTCCTGGGTGACACTGCAGGACCAAGCAGCAGCTGGAGCGCAGGCACAATATGTGGTCACAGACATCTGGGCTTGGCCGAGAGCCTCAGCCAGGAGGGAACACCCCATCCCTGAGGCACCAAGGAGCCCTTATTTGAGACACACTCAAGGAAGTTATTAGCTTCTGGAATCTTCCAATACATCACGACCTCACAGAAGCATTTCACAGGCTGTCAGTAACACAAAACACCCAGGCCAGGGCCTATTAGGTGTCTTGAGCCCGGGAGGCTATTTAAAAAACTTGTCAAAGTAGGAATTTGTTCCTGGCAAAATGGCCAGTCCTGACTCTTCAATTTTGCCTCACTGGAATACATTAAGGATTCAAGAATCCCCATGCCATGTGACTAGCTCATGATACTTTTTGAGACACGATTATAAATAATTCAGGGATTTGGTCCATTATTGAAGAATTGAGTCCAAGAACAAACTAATTACACCTATTATTCAAATATGCAGAATATGCTTTTGAAAACACCCAGGATAAAACTGCAGGACACACAATAAGCTTGTCCACAGACTGTGCTTTTGCCTGACTGCCGGGCCCAGGGTAGTCGCTGGTATGAGCAGGGCCTTGTCCTTGCCTGAGGACCAGGGTGCCCATGCATGGAAAGGCTAGCAAACAAAAATGGCAGCGTGGCCGAGAAATGACAAAACTTGCTGTGTGTCCCTGGGTCCTGGAGAAGGCCGGAAGGTCACTGTCCCCGACACAAAAAAAGAGATGCACAGAAGCATTTGTTTGGTTGACCTTGCTGTCTGTGGCAGGTGGGTACGGGGCTCAGCACTCTGCACAAGTCAGTGTGCACGTGACCCAAGTCTACGTTTGCACCAGGATGGCCCCAGAGAGCACAGCCGCACCACCCATGAATGGGGAAGGAACTGGGTTTATGGGGGGTGGACAGATGCACTCAGGGTGGGAGGCTCAGGGTGGACAGTTGAGGGGCTCCTTGCTGGCACTCTCAGGCCCATGTCAGGTGCGCTGCACTATCCACACAGGGGTGAGGCCTGGCATCTTGACCAAACTGACCTTTGGTTCGCAGAGACTTTCTCTGGCGTGCCTTCCTCAGTATGCATGGGATGTGGCTGCCCCGGGAGTCCCAGGGTGGAGCACTGGTCTCCTATCTGGTCTGCCCTACTCAGAGGGTTCCACGCAGGGATTCTCCCATCACAGAAGGAAACAGGTTGGGCAGGAAATAGGAGAGACTCAAAGGTGCCTGCGTCTCCTGGTCGGCTCCCGTCCCCGCCCCAGGCCCTGCCCCGTGGTGAACTTCAGAAGGTCCATACCAACATCCTTTCCATAGGTGCCCCCGGTGCCAGGAAAACCTCCAAAGCTGCAGTCGCTGAGGCTGATGCCTGGAAGCTCAGGTCAATTCTCTGGGGAGGAGGGAGTCCAGGGAGTGAGGGGAGCACCTGCCAAGCCCGGCTGGGGTGACTGGCTCTCGGGGATGAGGTGGAGGGAAGTGTGACAGGTGTCCTGAGGCCTGTCCTGGGTTTTCTTTCCACAAGTTCTTGAATCATGAAATATTCTAACTGCAGCAGAGTGCAAGATTAAACTGGGAAACAGACACCCTTCCACCAGAATTCCCTCCAACCCCTGTCCAGTGGGAACGGAGATGAAGACATTTCCAAATCCTGTGCAGCACACGCCCATGAATGTCATGGAGGTGAACTTCTAAGTGACATTCAAAAGGAAAATCAGCAACCCACCCCAGTATTCCAATTTGCAGATGCCCCGTTTCAGCTCATGAGAATGGACAGCCACCCCCCCGCTGGGTGACCCCCAGGCTCTGTGTCTCCACGACTGTTCCAGGCACATCAGTGAGGCTGCGGGAGCAGGAGCCTGAGTCCACCCTGATGATAGGGTGGCCCGCCTCCTCCCAGCCCCTGCCCTCGGGCTGTGCTTCCAGGACACCAGCTGCTGGGCAGGAGGCTGCTGCCTCTCCTCCTCCCACCTCCTCCGTGGCTGTCTGGAGCGACAGGATCATGGCCTGCAGTGCTTCCTTCACCATCTGGAGCTCTCCCTTGAGGGACTGTGCGAGTTGTTAAGGAGCAGGAGAGGTGATCGGCCCCACCCCCGGGGACCTCCGAGAACCAGCGCCTGGAGCAGATGGAGCCATCCAATTGCAGTTCCGAGCTCTTCCAAATTGTAGGAATTAAATATTGATACAAATTTTACACTTCTTTTAACAACGGCTGTGATTTCTGAGAGGCCTGAGGTTATTAACTATCTGAAGCACAATTCTGAAATGTGGAAGGAAGACTCGGCGCCCAGGCTGAGACAGATGGCAGGGCAAATGCTCAGCGATACGTGGTTACCAGCACAAGGCTGGGGAGCCCCAGGCCAGGGTGGGCGGCTGCCAGACGCAAGAGCTCTGGTGGCAGAAAGGGAAGAATGCTTGACAACAGAGCCTCCCCAAGAAATCCAGGATCTGGGGCCACTGCAATTACAGAGGCCCAAATAGGACCAGCTTCTCACCAGGAACCCTGGGCCCTGCTCACCGCTGGCCAGCCTGGTCCCCTTCAAATCTTTAAACCTGGCTTCTCAGGGACCACTCTGAAACAGCTCTGGGATTTCACCAGCTGCCCTGTTGCTTTACTCCCAGGTAACTGCAGGGGCCCCAGATTTGATGGAGTACAGGCACTGGCCTTTTCTGGGTTGTTTCTCTTAAACTGATTTCCTATTTATAGAGTTGTTTCTCATACAGAGAAAAGTAACAAAGAACTCAGCAAATCAAAGTACAGCACAGATGAGGCTCTTCTTTTAAGAGGTCATCTCCTGCAATTCCAGCAGCTCAGGAGGCTGAGGCAGGAGGATCATCAATGCAAGGCAAGCCTCAGCAACTTAGCAAGACCCTGTCTCAAAATAAAAAATAGAAAGGGCTAGGGATGTCACTCAGTGGCAAAGCAACTCTAGGTCCAATCCCCAGTACCAGAAAGAAAAGAAGAGAGGAAAAGGGAAGGGTAAATCATCACAGGAGGTCAGGCTGCTGTATCATTCCAGAGGAGACGTACAGGAAGCTTGGGGAAGGCGGTCAGGGAGAGCTGTAGGCTCACAGGCCACTGCCTGCAATGCTGCTCCACCTAGGAGCAGTGCCAGAGCAGGAATGATTGACACCCACAGGATGTGACCCTTCCAGAACAAGGAGCCCAGAGGATCTGGGATATGCCAAGGAGCCTCCCCAGCAGAAGCAAGGGCCCAGCCACCTGCACGCTCCAGGCAGCTCTCAGCCTGAAGCTGCCCCGGGTCCCTCCTCACCTGTCATTCACAGACATTTCCTACCCAGGCTCACTACTTGCCCTTGAACTTGAGGGGGGATGAGAGTGGGGTTGGGAAAGCAAGAGAGGAAAAAAAAACGGTTTCTCTCTCTCTCTCTTTTTTTTTTTTCTTTTGAAAGAAGCTTTGCTTTCCCCCATCTATGTACTCATCTTTAGGGAAAATTTCATGCAAGCCACAAAGCGTAAGTAGGCCCATCACAAATACCAGGCTCAGTTCAGCACAAAGTCAGGCTGACCACAAAGAGTGATCCCGGGGAACCCCAGGACTTAATCACCTCGGCTATGCAGCCTGGACTACACACCATGCTGTTCACAATCTGATAAGCAAGGACCAAGGTTTTCAGAGAGAAGTTAAACCAAAATGTGATTAAAAAAAAAAAAAACCTGTAAAACTTCAGGCACTGACAGAACAAACTGAAAAGTATAAAGAGAGAAAAGCTGCAAAAGAAAGTGACTGTTGCCCCATCAGCCATCGGACAGCCCTCAGACAACACTCTCTGCTGACCCTCATCCCCTGCATCCTGGCCTGGCCAACTCTGGGATCTAGCAAAACAGATCCAGCCACCAACCCCAAAACCAAACAGAGAAGGTGAAGTCAGGGAAGCCACAGGAGCTGTGGACCCTAGCCTGGGCCTGTCCTCCAGGCCCACAGGGGAAACCGCAGTCTACTTCAGGCTTGGACAGCACTGGCTGCTCTGCTGCTGAGGCTCATTTTCAAAAAGTTCAGAGTTCTTTCTCCTCCCCTCTCCCCTCCCCTAACCTGGGGAAGGGGAAACAGGGTCCCCCTGTCTTTCCATCCTGGGCAGAGTTATCTGTCCTGAGCACACGCCCCCAACAGGACCAAGTAATCAGACTTGGGGATGGCACCAGAAGATCTCAGACATGACCATCTCCCAGATTAACAAGTGAACCCCAGCTCTGCACAGAACACCTGCAATGTAGCCTTTGAATCACCTCCTTAAACCCCTTTCCCCCTGATGGGGGAACCACAGCCTCTGGGACAGGAGTCCCCTGTGCTTCCCCTTTGCTGACAGAGCCTTGTCCTCACTAGTGGATGGGCATGGGGAATGAGGACGAAGCTCCTGGTAGCAGAAGGACTCTGAGGTTGGCGAGGGCAAGGGGGGCTTTGCACAGCTGCCCACGCTGTGGGCCTGGTTCAGACAGGGTCTGTCCATTACGTCTCAGGATTTGTGGGTGGGGCTTGCGGCAGTGAGAAAGTTGTTGGGGACAGGCTGTGACTTCCACCCATCGCAAGACGGTATGGAGTCCAGGATGACTTGGCCGAGAAGGCAGGTGGGAATGGAGGCAGAGTGAAGCCTAAGTCCTTGTAAAACACTGAGGAGTCAGAAAGATGGGATTGCAACTCCCCAGGAAGCTGGGAACACAGTTATTGTCTGACTGTCCCCATCATGAAGTAGACAAACTACCTGTGCCTTTCTCACAGGCAAAGACTGAAAAAATAAATGTTTTCCTCCCTGGTGAGAGTGCCTTCTGTGAGAGAGTTAAGGTTTACTTCCTAAGAGATGTAATAAACAGGGCTGGGCTGGGCTCAGTGGTGGGGCACTCGCCTCGCACGGGTGAGCCCGGGTTCCATCCTCAGCACCACTTTAAAAAATAAATAAATAAAATAAAGTTATTAAAATATATATTAAAAAGAGAGAGAGAGAGATGTGACAAATATCTTCTGCTCTGTCAGGGCAGAGCCAGACCCCAGAAATCCTGGAAGCCTCCCATGAGATAGTAACCATTAGAACAATTAAAATCATGTTTACAATTACAAGATCTTTCTTTCTAACCACCCAGCCCCATGCTTCCTTGCCAGATGGGAGTTCCAGCACATTTTGGATGTACTGAAATGGAAGAGAGTTTAGGATAAAATATGAGCAATGGGGGAAGAAAAAGCAAATTGCAGAACAATTTTATGGAACAATCTTAATTTTGCAATGACTACAGTGATAAGCCATTGACAGCTAGAAGGCATTTTAGGAGGTCACCACCATGTCCAGGTAGTGGCCCTGGGAAGGAGACCGTGGTTTTTAAAATTTCTGCAGCTCTGTGATATTCACAATGGACGTGCATGGCTTTCTTATTTAAATCAGAACATTTATAAAAGAAACCACTTGCAACATTTCCTATGAAGCAGGCAGGAGAGATGAAAGCGCAGGTCCAGATTTTCACCCTTCCTTTCTGTCACTCAAATATTCAAATGTTGCCTGACTGGAGCCATGCATTCAGAAATGCTGTTGGCTGCACAGGGGTGAGCCGGGATGGCTGTCCTGGTCCAGCAGAAAGGGACACTGAGGGGTGGGTAGCCTGCCCAGGAGGACTAAGTGCTCCAAGTGAGCTGGGAGCAGAGGGGCCGGGCAGAGGCACAGAGAGCAGGGAGAGGCTGCTGATAGCGAGTATGCAGGGGAGAATTCGTCACCGCTTGCACAGGGCAGTAGCAGTGATGCTGAGAAGTAGCTGGGCTCTGGCCATAGTCTGATGATGCAGCCCACATCTATAACATCAAGAGGGACACCTGATCTTAATCTGAGCAGAGAACCTGAAAAACATCCTATTGTCCTCGGAACAGTGGGATCCAGCGGGCTCAGACTGGATGGGGAGAGCTGGAGAAGCCCATCGGCCAGCCATGAGGAGCTGTGACAGGAGGCGCAGGGGCTAGAGATGGGCATGGAGGGTGTGTTGAGCCACGTGTTTGCACAAAAATGAGTTCGTGTTTCCTTATTGATTCTCAGAAAAATGAACTATCCTGTTTGCTACAGAAGCCTCAGGCTGCCGAGCAGCAGGGTAGAGAAGAAGCTGGTCTCTCTGCTCGCTAACCCATCCAGCTCAGAGTCGAAGCCCTCTGGCACGTGTGACCTTGAGTTTTGTCCAAGGGCTGGATCCAACCCCAGGAATGATGGCTGACGCCTCTGTAATTTAGGTGCTTGCTGCACTGGAATGAGGGTGGGGGCAGGCCTCTAGGAACTGAGCTAGCCCAAGGACCTGTGCCCGGGAACTTGGAGGCTGAGTTCAAATGTCCCCAGACACGCCACCAGGTAGCTCAGCATCTAAGAAAATGAGCAGGCTAGTTAATCACGGCCCAGGGCTTGGCACTGCAGTCTGCAGAATGCCTCCGACCTGAGGCAGGACCACCCTCATCAGGCAGGGACGTGCCATGAGTTTCTGGTGAAGGGGTCCAGGAGCTCAGGGCACTGTCAGGAGGGCAGCCACTGTCTAATGGAGTCCTGTTTTTATAGGACAGCACTGAGCTTTTCTGTCAATGAGGCTTCCTAGTGGGCACTCAGATGGCTGAGTCAAAGTTGGTCCCCTGCTCCTCTGACCTGGCTTGATTCCAAAAGGAACCAGAGGGTGGCTTTGAAGCTGCTAGAGGTTTGCTCCACAGCTTCTTTCAAGCCACACTGCTCCTCTTGTATCCACTGTGGCCTGCGGTACTGGGGAACCACCTAGAAGGGACAGCAGTAGGGATCTCAGCCACTCATGGGCAAGGAGGAGAGACTTGTCCATTCCAGAGCCTGGGCCAAGGGACTGCATGAGCTGCCTACACCATGCCAAGACCACAGTGTGCCCCTCCCCACACTGTCGTCCCCAGCTGTTCTCACCCCAAGGCCTAGGTGGGAGCCACAGGGGAGTGCTATGGCCACCAGCCCTGCACAGCCCCCCTGTCCATGAAGTGTGTGAGCTCCGGGTCCCCGAGGTTCTCCCCTCCAGCTCTTCAGCCCTAGAGGCAGAAAGTGTGTCCAAGAGGGCAGGGCACGCTCCCACACTGGGCTACCTTGGTCTGTTCAAGCTACAAATTAGAAAATTGAACCAGACGAGAGCTGTGAGACTTCTGCACGATTCTGGATGCATTTAGAGTCTGCACACCATTGAGCACCATCGAAACTAATCCACTGGGCGCCAGACATTCCACATAGCAGGGAACAGAACTCTGCCAGGGCTTCCTGGACATGAATGTAAATGCAATCACAAATAGAACCAGTCTGTCCCCACCTTGTCTCTGACCCAGGCCAGCAGAACTTCCCTGGGGGCTTTGAAAGATGCCCCAAATGTGCAAATCCCAGGTGTGCTTCATTTCCTGTGATAGTGTGTTGCCGAAGTTGAAGGAAAAAAATGGGGAGTTCCCTGCTCAGCTTCCCTGCGCTGCAGGGTTTTAAGTTTGTGCCTTGAATGTGGAGAAGCCATCGTACATGCTCAAAAGAGTCTTCAGAATGCAACAACTAATTGGGACACAAAATGACTGTGAAATTGTACTTGGGGCTGAGATGGCTGCTCCTGGAAGCCCAGCTGGCGGGCTGTGAAGTCTCAGCTCCTGTCCTCTCCTCTGCTGCCAGAGTGGCCCCTCTCTGCTGCCTGCTCTCCTGGTCAATGGCGCAGACTATGTTGGACGCTCACTGCGCCGCATCCAACAGGAGCTGTTTAGTCCTGCCACACGTGAGGTAATGGGCCTCAGGGTAATGAGGAGACATGGCCATCTCTGTCCCTCCTCAGGCTGGTCAGTCCAGTGCCCTCTTGGGAGAGGCCAGGGACAGGCTGTCCATAGCCCCGACACAGAGCAGTATGCGTAAGAACCTTCTTGTGTACAACCACATTGCCCATCACTCGCTGGCCACTTGCCAACACTCTGTGGTGCACACGGCCTAGGCAGAACCCAGCACCTTCCACAGGAGGCGTGGACAGGAACATGGGGGACACAGTGTTCCCCTCCAGCCTACACCAGCCATGCCCTTGTGTGGCTCGCGGCAGTCGCGCTGTGTCCACACCACGTGCACAGAGCTCCGACAGCGAGTCGAGGAATCAAACGTGGCTCGTGGTCAGCTCTTCCTGCCGTGGGCAGCAAGTGCTTTCCTCCAACCTCACTCCCAGTGGGTCGCCCATCAAGAATGAAAACTAACCAGTCGGGCTTCAGCTGGCAGCCTGGAACCTCCAGATAAACCCTCATTTCATTTGTCAGGAGGCTGCAGACAGCCAGGAAAGACATGTCCTATCTTAGGGCACAACATCCCACCCAACCCTGGGTGCCACTCTGAGCAGGCCTGAAGGCACCTTCCCAGCATTTATTCCCAACCAGCTACAGAGGGAAGCCTGGAATGGGACTCAAGTGCCCAGCCCATGACACCTCCCCAGGGTGCTCCTTTTATCTCTGCAAGAATCAGCAAAACATCAAAAAAAAAAAAAAAAGCTACCTTCAATAAGCACTTTTATTCTAGCCTAGAGTGTGAGTATCTCTGTGGGCTGTGGGATGGACCCGTCTGTCTATTCAGGGCCTCCTTGTGGCCAAGGCAGCTGCAGGCTTCGTGGTGTGAGATTCTACACCCACTAGATACGACCATGGTCCAGCTCAGGGAATTCCAAGCCCCGGTTTTCTCAACTGTGGAGCAGGAATGAGTACCCCTCTCCTCAGGGGAGCGTTTCATAATCAACGCTTGCTCCATAGTGTCTGAATCAACCTGCCGTGGCCCTGCTCAGGCACACCGGGGGGGCGGGGGCAGCTTGGCCTGTGGTGGAGTGGAGCGCTATGAGACAAACAAGTCCCTACCCTGCCTGTGGACCCTGTTAAACATGCAGCATGAATCCAGCCTCATCAACCCCAAGAAACTTAGAGGTATGTGTCGATATCCTGAGTGACAAGTGAGTGACAAGAGGCCACCTATCTGAGAGCCCTTTACTTGGAAAAGCTGATGGTTCACGCACTGCTCAGTCCTCCCCAGCTCCGCCCCTGCCGCCCAGGTATAGCAGGGAGACTCAATTCCCTAGAATCAAACTAACCTTTTAGAAATTTTCAAAACAAGAGGCCAACACAAGGCCTGTCCGTGGCTCTCAGAACAGCTCCCAGCCCTGCTCAAGCCCTGGGACATCCTGCTCAGGAGCCACTGCTGGTGGTGACAGGGCCCTCCAGCACCTTGGCCTTCTGTCACGGGCTGCTATCCAGTGCCACCAGCAGTCATAGGCCTTTTTGCCATACACCTCCCTCTCAGAAGAGCTCCAATCTGCATGATCTGTGAACACACAGTCACAAGGACACCATTTGTCTCCTGCAGCTTCCCGGGGAGCTTTCCACTCACAGCAGGAAGGTTAGTTCTGTAAGAGGCAGGAAACTGTGACGAACAGTTTTTAGAAATCTACCTTGAACAGTGTTAGAATACTTGCTGATTCGGTTAAAGAAATACCCTACTAAGCTTAATAAGCAAGGTCAAAGACTTAAAGCTATAGCAAAGAAGGAACAACATTGATCTATTATGAAACCATAGATCTGAATACTTTTGATTAAGATGAATCCTTCCCCATTCAGGATCACTTACACACACACACACACACACACACACACACACACACACAAAATAAAGTATGGTAAGAACTGGAATTTTAAAAGGAAAACAGTAATAAGAAGCAAAGTTCAAATAGCTGAATTTCCTATGAACACATCAGTTATGGTTTAAGTGTGATCTGTCTCCCAAAAGCTCATTTTCAGAGGTGAAATGCCTGGATTATGACAGCTGTAGTCTAATCAACGGATCAATCCACGAATGCATTATCTGGGTGCTAACCGTAGGCAGGAAGGGTGTGGCTGGAGGAGGTGGTCACTGGGGTATGCATTTAGGGGGGCTCCCTTTGCCTCCTGGGGCCATGTCCTGAGCTGCTTTCTTCCTCCACCCCTTCCGCTATGATGCTCGGCCTCACCTCGGACCAGAGCTACAGAGTCAGCCACATGGACTGAACCACTGAAATCATGAGCCAGATAAATTCTTCCTTCTCCATGATGTTTTTGTCAGCCCTCTGATCACAGAGAAGAAAAGCCGCCTAAAACACCTAATAGAAGTCACAATCCTGAACAGAAAGAAGGAATGAAGAGAAAAGTGCACGTTAGCCACAAAGTGTCCACTCAACACTTAATCACCAAAAACATGCAGGGTGGGCTACACATCACTGTATCCACCTGTGCACCCTCCACCTGTCCTAGAGAACTAGCCAGTGGTAAACAGCCCCATGGATCATCTGGGACACAGGGCTTTTCGTGGACACCTGCCCGAGCCAACAGTCCTCCTGCCCTTACTCACCGAAGCCAACTTTAACAGAGGAGACACCAGGATATGGAGCCCTGTGAGAAGATCCTATCACTAGGAATTAGAAGGAACTGGTTGAGCTTAACCCCAGGTACCTGGTTAGACACTGAGAAGGACTGATCCAAAATGCTGCTAGTTTGGATACTCTGTAGCCCCATTAAGTGGCAGAATTGTGGAACCAAGAAACCAGAAGGTGGGTTTGGTTTCTGGGAGTTAGGAAAGCCCTTAAAAACCAGAGCCCATCCAGAGTTGGCCCTGATCATTCCCCACAGCCACTCAGCTCGGCTCTTCACTCCCCAGAAACTCCACTTTGCTTTGGCTTCATTGCATGCATGTCTAGCCTCAGTGGCTAATTTTTAGTGGTCAGATTTAATAATCAAAAAAAAACACTGAATGGCTTACCAAAGACTGGACACGGGCCACCTCAGACCCAAGGCGCACTACAGGGCAAGCTGTAGCTGCACCTGCTTCCATCTGCTAAGGCCTGGAGAAGTGAGGCAACTATTAAGACTTTCTTTTACAAAATAAACTTGCAGGTGTTCAACCCGCAAGATGCAAGGATATGAATGAGCTCTCCATTGTGACTGTGCATGGCCGTGTGAAGTGCATCTTCCATGTCCAGCAGCTTCCTGCCTATGGCTTCACATTGTTCTTCAAGTTCTGCAGACAAGATGTAAGATTCCTGGCCAGAGAAAAAGAAAAGGTCATGAGTGGGCCACAGGGACTTCAGGGCTCTGTGTGCAGGCAGGACACGTGGGGAAACATCCCAGGCTTCCTTGGCTTCCACACCCCTGGGAGTCACACGGGAGCCTGTGCCACCCTGGAGGAAGTGACGGGGAAATGGAGCCTGGTTCAGGCTGTGACTGCACGAGGGGGCTCATCCACATAGTTCCCCAGCCCCACTCCCATCTGGTCATTTCCAAGTCTGACTTCCCGAGCGTCAACTCCTGAAAGGGGTTTATCAAAAGGAAGCCTGGACTTTCAGCTGCCTTCACAAGGGACTCACACTCTTATTGGAATTCTAGCAAAAGCTAGGTGGAAGAGGGTGTCACAGGAGCAAATGGGCTGAGCTTCAAGGACACAGGGTTTTCCTTGAAGGGCACAGGAATCTAACTGGGTCTGAACACTGGCCACCCCAAAGCACATGGGGGTGGAGACATGAGTGCACACTGTCTATTCTGTTGCCACCTCCTCCCCTCCCTGGAGCACAGGCCCCACAAGAGCAGGGATGACCACATCACCTGATGCTGGACCCCCCTGAGCACCTGGCACTAGGAAGGTACTTAGAATTCATCAGTTTGGTGAAGGAACAGTTGAGTCTCAGAATTGCCTGCTCCTCTAAGACTTCCCCTCCAAATGCGTGCCCCACACAGGAGCCAGTAAAGGGCCCTCTGTGTTACCGTCCTGCACAAACCACCATAGAGCAGAGTCCACGCTTTGCAGTTGTACAAACTGGTTCAAGGCCAGTTCTAGCTCCTCAGCTCTCGGCTGTGGCCTGACATTTGCCAATTGCCCACACCTGAGTGCAACAAGCCCAGTTCCTCCAGCCATCATCCTGCACCACCTCCACACCTTCAAACCACACAGGATGATTCCCCTTCCTAACTCTCCATTCTGACATGTGCTAGGTCCACCTGAGCGACTGAGAACTCGCTATGGACAAGGGCCTTGGGCTGGCCACTCGTCCCAAGGCCCCAGCCCACAGATTCTTAAAGGAAACAAGTAAACAAGGTCAAGAAAATTCAGAGAGAAAACAGGAAATCTTGGTATAAAAGGAAGAGAAAAGCAAGAAATCAGTCCAGAATTAAAACTTAACCAAATGTAGAATTTTCCCAACTAGCAGCGAAAGGCTTACAAGATACGCTAAAGGAAGTGTTCATAAGGGAAGAATGATGGTGTGTATTCAGATTCAGGCACTGGACTGCCACAAAGCAGCAAGGACCCCAAGGGCCCAGGTGTGGGGACACTGGGCAAAAGCCCTTGGTGATCACGTGTCTGTCACGTGAAGCTGAAGTCAGGGTCTGTGAATGACATTGAAGGCCAGCCATGTGCTCTGACATGTGCTCTATTAGCTCTGGAAGGCTTTAAAGTTCATGTCCCAATGGTCCACTGTGGTGGAAGACAGCTGTGCCTGTGGGAACCGTGATCACTACTGTCACCAAGCAGAGGGCGCGTGGATTGCAGGAAAGCGTGTATATGAAAGAAAGGGATCTGGTGACAAGGTCACTGTATTGAAGTAGAAGATGGTAATTATGCAAAGCTGATGGCATTGGAAGTCCAGAAGGACTTCCTGTCCTCACAGCTCAGCCCACTTGCTCCTGTGACACCCCCTCCTGCCCAACTGCCAGATTTGTGATTAGTCATTAAGAAGACTTAAGGCAAGAACAGCTGATCACAGGAAATACTCCAATGGGCAAATAACTGCGATATTCACAATTATTTTGAGGGGTGGTATTATTGAACATTTTTATTTTCTTCTCTATACTTTCCTAAAGTTTCCCATATTTTTAAAGTATAATTAGAAAAAAATTACCATAAATATTATTTCAAACAATAACGGTAGAGTTTGGAAGCAAAACAGTGGATTTTTTAAAGTTTTTTAAAGATTACAAAGACACAAGCTCAAAGCACCATGTCTGGTGACAGAAGGTCTGATTGGCACATGCTGGTGGGGTTGCTTTTCCAAGGCACAAGTTAGAGAATCTGCCAGGCCCTGCACCAACCATGCTGGTGCACACACCTCCATATTGCAGGTTCTGCGTCTGTGGAGTCAACCAACCTCGAGTGGAAATATTTTTTAAAAACATCGTATTAGTACTGAACCTGCAGACTCCTTCCTTGACATTATTCCCCAAAGAACACACTGAACAGTGTCTTTACATTGTATCAGTTAAGTCATCCAGAGAGGGCACTTGGGGAAGAGTTAAAGCCCAGGACACACACCATGCTACCCCACTCTAAGGTCTTGAGCAGCAGAAGAGCTTGTTATTATGGAGGTCCCAGAGCCTGTCCTCTGTAGATACGACTGGTCCTGAGTCCTAAGGACATGGAGCGTGACCCAGGCACATACTGCCTGAGGGCCAGAGCCCCAGGTTCAGCACACCCAGGAGCCAGGTCCATCTGTTCTTGTCCATTTCCATGCTGCCCCAGGAACAGCTGGGTGTGCGTGGCCACCACATGCTCTCCAAACGTAGCCCGGGACAGAGGAGCACGCCTCTCCTTGAGTCTGGGTGCTCCTGAGGCCTCGCCAGTGAATGAAACCCAGCAGAGGCCACACTGCTGGGCTCCAGAGCCAAGCCGTAACAGTGGCCTGTCATCTCCGACCATAGTCCTGGGCCTGGTCTCCTGTAGTCAGGAAGCACAGGCCACAGGGATGGGCTGCGTGTGGACCTGGCAGCCCAGAACACGAGGAGACAGAACATGCTGCTTCCTTCAGGCCACGGTGGGGGACAACAGGAGGTGAGGGGCTGTGGCCAGCACAGCCCCAAGACGATGTGGCCTGCAGAGGTGCCAGCTCCGGCCAGCCCTGCAGGCCTTTTCTGCCCCGAAGACAGAGCTATTAGGACCTTCCCAGATGGTGGGGCAACTCCAGGAGGCAAGGGGCAGATGCCCACACAGTGCAGTCCCTGGCGGGACCCATGGTCACCTCTGCCATCCTAGCCACACAGCCCAGGTGGAGGCCAAGACGGTGAAGAGGCAGGAGACTGCCAAAGAACACACCGAGGTGGGGCGCGGGCAACAGAGGCCTCCTTCACAGTGAGGAAGGATGCCTCCTGCCGGCCCTGCATGCCCAGAAGCTATCCCCGAGTCCTTCGCAGGAGCTGGTGTGAGGTCTCTGACCCCAGAGTGCCCCGCCAGGGCAGAGGACCTGACAAAGCTATGCGTGTGCTGAAGGGGTTCGTCTCTACATCTCTGGATCCAGGAGCACAGGATCAGTCGCACAGCCTCCCTCTGCCATCCCAACTCCCATCCCACAGACACGTCAGTATGACAAATGGCTGTTTCCACTCACTAGGTTTGGGCAATTTGTTATGCAGCCCAGGCTATATGGCCGACCAACACAGGACCCTTATGGATGGACAGGGTAGCTGCAAAATGCCAGCAGGAAGTGCTTCCCCCACTCCTAAAGAGTGGTCTGTGACGAGTGCCTGACAGGTGCTTGAAGCCATGAGAGTGCTGGGGTGACTGGTCTCTGGGAGAGAGGGCTCCTGAAGTGGTGGCCACGAGGCTGGGAAGTGCCAGAGAGATGGCACTGCTGCTGGCTACTGGCCCCAGGACCTTGCCCCTGGTGCCGTGTGCAAGCTGTTGAACAGTGCAGGCACATATTCTGAGGGTTGTGCGTGAATCAAGAACAGAGAACTTCCCTCAGAAGGCATGCCGTTGTGCGCCCAGCTGTTGACTGCAACCAGAGCCCGGGCTGCTCTTCCCCTGGCTTCAGGGAAATGGCTCTTTGGTGGAGGCTCAGGCCAGCCAGGTGTTCTCCTGCTGAGAGGCAGAAAGGTAAGAGACTCCTGCCTCCTGGCTTCACACTGGCCTCCACTCACTCACTGCCTGGAACAGCACGCCTGTGTCCCCCTGGCTCATGTGTGTGTCACGCAGGAGCACGCAGTCCCCTGGGCCACATGGGGTGGGCTGCACTGCCGCTGGCTTCTCCCTTCTTTGAGAGCAGCTTGCCTGAGTCTGTCCTCTCCAGCTGGGGCCTTGGGATACGCAAGGCTCTGCAGGCAGGAGGAAGGGGCTTTACTGTGAACCCCACTCCAACTTCACGCTTTATCCGCTTCACGCTTCATTTTTACCTGCTAAAACTGCTCAGAAAGTTAAAAGCAAACAAAAGGGACATTGTTGAAGAGCTTTGTTTCCTTGGATGTTTTAAAATAAAGGAAATTTGTCTTCTAATCAGTCATCCTTCAGTACAAACTTTGAAAGCACTGAAGTTTCTTTATCGAAGGGTGAACTTAAGTCAGAGGCATCCCTCAGGGCACCCTGGGAGGTGGCTGCATGAGGAGGAACCCTGTCTACTCTCCCTTCTGGCTTCCTGGGAGGTCCAATGCGGGCACTTACAAAGAGCCTTCTCAGCCAGGGTGCTGAGCTCCGGGGGCTCAACACCTGGGAGCAGAGAGGCTGGACCTGGCTGGGGCTTGGGGAACCACCTACTTCACCTCCTTCCTTCCAGCCAAGGGAGATGCCTCCAGAGTCATGGGACTCAGCCACAAAGATGCAGGCCCTCACCCCTTCCTCTTCAGGATGCTGCAAAGGGCCCCCACAGGGTCTCAGCCTCTTTGGGGGCTGTTCCCTGCAGGACTCAGATCTGGACCAACCACGACAGGGAGCCCAGGGTTGCTGCACATCCATGTGCCCATGAAATGTCAGGCTGGAAATGGAGGAGGACAGGGAACATGTGAAGGATGGCAAGTTCCTCTTCCTCCTCTCCAAATAGGAAAGGAGCACCGGGTCTCTCGTCCCTCCTGTCCCCTCATAGATACCCAAAGAGGCTCGTCCGGGAGCTCATCCTGCACTACATGTCTGTGTGAAATGTGTGACTTCTGCTTCCAGTTTGATTCTTAAATTAAGCGTGGCAAGAAAAGAAAGAAGAATTCCTGCATGATTGAAACTTGAGGATTAAAATGCCGCCGGCCCCAACGCCCCTGTATTCTTGGCTGGGGTGGGTTGTGCAGGATTTGCAATTTTGGGGATAATTTAAAGTGCAGGTTGTTCTGTGCTTCAAAGCATCTTAGAAAATTCTCCAGTAATTTGTCCTGAGAGGCAGTCTTCTCAGAAATTCAAATGATTGTTTTTTTCCTCCTTTTCTAAACATGTAGTCCATCATTTAGCCACAGGAACAACCGTTTCCCCTGATGGTTAGATTGAAAAGCCACTGTAGCAGGGGAGTGGTTACTCGGGAGTTCTCCCACTTCCCACCGCCACCAGCCCCTGACTCAGAGCCTGCGAGCTCCACTTCTCCAGGAGTAAATCCCTGAGCCCTGTGCTGCAGGAAGCCTCCCTGGTGTTCAACACCCATCTCCCTGTTATGCACTCTGCAGCCCCAGTGACTCAGAAGCAGCGCCCAGGAAATGCTGGTGGAAGTGACGACACTCTTCTGCCTGGCCAGGCCCCGTGAGGTTTGCCCTCAGAGGTTTAAGTGGGAGGCCATCCCACTGTGGCAGTGTTGAGTGCTGGCACCTCCTGCAGGGAGGTGATCTGGTCACAGGGAGTGCCAGCAGGGATTAGCGCTGGTCTCATGGAGTGAGTTCCCTCAGTGTGGGTTGGTGCAAAACAGTGAGCCTGGTCCATGGAGCTCTCTGGATTCTTGCCCTACCATGTGGTCTGTTCCTCATGTCGTGATGTCATCTGCCATGATGTGACATAGCCAAGGGGCCCTCCCCAAAGACCAAACAGATGGGTCTGCCTGATTGTGAACTTTCAGCCCCAACACTGTGAGCTAAATAAAGCTTTTTTCTTTATTAAGTATCCAGCTTCAGGTATTTTGTTACAGCAACAGAAAGTAGACTGATACAAAGCTCTTGAGGATGTTTTACTCTTTCTCAGACTGCACTGTCTAGGAAATAGTCTTTCCATGGTGTGAGAGCCAGTGGGGGAACTGGTGTGAAGACTTTTCCAAATGCTGCTCAACTACAGCCAAGAACAGTCTTATCTGGGATAATCCCTCAGCCTCACAGCAGCCTCTTCATCCTGCACGACAACCCCAGTACTTGATACGTGTCTCTGTTGGCCTCAGAGAAAGCCCTGCAGCCTTGCGTGGGAAGGAATCAGTAGGACAGCTCAGCCAGGCAGCATCTTAAACATAACTTGCTAAGTGACCTCACAAGCAAACCTGTAGGCTTGAATGAAGGGCCGGAAATGTTCAGCTGTGTTGACTTAGAGCTGATGTCTCCTTTCTGTCCATGTCTCCCACCTCAGGGAACATGATTTAAAACAGAAAACAGGATTTCCTACGTCGAGCAGGATTTTCTCATTAAAATGACTTTCTAAAAACACTTGTCTATGAAAGTGTGGGCTCGCACCCATGAAGGCACCCGGCTGCTGACCTGAGCGGGTGCTAAACTACACACACTGTTAAAGCAGGCACAAATCTCTGACCAGGGCCTCGAAGGGCTTTTTATTCTTTTTTTTTACTTACTTAGTTTTATTTTCCACAAACAAGGCTAAGTCCTTGCCTGCGGTGTTTGGGAAATACCAACATTTAAAATGTTAGACTTGAGCTCATGTTCAGAGGGCAGGGGGTGTCCAGCCAACAGCCAGGGCTCTTCCCTCAGTGAGGGCACATCCCTGATGACAGTGGCCACCAGGCTGTTCAGGGCCATGAGACAGCGTGTGTATTGTCTCTGAAGGATGGCAAGTTCCTCTTCCTCCTCTCCAAATAGGAAGGGAGGACCGGGTCTCTCGTCTCTCCTGGCCCCTTATAGTTACCCAAAGAGGCTCATCCGGGTGTCAAGAGCCCAGTACCCAGCCAGGTCTCAGACGAGGGCTCTGGACACCACGTGCCCTCCACCCCCACCTGCAGGAGCAGAACGTGACGGCCAGCACCCACGGACCCAGCACATGCATCTCCCACGGGAGCCAGACCCGCAGGGTGCCGGGAGCCTCCCAGGCTCCACTCAGAGTGATAGCGCCACTTGCTGCTATGGCCACAAAGCTTTACCTGTCCTGTGCGTGGCTCCTGCTGGGCCTCTCTGTTCTGAACAGAACCTGCACTGGGAACAGGAGATGTGTCCAGCTAAGTGTCCTGGGGTGGGCACTGCTGCAGGGCCAGCTCTGCCTGGAGCAGCGCCAGGGCTTCTGGAGTTGCTGCTTGTCACAGAGCTCACCGCGAGCCGCTCATGCTCACACCTTGAGTCGTGGCTGGGATAATTCGAGATGGTTGAATAGTTGGCTTCTTCAGTTGCTGGGGAAAGTCCTTCCAAGGGAAGAGGCAGTGAGAGGCCCAGCAGAGGGGTCCTCCCTGGTAGAGCAGCCTTCTGCGCTCAGGGCCATCTGCGGCACTGCTGAGGTTTGACGAACCCTGGAAGTAAAAGCCCTGCTCCACTCACATGAACCCTGACCCACACCATGACTGAGCCTCGGGACATCTGTTCCATCGGAGTCTCACCCCACTGTCCCCTGAGGGAAAGCAGACGTGCTTGCCACCCCCAGGGGCTCAGCCGGGACTAAAGGCGTCTTCTTGGCTCAGACATGAAGCCACAGCCTTCCACATGTTCTTCAGGCCATTTTCCAGAATATTTGCGTGGCAAATGTGTTCCAGAAATGCTCCGTGGTTTTCTCCGCCTTTTAAAAAATATGGTCCCCATAAAGAATATTTACCCCAGACAGTGGCCTGTCTGTTACACAAAGAACGTGTTCCACACTTATTTGGAAGAGATTTGTGATGATCATTCCCCTTTCTTCATAAATGCTGAGGGCCACAGGCAGCGTATGAACACCAACAGGTGCAGAAGCCCAAGCACCTCTTTGTTGCTCTGGATAAAAGCTGTAGCCCCCCAAACGCCCAAATCATGTGGCTGCACCCTGAGCAAGTGGGTGTGGCCCTGGAAGCACTCAGTGGTTGGAAAGGGTGAAGAACCCACCTGAGTGTCCAGACCCCTGTAGATCACAGCCGGCAATCTGCTGTCCCCAGGACCCTCATGCTTGTCTCAAAGAAGGCATGAGAAGGAGCTCGGGACAGGAGGAATCAGCAGAGCCAAGAGAGCTGATAGAAGAAGCTGCCCCATGCTGGGTCTGTGGCGACTGGCCTACAGTCTCTGGCCTGCCGTCTCTGGCCTGCATGAAGGACAGTCTTAGAAAGCCACCGTCAGTGCTACATGGCCACTCAAGAGCTTCTGGACTGCTGCCCTGTTGCGCACTAGGCTCGGACTTCAGAGCTGAGCAAGGCCAGACCCCACAAGCACCATCAGTAGATGGGACCCTGTTTCAGCTGACACCTGAATAATCACCACCCCACAACAGGTCCAGATTCTGTGGACCGTGACACCGAACCCCAAAGACATGTAGGAAATAAAAGCAGAGCACTGCAGGAGGATGCTTCAAGGGATATGCCTTTGGGCTGCCTGTTGCCGAGAATTACCAGACTGCAAGAGGGAAGCAGAACTGGGAGAACTGAAGCCAACGCCAAACTAGTTCATTTTGTATTAGAAGAAAAATTGAAGTTCCAAGTGTTTTGTGGAAACCCCACAACATAAGACACACTTATGTTTTCAGGGCCGCTGCTCAGGCACCTGTTCTCACTGGGGCTTTGGTTGAGTGGCCCCTGCTCTTCCCTCACAACACACTCCATGCATCCCACAGACGGGGAGCGCCAGCCACTTTCCTTCTCACACCTTTAGGTGAGCCAATTGCCCTCGGGCTTCTAATTATGTCAGAGAAATGACAGCCACACGGTCCCGTCCATGGCTCCCAGAGTTACCTGGGGCGGTCCATGGCTCCCAGAGCTACCTAGGGCAGGTGTAGCCAACAGCCAGCAAGGCCGGGTTCCCAGGGTGTCTGGACAGGAGCACTTCACACTGTTGCCACTGGGACAGGGGACAGCAAGCCCTGGGCAGGGCGACTTCATGCAGGAGTGCCACGGAGCTCAGCCCAGGCCTCCTCCTGGGCTCCCTGCCGGGACATGCATAGTGGTCACCAGCTGGTGGCTGGGGAAGCTCCTGTTTCCAGCAGCCCTGTCCCCAGGCATGAGCTGGCATGACGAGGGACAGAGGTGAGCTTGTTTCCAGAAGCAGGAACCTCCAAATTGGACGTCCTCAGCTGCACCAGGGGTCCACTGAGTTGTTGTGAAGAACGTGCGGTGTCCTGGCGGCTCGGGGTGGCCATCCCGCTGTGGACCTCAGTCTTCACCACTGAAGGACAACGACCTCCACCACAGAGTCTCCAGGACCCCCAGGGCGTCCTCCTCGGGGCACCAGCTGTGCTTGGTAAGGGAGGAAGTAGCAACTGCACTGGAGCATCCAGTGGTGCCTCAGTGTCCCAGACGGAGGGGAAGCGAGTGGGTCTCCTTCCTGGGGCAGGAGGAGCTGGGAATGAGGACATTAACCCACGGGCCAGGGGGAGCCTGCCGAGCCCAGTGAACAAGTCCAGCCAGGCAGGGAACTTGGGCTTCCATTGGTGGAGCTGTTTCTAACCCTATTCATGCCAGTTGTAGGTAAAATCCTAATTAGATAATGTAAGTTCATATTATGTAAAACCATGAAATATTGGTGTGAAAAAAGTTTCTTATTTCCGAAAAAAGAAATCAAAAACCTTGGAAAGACTGAGTCATGTTGAAGCGAGGGAAGGGAGACTGAGGATTGCCGAACAGGAGCATGCTACAGGTCCAGCCCCAGGAAGGGCCAGCACCGTAGACCGGGTGCCACACTAGGCGAGGACAGGCCCTGAGGAGACCCATGCACACAAAATCGGGTCCATATCAAATGATTGGCAAATGTGGGTGTTTTTAATTTTAAAAGGAGATTTAAAGTGCAACTTTTTTTTTTTTTAATTCTCCCTTGTCTGGCAGGGGCAGCCTTTCCTCGCCCCAGTCTCTTCTTCTCCCTAAGACACGCCAGCTGCAGGAAGGTACTCTCCCCCATCAGCTCACAAACTCTGAGGCGGAGGCTGTTGAGAGACCAGGGGCAGAACAGAGAGTTTGGGCTCACAGCACGCCCGCCGCCTGAGCCCAAACGCAGGGCGCCACCCACTAGAGACGTTTCCAGGTAAAAGTTCAAGCAGGGAGGACCCACAGCCTCATCCAGGAACCTGGGCAGCACAGCTGAGCAAAACGAGGTGACTTCATTCCCAAGTTTGGGAGGATTTTTAGGTTATTGTGAACGGGATCGTTTTCCCGATTTCTTAGCAGATTCATTATTGGTGTGTAGGAAAGCTACTGAGTTTCATATACTTATCTTGTACCCTGCTACTTGGTTGAATTTATCAGCTCTAGAAATCTTTTTTTTTTTTTTTAAAGAGAGAGTGAGGAGAGAGAGAGAGAGAGAGAGAGAGAGAGAGAGAGAGAGAGAGGGAATTTTTTTAATATTTATTTTTTAGTTCTCGGCGGACACAACATCTTTGTTGGTATGTGGTGCTGAGGATCGAACCCGGGCCGCACGCATGCCAGGCAAGCGCGCTACCGCTTGAGCCACATCCCCAGCCCCCTCTAGAAATCTTCTGGTAGAGTTTTGGGGTCTCTTAGATGCAGGATTATGTCTTGAGCAAACAGAGACAGTTTGACTTTTCTTCTATTTTAATTGCATTTAATGACCTCCTCTTGCCTGATCACTCTGGATGTTAGTAATACTCCTCAGTATTTATCCAAAAGAACTGAAGTCAGCACACTCCAAAATACAGCCACACCGTGCTTATAGCAGCACAATTCCCATGGCCACGCTGGGAACCCGGCCGGGGCGGGGCGGGGAGGTGTTCACAGATGAATGACAAAGGAAAAGTGGTGTCTGTGCACAGTGGGGCTTGACCTGGCCATAAGGAAGGAGGAAATTATGGCATTTTCTGGGAACTGGAGATTATTATGCCAACTGAAATAAGCTAGTTCCCAGAAGTTAATGGTCATCAAATGCTTTCTCTCATATCTGGAAGCTATACCAAAATAAGGAAAGAGGGGAGCAGGAATCCTGTGAAAATAGAAGGAAGGTCAGTGGAGTAGAGGGGGACAGAAGGAGGAGGAGGAGAAAGGGAGGAACTGCGGAATGAAATCCACCCAACTATGCTACGGACACACACATACACTAGGGTGGATTCCACCTGCATGTGTCTCTGTGGAGCTTGTGTCCATAACATCATCAATGAACAGAAGGAAGACCACAGGGAGAGGAAGGGGAACAGGGAGGTGGGGGGAGGAACGACACGCCCTGAAGACTGACGTGGAGCAAATCACAGCCCGCACGTGTCGTCAGGTCCAAACACATCCCACTGTCACGTATGGCTTAACGCACTAAGGAAGACATCTGCTAAGGAAAGAGTAGAGATACCCGTGGGGTGCAGAACACGACACCCCAAAGGGCGCACCTCGGGGTGCTGCGTATTTGGACTGAAAGGCAAGGGCAGGCCTTACATGCAAGGACTCCTGCCCTCCTGCCCCACCCCCTCCGCCTCGCTTAAAGTGGGTCACAGAAACAGCACTCCCCGCTCCCAAGATGAGCCACAGAAACCAGAAGGCCCCTCCCTGAAAGCCATCCTATCAAGGACACCCCCTTCTCTTTGGAAGATCCTCATTCCAGAGGGCTCTGCCCCAAGGCAGGGAGGACTATGACACAGAGAGAACAGCAGGGACCTTAGGTGACCCCGTGGCCACCAGACTACCCTGCTGTCCTTCCTTCATCAACCCCAGCACAGAGCAGTTCTCCCTGAGTCCCTGGTCCTCGCTTCTCGAGGCTCCCCCGTCACACAGTGTCAATCTATCAACCTGTTGTTTCCTCTGTCCACCCATCTTGTGATTGGACTGCTGGCCATGATGCTGAAGGTGGGCCGGGAGGAAATCACACCTTTCCCCTCCCAGACCTATGTGCTCGGGGGGCTTAAATCTGACAAGTAAGGCTGCGTGTCCAGTGTGCCTTGTTGCTAGCTCCTCTGGGCACAGATGCCTGGGCACGCTGGCTGCTCAGACACCGCCAGAGGTGGCTGGAAGCTGCCAGCTCCTCTCTTGGCCTCTTTTCATTCGCCCTCGTGGAGGTAGCTACTGGCTCAGAGAGGAAGCAGCTGGGATGTGAGGGGTGATGCTGTCCAGGACCCTGTAGGAGGGGAGCCCGTCATGGGGCAGAAACAGAAAGCACCCGGGCAGCACAGGCTGCAGACAGGAGAGAGTGACACGGGTATCACGGCCAGAACAGCGTGTTCAAGAGAAGAGCTTCGCAGCGGGGGAGCTGCCCACCGGCTTCCCGGCCCCTGCCTAGCCCTGTGCGACTCCTGGAACATCTATAACCAGGCCGACAACAGCCCGTGGTTTCCAGGGTCCCCAGAAAGGCTTGGAGGAAGCCGAGGAAGCTGAGAAGGAGGCGGGCTCTTACAAGTTGAGGAGGCTCAGCTGCAGCGGGCCAGAGCCCCTGCTGATTTCCTCTGGGACAGAGCCCCATGCAAATTACCAGGCTTTCATGGCCCTGATGTAAGATGGGGGGCTTGTGCTGAGCAGCTTGGCAGGGACCCCCAATGCCAAGGTGTTAGTCCGCAGCAAAGCTCCCGCAGAAACAAAGTCCCACCACAGTGCACACCGTCTCCTTGGCCAGCCACACTCAGGGGAGGCTCAAAACTCACCTCCTTGCAGACCTCTGTAAGGAGCCAGCAGTCTCTCCTGGAAGATTTGCATCAGAAAGGCATCACGCTCCACTGGGAAACCAGTGTGGGTGGCCATGCCCAGCAGGCCTCCTGGCAGACCTCAGCTCACAGCAGCCACTTTAGCCACAAGATAATACACCTCCCCAGACCCCAAAGACTCCCTGGAAACCAGGGCAGGAAACAAAAATGCCTGCCTCTGAGACCTTAGGTCCTCTCTTGTCTGTGCCACAGGGGTCTAGCATCCTGGGCCAAGGCACAAACAGCTTTCCCTGTGTCAAGTGTCTTCCCCTGGGGGCCTCCACTAACTGCCCCGGCCATGCTGCTCCATGACAGAAGCATGTGCAGCGTTTGAAAATATTCCAGGGACGCTGTGACTGCCAGACAGTGAGCCCAGCAAGACCTGCTCCCTGAGCTCACAGACCGAGACTGGGGTGGTGCCCATCTCCCGCTCTGTTCTGTTTCAGCTGAAGAGGACACCAGGCTGCCAGCGGACACCTGGCACCTGAGCAGAGGCCTCTTGTTCTGTTTCTGTCTTTGCTGAGACGGAGTCCCTGTTAGGCTCCTCATTTGGCCTTTGGGGGCCTCCTGCCTCAGCGTCCTCCACGGTGCGTTCCCTATGACCAGTGCCCACTGCAGCGTCCCTTCCCAAGCTCGCCACCTGGCCTCTGAGAACCTGCCTCTGCTGCTCACTCAGGCCGACAGGAGGTTCCGCCTGCCAGCTGGGTGGCAGAGGAGCTCGAACAGGAGCTGGGTGGAGAACCTCGTGGTGAACACCACATGTGCGTAGAATTACACGTACGCACGTAGAAAAATTGTAGAGTCACTAGTACTGATATCTATATATGACTCTAAGTTAGAATAAGAATAAAACTGATAGCTGAAAATTTTTCTCTGCTTTTTCTATAATATTTCTACCAAAAAAATTGGCATTATTTTGTACTCATATTCAAGAGTTATTCAGACTTTCAAGTTTGCATGGTTGATGGGAGCCGCCCAGGACTGACCACCCAAAAGGCGACCCAAGAAGTCACGTGGAAAAGACCAACCTCTTTCTGTTCTCCTGCGCAGTGCGGCTCGCGGGTATGGTGAGCCCTCCATTCGGGTGACGCCTGCCACAGGGCCTTCCCCTTGTCCTCAGAGTGGGCCCAGCTCGGGCCGTCCCTCGGCCCCTCGTCTTCTGCACACAGGCTGCCCCCTGCCTCCTGGAGCTTCAGACTCTGTAGCAGTAGCCGGCAAGCCTCCAAGTCGGCCACCCATACCTTCTGGAGCAGTGGACACTCGCAGCTAGGATGGGGGAAGAGGAAAAAAAATGAGGTCAATGCTGTCTCCTGGCACATCTGGGCCTGTCAGGCTGGATGAATGTCACTTGGCATGCGGGCATATGACAAACAAGCCTCACAGGGTGATGAGGCACTTCAACCAGAGGACTCAGAGGGGCTGGCTATGTACAGCAAGCTGCTGGGACACAGGTGTCAACCCTTCCTAGCTGCTTGTCTGCAAGGCCACCCAGAGTCCCATCTGCATCTCCAGAAGCAGCTGCCCAGTCCCACACAGACCCTGAATGTCCCTGCTCCAGCAAGCTGACTACAGTCCTCAGCCACCCAACCCCCAGGCCAGGCACTTATATCACACCCACACCCAGTCACCCACCATCCCATCACCCTCCACCACACCAACACACATACCCTGTCATGGGGCCAACCAACACACAAGTGCACTCTGTTCCTGACTGCTGGACCCTATCAGCACAGGTGGAGTGCAGATGCCTGGTGTGCCCGATACACAGTGTGGACAGGAGCAGAGCAGGGCCACAGGACAATATGATGGCTTTGCACAGGGAGCAGAGCAGGGCAGGCACCGCAGCACCCTTGGCAGCCCTCAAGGAGCCAGAAAGGAGGAGTGACCATGCAGCAGGAGGGCCAGAGCCTCACAGGGCACATATAGCTGCTCAGGAACACGGCCTAGCAATGGCAGAAAGTCTTACCTCTCATGCAAAGCAAGAACCTGAGATCTTAGATAAAAAATTCATCTTTCATCCATCCATTCAGCTTCCTGATAGATATTTTCTACAGATCTGTGTTCTATTTAATAATTCTTCCTTCTACTGTGTCTGTTCTGCTGATCCATCTACTGTGTTCTGAATTTTAGTTACTTTTCAGTGTGATTTCTTAATATATTCCAGTTCTCTTTGAAATTCTCCAATGTGTCCTATATATTCCTTTTTTCAGCTGTGCTGGGGATCAGACCTGGGCTGTGTACATGCCAGGTGAGCACTCTACCGCTGAGCTACAGCTCAGCCCTATGTTTTCTTCAACATTTTAAATCATCACTATTTTAAAGCCCAGGTCTCTGAAGGATGAAATCAGAAGGAAAAAGAAAGATGAGGCAGAAGCTGTATTAGAAGATCTGTCAGCCGAGTATTGACAAGGGGCAAGAAACCACAAGTTCAGGAAGCACGGCTCTGCCATGCAGGAAAAAGTCCAAGGAAGAACACACGCGGCTGGTCACAGCAGAACTGGTGGCCCTCAGGGCAGAGTGCCACCCAGCAGCTCCACAAGAACCAAAATGAGGGTGACAAAGGGCAGAAGCCAGAACACAGCCAAACCACATCCTTCAAATATGGCAAGAACTAATTGCCCATCTAGGAGCATACAGTTAGTTTTAACTTTCCTCAACAGTAAAAGTAAAATAAAGACATTTTCAGATGAACAGAAACTGAGAGAATTCATCAGTACTACACTCATAACACAGGACATGATCCTGGCTAGGAACGAGGCTGAGAGTCCAGCAGGAAAGGGCACAGGGGAGCTAAGAGGGGGACTGCCGCAGTCTGGCTGGGCTCAAATCACGAGCCACTCAAGCAGGAACAAACTTTATTTCCGAACTCCACCAGCACACTCCACACACGCTAACCCGGAACCTCTCCTCTCCACGCAGCTCCTCCAGGCACACACCACACCAACAGGAAATCCCTCCTCCAGACCTTCCCCAACCAACATGAACCCTCCAGGAATCCCCGCGAGAACTCCAAAGAAGCGGGAGAACTCCAAAGCAGCGGGCAAGAGGTGCCCCATTGCCCAACAGTAAAGGTCAAATATACAATACAATCAATCCAGCATCACAGCAATTATATATAGCTTAACTCAAATCATCATCTCAATAGTTCAAACATTCCCTCATACGACCCGGGCTGTGGCTCTCAACAGGGGACACCCTCATTAGTGGTCCAACCCGTGTGGAATTAAGGCACATGACCACCAGCACAGAGGAGCAGGACGTGAAAGGAACAGCAATGTTCTCAGGACCTTGTACTGTCCAGGAGCAAGAAAGTCCTGGTTTATATTAAACTAAAAAGTCAAGGATTCATATTGAACTCTTTAGGGCAGTCAAAAAAAAAAAAAAAAAAACACAGGTGCTAAAGCAACACATAGCTGGCTAGCTAAAATGGGAGGAATTTTTAAGAATTAAAAATACTGAATTGACAAAGTATAGTTTTAACAAGAGCCATAAAGGAGAACTGAATAAATGTGGTACACATGGGAAACAGCAATATAGAGGCATATGCCCAAGTACATATTAAGGACAGACAGACAAGTGCCGCATTGAAGAGGCAGATTTTAACCCTCATTTTAATCAAAGTCCGGTTACATGTTGCTCACAGGAAGCACACGTTAAATACTGGGACACAAACAGGCTGTAAGTGCAGGAATGAGAACGAAAGGCCGTGGAGGCGTGTTAGAGATCCAGTGCCTGGGAAAGGATGGTCTATTATCTCTACTGGACATGGCTAAGGGAGAAAGACTGATCACTGGCTCACAAACGTCGATTCTGGATGGATTGTAGGTGGAGTGTGAAAGGTAGACTAGTGAGAGTCCTAGAAGGTAACAGGATGATATTATGACTTCACACTAGGCAGAATAAAAAGATGATATAACAGTATAAAATGCACTAACCATGAACCAATGGTAAGGTTTGTCTCATTGATAGTAAGAACTCATATTAATTAAAAAACATGGTTAAGGGGGATAAGAATAGATACTCACTGGATTAGACAAAGGGGAATGAAGGGAAGGGAGGGGAGGGAATGGGGAAGACAGTGGGATGAATCAGACAGAACCTTCCTGTGTCACCTATGAATACACAGCCAGTGAAACGCCACACCATGTACAGCCACAAGAAGGGCCAGTCACACTCCATGCATGAGCGATATGTCCGATACACTCTATGTCAAGGGAAAAAACACAGGTAAGAGAATGAGATGATAAACCATGGCACGGGAGAAATTTCGTGTTGTGCAGCAGACACCAACACACAGATCCAGAACACGAGAATCCCACAAGTCATGAGAACAGACGGAAAACCCAATAAAGCCAGGGACAAACACTGGTCACCAGGCACTTGGCAGAAGAGGGTATCTGAGTGAACAGCCCGCAGCTCATGGAAAGACACTCCAACACCACGGATCGTCAGGAAAAGGCACGTTAAGCCAGGGTGATGCGTGCTGCATGTCGCAGTACTAGGCGTTGGAGAAGGTGGGTCATGAGGACTCCCGGCTCCTGGGGAGTGTGTGCACGAATGACAGGCTTTTGAGATCTGAGATCTGCCGACTGGGAACATGTGTCAATCATCTGACCAGCCGCTCAACCTCCAGGTCTATCCTCCACAGCAGGTGTGTGCCGCCAGTTCTAGTTATTCATGGCTGTCACACTGCGTGAAGCCAACACAGACCTGAAGTAGCAAACACGAAGCACCAAACCTCCAGGAATTCTGGGTCCTGTTCCCACAGGCCTCTGCTCCCCCCTCCGTAACCCATCAGTACATAACCAGTTGTGCTTCTCTCCAAAGGCAGCTCATTTCATAAAGACTTTGACCCATCGACATGGAACCAACAGTGCAAATCGCAGCAGAGCAAAGCCTTCTCCACGCAGAGCTCCTCTGTGGGTGCACCACAGCCTCCTGAGCTCAGGGCACCAGCTGGCTTTTCAGCACATCTTAGAAACTGAGAAAGATGTGTCCCTGGGTGGAGGCCAAAAGGACGCCTATTTCCAGTCTGAGAGTTGAGACAAGGCACAGCCTCCTGGCAAAGGGCGCAGTCAGGAGGCGTGAACTCCTTTTGCCAGTCTGCACTGTTCTGTGACTGGCAATGGAAACTGTGGGCATAATGATGTGGGGGGGTACAAGTAAATTTCAGAAAGCAGGCAAATCACAAACAGAGTCCACAAAAAATAAAGGTCAACTGCGTGTACGCATGATCACACCATGTCACTTGTCAAAAACCTGGGGGCTTGAAGCGCCCATAAACAGAAGGATGGATGAACAGGGGGAGCAGGCTCTGTCCAGTGGATTGTGTGGTGCAGAGATGGACAGGTGGTGCCATAGCAAGAGGCCTGAGGAAGCTCACCCACACAGCCGGAAAGACGCAGGGAGCACTGTGACTGAATCTACAGCGTCAGAAGTCAGGACAGTGGCTGCTTGGGGAGCAGGGGTCAGGACAGGAGGGCACCCGGGCCCCTGGTGTGCAGGCAGTGTCTCTCTTCTGACGCAGGGCTCCCGTGAACACCTTAATTTGGTGAGAAGTCTCCAAGCAGGCGTTGGTGGGGTGTGCCCTTTCCCCCGCGGACAGGCAGGGGAAGAGAGGATGAGAGAAGCCAGGTAGCTGCTCGGTGAGGTCTGACCTCAAGGAGCTTGGGAGCCTGGCCCCTGGTCTGTCAGTGTGACTGGCCCTGCAGCGGGACTTCAGCTGTCTGTGCCTTCCGCTCCAGCCCCGTCCTGCACCAAGGGCATCTGCTGGAGGGGACCTTGTACTGCCATTTCAACATCTTTAACTCTCATCATCTACTTCAGTTTTCCATTTCTTCTTGTGTCCACTTTAGCACTTTATATCCTTGGTAGAAATAAACCCATTTCCTTGTGGATTTCAAATGTATTCCTAGTTTTTATTTTTAAACCTGTCTCTTAATTCTCCTGGGTTTGGGTCTCTCTCTCCTTCGCACTCTGTGCAGTCTATTGATCAGTCTCATCAGGTTGGTCATCTCATTAGTCATTTCAAAGAACCAATTTTTGCTTCACTAATCCTTGATATTGATTTCTGTTCTCTCTTTCATTGATGTTAGCTCTTATCTCTGTTCTCTCTTTCCTCGTTTCTTTGGGTTTATTATCTCATTTATTAGTTTCTGTCAAACACTTCACTTTTTTTCTTTCTCTCATTTTCTCCTCTTGCTATTTCCATGTAGTAATAAATATATTTAAAGATCTATATTTTTGTTTGAGTGATTCTTTAACTATATCCATATATGTTTACTCAAAATTTTAAATATACAGAAAAAATGTGGGAAATAATCTCAAATATGGAAAATAGTTTTTGTGTGCTGGCCATCAAGCTTATCGATTTGCAATACTTCCAGGTAATTGCATGAGATTGATTTCCAGAATTTACATCATTCTAGTCGTGCCCATTTCAGGTTGTATTTTCATTGTTTTCCTCCTCTTTAATTTGGGACTGTGCCTTAGTGCGTCCTGGTTTCTGGACAGAACTGACTTTCTCTAGCTCCCTGTCTGTCAGGCTGGCCTAACTTCACTGCACCGTGTTGAGAACACACTCCTAACGTGCCAAGGCTTCCTCTAGCACCCAGTGCCCCACTGATCCCGGAAGGGTGCGCGCTCGTTTGCTGTAGGAAAGACGAGGACAGAAGACGTATTAAAAATGAGTGCTGCTTATTTTCAATCTGCACCATCCATCAGTTTGTGAGATGAGCATTTCCAGTTCCAGCTGCGGTTCCTGGGACTGCCAGTTCTGTTGGCTGCTTTGTGGGTCTCCAACGATAACGGCAGGTTCCTGTGGGCTTCCATTGAACTTCCCACCTTCCCTGTGTCTGAAGCTCTTCGTGGTGGGCATGATGTCTTAGCCTTAAAGGTCTTTGTCTAATATAACATTGTCACTCCAGCATTCTTTTAGTTCAATTTTATCTACTTAACTTTTTACTGACTGTTATTTTCAACCTTTTAAAGTAATTTTTAAGTGAATCCAATACAAAATCTTCTGCCAAATTTTATAAATTCTGTTCTGAACTTTTTCTTTGGATTGCTGCCTTTAACCCATGTAGTCTCAATAATAGTAATTATTTTGCAGTTACTGCTTTTGTCTAATGGTTTCAACCAAGTTTTTCAATTATAAAAAAATTTAATTTTCCCTACCTTCCTTTTTTTTCTTTTTATTAAATCCACCACATAACCCATAGAGACCCCGGGGACCTTTCCCGTCTCCCACAGGGGCAATGTTTTGTGAAATTGCAGCATAATATCTCAGCAGGATCCCATCCACTCATCTGGCTGGATTTCCCCTGTGTGTGGGAGTGGTGGGAGTGTGTGTGTGTGTGTGTGTGTGTGTGTGTACGTGCACAGAGTTGGCATACAGTTTCATCACTTGTGGAAGTCTGTGTGCCCATCACCACTCTCAAGATGCAGAATGATTCCACCACCTCAAGAATTCTCCTTTTATAACCACATCTGCCCGCTGCCTACCTGACCCCCAGCCCTTGCCCCTGGAAGCCATTGATTAAAAAATATTTTCCATTTATAAATGCTTTCTGAGTGAATCCCAGCATGTGCCTCTGGAGAGGTCTTTCTCTGAGCACAACTCGCAGGGCACTGGCGTCTACGTCGTCTGTTCCTTTATCCTGCCGCAATCTTCCGTGCCCGTGTGTACAAAGGAGCATTTGACCATTCTCCATGGAAGGGGACCTGGGACATCCCCAGATCAGGGACACTGGGAACAAAGATGCTATGAATATTTATGCGTGGTTTCCTTGAATTTCATTTCTCTGAAGTAAATGTCCAAGATGTGATTGCTGGGTTGATGGTGGCTGCGTGTGTGGTTTAGTCACAATCGCCGGCTGTCTCCAGATGGTCAGACCTCTTCATATCCCACCAGTGACGTGACCTGACCTCGTCCTTTGCACCCCACCAGCATTTGATGTTGTCACTATTGGCGTGTGTTGTTTTAGCCATCGTGACATGTATGGTTCTCCCCTGTGGCTTTATCCACACCACCCTGATGTGATAAAGGGGACATCTTCTCCAGTGTTTCTCTGCTCCCCACCTGCCTTCCTCCACAAGCCTGTGTGGTGAGGGACTGACCTGCTGCTGTGCTGTTGTCCGTTGAGCTTGGAGACTCTGAACTCTAGGTAAAGCCCTTTCTCAGGTCTGTGCCTCCCACTTGTCCCCAGGTCTCTGGTTTTCCTTGCCCACTCTCTACACGAGCTCTCGCAGAGGAAAAGCTTCTTGCTTTGATAAGTTTCCATCACAGTGTTTCCCCAGACCTGGCTGTCTGTTGATGGGAGGGGGGACTCGCAAAGGGTCCCCTGGCTGGGTGCTTGTTGTGGTGAAATTCCCTGTGCCCCTGGGGGTGGAGCGTGCTTTCCAGGCTGGACATCTGTTGAGGGAAGGACCCCGCTTGCCAGGGTGCAGGAAGAAAGTGCCCAGAGACAGCCTGTGAGACATATGGTTTGTTGGGGAAAGCTCACAAGAGATCAGTTGCTGCAAGGAGAGTTCAGTTGTGACAGGCAGACAGCACCTCTGTCCCTCATGGTACTCTGCCAATGGTGGCCAGCTGGAGGAGTGACCCGTATCCTTCAACATCCATCCCTCTGATAGAGGGGTTTCACATGTCAGGTGCAGAAGCTGTGACGTCTTGTCTGACCAGCAACTGTCCTGGTGCAGGTGCAGGGAAGCAGCTTTCAACAGATGGCAGTGGCTTGCCTGGTTCCCAGCGTGCAGAGGGAGCCATGGCCCTCAAGACAGCAGTGTGGCCCTTCAGGCCCAGGCTCACTCTCGTCCCCTTGCCTAGGTTTTGGGAGTAGGAAGGGGCGCTCAGGGCAGGGTGTTATCTGCCCCCCTTTCTCTAGGGAGGGTGCTCCAGGCCAGGTCTCCTTGGTTACGCGGACTCACATGGCTCCCGCCATGCTCCTGGGCTTGCTATTCATCTTGTTGAAACACGTCCCCAAGAATTCTGAGAGGCTCCTGCCCGTGACACTGCACTTCGCCCTCACCTCAAGACAATGCTGCAGCTCTAAGTCCTGGTCCAACCCTTGGGGACACTGCTGCACAGCCTTGCCCCCTGTGTCCTGGCAGCTCACCAAGGCCAGCCCAGCCTGACCCTTCCCTAGTGCTCTGTTCTAGCACTTTCTCCCTGCCTTTGCTCTACGTAAATCCCACAAAAACACAGGCCGCCCCTCCTGTCCTGAGTCACTCTCCTGAGGCCTCAGATCAGTCCCACCTCTGGGCCATCCTCCATGGTGACTTTCCCTGCCTCCGCTAGTGACTGTCTCCTCCCCCTGGGCTTCCTGCCTTAGGAAAGCGGATCCAAACTGCTCTGCGCCTTGCACACTTGTCTCGAGCTCCTTGCTGTCCCCTCAGTGTCGACGGGACCTCCTTGCTGGTTCTTCAGTGGGATCCATCTGGCATACAGCCCAATCGACTGGCAGTTAGGACAGTGCCCCTACTCTGCCTTCTCCGTATTCCACCTGACTCTTCTTCAGGGCTGCATGTCAACCTCCTGGTTCCAAAGTCCACTCATCTCGCAGCAAAATCTGCACGGTCTTGTGTCTGGTCCACTGAGTTGGCCTCCCAGGTGTAAGTCCGTCGGATCTTTATTGTTCTGGCCTCCCAGAAGTCTCCCTTATTCTCCAAATGGGGTCATATTTCCTTAGCCACTTTTACTGCTCAGTGGTGACAGCCTTTGGGGAAAGGGAGCGTGCCAAGGCTCACCTCACGGGCTCAGCAGGTGGGAGGCATAGAGAAGGACACTTGGGTACTGTGTGTACCTGTGGAACAGCCCACCAGGGCCAGCCCCCAGGAGCAGGGAGGGCAGGGTGCTCAAGTCTCACCTGACACCTGCCCCAGTGGTGCCTCTCCTAAGCTCCTGGTCAGGTCCTAATCCCAGTCTCACTGCTGCCAGGAGCCTGTGTCTCCAGAAGCCAGTGGGCATGGGCCTCCCTATACGTGGGAGGCAGACAGGGGACAGCAGAGACCTCTGCCCACATCATCATCAGACCAGATCACCTTTGTCCCCTGGGGTTCCATTTTTGTCCACCCACTCTGAGCTTGATGGATCCGTCATGGCTCTCCATGGCTGTGGCATGTGCAGCGCTGGAGCCAACAGGAAGAGCCTCAGCCCATCCGTCATAAGGGTTCCAAGGGCTGGGCATGGTGGTGCACACCTGTTATCCCAGCAGCTCTGGTGGCTGAGGCAGGAGGATCAAAAGTTCAAGGCCAGCCTCAGAAAACTGTCAATACACTAAACAACTTAGTGAGATCCTGTCTCAAAATAAAACAAAGTAAGGGCTGGGATGTTTCTCACTGTTTAAGAACTTCTGAGTACAATCGCCGGACCCCACCCCCAAAAAAGTTTTCCAAGGAAAACTGCCAACCATCTCCCAAATTAAGAGGAGCACTATGACACGGCATCTCCTCATCATTGCATAAAACCTGAGTGAAAGCAGGGCTTGCCCAAGACGTCTCACGCACCCGCCATCCTGCACTCGCAGCCACGTCCAGCAGAAAGCCGAGCTGTCAGCAGAAGACCCTATAGCAACAGCACCAAGAGGCAAGCACAGGACCGTGCAGCTTGCAGTCGGCTGAATGCTCTAAATGTGAGAAGAGCATGGTGTGCGTGGGCACGTCTGCCCAGGGCGTGAGGTGGCCCTGAAGAGCACACAGGAAGGCCGTAATAGCTTCCCAGGCCTGGGGAGGGGCAACGGGCCTCTCCTTTACATTTTACCCTTTCTGTTGCATTTCACTTATTATTATTAAGATAAATCATGCATGTCCTTCACCATCACAGCAGGAACACCAGGATGCACTGCCCATGGTTCACCTTTTGTCCTGCTAAAACACATGAAGTTCTCGACCTCGGAGCTAAATATGCCCCTTTGCATAAAAGTCCACATGATGGTTTGTGGGGCCTGTTTTGAAAGTCAGGGAGCCAGTCCCCTAACAGGCACTCTTCAGAAGTGCCAGGACTGCCCAGCTCCTGAGAACCAGGGGATCAATGGGAACACATGCCCATGTGAAGTGGTCAAAGACTGTTAAAGGGAACAGGAGCAGGACAAGGAGAGGGGGCTCCCCTACCATTGGTCTCCACAGCATACCCCGGTAGCCCAACCCAGAAAGGGAAGGGCTGGGAGCCCAGGTGGACACAGCTCTCTTCCAGATCTCAGACGTCACAAGGACTGAGAAGCCAGGGTGCGGGCCGAGAAGGGGCCTGCGAGGAGCACATGCCCTGAGTACTTGCTCCGACAATGCACTCCCAAAGAGCAAGGAGGCCAGGTTCACGTGCAACCTCAGGTCATAAGTGCCTAGGTGTTGCAGAAAGGAGAAACTGTAGTGTCCCCAAACCATGATGTGACACAAGAGACATGTGCCCACCCAGGCCGCATGGCTGCCAGCAGTGCAGTGAGGACCCAGGACCTGATGCTGAGGGTGAGGCCATCAGAGGTAGGGACATTGGGAAGAGGCTGAGAGTCTGCATGTTCACATCCCTGGGATGCCCATGGCGCTGTGCAGGGCACACTGGGGGCAGCGAGCACCAGGCTGCAGGTCGGACACTCAACGGCCAACCACCTCTGGAGCCCCATCACACTCCCTCGGGACTCGGCACAAAGTGATCAGAGCATGAGTACACTGGCAGCACACAGAGCCCAGCACCAGCTGGGGCAGAACATGGGCATGTCCCAGGACCCCTGGAGTCAAGCCCTGCCCTTCCCTGACAGCTGAGAGGGGACCTGGCATTCGGGCGCCTGGGTGCTTCTGGGTAGTTATGAAGAAGGTCCTGCCGAGAAGCCTCCTTTCCCCATTGCTGCCTCCTTCGGCCACCCTGAGAAGCCGTTTGTGGGGTGCTCCTTATATGTGCGTTGAGAAGCCCAGATGATAAGACCTTCATGGGCGGATGGAGGAGTGAGGCCGCGGGCAGCAGGGGCACACGGTCGACCTCCCAGCACAGTGCTCAGCCACCCAAGAGGGCAGTGACAGGGCCTGTGGGGGCTCACGCTGCCAGGAACCCTACCAGGCATGGGTAGGACACAGCAGACCCCGGCTGCACTGTGGAAGGGCACATCAACAGCTGTGCCCCCAGCTCACCAAGTTTCATAACCGCTGAAATCGAAAATACAGTCTAAAAATAGCTCCATAAAATGACTTTCCTCTTTCAGGCCACCAGACAGGAAATGGGCTGACACCAGACACCACAGGGCAAGACCGACTTCTAGCGCCCATCTGGACAGAGCGGTCACACAACTGCCCTGTTGCCCGCACAGCCCAGCAGCCCAGAAAATGAGGGAGGAAAGCAATTACCCTGGAGCTGGAAACCAACGGTGGATATTGGATCATGATTATTGATGGAGAGGCAGGAGAGAGACCGCAGAGCACCAGACCCTCAAGGCAGTCGGCAGGAGGGTTCCGGAGGGGCGCTCGGTTTGGCTTTCTTTTCATCTCTCTGCCAGTCATTTGAATGTGACACTGACTCTAAGCACGGCCTGTCCCATCCTTATCAATATTCAATACCACTGTGCTGTTGGCACATTATCTCCCCTGGATACACCAAAGCACCAGATTCCTTGCTGTGGAGACAGCTTTGCACATGGACCCCGTGAATTCTCAGAGGCGGAACCGCATCCTCAAGCTCTGGAGAGCCATTCTGTAGCAAATATTTACTTCTCTATTTGTTTCCTACGGATGCTGAGCACATAGCATCTAATCTGGAGGCACAGAGGTGCCGTGGCTCATTCTAAAGCAGGCAGTGCCATCGATTCCATCAGCCGGGGTGGGAACACCTGGGGCTTGGGATTCCATTTGGCAAGAAGGAATAAAGGGTTGGTGCAGCGTGGAGGCAGAGAGAAGGTATGCGAGTTCTTCAACTTTGCATTGCACCCTAAAACCCAGCTCCCCGTACCACCCTACGGGGAGTGAGTTTCCAACAGAATGGTGGCCTCCAGGTCCACGTTAAACAGCTTCTTCCAGAGGTGGCCACTAATGACTCAAAATCCCTGGGCTGGGAGCACTAGGAGCAGAGGAGGTTGATAGAGTCACCTCTCTGTGCCCATCGGAGCCCTAGGCACTTCCCATCAATTATTTTGTTCTGCTGCACAATTTTATGAGAGACGAGTGTCATGCCTCTGATCTCCACCCCGCAGATGGAGACAGGGCTCCAGAGAACCTGCCCAGTTAAGTATCTCGCAGGGGAAGTCCCCTTCGGACGACAATGCCTGTGGCAGGTGGCACCAGATTCTCTTTTCCACTATGAAGCCTCCTCTCCACCTGGGAAGCACAGTGTCCTTCTCTGCTCTAAGCCCAACAAAGCTCGTGGAGGCTCACTGACTAGGCGTCTTGTGCTCCAGACCCAGGAGACACCCAGAGAGCCACCTCGCTTGGTCATTTTCTCACAGTAGGCGTTGCTCAATTTTTGTGCAGACACAGGAACTTCTAGTGAGATGATGGAAGCAGCAGAGGTCGTGGTGAACAGTGGCAGACGAGGTCATTCCCTGAGTGTACCGGGCTGACCGCTCCCCAGGCCCCAATTGCCCACATGAAGTTTCCAGCTGAAAACGGGGTTCTTGGACATGTGAGTGGGGACACACTGCCCATCCAGCCTGGCTACAGCTGCTCTGGCCTCCAGCCCAACAGGGGTGCCATTTGCAGAGCTGCCCACAGCAGCAACGGCAGCTGCGCAAAGGGTTTAGGGATGAACCATGCTTCCTCAAGGGGCTCTGAGGGTGAGGAGGGCACTACTTGATGTCTCTTTATAAATAAGGAAACTGAAATTTTAAAAGGTTAGTAATTCTCTCAAGGTCACAAAACTAGACCGTGCCAAAGTGGCCAGCCATGGGGTTGGCACAGCATCGGGCACAGGTCATCACTCCATGCACCTTTCCTTCAAAGCCACATGAGCTCCAACTTTGCTCTGTGCCCTCTCTGCCCATCGGGGACCAGGGCCAGCTCAGAGGGACCGGCCACAGGCTCCTCAGGGACCAGGAATGTGTGCTGAGGGCTTCTGGTGGCTACTAGAGCCACAGCAATGATTCTGAACGCCCCTTCCCTGGGTGTGTTGGACGAAAGGCCCCACGTGCACCAGACTGTCCTCACACCCTGACTCCAGTGTGTGAGTCGCCTCAATCACCAGGCTTCTCCATGTCCCCAGCAGAGTTCAGTTCTGGTTTGGTTTCCCTGGAAAATCCTATTTTTAAAGTAATAATAATATTTCTGATTAAATAAAATAGAGATAATGGGGAGGCTGGTTCAGCCACAAAGGGTTGACTACAAAGCTCATGTAGTACTTGTCTTTCCTGATCCTTGGATTAGTCTGTCGAGACTGGGAACAACCTGAGGGAGCTTAGGAAGCGATCTGGAGTCAGCCTGCCCATAAGTGCTCCCTGGCTCAGCCTTCCTGGGCCTCAGCCTCCTATCTGTACGGCAGAGATGACAGGAATGCGTACCTCTTCAGACTGTGAGGTGAGGGGGTTGAGTGTGCAAAGTACTACGGACAACATCTGAACATGACTGATGCCCCTACTTGTATCTCTCCTGTCCTCACCATCCCCCCACCACAGCAAGGCCCCCCAGAGTCAGGCTTGAATGCCTCCCCTGCCAGTTACCAGTTCACCACCTCTCAGCCTTTTAGCTCCAAATTTACCCTTCATTGCCTGCTTAGCCCAAAGGCAGCTGGGCCCTTCAAGCAATTTCCCCTTGCCAGCTGGTACAATATTAAGTTATGTCAGTGGAGGGAGCCGGACACACCCTACAGGGAGAACTGGAGAGACCTCGGCCAGCTCAGAAGGACTCACCACAGGCTCCTGAAGAGCAGACGCTTCTCTAGACCCGGCTCCTGCTGCCTGCACAGCTCTCCGCCATCTGCTCCATGGATACTTGGCTCTGCTTTCTGCAGAAGAACAGCCTCTCCAGCCCCAGCCCCAGATGCAAGCAATTTTATTAGGAACCAATTTCAAGCACAAGAGAAGAAATACAAATAGAGAATCACAGAAACGAAGCAAAACCATGTGCTTCTTTGAATAGGAAATAATAGCATAAACCATAATTTCTTTTCTAAAAATATTATAGATCCGTCTAATGACAAGGCCAAGAAACAGTGGCCAGCCCAGTAGTCCAAAGCTCCTTGGAGCAAAGGCTGATTCCAGACCTGGGGCAGGAAATGCCCAAGATGAGCCAGAAACCCCCGATTCCATCAGAAGACGGAGAAGCTTCTTGGCTGATGTCAAAAAATTCTAAAGCCAATTCAGAGAGGCTCTCATTGGCCAAAGAGGGAGCAGTGTGGATGAGGGTAATCCCGCAAATAACTTCAGTGCCACAGACGTGGGAAGCCGTGACATGGCAGCAGCACAAGCGCACGGAGGCAGCTTCCTGGTCACCTTTGGTGGATGCTAGGAAATGGTGCTACTCTGAAAACCAGATTGTTAGGGAAAGAATCACAAATTCAGCTTGCCTTTCACAAGTGGTTCTTCTGGATCATCAACTAGACACTGAAGGAAACTTGTTCTTATAGAAATCTCCGGCTACATCTGACAGAATTGCAAGATAAGAACACTGCTCCTTGGCACCCTGCTGTGATGACGCAGCACGAGGTGAGCCTGACACAGAGTCCAGGAGGGAGGTGCCACCAAGCCCCCCATGCTCCACGCAGCTCAGGAGAGTGACTGCAGACACCTGGCCCATGGAGCTGCGTAGAGAGCACTGCTGGCCCTCCCTGGGCCACAGGGTCCAATCTAAACGTTACCAGCCTCAGGTCTGACTTGGGGTTTATGGGAAACCCAGGTAAAAAGAAGCATGGACTATGGGGACAAGTTAGCCAAAATATGAGGATAAACTAAGCACAAAACTGCAAGCAGGTACAGAAAGAGGAGCGCGGAAGTGAAGACTTAGCAGACCTAGGGCACCTCTTTGTTTGCAGAACAACCTAAAATCAAAGCTCTGACTACGGGAAAGCCGGAGCGCCACTGGATCACCAGGCTTACCCAGGGGTTTCTGCTCCTGTCTTCGGCGCGGCTTCGGCGCTGCATTTATTTTTTTAAAGCCATTATTTTTTGTAGATAAATATACGGATGTGTGTATGGATTAAGTAGAATGTCTGAGGTCTGCTCCCAAATATTCCTGCTGCAGTAGTGTGGGTGCAGTAGACTAGCTCACGGCCCCAGGCTGCCCGCATCCTGGACCCGGGAACCTGTGGATTTCACTTTTTATGGCCACGATGTGACCAAGTGAAGGAGCCTGAGGTGGGGTGATCCTGCCCTCAGGGATCACAAGGTCTCATCAGAGGAGGCAGGAGGTTGAAGCAGAAGGCCACGTGGCAATGGAAGATGAGATTGGAGGCATGTGCTTGGGAGGAGGAGGGCCACCAGCCAGGGAAGCAGTGGCCATGAGGAGCTGCAAAGGGCCAGAATGATTGTCCCAACAGCCTCCAGCCCTGGCCACACTGTGACCATAACTCAGTGAGCAGCCATGGGCTTCTGGCCTCCAGCACGAGGACAATAGTTTTGTGTTGTTTTGAGACACTCAGTCTGAGGTCACTTGTTACAGCTGCAGAAGGGAACGAGTACAATGGGGAACCGGTAGAATGGGGCCAGGGGCTGCTGGACTTGCTGGTGCACACATGGGGTTCCTCTTAATTCCTCTGGTTTATACGTGTTTGAAGATACTTTTCTTCTTATTCTTATTTCTGTGGTGCTGAAGATTGAACCCAGGGCCTCCCAAGGTCAGGCAAGTTGTCTATCACTGGTTCCATCCCCAGTCCTGTAATAAGCTTTTCTTTAAGATTAGCTAAGTGGATTCAAATCAGAAAGTCCATTTCTAAGATTCAGTTTTCAAGTCTCAAATGACGGCCCCCCATCCAGCTGTTACACGGGGCTAGCATTGATCACTCAGCCTGGGGCTCTGAGGGAGGCCAGGGGAGACTGCAGGGTCCACGAGAGCTCCTCAGGATCTTGCAGGGCATGAGGTCTGGGCCTTCCATGTTCAGGTGAGAGAGCTCACATCTGGTTGGGCTGTCAGGAGGCTGGTACCCAAAGGTCCACACAGAGTACTGAGCAGGTTATCTGACACCACTGGCCTTGCTAAAGGTCAGCTAGAGGGACTCTCTGCCTGTAATTTTCGGCTTTCCAATAGCACGTGAAAAAATGTCTTACATCAGTCTCTGCAGGGACCACTGCAGTCCTCTAAAATGTATCTGGACCACAAGTACTATTCAAGTCTATTTAAGTCACAAACACTCTTTAAAAATGCTCTTATTGTTTTTCCACATGTTATTTTATATTATTTTATTGTTAACTGACACAATAATTGCACATATGTGATATTTTGGTACATGCATGCAATGGGTGAAGGTCAGATCAGGGTAATTAGCATATCCATGACCTCAAATATGTCTCCTTTCTTTGTGGTGAGAATGTTCAACATCCTCTCTTCCCAGTATTTTAATATACATAATAAATTATTGCCAACCACTGTTCCCCTGCTGTGCTACAGAACTCTGGAAGGTATTCCTCCTCCTTGCTGTCACTTTATATCCACCTGGAGCCTCTAATTCATGGCCCTCTTGTACTTGTTTGTTTGTTTGTTTGTTTTCATCCCCTGGGGTGGGACCCAGAACTTCCTGCATGCTAAGCAAACCCCCACCCCCGGCCCAGCCATCCTCTCTCCTTCCCTCACTCCCCTCTACTCTTCCCAGCCTTGGTAACTACTCTTCTATTTTCTTTGAAGGCAACGTTCTTAGTTTCTACACCTTTCTTTGCCTGACTTATTCCACTTAACACACTGCACTCTAGGTTCACCCTTTGCCACAGGTGACAGACCTCCCTTCTTTGCCATGGCTGAATAGTACTTCATTGTGATATATACATTTTTGTATCTATTCATCTATGGATGGACACTTGGGTTGATTCCACACATTGGCTTTTGTGAATTGTGCTCCAATAAACCCGGAAGAGCAGAAGTCTCTTCAACATGCTGGGTCGATTCCTCTGGATGTGGACCCAGTGGTGAGACAGCTGGGTCACATGGCAGTTCTAGTTTTTACTCGTGATGAGCCTCCCTGCTGTGTTCCACCAGGGCAGGGTGAATCCACAGTACCCAGAAAGCCCCAGCTCTCCTTCTGCGTCTCCGACCATAGCCATTTCAGCAGAGGTGAAATGGCATCCTCTATGGGTTTGGCTTGCATTCCCCTGATGACTGTTGAAGTTGTAGACCTACTGCCCTTTTATTAATTGGATTATTTGGATTTTCATCATATGGAGTTCAATTCCTTATATATCCTGATATTAACCTTTCTCACATGGAGAGTTTATGAATATTTCCTCCCACCCTCAGGGTGTCTCTGGGCTCTTTGATTGTTTCCTTTGCTGCCAGGAGCATCTTAGTTTGATAAAATCCCTTGTCTTCTTGTGTATGTGTTGTCACCTGTGAGAAAGCTCATCTTTTGTTTGATTGCTTTGTCTTGCTGGTTTCCTCAGAGAACTCGGAAACAAAGGCATGTTGTTAAGCAAAACAGGGAGAAAGTCCCCAGAAGGCAGGGGCCACAGCTGTCTGCATTCCTGGTTTGTTCCTCAGCCTGGAGCTGGGCAAGAATTCTTCCCTTCCTGCTCCTGAAGTCACATCTCCCTCCAAGGCAGCCAAGTGAAGACCAGGCCTCTCCAGGAATGAATCTGCAGTATGGTTGTGTCTCTCATCTCTGCTGCATGGTGACAACAGGCCCCGGGGCTCAAGGCTGCAGTCTCTTGGGGCTGGAGGTGGGCTGGCAGCTGGGCACCTGTGGGCCACAGCACCTCCCCTCTGCCTCTGAGGAACTGGGAGAAGGGAGGCAGAGCGTCTCTCGGGCCTCTCCCTGGTGTCAGGAAGCACAGAACTGCTGCAGCCCGCGGAGCTGGTGGTAGACACTGAGCAAAGCCTGAGAGCAGAATGAGGCTGCTCCGCAGGCTTCGGTTCCCTGGAGAAAGAGACCGAGGAGGCTGTCGTTACCCTTGCACGTGAGTGCTAAGCAGACATGAAGGAACCCACCCAAAGATGGCTGGGTGACAAGCTAGCAGGTCACAAAACCCTGTTAGCTACAGAAACTTACACCAAGGCCTCCACCTTCCTTCCAACACACTGAGGTTGGTCTGGGTTTCCTGTTATGGACGTGAAGACAGAAGAAGCATCCTGAAGATACACCAGCTCTCCTCCTTCTACCCTCATGAGAAGAGCTGGACCTGTTGGCAAGGTGAGTCTGTTACCAGGTCTTCATTTGGCTCGTTTTGCACCAGCTAAGGATCTGGAGGTAGAGCCGATGTTTATTCCTATGACAGGAAAAAGACCAGCAGAGGTCCAAGTGCTGTGACTCAGCAAACCAGGAGGCTGACACCGGAGGATGGCAAGTTCAAAGCCAGCCTCAGCAACTGAGCGAGGCCCTAAGCAACCTCGAGAGAGTCGGTCTCAAAATAAAAAGTAAAAAGGGCTGGGGATGTGGCTCAGCAATTAGGCTCCCCTGGGTTCAAGCCCAGGTACCAAAAACAGAAACAAAAAGCCATACAATAGCACATTATTCAAGATCAGGAAAAAAATGGAAGCCTGCTTCTTGCCACGCATGGTGGACCTGGAGCTCAGGGAAAGAAGCCAGACACAGACAGAAAACACCGCAGGGCCTCACTCTAGGTGCCACACACACCAAACACAGAAGAAGACAGTAGTGTCCAGGGCAGGCAGGAGGCAGTGGAGGAGATGAGGAGCAGCCAGATAGTGGCCTCAGAGGAGCAGACGTGCAGGATGGACAAGTTTGGAGGCTGCTGTTCAGTGTGAGGTCATTAGGAAATAACACTATCCTACCAGAGATTCTAAATAAGCAGATTTTAGCTGCTCCTGTTACACAAGTGTATAGAAGAGAGATACGTCCATTTGTTCACAATCGGGCCCTCTTCACTGTCTATTCATACCCCATAGCATCACGTAAATCCCAAACACACACAGTAAGATTGACTCTTAACCATGGCCGACGGCATTGGTCATGAGGTTTCCGGTTCACCTCGCCTGGACATAGTGCTCCCAGTGTTTCTTGTTGTTTTCAGTCAGGCTGAGATTCAGACTCTGCAGAAGGAAACTTGCAGAGAGACAGAAGGGAGGTCCGTGGGAGCAGGCCATATGCCCCGGGGCCCTGGTCTGCCCTGCGCCTCCACTGCCCCTGCAGTTCCAGGGAGGAAACCAGAGGGGCGTAGCCGCAAGACAGGCTTCAGACACAGGCAGGTGCACTGGTGAGGAACAGAAGCCACCATCGGAGAGCCCAGAGATGCCCAGCTCAGAGGACAGGAGGCGAGTTTGGGTGAGGAGGTCCTCGGTGTCCTGACCTGCTGCCAGCGGATACACCTGGCGTTTAGCCTTTGACCTGCGGACCTGGAGATACTGTCTGGACGGCCGTGTGGCTGTGTTCCTCCAGCCTGGATCTTACCATCCCCTTGGCAAGGAAGCGGCAGCTGGCTGTTCAGGCCAGGGAAGGCAGCTGCAGGAGGGGGAGAGGCGCACCTGCACCACTCATCACCATTGGGGTCCAGGGCCTCAAGGTTTGGCGGGTCCGGGATGGTGTCACCACTCATGTCTCCCGAGCTGCCTGCCCCACACTTTGAAACCAGATTAGTAGCATCAGTGTCCTGCATGACTGGCAGATTTAAGGACACTGGGAAACCTGCCCTGACCTAAGTGACTCCTGGAGGAACAGACACTATCCCCAGAACTCCTGCATCTGGACCTCCAGGGGAAGCCAGGGCCACCTCCCAAGTGCCTCCTTTCTTTAAAGAACAAGGCACTGGCCCTGATCCTGGGGCCAGGAGCCACTGTGAATGAGTGTAGGGTGGTTCCCAGAGGGAAGAGGAGTTAGAGCACACCAACCCGCTCCACGTGGGAACCACTGGCCATTGGTTTCCAGAATCTCCCAGCCAGCTTCCTTCATTTCTAAGTCTCGGGTCTGGACACAAGCATGGACCATGGCGGCACAGGCTGCCACGTTCCTTTTCTGCCTCCCAAATCCTGTTCCAGGGTCTGGTAGTAAGGGTTGACTTGGAGCAAAGAACACACGGTCGAGGCCAAGAGAGTAGCCAGGCTGCCTTGAGGAGCCGCCACAGGATCAGAACCTCTACCACCACCCCCACTGACTCCTGGGGAGATCCTGCTTCCTGGACAACCAGGGTGGCCTGAGAGGGGACCCAAGCACCTCTATCATGTGCTGACAACCTGGGCAGCCATGACAAGACCACGCTCATCCTGAAGCCCAGTTACACTTGGGCAGACCCTCCTCATCAAGGATGCACAGTCCCTTGCAGGTGGACTGAAACCTTCCAGGTGAGACCCCCCAGCAGCAGGAGGCCAAGATCACCAGGAACACCGCCCCCCCCCCCACCATATGCTCCAATAAGACTCACAAGTGAGCTCACTTGTGCCGAAGCGCCCTCCTGAGCAATCTTCAGTCTGTGACCAGGAGGGTCAACACAGGCCATCAGGAAGATAAAAGCAACTTCTACTCAATAGCAATAAATCAGGGACAAATCGTCAATTAACGTGCCCAGGCTTGAGTTCATTTGTGAAGCAAGGTTATGAGGCACCATTAGCATCTGCAGCGGTGGAAGAGGCCACCGCAGGACCTGGCAGATAATCAGAGGCTGGCTCCTCGTCCCCTCTGCAGAATAACAACGAGGGGAATAACTCAGTCCAATTGCATCGTCAAGTTGCCACAAGTTATCATCCTAGGCATCCCCGTCTCCTCCCAGTCCACTAAATAAATGTTATGATTTCTACCGGGGACTTTTTTTCCTAAGAAGCACAACTGAAAGGCCTGGTTTTCATGATGAATGGGGCTATGGAATTATCCTCAGAGGCTTAGCATACACACAATCACATCAAATTCTCTCAGCTCAAGAAATGTCATCTTTACATCAACTGCAACAGAGGGACCGTCCCCGCCTGAGGTGGCTGTGATAAGGGATTTAGACGCATCCTGGTGTGAGCTCCAGATAGGGACAGAGCCCAGCACCTGAACCAAGCGGCTGTCACCCTGTCCCTGTCCCTGTTAGTGCTCCGGTAGCTGCTCTGGGAAGCAGGGAGGCAGAGGGGAGGGAGCAAGAGAAAGGAGCCTAACAGTGGCACAGCGTGCGACAGTTGGTGTCACCACACCTGCGATGGCTGCTGCAGACGTGTCATCACTTAGGTGGGAAGAGGATATCGGCTTCATGACTGCCCTGCCACTAGAAGGCACAGCTGAGGAACTGAAGGGGCAGTTCTGTTTTCACCAATCGGAACCTAATAGTTCGTACCTTGCTAGCAAATTAAAGCATCCAGCAATCTTTTTTTTTTAAAAAAAATATGTTTTTAGTTTTCAATGGACCTTTATTTTCATTTATTTACTTGTGGTGCTGAGAATCAAACCCAGTGCTTCACACATGCCTAGGCAAGCGCTCTGCCACTGGGCCACAACCCCAGCCCACTTCCTGCAATCTTGATGGTGCTTCCCTGAATCATTAAAAAGTCTTCTCCTTTAATAACTGGATATCTACCGACAGGGTTTTCCACTGATATAGCAATTAATCTTTCTCCAAGATTTCTCAATTCTCACCCAAAATGCATCAAAAACATTCAAGCTATGGTGGTTTCTCTTGAGTCTGTAAACATCATCTGAGTTGTAATTCATGAATTAGGCACCGTGAAGAGTGAGCCCCTGGCAGAGCCTGGGTACAACCTCGGCTGGGTGCCTTCCTGAGTGGAGCCTGACCTGGAGATCTCCCCGATGACTTCCTGCCAACCTGTAACTAAACAGAGGAGGCAGGTGTCCTCGCCCTGGGCACTGCCTGGTGTCCAACCTCCTTAAGTGGGGCTAATGTCTTCACAGCTCTCAGAGGGCAGAGGGCACTGCTCCAGAGCAGAGAGGCTGGGTCCAGAGGCCCCTGCTTTACACGGCAGCTCATGTCCATCCGCTTTCTATTCCATTCCTCAAAATGACGGACATTTTCTTTTCCAGACTATCTTTTAAAAACAGCCTCATGCCCTCTTGAGTGGGAAACATCAATGACAAAGGACAGGAGGGCAGCCAACCCACACTCCTGCCTCTCCACTCAGAGGCACCTGCCTTACAGGACGAATCCCTGCGCCTTGCGCTGCCAGGGTCGCTCTATGGTGCAAGCACTAGGAAAAGCCCCCCTCCCCGCCATGCCCACAGGGCACTCTCCTGACCCCTGGCCTCTGCCGCCCACCCGTGCTCCCAGTCAGCACTCAGCTCCCAAGCACACCATCAGGGAAGGGGAGCCCGTGTATTGGAGTCCATTGCCCACCCAGTACTGTTTCTGAGGTCTGAGTTCCAGACCCCAGATATGGAGGCCCCGTGAGTCACTCCCCAGCCTCTGGACTCAAAGCAGAGCTCAGGACTCTCCTAGTCTCAGAAGTCCCACCAGGATCCATAGGCCCACAAGCTGCAGTTGCTCCAGAATCTCACCCCTGCCTTGCTCTGGCTCTGGGAACCTCTGCCCGCTCCAAGCCTCCTGCCGCATGAGATGGAGGACTCAGCTGCCTCATTTCCCTCCCTCCCGCCCTCTGCAGGAGGTGCTGACAGCAGGTCAAAAGGCAGGCAGCAAAACACTGAGCATGGGTACCTGAGCAGGCTGGCCACCCTGTCTGGGGGGACTCTTTGTGAGGTAGCAGCTGCAGGCAGACTGCTCTCCTCCTCCCCTCACCAAGAGGAGATTCCCTTCCACTTTTGTAAACTAAGGACTGTTCTTTCAACAGACTGCCTTTATTTCATCGTTCTCACTGTGCCATGCGGCAACTAGTGACAGCAACTGTTTATCGTGCCTTATTGCCAACAGCATTCTTTATCCTTTTCTTTACTAGCCCATTTTTATGATGGGAAATTGAGTCTTGAAGTGGTTTATTATTCTAGCGAAGGCCCTGGGCTCAGAAGTGGCCTCCTCGGAGTCTGGGTCTAGCGTCTCAAGGCGGAGCCCGACTTCACCTCTGCGCGTGCCTCAGTTCTCTCTGGAAGTCAGGAGAGGCGACGAGGAAACCCCTCCAGAGGCCCTGCCCCTGTGAAGCCCCCAGACTGACCTCAGGTCTCCTCGCTGACATCAGGAAACAGGAGCAGGTGGTGTGGGATGCCCAGGGTCCTCTTTGTTTTGAAGTAATGGCTCAAGAGAAGGGGCACCCTTTATACTACTCCTGTACCTCTTCTTCAGCCCAGACCCTGAGTCGGGGAGAGCAGCCTGGTCCTTCCCACTGGGCCCAGGCCCTGTGGAGGCCAGAGGATCAGGCTGGGGCTTTCTGACCGTCGTAACGAGGGAGCAGAACTTCTTCTCGGAACTCTGCACGATCTTTCTGAAGAACTAGATCTCAACATGTGGACACTTGGGAGGAGAAGCAGCTATTTCTGAGTAAAAATTCATCACTGGTGTTTTAGAGAATGGAGAGTATTGTACATTAGAAGTCAAGTTTATTAGAAGACCTGCCAAGTTCATTAGAAGTCTCTCATTTGCATGGGCCTTGGACATAGTTACTAAATCAACTCTGTATCTAGAACACTATCGGCTACAGCGGGGAGTCTGGTCCCCACCTAAGCACTACAAAAATCTCCCATTTTTTTTTCCTTCCTTTTCTTTTTACTCTTTAATTCGTGCCACTTTGTTACATTTTATGTATCACTTTTTCTGTATGTATGCTTGCTGAAGCATCATTACTTTAAGTATACTTAAGATTTTTCTGCATGAGAGGAAATAAGGTAAAAAGGAAACAAACAATCAGTGGTGATTTATTAAATTAGTGAGCATGTAGTGATTTCCATTATACCTGTTCACCCTTAATAAAGTATTTTAAATCCTTGTTTCTCTTTGAAAACCAGACAAACAATCCAGCCAAATGGCCTCAAAGTTCAAAGTGGACAAGACCTACAGTGAGTGTTCTCATGACTGCTTCCCCTGTGACATGCAGGATTGAATTATCTACTCAGAAGGGAAACAGGGCCCTGCGGCCACGTCTCCACCCATGGCTGGGCTTCCACGCATTCACAAGCCCCCAGAAGCAGTGGGGTCAGAGGGCAGAGTTTGGGCTACAGTAGGCCACTGATGCCTCAGGGCTGCAAGGAGACAGGAGGAGCCAGAGAGGCAGAGATGGCCTTCAGCAGAATCAGCAGGATAGTGGGCTCTGCTCAGAGACCAGCCTCAGGGTAAGCAGGAAAGATGCTACACCTCCCAATCTCTGCACCCTCACTGCCCAGGAGAAAGACAGAGCTGAAACTGTCCCATCTGGGCACAGAGGTGACTGACGGGGAAAGAAAGGCCTGCACTTCCCGCTCAGGCTCTCCAAGGCTGCAGAGGGAGGAGGCAGGGGCCCTGCGTGGGGGAGCCCCAGCTCTGCATGAGGACACCATCCTGAGGAGGGCGTGTTCGACTTGTGCCCACCAAGCCCAGAGGGAAAGGTATCTACTTTCGACCAACAATCGAATGAACTGCAGGGAGGGACGAGGAGGCCCTTCCTCTGATCCCCGGGGGGGGGGGGGGGGGGTTCCCAGCAGGCAGCTGCACACCTACAGGCAACTGTCTGTCAGATCCACTTCCTTCCATTCCCTCTGCATTGCTGGGATGTTCCTGGGGGTGGGAGGAACTGGGTGCCCAGGATGTTCAGATTGCCTGGCACGTTTGGTACGTTCCATGTGGCTCTGAGGAACCCACTCCTCACTGCAGACCTCCCCCTAGGAAGCAGACAGGGAATTTGGGTAGCACAACGGGGTGGGCAGACTCTAGAGGGCCACGCTCTGAGCAGGTCTCAATCCCTGCCTAGAGGCCCCAGCGCAAGCTCAGGTAAGCTGATTCCCTCCCTCTGCCCTCTAGCCCCCGGTCCTTGCCTTCCTCACCTCCTGGGTGCTGCTCCAGTGCGACTTCTCCAACTTCTCTGATAAGGACTAACTAGCTCCTGCTTCCCTTTGTGGATGTGGGACACAGAAGGCCGCTGGGAGAGGAGGCCACTTGCTGTATGTGAGACTGGATCGGTATTAGGAAGTAAGGAAATGGACATTCTCTCCAGCACCATCTCTACATGTTTAAATGACTCCTGCTCTTGGAAGAAAATGACACGCGTGTGCTCTGGTACCCATTTCCTCCCTGACATACATGTGTGACCTTCTTCATATGTAACATTTCTAAAGACAAAATCTCAATGGGTGAAATGGAAGCATGGAGTACACATCCTAAAACGTCCCTCCCCCTCTTTGGAAACAACTCTCCAGAGGTGTCTTCAACCTAAACACCCATCTTCCCTGAGCTTGGAAGTAGCCAGCCACCCTTGTTCTCAGCAGTAACCGAGAGGCCGGGGAGCCTGAGGAGGGACAGGTCTGGGTCTCAGAGAGCGTCCTACACATGTGCAGTGCCGCCTCGGCTGGAGGGCGCTCCCAGGAAGTCCAGCCACACCATAGGCTTCTCCCTGCCACTGCTGACACTACACGGCTGACGTGGAAGGCCAGCACCATTTTGCCAGATTTTTTTCCACTCCAGGAAGGTGTCTGCCCCTCTGGTTTTGCCAACATCTGGACCAAAGACTTAATGTCCACACAAACTGGCTGAGAAGGGGCCAGGGCAGAGACGGCCAGGGCCCTCTCCAGCCCAGCTCCCCCCTGCAGCGACCTCTGGGCCTCCATTAGCAGGTGAGTTCATGGGCACCATGCCTCTCCGCCTATCCGTGTGCACACTTCAAAATTATTAGAAGCTAAATGTGAGGTTTTGTTTAAAAAAAACTGGATTACCTTTAGAGCAATTTGTCAGCCTCTAAATTTCAAAGTAAATTTCAGGTGAAACCAAAGAGCTCTTGAGAGTTTCTTCTAAAGCCAAGACGGCCTCTGAAGAATTTTCCAACTACCTCCAAGCTCAAAGCAGATTGTAATGATTTTCCTGTTTTCTGATTATAAAAGTGTGATTCACACTCACACACTTGAGAATTGCAAGCAGAGTGCCAGGAAGCAAAAATAACCCACAATCCACAAAACTGCAGCTATTGTTTGCAGCAAAGGTTTATCTTCAACTTCAGGGAAAACCAAGCAGAGAGAGGAGGGGAGAGAGTAGAAAGAAGAAGGCGGCCACCATCGGTTCTGCCCGCGAAAGATCCCATATGTTTACCCAAAACCAGCACACATGGGGCAGGGGGCACCCGCCAGAGATGAGAGTTTGCCCTATACAACAAAGAATCTCTTTTTACAATGGTTAGAGACACACAAGATTTGAGATTGATAAAAAAAAAAAGTAGCCCATCTACAAAGTAAAGACGGAAAGCTTCTTTTGACCCCATGATAAAGGAGGATAACAAAGAGCACATAATAACTGAGATAACAGAAATGAAAACCCTTCAGCCAGGAGGGAAAGAAAACTAAGTCAACACAATCCTGCACCGTCCCCTCTGAATGCGGGCCTGGAGGAGAATATGTGGCACAGAGCTTCAAGGGCAGGATTGGCTGTTGCCATCTATTTTAGTCACGTGTTTCACTTCTGTGACTAAAGAATGCCACTGGAACAATTTCAGGGGAGGAAAAGTTTATTGGGGGTTCACAGTTTCAGAGGTCTTAGTCCACAGAAGGCCAGCTCCATTCCTCAGGGGTCAGGGTGAGGCTGAACACCATGACCAAAGAGTATGGCTCACATGACGATCAGGAAGCAGAGGGAGACTCCGCTGCCAGATATGAATATATGCCCAGAGCCACGCCCCAATTACCACCCCTCCAGCCACACCCACCACTGCCATCACCACTCAGTTAATCCCACCAGGGGATTAATTCACTGATTGGGTTAAGACTCTCACAACCCAATCACCGCTCCTCTGAACCCTCTTTCACTGTCTCACATGTGAGCTTTTGGGGGACACCTCACCTCCAGTCTCTCTAATCTCCCGTCATTACCACTGAGATCTGATGGCCAGGATGTGGGTTTGGATACTACGTCTTCTCTAGCCACTGACTTTTGAATCTAATAGTTAAGAATAAAGTGTCAAGAGGTGACAGCTATTGATCCGTTGATTCAAACACTAAATCTGATTTAGGCTCACCATGTGCCTGACAGCCTGCCACCTCCGGAACACCAGGCTGGTGGGGCATGGAATACGCCCTGGAGGAGCGAAGTCTGCCAAAACCAGATGCCCCCGCAATGGACTGCCGCGTGTGGCTACCAGGTGGTACCTGCAGGAGCAGGAGGGGCTGGCAGGGCTTCGCAGAGGGGCACGTGCACTGTGTCTTGGTGTGAGTGTTTGTGGGGCAGCAGGGGACTCTGCAGCGGAGCTGCACAGGGTACTTGGACACCCAGGGGGTCCAGCAAGTGGGGCGCCTTGGGCACCGTGCGGTGGGGACTGCAGACAAGACTGAACCAGCAGGCTGCAGCCCCTCACAGGACACCTCAGGTCCAGCAGCTATGCAGGGGTCAAGGGAGCCCAGCAGTGATGATGTCAGTCCTGCTGTGGAAAAGTGCAGGCTGATGTGGGAGAGGCCTTTAGGAAGAGGCTCCACTACTCTGTGGGAACAGGCGGGACACTTGGAGAGGCAGCCTGACTGCTGCCTCCCTCTGGCAGAGTGACACAGAGGAGAAAGAGGCACCTGTGCCAAGAAAAGGTCAAACAGAGCCCTCCTGCGGTGTCTCACCTTTGTGGAGGAAGGAGCCGTTATGCATGTGCACCTGACTCCAAGGCAGAGGACTGCAGCCAAGCCCTGCTCTAGCACCCAGCTCTCTTCTGTGCCACACAGATTCCCTGGGTCACTACTGGCTTCTACCCTCCTCCAGCAGCTCACTGACTTTCCCACAGACAGGGATGCTGAGCCCTCTGACTGCACCTAGTGTCCAGGTCTCTGTACACCTAGAGAATGACAAAGTCCATGTGGCCATCTGCTTGTGTCTTTGTCCCAAAACTGGCCAGACTGGAATCCCTGTGCAATGCCCTTTAAGGGCATCCCCTGCAGTGGCCCAGCAGGAGGGAGTGGACCAGCCAGCTCTGGGCGGCTTTCTTTCCAAAGCCCTGTCAGGCCACGGGATGCCACGGGGACTTTGGCCAGCATCTGCCACCTGCTTTAGTCACTTGATGCCTTGCAGTGTGCACTGAGCGATCACCATGAGGCCAACTACACCAGGGCAGAAAACCATTTCTGTGCCTCAGGTGTTGTTTCCTTGGAGAGGAAGAGATGTGATGGACCATCAGAGGAGATGGTCATCAGGGCATGTGAGCACAGCCATCACCACTTGGGGACAGCCACATGAGGGGCTGGCCCTCACCACCCATTCGGCAGTGTCCACTCTGATCTGAGGCACCTATAAAACTGCCTTCTCAAGGGTATACACCCTGGCTACCTGGTCAACTCCTGCCCCACCAGCCACCACCCTGGCCACAGGACAATGTGGAGGCCTTCTAGGTGCCAATGGACGTGAGTCAAGAGGTCAAAGACAGGTAGCTTGGGGGCATCTGTGTGGCTGGAGAGGCAGAGAGAGCGGTGGAGGGGATGGGAGAGGACATGGGTGTCTACCACCTGGCTGTGTTCCTTGAACCATCCGCACAAGCACAGGCTTCCGGGCACCTGATGTCAGCACTGACAAGTCCCTGCGGACACACTCCTAGACAAGACAGGTGGCCTCATGGCCCTGCCGGACGCCCCAGGCAGCCCGGAGAGCAGAGTGCAAGACCATTGCTCAGGGGTGGGCAGCCACAGCAGGTTCAAAGAAGGCACTTAACCCCGAGGATGGGTGAGGATTGGACCCACCAAGGTCCAGTGGTGTGCAGCTAGGAAAGGCCTCTGGAGGCCAGGCCGAGGAAGAGGGGTGGAGCCACCTGGCACATGCCAGGTGCCCTGGGGAAGGATACCCTTTCCCCTTTGAGGTGGCTCCTCTTCTAGGAAAACCCAGAGGCCTGGAAAGAGCAGGAGGACCTGCACACTGGAACAGGGGGATAGCTGGTGATGGTGACCCTTGAGGACGCAGTCACCAGGAGAAGCTGTGAGCACTGGGAAGGCATTTGGACATGAGCTGAGGACAAAGGGCAGCCACCTGCAATGCCAGGCTGTGTTTAAGACACACACTCGGGGCCCTCAGGACAGAGGACAAGGAGGACACTGGGGGTAGGGAGCCGCGCTGTGAGCTGGCCATTCCCGGAGAGGCCAGTGCACAAGCAGACAAAGGTGGCCCTGCAATGTGCCCAGGAGGCAGGGTCGACCAGACTTGGGGACTGAGGGGGACAAGAGGGCAGGGAGCCAGCCTGAGCCCAAGCCACATCAATGGGCAGAGCCTCCCCCACTCCCCACTGGCCACTTTCAACAGTCTGAGGTGTGAGAGGCAGGGAATGGCCAGGCAGAGGGTGTATTACTTTCCACAAGGAGAACAAAACCTCTAGAGCGAGTGCCCCGCTACCCCGACAGCTGGCTCCACCACTCCCAGGGAGACCTGTGGGCCCAGGGCACTGTCCCAGGACAGGTCCCAGGCGTGGCCTTTCTGAAGAGCTACTTAACCACATCCAAAATAGTAGCAACACATTGCCCTAAAACCAAATGCCTCCCAGGGCGGAGAGCACATTCTACATTCCCAAACTGGCTCCTTAATTAGGAGCAGAGCCAGGCGGCTGGTTCGTTTTCAGAAGTACGCAAGAGGAGAGCCAGAAACATCTCAACATGCCACAGCTGCCTGAGGGTCCTCGCGTCTGAATTCCTAACTGGGTTAAAAAAAAAAAAACAACCAGGAATGTTCACGCTGGTTGATTCAGGATTCAAAACAGAACCTACGACAATGTGCATTTCTGTATTGTTCAAACCATGTCTAAACGGGTTCACAAGGCATGAGGGCGGAATCCCATGCTTGTCCTTACCAAGGGACATGAAGGCTGTCCTGTGTTCTCCCCAGGACACAGCAAGCATCTCAGGCGATTTGCTTTGTAAAGGTGGAAACCTGGGCCAAGAGATATTTGTATTGCACCTGCTCCTTCCCCGGGGGCCCAAAGGACTTCACTTTTTCTTGGATAGCCCTTTTCACAGACTGGACTAAATTCCGGTGAACCCTCATGGAGCCTCCAGGTGCGCCCGGGGTCTGTGGTGCAGGTATTCTCCTTACCTGCACAGGTTTCCCTCAAGCACCTCCATGTACTTCACGGTCTTCTCCTTCACACTCGCTTCTGCAAAACAGAAGTGCAATGTGAATGTCCCTGCAGTGAGACAGGAACCAGAACCACACAGGCCCGGGACGGTCCAGGATCATGGCCATGCCTCTGGCAACAGAGGCCTCCCGTGTCAGGAAAACAATGAGGCCCATCACGGCAGGGCCCTGTGTCCTGTGCAGGGAAGGAGGCTGAGGCTGTGGGTGTCTCTGAGGGAGTCAGAGGTGGGAGCACCCTCACTATGCCATCCTGGCTTGGTTTCTTCCAGGCCACACACTGACCACCCAGTGGTCACGGGTGCTCCACGCACCTCCCCACCTGTAGCCAGCTCAGCTGTGGGACATAGGGAAGAGAACAGAGTGTGGAGCAACCTCTGCTCTACAGGGGATGCAGCCAAGGACCACAGGCCCACCCACTGGCACAACCCTCCAGTGAGGCCAGCCACCATCTGAACCTTCAGTGAGGCCAGCCACCTCTGACCCTCCAGTGAGGTCAGCTGCCATCTGAGTCAATGCAGAGCACATCAGTCACCAAATACACGCAGAAGGGGCAAGTGGCAGCAAGCACTGGACATGAGGAAGACCTGCACCCCTGGTCAGGCTCTGAGGATTGGACAGCTCCTCCCCAGATGCTGAGTATGGGCATGGAGTGCTCTGAAGGGCACCCGCAGGGGTGGCACTTGCAGAGGGGGCTGTAGTGGCCATGGCACTTTAAGGGCAGCTTCCCTGCTGGCCTCATTCTGGACTCCACTTAGTCTCCAGGTAGTCCACACTGCAGGTAGTCTACACAGTTTACCACCACTGTGAACTGGGGGAACCCACAAAGCAGAGGCCCGCCTGCCCCAAATGGCACACCTGGAGTCTGGAATCCTGCTCTGCCAACGTGTATGTTGGAGTAGGGTCAGGCGTACGGAAGAAGCTAGAAATGCACCCTGGACCTTCTTGCAAAGAAACTAAATATTTACACACACACAAAAAAAATAAAACAATCAGAAGTTTTGGTTCATTGCTTCATAAAAAAGAAAGAAATGCTTGGGCAATAAAACTATGTCATGTGCTAAGTGTTTTTCCAGGTGATTTGTTCAACATAATTATCCCCGGTGTCCAGAAGGTGGGCAACAAGACCCTTCCCAGATGCCAGAGTTTGAGATGCTAAGTGCCGTCTATAAAAGGGCACAGAACCTGCATGTAACCTACACACATCCTCCTGCATGATCTAAATCCTCCTGGATTCCTGGCATTGCCTCAGATGGTGGGAATGGCCTGTGAATAGTTGCTACACCCTGTGGGATAGAGACTAGGGAAAGGTCACTCTGCGTTTAGTACAGACACGGGTTTTGTCAAATAGTCCCAATCTGAGGTGAGTTGGATCCATGGTTGCAGAACCCCAGATCAGAGCGCTGACTGGCTTTTCTTTTTTTTTAACACATGCCACGTGCCAGGTATTGTCTGCGAGTGGGGATTTGGCTGTCACCAGAGGCTCTATAGAGTAGAGCTCTTCTCAACAGCTGATCTGGAGCAAGTATAGCAAGCTCCAAAGTCCCAACTGGAGAAGCTCTTCCTGCTCCACATCCCATGCCCTTGGGAAAGGTCAGCAAACAGAAAAGCTCAAGACGCCTGCTTCTGCAGCAGTCATCCTAACCGGGCGATGATTGAGAGTAACATAAAAGTTCTTTAGAAACTTAAGGTAAGTACTGTGCCAGAGCAAGTTCAAGAAAGACAATCAGGGCTGCGGAGCGGGGAGAGTAGGCCTCCTGGGAAGGTGGCACCTGAGTAATAGCTCGCAGAGGGCAGGGGAGAGCTGGCAAGCATCCTGAGCTGAGCAGGGAAAGCGGAGGGGCAGCCAGTCTGAAGGTCCCAGGGCCGGAGCCACCCGGAGTGCACCACAAAGTGGCTGGGGCCCAGTGCTCCAAGGAGAGAAGAGACAAGGCAGGCAGAACCCAGGCCCAGTCACGTGGCCATGGGGCAGACTGTGCTCCCAAACGGGGCCCCAGCATGCCTCTGGCCCCAAACACTGTTCTAGAACCTTCTGCTCCCCATGCAGAGACAAAGCCCATTTCCCTCCCAGGAATCTGGACAGGCTGTGACCACTCCACACCCAAGTGTGATGGGATTCCATGCGACTTCTGCCTGGCCCCCTCTCCTGGGAGCCGGCCACCACACCATGAGAAAGCCCACGTCCCATGGAGCCACGCGCAGGAGTGGAGCCAAGAGCCAGGCACAGGCCTTAGCCCGCAGCCAGCATCAACCCCAGATGCGCCTGATAGGCTGTCGGTGCTGTGCCTTTGCACCAGAGGGACCCAGACATCACGGAAAGACAAACCAGCCCACACACCTGTCCAAATTCTAGCTCTCAGAGCTCACAGACCTTCGTGATGGTGACACCGTGCCACGTGGCTGCAGGAACCAGAAAGTCCCTGCCAGGGCTGTAAGTCCCAGACTAAATGGGAAATGCTACAGAGTAAGGGAGACTGGCTCATGGTCACCAAGCTGAGGATCACAGAGGACAGGGTGGAAGCAGAAAGACACTGGGAGGTTCCTGTTATCATCCAGGAGAAGGCCATCGGCTGTCAGGGAGGAAAAGGAATCACTGTGCCTCACCGTCAAAGGGTCATAGCACGTCTCAAAAGACCACTTAAGAAGAGAGGGTATAACAGGTTTACCCGGCCAGTTTTATGTCATGCAGGACCCAAGGACCCAAGGATCCAGGGACAACCATGGGAGATGCTGGATGGTACAGGAAGTACTAGGTGCCATAGGAGGTACTGGCTGCCAAGGAGGTGCTAAGTGCCACAGTCAGTGCTAAATGCCACAGGAGATGCTGAGTGCCATAGTTAGTGCTGAGTGCCAGGGAGGTGCCAGTGCCACAGTTAGTGCTAAGTGCCACGGGAGGTGTTCAGTGCCATGGGATATGCTGAGTTCCACAGTTAGGGCTAAGTACCATGGGAGATTCTGGGTGCTGTAGTTAGTGCTCAGTGCCACGGGAGCTGTTCAGTGCCACAGTTAGTGCTAACTGCCAGGGAGGTGCTGAGTGCCAGGGAGAGGCTGAGTGCTCCAGGAAATGCTAAAGGATCAAAGAGAAGGGACCCCAGGGCTCCTGATAAAGGCAGGAAGGCATCCGCTTATCCCCTTTGCCAAGTGACGCTGACAACGTGATCCATGCCATACCACCAGAGTGGAATGCACGTAACTAGGTGACTCCAACTAAACAAAAACCAGTTGACACTTGAATGTGGTTAATCTGTGAAATGTTTACAGAGTGTAGGCCACAAACACAAACCACCATCCAGGTATCCAGTCTGGGGCCACTTCACATAAGACGCTATGCCCGACATGCCAAGGACCCCATTCCAGGGACACAGAGATGGCTAGGGCCAGGTGCTGACCCTGACCTCTCTTTATGGGGCACCATCCACAGTCTTCATCGGAACCAACAACCCAAAAACATCCATGGGCCTGATGGGAACACTGACCGTGACCCCAGCAGTACCCTTTCAGGGTAGGCGTGGCAGGAGGGAGAAGAGCAGGGTGGGCCCAGCTGGGTTTCCGTGGATGACAGCCTGCGTCTGCCTGACAGAGGCAGTACTGCTAGTCATGGAAGTGGGCAGGAGGTGAGCGACCCCATGCAGACTGGCCGTGAAGTCGCACAGAACACAGCTCCAGGAACTACAGTGGTCAGGAGGGCAGCCGCCGATCCCGAGGCCTAACCATGGACAGGAGCCGGGGCTCTCCACAGGGGCCGACCACTCACGTGGTCAGACATTAGCCGCTCCACTGAGGGGCTTGGCCATCACACAGCACCTGGAAGGCCTGGCCTCACTTTGGAAAAACAAGACATCAGATTTCAAATACCAATGTTGAAGGATCAATTTAGACAAAATTAATTTTCATCTAGAAAAATCATTCAGAAGGAAGATATGAAGGACAAAGGCGAAACTCCAGAATCCTGAAATTTTTTCAAATATCTAATGTCTGGTTGATTCTCTCTTCAAGTTAACCAGAGAGCCTCGTTAGGCTGGGTGATTAAACCACACACAGAGAGGAGGCAGAGACCCAGTGCCAGCGGAGGCTCAGGGAGGTCGGCAGTTCCAACACAGATCAGCAACGGCACTGCCCCGGCGGGTAGCGGGTGGGAGGGTGGCCAGGGAGTGGCAGGATCCTTTCCTGATGCCGTCCTGCTTGGTCACACTTCACACTCCCCCAGGCGTTCTGTCGGCTGGTGCTGAACCAAGGAGGACCATGGCCCCGGAAGCCCAGCGGGGCAGGCGGACCAGGCAGCTCAGCATCCCCTCGCAGAGCACTGCCTGCGGCAGGTCACACTCTAAACCCCGTGCTGACGATGCTGAGGGACACGGCCTGGGAAGCAGCCCTGCTGGTGCCACAGTGGGTCAAACAGGCAGCCAGGTCACTGGGACACTGCCACATCACACAGGCCTCCAGCTCAAGTGCCACAACAGGGGTTCCACGAGGGACACATAATGAGCATGTGAACTCTCGGCAGGTGTTTCAGGGGAACTCAGGAGGGACCAACACCTCGTCCAACACCTCTTACCTCTGCCACGTGCCAGGTTCCACATTATCATCAGGCCACAGAACTGGATACAATATTGCCCTGGAAGCCCTGGGCCCAATAAATCAGCAGAGATCAGGACAGAAGGGAGAGCCAGCCGGTGGCACAGGGTGGAAGCAAGCCGGGAGCAGGAAGGTCCCTTCCAGCCTCACACATGCCTTGTCCAATGTCCTTGCCAGTGGAAAGAAGCCCCTGCCCGCAGCGATCCCCACCGACCCTGAGGGCTCCCAGGGCTGACGCTCTGTTTTCCAGCCTGTGACTGCAGGGTGTGGGGTCTAGAAACTGAGCTGAGTGTCAGACCTGCTCAGCGAGCTGCTGACTCCCTCCAGCACTGTGCAGGTAAGAGCAGCCTTGTCCTCTGACTCGTCCCTTCCTCCCTCCCTCAGCATAGCACACACGCACACACACACACACACATGCACACACAGGTGCACACACGTGCTCACACGAACACACACATGCACAGATTGGATTCTCGTCCTTCTTGTTGATAGGACAAGGAATGCAACCTGAAACTTGCTCTTTAAGATGAAAAACTTTCTTCTTGAAATATTTGCTGGTTTTTGTTTGTTTTTTTTTAAACCCACCATATCCACCTGATCTTCCTAGGCTGAGAAAACAGCCCCACCCGCTAGCTGGCAGGGCGCTTCCAGCTGCATCATTTACTTCATTCAAGTCTCACAATAATTCTCTGATCCCCTTTTGAGGATGACGAGGCTGAGGCTGAGAGGAACCATTTCATGGAGTAAATGAAAACTTTAGGCCCAGCTGGTTTATGCCTTTAACCAAACCACACCTCTGAGGCCCAGGGCGAGGAGGCCGCTTACGGACCTCTCAGTTTCCAGGAGGGAACTTGCCCTCTGGAGCAGGGGCTCCCATGCGTGACTCTGGGAGTTCTTCTTGCAAGAGGGTCCTGCAACACGGTGCGTTAGGCTGGGAACAGGCCGACTCCCTGCCCCTGCACTTCCTGGCCCAGAACCCAGGGGTTCAACAATTCCCAGGTCAGGTCTTCTAGCGTTAAGAAGCCGCGCTCACCCAGCGTCTCAGTGATGGCTTTCATTTCTGTGTTCTAGAGGTGTGTACCCTCCTGGAGTCAGTGACTCCTATAGAACTCACCCTTCCCATCCCAGCCAGAGCACAGCCCACACACCTCCCCTGCTGGGCCCTAATCTGTCCCCTGCCCTCACTCCCAGGGCAGGTGCCAGACAACCAGGGACCGCCCCTGCACCAGAGTCCTGAAACCTATCACGCTGGCCGCCCCAAGCCTGCCTGCCCTGCCGGCCCACCCCATCCCTCAGAAGCAACAGGGAAAGCTCTGTAGACATCCCTCCCTCTCCTCCTGACTACCGCAGTGCTTCCCATGTGGCTTTGCAGAGCGCAGCTGCCCCTCCTCCTGGAACTGAGAGTACCCAGCTCCCTTCTCCACAGCAGGCATCTCCCGACCTGGGGCCTGGCCACACCTGGCTACTGTCAGAGCCACATGCTAACATCTTCGGGGCCTGCCGCATTCAGCCACTCATTGGTCATTGCTTCAAGTGCCCGGTATGTGGTCGCCTACTGTCTCTGCCCCTGCCCCACGCTACAGCAACGAGCCTGCTCCTACCCACATCTGCAGTTCATTCTGAAATGTACAAGGGAGAAGAGAAGGGCAAGCATGGTAGCGTGAGCATGGTTAGCAAAATGAATTTCAACCGTAAGAAAGTGGCTGATGGGGAATGCAGCCTTCACCTCCACCAGGGTGTGGCTGTGAGCCCCAGGACAGCACAGGCCTGGCCAGCTCCAGGAGGCAGGCAATGACCCTCGGCACCAGGGGCATTTGGGCCGGGAGCACCCACCTGGTGCGCCTCCCGGTACCACCATACAGCGCCCCAACACTGGGCTTTGCACTTCTGCCTGCCATGTCTTTGCACATCTGCCTGCCTTGTCTTCTATTCCATGCAGCAGAACTGGGAGGCAGGGAAGGCGGAATGCAGAGCTCAGACAGGAAATGCAGGGTCGCCCTGCCACATCCTGAGGGGTCAGGTACAATATTCCACATGGTTCTTCCCACTGGAGAGGGAGCCCATGTTCCTTCTCACCCCTGCACTGGTTTCCTGGACCTTGGAACAGAAGCCAAGCACCCACCCAGGGCCTGCCGAGCCTGCCCATGCATGGGCCCTGTCCCTTCTCCCCTGGTCAGCTCCTCAATTCACCTCAGAGCCCTTACCCCAGGCCCTGCCCGTGAGCCCCGCCCCACCTCCCTACCAGGTCCCGTAGGCCTCAGCTGTAAGGTCTCCTCCTTTGTGGACGCTCCCTTCCAGTCACTGGCTACCTGGGACTTCCTCTGTGTTCCTCAACAGTTGCCTCCAAGTCCTTACAACAGTGGTAACTTCCCCTGCTTTTGGTCTGTCTCTCCTATTGGAATCCAAGTTTCCTAACGACCGTGTATCAGCAGCAGGGTGTCTCGCGCCTTGGGTTCCTTGCTTTTCTGGCCATGCTTTTGGGTCCCACTGTCCTTTGTCAGAGCAGAGAGTGGCATGTGGGAAGCACCCTGAAGGTGAGTGCAGGTGGGAGTTCCTTGTCTCCCCAGGGAAGCACCAGGGCCACTTGTGCTGTGCATTCACAGGGGTGGGGGTCACAGGGCCCCTGTGTGACCCCAGCACTCGGCCCAGAAACCCTCACCAAGACCAGCAGAACAGCCACATGTATCTCTGCAAGCCTGACGGTGGCTGAACAAAATCCTCCCTGGGAACCAGGATGCAGGACTACGGACGGGTGCAGCGGAGCAGCCTGCTGCCCACCTGGTGCCTTCAGGCAGACACCCGTGCCCCTGCTGACAAGTCACATTCTGCCCTCTGCCTGCTGCCTGCTGGGCAGGCAGAGCCAGGGGACCAGGGCTCCCAGGAGACAGAATGAAGGAGGTCAGCCAGGACAGGCTGGCTGGCCCTGGCCCCCCACAAGTGGGGAGTGAGCTGCCATTCCAGGCAGGAGCACGTCTCCAACCTCTGACTCCCGAAATCATATCTGGGACAATGCTAATGTGAAATCTGGACACACTGGAACAGACAGTGGCATGCAGCGTCCCTAACCATTTACAGCAGTGTCCCACCCACCCGCCCCTCCCTCTCACCCCTCAAGAGCACCAGGTCGTCGAGAATTTAAAAATAGCCTAATATGGATTTCAAGTAGAGTAAGCTAAATGAGCCCGATTTTCTACACCTTTCATTTTGAATTATGCGCTGGATGTCTGGAGGCATGAGCATGAGTGAGGCGGATGCGACATTTAAAATCTAATTTTCAAAAATCGGGTCCTAAGGCAGAACAGTGAAAATGCATTTGCACATATAATTGCGCCTGCAAATCGACACTGGCAGAACAGCGCCAGGCTGGCTTGCGCGACGGCCTGGCCCAGGAGCACCAAGCCACGGGAGCCAGCTCACTAGCTCAGCGGGTACTAGCTGAGCCCTGCCCTGTGCCAGCTGATGCACCCCATGCCCAAGCGGATGTGCTCTGAGCTCACAGGCTGGAGACCCTTGGGAGCTGGCAAGGGAGTGGCTCTGGTGAGGGGCCTTTACCACATGGCAGGGGGTGGGGCAGGACAGCAGAGCCAGTGAGCTGAAGAAAGGCACCTTCTCCAGGCAGGGGAAAGCGGAGGTCGGGCCCTTCGCCCAGCAGAGTGGAAACCTGCCCAGAGCAGGGAACAGGGAGGAGCAGAGGCAGCATGGCCAAGAGCCCACATGCAAGGCCAGAAGCACAGTGGAAAGCGGAACATCAGGCTGACTGAAGACCAAACTGGGCATCAGAGGACAAGAGGGCAACAGCCAGAAGCCAGCATGGACACAGGTGGTACATGGATTCAGCTTGACATGACCTCAGCCATCTTGATTCATAGCTGCCACCACTGTCCCTGCCTGCATAAGCTCCCAGAACAGTGGGAGCAGACTAAACCACCAGAGTGGTATGTGGAGCTTGGCAACAGGACCCTGGGGCCAGCAAAGTACCCTTGGTATCAGCTGGAGATGAACCAGGTGTTTCAAAGTCACTTTTTCCCTGAATACCCCTCTTTCTGACCACATCCCAGGGACCCTCTGGTCTAGCTGCAGCCCAGGGCCACACTGCCATGAGCAAGTTCCCCGCAAACCAGCCCCTGCCATCCTGGACCTGTCTGCTCCTTTCTTTGGTCGCATGCACCTTCAACCAGTTCTCATACCCAGACATGGCTGTTTCAGAACCGGTGTGTGATAGGAAAGGTGCTGAGGATACAGACCTGGCAGGCATTAGGGTCAGGTTGGATGTATCACTCACTCAGCTACTCACTGAGCACCTACTATGTGCTGGGCACTATCATGTATCACCCACCCAACAACTCACTGAACACCTGATACATGCTGGGCACCATCCTACAGCTAGAGCTGCAAGAGCAAAGCCATGTCAGATGAAAGGGTATCTGTGAACTGCCCAGAGTCCAGCCTGACTTAGAAGCCGCCTGTTACTATCTGCTGAATAGCTGAAGGAAGGGCGGAGGGAGCTGGCATCCAGGAGGGGACACAGAGAATGGCACAGTGAATGCATGGGGCAATAGATACCTGAAAGGGACCATGCGAGCACAGAGTGGCCAGGGGAGGCCCCTGAGATGGAGGCGCTTCCACCAAGATGACAGAGAGTCCATGCACCGCAGGAGAGCTTGGCCAGCTGGTGGACAGCACCAGAGAAGAACTGGGGAGGACGCGGACGAAGGCAAGTTCTTTGCCTTTCTAACACTTGATGCTGGGTGTGTCTGGGCAGTTGTGCTGTAGAGGGTGGTCGAGGGGCTGAAATCAGGGAGGTGGAGAGCAGGGCTCCCACGTGTTTGCAAAGCTCAGAGAGGAGCAGGGCCACTCAAGATGGGGACAATTCATGCTGCCTCAGAATGGATGTTTTAAAGCCACATGGCAGATCATCTCCCCATCTGGTCGGGATCCAGAACAGCAGGCTGCTGGCTCCCTGCTTAGGGTCTCCCAGGCTGAGAGGAAGGGTCCTTTCTGGGGACTCAGTTCAACTTGCTTCCAGGAGTTGGTGGCACGCGGTTCCCATGGCTGTGGGCAGAGGCCCCGTCTCCTCCCTGCACAGCAGCTCCCTGGTTCACTGTCTTCCCTCATCCCCAGAACCAGCAGTGACATGAGCTCTTCTCTGCTGGCTCTTCCCCCACTTCTCTCCTATGCCCACCAGGGAAAATTTTCCACATCCAGGGCTCGGGTGGCCAGAGTGGGCCCACCTGGCCATCCAGGATGGTCCCTTAGGATCTACAGCCTTCCTCAGGTCTGCACCGTCCTGTGGCTTTGTACCAAACGTCTTCATGGGTTCTGGGGTCAGGACATCCTTGGGGACCTGCCCACCATGTGACCTTGTACTAAACGTCTTCATGGGTTCTGGGGTCAGGACATCCTTGGGGACCTGCCCACCATGTGACCTTGTACTAAACGTCTTCATGGGTTCTGGGGTCAGGACATCCTTGGGGACCTGCCCACCATGTGACCTTGTACTAAACGTCTTCATGGGTTCTGGGGTCAGGACATCCTTGGGGACCTGCCCACCATGTGGCCTTGTAGCACATCTTCACAGTTTCTGGGGTCAGGCATCCTTGGAGTCATCATCTGCCTGTGTCATCAGAGCCAACAGAAAAGGAGGCTGGAGACAAATCGCAAGGAACAAAGTCTTTGAAAGATGGGGGAGGAGGAGCCAATAAAGATGAGGGGAAGGAGTGGGCAGAAGAGGAGGACCCAGAAGGGGCATGTGACCACAGGACTCCCAAAGCCAGCCATGGGCCAGAGGCCACCAACAGAGCTGGGGAGGATTGCCTGGGCTTCACGATAAAAAGACATTGTGATCCACCGTCACCCTTGCACACACCCTTGCATACACACCCACGTCCACACACACGTGCACTTAGAAGCCCACCAGGGCTGAGCTCCCAGCCCATGACCACCCCAGCCTGCTGATGCTAGGCTCCTTCCACCCAGAGCCTTCCCTACCTCAGTGGGGTCCCAAGGGCCCTGCCACCCACAGCCCTCACAGTGACCATCTGCTGGCCCTCACAGACCAGCTGGCAGGCCTGGTGGGCGGAATGACTCTTAGTTCTGCTGGCCAGCAGGGTGCAGGACCTCATGAGCCGGGCAGCAAGGCCGGCAGAGCCTGGAGCTGAGGAGCCAGCCGGCCTATCCCACGTGCCAGTCCTCGCTCCTGCTGGAGGAAAGGGGCAGAGAACCCAGCTCTCCCTCTCCATCTGCTGAGATGGGTCCCCTGACACCCGAGAGCACTCAACGCCTCATGAAAATCTACTCCCGGCCCCAAGGGGGCCTGGCATTTGTTTTACGTATTTAAAGCACATTAGGCTTGACTCCAGGGTAGCAGATAAGTTAATGTCCTAGGTATGAGGAGAAAGGGATAAAATCATTGGCTTAGAACGATCCCAGCGAAACCATTTCTTCTTACAAGATCGCCAGATGCGCTGGTCCAGTGAGCCATTCCTAACAGCTCGGCTGTGATCAGATGGGGATCGGGTGGATGGAGGGCTGAGCCAGCAGGCTCAGAGCCAGCGATGCTCCTGTCCCCTCTCCCCCTGCTGAGGACTGACGATCGTCCTTTTCCTGATACTCTTTCTGTCACTGGACCCAGAGATAAGCGAGCAGCTTCTGCTCATCATGCGGACAGGCTCCAGCTACGTGGGTGAGAAACAAAAGGAATAGAAAGGCTAAGCCCAGTTTTTTACTTACAGAGAGCATCAGAAAGGGCCTGATGTGTGTCACCCTAGAATCCCATCGGAGTTTGTTTTAAAGGGATTGTGAAAACATGCTCTAGTTACAGATGAGAAATTCGTGTGGAGGAGAGTCCTGCAGGCTTGTTCTTAAGGCCAGTGTTGCGATTCAGAGACACACAAGGCAGCAACCTCAGCATTGTCACATGTGGTTGCCATGTGACATCAGTCCCCAAGTCCTCAGGGATGGGTCTGCAGCCTTTGTGTGACCCTGGCCCTGCCGTCCATCTCTGCTATCTTTCCCCTCTGCCACACTAATTACACACTCCTTCCACATCTACCTTCCACTAATAAAACAACTCAAAAATCATTTGCTATGAAGAACACAGTGCTGCCCTCTCCTCGAGGCCTGGAGGGAACGGAGGCGGCTGCCCGTGGCAAGGTGTGTCCTCACAGTGCCCTGTACATCGCTCTCCCTATGGCATCCCCCTCCTCTGCCACCCAGCTGGACATTGGCAGCACTATTTAGTACCCTCTATACAACCCTCTGCCAAGAGCTGGGCTCCACAGGTGGGGCTGGGACGGATCCTGGGTCTGTGTGGAAGATACCATGAGGTGGCTGGGGTGACACCATCGCTGCTGAGGCAGGGAGCACCGGGGCGGGGCCCGCCAGGGCTGGGCCTGGGCAGGAGCACTCTGGGGTTAGCACAGGTGTCTGGGGACTTCCTACAGTCGCCCCTCCCCGGAGCAGCCACCTTCGCAAAGGACAGCCCTCCTCACAGGACCCTAGGCCCCTGGCAGGATGACCACGCTGAGGGCAGCCCCCCCAGTGCTGGACAGGAGCCCACGGCCTGTCATGAGCACAAGGAACACGCAGCCAGGTGTGCTGTGTGGTCCTGGCCGAGCACTGTGCTGTGTGAGTCCCGGCCGAGCACTCTGGGAAGTTCGACTTGACCATACATTCGTGTCACTGAGAAGACCCAGCGCACAGACCTGCTGCCCTGCTTCATGGGGAGCAAAAGGAATTCTTATTATGGGTCTTTGTTTGTTTTTCTTTTTTGGTACTGGGGATTGAACTCGTGATCCTCCGGCCTCAGCCTCCAGAGCCACTGGGATTACAGGTGTGTGCCTTGGAGCCTGACTTGAGGAAGTCTTTTTTTTTTTTGTGGTGCCGAGGATTGAACCCAGGGCCTTGTGCATGCTAGGCAAGCACTCTGCCCACTGAGCTATCTCCCCATATCCCTAGCCCCAAGACTTAAGGAATTCTTAAGGACAAGTTTAAATGTGCTTAATTTATCTTTGCCTTTTAGCCATAATGATTTTACTTCCCCCACTCTCACTGTGTGTGCATGTGTGTGTGTGTGTGTGTGTGCACGTGTGTGTGGTGCTGGGTGTAGAAGCAAGGGCCCTGTGTGTGCCAGGCACCTGCTCTACCAATGAGCCACACCCCCTCCCAGGTGTGGCTTCAGCACGCAGCCCCTCCTGGCACAGGCCTCCACTGGCTAAAGTGGCTTGCTGAGGCCACCGGCCCTTACCAGGAGCAAGGACGGACTCACCTTCATGCCCTCACGTCATCTATCCTTGTTGTGTGTAAAGGACAGCCTGTGCATTGTGAGGCTTTCCCCACCTCCAGCCCAGTCCTTCTTACTTTGGAAAGTTCTGGATCTGAATTTTGAGAAGTTCTTTAATAAAGTCTAATGCTTTCCCCTCCCCCACCCTTTGTGGATTTCTTTCCTCTGTGTAAATGACAAAAACGAGAGGAGCCACCCAGCACTGTTCCCGAGCGGGTGGCCTGCCCACTAGATATTAAACACCCAGGTCACACCACAGTCCCCAGAGGCTTGGTCAGTGTGCCCTAGAAGATCCAGGGAGCAGACTTTCTCACCCTGGGTATTAAGACATCTGAAATCCCTTTAGCACGTTGGCAGGAGCACTCAGGGCTCCGTCATCGACCTCTCCGGCCCAGACTCAGGGAGTCAGTCCCTACAGGCTGTTCAGACGCAGGAGGGGGCTCCACCATCAGCCCCTTCTAAACCTCTCTAAATCAACTTCTGTGGAAGTCACATCCCAGCTTAGCTCAGTCTCCCGGGGGGACGGGAGGGGGAGTCTGGACACCCCCTCGCCCCCAGCTACCTGCAGACCACCCTCCGGGAGCTCCGGCTTCCATCATGAACTAGACACTTCCAACTGGCCAAGCAGGGAGCCTCCTGTTTCACTGCAGAACCAACAACCACGGGTTCTCCTTGCAGTTAGGGAGTGCCGCAGACACTGCACCCACTCAGCGCACCGGAGTACGCTCAGGAGGACCTCGCCGCAAGGGTCAGTACCGTGCCTGGTGTTTGTGCTGCTTTGAAAGCCATTCCCTCAGCCTTCCTCTTATTGTACGCTGTGGCGTCCGTGACTTTTCAGACACCTTAAGGTCCCTGTCCTCAGCCACAGCGACTCAGATCCACTTCCATGGAGCGGCCCACACATGGGGCCCTGAATCTACTCTCACCAGTAACATGGAGCCCCTGAGACTTCCACCCCATTGAAAGGAGCATGTTTCCACATCTAACCACACAGGAGGCATAGGAGCTGGGTCAAAAGGAGAGGAGGGCTGCAGAGATGATGTCCACAGGCCCAAGGGCACATCCACACCACAGACCTGGTGGCTCCTGCCTCCTGCAAGGACTCTTCTTTGCCCTTGGGCTTCTCCCCCTTCGCCTCACTTTCTTCCTTGTCCTCTGCTTTTGCATTTTTCCAGAAACCTCAGGGGATGAGTCTCAGCCAGATTGTAGGTTGGAAGGCCAGCTTACCCTTTCTTCTCACCCTCTGCCTCCTCTTTAAGTTCATGTTCACAATCAGAGCCAAGCCAGAGCCAGGACCAGGGCCATCGGAGGCACAGAGAGCAGCTCTCCCCAGATGGCCCAGGCCCTGGTGGAGGTGCTTGGTGACCCACCTTGGCCCCCAGACATGGAGACCCAGAGGCTGGGCCAATGAGAGGACTCTGGCCAAGGAGGAACGTTCCCACTTCCGCCCCGGCACACATCAGGGTAGTAACTACCTCCACACTAAATTTACGACATCGTCTTCCCCATCAATGCATTTGGAAAGATACATCCAATTTTAAAAGATGCCAGGTTAAAATAAACTTGGAGACTGTTTTCAAGAAATTCATGGAGCTCCTTACAACAATCAGACATGCCACAACATGTCGCAAAGCCAGGGGTGAGAATGGTGTTTGAAGGCCATGGGGCAGGCATCCCAACCAGAGTGGAAGACTACTCTAAGGTGGACGTACATGAATGGATTGTCTATTGTGGGAAGGACATCGTAAGGCTCATGGTCATTGCTACCTATCTAGTTCTGGTTCTGCTTTCCAAGCTAGGACCCAGAGCTGTCCTCTCATGGGTCAAGACTGTCCCCCAGAAGCCCTGTGCAACAGCTTTCAGAGGTGTGGCCTTTGGGAAGTGATGGATCAGGAGGGTCAGAACCCTCATCAGTGGATTAATGCATTTGAGTTTGTGGAGAGGGTGTTGCTATAGCACCCAGCTCCTCCCTGCTTCCCGGCCTCCACGAGGGAGCAGCCCTGCCCCACCCGACGCTACCCCCAGCGCTGCCTCCCCACAGAGCGGGGCCAGGTGATATGGGCCAAAACCTCTGAAACAACAAGTCTTTCAAGTCATTTACCTCCGGCATTTTGACACAGCGAGGCAAAGCTGACTCAAACCCTGCAACCAAATGACGGTGCAGTGGAAGTGGTGAAGAGCACGACTGGCCCTTAGGCTGGTGGGGCGAGTGCTGAGACTTACCAGCTCAGTCCGCCATACTTGAACAGGCCTTTGGAATCACTGCACCCCACTTCCTTATCAGAAGATTAGGATAACTCTGTCACTTCCCTCCTAGGTTAGCTGCATGGGTCCTCCATGGTAAGGACAGGGGTGTAAATTGATCTTGATTTTTTTTTAAAGAGAGAGAGAGAAAGAGAATTTTTTAATATTTTAGTTTTGGTACATAACATCTTTATTTTTATGTGGTGCTGAGGATCAAACCCAGCGCCCCGCACATGCCAGGTGAGTGCGCTACCGCTTGAGCCACATCCCCAGCCCCTTGATCTTGATTTTTAAAGCAACTTCACAAATTAATCAGTGCTCTACAGGGTTGATAATCAGGGGCATGACATGTTTTCACAGGCTGCAAGAACAGAAATTTTGAATTTTAGGATGCTAACACTAGGTAAATATTTAATGCATCCGTCAACACAGGATAAATTATTATCCATTTTAGGATGATTTCGTAGCTTCAATTGGATTAGAAAACAAGCATAACTGCCGGCCTCCTGGGGAGACAGTGGGCATGGTAGGACAGGGCAGCCATATGCAACACAATCCAGGAACTGCATGCACACCAACGACAAAGAATGGTGCCCGAGTCACGTGGCCCTGGAGGCGCAGTGGAGAGTGTGGTCTTTGACGTTAGATGAGTTGAGAGTCAAACCCAGCCTCCATCCTGTACTCATTCAGGTACATTGCTGAGCCTCATGTCCATTTCCTAACGTGTAAAATGGGAAAAAAATAAATAAATAACAAAATGCAGGCTCTCCCAAGGCACTTAACAGGTGTTCCATAAACAGCTTTTGTTGGGTTGCCATGGCTGTCACTTCTGTCATCTGCCTGCTCTGCTACTATGCAAGACAAACATTGGCCTTACTCCATCAGTGGTCCTAAGTATGCCACATCACAGCATTCCCCACCAGCACACTTCCTCTCACTACTTAACAGGACAGTGCTGACTATGCAGCCTTGAGAGAAGATGAGGGGTCATTGTCACCTGGTAGGTTACCTTGAAGGTTACGTTTTCTCTCTGAGGCTTCTCTGTACCACCACAGGGGCTCCCTTCTCAGGGCTTTCCATGCCCTAAATGAGTAGTTGCTAGGCACTCTGCTTGCAATTAGGACCTCTGCCACCAGATGTCAGTGCTGAGCTCCCCACCGCCATGAGCAATAGGTACACAGGAAAAGTCACAGGTCAGTGTCCTCAATGGTCCTCAATGGGTAGTGGGCTCGCAGTATGTCAGAACAGCACAGTGTTCTGTGCTCCAGAAACAGACTATCTTACTTTGGTTCATTCCTGCCAGGAATCAATGAGTCAAGGTCAAGTTTTGCAGCCACACCCTCTCTAGGTCCTGTGTCATACGTCCCTGGGCAGCTTCCAGCCCATGCTCATGGTGACACAAGCACATCAGCAGAAGAGCTGGGCAGACTCACCCTGCCTGGGAGAGGGACGGTACCTGCAAGCCTGGGCAGCTGCAGGCAAGGGCTCTGAACAGCACTGACCCCCGAGGAGTCCAGCCCGAAGTGGGCTTCTTTTGTGCAGGGACTGCCATGAAATCAGGACAGCCTTAATGCAACAGTGGTTCAGCTTCGTCTAACCCTCTGAGGACCACCTTGGCAAACACGACCCAGAACTCAGTTAAAGAGGTCTCTAAGGGTGTGTCCCAGCAAACATTCAGATGAGGACCAAGGGCAGCACAACCAGAGAAGTGGCCAGCTGGCTTCATGGTCATCATGAGGTGCTGGGGCGGGGGGGGGGGGTGATGGTGAGTACTCCAGTGGCTCCTGAGAGCCAAGGACATCCTGAGTGGTGGCCTGGTTTCTGGGCCTCCCATGAGCAGACCTCTGAGTCTAGATGTGTGACAGGTTTGCAACCTCCTACAGCGAGCTCCAAAGCCATCAGGTCAACAGGTGACATGCTGAGTTCCTGCAGCAGGTGACAGGGTCTACTGTTGAGCACCTAGGCACACTTTCCTGCCCCAAGGGAGATCACATACTAGATGGCAGTTAGGACCACAGAGAAGCCACCTAACCCCACCTGGGGGCTGCCCGGCTGCATGGGGCAGGTGGGAGGGCTGCTCCAGGACTCATAACCTGAGCGTCACTCCATGGTGTGGGCCTCTGGACTCAGATTTGGCCTTACTGTGCAATAGTCACCGTCCCCAGAGTGGACTAGAAGGACAGCAGCAACCTCATACCCTTACAGGAAGATCACACGTGAATACGTATCCTGCATGCAGAGCTCTCCTGGCAGCGAGAACATGCCAACCAGGAAGGTGGGGCGGAGAGAGCACGGAGCAGACGCCCACCTGCCATAGGCTCCCAGGAACCAGCTGGCCCCTGGCCACCACTTAGATCTCCTGAGCTTACTGTAAGCAACGTCTCTTATCTGTACAGCAACACGTCAAATTACACCATCACAAAGCTCCTCCCTGGTCAAACACCAAAGAAAATAACGGGACTGTCCTGTTGGGCTGTTTCTTAAAATTCCCTTTTAAACACTTTCTCTTGTCCAATGGTGTGGGCAGTGAGCACCTGGAGTGGCTATTCCCCAACTCACTCTGGGCCCCAGAGGCTCCTTGGGCCACAGTTCCAGAGGGAATTGTTGCTGGCAGGCCGCGCTGCCACAGGGCTCCGACCAGTGGGCAGCCAGGTTCTAGCAGCCGCCGGTCTTCTCTCCAGAGGCCCTCAGGTAGGACGAGGCTGCTAAAGGCAGAGGCAGGTCTCCTTCAGGAGAAAATAAAGGTGGGGCCTCTTCAAAACACCACTGTTCTGCCAGACTCAAGAGAAAGCCAAGGTGGCCCCTGCTACCAGTCACTAAGCCTGAGGCCTGGCTCTGCCTCTGACCTCCCAGAGCCACACTGGGCTCCCCACTCAGGGCTGCCCAGGAGCCGCTGCTCCCTTGACGCTTCCTAGCATGACTGGGACGTGCTCATGGGGGCTCTCCGTGGCTGGGCCGGGTGGTCCAGGGCACCACCGGGGTCCTGCTGAACCTGGGAAAGCAGCAACCTGGAGGAGGACTGCCCGCGGCAGCGTGAGGGTCAGAGGTTGAAACATTCCTTGGGCCACGAGATGGTGTTTTGTGAGGAAGTCCACATGGGGACAGGATTCCCATATTTTGTCAAGAGTCGGGAATGCAAGGAGGAGAGGAAGGATCACGAGAACAGTGACACTCCCAAGGGCGGTGTCCGCGGAGGGCAAACACATTCAGGACACAAAGGGCACAGCCCCCAGGTTGAGAGTGCCTGTAAAGAAATGGCCAAATGGCACCTCAGACGTCACAGCCCTGCCACGACAGGAGTCCTGTCTCTAGGAGCCTCCCCACGGCAGGGAAGTAGAGATGGAGCACAGATGCCCATCCAACTCCCAGGCCGGCCTCCGCCACTCTGCTCTGTCCTGTCTCTTAGGCCCTTAGCATAATAGGTGGTTTCTCCAATGGATAAACACGAGAGTGGAATGTCAGGAGGCTACAGAAAAACCTCAGGAGAAGTTCCCAGAGCACACACTGCCAAGCAGGCTGGAGTGGCCGTAGGCCCTCGAGGCCGGGTCCAGGTAGGCAGCACACACCCTAGTACAGGACAGAGGAAGATGGGGAAGGGGCAGGGACTGGGCCTGTGTCCTCACACTGCCACGGAGGAGACAGAGTCTGCCCAGGGAAGGCCCCGCACCGCTTGCCGACCCCCTGCTCCACAGAAACCTGCCAGCAGCGCTCTCCGCACTCAGTCAGAGCTGGCCACTGTGTGTCCTTGCCATCCATCAGCACCTCATACCCTGAGGGTTCATGCAGCGTTCAGCATAGCTCTGGCTCAGGGTGGGTTACAGAGATGGGCAACCTGGGGCAGGGTGGGGCACGCTGGCAATGGGGGCAGGTGGGTGAGGGGCTTCCAGGACCCTCCACACAACACAGGGGCACTCCACAGGCCCCTGCTCCAGTGCTCACAGCAGCAGACGTGTTACTGGGTCAGAATGGGGACCTGGGACATGACAGGGTTCCAATCCTCAACCACCCCAGGAACACCAGGTGTGGAGAGCTGAAGCCTCAGCTTGCGCAGAGCTCTGTCCAGAGCAAAGCACACCTGCCTGTGGTGCATTTGAAAGTCCCTGGCCCAGACCCATGTGAAGATGCCTCACCTGAGGGTCAAGAGTCAATGACACTGAGCAGGACTCACAGGCCCCTGCAGCAGTGAGATGGGAACCCTAAGAGGAAGGAGAATGCTGAGCCTTCTCATCCTCTGTGTCAAAGAAAAGCAGGCCCTCCTTCCTAGCTGGAAAGCGACGAGCAGGTAACCGTGCCCTAGCTGCCCAGGGCCTTGGGGCTGTAGACACGCAGCAGCAGCAACACCCACACAGGGAAGCCAGGGCACTTAAAGAGCATTGTTGGACTGTCTGAAATTCTCAGTAAAACTCCAAGAAGCCAAGAGACTGCTGAGGAAACCACACAAATAAAGGAAATGCTCCGTCCCCTGGGGACGTCCCATTCCGGGCCTTTGCTTGGGGAGATCTCCGAGCAGGTGTGAGAACTGTGTGTGCACAGGAATCTTCTCGCACACCCCAGGTCCGCAGCCTTGGAGGGCCAACACAGGCTGCCCTCGACTCCAAGAGCCCTCCCTAGGGCTCCCCTGGGCTTCCTCCTGCTGCCCGTTGAAGGTCACCACTACCCCGGCCCTCCCTCAGCGCTTGCTCTCAACATCTGGACTCAAAAGTGGCACTGAAACTGACTCCTCTGTGTGCTGGGCCAGGTGCAGATGTGACAGCCTGGGGTGCGTGGTCAAGCAGATAGACCGTGAGACGCCCCCTGGGCCCTGTGCACCTTGGGAACCGCAAAACTGGCTTCCAGCCTCTGCTCCACGTGACTCGATCCTGGAAACGCACACTGAGAAAAACAAGTCCCCGCAGCGATTCTCTGTCAGCGTTCAGCCCCGTGGTGCACAGGACAGTCCTGCAAGGAGGGCCCATCGGCCAAAGTGTCACCAGTGCCGAGGTTGAGAAGCCCTGGTGAGGGGGCTGCTAGGAGCCATCACCGTCTGCCTAGGGCTGGGACACTCAGCCTAAGCCACTGATTGCAAAGAGTGAGTCCTCAACAGGAAGGAGAAGTACACAAATCCTACGTGAACAAACGCACACCTACTCTTGTCCTTTAACACCTTGTACAAACTTCTGTTTGTGGACTGCAATAGCTACTACACAGAGGCAAAAACAGCACCTAACAGAACCCATGTGGGCTCAGTCCAGCCAAGGGGAAGCTCCTCCGCCCAGGCCGGGCATCCACACTCTTGGCAGCACACTTCAGCCTTAAAACCAAACTCAGGGAGTCAGCAGGACCCCAGCAGAGCTCCACGTGTTCGCCAGGAAGACACGCACTCAGCCTCTGCACAGAAATGCCCGATGGGAAGCCAGCGTGCCAGGGGAGCTCAGCTGTCCCCGCTCAACCTCAAATGTGTGGCCGAGCCCTTTAAGCACAGGAGGAGAGGAAGACCCCCCACAAGAGCTTGGATACGAGTGTGGCACAGTCTGCAGTGGAGAACGTGAAGGGCGGCGTGTTACTGGCACTGAAGTAAGGATCCGAACAAAGCAGCAGCTGCTGTCAAAGCAGAGTGACAACAACACACCACCGGGCAGCTGAGCTGACTGCACATGACACTCACCATCCCTCAAGGACATCTGCCACTGAGGACCCAAGCGGCACTCTGCTTCTTCACCACGGTTAAGATCTGTCCATCCACAAGGCCTTCCGGCATGGCCAGTGGTAAGATCCGAAGGCAGTAGATGCGGGCGAGCTGAGGCCTCATGGGGGTGCAGAGAGCCTCAGGGTACAGAGAACCTCAGGGTGCAGAAAGGCTCAGGGTGCAGAGAACCTCAGGGTGCAGAGAGCCTCAAGGTTCAGAGAGCCTCAGGGTGCAGAGAGCCTCAAGGTGCAGAAAACTCGTCCATAGAACAGCCCCATTGCAGGGAGACTGGGAAGAGGAAGCCCTGCTATGGCCACAATTAGGCCACCCACGACAGCTGCCCTAGCTGGTCTGGGCCACAGAGCACGCACAGGCTGGGCAAGGCCTTCACATGTGCTGCCCATTCCCTGCTTTCTCCCTCCATAGACATCTCATCCTTCCTGCTGACCTGGGTGTCTCAGCCCTTGGGAACCCTCAGAACTGTCAGAACAAAGAACACTTCTTCTTACTGCAGGAAAAATGCAGATTTAAAAACCATACTTGGATTTTGTAAGCATTGTGTTTCAAAATCCTGTTACGTCTGTGACCAGTTACAAATACAGGCATGGTGTGCGCTGCCACTTCACTTAAATGGGACACAACCGTGATGTTCCTACGCCTGGGAAGCCACCAGAAGCAGGGGTAAGACCCACCAACCCCCAGGGAACCCCTGGGAGGGCTGTGAGCTTGACTGACCAGCCACTGGGCTTGGGGTCCGTAGTTCTCTCCTGCTCATGTGAAACTCTGGCTCATCTTGGTGACCTCATGTCTAAAGTCCTCACAGACGAAAACATAGCCAAAAAGAAAGACTGAAATAGAGCAGCTGTCAGACTGTATGGCCCACAACCTGGAGCAGGGGACCGGGAGGGGATACGAGAGGAGACCACTCAAACCCAGCTGGCCTGTGGGGCTCAGGAAGCAGGGCACACGCCACGCCACAGCCCTGGGCACAGAGAGCACCGAGCAGAACAGGAGCCAGATGTGCCATCCAGCAGCAATCTGGGCACAACTACGCAGCAGCTTCACCTCTGTGGACCTCAGCAGCCTCCATCGTCAAACAGAGGCCCTGAGTCACCTCCTCAGGTCTTCATGCTGGGAATGCAAACAGCTTAAGTTCAGTTTAATTAACAATTAAGGTACGTAATACAGACTCTCGCCATAGGGAAGACATTTGCTCACTGCCCTGAAACAAGCTCGGGGCACCCACAGCCAAGATGGACGGTGACGGATGGACGGCCCATCTTCAGGCCCCGCCCGCTCCCGCTCATCACAGCTTCCTATAGGCAGGTGCTGGAGAGGTGGCCTGCAAGGTTCAGAGCTGGGGGACCCATTCCATCTGGTTCCTCCAGCTCCTGGCCCCTGGAGACCAAGAGTTTGATGCACTCTGGGTGCATCTGGCTCTTTTTAGGACAGTCACACTTAATATCTGGGGAAACTGGCTCCGGGACCCACCAGGGCCACCAAACCTGAGGATGCTCAAACCCATTGAGGGTGTGGTGGGGCATGTGTACTAACCAGCACCCGCCCTCCTGCATGCACCCCAACATCTCTAAACGGCCTTTCAATCATCATAATGCCTGAAGTGACGGTGCGTCTGGGTGCACCCCACCCTGCTGCCCAGGGGTGGCGCAGGCAGCTCCTACCTGCCAGCGTCTGCACCGTGCTGCACAGGGCTGGCGGCATGTGAGGCACTGTCTGGGCAGAGGGTGCACGACACTCCCAGGGGCCAGTGTTCTTTCCAGCCAACATCAGTGAGGTTTAGAAACGGGACCCTGGTCAGGTAGCTGGGAATTTGCCACTTTGAGATAGGAGCCTGGGGCCCACTGGCTGCCAAGCCTGCATCTGCCACTCCATGTGCCCTCCAGGGAAACAAGTGGCAAGCAATATTGATGAAAGGAGAATTTTCTTCCAAATTAAATACATTTAAATTTCAGTTCTAAATAACAATAATAACAGGTGTGCAGCACTTTCCTATCTACTAACTGTCCTTGTCACCAAGTTTGGAGATTGGTTTTCTCTGCAGGCCAGTGAGAAAACAGGACAGGCCCCTGCAAGGGAATCACTCAGCTCGTGACTTGGTCCCTTACTGGGAGCGGTGGGAATATCTGAGCAGCTACGGACAGTGGTCCACTCAGACCCACCATTGCCCCAACACTGCCTGAATGTTTTGCCCCCAAACAGCAGTGCAGGGTGCATCACCCTCTCCCCTCGCTGAGCCTCTACGTGTGGCTGACTCTGCCCATACCATACCTAGGGGGAGCAGACAGGTGCCATAACAGTGCCCCACGTTCGTCCAGCATCATGGCCACAATGTCCTGTGTCTCTGAAGCACTGAGGCAGGCTGGGCCCACCCAGTACCTGTCTTGGGAGGTCTGCCTGGCAGAAGTGGCTGCTGGTGCAGGGAGGTAGGCTATTCTCCTGCCAGGGCACTTCCCACTGTGCAGAGTCCATGTATGGCTCTCGGGACTCTCCGGCCTCACCGAAACTCTGTAGCTAAGCAGTATCCCCCAGGAAATCTTTGCTAAAAAAGGAAGGCTGGGTTTGTTGCAGCTTAGAAGAGACATCTATTTTTTAACTTCTGTAACACACACCTTGACAAGTGATCCTAGGATCACTTCGACTGTCACCATTAGTTGCTGTAGCAATTGGAAGTCCACCTGGGCTTCAAGCAGCCTTCCTGCTCTCCAACCCTCAACCAAGAAACCAGCAGTAATGCTGAAGAACTCTAAGAATCAACAACATCCCATCCAGCACACACGAAGTCTCCCACACCAGATGAGTGAGTGATCTGCCGAGCTTCATGGAGCAAGCGCTGACTCTGCTCCTAAGGGAGCAACAGAGGGACGGTTTTGCACAGGAGGCAACAGTTCCCAGAGCTGTGGTTACCTGGTCATGTTGCTGTGACCTTGGGCAAGTCCTTTAGCAGACTGATGCCTGCAGGAACCCCGGGTTTTGTTTCTGAAGGACATCGGTAGGAGGAGGGCCAAGCACAGGCTCTCTGCCCTGCAGACCCCCAAGACTCAGGCTCAGCAGCAGCAGCCCTCTTCACTGAACAGGGCCACATGCTGACCTGACCATGGACAAGGGAGCAGGTGCCATGATCCCCACTTCACAGCAACAGGCCAGGCAAGCAGACCCAGCCCCGCACAAATTGGACCTTCAGACTGCATTCTTGAGACTGCTAGCTCTACCTGCACCTCCTGCCTGTAGAAGCTGCACCAAGGCCCCAGCTACGCGCCTCTCCCCCCCCCCCCCCGCCGCGTCTCCTGACTGGCCTTGGCACTCCCCAGGTGGTGCCACGGCCCGCCCCTGGGGACTGTCAATGACCCGTCATCTCTCCCTGGCGGTTGTCCCCAACCATGGTGTGCTTCTCAGTGCCGGGTTGATACTGGATTTTACAGTGGTGGGAAGCAGGGCCCCTCCAACTGGGGGAAGAAGGGGTGATGCTGGGTCACACGAGGTGGGGGGCTCTCGGCCTCTGGGTTTCCATGGCTTCACAGGAGCCCTTGGACAGATAGCAACAGGCGAAGGTGGCACGCTGTCCCTCTCCTTATCATGGGAGGAAAGTGTGAGCATAGCTTTAACTATTAAAAGATTTAAAATGCTGAGCACAGCACCCAAAGGAAAAGAGTGGGAACACATTCATTATGGAAAGAAAACACAGCCTCGGGTGGAACTATCAGCACACAGATTTCTCTGAGCCCTTTTCCCTTGTGGTGTAAGACACACAGCATGAAATCCACCGTTCTCCCTGCTCCTGGTGCAGGCTCCAGGGGCCAGCCCACCCAGACTCTGCTTCACCAGTGATCCACGGTACTCCAAACACCAGCTCCCACTCCCTCTCCTGAGCCCTGGCAGCCCCCACACCACGGTCTGTCTTCACACAGTCAAGAGTCCAGGGAATTTATGTAGGGGGAACCATGTATGATGTCACCTTAAAGGAATTCCAAGCCCTTGGTAGTATTAAAAGAAAATAATAACTAACTGATATACTTTTTCTCTTCAACTTTTGCTTTTGCTTTGCAAAGGTAGATTTCTGCATCCTGTATTTGCTCAGTGCATAATTTCACAGGGTCTTTACTGAAAAAGAAATTCCCATCCCTGTCTTTCAGCAGTCACTCTGCTTCTTCCTTTCCCAAGGTCAGAGCCAGACACAGATCACTCACATGCACAGAGTAAATTAAGTACACAGTTTATATTAAAGCTCTGTAGAAGAGAGCTGCCTCCACAGAACTTACGGCACACCTCGAAGAACAATCCATGAAAGAAGAAATAGCAAATCAAAGGGGAAAAAACACTCCCTAAGCAACTTTGGGGATGGAGGAGAAACAGCAATCCCAAGGCCCAGAAAGAACCAGAACAAGAAGCAAGGACAAAACACAGCCCAGAGCATTGACCGCTCCTCCTTGCCCCGGAGCTCAGGGGTCATGGCAGGCGCAGGCCGAGCAGTCCTGCTGTGCTCAGAAGGCCACACTCCTCACAGGTGAGGTCCTCACCAGAGGCTCAGGTCTCTTGTCACAGCCCCACATGCCTCAGAGCCAGGGAGATGAAGCAAGAGAGGAGGAGAGGGGGAGGTGGGAGCCTGCAAAGAGAAGCATCTGGCAGGAGGAGGCTCCCGACCCCACCCTCTGCTCAGCCAGCTGAGTCCCTTGTTCTCAGAGCCACCAGTGCCCGACCACAAAGCAGGAAGGTTCCAAAACAACAGCTCCTATCTCTAAAGGAAGATCCATATTTCAGTCACCAAACACATCGCCTGCAGTTTTCCATGATCAGAGATTCCATGTTGACACACTTCCCACCACGGGAGAGCTCCACCCACCAGCCGGTCCTCGGCCAGGCCTCCCACCTCTCTGGCTCCTGGCAGCCTGGCAAGTTCATTCCCCCAGGCTTAAGCTTCCATCTTGGCATCACATGGCCACATGCCACACATGGGCAGCTCATTCTGGGTACCCATGTTATTGCCCTGGCACAGGCGGGCACTGAGGCTGCAGGAGAGAAGCGCCCACCCCGGGCACAGCCAGACTCTCGAGTGCTTCTGGCTGATGCCCAAAGCCTTCTACTGACCATCCACAGAACGTGCCTCATGGGGGTGTCCAGCTCTAAGAGGGAGCACTGGGGCAGCAGGACATAGCCCCCAGGCCCCAAGAGCCAGCATGGAGGCACTTCCACACTCAGGGTGGCAGCCCGCCTCCCTGGGAGCACCCCACGCAGGGGGTCTGCAGGACTGCATCAGGGAGGCCCCAGCACATGCTCTTCTGGCCACAGTGTGCCACAGAGTCAAGGTGGGACAGGGCCCCGCAGGGGAGCACACCCAGGGAGTGGTGGCAGCAGTGCTCCTCCAGGCCTCCAAGGCCCCCCGCACCCTGCTCCTTCCTGCACTATGGGTGCCTCTTCTGTGCCCCCTGGCACCTTCGCATCTGCTCATGCAACCAGCCCCTGCCCAGGACCTTTTCCAATACTGCTCAGTTCCTCTCCTGGAGAAAACTGGACTCAGTGCCCGGGACCCAGCCACTGCCCGCTGCAGATCCCCCTGTGTGACTCACACCAGTTCAGGAGCAGCATTCTGGGATGAGGGCACACAGCACCCACGGGTGCGCCCAGACTGATACTCCACAAAACTAAAGGGAACTCTGCGCAAGCAAAACTCCATCTGCCACTGGATAAGACACCGCATCTGGCCCTTGTGTTCATCCACCTCTAGTGGGAAAGAACAAGTCAGCTCTAGGTCTCCTGGTGCCAAGGAGCCTGTGGCTGGCACGTGGAGCCACGCAGGCGGGGCCAGCAAAAGCCAATGTCGTGAAGAGACCATCTGTCATCGAGAGGTGCTTGAAGGAGCCAGCCGCCTGACATGGCAGAAAGCAGAGTACTAACTGGCATTAGGATAAGTCACACCAGGGGGCAGCCAAGGCTACTGTTGAGCTTCATGCCAAGCATGCTCAGCGACTTGGTCCTGCGTCACTGGCTTTTGGAGGTGAGCAACGAGTGCTTTAAATCATTTTGTGAAACTCAGCTGTGGGGAATGAATGATCAGAATAAAGCTGGAGGAGGAACGGGTTACACAGGTGTCCAACTGGCCCACACCCGCTGGCTCGGCTGCACCACTAGGGCCCGGGCCCAGGGCCAAGGCAGGAGGAGCAACGACAGGCCAGGTTGGTCATCCTGGGCTTTCAGTTTTACTCAAAAATCAAACACATCTTCCCTCCGTGCAGGTTCTTTCATTGGCAATCGCCTCACTGAGAACTTAAACCCACAGAGCCCCCAAGATCTCTGGAGACCCCCAAGCAGACCCTAGGGAGGGAGCCTCGCCCAGGCCCCTGGGTGTGTAGAGTCATCACGAGGCTGTCCCCAAGGTTCCTGGTTGGAAACCGAGTTCCCAGGGTGGCCGTGTTGGAGGCAGCCCACAGGAGGGTCCAGGACACAGGCAGGGCCCTCAGCCCATCGAGGCCATCACTGCAGGAGCGAGGGTTCACTGCAGGGACAGGTCAGGCCCTGCTCCCTCTCTCCCTCTCCTGTCAGCAGATGATGAAGCCAGGAGCCATCACCAGGCGCCAGCCCCACCTAGCACTACCCACCTCCAGAACTGAGGAAATCGTTTCTGTTCTTCATGGGCTACTGCACTGGGGGATGGGCTACTGCATCTGTGGGATGGGCTACTTCATCTGTGGGATGGGCTACTGCACTGTGGGATGGGCTACTGCATCTGTGGGATGGACTACTGCATCTGTGGGATGGGCTACTGCACTGTGGGATGGGCTACTGCATCTGTGGGATGGGCTACTGTATCTGTGGGATGGGCTACTGTATCTGGGGGATGGGCTACTGCATCTGGGGGATGGACTACTGCACTGTGGGATGGGCTACTGCATCTGCGGGATGGGCTACTGCATCTGCGGGATGGGCTACTGCACTGTGGGATAGGCTACTGCATCTGGGGGATGGGCTACTACATGTGGGGGATGGGCTACTGCACTGTGGGATGAGCTACTGCATCTGGGGGATGGGCTACTGTGTCTGTGGGATGGGCTACTGCACTGTGGAATGGGCTACTGCATCTGGGGGATGGGCTACTGTATCTGTGGGATGGGCTACTGCATCTGGGGGATAGGCTACTGCATCTGTGGGATGGGCTACTACATGTGGGGGATGGGCTACTGCACTGTGGGATGAGCTACTGCATCTGGGGGATGGGCTACTGTGTCTGTGAGATGGGCTACTGCACTGTGGGATGGGCTACTGCACTGTGGGATGGGCTACTGCATCTGGGGGATGGGTTACTGCATCTGTGGGACTCCAAATAAGACATGGAAAATGACAGCTGGTGCGAGCCACCGGGTGCCATCCTAGTCCCTGCTCCCTCCAGCTCTGGCCCTTGTGTGCAGGGACATCCTCACTGGCTCTCCAACTTGTCTGGCTGGTTTGGCTGCCAGAGTGAAAGTGGGCCCATGAGACTCTGGCCCTGCATGTGGTGGGGATAGGCAGGCGTGGCCTAGGGGAAGGGCCCCAGGGACTTTGGAATGGAACCTAATTCAGGTCTTCACAGAGGTAATCGGAGTTCAGTTGAGATCACTGAGTGGACCTTAATCTGATACAATGGTCTTCTAATAGAAAGGGGAAATTTGGGGGATCCAACATGGCCGCCGGCGAGGAAGCAGCGATTCCAATGTCTCCACATTAACAGGATCAGAAAGACCCATTGGAACAGCGGCAGTCTACCTACTGAGGAACTTCTAGCAAAATTCCGTGAAGAGGGGACCTGCCGGGAATTGGTAGGTTTATTAGAAGTGTCAGTTTGTCCCAGACAAGTGGATCTTGACCGGTCACGCGGGCGCAGAGGTCAAGTCCCGCAGCCACCAGCCGCTTCAGAAAGCGGCCGGAGGCCCCGAGCGGCGCGGCCCGCCCGAACCCGCAGACGACACCCGACACCTCGCCGTCCCGAGAGGCCCCGCTCTCGCTCAGCGAACGGCCACTCCACCTGCCCGGATCTTAGCCACGCAGCCGCAGCTGCCCGGCTCTACCGGCAGCCCGGCGCAGCGAGAAGTGTCCCCGCCTGGCCCAGCAGACAGCCCGTGCCCTCCCAGCTCTACTAACAGCCCCGCCCACCCAGCGAACGGCTCCCCCCCCCAGACAGCGTGAAGGGAATATAACCAACCCTTTACGAAATAGTGAACTGGGAACTAAAACCAGAGATTGTGTCAGACCAGAGACAAGCCAGTTCCACCCCTCCCTTCGGACACTCCGGCAAGGAGCCAGGGGCCCGCCATAGCAGAGAGGGGAAGTCACCAAAGTTCGGCCAAAGAGATTCCTTCCCAGCGGAATCTACTTTAGCAGGAGTGTGACTCCCACCCACACCAGATACAAACAACCGGGAAACTTCAAAATCTCTCCGTGGGCGTGACCCTAAGGGCCAAAGGACTCTTGACCCCCAACTCCCCCTACTGCCAGTGACGAGGGTGTGACTGTAGGGGCAGAGGGAAGCAGAGAAGACTCCCCACCCCCAAATCCCCCAACCGCGAACTGAGAGGGTGTGACGGTAGGGGCAGAGGGAAACAGATGACACTCCAGACCCCCAACTCCTCCTACCACCAGCACAGTGGTTGTGATTGTAGGGGCTGAGGGAAGCAGAGGGGATCCTCGACCCCCAACTCCTATTACCACCAGCAGCGACACCAATGGTCTTAGCTGCCAGATTCCGAAGTTGTGCCCACCAAAGGGGTCCGGAAAAATTAAACAATTGACTCCCAGACTACAGCTCCACAGCACTGGGGCTTAGATGAATGACAACGAGAGTGCTCAGTAGTTAGGGAAATAGAGCACTCGGTGGGGCTGAAAGTGTAACCAAATCCTTGGGGAACTGCCTCCGGTGAGCAGGACCTGGCTGGCTGGCAGGAGGATGGGGAGGAGGGGCCATAGAAGTGAAACGGCTCTGGACCAACAGGATTGAGAGACTCCCAGGAACCGCCTTACAGGGATTGCTGTTGACACATTGAGGGCAAAACTCAGCCCGGAGGGCACAGCTTTGCCTACGGGAAGAGAAGAAAATGGATCTCTAAGACCTAATTTTATTTCCTATTTCATTTTAACTTTTTCTCTCCCTTTTCCCTCTCTCTCTCCCCTTCCAAGTTTTACGGCTCTTTCCATTCTCCTCTATGCTATCTATCTCCCCCTCCTTCTTTCCTTTCAAGAGCACCTACCTTCCCCTTCCCCCCAACTTTCATCCCAAGCATTACGTCATCCATTTCGCGTAACTGTCTAAATACAAATAGGTGTGCGCCCTTCCCCCGTGCCTGCAAGGTAGCCGGACCTGCAACCCACCAGCAGGTCAGGCCCAGCAACCTGGGAATGGCAGAGCCGCCCCATGCGCCTGCAAGGTAGGCGCACCTGCTACCAACCAGCAGAACAGGCCCAGCGGCCTGCTGATGTGGTAGGCACAGCGCCCCAATTGGAGGAGGAGCAGAGCCCCTGCCCGCGCCTGCGCGGGAGACTTAGCAACTATACAAGAGTAATACAAATATATAGGGGGAAAATTCAACAACACAACAGTCTCAGTAAGCAGAAAGAAACGCGAACAGTATGAAGAGACAAGGAAAGAAAGGACCACAAGCAATGCAGGTCAACTCAACGTTAGAAGAGGTAATTTCTGCAACAGATGGAATGTCAGATAAAGAATTCAGGAGATACATGCTTCAGATGATCTGGAGTCTCAAGGAAGACATTAGACAGCAAAATCAGACAATGAAAGATCTCTTCAACAATGAAATACACAAACAAATCCAGGAAGCAAAAGATCAACTATACAGGGAGATAGAAGTTATAAAAAACAAACAAACAGAAATCCTAGAAAGGCAGGAAGCAATAAACCAACTTAAAAACTCAACTGAGAATACTACCAACAGAGTAGAACACTTAGAAGATAGAACATCAGACAATGAAGACAAAGTATTTCAACTTGAAAAGAACATAGACAGCTCAGCAAGACAGTTAAGAAACCATGAGCAGAACATCCAAGAGATATGGGATAACATAAAGAGACCAAACTTAAGAGTCATTGGGATACAGGAAGGCACAGAGCTCCAAACCAAAGGAATAAACAATCTATTCAATGAAATAATACAAGAAAACTTCCCAGACTTGAAGAATGAGACAGAATCCCAAATCCTAGAAGCCTACAGGACGCCGAATGTGCATAATCATAAGAGATCCACACCTAGACACATTATAATGAAGATGCCCAACATACAGAATAAGGAGAGAATTTTAAAAGCTACAAGAGAAAGGAAACAGATTACATTTAGGGGTAAACCAATCAGGATAACAGCTGATCTCTCAACACAGACTTTGAAAGCTAGAAGATCCTGGAATAACATATTTCAAACACTAAAAGAAAATGGGTTCCAACCAAGAATTGTGTATCCAGCAAAATTGAGCTTCAAGATGGAAGATGAAATTAAAACCTTCCACGATAAACAAAAGTTAAAAGAATTTGCAGCTAGAAAACCATCTCTCCAAAAAATCCTCAGCAAAACATTACAGGAAGAGGAAATGGAAAATAACAATGAAAACCAACAGTGGGAGGTAGGACAGTAAAGGGGGGAAAATAATCAAAGAGGAAAACAAACCATATTCAGTAACATAAATAAACAAATATGGCTGGAAGGATAACCCATATCTCAATAATAACCCTAAATGTTAATGGCTTAAACTCACCAATTAAAAGACACAGGCTAGTAGAATGGATCACAAAACATGACCCAACAATATGCTGCCTACAGGAGACGCATTTGATAGAAAAAGACATACATAGACTGAAGGTGAAAGGTTGGGAAAAATCATATCACTCATATGGACTTCGAAAACAAGCAGGAGTGTCCATACTCATATCAAATAAAATAGATTTCAAGCCAAAGTTAATCAAAAGGGATAAAGAGGGACACTACATACTGCTCAAGGGAACCATACACCAACAAGACATAACAATCATAAATATATATGCCCCAAACAATGGTGCAGCTATGTTCATCAAACAAACTCTTCTCAAGTTCAAGAGTCTAATAGACCACCATACAATAATCATGGGAGACTTCAACACACCTCTCTCACCACTGGACAGATCTTCCAAACAAAAGTTGAATAAGGAAACTATAGAACTCAATAACACAATTAACAACCTAGACTTAATTGACATATATAGAATATACCACCCAACATCAAGCAGTTACACTTTTTTCTCAGCAGCACATGGATCCTTCTCAAAAATAGATCATATATTATGTCACAGGGCAACTCTTAGACAATATAAAGGAGTAGAGATAATACCATGCATCTTATCTGATCATAATGGAATGAAACTGAAAATCAACGATAAAAGAAGGAAGGAAAAATCATGCATCACTTGGAGAATGAACAACAGGTTACTGAATGACCAATGGGTTAAAGAAGACATTAAGGAGGAAATTAAAAAATTCTTAGAGATAAATGAAAACACAGACACAACATATCGGAATCTATGGGACACATTGAAAGCAGTTCTAAGAGGAAAATTCATTGCATGGAGTTCATTCCTTAAAAAAAGAAAAAACCAACAAATAAATGATCTCATACTTCATCTCAAAATCCTAGAAAAAGAAGAGCAAAATAACAGCAAAAGAAGTAGAAGGCAAGAAATAATTAAAATCAGAGCTGAAATTAATGAAATCGAAACAAAAGAAACAATTGAAAAATTGATAAAACTAAAAGTTGGTTCTTTGAAAAAATAAATAAGATCGACAGACCCTTAGCCATGCTAACGAAGAGAAGAAGAGAGAGAACTCAAATTACTAGCATACAGGATGAAAAAGGCAATATCACAACAGACACTTCAGAAATACAGAAGATAATCAGAAATTATTTTGAATCCTTATACTCCAATAAAATAGAAGATAGTGAAGGCATCGATAAATTTCTTAAGTCATACGATCTGCCCAGATTGAGACAGGAGGATATAGACAACCTAAACAGACCAACATCAATTGAGGAAATAGAAGAAACCATCAAAAGATTACCAACTAAGAAAAGCCCAGGACCGGATGGGTATACAGCAGAGTTTTACAAAACCTTTAAAGAGGAACTAATACCAATACTTTTCAAGCTATTTCAGGAAATAGAAAAAGAGGGAGAACTTCCAAATTCATTCCACGAGGCCAACATCACACTGATTCCTAAACCAGACAAAGATACTTCAAAGAAAGAAAAATACAGACCTATATCTCTAATGAACCTAGACGCAAAAATCCTCAATAAAATTCTGGCGAATCGGATACAAAATCATATCAAAAAAATTGTACACCATGATCAAGTAGGATTCATCCCTGGGATGCAAGGCTGGTTCAATATACGGAAATCAATAAATGTTATCCACCACATCAATAGACTTAAAAATAAGAACCATATGATCATCTCGATAGATGCGGAAAAAGCATTCGACAAAGTACAGCATCCCTTTTTGTTCAAAACTCTCGAAAAAATAGGGATAACAGGAACATACCTCAACATTGTAAAAGCAATCTACGCTAAGTCCCAGGCTAGCATCATTCTGAATGGAGAAAAATTGAAGGCATTCCCTCTAAATTCTGGAACAAGACAGGGATGCCCTCTCTCACCACTTCTGTTCAACATAGTTCTCGAAACACTGGCCAGAGCAATTAGACAGACGAAAGAAATTAAAGGCATAAAAATAGGAAAAGAAGAACTTAAATTATCACTATTTGCAGATGACATGATTCTATACCTAGCAGACCCAAAAGGGTCTACAAAGAAACTCTTAGAGCTAATAAATGAATTCAGCAAAGTGGCAGGATATAAAATCAACACGCATAAATCAAAGGCATTCCTGTATATCAGCGGCAAACCCTCTGAAATGGAAATGAGGACAACCACTCCATTCACAATATCCTCAAAAACAATAAAATACTTGGGAATCAACCTAACAAAAGAGGTAAAAGACTTATACAATGAAAACTACAGAACCCTAAAGAGAGAAATTGAAGAAGATCTTAGAAGATGGAAAAATATACCCTGTTCATGGATAGGCAGAACTAACATCATCAAAATGGCGATATTACCAAAAGTTCTCTATAGGTGTAATGCAATGCCAATCAAAATCCCAATGGCATTTCTTGTAGAAATAGAGAAAGCAATCATGAAATTCATATGGAAAAATAAAAGACCCAGAATAGCAAAAACAATGCTAAGCAGGAAGTGTGAATCAGGTGGTATAGCGATACCAGACTTCAAACTATACTACAGAGCAATAGTAACAAAAACAGCATGGTATTGGTACCAAAACAGGCGGGTGGACCAATGGTACAGAATAGAGGACACAGAAACCAACCCACAAAACTACAACTTTCTTATATTTGATAAAGGGGCTAAAAGCATACAATGGAGGAAGGATAGCATCTTCAACAAATGGTGCTGGGAAAACTGGAAATCCATATGCAACAAAATGAAACTGAATCCCTTTCTCTCGCCATGCACAAAAGTTAACTCAAAATGGATCAAGGAGCTTGATATCAAACCAGAGACAAGGCATCTGATAGAAGAAAAAGTTGGCTACGACCTACACACTGTGGGGTCGGGCTCCAAATTCCTCAATAGGACACCCATAGCACAAGAATTAATATCTAGAATCAACAAATGGGACTTGCTCAAACTAAAAAGTTTTTTCTCAGCAAAAGAAACAATAAGAGAGGTAAATAGGGAGCCAACATCATGGGAACAAATTTTTACTTCTCACACTTCAGATAGAGCCCTAATATCCAGAGTATACAAAGAACTCAAAAAATTAGACAATAAGATAACAAATAACCCAATCAACAAATGGGCCAAGGACCTAAACAGACACTTCTCAGAGGAGGACATACAATCAATCAACAAGTACATGAAAAAATGCTCACCATAGCTAGCAGTCAGAGAAATGCAAATCAAAACCACCCTAATATATCATCTCACTCCAGTAAGATTGGCAGCCATTAAGAAGTCAAACAACAACAAGTGCTGGCGAGGATGTGGGGAAAAGGGTACACTTGTACATTGTTGGTGGGACTGCAAATTGGTGCAACCAATTTGGAAAGCAGTATGGAGATTTCTTGGAAAGCTGGGAATGGAACCACCATTTGATCCAGCTATTCCCCTTCTGGGTCTATTCCCTAAAGACCTAAAAACAGCATGCTACAGGGACACTGCTACATCGATGTTCATAGCAGTACAATTCACAATAGCAAGACTGTGGAAGCAACCTAGATGCCCTTCAATAGACGAATGGATAAAAAAAAATGTGGCATTTATACACAATGGAGTATTACTCTGCATTAAAAAATGACAAAATTATAGAATTTGGAGGGAAATGGATGGCATTAGAGCAGATTATGCTAAGTGAAGCTAGCCAATCCCTAAAAAACAAATGCCAAATGTCCTCTTTGATATAAGGAGAGTAACTAAGAACAGAGTAGGGAAGAAGAGCATGAGAAAATGACTAATATTAAACAGGGATGAGAGGTGGGAGGGACAGGGAGAGAGAAGGGAAATTGCTTGGAAATGGAAGGAGACCCTCAGGGTTATACAAAATTATATACAAGAGGAAGTGAGGGGAAAGGGAAAAATAATACAAGGGGGAGAAATGCATTACAGTAGAGGGGGTAGAGAGAGAAGAGTGGCGGGGAGGGGAGGGGAGGGGGGATAGTAGAGGATAGGAAAGGCAGCAGAATACAACAGACACTAGTATGGCAATATGTAAATCAGTGGAAGTGTAACTGATGTGACTCTGCAATCTGTATACGGGGTAAAAATGGGAGTTCATAACCCACTTGAATCAAAGTGTGAAATATGATATATCAAGAACTATGTAATGTTTTGAACAACCAATAAAAAAATTTAAAAAAAAAAAAGAAAGGGGAAATTTGGACCCAGAAATAGGCCCACGCAGAGGGAAGAGAGTAAAAGAGACGCAGGGAGAAGACGGCCATCCCCAGGCCCCCATGCTGGACAGTCGTGGGCCAGCGAGGCTGGAAGACAGCTGGTGTCCTACGGCTCACCCAGGGGATGCGCATGTGGCCCTGAGGACTGAGCTCATTATTAGAGGAAACAGTTTGAGGGCCTCCCTAGTGTCCCATTGAAACCATGATATTCTTGGTAATTGATGTTGCAGGCACAGGGAGGGAGCAGAAAAATCTAATGGGAAAAAAGTCTTAGAATAAGAGACAAACCACCAGGAGTCAGCTTGCGAGTCTGGGGCCAGACCCCACATCTGGGCATCACTGGTCACGACTACCTGAGACCCTCGTGCAGTGACGGAAGTCTCCAGTGGCCCTGAAGGCTATGTTCTCTCCAGTCCCCCAGCTGTGGGTGAACCTGCTGTCCTCTGAGCTTTCCCAGGGTCTCCCTGACCTGCCTTCTCTGAGAGGTGCCCCCTTACTGTTTCTGACCCTCCCAGTCCAGCTCCTTGTTGAGTGCTCCCCTGAGTCCCACGAGTGCTCTGCTCACCCTGGGTTTCTAACCATTCGAGGACCTTGCTGAGGATCCCCAGGAAGGGTGCTGGGGGAGGCAGGGTGGGACACTAGGCATGGACATCAAGAAAGGTGCCGAAATGCAGTCCTGCAACAGCCACCAGGCCACCTTAGCTCTGCCTCGCTCTGCCCACTGTCATGAACTGCTGGCCTCCCTGGCTTTGTATCTGCAATGGTAGCCCCAATGTCCGGCCTCCACCTGTCTGGGGGCTGTGGATGGGAAAGGACTTCTGGACTTTTGTGACTCCATAGGAGATACTGGGTTTTTTTCCCCAGAGTCTCTTTAAAATGGTCCCTTCACAGGGCAGGAGGTCTCGGCAGAACCCTGGTCACCATATCTCAGGCACCGTCGAGTGCAGGCCCGTCATCTGGGTTGGCTTAACGAGGGACGCATTGCAAACGGCATGAGATGACACAGTTCCCACGGGGTGAGGAGAGTGGGGGATACGGAGCCCCGGACCCACCTGGAAGGATGAGGCCCTGAGGACTGAGGTGCCGTGCCACCTGGCCTTCCTGAAGACATGGGGACGTTCTGTGCACAGAGTGGGGGCCTGTGGGGGCCTAGAAGGACTGCTAGCTGCTCGGGGCCAGCACTCGGGGCATCTGCAGAGATTCTGTCAGTAAGAGGAGCTGGGAGCGACTGGGAAGCGTTTTCGAGCAAGTGCAGAGAAATGTCCTCACAAAAGGGCCACACGATGAGCAACGTGTGTTTCATTTCTTGCCAAGATGGGGGCTAAAGAAGAATAAAGAAAACCAAGGCTCAAAAGAGCGCAGGGTTCCCATGTCGTTCCCGAGAGGGGTGCCCGCCTCACCTGCCATCCACAGCGTCCTCACCAGCTGCTCCGTGAAGCTCAGGGGCTGCCCGCTGGACCGCTGGGCCACTACATGGGCCCCTACCATCCCTCCAGAAAAGGCCAGAGGTGGCCCAGGAGGCCCCAGCATGCAGTGGTTTCTCTGGCCTCTGCAGGTCTACAGCCCACAGCAGCTCTCCTCCTGGTCATCACCTGCAGCGGGCAGTGGGCAGTGGAGACCCTTGTGCAGGATCTGGCCGGGGCACCCAGGGCATCATGGAGGTATCCAGAGTGGCTGCCACTCTCCGACCCCCCACACACACAGGTCACACACAAGAATCACACCACAAAACCCACCATACAGCCAACCACACACAACAGCCACACACACCACATCACATACCCACGTGGACACGCCAGACGCCCCATCACTCACAAGGCCCACTCAGCACAGCACACACCACACGTGGCCCTCCTCCACTGTCTCCTCGTGGCCTCTTTCCTCTCGCACCAGCCCCAGGAACCCCAAAGGTCTCAGAGCCATTTCTGTCCCCAAGGCTACTGACGTCCTCCAGGTCTGCGGTGGGACTGTGGCTGGCCTCAGGGGAGTGGGGCTGGGTGAGTGGGGGCAGGGCTGGCGGTCACGCTGCCTGTGCCCACAGGCCCCCGAGTCCACACGCCCTGCTCTGAGGCAGGTCAGCTCCTCCCAGGGCAACCTGGCTCTGCTGCCTCGGTGACATTCAAGTTCAGCATGAAGCAAGGAGGCTTTGACACCAGACCCGAGCCAAGGACCAACGGGAGCCGGCTGGACTCCATGTTCTGTGTTCAGAGCTGACATTTCAAATGCCACTTCTCCTAGAGACTCGGCCACAGCTGAGGGCTACCTACTCCCCAGAGCCACATCACGTGGGTGACCAGGAAACCATCCAGACCCGGGGAAGCTGGGCAGAGGCAGCACTGGTCAGTTATCTGCAGTCAGTTCACCAAACATGTAAGCCCAGAACAAGACCATACCAGACCCTCCCAGAACAGAGACGGCCAGCCAGGCCTCCGCGCTGCACAGCCAAACAACCCACCCCATGTGGCATCATCCAGCCAGGTGTGGACCTCAGCGCTGGACATTCAGTCTGGTTCCAGGTGCTATGGCTTTATTACCTAAAAATAAAGCTGATCCCAAAAGAAGGAGATAATACTTGGAAGAGGCTAGCCTCACCCCAGCCCCCAGAAGCAAAAGCCTGTGACATCTAGACCTGGGACTGTGCCCTCCTGCCCAGTCAGTCCAGGCTGACAGAGATGGGCTCAGAGCACCTGGTCTGGAGCACCCTCATGCCCTCCTGGGCCGCGGGAGCCACATGGACACCCTATCTTCCACAAATAAGACGATCTGATGAAAACATTCATAAATCTAACCCAAGTCGATCTGTAAAGCATTTCACCAGGAACTGCCGTCTGTAGGGAGGACAGCGGCACCCCAGCCTCTAAAGGAGAGTTGGAGTGAGTGAGTGTTGGCTTGTCTTCCTCAATACATTTTGCAGTGCTGCCAGTTCTCCAGCTCCTAACACACCACAAGTCCAGGCCGGCCTGAGGAGCTGAAGTCCCTCGGGGAATCCCTGGGCCGTGGCAGGACAGCACATCCTGGTCCAGCCACCTGCTTCCAAGGACGGCCACTGGCAGCTGGCCCCTTAGAGCAGTGGGTCACGGAAGACCAGCGTCGGCCAGTCAGCTTCCTCTGACAGCTAACCTCAGGCAGGAGATCATCAGCCACATCATAAGGAAGATGGTGACATAGTTGGCACTTGCTATCCAGCTGGCCTAAGAGGACTTCAAATCCTAGTGCCTGAGACCCTGTCTCAAAATAAAAAATAAAAACGGTTGGGGATATGGCTCAGTGGCCAAGTGCCCCTGGGTCCAAACCCCAGTACCCCCACATCCTAATATTCTGTCATGTTTTTTTTTAACATTAACTCTTTTTGGTGTGTGTGTGTGTGTGTGTGTGTGTGTGTGTGTGTGTTTAGTTGTAGACATAATACCTGTATGTATTTATTTTATTTTTATGCGGTGCTGGGGATCGAACCCAGTGCCCCTCACATGCAAGGCAAACACTCTACCAACTGAGCTACAGCCCCAGCCCCTGTCATGGCTTTATTCTGATCTCTAGGTTGGGTGTCTGGGGCCCTGGGCACTTGTCAGGCTGGCCTTGGCCTCGCCCCTGGGCACAGTTCTTTGCTGCCTTGGAGTCCCACTGGGGAACCCAGTTCCCACACAGGAGCCTCCCCCATCCCTGCCCTTGCTCCACACCCCAGGCCCCAGCACCTCCAGACCCACAGCCCCTGGGTGCCTGGGAGGCTCCTTTGCTGAGCTTTTCCTGCTCAACTTCAGCCTGGGCCCTGCTTGGTCAGGAAAGGCTCCCCCAGGGCAAAGGTCCTGGGGTATCTTCCCCACAGAGCAAGGCAAGACCCCCCAGGGCCAGGTCCAGACCATTCATCCAGAAGCCTTCAAGAGACTCCAACTCCTGGGGAGTGCCTCCCAGGCCAGGGCTCAGTGGCCTTGGTCAGGGCCACCTTCGCTCCTCTCCCTCACCCTCTAGCGACCGGCCATCCTGCCCCGCGACAAGCATCTTGGGAACAAGGGAGCCTCCCTCTGTTGGAACACGGGTGTCCGTCTCCTCCCCTACTCCACCACGGGCACTCAGGCACTCATGGCCCACTGACCCTCAAGGGTCCTGTCTCCTGGACCTCATCTCAGGACTGGCACTCTGCAGGCCCCTGCGAGCATCGTGTCAGGTCCAACAGGGTAAGGGCATACACGCCTAGCTGCCCTCACCCTAGTTATCAGCAACCACCGCACAGCACTGCCCAGGACTTGCCTCAAACCCAGACGTCCCTTCCAAAGGCCCCAGGTCTGTTCCTCACCCAGTCTTCTTTACCTTTCTCAGAGATGGAGGCAGGGCTGGAGGCTGGTCCTACTCACGGGGGACGGGCCGCCCCCTGAGGGCTAGCCCAGTACAGCCCCACAAAACCAGGGTGCTTGAGAGGAGCTCAAAAAGGACAGGGAAGAAAAGTGGGGAAAGGAACCCAGGGCAGAGTGGGAAAGGACAGGGAGAAGAGAGGCCAGCCAGGGTGGACAGCCAGAGCCGTGGGCAGGGGGCCGAAGCTGGAGGAAGCAGAGAAGGGTGGCGTCCAGCCGGGCCCTGAGCTCCAGCCACATACACAGGGCTTTCTTCACAAGCAGAAATGGCCGTTTCTTCTTCCTCCAGATATGAGTGTCCTCTGGGGTCGCTTGGTCCCGTGCCCAGTCCGATAAGCGGGAGCTTGAGCCTGGCTGCAGCCCACAGTGGCACCAGCAGGAGGCACTAGCTAGGGCCAGACCTTTCCTGTCCCTCTCAAGGGCCTGTTCACCTTCTAGAAATGGTCTCACCAGGCTATAGCCTGAGGCCTGCAGAGTAAAAAGGTATTTCCACCCATGAGTTCACCCATGTGCGCTGAAGTCCTGCCCAGGGCTTCCAGTCGCTCCATCCGTGCTCGCTCCGAGGGCTTGACTATTTCTCCCAGAGGACAAGGAGGGCCAGCCACAGTGGGAGAGGGACCCACGAGAGGTCACAGGGCGGCAGCATGGGCCATGGGCTGTGCACCAGGCTGGGCAAGGACCCCCTCCTGTCCCGCACACTCGAGAGGGCTTGCCAGCAGCCTAATTAATTAAAAGCATCTATGCACCTGATGGGGGCCTCACCACAGCCGGGACGGGAGCGCTCTGCTCCTCCCGGATACCTCCTATTCCCTCTATTATTACTACGTCTTAAACACAGCTCCAGCGGCTGTTCCGGGCTCTGCCGCCGAGCCACAGGGAGCTCCCAGGAATCAGCCCAGCTCTTCTGGGCTGCCTGCTCTGTCTGAAGCTGCGCAGGTACATCGTTTGCATGCTAAACAATTACTTCTGTACATCCTTCTCATTTCGGGTCACACGGAATGGCAGTGTGATTGCTAACCAGACCTGTGAGTAGCTGATGGAGGAGTTTCTGAAAAGCGGATTTAAATGGAACATCCGGGTTGTCGTGCTGAATTCCATCCACCGCCAAGAGGCAGCTGCCTGGAGTCCACGGCAGTGAATGTGCAGAGACTCCAGGCCGGGACGCAGCAGGGCCAGGGACCTGAAGCAGGGTGAAGGAAGGTGTGTAATGTGCGCAGCAGCCCCTCGCTGTGACTGCGTGTTCCACGAGAGCAGACTGGACCCCGAGGTGAGAAGGCTCCTGGGATGCTCATCTCAAGTTCATGCAGGGAGCTGAGCCCAGCGGCCCGCGCGAGGACGGTAGGCTTTGCCACAGCGCCCTCTTGTGGGCAAAGCCCCACATGGCGCTGGGCCCCAATCCCCTCCCTGAGAACCCTACTACTTAATTACAGATTAATTACACCCTTTCATCAAGTTAGGGGGAAATCCACACAAAGCCTGACAGCTAGAGCAGAAGGCATGCGTGCCTTTCTTCTTTATTTGTACCATGATGTGATTTCTTTTCAATGCTCCTCCGTTCAGCAGCAGTCAAGAGCTGGGCGCCAAGGTCAGCTGGTCCAGAGTCCCAGTTCTCTGGCTAGAAGGCTGTCTGTGGGCAAGGGCATCCCCGTAAGAAGAGGACGCTGGCTCGAAGAATGTGCATGCCAAGGCAGCCGTGAATCTGAACGTCCTGGACCTTGAACACGCCTGGTTTGCTGTCTTGTTATTGCTACTTTTGTCAATTAATCAAAGAATGTTATCACCCTTGGGCTTGAAGTGACTTCATAGATAATTAACTGCAACTTTCTCATTTTACAGGTAAGAAAGCTCCAATCCAAAGAAGCAGAGTGACCTGCTCTTAGCTACCTGGTCACTGGTGCGGGGTGGGGGGGGGCAGAACTGAAACTAGAATTTAATTCTTCTGGATTTCAAGGTCTAGGTCCCTGGCATCCTGCAGAATGGCCCTGCTAGTGAGCAGGGGTGCCCTGCCAGTGTCCCCATCCACTGTCACCCCGGGTACCAGGACAGTGAGTGCTGCAAGACTGAGAAAGACTAGGCTGATGTGGAGTCCAGTCTGCGGGGAATGCTGGCCTGTCCACTTCAAGGAAGGCTGAAATGGCCACACCCCAAAAGTAAATACCCAGTACTCTAGATCTGCTTCCCAAATACCACCTTCCCAGCCTGCAGTGTCCAGCCTCACAGGCCAGGTCTCGGGAGGGCCCTGTGTGGACATGGAGCAGCAGCACGCTGGCACAGAGCCAAGACCTCCCACAGAGGGGTCCTGTTCACTGTACCTCAAAGAAGACACTGGGTCCCAGAGGACACAGGAGAAAGAATGTCACTGGAGCAGAGACGTTCTGGGAGAAAGCAGAGTTGAGTCCCCAGGGCTGGGCCAGGGGCCTGGCACTGTTGTTGGAGCTGTACGGCCCAGTCATGGTGCTAGCGATGCCTGCCAGGTTTTAAAACTCCACCTCAGGTTTGGGCTGAAGAGCATTCTATCTTGTACAAAGATGCCCACAGCAACCAAGGCCTGCTACCCCTTTGGTAAGATCTCCTAAGACGCCACTCCTTTATGGCTCCTGGATACACCTAACGCAGAAGGGCACACAAGCAGCTAAACTCAGCAGCAGGCCAGAATAAGGAGCCACACCGAGAAGTTCCTCCAAGCAGACAAAGATCAGGCTCCCAGCAGGGAGCAGCAGCAAGCACGTCAGCCTGCTTGTCTACACAGAGCTTGGGGCAGGAGCCGGAAGGCAGGGTCCCCCTGGACCTCACCACCCACTCCCCGGGGACCCTGGCAGGAAGGGCAGGAAGCCACCCTCACCCACCACAGCCTGCCCTCCCTGGAATGGGGGCTCTGCCGGTGTCTCAAGAGGATCTGCCATCATCCAGGGAATTGGGTGGACATGAGCCAGGTCCAAGCAGGGGACTGTCCTCAGCCACAGAACTAGAAACTGCCAGAGATTGGCAAGATCGAGATGACAGTGTTTGTTTATTGAATAAAAACATTAAACTAACTATAGAAAACAATAATGGATTGCACACGTCAAAAAGCTAGAAGAAAGGGTTCTGATGTTTCACCATGAAGACGTAAAGGGGGGGGCTGGGGATGTGGCTCAAGCGGTAGCGCGCTCGCCTGGCATGCGTGCGGCCCGGGTTCGATCCTCAGCACCACATACCAACAAAGATGTTGTGTCCGCCGAGAACTAAAAAAAAATAAATATTAAAAAAAATTCTCTCTCTCTCTCTCTCTCTCTCAAAAAAAAAAAAAAGACGTAAAGGGGGAGACGGCTGTGTTCCACTCCGACATCACACAGAGTGCGCTTGCATCAAAGCATGACTGGCACCTCACTGCATTAAGGTGCATGATTTTTAAGTTATGTATCAATTTTGAAAGTTGATTTGATTTAAAAAATAAAACAAAGTATTTCTCCTTTTAAACAATCAGAGCACCGCCTTCTCTGCAGAATGAAAGCTGGTGCAGGACTGAACACACCAGAGCAGGAGAAACAGCGGGGCATCGCTCAAGACTTGGTGTGAGATGGTCCTGATGCTCACCCAGTCCTTTAAATACCCAAGCCTGTGTGTCTGTGCCAACAAAGGAGCCATCAATACCGGTGTGCAGGAACAGAAGCAAGCCAGACAACCCGCTCAACGCAAGACCAACGCCTCCCTGAATCAGAGTAGACACGGAGCAAGAACACAAAAGCTCCTGAAAGTTCTTTCTGCTGCCCTCTGAAACCCTACGGAAATGAGACAAATCCAAGGTTAAGAGTCATTTTGTAGGTACGTCCAGGTGTATGTGTTTTGCATAGTCGAGTTTGTGTACAGAAGTCAGGTTTAAGCTGAACTGCTCATGTGCTCTTATCTGACTGGACTCTTCAAAAGGGCATCTGAAAAGATCTCCATTTAGAGATGTGCACAGTTGACCATTAGTGTCACCCTCTGTGCTGGCCGGTGCTGGGTCAGAAGTCCTGAGCGAAGGCAGCTGGTGTCTTTCTTCCTCTAATGGGCACCGTGAGTCCCCAGGAGAAGGAAGAGCCACATACTGGTTCTGCTGTGCTGTGGATGACTGATCCAGGGGGACATCCCTCTGCATGACGTGAAGAGGCCGGGAGCAAAGTAGGCTCAGCCCAGGATCTTTCCATGCTATTGAGATCAGGCACCAGAGACTTGTGCTTCTTCTTAGAAAGTCCAGGACAAAGGAACCATTAGCTTTCTGCAGACTGGTTCTGAAATGAGCCGGGACCTATTCTTGGCAGTTTTGAGTTCAGTCTACCTGCAGGTTCTGAAGGAAACTTTATTGTCACATTAAAAGTCACCGTTCACATTTATCTGAATTTGATATAAAAACTATATTTTGTTTCAAAAAAAAGTTTTATAAACTATGCCAATCACAATGGAATTCTGAATAATCCAATTTTAGGGGGTCAAGGGTCTGCAACTCTGAGGGGATGTCACTGTGAGCTGTATGAGCTGCTCCGTGGGGCATGTGCCACCTTCCGCAAGCCAACAAGGTGCACTCGCTCCTGTCATCCCTCATCACGGGGAAGCCACCTTTATCATGTGGACAGAGAGCAGATCATTCTGCAGACAGGAAAACTGGCCCACACACAGAGCCCAGAAAGCAGGTGGGGACACTGCTGGGGACCTTGTGCCCAGGAACAAGAGAAAATTTGCAGGAACAGTAGAAAATTCAATTGAAGACTTTCTTTAGATGCAGAAAAATAGGGAAAACTGATGTTCCATCAATTTCACTTGAAAGCAAAAATATCCTTCAAAAAACTTGGGAAGGCACAGAATCTGTCCCCAGACATTTGGCCCAGAAGCATCCGGTGTGATCAGGTCTGGACTCCACCAGACCCGTCCCATGCAGACCCCACTAGCTCTAGAGGAAGCTCCAGGTTAGGAAGATCAGCCCCCATGCAAAGAAAACTGGTGAGAGATATAGGGCAGGGGAGGAGTCCCTTTCAAGCCCCATCTCAGGTCTGTGCACAAAGGTGACAAATTCAAGGAAAGAGAGGATAAGAAGAGGTCTGGTGCTAAATCTGAAGACACAGAAGAACAGACTGTCCTCGCCACAGAGATGATGTCACCCCCGGGCACTTCTCCCAACCTGTGCTGGGGTTGGATGTGTTGGGCAGAGGCCTTTCAGTAAAGCCCGGAAGTACTTAATGGTAAACTTGAACCACATGGAAGAAAAGACCATTCTTCACACCCAGTTCCTTGATCTCCACGTCTGAGGTGTGGAGCCAGATCTCTGTGCATGCCCTGCACAGAACTAAGCTGGCCTCCTCCCCCAGCCTCCAGGCCTACCTGAGGCTTATCCTGAATCTCACCTTTGCTCCACTCAGCCCTCAGAGTGTGGGCTCCAGGGTGGACAGAGGGAGGAGGCCCAGGCTGCCTCAGGGCCCCTCAGTGTGTGACCAGCTCAGATCAGCAGGGGACCAAGGCTGCTGGAGCCTTGGGGCTCACACTGTCCTGTGAGCTTCCTGTTCTCTCAAGAAGAAAAACGCAGTCGAGATGCAAAGAAAAGAGAAGCAAGGGTCATATTGAAATTTGCTTTCAGAAAGAACCAGAAGAGATGTAAATACAATAACAAAGTCACGGCAGCAGGCGTAAGACAGATGTTCTGGGCCGCATGTTGGTGTCCTGCCAAAACTCACAGGTAGAAATCCTCCCCCTGGGAAGACATATCATCCTCACAAACAGGACTGACCTTATAAACGGACCCAGAGGGCTCCCGCCCCTCCCACCATGTGAGCACTCGGTGAGAAGGTGGCCTCTACACAGGGGCAGCAGCCTCACTACACCCGTCTGCCTGTGTTCTGACCTTGGACTCACAGCTCCAGAGCCGTGAGCAGCCGCCGTCTGTGGTACTCAGGGCAGACCAACAGCACCGAGGCAGTGCTGATGAGCAGAGAGGAGGTGGACAGACGTGGATCGCTGGAGAGGAGGAAGAAAGTGGGCTGTACAGACCCAGGCCCACTGCAGAAATCTTGGCAGACACAGGATTGTTTCTCAGCTGTGTTATCTGGGCAAGCAGGCTTCCAAGACAGGGTGAAGGGACACAGCCTGATCAGACACCAGGGCCCAAGCACCGTCTGCAGCCATGCCCCGTGGCCAGCAGGAAGCCCTCAGAGGAGACTTTCCAAAGACCTTGACCAGTCAACACCGTTTATAGAGGCTCTTCAACACCTACACCCCAGGGTCCCTACCCGACAGTCCACTCTCCCAGATGGCAGAGCAAGGCCAGCCCAAGGGACACACGCCAGTTAGGAGAAGACCAGAAAAGCCAGATCCGGGAAGCAAGGGAGTCCCTGGGAGGCTGTAGGAATCTACGCCAAATTGTCACCTTCACCTAAGCAGCAAAAGGAGCCTGTAGTGGACGTGTGAGAGGCGGTGAGGTGGCACGCGCCCGGTGTGTGCGTGACCAGAGGGCAGAGAGCACGCATCACGTCCAACACAGCCCTGCTCCTCAGACTTTCCTCCTCACAGAGAAGCCAGCATTATCCACGAGAAATCTGAAACTCAGCCCCAAACAAAGCGCAAACTGACCAAACACTGGACACCCTGGGGACCTCCAAACAAAGACCCTGTCCAGCGCCACACCCAGAGGTAGGGCCCAGGTGGTCCTGAGGCCACAGGCCAGTGAAGGACACCGCTGCAAGTACACTGGGGTCACATATCCACACGAGGACAAGACAGGAAATGGGCGAGGCTGCTTCCAGAGGGCACCTGAACTACTGACTGAGTGGGTGACATCTGCTGTCTTTCACTTTTTTGTTGAGACGGCAGAACTGACAGCACTGAGGGTGGCATTGACATCCCAGAGTCACGGGCACACATTTCCTCAGATGGGATGGGGTCCGCAGCCGAGCACGCAGCTCAGGCCCTGGGGCGAGGGGCACCTGGGCACTCCTGCTTCTCTGCATGCCTGTCGGCAGTACCTGGAACATGCCACCACTGCAGCCACCGGCCACCCCCAGGTAGGCACCAGTCCTTCCTCCAGCTGCTCCACACTCCTCCTGCCCCGGCATGGCCATCCATGCCCTGTGAGGGCATGCCACGGCCTCCCAGGGCATGGGCAAGGTGACTAACCAGAGGGCAGGGGCCCGAGGTACATGCTAACAGCAGCTGCCAGGTTTGTGGCTACCTGTAGTGACCTCCAGCAGGCTTCCCTGGGGTACTCTGCTCCTCCCCACTCCAAATACACACCCTGATTCTATGTCAAGCCTTTGTGAAGTGGAGGCTATGAGAAGAGTGGGTGTGCTGAGAGAGGGTGTGTTCTTCCAGGGCCTAAGCTCCGGACACACTTGCCTCCTGGAGCCGCTGGCCCTGCTCACCACACTTGCTTCTTACACACTTAATGTCATCTTAGAAAATGCAGCTCAAAAATAGCCTCGGAGGCTCCTACAGTCAAAGCTGCAGATAGGGAAGGATATTTCAGTACGGCTGTCCACACTCGGCCGCAGGGCACTGCCCTGGAAGGCAAGCCCATGGAGCCCAGGGGTACAGACCTCACCAGACATGGGCTCCTGAGAAGCACAGTGACCTTGCTGTTGCCCTTCACTCACAGCCAAAGCTGCCTCCTCTGTACGGGTGTCTGAGATGACGTGGTGACAGTGACAGCCTCAGGAAACCTAAAATTAAATCCATGAGCCCACGGCTCCTGGTCCTCTGACGCTGGCTGAGAGAAAGCAGAGCCAGGGCTGGGTCCCCAGGACCAGATAACAGAACCATTCACACCGGCCGGCACCCTCCCTTTACACAGAAACCTCCCTTTACCATACTTACAGAAGTTCTGATCTGGCCTTTACCAATGTCACAGAGCAACCTGCTCCTTCCCTCCTCCCCTCCTCTCCTCCTGCTTTCCTCCTCTCCTCCTTCTCCCCTCCTCTCCTCCTTCCCCCCTCCTCTCCTCCTCCTCCCCTCCTCTCCTCCTCCTCCTCCCCTCCTAGCCTCTTCCTCCTCTCCTCACCTCCTCCTCCCCTCCTCCCCTTCCCTCCTCTCCTCCTCCCCCACCCCTCCCCCACCTCCTCCCCCCCACCTCCTCTCCCCTTCTCTCCCTCCCACCCCATGGAGAACTCCACGAATATTCCTGGACAGCAGCACATTGCAATGCATTCCTGCAGGGTCAGTAGCTCTGAAGTTTCTTTTCTCTCCTGTCACCAGCCATGCAATTATCTCAAAATGTTCCTTGTCAGGGTCAAACAGAGGCTCTAGCTTGTGCCTCCCAAGCCCCTGCACCCCAAAGGCACTGAGAGAAAGGCATGGTTTGCTGGGATTCAGACAACAAAGCCCAGCATGTGGGGGCTTCAGAGGGAAGGCCAGGGCCTCGCCTGAGCCTTGCCTGAGGGCCTCACCAGCACCACCCCAGCTCCCCTTCCCGCCCCCTTCTGTTCCCTGACTAGGTGACCGAAAAGCCACTGGGGATGGGATAAGCTCAGCCATGGGGAAGGCCTCCTGTTCCTCCAAGAGCTGCCCTAGTCCCTGGTTCCATCCCTCCCTTGTGTGCCACCCTGAGCACAGGACATGATTGATTCAGCCCAGCTGACCTGGCTCTCAGAAAACTGCCTGTGTTCTGTCCAGGAGGGGCCTGGCCCCAGAGCACGCAGGCCTCCCCATGCAGCATTGCACACGCAGGCCTCCCCATGCAGCATTGCACAGAGAGGCGTCGAGCAGACAGCAGCAACCCGCCGGGCACTGCCAGGCACCGTGGCACTGTGGCACCCTAAGATATGGAGCTGCCCCTGCTTCCCAAGCTCTGCTTGAGCAGCGCACACCTGTGAAATCAGGGCCCAAACTGCAGAGAATGAGACCCAGACTTCCTCCTGAGAAGGCCATAGCCCACGAGAGCCCCGCAGGAGAGCCCTGAGAAGAGGAAGCCAGGGCCTGGCGAGGCCTATGGGTACCATGTGCACAGAAGAAGGACTCTGAGGGGACTCGGGGTAGTGACAAGCCACACAGCCAAGCACAGAGCAGGGGGCCACGTACTTTGTCCTTGACCTAAAATCATGATCCTAGAAAAAACCTGAAGGGTCATTTGACAAGCAGAGAGGTATAAGGAAAGCACACATGTGAATGCATCATTTACACACCCACACACGCGCACCTATACGTGTGGACACATATTACTCAGGCACACACATGAGCAGACACCCATGCACACACACACACATATATTACATCCTCACACATGTAGTGTGCACACATGTGCATGCACGCATACACTCACATGTGTCCATGTATACACATGTGTGCATGCACATGTGTGCATACAGATACATGGATGCACATGTATCTACATAGTTGTGTTATACAAGCATGCACATGAATATATGCACATGTACAGGTGGGTGTACATGTGTGTGTACTCTCATATGTATGTAAGCATGTGTGTGCATGTGTATTGGTATGTGTGTACAAGCATGTGCATAATCATGCCTGTGTGAGCAGCATGTACATGCACTCATGCATGCACACATTGCAGGTATACATACACACTCTACATGCATGCATTTGCAGAGCGTATATGCACATGCATACACTCATATATGGTCGTACACATACATATGCGTGTGTTGTGCATATATAGATATGTATGCACATGTATGCACACATGCAGCAATGTATACACTCAGACACAGAAATATCACACACATACACACACCTGCATACACACTCATACACACATGCATACACACAGATACACCACAGATCCACACAAGTACACAAAATAGAAATACACACCTGCATACACACTCATACACACCTATATGTATACCCACATATGCTAAGACACACACACACCACACTCACACACCTGCATACACATACGTGCACATGCACACACACATTCACACACACACTCACATGAATGCTCACTCACATACACACTGTCAGAAGCTGCTGTGGGCTCCTGGTGACCGACGTGGGCCGGGGGCCTGCTATCTCGTCTCCGTGAGCACCCATTTCCTCCTCAGTGCAATGAGGACTCTGCTCCCACTGTGCAGATTACTATGAAGGCAGAAGCAATGTGGGACAAGGCCTGGAAGGCGGTGTCACAGGGACATCACTGCTCAGAAGTGCACAATCACACTTTCCATTTTTTAGACCAGTGGGCATTTGAACCCAGGTCTTTTGGCGACCAGTCAGCCCACAAGGTCCCCTCTGGTCCTGCCGCCAAAGAGTCCTGCACACAGTCCAGAGCCTGGCTATGCAGAGCAGCAAGGACCTGGACAGCCACTAGGAAGGAGATCTGGAATCAGAATCAGCCCACCGGACCCCAGAGGTTCTCGCTGAGGTACAGAAGCCCCACCCAAGGATCTGCGAAGCTCTGCCCAGTCAGACTCTGCTCTCTCCTTCCTCGTCTCCCTCCGCAAACATTCACAGTCAGCCCATGACGTGCAAGGCACTAACACCATCCCCGCTGACGTCAGAGTCCACGCTGCCTGATCCCAGACACAGGGCCTGGCAAGGACAGGGAGGAAGGGCACAGTGCCGCCTCCAAGCCACCCATGTGCCAAAAAGTCATGGAGTGGCAAAATGCTCTGGGTACCAACAGGCCACCAGGGGGTCAGACAGCTCTGCTGCGCTCTCCACCCAGGGGCAGGACCTTAGGCCAGCAGCCTCCCCACAAGGGGTCTCACCTGAAAACGAGGGTCTGGACTTGGGGAGCTCTCAGGTGCTGCTGGGAGGGTCTCCCTAACCCGTCTGCTTGCCGTCTTCCTCTCAGACCTATTTGGCACTGTCTGCTGAGGACACTTTGGTGCTGGCAATGCACTGGGAAGAGGTGACAGAGGAGCACAGGCCAGCGATCTGGGCCATGCCAAGGACAAGGACAGAAGGGAGCACTGACAGCTGTGTAGCTCCCAGCTGCAGGGTCGGGGGGTGGAGGGCTGGGGCAGGATGAGACCTGGGCCGGCGGCTGAGGTGATCTCCACTTCTGCCAATTCCCAGGAGAGCCCTGGGTTCCCAGAGCCAGAAACGGGGCCCTGCGCGGCTCCTCAGGTTGCCGCCTGTTGAATTCTCCATCGCTGTCCTCAGCAGAGTTTCTAAATTCCCACATGCCCTGTTTTTCCACCTTAAAACACTTCCAAGAATGGAGGTGTCACGTGGACTTCACCAGACTGTGCAGCCTCAGGGACCATGCCTCCCGGAGCTGCGCCAATCTCCTTGTGGAAGCAGGAGAGCCCGGGCATGTCCTGTCCCCTCTGAGAAGGCCACCACAGCCTGTGCAGGTACATTCTGGGTCTGAGCAGGAGCAAGAGCAGAGTGTGGAGGCAACAGAGGACTGGACAGAAGGCCAGGGTTCAAGTTTTGGGTGGGCGCCAGGTGGAGCCACCGTGTCCCCCCACAGCCTCGCTGGCCTCCTGGAACCTCCCTCCCTCGGGGACCAAGCTCTTCATGCTGGGCCCTGCTGAGTGTTCCACCTCTGCCCAGCAGGAACCTGGTGTCCGGCCAGGTTCCCATGGCCCTTCAGGGTTCCCACACTGACCTAAGTGGTTGGCATCCTTCAGGTCTCTGATGAGGCTATGTCCTCATGGCTGTGTCCTCTGCTGCCCCAAGGCTCAAACCTGCTCACCCCGCAGTGACATGAATGGGTGCAGTGGAAGCTGGTCCTTGGAGATCAAATAGCCCCCTCATCACCTCTCTCTCAGGGGGCATGGCCAGGTCTGGCCACACAGCCCCAGGCGTGTCACCAGAGGTTAGCTCCACCCCTCAGGGACTCAGTCTCCTGGTTCAGGTGGGAGAACATTTGCACCCTAAGATCTCACAAGGAAAAATTCAAACAGCAGCACTACTTACCTGGCGAGGGGTGGGCAAATGGGTGACCTGGGGTGAGGGTCTGCAGATGAGGGGTGCTTGAGATGCTTTCGACCCCAAGCTCTGCCTGGTTCTCAGGCTCAGCCTCCACAGAAACAGGGCTCTGCCCAGGCAGAGCTTGGCTCCTGAGCCCAGGCTGTGCCCCCACACAGACACTGGGGAGGATTGGCAGTCTCCACACACTGGCACAGAGGCTGGGACAGACCTTCAACAAGTCACCATGAAGAAGGCAAGAAGAATGAGACGTCTCTGCCTTACAGTCCTCTCCACTCAATATTCCACCCTAGGGTCCTCCGGCCTATCCTGAGGCTGGGGAGTGGGTTCGTCCACAGCCCCACTCAGCAGCAGAGGGTCCTCTGGCCCATCCTGAGGTTGGTGAGTGGATTCGTCCACAGCCCCACTTAGCCACAGAGGGTCTTTCACCTGTCCTGAGGTTGGGGAGTGGGTTTGTCCACACCCCACTCACCCGCAGAGCTGCTGCGACACAACCTGAGCCATTCTAAGGTGACTCAGAGTGAGCTGAGCCACTCCTGAGCAAGGTGTTCCCTGGGGTCCCCATAAAGCCCTCTAGGAGACAGCCACCCCTGGACAGGAGGCGGGTGGGGCTGGCAGGAGCTGGGGGGCTTCATCACTGATGCTAACATTTGCAACACTCTCCAGCAGGTCAGGTTGGCCCCAGCAGGATGCTCAGAACAGGGACTGATCGGCTCCCTGGCTGGGGCATGGCCTAGACCAAGGCCAGGGCCCGTGGCGAAGGCCTATTCTGTGGCTCCTGGGGTGGAACAAAATGCTGCAGAGATGCGAGGCCCAGGAATGACCATTGTGGCTCATGCCTGGCACCACATTCTGGAAGGAGGCTGGCAGGGTGGACCTCGGGGAGCCTCTGGGTGGAGGCCAGCAGGGCGGACCTTGGGGAACCTCGCCTTGACAGTTGGGACAGCCGTGGATGAGCACTCAGCACAGACTGCAATGGTGCCAGCCTCGGGGCCTGAGCAGGCAACGCCCTGACTCACTAGTGTGAATTCCAGCACCTTTGAGCATTTCACTTGTCCACGCCCAGGAGAACCCACGGTGGTCGTGGGCTTAGTAAAGGAGGATTCTTGGATCCAGTGCCAGAACCCCATCCAGGATGATCCCTAACGAAGACCTCGCACCCCCCACCCCCACCGTTCCTAGCGGTCCCCGTGGCCTGGGTGTGTGTCAAGCGCTCCCATGGCGGGTGGCCTCTCCAGACCGGCTTATTACACAGACACATTCGCCTGAGACAAACCCCGCGGGCACCTCAGCAGTTGCAACTTCTTGGGTCTGAGCCACCCCACCACAAGGACGCACCATCTGCTACTCCACATACCTCAACGCTCAGTCCACCTGTACCCAGTGTTGGCAGTCGGACTTGCGCTGCTGCAAGCACTGCTTGTACCTCCTGCAGCTATGACCTCTGACCTCTACAGAAGTGGGATAACCAGGTCACTTGTCTAGTGCCACGGTTGACCTGAGAAGGGGCTGCCCAGGGTTTCCCAGGCGGTCCTGCCCTGGACACCCACCAGCACCCATGGAAAACTCCCCGCTGTGCGCTCCCACCAGCACCTGCTCTGGCTGTACTTCTCATCTTAGCCACACAGGAGGTGATGTTTTTCAAGAGGAACATTTACAAAAGTAAGATCACATCTAATTGTCTACTTTATGAAATAAGACTGCTCAGGGACCTGGACATCACACAAGTCAAGTTTCCTTAATGGCTAGACACCAGCTTTGGGGAAGCCTGAGAACCCCTGTGTGGACAAAAGGCCTGTCGGGTCCAGCCCCTCCCACTAGTGCACCCTCAGGTCCCGTCTCCCACTCGGCCAGTCCTGCCAAAGGGATAACCACATGAGCAATGGCCACCAGGGCCCTGGTGTGAGCTGAGCACCCAGGTGCGTCTACTACAGACATCCTTCATCTCCCCAGCTCACAGCTGGTGAGGCTGATGCTGTCCACACAGCTGCCCCTTCTTCATCCGTGGACCCCAGAGGATGCCTGAAACAGTGTTAGTACTAAACCCCACATACCCTGCATTCTTCTCACATGTGCACTTGATAAAGTTTAACTTGTAAACCAAGCACAGTAAGAGATTAACCACAATGACCCTAAAACAGAACAACTACAGCATACGATAGACGGAGTTAGGTGAACACCACCTCTGGCTCTCCTTCAAATACCTGCCCTTCTCAGGACGGTGTGGGATACAGTGCCAAATGAGATGGAGTGGGTGGGTGAAGCAGGCACTGGACACCATAAAGGACACTAGGTAAGTGTCCAGTTGATCCAATAACTGAGGCCACTTCTGCATGACCAATGGGAGGGTAGCATACACAGTGAGGATACACTGGACGGGGGCGTGATTCACACCCGAGGCAGGTTGGGCAGAACAGCAGGAGATTTCATCAAGCTACTGAGGAAGAACAGCACACTAATTAAAACACATGAATTGCTTCCTTCTGGGATTCTATTTAGCACGTTCAGACTGCAGTTGACTAGGGGTAACTAAAACTAGAAAGTGAAACCTCAGACAAGGGGGAGACACAGCCAGGGACCCCCATGAGAAACAGGGCCTCGGGATAAGGGAAGAGACCTCTCGGGAGATTACAACAGCACAGTCAGGCTCAGTCGGATGGGTTGACAGTCAGCCCAGCACATCAGGAGGCAAAACAGGAGGCAGAGCAGGAGCTCAGGGCAGCACAGTACTTCAAACATAAGCCTGCCCCACAACGCACCGTCTCAGAGCTCTGTGGGGGCAAATCAGTGAGCAGAAAAAGGGCCCAAGCCACGCTTACACGCAGCTCCTGGCACAACTAGACATCTGTCCCTGTCGGCACCCAGCAGACCCTGGGACATGACACGGGCTGACAGCAGGGACCCATAAACTTCACAGCTAAGGGGCAAGCCGAGGAGAGACAGGACGCACCGCCTCCGTGGAGGCCACAGCTGCTTCCTTCTCATGCACACTGGGGCACGGCCCCTCTCCTCCACTGGGTGGGCAGGGAGACTGACTCTCCCTTCCCCTCCCACTGTCACTGTAAGGGAGGAAGAACCATTTCTACCACTGAAAATTAGTGATGGTTCATTCTCCTGGAAACAGCCGATGAGCTCCTCCCTGCAAACCTGGACTCAGCCATTCCAGGCACGAGCACGGCACACCTTACTTCATGCTCTAATGCAGATGGTCAATTTCTCAAGTGAGGCAAAAAAACAGATCAGAAACACACCAGTGTCTTCGCGTCAAATTCCTCCACCCCATGTTTAGTGACCTTGTGGTGTCCTGCTTCATGGAAGAGGAGGGTCTCAAGCCAGGCAGTCAAAGACAGAGCCGGTGATTTGTTTCAGGGTTCCATGCCCAGATGTCACTGGAGGCCAAACAGCAGGCATTAAGGCTTGGATATCAGGGGTGCCCCCAGAAGATCACATTGTGTAAGACGATGCAAGAAGGTTCAGAGGTGAAATGGTGAAATTATGAGAGGCGAACCCTAATTGCAGATTAATCCACTGATGGATTAACTGGGTGGAGGCTGCAGGCAGTTGGTGTGGCTGGAGGAGGTGTCATTGGGGTGTGCCTTCAGGGTTTATATATTGTCCCTGGTGAGCAGAGTTCTCTGCCTCCTGGTGCAAGGTCCTGAGCAGCTATCCTCCTCCACGCCCTTCTACCATGATGTTCTGCCTCATCTTGGGCCCAGAGCCATGGAGCTGGATGACTGTGGACTGAACCTCTAAAACCTGACCCAAAATAGGCATCTCCTGCTCTACGTTGTTCTTGTCAGGCCTTTTGGTCACAGCAATGAGAAGCTGCCTAAAGCAGCAGCATTTCAGGTTTCGTGATTAGGTGCCAACAGCCACACTGTGGGACAGAAAGTCTCGCATTGCCCCTATATTTGCACAAAGTGCCTTAATACGTTTCCCAGGGACAACCATGGTTGGTTCATACATCTGGCGGAGACCAGCAAGACAAGATGACCTTCCTAATTGTGATGAGAAGCACAATTGCAAGTGACTTTAAAACACATGGTGAACTTCATTATGCTAAAATATAATAGCTTCTGCTTTGGGGCTCATGATGAATATTAATATGGAGACTCCAGAGGGAAATTGTGCTCTAAATTTCATATTGTATAAAACCCTTTCAATACCAAAGAGAGCATTTATTTATAGTCATCAGGCTTCTTCATAGATGCTATTAAATATTCCATTAAACATGGCAAAACGGAATGAGTAATTACAGAACACTGAGGGAGGGATAATGATCACCTTTCCCAAGTCAGCCCAAATGCCAGGCAGAGTGGGAGCAACAAGGCCCACCAAGCAGGACAGGGAGGGTGCAGAGGGCCAGGTCCTGCCCCAGCTCAGGCGGGGGCCATAGGTAGGCGTGGTCCACTGCTCCATCAGAGCAGGAGACACAGTTGAGAGTGGTGGTCCAGGGCCTGGAAATGCATGTGTGGGGTGGGCGTTGGCGGCTGGGGTGCAGGCATTCTGAAGGTGGAGGGGAGAGTGAGAAGCCAGGGGAGAGGGGCTGGCATGGAGGGAGAGTCTGGTGCCCTGCCACAGGCAGGCAGGAAGGGGCCTTCTAGAACACAGCGGGTCCTGGGGGGTCCTGTGATTTGTGAGGACAGGTCCTCGGAAGAGGGGGCTCAGACTTAATGCCAACACTGCTGGTCTCCCTGGCATTGCAAACCTTTTCCCATGCCTGAAGGGAAGAGGTGATGTACTGTCTGGCACCCCTCCTGGTCGGGGATGGCCTTCATCTGCTTTTCCCAGTACCTCCTCCTTCACACTGCAGCTTCTGGGGCCACTGGAAGGACAGCGGACGCTCTCCAAGGTCCACGCATGCGATGACAGCAGGCTTCGGGAGGAAGGAGTTCCTGTGGTGGGGTTTCCCTGGATCTGCCTAAGGAAACGGGAACAAAGGGGTGGGGGAGGCCAGAGACAGAGAAGGGCTGAGCAGGAGCTGCATCCTGAAGGGACATGTGGCTCCTTCCCTCCACTGCTGCTTGATGGTGGGGGAAGTACACACGGAGACCGTCCCAGGCTGATCAGGAGAGCAAGATGGATTACGAGGCCCCACAGCAGCAGCTGCCTGCACGGTACATTCGCCCTCAAGGCCAGGCCCACTCAGGAGCCTGTCCGCATGGTATAAGTCTCCTCTGTCCTCCGCACTAGGAAGGTTCAGAGTTCATTCTGAGTGGTGGCCTCCGTGAGCGAGCTCCAGCTACAGGGGTGCGAGTGTGTGTCAACCGCCTCAACACAGATGTGGGCTTATGGCCCTGCTCTGGTGCCGCTTGGTCTCTGGGAAGGGTGGGGCGCAGCAAAGGACAAGCTGACATTGTCCAAACTCTAGCAGATGTGTCCCCCAGCATGACAGACACACAAAGACCCAAGTCAAATGCTGGGACAGTGCAGAGCCAAAGTGAAGGGCTCAGTCACCTGCCCAAGCAAGACAGTCCCCCATGGCCATGACAAGTGCACCTGTCCTCTTTGGGGAAGGAGAACATGATATTTGGGATACATGGGATGTAAAGCAGCCATGGGAAACAGGAAGAGAGAGATGTTCAAACAGGATTAAAATAGCCAAAATCTTAACATCACTTTGGCAAGTAATATTTGGGTGCAACTAAATTCAAACGCAGAGCATGTAGTCTTTTGTTGATGACTTAGAAAGACTTCAGAAACAACGGTGCCAGGAGGAACATGAAAGAAGCAGTGACACCACCACCCAGTGACACTGGAGGAGAGTGGGTCAGACAGAGGCCACTCCGAGCCAGATCGACAGCACAGGAGCAGATGGGCCCAGAGGCCCACATGGGCTCCACAGGGCTGCCCGTGCCTGTGCAAGCACAAGAACACCCAGAGGTTACCAGCAATCGACGGTCACCACACACAAAGGCTGTCCCCTGGGGGTGTAGTGCATGGGGGCTTCAGAGAGGAGGAAGTGGGAGTGGAAGGGCAGGGGCTGTGCAGGAAGCTGACTTGTGGTGTGCCAAGGAGGAAATCGAGGTTCCTCCAGAGCTCCTCATTGAAACACTGACAGCTCCCAGGTCGCCATATTTAGCTGGCCCCAGGGAAATTAGCCTGCCAGGCCTCAGAGAGTCAGGTTCAGTTAAAATGAATCAGGGCCTCACTCCCCAAAGTCCTGCGTCACACAATGTCCTGCACAGCTCACTGTCAAGAAGCCTGGAAGATCACAATCTTGTTCCCTATTTAGCACCCCCCACACCCTGTGATTTACAGGACAGCACACGGGTCCTCCTCAGCCAGCAGGGTTCCTCACTCCCTCCCCAGGAGCTAAGGAGGCACCAGTCCTCCGGGCAACACCTTCCTGACAGGAGCACAGGGCAAGGCTGAGCCACATTTGGCGCAGGGGCAGAACTGTTGGCAGAAAGTGTTCCAAGAATTACAAATTTGTGTCCAATTAAATGATCATAGTTCAACATCTTTCTGAATTATGGTTTCCAGGTTCCCTTAGTGACCATTCAAAAGTAAAGAACTTGGGTTTCAGTATAAAGTAAGTGATCACCATAAAAGTGACAATCGACAGACCATCCTGTCGATTAAATGGTGCAGAAGAGGCTCGCGTTCAAGTATGGAATATAAGAAGGTGCTCGAAAGTTTCAAAAATGAAGAAACCTGCCTCTGTGTTCAGGGTGCTTGACATGGTCCACAGGGCACTCAGGATGGGCTTTTCACACCATCAGCAGCCCGTGGTGTGATATTCAGGTTCCCCAGAGGAGCTGAGAAATGGCTAAGACTCAGGTCAGGAGTCTGCCATAAAAAGCCCAGAACAGTTTCATGGGGAAACTTTGGATGCAGAGAGTCAGCCCCTGGCCCTGGCCCTGGCCCTGGCCCCGGCCCTGCGTTGCTGCCACTACCTGGGTGTCTACATCACCTTAGTGTCCAGAAATGAAATGACCTAGTTCTGGGGGCTTTGCAACCAAAAGAAGGGGGTCAGCATTTGTACTAAAAAGGAAGTGACGGCGTGCAGGGAATCCTTCCTTCCTGTCCAAGAACACACACCCACTCCCTGGGCATCTCTGACCCACCTGAAGGGCTCACTTGGCCATGGACCCAGCCAGGCTCTGAGCTTATCTTAGTGCCACCTTGGCCACGGCTCATCCACACACCGTGAAGCTCGGGAACTCAGCCAGACACAGGGCAGCGGGGAGGAAATCGCAGAGTGTCCTGTTCTCGTCTTTAGGGCAGCGCTGGGCTGAGCCCAGGGCCTTGGTGTGTCAGGTGAGCTCTCTACGATGGGCCATGCCCCGGCACAAGCGCTCCCATTTAAAGCTCTAAAACTCTACATAAAAAACAAGGCAAATAATGAGATTAGGTTCTGTCTCCAGGTGGTTCTAACAACCATGTGTTTCTCATCACACTGATATGAAAACAGAAGCATCTCGCTGAGGTGCTCAGGCACCTGGGGCGCAGCCACCCGGAGACACATGCTGCTGGGGGTGGCAGGCAGGCTGGGGCTCGGTGGCAGGGAAGTGACAGAAATGAAAAGTGCCTTGTGTGTGTTACAGTCTGTCTGCAAGGACTTTGCGCGATGCTCTCAAGCAGTCTTTAAGAATCTTGTGTTTCCCATTCCCCAAAACTGCCACACGGGTCACTTTTTAGGCAGACGGTACTTCAATCGCAGTTTTTGCTCCTGCTCCTAGGATGCTCCTCTTCATGTCATAATCTCACACCAAGTAATTAACACTTGTCATTGGCACTGTCTTCTCTCTCCTTTGAACACTCTATGTTTTATATGATTTTATTATTTTTAATCTCTGTTAGATGAACCTTTCTGGTTCACCATTCCTCCCCACTCTTGCCAAAAAGAGAATGAGAGACACAGATTTCATTCTCTTGTTTAATTCATCTTGACAGTTTTTGCTAAACATACCTGACAAATGCAGTGGATCTTGTGTGTCTTGGGATCCCTACGCCAAAAGCCCTGTCTTCATAGGGTGAGGGAGTTTCTGCAGGAAGCTGCCTCAGTGGACTTCAGTGTCTCCCCTAGGGCACCGCTCCCTTTCGTTAGCCAGTCCCCAAGTAAGAGCAGGGGCTTGCCACATGGGCAGCTGGCTCTCAGCTGGAGCCGAGTGCCGCCCTCAGCACCCTCGTGTGCTCTCCCTAAGGGGCAAACAAGCCAAGGTGGACAAAATCATTCCCAGGAACATGAAGCCCTGCGGCTGACCCTCTCCCTGGGCATCTCTGACCCACCTGAAGGGCTCACTGGGCCATGGACCCAGCCAGGCTCTGAGCTTATCTTAGTGCCAAGCAGCTGGCAGCAAGTGGGAGACGTCAAAGGTGCCCTGTTTAGAATCCCAGCCCTGATCATTCTGTGGTTGAACCTCTCCCCAGACACTGGCTTGCTTTATAACTGAGTTACACACAAAATCAGCATCATTAATAAAGGGCAATACAGGTCACCAAGTTACACGCAGGAGATGGGAAAACATGCACGTAAATCACAAGCTGTTCTTTTCTAGAAAGCAGACATAGCCCACTAAAGAAGTTACCAGTTGTTTTTAACCCACTTTCCCTTAAAAGAAAAAAAAAACTGCTGAAATCCATACTAGCGAGAGGGTCTCAGGTAACCTCCATAGGAGTCTGGGCGGAGGAACTGGCTTTTCCTCCTGTCTCCCCACACCTCACACTGCTCAGGACTCTGGGCTGCTCTCCCAACCCAAGAAAGACGCAGCACTCAGGCTGGCTTCCTCCCACATCCTTGTAGGACCCAGTCACCACGGCGACAAAGCCCTTGAGCAGTGATGCCTACCTCCTGCTGCCCCGGGGACTTCCTGTTGTCACCCTGTGCTATCTGCAGACGCCCCAACCTGAACCTCCAACTCGACAACTCAGTCACCTCCCATGGGAGACCTCGAAGCCACCACTGGGAAACAAATGAGAAGCCAAAGCCTGGAGGTCCAGCTGGGTGTCCCAAATCCAAGGGACAGAGCTCGGTCTAGCCAGCCACCCTGGCCCATAGCGCCCCAAGTGCTTGGTGGCCATGAGCATCTGGCGTGAGACACCACAGACTGGCTGGCCCCCGATGTGACAGCAAATCCTCCCGAAAGGTCCACCGGGTAAGGGTGCTTCCCACAACCCATGCCGCTGGCTGTCAACACAGGCTTTGGCTGTGGCAGTGTCAGGGGAGGGTGCAGATGTCTCAAAGGGAGCCAACAGTGCTGAGCTCTCCTCTCTTGGCTCCTTCAGGTTGGACCTGGCTGGCTCAGCACCGTGGACTGAATGACACCTGCTGGGGCCCCTCACACTCGAGGCTGCTCCTCCATGCGGGCACTGCCCCTTCCCAAGGGCCACTTCTACAACCGTGCTGAAGTCACACTCAGGACCACAACGCAGTGCTCGTTCCTGAACATTAGACTTCAAGATGTCGAAGGCCAGGGGGAGTCCATCACCTGGCAGGTGCTGTGTTTTTGCTAGGCTTGCACTTGACCCTGAACACAGAGCACCCTGCACTGTCAACACCCAGCACCCAGAAGCGGCTGGATAGACTCAGCCTAGTTAATTACACTGCCTTTTATTATGAAGCTTGACGGACTCAGTAGTTTATTCCTTACTTATCTGTCCCCTGCACGCTTGCAGCCTGGGTTACTAATCTGAGTCACCCGGAGCCAAAGCTCCTCAGACTGGGTAAGAATCAGCTTGGCCTGTGGATACATCTGGGACCAGGGGAGCTGACGCAGCAAGATCCAGGCGCGAGACACAGAGCTGCTCCACACCCATACGTACGGCGCCACCGACAATCCAGCACCCGTGGCGGCCACCGGCTCCTTCCACCTGTGCATGTTTTATTCATCACTGTGAAAATCCTTGGTGAAGTGACAAGGACGGGATTCAAAAAACGCTGCTCAGCCCTTTTTAGAAAGGATCTTAATGGCTTTCCAGAGATCCGCCATTCACATGGAAACACTGCTGCACTCTATTTGCCCAAATATATTCATAGCCTCTGTACTCCTAGAGCTAATCTCTGCCCTCTCGTGCATGCTGATGCCACGAGAAATCTCGTAGCTTTTATAGTTTGTACACTTAGAAATCCAACAGCAAAAATAAGTACATGATGCTCATCCCTCATGGCCCAATCAGCCAGGCTGGAACATCTCGGGACAGCACGTTGCCCCTGATCAGTACTGAAGTTACCTAGGCTCAAGTGTACAGTCTCCTGTTACATAGTTGGAAAAAAACAAGGCTTGATCTTTAAAAGTGAAAAGAAACTCAGAGAAGCCCTGAGTTGCTGAGCCAGCTTGTGGTGCTGGTTACCAAGTGACACAGTACCACCAAGCACACTTGACCTGGGAACTCTGTAGTAAGTAACCATGGCCCCTGCAAGCTGATGGACCCACACAGCAAAGTTGATGCACCCCAAAATGGCACACCTAGTTCCTGCTAGCTGATGCTACATTCCTTTTTTGGTTTTTAGACACTAATTTTCATGGACATCAGCTGGGCACGGTGGTGCACACCTGTCATCCCAGCAACTTGGGAGGCTGAGGCAGGAGGATCATGAATTCAAAGCCAGTCTCAGCAAAAGTGAGGCACTAAGCAACTCAGTGAGACCCTGTCTCTAAATAAAATACAAAACAGGGCTAGGGATGGGGCTCAGTGGTCGAGTGGCCCTGAGTTCAATCCCTGGTATCAAAAAAAGAAAAAAAAATTCACGTACATCAATTTGTGGGATATTTTCAGAGATTCTCATTTCGGATCAGATTCCTAAGATCCTGCTTCCTTCTTATTTCTCTTCAGATAATCACACTTTGTAAAATGTGGCGGCTTATTCACATCTATTTATTCCATCAGCCTGGTGAAAAACATTTATGCTGTGCTGTCTCAGCCTCTGCCCTCCAGCACGCACATGCCCAGGATCTTTGCACACAACTCCACAGCGCTGACCCCCCACGAGACAAACATTCTCATCACCAGTGAAGAAGCAAGTTCTAGCATCTATTACCTTTTAAATCTGATTTGCTTCTGATGATTTCATTCGGCATTTTAGAAGCAAACTCTGAGAAATCCTTCACTTTTTTTAGAAGTAAATGTTTGCTGACTCTGCTTGGACAGAACCAGGATCCTCGGAGACTCCCGAGGCTGGGCCCTCTGGTGGCCTCTGCTCTGGACCACCAGTGTAGGGAGGACACAGCAGCACCTGGGCTCTGCTCCTAGCAGACCCGGGCAGAGGCAGCACCTGCGTGGACGACCTTCCCCAGGAGAAGCCTTGAGAGGCACCTGCTCTCGCGAGCCAGGCCACAGTGCAGACAGGAAGACTGAGCCTGGGACAGAGGGAGAGGACTGCCCCGAGGAGGGCTACAGGCCTGCCCCAAGGAGGGCTGCTCCGCATGGTCAGGAGCCCTGGGCAGATGCACGCTGAGGATGAGGTGTCACCCCTGAGTAGCACCACCCTGTTTGCTAAGGCTTCTGACAGAAAATAGAGGCTGTGTGGCCCATGGCCCACCTTCAGCAAGGTTCCAGAAGCACAGATGGTCCCGCCTGGCCACCTGCCAGGAGATATGGAGATGGACATCCCCCCGCCACTCACCGTAGGCCGCAGCCCTGTGGGCCAGCTCCCGGCACAGCCTGTCCTGGTCCTCGCGAAGGCGTCCCAGCTTCCCGGTGCTTCTGGAACTCAGCCCCAGCAGCTTGCCCAGGAGTGCCTCCAGCCCCTTGCGCTCATGGCCCAGGGAGCGGATCTCCTCGGCCAGGTCCTTGGCCGTGCAGAAATGGCCTCCTACAGCACAGGGCAGAGAGGAGAAAGGAGGCAGAGGCGGCTCAGCTGACAGGCCCGTGTAGCGGGGGCCGCTCAGCAGCAGCACTGAGCAGACGAGGCACCCCCAACCCAAGGACCTACATTAATTAAGCCTCCTTTCTTGTTAGGACAGTTTACAAGAAACATCAAGGTTGGCAGGGTGTCCGCTAAGGGCTCAGGGGACTGAAATGCCAGGTTTGTCCACATAAGCTGTGTCAGAGTCCCTCCCAAGCTCTCCTAAGAGTGGACGGAGAGCGAATGTTGCTTTCCCACCCACCGTCAAGTAACCATCCACCCCACTGAGAATACGTCCAAGACAATCTCCAAATTCAGGGCCCAGAGACCCTGGCACCAATCCCTCCAGGCACTGCAGCCTCAGTAAACCTGCTTCCTGAATGTGCCCAGGCCAGTCTCGCCCACCCTACCACGGCAGGCAGTTTCAGCACTGCTGTGCCGGAACTGGAGAGGCCCCTGCTTCACTGAAAATGCCCTCTGCACCCCTCCAATTCTTGAGTCTGTTCCAGGGGTCTTCTCAGATATTCCTGGCCTGTGAAAACGATGACAAGAGAATGTCCCCATGGGACCCAGGAAAGCCACAGGCACTGCTCCCAGTGTTCAGGAGGTGTGGCACCTCCCACAGGGTGGGGAAGAGACGGGGCCCTGGAGTTGGACTGGACCTAATTAACACCCCAGTCCTGTTCCTCAAGCTGCGTGATGTGCAGGGAGGAAATCAGCATGCCCAGGACAAACTTTCCATAAACCATTATTGGAATAACGCCCGAATCATGGGTTGCTGCAGAAATAAACAAGAAATTCCATGAAGCTAAGAGAAACCTATGACACACGGAATATAGTTAGGTTGTTATATAGCTAGGTTGCAGGGTGCAATGTCAACATGCAAAAATCAGTAGTGCATGGTGTGTCATGCCATAACACCACAGTAAACCATTATGCTGTGGGATTAATACACACCAAGGAAAAGAAAATAACCAACCAACAATCGTGACCTTGTGAATTTTCTTGGTTGCCTACACACATTTAATCATTAAAATTATTTATAAGACATTAAAAATTATCTACATATCAATAATAAACTATTGGAAGATATTTTTTTAAAAAACACAATTTATAAGATATTTTAAGATAAGAAACACTTAGGGACAAATTTAAAGAAATATGTGGAAAAGCACTCTTTTTTAATACATACCGAGAGAGAGTAAAAATTTAAATAATTAGAAAGACAAACCACAAACCCACATTGGAAACCTTCATGTTACTAAGGTTTCAGCTTCTCCAGATTGATTTACTGATTTAATACAATTCCAATCAAAATTTCATGAGGTTCTTTGGCAGAAATTTATGAGCTTATTCTATCATCTGAAAGAAAATGCAAAGGCTTAGAAAACTCGGGTGATCCTCAGAAACTCCATCTTGGTTTTGAGACTCATGCTGTAGCCACCACACACCATGACAGTCCAGCTTCAGCAGAGGTGGGCAAACACATCCACGGAGAGGATCAGAGGCCCCGGAAGTAGACACAAACTCAGAGAGCCAACTGATTTTCAATCTAAGTGCAAATCCAGCCAATGAGCAAAAGGCAGTACCTTCAACAAACAGAACAGCTAGTTATCTCCATGAGAAAAGGGCCACCTCCCTCCACACTTCAAACCACACACCAAACAGCACAGAGACGGCCACAGGTCTAATGGTGTTTAACATGAAAGCTTCCAGGGGAAACAGGGAGATTCCCTCCCTGGCTTTGGAGCAAGCACATCAGAGAACCCTGAAGACATGAACTACAAAGGAAAAAGGGAACTTCATCAAAGGTAGAAACTGTGCTCCTCAAGAGACCCATAGGAAAACAGGAGGAACCGGCCCAGAGCCGGAGAGAGGCTCACCACACGCGTCCCTGACAAGGGGCTTGAACCTGCCACGCAGCCACCCAGACACAAATAGCACTGCTGGAAATGGGAGGAGAACCGAGGCAGAGGAACGCCAAGGAGCAAAGGCCAGAGGCACTTGTCACAATGCTGCTGCCACTCCCGGTGGCCCCAGGCACCTGCAGCTCCTGGTAGGTTCCAGGACCACTGAGCTCTAGCTGGCAAGTGGGTGTCCAGGATCAGGAAAGTGGGGTGCATTTAAGTGTTGAAGTGTCAACAACCCAGCAGAAAATCCTACGGCAGCTTCCTCCAACAGCACAGAGGACAGGCTACATGCATGTGGGGGACAGGACCCTCGACAACTGCAGCCCAGAGCTGCTGAAGAAGTCTCCAAGTGTGATGACTAGCCTTCTCCAGGCACCCCAACCCATGTACTCTCCTTTCCAAAGAATGGCCAGGGGGAGAGGGGCAGGTACTGAGCCCCATCCCCAGCCCTATTTTGTATTTTATTTAGAAACAGGGTCTCACTGAATTGCTTAGTGCCTTGCTTTTGCTGAGGCTGGCTTTGAATGCACAATCCTCCTGCCTCAGCCTCCAGCCACTGGGATCCACTGTGCCCAGCTGGCCCGTGCCCAGCTGGCCTGTGGTTTCCTGAAAGCCTAAATGTATCTAAGAGTTACTTCCATGAGCATAAATGAAACATTGAATCATTGTTTCATTGACAGCAATTTTTCTTTCTCTGTGGTATAGGAAAGACTGGCACTTCTGAAATATATATAGTTGCCTCTACAGTTAAGAAAGCTGAATTCTAGAGAATTCCATATCTTACTGAGGTCACATAGCAAAAAACAACAGGGCAGTTTTCAAACTCAATCTACACCAGCGCCCTCCTCTTAAATGCCACCTGTGCTGTTCACCTCTCTATCATTGATCAAGCAGACTCCAAACTGATATGTCAAGTGTCCCAAAAGGTCTCCTACCTTGGGGGCATTCTGAACACCCTGCACAAGCCACTGTGACCTGGAATCGTGGTTTCTGATCCCAAGATGGGGTGGACACGGCTTGACTGCTTTTCTGACACCGTGTTAGGTGATGTGGCAAATACAAAAGAGAGCAAGGGGCTGCCCCTGCTCTCCAGGAGGTGACCATGAAATAAAGGGTCAGATGGACTGCAAAGGCCAGGCAAATAAGCCCCAGGAGAGTCAGAGAAGACAGACTGCCCCAGAGGGCGGCTGAGGCAGGTTCCACGAGGACAGAATTTGAGACCGCCAGAAGAAGAGATGGGAGCCCCAGGAGACAGCCCGGGCGGGTGGAAGGAGACGGCTGACCAAGGAGGACCAAACGACGGCACCCGCATGCCTGGGGAAACCAAGAGTGACACCGCAAGGGAGCAGACAGGGCCTCTTGAGTTTTAAACAGAGACACGCTAACCCTCCTTCCCGCAGGTGCTTGCCAGCCTGCACACAACCAAGCTGGCCATGGAGCAGAACTCCATGGCCCGCAGAGAGCCTCAGGGACCCCAGGCTCAGGGGGCTTGCAGGAGGTTAGCCAAAGGTGTGGCTGATGGCCCCTGCACAGTGTGGCACCTTCCCCTGCCCCTCAGGCTGGGCAAAGGAAGCCCTTTCTCTGGGCCACTTTTTAAGTAAAAGGTTCGTGAGGGCCAGGGCTGGGGCTCAATAGTAGAGTGGTTGCCTCACACAGTGAGGCCCTGGACCCGACCTCCAGCACCACAAAGAAATGAACAAATAAAACTAAAGATATCGTGTCCATCTACAACTAAAAGAAATATTTTTTTTTTAAAGTTCATGAAAAGCAAGGTGGGACAAACTGTGACCCCAGAGATACCATGCAGGACCACAAGGATTCCGTCTCCTGGGGCAAACAGCTCAGAGGAATGAGGCTTCTAAGAAACCGGCAGAGATGCCATACACAGAGCAAGTGCCCACGCAGGTTTGCTGGGGACATCCTCCAGCCCCCCATAGCCCACCAGAGCTCCAGAGCCAGGGTCCTTAATAAAACTTGGGAGAGACCACTCATCAATCTGGCCTCCCCTGAGCCCAGGACACAGGGCAGGGGACCTGCTTGGTGAGAGAAGGGGACGTTCTGTGTGTGCAGAGTGAATTCCCATGGCAGCATCACAACTTGAGCCACAGTAAAAGGCCACACTGTCCCCAGCTGACCTTCTATAAGCACTGGGACCTTCGAGCTGAGCCCAAGCTGCAAACCTTGCTGGGTGCAGCTGTTCCCAACTGCCAAGTTGGCCAAGCCTGGGCAAGACCTCAGAAGTCAGAGATGGCCCTGAAGGAAGCCATCAGTGACCTGGGATCCCAGGCTGCACTAGTGTGTGGGTGGAACTGCACCCTGGCCACAGGCCACATGCCTCTCGGTGAGGACACTGCAAATGGCAGCTGCCTGAAGCTTCGTTCTGCCCATTGTGCAGCTGAGGCCACGGCAGTCTCACTCAGCCTGGTCTTCCTGGCTCTGCGCACCTCCACGCTCCCAGCCCAGCATTCGCCCCACAGTGCGGGGGGGGGGGGGGGGGGAGTCATTGCACACCTCTTCCTTCCCCAGGATCACCATCTAATTTACGGTTGGCTGTGCTCCCTCTCCTCATATGATGGTCTCATTTGATCTCTCCAGCAATCCCGGAAGGGAGCCTCTTGACAATTGCCCTGAATTTCCACTTGAAGAAACTCAGACCCAGAGAATGACCTTGCCAAGGTCTCAGAGATTTAGATTCCTGAATGCACAGAGCGGTGTTGATTTTGAATTTGGCTCTTCTGGTTTCACAGCAATAAATGACCTGGTCAGAAACATTGGCCCCATCATCCATGAAGGGAGGACACACAGGGTCATGCACCTGTGCCCATACTATCTTCCCCTGACCAGCCCCAGGCCTTGCTCTATCCTTCACCTGGGTGCCTCCCACCATGACCTTACCTGTGCCCACAGACACGTCAGTGTGCAACAATCTTCCTAAAACTCTCCACTGTTACCTGCCCACATTTCAGCTGTACTTATTTACTAGGCAAAAAAACAAAGTCAGTGCTGAAAATAACCCTAAAATAAGAAGAAACAAAACTGACAGGAAGTGGCAAATGCCAGCTGAAAGAGCCTGCAGGCCCAGGTGGGTGGGGAGCAGAGGCCAGCGTGCTCCGCTCCATGCCCAGTGCCTCCAAGGGTTGAAGGACTCCCGATGCTCTTGCCCTTCAGGGCAGCTCAGAGCCCTGTCCCTCCCGGCCCTGCCTAGCTCGACCAGCCTTTCTCCATGACCCTGACCCTGTGCCCAAGTCCATCCAGACTCCTCCGCCTCTTCGTGGCCCAGCTGCACTCCCCCACGGGCATCCCAACCACAACAAGCACTGCCCAGGTGACCAATCCCAGGACAGGTATCACACCAGAGAGTGTCCGGCCTGGTCTTTACGGCTCCCACAGTATCCAGAACCAGGCCGGCACCTAGTAAGCACTCAGCGACATCTTCAGGTAAATAAAGCACTGAGGCTCTTTCTTCCAACTGAAAATCTCTCTGTCCACATCTTTGGCTCTCAAAGTCCTGCTGGCACAGTAGCACCATGGCACTCTGAACACAGCAACAGAGTTCTGTGGCCACATCCCATGCAGAGTGTCCATTTTCCCCTCCTCTTAGGGGCCCAGGACTATTTGATGCTGAACACAACAGGGGTGGCAGCAAGATGTATTTCCATGTGTAACCAAACTCCTTAATATTCCTCCCTTAGTTGGGCCTGTCTTCCTACTCCTGAGTACAGAATGAACTTGGTGGCTTGCTTCAAGTCACTAAAGCAGAAGTGACAGTTTGACATGGTGGGGCTAAGTCCTCAAAGGGCCCTTTGGCTTCTGTCTTTTTTGATTCCTCTCTGGTGGGTTGCTGTGTGGAGATCGGCTGCCGTGCATGAGGGGACCAGCCAGGGGCAAGGTACTGAGGCCCCATCAGCAGCTACAGGTGACCTTGGAAGCAGTTCTCCTCCCAGCCATGTCTCAGGAAGGCTGCACCCAGAGCAGTCTCCATGGCTCCCTCACATGCCCTGAGCCAGCTGAGCTGCTCTAAGGGCTGTGAAGAGACCGTAGCTCCTTGTTTCGTGCTGTGCAGTTTAGGAGTAAAGAGAAGCAGGGCAGCTTTTTAGACCAAGCCTTAAGAAATAAGCAATGCCTGCTGCCTGTCCCTTGGGATGCTCCCTCCTGGTACCAGCAGCCAGGGTGTAAGGAAGTCAAGCTGGCGATGGCGGGACCAGTAGAGCACAGCCCACCAACCCATGTGCCTACACAGCCTTGGAAGTGGTGCAGCCAGCCCTAGGTCAGAGCCCCAGCTGCCCGGGCCAAGCCCAGCCCAAGTCACCAACACACAGGTAACATAAATGACTGTGATGTGTTAAGTCCCTAGACCCTGAGATGGTTCGTTATGTGGGAACAGATACAGAAGACACTGGGCATGGGGGCTGCAGGTGCCACCATAACAAAACCCCAAGCTCGGGACACTGGACTTGGTGCCAGGCAGTACTTGGGAGCACAACAGGCCCCAGTGACACAGGAGGCCCTTGGTTTGGACAGAGCTCCTGCACAGGGCCTAAGAGATCAGCCAAAATTAGGTGGCTTGCGCTGAAGGCCACCACATCACACCACAACTACCCTGACCATCCGAGAAGTCGGGAGAGGGAACGGCCAAATCCCCAGATGACTCGGTCCTAGCCGGCATGGTGGAAGAGTCACTCAGTAGAACTTCTCAGGAGAGATTACTCCAAGGATCACCCTTTTGGGCTCTCCCTTCTGCTTTCTCAGCCCTTCTCCCCATGAGCCCAAACCTCCACCCGGCTCACTGCAGCATTTGCTCATTTTTATACAATGAAGTGTGGTCTGATTCCAGAAATACAAATAAAATCCAATTATCTTTAAGCTAAATTTGTTGCGAGGTTGCCTCTCAAGGAGACTAAAAGGAAAGTATCATGCAGAGCCAGAGGAAAGGGGATCCACCTGTATCCTGGTGGCAAAAAGTCCCCCAGTTATCCTGTGCGGTGATATAGGAAAGGGCTCCTGATAAATTTAATCACACTGCCAAGGTCGTTTCAAGGCAGGTTACAGAAGTGTCCACCAGATTCCTGACACTGCCTATGACAAAACGCCAGGGAGAGATGAATAAAGAAATGTCAAATCCAAAATGATCCAGGACTCTCAGGTTTGAAGATAAAACTATTGCTACTCTCAGCCTATGCAGATAGCGAATGATTCTCAAATTAAGGAAGGGCCTCAGGCCATGGATCAGACCCAGGATGGGTCTCCGCATCTGAGACGGCAAGTCACAGAAACCTCCAGATGGTCCAAAGGCCCAGCCCACTAAGGAAGGGCCTCTAAGAATCTCAGGGGCACTGTCCTTCGGTGCTCAGCTAGAGGAGGGCTTTTAGGCAGAGGTATATCACAGTGGCCATGGTCCAGTGGACAGAGAACCTACCACTCCAAAGGTTCTGAAGCAGGAAAAAACAGAAATGGAATGGTGCAGAGGTGAAGAGGGCTGAGCTCCCGGCCACCAGTACAGTCCCAGGACAGCCGCAGAGAGGCCTATCCTGCCAGGAGCCCCAAAGGTAACGGGAAGCAGAGGTTGGGAGTCACCCTGGCAGCAGCTAGCTCAATCTGTCCTTCATCCTGTTGGGCCTCACCCGTTTTCTCAGCTGGCCCAGGAGCTGAAACAGGCTCCTGGCAGAGCCGCCTGCAACATGCCATCTAAGACTCATCCCCAGATTCTGAAAAGAGCTTCCGGGCTGGAGCAAAGGCTCCTCTCCTGGATCTGCAGGGAAGCCATCCACCTGTGCTCCTGCAGAGACACATTGAGTAAGACAGACCAAGTCCCTGACTCGGAAGCGAGGCTGTGTTCAATCATAGCAAATGGGGCCATAATTCCAAGTAAATGGCACAAGAGGCTGAGCCAAGCCTCACACCCGCAGCCGTGTTCCGTGGTTGTAAATTACTCATGTGGATGCACCAGGGACCAAGCTGCTCGTTAGCTGCCAACATTAGCTGCTTAATGATCCGAGGAGCAGAAGCTGCCAATCACTGCTTCCTTCTTTGAACACCATCTAAAATCCACACATGCAATTATTACACCTCCACTAAATGTTTATGATTTCTCTGAAGCTCTGGGCTGTGGACCCTTTCAACCTATAAGTTCAGAGAAGTCCTTGAGGTCGCCACACTTCCTGGGTCACACCTCCATGGATCACACCCTGGGGCGTCTGGACTCTAGCCCCTGATCTGCCAGTGCTCAGCTGCCCCAGTGAATGTAACCAAAGGCCACACCCCACGCCTTGGTCTCCCCACCTGGCCGTTGGTCATAGCCTCTCTCCCACCTACATAATACAGTTGTCACAGAAATCACATAAAATGGCAAATCGGAATGTTTGAAAGCTCTATTCAAATGACAGAATAAGGCACTGTTTTCAGAAATGTGTGTTTTCAAGCTATGATTTAAATACACCTCTCAGTATCTTCCAGAGAGAGGAGAAACAACTATCTCCTGAGAAGTCTCCGGCTCCACTACTGGACCTCACACAGGTCCGTCGGCTGGTCTCATGTTGCCCTTCCCTTAAGAGGGGCCTGGGCACTCCAGCAGCCCGGAAGGAGGTCTCACCTCACAGGGCTGTGCAGAGCAGCATGTCCACCCCCCAGTCTGTTGGAGGAGCGGGAACCAAGACCACGTGGTCACTGCACAGATAGGAATGCAAGAGGTACTTTCCAGGTTCATCTAGCCCCCGATGAGGAAACCTTGCTGCCCCCGTCTCCAGAACAGCTTCGGGGTGCCTAGTGTAAGTACCCTAACAGCAGAATATTAAACTGAAGGCAAAGCACCCAAACACAAGGGGGCGCTGTCCTGAGCAGCGGGCAGTCACCTGATATGGCAAGCGCTTTGGCTTCACGCAGGGCGGGCAGTTGGGTCTCTAGGTGGCTGACTCTCCTCCTCAGCCTGCTGCAGAGGCTCCCATTTGTGCAGACCTGGAAGGGGAGAGACAGCAGAATGGTTCATGCTCGAAGACCAGAGACCATGGCGAGCCCGCTCACTCCTAGCAGCTGGGCTTGTGGAGATGGTTAAGAGTGACAGCAGGAGGCCTCCCAGCAAGTACATCATGGGCAGAGGGAATCAGAGAAGAAGGGGTAGGAGGGGTGGCCAACATGGCACATGCCAAGCAGATCCCAGACCCTTCACCGCGCTCTTGTGGACCAACCTGCCCACGTGCAATGGGAAGGAGCCGCCTCTGCCCTCCGGGGCTCCCTCCCCACCCTTGTCTGAAACACGCCTGCCCAGCGGCTAGCGCACCAGCACCCCTCAGGGCCATCTGCCCACTTCCTGGGAAGAGAGGCCTCGCTGATTACAAGCCCAAAATAGCAGACCCTCCTGCCCTCTTCGCCCTCTTGTGCCCTAGCCTCTTCTCCAGGACGCACCCGTCGTTTCCATTCCTTATTTTACCCTCTCTCCTCCAGGGCTCAAGCACGCTGGGCTTTGGTCCCTGGCACGTAGTAGGCAGTAGATTAAGATGGCCTTTGAGATCAAGGTCAGAGCGGCAAGCTAAATTTAATTACTAGTAGACAGTCTTTAGGGAAACTCCAGGGCAGATCCTTGCTGGCAAGTCAGATTTGAAAAATAGTAAAGATTTGTTCCCATGATGTAGGTTCCCTATTTACCTCTCTTATTGTTTCTTTTGCTGAGAAAAAACTTTTTAGTTTGAGCAAGTCCCATTTGTTGATTCTAGATATTAATTCTTGTGCTATGGGTGTCCTATTGAGGAATTTGGAGCCCGACCCCACAGTGTGTAGCAGTGGAAGTGTAACTGATGTGACTCTGCAATCTGTATACGGGGTAAAAATGGGAGTTCATAACCCACTTGAATCAAAGTGTGAAATATGATATATCAAGAACTATGTAATGTTTTGAACAACCAATAAAAAAAAAGAAAAAGAAAAATAGACCAGCCGCTCTCAGGAGGTCTGCTGCTTTTATCATTTATCTTCCCACTCCAAACACTTCCCACAGTTTTCTTTTCATCTCAAAAAAAAAAAAAAAAGTCTTAAACCTCAATCTCTTTTTTTCAAATGCCTCTGGGTTATCTTTTAGTAATGATCTGAGGCTAAAATATCACAATTTTTTCCCTTTGTCTAAGGCTAAAATCTCATATTCATCCATTATCTATATGCGGATTAATGAGCTACTTAGAAGTATTTCCTCTTCGACACGAGCACACTGCATAGTGTTAGTAAGAATGAAGAGAACTGCGGAGCTATCTGGATGGGCCACAGAGGGAGTCACCTGAACCATTACTCTTTTCTTGCCAAAAATCTGAGCCTCCATTCAAAAATAAAATCAGCCTACCCAGGTTCACAGAGCCCTAAGGATAAATTTTAATTTCCACAGAGCAATTGATGACACATGGGTACCATCAGCTCAAGTGCTTTGCCCATGTCAGATGGAAGAGAGGTGGGTTTTAGGACCCACATGACCTCACCCAGGTTCCTACAGCCGTCCATGGAACTGCATGGACTCAGGGGCCCCGGCCTGCTGGGCAGCTGAACACACTTGCTGGATGAAGACATGGTTGGCAGCCTGCACGCCTGAGCCCACGCCAGCAGTGCCCTGCATCCACACATCCACAGGGATCCATCTTCAGACCCTCTCAATGACTCAGGGTTTGTCAGAATGTCAGAACCAGGAGCTTAAAAGAAGATGTCCCCAACACCTTCTCCAGCTCTAAGCTTGGGTTGGCTCTGTGACCAGTGACTGGCACATCCCATCCCATCCATCTAAAACTGTCAACGGAAATCCAACAGCATTTCTATTAATTCTACAACATGAGCCAGAATTCTAGATCTTGTTCAATCTGTGTCTAACAGTTCCGGTTTTAGTTAACAGTACCTGTTAATCATAATCGGGTCAATTTCTCCTATGTTGAGCAAAGCCATCCTTCAAGCTGTCACTATCAACATGAAACACCCTTTCTACACTTTCTTATAAGGTTGCAATGTACATTCCTTCAGGCTCTGCTGGATATAATCTAATATCCACCAATCTCCAGGTATTCTGCTTATTTCCAACTATTTCTTTCATCTAGTTTATCCCTTAATTACCTTTGGTTTGGGTAACCCCTGAGAGTTGAAGGAACATGGCGTGGGCAAGGAATTCTTTCCCTGAGAACACCAGGGCTGTGTGTGCCTGGCAAGCTGAGACTTGTACCTTATGCCACCAGCCAACCTGGTCTAGCGTGGAAAGACGGTATTCTGTGTGGCCAGAGAGGTTGGCTGCATTCACTGTGGGCTCACATGTGCTCCCCAACACACACACAATGGATGTGTACAAACACAGGCCCCCACACACACGGGTGCACACAAACCCAGAAAATCTGCGCAACCTACTTACAAATAAAATTAGACCCTGAGGAACTCATTATTGAATGGAGATTTTTATGTTTACATTTTAAAATCTAAGGCATGATTTCCTTAATTTTATGGAAAAGTCTTCAAGTTGTTATAAATGCACCAGAGATGGGTGTGTGACAGCTGGAGTGCCTATGTCCCCAGATGCACACATTGAGACCCTAACCCCTGTGAGCCAGCACAAAGAGCTGAGGCTGTAGGAGGTGGCACGAGAGTAAGGCCTCATGGAAGGGATCAGTGCCCTATGAAAGGGACCCCAGACGGCACTCCTGCTCTCTCTCCACCAGGTGAACACTGGGAGAAGCCAGCCATCTGTGACCACAGGGCCCTCCCCAGAGCCTGACTGTGCTGGCCTTAGACTTCCAGCCTTCAGTGCTATGAGAAGAGAATTCCTATTGCCCAGAGCCACCGAGCTGCAGTGCTTGGTTAAGCAGCACAGACAGACCAGGACGGTATGAAGATAAAGGAACCCAGGTCCTGGGCAAATCCAAGGTCCAACAGCAACCGGGCATGATTGTGGGGCTGCCTCCTGCTCCTCTCTCTGAAGGAGCACCCCCAGGAGGTGCTCAGGAACACCAAGCAGGTTTCAAGCGTCCCTGGGTCCCTGGGCCTGGTGCCCTCTTATGGACACCATGGCTCCTCAGGGAAGCTCTCCTTCTATGCAAGTACCACCCTTCAAACATGCTGCCGAATATCCATTAGAACATCACTAGTACTGTTTTTAGAAATGATTGAGACCCAAAACCTGAGAAAAGAGCCATAGTGACTGTCACATGCTTGCCAACAACCCATTCTAATGTGGATTAGCTGCCGTGACCGCCAGGCCCTTAGCACGCCTCCTCCTCCAGGGCCCGAGACTCTCCTCTGGATGAGCACAGGAAGAAGATCCTCCCAGCCAGTGGGCTCTCTGCTGGGCACCTGCTCTTTCATGACCTGACCACCTTAGGACCTCCCAGGCTCCCAGACCTGAGACCAGGGAGGAAGAGGTGGTGCCCAGGCTCTGCCGCAGCATCCGGCAAACCTGCTAAGCAGAGGCACTCGATGTTCACAGCAGCCCCTATCCCTGTCCCCGAGCCGAGAGCCCTTCCAAAAGCCAGGGCCCTGTGGATGGCCACAGATCAGGACCCACCAGGACGGCAGCCCTCCCTGGCTCTCTGGGGTCCCCTCCTCTCTTCCTGAGTCCACATGGTCTGTGACATAGACAGTAAGTCAGAGAAAACCTCTGCAGTGCTTACCTCAGTGGTGACTTCTTTAAGTGATAGGTTGAGGGATTTTATCCTCTCCTGGAGGCTGGAAGAATCAAAAACAGGACATTGGTCTTCCTGGAACCACAAGTGGATACCCCTGCATCAGGAACACTGAAAAGAATGAGTGCCCACCACCTGGGGCTGGAGGAGCAGCGGCAAGAAGATGCCAGACTGACCCCATGGGGTGTGGCGCTGACATGGCACTCAGGAGCAGAGCTTGCCTCCTACTGATGCTTTACTTGGCCAGTACTACACCCGCCACCATCCCCAGGGCACGTCTGCTGGCACAGGACTGCGACACATGTGCCTCCCAGCAGCAAAGCACTCAGACCTGTGACCAGCTTGCAGAAGTCACCCTGCCTGGGCAGCTCCCACTGGTGGGAATCAATCTCCACGTGGGTGCCATGGGCTCAGCGCACATGCGCGCGGGCCCCTGCATCAGGGCAGCCTGTTGGAGCTGCGCAAGGAAAGCATGTCTTATCCTGTGCCTGCTCCTGGCTCCGTCTTCCTCTCCCTCCCACGCACTCCTCACCCCCACAGAGTGAACCTCAGCGAGTCCAGGATCGGTGTGCTGCCTGCCTCCAGTTTCCCCAGGGACCAGGGCAGTCCTGGAGTGGATTAGAAGGCTCAAAGTCCATGGCACAAGTGAATGGACACCAGAAGACCTGGATCTTGTCCTCAAGGCTACTGCCCAGTGGAGATGGCACATGCAGACCACCAACCACAGCACAGAGCAAGATGAGGAGGACCAGGAAGTGACACAGGAGGGACCGCTCCACCAAAGCTGCCACAAGGCAGAATCTGGGGGCAGTTCAGAAACCAGGGAACGTCGGAAGCCACCAGGAGAGGTGGGAAGTGAGCCCGGCCTCAGAGCAGCAGGGAGGGCCACAGTGTGGGAACAGGCGGAGCATTCCAAGTGGCCCCATGACCAGCTGCACCAGACACAGGCCAACAGGAAGGAAGGTGTGGGGGTGGGGGGTGGTGAGGGGACCAGAGTGAACAGGGGAAGGCGACACCGTCTAATCTCAGTGGGGACAAATAGGCAGCTGGCATGCCGTCCAGGATGTGTGACTGCTTCGAGGGAGGTGACCCCTGAAGGACTGCCAAGCTCTGGTTGGCCTTCAGCAGCCGGCTGAGGAGCTAGAGCTTCCCTAGGCACCGGGATCATTCTGGTATCATTCTGGTTTGGGACATGAGAGCAACAGAGAAGGGATATTTTTGGTTTGTGGAAAATTAATTGGGCAAAGCAATGAAAGAAGATTTTGAAGAATAAATCAGTGTGAAAACCAGGCAGCTCCTTCAGCTAGGCCAGGCGTGGGGTCCAAGCCTGCAGAATGGAGGTCGGAAAGGAAGGGGAGGGTCAGGCCACAGGGTGTGGTGAGGTGAAGAGTGCCGGGGAGCCCTTCTCCTTGATACACTCAGGAACCCACTCATCTTCCAGTGCTCAGCACAAAGCTGAGGCCCTGCAGTCTACCACCTGCAGCTGCCAAGAGTGCAAGACAATGTCGTGGTGCAGAAAGAGGATGGTCCTTGATAAACGGTGGACTGCCAAAGGCAACGCCAGGATGCAGGGTACTGCAGGGCAGGAAGACACTTGGAGCACCTTGCCAAGTAGGAGTGGCGAGGTCTGGATTAGAGCCGAGTGGCCAGTTTGCTGGGCTTGCTGTCCTTCTCCACCTGTTGCGAGCACACACAGACTCATTTCAGCTGCCAGTCCCCAGAGCCGGAGCAGGCACAGCCGTCACCAACCTGAGGCCTGCTCTCACCTGTGGAGGGTCTTCTATCCAGCTGAAGTCGACCCACAGGAAGAGTTGAGGGTGACAAGGGGCAGGGCACGTGGCACCAGAGTCCTCTGATTCGGGGTCATCATTCAACAACAATGAGGGTGACCGTGTACACCGTGAGAAACAAGTCAGCTCCTGCCTGGAGAACACCCTGCACTGCCTGGCTGCAGCCCGGGTTTCTTTTTTTTTATTTTTATTTTTTTAATATTTATTTTTTAGTTCTCGGCGGACACAACATCTTTGTTTGTATGTGGTGCTGAGGATCAAACCCGGGCCGCACACATGCCAGGCAAGCGCGCTACCGCTTGAGCCACATCTGCAGCCCTGCAGCCCGGGTTTCTGAGAGAAGGTAAGTCTGAGGGTCCCTCTAGCACACAGAGCAGGCAGGTCCAGCCACAGAGGCTGCGGGGACAGAGGGGCAGAGCTCCTCAGCCAAGGCCTAGACTGTTCTGCCTCTGACCCCAGCAGCTCCAGGTAGTTCTATCCCTCTCCAGGCCCAGGAAGTCCATTCAACTCACAGTTAACAAAGGGTTCCCACATAGCTGGACCTGCACCAGCATCCAACAGCACAGTGTGAGCACAGGCTCCCAGACACACCCAAAGTCAAGCTCACCCACTGACAGCTGAGTAGAAAGGAGGCTGCTTTCAAATACTGAAACTTAGCTGGCCCAAGTGCCAGCGCCTTGGGCTGACGTCTAAAATACCAAACTGAAAACCAGCCAAGCTCCAACTTTCAAGAGGTTGATGCAGTTCACGGGCCTGGACAGATCTGGCCCTGCTCTGGAAAGAACACTGGTCTCCTGTCAAACATCCACGATGGACCAAGAGGCAGCGAGGCAGATAATTGGATGCATTGTTTTATATTTGATTTGATTTATATTTAATTTACTTAATTTATGCTATATTACTTTTTCAGTAGATTTACCTTCCTAATTATGTTTTGCTCAGACTAATATTAACATAGTTGCATCCCTGGGGTACACACGGAATGAGAGCAGTGGGGGGTGAAGAATATGAATCATCATCACCAGGCTGGGGCTTTCCAGCTATTTTTAGAGTGAGGCCTCTTAAAGTGCTGCACAGAACTGACACATCATGTGGGTTCCGGGGCTCTGTCCCCGGGCGCAGGGACCCCACGCCCACTGGGCACTGCCACCATCACACTGAGGTCCCTGAAATCAGCTCCAGAAGCAGGTTTTGAACAGGAAACCACCAGAGTTAAATGCCTCATGGGCTTCAATCATCAAATGGAGTCCCCGTGTTTCAAGAGCATTCCGGGTTGTTTGTGAAGGTGGTTAACTCTTAGATCTAGTCATGCCGTGCAGTCCACACAGACACTGGACAAGCTTCCACTAACGTCTGAGTCTACTCTATGGCAGTGAGTATCCTCCCTTAGAACAGCCGCCTGGGAGCAGCAGAAGCTAGCATTCCTGGGGGCTGCTGTGTGCCGGCACTGCTCCCCGTCCTCCACACAGACAAGTGGATCTGGGCTTCCTATAGCTCTGAGATGCAGGCGCCATGATTATCACACTTCCTGGCAAGAAAACTCAGAGAGATTCAAGCAACCTGCTAGGGCCAGCCAGCTGAGGAGCAAAGGCTAGGGTTCTGGGTCCTCCTGTAGGACAATGGACAGTATTGGTCCATGTCCAAGGCCATCCTCACATCCAGAGGTTCTAGGTCCTCCTGTAGAACAGTAGACAGCACTAGACCATGTCCAAGGCCATCCTCACAAGGGGTTCTGGGTCCTCCTGTAGGACACTAGACAGCACTAGTCCATGATCAAGGCCATCCTCACATCCAGGGGTTCTAGGTCCTCCTGTAGGACAATGGACAGCTCTATACCATGTCCAAGGCCATCCTCACATCCAGGGGTTCTGGGTCCTCCTGTAGGATGGTAGATAGTACTAGTCCATGTCCAAGGCCATCCTCACATCCACGGGCTCTGGGTCCTCCTGTAGGACAGAACTAGACCATGGTCAAGGCCATCTTCATATCCCACAGTTTGGGTTGTCTCCAGATTACTCTGGACACTGCTCACCATGTTCAAGGTCATTTTCATGTCCAATTTCCTTAATAGCATCATATGATAGAAGTCATAGACTTCAAAGAATTTGTCCAGGCAATGGTCACACATCTGAGCCCTCCCTGGATCTCACCTGGTGTCACATCAGGCTGAAGGACATGAGCAGGTGTACTACCTATAAAGTGTACAGTCCAGATCTCCGGCCCAGAACCACCTCCTACCACACTCTCCATTTCCAGGTTTTAGACTACACCCAGCATTAGCAGGGAAAGCCCATGGATGGGCTCTTGCCCTGAGTCAAACTCACAGGCAATGCAGAGGTTCACAGGAGGGTCCCTGAGGAGTGCACTGCCAGGAACATCCACTGGAAAGGCCAGAGCAGTCTGCGTGTTTCCAGGGTGCTGCCGAGAGGGGCATGAAGATGCAGACAGACAGGGGGATGAGTTTCAATGAGCTGGATCCAGCCACAGCCTGAGCCTATGCCCCTCCCCAAGGCAGAAGCCAGGGCATGGATTTGCACAGGGAAATACCAGGTCTGGGAGGGGAACGGAATGTCCTGGGCAGACCCTAGGCTTGCTGCTGGAGTCTTGGGAGGAGTGACCCCCATATGACAGAGCCATCATTTGCTGAACATGGAGCCATGGGCCAGGCTAAAGCTTCAGGAGACTGACCTCCCTGTACAGAAAACAGCAGCTGGAAGCAGGAGAGAGCTGAGAGGCTTCACCTGTCACTCCCTCTCCTGGGTCCCTGGCACCAGCTCCTGAGTCAGGGGTCACTGTCGTCATCCTCCCCCAATCAGTGGGTGAGGGAAAGGGAAGAAGAGGGACAGGGACGGTGCTGAGGTCAGAAGCCCTGCCTCGGCGCGGTGCAGAGCCCCACTGCATCTGCCCACACAGTGCCCACAGGGCTGCCACATCACTACCCACCTCAAGCCCTGGGCACCACGCGTTTCCCTATCCCTCATGTCTCAGCATGTCTTCTGTCTGTCTGTCCAAACTAAGATGATGAGCTCCTGAGCACCAAGAGCCGAGTGTCCTGGGAACCCTCCACAGTGCAGAGCACAGGACGCGGTCCATGGTAGACAGACAAGCGAGCTGCAGGACAAGGACAGACACCAGGCAGCAGATTCCCTCTACTTATGGAGACCTCAGGGAAATTACTAACCTGCTCGCACTTTCCCTCGGCCATGAAATGGGCACAGAGATGGAGCCATTCAGAGAGCAAAGCTCGACACACTGCGTGGTGTGGACGGGCTCCCCAGATCCCGGCTGCCAGCACTTCCCCTCTTCCCAGTGGAAGTACCCAGACTGGGTGCCTGTCCCTTGGTAAGCAGCCACCTTCTCCTGATGATGGTTCTCAGCAAAGCTGGCATCAGAATCTCTAGCCAGCCGTGCCCAGCAGTCCTCAGAGCGAGAAGCTGCCCTGGGGATGTCTGGAAGCTGCCCGTGAGACGAGCTGCCAGGAGGAGCTCAGGACAGCCTCGCATATGAAGAACCTTCCCACTGAGACTCTGATAGTGCTTCCGTCAAAACACGCGGAGAACTTAGGGAACACCTGCAGCCAAGGGCAGCCAGCAAGGTCCTCCCTCACCCAGCCCTGTGGGGCACAGTCCCCAAGTCCCCAAGCGCAATACCTCGTTATGTCTTCCGGTGGCTCCGCCTGGAAGTGCAGCTGACCAGCTGTGGTCAGCGTGTCCTGCAGGGCCTTGCCGAGTGCCTGAAGCTGGCCCAGGGGCAGCCGGGACATGAGCTCCATCAGACCCCAGCCCTGCCACCAGAGTAGCTGCTCCTGCTCCTCCAGCTCCCGCCCCAGCCGCTGGTCCTCGGCCTCCAGCACAGACAGCCTCGTTTGAAGAGCTTCCATTTCTTTCTGCAGAGAACCCAGAGGACAGAGTTGGTGAACTGATCCCACCCCAGGCAAAGGGCCACTGACGGTGACGTGTGTAGGTGAGGGCAGGCGCAGGCACAGGAGCCGCGGCTGGCCCTCAGAGCCTGCAGGTTCAGAGCTGGCTGACCTGGAAGAATTGCAGCAGCCTTCCGTTTCTGGAGGGTTGGCAGAGCACCGAATAACGAGGGGGCAAGCCCTGGATCTGACTGGAAGGGCAGCCCATAACAACGGGCTGACTTCACGTCAGATGGACAGACAGCGAGGACACAGCAGCAAGCTTCCCACAGAGACCCAAGCCACAGGCCAGCACAGGGAAGGCCGCTCTGTCCCCAGACACAAGGACTTACAGAGGAAAATGTAAACCTGGCTCTTGGGTCTGCAGGTTGAGAGGCACCAAGATACTGCAGAGGTGGGTGCCTGGCACCTGAGGTCCGTGAAAACAGTCCACGAGTCTAACTTCCACCCACGAAGCAAACCCAGGTACACACGGCCTACAACTATCACCTGAGCTCGAGGTCAATGAATAAAACGGCAGCAGGTGACAGAGCACCAGTGTGGGCACCGTGTCACGGCCAGAAACCACAATACCGCCTTGGGCTCCTGAATTAAATCAGAGTTTCTGGGCGCGAGCCCCGAGTTTTGGGCACTGCTCCCGGCCGAGGAGAACACAGCCTCACCCCAGGGTCTCCATCCCTGGTGCACGTTCTCCCCCCACCCCCCGGGGCCACAGGCTCTCTAGGGCTTCTGCCTTCTGAACCACCTCCTGCCCAGGAGCAATGAGAGAAATGTCAAGGGAAACAGCACCCCAAGTCTCCGCAGACCCACGTCAGGCACAGTCGACAGGGCCCCTCACCAGCCTCTGGCTCCTCCCGACACCAACCGAATACCTCGCCTTCTTTTCTCTTTTCTCTCTCTTTTTTTTTTTAACCGTTGTAAAATACAATGCAGGATCTGGCACCTCAGCCAGCTCTAAGTGCACAGCGTGGTGGTGAGGTACACACCCAGCGTCCCCTGTCTCCTCCACCACCCATCTCAGAACCCTTTATCTCCTCTAACTGGAACTCTGTCCCCCTTAAATGCCAATTCCCCCGCCCCTGGCAACCAGCACCAGCACTTGCTGTCTGCACCTGGCTCCTCTAGGAACCTCAATGGAGTAGGATCACGCAGTCTTTTGTTCTTATGTGACTGCTGATCTCACTCCTCCATGCTCATCCACGTTGTAGCAGGTGTCAGGACTTCCTTCCCTTTTGAACCCTGAATAATACTCCCTCAAATGTCCACACCACATTTTGTTCATCCATTCATTTCTTGCAGAACCTGAGGGTTGCTGTCACTTTGGCCCATTGTGAACAATGTCCCCATGAACGTGGGGTCCAGAAACTTCTTCCAGTCCGTGCTGTCAGTTTTTGAGAAACACACCCAGAGTCAAACTGCTGGGTCATGCAGAGGTTCTATTTTTTATCTGGAGGAAACTGCATGCTACTTTCCACAGGAGACCTATATCCCAACCCCAAGACGGATTCTTTAATGTGTGGTCAGACCTGGTGGTTTCACTGCCTAAATGCCCCAGGGGTCCCCACTGCAGTCAGCGGAAAGCCCAGGCCCTGAAGAGGCCCTTGCCAGCGCCCCTGCTCCAGCTGCTAGGCCCCTCCCCCAAGTGTCTGTTCCAGCCTCACTCCTCAGCCCACCACCCTGGGCGGCACCCAAACACGCCAGTTACCTGATGAGGCCCTTGCCACGCCTCCCACCTGGCGCAGTGCTAGCTCACAGTGGTCCCGACCACAGAGGGCCTCCTGCACGTGGTGGACGCTCAGGAAGGCTGTGCAGTGTGGGCCTCCGCCGTTCCCCAAGCGCTGCCCACACTGTGATCCGGCATCACCATGCCTCCAGCACGAAGCCCCTGGGCTAAAATTGTTTCTCTGTCCCCTAAGACATTATCAGCGACCGTGCAGAACCCTGACTGGTGACCATGATGAAGCATGAGAGCTAGATCTCAAGATTCCTCACACCTGCCTCCCCACGAGCTCTCCGGTCACTCCCACCCCTCTCCTTTCCAGTCGAGCAAAGCTGAGACCCCCTTGCGCAGTGGGCTTCCGTGGACAAGGAAACGCCCTGCCTGTCAAAGGCTCTTCACTGGCTCACCTGCAGCTGCTGCCGCTCCCCAAGCAGCCAGTCCCGCCGCGCGGCAGTCACATGCAGGCTGTCCCGGGCTGTGGGCTCCCGTGGCCACGGCTCTCCTCCAGGTGGGGTTTGGGTGTCCTCGCTGCAGGCCCTAAAGGAACACACACGTGTTGGCACAGGGGTGCAGGACCACAGGTTTTTTAAGAGCAAGAAGCTTCACAGAGCAGCCCAGCTGCTGTGACCCCTGAGGAAGCCCCCTGTGCGTTTCTGTTAATCACGCCATCGAGGCTCTAGCTTTTTCTCCAGGCGGATTCCACCCATCGGACTTGCTCTCTGCCAGACAGCACCCCCTCAGCCACGTGTGGCTACCGAGCACCTGGCACGTGATTAGCCCAAACTAAGCTGTAGTGGGAGTGTAAAATGTAAAATCACATCTGATTTTAAAGACTGCGTGTGAAAACAGTGTGTGGTAATTCACTAGGGAGGCCTCATGCCCAGCACACATTCCTACGTGCAGTTGGACATATTGGAAAGTCGGTTTCACCTGCCTTTTACTTTTGTTTACTGTGACTAATAGACCTGTTAAGGTCACGAGCAAGGTGCCCATTCTGCTCCACTGGACCTCGCTGACTTGCACCGAAAACAGCAAACGCCAGGCAGAGGAGACCTGAAACAGTCTGGGGTGACGAGAGAGGCTTGGGGCCAGGCTCTGTAGAGCAGTTTGCCAAAAGGCTCCCCAAAGCTCCTTAGAACCCTGGGGACACCCCAGCTCTCGCGGGAGCCAGCACCCTCCTCCAAGCCCCCCACGCATCGGCCTCAAAGATGGCCCCTCAGCCTTACAGCACTCGATTTCTACCTTGACGCAGGAACAACTTAGAGCAGAACCCTGTCCAAAGAGCAAGGATCCCGTCTGAGGGACACGTCAACCAGACTCCAAGGCAGTGGCCATGGGGAAGGCAGGACCACGTGTGCAGAACCCGGGATCCCGCTCCTTCAGAAAGTTCCACCAGATTAAGACAGAGACACAAGACCCACCAGGCACCCCAGAGAGGGAATTACACAGGGTCAAAGATGCGGCTGTCACCAACAACGGTCTAAATGCAAACCCAAGCAGCAAAAAATGCTACCGCCCACTGACCAACGGGCACAGTCCCTGTAAGCTGAGTCGCTGGTGAGAGCAGAGAGTGGGACTAGAACGCAGCAGGACTGGATTCTACACTCCACCTCTCAGAACCTAGCCTAGGGGAACCGCATGGCTGTGCACAGAGTGCTACAGAGACATCGCAGGATTTCCTAGTGGCCTTGCACTGAAGGCCCAATCGCACGGCCACCTGAGGGCCAGCGTGGTGAACCCCGACCCAAGGAGGTCAGCCAGCAAACCTGGGCCCCCAGGAGCCAGCAGCCCCCAAACTAGGGCAGGAAAGAAGGCAGCACGGTGGAGAATGCCCCTGTCCACTGCATTCTTTTGCGGTAATATGCACAATGTGAACCAACTGTTTACAACAACATGTGCATGAAATAGAAGAAAAACACCAAATGGCTACCAACTCTCCTCTCAGGCCAGTCTTGTCTAGGGCTGCGAGGGTGAGCACACACTGTTTTCTAACAAAAATAAAACACATTTTCCACCTGTTTCCACACATGCTAAGCAGCTGCACTTTGACCTGAACATGCCCCCACCAACCTGCCCGCAGCTCTTGGATTTGTCTCAGTTCCAAACATATCCCACCAATACCTCGATTACAAGGGCACGTCTCCATCAGGGATCCGTGCCTCAGACAGCTTGGAGCATCAACTCAAGCCCATGTCCTAAGACCAAAGTAAGCCCTGCACACTATGCCTGCCTGTCCTCCTCCTTCCCAGCTCGTCAGGAGGAGCCTGAAGCTGCAGGTGCTTGCCCACACACGACCACAGGGCCTCTGCCCCTCCACAGGTTCATACAGGGCCGCACCCTACAGTCCTATAGAGGAAATGCTTAGGGAGCTCTCCAAGCCTGGCCCTGAGGAGGTGCTGGGGCCTGTGAGAGCATGAGTAATGCTCTCTGGGGAGTGGGCTCCTGCCCTGAGGAGAGGGCTGATGACTGAGAGTAAGCTGTTGGAAGCCAGCTGGCTCCCTGCTCACTGTCCTCTGCACATTCTATCTCCCCTTCTGCTTCCTGCCATGTCATGATGCAGCCAGGGGCCCTCACCCAAGCCAGCACCATGTTGTTTGGATCCTCCAGCTGCCAGAATCATAAGCCAAACGAGCCTCTTTTCTTTACACATTACCCAGCATCAGGTATTGTATTACAGTAAAAGAAGGGTCCCAGACAGTGAGTAATAAGCCTCGGAAGTGTTGTGCTTCTGTCCTCTTCCGTTCCCATCCTATCCTGGGCACACCTTCAGGAGAGTATTACTAAGCCCACCTACCAAGTGCTAGGGGTTGTGCTTGCTGCTGAGGACACCGTGGTAAACAGGCTGGGTCCCTCTGTGGAGCATGGGCAAACCTATCAACAGACATATCACCCTGCAATGGAGACACGCTCCACCCAGAGAGCACGCCCAGGACCCAGCGCCAAGGCAGGACACCCCAGCTTCAGACCTCAGCTGAGCCCACCATCCACGTGCTCAGGAGAAGACCAGAAGCATGTCAGAACAGCTCCCCAGGGGGCCACAGCCCTGTGGAGAGGAGAGCATGCCTCCATTCCAGGGCCCAACTCAAGCAGAGCCCTGGACACTCTGGGGATGGCCACTTACCAGGGCATACCCCACGACTGAGAAGACTGCCTCCTGGGCTTAAAGACAAATAACAGCAGTAGTAACGAGAAGCGTTTAGCTGTGGTGACATTGACCACCTGCGCTGGGGACGTGCCCCTTCACTGGACTCCACTGTGTCTGTTAGAGACCTGAAGGAAATTTCAGTATTGAGCTTGCCGATGAGGGAGATGTCTCAGGAGATGGGGAGGCTTGCAGAGGAGGCTCAGCGAGCCCCCAGGAGAGGGGCAGAGCAGGCCGCTCTACGCTGTGGTTCTCACCAGAGTGCCCAGTGCTGGACCCAAGGGCTGCACCACTCGGTCCGGCCCAGCCCTCTGGACTTTTATTTGGAGACAGGGTCTTGCTGAGCTGCCCAGGTTCCTCAGCCTCCTGGATTGCCCCCAGTGCAGGGGACATCCCACCCACCTGGTGAGAAGTGGCCTGTTGGCTGCTGCCAAGGGCCAGACATGCAGGCGGAGGCACAGCCGTCCAGCTGTCCTTGGACTGACCGACCTTCAAGTCTTCCCTCCTCTTGATGGAGAGGGCAAGGACATTGAGGCCTTCCCTCCAAGGCAGATGTGGGAATCAAGCTTGTGCAAGATGTGACGCTGAGCACCTACTGTGTGCAGGCCCTGTCCTCCTACTGGAGCCACCTGGGGAAGGAGAGGGAGCTTGCTGTGCCCTCCCCAGCATCTCCACACTTGCCTCAGGAAACAGGAACTCCTGAGTGATGGACACGTTGTCCTGCACAGGGTGGAGAAGGTCAAGGGCCAGCGGGCCTGAGGACTGCCACACGCCTCGTGACTCCATGAGGCCCTTGGCCCCATGGCTGTGGGAGAGAGTGCTCGTCCTCTCTGGGCCCAGAGCTCAGGACATGCCCGTCCTTGACTACGAGGCAGATGGAGCTAGCTCTCAGGACTGCCCCACTGCCCAGCACAGGGAGGGTTCAGCCAATGTCTGGGACTGAAGGAAAGAGTCGCATCCTAGAAACCTAGCCTTCCGATCTTTCTTTGCACTCATTCGTTTCCCAATTTGCTCTGCTTGTGCTAATATGGAGAGTTTCCTGAGGGGCTGTGGTTGGGCTCAGTGGCAGACGATGGCTCAACACAGGGTGGGGGCTGGGTTCTATCTTCAGCACCACCAGTAAATAAATAAGATAAAGATCCATGACAACTAAAAACATTTAAAAAATAAAATAAAATAAAAGAGTTTCTTGAATTTCCTGACTAGAAGCCCTCTGGGTGGGGTGGGAGACGCTGAAGGAAATCGCAGGCAGCCACGGAGGAGCTCCAGGGGGTTGCTGGGGATGCTCCGAGTGATGGTTAATCACAGTCATTACTTAATCCATGACAAAGCCCTCGTGACCAGCCGCGGGCCTCTCCAGCTCACTCTCATGTACAGAAGGGCTCCACAGAGGACATGGCACAGCTCAGTAATGAGGCACCTTCCACGTCCTCTGTCCTCAGCACCAGGCTCCCTCTGCCCCGAGGATGTTCCCTTCACTTTCCACAAGTCTCCACCCGTAATCCCTGATGTCGGTGCCAGTTAGCATCCCAGCTGCAAGCTGATCAAGATGTGGAATGAGCAAACCCGCAGCGGCAAGAACTGAAACCACTCAGCGCTCAGTGCCAGCAGGGACCCGGTGTCCAAGACCCCACACTCAAACCCAGGGCTTCACACTGGCCCCATCTGGGCGTGTCCAGTACCAACAAAAACCTGAGTCTTCCTACTCCACTGTCCCTGCCAGCAATAATTTGAAGAACAAAACCTATTGTTAGAATAAGATCCTTTGCCAAAGAAAAGAGAGGTTGTAAACTGCACAGGAGAAAACTCCCCATTCCCTGGTCACATTCAGGATGCAGCCGTTGTGGGTGGCTGTCCCGTGATACTGAAAAGGGACTGCAGCCCCAGTGCCAGCAGATCCCATGCAGACTGCAGGGGGTGTGGCCCGAGAGGAGCCACATGCCACCTCCTTGCCAGCACAGTGCTCACGCCCAGGGCCTACAGTGCCCTTAACCTTGCAGGCTGACACCTTCAGAAGCTTTTGCCATTGAGAATGCAGAGGGCTGGAGCAGAGGCCCAGCTCTGCCCATGAGGTCCTGCCCCGCTGCCAGAGTGGTGCCTGGCTTGCACAGCCTCGTGGGTAAGAGGAAGAGCAAGCCTCAGCCTCTGGTGGGGTCAGTCTTCGTGGGGCCAGGGAAATGGCTATTTTGTGCCACTGCTGGGCCCGGCAATTCTAGTCTCAGAAAGGACCAAAACCTCCAGGTCAGTGCTGCCCTCAGTGGTTGGGTGGAGGCCACCGGGTCCAGCAGAGCCAAGTGAGCCCTTCTGAAGAGCACCGCAGTCACCACCTCATGACACTCTGGACCAAATCCACAGCACACCACCTGCATGTGGCTCTGTCCCTCAGGAAGAAGTGTCCAGCCAGTCCTAGAGCCCCAAAGAGTGATGCAAATCTCAAAAGAGCTTCCTCAACCAACTAACAACATCACAAGTTACCTGGGCCACTCGGAGCGGAACGGGACGTGGGACAGTTGCCAGGATGATCCAGGCAATCTCAGTGTTCCTCCTTGCAGAGGTGGTTGGTCTAAACGCCGAAGGGAGAAGGCGATAGAAGTCACATCCTTCCTGTTGTGACAACTCGTTCCACTCCTGGAAACGCCCCCAGGAGGGAAGCAGGATGTGGGCCTGGGCTTGGGCAGGTACGGTGGCCTCAGGACAGGCTGCAGCTGGGTCTGAACCAAGGGGGGACCTGGCAGAGCTTTGTCTGGGAGTTGTAGTTTATGACCCACTAATTCCAGAGCAAGCCCCAGGAGCCCCTGTGGCCCAGTGCACTTACTCTCTCCCCTTCTCCCTTCTCCTGGCTCTTCTCAAAGCCATGACAGGCTCTGGAGTGGGACTCCAGGAGTGGGACACCGAATACCAGTGTCCCTTCTGGGTCACTCCCATCAGCTCCAGTTCAGGATTCAGAAACACTGCCTGGCATGTGTGTAATGATGGTCCCGAGGGCATGGCAGCCACCGGACTCATACCCGGGAAAGTGCACATGGCCTGCCTCACTCGGTGCATGCCACCTGAGCCAGGCACTGTAGCCACTCCCTGTTAGGAGGGCCTCTGGGGAACCACCTGGGCCTGCAGGAGAGCCAGCATGTGGACCCTGCATACGGAGGGCACAGAGCCTGTTGGCCAAGGAGACTGTGGTAACGGAAGGACTGGATCAGAACCCAGGCAGGGGACACTTTGAACTGGACTGCATGAAAATTAGTGACTAAAAATGACCCAGATGTCTGTGCCTTCTGCCCAAGGCCTCCTTAAGAGTCAGGAGGATCTGCTTCAGCAGGTAGGAGAATTACAAAGCATCTGCATTTGTCCCCACTGAGGGGAGAGTCCCAGGGAGTGAGTGCCATTGCCAAACAGAGGGATGCCCACACCAGAGTGACAGGGTCGGGCGACACCAGGAACGCAGGGTCCCCAAAGACAGCACCTAGTAGTGTACCTGTGTGAGCATACATGGCTGCTGATGGAAGTCCACAGCTCTCATCAGAGTCTCAAAGGTACACCTGCTCAAAGAGGCTGAGAGACGTTTATCTGTGTTAGTGTTGAGACTTAACCAGTTAATGCTACTGGTTTATTTCTACAGGAACAGCCAGGTTCCTTGGAAAGTTCCTGATTTGCGGGGAACTTTGTGTCCGCGCTCCCTGGTGGCTTCTGGGAGAACTGCAGGCGCCTCCCTCCCAGGAGGCCTAGAGTCCAGCCAGGTCACTGGCCACAGGGGCAGCTGGCGTGCTGAAGGACAGACTTCTCTAATTGGTAACTATACAATCATGTTAACATGCATTATGAGGAGGTAATAAAGAAGAAGACTTCAATGCACTGTGGTCTAGCTGTGGCAATTACAGAAAAGGTGGTCATGGCAAAAGCAAAGGCGAGAGAATAAAAAATGATCACAGTCAGGAGCACGATCTGACCCACCCCCTTGTTCTCTGATGAGGGTTAGAATGAGAGGATCTGACCAGAGGAGACACTGGACTTGGAGGTAAGGGCTGGGGCCCAGGGAAAGAGTCAGCCAGGGCAGCCTCGCAGTCCTCCTGGGGAACCACACAGGAGAGGCCACTGAGACGGGGACTCAGGAGAAGAGCTGAATGGGGAGAGGGCAGCACACGTGGACAAGGCATGGCTAAAGCGACAGACACTTTCGTGGGTGAAAACACAAACTCAGTAAAGGCCAGGGAGGTGTCCTGAGGGAGATTGAGGCGTGGGCAGGCACTGGGGACAAGTGGAGGGCAGAGCTGTGACTCTGAAGGCAGCCAACACCTGGAGGTGTCTGAGACACCCAGACGGTGCAATGTCCCACAGCATGACCTAATACAGTCATAAATGCAGGATACCAGCTTTATTTTGGTTGATCCCGTTCTGTGAGGAGCAAAGCCAAGACTGTAGCAAAAGCCTCACACTCTGTCCACCCTGCTGTGGCTCAGATGAGAGGTATCCCCAGAACACCTGTGTGAGACAGTGCAAAAAGGCTTAAACCCCAAATCAGTGCATTGGTCCCTGAAAGGAACCACTGGAGGTGTGAAGCAGGTGGGTATGGCTGGAGGAGGTACATCCCTGGGGCTCCTGGAATATATATCTTGTCCCCACTGAGAGAACGGTCTCAGCTTCCTGGTGCCATATGCCCACCCACCATGATGATCTGCCTCTTCTTGGGCCCAGGACCATGGAGTCGGCCACCTATGGACTGAGACCTCTGAAACTGTGAGTGACTAATAAACTTGTCCTCCTTTAAACCTGTTCTTGTCAGGTCTTTTGGCCATAGCATCCAAATGCTGACTGGGACAAGCCTCTGCCAAATGCCCAGGAGAGATGGCCTGGGGGCCGATCACCCACTACTGGACCTGCCCAAGCCCTGGGCCTGGCCGCCTCATCCTTCCATCCAGATGTGGACGTGGGTGGTTAGAGGAGACCTCCAGCACTTGTGGCCCTCAATACACAGAGGAACCTAGCCCACAGAATCGCCATGACAACTCCTGCCGGTCCACGGGCGAACGGACACACCAACCGAGGGCCATCCACACAGTGAAACCCCATCAGCCTTCAGGAGGAAGGATGTCTGATACCTGCTGCAACATGGTAGACCTCAGGGATGTCACATCAAGGGACAGATGCCAGTCACGAAGGACACACACTGTGACCGCACCTCCAGGAGGCACCCAGAGTCTCAGAGGCAGAGAAGGATCAGTGACGTCTGCAGGCAGGGAGTCGGGGTGCTGTTAGTGGGGGCAGAGTTTCAGTTCTGTGAGACAAAACGTCCTGGAGATGGACAGTGGTGACAGGAGTATGCTTGGCACCACTGCTCTGTGCACTGAACGGTGACGACAAGGTGGATTGTATGTTGTGCACATTTTATTACAACAGAAATTAAACTAGTTACCGAAAGCACTCAGTAACTATTACACACGTGTTTGTTAAACAGAGACGATACACAGGCCGCGTAGACTGGGGTGAGAATGAGAAATAGCCCAGGATAAAGGAAGAACTATGGAGAAGGTCAGGCTGGAAGAGTCCCTGTGACCAGGCAGAGGACCGGAGGAGGAAGCCCAGAGTCAGCCTGCGGAGAATGCCCCTAAGAGGCCACCTCACAGTTCCTCAGGGCTCCCACAGACAGGAAGGGTCCTACAGTGCCCTGCCATGCATGCTACTTGGGGATGCCACTCTGGGGAAGGAGGGCCTCGTAGCCCAGCCAGGCTTCAAGGAGGCACCAAGACGAACTGCACAGCCTGTGCCCTGTGCTCAGCAGGGTCAGTCTGGCCTTGTGCTCGTGAGGGCAGCTGGAAGAGACTCCTGTCCCCTTCAAGCCTCACCAGGGAGGGGACAGGCAGGCAGTGGCCCTCCACCTTTTAAACGTGCTAGTGGCGGGGACCCACCCCCAGAGGTCCGGCTTAGCTTATCTGTGGCGGAGCCTGGACAGCAATAGTTTTAAAACTCCTTGGATTCCAGCATGCAGCCAGATGGAGGCCCACTGGGTTGAAGGTCAGTGCCCTCCATGTCCCTCCTCCTCAGCAGGTCCCACATCTGCAGCTCAACCAACCATGGATCTACAACAGCCCCTGAAGAGTTGCATGGGTGCTGAACATCACAGGCTGGGTGGCCTGTCGTTATTCCTTGAACAGTGTGGTGAACCACACAGGGTATTCCCATTGTGTTAGGTGTGGAAAGTCCCTGGAGGTGGTCTGAAGACACTGGGAGATGTGCACAGGCTTGTGCAGACACTGCACCATCTGATAAGGGACCTGAACGTCTGTGGGTGGGAGCCCTGGGGTCTAGGAAACACCACCCTGCAAACTTGAACAACTCTAGTGCCAATACCAGGGAGCCTGGGGGTAAGGAACAAATCTGCTCAGAAGCCAGAGGAAGGCTCAGGACTGTCGGGCCACCTGTGGGTCTCACAGGGTGCTCAAGAGACCCGGCTGCCTGGACAGCCCCCCATCACCACCTCCTTGGACCCTTGGCTCCCAGAGCAAGCCAGCACCTTGCTGCCTCAGGCCCTAGTTGAAGCTCTCCTGTCAATCAAACAGCAGAAGGGGCTTCTTTCTCTAGCAGCATGACCCCCAGGTCACTTCCCTCTGGAAAGACCCACCTGCCCCAATAAGGGACACCTCCCAGGAAAAAGCAGCTGGGGGGTCTCCACGGCCAAGCCCCTCCCAGCCCAAGAGAAGATGAGGGAGTGTGGTGGTGACCACCAAGTACTCACTGCTGAGCAGCAACCTGCAGGATGGCTTGGGCCTGCACCGCCAGGTGGCCCAGGAAGCTGTGGAGAGCTGGCTGCCTCGAAGGGAGCCGCAGATGCAGCCCACCTGACTCTTGCTCCAGGTCTTCTAACCTCTGTTTCAGCAGCTCAGCTGGGACCCCAAAGCAGGAGAGAGAAGAAAGACTGTGAGACTCAAGGCAGATAAGCCAGGCCTCTCCCCACAGCCCCAGCCTGCCCTTGCCAGAGTAAACCAGGGGAAGGGGCTGGTTTCCAGGCCAGCGTCGCCCCCGGGAGAGCTTCTGAGAATTGCTTCTCTAGCTGCAGCAGGGTCCCCACCTCACATCAAGGGGAAACAAGCTAGTGCCTGAGATTTGATTTTAAGAATGTTTCCTCCACCACCACATCCAGGTAGAGCCCGTGACGGCTCCCGAGGCCACTGAGGCAGAGTTCACCTCCCCATGCTGGCCATGCAGCCACATCTGCCGTAAAGTGGGGGGTCCTGTGATGGGTCCCCAGGTCTCCAGACAAGGGATGAATATGGAGTCACTGCAGAAACCCGGCTCCCCTCCCACGGGGACTTGCCTCGTGAGCAGATTCCTAAAGAACTAGAAAATTTCCCGGAAAGCTCTGTGGCAGAGGTCTCAGGACGCCATTCCTCAGGCTTCTGTCCTGGTTGCCCTTCCCAGGCAGGTACACCCTGGCTGCAAACCTCTCCCCCAGAGGTCTTGGGTGGAGGACAAGGTCCCAGGGAGCCACCTCCAGCCCGAGAACACTCTGCCCCTCCTAAACGCCTGCACAGACCCAGGGTCCACAGGCCATTTGCCAACAGGGGCACTCCCACGGATCTTGTCCTAAATTAAAAGTTTCAACAAGCTTGTCACTTTGAACAATGCATTTCATCAGTCAGAAGCAGTAAACACTGGCCACAGGGCACCTCTGGAGTTGACTCTTCTTCCATGCTGGACCCCTCCCAGGGCGCACCCTGGATGAAGCAAACACAGTGAGCAGGTGTCCAGATAGATGTCCCATCTCTGTGCTGACCACTGACAGCCCTTCCCACAAACTGCCAAATGCACTGGAAGCAATGGCCAGAAGCTGCCTCAGGGAATTTAGCAAAGGTCATTCTAAGGCGTGTGGTGGCCACACCTGTAATCCAGGCCACTGGGGAAGCTGAGGCAAGAGGATGGCAGGTTCTAGGCCAGCCTCAGGAACTTAGCGAGGCCCTGTCTCAAAATAAAAATTAAAAAGTCTGGGGATATAGGTCTGTGGTACAGCACCCTGCGTTAGTCCCTGGTACCACCAAAAAAAATAATAATAATAATCATTCTTAGGACACTGGCCAGAGCCCCATTGGGATGGACACCAGCAACCTCATAGCCTCACGCCTCCCAAAGTGCCTCTTACTCCTGCAGTCCACCAGCCATCGGCTACTGGGGCCAGCTTCGCGTCTGGATGGCACTAAAGGTGTGTTACCCTCTGGGTTCCCCAAGTTACACCCCTGTTCACTGATCAGCTGTTCCAAGCAGAGGGAGCTCCCAGCCAGCACCCAGGCCCTGACGTGCCATGCACTCCAAGTCTAAGGGACATTCTGGTGGGAAACCAAGGAGACCAGGAGAGAGGGTAGGGGATGGGCTTGGTCGTCAGAGCCACACGAACTTGTAAGGACTTTGGTGTTGACCCCAAGGAAGATGGGAGCCATCAAAGGGTTTTGAGTGGAAGAATCCATGACCCAACTCATGGTCAGCAGGATCCCTGGCTGCTGTGCTGGGAACACCTGTGAGAGGGTGCACTGAGGTTCAGTGGAGGCCACCCGCCCACTGCTCCTCAGCACACAGAGTGAGTGCCTGTCCTTGAGCTGCAAGGTGGAGTCGCATGACAGAGAGCAGCCTCCTAGGTCCATGAAGGAAGAAGCCCACACACACCGGCAGCCTGCAGAGCAGGTTGGTCCCCGCTGCTCTGTGGGGTCACGGAACAGGTGGCATGAGCCATCTGAGAGGCCAGGTAGCCACTCTACATTCTGAGGGCCTCCAGGGCTGACGTCTTCTCAAGCCACCATTCTCCAGTGTTTACAGAATGGCCAGGAAAGCACTTCCTTGAGAGCTGCTCTTCAACTCACATTGCCACACTTGCTGTGTAGTGGACCAGTTTGCTGAGAGTCGCACTGTGATGAAATGCGTCCCCACCGTCCCGAGCACCCCCTGAGCCTGTCTGCTCCAGATTCGTTTCAGGCTTACTGCAGCCTCCAGGCAGGATGACCACTGCTAGTGTCTGCCACGTGCCCAGTGTTACGTGTATGATCCCCAAGCTTCTTGACAACCCACAGAGTGAGTCACTGATGTGGAGATAGCTTAAGTGACCTGCCCAGGCCTTGAGGCCCACCTGCAGCGGAGGCAGATTGGAGCCGATCTTTTCTGGCGCCAGCCAACCTCTGGGTTTTTTCCATTCCACTTCACAGGAGCACCCTAAAGCTCACCTCCCCTAACATGCGCCCGTGACACAGGGGTCTTTTCTGCCTATTCACTTGCCTGGGCCCGGAAGTGATGAGACCCACCTGGTGGAGGCTGAGCCTTATCCACCTGTCTTGCCAAGAGCTGGCTCAGTGCCAGCCACAGGATAGGCACTGAGGGAGTGCTGGGTGAACAAGTGAACCAACATCTCTGTTTTCGTAAATAGGGACGCCGCCACCACCTGGGAGCTCTGGGGGTGCCTGGCACAGAGCCGTATGGAGGCCCCACAAGGGAGACTGTGATTTCCACTTTGCAAATGAAAACTGGGGCTTGCAGAAAGCTGAGGAAATTCTTCTAGGTGCGTCACACAACCGTGTGGACTCAGAAGCAAATACAAGTCTGTCTGAGGCCAAAGCCCCTGTCCTCACCCCTGTTCTTCCTGTGGGTGGACGTCACCCAGGTTTCCTGTGGCCACTCAGCCAGTGTCTCAGGCCAATGCGGACTACACAGCAGCTCGTCCTCTGCCACACTGCCCCTCTCTCACAGGAGGTTCCCAGCAACCACAGAGCACACACAGGGGTAGTCAGTAGCCCTCAGATGTCCACTCCTGGTAGAAGGCAGCAAGGGGTATTTTAATATTTCAAGATGGAAACAGGGAGCACAATGACAGGCGCACATTGTCTGTACTTGACGACTACAGGGATGTTCAGTGAGAAACAAACCTGAGAGGAAACAGGAGTGTCGGCTATCAGCTGTGTGATGGGGAGTGATTTCATCTCAATTTCTCTCTCACTGAATCAGCTGCACAATCTTGAGCTGCTTTTATTTAGAAAGTTATTAACTTGCTGGTTCCTTATGCTAGTCTTTGATTTCTGCATAAAAATGGAGATTTGGTTTCCTCAGATTCCTGATGCTAAGCTGCTTAGAGTAAGCCTGGCTTCTGTGGGTCACTCCGCCTTTCAGGGGACACCAAAGAGGATTTCTGGAAGCTCATCTTCTGTGCGTGCGAGGTGTGGAGGGAAGGCTGGGAAATTGCTCTGACGTGGCATCAAAGGGAAGCAAGTCTCGGGAGGGACAGGAACGCGGGCAGAAGAGCGCTAATTTGACGGTGACGCTTGCCCACTCAGCACTTCGCTGTCGGCCCTGTCCTTGGTATATACTCATTGATTTGCTCTGACAATATTTCAACAGAAGGTGAGGTTTGAAGCATCTGTTCTCTCCCAGCAAAAATTTACCATGCAAAATAATTAAATTGTCAGTGATCACAAATTGCAAAAGTAGGGGGATTTCCAGTGCTCACCCTAGGTCCTGGGCGCATGGCAGGATTAGCAACCTGTGTGCAGGGGCGTGTGTGGGTGTGCATGCGTGCTATCAACACACCCTGCAGACAATGCTAGAGCAACAGTGCACGGGCACATCAGAAACCACACGCCCTGAGGGGGCAGCTTCCAGGAAGAGAGCGACTCTGCATCATTCCAGAACCTTCCTTGCCTCGACACTCCACTGGAGTCCAGTGTCCCTCCACAAACACCAACCACCCAGGGTCCTAGGGAAGCCACTAACCCACCAACTGAAATTTGGTTACTTTTCAGTAAACCCTCATATTTTCAGGACTGTACATAAAAATCCTCCCTAGAGTTGTGTTTTCACAGTGAAAAAGTGGTCACTTGCATATGTGGTCCAGGCTCATGGCTCAGAATCAGGGGTGGAGGAATCTCCACTGGCACCTGTCCAGAAAAAGAGGGATGAGCTCGTACACCTCTTCCTAAGTCCATGGAAGCCACCAGACCATCAGTGTTACAATTGCCACAACCTCATGATGTCCCACCATCATCACCACCAATAATCACCACTGCTACCACCATCACTACCATATCCTCCATAACCACCACTACCTCCACCACCACCACCACCACCTGTCACCACCACCATGAGCCTGCCCCCGTGCACCAGCACTCCCACCACCATCGCTGAGCAACACCATTCCTGTGGCCCCCTACTGATTACTAGGAGACAGAGCCACTCAACTCTCTGCTGTTTGTTAAGAGACCTGAGTCAAAAGCTCTTACTAAAGAAGGAGACACGTTCTTCACATCATTTCTAAGTTGTTATGTTACAGAAAACTCACAAGAATGGGCAAGGGAGGAAAATCGACTCCCCATCAACAGAAGCCCAAAGGGACACATGGCACCATGCTGACAGCATCCACAGTGGCCGTGACTCCGTCTGGTATATATTTGAACTGTCTAAAGACTAGATTCAGGGTTGGGAATATAACAGTGGCGTGAGGCGTGGAAAGCCCCGTGTGTCACAGAGGCTGGTTTTTGTCAAGCCCATCTCTGCCCTCCAGCTCAGCTGTACAGAATGTGCTGCTCACCTCCCTTCCTCACGACCCTTCAAGCCTGCATGACCTGAGAGTCCTTGTGACAGTGGTCACCAAGAGGGGATTCGCGGCTTAGCAGGGCTCCCACACCCACGGGATGGGGTTGGGGCTTAAGAGCAGTCTGACACCTGCCTCCCACCAGACCCGAGACCTCTCCTGAGTGGCTATGTGGTCTTGAACTGTCAGAACCTCTCTCAGCCTCTGCTCCTCCACAGCGAAATGGCCTCGCCTGGGGACATCCCTGGGCAGAGGTCAGGGCTGCCGGATCAGCACGAGGCAGGGTGCAAGATTTAGCTTCAAGACCCTTTCCAAGTCCACTCACTAACATTGTGCCCAGGCTGAGCATGACACTGAGAAGGCAGTCCATGGGGAACTGAACAGACGGCCCTTCCACGGCACTCCCAGCTGGTGGGGACCTCCGTGAGAGTCACAGCTCTTCCATGTGAGACGTGAGCATAACACAGAAGCACAAAAAAAATATAGGAAGGCTTTAGCAGTAATACTGCTTAAAAACTGGGTTACAACTTAATATCCTTTCCAGGCCCCTCTAATCCTTAAAGCTCCGCAGGGCAGCATCAGGAACCCACCAGACCCAGAGCTGCCCCCTTGCTCTGCATTACAGAGACACAGGAGCATTCAAACCCACACAGAGAACGAGGGCTTGCCACCCGTTTAAAATTGTGTGAAGTCTGAAAGAGAAGCTCTTGCTAAATGCAATGAAGGTCCTCCTACATGAAATAAGGTCCATGCCAGTCTTCATTTTAATGGAACTGAGATACATGTTCAGTCATTACAGAAATGGGCTGCTTGCTTGGGCAATGGTGGACTCATTTGGCAATCCAGACACACAGCTGTCAGGTGGGTCAATTCTGTTCACTGAACATGGGTGTTAGCCAGGTACAACCCACTTAAGAAAATCACCAGGGGCTGGGGATGTGGCTCAAGCAGTAGCGTGCTCGCCTGGCATGGCAGGGCGCTGGGTTCGATCCTCAGCACCACATAAAAGTAAAATAAAGATATTGTGTCCACCTAAAACTAAAAAAAAAAAAAAAAAAAAAAAAGAAAAGAAAAGAAAAAAAGAAAATCACCAGAGCAGCTCTTTAGAGCAGACAGGCTAAAGTACCCCATCGGCTGCCGACAGGACCGTGGGGAATTTCTGCCAAGAAACACTACAACCTGAAGGTCCAGACAGGGGTTCTCAGGCTGTTTTCACAGCAGCAGTGACTTTGAGAAAGACACCACTGAAATCTGGATGTTCACTTTTTAAATTTCTCCTTCACAGGCTCCTTTATCTTCTTCCATGTTCGTTAGAGGTTCCAGGCCATTAGTAGATTGGCGTGCCTCTTGGGTGCTGTAAATACAACCGGCACCAAGGTTATTTTTGGAAACCACACAAATGGAAGACTCCAAACATCTACTCATTATTTCTCTCTATTGATTTTTGGCCGCACTCGGTTTTCACTATTAAACCAACATGGCACCCAATTAGTTCCTATGAATAGACTTTTCATGAGTAATTTGCTCTGCTGGTGTTTTCATAAAAAATTAGCTGGACACATCTGTTTGTCAGTGCTCAATACCAGTGCTCATTCACCCCTTTAATGGCAATTCTGCAACCCGCAATCTTTGAGGACTTAATTGTTTTTTTATAGAACATCTCTGAGCAGATTCCTCTCTAATGGAATTCGGGATGTTAGGAGCGCACCATTAAGCAGCCACCACCATCATTATTTTAAATACATAATGCAAATCCTGCTGTGTGCACAGCCCTGTCTGGAATGGACCAGGGGAACACACACCAGCACTGCCTTCAGTGCCAAGGGGATTTCACTAAATTGGTCTCGTGTCAGCATGAATAGCTTAAATTCTTTGAGTGGCATAGAGGGATCTAGACACAATAGCACAGTCCAAAAAACTCAGAAGATTAAATTGTTTACATTAGCCTGAGTTCTTCTAATTAGGATGAAATCCAATCCAAAGGAGCAAGGCATGCTAGAATATTAGCTCCTTGGAACCAAGTAGAATTAAGCTGTCTTCTTTTGGCAAAAGCACTACAACATGAGTAAACATGACCTTCAATTCAAAGGCAAAGTTAATCCAGAAAAATCACAAAATGGCACCAGTGATAAGAAAACTAATAAAGAGTCATGCTCACCAGGTGCCGAGGCCCATGCCTATAATCCTAGTTGCTTGGGAGGTTGAGACAGGGGATACAAGTTCAAGGCCAGCCTCAGCAACTCAACAGGTCCCTAAGCAACTTAGCAAGACCCTGTCTCAAAACAAAAATAAAAAGGGTTGGGGAGGTGGCTGTCAAGTGCTGGGTTCAATCCTCTGGTACCAAAAAAAAAAAGAAAGAAAAACCGAGCCTTGCTTCCCTCTGCCCTGGCTGCAAGTGGCACCTCTGTGAACTGCAGTGGGATTCAAGGACACAGAAGGCCCCACAGGGCAAGCTAGAGAAGTGCCTCCAGGCTCCTCAGACCCTAGCAGCTCTCACAGGTAACGGGCCTGGATGGAAGCACTTCCTGGAGCAGGAACACAGTGGGGAGAGGTGCAGGTGTGAGAACCCGCTCAAGCCCTCAAGTGGCTCCCATGGCAAGAAGGCAGCCCCAGCCTCCAGCCCTCCTGGGTCAGCAGGTTACAGGACGGCACTCCGAAACTCTGAGCTACGGAAGGACCCTTGGCAACTCCAGGACTCTTCCTGGAAGCTGAGGCCGAACTCCTGGGCCAGATGGAAACTCCCAGAAGGTGCTGTCCGGTTGTAGGCCAGAGCTGGACAAGGATGGCGAGGCCAAGGGTGGTGACACTGGTTGACCTACCTCCCAACACCTACTGCGCCTAAACAAAAGGCACCTAGTGTGCATGCAGTAGTGAGGGTGCAGAACAGCACTCAAAAAACAACTCTCCATTGAAACTAGAATCTGAAAACTAAGCATGGTCGATCATGCAAGATGCTACTCTAAAGACTAACACCTGGGGGTAAGTGAAAGCCAGCAGGGGAGCACATGTCTCTGCCTCTGATGTAGGAAGCAAATCAAAAATAAAAACATCCATCTGATTTTAGGGTCAGGAGACAGGTTTAGTCCTGGATCCACCCAAGCAAATCTGTAGTCCGAGGGTTGACCCACCGCAGTCACTCTGCCCCTGTAAGGATAGTGACACTAGATGAACCTATGCCAGGGGTGATCGTGACAAGGGGAGAGGAAAGGGCTGTGAAATACAAATGAAGGGTTGCTGCAAAAGTCAGAACGGCCCTAGGAGACGCCACCACAGTCCCAGCTTGTTGCTGGGATAACTCTCACACTCAGCGTGGCCCAACGCCTGGGGGACATCATGTAGGGAGGAGCTGACGGCCATCCTGCTCAGTGCCACAGATTCTTAGAGGTACCACATACAACTGCCCTGTTCCTCGCCATCAACAGCAAGTGTGCCACCCATAGTGGGGAGATGATCCCTCTGTCACAGGGGAGGGCACACATCTTCCCTATTCCTAGGTTCCACGGGAGGCACTCATTGTGCCTCAGTACGTGCACGTGCACGTGTCCAGAGAGACGCACAAGTCTCCCCGCTGGAGGCCTGGGAGGGGAGCTGAGCAGCAAGGCTGGGCGCTTCCCCTTCTGCCAGTTGGTGGCTGGAGACTTTGCTCGGCTCTCCTTCTAGTCTGTCCTCTGGGACCCACGCTTACAAGGCAGGCCCAAGATGGAGCGCTCCTCACTAGGAGCACTCCTTGCTAGGGCTGGCAGGCAGGTCTCGCTCTAGGGCTTAGTACTAGGGTCCACCTTTGCGGGATGCCTGAGTCAGACTGGTTTTCTCAGCACTTGGGGCAAGTGTTTCAGAGTTACCTGGGGCTGTGCCAGTTACTTTTCGCTGGCTCTCCCCTCTGAGCCTGCCCTTGCACCTTCGCTTTGTAATGCCGAGCTGGCCTTTGCAGACAAGCCCACTTCCAACCTGGCTGCTCACACGGAGGCCTGCCAGGCTGGAGAGGATAGGGTCGCCCCTCCACTCTGCTCGCTGCTCCTCCTGGCCACCACTCCCCAGCACCGCCCTCCAGGAGATGCAGGCAACGCCCGTGGGTGGCATCCTCAGAGTACACAGGACCAGCCTCACCCCTCAAAGACCACCCCAAGCAGCCAGCCTCATGGGCCCTCCGCCTGCTCAGGAAGTACCCACTGAACTTCCTCCCAGCAAGCCAGGCAAATGCCACGCTATTCCAGGCCACCTGCTGTAGGTGAAGACTGAGAGTCCCTGGAGCCCATGCCAGCCCATGGCCTCTCCATGGGGCCTGTCACAGGGGTGTCACTCTGGTGGGTACAGAGTGGGCTCAGCCCCCCCCCACTTCTGCTTCCCCGTGTCCCCGTCCATGTTGCACAATGGTCAGCAGCTAGGCAGAGAGCCCAGAGCCAACAGTGGCCAGGAGGGCCATGACTCACCCCCTAGAAACAGACAGTGCCCCGTGGGCAAAAGGCAGCTCTCCTACAGAGAGTGGCAGAGAGAGCCCCAGGCAGGGGTTCAGACTCTGCACAGAAAGCCAGTGAGATGTGAGCAGCCTGTATTTGCAAGAATGAGGTTATCTAGACACGAACCAACAGAGAGTGAGTGAGGGCCAATGGTCAGCCAGGGCCTGTCCCTCTTGGGGACAGGTGCTAACACCTCAGTGGGGAGATGCCAGTTAAGAATGGAAGATTCCAGGGCCCTCATTCTGAGGCTCACTCTGGAGTTGGGTCTCCTGAAGCCTGGGGTTCCTGGAAATGTTCCCCCACACCTGTACTCAGAGGACCATGGCAAGCAGGAGGGAAGGGGCAAACTGGGGGAGGCCCAGACACTGGAAGGCTCTGGCCCTCCCCATCCTGCAGGCAGGGTTATTGCACACGGTTCTCTCCCCTGGGTCAAGGACTTGAAGAAAATCACCTTGAAATTTGGGAGTTCCTATAAGAGGGCAAAATGGGGTGTTATCTGGGGCTAAGTGATTCAGAGTCACTCTGCTGTCTCCTTCAAACAGAGTCCTGGGGAGGCACGTAGTGTGGAGGGGTCAGGGAGGCAAAGGTCTCCCCCTAGCCCTGCTGTTCCTGAAGAATCAGAGATATCCAGGCTCCCAAGGACCCAGCAGGCAGAGCCTGGCCGTGTCCTGGGAGACAGTCAGGGAAGCAGCTCTGCCTATAGCAAGGCGGGGCACACCAGCTGAGCCATCAAGACCAGCCCAGGCCCCAGAACAGTGTATTTGCTGGTCCAGCCTGTGCACGAGGGGCAGCGCCCATGGACAGGATGGTGAGCACACTCGGTCTAATGGACTAGAGGAAAGCCAGTATGCGTTAGATCGGGCTGTGCTTTTGTCCATGTACGGGAAGGGTCATGGTATACTTCTCCCGGGAGGTCACTGTCACAAACTGTGAAAGTCAGTGGCCTAGAGAATTCATTGTCCAGACATCAGCACTGGGAACAACCAATGCTGGAGGTCACTCGCATAAGCAGTGACCTCCCAGAAGAGGAGGAAGCAGGGCGGAAGGACGGGACAGCAGCTTCTGCCCTGCAGGCCCACAGGGTGGGGCTGCAGAAGTCACCTTCTAGGAAGGAAGGAGAGGCCAGAAGAAGTCAGAGCTTGAGAATGGGAGGGGCGGGGGTGCAAGGACCCCCTGAGAAGGAAGTCCCAGAGCAGACCAGGCTGTGGAGTGGGAACAATATCTACACCATCTGCTGTGAGCGGTCATCCAAGACATCAGGCGCCAACAGATAGGCAGTGACAAGTCTAGACTTGAGCTGACCGGGAGGCTGTACCGAGTGGCTCCTCAGGCAGCAGGACCAGATGTGGTTCTGTAAAAGAAGGCTGCCCATGGCCAGGTCCTTGGACCTCATTGCCACAGCACTGGAGGGAAGGGGAGACCATCCCCATGCCATGGCCCTGGCCTGCCAGCCAGCCACCACCTGCCCAGGTGTGTGCCTGCAGAGGACACATGCTGCCACCAGGGTTGAGTCCTGACAGTGGCCCCCGAGGTCCCAAGGTTTAATTCCCTCAACCAATGTGACCAGACGCTACCTTTCCATTGACTTCTGGGTGGGCTATCTTCTTCCCTACAAAAATCTAATTGTCCAAACCCAAAACAGTGGTGGTTTTTCACGCCATGACAGAGGCCTGGGAAATGCAGGGTGGGCGGAGTGCCTGCTGGGTTCCTCGGGCCCACAGCCATCATTCACATGGCTGCCACCCTGAGAGAGGAGGGAGAGAAGCAGGAGGCGGCCAACCTCGGCAGCCCTTTCAACCGCTGGACCCCCTTTTCCCCATGGACCCACTTGCTGTGTTTAAATCTGGGGAGCCTCATCATCAGCACTTGGCTCGGCGTCTTGGGGCTAGCAGGTGGGTCCTACACAACAGGCCGGCTGCCAGCAGGAACGTGAACACAGAGAACCACCCCTGATCAGCACTGACCGTCGGCAGCGCTCCGATGCTCCTGCTGGAAAACCTCTGGCACCTGCCGAGTCAGCGCAGGAACAGGAAGGGTGAGCCTCTGGGCTCGGCAGGCTCGACAGCTTGGTCCTTCTAGGCCGAGTGCCTCCAGCAAGCTGGCTTTGGACCCTCCAGAGTCGAGTTTCTGCTAGATATGAAAAGGAACCAAGTGGGAGGGGTGTCACCTTCCACAGGCCTTCCAGGAGTCACTTTCAAACTGAGGGCAGTGGTTTTTACATGTTGCCATTGCCCGCCGGGTCTCCTTCGTCTGTCTGTCTGCAGCTCAGCTTTCTGGGAGGAGGCCTTGTGGCCCTGTGACCACAGGCACAAGCCGAGGCACACTGCTACAGCAGGGCCTCCCGCAGGCCCCCTGGGCCCCTGTGACTAGCCACACACAGTTTGAGGACCATGGACTTCTGGCGTTCTGAAGAAGACACCTGGGTTCAAAAATGCAGCCATTGCCTAACGCAGCCCCACCACAAGTGTCTTCGGCCACCCCATGTCCATGTGACACAGGAGCGTTCCACTGGCCTCTAAGGAAAAGGAGAGCCTGACCTCTTGACTTCTTTGCCCATAGCGTGGCGTGACAGACACCTCTCTCTGGTGCAAGTGGACGTCTGCCCTGGACAGGCCCCAGGCATCGCCCCATCCACAGCCATCTTGCTGGAGCATCCAACCCAGGGCTGAGGCCCTCCCAGCCTTCTGTCTTCCCACAGCATGTCCTTGCATATTTCCTTCTCATTTTTCCTCTCTTAAAACCTTTTTGCTTTTTGTTAGTTGTGAGGGAAAAAAATGAAAAGCAGAAAACTTCATCTGGAGCTCCCAGTCAGAGCCGGCCCTGATGAACATGGCAACGAGACCCTGCCATCCCCACAGCTCCCTTCTCTAGGCTGCCCTGGACCTCACACTGACCCAGCAGGCAGGCAGGGAAGACACCACGTGCCCATGTACCAGGTGGAGGCAGGACTCCTCACGGTGCCACAGACCTGGCTCTGGAGGGCAGCTGGGAACAGAGGAGGACGACACCCTGCTTCCACCTTCCATCCATGGCCGAGTCTCCCACTGCCCCCATCCCCCTCCAGTATGCTGGAGAGCTAAGTGATCCTGTGGCCATCCACATGCTGCGCCAAGGCCAGGGACGCAGACTGGTGGCCGGTCCTCAGAAGCAGCTCCCTCCAGCACCTGAAGGCTGCACAGCAGTCCCCCACCTGCACCCTAGACAGGAGCAGACCTGAAAGAGGCCACACTCAGCCTCTGAAGGACACCTCCAGGGCATCACCGGATGGCAGAAGACTCTGAAATGTCAGCAAAGCTTAGAGAAAGTCAAAAGTCAGGTCACAGAAGAGAAGAAAACATCCTGCAACCAACAGCCAAGAAGAGGAAAAGAGGCCACAAAGACAGAAAATCGACAGGATGTGGGCAGAGCGGCCATGTCCTGGCAGTAGAAACCCACGGCTGGTCACCTTCACCTAAACCAACTCCCAGAGGAGCTCATTACACCCAGTGTCTGGCGGTGAATTAGCAGCTGTCGTGGCTGAGCCAACCTGGGGTGTGGAAGGCACCGCAAACCCTGGCCAAGGGGCAGCCTACCCGCCTCCCTCCCCACCCTCCCAAGGACAGCCGTCACCATGTTCCCTCCAGCCGTCCACAGCTTCGTACTTTGAGTTACAATCAAGCTGGCACATCGCGTAAAGGTCAAGTGGAAATTGTCCCTTCTGCCACATCACTGTCACTGCCGCTAAAGGTCATTCCCCCAAGCAGCCCCGTGATTGTCTGTCTACTGTGAAATAGTGAAAAGCCCCTCTGTATGGGCTTTCTGACTTCTCTGTACTCCCCAAGACATCAAACTAGGCACACTCAGCTAACCAAGAAATAACCTGTCCGCAAATTGGAACAGAAAAACAGGAGGTTACAAATCCTACCTGTACAGACAAGTAGTAGGTGACATCTCACCAGTGTGTACGATCATGGCAGCTAAGGTTCACCTAGTGAAGATACAGCCCAATACCCAGCAGGCACCATCCCCATCAAGCTCCAAACTATCCTGCCAATCCTCTTTCACAAGGGAAAATTCAAGTGTAGGAACCAAGAAGCCTGTCCAAGTTTCCAACACCAGACAAGGGTGGAACTTGACTTTGTGGACAAATTGTTAACTAGGTTGACTTGAAAGGGCTAGAAATTTATTGTTCACAGCCACCGACTACTACTAACTCCATAATGGTGACATAATCATCATTTGGAGATAATAAATATTTGAATATCCATTTGTTCATCCAACAGCCATTTCTCTGGATGCTGAGGAATGTTTAGATAAAGGGCTGTTAATTTTTTGAAAACTAGCTATCTCCAGAGTTTACAGAATTTGCAATTATTAAATTATTTTCTCTCTTCCCAGGGAGCTTACATAGTAACCTTCAGCCAACACCCATGTTGGGGTGTAGCCTGTGGGTCAAAAAATACACAAAGCCACTGAAAAGGGACATAGACCAAGAGAAGGGCACTTAAGTCAGGCAGAGGCACAGAGCAGCATGGACCAGTACACACTCAGGAGCAACGGGGGCAGGAGAAAGTCACTTGAGATGGGGAGGTAGTGGCAGGAAATGCAGTTAGGAAGCTGGGCCAGGGCAAGGGTGAGGCATTGTGGCAGGTCCCGCTGAGTCGTGGCCAAGAGTGACGTGGGGAAGTGGTTCCAAGGGCACTTCAGGCCCACGGCAGCATGGAAGATAAACTGGGGTTGGGGGGGTGGGGGGCAGGCAAGAGCAGGAGCCAGGGCCTCGAAGGGACTACTGCATTAGCCCAGGTGAAAAGGGAGTCAAGGGACACTTGGGAGGCTGAATCTAAAAGACGCAGCAGCCCCACACGCAGGACAGGGAGAGCCCAGGGCCTCCTGGGCACTCCTGCTTGACCTGTCATTCACAGCCCCAGGAAATACAGCAGGAGGAGCTGGCTGGGCTGTAATGGAGAGGGGGCGTTCCAGAGGGTCGGCAGGAAAACGCCACAGTCTCCACCTGGTACTGGAACTAAGGAGATGCCACCAGTCAAGACTTTTTTCTTGTTAATGGAGAGATCGGGCCTGCAGGACACCAGTGGACAATGAAAACAGCCCCCGGCTGGGTGAGCAGGCAAAGGGGCAGGGGTTGCAGGACTCTGCTGGCTGTCTCCACAGAGCACGCAGAACTGAATGGCATGGGGTTGGGAGAACCCGCAGCGGGGTGACTGCTGGGTGGTCTCTCCTCTCCCAGCTTCTTCCCTCACACCCCCATTCCATCTTGCCTGGGCCTGGGCCTTGCTGCCTGGGCCCACCTGGACCACCTTTCCTCACTGTCACTGAGACTGACGTGGCCATCACAGGACTCCATGGCTCACAGCAGGCAGGACCGGGCCCCTCCAGTGGCCTCCATCACATACCAGCTGGAGGCCCAGCTGCCAGCACCTGCTCCAGAGCAGAGGCAGCGATTCCTCATGCCCGCCTTCCTCCTGAGCTGCGGGAGAGGTCCTGGGGTCCTACTGAGGTCTGCTCCCGGCACTGAAAACGTGGTCAGCCTGCAGGCTGCTGTGTGCCCTGTCATCCAGGGTGCTGGTAGAGTGTTTGTGGTTGGTTTTCTACTAGATTGATGCAGATTTAATTAAGTGCCTGAACTGTTTATAAAAACAAAATTAACTGCCTAGCGACATGTCACGCAGCGCAGGGAACCCCGCGCAGGAGCAGGGCCACCATGTCAGTGTCATTATGCAGAGGAAATGGCCACCTTGTTTGTCAATGGCCGTTTTAAATGGAAAGTCTACCCAGTAGCTGGGACAGCTCCCCAACCCTCTTTGCCAAGAGGACGAAGACCACACAAAGCAGAGGCCCACAGAGAAAGGGGACACGCCCCGGAACAGAAGCTTTGTCCCCTCCGGTCTTGTCTTCCATGCTCCATACGAACAGGAACACACCCTACTCTCCTCCTTCCTCTTCTTGTTGTTTCCCTTCCACTCCCAGGATAACCAATCTGGGCCTTGTGCAAAGCCCAGACAGAGTTTCAATTTCATTTTCCCAGTGTCATCCAAAGTCATGCACCAGAGCCTCAGGCAGGAGACGGAAGATTGAGAGAAGCAAGGTCATGACACCCAGACAGGGAGAAGGGAAAGAGTCCACCGTGGGGATGCCAAGAGCATTCAAGTCCAAGTGCTTCACTGTCATCCACGTGTTTTAATATATGTTGCTTTACCTCCTTTCCAAATTTTTGTGCAGCTTGAAAGAAATCAGGCTATGTGCAAATAAGCTACTTACTGCCAAGAAGAGAAGCCAAGTCATCCCATCTTGCTTTCTGCATGCTGCCAGTGCTTACGGCAGAAGCAGCCTCACTGCATGGGGTCTTCCAACACTTAGTACCCAGGGCTGTGGAGGGGTGGGGGTGGGGGGACAGAAAAGGCAGCAAGTAATCCCAGCCACACTACAGACCCTCACACATGTCACCAACCACATATCAGGACGGGAATCATCACTCCTGCTTTATCTAGGAGCCAAGTGCTCGAGGACAGAGAGCAGGACAGAAGCTGGCTGTCTCCTTACCCCTCACAGGACCCTGAGCAGCCCTCACCCAGAGGGGCCGAGATGGCCACTAAATATTCCATAGTTCGCAGCCATGCAAATCACACCACAACTGGAAAAGCACACAAAATCTAAACTAAATATAAAAAAAGAAGCTCTTGTTACATTTTTCACAGTTCATGAAGGTCTTTTTAACTATCTCAAGCTGAACAAGAGAATTATTTCTCAGTCACTTTATGCAGAAATCAGTCAATCCTACCCACAGAACCCATCAGTCAATTCAGGCCAGCACGGGCCGGCCCCTGGATATGTCTGTAATTGCCAGGTACAGAGAGGAACTTCCCGAGCCCGACACACAAAGCCCCCAGGCACTGCCACAGTCAGAGACCAGCCAAGCGTCCTGGCAAACACGAAGGACAGGCATCTTGCACAGGAGAGCCATCTGGGCTGGCCACGAGCTCAGTGGTGGGGCGCTTGCCTAGCCTGTGCCTGACCCTGGGTTCCACCTGAAGCAGCATTTAAAGAGCCCAATGGTGACCAGAGCGTCCCTTTCACTCCACCCTGGGATGGCCGAATTTTTTTCCCCCATCTTCTTGGGTGAAAGGAAACGGGAAGGAACCTGGTATCCCCTCTGCTTGTTCTGTGCACAGTTCTGTGAAGAGAAGGCAGAGACCCATGGCTGACATTGGTTCCAGGTCACCACTCGGGCCCTGAGCAGGGAGTGAGGCAGGCTGCCCACGGAGGCAAGGGACGTTGGGCTGGGTAACAAGCACACCATGAGGGGGAGCAGCCAGCCACAGGGAGAGGTCTCTTCAAGGCGGAGCTCAGAGGCTCTGGATCCCCTCTGCTGGCCCCTGCGGTGGTCACTTCTGTCAACACATCAAATATTCATTACAGCAGACTTTTGTTGTAGTGTATGGTGGCGGAGACTGAGGACAGAGGAGCTAACACGGGGCTGGCCAGTTCCTTTCCTCCTGGGGAATTCTGAACAGGCAGGGCCAGGTCTGGGTGCCACCCGGACCACAGGGTCAGAGGAGCCGACACCCAGTCTTGCTCTTCCCCCTCACATCATTGGCTCATTTTGGAAATGAAGTGGTGGACTTGGTCTCTGGTGGGCATGGGACATGGGCAGGTGAGGGACACTGGGGGAGAACCAGTGAGGAACAGCTAGGACAGTGGCCACATGGACACTCGCTGCCATGCTCTCCTTTTCTCCCTCCCAGCCAGTGTCTCGGGGCTGAAAGAGGCACCCTCAGGTCTGGGCTGTGGTCCCTTTTGTGGGAGGCCGGGCTGTTACACCTGCCTCTCAGCTGGCCACAGGCCCTGGGCACACACGAGGGTGACAGAACAGATGGAGCCTCAAAGAAAGAGCCTAAGCAGACACCAAAACACCAGCCTTGCTCACCCAGGCCTCCTAGCCTCCAGCCTCCATTCTCCCAGCCTCCAGCCTCCCAGCCTGAGGCAGTATTAGAAAGGCCTGTGAACTTTCTTCCCTGAGGAAGAGACAGAGGTGGAGCCCTGGGAGGGTCCCCACGGGGCCTGGCGGGGGTCTGCCAGCATTTGGCGAGGACGTGGAACTTTCTAGTCTGCCAATTGTGCCTTCTCATGGAACACAAAGTCATCTTTATGAGTGAAACTAGAGAAAGAAAGAGAAGAGCAACAGAGACCCAGGGACATGGATTGCCCTCCAGCTCCTCCTGGAAAACCCCAAGACACCGGCAGCCCTTCCCAGCACAGAGCAGGGCAGGCTGGCTGCTCTCACGGCTGCCGTGGAGGAGAGGCTGGTCCACACTGGGTAGGACCACTCCCAGCAGTTCCTGCTGGTCATTAGCCACTGCGCAGGGCCAGGAGAAGGGACGTCACACCTGCACTGCACTTCAACAGACCTCACTGCAAAGCACACCCCTCCCCAATGGGTGCAAACCTTCCCGATGACCCAGCCATCCCTCTGTGGGAACACCTGGTCACCTGCAGTGGGTCAGGCCAAGTGCTAGACCTGCCCGGGTCAGACAAGAGCCAGTGCCGAGATTCAGTGCAGATGTCGGGGAGGCTGGCGGCCACTTGCTCACCTCTGGGGGCCGCCGGACCCCAGGGTTCTCCTTCCTCTCCGCTTCTTCCCTACCCTCCCAACCTCCAGCAGAAGAAAGCTCCCCCTCCTGGGCCCCTTGCCTCTCTGGATTTGAGGCACATATTGTCCACAGCACTCCCATAACTGTGTGCCCTGCTACACGCCCTCCTGGACGTTCCCTCTAGGACGTTCCCTCCAGGATGAGAACCTGGGGGACACTGGTGTGTCTCTAAACGTGTTGTTTGCTTCCTATGTCACACACTACCAAGTGTGGCTCGCAGGCCAACAGCAGGAGCTTCACTGAGGAGCTTATTAGAAAGGGGGTATCCAGCCACGCCCAGACTTACTTATCCAGGATCTGCCCGCTAATGAGCTGCCCAGCCAGGCCACTCCTTCATGCACTAACACTTGAGAGGCACCGTCCATGCGGTGGATGTGCCAGGCAGGCCTCACATGAGCCAGCTCCAACACTGGACAGCCCCTCTTGCCCCTTCCCTTTCCCTGGTCACCTGAGCTGGCCACCTGGGCACACAGGAGGAGCTCATCTCACTCCTCACACACCATGTGCCAGGAACCCCAAGACTCACTAGGACAGTTAAGATTCTTCCCAGGCTGACCACAACGTCAAGCCACCCCGCCCTGTCGGCCTGTGCCCAGTCACCCTGCCTATCTCTGGCCCAACTCCCGCCTTGGTACCTCATTCTGATTGGTTTTTTGGGCCTGAACGACTGCTGTCTTCTAGTCTCATGCTGCAAATTTCCTTCCTCTCCAGGGTATTTTAGGCCATGCAGGTGGAAGTGCGAGGCCTTGGACCCCTTCGGTACAGCCTCACATCTCCAATTGACCCCACTCTGCCTCGGGCCCTGGGGGGGGACACAGTCAGAGAGCCCCAGACAGCCTCCACTGCTGGCATCACACCTGCAGAGGGCGTGTCCAGCTTTCTCCTGTCACCTCCTGCGTTACCACTACCCACGAACACCCTGATGCTCAGTGAGGCACAGGTGTTACAAACACAGGGGGGCCAGTGGGTCTGGGGATTCTGTGTGCAGGTTCTCCACCAGCTCTGGACAATCATAACACTACACCTGGGCCCGAGGTGCGCAAAGTCTAGAAGACAACCGTGTGCAAAGGCCGACTGTTCCTTAGTAGAGACAACCAAAGACTTGGTCCGACACAGTGTGAGTGCAGGAGGCAGGACTGATGGGGAGGAGGAAAGAGTCAATCACCCATGAACAAATGAAAACTCACCTTTGTCAAAATCATCGTCCTCAATTGCTGCTTCTTGAAGTTTCTGAAGCTTTACTCTTAAGGAGGTCACCTGTGTTGGTTTGGAGGGGGAAAGGGAAAGACAAGTCACAACAGCAAGCTTATTTTGTGAAAGCTAAGAATATCAACAAACTCTCAAAGTGAACCTCCTGCCAGGTGCAATGGTGCGCACCTGCAATCCCAGCAACTCCAGAGGCTGAGGCAGGAGGACCACAAATTCTAGGCCAGCCTCAGCAACTTAGTGAGACCCTATCTCAAAATAAAAAATAAAAAGGCTGGGGATGTAGCTCAGTGGTAGAACACCCTGTGTAACATCCCCAGACCCCTAGGGATCTGGTGGCTCAGAGAAGTGGCACGAAGACCCTGGACACAGATGGACACCAGAGAACCATACTGCTTAGGGCCTCTTAAGTCCCAGGTATCCAGAGCCCCAGGTCCTCAGGACATAACCTACAGCCAGGTAGAGTCAAAAGGAAGGAGAAGCTGCCTGTCGGTCTCTAGGCCAAAGCTGGCAAATTGCAGAGGAACCCTGGCCAGGGCAGGTCTCCCTAGGTGGGTGTCTGAGGGAATGAAGCTGGTCGCACAACCCGTCACCAACAGCTGCCTCCCTCGGGCCACACCTGGAACTGAGAAATGCAGGTGGGATGCTAGGTTTGCACAGTCTCTGAAAGAGCTGGGACCAACCTCTCCCCGGCACCCTGTGCTCTGTGTCTGTTCTCAGATTCTCTTCCCTTGCCTGGGACATCAGCTCAAGAAACCTGTCAATTAGGTACCTGTGGCCCATCTAAACGAGATTAATTAATTTGCTTTTAAAGGTCAATCAAAGACTGGGGCTGTGCTCAGTGACAGAGTGTTTGCCTAGCATGCATGAGGCATACACTCCCTCACACACCTCTGCATGCCCAGTCTCAGGCACTCTGCACACCCACTCCCACACACACCTCCACACGCCCAGGCTCAGGGACTTGCACACCCACTCCCTCAACACCTCTGCACACCCACACTCAGGGACTTGCATACCCACTCTTGCACACACAACACAATGTAACCACATGCAGCCTGGCAGTCCAATCTGGGGTGGCCCTCCTGGCTCCCTGGTACAGAGTTGCCCACCTCTCCTGCTGCTCCCCCTCTCCGATGACAGCACTTCGATGCTCTCCTAGCTCGTCCTAACTCCAAAGCACCTGCCTTCTCACTTGAGCCTCAAAATGTCCTGCAAGTATCCACCTCTGAATAAGGAAACTGAGAACCAGAGACATGTAGTGGCCAGAAAGAAACCAAGTGTCCCGTTTCGGGGGCAAGGACAGGAGTCGCTCCCTCTGCAGCAGGATGGAATGGGATGAGTGGGGCAAGGGCAGGTGACCATTTCTACATCGTGTACCCCAAACCGCAGCTGGTTCAATCTCCCCTGCCCCAGTTTCCTGTTCCTAAGCTGAGAAAACTACATGGGGCCCCAGGAGGGCTGTGGAGGAGCTGCAGCCAGAGAGCAAATCTGCACACCTGGGCCACAGAGAAGGGGAGGCAGAGTACGCGTTCAAGGAGGTGACACAGTGTGGTACTGCTGCTCCCAGGGAAGCCGTTCCAGACACCACTCCCCGCTCCCGGCCCTCTGCCTGCTGACCTGAGCTCCTGACCACCACAGTGGGGGCCGGCAGAGACACTGACCTCCAGCTGCCTCCGGGTGCTCAGCAGGCTGTCCTGCAGCACGGGCTCCCATCTCCTGAGCAGGGCATCCCAGCCATGGGTGTCCCCTGAACCACTGCCCTCATCACCTCCACCACCAGCCAGCGAGGGATCCAGGGAAGAGGAGCAGCCAGTGTCCATGTCCAGGGAAGAAAGCACACCACACTCCAGCCCGGAGCTCCTCCCCGACACCTGGGCCAGTTCTGCCAAGCCCCGGGCAGCCGTGAGACAGAAGGGCTGAGGGAGACTATGAGGGTCCTCGTGGGGCCCGTCTGGGCTGGTGGCTCTAACTCCCATCTCCTGGGGGCTCTGATGAGTGGTCTCCGCCTCCCTGGAAGGTAGACAGCCTTCTGCTTCCCCACGTTCCCTGGCAGAGCCAAGAGAGAGGCGGATGAAGCTGAAGCTGGAGGTGAAGTTCTCACAGGAGCCGGGCTGGGCATGGGGGGCTGCAGGTCCGCTGCCCAGACTGCAGCTGCTACCACGCCCCTCCACAGGCGCCAGCCCCCTGGAGGCCCCAGCACCCCTTGCTCCTGCACACACGGTTGGGTTCTGGCTGGCACCTGGGGCTTCAGAACTGTCCATGGATAAAGACACTTGCTGCCCCCAGGCATCCTTGGGGCCATGCAGCCTGGTGAGTATGGCGGGTAATCCGGTGCCAGCTCTGGGCTGAATCCCAAAGCCTACTGGGCTTCCTCCTGCAGAGGTCTGAGCCAGGCTCCAGTGGCCCACAGAGGCCACAGCAGGGGTTTCGGAGCTGTTAGGGACGCAACTCCCCAGCAGGGGTTCCCGCTCCTGGCTACTCTGGTCAAGGCTGCATTGTCCAGCCCTGGATGCAGAGTGGTGGAGCTCCTTGCTGCCGGCCCCTCCCAGATCCTGGAATGGTGTGCCCACTGCTGGGGACCTGATTCCGGGCCCAGCTGTGCTTCTCATGTAGCCTGGCCTCCGTGCCAGCCGCCGCCTCCGAAGCGAAACTGCAGGTGGTGAGCAATCCCGGTTACCTGGAAAGGAAAAGAACAGTACGTGGCCCTGGCTCCCCTGGAAGGGCATTTGGAGAGCATGCCCAGGGCTAGAGGTCACCGATGGGTGCATCTGCCAAAGACACAGGCCGGCCCAGATACCCAGGGACAAGCCAGTATGAAGATGCGACGATCCTCGGGAAGCATCTGCCTTGAACACGCAGAGCTCGGCCTGCCTCCCAGGCCCTCTGGCATGGAGCAGCCGATCCCCCAGCAAGCTAGGCCAGCACACCAGTGTGCACACAGCTCGAGTCCCCAGCACTCCCAGGTCTCCCCTGGAAGGTCAGCACCTTCATCCTGAGCACGGAGAGCAACAGATCTGAAGATGGACGATAGCACTTCAGAGGGAGATCCAGCCATCTGCTCCAGCCACAAGATGAACAACACCCTTCATCTCTGAGCAGTCTGTGTCCCCCAGGCCCCGTCCACAGCCCTGGGCCATGAATGCCCACCGTTTCATCCACACAGGGGCTGCAGGAGGCCTTCCTGTGTCCTCTAGGCCAGGCCCAAGATCCACGCCCAGTTCTGCTTCGGGAACAGACAGTCACTGACGCTGCACCTCACTGCCCGGCATGGCCCTAACCACACCTGCTGGCTGGGTGACCTTATTTACCCTCTGTGTGCCTTGAGTCCCTTCCAGTAAAGCTAAGTGGGCATGGAAGCACCACCCACAGGGTTGCTGTGAGCACCAGATCACAGGGCCACGCCACGCAGAGTGCCTGGGCCACTGCTGGGCGGGCATGAGCCTGCCAGGCAGTCACCGTCCTCACGTGGTGCTGCTGCTCATGACAAGCATCCTCCATGGGAACTTCATTCGCTCCCTACCTTGTGGATCAACCAGGCCGGAAGTCACAACCCTCCCTCCATCAAAAAAGCCAGAAGACTCGGAAAAGCTCACCTGGACGTGGCCAGGTGAGCAGACCGAAGCCACTGGCTCTAGCAGACCTCAGGTGTTCTCAGAGGCCAGCAAGATACTTGCTCCTCCTCCCAGAACACACACGTCCGGCTCTTCGTCCTGTTGAGTGGGGGTCACCAGGCGCTGATCCCACTGAGCTACCATCACAACACACAACAGTCCCAGGTGATGAGGGGCACTGATAATGCTGGGGATGTGAGCACAATGGCCGTGGCTGCCTGTCCCCTGACTATGAACTAGGGACAACAGAGACCAAGACATGCTCTTGCCAACTGCAGGACCCAGGGAGGGCTACTGCCGCCCAATAGACACAGAATTCTGGATGCTTACAGCAAAGGGTGGACCAGAACCAGGGACAGGGCTGGGAGGGGCGTGAGACTCTGCAGCACCCGAGAGCTCACCCTTGGCTTTGCCTGACTCCCCGAGCAGACCTGCCCGAGCCTGGCCAGACGGGGACCCGTGTGATTCGAATCATGTCCTTCCCTCCCTTGGCCTCCAGCTGAACCAGCTGGGTCACGGCTTGAAGGTTAGGAAGGCAGTGGGATTTCAGTCCATTTTCCTGCGACCGAGGCCATACCAAATTGGAACCACAGGGAAAGGAAGACTGCTGGAGGGACCATGAACAGGCCAAGCGGACACCTTCACTCTGCTGGAAGGGATAGGGTCCACCTTCTCCTCCAGGGGATCTTCCTACCAGGGTGACCCTGGCAACATTAGAGCCCAACCAGCCAGAAGTGCCAGGAGGGGCTGGGAGAGGAGGAGGGAGTGGGGGAGAGGCTCAGAGGTGCCACACTGCCACCAGGTCAGGCTCGGGTCAGATTGGCAAGACAGGCTCTAAGGAGCAAGGACTCCAGAACAGAGAGAACCCTGAATTCTGGCTTCAGCCACCAGAGAGATAACTCACAACTGATATTTTGGAAGAAGTGTCCAGTGAAGCCAACATTGTCTTTTAGCTGTTTTTTTAACCCAGTGGCTTTCACCTGAGTGACACTCCTGAGGGTAGAATATATTGCCAATGGGTCTGTCTGCTCAAGATCTCACTCCTTTTCTCACCTGGCATAGCCTTTACTAAGACCACCCACCAAGGGTTCTGAAGCAGAGCTGGGGTCTAGCTTCTGTGTGATGAGCTCCCTGGTGGGAGCAGTGTTCCCACCAGGGCTCGGGAAGGTGCAGTGAGGCACAGGTGCCCACCACTGAGCTGTTACTACGTGGGGACCTGGCTCCCTCCCCCTCCTGCCACTCACTCATCCCAGTCCTGACACAGGCCTTCAGCAGCATCTGAAAAGTGGAGACTTGTCCCAGGGTACTCACCCTACCCCTTGGAGCATCGGAGAGGGCAGGGGCCAAACAGAGAGGCTGGAGCTATCTAGAGAACCCTGCTGGGATGGGCTACACAGGGCAGATTGAGGTCTCTAGAAGATGCCTGGGTTCTCCTGACAAAGCTCCTTCACCCACCCCTTTTCCTTCCTTCTTCTGACCCTTGAGGAGCTTATGCTGTCTGCTGCAACCAGAACCCAGTAGTCTCCCTATCATCCTGCCTCAACCTCAGCTCTGTGGTCTGTTCAAAATCCAAGCCCTGCAGCTGAGGGTGGGGTGGGGCTCTCCATCCCTGGAGGCAGAGCCTCCTTCCCACCCAACCAAGGCGCAGTCAGATCCAGAAGGACCTTGGTGGGCAAGAAGGATAGCAGAGCTGGGAAGACAGAGCCCAAAGAACAGGAAGTGCAGGTGGGCTCTGAGGGCCATTGGGGAACAGCTGTGCTGCCCTTCCACGTGAACCCAAAAGTGGCGTCCTTCTGCCTTCCGGTCAGGCTGGGCAGGGAGAGGGAGCCCAGCGCGCCATAACAGACTCTAGGCGCAGAGCACAGGCACCTCCTCCAGGACACAGACTTGCTGGGCCCCATTAGGTGGCCCTGTCTCCACCCACTCAGGCCAGTGGGCCAGCCTAAAGAGGCTAAAGCAAGTGCCAGACAGGAGCTCAGGACAGACCCGGGTGTCAAGGGGGCTCTAGCTACAGTCCAACAGGGTGTCTGGAAAATCTGCTTGGGGAAACTGGGAGAAGCCAGGATCCACCAGCCTGATGGGCAAGAGTCCTCTCTGCCTCGCCCCTGCCACTGTCCCTCCGCCTGCCCAAATCCTTCCTCTGCCTCCCCTTTCCCCAACCAGCCAGTCCTCGTCACCCCTGTGCCCTATTGTTAACCCCTAGCACCCTAAGTGTTTGGTGTCTATCAGGAAGGAGGCTCCGAGGTCCACAGCAGGGCGAGGTCACTGCTGGGGAGCACAGCCAGCTCTGGGGACTTCAGAGAGACCCTCGTCGGGCAGAGGGACCAGCTGTGGAGGATGAGCAGACGCCAGGCCAGGGACAGAACCAGAGCAGCCTGCGGGTGGGGCTGGGGCCTGGGTGAAGCAGGGCCCTCCTGGAGAAAGTGGGGAGCTCTTGGAGACCCAAGGAAGCCACCTGAGGAAGAGAGAGCCCTGGGGAAGAGAGCACAGGAAAGAAGAGGATGGAAATCACCCAGGAAAACGCTCTGTGGCTCCAGGACAGTCGGGGAACATCAGGCACACTACACGCATCCCCGGCTGCCCAGCTCCGCTCTGTCTGCGCCCATTGGCTCACTTTAGCTCTTCAGATGGGAGGGGTCCCAACATGGCTACACACTGGAACCACCAGGGTATCTTTAAAGATCCTGGAGTCCAGGCCTGAGGCTGCTGAAATCACAGTTTGGGCCCAGGGCTCAGGGTCTGGGTTTGGGGTGATGCTGTGGGTGATTCTGGGAGGCAGCCAGAGCCAGCAGCCTCACTTTACGGGAAAGCCCTATTCAGCCTCCTCTGCACATGAAGCTCAAACCCATCCTAAATGTGACCTCACAGCACCACAAAGGCTGTGTCTTTGCAAAACCCTTCTCTCTCAAGCTTTTTGTGTTTTAAGATACAAATTAGCTTCTACTACAGGTGCATAAAGTGTGTTCTGTATGTGTTAAAGTCTGTCCTCATACAGCTAGCTCTTCAAATACTCTGCCCAAAGAGGGCTTCCACTTCCTGTCAGACCACGGGCCCACCAGAGACGTCACTGGCACCGTCTCCTCTTTGATCCAAGGAAGGAGAGCAGGGCCCCCGGCCCTGCACACACAGCCCGGTTGGTGTTCACGGGGCAGAAGTCCTGCGTGTGACACGCAGCCTGGGGGCCTAGAACAGGAGAAGGCTGCTGGTGGGAAACAGTGAGGTCCATGGGCACCTGCAGTTGAGTGTCTTGTACCAGAGGGACTTTTTGAGTTTTGATAAATGGCCATGATGAAACCCCTAGCATTGGAAGAAGCTGGTGGAGGGAGCTCTGCGCTTGCTTCGTGGCTTCTCTGTGCACCTGCAATCACACTAAAACAAAAAGCTACTACAAACCTGTGCCACACGGGACATATGAGCCTGTCCTTTGCTGTAGCAAGGAGTGCAGCTCCAGAGAGATGGCCCAGCTCGAAATCCAGCACTGCTGCCTCTGAGAACACAACCAAGTGCCTCACAACCCCTGCTCTCACCCTCATCTGGACGATGGGACTCCACCTCACAGAACTGCTGGGTTGTGGCCTTGATGTTCTACAGGGCAGCTGAAGGAAACCAAAGTAGATCCCCTTTGGCACATGGACAGTTTGAGCAGAAGGTCCTTAGAAACAGCACTTACAAAGGGCATGGTCTCTGAACTCCCGGGTCTGCCCACAGACACAGGCTCCAGGAGGTCTCCACTTCCTGGGTGACTTCTGGGGTGCTGCACCAACCAGGAAGACAACCAGAAACGGACACCATGCTGAGATGAACTTTCACAGACTGTCCAGCTCCCATCTGCTCTTCAAGAGCCTGTTCATGGCTCCTGAAAGTCACCGACTCTCTCCCAAGGTACTGAGGCCACCTCCCCTCACCTATGAGGCGATACTCCTTTGGGGAATTCGCTTACTTTCCTTGCAATGGCCCCATTCCGTAGCATAAAGACCAACCGACCAGTGTGCCTCCCCTGCCAGCCTGCCTGTGAGCAGTCACACACCCAGCTTGGCTCCTGGAACAGCAGAGGAGGTCCTCACTCCTGCATCACCATCCAGTGACTGACATCATGTTCCACTCAGGAATAGAGACCCGGCTCCTGGACATGACCACCTCAGTGGGGGAGTCACAGTCACACTGGAAGACCCCGCGCTCTGAGCACAGCCTGTCCCCATGCTGATGGGCTCTGGGTCCAGCTCCATCTCACATGCAGCATGCCCACAGAGGGCCACACAGACCCTCAGCCCATGCTCCCTGTGGATCAACATGTCCCCAACTCTACTCCATCCGTGTCCTGCTTTCTCTCTTTTCAGCCTGGAGCCCCAGCTGAGAGAGGAGATGGAGAATCAGCAGCCGGAGCCCACCACACACAAAGGCAGCTCTGGGGTGCACACTGCAGCCCCCTCCCCTGTGCTGTTAACTCTAGTAAACGATCGTCTTTTTCTGTTCGTGTAAAGTACCACTACAAATCTCATGGCCATCTGACCCCTTCAAGAGTGCTGCTGGCTACAGATGGGTGTCTCTAAAGACATTTTTAACTGCTGACCTAATGAAATATGGATGAACCAGAGGCGCGCTCTCTGTAGCTGTTATCTCAAAACAACTCAACAGTTTAGGTTTCTGCTTTGTCGCTGTTGTTCAGTCAACAGCTGTGAGGCACACAAGGCAGAACATCGATCACCTTTTCCTGAGTCCCTCTGTGAAGATCACCGTTCCCTTCCTACTGCCATGTTTTATTCACGGCTCATTTTCATGCTTTCTAGATGCCCTACTTTGCATGCAACTCAGGGATGTATTTATTTAGAAATGATCCTACATTGTCAGCACTTCACACCTAAGTAGCTCCCTGCAGGCTGGAGCGTCTTCCTAGTCTCTACTTGGGGACTATAATTCATAAGACTCAGAATTTAAGCTCACATCAAAGGCTCATGCCACTCTAGACGCCTGACCTTAGAAGTGATACGATTACAGCTTTGCAGATGTCCCGCCTGGTCCCACTGGAAAGCAAAGGAGAGGTGGCGTTCTCCCTCCATTCTAGGCCTGGACCCTGGTGCCTAAGAGGGGACCAGCATGCCATGGTGGCTCCAGGCCGTGAGGTTCAGTCCTCCACACAGCCCTGTGTGAGGAGAGCCTGCCCTGGGTGCACAGTGCAGGTCCTCCAAGCAGTGTTTACCAGGAAGGTGTGCCTTGGGGAAGGATCAGGGCCTCTGCAAGGCTTAGCCCCCAACAGGTAAACACTGGCCAGCAGTATAAGCCCACCTCACACACAGTCCTGCACAGTGTGGCCCTGGGTTGAGCCAGATCAGATCTGGATCTGAGGCGTAAGGCAACACCCATTGTAACAGACCTGCCTTCACCTCCGCTGGAGGATCCCTGGTGCATGAACAGCTACAGGCTCACTTCATGCTGAGGCCACAGCCACGCAGCAAAGCCCAGAGCTGGGCGACTCAAACAGCAGCAGCTTTGGGAGCTGCTGATTCCTCTGCAAGGGCTGGACTGAGGCCAACCTTGTGCACCCACAGACTGACGCTTCAGGAAGATTACAGAGGGAAAATTAGAACCCTCGAGACAGCACCTGTTTCCAGGGATTTGTTCATACCCACTAAAAAGAAGAATTCTGCTCTCTGCCCTTTACAGTGCTTCTTCACCATGGAATCACCTGGACAAAGCAATAATGTGACCATTAAGAGTAAGTCTCTGGGGCTGGGAGGGTGGCCCAGTGGTAGAGTGCTTGCCTAGCATGGGTAAGGCACTGGGTTTGACCGTCAGCACTGATAAAAATAAATAAACAAAATAAATGCATTGTGTCCATCTACAACTGAAAAAAAATTTTAATTAAAAAAAAAAAAAAAGAAGTCCCTGGGGCCTGGGGTGTGGCTCAGTGGCAGAACACCAGCCTGGGGTCAACTCCCCAGCTGCAAAAAAAAAGAAAAGAGCAGGTCTCCAGGGAGCTCCACTGCCCATTATCCCAAGTGGGCGTTGGCCACCTCCCATATGTCCGTGTGTCCATGTGGTGGGGAGCACAAGCGTCTTCACCTGCCTGCTGCTGGGAGCAGGCGTTATGGTCATTAAGTTATTAAAATGAGGTGCCAGTGTCTCCACTAGTCGCTGCTAACAGACAGATGTCACAGACACCCTAGGACGGGGCCATCTGCCAGAGTTGGCTGAGAATCCCAGGTGTGGGCTACCCCGCCCCTGGGCTGGATTCAGAGTGTGGTGGTGCCTTGCTTGTGGATGTCACAGCCAGGAGCAGATCTGCAGCAGGTCATGGGGCCAATTGACCAGATGGAAATCAACCAAAGGAAGACGCAGTCAGCACCTCCAGCAGTGAGAGTGCCTCGGGAAGGGTCCAGCATCTGTGAGGCTGAGCCCCAGCAGCACTCGCTGGCCAGCAGGTGTGACTGCCCACTCACCAATTTCAAAGGTCTCCATAGTCAACCCTCCATCCCCCGGATGGCAACACTTTAGGACCCAGAACAGTGCCCCCAGGTGAGTTCTGAAGCTAGCTGAGGTACACCCCCTCCAGTCCCCTGCAGCTCTCCAACCCGCCACGTGCCCTTTCTGAGCCTCGGTTTCCTCATCTGGGGAAAGCTGATTGGCTGACGCCTTTGCAAGCTGATGGTGAAGACTGGAGATCTCAAGCCCTTGTCCCACAGAGTGCCACCTGTCCATACTGCCATCCCCAGGTGTCAGTGACTTCAGCCACCTGGCGAAACAGACGTCTTCACCACCGGAGCGGCCACCTGCCACCGCACACTGCCTCTTGCCCCCGGCCCACTCCAGAGGGTATAAACCGCACACCCGTCCTCGCAGACCTCCCGTGTCCAGACCAATACAACGTCTGAGGCCAGCTCCTTCTCTGTAGTCTCATCTGGGTGCTGCATTCTCAGCCCTCACTGGTCACCTGGGGCACAGGGTGTACAAACGAGTCCTGCATCACTCTGTATGTGACCAATCCCATTGACATGCACCTGATGGACCCTCAGAGAGAGGTCCTGGGGAGTCAGAAGGGTGGACATTGGCTCTCAACTGGGCCTGGCCACGCCTCTGTCTGGTCAGGAGCCGGAGGGCACCAGGAGGATACAGCACAACCACCAACATACCCCTTGAAAATCAGAGCCAGTGGCGAGGGACGGTCCAAGCCCAGGAGGCTCTAATTTCAGTTCTTTCCCAGGGGCTTCTGGGTGCTCGGAGACCACCTTGTGAGGAGACTGGGGATTTTCTGGGCACTAAAGAAGCACGCCATTGGGCCCCTTTCTCTGCTTGTATGGGAGTCTGTTGCTAAAATAGCTGTGTCCAGAAGTCAGCCCCAGACTTCCCCCTGTTATCTTCCAAAGAGGGTCAAAGGCAGTAACAGAACATGATAAGGTGGATGCAAGGACATGGAAGTCAGTGGACACTGGCCAGCTCTCAGGAAACACCCGAGAACCCACTTCAGTTTCTGAGAAACCCAGGCTAGCGGGGTTTCATTGGCCCGTGTTTCCCCAGGGCAGCAGACACGTCTGCTGGCTCAGGCCTCGCCCACCCGCTGCTCCCAGACCCCCAGCTCTAAGGAGAAGAGCAGGACCAGTCCAGCCCTCAGGGTCAGGGTGCCTCCTTCACCTCTTCAGCCTTTGGCAATTTCCTCACCCTCTGGCAATACCCAAAGCCTATTTCTTTTCTAAAAAGGTCTTTAATAGTGAAAATAAACCAGATGAGCCTGTTTCTCTAGAATGGCTTTAAAACTCGAGTTGACTCTCACCTAGGGACTCGAGATTCCTTTGCTTGCAGCTTATTTTGAAATAAATGAGGCAACCTGGGGTAATAAATTGGCTTTAATCCACGTGTTATGCTGCAGGAATGTGGAAATGAGGTCAGCAAAGTGCCATGGGGTCTTTGAGGAAGCCAGGCGGGGAGACAGACCACAGCTGCAAAGACACAGACACTCCCAGTCCTGAAGAAGGGAACAGGCTATGCCTGCAAGCCAAAGGTCACAGATTCACAGACCAAGGGCGCAACACAGACACCAGGCATCTCCCCAAGCAGGGTCTTCCGCAAGCGCCCGCAGAGCCTAAGTGGGCCTTCTAGGAAAATAAGAATGTCAAACAGACTGTATTATATATAAACAGGAAATTAGAAAGGGGGAACAATAGTGTTTATTGAGACCACATCACGTGTCAGGCATAGAAAAGCAGGGACGGTGGACCCCTAAGTCCCGGGCTTCACCAAAAGGATGGGAGGCGCTTGCTCTGATTCCCCTGTACACCAGGAGTGGCGAGAGATACGGACAGGCCAGAAGAGGGGCAGATGGGCAGCTAGTGAATGCTGTGCCAGCCACTCTGAGACCTAAAGGGATGGGAGGTCCCAGCTGCCTGACCAGGGCTCTTCCCTCTGCCCACCCTCTTCGCCATGCCAGATGAAACCATCGAGACCTGAAGCTGCTCCGGAAGGGATGAGGCTGACGTACAGTTGCCCTGTATCCTGAGGAGGTCGAAAAGCCTCACCTGGGAGGAGAACGGAGGTACAGCACAGGGGCAGAACACAGACCAGGACCAAGACATGACACCGTAGCAAGGACAGAGGCAGGCCCCAGCACAGCCAGCCTCCAAGAGGCCGGCAGAGCTCTGGCCTCTGCAGTGACCTTCAAATAGATCTCCCAAGACGCAGGCCAGGGGCACACAGCACCTGCAGGCACTAGGCCAGGTCAAGAGGTCCCAGGAGCTCTGGAAAGTTTGAGAGTGTGTCTGTATGTATGATGGGAATTCACGAGAGCGTCTGTGTGTTTGCACACACACACGTACACACATACACACCTGGTTGTAAAGTATACTCTGTTCTTCAGGTCAAAAATCCACATCAGCTGCATTCACAGATCCCCAACTCTGAGGACCAACAACCACAGCGGCACCGGAGCATGGCTCTACTGAGCAGCATGACAGGGTGGCACTGGGGACAAGGAGTGGGTGAGGGACCCCAGGGCTGGAGTCTTCCCCAGGGGAAACAGATGTGTCTCCCAGCAAGACCCCGAGCCGAGGCAACACGTTGTAGGCAGGAGTGGCCCAGGACAGCAAGGCAGATGCTGGGTGCGGTCGCAGCACAGAGCCCGCCAGAAGTGTGCCGTGTGTCAGGCTCCCAGCCTTTCACCACCAACAGCACCTTCCAGAGAGAGATTTTCTCTTCATGGACTCAGAAGTCTCTAATCAGCTTTGTTTCAAATCCACCAATTTGGAGGTCACGCTCATGGGCACACTTTCAATTACATGCTTATCTTGAGAGAGGGCCAGACAGGATTAAAGTGGCCAGCCTCCAAAAGAGCCCCGTGACAGCAAGAGGGACATGCAGGTGGGGCTGTGGGTGGGTGGAAGCAGAGGGACCTCGGGGCCCGCACAGCTCACAGTCCATCAGGAAGATGAGTTTCTCTCTTGGAAGGATTTCTGTCACCAGCCTCTGCCATTGTCTGGGCAACAAGTTCATTTGACTGTGTTCCTCAGTGGCACTACCCACAGGCATGGAGGAGGAAACTGTGCCTCCCACAGCTCCTGCGAAGCTCAGCACGGGCCTCACTGCTCTGTGTACCACCCACAACCACTTCGCCCCAGAGACGGCTCCATGGCACCTGCTCGTGGACCAGAGACTGCACGTGTCACCACTCCCAGTCTGGTGACAAAACATGAGGAAGTTGGTTGACTCTCCGCACTTCGATCTTTCTGTGGCCTGAGATGAGGTGAGGCCAGGAAAGTGCCACAGATGTGGAAGTGCTGCTTCCCAAGACAGATGGTGGGTGGCCCAGTCTCTTCCCAAGACTTTATGGGCCAAGCATTGGTACAGCAACAGCCCAACATCACCCATTGCCTCCTTTCCCCCAAGTCACAGGCTGGATGACACACAGAAAGGTGTGGCCTAGGGAACAACTCAGGGCATGAGTGGGGCCAGGAAACAAAGCCGGCCTGATGAAGGTGACATCCTTAAATGTCCCTTTATTCTTCAAACACTCGCTTGGCACTTTCTATGTGCAAAGAGTTGCACCCTTAGCAGGTCTACCCATTCCTCACCACGCCCTCCTGGGGAGCTTGCTGCGACTACCTGTCCCTCAGTTAGATCACTGAGGCCTGTGAGAAGAGACTGCTTGGTCAGAGCCAGGATGGCAGCCCAGGAAGAAAGACTGCCTGCTCACTCCTCTCCTGCACGCAACGGGCTCTGACCTGGGATGTGAGTCTGGCTCATCACCCATGTCAGGGCTGTGCCTGGACCACCAAGGGCTCCATGTGTCCAGTGCTCAGATATGGTCCCCAAAAGCATGCTTGCTAACCAAAGAGTTCTGAGAGAATGACTCAGTAGGTCCAGATGTGGCTGCCTGACTCCATGCACACTGTCCTCAGCACAATGGTACAGAGCTGAAAATGTGCACAAGTCACATAGATCTAAGCAGAACTCCTAGTGAGTGCTCCTCCTAGTAATGCTCCTCCTAGTGAGTGCCCCTCCTAATGAGTGCTCCTCCTAGTGATGTTCCTCCCTGCTGAATGCTCCTCCTAGTAATGCTCCTCCTAGTGAATGCTCTTCCTAGTGAGTGCTCCTCCTAGTGAGTGCTCCTACTAGTGAAGAATGTTCCTCCTAGTGATGCCCCTCCTAGTGAGTGCTCCTCCTAGTGATGCTCCTCCTAGTGAAGAATGTTCCTCCTAGTGAATTCCCCTCCTAGTGAGTGCTCCTCCTAGTGATGCTCCTCCTAGTGATGCCCCTCCTAGTGGATGCCCCTCCTAATGGATGCTCCTCCTAGTGATGCCCCTCCTAGTGATGCTCCTCCTAGTGAGTGCTCCTCCTAGTGAAGAATGCTCCTCCTAGTAAAGAATGCTCCTCCTAGTGATGCTCCTCCTAGTGGATACCCCTCCTAGTGAGTGCTCCTCCCTGCTGAATGCTCCTCCTAGTCAGTGCTCCTCCTAGTGATGCTCCTCCTAGCGGATGCTCCTCCTAGCGGATGCTCCTCCTAGTGGATGCTCCTCCCTGCTGAATGCTACTCCTAGTGCGTGCTCCTCCTAGTGAAGAATGTTCCTCCTAGTGAGTGCTCCTCCTAGTGAAGAATGCTCCTCCCTGCTGAATGTATTGGAGTTATCCTGACTGTGGGTTGAGTGGAAGAAGAGGCTTCTGGAGAAAGTGACCAGGTCCCAGCTGAAGCCAGGAATGGCCAGGGAGGGGTGCTGCACAAGTCCATTTCCCACCTCCCAGGAGAGCACAGCCATGGTGGGCTGGGAAGCTGGTGGGGTAGCAGTGACACACTAAAACTGTGAGCCATTGAACTTGCCATCATAGAACAATTCATGCTGCAGCCACAGGACCCTTAGTTACCTCTATTGAGTGGGAAAGGAAGGAGGAGATTTAAGTCTGACTATAAGCTGGGAACACTGCATCTTCCCAGCAATAAGCCCGGGGGTCCCCAGCGCTCAGCAAAGGTCACTCATCAACTAGGAAAGAGGCCGGAGCTTTTGCCTTGCCAGCATGCCTTGAGTGTGGTCTCGGACACGTGCATGGAAATCACCTGGGAGGCCTAGGAAATGCAGGTTTCTGGGCCTCCCCCAGAACCCCAGGAGGGCACGAAGCCAAAGAGCAATATATGTTCTGCAGTCCACAATACACTTCAAGTTTCATCGTCACAGCTGACCCATTTACGGCAGTGGCTCAGTCCCTGGAAGAGTCCAATGGAAGCATCAAGTATCGCCCAGGACTAAAGATGGGCTTCCCCACACCTGCAGGCCCAGACCAAGCTGCTCCACCACCTCACCGTTTGAATTGCTAATTCTTACAGGAAAACAGACTTTAAATTAAACTTTAACCTGTGGTCAGTAAGAAACCTGAATTGGATTTTCTGAAGTAGAAAACAATTTGATCTTAACTCCACGAAGATGGTGCATCCTGGGAAGCTAAGTGACGATCCCTGGGTGCAGAACAGAACCCCTCCTGAGCAGAACCTTGCCCCGCAGCTCATCTGGAGAGGAGGCCAAGGAAAGGCCGCTGGAGGCAGGACTGATTTGTCCCTGAGTCAGCAGTTCAGAAAGAGGGCTGCTTGGAAGGGGCCAGGCAACTGGAAAGCTCAATGTGTGGATTCAATCCTTCGCCTGCCTCCTTGGCAACCTCGGATGCCCTAGATTTATCCAAACCAAGGAGAATGAGAGGCGGTGGTCCTTGTGGGTACCTTCAAGTTAATGGAAGTGACCTCATCAGCTTCTCCTTTTAGTCCTTTTCCTCCTTGTTCTGCAAGGACTTCCCGGGATATGGGCTCTCAGCCCCCAAGGCCACTGCATGACTGTGTGGGGAGACAGGGAGCTGGCTGGCTCACCTGCCGTCAAGGGGCTGCATCTCAGCCACGGTGCTTACTTCTTGGGACACTTCAACATTTAAATACTTCACAAGCCTGGGGTCGGGAGCACAACTGCGTTGAACTTGAAGAGAAAGAATCTACTGTCTCCAGAACTGACCAGCACACCCTCCCTCTCTGACAGCACTCTGCCCTCCTCTCCAGGCTCCCCAAGTCCCTGCTCCTCCAGGACACCATGGTGATCCTTCTCCCTCCCTAGGAGCCTGTCCCCTGGTCCTCCAAGCAGGTGAGGTCACACAGGCGTCAGGGATTGAAGTGGGTGAGGCCCGAGACACCTGAAGGGTGCTTGAGGGGGCACATGAGAGGCCCCAGGCATAGACACTACCCTCACCCCTCTGCTCCCTGGGCCCTCCTCTGTAGCCGCTGCTGTTTGTTAAAACATAGCATTTCTATGAAATTCAAATAAAATAACAAGGCCAGATATTTGCTGAGGGCTTCTAACATGACGCTGATTGTCTGGTCTCACTTATGCACTTGTGCTCCTTCCTCCCAAATGCCATCCGTCTTTCCTGATTAGTCTGGCCTTTAAACCTCCTCCGGAGGGCCTGCCTCTCCAAGACAGCAGCCGTGTGCCGCAGGATGACAGTCATTCTTCATGACACAACAAGGACTCAGAGTGTCTGAGGACATTAGAGCTGGGCGCAGTGGCATACGCCTGTAATCCCAGCGGCTTGGGAGGCTGAGGCAGGAGGATCACACATTCAAAGCCAGGCTCAGCAAAAGCAAGGAGCTAAGCAGCTCAGTGAGACCCTGTCTCATCCCTGAGCTGGGGATGTGGCTCGGTGGGCGAGTGCCCGAGTTCAATCCCCCGTACCCAAAAAAGAGGACATGAGAAGCTCAGGGTGGTGGGTGACAGTGACCTCAACCAGAGCAACTGGGTCACATGGCATGGCACCTGAGCATCGTCTTGGTCTGCACTGAATACCTGGCCCTGGGGTCAAGGCAGGGGCTGCAGAGACCACGGTTGGATGTATCCTCCTTTCTGAGGGCCACCTTCTAAGGGAAATGGCCCAGAGGCAGGAACAGGAGGCAGGGTCAGAGCAGGTCAGAGGTCCTGGCCTGCTGGATTAAAGAAGGGAGCACAGCAGAGGGACCCAGCTGCTTCTCGACCTGGGAAAGGCAAGGAGCACAGCCCCACAGCTGGGTTCTGGCCAGCGGGGCCCACTGGTCTGCTGGACTCCGGGCTGCAGAACGGTCCATTTGTGTGGCTCCAGGCACCAAACTGTGGTAGTTTGGTGGCAGCAGTGTTTTGACTCACGGCTTGGGATTCTCGCTCTTGAGATCTGAGGAAACCAGTTGTTGCCATGGCAGCTCTGGGATGGAACCCAGGGCCCCTGCCAGGCAGCATCTAGACCACGGATGGTGCCCTGCCCTTAACCTTCAGTCCCCATGTCACCTGTACCACCTTTGGTTTCTCACCTCTAGGTTTTACCTGTGCTCTATGCTTTCAGTCCACAATACTGAGTAAGCTGCCAGCCCTGAGGCAGGTAGCCGGAATCCAGCCAGTCCACCCACCCATGGCTGTGTGACCTTAGGCCAGCTACTTAGCGTCCCTGTGCCTCAACATCCACTTCCCACCTCATAGAATGTAACGAGTTAATAAATGACAGCCCTTCAGAGAATCCCTGCTCTACAGGCACGGTAGCCAACTGGCTGCTGTCCATTAGCTGGATTCTTTCTCCAAGACACACATTTGGGCAGTATTTCCCAGCCTCCCTTGGCTTCATGTGGCCTGGTGACTGTGTTCTGGTCAGTTAAGTTGTGGACAGAGGTGACGTCCCCACTCTGAACATGGCCAGTAAAGGCCTCCTCCTACTACCCTGACTCCTCCATCTGCCGGGAGATGTTGGTGCCCCGGGAGGCTCCAGAAGCCACGAGTTGAAAACACAGGGCCTGGTGTGCCAGAATCCCCAAAGACCTACAGGGTAGAGACCTACCCCCACCCCCACCCCACCCCCAGAAACCAGCAAGGGGCTCGGAACCTGAGGGGCGGCGGACACTTGAACTTTTGTATCACATCAGCAGGTGCTGGGTGACAAGGACACTCGTGCCTGGAAGTGAGAACTGCCCAAGGCCAGGGCCTCACTCAGGCACCAGGCAGTGGACAGCACAGGATCACAGGTCCAAGGCTAGGAAGATGGGACCAGGACGTGCAGCGGCCACATATTTCCTAAACCTCTCACCTACGATGACTGGGAAGAGAGACTTGATACCTACCAAGCCCACAACTCCAGGGGGACATGGGGAAAGCACAAAGTCAGCAACATGAGCTGGGCAGAGCACTCGCCCAGCACATGGGAGGCACTGGGTTTGACCCTCAGCACGGCACACAAATAAGATAAAGTCCTGCTGTCCAGACACAACTACAGAAAACTTTTTTAAAAATAATCAGCAACAAAATGAAACATGGCGAAGATGATGTTAAAAGTAACAGCAAAGGAGGAGAGGCTCCTCAGACTTGTTGGCTTTCAAGCATCAACGAGAGGCCAGGGATCCTAGGAACGTGGGCTTGAAGGGTGAGAAAGCTGCTTCCAAATGGTGAGGTTGGAAGGTTCCGTGGGAAGACTCGGCCCTGTGGCAAAGGACCATCTGCTCTCCATCCCAGCCCTGGGCCTCGAGACAGCCACCCTGGCATTGAGAGATGAGGGTCTGGTGAAAAAGCAGGGCAGCAAACCAAGGGTGGTAATAGGGCCCCAGAGAGCTTGAGACCACCTACCAGCAGAAAGAACTTAAACGAGGAAAATGGAGCAGACCAAGTGGCAGACAGAAAAGCACCGCATGGTCTCACCTGCACACGGGAGGGAAGACTCCGAGGCAGAGATCAGGATGGTGGCTGCCAGCGTTGGGAGGAAGCTGCCCCCATCGGCTAGCTTCTGGGACGCACAACACAGCTGCGTGGCCACAGCCAATCATGAGGCAACATGTATTTCAAAGTGGCCAAGAGCACTTCCACACCATGCCAAAAAGTCGGTGTGTGAGCAACGGGAACGCCTGACTGAATGATCCCCCGGGGAAAGCCAGCATCGGAGCGTGACACTGGGTCCCATCAAGAGACGCAATTATTATCTGTCAAATAGAAACCTATTCGAATTTTAGCAGAAATGTGTGGCCGAAGAAACCATGAGTCCTGGGGGGAAAGGCCTCTCTGTTTGAGTCTTAGACAAGCTCAGGACACCAGGAGGTCACAGTGGTACAGCCTGCTAAGGATGGTACCACTGCCACAGTGAAGGGGAAATGCCCAGGCAGGGGCACCATGCCAGCACTCCCCTAAAGGCCCAACCCACCACGCTGACAATGCCCCTCGTCCACAGAGCCACTGCCAGCGCAGGGGGTACCTTCGTGCAAACTTCAAAGGTGCCCTGGGGTGGACCACAAGCAGATGTCCCCTGAGAAGGTGATTTAGCAGAAGGTGGCCCACGCACCACCGAGTGAACACCCTGAAGGGTCCTAGGCTGCAGTCACTCTGGGAACAGCTGCTTTCTATCCTTCATCTGTCATCTCCTACCATTCTTGCAACAGTCCCCTGAAATAGGCACTGTCACCGGCCGTATGCATGTGAAGAGGGTGGGTGGCCAGTTCCCACTCAGCCAGCAAACCCCAGGAAGGCCAGGGTTTCCAGCCCAAGGACAGCTCCTCGGGGAAACAGGGACACAGGCCAACTCGGCTCCCAACTTTATACACTGGGCTGCAGGTGGCACCCTGGAAGGAAGGGAGCCAGGAGCCGGCTGCTCAGCCCAGGCTGGGAAGGCCACCGCCTACGCCTGCAGCACGGGACCAGCCCCACTGTGGACACTCTGGCTGCACTTATTCTTTGCACTAGTGGTTGCCACACTCAGAAGGGATCCAAAGCAGTCACATCTGAAGGGACAATGGGCCTGGGGTGGCACCGGAAGGCGGCACTTCCTGTGGGCTTTTCTGAGACTGAACAAGGAACCCTTTGGCTCCGGGTCCAGGGAACAAGCTCACATTGTCTCTGCACTGAGGGGCCTTGGACTCCCACTGCTGAGGCAGGTGATGCGGAGACACCCAAAGGGCTGCCACCTGCTCTGCCATGTCCCCAACATCACAGAAGTTGTCCCCAGCAACAGACAGCTCCAAAAGTTCACAGGGAGCCAGGGAGGTTCAATGGGAGGAAAAGAACTGAGTCCCAGTCCTCTCAGGGGCACGTGGCTATGTCACGCTCAGTAATTTTTATTAAATGCACCTGGACGGTGACTGTTTCCTTCCCAGAGCCACACACCTGCTTCAGAGAGAGGCCTAGGCAGGCCACAGAGATGGCTTCTCCAAGGAGAGAACGCCCTCTGTGGGTCTGAAGTTGTACTGGCAAGAGCAAGGACTTCAGCAGAAGTCGACCATCAGAGGGATTCCAAGAAAGCAAGATCCAAAGGGAATTTCGCAGAGCCTGCATCTCACTGGATGAAGACTTTTATAAAGGCCAAACAAAATCCAATCACCCAGTAAAGGCACAAAGATCTCCCAGGCCTGCACTCGGTCTCCTTGAGCAGGGACAGCCCACTCACTGCTCTGCAGCCTCCACTGTCCTTATCACCCTGCTACCACTGGCATCGCCAGCAGCACTGGGGTCACTCAGAGCCGAGACAGCACCCTGCAGGATGGGAGAACTGCTCACTCCCGGACCCGCAGGGCCTCGAGAGCATGGCACAGGGTAGGGGAGGCATTCTGTACCCTCAAGCTGCAAAATGTGGCATCAAAGGACTCACCCAAGAGAAGAATCAAACCCATCAGGGAGTCCACGCACGCAACGGAGCCGGCAGACCCCGAGGCCCGCCTGCTGGGCACAGCTTGGGAAGCCAAGTGAGCACCCCCACCTGAGTGTACTGCCAAGCCCCTGGCAGAGGAGCCCACTGGCCCTGCCTGGGACATGCAGGGAGAGCCATCACCCTCCATGACACCCATCCTCCTGTTCCAGGACACTCCATGTCCCTCTGTCCAGCCCTATGTAGCATTGGGCTTGAGGCAACCCAAGGGAGAAGGGTGGCCTCTGAAGAATCCACAGGACCACAGCCAAGGCTAAGACCAGGGTGTGGAAGGAGGGAGGGAGGAAAGAAGGGGCCAAAGGAGCAGCAGCAGCCACAGTGTAAAGTACGAGCTATGACTCACCATGTTCAGTTCCAAAGTCCAAGGCTCAGAGAGACACGCCTCCTCTGGCTCCTCTGCAGCCATCTAATCTGACTGGACCCACCCGGCGCCAGGATCTCCTGTGCACAGATGTGAAGGAACGAAGTCCTCCTCTCCCCCTTCATGGGATCAAGCACCAGGGTGGTCCAGCTAAGGGCTGAGGACCTGGGCCAGGTTCCAGGGTGCTTAGCAGGGGCAAGCCATGAGCAGACGGAGCAGAGGCAGGGCTGCCTTAGCAATGGCATCAGCAAGGTCACAATGAAGTGAGGGCTGCAGGTTGTAGCCAGGGCTGATGGGGGCATGGTGCTGGTCTTTGTAAACTGAGGCTGATGCAGGGCACAGGGTGGACGATGAGGCCCAGAGAGGTTAGAGGAGTGGCCCAGGACCTGACCCCTAGCCAGTGTTCTTTGCAACTCATCACTTGGTCAGTCCATCACAGCACACAATAGTGAATAAAAGGAAGTATCTGTGTCGTGGTTTAATGAAGGTCACCTTTGGCGGGTTCCATGAGAAGATGTACCTGTCCAAAGTGCCCTGCGTCATGGCAAATGTCAAGCCTCATGGGAGATGGGACATGGGTACTGTAATACCAGCAGGGCCAGCACTGCCCCATGGTTCGTCCCCGTCTACTCCAAATCAAGTCAAGATAAGGAGCAGATGCAGGCACATGTGGGTCTTATTATGATGATCTGTGTGGGCGGAAGACTCTTTGGAAATGTGAGCTGCTTTTACTGATCTTGAACATCAAACCAACAGAGTATGCTTGTGAACAAAAGCAGCTTCAAGAAAAAGGATCTTTTACTCATTAAAGGATGTCATCAAGAGCTGGGGCTGGGGCTCAGTGGTAGAGCGCTTGCCTAGCACGCGTGGGGCACTGGGTTCAATCCTCAGCACCATATAAAAATAAATAAATAAAATAAAAGTTTTGGTTTGGTGTACAACTAAAAAAAGTATTTTAAAAAACTGCAATCATGGGCTGGGGATGTGGCTCAGAGGTAGAGCACTTACCTTGCAGTTGTGAGGCATTGCGTTCAAGCCTCAGCACCACGTAAAAAATAAATTAATAAACAAAGATAATATGTGTCCATCTGCAACTAAAAAATATTTTTTAAAAAAAAAACTGTAATCAAGTTTGAAAGGCAACCTCAATGTAGAGTCACACCAAGAGCAGCCTTAGGCAGAGTGACTCCCTGGGAAACCTCTGGTTCCCACAGAGCCTGTGTCCTGGTGCCCCGGGGAAGTGGTAAGATCCCTGCCTTTGCCATCTCTCCCTTATGTCTGCACACAACAACTACTTGGATGAATGCATCTGGGTAGCCCCAAGACAGGGTCAGGAAAGCACGGCTGGATTCAAGGGACAGACCTGGTCCACTTCTCCAGTCACATCATTGAAGTCAAGACAGCCATGCAAGTAAACAGCAGACTTGGTTCAGCTCCTCCTGGGGACCCACCCACACCCCAAGGAGGAGCTTCGCTGCCTTGGTGAGAACACAAGGAACCCTGGGTGCATTACACAAGGGGGAGGTGACCACAGCGCTTCGCGGGGAGTGCCCACAGACTGGGAAAAGCAGGGTCCAGGCACAGCAGACCACACCCACAGAAGGAAGAGGAGGCAACTCCGGAGAACCAAGGCTGGGAAGTCTCACTGGCTGGATCAGGATGAGGGTCCCACTCTGACATGCCCACAGGGGGCAGGAGGATGGGTGCCATGATGTTCTTGACAGGTGAGTAAGGCACGCAGGAAGGTCAGGGTGTCGGTTTCAGGTATGCAGGGGCCAGGCACAGGGGGCTCCCCTGAGACCTCTGGGAAGGGTCTTCCTCAGATCTTCCCCCAGACAGGATGGTCCTTGAAGACAAGCACCCACACCTCTGCCACCCTGCAGAGCACAACTTGGTGGAACAGATGGAGGTGCTGAATGAATAGACGTATGAATACAGCAGAACAGATCTATTGATAAGTTATAGAGAGGCAGGAAAGAAAAGGATTATGGGGTCAAGGTAACTCAAAATCCCTGAAACTACTATTTACATTTACTGCAGATTGTCCATCCCCAAGGGCAGCCGTCTCCCATTTCACTTTGGTTAGCCTGTGGCCATGACGCAAAGCACTGCAGAAACATTAAGAATCATACTAACATATGCAAATGTTTTCATCAGAAGATTTGTGATCACAAAAATGCTTTCACAATTATGTTTCCAGTGAATTGGAAACTTGAGAACCTGAACTTATCATGGTTTTTGCTGTTTTCATTTTTAATTTGACCACTGTAAAATAATCCTCCTTCTACCAGCATTTGAGAAAAGATGCTTTAGTCTATGAAGGCAAAAGCCGCATTCTCTAGGTTACAAACAAAGCCTGTAATTACACCAGGTCATCTCATCACTCCACTCACAGGTCGGGTGGCAAGGAAACCTAGGTGGGCGTGCAGGTCACAAAATTTCAACTCTGATTCCACAACTGGGACACAATTCACTCATTAAACTTTAGATGTCATGCATGCAACCCATGCCAATCTCCACAAAGAACACCTGTCAAACGCAGGCTTCTATTACTGGCAGAGCTATTCCGGGGGGGTAAACAGGGCCATGAGATCCCAGCAGGTGCTGTCCAGGTCAGGATCGGAACCACCTGGCTGGGCACAATTCAGGAGCCATTTGTCAAAAAGAACGAACTTTATTTTTAGAACACACACACCCCGGACCACACAGCTCTTCAGGAAAACCCTCAGAGCCCAACTGCCACCATCAGCTTCCCACAAGCCTCTCAACCTCCACCACTCCTCCTGCTCTTGAGGCCAATTGGCTGGGTCGTGTGGGCGGAGCCAAAAAAAGTCCCCCAATGAGCAGCTCCATGGTCTGAAAGGGCGGGGAAACAACCCAATAAGCAGAGGAGCCAATCAGTTGGCAGCTAGAAGTTTGCTGCGCAGCTGTGAGCCAATCATCAGCTGGCAGCTGGAAGTTTGCTGGCAGCTGGAAGTTTGCTGGGGCCCCTTCTGCTGGGGCCACTGTGAGCCAGTCATCAGCTGCCAGCTGGTGCTAGCAGCTGGAAGTTTGCTGGGGCCCCTTGGCTGTGGCTCTCAACAACCTGGGGGCAGGGGCGGAGCAGGGAGGAGGTGCAAAGTAGAGCCCAGTGAGTAGGGGCAGGAAATCACCCAGGAACACAAATCCCCACCTACCACAGAGCCCAGGAGCTGGAGAGCCGCCCACACATCTTAGCAGCCCTCCTGCAGACCCAGACCCCCTCACAGCCTCCCCAGACTCATCCAACACTGGCTACCTGCTTCCCCCCACAAAGGCTCACCACCTTTCAAATGGGCCCAATCCGTCAAAGGACAGCTGCCAGACACCTCTGCTGTCACGCACACCCTTGCTGCTCTGTGCCATGAGTGACGGAGCTGGCAGTCCCTCCCCTCGAGGACTTTGCTGTCTTACCTCTCACAGGAGTCACACATTGACGCCTTACCAACATGTGACTCTAATGCTGCTCCTGATTCTGGACCAGTGAGACAGCCGGTCAGTGCCACATGAATGAATGAGGAGAAGGCCACTAACCCTGAATAGCAAATGTATCTGATTGGAAATGTAAGTTTTCAGGGGGCACGATGACTCAAAAAAATAAAGATTGGGTTGACTTCACTTTGTACGTCTTAAGTGGGGATGGATTGCACAGAACTAGGGCCACAACCCAGCCCCCCAGGAACCCTAAGGCCAGGAGAAGACAGCCAGATCCTCCCCTCTCTGCTGCTGCCCTCGCTTTCCTGTCCTTTGAGCACACAGCAGATCCCTGACCTCTGCTGCCACGCACACCCTTGCTGCTCTGTGCCATGAGTGACGGAGCTGGCAGTCCCTCCCCTGGAGGACTTTGCTGCCTTACCTACATGTCTCCAAGAGCTCAAACCCATCGACCACAGCGGGGAGATGCTGCCGCTGACCAGAATCTCACCCACGTGGTCTCAGGACAAGCACAGACCAGAGGCTGAGAAATTAGCCTGAAATTGACATGGGAGAGGCAACGTAGGCTCTGAGGCCTCCAAGGGCACAGTGCAGAGTATCTGCACCTGCTGAGGAGGGCATCGGGGCCTCGATGCCAGAGCACCAGGGGCTCAGCCAGCTGGTCTTCTAAAGCCTCATCCAGCAAGAAGCTCTGTGATCCTGCTTGTTCCCATCGCTGGCCAGTGATCCTGAGGAAGTGTCCATGAGTGGCTGAGGACGCAGCAGCACGTCACAACCCATTTCTGAGCCATCAAAAGAGGCAAGTGGCCAACGGGGACGAGGAGAGGGAGCAGGGCACAGGCCAGAGGTCACCGGAGCAGCAGAGTACACCACTGCTACTGGGCCCTGGATACTCCCCAAAGCCGCACACAAACACTTCATTCACTGTCCAGCCATAGTCCTTTCCTGCCTCTATTAGGAAATGGAAGCTGACCCCAAAGTCTGCACTCAAAGAAGCTCTGGTGAACTCTGATTTTGAAAGAGAAATTGGGTTTTAAAGCCTGAAGCATCTGATATTAAAAAAAAAAAAAAAAGTGCCTAATTCTTGCACCTAAGTCACCCGCCAAGGCCTGTCTACCACAGTCAAGAAAAAGCCACACAAGATGCCCAAGGATGGTGTCCACATGTGGCCCCCCATGTGCCTAGGACCCGCCTGTCCCCAGGGGGGCTGCCAAAGTCTGGGGGTAGTGGGCTCTGCCTGGGCTGCCTGCAGCTGCTCATAAACTCAATAACCATCAGCATAAAGAATGACTCCAGCTCCAGCCTACCCACCCTGGTCCAAATGTCACCCACGCTTAGACGCAGAAACCTTGCTCTGCCTGGTCTTCAGAGCTCAGAAAGATGCCCACTATAACATCAAACTCTAAATTGCAAACAGCAATAACTGAACTTCTAATAGTTCTCCAATCAAAATGTCAAGATCTGATTTCAGTGATGGAGATGGAACGCAGGACCTCACTCCACCACTGATTCACATCCCCCTAAAACTTTAGAATATTTTTTAGCAAGGAAAAGTTTTAATGAGCATACTAATTTGGTTCCCTTTTGTACACTGATGTCTTTGTTTTGAGAAGTGAACAAGTATCACTTGTGTCACTGAACAAAACAATCTAGCTTGGATCCCATTTGGGAACTGCTAGAAATCAATGACACATCCAGAAACAGACAAAAGCTGAGATGCCAGGCTGCTTGGAAGGTTGCAGGGTGGTTGTTTTTTCTTTTGTACCAGGGAATGAATCCAGGGGTACTTAGCCACTGAGTTATGTCCCCAGCCCTTTTTATTTTTTTATTCTAAGACAGGGCCTCACTAAGTCCTCAGGGCTCAGTGAGTTGCTGAGAGTGGCCTTGCACTTGTGATCCTTCTGCCTCAGCCTTCCACGTTGCTGGGATAAAGGTATGCACCATTTTGCCCAGAGAGATCAGTGTTTTCAATGCAAGATGGTTTTTGCTCATTCACAGTTTTTTGTGTTTCTTGTAATGAGCATGCATTGCTTTGGGGAAAATAAAAATCAATAAGAGAAACTTCATCTCAGAAACAAATGAAGCAGGAATTGTTTCTGCAGCAGAATCCAGCTTTCCCTCTCCTCTCTGAAGGTCCCACTTCTCCCTGGGACATCTCAGGTAGGTAGTAAGGTCCTGGGGGCAGTGTCCTGAGGTTCAGCCCTGGAACACCAACACAAGCATTCCCAACCTGGCCTTTACCTCAGAAGCCTCCTATGGGTTCCAGCAAACTTAAGTGTTAAAACCTTGATCCAGGGCTGGGGATGTGGCTCAAGTTGTAGCACGCTCGCTTAGCATGCATGAGGCACTGGGTTCGATTCTCAGCGTCACATAAAAATAAAATAAAGATATTGTGTCCACCTAAAAAAATATATTTTTTAAAAACCTTGATCCAGTTTCCACTGAGATTTTTGAAAAGATTTCTGAAAAGATTTCAAGAGCCATTCTTTCAAATGTTACAAAAAAAAAAAAAAAAGGTGGTTTTCAATGGGATTTCACAAAATAGGGATGAAAGAAATTAAGATTATTTCAGTTTCTTCTGCCAAGGCTAACACTTCACTCTTACACTTCAGGGTTTCTAAATATGTAGGGTGCATTGCCTACAACCTAACCTAGGTCTGCTCTGAACCTCAGCCCCACTCTGCAACTCCCAATCAACCAGCAGCTGGGATCACACTGTGAGTGGGACCCACACCAAGGTTCTAATTCTGAGTGCCCACAGAACAACTGTGCAAGCTAGAACAAGAAGCAGGTCCCTAGAGCTCAACTGCATCAGAGTGAAAAAGAGGACTGAGCAGCAGCCTGGGGAGGAGTTCATCCAAGGGACTCATAAGAGTGCAGCTGGCGCTCTGGAAGTTCTGCACCACTGCAGGCGCTCCATTCCTTCCACAAAATGTGGTGTCGTGTTTGCACACGGACTCCAACTCCACAAGTTGTTTCAGATGTTTTACCCTGTTTGATCCACAGGCAACACTGTCAGTGCAAAAGGCAATAATTACACCCCCCCAATTTTCCTTCTTTCTTCTTATCTTTCTTTTTCTTTTCATATTTTTGTTTTTTGTTCTGTTTTGTTTTGGGTTTGTTTTTTTTTTTTTTTTGGTAAGCATGAGAAAAACTGAGGTTCAAGGTCACAGAGCGCAGAAATCAATCTCAATTGAACCTCAGAGGACCTCATGTGCCACATCTGAGCACAATACAATTAAATTTCTCTTAAGATGCCTGGATATTCATGCTTTAATCAAATCAAACTGGTGTCCCTACGTACTCCAAATTAATTAGGTCTGCTTAGGGAAGATTGCAGCTGAGAGTTTCCTGCAAGCTTGCTGTATGGCTTGTGCCTGGGGCCAAAAGCTTCCCTCCAACACACTGGAACTGCACGGGCCTGAGTCAGCTCCATCCTACATTCGAGCAAACTGAGGCTGAATCTAGGCCTGGGTGCAGAAGGCCCTCTTCCAGTGTTAACACCCTGGTACTCTCCAGCTCCCATCTATGCCCCAGCCACACACACTGCAAAGTGCTTTCACACAGCAACACTGAGGCCGTGTTCCAGGAAGTGGGCTCTCCTGGACCCGCAAAGCCCCAGCTTCCTGCCGTCCTGTGAGATGGTGGAAGTCCTGTCATTGTTGGCAGTAGCCATCCACTTATGGCCCCATGTCGACACTGGTGGTTGGCAGGTGGCCCATGCTCGGCAGTGGAAATGGAGTAGTCTGTGCTGGCCCAGCGGCCAGGCGTCACTGTCCCAAGTCGGAAGTGGGCGGTGGAACCGGGCGCCCAGCAGCCGCTGCGGAGCTGCTGGCTCCAGCTCTCCCTCCCACTCCCCACCAGCTGCCTGCGTCCCGGGGTCCCCAGCCACGGCCTGCGCCTTCCCTGCCCCGCGGACACACGGGGAAGGGGTGACCGCGGGTCTTCGGGAACCCAGTCACCGCACTCTGGGGCAGGGACTGCAGGTCCGAGCTGTGCCTGCAGCCAGAGGCCCGCCCTGCCCTCGCCCCGCGCAACAGGCGCCCTGCCTCGGTTTCCCTCCCCTCAAAAGGCGCCCGCTGAGCCCGAGTTGCGACCAGACTCACTCCCAGGCTTCAGGACTTCGAGGGCAGCGCGCTCCCCACGCCGGATCCCAGGTGCCTACCTGCGCGATGGCTCCCGATGCCGCCAGCCGCGCCCTGGAGACCCGCGCCCGGCATATCCAGGGCCCGCCGCTCCAGCCGCGCCAGAGGGAGGGAGGGAGGCGTAGGACGGGAAGTGGGCAGGGGGCTGACGCCGCAGGGGAGGCTCCTTCCTCCTCCTCCTCGAGGCCGGCAGTTTCCTTTCCATCTGTGGCCCCTGGCACGCCAGCGCACACCCAGGCACGGGGCTGGCGCGGGTGAGACTTCAGGAAGTTTGCTCTTCACTCTCGCCAATTTCTGGGGAAGTGCAGCAGGAGGGATCGGTGCCCCAGGAATGAAGGTGGGGAGGCCTCCAGAAGCCTGGTTTGTGAGGGGCCAGGGATGGATGCAGGGAAGGAACAGATGGCAGAGAGGGGAGAGTGGAGCAGCTATTCTGAAGTGAAATGCAACTCTGACTTTTGAATCTCTGGCAGCACTGGGCTGTGATCCATGCCAAGCTCCTGGGCACTGGTTAGCGCCTTCACCCCTTCCTTTTGGCAATTGGAGAATGCACTTGTTACAGGACAATGGGTTCAGGAAGTGACAGACAGAGTTCCTGCCCTGAGGAGCTCAACTCTGGGCAGCAGGCACCATGAACATTGAGAACTAAATAACATGCCTTAGTGTTGGCCAAGGCCAGAGGCATGGCACAAACCATGCTGCTGCAAGTACTCAGGGTCCTGTGAGGTCAGGAACACCTTCTGGGAGAATGAGAGGGACTTGTTAGAACTGGATACACGGGCTTTGTGGGTAAATCCACAGGTGCACGTGAAAAGCAGCAGGCTGTGGGATAGGGACATGCAGGTGGTTAGCAGTTGGATCAGGCTCAATGTGTTGATTGAGACCACTAGGGGGAGATTCTGGACTCAGCTGGCAATGGGCAGGGTTGGAAAGGGCTCTAACTTTGGTTGGTTAACTGAAACAGGGACCAAGAGGTGGCACACACTAGATGGCATTGAAATGTCAGAGCTGCCCAGTCCACTCTAGAACAAGGGATCCGAGGCTTCAGGAGACTGAAATGTCAGGGCGGATATCTCACGTAAGACCTGCTCACCTGTCCTGGATGGGCCCCACACACTCGCCTTTCACAGCTGTGAGAAATAAATGTGTCACCCAGCGTCCTTGACAGTTCTCCAAATATTCCTACACACTGGCTCTGAACTGCCACCAAATCCAGGAGACCAAAATGTCACTGGACAACCAGTCAAAGTAGGGGCTTATGGAGGCCAGGTGCCCTCTAGTCCATCCCATGAGGGGTCCATGGATCACTGTACACAACCTATGGTTGATACCTCAGTTCCAGAACTGAAGTAGACATACCCAGAAACTAATGCGATGCTCCCATAGCTTCCCAGACCTGTGGACAAAAGATTATTGTGGAAGGAGACCCATTGGAAGCCACTACAAGTGTCTCTAGCTGGGAAAATAGCCAAAAATTATCCCACATTCCGTGAGGGCTTGAGGAGATTAAACCACTACCAGGAGCTTAAAGAATGCAGGGATGGGGCTGGGGATGGGGCTCAAGCGGTATCGCGCTCGCCTGACATGCGTGCGGCCCGGGTTCGATCCTCAGCACCACATACAAATAAAGATGTTGTGTCCGCCGATAACTAAAAAAAAAATAAATATTAAAAAATTCTCTCTCTCTCTCTCTCTCTCTCTCTCTCTAAAAAAAAAAAAAAAGAATGCAGGGATGATGACACCCACCAAATCCTATTCAATTCATCTATTTGACCCTTGGAAAAAGAAAAAAGAAAAAGAAAAATCTGTCAGGCACAGGGCCATATGCCTATAACCCCTGTGACTCATGAGGTCCAGGCAGAAGAATCACAAGTTTGAGAACAGCAAGACAACTTAGCAAGACCCTATCTCAATTTTTTTAAAAAAGAAAATAAAAAGCGGTGGGAATGTAGCTTGGTGGTAGAGGACTGGTTTTCAGATGGTGCTGCAGGATATTCAGGCTCACCAGCTGCAGCCCTGTTGTCCCTCTCTGACCCCCTGAAAGAACAGCAATGAAGCACAATTCTCTGGGGCGGGGGGCACAATTCTCCAGCAGGGAGCCTGCTGGAGATTGTGTCCCTCCGCCCCAGAGGATTGTGAGAAACGTCCCATATCAGTGTGTAACTAGGTACTGAACCAAGGGCTGTGCCCACTGATTTGGCTAGACATTTGGCTAAATGTTCAGCATTGGAAGGGAGCATGACTGGAAAATCAGGGCCAACAGATCTGAGGAGGAAATATGTGGATAGCCCTCTCAGCATGCATCGAAAAAGGGAAGGTACTTGTGTCCTGTGTGAATGCTCACAAAAGGGTGACTTCAGCAGAGCAGTTTATAATCAAGTGATAGGATGACATGTTCTGTGGATACCAACCAGCCTCTTTCCCCAGCCTCTTTCCTGTCACTGCCCAATGGGCTCCTGAACAAAGTGGCCATGGTGGCAAGGAAGGAGTCTGCTCATGGGCTCAGCAGCAGACATCTACTCACTAAGTCCAGCCTGGCTATGGCCACCTCTGAGTGCCCAAGTGCCAACAGCAGTGTCTCCATATATCCAATATGGCACCATGCCCCAGGATGGTCAGTCAGCCGCCTAGTGACAGGCTGGTTCTGCTGGACTGCATCCACCATAGATGGGCAGCACCAGGTGCTCGCTAGAATCACATCCTGGAATGCCCTTCTGTCCTCCGTCATACGCTGTCTCTGTGGAAACACAGGGACTTACAGAATGCCTTGTCCACAGAAGTTCCCTTTATCCTGAAATCCACGTAAGGTGGAGAAAATTCCTGAGGTCCCCTCATAGCACTGGCAAGGCTGGTCCAGGTGCTCAGAGCCAGCATCCAATGTGCCCTTGCCCCTCCTACAGGCAGGAGTCTTGGGTCCAGGAGTGAGGAGTGGACGTGGATAGAATACAGTGACTTACGATGAGCCCTGGTGACCCCTAGCAAGATGCCTGCTTCCTCTCTCCATAGACTGGTGCTACCCTGGCCTGCCTTCCCCAGGGACTCGGTGATGCCACTGAACTGAAGGAAAGATGCCATCCAGTCGCTGAGAGCCACTTGTAGCTAATTCCAAATCCCTGGGAACAAGATCTTGTCTGGTCCAGATTAGGTCGGAGCCCATGTCTTATACCATCCGGGGTAAGGGGTTTGACCAAGGGATGACAAACACAGAGGTCAGGAAACCACCTCTGAACATAGGGCAAGGTCCACTATGAGCTGGACAGTCATCCTGAAACGTGTCTGCTCTAAATGTCATGGTGAGGACTAGGCACCATGAATCCGGACCCTTGTGAGCAAAGAAGACACCCTTCTTGTTTCCTCTGCTAGGGTTTAAGTTCTGGAGGCTGAGACATGTAAAGGCACCCACTGAGAGGGTAGCTGAGAGCAATTAATGAGGGATGATCTTCAATAATTTTCAATTTAAATGAGTGGTGTTATGGTTTGGCTATGGGGTGTCCCCCAACAGGTGAAATGATCAGGTCTTGGTAGCTGTGACCTAATCAATCCACCTCGTGGAATAATAATTTGAGAGGACTACTGTACCCAGTGGTCCCTGTAGGCAGGTCTCTAGGGGTGCCTTGGGGATTATCCTTGTACCCTGGCTCTCCTCTTCCCTCTGCTTCCTGGCCACCATGAGCTGCACATCATCCCCCACCATGCCCTTCAGCCAGATGCTCTGCCTCACCTGGGCCCAGAGTGATGGAGTCACTGTCTATGGACTGATACCTCTGAAGCTCCGAGACCTCTGAAGCTCTGAGCTCAATATGAACTTTTCCTCCTCTGAGTTGTTCTGGTCAGGTGTCTTAGTCACAGCAATGAAAAAAAGCTGAACTAACAAATTGGGAAACTCTTCCGTGTCTTAGTGGGAGCAGAAATGGGGTGGCCAAGGGTGTCAGTACAATCTGAGGTCACAGCCTGGAGCCTCTGCATCTCCAGCAGTCTTCAGTGTGCTGAGCAGAAACTCCACACATCTGAGATCATATTACATGCAACATTCCACACTAGAGGTATGGATCTGCAGCAAGGAGCCAGGAGCTCGGAGGAGATAAAATGTCAAACTCTTTGACCAGGTCGGGGCATTTCAACTTTGCATTTGGGAATAGAGGAAGCTCTTTAAGTTCACTAGTAATAACTCAAACCTGCTGAGCTCCTCCTACCTGTCAGACACTGTCCTACACCAGTGAAGCTTATCAGGTCCTTTACAGCAGCCTGATTTTACACCCATCTTCAGACAGGCAATGGAGGCTCACAGGACTAGAACTTTCTCTCCCACACAGCAAGGGCCACAGCAGGGATTGCGACCAGGGGAGCTATTGTGGCATGCAGCTTCCTGGCCACCATGGCACCTGTCCCCCCAGATGAAATCAGCAGGCTGACCACTGCCCACAAGTCTACTCTTCCTTCACACAGCAGAACATGCCACTGGGCACCTGGCCACTCATGCTGCTACATCTCCTTGGGAACCACACACACACACACAGCACATCATATCACACTCCACATATCATATCACACACCAGGAACACCACACACACACACCACATCATATTGCACACCATGCACACCACACACCCACCCACACACACATCATATCATGCACCATGCACACACCACACACACACACACCCCACACATCACACACCATGCACATCACACTCACAAACATGCACACACACCACACATCATATCACACACCATGCACACCACACACACACCCCACACATCATATCACGCACCACACGCACTACACATGCCACACACACACACGCACATGAACCCCATGCATACACACCACACAGCATATCACACACCATGCACACCACACACACACCCCACACATCATATCATGCACCATGCACACCACAAACAAACATGCACACATACCACATATCATATTACACACCATACACACCACACACACACACACACACACCACATCATATTGCACACCATGCACACCACACACACCTCACATCATATTGCACACCATGCACACCACACACACCCCACACATCATATCATGCACCATACACACCACACACACACACCATATCATATTGCACACCATGCATACCCCACACACATACAACATACACACACACACACACACACACACACACATATACACACACACTCTTCCCCTAGTTTGGTCCCAGCTGCAGGTGGGAAGAGAGCAGGTGAGTGTGAGAGTCACGCCCTATGTGGCCGGGTGTAAACTGTCACCTCATTGAGGCCAGAGGCTGGCTGGGAGGAGTGTGCTGACCTGGGATCCTGCTCCTCAGCAGGTGGCAGGTTCACTGCTCAAAGGTCTGCAGTCTGCGCAGGGCAGGGACAGGGACAGGGCAGGAGCATTCCCGCCAGGCTCCACGGCTGGAGTGAAGTAGGAACGACTCTTGGGAACAATAACAGGCTGGGACAATTCTGGGAAGTCAGTTGTCTAAAGGAGATCTTTTCCTTAAAAAATAAACTTGAATGAATTGGGGAAAAGAAATCTGTCTTAAGTCAGGAAATAACAGACAACACGAGACTCTCATTCGTCAATGCCGGGAAGCAGGAAGTTGGTCAGCTGCCAGCCCATCAGATAACAGCCCTGGACGTGCGAGTGGCCTTCCTCACACAGCACAAGCTGTCCCAGTGAGGAACGCAGGAGGCCGGCGCAGGCTCCCCGTGAGGGCACGCTGACCCCCCAGCAATTGGCTCTGCTTCTCTGATCAAAACGACTAAGGCCAGAATTTAAGCACTGGATTCTACTGGGCGGAGACCCAGGACTCAGTGATGGCTTCTAGCTGTTCTGCCTTGGGTACACATGCAGTAGGGACAGCCAGTCCCACTGAGTCTCCCCCTGCTCAGACTCTGGGCCTCCTTGCCACTCTCAGCTCTGCTCTGGCAGAGGTTTGGTGTTGACGCTCGCTCTGCTGTCCACGGAGAGACGCCTGTCCCACTGCACAGCCCTCAGCAGTGTCTCACCTCCCCCCTCAGAGGCAGCACCACGCAGCTCACTGTCCCCAACTGGAGTGGCTCCTGCGACCTTCACCAGATCATTCTTTGTCCCATGTGCACCAGAGACAGCACAAACCATCCCTGCGACCCTGTCGTCATTAGAACCCCCCACACCTTCCTTCTCTGATCCTTGACTTTTCAACAGGCCTCTCACTGTCCCATGAGCCCTCTCTCCACTGGCGTGTGGGTTCCTGACCCACCTGTGTTCCTAAGAAGAAAGGGACCTCCCCTCAAAAAAAGGCACAGTGCGACTCTCAGGAAGGAGGCTGGAATGTCCCCACTTGACAAGGTTGTGTCCCCACAGAAGGCAGTTCATTGACTTTCAGGAAGCAGTGCTGATGGCTCTAGAGAGGGGTCTCTTTTTGTGGGGGGAGATGCCAGGGGTTGAATTCAGGGTCACTCAACTGCTAAGCCACTTCCCCAGCCCTATTTTGTATTTTATTTAGGGACAGGATCTCACCTAGTTACTTAGCACCTCAATTTTGCTGAAGCTGGCTTTGAACTTGTGATCCTCCTGCCTCAGCCTCCTGAGCCGCTGGGATTACAGGCATATGCCAGAGAGGGCTCTTGAAAGGACCACAGCCCCAGGTCCTGAGTCAGCCGGTTACAAATGCCTGATGTGCAGCCACACACAGAATCCTGGTGGCTTCGCTCCCTGTGAAACTCAGGGAGCGAAGTACGTTGTTTGTCCTCTCTGGCAAGTACTATCACTGGGCAGGCCTCTCTAAGGCTGTCCTAGAGGGAAATATCCATGCCACGAGGCCTATTTGAGATCCTAATCCAAAATCAACTAAAGAATCTTTCTCCAGTTAAATGTGCACATGTGGGGTGGACCTTTTCCCCCAGTTTCCTTCTTTGAAAACAAAGGGGAAACCAGAAGAATGGCCTTTAGACTGCTAGACTTCCTGACTGGTTGATGCGATTTTAAGAAAAGCTAAAGTCAAATATTCAATATCATTAACATTTTTAGTTTGCCAATTCATTATTTTTTTACATTTCACCCAAGCCAGACACAGTGGCATATACCGGCAATCCCAGTGATTTGGGAGTCTGAGGCAAGAGGATCACAAGTTCTAGGCTGACTTAGCAACTTAGCAAGATCTGGTCTCAAAATTTAAAAAATAAAAGGGCTGGAATGTAATTCAGATGTAGACTGCCTCTGGGTTCAATACCCAGTTTCTAAAAACAAACAAAAATCCACCCATTACCATCACTATCATTTAATAAGGAAAAGGCTTTTTAACCTCAGTTGACTATAATGATGTGATAGCAGATTAAAGGACACGCCCCTCAAGGAGTGAATTTTGCTTTTTCAAAAACCCTCTACTTTTGAGGCCGGGGTTATGGCTCAGGGGTAGAGCACTTGCCTAGCCTGTGAGGCACTGTGTTCAATTCTCGGCACCACATAAGAATAAATACATAAAATAAAAGTATTGTGTCCATCTAAAACTAAAAAAAGAATATATATATATATATATATATATATATATATATATATATATATATTTTTTTTTTTTTTTTTTTAAACACTACTTTGTCATGTTTGGGGGTTTTGTTTGGTTTTTCTTTCTTGTTGGGCCTTGGCCCTGGGAGGCTTCCTTGGTGAGCTGGACTAGCCTTCCAGTGGGCTCGGTGCCCAGCTAGTGAGGCACTCAAGCCCAGATCCCAGAGGCCTCTCCTCATGAAGCACAGAAGTGACAGAAGCCCATGGTCACCAGCCTTTACATGATGGTGGTGTTCACCAGCCTTTGAGGAACAAACCTGCACACATGGTTTGTGGATTTTGGATTTAGACTTTGAGAGGCTGAAACTGGAACACAGTTGGGAACAGTACTGACCCACAGTGGTCACAGTGGCATTCACATACCTCCAGCCCCCTGATGCAGGCACACACAGGGACAACCTTCAGCCCCTTTAAAGCCAGGAACAGCCATGGACTGGCTCAGGTAATGAAATGTGGGCTGAGGTGACACGTCACAGCTGGGTGGCAGCTTTAGAAGCGATTGCTTTACCCACCAGGTTTTCTGCCCTGTGCTGGAAGCGTCATCGGGAAGGTTCTTCTGCTGAACTCAGATAGAAACATCCAATAGGCAGACAGCAGCTCTCTGAGGTCAGCAGCTCTGAGCTCTAGCACCAGCAGCTCTCAGCTCTCAGCTCTCTTCTCTCAGCTCTCAGAGCTCAGCTCCCAGCTCTCAGCACTCAGCGCTCAGCTCTCAGCACTCAGCGCTCAGCTCTCAGCTCTCAGCTCCCAGCTCTCAGCGTCAGCTGCCCTTGCAGCTCCCCTGGCAGCCAGAGCTAGCAGCTCACCCACGGCTCTCTGTAGATCTGCCAGAAGCCAGCAGTACCCAGCAGCTCCCAGCACCAGACAGCCCTCACCATTGCTGACCTCTGGCTGGTAGCCACCTTTCGTGACCACTTGGTGACACCAGCATTACCTCTTCCACTCACGGTAGAAACCACAGATGGACAGAGGGAGCTCCTTAGTGTTAGCAGCTCTGGGCTATGAATGCCGTGGCTCTGGGCTCCTAGAGTGGCAGCCCTCCTCAGGGCCATCCTGGCAGCCATAGCCTGCAGCTCCCACAGCTGCATCAGTGCCCTGCAGCTCTCCACAGCTCCTTGCTACTCTCCAGCTGCTGCCCGCTTCCAGTGCTGCAGCATCAGGGTCGTCAGCTCAGCCTGCTCTGCTTGAGATGGGGATCATGACAGGAGAAATACAATTGCTCAGAGGAAGACCATGACAACCTGCACTGCCGAGTAAAGGACACAGGACACAGACTGCCCACAGAAAGGCAGGAGAGACTCAGGGAGGAAAAGGGGCGGCTCCTACATGCAGTGTCCAGAGGCTAGTTGCAAACTTTTTGCTTAGTCGTGGGGAGGGAAGGGCTCCTGTGGACCTGGCTGGGGACAGCTGAGGGACTGCAGAGGGGCAGGGTCCCTGAAGCTGATATCTCGAGAGGCCGCTGAACATCTGTTGTAGACTCCACCTAGGTGAGGCATTTGGGGCAGCCATAACCATCAACAATGGAAGAGTAAAAAGAACCCCTTAGGGACACCGGGCCCTACTCCTCTGTCCCATCTCCACCTGTTCTTCAGAGAAAGTCCTTCTAACATCCAAAAGCACACACGCTTTCCTTAACAGCCTTCCAAGAGTGGCCCCCAGGAGAGCAGCTTGGAAGGAGGCTTCGCACCTCTTGGCACCTGCCTGGAGCCACCCCGCCCAGACTGCCACTCGCGGAAGCCCATGCCCATCAGAGACGCAATCCCAAGGGTCTCAGCTGCGCCTCCTGCCCATGCCAGGAGCACAATGCCTGCCCCTTCCAGGGCCCTGGAAGGAGCGAAACAGAAGATCATGCTGGGTCACCACCCTCCCCACGGTCGCTGTCAGAAGCTGTCCTCCTTCCTGCTCACGCGGAGCTGACCCAGAGCACCCTGATCTGCTTTGCCATCCACTCCTGAGCACAGAGTTGTGCACTGATCAATCTTAAATTGGTGGTTGCACCTTCTCGGTGGCTGTTGCTGCCAACCAGCCCACCCAACAACAGGCATACGTATCATTACCACCCTTGGGGCATAGCCAGTGCCAGGTGTCGTGGTGGATACAGCAACGCACAGGCTGGCAGGAGGAGAAGGGAGTAGGGTGAACAGAGGGAGCATGGGGCTTATTCAGTCAGTACACCTCGTAGCATAGTAACAGTGGACACGTGACTGGACACCCCTCCAAAACTCAGAATATGCCACACCAGGGTGAACCCTGATGCAAACTATGGGTTTCAGTTTGTAACAATGTATCGGTATTAGCTCATCCATTGTAAAATATGCTACACCAATCAAGATGCTAGCAATAAAAGAACTGTGGTCAGGAAAGGAGTATATGGGAACTCCATCCTTTCCAAAACCACTCTAAAAATATACAGTCTGATAATGAAAAAGCACCAATCACCAGCTGCTTGGATAAATGACATTGCCCATGTGAAATGGAATATGTGAGGAGCCACTGGGCAGGTATGCCACAGTGACATGGCTCAGGAACCGCATTCTGCCACCCTCATGTTTTTAATTCTCAGGCTGTGGACTTCACAGCAGTGAGGGCCAACGTGCACAAACCGAGGAGTCATCCCAAGAGCCATCAAGCCCTGTACCTGAGGGCAGCTGTAAACAGGTCAGCAAGCTCTTTCTAACCCCAGCTTGGGGGAAACTAAGAGGAACCCCGGAACGGGACACGGAAAGCCATGAGAGCGTGTCTACCAGGTGGAGAAGAGCCCTCCCTGACATGGCCAGTGGCAGCAGTGGCCATCAGAGTGAGCAGAGGCGGGATGTCTGCTTCCTCCAGGGCCAACGGTGACAGAAAATGCACAGGCTAAGCTGCTCTCACAGAGCCACATGCTGGAGAGAATCGCCCTGCGTCGTGCACCTCTGAGCCTTGAGCTTGCTCCATGGGTGAGACACATGCTGTAAGCTGAGAAGCCGGGCTGTGTCCTTGAGCAGGAGCCGGACGCCGTGACAGATGGCCAGGACCTGCTCTTCGGGTACCCATCATCTGAGCAGCCAGAAGGAGGAGCCAGCTCACCGAGCCCGGCTGCTGTCTTCTGTCCTGGGGCTTAAGGGGCGACACCCGTCTGCAAGTACATCCAAGTGAGGCTTCAGTCGGGACGTCTGGATTAGACCTGCTTGTCTAAAACAGAAGAGAGGCATGGTGGACCAGCAGTGGGGCTGCTGAGAATCAGCAGTGGCCAACATTCCTATATCCTTAGGATCCCAAGGCATTTTCTCATATCTGAGTCCTTTTGATTATTACAATCACCATCGAGAAAGCAGGAAGGAATCGCTCGGGTTTATAACAGAAGAAACCAGGTGCAGAACAGTCATCCCTGAGCCAGCGCGCGCAGGATGTGGCCAAGGCCTCCCACAGGGCAGGACTGCTGGGCAGCTCTCTGCACCCTGACAAGATGTGTGTCTGCCCACAGGCATCCTAGCTCCTTGGAGAACACACAGAGACACATAGAAAAGCGATTGGGGGTTCAGGGGAGGCAGAAACGCATGGTGGACTCAGGCAGCTACAGAAACTCCCTAAAAGGGGGGAGAGGGGAGGGAGAGCTTCCCAGGAAAGGGGCTGTGAGAGCACGGCCAAGCTGCTGGTGGGAGGGAACCTCACACCTGCTCTACCTGCACAGAAAGCCCATCACAGGAAGAGCAGCGCAGCCTCCAGGGTGGCAGGGCAGGCCGGGGAGGGCCTCCCAGAAGAGCAGAAGTGATCCATGCAGCCAAGCATTTGGGGAAGAATGGCCCTGCGGAAAAGGAAGGCAACAGAGAAAGCAGCACAGGCGGGAGGCAGGAGGGAGGGGAGGGGTCCACAGGAGGAGGAAGAAACGAGGGAGTTAGGCTGAGTCAAGGCGTTGTGGTGGAGATGTCTAGCCAGACATAGAGAAGATGGCTGGTGCTCAGGAGGAAGGCGGGAGTTATCTGTGCTGATATGAGGGCTGAAGCCTTGGGAGGGAGAGAAGGTGGAATGAGATCAAAGCCCTGGACTAGGGTTCTGCAACCTCTAAGGGGTGGGAGCAGGGAGCAGAACAAGGGAAAGATGGGAGAGACGGAGGGAAGCGGGACAGAGGGACAAAGGCCCCCAGGAGGCCTCCCACCAGCCTCTGACTGCGATCCTAAGCCCCATGTCCAGCTGGGGTCATGTTCTGGACCTCTGCACCCAAGAGGGAAGCACAGAACAGAGATGGCTGGGAAATTTGCAGAGTTCACAGACCTGTGATGACCCAGAGCAAAGGAATGAAAACTGGTCAAAAACACTTTCAAAAGAGGAGAGAGCAAGAAGAAAGCCTGCAGGCATTACCAAGCAGGACGACAAAGGGGAATGGCTTGCAGGGGCCACTTCTCATGGGACTCCAGTAGATCAAAAATGTTCAGGTGCCCAGAGGGCATGCACAGCATCCAACAAACATCTGAGCTCACCCCAAGGATCTGCAGAGTGAGAAGGACCCAGAGAGCCCCACAATGTACCCCCCCACTTTCTTCTTCCTTTGGCAGCTCTGGCCACTCACAGCCTCAGTCACAGCAGACGCCCCCACTGCTCAGAGACAGGGGCCTCCACCCTGGCAGCTGCTGTCCAGGTCTTCCTCCATGACCCCACCTGCAGCCTCTCTGGAGGACCCTGTCCACTGCGGCCCCTCGGCATCCCCAGTCCTGTCTGCAAGGAGCCCTTCCCACCCCTTGACTAAGCAGAGTCCTCGGTCAGCTGTAGGACATTGAGCACATGAGCCACCTTCTTCTGTATCTACCAGCCTCTCCTTTCCCTGTCAGAGATGCCTGCACACCAGTTTCCCTTGTGCCACAGAACAAGGCCTAGCGAGGCCTCCAGTGACCAGCCATGTCTCACAGGCCTGGTGTCCATCTCCAGCAGGCCCAGCTGCCACACAGCGAGCTGGCATCACTGTGGCTGCACCCTGAGAGCAACCATAGGGGCTGGTGACACCACGGGCGGCTAGCTGCCAGAGCATGCTGGAGAGGAGTGGAGTCAAGGGAGAGTTTGGGAGCTGTTAGCTCTGGCTGCCAAGGGAGCAGCAGGTAGGGCCGCAGCCACTGAGAGCTGGGAGTGGCTAGTGTCCAGAACCCAGGGCTGCCCACTCGAGGGAGCTGCATGCATCCAAACCGAGCAAAGGAACCTCAGCAGATTGTCCCTGGGAGGGAACGTTCCCATAGGGACAGGGGACAGAGGTTCAATCAGCAAGCACCGTCCAGCTAGGTGAGAGGCCCAGGAAGGACACGGCCGTCGCAGGGGAGGCGTGTGGAGAGCAGGGCTTGCATGTAAGGAAGGGCCACGGGGGGGGGGGGGGGGGCACCTGGGAGCGCAGGCACCGGAGGTCTGCCAGACTCCTCCCTTAGGGGGCAGGAGAGAAGAGCCGCCCAGCAGCCCCGCCAAGGGCCACTGAGATGGACAGGCACTGGAAGGACACTTCTCTTTTAACTAGATGAATACACGGAGCGGCAGGTCCTGGAAGCAAGTTAAAGCCATGGTAAGAACTGAAGTCCTGGAGCCTGCCTGTGGCTGGGGCTTCCCTCCCTGGCTGCACCGTCCTCCGGCAAACACGGACTAAGGCCGTGGGGAAACCGGCCTCCATGCGAAGACGCCCTGTGGACCCCTGAGGTCCAGTGAGGTAAGTGCTGGCTGAGTGGCATCTTGAGCTGTCTTAGAAAATCCCTAAATTCTGTTATAGGACCCCATGGCTTCAGGGGTCTGTTGCTTAAAATCCAAACTAAGGTAGAATTAGCATCTTGTTCACTGAGCGTCCGCTGCATGCCCAACATCACACCAGGGGCTTCCCATACGTAGCCCCAAACCGCGTACTTCTGCAGGTCAGAGGTTACTGTCCCTTCTGCTCCCAACCTGGCCCTGCAGGCTGCTCTGTGTTCATACACGGAAGCCCTGGTATCTCAGATATGGTATTTTTAATTAGGGCTTAAGATGAAATGAGGTCGTTAGGGTGGACCCTAGTCCAGCATGACTGGCTTCAAAGGTAGGTCAGGAGTCAGGCGCACACAGAGGACCACCACGTGAGGACACAGATGGAGGAAGCCCACACTGCCCTACTTTGACCTTGGACTTCTGCCTCCAGACTGTGACAGAGAAAGTCTGCTCCTCCAGCCGTGTGCTCTGCAAGCTCCTGCGTGGCAGCCCTGGGGACTGCGCCCAGGATGAAGCCTGGCCACCTGGTTCTTGTGGGTCACATAGACCACAACGACGCAGGGGCTGCGACTCCAGGATCACTCCCCCCACCCCACCTCCATCTCTGCGTCCCAGAAGGGCTGGGCCAGGCCCCACCAGTGAAGCAGTGCTCGGAGCTGGTTGCCCTTGTGCAACGTACTTCAAGCAAGGAGATGGCTGGTGTTGGAACTGGAGCTTGAGAGGAAAGCCGGCTTCTGTTGGCGGGTGGGGGCTGGACAAGCCAGTAAAGCCAGATTCTGATCCACTGCTGTTGAGTGGCACGTGGCAGCTTTGGGGTTGCAGGTCCAGGTGGAGGGCCACACCTGCTTGTTGTGACAGACCCAGCAGCTCACCGCCACATTCCATGCAGGGTCTTGTCTCCTCGCAAATCTGAGGAGTGAGATGCATGGGACAAAGGCCAGAGGGAAAGCAGCAGGATTCACTCCAGCGTGAGAATAGGAAGCACTGTCACAGGAGTGAAGAGACCCGACAGCGCTTACACCTGAGAGAGCTAGTCCAGGGGTTCCCATAGCATGTAGGTCAGCACTATTGGTCCAAGTCCATGCTAATCATGGTTGGAAATTTGGTAGAGCTGCTGGTCAGCCCTTGAGTCTGAGCTTCCATTCAGGCCTGCCCCACTTCCCTGACGGTTTCCCTTTGAACGTTTTTCACATTCACATTTCATGCTCTTTGCCCTAATTGCCAGAAGGTAGTCCCTCCAAGATGCCCATTCATAGTCCTAACAGAAACTTAAAATACACATAAGAGCATCATAAATACACAGCAATAAAATTCACATAGTAGGAAGACCTTCTGCAGGGTGGCAGGGGACTGGAAGGCCAGAGGATGCTCTGGTACCACCCAACCCGCCTCTGGCTGCTGGTTCTCCTGGCCACTACTCCCTTGTGATGCCCTGCGGTTCTGCTCTTAACATTGGTTAAAGAAAACATGGGTTGACAGACAACAGCTTTGCATATATCAAAATACTTTTTCACTTATTTATTTTGAAAAGAAAGAGAAAAGAGCTTCTCAGACTTGGCCACTAGGTGACAGAAGTTGACTATAAGTGCAGTATCCAGCACAGCCCTCTGGGTTGCTCCCAGAAACTTTTTTCCTTTAGTTTCCAAGACAGGACTCCCAGGTCCCCTCCAGACCTCCTTCTGGGCTGCAGGGTGGCCATTTCAGATGCATATAGTTTGGGGTGACACACCACCCTCTCCTGAGAGCTGAATGGGCTTCCAGGAAGATGGTCAACAGTGATAAGCACTGTCCACACACTGCCCTGAGCACGCCCCAGGCCATCAACGAGGGGAGACAGCAGAAAGCCAGCTGCAGCCCAGCTCTGGGAAAAAAGACAACCAGGAAAGACAACCAGGCCACCCAGTGCTTAGGAAGAGCAAACTGATTCCTCACATCTCACTTCCTGAACATTTCCACACTTGGCTCTGTGCCCTCGAACACAGTAGGTGCTCAGCAAAGACTCCTCTGAGTTGCTGTTGTCTGGAGCCCACCTCTACACCAGGAAGGAGCAACTCCACTCCTCATGTCCCTGAGCGACACAATGCCTGAACAACACAGGAAGGTCTCAAACAAGCCTCACACTTGCCCTCTCCATGTTTCTTTTTGACCAAAATATTCTGTGACTCTAAATGCTGAGAACAGCAGCAAACAAGCAAGAGGAAGAATATTTAAGAAAAATGAACATCAACAGCTCTTTATCCCAAGCACTTTATTCCTAGAAATTTATCCTAAGAAAACATTTAAGACACCAGAAAACCTACAAAAGTAGATTCAGATGTAGTGGCCACATGCCTATAACCCAGCAACTTGGAAGGCTGAGGCAGGAGGACTGCCAGTTTAAAGCCAGCATCAGCAATGTGGTAAGGCCCTCTCTCAAAATAAAAAAAAAAAAAAAAGGGCTGGGGATGTGGCTCAGTGGTAAGTGCCCCTGGTTCAATCTCCAGTACCAGGGGAAAAACCTACAAAAGAGGAAATGTAAAACTAATATAAACCTAAACAGCCAATGGTTAAGTAATTACTTAAGTATAATTTATTAGGTCACTGCATACTGAGAATCAATGCAAAGCCAGGGGACAATGAGGAAGTGGAGCCTAGGTCTGTGGTTGGCTTAGAACACCATCAGGCTGAGAGGCGAGCAGAGCCAAAGGTGTGTCCATCACCACACAGGAGCCAAGTCCAGAACCCGCCAGGCGATGAGCGCCCTCACCTCGGGATTTCACCCAGCTGGGCTCAGGGACTGGCCCACGTCACACTGTGGTGGCCTCACCTGTTACCTCTGCACCCACACTGCCACACTAAGAGGCATCTCCAATCAAGACATTCAAATCCCTTTCACTGATGAAAGCCTGCGTTTGTCCTGAAACCATGGCAAAGCCAGATTTTCCCAACCAAGCTACCCACCATGCTTTACATTGCTTCCAATGTTACATTTATAATGAAATGAAATGTCTATAAACACATAGATGTCCTTCGTGAGCAACACAGGAAGCTGTTTAAGCATGGTGGCTAGGACAGAAGGGCCCCCAAGCTAAAGCACACTGTGCCAATGTCCACATGGACAGTGAGTGGCATGCAGACGTAAAAATTTTTAAAAGAGCAAAGGTGATCTTCTAGGTTTGCTGTTTGCATGGAGCTGGAAGGACCCTGAACTCCTGGCAGCTCCAGGGTCTCTGAGAAGACCAGCAGGTGCAGAGGTGGATGAGACCCGGAGGAGGGATCTGCTTCCTGGCCCAGACACAGCCCTCCACATCCTCCAGACACACAGCATAACAGAAGGAGCAGCGAGTTCTAGGGTGGGGGGTGGAAATGGCCTGTGGTCCAACTGTGTCCTGTCCACCTTCTCCCCCCCGAGCTGGAGGACTGACATGGAGCATCATCGGGTCAGGAACTTGTGGCCCCTGAATCCCAAACTCTTATGTCCTAAAAGCCTTTTGTTCTAAAATAAGAATATGTGTGTGTGTTTGTATGTATATACACCTACACACACAATATACAGATGCACACACATGCACCACATGCTATATATGTGTGTTCATGTATAGGTGTATGTGTGAGTAGGATATTGTATTTCTATCTATTTTATATAAAAATTAACCAAATATGACTACTCTTAAAGAATTAGATTGCCCATTAGGAGTTTTGTGATTATGACAGAGTGAAGTACAATTGAGTCAAATTTTGGTCCCCTAAGATCATGAACAATTGCAAATAATCTTAAATTAATAACTTTTCATTCCCATGTAGACTAAAATGACATATTGTTAAACATAATGAAAAAGACAAGAGTAGAGAAAAGTGTGTATAAGTTAAGAATAGGTAACTGGGCAGAAATTTGAGTTTTAAAGAAAATGTATTAATTGAGAGGAAAACAAACTAAAAAAAAAATACATACTATCATTATACCACATTTCCTCCTGAAACAAAAAAGCTTAGCAATCAGTTTAATGAAGGACGTGTGTGTGTACGCGTGGACTTCCAATTACATGGCTAGGCTCACAGCGAAGGGGCTATTTGGTGCAGTGCTCTACAGCTTATCTGGGATGGCAGGTCTTTGCAAATGGGAATAAGAAGCCAGGTGCCTATTCCAGGAAGGAGATTTTGATACTGAAAAACACAAAGGGCCTATGCACAAATAAATAATTACCCAAATTAAATGGAGAGGTCAAAGACCACCTTGGCAACTAGAACAAAGAAAAATCTGTCATCAAAACTCTTTAGCCCTTCTTTCCTAAAGTAAATTTGGAGCTAATTAGCTTTCAAGACTTTTCCGGGATTTTTTCCACAGTGACAAGACAAAGAAACACACTTAAGATGAAAAACAGATGTCGAAGTTCACTGGTCATCCGTTCGTGTGCTGTGAAGCTGTCCTCACGGTCAGAGCTGCAGCGTGGCCAGCGTGATGGACGTGCACAGGATCTCCCCCACCCCGGCGGTGCGTGAGCCACAGCATGCTGGCACAGCCTCGCTGCCCAATCTGAGAGCTCCCCGCGAGGTTCAGTGTCCTGGCCATGTCCTGGTCTGCTCTTACAGTGTGTGAGAAAACAGTTCTGTAAGATCCCTGTGAGGATGGCCTTAGGCCTGAGCCTAAGCAACTCCATTTTAAAAACTCCAGTTTGAAACCTGCAGTCTCACCAGGACACCCACAGAGCCCTCCAGTATGGCCTTAGTCAAGTTACTTCCCCTCACCCTGATAGAGAGTGAAGCTCCTGGCAGGCTGCCCTCACCTGATAGAAGGGAAAGGCAAGAAGATCAGGGTGGAGACCACCAGACCAGATGTTTCTAACCCCAAGGGTAAATGATGTCACTGAGAAATCCAGTGGTAGCTGATAAGGATTGAAAGGGGAGTCAAAAGCCCCAAAATTCAGTATAAGTAAGAGAGCAAATGTACAAGGATTCAGCCAGCCGAAACAAGGATGCACTTGAGCTGGAGAGCCTGATGAGGACCTGACATTCCATCACTTGTCATCGTTCCTGATCCTCTGTGTGATCCTCACTGTTCCCAAACTCTACCACCTTGTCTAGACCTTGGTGAGAACTGCAACTTCTCCCTAGACCCTCTTTAACTGGCCATCCACTCGACACTAAGAAAAGCCTGCCTTGGTTCCGGACCTGATCACGGCAGTCTGAGTGAGTATGCATCTGCTGGACATAAAATCTAAGGCTAGAGACTTTTGAACTTAGCATGCAGAGGGAATGTCTGTCACCAGCCTGTCGTGATTGTGTGATTTGCAGTGCTTAGAATTAATCTAGAATTGTTTGCTGTGAATTAACTAATCTAGAATTGTTGCTATGAATTGATTATGTCTATTGCAGTGCCCAGCATTAAGGATTGTCGTTTCCTTGATTAAGAACCTATAGAGTGAAATTGTAGTGAGTAATTTGAGTAAATAAAGCACTGAACAAGGGCAGAAGCATGTGGACATTCTTTATTTCTCCTCTCGAATGATATGTCGAAACTTTGCCCCCTCACAACAATCTCCAAAAGCACAGGACCACTGGTGTTGAGTCCACCCACACTGTCACACTGTCCCTTCCGGTCAAGAATTCTGGGACTACAAAAGGAAAACACACCTGCATTTCCCCCTATGATGCCAAGGAGAACCCAGCAAAAGCAGACTGTGAAGATGCACAGGATACACCCAAGTTCCTCAAGGACTTTGTTCTCATTTTGTTAGGATCTTGAACTCGTGTTTATCTGGGTTGTAACTAATAAAGCTTAATTTAAGCTACACCACAATAAGCAACCCCATTAGAAGAAAAGGTCTCTGTGCAACCAGGAGGCCTGGTCAGAACCTGATCACAAAACAGTGTCTTTTGTGGAGGCCTTGAGTAGGAGAGGGGAGAAATGGAGGTTTCTTGGTGAAATGTGTTTGAGCAAATGAATTTTCATTTGAATAATTGCTCTTTACAGGTCTGAGAACTTCCCTTTTGCTTTAGATTGGCCCTCCCCCATCATTTGTACCTGGAGTTGGTGCCAACAATTATCCCCTAATACCTGGACATCTCTCAGTGCTCCTCCAAGGACAGATGGGTACAGTAGGTGCAGGACTCACACATCCTGGGTCATCCAGGATTCCTGCTGTCTAGGTCTCTGGTTCCTCCTAGGATCTCCTAGAGATCCAAGTCTACTAAGTCTGAAAACATCAAATGTGGTCTGGTTTCCTGGCATCCATTCCCCCAGTGGTCTTCAGGACAAATACTTCATCATTTCCCTCCAAGTCTCCCCAAAGGGTACAAAGCACTAAGACACTCTTGAGCATGCTCAGGGCTGTGGACTAACTCACCTGACACTAACCCTCTGGCCCCTTGTTCTGACTCAGAAAGAGAAATGGGGAGATCTTCCATCTGGATTTTTCCTATTACTTAAGGGTGCTGAGATCCCTGCTAGGGCTGGCGGGTTTGGGGGGCAGGCGGGAACATTCCCAGTGGGGCAGTCACCACAGCCCCTCTGTAAGCATTCCCTTGGGTCAGTCCAGAGTCAGAGGCTCCTCTCCTGGGTTCTGTTTCCAGCTGCCCACAGGCTGAGCTCCTGGCAGTGCAGAATTGCCTCCCTCACCGGCTCTTTCTCTGGGGACATGGAGCTGTGTATCACCCAGGACACACAGGGAGAAGCAGGGGAGGCCTGGGGTCCTGAGGCCCCTGCTCCCTGGGTTATGGCCCCCAGGAGTCCAGCTGTCCTCACCAGCACCAGTCCAACAGCCAAACCCCACAGGGCTCTTTGTGTAGACCTAAGGAAGGCATGTGAGCCAACACACCAAGTGGTTCCTTGGTTGGTAATTATTCACACACAGGGAAAAGGAAGGGAGCAGAGGAGATTCCACAGCAGGAACAGAGGAGTGTCCATCAAGGTAAAGATCTGGGCACAGTGAATGTCCCTCACCCACAACAGAGACAGCCAGGGCCTTGCAGAGGACACCTGTAGTGACCTGTGGCTTGCCGAGAGGCGACTGTCATTCCTCGCCCATGGTTTCCAACCCTGGGCCTAGATTATACCCATCTCCAACTTACAGCTCATGGACAGCTACAACAGTTTCCCAGAGATGCTGGAATAAATATCAGAAAATGATGTGAAGATACACTGAGAACAAACGGGTACATCTTCATGTTGACTAAATGGGTTTTGTAACAAAAATAAATACACGTCTTCATTTTATGTATTTATTTATTTCTTTGGTCTCTCCTGGTGCCTTCAAAACGTGCTGGTAGAGGTGATTTCCTGTCCCAGGATACTGGCGGATCCCAGGACTTCTGGGCTCACTCGCAGATAACATCCACATTCAGTACGGCCAATGCTAGTTTGGCAATTCCCACACGCCCATCCGGGAGACCCGCAAGCCTCCTGCTCCCTGTCACACCATCCAGCTCAGCCAGAGGTCCAGCACCACGGTCCAGCACCTAGACTGAAATCTCCAAAACCGTTAAACAAGGTAAGCCTTTCCCCACATCAGTTGTGGGTCAGGAATGCCGTCATGGTGGCAGAAGGCTGGCTCACACACTCAATGCATCCACCTCTGCCCCTCAGGAATAGCGCTGTCCAGCGTGGTGAGCAAGGACCCGTGCGGACCTTCATATGCTCTAAATTCTGCCCAGGTAGGGCTTGGTCTCAAGCTCACCTCTGTGTTTGATGTCCACCACCTCAGTGACTCCACTGAGAATCAACTGGGGAAGAACCATCTCCCCCCCGTTAGGGCAGGATTCCATGGCAGCCGCAGGCGCCATCTCAAGCCCTGTTGCTGTGAGCGCTGTGCCAGGGGGTCTCCCCCCACCCCCAGGGAGGGTCCCCGGAGGCTCCTGATGCCTCTTTCCGGTGGAGATTGATTCAGTCCCAGTCAGCTCTGGGAAGTGCCATCAGGGCTGGGGTGTGGCTCAGAGGGAGTGCTTGCCCAGCATGCACGAGGCCCTGGCTCCAACCTCAGCATCACAACCAAACACTGACACAGCCTTACCAGACGACCCAGGAGAGACGAAAGTACACGCCCACATGAAACCCCGTAAGCAAGGGAGTGCTCTCAAAGCTGAGAAGTGGGATCAGTCCAAGTGCCCCTCGCTCGGCTGGCAAGGGATTGCAGAGGTAGAGCTTCCAGGGGACACACTCAGCGGTGGACAATGAAAGGCTGACTCCCGCGACAATGTAGAAGGGACTGAAGCATCACAGGAAGTGCAGCAGGCCTCGCAAAGAGGCCAGAGTGCTACACCATGCCACCTATGTGCAGTGCCCAAAAAGGCAACCCAGAGAACGGGCAGACACGCAGCAGCTGCACACACCTGGGCTCTGGCCAGGGGGCAAGACCCTATGGTCAGATCAGAGGCACAGAGACAATGCACAGCTCTGTCCTTTAGAGACCACCAGACAAATCCTATGTTCAGTTCATACCTCAATAAAGCTATTTTAAAATGTAATTCAAATATTTAACAACTCGTTTCACAACAATCAAAATATCAAAACACAGTCTTGGGCTCTGTGATCGAGGGCTCACCTGGCATGCACAGGCCATGGCTCAGTCCTCAACACCAAAACAGACATACCGCAGTCTTAATTACTGAACAGTGCTGAGGGCCAAGGTCACAGTAACCAGCTCTGCAGTGAGACTTTTTGTAAGATTTTTTTCACCGTTTTGCTTAAATACATCTCACACACTTTCTGTGTTAAACATGTGAAATTCCCAACCGAGTGGCACTTTGGTTTTGAGTGAGCTGCCATGTGATCTTGAGATGGGGAAAACCTCTCCAAGGAGCCAGAGAAGCCGTGATCCTGAAGGCACTCAAGTCAACTCGGCCACGCAGGCAGTTCACATTCCGGCTGCAAAACCAGCAAACAGTAGCTAAACATGGAGGATGAACTGGGGGGGCGTCCAAGAAGCACAGGAGACCGAGGGCTGCTCTCCTGTGCTGAGGGAACCATGTCCAACAGTTTGAGAAGCCACCCAGAGGAAAGGCGAGTGAAGGACAGACAATTCCCAGACAGTGCCACTCACTGGAAAGGTGGCTGGCCTCTCACACGTGGAGAGAGTGTAACTGGCCTGATCTTTTATTTATTTGGTGGAGGAGGTACAAGGGATTCAGGGGCACTGACCCACGGAGCCACATCCCCAGCCCTATTTTGTATTTTATTTAGAGACAGGGTCTCACTGAGTGCTTAGTGCTTTGCTTTTGCTGAGATGATCCTCCTGCCTCAGCCCCCTGAGCCTCTGGGATTATAGGTGTGCACCACCAAGCCCAGCAGGGCCTGATCTTTTTTAAAAGAGCAACTTGACAAATGCCTTCCTTCGGCCAGTTCTGTGCCCCCATCTGGCACCTCCACTCCCACCTGCTGACAACACCCGTGAGGCTGGTCCTGGATGGACACAGGCTCCTGCTCCTCCGGGCGACATGCAGCAAAGGATAAGCCCAGAGAAAGACAGCTGCAGACAGGCTCAGGACTTGTGCTTGGAGGGCACAGTCTCAGTGTGAAAGTACCGAGGAATAGGAGGGAAACCAAGGGGCAGGGATTGATGGGCACAAAGTACACACCGCGTGCACTTGAAGGGAGGAGCCCACACACGGCTGTTCACACACTCCAGACCCAGCGGCTATCTGTGGAGAGAGGCACTGTATGGAGGAAGGCCTGCACTCCACGGGGAGCTCTGCCTTGCTGTGCTATAGCTGCAAGGCTGGGCCTGGAGCACTCAGTGTCCAGAGAGGCTGGCAGGAGATGAGGCCATGAAACATTTGGTTTTGGTTTTATACTTATCCAGAGCACCCACCGCACATTCAGGAGACCTCAGTGCACTGGTGTATACTTTCTTCTTTATGCTCAAGATGATGGATGACGAGACACCCCAGTGTCCACCAAGACTGGCACGGCTCTCCTAATGTGTCCACACAAGACCTACTTATCCATACTTAAAAATAATAACTTGGCCATTTGTTACTGGGATAGTTGTTATTTTCTGCTCAACCTGCTCTGCAGAGGTGGAGCTGGGGTCAAAGGACACCAGATGCTGAAGGGAGGTACTGAGGCCATATGGGTAGTAGGGCCACCCAGCAGCTGCCAGCAGCACCCAGTCTAGCCCACAGCCCTAGTCAGCCCAGTCTTTACTGCTCAGACCCCACAGCCACTGCAGGCCCGAGGCTTGAGATACTCGTCCCTAAAAGAGGGGACCCAGCATTTCAGGGGCCTGCAGCTGGAGGACTCCCAGGGAGCAGACAGTGGCCAGGCCTTCTGTTGGCTCCTTTGAGACTTCTTGCCTTACCCTCCTGCTGCTGGACTCTTGAGATAGAAGCACTGTGCAGAGGTAAGTGGCCCTTCCTCTTGTCCGTATGCTCTAGGTGAACATGAGCTATTTTTACCATCATGGAAGATTTTTAAAGGTGAGATCTGCCTCTGTGAAGGTATGACCACTACTGGAGTCCATAGAGTGCTCACGCGAATCTGCCCTCTCCCGAGGTGTTGCCAAAGGTTCTACCTGGACAGAGCACGAGGAGGTGCAGGGACATGACCAGGCGTGGTGTGCCCAGGGCTAATGTGCCCTTCTCCTGGCAGAGGCACAAGAGTGAGCAGGGAAGGAGCTGGAGGACAGCAGAGGTGTGAGCGCCTGGGTTCACGTAAGCCAAGTCCCCGACCCTCAGTCCTTGTCAGCCCTCATAGGCTTGTGGTGTGTCTGTCCATGGGCTCCAGCCTGCCAATCCTGTCACCTTCTCACACTGAACCAATATTCACACATTGGCCAGGAAGCGAGCAGTGGGAGCGGTGACTTCAGCTCTGGCCGGTCTTGGGTGGAGCTCCTGGAGACCCTCCTCCAATACGTGCAGCAGCTGCACAGCCTGCTGGGGGAAGGGCCAGACCCCGGGGAACAGCCTGCCAGCAGGGCCGAGGTCTTACCCACCTCTGGGTCACAAGCAGCAGGGACTCCAGGGGCTAGGGTGGGCAAAGGGGGCCTTGACTTGTAGGAGAGTGAGGCGGAGACGAGAGCAGAGTGTGACTGCCCTTGGGCACGGTGCACTGCCCACAGGGTGTTCACAGCGACCTGTGCGCTCAGCAGGAAGGGAAGGTGAAGGGCAGAGGGTGGTGTGATGGGGCCGTGGCTCAGTGTGCATGGAGAAACATCACGTGGCACACCTTGGCTAGCCCTGGCAAAGCTGGGTGAGAGCACCCACCACATGTTCAGGAGACCTCAGTGCACTGGTGTATACTTTCTTCTTTATGCTCAAGATGATGGATGATGAGAGACACCGGTGTCCACCAAGACTGGCACGGCTCTCCTAGTGTATCCACACAAGACCTACGTCACAGCTTCCAACAACACTCGTATGAGGGGCCCCCGCTCCCCACCCCCCCACCATCTCCTGGACAGGGGCATTCGGGCTCGGGTCGCTCCCTCCCTCAGGACCACCGGCCCCTGCACAGGGGCATACTTGGAGGGGCCCTTGAGACCTCCGTAGTCAATTCTTCTGTCTTCCTCACTCTCTAACATCAAGCTGTCTGCTTAGTCATTAACACAACGTGTCCCCTGCTTTTGTGACAGTCACAGATTCCCCCAGCTCCCACCACCTCTCTCCATCTTGGAGAATCCACCTCTCACTAAATCATGAAAAGCACCACGTTCACCAGTGAGAAATGCATAGCCAGTCAGCACGGCCAGCCGGGACACCAGGAGCTCTGCTGCCCCTCCGCCGCCATCTCTCCTCCCTCCCTCTCCTCTGGGCTTTGCCCCTCATGCTGCAGCACATACATCTGAAAAGGTGGCCATGTCCACGTGCACATAACACCACCTAGAACCATGACTGTCCATGGCTTCCTGGAACCTCATTGTGCTTCTTCTCAACGTGTTTATGGAAGAACAATGGAAACTAGTTACATAATCCACAACACAAAGCATATTCAGATGGACTCCGAAGCCATTTGGGCAGCTTCTGACATGGCGCTGTCATAACCTCTTGGGAGGAGGAGGGTGGACTGTGCTGTCCAACCTCAGCTCGGGCCAGGGGGTGCCACACTTGATTCTGCAGCCCCAGTGCAAGGCTGCACCCACAGTGTCCTGACAAGAGTCAAGAAGCCACACCTGCTGACCTCGTTAAGTCCATTGAACCGGCCGGGATAGGGCTGGGTGCTGGAAAACACAGCAATAGAGGGAGGCAGGGGCTTTATTCTGCACGTTGAAAAGTCATCACAGAGAGCCTCTCTCCCTCAGTGCACGTACTGATGCTTCAGAGCACGTGTGACACGTGGGATTCCACCACCAGCTGGGCAGGGCGGAGGCAGGGCGGAGGCAGGGCGGCCTGCCAGAGGCTCCCTGGGGACCCTGAGGAGCATCACATAGTGCCTCCAGCTCTGGGAAGACACACGGTGCGTGGCCTGCCCCATGAAGCCACCTGTCTGGGAACAAAGACACAGCAAAGGGAGTCTGGTTCATAATGGCCCAGAAGAAATCAACCCACTTGTCAGTAAACAACAAAAACATTCCTCTCACCAGCTACTCCGCTTTCACAATGTGTACCAAGGAAATAAAACACAGAAGCGGGCACAGCTGCAGCTACAGGGATGTGTGTCAGTACTGTTTGTCATCACGAACATGCCTGAATGACCCCTTCTCAGCCACAGATTGAGTGGGACCTGTTGTAGCCAATAAGAATCACCTCACAGGAATACACTGATCCACATGTAAATGTTTTGGTATTATCTTTAGGGAAAAAAATCATTTTACACAAGAGCATGAAAAGCATGATTCATCTTTAGTTCAGCTGTAATTATCGATGTGTATAAATACCTGTGTACACATGCATGCACACGCATGCACACACGCACAGAGATTAGAAAGATAAGTTTACATAATGCCAACAGTAGTTATCTCTACAAGTAGAATTATAAATGATTTTTTGCCTGCATATTTTTCTGCAATGTACATACAAAACATGTAAAATACATTTTTTTATTTCAAAGGAGAGGTGTTAATTAAATGATATATAATTGCAGTTAGTAAAAGGAATATTTTTAGATGTGTAGAATATATAGAAAGAGACAGAAAGTACATAGATGATTGCCAGGGCTTGAGTGAAGAACAATCTAAATATAAATTGTTAAGGATATGAGAGCAAGTAATTTATAAGAGAAATCCAAGTGGAAAAAAATTAATTGTAGGGCTGGGGTTGTGGCTCAGTACTACAGTGCTTGCCTAGCATGTGTGAGACAATGGGTTCAATTCTCAGCATCACATATAAATAACTAAAAAAAAAAAGTATTTTAAAATTTTAATTGTAAAGATATAGGTGATTAGATTAAAAGTCACTGATATTCAGCAGTGCAGGCTTACAAAAACACAGCTCACGTAGGTAACACTAGTGGCAACAGTGAGAATTCACAGCAGATACACTGAAGACCCATCAGGTCCAGTCACACAGAACCATGAGCTCTCAGTTGTGGGAGCCAAGATTGGTGAAAGCCCTCTGGCTGAAACTATACACGCTGCCCAAGATCAAGCAACTTCACCCCTGCATGTGCTCAGGAGATCAGCTGGGTGTACTGCATCCCAGGGAAAGAAGGCCAACAGGGTGTGTGTGTGTTTGTGAGTTAACTACAAGGAACTGGCTCACAGGACTGTGGAGGCAGAGAAGTCCCAAGGTCCAAAGTGGTCAAGCTGGACACCCAGGGGGGCCCCGGGGTCAGTGCAGTTCCAGGTCCAGCTTTAAAGCCTGTGAACTAGGAGAGCTGAAGGCCCTGGTCAGTTCCAGTCTGAAAGACAACAGGCTCGAGACCCAGGGAGGGCAATGTCTCAGAGCAGAGGGCCAGGCGGGGGCCCTCGTTCCAGCTGTCTGGTGTTATGTCAATCCACTGGACAGGCCCACACTGGAAAAGTAATCTGCCAAGTCAGTCTCACCCATAAACACCCTCATAGGTGCACCCTGAATGACGGCAGGCACCCGGGCCCAGTCAAGCTGACACATGGAATCAACCTCCACAGGTACGGGTGTCAGTATAGCTTGTCACAGCGACACCGTGGGAATAACCCAATTGCCTGTTCATCCTAAAACTATGCACTGCAGCGGGCGGTGTCAGCGAGAGAGCCAAGCATCCTGCTGTGGGTGCTCAGAGCCAGCCGCAGGGCAGACAACGGGCACAGGCATGCAGCAGTCTTGGTCCTCACGTAGGCAGGGAATGCTGCTTCAGGAACCCACACCGGCCGCACCTGGGTAGTGGTGAGGGGCGATGTCGGGTAGCGAGTGCTGACCTGAACTGCCAGGTCCAGGTGGCCTCGTCCTGAAGGGGAAAAGGTTAGCGCACACTTCAGAGCGCAGGCGGCTCCCATGCAGATGCTGGGAGAAAAGAGCAAACCAGACAGAAGGCACAGACCCCGCTGGCCAGAAAGCCAGGGGCAGGCAGGCGAGGACGATGAGGTCAGCAATGGGAGCCTTAGGTTCGAATCACACAGGGCGGTGGGCATTCGAGCCAGCACGAGGCCTGGGCGCTCCAGTCTGAAAGCAGGGAAGCAGAGCCATCAACCGTATGTCAAGGGTCACGGGCTACTGTGTGGGAAGCAGGATGGAGGCAACTGCCCAGCCCCAGGGGGTGGTCAGCCTGGCCAGGCTGAGGAAGGCTGGTGGGCCCTGTGTGTGTGGTTGTCAGGGACTGGACCCAGGGCCCTCTACCACTGAGCCACACTCCGAGCCTTTTTTACTTTTTATTTCAAAACAAGGGCTCATTAAGTTGCCCAGGCAGGCCCCACTCAGCCTTCTCAGCACCTGGGATTCCAACAGACCCGGTGTGGAATGGGAGTCAGAGAGAGGGAGTGAGGATGACGGACAGGAAAGGAGCCGTCGCTGGGGTGCGCACAGCAGGGCAGCAGGTGTGAGCCAGGGACAAGCGGGTCCTAGGTGCATCCCTTGCCAGACACCAGACATTCAAGTGCTGCGGTCAGTGAGCAGCTGGACGTGACGCACCTGGGGTTCAGCAGTAGTCTGGGCGGACAGCATGGGCACAGCAATGGTATCTTAGCCCACAAGACCATGCAAGACCACAGGGGTTGAATGCAGGGAAAGAAGAGGTGGGAGCGTGGGCCATGGGCTCCAGAGTCAGAAGATTAAGGCAAGGGACAGATGAGCCACCAAGAAAGGGTGGCCTGCAGGCAGGGGGAGGTGCGATGAGGAGGAGGGCATGGCTGCCTGTGTCAACTGCTGAGAAAGCCAAGGATGAGGTGACACCAAGAGACGTCCTCAGAAGAGCATCCCTGGTGACGAGGGACAAAGTCTGAGCTGCAGGAGAGGAGGACTGGACTCAGCGGACTCACTTCCCACATCAGCATAGCCTGCCTGCACTTCTGTCCTAGCCCACCCGGAGGGTGAGAAGTGGTAGTCAGAACTTGGACCCCTAGTGTTAGGAGCGGTAGTCCCTGTTTCCTGTGCCTGAAGCCCCTCAGTCAGCACTCAAGTCGGGAAAACAGGCAGCACCTGAGGTTTCCCGTTCAGGAAAGGACTGCACACAGGTGCTTCCAAAGCCCTGGGAGGGCAGAGGGCGGAGAGCTGGGAGCGCTGCCAGTGAGCAGGAAGTCCAGGCCTCGCAGGAACCACAGGAAGCCACAGCTGATGGCCTCCGCTGCCCGCAGCCCGGAGCAGAGGCTCTCGCAGGACTTCACGTAGCAGCCACCCAAGCTGTGCCCCGACCCCCAGTGCTGAGGAAGGTTGGCGATTCTGTCTTCCACGTGGGGCACATGCCCTTGTTAGTAAAATGCAGGAAGACCCTGTGGGCAAGAGAGTCCAGGGGAGAGGGGTCTGGAGGGCAACAGGCAGTGCCAGGCACACCCACTCCACCAGCTGGTCTAGATCTGCAGACTTCATGCAGCGCCCTTCACCTTCCTCCTCCCAGTCCTCCCTAGATCTGCTGATGCCTTAAAGCCATAACAGCAGGCTGGCCACCACCGACACAGCCTGCATAAAACCAAGGAGAGTAGGAGAGGAAGTAGAGACAGCCAGGTACATGTAAAATGCACACATTACCCAGAAAGAAAATGCACGGCATGTGCATTTTCTCATGTTTGGAGAGGCTCCTAGGCCGCCCTGGTACTTGCAGCTACCTCCCCCTCCCACTTTGTTCCCTTCAGCCACCAGTGCACCAGCCAGGTACTTCCAGGCAGTGGCCAGCCCTCACCCCTGCAAAGTGGGTGCTCAGGCTCTGCCTGCAGGGAGCTGCTGTTCCTCCATCACCTGCTCTCCAGTTGGAAGGGGCTAAGAGCAGCTCATGTGTGTGTGCCTGCTGTGTTTTTTACAGTCCCATGTGTGACATGGAGAATGCAACTGCCTTTGTCTCATTCAGAAGACCAAGAAGGGTTTACAAATGAGGCTTTCCAGGAAAAAAGTGACCAGTAGAAAAAAATACTTTCACCCTAAAATTTGGAGATGACACATAGCTGTGTGTCATTGGACAGGATGTTGAGTGGTGTCACCACAGGTGTTGTGGGGACATCACAGGGTGCATCCACATAATCCTGATGCTATAACGTGGCCCAGTGACATAACCTCACGGCATACCCTTCCTGTGGGACTTCGCCGACTGAAATCCTAGTGGCATGATAGTGACCAAAAATTAAGGTGCATATATTTTCTACAAAAGCAAAAAAAAATTTCTCCTGAGACATGAGTTTTATATATATATATACACACACAGGAAACCACCACAACAGGTGACCCCTGATTGAAATTGGTATGATTTTACAGAGAACTGTAGGGGCAAGGGACACATTGTGACTTGATATGCAGTGTCCCCAGAAGCTCATTGTGAGGCAGACCAAGAACAATCACAGGTGAAAAGATGAGATTATGAGCTGTAGCCTAATTATGGATTAATCCACTGGATTAACTGGGTGGTGACTGGTGACAGGTGGGGTGTGCTAGAGGAGGGGGTCACTGGTCATATGCCTTGTGGTTTATATTTTGTGAGCAGAGCTCTCTCTGCTTCCTGGTTGCCATGTCCAGAAACCACTTTCCTCCTCCACGCCTTCCACCATGATGTTTTGCCTCATCTTGGGCCCAGAGCTATACGGAGCTGGGAGATGGTGGACTGAACCTCTGAAACCCCAATGAAAATAGACTTGTCCTGCTCTACGTTGTTCTTCTCAGGTCTTTTGGTCACAGCAATGAGAAGTTGCCTAAAAAGGAGGGCCTTGCAATTGTGAAGTCACCCACATTGTCTTTGGAACATGTGGGACAACCCAATGTTACACACCACCTAAGAACTGTCTTGTAGTTAGGGTCCCAAGAGATACACTCAGCCTTCCATGGGACGGAACCTGGAGACACTGCACAGGCCAGCGAGTCTTAGCTTGTTTAGGTTCCAGACAATTCTCTCTAAAGACACACCAATGAAGTACAGAATTCAGTCCTCCGATGTGTGTGGCAGGGCTGAGTTCTGCCCCTTTTAAAACATCACAGTGGAAGCTACATTCTCATACAAGGGTAGTGCATAAAGATATTTTGATTTTCCTTAATAGTGGGAGTTTTTAATCTAAGTTTCAGGGACTTGGTTTTAGAATATCCACAGATAGATTTCAGGGGGCAATGAATCTCTTTAAATCATATGCAAAATACAGTTGCAAGTAATATACATGATACGTTATTGTAGACAGTCCATTCAATGAGTTACACTCCTGGGTTCCTCATGCCCTGTAATGCACGACATATAGATAAGGCAAGTCATGAAAACACTTGAGAAGGGCAAATACTACTCAACGGATGAGAAAAACCGAGGCTCAGAAAGAATACACCATGATTAAGGCACACCTGCCCAAAGTCAGCAGAGCCAGGACTGTGCTGTCCAGAGCAGCCACGGTCTCTGCTTTATTAGCCGTGGCTCCCAACCCCAAGTCCACGTCTCACACGTGGTAGACAACCGTGGGCAAGGTGCTTATCCTCTCCAGGTCTTAGCTACGCTACTTACTAAAAGGGAGGATAACAAACTGTGTGTTTGGGAAGGATATTACCAGACACTCCTTCCTCAGGGTTGTGAGAATCAAGTGAATTTACAAATGCACTTTTAGGCAAAGGTAGTGCTATTGTGAACCGGTGGGTTGGAATGTAATGTACAAGTCATGTAAAAACTTTGTCTTACAGTTAAAAAAAAAAAAAAAGATTATGGGCTGCAGATGTGAGATCATATCATATGGAACAGGCTATCTATCAACTACAAAGAGCTTGGCGGACAGACATCTGGGTCTCAGTGTAATGGGTCCTATCTGTAACCCCACTGAGAGTGCACTGACCTACCTGGACCTCACCAACCATATGAACCAGATCTCGTCCACTGTGTGGGAGCCACTGCAGACCAGGAATCAACAGACTTGTACACTGCTCCTGAGAACCCAGCAAGCCCCAGGGTGATAATAACAGAGTTTACTCTGGGATGCAGCAGTCGCCAAACATTCCTGAATTCTGGGCACAATAAACTGAGCACTTGATAAAAGAATCAGAGTGTTCATTTAAAATTAACAGATGTCTACAAAAATTCAATGTTCATTCAAAATTACGGACTCCTACAAGAAGTCAACAGTATCTTTCTGAACAGACTTTTGAAAACACTATCAAGAGACAAAGAAAGTTTATACTCAAGTCGCCTCTTCCACATAGAAAACCTCCCACTAATGTCTTCATTTGACAAACTGAGCCCATTCTACAAGTCTCAGTTTGAAATCTACTTGCTCCACAGTTCCTTATTTTATTCACCCAATGGAACTAATCTGGCCATCTTGAGCCATGAGCATATGTCCATTTCTCACAGATAGTAGACTGTAAACTCCTCTGAGTCTGGTCAAGAGTTTTACTCATCTTTTCAACTTATAGAACTGCTGATACAGTTCTTTATATATTGTTATTTTTGTTGAATTAAAGTTAACAAAACATCAAAAAAAAGGAGCAAGACAAAGAAGATACCAGCAGAAAACAGAATTCATAGCTAGATCAGGCAGGAACACAATGTCAGCCATGAATCTAATTCTGGAGCAAAACCAACAAAGTCAGGCTGGGGCTGTAGCTCAGTGGCAGAACGCTTGCCTAGCACATGCAAGGCACTGGATTCAATCCTTAGCACCATATAAACATATACAAATAAAATAAAGGCATGTTGTCCATCTACAACTAAAAAAAAAAAAAGTCCTTAGTCATCTAAAAATAAGAGCTCAAAGTAGATCAATCCAACCCACAGTGAAAGCAGACTGCTTGAGACCACGTCTTACTCATAACCACTCTAAAAACCCTTATCAAAATTAATTCTAAAACCAGTGTTCAAGACCATGGTTGCCATGTCTATGATCCCAGCAACCCAGGAGCTGAGACAGCAGGATCACAAGTTCCAGGACCAGCCTCGGGAACTTAGCAAGACCCTGTCTTAAAATAAGAAAAAGGGCTGAGGGTATAGCTCAGTGGTGGAATGCTTGCCCAGTATGCATGAGGCCCTGGGTTCAATCCCCAGTCTGGTACTTGTTTTAGTCAGCTTTTCTGCTGCTGTGACTGAAAGACCTGAAAAGAATAATTAAAGAAGGAAAGTTTATTTGGGGGCTTACAGTTTCAGAGGTGTCAATCCACAGAGCCAGCTCCATTCCTTGGAGCCCAAGATAAGGCAGAACATCATGGCGGAAGAGTATGGTGAAACAAAGCAGCTCAGGACATTTCCAGGAAGCAGAGAGAGCTGTGCTCAACAAAGACATAACTTATATTCCAAAGGCACACCCCAGGGACCCACCTCCTCCACCACACCCTACCAGCCTTCGGTCACCACCCAGTTAATCCCCATCAGGGGATTCATACACTGATCGCGTTAAGGCTCTCACAACCCAATCATTTCTCCTCTAAACCTTCATGCACTGTCTCACACATGAGCTTTTGGGGGACAACTAATATATAACAGTACCAAAAGAAAAAAAAAAAACAACCCAGTGAGGAAGTCTGAAAAAGACTAATTACAAATATAAGAACTATTTTTAAAACAGAAAATAAACCCAAAGAAAGTGGAAGGAGATAAAAATAAGAATATGAGAACAAAGTGGGAAACATAGACTATTAAAAAAATAAACATGGCAAAAGTCAGTTCTTTGAAAAGACCAGAATACAGGAGAAACATCTCACAAAACTAACTTTAGAAAGCGTATTGAGGGGCTGGGGACATAGTTCAGTTGGCAGAGTGCTTGCCTCGCATGCACAAGGCCCTAGGTTTAATCCCCAGAACCACACACATATAAAGCGTATTGAGGGATAACAAATATAGATATAGTCAGGAAATAAACGTGTGACAACAAATCAGAAACTAGAGAGAAAATGGACTAACCCTGAAAAGAGCCCAACTTACCACACTTCCATCAGGAGGCGATGAGAAGTTTGCAGTCCTCCGCCATTCAAGGAACTGAAGAAATGGGTTTAGAAAAGAAAGAAATCTCCTCTCTCATAAGCAAGACACCATGCCCAAATGGTTTCACAGATTTCTAGCAAAATTTCAAGGAGCAAACCAATCTTTGTAAAGACACCATTTTGAGATAAACTCATATAAATTTCACTCATGGAAAGTGAGCAGCTCCTTGGTTTCCCTGTTCCCAGGCTGTGGCCATCCCTGTGGCCAATGACACTTCCATCACCCCAACAATAAACCTCATGCTTGCCTGGGGGCAGTCTTCCCACCTTCCCACTAGTACTAGTTCACACTCCTGAGAAACACTATAGCAAGTTCCTGCCCCTGTGGACATTTGTAAATTCTCCTGAGATTCAGTTTACTAGAAGTGGAATTTGTGGGTGACACGGGAATCTGCTCAGCTTTCTTAGGAACTGTCCCACTTCCAAAGTGGCTGTGTTTACATGCCTGCTGACGCCGTAGCTCCAACCTCTCCTATTCCTGTAGCTGTCCTCACAAGGGTGAGATGGCAGCTCACAATTTGACCCATGTCAAAGCTGAACCTGTTTTCATGGACCTTTGGCTATCTGTCATCTTTCAAGCTGTCTTTGCCAATCCTTTGCCAGTTCTGAACTGGTGGTCTTCATCTTTCCTTCATCTTTGCTGGGTTGTAAGACCTATATTCTGGATTCGAGGCCCTGATCAGATCTCTGATCTGCAGATACTTTCTCCCATTTGGGATGTCTCCGCACTTTCTCAAGTGTCCTTTGGTCACATAAGTTTTTTCTTCTTTGGTGGCGGTCTACTTATTTTTCTAATGGATGCTTATTTATGTCAGGTACACTAAGAAACCACCACCTAATCAAGACTACAAAATGTGCACCTGTTCCTTCTCAACTGTGTAGTTTGGGCTCTTGTATTTTTAGACTTTCACCCTAAGTTAAATTTTGGATATGATTTAAGTAATGGCTCAACTTCATTCTTTTCCACGTAGCTACTGGGTTGTCTCAGTGGCTTTTATTCAAAAGTATTATTTCCCCCTCTGAATGGTCTTGGCAACTTTGCCAACAATCAACCGACAAGATACTCGGGTTTTCTTGCTGACTGCTGTATTCCGCTGTGTATATATGCTTTCAGATCAGTACCTGCTTTCTCGCTTACCACAGCTCTGTGTTAAGCTGTGAAATCAGGAGATGTGACCCCCCGACCCTATTCCTCCTGTCAAAGGTTACATTGATTGTTCTGTCTCTGAATTTCCAAAGGAATTTTGGGATCAGATTATTTGTTTCTAAAAAACCAAAGTTGCAGTTTCGGAGGGGATGGTATTTAATTTAAACACCTATTTGGACTTTTTGCCATCTTCACAATGTTACATCTTAAAAAAATCTTTGAATACAGGATGGCTTTTCATTTATTTATAGCTCTCATCTTTTTTCATAATATTTGGTAGTGCTCTGTGTGTTATTCTGCACTTTGAGGGGATAAATTTATTCTCATGTATTTTATTCTTTTCCATACAATTGTAGATGAAACTGCTTAATTTCCTTTCCCAATTGCTCACAGCTGGTATATGGAGGATGCACTCAGTTTTGTATATTGATCCTAGAGTTTAAACCTTGCTAAACTGTTCTCATTTTTAAAAAGGATTCTTTAGGGCATCCTGTATTGAAAGACCATGTTGTCCCAAACAGTTTGCCTCTTCCTTTCCAACATATCTTTTCTTGCCTAATTTTCCTAACCAAATCCTCTATTACAACGTTGAATAGAAATGACTATCTTCAATCTCATTCCTAATCTTGGAGAGAAAGCTTTTAGTCTTTTTTTTTTCCCCTTCCTTTTTCTTTTTGGGTTCAGACACATTTAACCAAGCTATATCCCCACCTTTTTTTATGTTTTGAGTCAGGGTCTCACTAAGTTGCTACGGCTGGCCTCTGATTTGTGATCCTCCTGCCTCAGTCTCCCAAGTTGCAGGGATTACAGGGGTATGCCACCACGTGTGGCTCAGATTTCGGTCTTTCCCCTTGAGCAGTATACCCAAATTGTGGGTTTCTCAGATGTTCACCAAGTTGAGAAATTCCTGACTATTCTTTCATCACGAAAGGTATTAAATTCTGTCAAATTATGTATCTGTGTCTACTAAATCACCACACTATTTCCCCTTCAAGCTATTAATATGGTATATCGTATATACTTATACTTAAGTACAGATGTATAATATATAGGCTGATTTCATGTTGACTGACCTTCGCATTCCTGAACTCCTCTTGATCATGGGGCATAATCCTTTTTAGACGTAGCTGGATTTGCTTTACTAGTATTGGTTTTCTGCACCTGTATCCATGAGAGATACTAGTCTGGCTTCAGTGTATGATACTAGCCTCAACGCATTAGGAAGCTTCCCCTCTCATTTTTTGAAACAGTTTAAGATTGATGTTAATTCTTCTTCAAATATTTAATAGACAGAATTATACAATGAGGTCCACTATTAATAGATAGAATTATACAATGAAGTCCGCTCATCCTGGGTTTGCCTTGGAAGGAAGGTTTTTGATTAATAACAATCTTTTTATAATAGTTCTGTACATATTTTCAAGTTCCTGAGTTAGTTTCAGTAATTTCAGAGTTTCTAGGAATTTGTTCGTTTCATCAAGGTTATGGAATTTGTTAGCAAATTAGTCTGCTTGTCTGCTATTAGTATAGCCATTGAGATGGTTTGGATATGAGGTGTACCCCCACCCCCAAAACCTCAAGTGTTGCCGCAGGAATGTTCACGGCAGAAGGGATTAGATCATGAGTGGTAACCTTACCTGTGGGTTAAGCCACCTGATGGAGAAGTAACTGGAAGGAGTACTGACTGGGTGGCACTGCACAAAGGCAGGGTGTGGCTGCAGGAGATCCCGACAGGGGCATGTCCCTAGGCATCATCGGGTCTCCAGAGTTGAGCAGCCCCCCTCCTCCACACCCTCCTCCATGATGCGCTGCCTCACCTGGGCCCAGAGCAAAGGGGTGGGTTGACCATGGACTGAGACCACTGAAATCATGAGCTCCAAACCAATTTTCCTTCTCTAAGTTGTTCCTGTCAGGTATTTTGGTCAGTCATGAAAAGCTGACAAATAACCCTAAGCCAAATAAAAACACAGCCACTTAAGCTCTCTCTTAGCTGTCTGCATAGAGTTATTATTCCTCCATCCTTTTACCTCAATCCACTTATGTCTTTGAACCTAAAGTCTTTTGTAGACAATAAATAAAATTTAAAATGTGGATGGAATTTTAAATCCATTCTCAACCTCTCATTTAAATCACAGCTTTCTCTGAGGCATGTTTTGAAAAGCCCTAGGGCTCTTTAACTTAACACCAGCAGGAAACTACTTATGGAAAAAAAAACATTTTATTTTAGCTTTGGGGGTTGGCAACACTAGGGACTGAACTCAGGGACATTACACCCTGGACTAATCCCTACACTTTATTTTTTTATTTTCATAGGGTCTCACTAAGTTGCCCAAGCTGGCCTTGAACTTGAGACCCTCCTGCTCCAGCCTCCCAAGTAGCTGGGATTCCAGCAAGCACCACCATGCCTGGACAATTTTATTTCGGGAATTCTACCATCACTCTGCCATATGACCTACAGCCCGTTTCTTTTTATCATAAATATGAAAAACAAAACAGATGACAGAATTGCCATGAGCAACTAGAGACACGAGGCCAAGACCCCCCACCACCAACACTGCGCCCTCTGCATCAGGGACCCCAGGGACACAGCAGCAGCAAAGGCTCTCATCTACCTGCAGAGTCGCTCTGGCCACCCACCCAGAAGCCACTTCCTGACAGTCTGAGCCAGTCCCTCACCTTCAAAGATCATTCCATTCCTCTCTTCAGGAACCAGTTCGCAGGAGTGGTTTAGCTGTTTAGCTGGGGAGGATCAATGTGATGAGAAGGGATGACCTCCTTTGTGGGAGCTGTAGAAGTTGGCCCTGGGCCAGGTGTCTCCATGGTGTCTCTATGCTACCATCAAGGGGGACACAATCTGAAGGGAGTGTCCCTGAACTTCCAAGTGAACCACCTGGAAACCTCCCCACCTCTGGACTGACTTTAGAAATGACAACCCACCATATTCAGCTAGTCTGATCGGGGTTCCTGTTTCAACCACAGTTCTATACTTTACATATTTCTCAACAAGATCAAAGCAGTGAGCTTCATTTCTTTATTTTATTCAAAAGACTTAAACATCTGTAAAACATTTATCAATCCATTACCACTTTATTTTTATTTAAATTCAAATGGTAGAAGTAACAAGAATGTGCACAGGGGCTAATCCCATAGAGTGGTGCCCCGGTGCAGGACCACCCACCTCGCAGCAGCTTTTGCACCAGGCCCCTGACTTCCATCCTCTTAAGTGACACTGTTCAAAAAGGGACACTGTCAAGGATTAGTTCTTACCAGCGGAGATGACCTTTCGAAAAACAAAACCCAGTGACTAGATCTTAAGCCAGCTGGTCTGGGAAGGCTGGTTTCCTGCTCCAGTCCCTTCACCCACAGGGCCGCTCCCCCTCTGAGGAGCACTGGAGACCACACCACCATCTCAGGGGCCCAACTGTGCACCACACATCTTCTTTGGCAACTTTACCAATGCCACTGGACAACTCTAAAGGTTGGGATCAACTCAAGTGTTTCGATATTTCATTGCAATTACCTAAGTGTAATTTCTAATAGATGCTAGAAGAGGAAAGCCTTCAAGCATGCCTCTAATAATGGCAAGGGGGAAAATCCTGCTAAATACTCACTAAAAGCTTATTAGTTACATACACATACATAATTCAGCTTAACCACTAAAAACATTAAAATGTTAGCTCCAATTCCTCATCATATCTTCTACAACAAAAGGAAAAAAAATGAGGAGGGGCTGGAGATGTAGCTCAGTGGTGGAGCGCTGGCCTGTCACGACAACCCTGGGTTCCATCCTCAGCCCTGCAGAAAACAAAACAGTGAAGATACTAATATCTGGGCATTTGTCCATTTTTTATGGAAGGCTATAAACTCAAAATGGCCTAAAATTAGCCAGAACTTTATACGAATTCTTACAAAAATACCTCAAAACTTATAATTTTAAAATGTTGACAGATTATTAGTTTTTACTCCTTGCTCCATGGATGGAGCCAGTTTTGGAGGTGTGGAAGTTCAGAAGTGCAACTAAGAAATCTTTTCTATCTAAAACAAAACCACCAACTTACAATTGCTGCCACTAAAAATGATAACCGCAACATTCACACCAAGAACATTAAAAGAGGTACCGCAGAAAAAGCAATACATAGCACGTTCACCTAGCACAGATAAATGGTGAAGGTCAGCCAGCAGAGACCTCAAACAGGCACACATGCAAACACTTGTGCCCACACTTGCACGAATGAAAAGAGGGCCTCAGCTGAAAACTATATGTACAGTGTGCGTACAACTTAGAAGACATACAACTGAAAACACTTCTAGGCCAATGCCACAGCAAAGTCCAGTGAAATGCTAAGTGACAGTCTTACAAACTGGTCTCTCGGAATCAGCCAGGGACGCTGCTCTAGGAGATGCCCTCCTCCTGATCAGGCATTTCTGTCTTCACCGAGAACACGTCTGCCAGCATATGCTTTGGGATCTCGGAGCCCCGGACCTTCAGGGCGTAACAAGCATTCTCCACTTTGGCCAGACTCTGTTTCAGGGTGTACAGCTTCTTGGAGACCTCGTAAGGCCCAGTGTTGCCAATGAAGGAGAAACCGTCATACACCTGGCGCAAAAACTGGCTCACTTCAAAGGGGGTGTCGATGTCCCCGTTCCCCACACTGTTAATACACATCCGCATCAATTCTCCAGTTAGATCAGCCACTCCCAGAAGATAATCCACAGGTGTGACTTTCAGTTTCCAAGTGACAAGATGCTTATCTTGTGCATCCAAGGAGGGCTAGAAAACAAAAAAACAGAAAGCAATGCACACAAAGAAAGCTCACTGGAGAGCGCACCCAGTCCACTGCGTCCAAGAGGAACGCAGAGCCTGTGCCGGGGAAGAGGAACCCGCCCGAGGCCTGGGGAGGAGTAACTAGAGGCCCAGGGTACTCTGAGACTCACACTGCCCCAGGAAGACCAACTGCCTCCAGCTTCACTAGACAGAGGAAAGTGTTCTTCAACATGGCCTCATGACCTGGCAGCACGAAAATCGCCATTCAACTGACAATTATGCAGCCTTCCCAAGCCAGACGGCTCCTCTCCACTCAGCATTAACCACCATGACTGGGGGCCTCTCGCTGCAGCACCCCGGCTCCCTCACACTCCTGCGTCCTTCCTGAACTCGGCCTATGAAATCAGAACCTGGAATCAATACTAAAACCTACCCGTGGACCCTTTACTCAGGAGGATGAGTGCAGCGATCATAACCACGTGGAGTGTGTTCCACTAGGAATTACTCACCAGTTCTTTCAGCGCTCCTTGGTGGATCCCTCTGCAGCCTCCTTAAACATTCCTCCAACCTTCAACTCCCCTGAGCAACCCACTCTACCCCAAGCCTCTTGGTGTCAGCACAGCTGCCTACTCCCTGGCATCGCCTTTCCTGCCAACAGAGCCTCACTGCACCCCCAGGTGCTCCGCCCTCCCTCCTCCAGGCCAGCGGTCCCTCTTGCTTTGAGGTTAACACTTCCAAGGACCTCGAGGCATCTCCTCCCACCTCTTCCAGCATCTTGCTGCACCTAGCAAATTATCTTATCTAAAACCTCAGTCTCCTCATCTGTAATATGGATAACAGGACCCTTTCAGAGGTTTATTTTATGGATTAAATGAGACAGCACTGACCCCATTCTCAGCACAATGCTCCAACACAAGTACACACTCAGTGCTGGCAGCGATCATCCACGTGCAAACCCTCTCTCCACATCATTCCAGGTCACCTCTGTAGTGGTGACGTCAGACTAAACTCTATGAGCCCTGGCTAGGTGACGGTGCAACTACAGCCGAGACTGCAGGAAGCGGGAACCACACAGGTGGGCAGGTAAGAACTGTACTTATATAACCTGATGAACTAGCGCACTATTCTTCAGAGATGAGTGCATTCCAAAGCCTTTAAAACCACATCATGAATACCTGCCATGTTCCTATCAGAGACTGGCACTTTTTAGAAAAGCAGGTTGTGTGGGGTAGGGGGGTGGAGATGAGTGCATTTACTTTACTGGGTTCAATCCTTAGCACCTCATAAAAATAAAATAAAGGTATTATGTCCAACTACAACTAAAACAAAGCCATTCATAAAAATGAACTTAAGGAAAACATTAGTTCTTTGTTTCTACCATGATATGGAGGTTATAAATAAGTAGATTTTAGAGAAAGAAGCATGATTTAAAAATTAACAAACTTCAACTAACAAATTGGCAGCAATATCTTCCTGAAGTTTATTAGTGAAGAAAAGCAATTTAAAGTACAGTTTTTCAAGATGGATACTATAGTATTTAGGGTGAAATACCATGGTATTGCTAATTTGCTTTATAATGGCTTAATTAAAAACATTTAGAAAAAGTAAATATGTCACAATGCTAACCACTGAGTCCAGCTTGTGGGATAGGGCCCTCACTTTTTTTTCTACTCTGTACTGTTCTGTATGCTGAGACTTTGTAATTTTTAAATTAAGTCAGTTTGACAATATCCTCAGGAGGCAAACCAGAACACAACATTTGCCCTATCAAATCTCAGCACCAAACACCCTCAACATTAAAAGGAAATGCCATTTAGGAACGTGGCTCAGCAACCTGACAGTGCATATGACGACACAGCACCATGACCTAAAACTACCTGGCACCGAATCCTGGCACGGCAAGCACTCTGCTCCCAGTCTGTCTGCTTTCCTGGACACTCCCGTCTCGGGAGGAGGGAGCAGGAAGGGGCTGTGGCAATCCCAGGTGGCTAAGAAGCAGGGTCAAGCGGGTTGCTCGCTTCTCACGGCAGCTCACCACCCTTCGCCAGCACGCAGGAGCCTCATTGGTCGGAGCGGAGCTCCTCAGTCGGCATCACCCACTGCAGCACAGCGCAGCGCAGAGCAGGCCAGGGGGCCCTCAAGGCCCGGCAGTCATGCCACATGGGCCCGTGTGTCAGACTAGCTTCCAGCTGACCTACAGGAAGTCTACTCCTGCAGCTCCTTCCACCTCCCACCTACCTATCCTGACTCTCTGGTGCTAAAAATAATAAAAGGAGGGGAAAAAGGCAAAAAAAAGGGAAAAAATTTTTATCAGAATTTTATGTCAAAAGATACATCATTCAAAATGGCCCTCCTTGTGGAACTGCAAATTGGTGCAACCACTCTGGAAAGCAGTATGGAGATTACTCAGAAAACTTGGAATAGAACCACCATTTGACCCTGTTATCTCACTCCTCAGTTCATACCCAAAAGACTTAAAATCAGTATACTACAGTGACACAGCCAAGTCAATGTTTATAGCAGCTCAATTCACAATAGCTAAGCTATGGAACCAACCTAGGTGCCTTTTAACAGATGAATAGATATAGAAAATGTGGTATGCACAATGGAATATTACTCTGCCTTAAAAAAGAATAAAATTATGGTATTTGCTGGTAAATGGATGAAAGTGGAGAATATCATGCTAAGTGAAATAAGCCAATCCCAAAAGCCAACGCCAAATGTTCTCTATGACGTGTGGCTGTTGGCTCATAGAATAGAAGTACTTTGGATTAGACAAAGGGGAATGAAGAGAAGGGAGTGGGATAGGAATAGGAAAGAGACTAGAATGAGTTGGACATAACTTTCCTATGTTCATATATGAATACATGACCAGTGTAATTCCACATCAAGTAAAACTAGAAGAACAGGAAGTTGCACTCATGTATATATGTCAAAATACATTCTACTGTCAGATATAACCAAAACGAACAAAAAGAAAAAGGGCTCACCCTGTTGCCTCAGTGTTCTTTCTATCTTAAAATCCAGAAAGAAAAAAGAAAGAGTGCTTGTTTAAAAAATCTACCTGCAGGGACTGGGGTTGTGGCTCAGCAGCAGAGCGCCTGCCTAGTTCATGCGGGGCGCTGGGTTCAATCCTTAGCACCTCATAAAAATAAGATAAAGGTATTGTGTCCAACTACAACTAAAACAAAATATTTTTTAAAAAAATCTACCTGCAAAAAGTTAATTCACAAGAGCTACATAAATTCAGACATAAGCATCATGATCTAAGTGATTCAGAGCTCTCACCATGCAACAACGACTTTACTGGATCCCTCGGGTATGGAGTAAGTACATGGCCTCACTACAAAGCTTCAAGTCAAAGCCTCTCCAACAAGGCTCTGAGGCAGCACCTAGCACAAGGGGCCACTGGAGCTCACTTTGAGAAGCTCTGGCAGAGAGACTTAGCAGAGGATTGGATGCAAAATGCCTGGTTTCAAATCTTAGTGCTGCCACTTGGCTGTGTGGCTTTTTTTTTTTTTTGGTCCTGGGGATTAAACCCAGGGCATAACCACTAAGCTACACCCCTGTCCTTTTGTATTATTTATTTATTTTTAAATTTTGGACAGGGTCTCACTAAGTTAATTAGGATCTTGCTAAGTTGCTGAGGCTGGCTTTGAACTTGCAATCTTCCCGAAGGGATCACAGAAGCAAGCCACCATGCCTGACTTGTTGTGTGACTTCTTGTTAGCTATTCTTTAAAAGCCTAATTCCTAGGGCTGGGGATGTGGCTCAAGCGGTAGCGCGCTTGCCTGACATGCGTGCAGCCCGGGTTCGATCCTCAGCACCACATACAGACAAAGATGTTGCGTCCGCCAAATACTAAAAAAAAATAAATAAATATTAAAAAAATTCTCTCTCTCACTCTTTCTTTAAAAAATAAATAAATAAAAGCCTAATTCCTTCTCTGTAAAATGAGGTGATAATTCTTATCTCACAAGGTTAATAAAAGAACTAATAACAGTGTTTGCTTTAGGCAGAAAATTGTTTCTTTTCCCAGTGTACCCCAAGCTGTTCCTCTTCTATCCCTAACTAGAACATTTAAAAGCCCTATTTCCCTGGCTGAGAATCTGAAATCACGTGGATCATGCCCCATCTCAATCTTCTCCGCATGGAGCTAGTCCATCCCCTACGACCATTAAGCCATATACTATACAAATAAGAAATATTTTAAGTTCTCACAGTCTTGTTTTCTTTTCCACTGTCTTCTGTTGTAAATACCAACTCTTTATTAATTTCATCCATACTGATTAATGACCGTGTTTTGATGAAGTGTTGAAAAGAGACAGCTTCCACATATTCCTGCAGTCCTGAAAAACAAACAAAAACAATCACTAAGGGAAACTAAACATATAGAACTGTCACAGTCAGAGACTTCCCCCGACCACCCATGTCCACAGCAGAATCCACCAGGCCTGTGCTGGTGAAGGCGGTGCACACTTTCCCCCAGGCCTTTGTACCAAGCCTAATGGGATTGACCACCCCGGCTCTCATGGTTAGCTAGCTGGAGCAAGGCATGTGCTCCAGTGCTGTCCCCACTGCGTCCCCAGTGCCTTGCACAGAGCAGACATAGAAACACAACTAAATGAAGACATCCATTTCTTAAAAACGGGGTATTGTAAAATTATGTTGTGGAAGAACACTTAATAACTAGGAATACGCCTGTTATGAAAACCTACAAAACGCAGTAGGAGCACAGGTTCACTCTGGGAGGTGAAGTTCTGCAGAGGGTGGAGGGGTGCTGGCACCACTGTGGACGACTGACACCAGGTGCTGCCCGGACCCAGCTCACACAGGGGACCCCATCACAGGCACTGCACCTTGGGCTCTTCTTGAGCAGTTACAGAGGGTCCTGCCTGCACTGCTTTAATCATGTCCCCTAAAGTCTGACATGCTATATCTGACCTTCAAAAAGCAATCATCTAAAGAGTATCACCAAGTATTGGTCCTGATCTGGTCATGTCAAACCACTGTGGAATAGACCAATTTATGAGGTCAAGTTTTCTTGGTCCAGTGTTTTTTTCTTTTTCTTTTTTTAAATTTTAGATCTACTTAATTAGAATGCATTTCAATTCAGAGTACACATACACAGCACAATTTTTCATGTCTCTAGTGATATAGGAAGCAGAGTCACACCATTGGTGTCGTCATACGTGTACCTAGGTACCTACGTGTACCTAGGGTAATGATGTCCATCTCGTTCCACCATCTTTCCAACCCATGCCCCTCCCTTCCCCTTCCTCCCTTTTGCCCTATCTAAAGTTCCTCCATTGTTCCCATGCCCCCCACCCCCATTCCCATTATGGATCAGCATCCACACATCAAAGAAACATTCAGCCTTTGGTTTTTTTGGTCCAGTTTTCTTAAAGTGGCACGAATGTTTTATGAAGTGATATTAACTTCAGAAAAAAGTCACATGGTAGAAAAAAAGCTGGACCCCTCCCCATACTGTCTACCCTGCTGAACTTGACATTACTTCACACATAGCTATTTCTAAGACCACCAACATTTTTAGCAATACAATATTATTCTTTTGTATCACTCGGGAGCACCGTGTTGCAGAAGCAGATAGAAATCTTGTTTGGTTGCCACATAATGTAGCTTCACTAAGATGGACTTTAAAACAAACATTTCAGTAGGAAGAGCAACTCGTAACACTCCCACTGCCAGAGCAGAGACCACGGCGCCTGCTGCACGGTATTCACACAGAGCTCCAAGCCAGGAGGTTGGTTCCACTCAATTTTACTACCTACAAATTAATTTGGTGGGGGGGTTACTGGGTATTGAACCCAGGGGTGCTTAACGACTGAATCACATCTCCAGCCCTTTTTTAATATTTTATTTAGAGACAGGGTCTCACTGAGGCCTAGTGCCTCGCTAAATTGCTCAGGTGGCTTTGATCCTCCTGCCTCAGCCTCCTGAGCTGCTCGAATTACAGGCATGTGCCATCGTGCCCAGCTGCTAGTTTGCTTTTTGACTGATTATTGGCTTATTCTGTTACAGTCTAAATCTAGGAACCTAGATTTAGGAACATTCCCCAGAAGTCCATGTGCTGGGATATGTAGCAAGTGGAAGGACTGGACTGAGAGCTGTAATCCCATCAGTGGATTAATCCAGTTAATGGATTAGTGATCTGGACTCACTAGGTGGTGACTGCAGGCAGGTGGGGCATGATTAGAAGAGAAAGGCACTGGGGGACTGCCCTTGGGAACTCCACCTGGCTGGTCAAGAGCCCAGCAGCTGTCCTCTGCCCCCGCCCTCCCACCTAGTGCTCTGCCTCTCCTCAGGCCAAGGGCAGAGGAGGCCCTGACCACAGGACTTAAGTGTTCTGAACCACGAGCCAAAATAAACTCTTCCTCTAAGCTGTTCTTGCCAGGCATCTGGACGGTGGTGGTGAAAGGCGATCGTGGCTCCACCTGTCACTGAACTGACTCCTCCTCAACTACGCAAGGCACTCCAACTCACGGTGCCTACCCCCAGCTCAGCTCCCTTCCTCCTCTTGCATGTCCACAAACTCCTTAAAAGGCTCTGTTCAACCAAGTGACACAGACCCAAGAAGAATGTCCTTGTATGCCACAGAGGACCTGGGAAGGCAGAATCTCAGCCTTTCACTGAGCCCAGGGGTCCAGATTAGACACACCTTCTCCCTACTGGTCTCTGTGAGCAAAACAGCAATTTAGGAAGCAATGCTTGTTCACCATAAAATGAATTCTGTCACCCTGCTTAGAGAACAATGGTGATTAGAATCCTTTTGATTTTGTTTTTAGAATTAGTTTCATTATTGCCAGGCATGGTGGCACACAACTGTAATCCCAGAGGCAGGAGGATCATAAGTTAAAGGCCAGCCTCTGCAACCTAAAGAGGCCCTGTCTCAAAAGATAAAAAGGACTGGAGGTGTGGCTCAGCGTTAAAGCACCCCTGGGTTCAATGCTCAGTCCCACCAAAACAAAACAAAAAAAAAATCTTAACCATTTTTAATTGTACATGTCAGTGGTAATAAATACATCCCTAAGAGTGTACACACCATCACCATCTCACCTTGTGTGGGGTGGAGGCTGCTGGGGCAACCCAGGGCCTGTGCATGCCAGGCAGCACTCTATCACTGCACTACGTCCCCAGCCCCTCCAGAACCCCCTCATCTTGCAAAATTGGAATCTTCTTTTAAGCAGCATCTCCCCGGTTTTCCCTCCTTGGACACCAGCAACTACCAGTCTTTCTGTCCTGGTTTTGACTACAGACCTGGCATAAGGGGAACAACAGTATCTGTCCTGTGACTGTCATTTCACTTAGCTTAAAGTCCTTAAGTCTCATCCATGTGCATCATGAGTCAGAACAACCTTCCTCTGTGAGGTGAAGAAACACTCAATGGTATGCACAGGCCACATTCTACCTCTCCGTCCACCCTCACTCAGGTGGGTTCGGGTCACTTCCAGCTTTTGAAGAATGCTGCCGTGGACAGGGGGCAAGCACCCGCTCAAGCCCCTGCTATTAAGTTTCATGGATCTTTACCCAGAAGCCCAGGATAAAACTGCTAACAATAAAGATAAGACATGAACAACAAGTCCTGGGCCACTCTCAGTGCCCATGGAACCTCGCTTGGCTGCATTACCGACAGTCAGTCCTTCCTTCATAAAGACAGCTGAGGCTGAAGTCAGGTGAAAAGGGCTGTAATTCAAACACTCATGCCTTCCCCGGTTTTACTTGCTCTACATGCAGCTCCACATAAACACGCACACTGTTCTCACCTTTTCCCACTGAATTCCCACTACAACTTTCCCCAATGCTAGATAAGCAGAGTGCTTATCTAGCAGGCATGAGGCCCTGGGTTCTATCCCCAGGACCACAAATATTTGGAACTATCTAGACAGTTGTATTTGACTTATACTTATTTTGGATTTGAGTCCATTTAAAAAAATATATTCTTACAGAGAAAACTCAGAATCAGAAGTCCTGATTTATTCATTGGGAAAAAGTCATGCAGAATGAGACGACCCAAAATGTATCTGTGGTGCCACTCTCTGTCAGACATGGGTAGCTATCTGATATTAGGTCTCAGGTTTTCCTGAGGTCATGTTAAGCTGTCATTGGGACACTCAGGATATATTTGACAAAAGTCACTTCAGAAGTAAGGTGGCCAATTCTGTTCCACAGAAATTAGGTTTCATGTTGTATCACTGAGAAAGTTCAAGGACAACTGGCCCAAAACACCGAACAGCATTTTGATCACAAATAGGTAAAAGGATGTTTAGACAAGCTGTGCTTCAACTTGATGACAAGGACATCCGTTATATTCAGCATATAATCCCCAAGGTGAAAATTCTCAGCCTACTGCCACATGTCATCAAACAATGCCTTCCCCTTTGCCTTTACCTTGGATAAAATCCAATCAGAATTATTTACAGAATCAACTTCCAGTAAGAGGGATGTCTGGAGGCTGACTTCATGTAATTTATTTTTCTCCTTGTTTCCCTATTGGAACATATACAGGGAAACTCAATAAAAGGCTTCCAATTATCTTTGCTCATTCTTTTTTTTGTAGTTGTAGATGGACAAACTGCCTTTATTTTAATTTGTATGTGGTGCTAAGGATCGAACCCAGTGCCTCGCACATGCTAGGCAAGCACTCTGCCACTGAGCTACAACCTCAACCCCTCTCATTCTTATATTACATCTTAAGCAATACACATTCAGCCCAATTCTCCATCAAAAACCAAATGCAAGGGCTGGGGTGTAGCTCTGTGGTGGGGTGCTTGATTGGCCATGTGAGAGGCCCTGGTTCTATCCCCAGTGCCAGCAAAACAAACAAACAAACAAACAAAGCATATAAAGGTAAACAGGCGAGACAGGCTTTGTAATAAATCGCAACCTCACATCTCAACTTCATTCACAGGCTTATGATGCTTTCTAGAAACTGTTTTCCACAAGACTCAGTGTCCTGCCCTGGGCTGTGCCTGAGAGGAGGGAAAGCAGGTGTCCACACGAAGGCCTGCAGGATGGTAACAGCAGTGCCACTCACAGAGGCCAAAAGGGAAACTGAGCAGGTGAGTCAACGTGATACCCTCGGGTAACAGACTGCGAACAACCAGCGTGGGGGACATGTACAGGAAGTCCCGACATATGCCAAGATACAGACAGCCTTGAAAACATGATGCTACCCGAAAGCAGCCCGACTCAAAAGGCCACATGTTGCTTAACTATATTTACAGAGGAGAAATTCATACAGACAGAAAGGAAATTAGTAGTTGCTAGGACTTGGGGCAATGGCAGATGATGTGGCAGCACACTGTTGTGTGCTCCACCACAGCGTGATGGAGGAGAGTCTTGTGAGGAGAAGGGTGCGCCTCTCTGACTTGGTGCACTAGCCCCAAAACAATGAGAAGACCCATCCTTACCAAGTGAGACCTGAGCTCCAGAGAGCCCCAGGAAAGCAACAGGAATGTTCAGAGGTATAAAGAGGTTTGAAACACCTCCAGGGTGGGAGCTGATGTCCTCCACCACCCTTTGAATTATAAAATCACTTACAAATTAGCTGAATACTCTCAAATAAAATGAAAATCTCCACAAAAAGTTTAAAATCTAAGAATAGGCATATACCCAAATTTTCCACTAAATCAAAAGGACCCAAAATTACCACACCGGGCAGAGAAAAATACTAGTCATCTAACGTCTCTTGTTCTCCTTGGTACAGAGAGACCTTATTTCCCGCTCTCCTCTGCAGTCGGGTGTGGCTGTGACACTGGCACATAGGAAGTGGCCAAAGTCCCTCCTGCAGGTCCACAGTTGCCCCAGAAACCCTCAGTACCTCCCTCCATTCTCCTCCTTCCCCAGCCTCAGTCCTGTGCTGACGCCCTGGTGGTTCTTACACTGATGACAGTAGAAGCTGGACAGCCGCATCCCTGAATGATCAAATGGGCAGAGCACGCTCAGCACCACTACTGCACAGCCCACATTGAAAAGAGAAGGAAGTCACTTCCACCTTGGCAAGCTACCAGGATGCCACCGGCCAGCCATTTGTGTCCCCACTTGGCTTTACCTTAATTCACCAAGGTCTCTGGCACTTCTCTTAAACAGATACAGATATTCACACCCTACTTTGTTTTCTAGTATGCCTTCCCAGTTTTGCTAATATACTGAAACTATCATATTTCTCTGTATGACTATAATGGACTTCAGAACTTTCTTATTGGAAAATACTTGGATTAAGTGTGATACATTTATATTGATCCAATTCCAGCTACTGTGTTTAAGAAATAGCTCCTGGAAACATTTTCTTTTAGAAAAAACAACAGTAAAATTAAAAACTCACAAAAGCAAACCATCAGATAAAGGATATAGTTGGGGGGAAAAAGGGGTCTTTTAAAAAAATAGTTTTATTCTTCATTCTTTCAACATTTTTCAAGTACATACAAAAATAAAACCTTTGCAGAGATTTGAGTCTACATTCCAATAAGGGAGAGGAAGACAATGAAGAAACAGTGTAAGTTGTTTGGTGGTATGAAAAAAGAAAACAATTAACATATGCTGGTTTATAAAGAGAACCTTAATATCTGGGGTAAGCAAGACAGAAGCCCTTACTAGGACTAGATTCTAAAGTCAAGAGGTAAACTGAAACCACTCAGAGACACCAAGGACACCCTTGGTGGCTTATTACCTTGGGCATAACTTCTGTGAGCCTCGATTTCTTAACTTGTAAAATGGTAAAAATAATTTAGGGGTACTGCAAGAATTCAAAGAAATCATGAATATAAAAATAGTGGCTTAAAAAAATACCTCCAACAAGCTCGGTGCGGTGGCACACACCTGCACTCCCAGCTACTTGGGAGGCAGTCTCAGGCCAGCCTGGGCAACTTAATGAATCAAAAAAATAAAAACGATGGTGGTGTGGGCGTACAGCTCAATAGTAAAGCACCCCTGGGTCCAGTACCCAGTACAAATTTTAAAAAGGCTAGGGACAGAGTTTGGTGGCAGAGCGCCATGGGTTCAATCCCCAGTACTACCAATCAATTAAAAAGAAAGAAAGCAATGTGTTGGGAACAGACCTTCGGTTTTGCTGTTGTTCAACACAAGGATACTCATGTCTGTACTCCACAATACCCCTTAGGAAATGGCCTGTGTGCCACTATACTTAATAGGCATAGAACTCTTTTAGTTCAATGCCAGAACTGTTTTATCTCCAAGTCAAAAGAACAACTACTTGGAGTAACACCAAGACAAACAATGACAAGCAGCAGGCATTTCATAAGCACCTTATTGTTAACATACCCTAATTGTAAATAGTCAATTTTATTAAATAAGTGTCAGAAAATTTTTTAAGTCCTGGATACTCTTTGGCTGTTTTATTCCTTAATTTTAAAAACCTTTATTGCTTCAATTGAAATAACTTTAAGGACTTTCTGCAGCAAAATGGGCTATAAGGAATCAAATCCCTACTTTTTAAAATCCACGAGTAGGTTATTCTCAAAGAAAACTCCAACAAGGGCCTGAAACAGACTATATGGTATGCACGAGCATCCTCAGTGATCCAGTGAGCAGAAGTCTAGAGCAGCTGTGCTCATCCCACTCCCTCCCAATCTGAGAAACACCACTGGCAACCAAGGCAGGCCACACCACAGAGCTGCAGGGTGTCTTTGGAGTGGTTATGCATGTGGCCCTGGCTGCTGGCACTCTTTCTCCACCCCTCACCTGTGAGTTTAGTGAAGGACATGCCAAGTAGAGCCAATGGGCCAAATCTCAAATGTCCCACTCGGTGCCTGGGGAATAGTGCAGAACAGAGCCTAGCCATAACCTGGTAAGAAACCTGGAAGCTTGATCCACACATGAAAAATGACATCACTTCTCACGTCTGCAACACCAACACTGTGATGAAAACACACAAGCTTTTATAAAGATACACAAGAGTGTGTGTATGTGTGTATGTGTGTGTGTGTGTATGCTACCAGGGATTAAAGTCAGGGTACTAAACTACTAAGCCACATCCCCAGCCTTTTAGATTTTATTTTGAGACACGGTCTCAGCTATGTTGCTAAGGGCTTCCCCAAGTTCTGAGGCTGGCTCTGAACTTGTGATTCTCCCACCTCAGCCTCCTGAGTGGCTGGGATCACAGGCATGTGCCACTGCGCCAAGCAAAGATACAAGTTTTAAGGACAGATCAAACTGACAAGTGAGGACAACTGTGGTCAGCTTTTATATGTTGCCATTAAGTTTTTGCACGACAGGTTTCCTGCATGATGTGAAGGAAACAATGCCAGGAATACACAGCTCTTCAAACCCGCCTTCAGTCACTCAAGCCAATAGGAAGCTCCAGAGACCTGCAACTGGGACTCTGCTCACTGTGATGCAGTGAGACAGGCTGTGCCGCCACTTCAATCAAAGTCTTTCTGGAAACCTGGCTCCCCAGCACCAACCCCATCAGCCAGTGTCCCTCAGGATTTCACGTGCACACCCACCACAGCTTCTACTGAGACCGGCTACCTTTCCACTGCTCCAGGTGGCGCTCTAGCTGTGGGAGGTGAGGTGGCCATAACTCACCAGGTCTCCCTTGAGTACACTCAGGTACAAACACACTGCTCCTGCCTCATCTCTGACAAGATCCATACCCAACTGCAGCCTGCAGGGCACTTTGGACAGAGTTCCAATTTACCTTCTCCCCACGGTACCTCCACTGGGAGGAACAAAGGTGGAGTACAAGAGTGTGAGGCAGAGATGGCCAACAACTCCGACCCACCACCAGCCAGGAATGAGAGCCAAGGGAAGCCACCAGAAGTTTTGACAGAGAGCACCACCCCTAAGAATGCATGGCTCTTCCACTGAGCACACCACACCTGTACCACAGCACTGCCAGAAAGGGAGGCACTGCCCATGTGGTCCCCAATGCAAAGAGCCCCCTTGGTAAAGGAGCAAAGAACTCATGTGTCAACACCAGCTTTTCTTGGTTTTAAGAAAAAATGAGGTGCAGTTTACCTACGCACTACACAGTCAATAAATGAATCTTCACGTGTGTTTATCTATGTAACCACCCAGATCAAAATGTAAAACATTCCCATCACCTCAGGAGGTTCCCTCATGCCCCTAGTCAACAACTCTGCCAGCTACTCCATTTCCTGGAAACCACTGTCCTCCCTTCTGTCTCCCACATCAAACCTGCCTGCACTTACACATCACCTAAGAAGAAAGACACAGCAAGTGCTCTTCTGGCCTGCTTATTTTGCCCAGTGACCATGAGATTCCTGTGACACTGCTGCAGGTATTTGCCATTTTTATTGCTTATAGTAGATTTCATAAAACTATATCACTCACATATCTACTTTCCTACTGACAGACACTGTGGTCACTGTTCAATTCAGGCATTATGACAAGAGCTGCTACGGGCCTCTTCATGTCTTATGTGGTGTGCAATGTAGGCTCAGGTCCAGATGCCACCAGCTCATCCTTTAAGTCACTGCTCATCTCTGTAACTGGGCCACGCTGGGGGCAAGGGGAGCTCACTGTGGTCCTACTTCTGTGTTATGCAGTCAATCAGGACAAGAGCACCTTCTCATATGTACGTCAGCCATTTGGACGGTCTTTATTTGGGTGGGGAGGGTAGCCTCTGTCCAAGTTTTTTCTTCATTTTTACAATATTTTTCTTTTTGATGATTTATAAGAATCTTTATCCAAACATGTATTTTAAATGTCTTCTCTCATGTTTCAGCTTGCTTTTTCACTTCTTTATTAATGACTTTGGAGAAACAGAACGCCTTAATTTTAATGATATTCAATTGATCCACTGTTCTTTAACAGGTGCTGTATTCTGTCATTCTAAACTCTTTCCCGCACCAGGTCATGAAAATATCTCAGATATTTTCTGCTAGAAGCTGGGCTTAGCTTTCCCCTCACCTTCCCACCAACATCTTTGGACTTCTCACCCTAGTGAAATCCGTCTTATCTGAGGTGGTGCCTTCTGACAACACAAACTAAATACATTAAACCATGCTCATTACTGTTGGCTATTATTTAAAAACAAATAAGCCCCTGATACGAACTAACAAATGACAGAATTGGGTCCTTAACTCCTCTGGGAATGGCTGCGACAACTCCTCGCAGACCTGAGCTTTCATTTTAGTCTCTAACAGTGTAGCTCACCTCCAAGACCCCACTGCACACACAGCCACCATCTGCCACCAAAGCTGAAAGACAATTCATCATTTCTGATAAACAAGTGCTGAAACTAGACACACTCTGAGCAGACGGCAAGTGAGCACGTGTCCCAACCCTGCTGCAAGTCCTGGGTACACCCGGTTGGCATAGCACCTCTCTCAGCAATGGACTTGGGTTCAGAAGAGGACAGAGAAAGGACTGAGAATTCTGAACATTCATTCAACTCATGGGACAGCGGTGACCACCAAAATTCTTTAAAATAAACAGATAAAACCCAACCCTATCCCCAGGCTCCCAGATGGAGTCACAGTGGGAGACGTTTGGGTTCATCTGGCTGAGGGACAAACTCTCCTCCATGAATTACCAAAGTACAAACTGAGAATCACCGTGAGACTTTCCTTTAGTGAGAAATGATATGTGCCCTCTCTACTGAATAAAACCAAGAAAGTTCATTCTACTATCTTTATATTTTCAATTATCTTATTAGATCAGTCAGAAACTATTGTTACATAGTCAGAAAAATAAAGCCAACCGAATGTTTTCAGACTGTCTTCACATTACCCAAAAGACCTTGTTTTTTTTTAAACAGCCAATGTGATTTTACCAGATATCAATTAAAATTCATGCAACTCACACATAAATCATGTAGCATTTTTTCTAAAACACAGCTGCCACTGAGGTGATGGCAGACTCACCCGTGGTGATGGCTCGGTGGAACTGATGCATGTCTTCTCCTGACAGCTCCTGGGCTACCTGCAATATTTTTTGTCTGACACCATCCAATTTAACTTCTGATTCAGTGAGTATTTCTTCCATATCAGGAGCACTATAATTAAGATATTGGAAACTTTTAGGACTTCAGCCAGATGCTTTAATAATGAAAAACCAAAATCATCCAAATATGAATTAACTGGGACTAAATATCTATGTATTTGGATACTTCTAACCCTTATCTACAATTATATTTTATTAATAGGATGGAAAATGTTGTAATATACTACTAGGTACAAAAATTGATTTTAGACAGGTAATAAAAAGATTAACTGCCACATTCAATGAATATGTATGGCATATCTGCTTCCAGTAAATGGAATAAAAATTAGAGTATTAGAGACTTATCTTAAAAGTTCTAAATGGTGGTGCATGCCTGTAATCCCAGCTACTCAGGAGGCTCAGGAGGAGAACTGCAGCCTCAGCAGCTTAAGGACCCTCTGTCTAAAGAAAATAAATAAAAATGGCTAGGGATGTAGTTCAATAATAGAGTAACCCCTGGACTCAACACCCAGTTTTAAGTTAGGGTTGGGACGGGCTGGGGATGTGGCTCAAGTGGTAGCGCGCTCGCCTCGCATGCATGCGGCCCGGGTTCGATCCTTAGCACCACATACAAACAAAGATGTTGTGTCCGCCGAAAACTAAAAAATAAAAAAAATAAAATAAAATAAAAAAAGTTAGGGTTGGGGATATGGCTCAGGGATGGAGCACTGCAAGACACTGGGTTTGATTCCCAGTATCATGCAAAAAAAAGTTTTAAGTTAGTGAAGGAATATCTCAATAATGCTTTTGATAACAAAAGGCTATCACAATTGGCCTTACCTAATACTTGATAAGATACACAGTGGAACATCAATCACAGCTATCCCTCTGGAGTGGCATCTAGAATTTGCAACTAGAATCTCTTTTGGAACAGGACCCAGACATATGAGCTGGGGGCTCCAGGGCAGGCACCTTCTACCCCACATGGAACAGAGAAGCAAAGGAAGCTGGCCAAATGAAGTATGAAGCAAAGGAAGAGGCAACAGTGAAAACTGGGAGACACACAGCAGCATCTGCGTAATCACTGCTGCACACTTCCCTGCTCTGTTTAGGCTACTCTAAGGTGGTTTCTTTACTTTCAGCAAAGACATCAAATACAGACTGTCTGCCTAGAACAAGAACATAGTAGCTGGGCGCAGTCGCGCACACCTTTAATAGCTCGGGAGGCTGAGGCAGAAGGATCATAAGTTCAAGGCCAGCCTCAGCAACTTAGCAAGACCCTGTCTCAAAAAAGGGCTGAGGATGTGGCTCAGTGATTAAGCACCCTTGAGTTCAATCTTTGGTACCAAAAAAGAACAACGTAAAGTCCTAAAGGAAGACAATAACAGAAAAGTCAAACAAAGAAGAGCTTTCAAAGACAAGCAGTTGACAGTACCATGTGCTACAACAGGTAGAATAAAACAGCAGTGTATACACTACAGTTAACAGTATGAAGGTAACAGAACAACTTTAACAACTGAAAGAGTGCAATGAGTTGGAAACAAATGAGAATGACCATACCTTAACATTTATTTAATATTAAATTTTCACACCTATTAACAAAGTAAAATTTGAATGTATTAGGCTCTAATAAATAATCCAAATTTTATTTTCCCAAATAGCTATATCTGAATGATTGATCTTCATAAAACAGAAAATCCCTGGCTGCTCCAAAATCAAGAATTTTCCCCACCTATTTTTAACAAAACATTTAGTTTTAAAATGTACTTGCTAATACTCTCTGATCCCAATATATTCCAAAGACACCACATCTGACAGCAAGCGACTGTTCATTGAGGTATAAAAAACATATGTAACTGTATCCAACTGTAACAAATTTTAAACAGGCTTACGCACCTTGTAATCCTATGGAGGAGAAAAATGGTTCTTTTACTTTCAACGGTTATGTCTCGGCTGAGTTTCACCAGCCTCTCGTACTTGTCATGCCGCGCATCCAGCTCCTGCTGAAACGCTGAAAACACAGTTGACCGTAAGCAGGCGGGCGCTCACTCAAGCCCTCATGCAGCAGGCCACAAGGCGAATGCAGACATGGTTGAAGCCACCTGCCTTCACTTGACAAGGAACATGAGCAGAACATGCAGTCACTTAGTCTCAAACCAGGAGGCAGGACACTGTCCTCCAAATACCTTTCTGTACATGACAAGGAGGCACAGAAACACACCATTCCTGAATCCCTGAGGCTAACAGAGCTCATGAACTGCATTAAAGCAGCACTGGTGGACTAAAATGAAGATGAAAGGAGCTTTGTGAACCAAACCTCGGTTCCTTAAAAGCTAAAAATATGACTATCACACATAAGTATCTAGTGACACCCCAGTCAATGTATTATAAATCATGTGAACCTGGGGGCTGGGCTTGTGGCTCAGTGCCAGAGCATGTTCGAGGCCCAGGGTTTGAGCCTCAGAACCACATAAAAATAAAATAAAGATATTGTGACCAACTACAACTAAAAAATAAAATATTTTTAAAAATTAAAAAAATAAATAAACCATGTGAACCTAAAATGCACATTATTTCACCTTGTTACTATACTGCATTCAAACCAAATGTACTTGAAAAAAATACTATTTTCAAGAAATAAAGAGGGAAAAAAAGATTGAAAATTCACAATCATTATGTGAATTGGTTTTATTTTAACTTCAGAGCTAAACCATACAGTATTCAGCAAAAACCAGCTGAGAACTGAGTCAGACAACACAGGATGTGAGAAACCTAGAAAGAGGGGCTGAGGCTGGGGCTCAGTGGTAGAGCACTTGAATAGCACATGCGAGGACGGGGTTTCATCCTCAGCCCCACATAAAGATAAATAAATAAAATAAAGATATTGTGTCCACCTACAACTAAAAACAATATTAAAAAAAAAGAAGAAGAGAAGAGAAATCTATAAAGAGGGGGCTGGGACACAGCCCACTGATGGAGTGTCTGCCTAGCATGTGCAAGACCCTGTGTTCAACCCCCAGCACCACACTAAAAAAAAAAATGGAAAGAAAGAAATCAATCAGGGGCTAGGGCTGTAGCTCAGTGGTTGAGCACTTATCTTGCATGCGTGAGGCCCTGGGTTCGATCCTCAGCACCACATAAAAATAAATAAATAAATAAATAATAAAGATTTTGTGTCCCATCTACAACTAAAAAAAATACTTAAAAGAAAAAGAAAGAAATCGACCAATCAATCTAGGAAAAGAGAACCAAGGAGAAAACTAGAAAGTAAGAGTTCCCAGAACAAGGGAGACTGAAAGCAGCTGTGGTATCCAGTTAATTTACAGTCTGATGATTCATCCTGTCACTGTGAAGAGACCAGAGTCCCCACAACACTATGTAACCACGAGAGTCTCCTTCTCCACTTTCACTCCTCTTTTCCTTCTTGATTATAGAACAAGGCATTGCACAATCTCTAAAACGTCTCGCCCCAAACATCCTTTGCTTGTATGTGACCACTCTGACTCCTATCCTGTTTTTCCTGATCCTGTATGAGCAATTACTGCTAAAGGCACTACTGAAGGGAATTTCTGTTTATACTGGTGAAATATAATTGCTTTTAAACTAATAAATTTTCATTTCTTCTGCTCAAATTGCTTTTGACAAATATTAGGAAAGATTTTTATTCTAACTGCCTTTATTTACAAAAAAAATCTAATTTAATACTATCAAATACAAAGCTTCTTTAAAATAATCAACTCTTCACCATGAACTGCTGTTTCAGTCTCAAGATGTTTTCTTTACTAAAATTTATACCAAGTAACAAAATTATTTTTATTACTTTTTAAAAGACCCCATCTGTGGCATTGGGTATACTTATAATGGAGAAAAAGGTTAATTTAATTGAAAGAAAATGTTTTACCTTTTCTAGAATAAAGAAAAAAGCTCATTTTATTATACTACACAGAAAATACACATATATAAATAACATTAACTAAAACAGTCCAACACCAGGAGTCTCTAGACATATTAAGATCACCTGCAGGAAAAGTAATGCGTAGAACCCAAGATATTCAAATAGTGAAATCACACCCTCCCTGGCCTGTGTACTGCTTTCCTGCTACTCCTGATTCACACTGCTGCCACTCTGTAACACCATTCCCACTGACCACCTCGTGATCCACACTTCATCACTCAGATGCCAGCGGATGCGTGAATGGCAGCTGCCCCTTCTCACTTCCTCTCTAGACCCTGACCATGCTTTGCTGGTTCCTTATTTCCCAGCATTTATGTTTTACCAGCTAACATTATACTGTCTACTTATCAGTGTGTTAACTGGTTCATTCATGAAGGCAAGAACTCTATCCTCACCACCGCATCCTCAGAGCACAGGACAGCGGTGAAGGCCCAGAGAAGATGTTGAAAAACACTTGACTTGCTAGCTAAAGTCACCGTAGTACAACATGCTGGACAAGAGCACATCTACAGTTTGAAATGAATCCACCACCTGCCAGTGGAATGCTATTTCCCATAAACAAAATTTGTGAAAAGATACTACAAATCCACCTGCCCTCTGAGCACTAACTCCAGCACGCAATGAACTGTCCTACCCTGTAACTGTGAACAGCAGCCTTTCTAAATGGACGTTATGCTGCTGGAATTCACACTATAACTATTCATTAGAGCTACTGATACAAATCAGTTCTAAAGCACTGTTCAATCTGCTGCACGGCCTTCCCTCATGTCCTGCTACCTGCAGAAAAGCAGCACAATCCATTGGCAACTAAAAAATATTTTAAAAATAAAATTGATATTGTAAAATAAGATTTTAAGTTTCTTTACTCTTATGCATCAACAGTAGTAAAATATTCATCTAATGACTCCTTTTAATGAAGAAAGTTTTGTACCTTTGACAGCAAAGTATTTCCTGAAGCACCTTGGGTTTAAGTTTAACCAACCACATCATCTCATCACATTTTCTCTGTAAGATAGTGTTCTCATTGAAGACCTTCCTGGGGCTGGGGCTGGGGCTGGGGCTGGGGCTCAGTGGTAGAGCACTTGCCTGGCATGTGTGAGGCACTGTTTTCCATCCTCAGCACCACATATAAATAATACAAAGTTATTGTGTTCATCACAACTTAAAAGGAAAAAAAAAAAAAAGACCTCTGCTGAAACCTCCTCCCACAGACCTGTAATGTTTACAAGGACACATGGCAATCTTGAAGAAGGAGAATATTTTAATTTGCTTAGAATACAAAATGGCTAGAAGGCAAAAACTGCACTTAAAAATACTGTTAATATGCACAAAGCAATTATTTACTCTACAAAAATGAAGAGGACAAAATCACCTCATTTCTAAATTACATGGAAATCAAAGGTTCTACTAGAAACCAAAATATTCTTAAATTGCAGACGTGCCTTATTTGGGTTCTCCCACAAAGGAGGCTCACAATGAGCATTTTGTGCAAAATATAAAGACATGCCCACCTTCATGAACATGAAATGTGATCATAAAATGACACAAACTGCTTACAAAAATTAACTTTAATTGTCACCCATAAGATAAAATAGCTTTCCACATACAATATGTATATCTCCAGAAAATAAATGCCTTTTTTCACATTGATGACTTTTTCCTGTTCTTTGCTTGTCTTCCTGTCATCATGGCTTCACCAAGCTGTAACTGACACATCAAAATTGTGCACACAGGCTGGAGATGTAGCTCAGCGGCAGAGCACTTTTCCAGCATGCACAAGGCCCTGGGTTTAATCCCTAGCACCAAAAAATGATCATGAATACTACAGCATACAACCTGATGCTGGTACACATGGACACCGTGACATCCTCGTGCCAAGGAGCACACCCATCACTTCACAAAGATCTATTTTTATGTGGCTGAGAGTATTTCAAAGCTACTCGGCAAATTTCAAGTATCAACTTTCCAAATTCTCAAGCATCATCATTGAAATGCCCATAAACCACTTACTTCTCTCATTAATGACCTTATTTCAGAAGCATTTTCATTCCAAAGACCCAGGAAGTTGCTTGGCTTATAGGGAATCGACAGATGTGTTCTGCCAAGAATTAAAAAGCAAGAACTTAAACAAACTATTAGCCAAGTTAGTAGCTGGCCAGAACCTCAATTATAATTTTTATAAGCAGCTTTTATTACTAAGATGAAATTAGGCGAAGATTTCATCCAATATTTCAAGGTAATAGACACTTATTATTTAATCATACACTATATTATGAATACTTCAAGGCTCACTGTGAGCTGGATGTGGTGAATATAAAATTAGATAAGATACAGTTGTTATCCTCAAGGAGCTCAGACCAGTATCAGAGATAAAACAAATAAATAAGATGTAATTGTGCTACAGCAAATATATATATATTAGATTTAGCCAAGAGATATCAATAACCGTCTCTTCACTGGGTGGATGGATAATTAACATGTTTACCACCAACAAGCTACTTGAACCAGATCTCAGAGAAAATCATGATTCACCAAATAGGCAATGAAGGCACTGAGTTAGGAGCAACTCCAGCTGAAGAACTATGTGCTCCAAAGCAGGCAGAAATGCAAAACATGCCAGAAGTAGCTAGTGCTATATGGGAATGTGAAGTGCAGAACACTTGACTTGCTAGTTTCTCCCCCAAGTATGTAGCTGTATCAGCATGCTCTCTGTTCAGTTACAGCTAATTTTCTTGAATCACTGGAGATCACTGTAGATACTGTGCTAGCCTCAAAACATCTGTGACTCTCCCCTTTTAAAAAATGAAACCTAATTCCTTTCCCCTTAAACATGAAGTGGTTTTAAAACTGCCTTGCTTCTAGCAAATACAATGTGGTAAAAGTGACAATGTGTGATGTCTGAGGTTTGCAGGTTAAGGACCCATGGTTTCTTCCTTATTCTCTTTAGGGAAAGTAGGTACCATTCATAAGGACACTCCCGCAGCTCTATGGCCAGGAACAGAGAGCTGCTTGTAGTCAGAAGGCTTATACTGTGAACAGCTCAATCCCTCAAGCCCCAATCTAGCTTCCAATGACTGCCAGTCAGAACCGGCCAGGTGAATACCTTCCTTGTTACTGAACCACAGAAACTATGCAGTACAGGTCAGCAGGCAGAGGGGGCAGAGGAGGTGTGTCTTGTGGTTTCAAAATGGGGAGAAACCTGACCAGTTTAGTAGGCTGAGAACAAGGCGACCATGGATCTAAAGGCGTATGTAATCCACTAACAATGGTCCCTTCCTGTGTCAGGTCACAACAGTCTGCCTTCAAAAGACTGGTTAACACACTGAACACGAACATGCTAGGCAACCAGCCGAGGCACCACGACCAGGCCCAGGGCAACGTCCAGGCCCGTGCCGTGCTCAGTACCCACTGCCGTTCACTCGTGTCCTCATGCCAGCGTGGGGGCAGCGGGCCGTGGAGTCACGCCTAGACTCCAGGCTTTCCAGGCAGAAAGCGTACCCACAGCGGCAGCCCGGGAAAGCAGGTGCACACGGACGCGCAGCGGCCGGCCCCCGCCCGCCAGCCCGGGGCACTTACACTTGAAGGCCAGCATCACCGGCGACGACGCGCTCACATCCTTGCCCTCTCTGCGCTGGCCGTGCGGGAAGTTGTCGTGCTTCCTCTTCCTGAAGCCGCCCGGGCCTGTGCGGAAGAGAGGGGCGCTAGGTGGACTCGCGCCGCCGCGCCCTCCCGCCCCGGCCTCCCGCGCCCGGAATCCCCGGGCCTCCCGGCGGCGGGCGCGGGCGCGGCCGCTGCGATAGGATGGCGGCGCAGCCCGGGACCCGACGGTCACCGCGCCCGCGCCCGAGCCCTCCGGGGACGCCACCTTCTTTGCCGCTCATGTCGGGCTGCCTTCGCTGGGACGCGCGAAGACTACAGGCCGCGGAACGCAGCACAGCGCCCGCGCCCTCTACAAGACAGGACAAGGGCCTGCGGGAAAACCGCGCGACGCGTGACGGCCACGCACACCGGAAGCCCGCTCGCGGCGCTCCCCGGCCGCGCACACTTCCGGCTCCTTTGTCGGCGTTCCCCCGGCCGTGTACACTTCCTGCGCGCGTGCTGAGTCCTCGCCGGCTCTTTCCCGGCCGCTCTCATTTCCGGCCCCGCCGCCGGAGCATCTCCACCGCCCGGCGCTACCGCCCTCCGCGCAGTGCCCGCAACCTGGGCGCGCAGGCGCAACTGTAGCCCGGAAATCCGACGGGCGCCGGCGAAGTACCTGGGCCCGCACTCGGTCGCCCTCGGGAGACGAGCTTCTGCGAGGACTTGAGGCGTAGGGTATTCTGGTCACGGCTCCGGGCGTGAGCCTCAGACCTCCACACGGCGCCCCCTCGAGGGCTGGCGGCGGCACCGCCGGGTCGGGGACTGCGATGGGCAGGACCGACGCGTGCCGGCCCGCAGCCCGCTGGCTGCACCTTCGCGACTACCCCCGAGCCCGCCGGCCACTTGCACGGGGCAGGCACGTACTGCAGCTTTCCTGTTGAGCTAGGAGCGAAGGCGCACCAGGGCTGCGCGTGTTAGTGACGAGGCCCATCAGAAGTGCCCTAAACCAGGCGTGTAGACTCAGGCCTTTGCTCCCAGCGACTTGGGAGCCTGAGGCTAGAGGCTGTGAGTTAAAAGCCAGCCTCAGCAACCGCAAGGCCCTAAGCAACTCAGTGAGACCCTGTCTCTAAATAAAATACAAAATAAGGCTGGGGATGGGGCCCAGTGGTCGAGTGCCCCTGAGTTCAATCCCTGGTACACGCCCTCCCGCGCCCCCCCCCCAAAAAAAGGAGAGCCCTAGGAGTGTTCTTTTCCCAGGAGAGTAACCCAGAGACTCACACCTTTGCAACGCTGAGTGCGAGCTTGACTAGCCAGATTCCTTGCAGATAAAGGAGGCTCCTGGGGACCTTACATGTGGGTATTAGGCATATGATTCTCCCGAATGTGTGACTTCTGACCCTGGTTGACACCCACAGTATTCCACTACTCTTATTATTATTTTTAGTTGTAGACGGATAGATACCTTTTATTTTTATTATTATTATTTTTTATGTGGTGCTGAAGATTGAACCCAGCGCCTCACAGGTGTTAGGCAAGTTCTCTTCCACTGAACCACATCCACTACCCTTTGATTAGAGGTGACATGGCTATGGAAAAAAAAAAACTGATATAAATGTAGTAGTTTTTCTAAACGTTATTTTTTAATTGTAGGTGGACACAATATCTTTTATTTCATTTTTACATGTGGCTGAGGATTGAACCCAGTACAGTCTACCAATGAGCCACAACCCCGGCCCCTAAATGTAGTAGTTTTAATGTGACTTCCTCTAGCCTCAAGGAATCCAGTAGTTAGAACATTTGTAGAGTCAGTGCTTTTTTTTTTAAACCAGTCTAGAATAAGGATTTTTCTCCATATCTTTTATTGGTTCATTAAAGTTTACCTAAGGGTGGGATTTGTTACACTTTCATACATGCACACGATATAACAATATAATTGGACCCATGTCAGTTCCTATGGGATAAGGGTATTTTCCTATTTCCTAATAGCAGCTCCCAGGACCTCAACTTTGCAAAACCTAGATCTCTTCCATTTCCTTCCTTTCTGCAGTCACCACTGCTCTGGCCTATTTAGCCACAGCTTTGTCACCTGAACTGCTTTCACCGCTTCTCATAGATACCATGATTAGAGCACTAGTTTCATAACCTGTAACGACTTCTCAAAGCACTTGGTGGAGGTGAATCCCCAGGGCTCTTTCCCAGCACTTATTTGCATATGGCAGGTTTGCCAAGTGTCCCAAATGTAACTACACCTTTTGTCAGGAAACATCTTGCAACCTCTGGCAACCTGCAAGCCAATCCCTCCTGTTTTCTTGTTCATTGCTTCAGATACAGACCCAGAGTTGGCACTTAGCCAGCTTGTTTTCCATCAGGGAGAGCAAGGTGGGGAGTTTCCCAAGACCTCATCTCTGGGATGCTGCTCCTCCCTTCTGTTGCATTCTGACCTCCCATATTTGATTCTGAATAAAGTGCTAAGCCTTTTAATCACACCTGTTGTTATCCAGTATATAAGTCCTCACTCCAGTTGCCTTTATAGGAGGAATGAATACCACATGTCGAGTTTGGCTTTGGATATTGTGGGGGAGAGGAATCATATAACCAAGAAAGAATAAATGAGGCCCTCAAGAGATTATGTTTAAGTTTCTTCCTTATTGTGTGCTACTCTACTACTCAGCTATATTACCTCCCTTTTAGGTACAAATTCAACATAACAGACTAGCACAATTTGGAAACAATGTGTGATAATAAGCAGGATTAAGGTATAAATTATGATGTAGCCACCTGAAGTATAATTATGGGGCCATAACCCAAGGGTGAGGTGGTTATACATATTCTACAAATATATTTTAATGTTTACTTCTCATGGTTAAACAGCTAAGCCAGTGGTTCTCAACAAAAGGTCATCTCCTCTTGGGACATCTGGCAATATCTAGAGACCTCTCTGGACATTGGAAAGTGGGACTGGGTCACACTGGAAGTGGGACTGGCATCTGGAGTCCAGGGTACAGCTGATCATCCTGCAGTGCACAAGAGAGCCCCGACCAATGTTCCACCCCAAATGTTAGTAGTGTGGTCGGTGAGGAACTGAGAGACCCTGCCCTAAATTATCAGGTGCAGGGGTGTGGGGAAGCCATGGAGGGGGGCCAAGGAGACACCAGTTAACTGACCTTGACTACAAAGGGAAAAGGAGGCAATGGCCAAAAGTATCAGCAGGCTCTCCCAGCCTGCCACAGGGGGACCACCTCCACTTCCACAGCTGTTGTTCTTACTCCAGAGCTTTTCCTTTCCTTTACCTGTGGAGTCATATCTGGGGCATGATGGTGACCGTTCGTTCTCTGTGACCACGTTTATGGAGAAGGTGTCGACCAGGAACCGAACTAAAAAAACCACCCACTAACTTCCTAGCAAGTCGAGGCCTGGCTTGACATCACAGCCTCTCACCCACTCCCGTCCTGAGTAAGTCCGTGGTCCTAGAGCCCCTGAAGAAAAGAGGACAGCCACTCCTGAGGACCCCAGGACAGGACAGGGCTCAGTGCAGTGTTGTGGGCTGGTCTGCTCACTGTGCTTTTCATGTCTCCTGTTTCCTTACTGATAGAAGATATGTAATTTTGTCTACTTATTTCATCATTTACTACAAGAAATGTATGAAAACCCAGTATTATAGATTTGTAAACTTCTTGTAATTCTGTCAGATTTTGTACTGTGTCTATGTCTTTCTGTCTAGAAAGGCAGTCCTACAGTCTGTCCACTCCTGCTCAGCTATACAAAGGTAGGCCTTGGGCCCAGAATATTATTTATAAAAAGGAGCCCACACAGCTTGAGCTGGACTTTTTGTCCTGTGAGGGAACATGCTTCCCAGTCCAGTCTTGTGCATGCTCTGTTCTGCTCAAGGGCCTGGGTTGAGGCCCCCAGGCACATCCCCAGCTCTTTGTCAGCTCCCTGGGGTGAGGGGAGGCCTGGGGTCCTTCCACTGCAGCATGTGAACACCGTCATCTGTCACCTGCAGGACAGACCTGCTGGCCGTGGAGGCCAGTGCATTGCAAGGGGCTGGATCTAGTACATACTCTCTCCTCTCTTCCTGTGTGGTCTTCTCTATACTGTCTGTCCTTAGCAACCTCAAGTCATGTGCTGGTCTCTTCCCAGATGATATCTGCCTTTTAACCTCAGCCCCAGGCATCCTGTAGGGTAGCCTAACCACTCTAAGCAGAGAAACTATGAATTCAGACTAGTTACAGACAAATGACTTATTTAAAAGCATATATATTTGCAGATTATACACACCTGTGTGTCTGAGTGTGTGTTACTGTTAAATCCAACTACTTTTTTTTTATAATATTTTATTGTTGGTTGTTCAAAACATTACATAGTTCTTAATATACCATATTTCACAGATTGATTCAAGTGGGTTATGAACTCCCATTTTTACCCCGTATACAGATTGCTGTGTCACATCAGTTACATTTCCATTGATTTATAAATTGCCTTTCTAGTGACTGATGTATTCTGCTGTCTATCCCATTCTCCACTATCCCCCCTCCCCTCCCCTCCCCTCCCCTTCTCTCTCTCCACCCCCTCTACTATAAATCGTTTCTTCCACTTATATAATTTTTATCCTATTCCTCCTTTCCTCTTATATGTAATTGTGTATAACCCTGAGGCTCACCTTCCAATTCCATGCAATTTCCCTTAACTCTCCCTTTCCCTCCCGCCTATCATCCCTGTTTAATGTTAATCTTCTTCTCCAGCTCTTCGTCTCTACCCTGTCCTTGGTTACTCCCCTTATATCAAAGAAGACATTTGGCATTTGTTTTTTAAGGATTGGCTAGCTTCACTTAGCATAATCTGCTCTAATGCCATCCATTTCCCTCCAAATTCTATGATTTTGTCATTTCTTAATGCAGAGTAATACTCCATTGTGTATAGATGCCACATTTTTTAAATCCATTCATCTATTGAAGGGCTTCTAGGTTGGTTCCACAATCTTGCTATCGTGAATTGTGCTGCTATGAACATCGATGTAGCAGTGTCCCTGTAGCATGCTCTTGTTAGGTCTTTAGGGAATAGACCGAGAAGGGGAATAGCTGGGTCAAATGGTGGTTCCATTCCCAGCTTTCCAAGAAATCTCCACACTGCTTTCCAAATTGGCTGCACCATTTTGCAGTCCCACCAACAATGAACAAGTGTACCCATTTCGCCGCATCCTCGCCAGCACTTGTTGTTGTTGGACTTCTTAATGGCTGCCAATCTTACTGGAGTGAGATGGTATCTTAGGGTGGTTTTGATTTGCATTTCTCTGACTGCTAGCGATGTTGAGCATTTTTTCATGTACTTGTTGATTGATTGTATGTCCTCCTCTGAGAAGTGTCTGTTCAGGTTCCAACTACTTTTTATTAAGACATGAACTTCTTTACCTTTATGGCAATGTTCATTTTAAAGATATACCATACAGTAATATGCAGGCTATCTACTAGTATTGTTATAGCAGTGGCCAGCTTTCTTTGGGTTAGGGATTGCACCATGTATTCTTTACACCTTTTAACTTTCCTGCATCCTTATAGTTTAAATATATTACTTATAAAAAGCATATAACCTGCTGGACATATAATGTGCATCTGTGGTCCCAGCTGCTTAGAAGCTGAGGCAGGAGAATCACCTGAGCCCAGGAGTTCAAGGCCAGCCTGGACCAAATAGTGAGACTTTGTCTAAACAAACAAACAAACACACATATATTTTTTAAAAACCTGGGGTTTCTTCCTTTATTCAGCATGGATATCCCTGTACTTTAGTTGGACTTATTAGCCCATTTACACTTAATGTAATTACTGATGATTCAGCTTAAATCTACCACTTAGTGTTGCCGCTTGTTTTAATTGCTCTGTGAACCTCCTCTTCTTGCTTGACTTCTTTTGGGCTAAGGCTTTAAGAAATTATTTTCCTCCACTGCTCAGTGTTATAGTTACACCCTCTTCCTCCAGCTGTTAGTGGATGACAATGTGTCTCCTAGACTCACCAAGATCTCATGTTCTTGGCTACTTTTACCTTCCTCCTGAACAACTGCAAGTAACCAAAAACATTTTTAATTCTATTTTCCCTCTTTGGATTTATATGTTGTTTCATGTTTTAAATTTTTATGCATATTTTAAACTCCATAAGGAATTGTCATCAGCTCAGGTGATTGAGATTGATTGAACTACCTCATGTACTTTCCGTCTTCATATTTATTTCCTTTTCTTTAATTTGTTCATTGAGAAATAAAACTTGTTCATATTTATGACATTTTGATATAAGTATGTGGAATGGCTAAATTAAGCTGATTAGTGCATATGTTACCTGAACATTTATCCATTTTTTTGTGGTGAGAAGACTTAACATCTCCTATCTCGGCCATTTTCAGGTATACACTGTGATATGGTGACTAGGGTCACCAGGCCAGGCGTAGATCTCTTAAACTATCTGGATCTTGTACTTTGACCAGCAGCTCCCCCAGGGCCTCCCCTGCCCCCAACCCCTTCCCCATTCTCTGCAACCACATTCTGCCTTCTGCCTCTGGGTTCAAGGTTCCCAGACTCCACGTACAGGTGAGGTCACACAGTGTTCTCTCTGTGCCTGGCTCACTTCACTCCATGCTCTCCAGGGCTGCTGTTTCCAGGATTCCCTTTCTCCCCTCTGGGATTCTATTGGCTCTTACATGAGTAACATCTTGGAGTTCAGGACTGTTCGTGACCAATTCCCTTAGTTTTTATTTGGAAAAAAATGTATGGTTTTATTTGTTTTTGTTTTGTTTTCCTCTTGTTGAAGAATATTTTCTCTGGGCACAGAATCCTAGGACGGTTATTTTCTTTCTTTCTCTGTTAAACACATCGATCCACAGCAGGCTTCCCTGTGCCCACCTGCCAACGCTCCTTACCCAGTGGGCAGCAGCTGGAGGACAGTGGTACCTGGTGGGCAGTGCAGGCTTGGAGGACCACGTGCAGGACATAGGAGTGGACTGGTTCTGCAAAAAGAGTGGGCAGTGGCCAGAGCAGCTTGTGCAGTCACGTGTGAGGCAGTTGAGAACAGTCTTCTTGAGCCTGGGGAAGTGTGGAGGAACTTCTCTCTGCTTGCAGCTGAAGGCAGAAAAGCTCAGGCTGTCTGAGGGATCACAGGCAGCAGGTTGATCCAGCCTCCGTGGTGGGAAAGGAAGGAGAGAACAGTGAGAGGCCAGAAGACACAAGTTTCATGAACAAGATCCCCTGGACTCAGGTCTTTGTAAAACCAGAATAGAAACTTCATCATCAAGCCAGGGGTGGCAGCCACACCTGTCACCCCCACTAGTCAGGAGCCGGAGGCAGGAGGATCACAAGTTCCAGACCAGCCTGGGCAACTTAGCCAGACCCTGTTGAAAAACAAAACAAACAAACAAGAAAACTCCATCATCACTTTGGACAGGAATTAGCTGCAAGAATGGACAAGTGCTGCTCAGTAAGCAAATCTCCTTGTTGCTTTTAATTCATTTTGACTTTTTTTTTTCAATGTTGGGATGGAACCAGGGCCTCCTGCGCCAGGCAAGCCATCTACCACTAAGCTACATCCCCAGCCCCAGCTCCATCTCTTTTTTCCCCCATAAAACTATATCAAAATGTTGGTTTAACTTGGATTATCCTTTGGTTTGTAGATAAATGTGTTTCTGATTAAAAACAAAATAAAAAACAAAAACCCTGTTGTCTCTGGCTTCTGCTGCCTTCATTTTGCTTGTCATTTAATTGTGGCTCTTTATTACTTTTTTTTTTTTAGTTGTAGTTGGACACAATACCTTTTTATTTCATGGATTTATTTTAATGTGGTGCTGAGGATCGAACCAGTGCCTTGCAAATGCTGGGCAAGCACTCCATTGTTGAGCTACAACCCCTGTCCCTCTTTATTATCTTTATAATTTATATTTCTGCTTCCAGTGTTTTGGAGCCGATAATTTAAAAAAGTGGAATGTTCAATCTCCAGTCCTTCTGTAAGCCACAATTCTATACTAATAACAGGCTTTGGGGAAAAGGAAAACACATTTTTAAATGTTCAGAATTATTTTTTGATGTATCACATAATTAAATGTATTATACATAAGTATTTGAAATCATTTTCAAATTACGTACAATAAATAGTCAAGCAGAAATTTCTCTTCATCTTCAAAAGCTATAAGATTTTCTTTATTTATAAACCTCTATTATTATTTTTTATCTGCATAACACAGTGTGGGATTGCTCATATCTTGAAGGAACTAAATTATGCTATGGAGGTCCCCAGTGTCTGGATTTTGTTGATTTCAGTCCCATTTGATTACTTTCCTTGAGATCTCTGAATTATTTTGGAGCTCAAGTAAATCCTCAGGGAAATTTTTCTTTTACAAAATCAAGATAAAGAATGAAATGTCTCTGAGAAATTTTGGCTTAAATACACATTCAGAAAGCTTAAACAGATTTAAGTGAAAAACTGAGAATGAGTAGCAATGAGAAAGAGAACAGAACCAAGCCGGCCACCTGACAATAAGACCAACTATGCCCTCTCAAAAAAAAAAACTTTCCATAAGTCACTGTTGGGGGACAGTAAAACCATCATTTAAAACCAAAAAATAAAGGGAAAGAAGCAGGCTTTTTCTTTTCCAATATATACTCCGCAACTAAGTAACTAAATAGTAGATAAGAGGAAGTTATTTTTAGAGCAGTAATCCAGCTAGTAAGCATAAAGGAAATAATTGATCTTAATATCACTGATTTGTAAGAAACCAAAAGGTCTTACACTGTGCATCTAGTCAGTTGTGATCGGACATTGCCTAGTTTTTCTTTTTATTCCAAGCTATTTTTAAACTCCGTAAACCATTGTCTAGCACCCGGTGAGCTCTACTCTTTGTAGAAGGCACTTCCTCCCAGAAGAGAATGGGAAAGGAACCAGTGCTAAAGAAGTCCTGAGGACCTGAGCCCCTGGTGGAGAACCAGCCCCGGCCTGTGTCCTCCAGGTCTAACCAAAGTCTATCACTCCTTCCCTTGACCCCCCAGTTCTAAGAGCAGCTCCCTCCACGGCCAGTGGGGAGGCGCCACAGCTTCTTTTTTTTTTTTTTTTTTTTTTTTAAGAAGAAAGTTGTTTTTTATTGTGATTAGCATTCATTACAAATAATTACTCCTTTGCAGAGTATTTTTATTTTTATAAAATTTGTTTATTTATTTATTTGGGGGGTACTGTGGATTGAATCCAAGGGTACTCTACCACGGAGACACCATCAGCCTTTTTTAGCTTTTTTTTTTTTTTATTGGTTGTTCAAAACATTACAAAGCTCATGATATATCATCTTTCATACATTTGACTCAATTGTGTTATGAACTCCCATTTTCACCCCAAATACAAATTGCAGAATCACATCAGTTACACACTCACATTTTTACCTAATGGCAAATAAGTGACTGTTGTATTCTGCTACCTTTCCTATCCCCTACTATCCCCCCTCCCCTCCCCTCCCATCATCCCTCTCTACCTCATCTGCTGTTGTTCAATTCTCTCCCTTGTTTCCACCCCCCCTTTCCCCTTACATCCTCTTCTATGTAATTTTGTGTAACATTGAGGGTCTCCTACCATTTCCATATGCTTTCCCTTCTCTCTCCCTTTCTCTCCCCCAACTAGTCTTTGTTTAATGTTAATCTTTTCCTCATGCTCTTCCTCCCTGTTCTGTTCTTAGTTGCTCTCTTTATATCAAAGAAGACATTTGGCATTTTTTTTAAGGATTGGCTAGCTTCGATTAGCATAATCTGCTCTAATGCCATCCATTTCCCTGCAAATTCTATGACTTTGTCATTTTGTATTGCTGCGTAGTACTCCATTGTGTATAGATGCCACATTTTTTTTTTATCCATTCATCTATTGAAGGGCATCTAGGTTGGTTCCACAGTCTAGCTATTGTGAATTGTGCCGCTATGATCATTGATGTGGCAGTATCCCTATAGTACGCTCTTTTAAGATCCTCAGGGAATAGTCTGAGGAGGGCGATATCTGGGTCAAATGGTGGATCCATTCCCAGCTTTCCCAGGTATCTCCATACTGCTTTCCAAATTGGCCTTACCAATTTGCAGTCCCACCAGCAGTGTACAAGTGTACCCTTTTCCCCACATCCTCGCCAACACTTATTGTTGTTTGACTTCATAATGGCTGCCAATCTTACTGGAGTGAGATGGTATCTTATGGTGGTTTTGATTGGCATTTCTCTGACTGCTAGAGATGGTGAGCATTTTTTCATGTACTTGTTGATTGATTGTATGTCCTCCTCTGTGAAGTGTCTGTTCAGGTCCTTGGCCCATTTGTCGATTGGGTTATTTGTTATCTTATTGTTTAATTTTTTGAGTTCTTTGTATATTCTGGATATTAGGGCTCTATCTGAAGTGTGAGGGGTAAAAATTTGTTCCCAGGATGTAGGCTCTCTATTTACCTCTCTTATTGTTTCTCTTGCTGAGAAAAAAACTTTTTAGTTTAAGTAAGTCCCATTTATTTATTCTTATTATTAACTCTTGGGCTATGGGCGTCCTATTAAGGAATTTGGAGCCCGACCCCACAGTATGTAGATCATAGCCAACTTTTTCTTCTATCAGACGCAGTGTCTCTGATTTGATATCTAGCTCCTTGATCCATTTTGAGTTAACTTTTGTGCATGGCGAGAGAAAGGGATTCAGTTTCATTTTGTTGCATATGGATTTCCAATTTTCCCAGCACCATTTGTTGAAGATGCTATCCTTCCTCCATTGCATGATTTTAGCCCCTTTATCAAATATAAGAAAGTTGTAATTTTGTGGATTGGTTTCTGTGTCCTCTATTCTGTACCATTGGTCCACCTGCCTGTTTTGGTACCAGTACTACACTGTTTTTGTTACTATTGCTTTGTAGTGCAATTTGAACTCTGGTATCACTATACCTCCAGATTCACACTTCCTGCTTAGAATTGCTTTTGCTATTCTGGGTCTTTTGTTTTTCCATATGAATTTCATGATTGCTTTATCTATTTCTACAAGAAATGCCATTGGGATTTTAATTGGCATCGCATTAAACCTGTAGAGAACTTTGGGTAATATCGCCATTTTGATGATGTTAGTTCTGCCTATCCATGAACAGGGTACATTTTTCCATCTTCTTTTTTTTTTTTAAGAGAGAGAGAGAGAGAGAGAGAGAGAGAGAGAGAGAGAGAGAGAGAGAATTTTTAATATTTATTTTTTTTTAGTTCTCGGCGGACACAACATCTTTGTTGGTATGTGGTGCTGAGGATCGAACCCAGGCCGCAGGCATGCCAGGCGAGCGCGCTACTGCTTGAGCCACATCCCCAGCCCATTTTTCCATCTTCTAAGATCTTCTTCTATCTCTTTCTTTAGGGTTCTGTAGTTTTCATTGTATAAATCTTTCACCTCTTTTGTTAGGTTGATTCCCAAGTATTTTATTTTCTTTGAGGATATTGTGAATGGAGTCTTTATTTGGCTTCCCCATCAACAGGAGTCTTCTAGGAGAGGCGCTGCCCCTGTGGGGAAGCTCTTCTGTTGGGTCCTCTGCTACCTCTGTGATGGAAGGCCATCTTCTGAGACAAAGGCATAGGCCCAGAGAGCCGACCTCTGGAGCACACTCATATCTTATTTGAGGATCTTCATTTCAAATCTACTTCTTCCTTTTCTGGAAGCTTTTTTATTCTTTTCTAAAGCTTCTCTAGGAAATAGTCATCACTTATTTGCCCCTGAGTTAGTCACCTTTCTGTCACTATGAAAAACATCTGAGATAAACATCTTGAAATGGAAGAAAGGTTATTTTAGTGGGGCCAAATTTTCTTGCGTTGTTTTAAGTTTTTCATTCTGGTTTGTGGTCCTCTTGTGTCGTGTATTTATCATGGGGACCTCTTAAGAACCAAGCTGAATTGTTTGGCTTGTTCATATTTATGTCTCCCCAGCTGAGCAAGTGTTCCAGCCACCCTCTCCTCTCCTTGGTGACCTTTCTGCCAACCCACATTGACATATGGACAGTTGCATTCTGTGAGCTTTTAAATTTTTTTCTTTTAAAATAATGCCCTTTCTTTCTTACTAAAAGTTTTTACCATATTTTCTACATTTATCATAACGCACACACACACACACATACACACACACACACAATAAATGTAGAATTGAATGCTTTGAATGCTTTTCTAATAACATTCCTTAAACCAGTTTTGTGTGAAAAGCCAGAAGATTGCTTGTCAAAGTATCTTCAATGTCATCAGGACGGGCATTTAAAGGACAGAGCAGCCGAGTATACAGTGCCAGGCGCGAGGTGCTTCCTGGCTGTCTTGGGTCCACAGTGCTGTGACGCTCATGGTGTCCCCACCCTGCCTTCATAGCTTGTGCACATTCATAACTAACTCCACACTGGTCCCCTCGATGTCCTCAGCTTTCTGTCCCTAACTAGCTGCACTGTCTGTGGGAGGGACCAGCAAAGGCCAGTTTCCTCTTGCTGATGCTAAAGTCCTAGAGCTGAGGACCAAGGCCCTCGCCCTGATTACTGCCACTGCGGGAAACTCCTTTGCACCCTGCAGGCTGGGGCTGCCTCAGGTCACCCTGGGCGCAGCAGGCCGTGGTGCCCAGGATAACCCCTGCGAGGCGGGCCACACAGCTCTGCCCCCTTACCCAGGCCACTGCTCTAGGCCCAGGCCTAGGCCCAGGGCCTCCTCTCCAGGCCAGGACCCCCTCCTTCTTTCCAAGCTGCTTGCTACTCATCTGCTGGGTCCCGATCTGGGGAGGTGGTGCCTGCAGCCCACCTGGCCCCCTTCTTGCTGGGTGTGTTCCAGGCCTTTCCTCTTCAGTTTCTAAGATGAACTCAGGTCTAGTGCTGAGGTTGGGATGAAAGGCACTTTGACAGACCCAGGCACTGCGGAACCCAGTCTGGCTTTCCACTCTCTTAGAAGAGGCCACAGGCATGGTGTCCCTGGAGCAGCGTGGCAAGGCTAAGCCAGAGGCCTGGGTACTTGGGAGAGCCTTTGTGTCCTTTCTGTGTTGGCTCATTCTTGGCACCATGTCTTGTGCAAAATAAGCACTTGATCAACACAGGCTGACTGGATTCAGCTCTATATTTAACTCTGCTGAGGTATTTTCGAAGGAACTGATAGAGCCATCTGTGATGGATATATCTGCCCTTCTTTTCTTAGTTTGAGATTGTGAAAGAGCTAAGTGAAAACCATGATAAACGTCTATGTGAGTGCGGGCACATTCTTCCTGTGATTAGTCAAGCTGCCTGACTGCACACAAGTTTCATTTTTTGTCTCTGTTACAGGTAACCTGCATGGCCCATTTCTGCTGGGCTCGGATCAGGTTTGATCAACATGTTTGGCTAGGGTAAATCAATAAATCCCTAAATAAATCAACATGTTTGGGCAATACAGAGGGCTCTATTATTACATGAGCCAAGCAGAAACTTCTCCTGCAACTTTTCTATGAATATGACATGTTGGATGTCCAAAGGTTCCGCCCACTCCTGCTGGGAACAGAGAGGTTGTACCTGCCTCCAAGCACGTTGACGCTGATACATGTCTAGGAGTCTCTGTCACACTGTTGCTCCAACTCAGAGCCCAGCAACGGCCCGATAAAGTTACCTGGAGAACTTCCGATCTTAATCTCATGTCTGCCTCTGGTTTGGTGGGACTGTCAAGAGCTCTGAGATGGAAAACAGAACTGCTCTCCTGAACAGTAAGAGAGAAGTGACACACACACCTTTAGCAGCAGACTTGAAGGTGCCCAGATAGGCCTGTGAAAGCTGGAGCTTCGGCCATATCTGTGATGCCTGGCACCTCATTCTGACCCCACAGGTGCCTGTCTCACCAGAAAGTCTATGCTGAGGTAGAAGCCTTTAAAAGGACCGTGACAGGATGTCCGCCCTCGTACTGGAGCAAGGCTTTTACTCAGAGGCCACCATGAAATGAAATTGCAGTCTGGGGTTAGATGGTCCTCAGCAGTTGTGCAGGGCTGCGGATGGAACCCAGGGCCTTGCACATGCTAGGCAAGCGCTCACCAAAGATGGCCTGTTTTCAGCACTGGCTCTACCTCGGGATTAAAGCTTGGGCTCTCCAATGTGTCCATGTCTCCCCAGGCTTCACTCCTCTCATTAATTGAGATGCTGTATGGAGAGTGGAATAAAGATGTCTAAGCAATGGTTTTGATGAGCCATTAAAGTTATAGTATTCACTGAATAAGTGCTTATTTATGAGTGTTGAGTGTTAATTCTAGGAATGGCTAAGACTTGAATATATGGAAGATTTAGTCACATACATGCATAAGATTAATGTGTGTAAACAAGCGTATCACCAGCCACCCACATAATCCACCCTGGGAACAGGAGCCACTGGGAGGGTGTTGCACTTTCTCTTGCCAGAGTCTAAATCACTGCAGAGCCCTGCAGCGACCATCATGTCAATTGGATGTACACTAAGCATACAGCCACGTGGACCTCATTTGTCACACTTGTTCCTTTGGGGCTGTAGTAGAGTCTGTGGCACCCAGAGCCACCACCTCACCAGTGCCCTTAGCTTCTGCACTGCCTATGCAGAGCTTTAGAGATGTGGGTAATAGATTATTGTAGACCTTTGTTTAAAATGCTTACATGAAAAGAGCACTTTCAATGTTTTAATATAATTAGGATAGTATTGCTCTATCCTATGAAACTCAATAAAGATAGCTCCAAAAAGAAGATCAGCCTTACAACCCAGCCTCACTAATAAATGTCACTGCAAAAATTGTAAATAAAATTACACTTAATGAAACCCAGAACTATACTCATCAAACAATTCATAAATGTCAGATGGAGTTTGTTACAGAAGACTAAGAATGGAGCATTCCTGGTACCAAAAAAAAAAAAAAGAAAAAGAAAAGAAAAGAAAAACAACAGCAACAACAAAAACCCTCTATAAAAGTCATCCACCGGGGCTGGGGATGTGGCTCAAGTGGTAGCGCGCTCGCCTGGCATGTGTGCGGCCCGGGTTCGATCCTCAGCACCACATACAAACAAAGATGTTGTGTCCGCCGAAAACTAGAAAATGAATATTAAAGAACTCTCTCTCTCTCTCTCTCTCTCTCTCTCTCTCTCTCTCTCTCTCTCTCTCTCTCTCTTAAAAAAAAAAGAATCTGGCTGGTGTCAATAGAACCAGTTATCCTATTAAAAAAAAAAACAACTCATCCACCATACTGGTGTGCACAAATGCTGCGTTCTCCTGGTGGCTTTAATGTGCCAAGTGGGCTGGACTGAACCAAGTTCTCCTGGATCCTGTCCCTTCATCGTAGAATAATCCAGGTGAAGTGATGGGAATGATAACCATGAACAAGTTTGGACATGGACCAGCCATGGTAACTACCTCTCCTGACCAACCACAGTAGAAAAGTGTACTTAATTTTAAGACATGTTCTGATTTCAGAGGTTTAAAAATGTGTGTCTAATAATCACATTTTAGATTGTCAAGGAAAAGATGGGATTATCAACTACAATTAATAGATTTGACATTACTAAAACATTTCTCTTAAAAAAAATCCAAAGTCACAAAACAAATTACACTTCAGTGATTTCTACTTTTATCTTTACTAATTCCTTCTGTTTCTTTTAACTCTTCTTTTTCTACGCATTTGAACTTCAAATTTAATTCATTATTTTTGTTTTTCCACTTTACTAAAAATGTATTCAGTGCAATGAATTTTTCTCTAATCAGTGTTTCAGATGCATATCAGAGACTCTGATACATAATATTTTCATTGTCTATGATGTGTTTAAAATCCTATTCTTTGAGTTTATATTTCTCCTTTCCACTAGGAGTTGTTTCAGGGGTGTGTCATGCTGGGTCAGTTTGCTGTGTGTTTATTCACATTTCCAGGTCAGCTCTGTTTAATGGCAAATTGCTACCCCTGCTGTTTCTCTTCCATTTTCGTGGTGCCCTCCACCCTCTCTGCCCGCGCCCTGTGGGCACCCTTTCTGAACCACTTTGTTTCAGACTTGCCTCCTGTGCACAGCAGTAGCTGGGCTTAGTTTTTTGAGTCAGATTGAAAATTTCTGTGTTTTACCAGGTGATTTCTGCCCCTTTTCACTTATTGCTATGACTGATATGTTTGATACTAATTCTACTGTAAGACTTCATGTTGTTCAGTATATTTCCTGTTTTTTTCTTTATAAGATAAATCTGTACTATTCTATTTACGGGGGAGGGGTGTAAGAGAGAGAGAGAAAGAGAGAAAGGCACTGTGAATTGACCCTGGGGCTCTGCCTTGAGCTATACCCTCAGATCTTTTTTTGTCTTTATCTTGAAACAGGATCTCAAGTTTCCTAGGCTGGCCTTGAACTTGCAGTCCTCCTGCCTTGGCCTCAGGAGCTGCTGGGATTGCAGGTGTGGCCACCACAGTTTATGAGTAGTCTTAAAGTTGTGTACTCAACACCCTCTTCAATATCCTTGGTCTGCTGTTCTGTTGACCTTGTGTTTGACATGTCAGAGGTTTTTATATCTGTCAACCCTCACAGACAACCTGCCAGTGAGCTTGGTCTGTTCTCCCTTGGCCTTCTTCCTTGTCACCTTCCCCAGACTTTAATCATGTCATGTCAAGGTGGTAGTACTTGGATGCTAGTGCCCCCCGCCCCACCTTTCCTTTGCTCTTATTTGGACATTTTTGATTGTTGAGGTTTCTCCATTGGTCCTCAACCAAGCTTCCCCAGTCAGTTGGTTGGAGGGAGTTTATCTTCTGGTAAATTCCTCAGGAAGGACTTATCAAGGCAGAATTTCCCACATTTTTTAAAATGTTGAGACTGTTTTTCTATTTGGTATTTGAAATAAACTGAAATAAAACTTTTGATTCACACTTTCTCTGAGTGTGAATCATCTTAAGATGTCCTGCAAGCCAGGCATGGTGGTACATGCTGGTCATCATGCCGGTCATCCTGCCTCTTCCAGAGGCTGAAGCAGAAGCATTATTGGAGCCCCAGAGTTCGGGTTAGCCTGAAGCACATGGTGAGACTCCATCTTAAAAAAAATTATCTGTTGTTGTCTTGCTTTATTAAAAATATTGTTCTTGAAATCTGATGGTTCTAATTCTTTTCTCCTTATAAATATATAAAGAAACCTGGAAACTTTAATCTGTATCTTTGTAAATGATAATTTTACTATATGATCTGTTGCATGATTGATCACTCTGGACTGATCATCTGAGGTACCTAGAGAGACTTTTGACGTGTAGATTCAGCTCTTTTTCTATTTCTGGAATGTCTTCTTAGAGTATAGTTTTCAATACCAGCTGTGTTCCATAATTTCATTTGCTTCTTTGGGGACTCTGATAATACAGACATCATTCCTTCTTTGCCTGTCTCGAAATCTGAGCTTCCTACTTTATCTTTGATCCTTTTTACAGAAAAAATTACTTTCTGCAAAGTCGAATATAATAATAGACTGCCTGTAATGCCAGCAACTTGGGAGGCTGGGACAAGAAGATCATGGAAGTTCAAGGCTACCCTTGACAATTTAGTGAGACCCTGTCTCAAAATAAAAAATAAAAAGGACCAGGGATGTAGCTCAATGATAAAGCACCCCTGGGTTCAATCCCCAATACCAAATAACGACAATAATAACAACAATAATAGACTAAAAAGAAAAATGGAATTGAGATGGGAAACTTAAAACCAATTTTATAAATTGGAACTGACACCTGCATTTAAATAATAATTGTCATACACTATGTTACCATGTGAAAGATATCTTCAATTCCTAGAAATAGAGAAATATTATAGTAAATGTAGAGCATCCCTTTAGCAAAACGTGCAGCCCAGGACATTTCCTGAAGCCGCTGGCGTGTTCTTGGCCACCATGCCAAGGTCAGAAAGGCAGAGGAGAAGAGGGGACCTGGTGTGGATCACAGGAAGCAAAACAACCGACACTCAGGAAATGAGCCCTGGAGCCCACAGACTTGAGGGGAGGTGGGGCCATCACCAACATGAGCCAGGCTGCCACGGGTGCCATTCATTTAGGAGGACAAGGGTAGAGTTCAGGACGCCCAGGCCTTGAGGCTCCCCCTCCCCCCGGGGGAGAGACAGACTCTGTCCCTGTGGGGACTGGATTATGGTGACAGTGCTTGTGAGGAGGCCAGTCTGCCCTTGTGGTCGCTCTCTGTGGCCAGCTCATGCTTGCCCTTCCACTTTTCCACCCTGACCGAGGCAGCACAAGGCCCATGCCAGACTCAGGGCCATGACCTTGGGCTTCCCAGCTCCAGAACCTTGAGCCAGAATAAATCTGCTTTATCAGTTACCTGTGCATCGCATTCTGTCACAGTAGCAGGAAGAGGACCGAGACCTGCGGGCTACCTTCCTCTGTGCACAGCGACGGCTGAGAACGCTGCCTCCCCAGGGAAGCACCTGCTGCACTGCTTGGCACCTCAGGGAGCCCAGCGACTGCACCCTGGAGTGTGAGGAGCAGGCCCACCTCTCCAGAACTGGCCCACGGAACACCCTCCCTGCTTGTGCCCTGCTGACACCAAGGACCCAGAGGAGGGTGGGACTGTGATGCCAAAGGACCTGGAAAGCCACCTCCGTGACCATGATGCAATACCCGAGGCAGGCATTGTCATAAACCACAGAGTTCATGCACCTCCCTCTTTGGGAGGCTGAGAGTCCAAGCAGTGCCCCGTGGGTTCTGGAGGGGTCCCTTAGCTGCACTGCCATATGGCAATGAGTGCGGGAGAAAGAGACCCTGTCCCCAGAGCAGGAAGCCAGAGGGACAGGACTCCACAGGACCCTCTCGCCACAACTAATCAGGGCCTTGAAAAATATATCCGGGTACATGTCGGCCCCTTCTGCCCATCTCAGGAACCAGAACTCCGGGTGCCTAGCTGTCTAAACAGTGGGCTTTCCCAAGGTCCTGTGGTCCTGGGTCTAGCCTTGCTCCTGGACATTTTCACACCATCTGTCCCAGACATCCTAGGCAGGACCCCCTGGCAGGATGCTCTGAGAAACTCCAGCCCTCTGCCAGGTCACTGGCGCCCTACCCACAGCCACCCGGGTACTAATCGGTTGACAATTCCTGTAGAGTCACGTTTCTTGAGCCAGAGTCCTGAATCTGCTCTTTCTGATGCCATTGCAGGGACCAGCCAGTACAAAAATAATCCATCCTGTTTGATGGATTTGACTCTGTAAAGTATGGTTAAGAGGTTTTCCTTTTATACAACCTCCAGGGCTTTGTCCTTGCTGCCAGGTCGAAAGTAATACCCAGGTCTTTATCATGAAGTTCCAGCAAGTAAATTTCTCCATGATTTATTTGTTCACAGAGTTGCAGTAACTCTTCAACTGGAAGTTGTGTGTGTGTGTGTGTGGGGGGGCTCAGCAAGGGCCACACCTGCTGCCACCTAATCTTGCTTCTGCTTTAAACAATGTTGTGGCCTTGGGCGAATCACTTATGCTGCGAATGCTTCAGCTTGTGGAAGGAGAGTAGGGAAGCAAGCTCCCTTTCACAGAAGGCTGTGCAAGATCAAACAGATTTGGTGAGTTGTAAAGCATTCTGTTTTGGCCTGGGGCTGCCATGAAGATAAGAATCTTCCCCTTGCCAAGCCCACTGCTGTTCACAGTACATTACAGATTAGAAAATATTTGACTAAATAAATAATTTCTGAACTGTTTTCTGAAAATGCTTACAATTGGCACATGGAGAACATTCAAGAACCAGTAGCAGTTATTGCCACTCTTTTCAGTTTTATATGGCACCCGGTAGGATAGCTGTTGCTATTGCACTGGAGACAGAGCCAGGTGTGACTTGCTGGCTGCTGTGCCTGGGCTAACACCAGAGCTGGTGCTTAGATTCACAGTAGCCTCCCTTGCTACAGTTTGCCTTCTGATATTTTAGTTTCCTGAGGTCAACAACAGTCTGAAATAAAAAATGGAAAATTCCAGAAATAAACAATTCATACATTTTAAGCTGCATGCCTCCCAAGCAGCTTGATGAAACCTCATGCCCTCATTCAGTGAGTCCATGTTGTATACACTACCTACCTGTTAGTCACTTAGTAGCCCCTTGGTTATCAGGTCAACTGTCACAGCACCACAGCACTGGTGTTATTCTTTTACTTAAAAATAGGCCCAGAGCAAAAGAGTAGTGATGCTGGCAGTCCAGATATGCCAAAGGGAAGTCATAAAGTGCTTCCTTTAAATCGAAGGTGAACATACAATGAAATATTTTGGGAGATAGACCACATTAAAACAACTTTTGTTATAGTGTACATTATGATTGTTCTGTTTTAATTATTATTGTTAATCTCTTTCAGTGCCTAATTTACAAATTAGACTTTACCATAGGTGAGTGTATGGAGAAAACTATAGTAATCCATAGTGTTGGATTTCAGACATACACTGTGGTTTGGAAGAGGGCTCCCACACATAGGGAGGAACTATGGTACTAAGCCCAAGGAAATCTCAAGCTGGTTGGCAGCAGAAGCTCACACTCCTCTAACACCCTGACCCTGGCACTTGAAACTGGGCAAGAGGGCTCTAAGCTAACGTGCTATACTCTTTCCCACACTAAAAACTTTACAAAGTAAAAAGTTACAGAAAACATATTCCAAGTCACTTGGGCAAAAAGGCTATATGGCAATGTTATCGCATTCTCTCTATGCTCTCCCTGGAAGGTGGAAATCACCAGTGTCAATGAAATTCACTTTGCTATGCTGTGTCTCCTGGGGCTCTTGACACCAAGAAAGAAGGGGCTTCACCAGAGGTTCTGTTGTTCCCAGTGTTAGCTACCCCAATACCGGCTAATAAATGAATTCTCACTTTACTCATGAGGAAAGTAGGGTTAGAAGCTCCAATAGGTCACGTGAAATAACATAACTAATACGCGTCAAGCCAAGATGCCCTGTTTGACCTCTCAGAACCTGAGACCTTCTTCTATCCTACTGCCTCCTGAACACACCTCTCAGTTCACTCTGCATCCTGAATGCCCATAGGTACGTGTATCTAAGGTTCGGCCTCCAGGATGACGCTAGGAACCTTTGAGAGATGGGGGCCTAGTGGAAGGTCCTGAGGTCCCTGGGTTGTGCCTTAGAAGGGAGGTAGGACTCTAGCCTCCTCCTCCTCCCCTTTGGTTTCCTGGCTGATGACAGAGTGGTTTTGCTCTGCCACACCCTCCCACCATGATGTGCTACCCTGCCACAGGCCCCAAACAACAGAGCCAATAAATGATGGACTGTAACTTCCAAAGCTGTGAGCTGAGGTAGATCTTTTTTCTTTTTTAGTTGATTATCTTAGGTGTTTTGTTATAGTAACAGAAAGCTAACACAGATAAGTAGAATTTTTATTGAACTGCAGCAAAAGTATAATTCAGGACTTGGAGATGAAGCCATTTCTAGCCTTCCTCTTTCCTACTCTCACCACATTTAGCTCCACCTGAACCATCAGATACAGAAATTAGATATTAATTTTGAATGTGATTCAAAAACATCAAATAATTACGCATTGCTTGCTCATATTTGGAGAGCTTAGGTGTTGGACTAATCTCACCACTTTCATAAGCAGAGAAAATAGGGGGATATCTATTGTCTATATCTATTGTATGTTAAAATGTGATGCATAGTGACATTTGTCCTGGATTCACTCCTGTGAAGGAATACTTCCCATGGGAACTCCAACACTATGGATATCAGCACATCACCAGGTTTGGTGGGGGTCGTGGGTGGTACTCAACAAAGCAGTGTCGATGCTCCTGCTGTGGCTGCAAAGCAACTCTGCCAGCAGTCAAAGCCACAGTGTGCTGCCACCTAACACCCAGTCAGACCTGCCATCACAAAAGAAGGAAGCAGGGCTGGGCTGGGGCTCTGTGGGGAGTGCCTTGCACATGTGAGGCACTGGGTTTGACCCCCAGCACCACATCAAAATAAATAAACAACATACGGTATTTAGAAAAAGAAAAGGAGGCTGCAGCAGAGGAGAGCAAGCATAGGCGAGGCACGGAGGGCTGGACCCCGCGTGCTGTCTTGTGGACATGCACAGTGCTGCTGCTGCCAGGGAACATGCTGTGCAACGTCCACAAAATCAAAGTTGGATCCCACCTCTGAGTTCACCCCCAGAGGAAGTGAGAGGAGGGTCCTGGACAGATTTCTGCACCAGGGTCGTGGCAGCTTTGTTCAGTTGGGCAAAAGGTGGAAGCTTCCTGCATCCATCCACAGGTGAGTTGGTGCAGCACCCCTGCAGGTGCCGAGATCCACGCGCCCTCAGGTCTTTTGAATGAAGTGGTGTAGGCACGTGTGCACGTGGTCTCCACACCTCATCCCAGGGACCAGTCATGTGAGCAGTAGGGTCCTTCCTTCAGGGTCAGAACCAGTTTGTGATATGATTATATATATATAGATAGATAGATATAGATATAGATAGATAGATAGATATAGATATTTCTTTTTTGGGGGGGGCTTTTGTTCATGGTACTTGGCTCATAATTCCCCCCAAGGCAAGTCCCTGGATACCTGGCCATAAAGAAAGGCTTTGACTTACATTTTTCCCATAATAAATCATGAGATGCCTGTGAACAGGATGTGCCCTTCTCTCAGTGACTCCATGGTATATAGAACAGCAATCCTCATGCTGTGCTTGCCCTGAGTGACTCCAGGGTGTGTAAAACAGTAAATCTCAGGCTGCATCTGCCCTGAGTGACTCCATGGTGTGTAGAACAGCAGCTCTCAGGCTGTACCTGCCCTGAGTGGCTCCATGGTGTGTAGAATAGCAGCTCTCAGGCTATGCCTGCCCTGAGTGACTCCATGGTGTGTGGAACAGTAGCTCTCAGGCTGTCTCTGCCCTGAGTGACTCCATGGTATGTGGAATAGAAGTTCTCAGGCTGTGCCTTCCCCGAGGGACTCCATGGTATAAGAATATTGGTTCCAGACTGTTTCTAAATCTGAGTTATTCCATGTGGCAAAGCACTGGTTTTCCATGAGCTACTCCATTTTGAGTTCAAGTGCCGTGGTGGACTTACACTTTGATTGTACAAGTAAATAACCATCATTTGCCTGGCACCATCATAAAGCACAAACTGACCAAGTAGTGATACCAATAAAAATTACCACCTGTGGGATGGGGTTGTGTCTCAGTGGTAGATGGCTTGCCTTGTGTGTGTGAGGCACTGGATTCAATTCCCAGCATATCATGAAAATAAATAAAAAATAAATAACTTTCCATTGACAACTAAAAAAGTATTTAAAAAAAAAATGAACACCGGTGAACTGACCGAGTTAATCAGAAGCACATGGATGGATCATATCAAATTCTTATTGAAAATGCCTATGAGCTTATGGGACACACTAGACCATCAAATGAAGTAACTTCCTCACTAGAGGGCCAGAGAAGTAGGAGCATCCTGAGACAGGACTCGGCAGCACGTTGTCATCTGGTAACTCATCACGAGGCTTGCCCAAGAAAATGGTCACACCAATGACCGTCTGAAGTGTGGTCCTCCAGCCTAAGCAGAGAGGAGCTTCTACTGCCTGTGGCGTCTTTGCTCCCCACTCCAAGCGACATCTCAAGCTGACACTCCAACACAGCTTAGGAAGCTGCGTCTATCTGGACCTTGGCCTAGAATGTGTTCCTGTGCTTTGGCAGCTCTGTGCCCTGAACATGTTCTGAACAAGTTCTTCCCTGGTTCCTAATCTTATCTGACCACCTAGTGACTCTACATTCCTATCTGCCTTTCCTCCCAGGGCAGCCTTCTGAACCCCTTGGCCGCTTTAACCCTTTCCTAGCCTTTCTGTAACATGCATGCATATTTGGGTAAAGTGATTTGTAACTTGAGTGTCATAGATACTAGAAATTAAGATTGGAGTAAAAGAAGCTGTGTCTGTCAGGCTCAGGACCACACAGGACCTACAAGTACTGGGTGTTCTGCTGTTGCTGAAGGTGGTGCCCTGTGAATTCACTGTCCTTCAGTAGACTCTGATACTGTGCAAAGGCACAGACCTGCTTGGTCCCTGTCAGGAGGGGTCCTGCCGCATGCCCTGCAGGGAGGAATGCTGACTGACAGGCTTCGTGGGTCCTCAGCACTGCAGAAGCCTTGAAATGTCCAGAGAAACCCAAAAGGCAGGGCTCGGGAACTTCTGCACAGATGCGCATTGGAGGTTCCTGGGGAGGGGTATGCCCAGAGGGGGCATGGACTCTCCGGGCCCCTTCCCAACAACCTCACCTGTGCATCTCTTCATCCATAGCCTGTGTAATGCCCCTGAAAACAAGTGGGTGAATATAAGTGTTTCCCTACGCCTCTTGAACCACCTGAACAAATTAGTCAGGCTGAGGGGGCAGTTATGGGGACTCTGATTTATAGCCAGTGGGTTGGAAGCTCAGGGAGCCACCTGGGGTCCAGGTCTGTCTCTCGATGAGGGAGCAGTCTTAGGGACAGAGCCCTCGATCCGTGAACCTGATGTTATCTCTGGGTAGAGGAGGTCAGAACTGAACTGGATCTGAGGACACCCAGCAGTGTTCATGGCAGAACAGGCTTCCTGCTTGCTCAGGGCTGCCATCTCCAGTGGGGGGGGGGGGGAGAGCAGAGGAAAAGCAGGCAGTCTGCTTCCCAACAGAATCACCCATGTCTAGGAAGGTTGTGTTCTAAGTGGGCCACTCACTAGTGGGCCACATTTGCCATCCAGTGCACAAGGACGCCAGAGACCTTTCTCCTCTCCTGAACCTCCTTTAAGTGCTGCGGGTCACCTTTGGTAATGTCTCTTCAACACAGAGCCAGGAATAGAGCTGAGCAACTTACAGAATGTTCAGTCCATGAACAGGTGACTGCTTTTCTTCTGCTCCCACGACCAGCAACCCAAATCAGGAACGAGTGAATGCATGTGCAGTCCCTGTCATGTCCCGGGATAATGGAGAGAGAGACAAGCTCCTCTCCTCAGGCTCAGGGCCAATGAAAAGACACGGCATGCAACAGCAACGCCCTATGACAGGCTCCACTGCCCTGTCTCTTCCTACCTCAACCCACTGTGCAGTTCGTTCCTGAGAGACCCTGACCCATCTCCCACCAGCTATCCCCAGTGCTCCCATGTCGGGCACACAGGCTGCGAGCTCCACAGGCCAGCGTTTGGGAGAGCCAGGCCAGGGGAGTCCTGGACTCTCAGCTCCTGGCAATACTCTCCACCCTGCATGTGAGGCCCATTCCATCTAAATTTGTCTCACTGCTCATTAAACATACCTTGTGCTTCTACCCCTATAAACAGACCCCTTCACTCCTCCTGCTCATTTTCCAAATCCTGTTCAAATTCAGCCTCAGCCATAGTCTTGTTGGGCCTCATAGGAGAGGCCAGTCAACACTGGCAAGAAGTGCCAATCATTGGTCACTGAGTGCAGAGGGCTAACTCTGTGTTGGGGCACTCCCTTCCCTGGACTTTCATCCTCTCTCTCTGCCCCCCGCCCCGGCTTTTTTTTTTTTAGTTGTTGATTTATCTTTATTTTATTCATTTTTTATGTGCAGTGCTGGGGATTTAACCCAGTGCCTCACACATGCCAGGCAAGCGTCCACCACTGAGCCCCAGCCCCAGCCCTCATTATCTCTTTAGTCCATAACATTCCCTTAGCAATAATTGTCTGCTGCCTGGGACCATTTTTTTTTAGGGTCTTTCTGGATTACTTGGTCTAGCTTCAAACTCACAATCCTCCTGCCTCAGCCTCCTGAGAGCTGGGATTACAGAAACATGCTCATCTCTTCAGTTTCCTTCTATTCTAAAATGGAACATGAGTCTTACTGGATCCTGCAGTGCTGTCTTCACATGCAGAAAGTTCTGGAATACTTATCACCTTGATGTGAAATAGAAACTCTGGTCCTATTTTATCTTGTCCTATCCCATGATGTCTATAAACCCATTAAGAACTCAGTGAAGTGGTTGAAGCTTCCCAAATAAAAGAATGTCATATCTTATTTTGACATTTACAGGAAGACCATTTGTAATGTCTGTGGAAAGTACTGATACCTGCTTTGTTTCCCCAAAGTGAACACACTTGCTTTAGGGTAAAATAATTTGTTTGCCTCTCCACAGTGGCCAGCTTGGAGTCCTTAAAGCATGCAATTTTAGAACCTACTTAATTATTACATGTTGCCTTGTGTCTTGTGAGTCCCGTGTTCTGTGAGTCATGCCAAAAATGAGTGTGATGTGTTTTTCAGAGTTTACCTATTTGCTTAGAAGACAAATATACTATGAAATTGAAAAATATTACTGTACATGTGTAAATTTCAAGCACACTGCAACACACATGGGAAGAGAAATGTTGAATCTTCTCTGACTGGGTCATCCTCCCCAACCCATATCACCTGGGTAGTCTGAAACAAATGCTACATTTTTCCCAACAGGCTCTTCTTTGCTGGACACCGTAGTCTAAAGAGTGCTTTTTCATAAATCTTCATCTATATAAAAATAATAGCTCAGGTTTCCTCTCTACCCTTCCCTTGCTTCTTTCCAACCAAGGGGAAGGTATGTCTTCCTATGGCCCAGTGGCCACTGGGGAAAGCTTCCTTGGAGACCAGGGTGCCCTTGGGATTGGGTTCCTTCCTCCTGGTGGCATGCTGGCCTCCAAGTTCAGGGCATGGAGCGGATGTTTACCAGGACTCAGCCCGGGTGGAGTCCCACCCACAGCCTCCAGGTTGCTGACACATCTGTGTCAAAGCTGAGGAGCCAATCAGCTCAAGAGTCCCTGAGATGTAGGGAATTCTGGGAAGGCCCTCTGAGGACGGTTGGGAGGCTGGCCCTTCCCAGTCACTGCACTTTGTTTTTAGCTTCTTGCGCTGATCCCTTCTCTCTTCCCTCCAGTAAGGTACCTTTCAGGAGCAAAGCCAGAGCCCCCTGCCCTGGGCTTGAACTATCAACAACTTTCCCTTTTTCCCTTTTATTATTTTTTATTTGCTACTGGATTCAGAATGAAAATCTATTTCAGTTGCAGAATGCAGTGGTGAAAATTTTCAGCTTTATTTGTCTAGTAACCAAGAGCTCCATGTCTTTCTGAGGCTGTTGAACTAACAAGGTGCATCTCCTCAGCTGGCCAGCTCCTGACTGCAGGCCGCTGCTTCCTCCTCCGAGCTCCTCTTCAGGATGACTTCCTCCTTTTGATAAGTTGTATGGCGTGTACTTGAGGTTTAGCATGATATCACTGGGTGCACATAGTCACACACGGTGAGTTTGGTGGAGAAGATTAACATGTCTGTCATCTCACTTGGGTACCTTTTCTTGACAAAAGCAGCTGAAATTGACTCCTGTAACCAAATCCCTGACACCACAACCTTCTCACACTGTGGGTGAGGCTCTGGACTCAGTCACCCTACATACAGCTACTTTGTATCTTTTGTTCTACTTCTCCCATCCCTCAACCCTCCTAATCACTGTTTTTTCCACTCTCTGTATCTGTTTGTACTGTTTTTAGATTTTTTGTTGTTTTTAGACCCCACAAGTACATGGGGTCAGGCATACTTTCTTTCTGTGTCTGGCTCATCACTCAGTGCCGTGTCCCCAGGTTTACCCATGTTAGGGTAAATGCCAGGTGATCTCTCTCTCCTTTTCTTTTTATTTATTTAATTTATTTCTTGCAGTGCTAGGCTGCAGGTTTGCACACCCAGCCTCATGCATACTAGGCAAGCAGCCCACCACTGAGCAACATCCCGCCTCTCATTCTCTGTTAAGGTTGAAGAAGACCTTCTGGGTGTGCACACCACGCACCTTCTCCATTCAGGCCTCGCAGCACAGGTTGCCTCTGCATCTCAGCTGCCACAAGCCACGAAGCAGCAGCAGTTTTTATGATGAGGAGGTTGTATCTCCTGTGGGTCTGTGCCCAGAACAGGGACAGCTGGGTCACAGGAGGCTCTATTTTTATGGGAAGCAGGAGTATAGGTTTTTCTTCTTCTCTTCATTGCCTCTGCCTCCACTGGAGGTATTTCCACATTTTGGAGGTCCTGTGGAATTCCTGATGATGACTCTGACACCTTTCTTACTTGGTCTCTGTGTGACAATCAGGTCTTGCCCCAAGTTTTGGCTGGCTTCTCCAAGGACATGGGCGGGGTCTTCACTCCTGTCCTTTGATCACCAACAGCTGTGCTTTCATCTGTTGATTTCTTCAAGTATTTATTCTTACTGTTTCACCTTTTTAAAAAAAAATATTTGTTTGAAAATAATGTTAATTAATCCAGAATGTTAATTAAACCCCAGCTCTCAATGTTTAAATATCCTGGAGCGGATATTTCCCTCACTGCATCCGGGGCAGCTGGCTCTAAAGGGCTGGTGCTGTTGGCTGGACTTCCTGGGCCAGAGCTAACTTGGGCGTCAGGCATGGAGCATGACTGCAGTCAGGACTGGGAGACGCAACGCACCCTTTTTTTTAAAAAAAAAAAATACATTTATTTTATTTTTTTATTGTTGTGTGGTCAAGCCCTGTGCCTCACACATGGTGGGGCACAGTGCCCCACCACGGAGCTGCCACTCCAGCCCCTAACGCACTTCTTGAATGTCCTGTAGTCTGTGGTACAACGAGGTCTCTTCACCACCAGCCGTGGTTCCACGGGGTCACTTGGGGCGCCACGGCCAGTGACATCCCAGTCCTTGGAGGTGCTGAGTGTCACTCCACGTACTTCTCCAAGGGGCACAGCAAGCTCAGCAGAGCTCCCTGGTCTGCTGCTCCATGAGAGTGAGGCCCTGTTTGTTCTAGTGGAGTCCTCATTTTTTTACCCTTTGGAAACTCTTTTACTTAAACGATCTCTCTGTTTCCTTCTTTCTCTTTTTATTTCCTAGGCAAAAAAAAAAAAAAAAAAAACAAAAAAAACATGGAGGGCGAGCCAGACAGAAGAAATAATGTAGCCACAGACTCAGGCATGAGAGAACCACAGTTATCTGTGAAGGACTGACCTGGACTCGGTGGGAGAGGTGGCAGCTGGTGGGGTGGAACAGTGAGGGACAGAGTGGCTCTGGGGATCGCTTCTTTCTGCCTGGTGAGTAGGGAACTGACCAAGTTCATGATCAATGAATTATTTGTGTGGTGCTGGGGATGGAACCCAGGGTCTCATGCATGCTGGGCAAGAGCTCTGCTACTGAGCCACACCCCAAGCCTGTAAGTTCCTTATTATTAAGCATAGGAGTGTTATGTAATTTCTGTAATGAGAAAGACAACTCTGAGAAGTAGTATTGAAAGTGGGAAGCAGATTTTTGAGGCAGAGAGACTGGTCCAGAGATAGCAACCAGAGTCTAGGGACCGAGGGGGAGGGTCAGTTATGTTCCAGACCAAGCAGCCTCTAGGTTCCACACTTGAGTGGTGCCCACTTAAGAGGGTCAATGACCAGCCTTTTCACCAAAATGGCACCAAAAGCTAAGAAGGTAGCTCCTGACCCTCCGAAGCCAGAACCAAAGCCAATGCTTTGAAGCCCAAGAAGATAGTGTTGAAAGGCATTCACACCCACAAAAGAAGATCCAAACATCCCTTACCCTCTGGCAGCCCAGATATCCTCAGACGAGCACCCCAGATAGGCCGGCTTGACCACCATGCTGTCGCCAGGTCTGAGATGGGAGACGACTCCACACTGTGTTCACTGCAGTTGTCAAGGCCAGCAAACACCAGGTCACATAGGTTGCATAGAAGCTCTGTGAAGTAACATGGCCATGGGCCCTGCTCAGGCCTTAGGGACAGAAGAAGGCTCACGTTCCACTGACTGCTGACTGTGATACTTTGGACATCATCAACAAAACTGAAATCATCTATACAGAGAGCAGCTGGCTAATTCTAAATGTACTTTCTTTAAAATATAAAAATAAGAGTGTCAATGGCACTGATGAGAAGAATGGGTGGGAAGTGGGTTCCAGGTGGCCTGACCACTGCTGACTGACCTTCCAGGTGCTCCTCTGAGCGGGTCAGATCTTGGAGATTCTCCTGACTGACCCAGAGCCCCTCTGAGTCCTGGGAACAGCCTCTGCTGCCACCTGCACCAGCTTTTTAGATCATAGTGATATTCACATGTCCCTTGTGGGTCACTAGAGCTGACAGCAAACACCAGGTACAGGGTGACTGAGGGACACACAGCTGGCTTGAGAGCCCTGACAGTGCGAGGATTGGCAGGTCTACCGATGGGGAGGCAGAAGGGAGGAAGCCAGGGACCTCCAGGGACGGCTGTGGCACCAACTCAGACAGCGGCTCGGCCAGTGGATGCCTGGAGAAGAGCCTGGGGAGGGGGCTCCTTAGAACCTTGGGGTTTGGAAGTGCCTGTGAGACATGGAGGCACAGGTCTCCACCAGCCTGGGCCTCACTCAGGTGCCTTGGTGTTCTCCGGCTGGAGACACTGGCTCCTCTGATTTCCAGAGCTCCTGTTCGGCCGCCAAGTTACCTTTCTCTGTGCCTGGCATGGTCATTGCCATTGCGTGGTACCTGCTGTGATTATCTGGAGGAGCAGCTGAGAGAAGGAGCAGACCTCAGTGAGGACGTGGCCTCAGGTCTGTTTCACACATAAATAACTTCATGAACTTTTATAAGGGCAGGTGACAATCCCAGTTTGACTCCTCTCGCCCCTGTCCCCTAGGACCTTGCTCATGCTAGGCAAGCACTCACCACAGGGTCTCCCCGTCACCCCTCTGGTTGGTCTTAGGTCATGAATGCTGTCAGCATGCTCTGAATCATGTTTGTGTACAGTGTACCCAAATGAAGCGGCTGTGACTGTATTTTATTTATATTTACTTAGGCACTGACTTAATTTACATGTGGCTCTGTGACAACATGAAGATTTGTGTCAAGGCCAATCTGGATCCTTTAGGGCTTATGCTCAAAGCCAGCAAAGACTGTGAGTAGAGAAATCGAACATGCATAATTAACCTTTCTGAATAGAAACGGCGGGAAGTACAGCAAAACTCTTCGTTTAAGAAACATATGCTTTCTTTCTCTGTGGCTTTTTAGTTCCAGAAAGGAGCATGCGAATAGTGAGAGGGTTGGTCCTCTGAAGTTTGAACCCAACGGAAACCGTGGCAGAGTGGAGGGCTGTCAGTGAGTGGCGGTAGCCCGGAGCTCCGCCGGTGGGAAAAGAGAGAGTCTTGGCTTTGCCACTTACTAGTTTGGTGGCCTGGAGAAAGTCATACAATATTTCAGAACACCAGTTTTTCTTATCGGTTGCTCACTTTTTTTGAAGAAACAGGACTAGTTCATGGCTCAGCATGTCAATAGTAACAGTGCAGCTTGGTCAGTGTGGCAACCAGATTGGTTTTGAAGTGTTTGATACTTTATTTAGTGACTCACACAATTTCCAAGGACTCTGCTCTAAAAAAGAAAATGAGGCATATCAAGCATCTTGCCAAGAAAGATTCTTCAGGGAGGAAGAAAATGGAGTTCCAGTTGCCCAGGCTGTGCTTATTGACATGGAACCTAAGGTTATCAATCAAACTCTGACAAAGGCTTCCCAGTCTGGCCAATGGAAATATGGTCAGCATGCATGCTTCTGTCAAAAACAAGGTTCTGGAAACAACTGGGCATATGGTTACTCTGTACATGGACCTAGGCATGAAGAATCTATCATGAAACTAATCCAGAAGGAAGTGGAGAAATGTGACTCCTTGAGTGGTTTTTTTTCATCATAATGAGTATAGCTGGGGACACAGGATCTGTGCTGGGAGCTTTCATTACACAGGATTTACAAGATCAGTACTCAAACTCTTTAAGTTTGAGTATGAATGAATCAGATTATGTGGCCCTATGGAACTGGTGAGGTTATTGTTCAGAACTACAACTCCGTTATGACTCTTTCTCACCTGTACCGATCTTCAGATGCCCTCCTAGTTCACAAGAACGATGCTGTCCATAAGATCTGTGGAAAGCTCATGAATATCAAGCAGATATCCTTTAGTGATATAAATCAAGTCCTTGCACATCAGCTGGGAAGTGTTTTTCAGCCTACTTATTCTGAAGAAGGCGCTTTTCACTACAGAAGAAACCCACTAGGAGACTTAATGGAGAATTTAGTTCCCCGTACAGGCCACCAATTGCCGCAGTCTGGCTGGGCACAAATCACGAGCCACTCAAGCAGGAAGAAACTTTATTTCCGAACTCTACCAGCACACTCCCAGGGAACTCTCTCGAATGCCACCCACGCGGCTCCTGCAAGAACACACCACACACCAACTGGAACTCCCACCACCAGAACTTTACCAACCAAGGCAAACTCTTCAGGAATCCCCACGAGAGCTCAACCGGAACTCAACGGGAACTCCGAGAGAACTCAAAAGTCATCATCTTAATGGCTCGCTGGCATCACCTCTCAACCACTACTTCTGGCAAAAATGCCATGCGTCATCCCGACTCGGCTGTGGCCCTCAACAATTAAAGAAGAGTTTAAATGCACCAAGGAAGGGTCATTCGGGAGAGCAGAGGACAGGGCCAGCTTCAGGAAGCCTTCCTCCAGATGCTCTCCCTGCCCACGCCTGGGCAAGCAGCAGGTAGGCCTCCTCTGCAAGCCCAAGGCCACGACGTGCTCACTGTGTTTGGAAGCCCAGTCTCCACCTGGGGACTGCTTGTTACCCACAGGCCATTTTTTCCTTTCCTACTTCAGTGGCTCCATTTCTCTTCCTTTCCCATGTGCGATGTACTTTCCAGAATGCTGCTGTAACAAGCAACTTGTCACATGGTGTGATGAGCTCAAGGCTGATCCTGCGCAGCCATGTACAATGTACAGCACCTGTTGTGCAATTACCCACCTCAGGTAACCTTGGCACACTGAGTATGCGTGCACCAGACACCCGTGCACACTCCACATCTGTTACAGGAATGGGCACATTGCACACAGAGTACTTATGTCCATACATGCACACACACCACCCAGATGGCAACATGGGACAGCCCCGTGCAGATGGAGTGTGGCACTGTGCTTTGTCTTGCTGCAGGAGCATCAACTGGACTTGACTCATTATGGGTGCCTGGTGAAAGGTCTGTGGCCACCCCACAGCCAGGGCCACACTCCTCTGTGTGTAAGGGCTGCCCTAATCAGGTGAGCAGCCTTCCCCTTCCCCTTCCCCTTCTGTACTGTCACCCTGCATCTCAGGGAAAGCCACAGCCACCATCTCTCAAGGTCAGCAGTCAGACGTGGCTTTTTCTCCCACCTTTCAAGAAATCCCTTACTTGACTCCATGGCCCTCTCCCGACACTGCCCTGGTTCTGTCCTCTGTAAAGCAAGATCCTATCCATTTCTTCCTTTTCCACAGTTTCTTTTAGTTAGTTTGCTTTTTCCAGATGGATCTATCATGCTCAGGCTAGTCTTGAATTCCTGGGCTCAACTGATCCTCAAGTCTCAGCCTCTGAGTAGCTGGGTGGACAGGCATGGGCCACCATACCCAACTTAAATTTTATTTTTAATTGACAAATAATGGTGTAAATTTATGGGCTGACTTAATATTTTGATACATGTGTACGTTGTGGAATGATCAGACCAGAGTAATTCATCACCTCAAATGTTTATCAGCCCTTTTGATGTGAACATTTAAAACCCTCTTTTTCGTTTTGAAAGAGATGATACATCATGATTCACTCTAGTTGTCCAGTTGCGTGACAGCTCACCAGGACTTACTCCTCCCGCATGGCTGAAACTGTGCCTGGTGACCACCAGTCTCTCCTCTCCCTGTCACCACCCTCCAGCCCCTGGTAATGGCCACTCCACTCTCTGTGTCTCCAAGTCCGATGTTCTTCAAGTCCTCACGCTATCTGTCTAATGGTGGCTCATTCACTTGACGTACAGCTCCTGTACGTTCATCGTGTTGTTAGGCAGACCCCCCGGTGTTCCATGTTTACAGACCTCTCCTCTGTGGACAGACTCCAGGGCTGGTTCCATGTCTTGGCTATTGTGACCAGTGCTGCAATGAATCTGCTGTGCGGTGTCTCTTCAACCTGCTGATTTCGTTCCCTTTGGGTGTGTACACCAGCAGCGGGATCACTGGGTCACATGGCCATTCTATCTTCAGTTTTGGGGGCACTGCCATGCTATCTTACACAGGGGATGCACTAATTTGTAACATTCCCAGGGCGAACTCCCCTTCTCTCCACACCCTTGCCAACACTGCCATCTTTTATCTTTCTGGGAACAGTCACCAGGATGAGGTGGTAAGTCCCATGATTTGGTTTGCAATCTCTGATGATTAGAGAGCAATGTGCACATTATTCCACAACGTAAACATGTATCGAAATAGTACCTGAGCCCATGAATCTGCACTTTCCTATCTCTGTTGGCCATGTGTATGTCTTCTTTTGAGAGATGCCCCTTTGAGTCCTCTGCCTATTTTCACTAGTTTTCTTTTCCTTGCTCTGAGTAGTTGGTGTATCAGTCCTTGTCCCATATGTGACTTGCAGGTATTCTGTCCACTCCATGGGCTGTCTCTTCACTGTTGTTTTCTTTCCTGAGCAAACGCCTGGTGGGCTGACGCTGTCCTGATGTTCTGCTTCATCGCTGTGCTTTGGGGTATGTCCAAGAAATCACTGCCCAGACATCATGGGGCTTCTGCTTCGTTTCCTCCCAGTCACTTTATGATTTCAGATCTTAGGGTTCAATACAGTTTGTGTTTATTCTTGAATAAGGGGTAAGATAAGTGACAATTTTCATCTTTCTGCATTTGGATATCCAATTTTCCTAAGGCCATTTACCGAAGAGACTGTTCTTTCCCCGTTTTGTGTTCTTGGCAACTTTGTCAAAAATCAGTTGATGGCAACGTATATGGTTTATTTCTGAACCCTCCATCCTGTTCCATTGGTTGATGTGTCTGTTTTGTGCCTGTTCGTGCTGTTTCGAGCTCTACATCTTCATAAATGTCTTCAAAACCTGCTGGTGTGACACCTCAGGCTTTGTGCTTTTTGCTCAGGATTGAGATGTCATGTGATTTTTAAGATTTCTATTTCTATTTTTGTGAAGAATGACATTGGGACTTTGATAGGGATTACACTGAATCTGTAGGTAACTTTGAATTGCACGGACATTTTAACAATATTAATTCTTCCAATCCATGAACATGGGGTGTTTTCCCATTTACTTGGGTCTCTTCAGTTTTCCTCAACATTGCTTTAGAGTTTTCAGTGTACACATCTTTCACATCCTTGGTTAAATCTACTCCTGAGTATTTTATTTTTTATGTTATGCCAATGGGGTTGTTTTCTTAATTTCTTTTTCAGATAGTTTGTTGTTAGCATATTGAAATGCTACTGATTTTTTTGTGAGCTGATTTTGTCTTGCAACTTTACAGGATTTGTTTATATGTTCCAATAGTATTTGGGGGAGACTTTTTGGATGTTCTATATGTAAGATCATATCAGCAGACAATTTTGCTTCATCTTTTCCTACTTGGATACCTCTTATTTCTTTCCCTTTCCCAATTGCTCTGGCTAGGACTTCCTGTACTATGTTTAGCAGAAGTAGTAAGAGTGGGCACCCTTGTCTTTTTCCTGATCTGGGAAGGAAAACTAACTTTGCTCTGTTGAGCATGATGTCAGCCATGGGTGGATCACATGTGGCCTCTATTGTGCTGGGGAAAAGTCTATCTACCTGATTTGCTGAAGAATTTTATCATAAAAGGATAATAAATTAGGTCAAATACTGTTTCTACATCAATGAGGATGATCGGTTTTGTTCTTCATTCTGTCAATAGGATGAATTGCATTTATTGGTTTGCATGTATTGAACCAAATGTATGCCAGGGATAAATTTCACTTGATGATGGTGAACGTACTGTTCAATGTACTGTTAAATATGGTTTTCTAGTTTTTTGGATTTTTTTTTCAGGATTTTTGTGTCAATATTCATCAGTGATTTTGGCCTATATTTTACATTTCTTGTAGTGCCTTTGTTTTGGCTTTAATACCAGGTAATTCTGATCTCATAAAATGAATTTGGAAGTATTCCATATGCTTCAGTTTTTTTGAAGAGTTTAAGAAGAATTGGTGTCAGTTTGTCTTTAGAATGTAAGCCATCTGGCCCTGTGCTTTTTAAAACTTTTTTCTTTGGCAGCACTGGGGATTGAACCCAGGGGAGCTTTACCACTGAGCCACATCCCCAGTCCTTGTTACTTTTTATTTTTTATTTCGAGACAGAGTCTTGTTAAATTGCCTAGGCTGACCTTGAACTTGCTGTCATCCTGCCTCAGCCTCCTGAGCAACGAGATTACGGTTGTGTATTACTATGCTCTGCATTCCTTGGCTTTTCTTTGATGGATATTTTTACTTACTTACTTAATCTCCTCAGTCATTTACTAGTCTGTTCAGACTCAAATCTCTTCAACATTTGGTCTTGGTAGGTTATGTGTTTTTAGGAATTCTTCCACTTACTCCAGGTTGTCTAATCTGTTGGTGTATAGATGTTCGCAGGAGTTGGTCATCCTCCTCTGTATTTCTGTTATCAGTTTTAATGTCTTCCTTTCATTTCTAAATTTATTTGAGTCTTTTTTTCCCCTTAGTCCAGGGTTTGTCAATTTCATTAGCTTTAAATAAGGTCTTAGTTTTATTGATCATTTGTTATTTTTATAATCTCTACTTCACTTGTTTATGATCTTTATTCCCTCCCTTCTGCTAATCTTGGGGTTACTTTGTCCTTTTAAATTCCTTAATTAAAATTCCTTAACTTACTTCCTTGGGGTGTCCATTAGGTCCTTCACTTGAAACCGTTCTTTTTCAGGCACTTATTGCTATGAACTTTCCTCTTAGATCAGCTTTTGTTGCATAGGTTTTGGTTTCCATTTTTCGTTGCTTGAACATATTATTTAGTTTCTTTCCCTTTTATATTTGTCTTTGATCCAATCATTGTTCAGTAGCATATTGTTTAATTTCCACATATTTGTTAATTTTCAACAATTCTTCCTATTATTCATTTCTACCCCCAACCCATAAATATGTACATTTTTATGTTTTTATGTATCAGTTAAAATAGATTTAATTTAAATTTTAAAGTTTTTAAAAATTGATTTTCTGAGACATAAGGTAACCTAGGTGGGCAGGGAGACTTCCTTTAGAATTTCCCTTTACACCTTCTTCAGGAAGCGTCTCCTCCACGGCAGCCATGTCCACCGCCCTCACTGCTGACTACACTCTGTGGTGCTTGTTTGCTTCTTCCTTCTTTCCGGTTGCAATTCATTCAGCACAGAAAACAATTTACTTTTCATTGGGGATTTGCAATACAAATGCAAGGATATAAAATAAACAATCTAGAGCTCTACCCCTGCAGAAGGAGAATCTGTTGGAAGCCTGACGAAGTATGCTTTCCATGTTGCTAACCATTTCCATAGTCTTTCCTAGTTCACAGCCAGTGATTTTCTTAGAATACAATACTAACGACATTTACTCTAATATTGGCATTATTATCTTGCAAACCCCCTTTACATGAGATCATTGACTCATTCAGAAGTCAAGAGCTGAGAAATATTTTTGGAGGCCATTATCTACAAAGGTGCCTTCTGCGGCTTGCTGGGATGCCATGCGTACACTGCTGCCGCTGTAATGGAATCCTGAGGCTGCTGATTCATAATGAAAAGAACTCTATTTGGCTCATAGTTCTGGAGTATGGGAGGCCCAGGACAAGACGCTAGCATCTGGTGCTAGCCTTCTTGCTGCAGCGTCGCATGGTTGAAGGAGAAGAGCTAGAGCAGACAAGAGCAGAACCTCCCACTGTGGCCTCAGCTCTTTGAGAAGGGCTCTGATCCACCATGAGATCTCTGCCCTTGGCTTAGTTGGCTCTTCATGCTGCTTGGATGGCAACTAGGCTTCAACAAGGATTTTTCAGGGGACAAATGTCCAAATATTAGCACCACATGTTAGAACAATTTGACCAGGAGAGAAGAAACTGTGGTGCAAGCCACACAAGAATCTGAAGATCTGAAGGCTCCATGTGGGTCTGCCAGAAGAAGAGGAGGGCTGCTCAGAGTGCCATGAGGAAGCAAGATGCAGATTGGCACCCTCATGCATGGAGCTGCACCCTTCTCTTTTGCTCAGACCAAGTGGTCACAGTGACTGCAGCAGGTGTCCGGGAGAGTCTAAAGGTGTCAGACTTGACTTTATCTGTGTTTTGATTCTATGGCCTGGAGAATATAATACAGGCATTTATAAATGGATTAAAATATAGAGAAAGACTTTGTACTTGGTTATAAAGAAAAGGCAAAATAGGTTAAGAAACTCAAAATTTCAAAACAGTTCTAAGGAGTTAGTTTGGAAAGCTAGAATTTACCTTATTATGTAAATTCTTTAAGCTTTTAACATACACGGTAGATAATATTATTTCCCCTTACAGGTGGGTAAACTGAGGACCAGGAGGGCATCTCACTTTTAAAGATCACTAGGTATTAAGGGAGTTTGAATTTGAACTCAGTTATTTTTCCAAAATTCCCCAGGCTCTTTAGACTGAAACATATTGCCTACAGAAATGTTGTCAATGATTTTCTGCAACTATTTTAGTTAGCTTTTTCTCACTGTTCCCAAAAACCTGATAAGAAGCACTTAGAGGAGGAAAGCCTATTTGGGGGGTCACAGTTTCAGAGGTTATGGTCCACAGTGGGTCAACTCCACTGCTCTGGCCTGAGGTGAGACAGAACATCTCAATGAAGGATGCAGTCGAGGAGAGGGCACAGCTCACAGCAGCCAGAAAGCAAAGAGCAGGAGAGAGCTGCCTAGGACTGGGGATAAGATAAAGCACCCAAGGGCATGCCCCCAGTGACCACCTCCTCCAGCCTCTCCTTACCTGTGTATAGTAGCACACAGTTGACAATTTGCAATACGAATCCATCAAATGGATCAATCCACTGGAAAGGTCACAGTGCTCATCACTGCCTAAACACCCCAGAACCGTGATTCATCAGGGATCAGTTTTCACAACAAGCTCTGGGGGCCAGACACAGTGGTGCACACCTGTAATCCTAGCAGCTCAGGAGGCAGAGGCAGGAGGATCATGAGTTCAAAGCCAGCCAGCAACTTAGTGAGGCACTGTCTCTAAATAAAATACAAAATAGGGCTGGAAATGTGACTCAGGGGTCGAGTGCCCCTAAATTCAATTCTCAATACCCCCAAAACAAAAAAACAAAAAAACAACAAGCTCTGGGCTGGGGATGTAGCTCAAGCAGTAGTGCGCTCGCCTGGCATGCGCGGGGCGCTGGGTTCGATCCTCAGCACCACATAAAAATAAAATAAAGATGTTGTATCCACTGAAAACTAAAAAAATAAAATATTAAAAAAAAATTCTCTCTCTCTCCCTTTAAAAAAAAAAACAAACAAGTTCTGAGGGGGACATTATTAGATCCAAACCACAAAAGCATCCCATCTACTAAAGCATCTTTTGTTTTTAAGTCCTTTGTTTATTCATTCTTTTACACTATATTCTATCACAAACAAGCCATTAAATTATTATTTGTTTCAGATCAAAACAAATATATTTAACAAATTGTCTACACATTTACTATGGAATTGTAAAAGAAGAAACAACTAAAGAAAACAAAGATGTTCATGACGAGACCATTCAGTAGTTCTCACGGTGGACACCGCCATCCACACTTCAGGTTCTTCCAAGCACACTGAACACTGTCTGCAAACTACAGACGCTATTTTGTGTAATCTTTTAAAGCTTACTGACCAACAAGTGTGAACTGGATGCCTGAATTGTGATATTACGTCCCAACATACTGTGAGCCATTTCACACCATTAAATATTGCCTATGGTGATACTACACGGCAAAGATCTAAAGCAATCTCCATCCTTCTGCCTCTAATGGAAGATGTGAGCTGATGTTTCTCTATTAAGTGAGAAAAAAAACTCTTAAAAAGGCAAATATTACTCTACTGATGTTCTCTGAACTTTCTGTTGAAGCACACCACCATCTCATGACATTTTGTGATTGATCTGTGTTGAGGTCAGTCCCAGGGGCTGGTATGTGGCATGGTGGCACTTATGGCCTGTGGCTAACTCTGGATGTTGCCTGTTTTTTTTTTTTTGTTTGTTTGTCTTAATATTTTTAGCTGTACATGGACATGATATCTTTATTTTTTTATTTTTTTAATGTGGTGCTGAGAATCGAACCCAGTGCCTCACATGTGCTAGGCAAGTGCTCTACCACTGAGCCACAACTCCAGCCCCAAGGATGTTGCCTGTTTTTGCTGTTGAGTCAGTGGGAGCACAGCCACACTGCTCTGGTCACTTCTTGTTGATGCCTGTTTTTGTGCTTCAGCAGCAGAGTTGCTGGCCCCCAACAAGAAGCAACAGCCTGTCCCCAAAGCCCAGGATGTTTATCATCTGGGTCTGCACAGAAGAGTTCTCTGACCCTGGTCTACATTACAGCGTCCATCACTGCTCTGAAGCACCTCTGGCCCACGTGCTCCCACACGATCTCACTCTAGTTATGGTACAGGTGCTCCCTAACGGGGCCTTCAGGTCTGGAGTATAAAGTCAGAGGCCAAATCACTGTTTCTCAATACAGCTTCCCCCAAATCCATAAAATCTGACATGCATATAACACCCAACTTCAGCACCAGCAGGAAACGGAACAGTGCAAACTCCCAATTACCTGTGAGTAGAGAAATGAGCTCCAGATTCCTCTAGCCTGTGTGCCTCTGCAGGACGGTGATGTCAAGGTTGCTTAAGCACCTGCCCTTGAACAAGAGGAGAGCAAAGGGCAGGCACAGAGGAGTCACCCTGCAGGGTGTCCGCACTGGGCACTAAACGCTGGCGTGGGAGGCCCAGCAGCCCTTGGGGAGGAGGCCAGAAGGGGCCAGCCCTGGGGCAGCAGCTTGGACGAGCATTTCTTCTGAGAAAAGCAGATGAGCAGCCAGGCCGTGGTGTCCCTCGGAGACACTGCAGCAGAGGGAAAGAGGACATTAAACTAAGGCTCCAGAAGAGTGAGGCCCAACAATGCTTCTACTCCTGGCACAGTCACACAAAACCACCCATCCTGGCTCTATCAGAAGGCACTAGAAGTCACATCAACCCAGTGGTCATGCGTCCTCCTGACAGCAGTATAAACCACCATTTTCCACTAGAAGTAACCAGGGCTCTGGAGTTATGCCCTGTCTATGCCAGGGACAAGGAATGTGCAAGGTCAGTCTGGGCCATCTTGTGCCAGGAAGCAAAAACTCCTCACAGGTTAATGTGACCATGTCTAGGACACATGGGACAGTTGGAGCACCAGAGAGAATGATGAAAATACTGCAGCCATGAAAATCCACGAATTCATGCTGTTTCTTTATACCTCTTTAGAAATCACTAGGACACCAGCTCAATATGTCTGAAAATTAAGAAATAAAAAGAAACAGGGATTGACTCTCCCTGTCACGTACAAGTGGTAATTTCAGGGTAACCGAGAGTTGATGGAGAAAGGCTTCATAAGGTAGAATTTCTTCAGGTAATAAATTCAGAAAGAATGATAGGATTAGAAAGTTCCTTATTCTACACCTCTAATGAAATATGGGATTGAAGGACAGTCATCATCTGAAGCTAGAACAACTGACAAGAGGGTGGTGTAATCTTCAGAGGGAGGAAGCAGGCTGTGGTCACATGACCATGAACAACAACTCCCAGCCAGCCTGTGTCTCCAGATATGACCTGATAGGAGATGCACAGCACCCAGACCATGAGGCTGATAAAAATCCATCTCACTACCTACAGGAGCAAAGGGGTTATCACAGGAAGTAGCCAACCAATTCAGAACAAGGAACATCTACAGCATAAGTGGTCACGTTCCTCCAGCAAATCAGTAGGGGGAGGGAGGTGGGTGGACAGGTACTGGTAAAGCAAAATCCACTCAAGAAACACAAAAAACAGAATCCTGAGACAACCAGAAAAAAATCTAATACTTGATCTTTTTCTTACAGGCCTTCTCAGACATGCATATTGAAGTATTTGTTTAATATTCCCTCCCACCCACCCATCAAGAACAGAAAGGGGCAGAACAGGGTGAGACAGAGAAGAAGAGGGCGAAGGTTGATAAATGTTTGAGCTGATACATATGGAACTGCCTATATCATTTTCTCGGTTTTTTTTCTTTTTTTCTTTTTTTTATTGGTTGTTCACAACATTACAAAGCTCTTGACATATCATATTTCATACATTAGATTGAAGTGGGTTATGAACCCCCAATTTTACCCCAAATGCAGATTGCAGAATCACGTCAGTTACACATCCACAATTTTACATAATGCCCTATTAGTAATTGTTGTATTCTGCTACCTTTCCTATCCCCTACAATCCCCCCTCCCCTCCCCTCCCATCTTCTCTCTCTACCCCATCTACTGTAATTCATTTCTCTCCTTGTTTATTTTCCCATTCCCCTCACAACCTCTTATATGTAATTTTGTATAGCAATGAGGGTCTCCCTTCATTTCCATGCAATTTCCCTTTTCTCTCCCTTTCCCTCCCATCTCATGTCTCTGTTTAATGTTACTCTTTTCTTCCTACTTTTCCTCCCTGCTCTGTTCATAGTTGCTCTCATTATATCAGAGAAGACATTTGGTATTTGTTTTTTAGGGATTGGCTAGCTTCACTAAGCATAATCTGCTCTAGTGCCATCCATTTCCCTGCAAATTCTATGATTTTGTCATTTTTTATTGTTGCATAGTACTCCATTGTGTATAGATGCCACATTTTTTTTATCCATTCATCTATTGAAGGGCATCTGGGTTGGTTCCACAGTCTAGCTATTGTGAATTGTGCTGCTATGAACATCGATGTGGCAGTATCCCTGTAGCATGCTCTTTTAAGGTCTTCAGGGAATAGTCTGAGAAGGGCAATAGCAGGGTCAAATGGTGGTTCCATTCCCAGCTTTCCCAGGAATCTCCAAACTGCTTTCCAAATTGGCCGCACCAATTTGCAGTCCCACCAGCAATGTACAAGTGTACCCTTTTCTCCACATCCTCGCCAGCACTTGTTGTTGTTTGACTTCATAGTGGCTGCCAATCTTACTGGAGTGAGATGGTATCTTAGGGTGGTTTTGATTGGCATTTCTCTGACTGCTAGAGATGGTGAGCATTTTTTCATGTACTTGTTGATTGATTGTATATCCTCCTCTGAGAAGTGTCTGTTCAGGTCCTTGGCCCATTTGTTGATTGGGTTATTTGTTATCTTATTGTCTAATTTTTTGAGTTCTTTGTATACTCTGGATATTAGGGCTCTATCTGAAGTGTGAGGAGTAAAAATTTGTTCCCAGGATGTAGGCTCCCTATTTACCTCTCTTATTGTTTCTCTTGCTGAGAAAAAACTTTTAAGTTTAATTAAGTCCCATTTGTTGATTCTTGTTATTAACTCTTGTGCTATGGGTGTCCTATTAAGGAATTTGGAGCCCGACCCCACAATATGTAGATCGGAGCCAACTTTTTCTTCTATCAGATGCAGAGTCTCTGATTTGATATCTAGCTCCTTGATCCATTTTGAGTTAACTTTTGTGCATGGCGAGAGAAAGGGATTCAGTTTCATTTTGTTGCATATGGATTTCCAGTTTCCCCAACACCATTTGTTGAAGATGCTATCCTTCCTCCATTGCATGCTTTTAGCCCCTTTATCAAATATAAGGTAGTTGTAACTTTGTGGATTAGTCTCTGTGTCCTCTATTCTATACCATTGGTCCACCCGCCTGTTTTGGTACCAGTACCATGCTGTTTTTGTCACTATTGCTCTGTAATATAGTTTGAAATCTGGTATTGCTATACCGCCTGATTCACACTTCCTGCTTAGAATTGCTTTCGCTATTCTGGGTCTTTTATTTTTCCATATGAATTTCATGATTGCTTTATCTATTTCTACAAGAAATGCCGTTGGGATTTTGATTGGCATTGCATTAAACCTATAGAGAACTTTTGGTAATATCGCCATTTTGATGATGTTAGTTCTGCCTATCCATGAACAGGGTATATTTTTCCATCTTCTAAGATCTTCTTCTACATCTCTCTTTAGGGTTCTGTAGTTTTCATTGTATAAATCTTTCACCTCTTTTGTTAAGTTGATTCCCAAGTATTTTATTTTTTTTGAGGATATTGTGAATGGAGTGTTTTTCCTCATTTCCATTTCAGAAGTTTTGTCGCTGATATACAGAAATGCCTTTGATTTATGCGTGTTGATTTTATATCCAGCCACTTTGCTGAATTCATTTATTAGTTCTAGTAGTTTCTTTGTAGACCCTTTTGGGTCTTCTAGGTATAGAATCATGTCATCTGCAAATAGTGATAATTTAAGTTCTTCTTTTCCAATTTTTATGCCTTAATTTCTTTCATCTGTCTAATTGCTCTGGCCAGTGTTTCGAGAACTATATTGAATAGAAGTGGTGAGAGAGGGCATCCCTGTCTTGTTCCAGATTTTAGAGGGAATGCCTTCAACTTTTGTCCATTCAGAATGATGCTAGCCTGAGGCTTAGCATAGATAGCTTTTACAATGTCAAGGTAAGTTCCTGTTATCCCTAGTTTTTCTAATGTTTTGAACATAAAGGGATGCTGTACTTTGTCGAATGCTTTCTCTGCATCTATCGAGATGATCATATGGTTCTTATCTTTAAGTCTATTGATGTGGTGAATAACATTTATTGATTTCCATATGTTGAACCATCCTTGCATCCCAGGGATGAATCCTACTTGATCATGGTGCACAATTTTTTTTATATGTTTTTGTATTCGATTCGCCAGAATTTTATTGAGGATTTTTGCATCTAGGTTCATTAGAGATATTGGTCTGTAGTTTTCTTTCTTTGAGGTGTCTTTGTCTGGTTTCGGAATCAGGGTGATGTTGGCCTCATAGAATGAATTTGGAAGAGCTCCCTCTTTTTCTATTTCCTGAAATAACTTGAAAAGTATTGGTATTAATTCTTCTTTAAAGGTTTTGTAAAACTCTGCTGTATACCCATCCGGTCCTGGGCTTTTCTTGGTTGGTAGTCTTTTGATGGCTTCTTCAATTTCATCCATTGATATTGGTCTGTTCAAATTGTGTGTATCCTCCTGACTCAGTCTGGGCAAACCATATGACTTAAGAAATTTATCGATGTCTTCACTATCTTCTATTTTATTGGAATATAGGTTTTCAATATAATTTCTAATTGTCTTCTGTATTTCTGTAGCATCTGTTGTGATATTGCCTTTTTCATCCCGTATGTTAGTAATTTGAGTTCTCTCTCTTCTTCTCTTCGTTAGCATGGCTAAAGGTCTGTCGATCTTATTTATTTTTTCGAAGAACCAACTTTTAGTTTTGTTAATTTTTTCAATAGTTTCTTTTGTTTCAATTTCATTGATTTCCGCTCTGATTTTAATTATTTCTTGCCTTCTGCTACATTTGCTGTTGTTTTGCTCTTCCTTTTCTAGGGCTTTGAGATGAAGTGTGAGCTCATTTATTTGTTGGTTTTTTTCTTTTTTTGAGGAATGACCACCAAGCGATGAATTTTCCTCTTAAAACTGCTTTCATTGTGTCCCATAGATTCCGATATGTTGTGTCTGTATTTTCATTTATCTCTAAGAATTTTTTGATTTCCTCCTTTATGTCTTCTGTAACCCATTGATCATTCAGTAACATATTGTTCATTTTCCATGTGATGTAGGATTTTTCCTTCCTTCTTTTATCATTGATTTCCAGTTTCATTCCATTATGATCAGATAAAATGCATGGTATTATCTCCACCCCTTTATATTTACTGAGGGTTGCCCTATGGCATAATATATGGTCTATTTTTGAGAAGGATCCATGTGCTGCTGAGAAAAAAGTATATCCATTTGATGATGGTTGATATATTCTATTTATGTCAGTTAAGTCTAGGTTATTGATTGTGATATTGAGTTCTATAGTGTCTTTATTCAACTTTTGTTTGGAGGATCTGTCCAATGGTGAGAGAGGTGTGTTGAAGTCACCCATAATTATTGTGTTGTGGTCTATTTGATTCTTGAACTTGAGGAGAATTTGTTTTATGAAAGTCACAGCACCATTATTTGGTGCATAAATATTGATAATTGTTATGTCTTGTTGGTGAATGGTTCCTTTTAACAGTATATAATGACCTTCTTTATCCCTTTTGATTAACTTAGTCTTGAAGTCGATTTTATTCGATATGAGGATGGCCACCCCTGCTTGCTTACGAGGACTGTGTGCGTGGTATATTTTTTCCCATCCTTTCACCTTCAGCCTGTGTATGTCTTTTCCAATCAGATGTGTCTCCTAGAGGCAGCATATTGTTGGATTTGTTTTTTTTAATCCATGATACCAGCCTATGTCGCTTTATTGGAGAGTTTAAGCCATTAACATTCAGAGTTACTATTGATATATGGTTTGTACTTCCATCCATGTTTGATTGTTTATCCTTTTTTTAAAAAATTTAGTTTGTTTCTCCATGATTATCTTTCCCCTCGCCCTCTGTCTTTACTGAGGCACTTCCCACTGATGGTTTTGGTTATTGTTTTTCATTTCTTCCTCGTGTAGTATTTTGCTCAAAATGCTTTGCAATGCTGGTTTTCTGGCTGCAAATTCTTTTAACTTTTGTTTATCATGAAAGATTTTTATTTCGTTGTCATACCTGAAGCTTAATTTTGCTGGATACAGAATTCTTGGTTGGCATCCATTGTCTTTCAGTGTTTGAAATACATTGTTCCAAGACCTTCTTGCTTTCAGTGTCTGTGATGAAAAATCCGTTGTTAACCTTATTGGTTTACCCCTGAATGTAATCTGTCTCCTTTCTCTTGTAGCTTTTAATATTTTCTCTTTGTTCTGTATATTGGATATCTTCATAACAATGTGTCTTGGCGTTGGTCTACTGTGATTTTGTGTGCTCGGTGTCCTGTATGCATCTTCAATTTGTATATCTGTTTCCTTTTTTATTTCTGGAAAGTTTTCTGTAATTATTTCATTCAGCAGGTTTCTCATTCCCTTGGTTTGAATCTCTGTACCTTCTTCTATCCCGATGACTCGTAAGCTTGGTTTTTTTATGTTATCCCATAACTCTTGGATGTTTTTCTCGTGATTTTTTACCAGCCTTTCTGAGTTGGCTAGACTCTTTTCAAGATGATATATTTTGTCTTCATTATCTGACGTTCTGGCTTCTACTTGCTCCACTCTGTTAGTGATACTCTCAATTGAGTTTTTAATTTGGTTTATCGTTTCCTTCATTTCTAGAATTATTGTTTGATTATTTTGTATAATCTCTATCTCCTGATAAAGATGCTTAACTTCTTCTTTTATCTGTTTATGTAATTCATTCTCAATGTGTTCTTTCGCTGCTTGAATTTGCTGTCTTGTATCCTCTTTAAGGTTCCATTCCATCTGTCTAAGGTGTTCCTTGAGTTCTTTATATGACCATTTTTCTGATGACTCTAGGTCCTCCTGAATATTTAGGCTGTCCTGCATTGTTTGTACTCCTTTTCTTCCTTGCTTTTTGAAGCTGCTCGTGTTACTTCTTGTTCTGTTTGACTGCTGAGTTACTGTTTACTCCTATAAATTTATTTGATGCTTGGGAGGAAAGGTATTAGAAGGGAAGGGAAGAAGTCACTAAAGAGAATGAGAGTAAGCAGGTAGAATTCAAGGAAGGGGGGATAAGAAAAATGAAAAGACAAAAGAAGAAAAAAATAGGAAATAAAAAAAGAAAAAAATAAAAAAAATAATAATAATTTAAAAAATTAAAATTAAAATTAGAAGAAAAAAATTTAAAAAATTGTAAAAAAAAAACAACAAGAAAGAAAAATTAAAATGAAAGAAAAACCCAAATCAAAAAAAAAAAGAGAGAAAAGAAAAAAAGAAAAAAAAAACTAATAAATGCAGTCTTAGAGTTTGATTAACTTCTCTTCCATTAGGTGGCGCTGTGCCCACCAGGTCAAGTTTCTCCTGTCAATACGCGGGAACCAATCACTGTGCAGCAGCTCCTCCCAGACTGGGCGAGTCTCCAATCCTGAGTGTCTAGGGCCTCCTCTTGTGTCTAGTCACTTCCCACTTTTCTTCTAGCCAGGCCCCTCTCACGGGTGCCGCTCATCACAATACTGGCTACACGCCAGGTCTGCTGCTCCCGGGAGCCCTGTTTTCATGAACGACTGGGCACACTCTTCCAGTTTGCCATTCCCTCAGACCCTAAGTTTGTAGAGCTTGGGGCTGAGAATCCTCAGCGAATTTTACTTGCCCTCCGGTAGCCACTCCCCCGGTAGCTGGTGGAAGAGACCTCAGCAGTCAGCCCTGGTGGGAGCGGTAGTCCCTCGCCGCAGGTCCCGCGCCACCTCTGATTCCCTTGGTCTGGCTATCGCGCTCATGGGAGAGCTGGGAGGGGCCCTTACGGGAGAGCTGGGAGGGGCCCTTAAGGTTTCCCCGATGTGTGGAGAGGGAAGGCTAGGGGATTACACACCTGTAGCCGCAGGTTTCAATGAAGTTATCTCCTCCGCCGCAGTCTGATGACGTCAGTTCTCTGCCATAGTGGTGTCTCTTGCAAATGGCGACAGTTCGTTTCCCTTTGCCGGGCGACCAATGCAACGGGTGGGTCCTTACTGTCTCTCCCAAGCCCCGTTTCAAACCTGTGGCCACTATATGAAGGCTCGGTAGGCATTTACCTCCGTAGGATGAGAAGGGCTGACCAGTTGTTTCAGCCGGATGGATTAATGCTGAGTCACAGCTGTTTGTCTGCGGGAAGCAAGTGAACAGGAGTTTGAATTCAGCCGATCAGGGCTCAGTGTGTGTTCTGAGAGGCCCAGACTGTTCGCCCCAGATCCACGTCAGCTCAGCATTGCCTAGTGATCCTGAGCAAACAGATTTAGGTTGTTTATGACTCCCTATGCCCGCACAGCTGAAGAGGTCAGAGACTTGATCTCTCTGCGCCCGCCGCCATGTTGGAATCCCATTTTCTCTGTTTTTGTTTAGGTTTTTGGTTTGCTGCAGGAAAATTATTTCTGTGGGGCTGGGGATGTGGCTCAAGCGGTAGCGCGCTCGCCTTGCATGCGTGCGGCCCGGGTTCGATCCTCAGCACCACATACCAACAAAGATGTTGTGTCCGCCGAGAACTAAAAACTAAATATTAAAAATTCTCTCTCTCTCTCTCCTTTCACTCTCTCTTTAAAAAAATTATTTCTGTGTCTCCAACTTGGGTTGGTATAAGTTACTAATTGGCACTATGATAAAAGTTGGTTTGATGTTAAGATAATCTTTGCTAGGGAAAAAATCACATTAACATAATAGATAGAATCCCAAGTTTGTGAGCCATTTTAAAAACTCACTATAATGAGAAATGGCCATGAATTTTATACCTCTTATTTTACAATACATAATAAAATTCTAAACTGGATCGTGGGTCATTTTATGATCATGACTGATACAGTTTGGCTATTTCAATTTTCCTGGACATACAGAAGTTCTTAGTTAATGATTTCATTTTCCAGGGGGGACGGCCTTGCCCAGAAGCACTAGGACCAGGGCAGCCTTATGCACCTGGGAACACGTGTGCCTCTGGCAGAATGCTGGCACAGACAGCAGGTGCTGCTTCAATGTTGAAGACACACTTTCTTGTATGTGTTCCCAAACTATAGATAGAAAATGGCTCAGATTCTCAGTTGATTTTCTGGGAACCCAAAGATTGCCTTCCTGTTTATCTTGGTGGAATGCCTGTGACATCTGATTTTTCTGTTCTCTGCAATGCATTAAAACAAAATTGTCACAGATGGGGAAACAAGAGACCATTAGTTAAATCAGATATTTGATTCCCTGTGTGGGGATGATAGTCGATGTGAATCTTCAATGTGTTAGAGCAGAGACGGGGCTAGTTCCTCAAAGACACTGTTCTGTCCACAGCTTTCCTCAAGGGTCACAGTCACTCCTGCATCTGTTTCCTCACTTACCTTTTGCTCTCAGCATTGCATCCATTTCTGGTCAGTCCTCAGTGGCTATCACTTTATACGGCTTAAGGAAACACTCCTGAAAGAGCACAGGGGTGCCAAAAGGGGTGCTGTTAGCTTTGGTGGCGGTTGATTCCATGGGTTAGGGCAGTGCCTTTAGCTTCACTCCTCCTTCAGTTCCCACGACAGTCCTTTTGGACAGGTGGAGTCCCTCAAAGCCTGGGATTTCTCATGCTCTATTTGTTTCCCTTCTGTAAAATGGGCCCAGTCAGTACCCACCTCATAGTTCTGTTGACAGGTCAATTTAGTATTTGCAGCATGCTTAGAACAGAATGTAGCACCTAACAGCGAGCACCATGTAAGTGATCACAAATTCTTGCACAGCAGTGTGAACCTGCTTTATAACCCCTGGGCCATTGGCAACCACTCAGATGCTGAAGGAGGTCCAGAATCTTGGCAAACTCACCAATGGCTACTGAGCTGTTAGCACATGGTGTGGGGGAACTGTGCTGCACTGGAACTTGCTCACAAATCATTAAGCTAGAGTAAATGGAAATTCTGCAGCCATGGATCTTTGGAGATACTTAAAATCAATATTTTATATTTGCTCTATTCATGAAAACTTTACAAGAATCTTACTTGACTAGATTAAGTACCTTCAAGATATACATGTTCAGCATGTAATTTTGTATACGTATTTACAACAAAAAAAGCTAACAATTTTTTTTTTTGAGAGAGAGAGAGAGAGAGAGAGAGAGAGATGGGGTCTTCCTATGTGACCCAAGCTGGCCTGGGATTCTAGATCCTACCGTGCCAGACTCCCAAATAGCTGGGGTTACAGGAATGTGCCACTGTATCAGGCTGCAAACAACGGTCTCAGTATGGACATCTATTAAGCAGATTTCAATGAAAATAGAAGAGTACATTTGGGTGTGTAAATAATTTGCATGCCATAGACCTAAATAATAATTTTGAAACAATTTTTGGACTATTTAAAATACCTACAAATGACTAAATTTAGAAGAATCAACTATTTGTGCCATGAATGTGCCTAGTAAGAACAGTTCAGGAATAGTCAAGAACAATTCATACTTACGCTAGCAAAAGGAGGCCTATAAAGAATTAGGTTTTACTTGAATGAAATACATAATTTGTACATATCTAAAATGTTTTAAAGTTAGCTTTTGTAAGCTCTACAATAACTCCTTGACAGTTTTAGAAATTTCTAAATTAATTTCATGGATTCTTACTGCTGCAAAGGGCAGAGCTAGCAGTTTTCCATATCCCTAAACCATTGTAATGGTCCTCCTCCTGGGGCAGTTTAAACTCTGAGTTGTCATTATTTTTTTTGGGGGGGGTGTCATTATTTAAATGTTACCCCCTACACTGAACTGTGTGCTCAAGTGTGACAAGATGGATTCAGGCATGTGACTGCTCGTATGTACTCAATACACTTACTAAGAGCCCGATTAGTAATGTGTGAAATGACACTTTACTGAATTTCATAACACTCTGGGGAAGGTGGATGCATATCTGAGGTAGACCTAGGTCTCAAGAGTGTTCTAAGAAGGCAGGATTTTTAGTTTGGTCTGGAATTTGAAGCTTTGAATTTAATTATTTCCTCAGTTTCCCAAAGGACCAGCAAATTGCAGAGATATTGTCCTCTCTCCAGACTGGATTCCAAGGATGCCCTTTATGTACATTGCAGAATTTAATAAGCTTTAAATCATGTGTAGTTGAAAAAGAAATCTTACACTTTGGGATTGAAGCTGGATTTTTTTCCCCTTTTAGAAATTTGTTCTGCAATGTGGTTTATAACAATTCCTCATACTCTTCTGCCTTGGGGATACACACTGCAGCTCCTGTAAGTCTGTATTTTAAGGACTGGGGTGTGACTTGCAGCCCATGTAGAGCACTTGTGAGGCTGGCGTGGGGTTCCCGCACTGGCGGTGCTCAGTCAGCCTGTGAAAACCGACTTGCAGGCAATTTTATTCTTAAGACAGATGACAGGTGGAAGGCAGCACCCCTGGTTCGTTTCTGGTAAGGTTTCCACCTGGTGCAAAACAAAGAACTGTATTCCACGAAATGCGAGCAGGGGTAATGCCAGCAGGCCCTGCAGCACCCGGCGAGCTTCCCGGAGTCCGCGCTTGAACTGGAGCGCCCGACGTGGTCACTGAAGCCGGAATGGTCACCTCATTTAACCTGCTGCCATCAAGCCTTCCTGGGGCTCTGATCCGGCAGATTTCACAGGGTTTAAGGAAGGCAAGAAAAGAGCCATCGCCCTACGGGCCCCGCGGCTCGCCGCGCTCTTTGTTCCCAGCGCCCGGCAGCTCAGGGCGAGGCCGCGCGGGGTCCCGCGGGCGCAGGGGGCGGGCGGACCCGGCTCGGGAGGCGTCAACCCCGCGAGCGCCGCGCCGCCGCGGGCTTCCGCTTCCTCCCGGCCCCGCCCGGAGCGCGCCCCGCGGCCCCGCCAGCCGCGCGCTCGCCCGGCAGGTGTCGCCGCCCGCCCGCGCGCAGACTCGGCGCGTCCGGGCGGGGCGGGGCGGGGGCGCGCGAGCCCGCCCGCTGAGCGCGCCGCGTGTGCGCCCGCCCCGCCCGCCGGGCCGCCGGCCGTGGTGTACGTGCAGCGCGCGCGGAGCGAGTGGCGCCGCGGCCCGCGCCCTGCCCACCCGCTCCCCGGGCCGCCCCGGCCGCGCCCCGAGGCCGCGCTCGCCGCCCCGGCAGCCATGCGGCGCTGAGGCCAGCTTCGCGCGGCTCCGCGGCGGGCGGCGGTGCTCGGCGCCCTGACGGCCCCGCCGCCGCCCCGCGCCCGGCCCCGGGCCGGCCCGGCCGCCATGGCCAGTGACAGCGGCGGGCCCGGAGGGCCGAGCGCGAGCGAGCGAGACCGGCAGTACTGCGAGCTGTGCGGGAAGATGGAGAACCTGCTGCGCTGCGGCCGCTGCCGCAGCTCCTTCTACTGCTGCAAGGAGCACCAGCGCCAGGACTGGAAGAAGCACAAGCTCGTGTGCCAGGGCGGCGACCCCGCCGGCCCGGCCGCTGCCCCGCGCGCGCAGCCCGGCCCCGCGCCGCCTTCCGCCGCGCCTCGGACCCGGGCCGGGGCCGCCGCCGGGAACGCCGGGGCGCGGGCCGGGAAGGCGGCGGGGCAGCGCCAGGGCAGCGCCGAGGCCGCGCGCGCGCCGGCCCCCGGGGACGCGGCCCAGGCCCGGGGCCCCCGCGGCGCGGCCGAGTGCGGCCAGGAGGAGCCGCCCGCGCGGCGGTCGCCGTGTCCTGAGCGGGCCAGCCTGTGCCCGGCGGGCAGCTCGCCCGGAGAGGCGCTGAGCCCCGGCGGCGGCCTGCGGCCCAACGGGCAGACCAAGCCGCTGCCCGCGCTGAAGCTGGCGCTGGAGTACATCGTGCCGTGCATGAACAAGCACGGCATCTGCGTGGTGGACGACTTCCTGGGCAGGGAGACCGGGCAGCAGATCGGCGACGAGGTGCGCGCACTGCACGACACCGGCAAATTCACGGACGGGCAGCTGGTCAGTCAGAAGAGCGACTCGTCCAAGGACATCCGGGGTGACAAGATCACCTGGATCGAGGGCAAGGAGCCCGGCTGCGAGACCATTGGGCTGCTCATGAGCAGCATGGACGACCTGATCCGCCACTGCAATGGCAAGCTGGGCAACTACAAGATCAATGGCCGGACGAAAGTAAGTGGCTGGGCGAGCGCCGAGGAGGGGCGGCCTGTCCTGCCGGCGAGCGCCGGGGCGCGGGCGCAGGGCCTGGATTCGGACTGCGCGGGTCAAGTGGGCAAGGCCCCCTGCCCCGCGGTGCGCGGTTGTCACCCCGCAGCGCTTCCCGCAGCCCTTCCCGCAGGCCCTATCCTGCGCGGCTTGCCACGCACCGCATTAGGAGAGGCGGGCAGCGGACCTCAGAGAGGCACGTCTCTGGTAGCGGGACTCTAGTGTGCAGGAAGAGCTGTGCCGCCGCCCTCCCCCTGCCGTCCGGCTCCGTCCCTGCTGTTTTCAAACCCACTGCAAGCGGGGAAAGAGGTATTTCCGTTTTCGGTCGCTCAGTACAGGCAGGTTCCATCCTAGCTAGGTTTCCTCTGTGTGCTTTGTTGATATGATCCCTCTGTTGAAAAGGAGCAGTTTTGTAGCTTCCTGGAACATCAACAGCGGCAGCACCGCGTTGGAGCAGGAGGCCCCGGTTCCGTTCCTGGATTCCTTTTGTTTGCTCTTGGCTATGCAGTGCTCCTCAGCAGGTCCTTAGTCGGGCCTCTCTCCTCCCGAGGTCAGCAGCAGACCTGCCCCTCCTCTGCAGCTCCTTTCACTTTACTTCCACACTGAATCTTCTTTGTGCCCAGCTCTGCTGGGCCACCCTGCTCCCGAAGCGCTGTCAGTTGGTGTCTGATTTTGTTTTGGGACTGTGCTGGGAAATCGGCACAGGTGCGTTTGTACACACATGGCTCTTCTCTGTGTGTGTTACTGTCCTTTTGACACTCATCATGTGTGACTCTGAGGCTGCCCGAAGGCTGGGCCAGGCATCAGGTGGGTTCCAAACATGAGCTTTGTGGGGAATCCAGATGTGATGCTCCTTCACGACTGTGGATTCATGGTGGGGAAGGCATGTGTCCTCCTGTTACTAGATTCAGAGGAAAGAAGAGCAGTTTCTTAAAATGAAGCTGGTAAGGAAAGGGGCCTGGGTGAACCTCAGCTTTGCTCTTTCACAAGATTTTCATTTATATTAACAACTGAAACATTGTTGGGGTCAAATCTGAAGGTGGAGCAGGAGAGGAGCTGTTGTGGGACAGGGCTGACCAAGGTCCGCCGTGGGGCTGAGCTGACCTTCAAGTCAGAGGAAGGGGATGTCCTAAATCTTCCTTGATCTGCTTTCCAAGGTCATCTGCTTTCCCAGCTAAGCTGAGACCTCTTCTCCCCTATCCTTCTCAGGGAAGGGGCAGCAGACAGCCTGGCTTTAGAGCAGCTGCTTCTGATGGACAGCTGTTAGGACATAGTTATCTCTTTCCCCAGGGGTCCCAGGGGGCTGAGGGAAACTGATTTAAGTCTCTTGACTGAACCTGCAATATTGCAGTGAGGGACTGGCTGGAGGAAGGGGGATTGTGCCGGCTCTGCATCTGATCTTATGCTTCCATTAGTTTCAGGATCTATGAACGATCTTAGGAATTCCTTTCATTATACTTCCTGGCTGAAAGAGTTTAGGTAGTCATGTTTGAACATGTGATTTGAGTATTCCTAAAACAACAGCAGCAGCAACAAAATAAAAAACCCCATGAGAGTGCTTGCTTTGGGGGAGTGAGAAGGCAGTCAAAACTAGCACCACCAGACCATGAGTGACCGCAGTGTGCACCAGATTAGCTCCACACAACAGGCCACAGCAGTCTTAATCCTGCCAAGTGGGTGGCATTCCTGATTTACATTTGAGGAAGTTTCAGCTCAGACGTTGCCAAGGCCTTGCACTTAGGAAAAGCTGGCTGGCGTTCAGCTCAGTTGAGTTGGACATCAAGGCCCCGCCTTCCCTGCCCCTCTGGAGGCAGGTAGGACATGGGGGTGGAGTGAAGGTATCTATCTCTTGGCACCTCCTTGGAGGCAGAGTTTGATGAGCATTTTCACTGACAGTGGGCAGGCAGCACCAGCCTTGTGTGGATGATCAGATTCCATGGTTGGGTTCTGTAAACTTACACCAGGTGACAATGTTTCTTTGACGCAGTGGCTTAAAGCCAGCGTGTATTGACTGCCTGAGTGGTGCTTGTAAACACGGCTCTCGAGGCGCCAGAACACCTCATGGTGGGTGGTTGCGGAGGGGTCTTCCATAAAGAATTTTGTACCCTTCTCAAGTGTGTGGTCTTGGCAGGTCCTTCTCCCACTTCTGCTTTCTCCCTGCTCCAGGTGGAGAAGCTTTGAAACCTGCAGCAGTCCAGTCCTGCGCTCAGGCCTCCCCGCTGAGCATCTTGGGTAGTTTCCCTTACACCAACTGTGCTCTGCGCTCACACCTGGGGCAGGGCCTGATCATCAGGTGGCCTCCAGCCTCCCAAGTGCTTATCTGGCCACTGTTTGTTCAGGTACTCCAACTGAGGGACCACAGGGAAGGATGAAGTAACACAGGGGAGAAGAGAAGCCACTGGTGTCCTAGCGCCACTTCCCACTTTCTCTAGTCTTGTCTTTTGGGTTCCCCTCTTCCCCTTAAACTGCCCTTTGATCCTGTTCTTCCATCCACCAGGAAGGACCCTCAGCCTGCTGAGGGGTATTACTGTCAGAAGTCACAGGGACCTTGAGGGTGGAGGAAGAGGAATGCGGGCAGTGAGGCTAGAGGAGCCTCAGCCTTCCTGTGGCGTCCCTGAAGGAAAAGGCTTGCCCATGAAAATAAAATTACTAGATGGTATTCCTAACAATTTCAGTTTCATCCAAACCTTCATATATCCAGGGAAAGCATAAGTAAGGAGAGGGGGTAGTAAGGTTTGCTGACCGAAATACCAGGTTGTGTTACTAAGATTTTTTTGTTGGTATTGTAATTAATTGGTCAGTGCTGGCAGATTATGGCTTTCAGAGCAGAGAATAGGGTGAGGGAAGTCCTATTGCTTTATTTCCTCTACAATAGAGATGTGGTGACAATCCTCTCCTGTTAAAAACGGTACCTGTCCTGTGAGGACGCAGGGAGGAGATGCCTTGCAAGCTAGGGAGAAAGCCCTCCCCAGAATCCTGCGCTGCTGGCACCTAGACTCAGGCCTGCATCCCACCTGCAAGACTGGGGGCATGACCTGATGATGCCTGAATGAATGAATAGGTCAGCATAAGGCCTGAATGAATAGGTCAGCATAAGGCTGGGGCCCAACAGGACTACCTTCCCTCTCTGCCTCTGCTCTCTTCTTTCCTCGTGGAACCCTGGCCCTACATACCAAAGCAGCTTGTTGATGGTTACTGGCTGCATCTGAATTCAGGATCAAAGTCAGTTCTACAGGGTGCAGACAGGTGGGAAATCCTGCACGTGCAGTTTTTGTGCAGCTGCTGGGGAGATGGACTCAGAGGCTTAGAGGCTTGCTAGGTGGAAAGGGAGCAGATTCATCTTGTAGGAAGCACTTATCTAATGAGCTGGTTTACATGTAAATGCACACCTTCAATTCTAAAGGATTTTTTCTGACTCCAGTCTTTTAAGAAGTTCCTGCTCTCCCTGTCTCTCCCCCTCTCATGAGCTTCAGGGAAAAAGGCTCAGAACCATTTTTGACCAGACTGCTTCCGACACACACACGCACACTTGTTTTTTAAAACAGAAAACAGGTCCAGAGAAGTTAGGTGAGTTGTTCAAGGATGCGGAGCTGGTCAGGAACACTGGCAGGCCTTGGATCAGCTCCCTCTCCTATCCATCTGTGCCTCTGTGGAACCACGTGTTGTAGCCCAATGAGGCTGGCCTCTGTTCTTTGGGAGGAGCTGGACGCTGGGCTTCCTGCCCTCCTCTGCTTCATGCCGGAGCTCCTGCAGTTCTGCTTCTCTATGCTCCAGGGTGACTCTCCCTCGTGGATGGTCCCTGCCTGGCTCCTGGAGGCTCTCCTGCAGCGTCTTTGCTGTGCATTGTTTGAAGCTGTGCTCCCTGGTGCCGGCCTCCCCTTTCCATCTTTGGAGGAGCTGCTTCAAGCTGTTTCTGAATGGCATGTCCACTCTCGGTACCCAGCCCTGCCCCACCCCGTCGGCCTTGCCGTCTGTCTTGGTCCTTGGTGTTTCCTGGTGTCTCTGCTCTGCCTTTGGAGGATGTAAGCAGCTTGCTTGGCTTTATTTAGTTTCTGCATGAGCGACTCCAGCTCTCTGTCCCCTTTCGTTCTGACAAGTTCTGGGCAGTTTTCATAGAAGTTTCCTGCTGTGCGTCCTACCGTCCTTCCTAGGAGCATTGAGTCCACACTGGGAGCATGTCTGGGCCGCACAGTGGCTTCCGTGTCTCACTGGGCCGTTGTCACAGTTGCCTTTGACTCTAGTTCCAGCAAGAATGCTTCTGTTCTACAAAGCAGAGCCCTGGCAGAGGCTCACCCAGCACTGCCCTCGGAGCTGGTCCACGGCACTCCTCCTAGCACACACTCAGCTCCTTGCCACCCTTGCTGCAGTGCCTCCTATGTCATGTCCCATGACCAACTCCTTGAAGGCTCGGACAGATCTGCTACCTCCTCGCTGAAGTCACTGTGAACTTTTCCTGAGTTTGGAATTCTTGTGTTCCTTATTCCATGTCTTAGATCCTCTTTCTTTCCTTTTTTTTTTTTTTTTTTTTTTTGGGTACTGGGGATTCAACCCAAGGCTCTTAACCACTGAGCCATATCCGTAGCCCTTTTTATTTTGAGACAAGGTCTCGCTAAGTTGCTTTTAGACCCTTGCTAACTTGCTAGGGCTGGCCTCAATCTCACAATCCTCCTGCCTCAGCCTCCCAAGTCACCAGGATCACAGGGGGCACATATCCCAGATCGCGTGTCGTCACAGAATATGTGTGCTCTTGGCTCCTTGTTCTGTTCCCTGAGTCCTGTTTTGACAGTCTTTTCATTCAACAAGTGTTAAGTGAGTTCTGCCCATGTACAGACACTGTCTGGGCAGCCAGGGGTGGCTGAAGAGCCTAAACAGTGCCTGTTCTCACAGAGCTGACCTTCCCTGGGGAGGGTAGGGTGGGCGTCAGTAGGCACAGGTGTGAGAAATGGGATGTGCAGGAGGGACGTGTTCAGAGATGAGCAAGGTGAGGACAGAGCTGGGGACAAGATCTAAGTACAGGCTCAGTGAATCCAGGGGCTGACTTGTGGGTCCGGGGAAGACCATCGCGAGCAAGGCTACCACTAGCAATACAGGAGCCCCAGATGGACTGTGCCTGGCGTGTCAGAAATGGCCAGGAAGCTGTGGTGGTTCCAGCTGGGGGAGGGACACAGTCAGTAGAGCGCTGTGATGGGAAGTGGGGCTGCTATAGGGTTGGGACCCAGGTTTTATCATGGGTGACATGAGAGGCCGTCAGAGTCTGAGTGAGGCATGTGTCATGGGCCTGAAATCTCAGCTACTTGGGGGGCTGAGGCAGGAGGATGGCTCGGGCCAGAGTTCAGGCCAGCCTGGGCAGCAAAACGAGACCCGTCATTTTAGAAAGAAAGGTCTCCATGGTGCTGTGAGGGCAGCCGCAGGCAGGAGGAGGAGCAGGGCAGGAGTTGGACACTCCTGCTGTGGTCTGGGCCTGGGGTGAGGGTCTTTGAGCAGGCCTGCGGGTGGCCTGGATGCATCCTGCATGGTGATCCAGGAGACCTGCGGGCAGATTACAGGTGAGAGGGAAGGAAGAGCCACAAGGCCCCGGAGTTGACTTCAGTGCTGGAGAGAAGTAACTTTTTTTCTGTCTCACCCTAATTCTTCTGCCTGTCTTCTCTCGCCTTTGAACTGCTTGCCAGCACCTATTTCCAGCCAAAGCCACAGGAAGAAAGTTCTGTGCTCTCTGCTCACATTGCTTTGGGTGGCTGTGCTGGCTGCTGCTCTTGACCCCTGGCCTGCCCTCTGTTCCCCAGGGCCACGCGTGCCCTTGCCAGCTCCACCCTGGCTGTCTTCACATCTGTGCGCCCTTGTGAACAGCTGGCTCAAGACGGCTTGGAAATCCATGTAAGAAGAAATGCCCAGATTCTGAGATTTGTGGAAACTCTGGAGGAGATTGGTTCAGCATGAGGCCAGCATAGATTTAGATTCAGAGCCAAAATAAAGTCAGAAATAAAATATCTTCATTTAAATGTGCTGTTAAAAATCAAACCCTGGGGCTGGGGATGTGGCTCAAGTGGTAGCGCGCTCGCCTGGCATGCGTGTGGCCCGGGTTCGATCCTCAGCACCACATACCAACAAAGATGTTGTGTCCGCCAAGAACTTAAAAAAAAAATAAATAAATATTAAAAATTCTCTCTCTCTCTCTTTCTCTCCCCCCTCTCTCACTCTCTCTTAAAAAAAAAAAAAAATCAAACCCCTACAGAAAATCCAGAAGGAGTAGAATGACCACAGAATATCAAGAACAGTCCCAGTGAATTCTAGCCACAAGTAACCATGTGGTTGAGGTGGAGGGTTGCCCAGGGCCCGTACTGAGGACCCAGAGGACAGTGCCGGTGTGAGGGCATTGATCCCCTGGGTGGAGTCAGAGCCAAAGAGCACTAGCTACAGATGTGAGGAAGTGAGAATGCAGAATCCAGGGCTGTGAAGTAAGAATTAGGCTATTGTGTGTGAAATGGCCTTTAAAGATCAACACGTGGCCAGTCCGACAGAGCCGGGGACCCAGGACAGAGCCGGAGACCCAGAACGTGTCATACTACCTTAGTCCCAGCAGCTTCTAGTTCAGACTAGATTTTGGATCATAAAACTTGAGGAGGAGGCGTAGCATCTAACCTGCATGTTGGAAGGCTGGTGCCATGGGCCCTTTCTCCCTTCAGGTCAACCCCTCTTATCCCCAGGTACCCGGGGCCCTGACTCCCTGGTGTGTCAGAGCCTCCTTGTCCTATAGCCGTTTTCTCGCTCGCTCATGCCACCTCCAGCTCTGTTGGCAGAACTCCTCTGTAGTAGGGGTCTGTGTTGCTTTTCACTTAGAACTTTCAGCAGCTGCCCCTCGGCCAGGTCTTGCTGCCTGCAAGCCTGTTTACCCCTGCCCTGGTTGTGGCTCCTCTGCTGCCCTGGCCCCAACCTGTAGGTTCCCTTCCCTCCTGCAGCTTTCCGGTGTCGACTCTGCCTGCAGTGTCTGACCGTGGCGTTCTCCTGAGGCTCGGTTCTTGCTCTGCACGTAGCCAGAAGCCCGAGGAGGGAAAAGACAAACCGCCTCTATTTGCAGACTCTTCTTGGTAGCTTATATTAGCTACGATTGCTCTGTGACAGATCACCCGAGATTTAGTGGCTTAGAACATCACCCACATCTTATGTCTCAGGTCCTGAGAGGCATCTGGGCATGGGCTGCCTCTCTGCTCACAGCCCCTCAGCTGCAGGTGGGTCTTGGGCTTGGGGCTGAGGTCTCACAAGGTGGGCGGGAGGAGCTGCTTTCTGGCCACCCGGCCAGGGCCACTTGCAGGCTCCTCACAGTGTTCAGGTCCCTAGGCTTCCATGTCTGTCCACGTGGCCGCTAAGAAGGCGGCTTCCTTCCACCAGTATGAAAAGGCCCAGTCAGTGGGGAGACTAAGGCTCCTGCCTCTTGTAGCCTCCGCTGAAAGTGCCCATCACCTGTCCCTGGGCTTTTGGTTAGAAGCCAGGCTCCTCCTCAATAAGGCAGGGACTGGAGGGTCAGTGTGGTTCTCCCTGGTATCTGTGCCCTTAGATGGCACTGTCCTTTGTGGCCAGGTCTGTCTCCTCCAGCCGACACTTTTTCTCCCAGATGATCTCCTGTACAAGTTCCTGAGTCTGTTGCCTGTTTCAAGGCAAATTCTCCAGAAATAAAGCAGCAACTCCCTGCGGACGAGTTGCCCACAGTGAGGGCGGAGAGGCACTGGGGGGGATCTGGGCACCTGGTTAGCACTCAGGCTATGACTTGGTTGACTGTCAGGGTTCCTCAGCGTCTTCTGGCTGTGTTTCTTACCCTGTGTGGGTTTGGGCGACACCCCCTTATTCTTTTTGAAGTTTTGTAAAGTCAGCGTGATTAAGATGGTGGGCGTCCCCTGTTGGGAGGGACAAAGAGGTGGATGAAACAATTTTGAATCCATCTCATCTGGGGACGCCGGGTATTTATTCAGCAACTGTTCACAGAATGCCCAGTGTGCTGGGCACTGAGGTTGCGCCCCCAGGTCATGTGGTCCTCTGCCCTCTGGGGTCTCATGCCCAGGGCGAGGCAGCATCAATCTGATGAGCAGCAGTCTGGACAAGCCTGATATCCATGGGCCAGGAGAGCTCTCCTGGAGGAAGTGGTCATTCAGACCGCACTGAACGGGGTGGGTCTGTGGAGTCTGGCAGAGCCTGCTGTTCTGGGGCACACCTCATCCGTCAGTGGACGGCTTCACACAACCTGTCTACCCCTTGTTCCGGGTGGCTATCACACTTCCCACCGTGGCCGTCTTCTCCTCTGCTCTGCAGCCCCACCTCCCTTTGTCTCTTCCTTTTCCTGCACTGGTCCCCTTGCCGCTGTCGTGTCCTCGGAGCCTTCGCAGCCCTGTCCGTGTGGAAAGGGGGCAGGCATTCTCGTCAGAACTGGGCACTGCCCTGCTGTGGCTGCGCCCTCAGCGCCCCAAGGCTTGGTGCCCAGGTGTGGCCTACAGTGATGCCTCCCTGGGGGAGGTTAGTCACTTTCTATAGGTCTCATTGCCAGCACCATCGTTGCCTTGACGGGTTTTCCTCTGAGTGTATCCTTTCCATGTCCACTCTGTGTGAGCTTCTGACACGGCATCCGTGTCATTGGGAACCTCAGGGTGTGTGGAGGACACCTAGGGCCCTTCTGCATCTGCTGCTGGCTGGCTGCATCACGCCACGTGTCCACCCCCACCTGGAAGTGCATTTGCTGTCAGGGGAGGGTGCCGCCTCACTGCCCCTCCCCACACACCTGTGGCTCCTGCCCAGCTCCTCCCCTGCCCCCACTCTAAGCTGCCTGTGCCTCAGACGTCACATCTCTGGGTCTGGACTCAGCCCCTTCCTGAACATCTCCCCCCGCCACCCGTCCCTTTCCTGTAGACCTGTGGGTGCCTCTTGCCCCGCAGGTTCAGGGGCAGGACCGTGGTGCCACACTGCTCAGGTCAGCTTCCCTGGTGTGCTTGCTGTGCCACATTACCTCTAGTGACCTGCCTCAGCTGTCCTCTGCCTCCATCCCCGTCCAGTTCTAAATGTGCAGGAGCTGTTCCTGAGGCTGAGGTTTTGTCCTGTTGCGTGCAAGACCTGTCTCTTTTACGTGCTGTTTCCAGCCCTAACTTTGCAGATAAAAATAGCCAGGGCAGTGAGGCCGTAAACTATTCTTAACTCCACGCACTGGGAGAAAGGCCTCTGAAGACAGAGGGAAGCTTTGTGCCAATCCTCCGCCAGAACCAGGGTTGAGTTACGATGGCAAGGAGCTGTACAGTGTCCCCATGTCCCAGGGACAAGCCCTGTGGGTCTCACCGCCCGGTCCAGTGCCTGAGAGTCCCCAGGAAACACGTCACTGCAGCACGCAGCAGGGTGGACGTGAGGCTGAAGGTCCTGCCTGTCCACCCTCCTCTGTGACCGGGGGAGGACCTGTGCCTGGCATGCAGACACAGATGGCACCTTCCCTACGTGACGTTGGGCAAGGTGGAATCTTCAAAATCAGAACTTTAAACTTCTAAAATCATCCTGGTTTTGATTGGGTCTTAGAACTGTCAGAGTCGGAATTGCAGGTACATTAACAGAGGGTTTGAGGATTGCATTTAATGAGAGGGCCTGGCTTATGCAAGATGAGAAATATTTCTTTCATAATCAGAAAACCTTCCTATGTTGATCACATTCTTTATCTGAGCCCATCATCAGCCTGGGGAAGGCAGTGGCAGAGTGAGTACAAGTGACAGGACCTGGCCTTACCAGGGGTGCCAGGTATTGAACTCAGGGGTGCTTTCCCGCTAAGCCACATCCCCAGCCCCACACTCCTCCCCCCATTTATTTAGAAACAGTCTCAACGAGTTGCTTAGGGCCTCACTAAGTTGCTAAGGCTGCTTTGAACTCGCCATCCTCCTGCCTCAGCCTCCCAAGTGGCTGGGATTATAGGTGGCCCCACTGTGCCCAGCTTTCACCTATTTTCATCCTTTGACAAGCTCTGCTTGAGAGTTCTGCTTAGTGTCGACATTTAGAAATGTGTGTTCATGCTCCCAGGGTGGAGTTGTGAAGGCCATAGCTTGGATTCATCCTTAGCACAAATATTTGATGCTAAGGAATGGTTGTTTTGGGTGGTTGCAGGCCAGGGTATTCTGGAGTGCAATTTCTTGAATAGACATTTTTGACTGGAAATCCCATGTGATAATGAAATATCCCCCTCCACCCCTGCTCCCAGCCCAGCTGTCTGTCTGCAGGGCTTTCCAAGGCAGTTAAGCTAGTGTTTCATGGCTTGGCTTGGCTTATGGACCCCTAGGGATCTAATGGAAGCTGCCACCTTCTCACCTCAGGGTGAACATGCATGCAAAGTTTGAAGTCAGACGTGGCATTAGAAACCGAGGCAATGGAGTTCAGAAAGCCCAAACTAGGAAGAGAGTTTGTGAGTCCATCCTTCATGGCCAGCTTTCTACTGTCTCGCTGAGTCTTTAGAACTGCGCCTGCAGTTACTTTTCCCCCACCAGAGTGTCAGCCCAGTGACAGACCCTGATGAGGAGCAGCAGGTACACCTTGGGACCAGGGACGCGTGTGCACACTTCTGAAAGTTTTCTGCTGTGTGGTCCTGTTGTGGAGGAAGCGAAGGTGGCTGGTGTGTGCAAGAGGAATCCAGGACCTGCCAGGTGCTGCTGCAGGGCAGCCAACGTGCAGTGGCACCGGGCTGAGCTCATCCCTTGGCTCAGTCCTGTCTGCTCACCCCAGGTGGGTTTGGCTTGTTTAAGAAAGCCCTGGTAGTAATCGTGCCTTGGGGCTGGGGTGGGGGCTCTCTCCAAGAGATGACACTGGAATGCACACAGGTCAGATTGCCCTTGTTGAATGTGCTCCTGGAGTTGCCTGCCTGCTGTCCCTCTGTGGGTTGGAGACCACAGCTTGGCATCCCTGGTGTGTGAGAGGCTCGCCCACACTGCTCTCCAGGAGCGGGCCATGCCTGTGCAGCTTTTCAGGCTGTTCCCTGGCCGGCGCCCACTTGAGGAGGCCCAGAGCCGTCCCTGCGTCTGCAGTTGTGTAGGCAAGGAAGGTAGCCGCTCTGGACGCCTTGTCTTCTGGCTCTCCCCATGGAGCTCTGGAGCTCCATATGGAGCTTGGCCAGGTAGCTGCCTCAGCCTTTGCATCTGTAAGGGGAGCAGCGTGGATCTGGGTAACAGAAGAGCTAGCGTGCTTAAGCATAAGAAGCTTTCTGGAAGGTGCTTATGTCCTTAGCTGTGGCAGGGGCTCTTCAGGTTATTAAGACTCCGCCCTGATGCCCCTTTGCTGTCCCTGTTTCTGGTGTTAGCTGACGTTGCCGTCAGCAGTGAAGAGTTCTTGACTTGCGTTTGCTGGGACAACAGACCTTCCTATTAAGTGACACCTCTCCATTGTTGTGCCAGCCATTGGCTGCCAGCCCTGGCACTGTGTGAAAGAGCCCTGGCTTCCTGGGAAGGGTGCCTTCAGCCTGCTGTGGAAGAGAGGACTCCGGAGGGACACTTGACCCCCCAGTCACTCCCTTAGGGCTCCCCTTGGCAGAATGAGTCTGTGGCAATAAATATTTTATTTACATTCATGAGTTTAATTATTGAAACTGCACTTGCTAATGGAATCCCTTAGATATTGATTAATTTTAAAAGCTGGTTGTGCATACAGATGAGCTGGAAAGAGCAGATCGAATCTCACCAGTGAGTTTGGTCTTGCTTCACAGTTCTCACCAAGGTAAGCGACATCGGATTGCTTTATGACTTGTCAATATTACTTAGCGTTTCTTTTTTTTAACCAGGTAATCTATAATTTAATAGGACACTTTAAAAACAAAAATCCTAAAAGTCATTTCTTTTTTCCCTAAAATAGTGCAGGTCCTTGGGGATTTCCCTGTTTCCAGTCATGCTTTGTGGTTTCTTTACCCTCAGCCGTGACTTCTCGTGGCTGTGGCCAGGTCTGAGAATCTCAGCATCTGTGTGGCTGGATTTGACCTGTGAGACTTGTGCAATAGCAGCAAATGCCTTTCAAGAAATTGCTCATAGTTTTTCTAAAATTGATGGTGTGTGTGTGTGTGTGTGTGTGTGTGTGTATGTATGTGTATATATATATATATATATATATATATATATATATGATTTTAGTTGTAGGTGGACCCAATACCTTTATTTTGTTTATTTTTTGTTTACTTATTTTTATGTGGTGCTGAGGATTGAACCCAGTGCCTCACATGTGCCAGGCAAGCACTGTACTGCTGAGCCCACAGCCCCAGGGCGCCTCCCCTTAGCATTTTTAATAGTGGAAACATGAACCCTTATGTATTAGGGGCTGTGGGTTTTTTAACTTGACACTGGATAAAATGGTTTTATTCATTTATAACAAAAGTAAAGCTTATTATTTGAAAATGAGTAGTTAATGGCAAGTGAAGTTAAACTACATGTGTTCATATATGTATTTTTCTTAAAGAATTATGTACTATGTAGGTCTGCATAGAAGAGTAATTGAATTGAGTTACACAACACTTTGAATAATGTAATTGAGCTTAAATATTTTCTAATTGAGGCATTTGCTCTCTTGAGTTTGGGAACTGCATATTTATTTGACTGTGAAAATCTTGTATGTCATGGGAAGAAGGTTGCTGCTTTGATTGTGACTTTATATGTTTTCTGATTATAAAAATACTAGAATGCTCCAAAATGCCAAACTGACAGAATGGGAAGAAGCAGTTGACAAATTAACATTTAACAATTATAGCAGCTGGAGATTTCGACTTTCTTAGTGATTGTTGGAACAAGTAGATGGTAGGTCAAGGAGGGTGGAGAAGCTTCCAGTACTGTCACAGCTCGGACTCACGGTCATCTATACCTCGCCCCTGCCACGACAGCACTCAGGTGCCCCTGGCAGGCTGTGTTCCATGTGTGATCATGGAACACGTCTCCAGAAACCTGGACTGAAATCACACAGAGTGTTGGTATTCTTCAGCAGAGCTAAAGCAGAAAGCAGTTTTGGGGAGCAGGCCGGGGTACCTCCAAGGCAGAACACTTGCCCCACATGGCAAGGAAAAGAAAAGAAATCCATACGTGTAGGAAGTAACCTCTGGGTCAAAGAAGAAATGGCTGTAGCTTACTGGAACAGGAGCAAGATTCAGAATCCCATGCCCATGCTGGGCATCAGACCCAGGGCCTCACTCACATATGGCAAATGCTGTACCGCCGAGCCAAACCCCAGCCTTGACTTTTTTTTTTTTAATAAAGATAAGGTAATTCAGGGTGAGATATGTTTTTTGCTTTTAGTTTTTTTCAAAAAATGGTGTTGGATGGCTTGGCTATCTTATGAAAATAATAAACCTTAAGCTTTTCATCATATAAAAAATTAATTCAGAATGGATCATTGGCCTAAATGTATAAAGCCTGTAAAACTTCAAAAGAGAAGAGGAGGACCCTGTTTGAAAAAAAGTAAAAAGGACTGGGGATGTAGCTCAGAGATAAAGCACCCCAGGGTTCAATCCCCAGTTTAAAAAAAAAAAAAAACAGAGAGAGAAAAGAGTAAATCCTTGTGACGTCAAGATTGATGAAGATTTTCTAGGACACAAACAAGATGACCCATAAAAGAGGAAAATTGATAAGTTGTATTTTGTCAACATTTAAATATGAAATTTTAAAAATGAAAAATTTTAAAAACAATAAGACAAACACTTTTGGAGAAAATGTTTACATTAATCTGAGGAAAGACTCCTATCCAGAGTGTGTAAGAAATTCTTATAACTCAGTAATAAAAGGATCCAATGGGAAAGTAGAAAGCAGGTTGGAACAGGCATTTCACGAAAGACCAAGTGCAAAAGATTCTCACAGATTCTTAGCGTTACTGGTCACTGAACTGAAATAGGACTAAGGCCACAAGACATGCCACCCCAGGGAGCACCAGGAAGGCTGATATCAGAACATCCCAGGGAGCACCGGAAGGCTGAGGTCAGAAGGGGCCTCACCTGATGTTCCAGGGAGGATGTGGAGGGTGAGCACCCTTTGGTTGATCTGCCCGTTCGTGGCAGGAAGAACTGCAAAGTGGCACTGCCACTGGGCAGACAGGGCAGTGGGTGAATGCAGACTGAGCGTGTAACCCAGGATGTCACTGCTCAGCATCTCCCAAGAGAAACAAAAATTTGTCCCCACAGAGACCGAGGCATTCCATTCATTATTACCAAACTTAGGGAGCAACTGCGCTCAAGGTGTGGTGGGTAGACCAGCGGGGCACAGCGCCACCCCCCCACCCCCCGCAGGGGGATACTGCCAGTCAGTGAAATGACGGGGAGGGGGAATGTGGGTCTCAGGCACAGGCCCTGAGCTCAGTCCCCAGCACTGCAAAAACAGACAAGGCAACCACCAGCTGGATGAACTGCTTCTGTGGCCCCTGGTTGGATCTGGTGTCAGTTGTAGGTTGGGCTGTGATGTAGAACTGTGTGTCAGATTGTGAGGTAGCCCTAGAGCATGTGGGTGGGGCTCGGAAGGGACATCTCAGGAACTGCTATGTTCTGCATTCTCTGTGCTCAATGTGCCCGTGTTGGTGCCCACATTGATGGGGTGTTCACCGGGCGCTGTGCCACCCAGCTTATCTATTGCGTTCTGTCCTCACAGTGGCATCTGAGGTGTGGTCACTGTCTTTTCCTTCATCACACAGTCGAGGAAGACGAGGCCCCAGAGACTGAAGAGCCTGCTCCGGGTGTAGCCTGGAAGTCTTGCAAGCCAGGGGGCTGCTAGCAGTAAGCGCAACCTGCCGGTTCATGCCAGGGAGTCTGTGTGTGTCTTCAGAGGTGTCCTGCTGCATTCAGGTCGTCTGCTGGCTCTTGCTGTTCGCATTGCAGGATCTTCTTAATTTTAAAAAGTCGAGGTGAGCCGACTGTGTGTCAGATGGCTCCCCGCTTTTTTACTGGAATCCCTGTTGGAGTGCATGGAGTGCTGTTCCGCTTCCACAGCCTCCACTAGAAAGTGCAATGGCCATTCGCTCCCAGGGACATCGTTTTGACAGTGTGTAGACGCAAGGATGGGACAGGTTGTTTTTCAGATAATGGCGGGTGTTGGTCCCTTGGTAAGGCTCCTCTTGGCTCTGTGGGCCTTCCATTGCCTGGGCGCTACAGGCAACTGCCCACACATTGCGCCAGTCACGTTGGCAGCAAGGCCCACCTCAGCTCTGCCAGGCAGAGTCTAGTCCAGGTTGAGGGGCCCAGTTCACAAGTGGCTCTTACAGGATGTATAAGGGACGTGAAAGCATTCATCCTTGGTCTTGTGCTCCCTAAGCCCACTGCCAGCGAGTGGTGAAGGGTAGGCCATTTCATACCCAGCTCAGCCGATTTCCTGATTGACACCCTGTCTGGGGGGATGGTGTAGCTAGCGCCCTCTGCCTTCATGCCTTGGTTGCTTAGCCTCCCGAGACTGTACGGCAGCTGCCACTCAGAATCTGATGGAGAGCTTCTGGAGTCCTTGTGCCGACAGGAAGGTCTGACTCCCCTCGCCCATCCTGCTTGCTCTGTCTGCCCTTCATCTCGACCAGGAATGTGTGGGTCCTGGCTAGCTGGGAGCAAAGTCCAGCCTCACATTTGGCGGCTTGCAGTGCCTGACAGTCATCGTCCTTGCTTCTGGTTTGTTTGATGGAGCCCGGTGCCTGTTTGCTGAGGCATCTGCTCCCCTGTTACCGCTGCCCTCCCCTGGCACTTCTCCCTCCCAGCACCTCCCTCTGGTTCCTTGCATTCTCTTTGCGGAACCTGGCTTTGACATCAAGGAGACATGGCTTTCAGTTCTGGCCCTTGCCACATGTTAGCTATGTGACCTTGGAGTTTAAAATTTCCCAATCCTCTCCAGACCCAGTTTCCTGCCTGTGACAGGAGTAGGTCCTTCCCAGCAGGGTTGTTGGGAACACCGGGGTGGCAGTGTCTGGCGTGTAGTGGGCGTGAGGAGGGGAATCGTAGCTCTGTAGGCTCCGTACTCTTTTTGCTGTAGTAATAGGAGGGCAGCCAGAGAAACACAAACCGTGTGCCAGGAGGACTTCAGTACAGGATGGGGCAGCCAGGCCTACCGCAGGCCGAGGCCCGCCCTCCCCTGGTCCCTGGTGGGTGGCACTATGTCCAGGGGAGTATGCAGTCCCCAGGTAAGTGGTGTGTCTTCCTTGGGTGAGTTTTGCTCAGTTTGAATTTTACTTGGTTTAAAAGGAGTTTGAATTGCCGTGGGGTAGAGCTCAGTGGTAAGAGGCCCTGGACTCGGCCACAGCACCCCCCAGTCCTCTCGGTGGCACAAGTGGCCGCCCACCGCAGAGGGCAGAGCAAAATGGCTGTTGAAGAGGAAATGGCCTCACAGCAGTGTCCTCATAAGCGCCCCCATCTGAAGCTGTCCTCTTCCACAGTTTCTTGGACAGTCCAACAGCCAGGCCGTGGAGTTGGGAGGATTTAGAGGGCAGCTGGCATCAGATTGTAGTTTCGGGAAGTTGGCTTGAGTAGAGTGCGAGGGATGGTTTGCAGGCGGCCCTGGAGGAAGAGGTACATGAGGGGACGGGAGGAAGGAGTGCATGAGGGGATGGTTGCAGGAGTCCACACTTGGGCCAGGACCTCTGTTGAGGTGGAGGAGGTGGCTGGAGGGGTCCGTGGGAGGCCTGGCAAGGATCTTGAGATGAGGAGAGTGGGCAGCTGTCAGGGACTTGCCCTCTGAGGAACCTGGCATAGCAAGGGTGCCCTTCCGCCAAGGGCGGTGTACGAGGAGAGCGGAGACATAGTTCGGGCCTCTGGTGTCTTCTGCCTGTGCCCCTCTAGGCAGATGCTGGTTTGTCAGTTGAGACTCTGGAGGATTGCCCAGCCACGGAGGTTGGCGTAGGAGCAAATGCCATGCCCCAGCAGAAGCTGGTGGGGAGGCTGGAGGAGGAGGAGGAGAGCCAGAGGGCTGGAGGGGCAGGAAGACAGAGCTCCTCCAGGAGGGTCCCCATGCCGCAGAGGGCCTTCCTGGGGAGGTGTCTGAAGGACATTCATGCTTTTGCTAGAGAAGGCGCTGGGGTGGGTTGGGACTTTGCCAGGAAAAACCCCCGGAGCTGCAGGAGCACAAGTCTGGAGGCAGTGAGCCGAGTGGGACTGGAGGTGAGGCCCATGGCAGGGAGACTGTCTGCATCTGCATTCCTGTGTCTGAGGGCCACTTGGAGGTCTAGGGAGACTCTGAGCCTAGGTCTGGCTAGATCCCAAGGCTGCATGTCCAGCAGGCTCCCAAGCAGGGCGCTGCCATGACTCTGAGGACAGCCCCCAGCCCCATTTCTGAGTTATGCATCCAGGCGCCCCAGACACTGCAGCCCACCCCTGCGGGTCCCCGGGAGAGTCCTTAGGGTTCAGAGGAGGCACACCAGCACCAGGTCACTGCACCCCTCCTGGTGAGGCTGGGTCTTCAGCACTTGTTCTGAAGGAGGGCAAGGCCTGCTGTGGATGGGAGCAGGTGGCCAGCCTTCAGTCCGACCCAGGGCTGGGAAACTTGTGATGTCCCTGTTGGCCCCAAGTTGCTCAGTCTTAAACACGGACCAAGGGCTTTGGCCCTTACGCCTTAGTAAAGGTGAGTATTAGGAATTTCTTTTGGCCTAGGGGGGCATAAAAAAATCACCAAGACACTAAGGAAGTTTGGGAACCAGGGAGAGACTCTCCTTCTCAGAATCTGTCAGGAGCAGAGCAGAGCGTGGAAGGTTGGGTAGCAGTGGGTAAAGAGGACTTGGTTCTGCACAGAGACAGCTTGATGTTTGCTAGAGAAGCCTCTGGCTGTTAGAGAGCAGGCTCAAGGGTGCTGTGGGTGGGCTTGGAGGAGGCGAGAAGGCCGGGCATGAGACCCTGCCCCCGATGCTGCCCACTGCGGGCTGAACCTACACGGGCACTTTGGGTGAGGTCCCGTGACCTGTGCTCACGGCAGCACGTCAGGCCGGATTGCCTCAGGTAGGGACAGCAGCACTGTTTGAGCACTTCTGTGACAGCCATTCCTGTTCAGGGTGCGGGGTGAGGAGGATGATAGGTTTAGGCACATTTAGAAACAGGCTGGGGTGAGAAATTAAGGACTTTTCCTCCTGTAAATAAGAAGCATCACCTAGTGAGTTAGGAAGTCCTGCTGAAATAGCGGCTGGGACTGGGGAGTAGCTTGAAATGACCGCCTTGAGGAATGCCAAGAAACCCTGCAGATCTCTGTGAGCCCAGACTACATGGTTGTAACTTTTTCCAGTGGTGTGAAGTAGCCGGAGCCACAAAGATCAGACTCATATAAACATTGGTTTGCAGACTGAGGTTAAGGAAAAAAACTAGCTAGCAGTAATCTGTGCTGGACACAGAGGGACTGGGGCAGGGAGGCCGTGACAAGGAGGGTGACGGGGAGGGCCAGGTCTCCCGGAAGCCCACGAGAGGTCTCCACCCCGAAGCAGCGTGGCCCTTGCTGTATCACCAGAGGGAGGACAATTCTTTCCTGTCAGGCTGCAGATATCCAGCAGGACTGTATGATTGCTTAGATAATGAACAGTTTCACCCAGATATGACTGCTAGGATTCTGGATTCAGACTGCAGAGAATGGTGTTAGTCAACTGGGAACCACTTCTAGCGAGTGCAGTGTGAAGGCCAGGTAAGATGAGATGCTGAGTGCCCGATTCCGGGTAGGGGACAGTGGGTGAAATACAGGTGTGGATCCCGGAGGCCAGGCGTGAAGGCTGGTTTGGGAATCAGTGTTGTGGTCACAGTGTAGCTGGCCAAGTGTCCTTTCGTTGGCAGGCAGAAGAGCGGGCTGTGTGGACACATTGTCCCATCCACTCATCAGCTCTTTGAGGTGGGCATCAAACCAGGCCACAGAGGAGGAAGTAAGTTTGGGCAGATGCCCAGTCACGTAGCCAGTTGTTGCTAGAACCAGGATTAGGAACTAGATCTCTCTGACTCAGGTGCACGCCCTCACTGTTGAGCTCTGCTGTATCCTGAGCCACCAGCTTCTGGGTGCCAACTGATACCAGAGGTGCTCGATTTTCTCAGATGGGAATGGCCAAAACAAAATCGAGAGTCCCTCGACTGGCCTATGCAAACCAGGAAGGAAATGTGTCCATAACTGCAGCCCTGGGTTCCAGCTGTCAGAAGGTTTGATCAACCAAGGGCTCTGCCGGCATCAATTGGGGCTCTCCACTTTTCTAATTAGCTGTGTCTTGCAAGTTCTGTTTAGGGGACAGCAGGACACCTGGTTTTGCTGTCACCTCCTGGATGTGCACCAAGAAAGGGAGCCCCTCTGCTCCCTTGAGCACAGAAGTCCTGCACCAGCCCATTGTGCTGACTGGCTGTAGCCAGTGCTGAGCGACCCTGAGCAGCCTTGAGCCACATGTCCCCTGAAGGGTAGAGAGTAAGCCTCACTGGTATGGGGGCTGAGGACCATGGCCAGGGGTCCCCAAGGAAACAAGGCTCATGGAGGGAGACTGGAGGCAGTGGATCCTGGGGAGACAAAAGCTACTGACCACATCTGGGTGGGGTGGCCATCAGCAGAGAGTCCAGGGCTGACTGGGAGGGACAGTACGTGTCTTCTGCTGTGTCCTCACACAGCCCTTGAAGCATACGCTGCTGGGTGAGAGGACAGTGTTCGGTACACATGGACTGTGGGTGAGCGCAGACTGCAGGTAAGCGCAGACTTTGAGCACATGCTCTTCAGTAAGGGTACTGTTGGGTGAGCATACACCGCAGGTACGCCACAAGTCAGCATAGACTCTTAAAGAAGTGTGGGCTTTTTTTTTTTTTTTTTTTTTTGTTCTGGGGTGTTTAACCAGGGGAGCTTAATCACTGAGCCACACCCCCAGCCCTTTGAAAAACATTTTATTTAGAGACAGGGACTCACTGAGTTTCTTAGGCCCTCGCTAAGTTGCCCAGGCTGGCTTTGAACTCACGATCCTGCTGCCTCAGCCTCCCGAGCCGCTGGGATGACAGACTGAGCTGGACTTGTGTGCATGTGTGCTCCTGGCCTGGTCCTGCCCCAGTACAGGTGACAGTGGGTGTCACGCTGAGCTCTGCTCTACTGCAGCTCTGGCTGCCCTGCTCTCGTTGTTGTCCCCACCTTAGCTGTGTCATTGGGGAGATCAGAGACTCAGTGGAGGCAGCCAGTCACTGGGCCACCATTAGTTCCACATGGCATCTCAGTGAGGAATTGTGAGTATTGTTGAAAGACATTTGCATTAAGTGTTATCTTATAGTGGAAATTACTTATTTTTAAAATTAAATTGTTTTTTCTCTTTTCAAAATTTTTCTGCTTTATATTTTAATGTTATAAGTGTTTTTTAAATACATAGCCCTAAATTTTTAAAAATATTTATTTATTAGTTGTAGATGGACATAATATCTTTATTTTATTTTATGTGGTGTTGAGGATGGAACCCAGGGCCTCACACGTGCCAGGTGAGTGCTTTACCGCTGAGCCACAACCCCAGGCCCCTAAAATTTTATTTCTAAAACTTTTTTAAAGTTATGTAGTCATTGTTATTTATTTATTTTAGTTGTGGATGGACACAATACCTTTATTTTTTTTATTTATATTTTTATGGTGCTGAGGATCAAACCCAAGGCCTCCCACATGCTAGGCAAGCGCTCTGCCACGGAGCCCAGCCTGGCCCTAGAAGCTTCATATGCTGTCCTTGAAGGGTAAACTTTAGTGGACTTGATTCTTTTTTGTGGTGCTGGGGGCCTCCCGCATGCCAGGCCAATGGTGTACCACTTAGCTACCCACACTCGGAGGTTCATTTTTAGTGTATCTCCAGAAAGTATGAAAGCCTTTGTGTTGATCGTTAACCTTTGTAACAATTGTTTCAAAACCTTATCCAATATTTCTATATTTTACCTTTTTTGAAAAAGCTGATTTTCAAGAATTTTATTATCAGAATACTGTATTCTAAGATTGTTCTATTTATTAGAATTGAGTAGTCACAGAAAAGATAATGTCCTATCGTGTCCTTTTCTATATAATAGTGATACCGTGTTCTGGGGGCTAGACGTGGGTGGGTGAGTGATGGAGGTCAGCAGGTCCTTCCACGTGGTGTGTGAGTGATGGAGGTCAGCAGCCTTAACGTGGTGTGTGAGTGATGGAGGTCAGCAGGTCTGTCTACGTGGGTGTGTGAGTGATGGAGGTCAGCAGGTCCTTACACATGGTGTGGGGATGATGGAGGTCGGCAGATCCTTACAGTGGTGTAGGAGTGATGGAGGTCGGCAGATCCTTACAGTGGTGTAGGAGTGATGGAGGTCGGCAGATCCTTACAGTGGTGTAGGAGTGATGGAGGTCGCCAGGTCCTTGCACGTGGTATATGAGTGATGGAGGTCAGCAGGTCCTTACACGTGGGTGTTGGAATGATGGAGGTCAGCAGGTCTATCTACGTGAGTGTGGGACTGATGGAGGTCAGCAGGTCCTTAACGTGTGTGTGAGTGATGGAGGTCCGCAGGTCTTTCCACGTGGGGTGGGAATGATGGAGGTTAGTTGGCCCTTCCACGTGGTGTGTGAGTGATGGAGATGAGCAGGTCCTTCCACGTGGTTGGGAGTGATGGAGGTCAGCAGGTCCTTCCACATGGTGTGTGAGTGAGGAAGGTCAGTAGGTCCTTACATGTGGTGTGTGAGTGATGGAGGTCAGCAGATCCTTACATATGATGTGGGAGTGATGGAGGTCAGCAGGTCCTTCCACATGGTGAGATGTGATGGAGTTCAGCAGGTCCTTCCACGTGGTATGTGAGTGATGGAGGTCAGCAAGTGCTGCTACGTGGGTGTGTGAGTAATGGAGGTCAGCAGGTCCTTACACATGGGTGTGTAGAGGTGGAGGTCAGCAGGTCCTTACACGTGGTGTGGGAGTGATGGAGGTCGGCAGGTCCTTACACGTGGTGTGTGAGTGATGGAGTTCAGCAGATCCTTACACATGGTGTGTGAGTGATGGAGGTCAGCAGGTCCTTACACATGGGTGTTGGACTGGTGGAGATCAGCACGTTCTTCCACGTGGTATGGGAGTGATGGGGGTCAGCAGGTTCTTACACGTGGTGTGTGAGTGATGGAGGTCGGCAGATCCTTACACGTGGGGTGGGAATGATGGGGGTTGGCAGGTCCTTCCAGGTGGTGTGTGAGTGATAGAGGTCAGCAGGTCTTTACATGTGGGTGTTGGAATGATGGAGGTCAGCATGTCCTTACATGTGGTGTGTGAGTGATGGAGGTCAGCAGGTCCTTACACGTGGTATGTGAGTGATGGAGGTCAGCAGGTCCTTACACGTGGGTGTTGGAGTGATGGAGGTCAGCAGGTCCTTACACATGGGTGTATAGCGGTGGAGGTCAGCAGGTCCTTACACATGGGTGTATAGCGGTGGAGGTCAGCAGGTCCTTACACATGGTGTGGGAGTGATGGAGTTCAGCAGGTCCTTACTTGTGGGTATATAGTGATGGAGTTCAGCAGGTCCTTACTTGTGGGTATATAGTGGTGGAGGTCAGCAGGTCCTTACACGTGGTATGTGAGTGATGGAGGTCAGCAGGTCCTTACACGTGGGTGTTGGAGTGATGGAGGTCAGCAGATCCTTATACGTGGGTGTATTGCGGTGGAGGTCAGCAGGTCCTTACACATGGGTGTATTGCGGTGGAGGTCAGCAGGTCCTTACACATGGGTGTATTGCGGTGGAGGTCAGCAGGTCCTTACACATGGTGTGGGAGTGATGGAGTTCAGCAGGTCCTTACTTGTGGGTATATAGTGGTGGAGGTCAGCAGGTCCTTACCCGTGGTATGTGAGTGATGGAGGTCAGCAGGTCCTTACACGTGGGTGTTGGAGTGATGGAGGTCAGCAGGTCCTTATACGTGGGTGTATAGTGGTGGAGGTCAGCAGGTCCCCCCTACTCATGTTGTTGGAGTGATGGAGGTCAGCAGGTGCTGCACACTTCAGGTTCCACTGTTTCTCATTCTGCAGTGCTACTTACATTTCTTGTCCTCCTCTGTGAAGCCCTTGATTTGTTATTTGCAGGAAGCAATGTAGGACTGGAGTCAGGCGTTCTGGGGTTTGACCTGTGAGTTCCCATCTCTGGGTTGGGTGGGACCTTTTGGGCCTCCCAGTGTGCTGCCCCTGCCTGGTGGAAAGCAGTCCTGGGCTGGGCAAGAAGGTCGTGGGTCAGGTCCCTGGCTCTAGGGATGAGGATTCAGCCTGGGATTTGGTCTGAGTCCTGGTCACATGGAGTGCGGGCAGAAACAGGATGAACTTCCTGCCTCTGCAATGGTCTCCCCTTCTTCAAGGGGCTTGTGCAGGGTTGAGGGCAGCCAATTCCTCATGTGATCCCAGCAGCGCTTCGTGAGTGGCGTTAGCTGGGAGGCATTTCACTGGGCACATACCTAGCCACAAAGAAACAGAGACAGGAAGTGCCACATAGAACAGGGGCCACAGCTGGGCGGGGAGCCCTCAGGCCTGCTTATGCCTTGCTGACTGCCAGACATGTGACTACCAGTCAACTCCTCAGGGCCCTCATCCTTCTTTCTGGAAGGAGTGATATGGAGTAGACCTCTTCAGCAGCTACTGTGGGGACAGAATGGGATAATAAAGACCAAACTGAGGTCTGGGGCTGGGGCTTAGTGGTAGAGCGTTCACCTAGCATGCTCAAGGCCACATAAAAAAGGAAATAAATAAAATAAAGGTGTTAGGTCCAGCTATAACTAAAAAAAAGACCAAACTGGCCACAGTGCCTGGCACATAGTGAGTGCTCCCAGTCGTGATGGCGCAGGTGTTTGTGGAAGAAGAAAGGAGTCAAGATCATGGAGCACCTGGCTGTGTTCCCATGCTAACCTTTCAAGGGACACAGTGCCCCAAGCACATGGCTCCTCTGGGTCTGTGGCTGTCGGGCTCAGCTGGCACCAGAGCTGTCCACACACCAGCCTCTGTGACCGGCACTTCCCGTGTGCTAGTTTGTTGGAGTGATGGAGGTCAGCAGGGGTACCAGAGATTGAACTCAGGAGCACTCAGCCCCTGAGCCATATCCCCAGTCCTATGTTAGCTTTGCCAGTGGCATCTTGCTGTGGTCTTCCCTTCCCCGGGCAAGGGAGGTGGAGCACGGAGCGGTGGGAAACTGACCCAGAGTGACTTAGCCGGGGAGCGGCAGTCAATGGTGGTCGGGGTGATGCGCCGAGGACAGCCTCCATGTCCTCGGTCTCTGTCCCTCCTGCTACTCCACACTGCCTTCCGTGGAGCGGGGAGCAGTTTTGCCAGCCAGGACACACACCTGAGTTGTGTCCTGTTGACTCGGCCCTGTGTGCCTGAGACCACAGCCTGCCAGGATGCGTGTCCTCTGGGCCACCCGCCCCCTGCGCAGTTCCTGCTGTGCCTGGCCTGCACCTTTGGTCCCTCATTTTGTTTTTTATTTTGGGGGGGGGGTACCAGGGATTGAACTCAGGAGCACTCAGCCACTGAGCCATATCCCCAGCCCTATTTTTTTTTAAGTTTTTCTTGTACTCGTAGCTGGACACACCTGTATTTTTATTTATTTATTTTTGCGTGGTGCTGAGGATCCAGCCCAGCACCTTACATGTGTTAGGCGAGCACTTTGGACTGAGCCCCAGCCCCAGTCCTATTCTGTGTTTTATTTAGAGATGGGACCTCACCACGATGCTTAGCGTCTAGCTTTTGCTGAGGCTAGCATCTGCCCTGCTGGCTCCAGAGTGCTGGAGTCAAAGTGGCCTTGCTGACAGTTCATGGTAAGCTCCAGCCTCCATGCGGCCTCCCCCTCTCTTCTCTTCATTGGCCAAAAGCTTGGGGCCACCTTGTGTCTCATACTCCTATGCCAGTCTTTCTGGAAATACTGCTCATCCTGCCTTCAAAAGGGAACAAGCATCCGGCCACTTGGCACCTGTGGTCTGAGCAGTCATCCGACATCCCAAATGACTGAGCTTGGAGCTGGGCTCTGTGGCAACTTAGCTGGTGACCGAGTGAGTGCCCATATCCCTGGGCAGCTCCCAGGGGATGGTGAGCTGCTCAATCCTGGCATGACTGCCCCTCTTACCATCTCCGTGCCCGGCCCTTCCCCATCTTGTCCAGGTCTCCTGCTGTCCCCTCCTCTCCAGCTCCTGTCCTCGAAGCACCAGGCGCCACGCCTCCAGGGCTTTACACCAGCCAGCCTGCGCCCTGCACACTCCTCCTCCGTCCCTTTCAGGCTTGCTCAGGTGTCAGGTCACCTGGCCCTGGGAACACACTGCCCCTCAGCATCACATCCCCTTCACCTCTTCATTATACTGTCTTCTAACGACGTCTTGTGCTATATACTGACCGGCTTTGTGTCCCTTCTCCTGCTAGAGCAGGCTCCTTGGAGGGAGATCCTTTTTGTCTTTCTGTCATTATTATATCCCAACATCCAGAATGGGGCTGCCCATGTGGCAGGTGTTCAGTCGGTGCCTGCTGAAGGAATTAGTGCATCCCGGAGGGAGGGAGGGAGGGGGACAGATGATTTGCCCTGCAGGGGAGTGAACCCAGAGAAGCTCTACCACTGAGCTGACCCCAGCCCCTTTAGTTCATTATTTTGAGTTAGAGTCTTTCTAAGCTGCCCAGGCTGTGCCCCACCATTGAGCCACACCCCCGCCCCCGCCCTTTTCACTTTTTATTTTGAGACAGGGTCTCGCTGAGTCCTCCAGGCTGGCTTCGTCCTCGGGAGCCTCCACCCCTGGTGGGTTCTGCCATCTTCCTGTGCTGTAGTCCGTCCTCCCTCTCCATTCCCACCATGCACTCCAGCCTTGTTGCTCTCCACTCTTGTTCCATGTCATCTCGACAGGTAGCCTGAGTGACATTTGTGAAATTGAGATATGATTTTTTAAAAAATTACAATTCCAAACTCTTTGCCAACCAGGGTGGAGAGGAAAAAGGAGAGGCTTCAGGCCTCACCCTGTACTTGGGACCTATGATTCAAGATGGAGCGTCTGGGGGGCTCTGTGCTGCCCAGGTGGAGCGTCTGGGGGTCTCTGTGCTGTAGGCTGCAGCCCAGGTGACCTCTGGCAGGTTAGAGATTCCTGCTCTGCCCAGGAGGTGGACTCCTCAGCCAGTGCTGCCTCCCCACTTCCCCTGCCAGCCATGTTGCATTTGGGACTTCTCTCTGGACACAGCATCACCCCCCCCCTGCTCCCGCCCCTCCCCCCGCCCCGCCCTTCCCAGTGTAAACACTGCTCCCTCTGCTTGGAGTCTAACCTGCTCTGGCAGACTTATTTCTGGATCTGCTCGCTGGTCACTTTCTCTATAATGTCTTTCCTGATACCATTCCTGTGACAGAGGTGACTGCACCTTTGCTCTTAGGCGTCTTGTGACGGGCCTCAGCAACACTTGTTCTCTGGGTCTTTTCCAGAGCTGCTGCTGATGTCCAGTGTCTCCCACTAAATGCATGACCTGATCTTCCCAGCCCAGCTTCTCAGTGCGTTACTATGAGTGCCAAACCCACTGAGCCTGGCGCATGTGCAGACCTGTGTTAGCAAGCAGACTCCAACAGCCTTACTTAGCGCTCTCAAGCTGGATGAGGTCCCTACTCTGCATCTTATGGGACCTCAGTGCACATCTTCTCTGGGAGATTTATTCAAGACGGAGGTGCCCCTCTGGCTTTGGATTCAGCTTACTCCAAGTGGGATCTGGCAGTAGAATTCCCTGGAGGCGGATGAACTACAGAACCATCAGGGACCTCAAGGTCTGGGTGCAGACTCAAGAGTGGACCACCAGGGCTCTGGTAGGAGCAGGGCCAGGGATAACATCGGGGCAAACCACTCTTTCTGAAGCTGCAGGGACTTTTAACCTCCATCTGCCCATCAGATCCCTGGCTTGGGGACAGCAGGACACTGGCCTCGCTGCAGTGAGGTGGGTTGGAAGCTCTCTGGTACCACCGTGCGTTTGCGTGTTGACTGACTGTATGAACCATGGTGGGGGGGGGTTGCCGTCTGCCTTCCTGCTTAAGTAAGTACCTCATATTAAAATACGCTACAGGAGCACAGGAAGGATGCAGAAGCTGTCACTGTGTTATCTGGTGGCAGCTGGGAACAGAAGAGCTCTCAGACATGAGTAGAGAAAGGATGAGCAGCTGACAGGAAGTGGGTATGGGCAGGAGTGGGCAGTCCAGAGTTGCATGGCCGAGAAGTGTGAGAAGGTTTTCTTTTTTTGCAAATGTAAGATGTAATCAAAACATTAAAAAGACAAATTTTTACTTATCATATTGAGCAGTTTCTTAAAGAATCAAGCTTAATGTCTGGGGCTGACAACAGTAGGCAGCAGTGGCCTGGCTGAGAGCCAGTGGGCAGGAGTGGCCCCCGGGAACGTGGGTGAGTGTTGTGACTCCCCACCCGTCGTTCAGTGGTCAGGAGGCATCGGGGTGTTCCGGAGGGTAGTCCCCAAACCACCATCAGGCGCAAGGCTGAGGAAACCTCCTCTGACCTTCATTCACAGCGGAAAAAGACTCAGCTAAACATTGGTGGGAGTCAGTGATGGTATGCTGGCCGCGGCCACTTGGCCACCACGTTGCTGTGATGGGGGATGTTGGCCTCAGGGAGCACCTCAGAATCGGGCCTGTGTCCTCGCCCTCCCACACTGCTGGCAGCCACAGAAGACGGCCCCCAAGTCCACATCTCCAGCCAGGGCCCCAGAGCTGTAGACTGGCATCCCTAGCTGCCCTCAGAGGAACCGCGTCCCCAGATGAGCCTTTCCACCCAGACCTGTGTCCCCTGCAGCCTGGACCCAGGCACACCTTCTGCCCCTGTCCACCTGCTGAGGCTTTTCTCATGCTCCACTCTGGCCCCCCACCCTCCCAGGGCTGTCTTTTTCCCAGGCTGTGTTCTACCTGGTCTTTCCCTGTTGCTCTTCCCCACGTCCATCTCAGAGGCCACTGCTATGTTTCTGAGGCACAATTCTGACCATATTGCCCTTACCCCCAAAATGAGGGATTCCTTGTGCATATTGAACACATGACATGCTCCTTAATGGGGCATTTAGGGCCAGCCCTGTCACCCTAGCAACTCGGGACGCTGAGGCAGGAAGATGCAAGTTTGAGGCCAGCCTCAGCCACCTAGTGAGACCCTGTCTTACAAGTAAAAAGGGTTAGGGGTGTATCCCAGTGGTAGAGTCCCTGATTCAATCCAGCAAAAATGAAGTGAAGGCACTTTGAGGCTTGTCTGCAGTCCACCCACACTCTGCCTTTGTCCCCAGGACTGTGTGCAGCAGTCAGCAGGCACTGCACCTTCCGTGTTTCCCGGCCTCTAAGCCTTCACTAAGGGCCCGCTCTTGACAGTTGCCTCTGCTTTTGCTGCAAAGCTTGCTGTGGGTCTGTCCCTCTGGGACTTGTTTGTGCCTTCCTTCTGTGACGGGGCTGGTCCAGAGCCATGCCTGCTCCCTGCCCTCCTCCCTCCCTCCAGGACCCGGGCTCAGGAGTCCAGTGGTCATGGTGCTCTTCCTGCTCATAGCATTGTAGCTCCTTAGCAAACAGGGAGTCACGTGGCCTGTCCCTCCTCCTGAGCCCCACCCACTGTGCTAAATGAGGTCAGAAGCAAGTAAGTGACTTCAGTGACATTTTTGATTGAATATTTTACCGAACGAGACTGAGCTAAACTGAACAAGTAAAGAGCCTCGCTTTTAAACTGGGAGGACTCTTGCAGAAAACTCCCACTTGCCTCAGTCCTGCTCTCCTAAGGACCTTCCTCTCATGGAGCCACTTCTGTAGGCCTCTGGCTGGTGGCGGGTGAGTATGGAGCCTTCCTGGGCCTTCCTGTGTCCAGGCTGGCTGTGTTGCCATCCACCCCAGCCGTCAGGTCCACCCCAGCCATGAGGTCAACCCAGCTGTGAGGTCCACCCCAGCCATGCAGGCCTCTGAGGAGCTGGGGAGGACTCCTGCCCATGTCCCTGTCCCACCTCTGCCCTTTCAACCTGGCAGAGGTCCTGCTGGGCATCTGTGAATGGGGAAGATTCCTGGTGCCTGCCCCCGAAGGTGGCCATGAGGAAGTGAGAGGAGGGTCTCTGCACTGGTGCCTAGGCAGCCTGTATGAGCAGGATCATCTGAACCTTTCCCCTCATTCAGGGTGGACGTGGCTTGGTGACCACAGTGTAGTCCTCTTAGCTGTCAGTTTCTATTTTTAAATAATTCTCTTCAGAAAGTGGGAGAGCCCCAACCAGAGCTGGAGCAGCAGCCCTATCAGGCCTGTCTCCCCACTGAGCCTCCCATGGACACCTTGGTGCGGGCAGTAACGCCTGCGACCCCAGAGGGACAGCCGGCGGCTCGTCCTCCCCTCGGTTCTGGAGTGCAAAGCAGAGCTGCGGTGTTTCTGGTCTTGAAGATGCACTGTTGTCCTGCGTGTTCTCATGCACAGGGGGACTACGGGTCGTGTATGTCTCAAAGGTTGGAGCAGGTTTTCCCCACAGGAAGCTGAGGCAGACAAGGCTGGTGTCCCTGCCAGGTGGCAGATGAGGACTGAGACATCAGCATCTCATGGGGAAAGGCTGGTGTCCCTACTAGGTGGCAGATGAAGGTTGTGGCATCAGCACCTCAGGGGAATTAACCTCGCTGCTTGTCTTCTGGAACCAAGCTGTGCTGTGCTTGCTCTGTTTTTTGACAAAGCCACCACGTAGCCTTTCCTAGACTGGTATTGGAAGCCGGTCGAGTTGGCAGGTTAAATGCAGCCCGGTGGTGCCCCATCCCTCTACTGACATGTTCTCAGTGTCCCCAGAGCAGAAGACATGTGCTGGCGGTGGCCACTCTGAGAAGCACGTGTAGAGATAGGTACCAGGTACGTCAGGGACTGGGGAACTCAACGTACTCTACGAGTCTGAGACGTGCACCTTTTCTTTTTAAAGTCTCACCTGGAGTTTAGGTGTAGGAAACAGCTACACCCTGCCCTGGTGGATGGTCAGGCAGGACCTCGCCTGGCCTCTCATTTCCCGGGGTGGCCCCAGTCCCCACCTGGAACAATTGTTCTGGGGTGCTGGGCTCCTCCTGATCACTGCTGAGAAGCTCCTGGCTCCCAGGTCCTGGTGCCTTGCTGGATGTGCTCACCTTGGGTGCTGCCTACTCACAGCTGCCTGGCGTTCCCCTGACTCATCCATCTGGATCCCTCACAGTCCTGTGGTCTCTGCCCTCAGAAGATCCTCTTGGCCGTTCTCTTGGGCTTGGCCTCCTTCATCTCCTTGTGGAACTTGCAGCCCATGTGGTCTCGGTGCTGGCTGGCCTGAGGTTGTGGTGTTCGGGCACATGGCTCCAGCGCCAGCCTCCTGCACCCACATGTCTGCTGGCTCACGACCTCCCCCCTGGCTATCTTTGAGTTCTTGAAGGTGGTAGCTATGGCCTCGTCCGTGTCACCTCAATTGTCACGTGTGAACCACGTGGGGCGCCTGGCGAGCGGTGGGCCCCACTTGGTACCATGCAGGTGATGCTGGGTTTGCCATAGCCCTCCTGGTCACAGGAGGTTAGATGGCTCCTCCCTGACTCTGAACGCTTCAGAGTGCTATCCACGGTGCTCATCTCGGCTTGCCCTAGGCCTGCAGCCCATGGGCTGGTGCCCTCTCTGGCCTCCTGCGGCTGCCCTGCCCAGGCTGGGCTCCTGTCATCTTATGGAGAGACGCTTCCCATTGCCTAGCTTCCTCACGTGTCCAGGGGCCCACCCAGAGGCAGATTCTAGGGTTGGGTTGTGTGCGGGACTTTGTTTTATCCTCCACATGGGCCTGGTGTGCGTCCTGCACACAGGTGTGGAGTGGAGGGAGGACTTTGCTTTCCTTCTCAGCAAGAGGGGCGGGCAGAGGCCTGAATCCATGGTCCCAGAGGAGATTGTTGTACAGAGGTCTTGGCCTCCTGTCTGGGCTCCTGGTCTTGGGAGCCAAGAGCGCCCAGGCCGGCCACACTGTCCCTCTGGCGCCCTCTGGCCCTTTTCTGTGGTCTGCTCTGGGAGCCTGGCTCTGGCAGCTGGTGATGCAGAATGGCACAGGCTCCTGCTTCCCGGGGGCTCCTGAGCCCGCCATCCCCATGCTGCTTTCCCCGCCGTTCCCCAGCACTGCCAGCAGAGTCAGGAGGAGCAGAGGCATGGTGTAGGGTGGTCAGCAGGTGCCGATGAAGAGCAGTAGGTCCAGGAAGTGAGGTTTCAAAGGATTCTCGGAGATGTAGCCACCAAGATGCTGTAGCTGGGAAGCGGAGCATGAATTTTAAAAATCAGCATCCTTTGCCCTAAATGTCCTGGTACAGTAATTTAACATTCGAAAGCTCTGCACTGGTCCATCAGCTCCAATACCTGAAGAAGGGCTTTCAAGAGCAACCGGCACCTTGAGCATCTTTTTTTTTTTTTTCCTGATAATTCCTGGGAATTGTTCTCAGATGACTTTACCATTTTCAACCGACTTTTATGCATACACCTGGAGGGTTCTGTTTGGGGTCTCTCCCTCATTCTGTGTAACTCCCCCCCGGGTTCTGCAGTATGTAGTGTTATAAACGGAGCCAAAAAATGGTCTAATGATCTGAAGAGGGTTAGTCACAGGTGAATTAATGTATTCTTTTTTTAATCACTGACATTATGTGGACTGATACTTTAGTTGACAGTCTGGATTGTGCCTACCGAACTGGTGCCCTCCAGAGCATCGGGGTTTCTGGGAGGGTCCATCTGTCAGATGAATGAGTGTCCTGAGGCAGCTCAGAGAGAACCCCCAGGGGCAGGACAGCTTGCCTGGCCTTGATCCTTAGTACGTGGGAAAGTCAGGACGTGGGGCCCTAAAACCCTTTGCCCTGTGCTGTTCTGAGTAGGGTGCTGGCTTGTGACCTCCATGGTGGGACAAGGGTGCTGTCTACAATGGTGCAGCTGTCCTGTGTTCTTGATGAGGGCCAGTGGTAGAAAGGCTTTCCTTCTGTCCGTCGAGAGTGTGACTTGGACAGAAGCAGCTGTTTCTGAGGAGGGGTTTCATATCCCTTCTGTTCATCCACGGACTTTAAATCATTTCGTTATTGCAGGCCATGGTTGCTTGTTACCCCGGCAACGGGACAGGTTACGTGCGGCACGTTGATAACCCAAACGGAGATGGAAGATGTGTGACGTGCATATACTATCTGAATAAAGACTGGGACGCCAAGGTATGCAGCCTCATCGAGCATCTGTCTTCTCACACATATTAACGTTCATGCTTCCCCTGGGCCACACTGTCTAACACGTGGGATAATTAGATTCTCCCTTAAATTTTCTTCAGTCCCAGTATTAGGAATGGAGTTTTGTAAATTGAAACAAGTGTGAATGTATTTGGAACTGGATACTGATGTGTCTCAGACACCAAGGGCCTGTAGGTGACAGTGTGGTGTTGTGCACTTGAGCCTCCCAAGGGCAGGGGCTGGGGCAAGAGGGCCCGGGCTGACCTCCAGTGCTGTAGGCGAGAACGTGAAGAGAGTTGATCTCGTATTCAGGGTTCTCACCATGGGAAAAGAAAGGGGGCGCCGCGGACACTGGAAGCATTGGGAGGGAGGGATTTTATCGCCATGGGTGGGCCTTGGGTCCCTGCATGTTGTGTCCTGTTCCATCCAGTGGAATTCATTAAATATGGGTACCTTTTGGTGTATTGATTATTCCTCAATAAGGCTGCATGAAAAGGTACTATTTTATCTTTAAAAATGAATTGTTATTCCAGATAGTGAAGGATCTATCTAGAATTTTAACTTTTACAGAAGTGACCTTATTAAAATAACTTCCTTTAAATAGTTTTTACAAGAACACTTCTTGGAACAATTGTTTGTCAGGGTTTTGGTGGTGATCACCAGCAGTCGTTAGGAAGCACCAGCTGCTCTGAGTTGGCTGAGGCATGTAGTGCTGCCCTTGCAGGCCAAGGCGAGGTTGTGTCCCTCCCTCATCCCAGGCTGACAACCCTGGGAGGCCGGGTAGAATCGCGGCGTGAGCGAGCTCTTGTTTTAAATGTGTGTTCCTTTCATGTCGTTAACCTTAGGTGATTTTCAGACATGCCACATGTTCCCGCATTGCAGGCTGCTTCAACTGACTATGCTGGGTGATTTTTTAAAATCTAAAGAATAACATTTAACAGAAAAGTGAATGCGTGCAGGTCATAGAGTTTCATAGAATAAACGTGCTTCTGTAGCCAGGGCGATTTTAAAAACCAAATAGCCTTTAGAGCCCAGATCGTTGCCCAGTGCACACAGGGAGGTGACCCGGTGCTGGGTGTGTGGAGCCTGTCCCGAGAAGCAGGTCCAAGTGGAAGGTGCTCTCGGGGCTGCAGCTGCCCCCAGGATGTTCTGATTCAGAGCTCCCTTTGTCCTGGTCCAAGTTCAAGGTGGAGAGAAGTTCACTGCTAAGCAGATTCTGTAGCATATGTCACAAGCCTGGTCCTGCTACCTGTCGCTGAGTTTGAAATGGGAAGTTCATGTGGTGGCTCGCCTCAAGCCCAGGACACAGAGCAGGTGGCATGGCCTCAGGCAGAACCTGAAGATTGACTTTCTGGTCAGATTTTGAGGTTAACAGGAAGCCAGAGACAAGTTCGACCAACACCTAGCTTCTGGATCTTGTTAGGGGCTCTGTCTCTTGTGTCCTAGTCAGGCCGTGATGCACAGGCAGAAAGCCACCTGTGGAGTTTTTGTGAGTAGAGCAGTCCATGCCTTGCGAGTGGGCCCTGAGGGTAGACAGTGTACAGTTGCTGTCCTGGGAGCTGGGTCAGAGCAGAAAGGGCACAGCCCTCGGAGGGCGCACAGTTCAGCAGAGGACCAGGAAACAGCCAGTTGGGCTATCAGGAAGTTCCCAAGGAAGAGTGGAAGTGTTGGCCAGCACTGCTCCTACAGGATCTTGGTAGGCACCTGCCCGGGCCCAGCAACTGTCCCCAGAGGGCAGGCCCAGGAAAAAGGGACGTTCTCCGCCCCAGTCTGATGCCTAGGGACTCAGGGACAACAGGACCTGAGGGAGGCGGGCCAGGATCCCAATAGCTGGCACCTTGTCACTGGGGACAAGCCCCCTGGGCACATCCTCTGGGAGCACAGCAGGTTTTCCGGGGGAGTTCTTGCTGTGCTCAGCCATGCCATGGTCTATGCCAGGCGTTACAGCTCCCTCCCACCATGGAGGTCCTCCTGCTTATGGGCGCAGGTCCTTGGGTTTGCTCCCTGGTGGGTGCCTTTTACTAAAGTAAAACACAGGGGCCTGGGCTCTCTGCCTTGTCCCCTGCTCTCCACCTGGGGCCACATGGCTCCCAGAGCAGCTGATGCTCAGTCAACACTGAGATGACCCCAGACAGAGAGTGGTGTGTTCAGGAAAATAAGAACAGCCTTAGGGTTGGCCTTGAGGGCACTGGTCACCTGTCGTCTGGCCTGGACAGGGAGCCCATGGGCTGATGGTGACAATGAGCAGAGCCACTTCTGCCCTGTGTGCCGCTTCTTTTTTTTTTTTTTTTTATTCTTTTATCACACGCCCCGCCACGAAGGGACCGCCGGGCACCCCCTCCGGGCGGCCGCCAGCGGCGGGATGCGGCACGCACCCTGACTGGGGGTTGTGTGCCGCTTCTTAGGAGGCACTAAGTTTGTGACTGTCCTAGCAAGTGTCCTTGAACTGTGGAACCCAGTGTTCATGTGAGAGAGGGAGCCCTTGGGTTACTGCTGACCAGCCATCAGGGTGTCTTGAGCAGCCATTAGCTTATAAGTAAGTCGTATTCACTGCTTTTCAAACTCTCAAGAATCATCTGAGGGCTTTTGAAGTCAAACTATTTGTCGGCTTCGTCAGGTCTTTAAAGCTCCCAAGGCCAGGGTGGGCTGTCATTGCCTCAGTGAGGCCCCTAGAAGCCCGACTTACCTTTGCACCTTGTCGACGGAGATAACCCCTGAGTGATCCCGCTCCGAGTTTGACATGGGAGGTGGCCTTTTCCCTCTGGGTTCAGTCTGGAGCACCTCTGCTGTTTGTACTCACACATTTGGCTCTCTCCCTAGGTAAGTGGAGGGATACTTCGAATTTTTCCAGAAGGCAAAGCCCAGTTTGCTGACATTGAACCCAAATTTGATAGACTGCTGTTTTTCTGGTCTGACCGTCGCAACCCTCATGAAGTACAACCAGCATATGCTACAAGGTAGTATCCCTTACAAAAGCATGGTCAGGGTGGTGGGGCAGGAAGGGGATGGCAGGTGAATGGCACCCAGGTATGGTGGGGCAGGGGACGGCAGGTTGAACGGGGAGCTTCCCACAGGTCCCTTTGACTCGCCAGGCCTCCATCACGCCATCATCACCTTGTGCGGGGTTATCCCCAGTTAGTACTGAACGCTGTGCCCAGACACAAAGTGTTCAGTCTGAGGCAGTCTCTTTATGTGGGCAGGACGGGAAGCACAGGCCTCCCCATCCCCAGCCCTGGCTGCTCTGTGTGCCTGCTAACTGTCTGTCCCTTGGTGAGAACATTTCACTTGAGCATACAAAGGTAGGGAAGCAAAAGGCAGGTTTTCAGGGGTGGTAAAGAGACCAAAAAGAGGGAGTGTGGGAAAATGGACAAGAGTAGAAAAATCAGAGGTGACCAGTGTGGAAGTGAGGAGGAAAGGGGATGCAGGAGGCGGGCGTGGGGTGGCGGGCACTTGCATGGCTGTCCCAGTAAGCAGCATTGCTCCCTGGGCTTCTCAACAGAGGGGAGCATTTGAACTGGTTACATTTAATGCATTCTTTAAATGTGGTCTGTTTTTACCATGTGTGATTCAATTAAGACGTGTAGATTGTTTGACTAGAAGATTCTACAGACATTCTTATGAAAGTCCGCATTGGTAGAAGACAGTCCTGTTTCCTGGATACTTCCTCCCTGCTAGGGAGGGGGCTCTTCATGCTCTGGTGAAACTGTAGCCCTGACCAGCCAGTGTGGGGGCTGGGCGAGGTGTGCTGGCCCCAGCAGGGCTGCCCCTCGCTGTATGGGGCACTGGGATTGCTGGTGCTCAGCGTCCTCTGTGCTCTAGCATCCTCCCTCCTTTCTGACCATGCTGCCTCTGTATTTCCATGGGCCACTGGTAATCCAACTTTATCCTTATTAAAACATAAAAAATTCAAAATTCACGCGTTTTCACAAACTGGGTGGCAAGCTGGGTGGTGTGTGGCGTCATAACTGGACCCCAGTGAGGATGGGGTTGCATTGGTGGCTTGCTGAGCCCCACCTCCACCCCCACTGCTCTCTGACTAGTCCTGACCCAGGATCTGCTTCACAGGCCTTCCTTTCTGTGGAGTCTGAGTTTGGCTGGATAATGTACCACCTAGATGAAGAAATGAGAGTCATTTTGGGTAGTGAAAAATGCCAGGTGGTGTGGAGGACGAGTGCCTAGGAGTGGCAAGGAGGAGAAGGCCATAGTGAGCCAGGCAGAGGAGGCAGGTGGTCTGCTGCTAACCTGGGCATGGCAGGCAGCCCAGGAGAACACAGGACTCTCAAAGGCACTCCATGGGAGGACAATGACAGGTGGTAGCTTGCAGCATTTCTGTAAGCACTGGGGCTCTCAGGGATTGGGTGTAGTCATCAGAACTCCAATTATGACGTAGTTATAGATTAGGGCATGAGCAAAAGGCAAGATCATCCATCTGAACCCCTTGCCGGGTACCTCGGCTGCCCAAGAGAATAGAAGCTGCTTGTGGTAAGAAGGGTTGTGGTACCCTACGAGGGAGGGTGGGGCCAGGAGCCTGGGTCTTACCTGGGACCTTGGCTGCAGACAGACCTGTGCACCACAGTGTCCCCAGAGCTGCTGGTGGCTCTGCGGTGCACTACTTCTCAGATAATTTGCTGTCTGTCTCTGGCCTGTGTTGCTCCCCTGTGAACACTGGCCAGGATCCACAAGATGTTCAGCCGATGGCAGCATCATCCTGGGGAAGGGGACTGGAACATGTTTTCACTCCTGTACATGTTCCTATGTGTTCCCAGCGGGTGGAACTGTGTGTACTGGATGGTCAGTAAGCCAGGAGTCTGTCATCTGTGTGTGGAATAAGTCTTGAGAAGTCTTTCAGGAAAATGAAGTTCAGCCAAACTGCAGGCATCAAACACGGTGTGATGGTTTTTGGTAAAAACCCCAGAAGCTTATCAGTGCCTTGTGAATCCCAGCTGTGGCCTCTGGGTTGTCCCTGATAGCACGGTGTGCAGGGGTCATCCCTCTCCTTGTGGCACTCAGGTGGCCCCCTTTCTGCCTGCTTCTGGCTAGGGGGTGCTAGGAGAGGCAGGAACTCTCACTCTCAGGCTACTGGTGAGCGAGACGGCACGTCACCCCGTGTTCCTCGTGTCGTCCAGGCCAGGCACGGCAGTGGCGTGGTGAGTTGCTGACCTGTTGTCATGGCACATACCACTGTCCCCCTTGTGACCATTCTTATCCTATTCTGAATTTTCTTTTAGGTACGCAATAACTGTTTGGTATTTTGATGCAGATGAGCGAGCTCGAGCTAAAGTAAAATATCTAACAGGTAACGTCATTTGGGGCCAGGGAGCTCTGATGCAGAGATGTCTGGGACCAGGGGGCATGTGCAGAAAGCCCAGGAACTTTGCTCACTCGGGAGCACCCCCTGTGCTGTCGGTCCTTCATGCCTTCAGTTAAAGCAAGACTCTGTGTGTGTGTGCGTGTGTGTACGAGAGAGAGAGAGAGAGAGAGAGAGAGAGAGAGAACACGTATTTGTATGAGTGTGTGCAGCGTGTGTGTGTGCGCTCAAGAGGGTGTGTGTGTGCGCACGCCTGTGTGTATGAGTGCATGCAGTGTGTGAGTGTGTGTATCCACGCCTATGTGTGGTGCTAGGGATCCAACCCAGGCCCTGCATGTGCTAGGGGAGCGCTCTACCACTGAGCTACACCCTAGCCCTAAAAAGGATTGAAGTCATCCTTGCTGTCATCTTTTTTGTGGTACTGGGGATGGAACCCAGGAGGGCTGTGTCACTGAGCCCCATCCCCACCCCACCCCTGTGCCTTTTTTATATTTTATTATTTTGAATCAATTCTCCGTTGCCCAGGCTGGCCTCAGACTTGCAATCCTCCTGTGTCAGCCTCTCAAATTCAGGGATTCTGGGCTGTGCCAGAGTGCTTGGCTTCGCTTTATCTTTAGCCAGCAGAACCTTCCGAGGATGAGGCAAGTTCCGAGGAAGTCATTCAAGCTAAGCCGAGTCTCTGTGACTGTCCTTTTCAGTCACCGGCTGCCAACCTCCTAGTGCCAGGCTTCCTACTTCCTTTCATGCCCTTTCTCAAGGCACATGCTCTAAAGAACACGAAGTCAGCCAGCACAGGGAGGTGAAGTGGGAGGCCCAACCAAGTCTGCACAGCAGACAGGCACCCTGGCTGTAGCTGCGCATCCCTCCTGGCGCAGCTGCCTCCATAGGCCCCTCTCCTGAGCAGCGCGTCCTGGTTCCAGGTGGCATCTTCCTTTTGGCCTCTCTACTAATGGGCTCCATTGTTGGCGTCCTGATCACGGTATTTCTGTGGGCCATTGGTAATCCAACTTCAGCCTTTTATTAAAACATAAAAAACCCAACATTCACACATTTTCTGTATATTTTTAAAGCTACTATTTGCTTCCAGTGGCACTAGGTTTTAAGGTAGTCCAGTGGCTTTTTGAACACTAGGAGACAGTCACCACCTCTGTGTAGGGGATGCTTCCGCCCTCAGAGGTCTGCTGCCGAGTGAGCGCTTGTCCCCGTAGAGCCCACCGGGCAGCATGAGGTTAGTTGAGATGCTGGCCCAGTGTCAGGCACGCCGCGTGCTGAGTGTGCCTCCTCTCCTTGGCAGGTGAAAAGGGCGTGCGCGTTGAGCTCAACAAGCCCTCCGACCCCGTTGGCAAGGACGTCTAGGCCGCCCTTGGCCAGCAGCACCCTTGTCACCACGCCGCTCCAGACGAGTGGAAGGGGAGGATTGCAGACACGCAGACATGCGGCAGACACGCAGCGGGCCCGCCCGGGACAAGCAGCTCCCCTGAACTTCATGGGGCAGGAGCCTTTGCTGATCTGAACTTGTGCCTGCCTCTGCCACCACAGGAAGCGCTCCAGGACTGTTGCTTCCCCACCTGACGCGAACAAGTGCCCTACGTGGAATTTTCATTCTTATATTTTGCCAGATCTGTCATCTAGCTGAGTTCATTTCATCTCTCTCTTTTTTATATCAAGTTTGAATTTGGGGTAATTTTTGTATGATTAGGTACAATTTATCAAAACTGAAATGAGAAAAAAAATTACAGTATTATTCCTCAAAATAACATCAATCTATTTTTGTAAACCTCTTCGTACTATTAAATTTTGCCCTAAAAGGCCTCTCACAATGATTGTCCAGTGACTGAGAGTCGGTTTCTTTGGGCTGGAAACAAGGGAAGGAGCACTGTAGTTGCAGCCGGAAGCCCAGACTGCCTTCTTGTCCCGCCGTACACTGATCTGAACTCGGAGACCTTGCTATGGTGCAAGTGCCGTCGACACTGTCCATGTGAAACCTGACCGTGAAGCGGTTGCCAGTGACTATCAAGTAACCTTGAGTCCCTGTCTTACCAGAAAAAGTGCACAATAGGAAGGGTTTATCTTTTCACTTAATTTTTTTCAGAAACAAAAGTGTCTGGCACTAAAGGACTTGAGGGTGTCCCGAGCTTCAGGATCCCAAGATAAAGGGCTCTCTTCTGCTCTCAGGCGTGTCCTATAATCCTAGATGACATAATCCCATTTCTCCCTGGCCTCTCCTCAAATTTACTGTTGCATTTCTCCCTGGCACTACGGCCCATCTGACCTGCAGATGAGAACCTGATTCTGCTGAAGAGCACCAGAGGGGATAAGGATGCATTCAGGTGGACAGGGGTGGCTGCAGACTCCGCCCACTGGCTGCCCTGCCCAGCCATGAGGCATTCCCCAAACGTCTTGGCCTCCTTACCAGCCCTGAAAGATGTAGGCTTAGCTTAGAAAAGCAGAGGACACAAAATCAGATATTTTTACGTTTCATGGATTTTCTTTTTTACTTTTTAGAAAAAGAGGGATTATTACAAGATCACACAGGCTTCCCAAACCTCTTAAAGACTGCGTTGGGATGGGTGTCATAGGCGTCACTTCCCTGGTCTTGAGCAAAGCCCAAAGGATGGTATCCCTATTTTGCATGAATTAGGTGTAAGACCTTGCACCCTTGGGTTTTCTCTCTCTGTCCTTGATCTTCTTTGCCAAAATACGAGTATACAGAAATATTTCTGTATATTTCAACCTATGACAATTTTAGCATCTGTATAGTTTGTATTCAATTAGAGACCTTTTCTATGGAAAGCTCAGTAATTTTTATTAAAAGATTGCTATCGTTCATGTAAAACATGAAAAAAATTGAGAGAAACTGACAGTGTGAACTTGGGGGACCAGATGCTCAGAGCTGTGACTTCACGCAGCAGGACTCGCGGGAGAAAGGGTGGTGCTTTCCTCTCCCAGGCTCAGTCCTTTCCCGCCCTCTCCTCTACTCCAGATGATCAACGGCGCCTCTCCAGCAAGTACCCATGCCGGCCTGGATGTCCGAGTCTTGGCATCCAGCCTGCAGCGCCCCGCTCCGCCTCCGGCCCGGCTCACAAGCTCTGTTATGCACCGTTGGCAGGAACTGCTCTGTGTTGGTGGAAGGCTTGTTGGATCCTCAAGACATACAGCAATAGCCTTTTAATTTGGGAGCACTGTTGTCCTTCAGATGGATACCTCTGCAGGTGTACAAAGTATCAGATTCTACTGTCTATGGGTTGTGCTTGCCAGACAGGTCTTAAATTGTATATTTTTTGGAGAGGTTTATATACTTTCTTGGTGATACATTGTGAAAAGATCAAGAAATCAGCATAGCCATTTCTTTAATATCCATTTAAAATCTGTTCATTTCATGTTAGTGGGACTGTTAACCTGTCACTAAGTAGAACTCTATTTAAAACTCTTTGTGGCCTATATGTGTTAATTCTGGTTAAAGATAAAGCTTCAAAATGCTGTTTTTTCAACACATTAACCAGCTGTAAAACACAGACCTTTAGCAATAGCAGGCAAAGAATTTCAGGATAGACTACAAAGTCATGTAATTTGAAAAGCAGTGTTTCATTATGAAGAACGCTGGAGTTGCTTGTAAAGCTAATCTAATTAAAAAGATGTATAAATGTTCTTGAAAAAGATTTCAGTTGTCACTGCAGCTCTTTGTTTCTGAACCCACTACCATGCATTGTTCTCATGAGGGCCCTTGGCTGGGCCGGCTGTGTGCTTCACACCTCTCCAGCTTAGTCCAGGATGCCTCTTGTAGGTGACTACAGGGAAGAGAAGACAGCGGCAGACACGGAGTCCAGCAGCCTTAGCAACGTTCCCACTCTGCCTCATCCCATTCTGTCTGGAATCTCAGCCTTGGAGTGTGCTCAGCACTGCTGAGAGTCTGTGTCACACTTGGCTGCAAAAGGAAAGGGTGTCAGGCACGCGCTGGCCATCTCAGGTGTGCTTCTGAGTGTGTAGCAGAGTGTAGCTCTGTGACTACCTGCTGCAGTGAGCCAACACACCTGCCATGTCTCTCTCACGTGATGTTCTTAGTGTGGTGCTTTTTCATGTTCTGGCTTAGCTTAGGGTATTTGGAGAACTGTACCAGGATGTATAGCTGGGTGGATTGGTGGAGAGGGCACATGAATTAGAGGTGAAGACTGTTTGAATTAGGTGGTGTGATCAACGGATCTATTTAGTTCTGGTTCAGCCACTTAATCGTGTGACCTTCTGATCCTTTTATAATCTGAAAACAAGCAGACTTACAGAGGTTTGTGAGAGCTGAATGAGACAGTGTGCAAAGCACCTTCGTGCCTGGCACAACTTGGCCCCCAACAGATGCCGTGCCCCTCCAACATCATGGCAGCAGAGCTGCAGAGGGAGAACATGGAGTTGGTGGGCTTTGAGCAGCTGTCAGTCTCAGGTGCCTCCTTGTCTGAGACAGGTCTCTGCAGGTGGGCTTTCAGCTGGATTACTGGAGCACAGCACACACTCTACTTCCCAAGTGCTGCGGCCTGGAAATACCTGCACCATCTGTGTTCTCACCGCGCCTCTGACAGGCGGCTACGCTGGCTCTCCGCCTCCATCTGCAGGCCTCACATCATGAACACAGGCCCAGACTGTGGTGGTCGGCACAGCTTCTGCCCGGGACACCAGGTGTTTCACCTGCACATCGTGCTGCTCACTGTACCTGCTGGCTGGCAACAGGTGCAGAAGGTGCGTGTGAGCCAGAAAGGGTTTCATGAGCAGAACCCACTGGTGTGATACTGTGGGTGGCAGAGCCCAGGTGGCTGTGACCAGATGATGCGAGGGTTAGTCACTGTATGAGGTCTTCCCTTCACAGAGATCTGGCAGCGGCTTCCAGAGCTGTTCTGCTCCTCCTTGGTCTATAGAATACCCGCGCCCTATGTCCTTAGACAAAGTAGGCACAGGAACTGGAAATGCTGGCTCATTACAGCTGATAAGAAGTGGACAGCGGGGATTGGAAGCTGGGCTCTTGTGTAAGTTTACTTCAGTAGCTAGACTGTGTTCTCTAAGGGTCAGGAGCAACAGTGACCTCACTCTTAGAGGAAAACAAGTTTCAGCTCTTGAGTGGTCCTTCGGGTGCTTGCCCTGAGGAGCTAAGGGACAAGATCCTTACTCTGTCCTGGCATCTCAGGACCAGGCATTGCTTGCTGAGGGTGCCACCAGGACCATGAGAACACAGGCCTCCTGCCAGCACTCCAGCCCCATCCGGACGCACCGCAGACACAGGAGGCCTCCACTGCCCACCCTCTGCCGCCACTGCCACCTAGCCTCCCCACCTGGTGGTGGTGTGCTCGGGGTCAGTCAAGCTTCTGGCGTTCCCGTGGTGGTGTGCTGCTCGGAGCTCAGAGGGACAGTGTGCCATGTGGTTCTATTTTCTTCTGTGACTTATGTTTTTTCCTCACGCCTCTCACTTGTGCCTGTGGTTCCCAACCTGTGCTGCTGGGCGGCCGCCCTTCCTCCTGGAGCACGGCTGGTCTCTAGTGCCCTGTCTCCACTCCATGTCAGCACCCTGCCCCCTCCTTTCTGTGTCCTTTCTTGCTGCAGTGGCCCTGGTCTCTGGGTTCTAGCAAGCACATGTGGGTATGGGCATTGTTGGCCACGACACCAAACTGGAGCTTGGCTGAGGACAGAATTCTCGTTTGGAAGTTGCTGTCCTCGAGTCTGCGGCACTGTGGCAGCCATAGTCTCTGTGCGGATTGAGATCTGAAGCAGCCCGGTTCCAAGTGTGACTTGCTGCTTCTGTGAGCCAGTTAGTGGAATGGGCACCTCGGCCATGGCACTGCTGACTGGGTGTTTCCTGACGTCTTTCATTACTGTCCCCCTCTGCTCTCATGCTTTCCAGAGTGGGGTCACAAGCTGGCCGGTTTAAACCTGCTGTTCCTGCCCTGGTCACTGTCCTCATCTTCTCTGGAGGGCATCTGTTTTCCAGTTTTTCGGTGGCTATTTCACGCCTGCTGATATGGTCAAGAGCTCCCTTGTTCTTGCAGCCCTGTGTGTCCTTTCCTCCTGCAGGATACATGTCCCACCTCTGCAGTCCAGTTGTCACATCCCACCTCTGTCAGCCCAGTTGGCTTCTTGTCAGTGCCTCCTGTCATGCACAAGGCCAGCACTACACAACACCTGTGAGGCAGAGGAAAGCACCAGCAGAGAGAGGGCAAGGAGGGCCGCGCAGTGGCTGTGGCCGTATCTGGGACCCAACAGGTCAGGCACACCCTGCAGGTGACAGAAATCCTGGTAAGTCAGATCCCAAAGTGAGCATACTGGCTCCCTGGGCATGAAAGGTAGGGGTTTGGAGTTCACAGGTTGGAGGAGACTGTGCAGAAGATGGCATCTGGGAGGGGGATAGTCTCAGAGGCTCTATCTCCAGCTCCTCCCTGACCCAAAGAGCACCACCTCTGGGCACCTCATCGAGCCCTGCCATGATGGGGACCTCGCCCCAAGACCTGTGGAGAACTGCAGCTATTGCTGAAAGTGGAAAAGTGGGCTTCCAAAATGAGCAGGAGGAGGACTAAGAAGAAAACAAGATGACATTCATGGCTGGTGAATACTCTGAGTTAAACCCAAGTTAACACTTGAAGGGAGAAATTCAAGCCCAGCAGTGGTTCATGCCTGCACTCCCAGCACCTCAGGAGGCTAAGGCAGGAGGATCATTTGAGACCAGCCTGAGCAACATGGCCAGACCCCATCTCAAAAAAAAAAAAAAAAAAAAAAAAACAATAGGAAATTATAAGTTCAAAAATCTCTCTCTCAAAAAAAAAAAAAAAAAAAAAGGACCAAAATAAGAAAGAAACTCTTGGGAAGTCAAGAAACAAAGAGTTGATTGAAGTCAGCAAAAAAATTGAAGACAGAATTATCTCAAGTAAGAGGAAGCTACAAGATGCCAGAGGAATAGATCCAACTGAAAATGTTATAAATGGCACTGAAAAGCAAGTAGCCAATGATAGTTGGAAGGATTAAAAAATAGAATGATACATGTCATGTGCCGAGCCTCCTCCCTGGGGCAGCACTGCACTTGTGAAACCGGATGACCTATGCACAGGGCACCCTGGCAGGTTCCGTCAAGGCAAGGCTGAACACCATCCGCAGGGCTGATGCCAGGGGGGTCTGTGTAAATACTGGGAGTAAAAACTGCAACTCAAGTCAGCACAAGTCCATCTTACTTTATAAATGAAATTACTTATCTATGTTTGTATGAATGTACACATGTGCACACAAATTTATATTTCTTGTTTTAAAGGTATGCACATAAAGGAAATCTATCTAGAATGGAATCTGTCTAAAAAACCACGCTTGATTTTGAGTACAGATTTTTTTATGTAGTTAGTGTGTACGGTATGCTTATAATCTGGAGTGGTTTGTTCTTGGCATATCCTAAGTGCACCTAGATTTTCATCCTTCAGCAAGGTACGGAGATGCACATAGCCTTCATCAGCATGCTTTGTGCAAAGTGATAACCTTGGAACTTGAGACCCTCATTCACTAGGGACCTCACAGACACCTGTTGCTCTGAGGAAAGGGTGAAGGAGGTACTTGACATCCAGGATTCTTTGGGACTATGTGGGTGGGCCAAGCAACAAGCATCAGGCCTGGTCAGAGGAATAGGACTACAGCTCACAGACCATGCAGGCCTACCTCGTTGCTCCGACGCTCAGTGTTGTCCTGTTACCTGGGACACTGCTTTCTTCAAGACTGTGACGTGGGTGTTCAGTGACAGGTGAAAAGCAAGTGTGGAGAGGAAGTTCCTGTGGATTGGTCCTTGTTGACGACAGGCCCTGCTCTCATCCTCTGCTCCCCTCACAGGACTTAGGGCCCTGGTCAGTTCCTTCTGCCCTGAGCTCACAGGTTTCTTAGGTGGCTTGGGCTTCACTTTGCTGTAGGCTTTTCAGAAATGTAACCTGAGGAGAGTACCACCCCGTGTTCAGGAGGAGGGACTTAGTAAGAGGAATGTATTGGCTAGGTTAGCATTGGGCTGGCTTCTGCTCTGCAGCAGTGCTGGGCTCTAGTCTCACAATGCTCACCCCCTGGGGAGCTCAGGACTCTTACTATCTGCTTCTAGAGGTGTGAAGATAAAGCAAGTGACTTTCAAGGCCAATGGTAGACTGCAAGAGAAAAGCCAAAGCAGATTTCCACATCCTATCCTTTCCGGCTCTAGGACCCTACAGTCATTGCTATATGAAGAGTTCCAGTTTATCTGGTGCCTGTACTGATGCTCAACAACTACAGTTTGCTCAGAAAGGCAAAAATGTCAAGAACAAGAATGACGGGAAGACCAGATTCACATACTATGTCCACCACCCGCAGGAGCCACAGATGCAGGCGTCTTGTAGGAAGGTACAACAATGGTTTTACTTTGAAACATTCTGATTTATTTAAAAATTCTATACACTTTGAAAAAAAAATAAAGCTTTAGGGGCTGGGATTATGGCTCAGTGACAGAGCGCTTGCCTTGTGTATGTGAGGCACTGGGCTCCATCCTCAGCACCATATAAAAATATACTGTGCCTATGTATAACTAAAAAAAAAATTTTTTAAATAAAGCTTTGGGACAATGGGACAGAATGAAGTTTTTGTCATAGTATTTTCCCACCCACCTTAGAATTTTCAGTTAGGGTGTGCATTTACAGTCTACAAAAGCAGGCCAACGTTTCTGAAGTTATGTAACTGGACATTGTGAGACAGACTTAAAAACCCCTAGTTTTTGTAGAAATAAAACACCACCCTGTCTCCCCTCTGTGAGGCTGAGCCAGAATCACCAGCTCTGCTAGTGAGGCCACAAGTTTGCTTTAGAAAGGGAAAAATGAGAGAAATGGAGTGACTTTGCTCTGAGGAGCCACCTCTGAGGGTGCTCATTTCCTCCAGTTTTCACACAGCTGGAAGTGCAGGCTTGACCTCAGGCCAAATGCCTCATTCTAACGGAGCCAAGCAGGTACTCCTGTCCTCCCAGGCACTGCCACTGACCCAACATGAGCCTCATTATCCTGACCTCCTCTTGCCTCTGCCTTCCTCCACCCAGGCTTCTTAGCCTGTCCCTGGCTGAGGCATGGCCTCTCCAAGCCCACCTGGTCAAGGGACCACAACCACAGGATGGCATGAGAAGCAGAGATGCTGCCCTAGCAACTTGGAGCTAGATCTGCTCTTTCTCCTGCCACTTTGCCCCTCCCTCCTATCCCAGCTGCATCCCAAAGCTTGCAGTCCCCAGAACACCCTGCTAGTCTGTTTCCATGCCTGTGCGTTCTCTGCAGGCCCCTTCCACCCTTTAACCTCCAGGTTGACCCAGGTTCCACTTGAATTGTCTGCTCCAGGACAAGGGCCTCAAGTCTTGCGTCATGCTCACTGTTCCTAAGGTTTTCCCACCACACCGGGCAGAACTTGTCACAGCACTTACCAAAAGATGTCAAGACTATTCTGCCAGTCTGCGTCGCCAAGGAGGCTGTCGGCTCCTTAAAGACATCAACTCCCTTCTTCAGTTTACAGCCTCAGAACTCTGAGCAGTTTTGCTCCAAAAGTGTTTTATTGCATATAACTTGTTCAACTGATGAAAGCCCACCAGCAAGTGTTCAGCAACAGAGTCCAACAGCCATTTATAAATATTTATTAAATACCGATTAACTTCATGCTTTAAGACATATGAACACTTGGGCAGGCCAAAACCAGTTAAGAGTAAACCAGTTAAGAGTTAAAACCAGTTAAGAGCTTTCCTGCACTGCTGGAGGAGTGCACCCCAACAGTGTTCCCCAGAGCCACACGACCATGTGCACACTAACAGGAGCAGGAGTGTGTTTAGCAGCACCATTCACAATGGCTCCAAACTGAGAATCCTACTAATGCTGGAGTGGATGGAAACCTGCATACTCGGGAGCAGTGAGGAGGAGCCCCGCACTTAGCAATACCACCACTTCTTCATCAATTTCAGAAACAGGCTGAGCTAACCTTAGGTGGAAACAGTGGTGACCTTTGGGGACAGTGAAGGTGGTGGGTGCTGCCTGGGGAGCAGGCGGCACCACGAGAAGCAGCCTCTGGTGGTGATGGGAATGGTGAACTGGTGAATTCTATGTAAATGTCACCTGGATTGGCCCGCAAGACTCCTGGAACCTGACCAGGAACAAATCACACCACCAGAGTTCAGAACCAAGAAAAGTGAACCTCCGAGGCCAAGTGAATGTTGATAGCAGAGGTATCCTGCGAGACTGACACAGAAGCTGTCTGCACCGCAGCAGGAACAGGAAGAGAGCCTCTGCAAAAGGAACAAACCAAGTGCACCAATGGCACCCTTTTTGTTATGATGGTTCTAAACACTGGCATCCACATGGACCAGCTACTGCCCAGCCTGAGTTTAGCCACTCCCTTTACTAAATTCTGAGAAGCTAAACTCAATATAAAATCTGTCCTATAAAACTAGTAATATTCCAAAATAAATTTATTTTATAATATTCCTTATCTAACCAATCTGCTACCTTTTAGTAAAGCTGTAACAGATTCTTTATAAAATATCAAAAATTTATATCCTGCTGTTTAAAAACCCTAAACTTGAGCACCCTACAATGACTCAACTCTGTACCTTTACGTCATCCAGGTTTTGGCACATCTGGTGCTATGGAAGTGAGTTTTAACTTAACCAAAACCCGACAGCATTCCTGAGACAGATATTTTGAGAAAAACATATAAATAAAGATTAATAGATTTTAAAGCCTTCAAGAGCAAGAAAGAACAAAAATATCTAAAACTGCATAGGCAGAACAAACTCTGGACCACAATGTAGGTAAGGCAGGAGTAAACCCAGCACCTTAAGATGTAAACTTTTTTTTTGAGACGGTGGTCTCACCATGTCACCAAGATTGGTCTCAAACTCATAAACTCACAGCTACCTTCCACCTCAGCTCTCAATAGTGGGACTACAGGCATGCGCTCCCGAGCCCAGCTTTAGACCTCCACCTAGAGTAAAACAGAACACTGTGCTAACCACAGGCTTGGTGTCACCCAGAGTCCCCTACGGATGGTGGTGGTCCCTAAGGTCACACGTAACAAGTGAGACTCATCGCCTTTACAGAAGCTTCTCAGCTTCTGACTCCGATGCCATCACCTTCAAGGCACCAGTCCAAGTGCTCATTAATCTGCGACTCCAGAACTTCATCCTGACAAACTGGACAGCTGACCAGCTGACTCTGACCACAGCAGCTGCTGGAACTCTGACTTGCAGCCGCAGGGTGTGAACTACTCTTCACATCACTGCCACCTTTCTGTATTTGCTCTTTCTTGATAAAAAAGTTGTCAAGAACAGTCTTGTCTTCCAGCCTGGGCCGTTTGCTTGGGGATCTCTCTTGGGACCCAACCCCACCCGGGGCTACAGCTGCAGATACTGATGTCTTTGCTCTGGAGGAATTTCTCAGGGGCATCTTAGAAGCTGGAACCCTTCTCTGAGAGCCAGAAGAGACAGAGTGTTTAGTGATGTCGCCAATGGTCCCACTTGCTGTTGGAGATCCACTCCCACTTCTGAAAGCCTTCTGGTTGGCAAATGAGACCCTGGGAAAGTAGCTGCTGAGGATGCTTTGGGTACTGGTACTGGTACTGACAACAGGGGAGACCAGATGAGATGATTTTTTACTTAAACCATTCTGTTCAAATTTCACTTCAATGCTGGAATCAGACCTTAGGGTGTTTGCTGAATGGCCCTGATTAAAAACATCTTTGGTCTTATTGATGGAATGCGAGGTAATGGCTTTCTCAGGCACAGGTGAACTGCTTGTCTTTCCAAGAACATAGCCTTTCCCACTGAAAGGGACCAACGGCTGTGCCTCACCTCTACTGGGCTTATCTGCAAAGAAAACACAGATTTTTCTCAACATTAATGCAGTACTAAACACCAAACTAATGGATGAGTCTTAAAGAAATATTTCATTCCAACTTAGAACCATGTAGAATTAATAATTACCTACTCATGGGAAAAGAATAATCTTTGGAAGCCAGAGCTCTGGTATCAAGAAAACAAAGAGGATAAACAAATTTTTCTTTTTCTTTTCTTTCTTTCTTTTTTTTTTAAGAATCCCATCATGCTACAGAACAACCACCGAGGAACACTCACCTTGAAAAGAACTTGGTTTCCTCTCTGTTGGGCTCTAGAAGGGAAGGCGTGCTACCTTGGTATGTTTCCTTCCAATCATAGGAGGAGACATCAGCCCACACACAAACCCTTCCACAACTTGTCCTCCTGGGTAATTTCCCAAGGGAAGGAGCCCAACTTGAGCAAGAGCTTTCAGAACAGGGCATGTCTTCAGGGTGAAGTACAGCCAACATGTCAGGTTCCTTTCCCATCCCCGCCAGGATCATACTCACATCAGAAGGGACCTGAGAGAACCCAACTGACCAGAGTCTGTGATCAGGACTTACGCTCTAACTACTCTTCTTTTGCTTACTTTTACTTTGACAATCTTTTTTGCCTTCTGTTTCCTAACAACTCAGTGCTAAACCAAGAGAGGAAAAGAGACTCTACCCTCCAGCATCGTCAGTGGAAACTATTCTACTTTCACTCACTTCCACATAGAGCAAAGCATGTTTTCCTACCATTACTTCTTGGACAGGGGGAGTTTTCCCTCAGTGCATACTTGAAAACTTCTCCAGGAGAAACGACCCTATGGGCTATAGCGCGGGGCAGAGGGGTTCATAAAGTACCTGCATTCTCCACAGCTGGCACTGGTGGCTTTCCTGGCTTTGCCTTGCCTTTGCCTTTTTTTGAGTAGTTCTCTGGCTCCTTGATTTTGATGTAGGTGCCTCCACAGGTTTTCTGGTGCTCGGCCCACCAGAAGTCATGAGCAGAGGGTGCCCTGTTGGTTGCGCGTCTGACGTAGCCAAAATATGGCTGTCTATGCTGACAGGGCCCGTTGCAGCGCCACCAGTGTCGCCGATACTCATCCACCTCATCGTGGAAGGTGTGGTACACCTGGGCAGAGAGCACTGTCACCACTCAGAAAGCAAACTGACAATTCAAGAAATTCTTATAGAAGCAGTCTTTCCTTTTTTCTTTTAACTTTCCTTTTCCCAGATATTTTTGAGAAATTCTATTTTTGAAAAGACAAGCTCCTATATTTAGTTTCTTTTCAAAAGTCCATTTTAGGGCTGGGGCTATAGCTCAGTGGCAGAGCACTTGCCTAACACATGTGAGGTACTGGGTTCAATCCTTTGCACCACATAAAAATAGAAATGTTTTCCATCTACAATTTTTGGGGGGCGGGGGTGGTGTACAGGGGCATATGACCACTGAGCCACATCCCAGCCCTTTTTTGTATTTTATTTAGAGACAGGGCTCACTGAGTTGCTTAGTGCCTCCCTTTTGCTGAGGCTGGCTCTGAACTCATGATCTTCCTGCCTCAGCCCCTGGAGCCGCTGGGAATACAGGCATGCACTATTGCACCCAGACAAAAAAAATATTTTTAAAAGTTCATTTTAATGGGAAACAGCAGTTAATTTAATGCTTCCTGAACTAAAAGATTAATCTGACATTAGAAAAAAAGTTTTGGAAAAAACCAAAACAACAAAAACACCTCTACAAAAGTTAATGTCTCAGAAACCACCTATACACACTTGACTCATGTGCACAGAGATGAGTAAAAACCATCCAGTGTGCGGAAGAAGGAAGCAGAACAAAGACCAGGGAGGCTTGACACACTGACCTTACCAGCACTCAGGCCAGGCCCACGCTCTTCACCTGTGCTTTCTTGTGATCCTCTCTCCTCCCCATGATACAACAACAAGGTGTTGCCATGACCCCCGCTGGCACATGAGTAAAGTGAGGCAGAGAAGAATCAGGCAGGCACACAGATAAGCACGGGGTAGCCAGGCAGGATCTGAACCCAGGCGCCTGACTCTACCTCCTACAAGACTGTGCAGAGATGAAAATCAAAAGGGACACAGAAGTGGCCGAATACAGGACGGACTCAAGGAGGAGCCTGTTATGAGGAATAAAGTCAAGATCCTCATGAGTGAGAGTTCAGAGAAGAGGTCCTGCAGTCTCACTGACTGCCTAAATGGTTACAGCAGGTGATCAGAGGACATGGCCACTCTACTGTGTGGGCCTAGACAAGCCTATCAGCTACTACAGGCCTCCTGTCCACTGCTGAAATCCTCAGAAATACCACTTACTTCTACCTCATTCTCTCTTTTTAATTAAATCCCAGGAGTTATTGAATAAGAAAATCACTAAAAGTATATGGCTTTGTACCGTTATATTGGCTCCAGTCAGGCTGTTGATACGATGCATATGTTTACAAAACTCTGGACCATGTCCTTCCCGGTCTTTATCATTATTTGTGACAAACAAATAGGCATGTATCATCTCGTGCAAGAGAGTCTGAAATGGAAAACAATTTGTCATAGCACCTCTGAAAATAAAAATGCATTTTCTTATTCTACCTGAGGTCTTAACTTCTTATGCACAAGCTCATAGAACTTTCATATGTACCCAAAGGTCTGCCTGTCCTTTTAAAGTACATACCAAAATCCTGAAGTTTCATGAATTCAACTACATGAAAACCTTTAAAATTCTGATAGAAGAAAAAAACACTGTAAGTGAAATGACAGATTCAAACACCAGGCTATTGATTCTGAATCAATACAGAGTTCCAAGTGCCAACAGGAAATGACAACAGTCCAGTTTTAAAGTGGGCAAAAAGCAGGTGTAATAGTGTGCACCTGTAATGGCTGCTACTGAAGAGGCTGAGCAAGAAAACTGCTTTGGACCAGGTGTTCAGGGACAGCCTGGGCAACAGAGATTCCCTCTTTTCTTTCTTCTTACATTTATTTTTAGTTGTAGTTGGATACAAGACCTTTTATTTTATTTATTTATTTTTCATGTGGTGCTGAAGATCGAACCCAGGGCCTAGCACGTGCTAGGCGAGAGCTCTACCACTGAGCCACAACAACCCTCCCTGTCTCTTAAAAATAAACAAAATAAACAGTCTTGGAGTTCACAGAAAAAAGAAGTAATAAATGACCTAAAAACATTTTAAAAAATGCTCAATCTCATTTATAAAAAGAGAAGTGCAAATTCATACTACATTAGGATACTGTTTCTTGCTTCAAGATTGGTGAAATTCCTCACAACTGACTGTTGGTGGAGCTCAGGGAAAATAAACACTTCTGCATACTGCTGACAAAGTGCAAAATGGTACAACCCCAAAGGGAGGGATCTGATGGTACCCGGCAAAACCACAAGTGCATTTGGCCTTTACACCAGCAATACCTAAACCAGCAGGAATGGTTACTATGGGGCACCAGTCAGCACTGTGTGCAAAGACAGAAAATCAGACATGATTCAGGAGTGCTGAAGTGGCAGCCTGGCTGAGTACCCAGCCACACAAGGGAGTTCTGTGCAGCATGAAGAGAGTGGGGAAGATCCCACAAAGGATCTAGAGAAGACTAGAGTGCATTGTTCCAGCAGAAAAGATGGAGCACAGCAGGGTGCACACAGCATTCTCACACTTTGTACCATAGAAAAGGGGAATAAAAGATACAGTTGCAAAACAGAACAATAAGAGAATAATAAACTAATAATAGTAGGTGGACAGTTAAGGATAGAGAAGGACAGACATAGACAAGATTTCTCTGTATGTAGTTTGCTTGTTTTATGATTTCAAATCAAGTAAAATTTTAAGATAAACAGTAAAAGCTATTGCTTACTCCTCACCAAGAGAGCAGTTTATGTGCAAAATTACAAATGCACTTAAAAGTTGCTGGAGCTTTTTGTTCAAAAGCATGAATTTTCCATAATCCTCAATTTTTTTTTTCAAAAAAAAGATTTTCCAGGACTGAGGATTTATCTCAGTGGTAGAGCACTTGCCTTGCAAAAGTGGGGCCCTGGGTTCAATCTCAAGCACAGCAAGAAAGAAAAAGACAAAGAAAGAAGATGAAGAATTTCTAACAGAAGAACAAAACCGGCATTAATGAATCTTAGTCTTTTTTTAAAATACTTTTTTTCTTTAGTTGTTGATGGGCCTTTTTTATTTATTTATATGTGGTGCTGAGAATTGAACCCAGTGCCTCACACATGCTAGGCAAGCGCTCTATCACTGAGCCACAACCCCAGCTTAATTTTTAGCCTTTTAAACTACACACACACACACAATCAAATATTTTTGCATGGTCATTATGAATATACCCCCTTATAGTTATCAACTGTACTTCTTAAAAGAGGAACTGTATTTTTCAAGTAAATGCCACTCTATTCAGAAGACTCAAACTCAAGAAAAGCTACACTACATTTCAAAAGTTTCTTGGGGCTGGGGATGTGGCTCAAGTGGTAGCGCGCTCGCCTGGCATGCGTGCGGCCCGGGTTCGATCCTCAGCACCACATACAAACAAAGATGTTGTGTCCGCCGAGAACTAAAAAATAAATATTAAAAATTCTCTCTCTCTCTCTCCTCTCTCTCTCTCTCTCTTTAAAAAAAAAAAAAAAAAGTTTCTCAATATTCTAAAGTAATGATAAATACCCACACTCACAAAAGAGAAATTTTGAGATGTCCAATTCAACTCAACACTATGAGGGCAGCACATGGCACTTCTGAACACCTCTGCCTTTATATTGAGGCCAGGCTCGAGCTCTAGACAGCACACCTGTTTCTGTTACTGCCCAATCTGGTTCACGGCCCCCACTTCTGGTCCAGACACTGACACACATTTTCTGCCTGCCTTTGTTCACAACATTCCCACTCCTCCTGCCAAGAGTAACTTCTCTTCTGTCTCCATTTGTCAAAAAGTTCAGCTGGTCCTTTAGGGCTCAAATGGCAGGAGCAAATAGCTAAGGGCAACAGTGATAGAGGAGCATCAGAGACAGAGGTTCAGGGTCAGGGAAACTGGAGCTTAAAGCAAGGATCTGTCCTTTAGTATGCATGAGAGCTGGACAGACTGCAACCTGCTTCTCATGCCTAAAGGAGTGGGTGCTAATTTTGCAGGGCTGTGGCAACTGCTACCAATGAGCTTCTCAAGTGCGGCAGGCAAAAGGTGCTAAAGAGTGGGTGGTGGGAGTGGCAAGTGGTCATATTGAACTTCATATTTATGAGCCGTTTCTTGACCCCCATTTGCTACAGTTAACTACACTCAGCAGGAACCAGAGTCTCCTTTCCATCCTTGCCTGGTCTGACACTGCGACTTCTCTTACTCACTGCTGACAGGCACCCAGCAGCGACTCTGTGAGGGCGCCTAGAGGGGTGACTTGTTATTTGTGTTCAACTTTTTTTTATTTCAGGTGTACTTTTTCTACTTATTCATCAAGTCACTAAGAGGTCTGGTTAATGTCTGCATCTATGATTGTATTATTTAGCTTCTGCCAATTTATGCTCCACATACTTCAAAGTTATGTTATCACTTTTACAGTCATTATGTATTTTTGTCTAATGTTATTCTGTTATAAAATGTCTCATATTTTTCCTAGTAAATTTTATTTCCTTGAAGTTTTTGGTCTAATATAGCCATGGTAGCTTGCTTTCTTTTCCTTTTTTTTGTACCAGAGATTGAACCCGGGGGTGCTCAACCACTGAGCTACATCTCTAGCCCTATTTTTTAATTTTTATTTAGAGAGAGAGAATTTTTTTAGAGAGAGAGAGAGAGAGAGAGAGAGAGAGAGAGAGAGAGAAATAAATGAGAATATTTATTTCTTAGTTTTTGGCAGACACAACATCTTTGTTTGTATGTGGTGCTGAGGATCGAACCCAGTGCCCCGCGCATGCCAGGCAAGTGCATTACTGCTTGAGCCATATCCCCAGCCCCCCTATTTTTTATTTTAAGATGGTCTCACTAACTTACTGAGGCTGGCCTCAAACTTGAGATCCTCCTGCCTCAGCCTCCTGAGCTGCTGGGATTAGAGGTATGCACCACCATACCCAGCTAGCCAATGGTAGCTTTATATTGTTAACTGTTGGAATGACACGCTTCTCCTTTTCTCTAAATTTAACATGTGCATACCCTTTCTGAAAGCATATTGTTTCTAATCTAGTACATCACACTGTGTCTCAACAGGAGCACCGAAGCCACTGACATGCAGTATAACTGATGCGGCACTCATGGCTATTTCTCATGTCATATGGGCTGGCTTATTCATTCCTTTTCTTTTTCATTAACCAAATATTTTTATCATACCATTTTATATTTAGTAACTATTTACATGTCTTTAAACTGTGGTTTAAAAATATAAAGTTTGCCATTTAACCACTATTATGTGTATAAGAACAGTCATTGTTGTGAAACCTGTCATCTTTTATTATCCTTAAAAATCCCATGGCAGCTAGGTGCAGCGGCAGACATCTGTAATCCCAGCAGCTTGGGAGGCTGAGGCAGGAGAATCTCGAGTTCAAAGCCAGCCTCAGGGGGCTGGAGATGTGGCTCAAGCAGTAGCGCGCTTGCCTGGCATGCATGCGGCCTGGGTTCGATCCTCAGCACCACATACAAAGATGTTGTGTCCGCCAAATACTAAAAAATAAATATTAAAAAAAAAAAAAAAAAAAACCAAAGCCAGCCTCAGCAACCGTGAGGCATTAAGCGACTCAGTGAGACCCTGTCTCTAAATTAAGTACAAAACAGGTTGGGGATGTGGTCAAGTGCCCGAGTTCAAGCCTCCGTACCACACACACACAAAAATCCATCCCCCACATGTCCAAGGATGTTTTAATCTATTTCCCACCCTATGCAGACAACCTCTGTCATCCCTGTGCTGTTTTGTGCAGATTTTTCAAGTGACAACTGGGGGAGGACAAATCACACTAGGTGCATCCTGGGAAATTTCAGGCATATACTAAACCCAACCTAAAGTAAACTAGGAGTTGTTTCTGGTCCACTGTATCACAAGGAATGACCTCTATTCCACATATGAATGTGCCCCCAGGCCAGTAGTGTGGCCAGCTCAGCTAGGTATCACTAGAGGGCAGCAGCATGATGGTCAAACAGGAGAATCAACATCTGTCTCAACAGGAAGAACTGGATCTTGTTATTCTCTGCTTCTAAACATATAATTCAATCTCTCTGGCCCCTAATTTCCTTACGTGTAAAAACAAAGATAACTCATATTGAACATAAACTGGGCTGTTGTAAAGATCAAGTGGGATAAGATATCTGACAACCTTACTTAACTATGAAGCACTATAAAAATATTTCATATTCATTATTTGCTCCAAAATTTATGAGTTTGCACTAAGCAAAGAGTAATTTTTCACAGCAGACTAAATCTATGATAAACACTGTAAATTAAGAAACTAAGAATCATCTTATGTAAAGAATACCTCTACAAGATCCTTTCTTGGTCTCAGCTTTAAAAGGGGTTCACTGAGACGGATGGAGCACATTCCACCCCTCCCTTCATAGCTGCAAATCCCAGCACACCTGGAAAGCAATCACCACAACACAGTTACCAAACACACAAAAGAAAGGGGAAGAGCTGGAAGGGCAAACCTTACTGCCATGGGCAGTTCACACTAAGAGAACCCTACTGCAGAGGGCTTTCTTGATTATGCACCCTCCTAGGAGCTAAATCTTGATGGTCAGTCAAGATTTAGCTGGGGCTGGGGTCAGGGCAGTAGTGGCTGCCCTCACCTTAACCCACAGCAATGCTCAAATTGTGGGGAAGGCGGTGGTGTAGAGTGGGTTGGGGCCGGGTGGGCAGGGGTCAGGAAGTCGGAAGGACTCTGGGACCCACGTGAGGGGGCGGCGCTGGGGTCCGGGCATCCATCCTGAAGGCCCCTAGGACCTGGGAGGCGGGGGCGCGCTGGGGTCGGGGCGTCCACCCGGAAGGGGAGAGCCAGGGGCGCGGGGAGGGGCTGGGGTTGGGGCGTCCATCCCGAATGCCCCTGGGACCCGCGTGTGTGTTGGGGGGCGCTGAAATCGGGGCATCCATCCCGAAGGCCCCTGGAACCCGCGTGTGGGGGAGAGCTGGGGTCGGGACGTCCATCCCTAAGATCCCTGGGACCCGCGTGTAGGAAAGGTGCTGGGGTCGGAGCGTCCATCCCGAAGGCCCCTGGAACCTGCTTGTGTGTGGTGGGGGGGCGCTGGGGTCAGGGCGTCCATCCCGAAGGTCCCTGGGACCCGTGTATATGGGGGAGGGCGCTGGGATCGGGGCGTCCTCCCCCAAGGCCCCTGACTCCGCCGCCGCGGGGGTCAGGGCGGCAGGCCCCTGGCCTCTCCCGCGCGGCGGTGCGTCAACGACAGCCCCGAGGGCCGTTCGCGACGGCGCGGGCACTCACAGTGTCATGCGCACGCTCCACTTGACCTCCACGGCCTCCAGCCGGCCCCAAAAGAAGCGGTCGTTGAACTGCACGAACAGGGCCTGCAGGTCCGGGGTGGGGTCCGCCAGCTCCCAGGACGCGTCCACCAGCGACGGCGGCTCCCGGGCCGCTTCGCGCTGCGCGGCCCGCGCGTCCCACTCCTCCTGCAGCCGCAGCGCCACCACCAGGTCCTCGTCCATCGCACTGCTCGCCGCCAGGACGCCGCCCGCTCTACGAAGCCGGCTGAGACGCGCGCGCGCCGGTCTCGCGAGAACTCAAAGGCAGACTGCGGCGCGAGCGCGGGGCCAAGACCCGGGGCTTGGCGACCAAAGGCCGGGCGCCGCCGCACGCACGCACGCACGGGATCCCCGGGCTAAGCCGCAGGAAAACTTTGGGAAGCGCGGTATCGCCCTTACACCGCACTGGGACCACACACCACCCGCCACGCCCAGCCCCCCCCCCAACTGCTCCCGGCCGCGTCTGCTTCCGCTACGGCTCGTCCGCGCAGGCGCGCTGTCCGCGCTCGGTCAGCACAGGCGCAGTGTGCATCGATCGGCTCCTGCGCAGGCGCAATGCGGTGCGCAGGGCTCGGCGCAGGCGCCTTCGGCTCGGCCCCCCCTCCCCCCCCCCGCTCTCTTGGCTGCAAGGCTTGGCCGAGGTCGGGTGGGGCCCGGCGGCGGCGGCGGCGGCGGACAGTGGTGGAGACTGCAGGCGGCTGACGCGGGAGAGCAGCGACCATGTCGGACAGCGGGGCCAGCCGCCTGCGGCGGCAGCTGGAGTCGGGGGGCTTCGAGGCGCGGCTGTACGTGAAGCAGCTGTCGCAGCAGTCGGACGGCGACCGCGACCTGCAGGAGCACAGGCAGCGGGTCCAGGCGCTGGCGGAGGAGACGGCGCAGAACCTGAAGCGCAACGTCTATCAGAACTACCGGCAGTTCATCGAGACGGCGCGCGAGATCTCCTATCTGGAGAGCGAGATGTATCAGCTCAGCCACCTGCTGACGGAGCAGAAGAGCAGCCTGGAGAGCATCCCTCTCGCGCTGCTGCCCGCCGCCGCCGCGGGCACCGCCGCCACCGCCGAAGACTCGGCGGGCGCGGGAGTCCGGGACCGCCGGCGCGGCCCGGCCGGCTTCCTGCCGGGGCCCGCGGGCGCCTCACGCGAGGGCGCGGGCGAGGAGGGCAAGCAGCGCACGCTCACTACGCTGCTGGAGAAGGTGGAGGGCTGCAGGCACCTGCTGGAGGCGGGGCAGTACCTGGTGTACAACGGGGACCTGGTGGAGTATGAGGCGGACCACATGGCACAGCTGCAGCGTGTGCACGGCTTCCTTATGAACGACTGTCTCCTCGTGGCCACCTGGCTGCCGCACCGGCGCGGCATGTACCGCTACAACGCGCTGTATCCGCTGGACGGTCTGGCTGTGGTCAACGTCAAAGACAACCCGCCCATGAAGGACATGTTCAAGCTACTTATGTTCCCCGAGAGCCGCATATTTCAGGCGGAAAACGCCAAGATCAAGCGCGAATGGCTGGAAGTGTTGGAGGAGACCAAAAGGGCCCTAGGTGAGAAGAGAAGGCGGGAACAGGAGGCCGCTGCTGCCCCTCGAGGGCCACCGCAGGCAACCCCCAAGGCTGGCAACCCGTTCGAGGAGGACGATGAGGAAGAACCAGCGCTTCCTGAGGTGGAGGAGGAGAAGGTGGACCTCTCAATGGAGTGGATCCAGGAGTTGCCCGAAGACCTGGATGTCTGTATTGCCCAGAGAGACTTTGAGGGCGCAGTGGACCTGCTGGACAAATTAAACCATTATCTGGAAGATAAGCCCAGCCCACCTCCTGTGAAAGAACTCAGGGCCAAGGTGGACGAACGGGTTCGACAGTTAACCGAGGTGCTAGTATTTGAGCTTTCCCCAGATCGGTCACTGAGAGGTGGTCCCAAGGCCACTCGAAGGGCAGTTTCTCAGCTGATCCGCCTTGGCCAGTGCACCAAAGCCTGTGAGCTGTTTCTGAGGAACAGGGCAGCAGCGGTGCACACTGCCATACGCCAGCTTCGCATTGAAGGAGCCACTCTGCTCTACATTCACAAGCTGTGCCATGTCTTCTTTACCAGTCTTCTTGAGACAGCGAAGGAGTTCGAGACAGACTTTGCAGGCACTGATAGTGGCTGCTACTCTGCCTTTGTGGTCTGGGCAAGGTCAGCCATGGGCATGTTCGTGGATGCTTTCAGCAAGCAGGTGTTTGACAGCAAGGAGAGCCTCTCGACAGCTGCAGAGTGTGTGAAGGTGGCCAAGGAGCACTGCCAGCAGCTCGGGGACATCGGACTGGACCTCACCTTCATCATCCATGCCCTGCTAGTGAGAGACATCCAGGGGGCCTTACACAGCTACAAGGAGATCATCATCGAAGCCACCAAGCACCGAAACTCTGAGGAGATGTGGAGGAGGATGAACCTGATGACCCCTGAGGCTCTGGGGAAGCTCAAGGAGGAGATGAGAAGCTGTGGGGTCAGTAATTTCGAGCAGTACACCGGCGACGACTGCTGGGTGAACCTGAGCTACACAGTGGTGGCCTTCACCAAACAGACCATGGGGTTCCTAGAGGAGGCGCTGAAGCTGTACTTCCCAGAACTGCACATGGTCCTCCTGGAGAGCCTGGTGGAAGTCATCCTGGTTGCCGTGCAGCATGTGGATTACAGTCTGCGGTGTGAGCAGGATCCAGAGAAAAAGGCATTTATCAGACAGAATGCGTCCTTTCTGTACGAAACAGTCCTCCCTGTGGTGGAGAAGAGGTTTGAAGAAGGTGTGGGGAAACCTGCTAAGCAGCTCCAAGACCTGAGGAGCACATCTAGACTCATCCGGGTGAACCCCGAGAGCACAACTTCCGTGGTCTGAGGATTCTGTTTCGTGATACTTAAATGTGGCTTGTGTGTCATTTATATTTATGTTAAGTTACATTATCGTATTCCTTATGGTCTCAATGTAAAAATGAAGGTACCTCTTAGGCTAAATCAAAAGAAGAAAGAACAAATGCTAATTGAAGCACAAATGAGAAAAAGACTAGAAAAACGTATACCATGCTTTCCTTTTAAATTATGGTAATTCCTTAATGAATGTATTCATTAGCTAACAGCTTTCGGTCCTCTGGATCAGCTGATGAATGTATGGTTGCTGTAGTACTTCAGCTTGTCTTTTGAATTAAAACACTGTACATTATGCAGCATGGAGAAACAAGATCTGTAAAGACAGAGTTCAAGGATGTTGGGAAGTATCCCAGTTCACCAGAATATTAGGTTTTTTAAAGGGTACAGTGCCATATAAAACACCCTGCCTCATGCACTTCTCCTTTTTAAACTGTAATGAACAATTTGGGGGAAAGAAAGGAGTTGGGAAGTTAGTTTTAGAGAAAATTTTAGTCACAAGACTTCTTTCTTGGAACTAGCTCATGTGTGGGTGTCAAACACTTCCATCCTTACAGGGTACCAGAAGCAGATTCATAAAAAACATTTGGACACTCTCAAGTTTGTAATTTGAAAGCTGATTAATTTGAGTTGCTGACTAACAGCTTTATAATATTTTGTTGGGGAGCATTTACTTGGAAATCTAAAAGACCATGTTAAAAATTTTTTTTCAACACATTTTGGATTGTGTGAAATTCCAGCTGAAGCTTTTTTGTCTTTTGTCATATTAAATAAAGTACTAACAACAACAAAACACACACTGAGGAACCTGGCAGCATTCAGTGACTTGAGACTTCCCACTCCTTCAGTGTAGTTTACAGAGTGGCTCCGTGTTCAGGCAAATGGAAAAGTTTCCACCAAGATATTTATTTAGCAAGGTAAGGTGGTGCATACCTGTAATTTCAGTGTTTTGGGAGACTGAGGCAGGAGGATTCCAAGCCTGGGTGAGACCTATCTTAAAAAATACAAACGCTGGGGATGGGGTCAGTGGTAAAGCATCTGTGGGTTCAGTCCCTCATACCAAAAGGAAAAAAAATCTGACAATACAGATTTTTTTTTTTTCCTTTTTGTACCAGGGATTGAACTCAGGGGCACTCGACCATTGAGCCACATCCCCAGCCCTGTTTGTATTTTGTTTAGAGTCAGGGTCTCACTGAGTTGCTTAGCACCTCACTTTTGCTAAGGCTGGCTTTGAATTCTTCCTTTCTCAGCCTCCTGAGCCAATAGGATTATAGGTGTGCACCACCGTGCCTGGCACAGATTTTTTTTTAATTCTGTTTTTTGTAACAAAGTTGAGATTGGATATGCCCAAAGCACAGGGAAAAGAGACCCTGTGTAACTTCAGAATGATCCGCACTGCATTTTCTTTTTTTAAATTTTTTTGGAGGCTATTGCTTTTCTTCTTTCTTTATATATATATATGACAGTGGAATGCATTGCAATTCTTATTTCGAACTGCATTTTCTTGTTTTGTGTTTATGGCCTTTTTTTTTTAAGAGAGAGAATTTTAATATTTATTTTTTAGTTTTTGGCAGACACAACATCTTTCTTTGTATGTGGTGCTGAGGATTGAACCTGGGTCGCATGCATGCCAGGAGAGCGCGCTACCCCTTGAGCCACATCCCCAGCCCTATGGCCTTTGTTTTTTTAAAGGCCCTCAGATTCACCCCCTCCCTGCCTTTTAACGGGGAGGCACTTAACCACTGAGCTACATCCCCAGCCCCTTTTATTTTGAGATAGTGTTTCACTAAGTTGCTGAGGCTGGCCTTGAACTTGCCACTCTGTCTTAGCCTCCCAAGACACCGGGATTTACAGGTGTGCACCACCACACCCAGTTAAAAGACCTCAGATTATAATGCTTACTTCAGATTGTTTAGTAAAACAAAAAAACTAAAGAAATGCTTCTGTGGTGTGTTGACATATATATTCATATATATATAACACTTCTCCTATTTCAGAGAAATTGTGTTTGCTGAGATTCATTTTTTTTCCCCTAGCTTCTAATTGTGATTTTTGTCCCCAAGTCGTGTTTCTCATGCCCATGACTTCCATAGATCATTCTTTTATCTGGATAAATGGTGGTGTTGAGGCTGAAGATTGTGTGAAACCTAAACATGATCTGAAGAGTAGCTCAGAGCTGTAACACTCCTTGACCTAATAGCTCAAAAGCCAAAACAGCACAGTTTTTAGCTATCTATATTTTTAGCTATCCATATTTAAAAGGCCGGGAAGTATCAGAGTTGTCTCTTAGTTTTTTTTTTTTTTTCACATAACTTGGGATTTTCTAGATAACCATAACTGGATATATCAGCTGAACAGATATAACTTCTTTTTTAAACATCACTGGAAACTTGAATTTTATAAAATTTTGTGGTTATTGATTATTCTGTGTCATTTATCTGACATATAGTATAAAACATACTATGTAAACCTGTGACTCTGGGTCTGTAAAATACTTTTGAAATGGAAATTTATCTTATGGTATGAATCGTGAATGTGTATTCTCATACATAAATGGTTCCTTCTTCATAGAACTATCTGCTTTTTAAAGCTGGAATTTCAGAATTTTCTTTTGCAAAAGTCTGTGGGCTCCTTAATCTGAATTGTAGCTGGAGGAAGTATGCTTCTGTGAATCAACTGGCATGGGAGGTAGACTAAAACCACTAGGTGGTAATGCACCTTTGTGCCCAGACAGAATAATTCAGGTTGTATTCCTCAGAGTGCAGTCAGAGCGCCCCTGTTCTTTGGTTTCATTAGATTTCAAAATAAGTTCTAAAAATTGAATGAATTTAGAGATTGTCCAGAAATATGGTAGATACCAAGATGCACCACTGTGGACTACCATCTCTTGTGTGCTTTGAGCATACCTGTCACTGAGCTTGGGATCACAGACTTGATTGAATTAATTGTTGGGAAAAAGACACCCTTGGAATTAAGTCTCTTTTGATTAAAGCCTCTTTTCATGTAGGTGTTAAAAACTCACTTATTTTTATACAAAACACTATCTATAGTTTAATTATCAGTATATGTATCTTCAACTTGGCATCTTACCGAGGATTGGAAATCTGGGACTTTACATGTAGTATAAAATTCGTATGTGCATTTTGCTTTTGATATGCTGTGATATTAGAAAATCTTAAGTGTTTTATAAAATAAAGCTTAAAATATGCCTACACTGGATAAAATTGATAATACAATGTTATTTGCATTTTTCTTTAATTGGGATTTAGTATGTTCTTTTAACTATTCTTTGTTGTTTTTATTTTCTGTTATTTATGTAGGGAGGACCGAAAGCTGTTAGCTAATTTAAATAAACATTCTGCTGTCAGAGTTGTGAATAAATTGGATCTAAATATTTTAGGATTCCCTTGTGGGAAGTTTCACCTGTACAAAATGTGAATTTACTCTAAAAAGGAAGTTTCATGCTACCTGCACATTCTTGAATGAAGAAAGTGTAACATAGGCTACAAGACATAGGAACTAAATTATAAGGTTCTACTTTTTTAAAGTAAAATGCAAGACAGATGTAGTGGCACACACTGGTAATCCCAGCAACTTGGGGAGCTGAGATAGGAGGATGGGAAGTTCAAAGCTAGTCTGCACAACTTGGTGAGATCTTGTCTCAAATAAAAAGGGCTCTGGTATAGCTCATGGTATAGTGCTCCTGGCTTCAACGTCTAGTACCAGAAATAAATAAATAATAAAATAATTTGCAGACAGTGAGGATACCCACATTTAAAAGAATTGAATGCTAGGCTTTGTGAAGACTGAGGCTGGAGAGGGCCCTAAAGACTGGAAAAGAGAGATGCTCAGCTGTGTGCAGGGGGACACTGAGGGAGGGAGCAGTGTAATTCTGAGTGGGAAATTCTCATGGGGTCCTGGTATAAGCATACGGTGTAAGACTCAAAGCCGGCATCTCTGACAAAGCCTCCAGAAACCCACTCCCAAGAGGTGGCCCTTGGTAAGAGATCCATGTGTGTCCAGAAACCCCACTTCCAAGAGGAGGTGACCCTTGGTATAAGAGTTCTACATGTGTTTTCCCTAAAATTGAATTATACTGTGCATGCAGCTCAGCATCTTGCTTTCATTCACATAACAATTCAGTTTTGTTTTTTGATACTGGGGAAAAAACCCAGGGCCACTTTACCACTGAGCTATATCCCAGCCCTTTTAATTTTTGAGACAGGATCTTGCCAAGTTGCCTAGATTGGTTTTGGATTTCCCATTCTCCTGCCTCAGCTCCTGAGCTACTGGGATCATAGGCATGTGCCACCACACCTAGCTACAATTCAGTATTTTTTTGGTGGGGTGGAGTGGGGGTACTGGGAAGTGAATCTAGGGGCACTAACCATTGAGCAACTCTGCCATGTCCCCAGTCCTTTTGGTATTTTATTTAGAGACAGGGTCTCACTGAGTTACTTGGGGCCTAGCTAAATTGCTGAGACTGGCTTTGAACTTAAGATCCTCCTTGCCTCAGCTTCTCAAGCTACATAGATTATAAGCATGCACACCCAGCTACAATTCAGGTTTTGTGTGTGTGTGTTGCTGGGGATTGAACTCAGGGCCTTGTGCATGTGAGGCAAGCACTCTACCAACTGAGCTATAGCCCCAACCCTACAATTCAGTATTTTTTAAATATTTTTATTTTATTTATTTTTATGTGGTGCTGAGGATCAAACCCAGTACCTCACAAGTGCGAGGCAAGCATTCTGCCACTGAGCCACAACCTCAGCCCATACAATTCAGTATTTCTAAGACATTATCTCACGCCAATGGTATAGCTGTACCTTACTGGAGGGGTTTCTGTTTGCTTTTGTTTTCCTGTAATGGTTTGGTCTTCAACCACAGTGATAAACTATAATTTTGCTTTTTCCAGTTACTTTAGGAACAGCCCCTCTGTTGGCTTAGCAGCATTGCCAGGGTCTCCCTCAGACACCTGCCTCCTTCTGAGTTCAGCTGGGCCGTGATGGAAAGCAGGACTCTTCCCCCACCTGCTTCCCTTCATCCTCCCACCAGAGTGTGGAAGCATTAAATGTGGGGCAGAAAGTAATTTTAATGTCACCTTTCAATGTGGGGCAGAAAGTAATTTTAAGGTCACCTTCAACTTTGATCATATTTTTTATCAGTTATCAAACTCTGACCTGCTCTAGGTCTGCTGCATGGTTCAACCTGGAATCTCTCTTTCCCGTTACCTGGACAATTCTCTCCTTTTTCTGTTAGACTCCCCGCTTTAGACACCATCTCTTTCCACTGGTTTACCATTTTAGTTAGGTCCATATTTCTGGATGTGGAGAAAATTGATATTTTACACCCTGAATGTTTAAAAGTATTTTTCTACTCTCATGGTTGTCTCATAGTTAAGCTGGATATAGAATCCTAGATTTGAAATAATTTCCCCTTAGGATCTTGAAAAGCATTACTCCATGGTCTTCTAGTTTCTAAAGTTGCTCTCAAGTCAGATTCATTCCGTTTCCTGAACAACTACTTGCTTTCTTGAAAAGTTTTTAACATCTCTTCTGTATAAGTCCTGAAGTGTCAGGTGGAGTGCTTTCTAGTCCTCATTCTTGTTCCCTAGCAGACCTTTCAATAGGTGTGTACCTTCAGTGCTGGGACATGTTCTTGCATTGCTTCCTTTTACTGTGGGGCCTGGTCTTCAGACAGACAACTTTTATTATCGGTCTCTCCAGAGCATGTCTGCTGTCTTCTGGAAGGAGAACAACAGCTGCCTGGGTGGGTATCATGGTTTGGACCGTAAGCCTCCCCCGAAGGCCTGGCCCCAGCCTGTGATACTACTGGCAGGTGGTGGAGCCTTTGTGGGGAGGCCAAGTGGGAGGAGGTTTAGGCTGCTGGGGACATGCCCCTGAAGGAACCTTTGGGACCTCAGTTCCTCCTCTGCTTCCTGGCCACCAAGAGGCCAGCAGCCTTCTCTGCCACTTGTTCCCATCATGGTGTACTGGGTCACCACAGGCCCAGAGGCAGTGGAGTCCAGCAATGCGGACAGAAACTGCTGAAACCACGAGCCTGAACAAACCTCTCCTCGTGAGCTGTCTTGGGTGTCTGTCATGGTGGCAGAAGGCCAACACAGTGGGTGAGTGGGCATCTCTTTCAAATGCTGCCATCAGCTACTTCTTGCATGGACTTAGTACTAAAGTGGCATTTCAAATCAGTGAGGAAATTAATGATTCAACATTGTGACAACTTCCTAATTATTTGTATGAAAACTGAAACCTGACATCAGGGATTTTTTTTTTTTAAACCCCAGCCCCCTTTTTTTTGTTTTGAATGCAGGGACACTTTATCACTAAGCTACATAGCCAGCCCTTTTTATTTTTTTACTTTGAGACAGGGCCTCACTAAATTGCTGATGCTGGCCTGGAACTTTCGATCCTCCTACCTCAGTCACCTGAGTAGGTGGGACTTCAGGCACACACCACTGTGTCCCCCTGAGGCAGAGGCTCTGAGAGTTTCAGTTGACCTTACAAGGCCACACAAGGCTCGTGCACATCACCTCCATCTTTGGATGGCTCCCCTTTTCACTTAAGGGTGGTACTGTTTTGAACTTTCATCTTTTCCAGGGCTAGGGATATGCAGTGGTATCCTCTCACTATGCTGTGTGTGCACAGCTCCAGCCAGCCCCACAATCTCGAGGGGTCACACCAGTACTGCAGGGCACTGTGCTGCCAAGGTGGTCAGCAGATGGGGTGCACTCAGTGAAACCTTCAGTTAGGATATTTTCAATATAACATCGTAGGCTGAGCTTCTGTACGTGGCAGAGTTGTTTTGAACCTGGTCCAGCTCCAGACTATGCTTTCTCAGTGACTACATCATGCTGTAGCGTGAACGGGAGATAATCTTGGAAAGCTAGGTGCTTGGGGCCTTACTTCAAAGCAGTGGCAGCTCCAGAGTGTACAGCAGGAGGCAGGAGAGGGGCCAAGAGTCAGCTCTGGGCTTGGCTGTGGGTGTGTGCAAGCATGCATGTGGGTGCTAGAAGCTGCTAGTCTTAGGGAAGGCTTTTACTTGGAGCGTCTTGTGCTGGATGACAGTGAGTGAGTCCTCCAGACCATCTGCTGGAAGCGCAAAGCCTCATCTCTTTTTATTTCAAGTCCTTACCTCTGCCATTGATTGCTTGCCTGGCTCTAATGCAAAAGCTCACTAGGAGACAAATCTAGCTACTTGCACCCAAAACTCAAGGCTTCATCCAAACCCGTGTCACAAAGTGGCCTAAAAGTAAGCAAAGATCATCTGAGTCTTCAACATGCACCTGTATAGCAAGTGTCATGGAAAAGAAGGCAATCAAATCTGGCATCGGGGACTTTTCCACTGCACAGTCTCCACGGCAATGACCAGCCTGGGTCCCAGCACTCCTGCAGCACTGGCCCACGTGCTCCCTGAAGGCAGCAGCTTGGTGCCACCTGGCCGTGCACCAAGACATCATCAGCCAAGCACTGCTGAGCTGGCTCTACAACAGTGCGTGGCCTGGTACAAGGGACCTCCAATGAGCACACAGAAGCAGCCTGGCTGCTGGGAACACGTGCACATCGCAGGGGAACTTGGACGCAGGGAGTATTGCACCTTATTTTGAGCTTTCCAGTGGTTTTCCTTGGCACTTGGATTCCAACCCAAATGTCTTAGAGTTGACTATGCTGCTGCTGACTGAGCTGTATCCCCCCACTTTGCACGCTGAAGCTCAGACCAAGGTGCCTATACTGGGGAATGGTTAAAATCAGATGTGGTCGGGAGGCTGAGGCCCTCATGGTGGCCTTAGTGATCTCATTAGCTCATTCAAACACATAAGGAGATGGCCGCTGAGGGAGGCCTCAGAATGGACATGCATTGCTAGCACCTTGACCTTGGACTTCAGCCTGGAAAACTGCAAGAAATGTCTGTGTTGAAGCCACCCAGTCCACGGCACCCTGTTCCATAAGCCTGAGCAGATAAAGCACCTTTCTCTTGAATTTCACTATCCAAGACTCACTCTAGCCCCCCGATCTTCATTTGGGTCCTCCAGAACCTGCCCAGGACTATCCACTCCCTATTCTCTCTGCACATGCCACTCCACTCTCCCTGTCTATCCTCAAAACCCAGCACCCTGGAGAGCCAACTTCTGCTCAACAACTCGACCTACCGGTCACCTTAGAGTGGCCACCTGCCAAGGTCCCAGTGCTCAGCCACAGTACTCCAAGCTTCCTCACACAGTATCTCTTAGTTGCATGTAGCTTTGACTCATTCATTTTGTTAATGAAGGCTCTGGGTAGTAAAGTTTAAAGTAAGCTTGCTAACTTATTCTCTATTTCTGTGACCACTATACATGTTTGAGACAACTGGAACTAAAGCAAGCAGTAAGACGGAGGCTGAGTGTCCCTTCACTACAGTGTGTGGAACTGGAAGTGTTACTCCTGACAAGAGATCATGCAGATTGCCCCAAGTCTAAATGCAAACTGCCTTTATGTTCCATGTGTACCGGACACCCTTACCTGAGGCTATTTCACTACGGTTTTTAGTGTCACCTGTGTTTTGACTACAACTCCTCCCATGAGGTCAGGTATGGAATTCTCCTCTTGGGGTTAGGTTGGTGCTCAAGAAGCTTCAGATTTCTGGACTAGGGACACTCAGCTGACACACCTTCTTCACAGTTTTCTCCTAACAGCAAGAGCCTTTGATGTCAATATGGTGCTTCAACCCAGAAGGCAACATAAAACTGAGCACATGTGGGGACTAAGAAGTGTTTATGAAACAGAAGCTGAACTTTGCTTTCCCAAACATGTTTTCAAAAGACGTTTATTTTAAACACACACAGAGCTGGATTTACAAATGCCTTTTAACCATGTGGCAGGGAAGATTACACTGACTGCTTACACTGATCATTTCTTCCTCTCCACGGAGTCTATGTTCATAAAGTCTTGTGGAGCATGAGGTGTGTCTTCCTTTACACCCATGTTGGCAGTAGTCCTTTACAACAATAACTGTGTGATGACCATTAAAGTCTTGCAGCTGTTGGTTTTCCTATCGGTGTCTTACAACCTGACATAAACAAAGAGCTTGTGAAATGACTCAGACTTTGCCCTTCCTCATACAACTGTGTCTTAAGCTACTGCCCAACAGGGATACCCAACACTGTGCAGAGTGTACAGGCCGACTGCACCAATGGGGTGCCAGTCCCCTCTGCAGGAGGTGTGGCCAGTGTGGCAGGGCCAGACGCAGGAGCTGGCCACTGCTCCCCACTATTAATAAACTGATTGTCATCCTCGCAGATAAGGTATGTGTGAGTGCTTTAGCTCTACACCCCTCCTTACCACATTTGAAACTGAGTTCTAAGGCTACCTATTCTGTGAACAGAAGAGGGGTGGTGCTCATCATGCTCCTCTAAGAGTTCTCACAGCCCCTCTACCCCTCCTTCCTCTATATGCCCAATCCTGGTTTTCCTGGCTTAGGCAGATGCCACCCAGGGGCCCTCCATGCAGCCCTGACCAATGCCCTGAGTTAGGCTTAGGTACAAAAACGCCCCTTGTAAGAGTATTAATGACATAGTGCTCATTCAACATGACTAACAGATCGTCATTTCCTTAAATGTCGATACCCCCTTCTAATATCATCCCAACATCCCTGCAGGAAGTTTTTCAACTCTTCTGGCTATTTCTCTGTTCACGCTTGACTCTCCTGACTCTTACAGATACAAGAACAAATGGCCTGCATTTCCTGGGCTGCGCTGTGTCTTTTCCTCTCTCTGTCTCTGGTGGTACAGGGAATGGCCAGGCCAGTGCTCCACCACTGAGCTATACCCCCACCTGCCTAGCATGTGTGAGGCCCAGCTCCAGCTCCAGCATGGGAAAAACACTGATAAAACAATGCAGAAGTTCTTCATGTCTATTAAACCGTACTTACTGAGCATTCCTTCTAATTTGGTTGTGGCAGGTTCATTCACACTAAATATGTTTTCATTGTTTCTAAAGAAAGGAATAAGCTTTGTCACTGCACACATCAAGGTGACGGCCTCCCAACAGTGCACAGTGGCTGGAAGGCCTTTGGCCCGCCCTCCCTCCTGGCTTCACCCTTCCTTCTTTGGACCACACCAGAGACACGGCCATGAGAGGTTAAGCTTTCGCATTGCTGCTTTAGTTCTAGAGGTGAATGTCTGTTTCTCCACCCATCCATCCATGTACCACCCACACTACATTCTCCAAAAATCTTCCCTGTAATTAATCTCTAAATGTCAGTATAAGGCCACAGATACAGACTGGCCTACCCTACCTCCTTCCTTTGCTCCAGTGGCATTTTTATTCATAACCACACAGGTTTCCTGGGGACGCATACTGATTTCATTCGGGAGGGGCTGGGTAAGTGAAGAACATTCTAACACTTACCAGACGGCACACGCCCATGCCTGGGCTTTTGCTCAGTGTCACTTGTGGCCCTTGCCCCTTTAGCAACCATGGAACTATGCATAGTACTTACATTTTCTTTTTCTCTACCACGCCAAGTCTCACAAAGGCTGCTAAGGCATTTTTTTGCACATCGGAAGATAGCACATCATAACACTGAGAGGCTCCTGGGTGAAGGAGGAAGAGCTGGTGGACCCCTTGCTCTCCAGTAATAAAAGCCCCCTCCCCACAAGAGTGACTGACCTTGATCGAGAAGCTGGCATGTGAACTTCCTCACTGCAGCCAAGTACTGCTTCTCAGTAAAGCGTTCTTCTTCTTCATATAAGAGGTACTTGCAAATGATCTGATTTTAAAAGGACAATGAGGTAAAGCGAGAAAGGGTGGCCAAACACAGGAGAACCCTCAATGACTTTCACCACCTTCTTAAAGAATGGCACCTCCCAGTGGAGCAGAATGCAGACCCATTAAGGTGGAACCCGAGAAACATGGGAGGACTTTTAGGATATCTTTCTAAACTTCAGTTAATTTTTTTTTTAAAGTTGTCAACGGACCTTTATTTTATTCATTTACATGCAGTGCTGAGAATTTAACCCAGTGCCTCGTACATGCTGGGCAGGCGCTCTGCACTGACCACAGCCCCAGCCCAGCTTCAGTTCATGTTTACAATTAGAATACAATGGTTTGTAATAATATCAACATTTATTAAACATTACTTTGGCATTTTAGTTGGTTGCAAGTTAATTACTACCAGCTTTGTATTTCATGCTACTTGGGAAAACAGGAGCCAGATGTTTATAACTTTGTCTTTTTTACAAAATAAACCCAACAAAGTGCTAGGTCCTAAAACACTGGATGACTTCTACTATAGAAAGGGTAGAAGGGACACTGATCAAGCACCAAGTATGAAGCTTTGTGCAAGGTGGCTAGTGGTGTCACCTCACGTGCCACAAGCACCCCTGTGCCAGGAAGCAGGTCTGGTGCCCGTGGGCAGGGCATACACTGAGCCCAGCCTGAGGCTTCTTCTCTCCAATACATGGGGACCCTGGGTTTGCATTTCCAACTCCCTCTCTTTTGAACCCTGACCATTCCTACTTGGTGTCAACTGAGAGCTCTGACAAGCTCTTTAGATACCTGCACTTGGAACTTTTTCTTTGCCTTCCAACTTTGAGTAACATAAATGATTGACTCTATGCATCATTCGGGTCTTGGGTCTTTCATTCACTAAGTGCTTATTATGTGTCAAACACTGTGGTACACACTAAGACCAAAAGACAAGACACAGCGTGACAACAATGTTTGGGTAAAACTATGGTTACACAAAGACTGTGCTCTAGGTCTCACTAAGCTGTCATTCTTTTGGTTCTGTGACAGACCAGGCCTTCTGCTCCTCCTCTAGACACCTGGGAGGTGACATCATTCACTGGGAAAAATCCTGGCCCACCAGAGCAATAATACGTGTGGAGTGGAAAAATCTTTTGATTTGATATCAGGATCATAAAGAAGAACTTGCCAAATTTACATACCTGATAACATTCCACAAAAGGTTTAAAGAGTCCTACTAGAAATTCTAACACAGCCTTTCCTTTTTCTGTGACAAGGATGTCCCTTAAAGTCAACTGAATGGTCTCACTTTTACAAAGCAGGTAACAGCCTTCTTCGAAGTCCTGGAAGGGAAAAGGGGAAGCCAGAATGTATCCAGGAATTCAGGTTCATGGGAATAGGCACCTCAACACAGCATGAGTCCTCAGCCGTGACACCAGCTAGTCACAGCCTCCCAGGACCACCTGGAAGCTCCACAGCAGCACAAGAAAACCACTGGGCAGACAGACTTTCTTTCACTGTGCACAGCCACCTCCTTAATCTAACTAGCAAGTGTGTACGAAGAGTCCCAAAGACACCTAAGAGTTGTGCTCATGCTCAAATCTCACTGGCATGCTTGCTCTCAAGTCCCACAGAATAAAACAAAGTCTGTTCTCCTTAGCACAGCAACCAAAGCCTGCACCACCTGGGTGTGTTCTACCACTGGCTACCCCAGAGAACTAGCAGGCCCACTTGCTCAACTGCCCACACTGCCAGCAAGGCTACTTACTGCTCCTCTCCAGGCTGAGGCACCTGCCTGCAGACACATTCCAACCTGCTGTGAGCAGAAAGGTGTGTGTAGACTTACAAACATCTACTGGAACAGCCATTTACAGAGCTGCACTAATGGCTCCAGAAGGGACCCTCCTCACAAAGAATCCCAGGGTTATTTATTCAATACTCATCACCATCCGCTGTACAGCTCTGGATCTGCTGGACCGTGAACGCCTGCTTTTCTCACTGTGTTGCCTGAGAACGTGCCTGCCTGCTTGCAGAACTCATGTGTGCACACCTGCTCTCCTGCTGTGTGCAGACTTACCCTCAATGTGCTTCCTGGAAGGAAGATGAACTCATCTGAAAACATGTCACGGAGGAAGCGAAAGCAGCTGTAGACATCCTCTGCAAATAAATTTGTTACATAAGATCACCATGCTGCTTTTTAAACTTTCAGGGAGTATCAGGAAGTCAGTGAAACCCCAAAATTCAGTCCTTCAAAGGTGCATCTTTTAAAATGTTTTTAGTTGTCAATGGATCTTTATTTTTATATGTGGTAATGAGAATCAAACTCAGTGTCTCACACATGCAAGGCAAATGCTCTCCAATGAACTATAGCCCCAGCCCCCAAAGGTGCATTTTTATGCATATAACAGGACAAGAATTAAGTCCCCTGTGGGAAGCCAGAATCAACCAGAACTTCACCTGCAGAGTAAACTAGTCTAACATAATTTTAATGTGTTAAATTACAAATAAGCTTCTAATAAGTCAGTCAGGTAACAAGGAAGATACCACAATACTTAGAAGCCTGGGACATCACTTCCCCTATGCCAGAGTCCCCATGGGGGAGAGAAACTGATTTCCTAGCTTCCCTCAACACTCATAGTCCTGGATCTTTACTATACCTGTGGTCTCTTCCCTATGAAGGGAAAAAAAAAAAAAAAAAAGAAAGAAATCACCAATAGAACCCCAATTCTAGGCCCACTACAGGCGGCTCTGGTGTGGGGCTCCCCCAGGGATCCTCATGCAGATCTGGGCAGAGACCATGGCAATACAAGCTGTGCCTGACTCACTTCCCCGTTCCTCAGTGCAACGTGCACACTGCTGCGCTGGTGTTCTGTTGGACAAGGGGCTGTCACAGCAGAACAGAACAGACCAGGACATGGGGCAAGTGTGCTCACATGCAGAGCCTTCTCTGAGCAATTATGCAACTCTGTAGGCCTAACTCTCACTTATAGTAGAAGATGTTTAGGTTAGGCAATTTCTAGATCCTTCCAATTCTAAGTTTTTTTCTTTTTTTTTTTTTTTTTTTTTTTTGAGGTGGGGTCTTGCTGTATTGCCCAGGTGGGTCTCAGCCTCCTGAGCAGCTGGGACTATAGATGGGTACATGCCACTGTGCCCTCCAATTCTAGGACTCTAAGATAGATGACCACGTGTTTCAGGAGCAAAGCTAACTTCTGAGGGTAAAGGCCCCACGCCCTGCCAGTGGTATCCTTGCTGTGCACTACTGCTCCTTCCATGGAACTGCAACGCTAGGCTTCTTCTGAAGTTCAAGGTCACGTTCCTGAAAGTTACCTTTCCTGAACCCAGGTGTCATCTGCAAGGCTACAGCTACTAAGGAAGGACGGACAAAAATGTTGAGCAACTGGTTCCTATAAGCTGAGCACATAAGCAGAGTGATATGCTGGAAAATGAGTCCATCGACCACTTCCGAATCTCCGGAGTCCACGTTCAGAATCACCTGGTCTTTAACGAGGCTGGCGAGGTTGGAATGCAGAAGAATGCTGGACTGGACAACTTCCTCAGCAGGTTCATTATCTGTACACAAAGACAACATGTGTAAATGAGACAGGGTCTGCAGGGCAGGCCTGACCTGAGAGGAGAGGCAGAGGCTGGGCTACTCTCTTACCAGCTGCGGTCATGGTAAATGAAGGAGTGGAAAGAAGCACTTCCTGTATGGAATCTTTCAGGACATGTATATAACTCCGTCTACCCTAAGTCTGTCAGCCATTCTGAAGTACACATCAGTTCCCAATCTGAAAATCAACACCTGCTGTCTACCTCAGGAACCAAGAGCATCCAAACATTTGCAAGAGCAAATTACATGACTGGAAAAATCACACGTACATGGATTTAACGATACTAAGACACAAAGGTCCATGATTGGTGCATGAGTACATTAAATATACTTCTTACATACCCACCCAGCTCCTAGCACCAGGTCTCAGAGTACAGAGAGACATGTGTCTCTTCCCCACATCTAGCATCATTAGAGAGGCAGACCCATCACGGTTCCGTAGCTCATCACCCGACCCTACCTTGACTTGGACATGGAAAACAGGTAGTCACAGAAGCAGAATGCAGAGATGGTGATGTTTAACAGCAAGGGCAATTGCTTTACTATGAACCTCAGCCAGAGAGCTGGGTGTTAGGTTCTGCTGATGCTGCAGTGGAGGGACAAATGAGGGGTGTGGCTTATATACAGGGAATGAACCAAAGGTCTCAGAGTAAAGGCCCATTCCTGGCTGGTATGTGGGCTGCAGATACGGCTGCTCATTCCAAGGCTCTGAACTCTGTTCCCTTCAGTGGCCTCAATCACACTCATTCTTGATCAGCTTGCCCTCTCAGCTTGCTCAAGTTAATGGTATGTATGAAATGATATAAAAAGCTCCAGAGGGCTGGAGATGCAGCCAATGGCCCAGTGGCTCGATTGGCATGCAAAAGGCGCTGGGCTCAATCCCCAGCACTTAAATAAATAAATAAATAAATAAATAAAGGCTCTAGATACGAGAATGCTTAGGACTATGTGATAATTCAAGTAAAACAGAACAAAGGAACTGAATATATGCTCTATAATTAGGAAGCACAGTTGCTCTGGCCACACTGACACTTGGATATGACAGACTCTGTAATAATCAGGATGGTGCAGTATCAGCCAGCCACAGGTACTCTTAGGCAGTCACATACTTATCCTATCTTCAAAAAGCAAGACGCCTTAGAGAGACAGGTGTCTATGTATTCACATGTCCCTGGGGCACACAGTTATAGGACAATACTTTACCTGCCCCACTCACAACACCAAATACTTGCTACCCTGTATCATAATTTAAACGCCCCTCACCTCCCACAAGACCACCACAATACTGAGATAGATGTCACCTCCCTCTCTTTCCTCACTGGTGACAGGCACTGGACTGCCTGGCTCTTGTTAGGAATTCCCCCTGGACTCCTCTTTGCTATGCGCCAGCTCAGCCACCAGTGGGACTGGGTGTCCTCACTTCTCAGCTGGGCACAGCAGCCTCCTAACCTGCTACGTCTCCAGTCTCTTCCATGGAGGTCCATCTTTAGAGCTGGTAGCCGGATGTTTTCTAAAGGCCACTCTGTCTTACTGTCCTGCTTACATCCATTATGGCTTTCTGTAGCTGAGAGGTTTCAGTCCAGATCTGAAGCCCGCAGACCGAGGCAATCTAGCTGCCACCTACAGCCTTTTCTTCTATTCACCCAACCCAGCGGCAGCTTTCTAACATGCAGGTCACTGTCTTGCATTTGCTATCCCTGCGTGGACCAGGCACTTCATTCTCTGAGGAGCTCCTCTCCTGTCAAGGGGCTGCAGAGCCACTCTGTGAAGTCTCCCTTCACCCATGGTATTCTCAGGCATTCTCAACAGCGCGTCCACAGCTCACTGACCCCACTGCTTGTTCACACATTTGGCGTCGGCATGGTGAATATACACAGGCAGTTAACTAGAAATAATTACCTGATTTTGAAAGGACTGAAATTCCATCTGCCATCTGTATAATCTTAAATCAAAAAGACTGAAACAATTTCCGCTAACTCTTGTTACATACACCCTCGATTTCCACAGCATTCAAAACCTGGACAAGGTTTTTGACAAGCTGTTTTCATCTGAAAACTGCGTAAAGCTGGATGAGGCCAGCCGTTCAGTGTATGCCACCCACAAGGCAAATGGGCTGCTGCTAACATGAGGTGGTCTGAGAGAAGGAAGGAATCCTGTCCCTAGTCTCCACTGATGGGTACAAAAGGACAGTGTTCCAGTCCTCAGGTGTTTTTAGTCTCAGGGGAACACGACATGTAAATGCTTATGCTCAAGGGCCAACATGCTGGGTTCCAGTCCTTGAGGGGTAAAAACAGACAAGGGTCCTTTTCTCTGAAGGATGTTTAGCTCAGCTCTCACGCAAGTTTCTCACATCTAGAATTCATTCCCAAATTAAAGAGTGAAAGGCGAGCCTCCACACCACATACCAGGCCACAGGAGGAGCCCTCCAAACGTCTGGGCCAAGCCCTTCAGCCACAGAGTCTTCTCCACCAGGGCATCAAAGTCCATACATGGCCGGTTCTGAAGTAGAACAGCAACTGCCAAGCTCCACGGGCTCAGAACAAGGTTCTCAATTTGCAGAAGCTGCATTTTGTAGGCAACTTCAGTGACAAAAGCATGCATGTCCTCAGACTGTTTCTGCGGAATATATCTAGAAGGAAGGGCACAGAACACATGGCAGTTTTGCTACCCACACTCACAGGGTGGGAGGACCCCTCGGAAGGCTGCTCATGCTCCTGCCAACCAAATTCCTTAGGCCACCTGCAAGAAGTGTTTCTTGCTTTACCACAGTGTAATCTGCCCAGACATTTCCAGGACATGTCTTGAAACAAAAGAAATACTGGGGGTTTTTTTGGTACTGGGGATTGAACCCAGGGGTGCTTAACCACTGAGCCACATTCTCCAGCTCTTTTTTATATTTCATTTTGAGACAGAGTCTCACTGAGTTGCTTAGCACCTCGCTTTTGCTGAGGCTGGCTCTGAACTCACGATACTCCTGTCTCAGCCTCCTGAGCTGCTGAGATTACAGATATGCAACACTGTACCCAGCAAGAAATACTCTAAATTCCTAATTCCAGGGGGAGACTTTTGCTGATTTTTAAATAGTTCATATCACTTCTGTGAAAACCAATACCTCCCTGTAAAATGAATGGCCATCTCTGCAGAATCCTAGCACCATTGACATCTCTACTGTATACCACCCGTCAGGCTAACATCTGCACCGAACAGGCTGCTCAGTCTGAGAGCTTCAATGCCTGCCGAGAACCCCATCTGCAACTGGAAGCTCTGTCATGCTCAGATCACTGCAAGTGTACACTAGGCCTAAGAGCACAGGGTGGAGCCAAAAGAGATATGCAGGGCCTAACAGCAGCCACACAAGGGTCCTCAGCATAGGCTGGCCACCCAACGTGAGGTCTAGAGAATGGGTGGCAGCAGGAAGCCCACAGATGCTTGAGATGACAATACAGCTACTGGAGAGGCACACTCCCGCTGGGGAACTCCGCCTCCTCAAGGACTTAATACCACACATGGGCTCAGTCCCATGTGTGGCTACCACACACTCTTTTCTGGGATCAAACCAGTGCTCAGGACACATGCTAGCTGGACTCCAGCAGGCTCAATGGCTCCTACAGGTGCACTTGTTAACAGCAGCACTCTTCTTCCTAATGTTGAGAGAGTTCACCTAAGAAGGCGATTGTGTATGATTGCATGTCTGACACGTGTACCCTGCAGAGAACCAACTGTTGGCAAACACAGATCATCTTCACTGAAGCCTTCCAACGACAAAAAAGGGATTGATTGAATTATCTCCTGCGCCTGTATGAATGTGGCACAATGAATCCCGTCATTACGTAGAATTATAATGCACCAATAAAAATTATGATAAGTAAATAAATTAAAAGTTTTAATAAAAAAGGAAGAAAGAAAAAATGAAGCAGCACAGCTTCCCTGGTGATATGCTGTGTGCTCTCAGGTAAACCACAGTTCAAGCTTGGAGGCCATCAACCCAGGTCTCGACTCACACTGCTAGGTTTAACCCTCCTCTCTACATCAGCTATCAAAACAGGCCTTGCACCTTGGAACCAAGTTATACGGGCTCCGACTCATCCTCCCAGCTGCCAGAGATCGAAGCGATATGGGGTCTCCGAAGTACACGTGAATGCTTCCAAAGTTTTCAGAGAGAATCTTTCTGGCTTTCAACAACCCCTAGTAGCATCATAATGGGGAAAGAAAAAAAAAAAGGAGTATACTTATAAGACAGAACACGTATAAGTTGGGATATTCTCTGTACTTGATGAAAATCAAGTCAGGCCATCCTCACGTACAGTTGTAGATTCTTTTGGCTTCGGGACTCCTAGAAGTTCATATGCATAAAGAGTTTCTTCCAATATCTTATCATAACTGATGCTAATTGGGACAAGGTAGGTGTCAAAAACTTCTCTTTTAAAAAACGGCTCCATTACAATGTTCAAGAGACCTGTAAACATAGGAGAAAATGTTTTCTCATTCACACTGGGGAGTAGAGCACACAGGGGCCTAAATAGGAAGACAGTAAAAGTGTGCACATATCCTAAGCCTATAAATAGGAACCATTCCACTTTTAGAAACAGTTATACTTACAAAGAAACAATTATCTTGTCAAAAAGTTTTAAAAGTATCAAGTTCTATTTAGCAGTGATCAGAAAGTCACATCTAAATCCTCCGGGTATGTACTTTTCTTTCTAATCTATAAGTGACCTACCAAATTTAGGAGTCAGTGTCTTGGCAGAGCGACTCCTGGTCCCTTCGAGGAAAAATTCAACAGGAGCATAACCATTCTTTAAAGAGAAAACAAACAAACAAGACACAAAACCCATTGCCTACTCTCAAAATGACACTTTTTTTTCCTGGAACTGGGGATGAAACCCAGGGCCTTGGCGCATGCTAGACACGCACTCTACCACTGAGCTCTATCCCCAGCCCCATAGGTACTTCTTTTGATTCCTTTCCCCATGCCCTCCCAACCCTCTAAATAAATAAATGCTGCTCACAGCAATATGTAGGCGAGAGAGCCACAGACTGCTGAGACTTGGAATGTTCCTCAAGGGGGAAAACAGCTAAATGGTCTATTTAGAAATTCACAATTTGTAAAAGCAAAACAAACATCATTGGAAAAAAAACTGAGCTTGAAAAAACCTGGCCATCACATGCATTTACCCGTAACATGGTCTTTACATATTCAGAGAATACCGCCCAGTAGAGTTTGTTGCCACCAAAGGTACGCCGCATGAAAAAGGCACCTGACATCCTCAGCAGCTCCCCAACCACTCGCATTCCCAGGAAGTCTGAAAAACAAAGGAAGTTTTCTCAAGCCCTGAGCTTAGAGGCCATCAGATTACACACGAGACATGGACAGTTACACTGAGACTGAGTCAATGAGAGGACAGCTCAGAACCACTGAAGAGAAGGGGCGCTGCAGCCAAAAGCCACTGGGAGGCTCCATGCGCTGTGCCGACACCAGCTGGCAAGACAGGCCACAGCAGGGCAGCAGCAGCAGCCCAGGCCCAGGTCCTTGGCCCTGCTCTGAACCAGACGACAGGGCCACCTCTGTCTTCACACCTGGAGAACAAGGCCAACCTGCTCTCACCCCCATCCCAGCAGGTAAAAACATCCAACTACGTGCAGCAGGACAGATTACACAGAGACAGCTCTACTAGCAGTTTTAAGACAAGTTTTCTCTTCTTTTTCCTTAATTACCAAGTATCTTCCTCATATCTTTATTCAGATGAAAATGCTCAGGAAGTATACTTGAGTCCCAGCAGTTTTCACCTTACAGTTTTCTACATTTATTACCAAAGGTGAACACTTCAATCCCAGCTTTCCTGGTGGCCTTAAAGGAAGCTGATAAATGACATATCTACCTTAGCAGTCCTACTTTTAAGAATCAATTCCACAGAAATAAAGCACTGATATAAAGTTATAATACAACAACTTTATAATAATGATCCTCTAAATTATACACCCATGATACTGAACATTATATAGTATCAAAAGTAGCGCAATACACAAGATGGGAGTCTTACCTTAAGCCATATATAGAAATTAACTCAGTGCCTCAAAGACTTAAAGGTAAAGCCTGAAGTTTTAAGATTCCAAGGAAAACACAGGGGAAAGTCTTCAAGGCACTAAATTTGGCAATGATGTCTTACACGGGACACCAAAAGCAAAGGGAACAGAAGAAAAATAAACTGGACTGTATCAAAATGTAAATGTCTGTGTATCCAAGGATGTAATCAAGAGCAAAAAGGTAACGCAGGGAATGGAAGGCACCATTTACAAATCATTTATCTGGTAAAGGATTTGCAGAAAATATAAAGAACCTCTACAACTCAACAACAACCTAAAATAATCCAATTAAAAAAATTGATGATGAACTTGCATAGAAACTTTTCCAAAGAAGACACATAAATGGCCAAAAAGCATGGGAAAGGATGCTCAGCCTCATTGCTCACCGGGGAAATGCAAGTCAGAACCACGGTGCTGTTCCATTCCATGCCCACTGGAACTGGCACTACTGAAAACAAAACCCCATAAAGCAACAAGGACAGGCCAGAACATGGAGGAACCTGAACTGCCCTGGTGGAGCCATGTGGACGCTCCTCAAGTTCGAATAAAGTTACCAGGTGATCCAGCAATTCCACTCCTTGGTATATGTCTAACACAAATTGAATACAAGGTCTTTTTTTTTGGTATGTTTTGGTTCCGGGGATTGAACACCTGGTACTTTGCCACTGAGCTACAGCCCCTGTTTGTTTGTTTTGGAGGCAGGTCCTACTGAGTTGCTCAAGGCCTTCCTGAAGTTGGCCTCAAACTTGCAATCTTCCTGCCTCAGCCTCCCAAGTCACTGGGGTTACAGGAGTGTGCCACCATGCCCGACCTGAAAGCAGGGTCTTTTTAATTTTCTTTTTCTTTTGTGGGGAGTATTAGAGATTGAACCCAGGGGAGCATTACCACAACTAGACCCAGTCCTTTTTATTTTGAGCCAAGGTCTCATCTGAGGCTCTGATGTGATCCTCCTGAGTTACTCAGGTAACATGTGTGGCCACTGCACCTGGGAGCTGAAAGCAGGGTTTTGAACAGATAAGTGTCCTCCCATGTCCACAGCAGTGTCATCTGCAATAGGCAGAAGGGAAAAGCAACCCAACTGTCCACTGGGGTGAAGGAATAAACTAACATGTCTATTCATACAGGGAATATTATTCAACCTTAGAAAGGAGGGACACTCTGACCAGATTACATGGGAGAAGCTTGAAAGGATGTGCACCATCACATCACTGCAGGGGAGACCCTGGCACTTCCACCTGAGGGAAGCACCAGAGCCGTCAAGTTCACAGAAGAGACAGCAGAACAGCAGGTGCCTGGGCTGGGAAGGAAGGATGGAGAGGTCCTATTCTGTGGGTACAGCTTCCGTGCTGCAAGATGGACAATGTGGTGGCGGCATGACACAGTGAGTATACCTGACACCACTGAACGTGCTCTTAATGTGGGCAAGATGGCAAGTTCATGTTATACGTATTTCTTCACAAAAAAATACATTTTAAAAGTTAGACCTATTCATTTACCTAGAGGGAGAGCTATTAGTATATAATCAAATACAAAAGCCAGAAGGTAGAAACTATACATGGGTAGTACTGTCACATTCTTCAAACTGAAACCAAAGAGTCCTGTGTGCCTGCATGCCTGTCTCCATCTGCCCAGCACAAGGAGCCAAGAGAGAAGGACCCACGCCAGGCTGTCACACTCTGGGTCCTGAGAGGAGGCTGGGTTAACGTTGCCTTCCATACTTCAGCAGGGCTAGAACTACTCTTGGGAACATTTTAATCTATAAGGTTAAAAAAAAAAAAAAAAAAGGAGCAGATCAGTACATACCCATTCCTGCTGCTATGACTGGCACAGGCAAGTCGTAGTTGTACAAAAGAAAAGAGAGCATCAGAAAGTCAATGTAACTCCGGTGACTAGGCAGCAGGACAACGGGGTGCTCCTGGATAGCGCGTTGAAGCTTGAAGAAATATATTACATTTGGAATAATTTCAGTTATCACATTCTCTATGATTTTAAATCATACCTCAAATCAAAAATCAGGAGGACAAGTCTATGCTTAAAGGTAATGCTAACCATGTTTTTGCCTTCGCTACATACATACAAACTTCACTTGCTCTGACCAGATTAAGTATTATTTTAGAGTTCTAGTTAAACAATTTCACTCAATACAAGAATATTAAATATATAAATTTTATGAATCAGAATAATAACGATGATCACAAGCATGTATTATTTGGCATTTTCTACACCAGTCATCTGACGTGGATTTACTAACATGTATTTGTAAGTAAGGTCTAAGCCTTTGCTTCCCTGTTGATCCCATGGGCGTGCACCTTATGAATGGTGGAGCTGAGGGTGAGACCCAGGTCAGCCTGCCTTACACAACCAACCCAAGTCAGCTGTAGTGGTGCATGCCTATGATTCCAGCAACACAGGAGGCTGAGGCAGGAGGACTGCAAGTTTGAGGCCAGCCTTAGCAACTTGGCAAGGCCCTGAACAACTTAGTGAGACCCTGTCTCAAAATAAAAAATAGGACTGGAGATGCGGCTCAGTAGTTAAGTACCCCTGGGTTCAATCCCTAAGACTGAAAAGAGCCAACCTGAACTGTTGCCCTGGCCTGGGTGCTTACAGCAACAGAGAGCAAGGGCTAGCTTCTCTGGGAGAGATTTAACAGGGGCTTTCATTAGTGTTTTTGTTTTGTTGCAGTACTGGGCATTTAACTCAGGGGTGCTCTGCCACTGAGCTTAATCTCCAGCCCTTTTTTATTTGAGACAGGGTCTCACTTAGTTGCTAAAGCTGGCCTTGAACTTGCAATCCTCCTGTCTCAAGTCTCTCGAGTTGCTGGGATTACAGGTGTGCACCACCACAGTCAGCAGGATTCATAAATTAGTAGGACAAAATAAGAGGAATATTTCTCTCTGTGTCTGACTGCCTGGAGAATGGGCATCATATAGTTGGGAGAGACACTTGAGATTCCAGATATATTCAAGTCACAGACTCAAACACAGTCACTGGTATCAATTTGTTACCTGTTTTTCTGAAATAAAAACTATAAGGCAAGCTTCCCAATAGCACCAGCAAGGGAAGGACCACTAGGCAGTCTTCGGAGCAATGCGATCCAGGCAAAAACTAGCAGTGGATGCACACCTAGTGGGCAGTCGGACAGAAACAGGACGGTGACTGTTTCCAAAGTCCCTCAAGATGCTTACTATGGACAGAGGGAACGTAAACTCTGCAGTGGAGAAACTCGGGAAGCACAGCCTCAACCAAGTGATGAGGGACACCCGTGAGGAACAGTACAGATGTGCTGAGGAGAACCCAGCATCGCCTCTAAGGTATTCCTGCCCAAAGTGCACCCCTGAGCCCACCACAAAGGGACACAGTTCACGTCTAACCCAAGGGATATGACATAACTGGCCTCTGCTGGGAACAGCATGATACCCAGAGACACAAGCAAAAACACTGAGAACTTGTTCTGGATCAACGGACTCGAAGGAGAGGGGAGGCTGGACATAGCCCACACCCTAGGGCTTCTCTGGTGCTACAGAACATGAGTGTGAGGAGTGCCAATGGCAGCTGTGAGGTCCACATCACAAGTGCCATGTCCCGGCTGATTCATGTTGGTAACTGTACCATAAGAGAATGACTTTATTTATAGGAAAACATTGGCAAACAGGATAAAGGAAATGTTGGAGAGGAGTCCAGGTGAAATATAGATAAAATTATTTGTATTACGTGTCTAACTTCTGTGAACATGGTATGTTGACTAGTCTGAAAGTCGTACTTGACCAAGTATATTAGTCTGAAATCAGGAGTCTAGAGCTAAAAGGAAGAAGGCAAAACCAAGCCCCAGAGAAGCACATCCTCTTCTGCCACGCTAACGCCTGGTGCCTGGGCTCTCAGCATCTGCCAGCTCAGGAGATGCCCGAGTTGTTGCCAGGGTACAGAAGGGCTGGGTCTAAGTCAGTACTCACTTTCTGAATGCCTTCTTCATTCACACACACCTTCGAGAAAATCTGTTTAAATATTTTACTCAAGGCGAAGGCAAAAACCCGAATGACTCCCAAACGCAGCTTATGGCTCATCTCATCCAGGATCTCACACGCTTCCTCGCGGAGGACATCGACAGACTGGAGAGACTCTGTAGAGAGCTGGAAGGAGAGGGACGCAGAGATAAGCCAGAACTCTATTCCAAAAGTATGGTTAGCTTCAAATGGACCAGAATTATACAACTCCAAGATGATGTGTTTTCTTCTTGTTTTAAATTGACATAGTGTTTTTTCCAACACAGTGAAGTAGATAAATGGTCTTATTTTTTCTTTTTTTGGAAGAAAATCACTTTATATTCATTAATTCACAAAGAAAAACATTAAAACAGCCAGTTTAAGGAGGGCACACAAACATTTTCCCATCCCTCAATTCTGTGTCAACTCAGTGACCAGAGCACCCTTTTCCACTGCCATATAGTGATGCTATAAAGTGAGGTTTTACACTTCACACTTCCATCTCCCATGACACCTTCATGCTAAAGTAACTTGGTCATCGGAGGCAACTTTCCACTTCTTTGATTTGAACTTTTTGATGAGAATAGTCCACCTGCAGTTCTGCACTGTCTCAGCACCTCACTGAAACCCTCACAGGGCTTAACATCACCCCGATTCTGGGCACATTTCAAAAATTGTTTTATCTCATAAAAGCAAGAGCCCCACCACCACACACACACACACACACACACACACACACACACACACACACACACGGTGCTGCTGCTGTGCTGGCTGGCTCCCTGAGGCTCCTGGTAAGTGATGGCACAGCCCAGTGTGTGCCCCACAGCCACATCCACTGCAGCAGCAGGAGAGCCACCTGCAGGTGGTGGGGCTGCTGCTGGTGCTGGCCTGGGTGCAGCTCTTAGCCAGCAGGCCAGGCTGGCTGGGGGGGCCACAGGCTAGGTGCGGCCCCAGCTTTCACATAGCATGCTAAGCATGTGGCAGCTATGGCCAGAATGCAAATCTGAATGAGTTCATGTAGGTAAGTTTAAAAGCTAGAAATGTGAAGAGAATCAGCATTCCAGAGAAAGGAGCCAGGCAGGAGACTAGGCCCACAAAATGGCTACTGCTTACAGTTCTCTGACCCCAGACAGGAAGACAGAAGAGGAAGAGCTGAGACCACCACCATCCCTCCACTGTGCAGTGCCTCCCTCTCTGTGGCAGGCTGACACTGGCTGTTTTACCATCATTTGGTGAAGACAAGAAATGAATTTTTGGAATACAGGGGCTTTGAAGTCTGATCCTGGCTTCAGTTCTCCCCACGAGTGCACATCAGACCTCACCCTTCCTTTTCCTTGTCATTGGGGGCTCCTTGAAACCAGTCCAGGTTCTTCTGAGGCCAGGGAAGTTAAAATTCTGCAAATCTGTGGTACCAACCAGCAAGGCAGGCATATTGGTACAGAGAAATCTGGCTGGTTTGGGAGATCTGTTCTATGATTTGCCTAAGATTGCACAGTGCTAATTCTATCTGAGGGCCCCCTGGAGAGGTTCTGGCTGACTTGAGCTATTTATAGCTATGAAGATTACTTGTGACTTGTTATGATGTACTGTGGCCTGTGCATCTGAAAGCATACCCTAATGGCTGCTCTAGGCATCCTGTTAGTCAGCTGTGTTATGGCCATTGACTTGATAAAGGCTAAACTGGTTTAATATAATTGTTTTATGAGTTCTTTTAGTTTGATTTTTTGTTTGGCTTTAAAGAAACTGAAAAAAAAAATCTGATGGTTGTAGCAATAGTCTTATTCAAAATTTATAAATCTTCCTAGGTGTGGTGATGCATGTCAGTAATTCCAGAGACTTGGGAGGTTGAGGCAGTAGGGGCAGAAGGAGCACAAGTTCAAGGCCAACCTGGACAACTTAGCAAGACCCTAGAAAAGAAAAGAAAAGGAAAGGAAAGGAAAGGAAAGGAAAGGAAAGGAAAGGAAAGGACTGGGGATGAAACTCAGTGGTAGAACACCTGAGTAAAATCCCCAGCAACTCCCACACTCAAAATAACTACAAAAGATGTAGCAACACGAGGTTCCCCATGTCTAGTAACAATAAGATCACAGCAGAGCCAAGAGGTGCCCATGCCTAGTGACACTGCAGCTGTCCAGAGGTCTTAGCATAATGCATGGCTCCCAGTCTGTGATGATACTGGAGTAAGTCAATAGGAATCAGGAACCGACAGCAGGCAGCTCCAGGGGCCCCTGCAGGACGTGTTGCCTAATGGTAGCTCCTATGTCCCTGGTTTATGTACTTACTATGCTCCACTTTCTACTATTATTTTACAGTGTATTTCTCCTACTTGTTTAGACAAAATTTTAAAAAATACTGTAAAATAGCACATGTAGGACTGGGGTGAGGACCATGGTGAATGCTTGCCCAGCATATGCGAGGCCCAGGTTCCAGCTCAGCACCACACACACAAGAGGCAGCATGCTGCCTTGCTCCTGGTGCTCAGTCAGGTCTCCCATACGTCACACCCTCTGTGCTTGACTTAGCCTCGTGCTGTTTTGCTTCTTGTGAGCCTCAGAGCAATAGACTCCACCATGTGCTTTCACCGCAAGTCCAGCTATGGAGGAGGTACATGCTACAATGTTCCTTACAACAATGAAACTGCCTACCAACACACCTCTCCAAACCCAGCCTCTTTTTTTTTTTTTGGTACCAGGGACTGAACTCAGGGGCACTCGGTCACCAAGCCACATCCCTAGACCTACTTTGTATTTTATTTAGAGACAGGGTTTCACTGAGTTGCTTAACACCTCATTGTTGCTGAGACTGGCTTTGAACTCGCAATCCTCCTGCCTCAGTCTACCGAGCCGAGGAGATTATAGGCGTGCACCACCATGCCCGCTCCATGAGGGTTTTTATTCATGAGGAAATCTGACTTAACTTGTGAAACAGGCCTAACTGGAGAAAACTGGTAGCTTCTCTGATACATAAGGCCAATCAAAACAAAGGGATTAGGAGCACAAGTCAACATCCAAATCAAAAGAGAAATCAGAGGGTGGAGAGAACATTCCCCAGGCCATGAACCAGATTAAACTCAAGGTAAAAGCCAAGAAGCAAGACCTCTACAGCTAAGTCTCAGGGAACGAGAGTCAAATCAAGAAGCTGAAAATGCCTTTCTTCTTCCCCAGCCAATTCCAGAAGGCCAGAGAGGAGGCTGCAGGACCACGACAGCCCGATCCACCATCCAGAGCACAACCTTGCAACACAGGCACCTCAACCAGGGACCAGAGTGACAGGTGGGGCCAGGCAGAGGGTCAGCCTAAGGGAGCCAGTCCTGTATACAGGAATGAGTCCCTATGTATGTGAGGCATAGTTTCTGAAGGTGTTCTCTTCCTTCCTCTGCAGATCACAGCAGTCACACATGGCTTCCTTGAGGATATCACAGAGGAGCAGAGACCATAAGACAAGGGCGGAAGGGCATGTGTACTTCCCAGAGGAGCCCATTAGGAAAGAGCATGCTCTCCTCTGATCCGAAAAAAAAATGGAGCCACGGAGCAAAGGAGGCCCACACCACTAATGGCCAGGCCTTCTGTGCTATTAGTATAGCTATGGTACTGAGGATCGGGTGGGATGAGCACAGGTCAGCAACAGCCTCAAGGGCATCAGTCTGTCACCGTGGACTTGGGCCTCATGAGTGCCTGGTTAGGGGACGCACAGGGCTGGCCATCAGGAAGCTCCCATCTTGTCTATGGAACACCTTCCTTCTGAGGTCTTCAAATCACACATCCAGAGCGAGCCTTGCTCCCTTCCCAGTCCTGTTCTCTGGTCTAAGTTCCTTTCCCACTGAACAGCTCCACTTCCTTCCTTCCTTCCTATATCCTACATCCACCTAAAAAGATCAGCTTCACCTCTCAATCTCTGAAGCCTGTCCATTCCTGTCCTAATAGCTGTACCCCAGTGCAGGCAATGACAGTGGCACCTGGGGACTACTGCAAGAGCCCCATGAGCACTTCCTGTCTTCGGTGTTCTGAGGGCACTCCAGCGCACTCTCACTCTACCGAGAGCCTTCTGCGGCTTCACACCACAGGCCAACAAAGCCCTACCCGACCGGCCCCACTCACTTCTCCAGGCTAAAAGCTTACCGTCATCCTCTCTTTGTTCTTTGTTCTGAGCTATTTTTAGTATGTGAAAGTACACGTTCTCTTAATACATGTTCCCTTAATTCATGTTCTCTCTTAAATCACACTGGCAGCTTCCAAACTTTGCTATTCTTTGGAATCTGGGCTCTTTGAAACACTCCTGCTGCAAGTTCCCTCTCGCTGACATTGTTAACTGAGCTGGCACGGACACGGGCACAGGCGTTTCTCAGAGCTCCACAGGTATTCTAACATGGAGGAATGCAGTCATAATGATCTGCTCTACTAGAACTTTCTTCACCCACTTCACTGGAAAAACCTGAATCATCTTTCAGATCTCATTTAAAAGTAAAATCACTTCCCGCACTCTCCACACCAAATTAACAGTCCTTATTAACTATTTAGTAGTGTCTTTGGATCTTGGGCCACCGCTAGTGTGCCCTGAACTGAATTTTACTGTAACTGTGTGACCGTCATTGTTCCCTGCCAGCCTAGACACTGCAACTGGTGGCGGCAGTTCTCAGTGTCTAGGAAAGAAGCAAACACACATTATAGGATGTCAGGTATCTGGTGAATGTGCTGAATATAGCTAAACCTAAAAGAATACATTCAAAATAAAATCAGAGAAACAAGAAGGAACTGGTTACAATGAATAAGTCTGGCTGTGACCAAAGGACTCACCTGCTTAATGACATAATGAATCTCTTCAGAACTGAGAACACTGTATTTAATATCGCTTGGCTTGCAAGGAGTAATTCCCTTATAGACAAGAGGCGTGTAGCACTTCATCGCAAACTTCAAGTCACTGACATGTCTCCTCTCCTCTAAGATATCTTCAAAATCATCCCACTTTTTAAGCTCTTTCTGTGAATAAGGCAAATCAAAGAAAGTAATGAGCACATACTATAAAACAAATGGGACAGATTAGGGATGACATAGGAAAGGTTTCACCTTTACCAAAATATTTATTCCATGGCATTTGGACGAAAGAATTGAGTGTTCTGACGTTAGGTTTTCATACACTAAGAAAAAGAAATGTGGGGTTGGGGTCGTGGCTCAGTGGTAGAGCACTCGCCTAGCACATGCGAGGCCCTGGGTTCGATCCTCAGCACCACATAAAAATAAATAGAATGAAGGTATTGTGTACAACTACTTCTAAAAAATACTTAAAAAAAGAATGTAACAATTATTAGAATCAATACATCAATACTGAATTTTTATCATATTTTTGGTTGCTATTTTTGTAAAGCCAGTACCCCTTTGGGAAACTTAACAAAAACAGCAGAGACAAGATTAAGCTCCAGAATAATCTCATCAGTTTTGCAAGGTTTCTTCTATCACACTGACAGACTTTCATCTGCCTCTACTTAGCTTTAAAAATTAAATCAAAATATATTAGGAGCCCACATTTGACATATATGGGCTTATGTCAAATAAGCCTATACAAGTGCAAAGAAAATGGAAGATCTCTCAAGAAGAAAGCACCCACACGCGCTCTGACAGAGAGTCTGTGCCACTGTGGCCACATACGCTCAATTGCCATGGCTCGGCTTCTCTCCACCCAACCAGCCCCCAGCGCAGCTCTTAGAAGCCTACCAATGACTCTTTGACTGCTATTTCAAAAAGACGTCCTCTGATTGTAAAAGTAAGAGTGGTGTTGATATTCTCAGCTAGCACGTCTAAATTGCACACTGCGTGTGAGAACTCTTCTAACAGCTCTGAACAGAGGAGCAAGCCTCTCAACAAACCCAGGAGGGGCTGGCATTCTCAGTCCCAGCTTACAAGGGGACTCAGGCACACAGAGGTGGACTTAGGTGGACTTTCCTCAGGCTAACTCCGGACCACCTCCACACTGCTGCAGGGCCTGATCATGGAAAATCTGGAAACACCGTAACACATATAAAAATATAAATTGCTCCCAATCCTATGACCCAGGAACAACCTGCTCACAGCATGTAATAGTTTCCTTATTGTTTTTCATTCATGATATAGAAATACATGTTTTTATTCAAAACAAGAACCATACAGTTTACCTGTTTTCAACTCAGAGTACTGTTTTAAACCACTTTAGTGGCTGCACAATCATCATGTTCCCTAAGTACTTAAAATATTTTTTCAAATTACCAAAGCAACATATGTTCATTATAAAAATTTAGAACATACAAGCATAGAGAAAAAATTAAAATCACCTAGATTCTGAGACACTTTCATGAATTCTTTTTCTCTAAATGCACGGATGGACACATTCTTTCCTTGCCACATACACATTGGGACTTGCAACGTGTTTCTTTTCATTTAATGTCATTAAATATTGCTCCATGCCATTTAAATTCCTTCATTTCTTTTTTGTCTGGGGATCAAACCTAGGTGCCTGTGCATGCTAGCAAATACTCTACTACAAAGTTATACCCATAGCCCATCTTTGATTATTCTTTATTTTGTTGTTGTTCTTATTATTATGGGGATTGAACCCAGTGGTGCTTTTACCGCTGAGCTACACCCCCAGCCTATTTATTTATTTGTTTGTTTGTTTATAGACAGGGCTTTACTAAATTGCCAAGGCTGGCCTCAAACTTGTGATCTTCCTATCTCAGTCTCCCAAGTAGCTGGGATTACAGGTGTATGCCACCATGTCCAGCAATATCATTATTTTTAATATTAAAAATTTATATAATTCTTCACTCCTTGCTATATACAAAAACACATCCTTAGGCCCCCCCTCCAACATCCTTCTTTCAGTGAACCCCTCCATCCTGGCCTCTTCCAGCTTTCATCCTGCCAGCCTCCTCTACTATATAACACCATTATCTAGTGCTCCCTCTCCCTGCCCACCTCAAACTGTCCAGCAATTTCCCTGCTTTGGTTTTTAATTCATGGCTCTCTGTCACAGTAGAAAAATCTACCTTGCTTCTGTAATCCAGTGACTCTCAACCTGGGAGAAGTTTTCCCCTTACAAATTTGTGTTCTTTCCCCCACCTCCCTCAGTCAGTCTCCTCTTCCAATCCTCTCTGTCCATCCTCCTCACGGTGCTGGGCATGGGCACACACTTCCTGGTTTTCTGGCCCGGCTTCTCCTGCCTCTCAGCACACACACTTGGTAGCCACACTTCACATCTGGCCTTTCCCAAAGGAACTCATTGCTCTGCAGGGTCCTGAATGCCATCCTGTTCCTAAGATCTCAGTCTCCAGGCCCCTGTCATCTGCAGCCTTCTGTATCACTCTAGTGCCTCTCCCCTCACCCTTTCTGTCCAGTCCTAACCTGGCTTTGAGCATGCACCCTGTCCACTTGGCAACTCACCACTGCCCTGGTCATCTCTCAGTGCAGCTTCAGCCCTTTCCTTCAACAGCCCCTCCGCTGAGCTCACTGTCCTCTGCACTCACTGCCTCTGTGCTCTTCTCAAGAGAGTTCTAATCAGACCCAACCCTACCATGCCACGGCACCCATCAACCACTCCTGGGAGAGGGAACTGCACTGCCCACCATGCTTTCTTTCTGGCACCTGGCCTTATACATCTGCCCATCTGTTCCTGTCATCCCTGCATAGGCACCCCTTCTTCTGTGAAGGCTCCCCTTGAGTTCCACCTGGAATTACTGACACCTCCTCATGTGGACTTCTTCACCTACAATCCATGTCTATTACAGTATGTATCCCACACTCTGTGACTGTCAGCATGTCTTGTCTCGATACTAGAGCACAATTATCTTAAGACGGCCTATTTCTTTATCTTTCCAGCATCTGGCCATGGTGCTGGAATTCTGACATAAAATTGCAGTCACTGCAACATATCACACACTCTTGCTTATAAGCCATTAATAAGGAACATACAGCTCTATCACCCCGGTTAGACTGCAACAAACATCATCATGTAATTTGAGGGTCAAAAGGGATCTTGAAACTTTCCATTTAGTGGTCCTAGGAATAGAAAGAGAAAAGGATCAGGATCAGGATCAACAGGGAACACATGGAGGGCAGAGCAATCAGGACACCAAGAGCAGCAAAAAAAAGGCACTTTAAGAAAGCCTGCAAAAGGGCTGGAGTTGTGGCTCAGCGGTAGAACGCTCGCCCAGCACATGTGGGGCCCTGGGTTCAATCCTCAGCACCACATAAAAATTAAATGAATAAAATAAAGATATTGTGTCCAACTACAACTAAAAAATAAATATTTAAAAAAAAAGGGGCTGGGGTTGTGGCTCAATGGGTGCGAGGCCCTGGGTTCGATCCTAAGTACACATAAAAATAAATAAATAAATACAATAAAGTTATTGTGTCCAACTAGAACTAAAAAAAAAAAAAAAAAAAAGCCTGCAAAAAAGGATCAGCAGCAACTTTTGCACAGTTCTGTTACCTGCAGGGCCAAGTCCACACCTCTTGCCTTATTACCCCAGCTTTTCATGACCCCTACCACTTCCTCTCTTTGACAGTCTTGCTGTAGACATGCAATTCCCTAAACAAAGAATGCTATTTCAGGGCTCTCCAGACCTCTCTTCAAGTTAACACCTCGGCAAAAGAGCATTCGTCCTTACATATTTGAGCACAGCTGTAAGCTTGGCTTTGTGGTTTGTGTTGGGGACAGAGTGGTGATCAAAACAGTCTCTCTTATAAGTAATAAGTGCATGGCAATACCAGCAATTGAGAGAGGCATGGATTTTCAAAATGATACCTCCAACATTTTATTAAACCTGTATTTGGTGCCTCCTGTACAAGACTGTGAACTTCTTGTTGAGGTAGGTAAAGTATCTTCTACGTTTTTGAACCTACTATTATCAGTAGGATCTCAGTCATCATAGAATGAAATAAGGCAGTTACTTCTTGAATCCTGTTGACGACAGCTCCCTAACATTCATAGGATAAAGCTCAAAACTCCCCAATTTGGCTCTAATCCAACGTTCAATCAAGTGGTTTTTAACCCAAGCTGCACATTAAAATACCTCGGGAAACTTTAAAAATACTAATGCTCAGGCCCCACCACTAGGGGGTGCTTGGTTAACTAGTTCTGTGAGCAGTGCCTAGGGCATCAGGATTTCTAAAAGTACCCTAAGTGGTTCCCATGTGCAGGCAGGGTCAACTACTTATCAACTGGCCCTCCCTTAGGCCTGCTAGGAGTATTGATTATCACTGAGTAGACATATTTGCATGGCTACTCATCCAGGAATATAAAACAAAGGAAAGCTAAGTAAGAGGTGAAGTGGGCACTCTCCTTGTCTGAGTCTGCAGGCAGGCTCCCCAGCTGATGGCTGGACAAGCCTCTCCTGACTTCTGAACCTCCCTTCTGACTGCTCCAGAGGACCCATTCACTCAGAAGAAGGTCACCAATTGCTCCAGCACCAGCCACCAGGCACTGTTCTACATGCCTTAAGTTATACACTGGGAACACAACTTGAACAATGCAGGCAAGAGTCCAAGGGAGGAGAGCTACATGCCCTCAAGGAAAGACAAACAACAAATAAATAAGGTCAGTTAGCTTAGTGAAACCACCAGTAGTGTGCTGCTGGTGAGTATCCAGCCATTTGACAAACGCCATGGAGAGCCCTGACTTACAGCCCTCACCACTTCAAGCTCAACAGGGGAAAGATGCACAGCAGCACGTGTTTCAGGAGTTCCACCTTCCAGTAAGACACACACATACACAACCTCCAGAACATATTATAAGATTCAGAAAGGTAACTAGGAAATGCTAGGTTTTGAGTATTACCATTGTTTTAAATAGACTTTAATTGTAAGTGTATATAATTTACTTTTTGATTTTAATTCATTTATTTTTATGCAATGCTAAGGATTGAACCCAGGGCCTCACATGTGCTAAGCAAGTGCTCTACCACTGAACTGCAGTCCCAGCCCTACTTTGATTTTTAATAATGGTTGTATTTGAACACACAACATTCCCACACACTTGGTGAATATTTAACTGTCAGCTGTGGCAAGCCTACTGGCTTTATACTTAAAGGAATAAAGTAGGGGACCTGATGAGGAAGTGACTTGAGAGCTAAATAGTTGCTGGAAGCCTCTCTGAGGAGGTGACAGGTGAGTTGGGATATCTATAATAAGAAGAGCCAGCAGTACAACATTGTGGAACACTGCATGCCACACTGAGGCTATTGCACACGCATTCTGAGCAGAGGGCATGCTTATTTTAAGCCTGAGAAATAGAAGGTCAGGTGGCTGCAGACTATTAGGCAAGATCAGGAAAGTCAGAGCAGTGGCAGTTACCAGACCACACAGAGTCTTATGGAACACAGCAAAGGAATCACATCAAGAGTCCCAGGACTTTTCCATTTCTCATCCCAGAATCTCACTGAAAGACCACAAGTACTCCTCTGGCTTTGGATACAGCTACTAGCTGATGACTGCCGGAGCAGCATGTTACTCCAGACCTTCCTCTTTTGCTCTGGTACCATATTGCCACTCTACTTGATGTCTTCTCAAATGATGATGTTGTTTCTGGTCTATAATATGATAATCAACAAGCTAAATATCTCTTACCTCAAAATGAACACATCCCAAACTGAAATTGATACCTGTCAAAACCTGTTTCTCTCCTGTAAGTCCTATCAAAAGGCATCAGCTGCCCAGTTGCCAAGTCACAGAAACCCAACAGTCAATGTCAGATTGCCCCCCTTCCCTTAGCCAACTGGCTCTAAGGGCCAACAACTTGCTGTCCTAAGTCCCACAAACATTCACGACCTTCCACCAACCTCACTGCACTGGCCTACTCCAGGCTTCCTTGGTCTTCTGGATTCTTGCAATAGTGTCCCGATCATCTCTATGCTTATGCTTCAGATTCCCTCCCCACCCTGATTCCCATCCTACACTCTCTGCTTAAGTAAAGGAGGTTGCCCACAGATAGTCGTGCCAGAAACCAGTAGCTGAGTATAAATGGCCTACCGTAAAACCAAGATTGTTATCCTTAAGGATGTAGACATGATATCCATATTTGTTAGGAAATGTCCTTTGCCTGCTTCTTCTGATTCTCATGTCCCCTTTGCCATATCCTTACCTGATGACTGGCTCCCCAACACAAGTAAGGCAGTGGTTTTCTTACATAATGCCTAAGACTGTCTTCCTCTCCTTCACCTACCATTCACACTTCAAACCTCAGCTAAGGTGTCACCTTCTCTAGGAAGCCTTGCAGAGTCCACAACAACCAGGTGTATCTCCATTTTACTATCACAATATATGCTGTGCCCTTAGATTACTTAATTGTAATTATTTATTCACTTATGACTTCCCATGTCCTTAAAGGCAAGGGCTGGATCTGTAACACCTACATTGAGAATAATGACTATGATACTGTAGATACTTCTAATGTTTGCTTTTATCAGAAGTATCTTAAATACCTGTAAACAACCAATCTCAGATAAGACAGAAAGTATTGCACAATAACAGTGGAAATGAGGACAACCTGAAGGAGTAAGAAGTAGTTCACTGAAATAAGACTATGCAATCACAAAGAGTAGCCAGAACCACTAATAAGAGGGCTGCTGTCCAGCATCAGAAGTACATTGTTCACATGCATTGTCTTGGTCTTTTGTGGGAAGCCATTCTGACACGTGATTGGGTGGCTCCTGTTAAGGGTCTAAGGCGCTTTGGCTGTGTCGAAGCTTTCCGGCCCTTTCCTGATGAGAGAGCCCATCCGTGTGGGGGTGTGCCTGACCCCGGGGACCCAATCACTGACCCTGACCTTGGAGTGCGGTCCCGCCTCAACCTTCATTGGATGGAATTCTCCCCTGAATCTCTTGTTCCCCAATAAAAGGCTACTCCCAGGCATGTTCAAACTCTCTCTCTCCTGCTAGCCCTGCCTGAGTAATCCTTGCTGCCCTGCTGGGCGGTTAGAGGAGGGAACCAGAGAGGGGAGCTAGGTCTCGGACCTAGCAATATAAAAAAGGTAACTGAGTCTGTTTTATTTCGATCTCATCTAGCTAACTTTATGCCTAGAACCTCATTAATGAAACCATTGCGCAGGCCGCATGGTGGAGTCTTTAATGTGAAAAAGTCAACAAATCTTAGGGTTAAAACGTCACTGATGAAGGAAGAAGTAAAACACCAACTCTGTTCAACACACACAAAGAAAATTCCAGTCAATTCACAAACCACTTTAGGACAAAAAAAGAAAAAGCTTTCCGTATGTTGGATCTGCACAACAACCCTGTTCTCCACATGTCTGTCCTGCAGTATCAGAATCAGAAAACAAAGATGAAATATTTCCACCAAAGAACTGTGGGCTGACAAGGTCAGAGAGGAGAGGCGCTAAGGGTGATTAAGCTTGAGGGAATAGGCAGTTAGCAGCAATCATAAATGAATGGCTCCTCACAAAGCATACTGGAGCTTCAACACACTACAAAGAGGACTGTCCCTATCTGGAGATGGTCACGTTCTCTTAGAAACTGGGGATTTTGTTTATTTTGCCCTTTTGTGTTTTCCTTGCGCTGACCTTCCTGCACAAATTAACACTACACTGTACCTAAATCAGAAACTTACGCTAACTGCCAGGACGTGGATTTATGTCTTCAAAATGCATTACTTCATTTCCTTCTAAAGTAGATAAAAATTAATTTGGTAATCAAAGCAACAGATAATAACCAGATCAGTTGCCCCAGTATTGTGCAATCTCAACGGCTAAAGGGCTCCCACCTTGCAATTTCTTCATGAAAATTTTAAGTACCAACATTTTGGTGGAAAAAACAAAGCAAGCAAAAAAACCCCACCAGTCCAAAGCCCAGAAGAGGAAGAGGGGGTGGCCGGAGTTGAAGTGGCCGGTCGGAGACAGGCTGGGTGGCAAAGGTTGTCCTCCAAAGTGGCTTGGAACAAGTGCAAGGACGAAGACCAGACCAGCTAGACACAGAGCTCCCGGGCGTTCGGCTCTGCCAGCGCGGCCTCGACCTGCCAGCACACCAGCCGGGCGGCCCCGCGGCGAAGCGGCAGGCCCTGGGCCGCGGGGGAACCGCCCGGCGCGCGCGCTGCCGAGGCGCGCGGCACAAGCCGTTGCCTGGGAACCGCGCCGGCACCCACGCCGCGGCGGTGGACCTCGGCAGCTCAGGGCCAGGCTGGGCAAGCCCCGCCGCGGGCCGCGATCTCGGGCGCCTACCGCATAGAGGAGCGCGACAGCGCCGGAACTGGACGAGCCGACCGAGAAATAAGGTCTGGAGGAGCTGGGAGCGTCCATGGCGCGGCTGCCGTCCCGGGCGGGGCCTGGGTTCCTCTGCTACGCGGCGGTGGTGCAGCCGCTGGGGGCGGTTCTTCCGCGCGGGGCGGCCCGACCTCGCCCAGGCCGACGGCACCCTCTGCGGCCGCCGCACGGGACCCCGGGCGCCGCCATCTTGCCCAGGACGGAAGCCGCGCGGGGCCCCGCGGCGCACGCGCAGCCGTCGGCGACGGAAGCGGAAGTGCGAGTGGCGAGTGGACGGCTGGCCGGGGTCCCGCGCGCGCGCGATGGCACCGGAGTCAGCTTCCCCGGAGACCGTGGGCTCGCAGACGCGCCTGGACTCCCTCCTGCAGTCCCTCTACGACCTGGGTGAGTACGACTCGCGTTGGGGCGCGACGGCGCTCGGTGCCTGCAGTCTGGGGAGCGCCGGCCGCCCGCGAGCCTCTGCAGGGCCTTCTGCTGTCCACGAGGTGTCCAACCTTTCGCTCCCCTGTCCTCTTTTACTGGGCCAAAATGAAATTAAAAGGCTTATTATTAAAGATTGGTAACTGCCTAGCACTTCAGTAGGAAGCCCAGCAGGGCTGACATGGCTGGCCACCTTTTGGTACCAAGAGCCTGATCTTTTTTTTTTTTTTTTTTTTTTAAAGAGAGAGTGAGAGAGGAGAGAGAGAGAATTTTTAATATTTATTTTTTAGTTCTCGGCGGACACAACATCTTTGTTGGTATGTGGTGCTGAGGATCGAACCCGGGCCGCACGCATGCCAGGCGAGCGCGCTACCGCTTGAGCCACATCCCCAGCCCAAGAGCCTGATCTTAACTAGGTTATGGTAATGAAGACAAAGTCTATTTTGTTTTTATTTCGGAGCAGTTGCGGCTCACCTTGTCAGTAAGAATCAGCTTAAAAGTATGGAGAATTTATCAGGCGCAATTTGCTTTTCACATACACCCCTTTAATTTTTACAACCTTGTGATTGTTAACCTTGTGGGTGTGTCGTTATTCCTATTACTAGGAATGTAGAAACACACTGAAGGATACCGAGCTTGCTGAAGGTTACCCAGCTGGTTATTTGCAGAGCCTGGGTTGCAGGGCCCAGAGCCTAACTCCAGATCCTGTCTTGTGATGAAGCAACTCTGTGCCCTTGGAAATATTGGAGGACAGAGAAGAGTTAGTCTCTGACTTGAGAAGTTTAAAATCTAGAGGAAAAAAACAGTCTGATATAGTTTGTTTCTACAGTCTTGAATTGTTATGCCAGAAGCTGTGAAAGTTTGGATTTTCTTTACTCGTTTTTATATCCTTAATGCCAGAGTGTAGCAGCTATTAACACAGTTGGAGTAAATGACTAAGTAAATAGAAGCAAGCATAAATCATCAACTAATGTCCAGAGAGCTCTTGTATTTATACTGTCGGTGAGGAATGAGGCCCAGAATTTTGGTCAGAACCTTTAGATGACTGACCAGAGTTTGAATAGGTGAATCAAAAAGTAGATATAGGGATTGGTAGAAAATAAAGGTGTTTAAATTAAGCCAATCAACTTAAGTTGTTAATTGATAAAGAAAACAGGAAGACTGTTACATGTATCTATAATCCTAGAAAGTTACTTTTTATTTTATTTGGGGGCAGTGCTGGGGATTGAACCCAAGGGTGCTTAACCACAGAGCTACATTCCCAGTCCTTTTTATTTTTTATTTTGAGACAGAGCCTTAGACTTGCAGTCCTCTTGTCTCAACTTCCTGAGTTGTTGGATTTACAGGCAAGTGCCACTACATGCAGCCTAGAAAGTATTTTTTTAAAAAGAAAGAAAATACATGTCATGTATCTGTAACCCTAAAATTAAAAAAAAAAAAAAAAAAAAGAACAGCATTGGCTGCTGTGTCAGACACAGTAGCACCATGTATGAGCCTGTTGGGATGTCCAGTAATGGGCACTGTCATGGTGCTGGTGCTTAGAGTGAGGACCAGAGTCATTGTATAAATATGGTCACCAAGGACATGATGGCTGCATTGTAGATTCTATAAGTTGTGGGAGTGTACTTTGACGAAAACAGTTTATTTCTTAGTGTGCACTGCTGTTACTTAATGGTTGTGCCAAACGCAGTGCTTTCATGTACTTGACGTTGGTGATAGCTAAAACCAAAAATATTTGCTTCCTTTTTGTGTTTGAACAAACAGGAGAGACTGAAGATGAATCAGAACAGAAGAGGATCAGAAAGAAGAGGGAAAACAAGAAGAGAGATGTGGGAGCTGCAGCAGCCAGGTCAGTGGGGCCACCTTCCCTGCCTGCTTCACTTGAAAGGGGGCAGAGGAAGAGTGCTTCCAGCTTTTTCAAGGAGCTCAGAGAAGAGATGCATGGTGCTCCTGATGTCACCTCCCAGGATCCTCCTTCAGGACCAGAAGTCTCTGCTGCTACATTACCACCCTTTCCCCACATAGAAGTGGTCAAATTTCACAGCAGAAATAAAAAAAGAAAACTGCAACCAGAACAAGATGAGCACACAAAGGTAAGAAGTTGATTGACCCCTTGAATGGTGGCATTAAGTTACTGTCTTTATAGATGGCATGCCCCCCCAGGACCACCCCCACCTAAGGATTTGCTCATTCACAGGACTCAGCATAAAATTGTTATCTGTCATCTAGACTTGTAGACTGACCTTATCAAGCTCTCACCCTTCAGAGTTAATCAGTTCTTCATTATAAATCTCATAGTTGATGTAAACTACCGGTAAACTTGGTACCAGCAGTGGCTCAGGGTTTAAGATATGCAGGAAAACTCTGATAAGCATAAATTCTGGTTACTTAGTGCTCAGGACCTGGCCAGCAGCAAGTCAAGAGAACAGAACTGTCTTGAGAATTGTGGGGCTTGATAAGCCCAGACATGTTCAGTAAACTCCTTTCCATTCATAAGCATTCTGCTTATTAGTGCTCAGGAAAACCTCAATTGTTCATCTCTTTCTGATATTCCTGCTAACTGCCAGCCACTGTTCTAGGCATTGGAATATAGCATCAAAATGTGCAGCAATCCTTGCTCTTGAGGAACTTGCATTCTGGTGGAAGAGCAGTTGATTTTATTGTCTTTCCAACTGAACCTGAAAATCTGACCCAAAATTCAGTCCGTGAAGGAGGTATGGTTAACCTCCAAATGTTTTTTCCTCCACAAAGATATGTCCTATCAACTTTGGTCTATCAAAATAGGAAATGAGGATTGCATTTGTTTCTAAGGCTGCTGCAAAAATAGCCACAAAATTAGTGACTTAAAAAATTATCTTGCAATCCTAGACGTCAAAGGAGTCTAGTATCAAGATGTTGGTAAGGCTGTATTCCTTCTGAGGGCTCAGGGGAGAATCTTCCCTGTGTCTTTGATCAGAGGTAGCTCTGGGCATCCCTTGGCTAGCAGCTGCGTATCTGCAGTCCACTTTATTTTACTCTGCCTCCATAAGGACATCTTCCCTTGGGTTTAGGGGTCATCCTAAATCAAGATGACTTTCTGTTGAGATCCTTGTGCTCTAAAGATCCTTTTTCAAGATGTTTCATGGACATATCTTGGAGGCATACAGTTCCATCGACCACTAAGACAGTTTGGCTTGCAGTTGTTCTTTTTGGATACAGTACATCCTTAGAACTAACGCATTAGTGCCAGTGTTTGCTACCATGCGCCCACATCCCGCTTGGGCTGTGGGATTGGGATCCCTATGTGTCTGTGGGCTGCTGGCAAAAAGACCAAATGGACACAGAAGTAATTTTTTTCACAAAGCAGGGGTGAAACTGCTCTGCGACCTTAAGTGTTCTGCTTTCACACTGGAAGACTCTAGAGCGAGAGAGTATGCGTGCATCCAGAATTCCCTTTATTTATAGGGAAATCAACAAAGGATTTTTGATCAAATGTTCTTCACTAAATAAGGCAGGAGTGGGCTGGTTAAGCTCCAGTGGGTAACGCCCAGGTCTAGAGCCAGGGAAAAGTAGACTTCTTGGCCAAGCGAAGGTGGAGGCCACCTGCCTCGTGCAGCCCAGACAGCGTTCAGTGCCAGACCAACACCCTTTGGGCTCAAGGCTACGAGAGGATGCTTCGTATAGCTCAGGGGCGGCCCCCACAGTTTGCCATGTCTTTACTCTAAAAACAACAAAAGCAAGCACTTACTGTCGGTTTACTAACATTTCTCCCTCAAGGATTATTAGAACACTCCAATTATCTTTACCTTTATTTTAGAATTCTAGGTCAGCTTCCCAACTCCTATGCTCCATATCCTGTGGTACTGGGACCTGTTAGGGGAGAGCCAAGAAATGGTCCTTTGCAGCCAAAGCCCTCAAGCTGTCTCCTGTTACCCCAGAGCTCCCTTCAGATACTAGTATTATGTGGGCAGCTCTGATGTGAGAGAACTGGGAAAGCCCTGCTTTGCTGTGTAATTCAGGGCTGGAGAGTTCAGCCAGGATAAGTGTCTTGGTATCCCCCTACCCTATCTGCACTTCCACACATGTGTCAGGCTTCACGTCCTTCCTAGACTCTTGTGTGTTCCCCTTCTAGACTGGAAAGTTTCCTTCATTTTAAAAGGGTGGGGAAGTTAGCACTGAGTGATTGTGCGTTTCCCTGTCTCTTAGTAATAGAATGTCCATTGTGTGGTCCTTTTCTTTCTGTTCTGAGTCCTTTCTGTCGTGGTTAGATTTTTCCCAGGAACCTTGGGAACCTTGACTCTGTTTGGTTTGAATTTACTGAGCCTAGTGAAATTTTCCATTTGTCCTTGATGTTCCACCCTTTCTTCTTTTTAAAAAAATTTGCATCTTTTGGACTGAGGTTGTAGCTCAGTGATAGAATGCTTGCCTAGCATGTGTGAGGCACAGGGTTCAATTCTCAGGACCACATACAAATTAATAAGTAAGTAAAGGTCCATTAACAACTAAAAATATTAATAAAAATTCATATCTTTTGAAAATGTTAGTTGTGTCTGGTTAAGGAAACTGAATGTGGATACAGTGAAAACACGTACACCCAGGAGAAGATAGAATCTCAGCATTGCAGCAGGTGAATGTGACTTGGTCCCTGTAGCGTCCTCTTGAGTTGGGGCTCATGAGGTGCAGAAGCTGTGCTGAGAGCCTGTGAAATATGGGAAAGTGTAGTTGCCCTAGGGAGGGGTAAATAGCAGCTCCCCGTGGTGGAATGAATGAATGAATAAGTGATCTCATATAGTTGCCTTTGTTCTCTGAAAGCACTTAAGCCATTATGGCACAAGTTCCAACAGACATGAGATTGGCAGAAATATGTAGCAATATAACAGTCACCTCTGGTGAACATCCAGGGCACCAACTGTTTGTCTTTAGCAAGACCTTGAGAAAAGAGGAGGTGGGGTGAGCTACACAGCAGGCCTCCTGGCTGGCCCTACTGAACCCAGGAAGTGGTCTTTTTCCAGGACTGAGACTTGAACCATACATTCTGTGAGGAAACTGCCTTGTGCTTTACAACTGCTTGTCCTTGGCTTATATGGGAACTGGCCACCATTTATGTTGCGTTTTACCTGTCCCAAATACCCACAGGTGAACTGCCTGCTCCTGTGCTACTTCTAATGCACAGGAAATAGTAGGTTTAAAAAAAAATCACTTATTCACTCATTTATTCCACACATAATTGAGTGCCTGCTATTTGCAGCCTCTAGGCAGCAGTGAACAGGTGTCGTTCTTTGCCCTCGTGAAATAAACTGTGCTGTCTGCTGGGGAGGCAAGCAAAACCTCAGATAAATTAATATAATTGGAAAGAATTGCAAATGCTCTGAAGAAATAAATAGGGTCCCCAGCATAACAGGTAGAACCTACTAGATAGGTGGTCAGAGAACACTGAGGTTTTGAGGAACTGCCACAATTCTCTATAGCAGCCACACCATTTCACATTTCTACCAGTGGAACACAGGATTCAAATTTCTTCACATTCTTGCAACATTTGTTATTTTCTTTTTTATGATAGTGGCCAGTCTAATGGGTGTGAGGTAGCCTGTTCAAGGCTTTTGAAACTCTGATGGTGATCTATACTGTCATGATAGGGTACTAATGCAGTCAAAGATGATTTTAATAAGAATTCTTTTTTTTTTCGCAGAATAAAATTCTTGTCCTTGAAAAAGATGTGGATATTCAAGAATTTAACTTGGAAAAGGTATATTTTTTAAGATTGTTTAATTATTTGTAATTGATTTTATTTATTTATTTATAAGTTCATTGTACTTGTATAAAATTTATCAAATGTTGTAAAATTTGTAGTCATTAACACCTTTATTTATAGTGCCATAAAGTGTTTTGCATGTATAGTGGTTAGGGAAGTGATTATGCAGATCCTGCTGGTTCACTTGATTGCATGCTGTGTGCTCTCAGAGACACAAGGTAGTGACAGTGACTATAATAAGCTAAAAACCAGGGACATGTCCTTGTTGGGATCAGAACAGGTTTTAAAAATGCCTACTAAAAGGATAGGAAGAAGCCAGGCAGCACCCCGAGTGGGTATGGCAGCTGCTATGGTCGGTGGTCCTGAGTAGGTGGTGTTTCTCAGCTCGTCTGCAAGCAGCCTGAGTGTCGCAGAGCTCTTCCCTGGTCCTAGTTGTCACTGATGCATGTGGAGATAATTTTTTCCTTCAGTGGTCAGATTTGACATGACAGTGATTTGCAAGGAGAGCCTCCAGGAGCTCCTTTACTGCACCTACAGGACCACAGTACTCTCTGCAGTTGGAGCCATGTTGCCCACACATGCATCCGGGTTGAATTCTGTTTTCTCCACAGGCTCGTTTGGAAGTGCACCGGTTTGGGATCATGGGCTATGGGAAGGGAAAGGAAAGAGTCCTGGAACAGGAGCGTGCCATCATGCTGGGTGCTAAGGTGAGGGGACATCTTCCATTAGCCACAGGGTGCAGAAAGAGCATCCCAGGGCAACACAGGGAACACTGGGACATTTCACAAAACAAAAGCTGACGATACATGTCCTTATTCTTTGATTTCAGCCTCCCAAAAAGAGTTATGTGAATTACAAGGTTTTACAGGAGCAAATCAAAGAAAAAAAGGCAGCAAAGGAAGAAGAGAAGAGAGTGGTAGGTGTGATGTGGGGAGCAGAAAGGCGGGGGTTATCTCCCACAGGGCTTGCTGGGGCCGTGGCCATGCCTGGAAGTATTCAGGAACACCACTGCTGAATGTTGGTTCCCTCCTCTCTGCCAGCCAAATTTCATGATGCCAGCCAAGGGATCTGCTGCTCACCTGCAGGGGCAGTTTTGAATAGCAGGCGCCTGCCCAGGTGATGCTGGCTCTTCCCCTCTCTTGGCTGCCCTTATGCATCTTACGTGTTTTATGTTGTAAAGCACATGAGGCCCTTTGCAAAGCCCCAAGAATAAGTATGACACTTGGGTCTTTTCACCTAGAATAGAAGACTTTACTTTTGATGTTGGTCTTACCTGGAATAGCCTTTCACATTCTTGAAACGGCTTCAGATTGAGACTTTGAAACAGTCATAGTTAGTAGGCCCATTTGAAAAAATGACTAAAAATATCTGGTACCTTGGTCACAAACCTCTTGCCCGTTTTTGAATCTGCATTCTCCATTACTGACCCATATATTACCTTTAATTCTGAAATCAGGCACAGGATACAGATATTTTCAAGAAAAAGAAGAGGAAGAGGCAGGAAGACAGGTGAGTGTGCTGGCAGGAGCCAGGGCTGTGCAGCATGGGTGAGCCTCGGTCAGTGTGGCGGCAGCACCTGTAATGTGTGAGTGTCCTCCCAGGTCCACAGGGGAAAGGTGGGTTTTAGTGAGTTGTCCCAACCGAGGAGCTTCCTTGGCACTGAAACTGGAGCCCTCTGTTGTCAGAGACCAGGCCCCTTAGGGATTAGGGAGGAAGCTGGGCTGGAAGGAAGCCAGCAGCGGTCAGGTGGCCTGACCGGCCACAGTGCGTGGAGGGGCTGTGAGGAGCCGGCCTTGCCTCTGCTTGCCTCTTGCCTTTGTTCAAGCACTGCCTGCTCTTTCTTCAGTTCCTGTTTCCCACGTGACTTTTTTGTCTTGACCTTTTTTCCTGGATGCCTAGTGGTGCTTGCACATGCTGTAAAACGGTACTTTGTTCTGCCACAGCGATCCATGGCGTGCCCACTGTGTGCCAGGACGCAGGGGGCCAGGCACAGGTGTTGGTCCCCAGTCATGACCACACTGATGGGGTCCCTGTCCTCCAGGACTTGCGCTGTAGGAAGGGAAGTGCCCCAAATAACACATACTGGTAGGCAAGGCAATGTTGGGTACTAGACTGTGAAGAGGCTGAAACAGCTTCCCAGGGAAGCTGGGAGGTCACTTGAGGGCAGTGACATCCATGTGCAGAACTGAGCAAAGGGAGGGCCAGCCTAGAAAGGTCAGTCTACTCCAAGGCTCTGAGGAGGAAGGCCTGCAGGACTGCATCAGGGTGGGTTCTGCAAGGATACTATAGCCTCAGTGCTACCAGCACCTGACCGCATATGGTACCTTTTTCTCACCTTGAATGTAGAAAATCCAAAAAGAAGCCGGTTTCTAGTACTTCATCAAGTGGACAAGTTGGACAGGTTGGAAAATTCAGAAATGGGACATTGATTCTGAGCCCCCTTGATATCAAGAAAATAAATTCTTCCAGAGTGACTAAATGAAGCACTTTATCAGCTAACAAGAGGAATGGGATCAGGTGATCCTGCTGGCACTGGGCCCTGCCAGACCCAGACTCCTCACATTCCACAAGAGAATTTCCACAAGAGAAAGGTGAGGCCGCGTTGCCAGCTGTTGGTGAGCACAGCAAGTGTCACCTCCACTTCCTGCCCTGGTTACTTGGAGCACTTGTTTGTGATGCAGTTTTCCATAATCACAATGTCTTGTAAATGCTAGTGATTGACATTAAATTGCCTTTTGACTTTTTGGGGGGTACTGGTGGTGTACGCCTTTTAACATTTGTGACTACTTTTACCTTATGAAAGAATTCAGAATGTGGTAATTCTTCAGTTTTGTGGAAAAGCAGTTTTAATTTTTCAGCCTACTTTGTATATAAAGTCTACTTTGTAAGAAGTTATATAATAAAATATTTTTTGTATTTGTATTGATTGCTAAATAATAAAAGATGGTTTTAACATGTGCTTAGTGCTCATGTGCCAGTGGATATTGTCTTGCGGAAGCCAGAACTTACAAGCCACACACATTTTTAATGATATCATCCTTACTTAAGGTGTCAACAGCTTCTCAAAGCTTGTGGCACATTAAAGAAACATTTTCAATGCTGGTACAATTATGACTTTTTAATTGCCAAAAAATTCAGATCCCAGCCTAGCACGTAATCAAGTTTTGATCAACAACCCTCTGGGTGTCCTTGGCTGGCTGTTGCGCGGCTTTCAGTGGACTGTGGAGGATAGCGTGTGGGTAACTTGGATGAGTGGAGCCTGCAGAACATGACAGGTGGCACTAGGAAGAATCTCAGGAGCTAGAAATGTGGTACTGGGGAAGAGGGGCCCTTGCCCATGAGCTGTGACAGCAGATAGGCTCTTGGCCAGGCTGACCAGAGTCCCCCACCTAGTCCGTTTTGGAAAAGCCTGCAATTCCAAGTATAAATCACACTTCGCTGTGGTTTCTGCTTTTAACTTACTGCACAGGTATTTGAGGAGCAGTTTTGGGGCCAGTTGCATTCTAGAAGCACTTTGAGGTGTAGGGGCAGAAATGATAAATACGGCCAAAGCAATTTGGATCCAGACTTCAGCTGGTGCTTATTATTTCCTGTTGACGAGGCTCCAGCAGGGTTGGTAGCAGAGAGAAGTGTCTATGAAGTCATGACTGAGGTCTGTCCGGGGCAAGTGTGCACTTGCTGTGTCTGCATGCTGCCCCTTCTCTTGGTGGGGTGCTTCCTAGCGCTACACGTTCAGTGCACTCGGATCTGCAGGACACGCGTGGCAGGGTGACTGGCCCGCCTAAGGGAGACAGAGAGCCTATACAGGGGGGCTCAGGACAAGCTGAGCCTAGCAGGAAGGGGCGGCAGAGCCTCCTCCCTCCTGACAGAGTGGCTGGAAAGTAGAGAGGGACCACTGGAGTGTGGAAACTCATCTTGACCATTTATGACCTGGTGATGATGTGAGGAGGTCTTTGCTCGTTAACCTGAAGCCAGCCTGAGAAGGGGTGCAGATGCCTCATCCCGGCTACCCCTGTGGTGTCCGGCACTGTTCACTCACCCTGGCTACCCCCGTGGTGTCCGGCACTGCCCTCTCACCCTGGCTACCCCCATGGTGTCTGGCACTGCCCACTCACCCTCGCTACCCCCTTGGTGCTCGGCACTGCCCACTCACCCCAGCTACCCCTGTGGTATCCAGCACTTCCCACTCACCCTGGCTACCCTGTGGTGCTCAGCACTACCCACTTGTCCTGGCTACCCCCATGGTGCTCACACTGCCCACTCTGCACCCAAGCCCAGAGGCCCCAGTCCTGCTCTGCACCCTTGTTCTGTGAGGTACTCCTTGACTAGCTGACTTCTCCCCCACTCCTGCACCCCACACTTGCTGTCCTCAAGCAAGAGCATGACCAGTTGCAAGTCAGTCGTGCCAGGTGTGGTGAACACAGTGTTCCTTCCCTCCAGGGCTCATGGCTAGTGTGTGAGTGACATGGACATATGCAGAAGAGTCATGAGCAGCCCTGGAAGAGACAGAGCTCAGCTTGGGTCTCAACAGGCCTTCTGTGTGGGGAGTCCCCTGGGTGTGGAGGACTATCTGTGTGCTGCTCCCACCTCTGCAGGGAGCTGTACTAGCAGTGAGCAGGACCCTGGGGCAAACAGGCCAGTGGGTGACTGGGACACTGGGAGTCACACACTGCCAGGCCATCTTGGCCCAGCATCTCAGGACACATGGGGAAGAACAGCCAGCCGGGAGCAGTGTGTGTCCAGAGGAGAGGACTACTCCCTTGACTGCCAGGAGCTGAGGGCAGACAGCCCTTCAGCTGTGAGTGCCTACAAGGATTGCCCCATCCCCTTCCCAGGTGACCACAGTCAGTGAATGGTGGTGGCTGGTGCAAAGCCCAGTCTTATCACTGCAGCCCAGAACTCCAGAGGGGAGCTGGCCGAGACCTTGGTGGGCTGGCTGTCTCCCTCAGTATGAACTGCCTCCTTTCCTGGACTGTTCATAACTCCAGCCTTGTTATCTTTGGCAAAAAATGAATTCCATGATCTCCTGGGCAACCTGCAAGTCACAGGCGACGAGAGTGCCTAGGCCTGCAAAGCAGAATCCCCTGACTTGCTCTGCCCTGCGGGAAGGCAGCATCCGCCTCAGCAGTGGTTACAGACCACATCTGTCTTCTAGTTGGCAGTGTCAAAAGAATTTATTTCAAATCTGCTTAAGACTGTGGTAAAACTCAAGTTTTCCAAAAGGTAATACAGAAATTCCAACCAACCCCCAAAGACCAGAAAACACAGTGTTTGCAATTCAAAAAATACAAACGCTTGTGGATACCAATACAAAAACTAGAAAAAATCACTTTTCTTGCCACTGCCCACCCTCCCTGTTTTCAGTGGAACGTGAACAGCCACAGGACCAAGAGCTGCCACCAGACACCAACCACTGGGGATAGAAAGTGATGTGGAGTGGGGGAGCAGAGTAGGGACAGAAAGTGATGTGGAGTTGGGGAGTAGGGAGTGGGGCAAGGACAGGCAGGGAATGGAAGTTCTGTCGACAGCCAAAACAAGGACACACAGCTTTTTGCTTCTTGTTAAATTCCTTTGCCAAAGTCAAACAAACACCTCTCATGCTCAACAGACAGCTCGGTGCGAAGGCAGCACCTCTACATCATGCATTGCGTGTCCGCTTCGCCTGCTCCTCCTCTCAGTGCTGAGCAAGCAGGGCTCGGGAGTCTATAGCCCACGGACGGGGTGCTGAAAGGCTGGCCTGTACTGGCCTCGTGTCCCCTTCCACAGCCGCCAGCGGCCCCTTTTCCACCCTGAAGTCTGTCTCTGGCCTCTCCTCAGGGCCTGTCTTGCTGCCACAAGTTCCTGGGCCTCCCCAGGACTAGATTAGCAGCTATGCCCTCCATGAGCTGTGCCCTTGAGAGAAGAATGTCGCATTCAGATGAGACTTACCTGGAATCAATATCATTCATAGGAAAATTGGGGACCTCCCTGTCCCCCACTTAGTCATATAGCTCAGGCCAATGCAGTTCCAGCCATCTGCAGGGGTCTGAAAGCAACCCGTGTCCAGTCAGCTCTTCTTCTAGCCCATGCAGCCGTGGCCCCAGTGCAGCTGCACTGCATCACACCATCCCATGGCCACAAAGCCACTCTATGCCGAGCACTGGAGACAGAGGAGATGCAATGGGTTGGCCCTGCTCACAGACCTTGCCACCGAGGAGGCAGAAAGCCAGGCTGTGGCCTTCCTGGCCTAAGGGGGCTTCCGCCTGCCTGCAGCACTAACCTGGAGATTGCTCATGGCCTTGAGCAGAGAACCACTAACAGTCTGGTCACAGGAAACTTGTCCTGCATGCCTCTTACCCTCCCCAGGCCAGGTAGCTGTGTGACCAGTACTCAACCCTGTCACAAGGAGGCGTGGGTGGAAGACACTGAAGTCGGAGAATGCTGGAAAATCACCACCCAGGTTTGGTCCGTCGAATGTGGGCCATTAGCCCAGGCTGCAGAGGTGAGACTGCACGTCCTTTAAAAGGTGCTCCTCCATTATCCTCAGCACAGCAGAGGAGGTAGGGTATCATGACCAGTCCCATTTTCAGGCGGGGATTCTGAGGTACGAAAGATAAGAGATTTGCCCCCACCCATGCCATAAACCAATATCAAAAGTCAGGTCAAGAGAAATGAGCATCTGAGGGCTGCAGTTGTGTCTGACCCATGCATCCTGCCCCAAGCCCACCAGTCTTTCTGCAGCCCATCAACCTAAAGCTGCCAGGAAGACCTGCTGAGGAAGACCATCAGCGACAACAGCTGCAGGCTCAACTGCAAAAGGAAAATCCTGAGATTTCCCAGGATCCACACAGACTCCAATATTTGTCTCCTGGTAACATCTATTAGATTTTTTTTTTAAAGCCACTGACCCATTAAGAAGTCCCTGTTGCTTCTGGTAACATGTGACCAAGGAAAAAGAAAGAGCTTTTCCTTCTAGACTTGAAGGTGGGGCTGATGAGCATCTAAAGTGAACAAAACAGAGACCTAGGTTGGCCACTGTCTGTGGCGCCCCACTCCCCACCACTCCCACTGAAGACCAAAGGAGAATCCCGGTCAGCAGCTTTGTGGTGTAGGCATTCTGTTTGACATGGAAGTGAGTACCACTCTGAATATCCAATAGCATAACCTAGTAGTCCTCAGCTGGAGGCGGCCCCCCAGGGACACTTGGCAGCATCTCTAGGTAGCTGTGGTTGTCAGCTACCTGGAGGTTGCTGCTGGCACCTAGTGGGAGACCCCAGGGGTGCAACCCTGCCCCAAAACATCCAGGGTGAGACACCCTGGCATCACCCCACAGCCTGGTGATGGTGATGGTGTTTGGCAGCCCCGAGCTGAGACCCCAGAGTCATTCACCACCCTCCCAACCTCTTGCTGCAGGCGGCTCTGGGACTGCAGCCCATGGGCGAGCCGCCCACCATCTTCACTGAAGCCTTCTGTGCAAGAGGTCAAGCCTTTACTTGCGATTAGAATTAAGGCTTCGTCACACATGTCCCCGTAGGAAGCACAACAGGTCCTGCACTCTGATCCTAGTCTGAGTGTCCTGATAGGACAGGGGCACCATGAGGGGGAGAGAGGGATGGCCTGCCCTTCTCTGGGGGAGCTCCACAGTGTTTCCCAGGCTCATTCTGGGAAGTATGACCCTCCCCTACTGGGGGGGGGGGTGTCACAGGGCACCTAAGGGTATTATTGCAACTACAAAGTACATATAAGGCTGGAAATGCAGCCGAACATATGGATACATAGTGCTTAGGGCAGGAAAGAAGGCTGGGATGGGAGAAAGGTGGCGTGGAATATGGCCTTCCATTGCCTTGAAGCAGGAGCCAGGATGCTCTGTAAGGTGAAGTGCTGATGGACGCCTGAAAGGCATACAGACTGCCTCATTCCATGTCATAGGCTGCTCCACAGATTGGCTTGCCCAGCCCAGCCTTCTCTTGATGCCATTTACATACAGGAATGTCACCGCATTGTAAGATAGTAGGGAATTCAATGGCAGAAGAGAATCCCACCACCTGTTCTTTCTTCCCAAATGCCAGGCCTTCCCACCTTGATGAATTGATAAGTTCCTTCTTCAGTGTTTTGATCCCTCAAAAAACAGTGTGGGCAGCCTCCCTTCTCTTCTGAGTCCATTCTAGTCCCTGTAAGGGGCTTTGTGCTGCAGGCAGGGTAGTGGCTGTGGGGCTGCCTGGCACCAGCTGTATTGCTCCTGGCAAGTAAGAAAGGGAGACGCCCCAGCCCCTCCCAACACTGGGAGCAGAGGTCCTGGCTGCTTTGATGATTTCAGAAAATGTCTTCTTAAAGATGCCACCTGGAGGGCTGGGGTATAGCTCAGTAGTAGAGCACTGGCCTCGCATGCTCCGCACCCTGGGTTTGATTCCCGGGGAGGAGAGGAGCGGGCCACCTGCAGGTGTGGGCATGCCATTCTGCATTTTCACATCTCCCCTGACCTGGCTGCAGGCCCCCCTGAGGTGTTAAACCCAGGAAGGCTGCGCTTCTCTGCGTTCTTTAGTCTTAGGCACCTGCCCCAAGCTCCACGCTGGGGCCACCAGGGCTATCTATGTCCACAGCCAACGCTGAAGGAAAGTGGAGGCTGGGAGGCAGCTGAGCAGCCTTGGACACAGAGCTCAGGACTTGTATGTTGCCTCAAGGCTCTGGATGGGGCTCTGGCCCAGGAGAAGCAGAGCCAGAAAGCACTCCAGGAAGAGGGAGAGGAGGCCAGACCCAGGCCTCCACAAAGGGTGGCTGCAAGCCACATGGAAGCTGGAACAGCACCAAGCAGCTCTTGAGGGCACCCCGCAGCTGGCCTCCGTGGCCAAATGACAGCACGGCAGGCCAGGCGGTCCTGCGGCCCATGAGCAAGAGCTTTGAGGTAGGACTGTTGGATCCGCATAGCCCAGCAGTGGGTACTCAGGAGGCAGGCGCAGGGTCTGAACACAAAGGCAGATGAGAAAGCACAGTTGGTGCCGGTGTATGGGCCAGTCTCATGAAAATCCGATCCAGCAAGTGGACAAGTCAATCTTCATGTCAAAATAAAATGCTTGACAAAATAGATTCTTTAAAAAGGAGAGAGTCAGGTGATCACCAGGTGGGGCTGGCAAGGGCAGGAGACAGGGAAGAAGTGGGGATAGGTACTGTGGGTACAGGGCCCTGGAGCACACCCTGGCTCATGGCTCACGAGGGAGGGGACAAGGTGCAGACTAAGCCTTCTGTTCTGGACTTCTTGGAGGCCCCTGTCACAGCAGAGCCATCTCTGCCTGCCATCGGGCCACTTCTGTTTTCCATTACACCTTAACGATGGCAGTGGGGTGGGTCTCAAAACAAAGGGTAGATGACCAGGCGGCCTTGCCAGGCCTCCAGCTTCTGTGCTTTCCAGTCCAAGTGGCCAGCTCAGAAGAGCCCCTTGGACACATTTCCAGTAACTTCTTGGGAAGCCAGTTCCAAAAAGAGCCACCACAGGGTGAAGACAGGTCAGTCATTAGAATTGCAGAGCCAAGAACTGAGTGAATGAAACCTCATAGCACTGCTCACGTCTGTGTGTGTGCACCATGTGTGTGCGTGCTGTGCGTGTGCGTGCCGTGCGTGCGGCATGTGTGGGGTGAGACAGAGCACAGCCAGTTGCTCAGGAGAGGCCGGGGGGTTCTTTCCAAAGTCCGCAGCAGTTCAGTGAGAGGCAGAAATCAAGCGTTAAGGATCAGTGTCCCTGTCAGTCAGTCCCAAATCAGGTCTGCAAAATTCTAGGACCAAATGCTAAAGAGCAACTTCTCTCAGAAGACATGTGCCCCTGCCAGTTCAGGACTCAGGCAGGAGCGGAGGCAGAGAGAGCCAGCACCCAGGCCTGGGCTGGCGCAGTAGCTCCCTGGCTCCTCTCAGGACACCAGTCTCAAAGCCAGCCTTCCTCTTTCCATTCAAAACCAAACAAATGTTGCAAACAGATGGCAGGAAACATACACATGAACCCTGAAGGCCTCCGTTCTTGGAAAGTCCTGGGTGGAGAATCTCTAACGCTGAGTAGATGAAGGTGAAGCCCTGCCCTGTCAACCACTGACGGTGGCAGCCACCATGTGGCCTGCAGACCAATCCCATCCCCTGAAGAAGGGGGCTCCAGATGTTCGTTCCCGGCTGGCTATGCCCAGGGCTTGCCTGTTGTGCCTGCTGAGCTATGTGAGCTTAGTGGGGACAGAGTGGCACTTGGTTTGCAGGTGTCTCAGCACAGTTGCTGGTCAGCCGGAGTTGCCAGGCTAGTTGCCTGACAGCTTTGGCCGCCCCAGGTTGGTTGGCACTTCCAGTCCTGTGTGCAAGGTGACCTAGAAAAGAAGGGGTTGCTGAGAGGCTGCCATGGACACAGGGTGCTGCCCCAGCACAGAGTCACAGGCTGCCCTCTGCTTGCTGGAGGGCGTCATGGGCGAAGCCCAGGGTGGCTCTGCCTGGGTGGCTTTACTCATTGGGCCACTTGACATGCTAGTTAAGGTTCTGGTTGGCTTAGGCCTCTTTCCTCACAGTAGGAGCCGTGCGGGTGGCTGACCACGCTTCCAGCATTGTTAGCAATGGTCACACTGCTGAGCAGGCGACTGGTTCTCATGGCTGGGCACTTGTGCCCACCGTCTTCCTGCTGCCCTCTTTCCTTCCCTGTCTCCTGGGGCTGTGCTGTCCCCCACTCCTGTAGACTAGCAGCCCGCCTTGCAGCACACCTCGAGGACCTTCTTAAACTGCTGTGGCCTCAACCTTGTGCAGGCTCAGCAGGCACAAGACAGATCTACCCCTGCCCAGCCAGATGACTCTGCTAGAGGCTAAGGATGGCAGCCAGTCCTCACGTCACAGTTCTCTCCCCCATGCCCATCCTCTGCTGCTCGTGGCACCTCTGTCCCAGGCCTCAACACCATCGGCACCTTCCCAGGCCCTGAGCCCAGCTCCTCCACACACTGCCACCACGGAGCCCTGCTCATTCCAAGTGAACACCTCACAGTGCATCCTGGCAGAGGATCGCCTCCAGGAGGCTCTAGTCCACTTGGCTCAAGTGTGTGGCAGTGGCTGGTGGATGAGCAGCAGGGAGCTGGCCCCCCAGCCATTCGGGGCCTGGAGAGGCATGAGGTACCTGAACATTGCGGTTGAGGCTGAGGGCTGGCATGAAGACTCCATCCACGTGGCTGAAGGCCGTGGGCCCCTGCTGCTGCCCATTGATGAAGAAGGTCAGGGTGTGCTTATTCAGGTCCAGCAGCACGCCCACTGTGGCCCCCTTACACACTCCGCCTTCCGTCCTGAGGAGAGAAGTCCCAGGAAGACCTATCGCCTGGCTGTCCCAGGGTGCTGTCAAGAGCTTGGAATGACAAGTGAACAGGGAGTCCCCACACAGGAAAGCAGGGAAGGATCCTGGACACACTGAGCGGCACAGAGTTACAGGAGAACCCAAGGCTGTGCGGCCAGGGACAACAGGACAGCCCCACCTCAAACTCAATACCTAGGGGCAGGGAGTGTTCATGCTGGTTTGGGAGCCTCCTCTGGCAGTACCCCATGAATTGGCCACACACCAGACTCTACCCTGAGGCAACAGCTCTCAACCCCTTCTTTCCAACAGATCTGAGACTTGTGCCCCAGGGAACTAAGGTTTCACCAGGAGGGTTCCATCTGAAACTGGAGGTGGGATGGGTACTGCCAAGGAAAATAATTCATTTGGTCCCACTTTCTCCCTAGCCCCATGAAGCTGCTGGCCCTGATGGATGTGCAGATGCCCAGCCTGCAGAAAGACCCCGCCCTCCAGCTGTCCTCCCCAGAACCACCCTAGGGACTCTTGAAGAGCAGGATGTGGCAGGGGCAGGCATTGAGTAGTGAATCAAGCCCTTTGGTCCTCATCCTGCAGTGGCAGGGACAACCAGGGACTATGTCAGCAGCCCTGTGCTTGACAGAGTTGATGGATTGCACTCCCAGCTGGAGATAAGCAGAGAGCACCCTCTGGGTGGGGAGGGATTTTAAGTGAGGAATGCTCCCAAGGTCCTGGCCAACCTCGCCCTGTCCCCCTGGGCTGAGGCTATCCCTCCCTTCAGCTATGGGCAGCTGGACAGCCACCTGAGCAATGAGAAGATCCGGGAAGACCTGGCTAATCAGGAGGGTGTTTCTCCAGAGCCAGGTTTCCTGGAGGGCTGGGCTCAGGGTCAGGGCCCTATCCCACACCCAGGAGGAGGGAACTACAACTGGGCTCTCGGTGCTCTTCTTAGGGACTCCCCAGTGCTGTGGTGAGGGCAGCAGGCCTCCTCTGGAAAGGTGCTTCCCTGCACCTGCTCCACACCCACGGTGTGGGGGTGGGGTGTACAGAGTGATTCCCCTGTGCTCTCTTCTGGCCCCCGTTTCTTAGAGATCCCACTGCTGAGGCACTCATGGGCTGGCAAGGGTAGCGAAAGACCAAGAAGGCTGTCCGCCCACTGGCAGGGGTGTGCCCACGCCACCCTGAGAAGGGGCTGGAATCCTCGGTTCAGTCCCTGTGGCTGGGCCAGTTTCTCTGAAATGGCAATGCTAACTACTTCATAGGGTTAAAGGAGGTTGTCACTCCCATAGGTGACTGTCTCTGGGTGCTGGTTTGGCTTAAGCAAGAAGCTATAGGGCTGGTGGGTTTGGACCTGGCCCCACTGTGGGCCAGGGATGGAGGGAGTGGGGACAGCACACAGAGGGACAGAGCTTCCCAAGGTTTGGAGCCAAGGACACTACCAGTGAAAAGGCAGTGGGCAGCAGGCAGTTCTGAGTGCCCTCAGACCAGTTCCCGGCCAGACCAGACCTGGCTTCCCTGAATTCAGCTGGGTCCTCCCAGGTGAAGAAGGTGCCCGGGGGGCTATTTGCAGGAGCTGGTGGGCCCAGAGCACGCTGGAGCTGGGGCCCAGTGAGTCAGCTCCCTGAGGCTCCTCATCCCTTGGGGTAGTAACAGTGTCCCACCAGCAATGGCAGTGATGTGTGCCCCCTCTGCAAAGCCCCACAGAACACAGGCTTGACTGGATGACTGTGCAGTGGAGTGAAATCAGAAAGAAAGCTACCCTGCAGCTGCCTGCTGGGCAGGTGTGGCTCCCATCACTGTCATCTGCTCTCATTGGGGCTGCAGGAAGTAGTCACTTCTCCCTGGTCCTTGTCAGACCACCAGGACCTGAAGACCCACCTGCATGTCTAGGGGGGCAGCGGGCCACGCACCTGTTGGTGTGGGAGTTGCAGTGCATGAACCAGCTGCGGTGGTTGTCCACATACATGGCCCAGGCCCTGTCGTCCTTGCCCAGCATCATGTCCTTGGCCACACTGGCCCTGGCCACCCCAAAGGCGGGGTCTGGGTGGTTGTCATAGCGATCCACATGCAGCTCCCAGTAGTGAGCTCCCTTGGAGAAGGCGGCTGTGCCCAGCACCACCCGGTCATCGTAGCTGCTGCAGGTGGCCGTCTGGTTGTCATTGGATAAAATGATGTCCCGGTGCCCAGAATTGGGGTCAAATGTGAACCAGGCCACTGGAAAGGAAGAAGGCAAGAGAAGCAGGGTAAGGCCATGGAATTTGCTGGCAGCCTCTAATGTGCTCAGAGACAGACTTACCAATCTCCCGCCACATCCTGCGGTCTCAGCATGGAAAACACACACCCACTTCCTGCCCTGTGTTCTCCAGGTACCTGTCCCTCAGCCTTGCCAAGAAACAGACAACCAGGCTTCCAGTCCCAACCTGGGACACCTCAGGGAGTCCTGGTTCCCAATACCTCCCAAACACTTCAGAGATGCTAGGAGTGAAAGAGGAAGTCCGCGGACACTCAGCTCATGGGGCCCAGGTCACAAGGCTCCGTCCTCTGCAGCCCACGGGTGGCACCCTCCTGCCCCCAAGCCCCAGGTCTTGAGGAGGCACACACAGCAGGAAAGAATGGCCCCTCCCCAGAGCCGGTGCTCACCATCGGACGTCTGCAGGACGACGGTTTTACTGTACGGCCCGAGGCCGGCAGTGCTGAAGGCCTTGACTCTGGCGTTGTAGGTGCTGTTGAAGTGCAGCCCATCAATGGTGCACAGGGTCTCCTTGCCCACATACACTTCCTGAGTGAGGAAGACACTCTTTAGGCCCTCGGGGCATTCGGAAAAGCCCTCAGCAGATGGTTCCTGCGCATGTGGGGCCACTAAAAGTGCTTTAGCCCCAACAGAAGTTACTCATTTTGTTTATTTGTGCAGCACTGGGATTGAACCCAGGGGTACTCTACCACTGAGCTGCACCCCAGCCCTTTTTATTTTTTATTTTGAGACAGGATCTTGCTAAGTTGCCCGGGATGGCCTCAAACTTGCGATCCTCCTGCCTCAGCCTCCTGAGTTGCTGGGATTGCAGATGTGGCCACCATACCCGGCCCCCAAAAGAAGTTCTTGAATAAGGGAAATTACAACTACTTGTGGCATGGTCCCAGGACTTTTCCAAACTGGGAGGAAACATCTTCCTCCTGGCCACTGTGCCTGCAGGCTATGAGGCATGTGGGGGTCCCAGGGAGGCGGGTCTGTAGGTCTTCAGCCAGCTAGGACACTATCCAAGGACGTCCTGTCTCTGCCGAGGTGACCCTTTCAAAAGACTCTGAAGCTCTAAGGGACTATGGCTCCCACATCCCCTCCTGCCCCAGAGGTTGGCACTTTCTGCTCCTGGGCCCCCGGGAGATGCTGTTTTCCAAGAGGATGAGACCCTCTGAGTCAGACCCAAGTGTCTTTCCTAGGGCGTACTTTCTTCCCCATTCACTTCCAAGTTATGCTGGTCCTATTTTCCCTGGCCGCACAGCCTCAGGTTCCCCTGTAACTCTGTGCTGCTCGGTGTGTCCAGATTCCTTCCCTGCTTTCCTGTGTGGGACTCCCTGTTCACTTGTCATTCCAAGCTCTTGACAGTTACCTCTGTGCCAGGCATTGCTAAGTGTCACACAACCTGGAAACATTGTTATTTTGTTTTTTACTCTGCACACAAGGAGACCTGGGGAAGGTTGGGAGCTGTCCCTGGATTGCAGCTAGTGCACTGAGGGGCCACCTTTCAAATGCAGGTCTGTCTCTGTTCAAAGCCACCCACCAGCTGCAGGGCCGCTCCTCCTGAGCCTGAGCCCTTGGGTCTGGCTTTCTCAGTGGTCATGACTCAAAGAAGAGGGATCACCTTTGAACTCTGTGGGCCTCCTCTTCATGTCCACAGCCTTTTCTCTGTTCCCATACCTGCTGTCTGATGGGGGAACACCACAGAGGGACCAAGGTGTGCACCCCCAATAGAACACCATTTCCAATTCACACCCCGCTAGCCCATGCCCACCCACACTCAGCGATTCTCAAGGAACTGCATGGTTAGTTCCCCAACTCTTACATGCTTGTATTTTTCAAACAAAAAATGAAATGACAGATACATAAATCCCTTTGAGAGACACTAAGGGAGCCCTGATCTTTGGCAAACTGCTCAGTGGGGGAGGTTCCCTGGGGAAGGACTGCAAGAAATCCAGTGGCTGTTGGTCCAGCGGGCAGGGACTGGCCAGGAGGCGATGGAGAAAGTCCAGGGCTATGCTCCCTGCACACATGTGCACCTGGACCTAGCCAAGTGGAAGCTCCAGGGACAGTCCTGCAGAGGTCTGACCTGGTGGGGTCAGGGGTGTCCTAGGGTTTCTGTCATGCAGGGAAGAAGATGCACTCAGTCTCACTAAGAGCCCTTACAGTCCCCAAGTCAGTCCACCAGGGGGCCATGAGTGCAGTATGTCATCCCAACCCAACAGCCATTTTTGATGTGTTTCTACACACCCAGCCCCTTGCCAGATATTTGAGGCCTAGCAAGAGCCTCCTCCTCTACAATGTGACCCCCTGAGACAAGCCTATCCCCTGAATGGCAATGACATGGTCGAGATGAGGCAAGAGGAAGCCTGCCCTGCAGGGGGCCTGAGTGTTGGGGGGGATGGGAGGGAGAAGCCTGCAGGCGGTGCTGTCCCCGGGCTCTGTCCCTCCCTCATGCCAGTGTCAGTCATCCCTGTGTCCTCTATGATAGAAGATGCTGCCGGTGGGGGCCAGAGCCATCCTGCAGCAGGGAAGCCCAGTCTCCCACAAGCCCAGCCACCAGCTCTCCATCCTGTGGCCCCTCCTCAAGGTGGCCTCAGTTGCCTACTCACAGCATCACATTAGGATTCCCCCCATGCCCAGCAGCAGGCCTCACCCGGAACTGCCCCCCGTCCCCGTCGTCCAGCTCCAGGATGTAGCCGTCCACAGGGCTGTGGGTGAAGGGCGGCGTCCTCCAAGCCAGGGTGACACTGTTGTTCCGAGTGCAGCACTTCTCCAGTTGCAGCAGAGGGACGGGTGGCACTGTGACGGGGCCACTGGGTTAGCGCAGCGCCCCTGTCCTCAGGCTCCAGCCCACCCCAGGAAACACCTGGGTTACCCCCAGGCCAAGGAGGGCTGGGGATAGGGAAGTGCAGGTCCTGTGTCATTCTTCATCCCACAGCATATCCTGATCTCAGAACTGGAGTCATGGCCTACCCCCAAGCCTGTCACCTGCCACCAAGAGCCGTGGCAGTGATGCTCAGGCCAGCCCGTGAGGAGCACTTGAGGTAGCTCAGTGGAGTCCACCTAGCACAGGCCTGGGCAAGCCCTTTTGGTAGGTCCCAGAACTAGGCAAGAGTCAGCCTTACACCAGGGCGGGGAAGAGGGACACTACTGTTTACCTTCAGTGTCCCCCAAGGCTCGTGTTTAAGGCTTGGTCCCCAGTGTTGTGCTGCTGGGAGATAGGGGAGCCCTTGGGAGGTGGGGCCAGGGGAGGTCCTCTCTTCACTGGGAACTGATGCCACCTTGGAGGGGACCCAGCCCCTTCCTCTGTCTCTCCTTTGCTTCCTGGCCATGGGCTCTCATGTCCTAGCTTCACTAAGCTAGGACCCCTCAACACATATCATGGGACCATCTGACTTAGGACTAAAACCTCCCAGGCTGTGAGCCAAGTGAACCTTTGCTCCAGGACAGTCACCTCAGGCATTGTGCTGTGATACAGCACTGACCACCACAGGTCAGGCTGAGTGCAGAGATGCCTGCAACCATCAGCCAGAAGCTTTCCAACCCTGGAGAGGGCCAGGGACAGAGGAGGAACTTGGACAATGGATGCCACTCCGTGGAATGAGGAACGCAAACCAGGTGTGCCCTGAGCTCTATTGAACTAAGAGGGGACAACGTAGGTTCTAGCTCTCTTTGGGCTCAAGAGATTTTAGAAATTGATAGAATCCACTCTGACATTTTCAAAAAGGAAAAATGACAAGATTGATATTTCAATTTGACTCCAAGAATGGGTCACTATTTTCCAGATGTTGGCTGAAGGTCCAGCTGGTTGAAATCCCGATTTCAGGTGTGCTTTCAGTGGCTTCGTGCACAGCCTGACGCCCGCCCATGGGTGAGCTGTAAGATCCCTCCCCATGCCCTCAGCGCAGTCGCTGTTCGCAGTGGCTCCCTGTTGCAGGAGCAGCATGAGGATACAGCCAAGCCTCCTCCCGTGGTGCGCCCACTTTGGGGTCTCTCCCTCGCTGCAGCGTTCCCACTCTGCCCGGCCCTTCTGCTCCTTGGCACTGCATCTCATTCACACTCAGGGCAGGTGGCTTGGGGCGGGTGGGATTTCTTGACCTCATGGAGGTGCAAATTGTGGGAGTGAGCCTGGGGTGTCGAGAGCCCCGCTTCTCCACACTCTGAAGATCAGGCCTGCCTGGGTTCTCAGATTCTGCAGGTGCCCTCGCTTCCTCTCCCAACACACCTGCAGGGCAGGACTCTTTCTGGCTGTCCCTTGCTGCCTTTGCGGCTGCCAAGTTGTACAAACTTTACCCAACCCTAACCGTGCACCTCCTTGGTTCCTGCCATCCTCTCCTGATCCCTCTGCTCTTTTTTTTAAATTTATTTTTTAGTTGTAGATGGACACAATATCTTTATTTATTTTTATGTGATGCTGAGGATGGAACCCGGTGCCTCACCTGTGTGAGGCGAGTGCTCTACTGTTGAGCCCCAGCCCCAACCCCTCTTTCTGTTCTTGCCTTGACCTTCCTGCACTTCTGGAGACAAAGGAAACTTACCCCTGCCTGCGAAGCCCCAGTGCCTTCTTTCAGCTCTCACTAGGCTGCCCCTCCCTTCTCCTCCCCTTGAGAAACAGCTCCCCACAACCACTGCCCCCTCTATCCTGCGCTGGCACCAGCTGCCACTGCGGGGCCTCACATCTCTCATTGTCTGCACACTGTCCCCTTCCTTCTCTAGAACAGCAGCCCAGTCTTTGGAGAGTTTGCAGACTTGTTCTGCACACAAGACACCTGCCACAGCCTGGCACATGGTGGACACTCCATAGGTCATTGTGAGTGAACACAAGAGGAAGCTCAGGCTCAGACAGAGGACCACCCACCCAGCTCCACAGTCAGGCCCACCATCTGGTGACCCTGCCCTGCCACTCTGCCTGTGGCAGAGAGCATCATGGGCTCCCAGAACCAAGCTGCCCCTCAGACCAGACGCCCCTTTGGGAAGAAGCACTGGCTGAACAAGGGCCAACCGTGGCTCACCCCTACATTTCATCTGAATGAAGTCCAGCTGGTGGATGGCCTGCAGCAGCGGCTCGCTGTCCAGGGTCAGGTCAAACTCTGCAGACACTTTCGGCTCCAGGGCACCTTTGACCCACTGCTCCTGGGACAACTGCACGCGCTTGATCAGAGCATCGGAGATCTTGAAGGGGAGCAAAAGGTCGAGGGTTGGGTTTGTAGAAAACAGTGAAGGGTGAAGGGCAGGAGCCAAGGGCTTAGTCTCTGTGGGCTCAGGGATGGGAAGGGGCTGTGCTGAGCACATGTCCTTGAGCCAGGGCCAGATGAAGCCACCCCTACTACACAGCGCTGGCTGGGTAAAACTCACTGTTTTGTTCAAATTGTGGTTCAACAGTGTGATGGTGACAAAAGTACAGAAGCACTAGAGAAATCGGGTCAAACCTTTTCATGAAATAAAGATGTTTTTCAAAAAATATGCAAAACCACACTTGATTACATCTGCTTTGCCAGCTCTGGTACGTTGCCAAGGGAAATGCTAGTCGTCTGTCCCAGGGTGTGAAGAAAGTGTGCCCCAGGTCCTCTGAACACAGAAGCCCACTCCCCACAATGCATCTCTTCTGATCATTCTGTGGTTTTTGCGGCAAACTCCGGCTGAATTGCACCCACAGCTCTTCCCTGGCTGGGAAGTTTTGCTCATCAGACGTCTGCACACCTGCTGCAGAGCCAGGGCCCCATGCACACTTCTTTGGGAATTACCAGACAGAGGCTGAATCACTGCTGTGTTCCCGAGAGACACGCATGACCCCGAGCCAGCCTAAGGGCCACAGCAGTGACCCCAAGAGGGCTGAACTAGCTGGTCATCGACCAGGCCTGCAGGACTGCACCCTGAGGGGAAGCTGTGTGGACTCTACCTGGTTTCTCCCTGGGCAGTCTCTCTGGCTGATCTGGCAGACTGCCCTTCCCATGCATGGGGAAGATGTTGACGGTTGGTGTCTGGCCACCAGAGACCATGCTAGCTCACCTCTCCTTCTATGGAGGCTGTAAAACTAGGGTCAGAGTTGCTGAGGGCCCTAGCTGAAGGTGAGCTGGACCTCTGCACGCCCAAGCACAGGGACTCCCCACAATGTCACGTTGTGGACGGGCCTTGCCTAACACCTTGGCTGGCCTGGGGCTGGTGCTTGTGAGTGGGAGGACACCCAGGGCCGTCCTGGTATGGCCGACTCACCTGGAGGAACCCAGAGGGGTCGTTCTCCTTCATCACCTCCAGGCAGTACTCCATCAGCCCTGTGGACTGGCGCAGCTTCAGCGTGCAGTGGTTGATCTGGTCCCAAACCATCTGCAGCAGGGACTCCTCTCAGCAACTGCCTTCCCAGAGGAAGAGCAGCCAAGCCCCAAGAGTCAGCAAGCCAGTGGGGAGGGGCCCTGGCCAGCCCACTCCTGCACTCTGCTCCAGCCTACTGGGGACTAGAGAGGCCGCTTCCCTCAACAGACTCTGGAATGGAGCAGTGTGGAGAGAGGGCCTGTCCTGAGCTCCGCCTGGGCCAGTGGCCACCCCGGCCTTGCTCCACTGGCCAGCAGGCAGGGATGGATCCAGGATGGCTGCATCACCGGCCACAGGGCTTCCGCCAATACTCCCTCCTCCTCTCCTCGAAAGTAATGCTTCCTGCTTGGTTAGGAAACGCCCCTGACACTCACAGGAGGGCCAGAGGGCCCAGTGTGACAGCCCTCCTCAGTTCAGAGTGCAGAGGCACCTGCCAGAGGTGCAGTGGGGCAGGGATGGCCATATATATCAGAGAGAACTGAAGAAAGGGACAGAGCCAGAGCAGAGCCCAGCTTTGCCATTGTGACGAGTTGCTCCCACTCTACAGTTGAGGATAGGAGGTGGGAGATGGTGGGAGATGGGAGATGGTGGGAGATGGGAGATGGTGGCTGCTGCTGCCTGCCCTGGCTTTGCAGGGAGCATGGGTGGGGACTGTCTCCTGAGCACCACCCACCAACGGCTCAGCCCCTCCTCACCACGTCCTTCCTTCCCTAGCCACTCAACTAAGGTCCAGCACTGGGCAGGAGAGCATGAAGGGGACCCCAGGGCAGCCCAGCTGCCTACCTTCAACTTGTGCTCCCTCTCTTTTGTCACCTTGGTGAGCAACTTGGCTTTCTGCCGCGTCAGAGCCTCCACCAGGGCGTCACACTGAGCCACCAGGCAGGCCTCGTAGTCCAGCCCATTTTCCTAGGGAGGCAGAGAGCTTGAGGGAGGTGACCAAAAGGAGAAGCCCCGAGCCCCCTATACTGCCCCACAGGAGAGGGTCCCGGTGCCCTAGGGCTGACCTGTGCAGGCCTCACACCTGGGGGTCGTCACCCTCACAGACCATTCCAGAGGCTCTTGCGCCTGGGAACGCTCTCCAGAGCCAGGCTCAGGCCGCCTCAGGCACAGTGTCACCACTAGTGTGTGCACGTCCCCCGCAGGTGGGGACTCAGCTCTATTTTCCTACTTTCCAAAATTTCTATGACACATACTTTGGCTTTTTATAATCAGAAAAAGGTGAAGCAAACAAAAAGCAATGTCCTCACTCTAGGTCTGGCTCTGTCAGCTTGAAGGAAGGTCCTCAGACCTCGGACAGTGTGGGTCCAGACCTCTGCTTCAGTCCCCCAGTGTTGTGGTGAAGTCCTAGGCTGGGACCTTGGAAGTACCTGTGCCTGGGGACGGGGCCTTTAGGAGGTAATAAGGCAGGTCGCAATCCAACCTGACAGGGTCCTTACAAGAAAAGGAGAGCAGGACAGACACACAGAGGTCACCTGGGGACTCAGGAAGAAGAGAGCATCTGCAAGCCGAGGAGAGGCCTCAGGAGGGACCCAACTGTCATGGCCGTCACTTCTAGCCTTCCTGACAGAGAGTGCATGTGTCCTGGTCAAGCTGCCCTGTCTCTGGTGCTCTGTGATAGAGTCTGGATAAACTAACCCATCCTGTGTGTGAAACACTGGGACATCATACTTCAGATGCCCTGAGGGTGTCCTCTGAGGCTAGCTTATGAGGGGATGGGTTTTGCTCTAGTTTGGACCATATGCATCCCCGAAGGCCTGGCCCCAGCCTGTGGTGCTACTGGCAGGTGGCGGAGCCTTTGCGGGGAAGCCTTGTGGCAGAGGTTAGGCTGCTGAGGACATGCCCCTGAAGAAAACTTTGGGACCTCAGCCCCTCCTCTCTCTGCTTCCCAGCCACCAGGAGGCCAGAAGCCTCTGACACTCATTCCCATCATGGTGTACTGAGCCACCACAGGCCCAGAGGCAGTGGAGTCCAGCAGTGTGGACAGAAACTGCTGAAACCACGAGCCTGAACAAGCCTCTCCTCCTCGTGAGCTGACTGTCTCAGGTGTCTGTCACGGTGGCAGAAGGCTCACAAGTTCTCACGGGCTAGGAATTCAACTCAATCTCCTTTGCACCATCTGTGCAGATCTGTTACAGCTCGGCCCTGTGTGCACCCTCCTGTGGGGGCTCCCTCCCCTACACGGGGATCCCTGAAGCAAGACTGACTGAGCTTAGGGTGCTTCTTAGGCTCAGTCGGACACAGTGCAGGTGCTCAGTGAACACCTGGATTTACATTTTGGTGCCACGATTACATGGGACTGTTTGGGCACAGGGCACCGCTGCCACCACCTGTGTGGCCTAGTTGGATCACACCTCTCCAGCTCCCCAGCACGTGGCCTCTACTTGCTGGCCTCCTGTAAACTCCATCCCACGTCATGTCACGTGCATGTCAGCAGACAGTGGCAGGCGACATGCAGGGATGTGCGAGGACATGCCAGCCCTCTGGTGTGGGGCCGAGTGCTCATCGCAAGGCTTGCCCCTCCTTCTCCTACCTGGCAGGTGGGGACTTGTCCTTGCTGAGTGAACCAGAGCATGCTCACCTGGATCTGCTGCAGGATGTTCTTGAGCTGGACCAGAAACTCCTTTGCCTCCTTGGCCTTATCCGAAACCCCGTTTAAGGCCTGAGAGAGCTGGGCCTGGAAGAGACATGACATTGTCAAAGGAGGGGTCAAGGGAACACTGCTTGCACCTCCTCACTGAAGCCACATTGTGCGAGGGCTGCAGGAGTTCCCTGTGCAGGTCGTCCTCCTCTATAAAGGGACTATGACTGAGGCCTGGCCCCAGAGCACATGGCTTTTCCCAGAGTGCCTAGAGAGTGTGGGTGGGCTTCCACCCTCCCTCTGACCCAGGCCTGGCAGAGGCAAGGACTGCTCACTAGCTGCGGAAGGCAACAGGCCTGTCCCGGGTGGACTCAGCCCAGGACAAGGGGACAAATGAGCCTGTCGCCTGGCCTAGGCCCCACTCTTCTGTGGCAGGTCTATCTCTCAACAGTTGAGATGCTATAACCATTCTATACCCCAAGTCAACCTCCACACTCCCTGTTTCTGCACAGTCACCATTCAACCTATGGGCACACCAGAGGGAGGAACAGAGAGAGGCCCGTGGCCCTAGAGGTGAATTGGGCCTATACCATTCTCTAGTAGCTGCCAGTGTCTGACCATGAGCCCGATGAGAAGGGAGTGGCCATCAGAGCCACAGAGGGGACTTCTGAACCCAAGACCAGCTGCTGCAAAATAGGATATGTGGAAAGTGACCTGTACCCCCATCTGCAGGACTCCATGGTGCGTAGAACAGCAGCTCTCAGGCTATGCCTGCCCTGGGTGACTCCATGGTGTGCAGAACAGCAGTCCTCAGGCTGTGCCTGCCCTGAGTGACTCCATGGTGTGTAGGACAGCAGTCCTGAGACTGTGCTTGCCCTGAGTGATTCCATGGTGTGTGGAAGAGCAGCTCTCAGGCTGTGCCTGCCCTGGGTGACTCCATGGTGTGTACAACAGCAGTCCTCAGATTACACCTACCCTAGTGACTCCATGGTGTGTTAGACAGCAGCTCTCAGGCTGCGCCTGCCCTGGTGACTTCTTGGTGGGTAGGATGGTAGTCCTCAGGCTGCACCTGCCCTGAGTGACTCCATGGTGTGTAGAACAGCAGTCCTCAGGCTGTGCCTGCCCTGGGTGACTCCATGGTGTATAGAACAGAAGTCCTCAGGCTGCGCCTGCCCTGGTGACTCTATGGTGTGCAGAACAGCAGTCCTCAGGCTTCCCTGCCCTGGGTGGCTCCATGGTGTGTGAAACAGCAGCTCTCAGGCTGTGCCTGTCTTGGGTGACTGCATGGTGTGTAGAACAACAGTCCTCAGGCTTCGCCTGCCCTGGTGACTCCATGGTGTGTGGAACAGCAGCTCTCAGGCTGTTCCTGCCCTGGGTGACTCCATGGTGTATGAAACAGCAGCTATCAGGCTGTGCCTTCCTGGGTGACTCCATGGTGTGTGGAATAGCAGTCCTCAGGCTGTCCCTGCCCTGAGTGACTCCATGGTATGTGGAACATCAGCTCTCAGGCTGCACCTGCCCTAGTGACTCCATGGTGTGTGAACAGCAGCTCTCAGGCTGCGCCTGTCCTAGTGACTCCATGGTGCATAAATCAGCAGCTCTCAGGCTGCACCTGCCCTGGGTGACTCCATGGTGTGTGGAATATCAGTCCTCAGGTTGTGCCTGCCCTGAGTGACTCCATGGTGTGCAGAACAGCAGTCCTCAGGCTGCACCTGCCCTGGTGACTCCATGGTGTGTAGAACAGCAGTTCTCAGGTTGTGCCTGCCCTGGGTGACTCCATGGTGTGCAGAACAGCAGTCCTCAGGCTGCGCCTGCCCTGGGTGACTCCATGGTGTGTGGAATAGCAGTCCTCAGATTGTGCCTGCCCTGAGTGACCTCATGGTGTGTAGAACAGCAGTCCTCAGGCTGCGCCTGCCCTGAGTGACTCCATGGTGTGCAGAACAGCAGTCCTCAGGCTGCACCTGCCCTGGTGACTCCATGGTGTGCAGAACAGCAGTCCTCAGGCTGTGCCTGCCCTAGTGACTCCATGGTGTGTAGAACAGCAGTCCTCAGGCTGCACTTGCCCTGACTGACTCCATGGTGTGCAGAACAGCAGCTCTCAGGCTGCTCCTGCCCCGGTGACTCCATGGTGTGTAGGACAGCAGTCCTCAGGCTGCACCTGCCCCAGTGACTCCATAGTGTGCAGAACAGCAGTCCTCAGGCTGTGCCTACCCTGGTGACTTCATGGTGTGCAGAACAGCAGTCCTCAGGCTGCACCTGCCCTGGGACTCCATGGTGTGTAGAACAGCAGTCTTCAGGCTGTGCCTGTCCTGGGTGACTCCATGGTGTAGAACAGCAGTTCTCAGGCTGTGCCTGCCCTGAGTGATTCCCTGGTGTGTAGAACAGCAGTTCTCAGGCTGTTCATTTTCCTCAGTAACTCCATTTTATGCAACAGGAATTTGCCCTGAGTCACTCTATTTCCAGTACAGGTGCCAAGGTAGAAAGACTCTACTCTTTGTTTGAACAACCATCATCTGCCTGGCACCACCATAAGGCACAAATTGACAGATAATTTACGTATGCCAACCTATCAAACTAAATCAGGAACACCTGGACATGTGGCCATCCCAAATCTCATCAGGAACACCAGACATGGGAGCTTATCAAACTCACCAGACAGAACCTGCTTACCCAAGGCCCATTAAAGGAGGAGCCCCCTGAGGCTGGACACGGTGGCACCTGCACTCTGTCATCTGGTCACTCCTCACAAGCCTTGCCCAGGAGAATTGCCACAGCAGTGAATCTCCAGTTCTGTTCTTGGGCTTTAACAGCATTTCTCCTGGCCCCTCCAAGGGGACACCTCTATCTGACACTTCAAACTCATACTCTGAAACAAACTGGTATCCACCAAGGTCCACTGCCTGGGCAACTCTGTGCAAAGAGTTCCTTGACCCTTATCTGACCTCCGCCTTGACCCTTCTGCTCTGTGTCCACATCCTTCTGCCTGTGCAGCTGGCCCAGCACCCTCTGACCCTGAAGCTGCCTTACCCTTTTTTAGTCTGTTTCTTATATGAAAATTGTATGAAGTGCAGTGTGTGCCTTGAGTGTTTCAGATATTAGAAATGAAGTGTGGAATGGAAGGAAAGGACTTGTGGGTGCCTGGCCTCTGTCACTTGACCCACTGGCATTCAGTGAATCACAACAACTGCAAGTGTGTAGCCTGTGAATTTATTGTTATTCAATGAATCTGATATTGTAGAAAGACACAGGTGTATATGGTCTGTTTATGGCATGGCTTGCTCACAATGGGGGCATCTGCTGGCTGAGCTCGGGTCTATGGCGTAAGTGTCCTGCATCTCCTGTGTCCACACACACACACACAATCCAATTTGTCTTTGAAACCTAGCCATGGACAAGGCGGATGACCTGGTTTTTAACTAGTCACATTTTCCAAATGTAAAGGCTGAGAGTGGAGCAGGGCAGTCCAGAGAGATCTGGCTGTCACAGCCAGGTCCCAGCACTGGAAGAGCCCCTGGCCATGCAGCACTATGTCTCTCTCTCTCTCTCTCTCTCTCTCTCTCTCTCTCTCTCTCTCTCTCTCTCTCTCTGGCATTAAAAAAGCCCAGGAATGTTACTCTTTAGACCATAGCAGTGGTTCTCAGAGCAGGATCCCTGTGTGTGTCAGCATTGCTACAGACCTCAGAAGAAGGGCAGTCTCTGGCTCCTCCCGGAGCTGCCCATCAGAAACCAGGTGGAGGCCAGGAGTCTGGGTTGACCCAGCCCTCCAAGAGGAGCCTCACTGGCCTAGACAAGTGTAGCCTCAGCTGGAAATCTCTGATTAGCTGGGAGCAGACTTAGGACCATGCATGGAAGCCAAGGGAGGCTCTGTAGCTCTAGGTGAGGTGCAGCTGAGGGCTGGTCCGCTCCAGGGAGCCAGGAGCATCCGAGCAAGGGCAGCCTCTCCGAGAAGCTTCTCCTACTCCACTGCTGTACCCCTGAGCCCCTGCTCAGGCACCTCCCTCTGTGGCTCACCCTAGGGCACCCACTCTGCAAGTTTTCAAGACAGCAAAGCTGTCAGCAGAACCTGGGGTGCTCCACGCCCACCCTCCACTGATGGCCACTGGCCACATGTGGCTCTTGAGCACCTGACGGGCAGCTAACCTGGCTGGGGACCTGGATCTTTTTTTTTTTTTTTTTAATGTTTTAGTTGTAGTTGGACACAATACTTTCATTTTATTTATTTATTTTTATGTGGTGCTGAGGATCGAACCCAGGACCTCGCACATGCTAGGTGAGCACTACACTGCTGAGCCGAGCCCCAGCCTGTGGGAGCTGGATTTTATATGCTATTAAGTTTAATATAGAGGGGAATAGATCTTGACCCCCATCCTTGGAGGGTCCAGGATCCAGGATACTTGACCTTGGAAGGAGGCTCAGATGGCAGCATTGTCCATAGGCCTGCAGGCATCTTATAAAGTGATCAGTTATTAGCATCCAGAGAGGGGCAGCAAGCCCCTCCCCAAGGCACCCACTCAGAGCATGGGCCCACCGAGGCCAGGCCCATTCCCTTCTCAGCTATTTTGGAACCCCAGACTGGCACCTTAGATAAGGATGCTTACGCCTCCAGCGCCAGCACACTGGGCTCCTCCAGGGTCCTACACACGCCCTCCCCTAGTGGCCAGCAGAGGCCTGGCTCCTTTCTCTCCTTGGGCTCCACCTCCTGACCTCATCTGAGCCTAAGGGCTTCTGAAGGTCCCACCTCTTCACATCAAGGGTCAGGGCTTTGACATGCGGGTCTGGGGCTTACACACACTCAGGCCTGTCACCTCCCCCAGAGGCCACCTCCCCCTACCTCTAGGGCATCAACAATTGTCTTTTGTCTTTGCACAAATGGAAGTTTAGGAATAGTCCCTGGTTGAAGAAGAGCAGAATGGTTGGTGGACCAGAGGCCGGTGCTGAGCCGGGTAGGTCCCAGCAGATCCGGATCCGCCACCTTTGCTGGTGGGAAGAGAGGTCATACTTGTGCCAGGCACCAGCATGGCTGTGCTCCAGCCAGTGCCTGCCTCCCAGCGGCCCCGCCTCCCCAGCACCAGCTGACCTGCTTCCCACTTGGCAAGGAGACCATGACCTTGGGCAGTGCCTGGCTGAAAACAGAGCCATCTTGTGGCTCAGTGGCCTACAGACTCACCACCTGCTTCCCCTCTGCTGCCTCTGCATGGCCAGAGAGCCCCCCAGCACAGAGCCTCCCAGGGCCAGTCCTGTGCTCAGTCGGGTGAGGGCCTGTCCCCCGATTAGCAGGCCTTGGCGGCACCCAGGTGGGCAGAGAGGGCTGGCAGCCATGGGGGTGTCCCCACAGAAACGCACTTGTCCTTCTTTCCACCCAGTCCTGTGTGAGGAATGATGGTAAGTCACCTCTCCTGGCCTGGAAGATGGTATGACAGTCACACTGGGTCCCCAGGAGCGAGCAGCCTGGGGTGACTCCTCCTTGGGAACAGGAGCCCTCAACATGCCTCAGCCTTCAGAGCACCAGCTCTGTCTTCCACAGGGACTGCTGGGTGTTGGCTGAGGACCCTGAACACTATTCCTCTCTGGCTGGAACGAAGACCTCGAGTCTGAGAGGCGAGGAGCTTGGCTTGCCCCAGTGGGCAGATCATAGCTAACTCTGGGAAAGATAGGAAAGGCCCAGGCAGAAGACACGCTCTGCTTCCTGGTTGAATGGGTCTAACTGAATAGCAAGGGGCAGTTAGTGGCTTCCTTGTCCCCGCGGGTTAGAATGCATCTCTAGGAGTCTGGATTGGGACAGTTTCTTCCTGGGTCCAACCAATGCCTGCCCGCCCCACAGAGCATCTCCACCAGCAGCCCCCAGAGCTGTCTGGGTTCCTCACAGGCAGGGGCCTGGGCCAGTGTACTTCAAACCCCTGTAGGAGAGTCCTGGGAAGCTTCTTGTTTCTGTTCTGCCCTCCTAAGGTTGGACAAAAGCGGTGAATCTGGCCCCACAGGATCTCACCATTGTGCTTAGCAACACAATCAAGCCCTCCCTGGTTCCTTAGGAATTGTCCAATGCTAGTCTACCATCTCTGAAGCTGTCTGAAGCACCTTCTGGAACCCATCTCTGTTTGCAGTTTGCGGTTTTCTAGCTGATCCCCAGATGCTTGCCAGGGTCTGTGCAGGGACATCTGGGGCCCTTGCTTTCAAACTCGGTCCCTGATCACCAACATTAGGATATCAAAGGAGGTACACAATGTAGACACAAGGACCTTAGAAATGCTGTGGGGGACTTCTTTTCACATAGAGGAAGCTGAGTGTCTAGTAAAAGGTACCAACTATAAAGGAGCACGTAAATGTGCTCTGTGTTGCCACCCAGTGTCCTGATGTAACTTGCATGTGTGCCAATGGCACTCGCAGGTGTGTAGCCATTTGTCTTTCTTCCCACCTAGAGGGTGCTGTGAACTTGCCCAAGGTCATAGGGATAATTAAATGTCTTTTCTTTTTTTCCTGGTCCTGGGTATTGAACCCAGGAACACTCTACCCCTGAGCTATATCTCCAGTCTTTAGTATTTTCAGTTTGAGGCAGGGTCTCCCTAAGTTGCTAAGGCTGGCCTTGAACTTGCAATCCTAACTCAGCCTCTCGAATGTGAAGGTCATTCTTATGTGCATGTGAAAGGGCTAGAGATGGGCGAACCATTACCCCAGAAACGAAAGGCACAGGGACTAAGTCAGTGTCCGGCACGTAACTGAGTTGACACCACCCACTAATGTTTGGAGCACCATGTGCCAGGTCCCCAGGAAGCCCTCCCTGTGGCACTGTCAGTCCCCCTGCTAGACCAGCAGCCCCTGCACCTGGAGCATGGCTGGGCTGGACTCAGACCCCACGTGTCCAACTGCTGGTGAAGATTGCTGCCGAGAGACTCCCCCAGGGCCCTGAGTCCCACACACCAAAAAGCCCCCCGGCTCTCTGCCTGGCTCTGTTCTTCTTTATGACAGTGTCCTCTGCTGTCTAGAGAGGCTCCAGGCCCTCAGCTCTGCAACCCAGACTGTCCATGTTGCTACCCTTGGGGACGTCACACTTCCTCCAAACTGGGTCCCCAGGCCACCTTGCTCTTCCCCTGCTGGCTGGGCTCTGCCTGCAGCACCTCCTGTTGGCCCTGCCTAGAGCTGCTGCCAGCACCCACCTGGGAAGACCCTTCCCAAGTGCAGCTCCTCCTGAAGCTCTGGCCGTCCTCCCCAGTAGAACGTGCTCTTTGAACGCCCTGAAGGGGGCCTGGTTCACAGGCCGTGTCTGTAGCCACCTCCATGCTGTGGCCAACTCCACACCACAAGCCAGTCCTGAGTGTCCCTGGTGCCATATTTTGCCTAAACCAGTGCTGCACCCCACAAATGCTTAACTTGACTTTGCTCTCCAATTTCTGAGCCTCCCCCACACTGGGCATGATTACGATGGCCAGGTGGACATTCCTCACCCTCTGTTCTGTGGCATTAGGCATTGGCAGCTCCCCATGCCCTGCAGACTGACCGGCCTTTCATGACTCTTTCTAGGTTAACTGCCACTATTGAGCTATCCCTAGTGCAGTCACACAGGAGGGCACTTCTAATGACCCTCCTTGCCCTTGGCTGTAGACCCGCAGCCCCTCTACCCACCCTGCAGAGCTGGAGCAGACCCTGCCCCACCGGCAGAGAGCCGCCCTGTTTCCTGGTTTTCTCTGAACTGCAGGCGCTAGGCTCAGTCAATGCCCAAGATAAACACAGCTGCCTAAAGACTCCAAGCCTCAGTGGCCCTTGTGGTGGAAGCAGACAAGGCAACAGGTCTGAAGGGGAAGCAGAGTAGGAGCCACGGTGCCACTGGAGGTGACTCACAGAGCTGGGAGGGCAGGTGGGCACACAGAGGCCTCAGCAGTGGCAATAGGGCCAAAGAGGATCCTAAGGGGGGCCTAGGAACAGACCCCTCCCCAGGAGCCCCTGGGTTCTCAGAGCCCCTAGGCTCCCCCTCCCGGAAGCCCTAGGATCCAGTCCCACCCTAGAGGGTCTGTCATGGAGTCCTGCTATAGGGCTGAAGCTGAGGGTCAGTGAGGGCTAGGCCCTGCACAGAAGTCCACTCAGGAGCAATGAGCTCAGGGGTCACCATGAGTGAGCAACGGTGGGCAGCAGGCCCTGCCATGTTAAGTTGGGTCTCAGGATCAGAGGGGTCTTTGGCAGGACAGGGAAACCGGATTGGGGGTCCCTGAAGCAAAGCAGCTCAGGAGGTCAGCTCCTGTGCACTGGCTCCCTGAGAGGGCTAGGCTACATGAGGCCTCCACCACGGCTGGCAGCACAGAAGATGGCCATCTGTGAAGACCCCCACCCTTCAGTGCCCATCCAGGCTGGGCAGAGAAGATTCAGACCCACCCTGCCCGGAACAGCCGGGGTCATTCTGTCATGGGTGCCCTTGGCACACGAGCTCCCTGACACCATTGTTGGAAGGCCTAAGTGACACAGAGTCATCACCCCATGTCTGGAGCCAGAGTCTGCAGAGCGCCAGGGCTGTTCCTTCCAGGGACAGTCTGCTTCCTTGCCCAGGTCACCCTGGTATGGCTGCTTGACTCATGCGGCCTCTCATGCTGTGGTCTTGGTGTTTGTGTCCCCAGATGCACACACTGTATACAAACTCTCAAGGTGGTGGCATCAGGAGGTGGCCCTTTCAGTGATGGGGTTGTGAGCACTGGGCCTCTCCAGAGGCTCTGGGCCCTCATCAGAGCCTCAAAGAAGCCTTGGGCAGCTCCTCACCTTCCTCCCGTGAGTACCCAGGGTGCAGGTGCTCTTACCTCCCAGACTCCAGAGCTGCAGCACCATGATCTCAGGCTTCTACAACTAAGAGGAATAAACTTCTGATGTTTAGGCCCCTGAGACGTGGCATGGTGCTTCGGTCCCCTGTGGACCAAGGTGTTTGCATCCACCTCACATCTGTGACTACTAGTTGCCCCTCCTGCCTCCCTTCTGCAAGGACCTTGGGCGATCACAGGGTCAGATGAGGAACCCAGGACCACCTCCCCTCTCAAGATGCTCCACTTTCACACATCTGCTGGGTCAGAGGCCTCCCCAGCCCAGGGATTCAGAGGTGGACACCCTGGAGGCTGCCATTCTCAACCAGAGCCTTCCTCCTCAGCCTCATTCCCCACAAGCTCACTGAATAGCTCTGTCCACTGCCCGGGAGGACCAGCGCTCACAGGCCATCCTGTCTGGTGGCCATGGCAGGGCTCTTCCCTGGAGTCCACCCTGCTGGCAACTGGCAGTCCCACCCCCTGGGGCTGCCTCCGGATGTCCTGCACTTCAAAGGGAGACACAGCCACATGCCTTCTTCCTCTGACCTTCCATGCTGGACAGCAGTCAGCAAGTGGTTCATCGTCCCCAAGGCCCAGGTTATTCCCATGTGAACAGAAGCATGTCGAGCACCTTAGGACTCAGGAAGCCAAGTCCCCTCCCCTTCCCTTCTTTCTCTTGACTCTTTTCCTCCCAGGGCAGGCCACAGAAACTCTGACTTCCCTGCCCACCTGCCTCGGGCTAGCCAGAGAAATCCTCTGACCTGCTTGCCTGAGAGTGCACCAGAAAACCCCTTTGAGAGGGTCCTGCCCACGCTGGCAGGAAAAAGACACCTCACTGTGTCTGCACCACAGCCCTGCTGGACTCCCCTGACCACCAGCCTCACGGCAGACCTCTACCCACTCCCACTGCTACACGCTGTCCACAAAATCCCCAAAGGACAGCTAAACACAGGGAGGTTTTGGAGGGTGTGTGTCTGGGGGACCGTGGGAGCTCTACCTCCCCCCTCCTTGGACAGCCTGCGTCCTTTGTAATAACCTTTATAATAAACTGTGAGCGTGAGCAAGTGTCTGCCTGGGCTCTGTGACCACTGGAGCAAGTCAATCAAACCTGGGGGACCCCGATTTATAGCTGGTGGGTCAGAAGCTCAGGGAAAGCAACCCGGGGCTTGGGGTCAGCACCTAGGTGGGGGTCCTTGGGATGGAGCTCTGAACCTGTGGGGTCTGACACTGACTGCCTCCAAGAAGGGAGGGTCGGAAGAGAAGAGCATTAGAGGACACCCAGCCAATGTCCACTGCAGAACTGACGGCATGCTTGCTGATGGGAAGAAACCACCACACCTTTGGGGTCACAGAATTTTGAGGGTCTAGTAGCAGATATGGAGTCTGGGTTTGCTGATGTGGCCTCCTGTCCAGGACTTTAGACCTGGCTTTGGGATCTCTTGTGGGCCCTGAGTGCTGAGGCAGAAAACACTGTGCTGACGGATTCCCTGTTCTAGGTGGCCAGTGGGTTTTTCTTGCTTGCCACACTGACTCGTAGGGGAGCTGATCGCGCCCAACCTGCTGGGTGAGGGTTAGCAGCGCCTGCCGAGCCTTGGCTTGTGCAGTGCCCTGGGGTGGCAAAGGCAAGGCCCTCCTCTCTGCGCCACCACTTCTCACCTTCTCATTCTGAGTCTCCAGATGCTGACTGCTCAGGCATCCCCCAGGCTGCAGAGGGCAGCTGACCAATATGGATAGGTCAGCAAACCCAAGGACGTCTTCAGCTAACACCTAGGCTGAGGTAGAAACCAGGAGAGGTGGAGCCGAGGGACAACACCACCAGGAACTGGCTTCCCATCAGACAGGCCCAGGGCACACAGTGGCGTCTCATCCTGACCATGGGGTCAGCTGGTGCCCAGCAATCCTCAAGAGCTCACCTGGAAGAGTAAGACCCAGAGTAACTGGCACACATTCCCTAGGGCCTGGGCTCATCAGGTTCTGCAGAAGTCGACGGAAGGGCACAGCTGGCACATGCTGCACAGCATGGCACGGCCACACCTCTGTGCCTTTGCCTGCTGCTCCCCTGTGGGTATGCCCCCCTTGCCTTGCAGGGACTAGTGGGCGTCCCAACTCACTTCAGTGCCCCTCCCTTCGCTGTCTTGCCTGGAAGCTGGCCCTCGGGGACCCATACCCACTACATCCTGCTGTGTGTAGTCTTGGAGAGGGAGAGCTTGCGGGTTCCTGCTTGGGATGAGGTACTAACGTGCTTCCAGTGAGTATTTGTTGAACAAGTGAGTATTTTCCTTGGGCAACATGTCAGGAAAGTTTCTGGAATGAACCAAGGGTCAGCAGCAAGAACCAAATTCCCCTTTAGCTTTGTGCCTGATGTGCAACATGTATCGGAATGATAGTGCAACTGACTGCTCTTATACTTTGGAGGTCACACTGCAAAAGGCCTCGCTTGATGTGAGGAAAACGTTCATTCATACATTGTTGGTGGGACTTTTTCCAGTAACCACTCTGGAAAGCAGTGTTGAGGTTCCTCAAAAGATGAGGAATGGAACTACCACTCTACACCACTCTACAGTATATATCCAAAAGATGTAAAATCCACATACTATAGGGACACGGCCACATCAGAGTTTACAGCAACACAATTCACAACAGCCAAGCTGTGGAAACAACGAGGCACCTTCAGTAGATGAATGCACAAAGAAAATGTGGTAGGTCCACATGACAGGCTATTAGCTATAAAGAGAGTGACTTACGGATTTGTCAGTAAATGGATGGGCCTGAGAGTTTCTCTGATATGCAGAAACTAGTCCAAAAGAAGGAGGGAGTTTTAAAAAAATGCAAAGAAAGAGAGAGGGAAAGGGAAAAAAGTGGGAGAGAGAATTTCATCAAGATAGAGGAAAGATCAGGAGAGTAGATGGAGGGGATCAAAGAGGAAGAGGAAGGGATGGGAAAAGGCAGGGACCGTGGAATGGATCTGGCAGAACTTCTGTATGTGCAGCCTGGTAAAGGGATTTTTTTCTTAAAGAGAGAGAGGGAATTTTTTAATATTTATTTTTTAGTCTTCAGCGGACACAACATCTTTGTTTGTATGTGGTGCTGAGGATCGAACCCGGGCTGCACGCATGTCAGGCGAGCATGCTACCGCTTGAGCCACATTCCCAGCCCCGGTAAAGGGAATGAAGGGGGAATGGGGAGAAGGGAGGGAATGGGGACAGGTGGGTGGGCCCTGAATCAGAGTGGGTTGAGTTTCACACCCTGATACCGTCAGGGTATACCCCAGGGTTGCATGTAACTAAAAAGAATTGAAAGAAAGAAAAGAAGGAGCAGGCCTCACCCATGGAGATGCCAGGAGGCAGGCAGGCCTGGGATGCTGTAGGCCCAACTCGACCTCAGGCCACCACCTGCAGCTTGCTCAGGAAGAGCCAGGTCTGTACTCTTACCATTTTGCATTGAGAGAAGAAATGGATTTTAAGCAAAATCGATCTAGAAAAAGGTCTAGAACACAGAAAAGGAGTTGAGAGGAGACTTGGTGGTAGAAAGGACTGTCTGACCCCAGCAGAGCGGGTGCTCCAGGAGTCGGACCCCACGGGCAGTGTCTCTCTCTCTGCAGCTCCAGGCTCAAGGAAGAATTCCCCCCCGCACAAAGTAGAAAACAGACCTAAAGACTGGCCAAGTGGAGTACATCGCAGGATTTTGAAAGTGTTTCCTAGTTCTTCTGCAACCAAAGGAAAACAGAAACGTTGTGACCACTGTCTAGAGCAAGTGGCAGAGGCTGGAGTGAGCTGGGAAGAGCAGGGCTGCCTGGGATGGCCATGCAGAGCTGTTGCCTGCCACACAGAGGCTTCCAGCAACCAAGTGGACATCTCACCGATGCTGAATGCCCATTGCAGGTCACAGGCAGCTCTTCCCACCCCAGGGACATCCTGGCCTGCAGGCAAAAGAAAAGCAGCTCTATTTATTTCAAAAGGGGTTTAAGACAGCTTGTAAGATTCTATAAAATTTAAGACTGCATAAATTAAAAGGAAAAAAAAAACCCTTGGCAGCAGAGCAAAGACCCCTCACAGCTGAGGGAAAGAGAAGAAAACCTGTGTCCCTGGTGAGAAGTAGAAACTGTCCTGGGAGTGCTCTGACTGAGGCACCCACAGCTGGGACAGGGAGGGACAGGCAATGTGGGGAGGAAGAGGAGGTCAGGAGGCTTGACATGGCCCAGGAGGGAGTCGTGAATTTGAAGAGAGGTCAACAGAAATTACCCAAACTGCAACACAAAGAGACAAAAAGAAGAGTGTCCAAGAACTATGGAATGTTATCAAGCAATCTAACACACGTGTCATTGAAATCCCAAAAGGATTAGAGAAATGATAGAGGGCTGGGGGTGTGGCCTCGTGAGAGCACTTGCCTAGCCTGATGAGGCACTGTGTTTGGTTCTCAGCACTGCATATGAATAAATGAATAAAATAAAGTCCATCAACAATTAACAATATTTTTAAAAATGATAGAACAATTATCTGAAGAGAGAGTAGACAACAATTTTGCAAAAATAATGAAAGACATCAAACCACAAGTCCAAGACGTGGGGCGGGCTCCAGCAGGAGATGAATGCACGAGCATTTCGCCATTGCTGCTGCTTGCTCCTAACTAGAGTTCCCCTTTTATACTTGGTCTACTGCAGTAGCCTCAGATGAGTCTTCCTGTCCCCACTCGTGTCCCCCACCCTCCCTTCCTGAACAAAGGCCCCAAGGACCTTCTAAGAACCACTCCTGGCTCCCAGCCGAAAGCCCTCTGGGGGCTCCCCTGGCACCCGGTAGGACCCAGGGTCCACCCAGCCCTGCATTCCCTGCTCCGCCTGGTTCTGCTCCTGCCAGCCATTCACATGTTGGCCCACTTCTGCCCCTCAAACCTGCCACGCCTCTTCCCACCTCTGGTTCTAGGCTCCTGCTTCCCTTTCCAGCGTGCAGGGCTGGTCCCTTCTCCTCTGTCTTCAAGTCCTATCTGGAAATTTAACCTCTGCACAGATGATTTCCAACCTTCTCCACTGTTGAAATATCTTTGTCACATTATCCTTACCTCTGTCTCAGTACTTGCCACCATCAGAAGGCACCTAGCCTATTTACCCATTAGTTGTTTTTTTTTCTTTCTCCTGTGACCAGATGTTTGCCCTTGTGGGAGACGATTCCTTCTACAACCAGGTACTTACGCTTGTCCCTGCAAGGACACAGGTGCTTCCTGGCTTCTCTGTAGACCCAAGAAGTACTTAGGTGGGTTAAAAAGCAAGTACTAAGAATAAGGCCATGATGGCGAGATCCACGGTCAGCTTGGACTATCACAGCAAGTGTCAGAGGTGGCATCTGGTTCCCAGGAAGCACAGCTCCACTGATTGGCAACCCCACTGGGCAGAGCAGCCAACCTGCAGAGCAGCCAACCTGTGGAGCCATTGGCCTCGGCTCTTCATTTTAGTGGCCCACCTACCATCATTCCCGGTCATTGCTTTTCTGGTTTTGTAGCTACCATCTAAAATCAAACTATAAGCCAGGACAAGCAGACTGGGCAATCACAGGGTTTGCCTGCGCTTCCTGACCTGGCTGTGACCCGGTTCTCAAGCCACCTGCTGTCTGCACAGGTGCTCCAGGCGGGTGCTTCCTCCAGGTCCAATCCCTCCTGCAGCGGCCGTCTGTCAGGCAGACCCCCAGCACTCCTGGTCTCCTGCCCCCCTGGCTCCTGCCCCTGTCCTGCCCCTCCTGTCCTCTGAACCTCTTCCCTGTGACGCATGTGAAATGGGAAGAGTATCTGCTCTCTTCGCCCGCTCCGGCCCCAACCCCTGTCCTGTTGGTTTTAAACGGGGTGTTTTGCCCACCCCCTTCTGATTTCCTTTCTTGCTGCCCATTCCAGTTAAAGGAGAGATTGTGCCATGTTTGTCCCCACCATTCGGGGAAGACAGACATGGGCACACCCTGTCCCATTCAGCTAACCCTGTTTCTTCCACATATAATGACTCCTCTGCAAGCGCCACGTGGATCTACTGTTTAGCCCAACACACACTTGGCCTTCTGCGGCATCTTGCTGTTCAGCACACACCCTGGGGCACAGTGGAGGCCATCTTTCAATATCAACCCAGGGCTTGCTGTGCAAGTCTAGAGAGCCCTTCACCTCAGGTTTCCTCATCTGCAAAGTGACAGGGCCACTGTTCATAAACTCCACCATCCAACAGCCGACTATACAAAACAGGAAGTCCCCCACAGAGCCTCTCCCTGTCTGCCTGGATGCTCTGGCCCAGAGGCCCCAGATTGTGACCCCATAACCTCTACCATCACCCCCGCAGTCCCCTCAAAAGTGGATAAGGCACACCCCACTGCTTTCTAGAGCAACAGACATAACAAACAGGAAATCCAAGGACAAACAGCAGACAGCTTTCTTTTCCATCCCAGGGAGCAGCAAAGAACATGTGTGCAGAGTTCCTTCCCCAGGCCCCTGCCCTCTGCTTGGGGATCCCTCAGCTTTGCAGCTGCTTCCCACCCTCTGAGATCGGGAAGTCGGGTGCCTTCTTGACTTTTGGGTTCAACACTCTGGGTTGCCCTGGAGTCCACTCCAATGAACGTGGCCATTTCTCAGATGAACTGCAGTCATGGGCCCACATCCTGCAGCCCAGCACACAGTTCCTGCAGGAGTCTCCAGTGTAGACCCTGGGTCAGCAGGACTGTTCTGGGTTCAGAGCCCTGCATTCCCATAAGGCAGGTGCTGAGACTGGCTCTCTTAGGAGCGGGCAAGTCTGGAGGTGCTGTGCTTGCATCTGCAGTGTCCCCAAGGCTTGTCCATGTGTTGAAGGCCTGTCCCAGCTAGTGGTGCTCCCACAGGTGGTGCAAGCTGAGGAGGCGGGGCCTAGCTGGAGGAGGTAGGTCACTGGAGACAGGTCCTCTAGACAGCATTGACCCCAGCCGCTTTCTCTCTGTCTCCTGTCTGCTACAAGGTGAGCAGCCCGCTCCACCAAATACTCCTCACCATGATGTTCTGCTTCACCAAAGGCCCAAAGAGACGGGGCCAAGTAACCACGGACTGAAATCTCTGAAACCATGAAACAAAAATATTCCTTCCTCCTTTAAGATGATTCTCTCAGCTACTTTGTCACAGCAATGTAAAATGGGCAAATGTTTTTCTATAAAGAGACAAATAATATTTTCGGTTTTACAGAACACCCATTTGTGATGCACCTACTCAACTCTCCCCAAAGCAACTACGGCTAAAAGTAGCCATAGGCAATAGAAAGCAAAAAAGCATGGCTGTGTTCCAATAAACCCTTATTTGTAAACACAGGTGGTGAGCCTGTGTGCTGGTGCTTTCCTTAGAGTGCCTCAGAGAGCATGAGGTCCCTCCCGTCTAGAACCCTCCGCATGATTGGCTCTTGCAGTCAGGGTGCTCATCAGGAATGTACACCTACAGGGAGTCTTTCCACTGCAGGCTAAAGATGTGGAGAGCCACGGTACACACTATTACCATACTCATAACTGGTGACAAGAGGGACCTCCTGTCACACACTTTGAGGCTGACTTCAGTTCCAAACTCCTCAAACTCTCAAATAGTCTTCAAAGACAAGAGGAAGGCCTTTAAGCTGTGGGTTCTGGCCTCTCCGGTACAGTTTCCCAGCTGTGTGGGGCGGTAGGGAAGAGGTGGCTCTGAGGGCATGACTTGAGCTCTCTTTCCAGTGATGGTTCTGCAGTGCTGACCTTGGTGCCCAGGACCACCATGGGCATATCTCCAGGACCGGCAGCCCTGCCATGGGCTCTGAGCCAGCCAGGCACATACAGCCTTCTTTTCCCAGAATTTCAAAGTCAGTGAAAGGCTTGGCTCCCCACCACCCCAGGCTCTGCCTCAGAGTGCACAGACCCCAGGCCAGTGGAGGCAGGCAGGCTGGAGCCCCAGACGTCCTGGAGGTCACTGGCCAACGTCTTTTCTCTCTCTAACTGTTTCTAATGGCCACCCAACCCCACTCCAAAAGACCGCAGGTGGACCTTGGAGACCCTGAAATCCAAGAGGAGATACAGGACAGCAGAGCTGTACGTGTTAAATCGATTCTTGAGGGGAAGAAGGCCCCTGACTAGTTAGGAATATAGACGTCTAGATACTTGTGATCCCCTCTTAAAAACAGTTTTAACAAAAATGTAGTGAAAGTTGTAGACAACAATTATTAGAAGTAAGACAGCGCACACCAGTGCTTTACCCTACTGGTCCCTGTCCTTGTGAATTTTTTACTATTGACATAATTTTGCTGTTGGGAGAAACAACAGGACAGGCAGTAATCTGGAGATATTACTCAGACCTAAAAGATGGATATCCTTTGATATAGCACTAGCACACCTGCTAATCTAACCCGAGGAAACAGGAGTGTCAGGCATGGGTTTAGCAGAGAAATGTCCAGCACAGCTAAAGACTGAAACCTCTGCACAGCACTAACATATTGATTAACTAAAAAATAACCCTTCAATAGAATAGCACACAGCCATGGAAAACCATATTATCATTAGTAAAGAAGTTTATATTGCAGTTTGAAGAAAAAAGAGAGTCGAAGCAATTCCAGAAGGAAAAAAAAAAACTACCACATTAGAAGTGTTCTCTCTGAAATTAGAATTTGCAGATGACAGTTCAGGCCACATTTCTCCCTCTGTAATTGCAGTTTTCAGGAGAGGGCCCTGCTGGTAACATGGGGCTGCAATCGTTGGAGTGAGTCCCCCACGGCTGGGCGCAGCTGGCCACAGCTCAGCCTTGCTCTGCATGTGTGGTCTTTCTGATGGTGGAGGTCTTTCCTGGAGGCTTGTGCTGGGAAGCCACGGCCCCTGGCACATCCTCCAGGCTGGAGGGAAGTCCCATCTCTCCTGAGGTCTTCAGGCTGAGTCATCCCTCACTCCCGAGCGGCATTCCTGGGGCACCAGTGAGATGCTCAATGGCTTCTGTGGAGAGGCCTAGCCCGTGTCCCACAACCTCAGCTGGGAACAGTGTCCTTACCTTAACTCAGGGCCAACCACCTACACCCAGCAGCCAGAGTCCCCTGAAGCACAACTTTCAGATGTGATCGAGGCCTGCGACAGGCTAGGCCACAGTGACCTTCCCCCTAGCTTCAGGAGAAGCAGAACTCTGCCATCAGTAGACAAAAAAGGCAATGCTGTCTGGGAAGCGGTGGTCTTCTCACCTCTGGGGTCTTCTTCAGGTCAGAAGCTCCTGGAAACGGTTAATCCTCTTCGGGGGGAATCAACATAGAATTTGTTTAGCCAAGATCTAAAGATTTCCACACTGTGTTTAAAAGATGATTATCTACCTTGCTTTGGAACAGACCTGGTGTCCCTAGTGCTAGTCGGAGAGGAAATTGGGCAAAGGGAGCCTGTGGGGAGGCTCTGCAGGGAGGCTCTCCTGGCCCAGGAGCCTGGGGTGAGTGCTGCTGGCAGCCAGGAGGTCCATTGAGGAGCCGGGGTTTCAGACAGAAAACAAGAACCCCGAAGATGTTAAGGTTCACAAGAACCTGGACGGCCCAGGTGGGCGTGTGATGTGCCGTGTGCAGGCATTCGTTCAGTAGCCACCCTCACTGCTGGGGTGGCCCTGGTGCCTACTCCAAAGCTAAGCCATGAGTTCCCCCATGTGTCTTTTCATGTCTAGTCCCTGAACACCACAACACATGCTCAACAACCTCCCTTTCTGTAGGAAAACAACGGTGGCAGCACCTGCCTGCAGTCATGAACACAAGCTCCCCAGAACTACCTCGCAGTGTCCGGCTCCATTCATGAGGACGTGGCTGTCCCTGAAGCAGCAGTGCTAGATACAAAATTCAGATGCCAGAATCTGCACAGTCATATTCCCACAGTAACCCTCCCACTCCTGAGCTGACCCCTGGCTGCTGCTTCTTCTCACGCTGGTGCACTGTTGGTTGGGGAGAGATTTTATACATTGACACCAAACTGGGGGTGACCACTGAGTCTCCCTGCATGGTTTTGGTTCTTGGCATGACAGCTCATTATCCACCTCTTCCATGCAAGATGCTGAATCTCTCACAACTGCAAAATCTCACATCGACTTTCCTTCATTTCTAATCCTCACTATTCTGAACACTTCAGTGGCAATACCCAAAATTGGTTTTGGCTCTCTAGGATGTGAAAATGTAACAGCTTGTGAAACCAGAATGTGAGATTTAGAACTCATGTTTCTTGTCTTGGTAATTGATCACAGCCTTTTTACAATGATTTCTTGATTTGTAAAATGATGTCAATTCATTTAAAAGATGAAACAAGTAAGGCATCTACAATTCCTGCAAAGTATATGTAACAAAGGGCCATATGGAAAAAAAAAAAAAAAAAACGAACTTAAGGCAGGTGTCCCCATTCAGCTCGAGGCTATGTGGGGGCTCACCACAAACAACCCCAAAGTTACCCGCTCACGTTTTCTCCAGATAACCAAGTCAGTGAGGTCAAAACAGCACTCAGGCTGCTGCCCTGCAGCTTTCTGCAAGTCCTCTGATTTGAAGTGTCAGGACTATAAAAACAATCCCACTTAATGGGTCGGGTAGTATGCTGGAGGCTAGACCTACAAAACTGTGCTTAATCCACCCACAAGGCTCCACTTAGATTTTACTTTCAAAACGTTTTAGATTAAAATCACCTAAACTCATTCAGCTAGTAAATTGCAGGCTCTAGAGAGATCCAGGGCTGCGCAACCTCAGAGCAGGGTTTCTCACCAGCAGCACTATTGGCATTTGAGGCTAGGTAAGTGTCTGGGGACTTTGCACTCTGGTTCTCAGCAGTCTCCTGGCCCATGTTTCCTCGTTACTAATGAACTCCTGAAGGTTCCCAAAACAGTTGGGTAGGGTGGGGCATCTGCACATGGGCCCCCCTGAGAACCACTGCTCTAGGACCAGGGACTTGGCCCATTCCCTCCTTCAGATCCACATGCAAATCTCCCTCTCCAAAGGGGATTCCTCAAGTGTTCCCTATTTGTTTCTTCAATTTTTTTATTTTAAAATGTTAAATTACAATAACAACACATGCTCATCATAGCAGATGAAATTCTATATAGTAACTGTGTATATTTCATATTCATACAAACAAATCTGTACAGAAACAGTTGTCTCTTCCTCTCTTCTGTGTGGCCCTTTCTGCCTGTTCCCAATTGGGTGATAAGATAGCCTTGGAAAATTGCTCTATTTTCCAATCAAAACACATACAGTATTTCCCATTGGATGGTATGGAGACCTCTTACCTCCTCTAGAATGAGCTTACTGGAAAGAGTTCATGAATGAGGGTACCAAGAGCCCAGGAGCATTGGGGAACCTTGAACAATAGGCTCTTACCTGCCCAGCCCAATTTATGGCCTCTAAAGGTAGTGAATCTAGGTGCCCACTGGGCCTTTGGGTGGGAGATTAAGTATTGGTTAGAGCTGACTCTAGCCTTGCCTTTGGGGCCTGGTGAAGGGTCTAAGCAGATATTGATGGTTTCTTCTCTTTCTTGAAGTATAAAATAGGAAGACAAACCAGGTGCAGTAGTGCACACCTGCAATCCCAGAGGCTTGGAGGGCTGAGGCAGGAGGATTGAAAGTTCAAGCCCAGCCTAAGCAACTTAGCAAGACACTGTCTCAAAATAAAAAATTTAAAAAGGTTTGGGGATGTAGCTCAGTGGTAAAATGCCCCTGGGTTCTATCTCCAGTGCCAAAACAAAACAACCAAAAAACTGTCAGCATAAGTTTCTGGAGTTGACACTCAGCTTCCTGCTGCCAGCAAGTTCCAGGGGAAGGAGGCTGTAGAGAGGTGTGCCTGGTCCCCTTATTAAGAGATCACCTATGACTCCACCCCTCTCCCACTGGCCAGTGGACTTGGCCCATTCCCTCCTTCAGATCCACATGCAAATCTCCCTCTCTAAGGAGGAGAGGGAGGTAAGAGGTCTCCATACCATCCAATGGGAATACTGTATGTGTTTTGATTGGATACAGTCCCAGGCAAGAGAGGGTCTCTGGGGAAAACACTCCCTTCTTGAAAGGGCACACCTCCAGATGTGCCAAGGAGACATCTGCCCTCTAGGTTGAAAGGCATTTTGAGGACAGAAGGTGCTGGAGAACAACTGAGGGTAGGAAAATTCCTGCTCTGGAAGACAGGGTGTCCTGCTGAACAAGCAACAGTGCATCCCTTCAGGCAGGGCTGGGGTGCAAACTCCCACCTTAGAGCAGATTTTGAGCAGGAAGGCCCCAGACAGTTTTCTTCAGCCAGGTGGTAATGTGCACTTTAAAAATGCATTTATTTTCAAATGGAGGGAAGACCCTATTTGGCTTAATTGGGAGGGGCCTCCAGGGTACCTTACTAGCCTTTGGGAGTGAGAGCCCTGCTTCTGCAATTGGGGTAGTTTGTATACAATCTCAGTTTCCAGTGGGAGGGGACTTAGTGAGTCATTTTCTCATATCTTTTCCCAACAGCTCAGGGTACCTGATTCATAAACACGGTTCAATAGCTAACTGCTGGAATGAATGAATGAACGAGGCTGTTCCTGCGTGGCCCTAAGGCTAACCCTCTGCCAACTTTGCACAAGAGGCCAAGGGTCCCTCCCGCGCTGCGCCTGGGCGGCGCTGCCAGCGCTCACCTTGTGCTGTTTCCACGTGGCCCCCAGCGGCTTCACCTCGTGCTTGCCGTGCCGGCCCTCTTCTAGACACAGGTAGCACACCGGGCTCCGGCAGCTCACGCAGTACATGCTGTAGTTCTCCATGTCATGTTCCGGACACGTGGGAAACTTCCGGGCCGCGCTGGCCCCAGCGCCCCCTGGGCTTTTGCAGCCGCTGCCGGTGCTGGGGGTCGCGGCGGCGCTGGGCGGAGCCGCTGCCGCCTCGGGTGGCGCGGGCGGTGGCGGTGGCTGCACCAGGCGATGCTTGGCGAAGGGGCCCCGGGAAGGGTGGCATTTGAGCTGGCAGGCGGCGCAGTAGAGCACGTCGCACTGCTCGCAGAGCGCGGCTGCCGGCTCCGGCGGGGTGCGGTCACACAGCTGGCAGACGGCCACCGCCGCGGCCGCAGACGCCCCCGGCGCGGTCCCGCGTCCCTGTTGGTACCGCTGCACGATGGCTTCCAGCAGTCGGTTGCGCTGAAAGCCGCGCAGGCCGCGGTGGTCCAGGGAGGCGCTGCGGTGGCACTGCGGGCACGTGATGGAACTGGAGGAGGACGACAGCGAAGAGCAGGCGGCACCCCGGGCAGCCGCGGCGGAGGAGCCGGGGGGCGCCGGCACCATGGGTAGTACGCGGACCCCGTTGGGGGACTTGAGGCTCGGGGTGTAGGAGCCATAGCCGCTGTCCGTCTCGCTGTACAAGCTCAGCTTGTCTGCGTGGTCCCCGCCACCTGCCGCTCCGCCGCCCAGGCCTCCCGCAGCGTTTGCGCTCGCGCCGCCGCCGCAGGCCGCGCCGGCTGCAGTGTCTTGATCCAGAGGGGGCGCGGCGGCGGCTCCACCCCGGGAAAGCAGGAGCGGTGGGGACAGGTGCTGCTCCCCGTCCGGGGTCTGCACAGCAATGGTGCGAGCGCACGGGAGGCAGACATTATGGGAACAGGGCAGGATGATGGGCTCGCGAAACAGGGAACCGCACACGGGGCACTTCAGCTCCTCCTCCATCGCCGCGCCCGCAGCCTGAGCTGCTCGCGGCCGGGGAGGAATGGCCAAAGCTTCGGAAACGGGCGGCGGGGGCCGAGTGTGGTCAACGCCGGTGAGACGGAAGGCCTGGGCATCACACGGGTTTGCCTCCTTCACAAACTCGGGCACGCCCCTCTCGGTCCTGCGGCCACCGCCCTAAGACTCCTGGGGGCTATGGAAGGGAGGGGTCCTCACCTCCTACCCACAAGGCTCCTGCACCAGCTCCTTCAGCCTGCGGCCAGAGTCCAGAGGTTGCTGGCTGCTCTCGCGGTGGTCTGCAAGGAGCTCCAGGAGATGAATCAGCAGCGCCTCCGTCGGCTGCCGCGCGCCTCCTCTGTATACCGGACCAGCGGTCGGCTGCGGTTGGCCAGCTCCGTTTCAGCTCCTGGCTCCGCGGGGCGGCTGTCCCGAGTCCTCCTTCTGCCCCGGCCCCGCCCCTATCGGGCGCGAGCGCAGGCCGCTCCGCCCGGGCTGGTTCAGCACTACGAGGTGGCGGACAGCGGCTGCCAGCGGAGAGTGACCGTGGGGTTCCAGCTCCCGCGTGCGCAACGCGGGCTAGCCCGCCGGGTCCGCTGTGCCGGGCCACCTCGGCAGCCCCTCAGCTGCGGACCGGCCAGCTGCGCCCGGGGCTGCCTCCCCGCGGCCGGCGTTGACCCACGTCCCTAGCTCGAAGCGGCTGCTCCTGCGGCGCCCCTGACCTTGGCCGCGCGACGCTGCGGCGGCGGGCGGGGGGCGAGCGCCCGCTGGCTCGGGAATCCCCTCCCTGCCCCGCCACCTCCCGCGCCTGCCGCGCCGCGCGCCCAGGAGTTGTAATTTCCCGAGCCGGGAGTAACAGGGCGGAGGGGGAGGCGCCAGCTCAGCGAATAAGGGCTCGCGTCTCGCTGCTGGGAGTCAAGGGGCAATTCGAGGATTTCGCAGGGAGGATCATTGTTAATAACAACCCATTATTTGCTTGGAGACTGCATCGAGAATTAGCACAACGCCCTGCCCCGCCCCGCCCCGCCCCTGCCGTTCTGTCCCTGGTCCCGGCTCGCCAGAATAAAAGGGCAAAAACCAAGCCCTAAAAGGTCAGCCGTTTAGAAAGGGACCGGCGACACGGTTTCCCAAATCATGATTAAGCAAAAAGAAAAAGAAAAAAAGCCAGTCACAAAATGTCGGACAACCTGGAGCCAAAGGGCGAGGTTTTACATGTGAATCCAAGCACAAGCCATTTTGCCTCCTCGTTTCGACCGGGAGTGCTCGTCCGCGGGCAGTTCGGGGTCTGCACCCCAGACGAGAACGAGTGGGCTTTGCAGAACCGGCTTTCTGGTCCCACCAGAGCAGGCGCGCGAGCGGCCTCGGCCGAGCACCGCGCGGGGTCTTCCCTGCTGCAGGGCGGCGGGAATGCGAGGTCCCAGCGCCGCCGGGCGGTTCCGACTCCACCGCCGGGCGGTGCGGGCGCGCCGGGGAAGGGCTGGCGCGGGGGCTTTGGCCACGGAAGTCCGCGCGGGCAGGAAACCCATGCAAATTCGGAAACCGTGTTTAGAAACGTTGTGCCTGCGGAGCAGCGCGGCGCCGGGCTCCCCGGTACTCCAAACAAAGACCGCAGGCCAGCGCCGGCGTCAGGGAGCGGGTCGGAGTCTGCCAGTGCGCGGCGAGCGCGGCGCCGCTGCGGCCCGGGTAGGAGGAGGCGGCAGCCCTCGTGTGGCCCGGAGCCTCGGGAGGGGAACGGCCCACGGGGAGGGGCGCAGCGCTGTGCCCCAAAGAGACTCAGACCTCGGAAATCAGGACTCCCTGGGGACACGGCGCCCGCCCCAGCAGCTTGCTTAAGCTTTCCCTGTCTGGGATCATAATAAATGCATGCATGGGAACCAAGTGTGATCTTCGTAAACACGGACGCCGCGGATTCTGTGTGCGTCTTCAGTTCAGCTTTACCCCTGCTGAGCAGCTTGCTTTGGCGGCAAAGTTCAAGAGCAGGCCGACCTGAGGCCAGATGGACACCATACTGGACTAAGCAATCTGGCTCAGCAAGCCCCAGACATCAGTATCCCCAGTGGGAGATGGTGACAACCCTGTCCTAATCGGCCTTCTGTGATTGGAGCCCCATCCTGCCTGCAATGCTTCGATAAGCCCAGGAGAAAGTGGCCTCCTGCCTGCAATGCTTTGATAAGCCCAGGAGAAAGTGACCACGGAACCCAGAGTCACCAAGTGCAACTGAAGGCACTTCAAAGTGCACTTTTTTGGTGACTCAAGCAGGACTTCACTCACCCAGCCCAGCTCTCTGGTGACTTCAGGGGAAGTCATGCCTCCTGCAGTTCCAGGGTGAACAGGCTGGTCCCTGACCACCACTCTACTTGACTCCTGCTTTGTCAATTTCGCATCCAGGACCACACTGCTTGGGTTTGGGTGGGTGGCCTCCTGAAGGGCACCCTGTGTAAGCCCCTCCTTTGCTCAGGCTGAGCATGGTTTTGTCACCCCTGAGGAGGATGCTTATCTAACACATCCAATTCCTGCACCTGTGCATTCCATGTGCGTCCTCAATCTGTGCCGCCCCATTTCCACAACCTGAACCAGCTGTGTACTGCACAGTGCCTAGGGCTTTGCCTCTTTGGAGGACTGGCATCCTACCACAGCGATTGCTAACAATTGTCAACATCATTTATTAAAGATTCGCTTTCTGACCCAACTCTGCCATGACCATAAGTATAGAGAGAAGTCACTGGTTTCTCTGGACCTTGGTTCTCTCATTTTACATAATGTTGCAATAGAACTTCAAGTTTTCTCCTGGTTCTAGAGTCTGTGCAGGAGGAGGTAGCAGCCCTTGCCTGGCTCAGTTCCTAGGGACAGGAACAGCCCACTGGAGGGAGGCCACAGGGAAAGGGGGCATGGCACCGTGTTGTTAAGAAGGAAACATCCAGGCTGGGGTTGTGGCTCAGCGGTAGAGTGCTCGCCTACCTCCTCAGCACCACATAAAAATAAACAAATAAAATAAATGTAATGTATCCAAATACAACTAAAAAATAAATATTAAAAAAAGAACAAAACCTCCCACCTTGGCCATACCTGTCATCCTACCTGCTCCAGAGGCTGAGGCAGGAGGATCTCAAGTTCAAGGCCAGCGATTTCTGGGCAACTCAGAGAGATCCTATCTCAAATAAGAATGAAATATCTCCCTTTTTAAAAAGTGAATTTCAAAAAAAAAGAGTGAATTTCATAAAGAAATTTGATGCAGGTGCTGTGTGATACACCCACGTCCCAGGTCGCAGGTGCACCAGTAAAGCCAGGGCTGTACCCATGAGGCAGGTGGCTGTGCTCTGTGTGACACTCACAGCAGAAGCCGTCTCTTCCTAGTTCTACTTCTGCCTCCCAGCTGGGGAAGTGAGCATCACCACTGGCCCTCAATGTTAGGGTGTGTGTGGTCTTAAGTTACAATGGTCACAATGCTGCTGAAATCTGCCCAGCCTTCTCCCCACTTTTGCCCCGGTGGTTGCTTGGTGAGCTGATGGTGCACCTTACCATCATCCACAGTCATGGAGAGTGCATTGATGCCCAACCCTCCCGCCAGCAGGGACACTCTGCAGGAGTCACCCCGGCCAATGTCCTCCAGCCTGGCTTTTACCCTAAGTGTCCTAGAAACCCTCAAGAGACAGACTCGAGTTACTTCTCCAAAACAAGCACAGCTCAGTTAAATAATTTAGCTCGGGCTGACACAGCAAGCCAGAAATAAAAGGCAATCTGTGAAGACTTCCAGACCCTTGAACTTCAAGCCTAGGTAGAATGGAGCTTAAGGCTTATCAGCTAAAAATAGATGCCGCAATCTTGAGTGCAGCAATCTCTTAAACAAATTCTAAACGAAAGTCGATGGTATTTTTTTAGTTGAATGTTTTGGGCATTTTTATGGGGTGTCATTTGAGATTTGAGTTTCCTGTTTGCCAAACTGCAGGAAGATTTGGGGAAATTATTAGGAATCTGCAGCCCAGGAACCACATGGCCCAGTGCAGTTTGATGGGAAGGAAATGACTGCTCCCTGGGCTGTGCCCTCCAGATGGGCCTCTGCGGCAGAGAAGAGCAGAAACACAGTCAGAGCAGCTAGGTGGCCTCCGAGGGTCTCACACCTTGCATATGTCTGAGACCAGCATGTACGGGAGGGGGGGAAGGGGGCCTATAAAATACCCCTCCATCCTGACGATAATTTCCTTTCTTTATTCCTCCCACCTCTAACACTAGCTGGGGTGGAGGTTGGCCTGTCTGCCTATTGAGAAGTTAGGGACCAGCTGACTGAGATAGATGCTTCAGAAACCTCTGGAGATTGTGATGGTGCTTAGGCTCGACCTGTCTCCATGGGACCCTGCCCGGGACTGTTTGTGCTTTTGCCCTTTTTGTTCTTGGGTGCTGCTTTCTGCCCATAGCTTGGCCTTTTCTGTTAAGCTTCACCTCTCCCTTTCTCTCCCACAACCACCAGCGCTTCCCCCTGGTGGGCTCCCTGCTCCCAGCCACAGCTGTGGGAGCTGACTCTGCCATGTCCTTTTGTCTCCACTCCACACTCTCTGTAACAGAGCAGTGAGGTGTCAGGATGCCTATGGCAGGGCCTGAGTATAGCCCCCACCCGCCACCTGGAAACAAAGAGCAGCCCCCTCCCCCATGGCCTTTGAGCCCCCATGGAGCCACAGAGCAGGTCCTAGTTGGAATGAGAGAGGTCAAAGCAAGAGTGCAGGCCCTCACCTGGAAGTTTCTTCTGACTCTGAGGCCTGTGTTGGGCATCTCCCCTCCAAGGCTCTGGCGCCCCGGGGTGCCACACCCACCTCCTGGAGGGCCATCTTCAGCATGACTCAGGGCTGGGAGTGGCAGCACTGGGTGCAGTGTCTGCAGCCTCCTAACACTGACCAACATGGTGTGACAGAGTCTGCCCAAAGATCCCTCCGGAGTGGATGGGAATCCCACAAACCTCCCTGTGTTGCTGTGAGGTGGTGGGAGAGTATGTTTGGAAGCTGGGCTACGTGGGGTGGAACCCCAGCCCTCCTGCTTACTAGTGGGCAGGCTTTGGAAGACGCTCTCAGTGACTTGGGTTCCTCAGCTATAAAACAGAAACTTAGGAAGTGTACATCTCCACTGGAGGAGGCAATTCAACAAGCAACTCAGGCAAAACATGCCGCGCAGTGGGTGCGTGGGCTGCTCAGCAGATGCCAAGCCTTGTTGTCTCTGTATGTTCAAACACCGCCCCCCACACATTGACTTGGGGACAGGCACATGGCTGGTTCTCAGCAGACACTGTGTGTACTGTATGGCGGGAGCAGCAGACACACCTGAGCAGGTGGGAAGCTGTACCTGTCTGCAGGGAGTGAGAGGGCCGGTGAAGAACCCGGAGGATAACCCTGCCAGGAAGCAGGTGCAGCCCCCAGGGAGGACACAGCCCCCAGGGAGGACACAGCCCCCAGGGCCTCAGGCAGCTCTCACAGTCAGGTCAGCAGGAGCCATGGTTGGCAAGAAGAAAGAAAGAGACATTTAAATATGGACACCATACATAGGTTAATCGCTACTATGGGTTTTTAAAGCTTCTAGTGAGAAAAACTTAAGAAATTATGACCCTAGGGCTGGGGTTGTGGCTCAGTGGCAGAGCGCTTGCCTGGCATATGTGTGGCACTGGGTTCAATTCTCAGTGCCACATGTAAATAAAGGAAAGAAAAGAAAGGCCCATCAATAACTGAAAAAATAAAAAAAGAAATTATGACCAGCTAATAACTGTACACCATTTACTCATAAGTCACAGGATAGCATTTTATATATTAATCAAAATAGGCTCAATATCTTTTCTATTTTCAATAATTTCTCAAGCTCTTTCTATTTCAACTCAGCACTCATTGCAAAGGAACAATGGTCATGGTCATAGTGAAACCAGTTTCCCTCTCCTGCTGGCAAAGGGTCCTGGGGTCTGTGCACACTGCCAGCTTCTGTAGCAGAGAAGCGTCACAGTTCTTAACCGTGGGCCCTGCCCTTCAGTGCTGTAGCAGCCCCAGCAGCTCACAGCCAACCTCTTCTTTCTGGGTTCTTGAAAAATTCACAACCTAGAAACAGTGAATGCAAAAAAGCAAGGTTTATTCATAAATTGGAACAGGACTCTCACAGGAGGACGGGGACCTGATAGCAGGTTGCCACTAGAGTATGCCAGTCTTGGGTTATGGAGCACTTGGGTTAAAGCTATGGGTCCAAACTCGTGCAAATAAGGTTTGGGAAAGTACTAAGGCTCTTGGTTAACTGCTGAGGGCCATTGCCAAGTAGGAATGACGCATCGAAATTTCCTTGCCAGCGTACCCCATGTTAAATGGACTTGCCTTGGAAATTCGCTGTGACATTGCATGTGTGTTTGAGAAAGGTGACCCTGCTCAAGGACGAGGGTGGATCCAGGTTTAGGGTGTATCCTGCAGGTTTTAGGAAGTATCCCGGTTTAAGACAATTTGGGTTTAGGGCGTTCCCGGTTTAGGACAATCTGGATTTAAGGCAGTTCCAGGTTTAAGGTTATTGCTGCTGGGAATAGGGCGTATCCTGCTGCCTGAGTTCCCGTTGAGTTCTCGTGGAATTGAGAAAGTATTTTGGGATGTGAATTGTGCGGCAGAACTTGGATTTCCCCAGAACGTGTGTAGAGGCCGGTGTGAGTTCGGGAATAAAGAATTGCTGTTTGAATCTACAAAGCTGTGAGTGGCTTGTGATCTTGTGCCCAGCCAAGACTGCAGCATTTGGTGGTCCGTACGTGGAACCTCTGAAACTTGGAGGTAAGTGAAATTGCTCGCCTCTGAAGGAGAGCGAAAGGATGGGTGACCATTTCAAAAAACAATGTGTTCTTGTTTTGATTTATTTTGTTTTTATTTCAAGTGGCCTGTTCCTAGAACTTTCTCAGGCAAACTGGGGAAAATGGTTGACTCAAGGTTTGAAGTTGTTTGCCTCCAAGGAAGAGAAATTGTTAGAGGAAGGAGGCACCCCAGTAAGACCAAGAAAAGCTAGGACATATTTTGATACAATACAAAAATGTAGCCCATGGCTTTTTAAAGACGAGTGATTAAGTATATCAATGGGACCATCATGGTATCCTGTAGAAGGATTTTTCTTCAATAAGAAAGAGATGGCTAATTCTGTTTACTACATTTGTCTAAGATCTTGGTTTTTACAGACATCTGATTAATTTACAAAGCTAAAGTGTTAAAATATCAACCACTAAATATAAAATCAAGTACTCTTTACTTATTAAGTTCCATAAGGTAATAATATATTTAAACATTATGTGCATTTTCATAAATTGGTAAATGGAAAAAAAGTTTAATATTGCTTTGGTCTGTGTCTTTGCTGAAACAAGGTTACTAAGTCTTAAGATTCTATCAGGTGTAATTTATATACATAGAGTATAAGAAGTTTCAGTTGGGTTTCAATTACAGTATTATAGTACCATAAAAAACATGAAAGTATTTCATCTTATTAAAGTGGAGTAATTTGTCTAAATTCAAAAATTTTATAAGGGTTGTTTCAGAATGTGAATTTATAAAAAGGGTTAATGGTTAAAAAAGAGATAAAAAGATTCAAGATGTGGAAATATATTTTAATATAAAGGTTAAAAAAAGAAAGAAATGTTTCTAGATGAGATAATCTCTGTGTGGTAAAGTAAAAAGTTGTAAAATGCCATTTAAAAAGATTTTGAGGAAACTAGACTTAATTTAAAAGCTTGAGAAAGAAAGAAAGAAGAAAAAAATATTTGTACATGGCAGATTGAGACAAAGCTTCTTAATGGAGAAAAAAAAAGCCTTTGGTTGAAGGGCAGCCATGTAAACTAACATTAAGCGATTTAAACAGAATCTAAGCCTCGTTTAAAAGAGTGAAGCTGTAGGTGGTGAAAAAGTACATTTAAAAGTACAGTGTAGATGATAATTGGAAGGCTTTAAAAGGTTAAATTGAAGGTGGTCGAGATACCTTCATGGCGGAAAAAAGATTGCTTTACTCATCAAACTATTAAAATGTACTTATTAAACCAAAAAGAGGGAGATGAGATAATCTTTGTGTGGTAAAGTAAAAAGTTGTAAAATGTCTAAATAAGTTGCAAAAGGCTTTAAAAGGTTAAATTGAAGGTGGTTAAGATGCCTTCATGATGGAGAAAAAAAACCCATGAAAATGGGAAGATAATAAGAAAAGATACTTAGATAAAGAAGATTAAAAATTTGAAGTGGAAAACTTTAAAAACAGAAGTACAGAAAGGTAAAAAAAAAGAGAGAAGATGTAGAAAGATAAAAAAGATATAGGAAGATAAAAAAGATGAAGAAAGACAAGAATTTTAAACCCACAAAATAGGAAACAAAAGAAAACTAGGAGAGAAAAAAGCAACTAAGGGTAAATATAAAAACCTTAGAAGAAAACTAGAAGATAGAAATAAGATAGAAAATGGTTAAAAATGTCAAATAAAGGTATTTCAGATAGAAAATGCAAAAAGCTAAGACAACTATTAGATACAGACATTCAAGATAAAAAAAGGTAGAAGAGAGAAGTTTAAAGTCAAATATTGGATAAAATAGAAGAACAAGGAGATTATTAGTAATTTTTTTTCAAAAAGCCCATCAACTTTAATTTCTGGTGGTGCAGGAATTAGAAGTCTCAGATGAGGGTGTTAAAATTTATAGGCAAGAACCAATTTAGAAAACGTTAAACTAGAAGGAAATTAGTTTAAAACCACATAAAAAAAAAATTAAAAGGACTAAAGTAATTCTAAAAAACTAAGGCAGAATGCTTTTGAAAGACTTAAATTTAAAAGGATCTTAAAGGGGTATATATCCCCCAAAGATAAACTTAAAATAACCCTTTTTACTCTAAACTTTCTAAATTTGGATTCATCAGGACTTAGTGCTGCGGAAAGACATATATATCCAAAAAATGTACATAAGCCTAAGGTACTTTGGAAAGATATTCTAACAGGACAATGGAAAGGTCCTGACCCAGTGATTGTCTGGAGTCGGGGTTCTGTTTTTTTTCCACAGGGAGAACAGCAGCCGATTTGGATTCCAGAGAGACTAACTAAAGCAATTTCTACAGACCAAAAAGAAGATGATTTGACTCAAATCCATAACAGCTGATATCCAGAGCTCCAGCTTGGCTGTTCTTACATCTGCAACAGTGATTAACCAGGGTGCTTTTTTCAATATCTATTTTATTATTGCATTTTTTCCACATCATAAAGTTCTATTTTATTTTTGAGCTCATACAAACCTAGGTTAATGTTTTTCTGATCAGTTTTATTTTTTGACTGTGGAGTTTTTAAACATTGCAATGGAGATTTCACCTAGGTAAAGCTACAAGGCCTTTATTATTGTCTTATGTGTTGTATGTTATGTGTTCACACTTCTGTTTTGTGTTGTATGTCTGTATGTGTGTATGTCCATATTTCATATATGAGGAGCGCTCATGAAAAAATGGATCCAAATTATTTTTTTTATTCACGTGATTTAAATGGTTTAATTTAAATTAGGTAAACAGCTGTTAAGGATTGTTTTTAAAGGTGGTTAACAGATCTGTTTGCTTACTAATTTAAATTAGGTAAACAGCTGTTAATGATTGTTTTTAAAGGTGGCTAACAGATCTGTTTGTTTACTAATTTAAATTAGGTAAACAGCTGTTAAGGATTGTTTTTAAAGGTGGTTAACAGATCTGTTTGTTTACTTTCACCTTTACTTTTCATTATATTTAATAATTCTGTTCAGGATAATGTCTCTTTAGCATCTTTGCCAGAATTCCCATCTCCATCCCAGTGCCGGTGAAGACTAAGATAAAACCAAACTACAGCTTCTATGATAGCTATCACAGTAAACTGTATAAACTGATGCATCAATGAATATAACTCAACAAGTAATGCTCAATCAAGGACTCGATTTACTTTGGGAGGAAATGGACATATTGATAGACTCCTCCGCTTTGAACTGCTTGCAGAACTTGCCTGGACTATATATCAGTTGCATGCATTGTGAACTATCGTCTGGTGCAGCGAATTGTGGTACTGCTGGCATATCTTTACTGATGGTGTCACCAGTGATGCAATTTTTCCAAAGGAGCCCTCAATTGGCTTGGTGTCGTGGCATTTCTGTATCCTCCTCCCTTCTACTAGTGATGGTCTAAAATTTGGGGGCCAACAGAGGTGAGGCAAGAACCTCACCCCCCCCACTGGTGCATAGGCCTATCCACAAGTATGGCTGAATGCTGGACCGGTAGTCAGTGATGGGTTGATCCGATTGCAGTGGTATCAACCTAAGACAGGAGGCTGACGCCTAGAGGTCAGTTTTCCCATGATGGGTAAGAACCATATGTTGAATTGGACAACCTACCAGGCACGGTCCTTAAGCCACATTGCTTGTTGTTTAATTAATCAGAAGGGGGGAGTTAACCCTTGAGTCTGAGCTTCCACCCAGCTCTGCCCACTTCCTTTTCTGGCCCCTTGCTGCAATCCCACTTTCCCAGGAAGTCGAGATAAGCAGACCCTGGATGCTGCAGTGCCAGGTAAAGTGGGTGTGGCAGCCACCCAGTTTGGATGCTGCAGGGTGAGAGGTAGGCAGGCCGTGGCTGGCTGCTCTGTTCCAGCCTGCCCAGGCCACTGCTTTACTGACACTTCTCCAGAGGGATGAGTGGGCTAGCAGGACAGCTTGGTGGTCCAGCCATGTCGTTAGTAGAACCAAAGACAAAGAAGACAGTCACGTCTTGGCTTATGGCTTATGAATTTTAAATTTATGGCAAAGATAATATTTTGAGGAATAATTGACTTTCAATTGCTGGGGCTGTAGTTCAGTGGCAGAGCTCTTGCCTTGCACGTGTGAGGCACTGGGTTTGACCCTCTGCAACACATAATAATAAACAAATAAAATAAAGACATGCTGTCCATCTACAACTACAAAAATTTTTTTAAAAAAGATTCTGAGCTCAAAATAACTCAGTAAACATACTTCATGTCATAAACAGTAGTTTTAGAAGACAGTAAGATCAGTTGGAGTCAGTTTTTCATGCACCATGAAAAAGCAGAAGCCAATCCAATAGCTTGTCTTGGGTAATAAGAAAAGAGAGACAGAGGACCAGAAAGCCAAGATACCAGTGTCACTGAGAGGGCTCATGGTCCACCTTTACCCCGGTCCTGAGGGATACAGGATGACAGACCCTGCACACAGGGTGGGGATCTGAGAGCTGCGGGGCTCAGACTTTCCTCCTGGTGGATCCTGCGAAGCCACCAACTATGTGGAGGACATGGAGAGGCTCACAGGTCGCAAGCTGACATGGCTGCACATGTGTCCTGGCAGAGAGGCCAAGGCAGCCCTGCAGGGTCCTTCCACTTCCCACATGTGCACAGGGCACCATGTCTGTGCGGCCAGAGTTAGCCCAGAAATTCGGCATACCTAAGGTGGCCTTTTAGCCGTAATCTACAGTCACATGACCAGAATATCTCAGCTGATATCAGTGTGGAAAGGACAACAGTGACAGCAGCCCAGTGCCATCCCCTTCCACAGATCACTGTCTCCAGATGGAATTTCCCATGGGGAGGAGCCGAGGGAGGGGAGAAGGTGCCCTGGAACACAGTTGAGAGAGCACTTGACCTTCATGACCTCCCATCATGCAGCAGGCACTAAAAAATCCCTGCTCCCTGGTCAGCATGTGGGATTTTGCCTGGTTCATGTTTTCCACTCTTTATCCAGCACAACTGGCAGGTGGGATCGGGTTTGCCCACTTTCAGGAGGAGAAGAAGGGGTGGAGCTCAGGAAGGGGCTGTTCAGGTGTGCCTGGCCAGGAGGTGGAGGAGCTGAGGTGGGATCCAGGCCTCTGGCTTCACATCATCCTGTCTTTGAAGAAGTTTGTGAGTCTGTTATCAGGGACTCAAGGGCAGGAGCAGACAGGATTCCATCTCCACAGAACTCACAGGTCACATGAGGAGGCAGCAACTTAAAATGGGTAACGGACGCCATCCGAGGCACCTTGAAATCCAGACACCTTTGGTTCAAGTTGGAGATTCGCATCTCCTGAAAGCCCAAAGCCCTTCACAGAGTTTTGGTGACCTCATAGGGTGCCAACTGCCTCACCTGCACCTGTGGCCGTCTGGCAGCAGAAGCCTGCCTTTCACCCACCCGCCTTGGACATGGTACCCAGCTCCTCCTGAGTCTCTCAATGTCCGTGCCCTCTTCCTCTGACTCAGAGCCTCCAGCCTCACTTGGACATGAGCCCTGGCTCCTGCACCCTGCTGGTCTGCTGAGTGTCTGTTCCCAACAATGCACCTCTGAATTTCTGTCTAGCCCAAAGGGCCAACTCCTGGTGCTGCTGGGCTGCTGAGGGCCATTGCCAAATAGGAATGACGCATCGAAATTTCCTTGCCAGCGTACCCCATGTTAAATGGACTTGCCTTGGAAATTCGCTGTGACATTGCATGTGTGTTTGAGAAAGGTGACCCTGCTCAAGGACGAGGGTGGATCCAGGTTTAGGGTGTATCCTGCAGGTTTTAGGAAGTATCCCGGTTTAAGACAATTTGGGTTTAGGGCGTTCCCGGTTTAGGACAATCTGGATTTAAGGCAGTTCCAGGTTTAAGGTTATTGCTGCTGGGAATAGGGCGTATCCTGCTGCCTGAGTTCCCGTTGAGTTCTCGTGGAATTGAGAAAGTATTTTGGGATGTGAATTGTGCGGCAGAACTTGGATTTCCCCAGAACGTGTGTAGAGGCCGGTGTGAGTTCGGGAATAAAGAATTGCTGTTTGAATCTACAAAGCTGTGAGTGGCTCATGATCTTGTGCCCAGCCAAGACTGCGGCACTGGGCCCCATCTGCTCCTCCCATCCATCCTTACCCACTCCTTGCTCCTGTGAACAGCAGTCAGCCTACCAAAGAGTTTAAGAGACATCATATGGATCTAAGATCCATGAGACAAGTCAGAGGATGCACCGTGCCCGTGATTGGAGTGAAGGAAGAAGAGAGGGAACGGGACAGGCTCTGACAGAGGAAAGGTGCACACTGTGGACCTCGGGCAACAGTACAGGGAGGACCCAGGGACACCTGAGTCAGAGGACGGTAACATGGAATCGTTACAAAAACTCTCAATTTAGAAGAGAGGAAAAGAGGACCAAACAGTACACATGAAAAACAGCAAGACAGCTTTACCCAGTCATATAACAAGAACCTTCAATGTCCACGTTCTCATCACCCAAATTAAAAGGCAGAGATGGCCATGTGAAATACAAAGTTAGACAAACAGGAGAAAAGCAAAGGTGTATACAGACATGACACGTAGACACCAAAATCAAGAAACCGAGAGGTTTCACGCCAGGCAGAGTCCATTCAGCCTGGAAACACAACCTCAGCAGAGAGGAACATTGTGCTGGGAGACAGGGACAGATCCAAGAAAATATAGCAATCCTCCGTGTGTATGTGGGCACATTAACAGAACTGAAATATGCATAAAGAAAAAGGAGAAGAATTAAACAAATCCAAAATTACAACTTGAAAGTGTAACACTCCCCTTCAATGGGTAAACAAACAGGTGAGGAATCAGTGAGGATATGAAAATCAAACAAGACAAACAAGGCTATCAACCAGTTCTATCTAGTCAATTTATAGAACCTCCATCCAACATAAGCAGAATGTACAGTATTTTCATGCGTACACAAAACATAAAAATAGCCATATTTTAAACCACAAAACAAGTCTAAAAATGTAAAAGAATTAAATTCATAAAACTGTGTTCTTTGACCATAAGAAAAATGAATTTAGAAGTCAATAACAGAAAGATATCAGAAAAATTCCCAAACGCTTGGAAAGTAAATAATGTGCTTCTATAAAGGCCAGAGGCCAGAGAAAAATCAAAGGGGGGAATTAGAAAAGTATTTTGAACCAAATAAAAGGAAAAATATATGTCAAAATGGTGGAAAGCCAGGCACAGTGGCATATGCCTATAATCCCAACTACTGGGGACAGGCGCAATTACAGGCCAGCAACCAAGTGATACCCTATCTCAAAATAAATTTTTTTTAAAGTGTTGGGGATGTCTATCGGTGGCAGAGAACCTGCCTGTCATGCTTGAGGCCCTGGGTTCAATGCTCAGTTACCTCTCCCATCAAAACTGTGGGATGTGACTTAAGGAGGAAGCAGTGATTACAAGGGAATGCACAGCACCAAATGCCTTCATCAGAAAAGAAGAAGCATCTTAAATAAACAGCAAATCAAGTTGAATCTAAGCTTCCACCTTAAGAAACTAGAAATAGGGCTGCGGTTGTAGCTCAGTGGTAGAGCCCTCAACTGGCACATGTGAGGCACTGAGTTCGATAGTCAGCATCACATAAAAAGAAACAAGTAAAACGTAAGGTATTGTGTCCATAAAAAAAAAAAAAAATGAAAGAAACTAGTAATAAAAGAGCAAATTGTAACCAAAGTAAGCAGAAGAGAGCCAATAGTGAAAATGAGAGCAGATACCAATGAAATAGAAGACCAAGGAATATAGAGGAAATCAATAACTCCAAAAAAATGATCCGGTAAGATTGATAAAATTGACAAAGTGCTAGCCAGACTGATCAACAAAAGGGAGAAGACACGAATACCTTTGTCAGGAATCAGAGCACATTGCTACACATGCCTAGTCACTAATGCCAAGAGAACACTGAGAACAATTTTAAGCCAAATGGATAAATTCCCTAAAAAACAGACTACAAAGATAAGAAGAAATAAGTAACTTGAGCTATCCTTAGCTATTAAATAAAATGAACTCCTAGTTCAACACCTTCCTACAGAGACATACCAGGTCTCAATGGCTAAACAGAAGAAGTCCACCAAATTTTAAGAAATAATACCAACCTTCTGAGCACTTGTCCTGAAACTGTAAGAGGAACAACACAGTCCAGCCCACTTTCCCGAGGCCAGCATAACCCTAGTGCCAACACAAAACGAAGGTTTGTGGAGGACAGAAAATCAGGACCTTCCTCGCTCATGAGCACAGAGCAAGATTCTCTAACAAGTCTAACAATTCATGGGTACAGTGGCTCGAGAGGCTGAGGCAGGAGGATCTCCAGTTCAAAGCCAGCCTCAGCAAAAGCAAGGAGCTAAGCAACTCAGTGAGACCCTGACTCTAAATAACACAGAATAGGGCTGGTGATGGGGCTCAGTGGGCGAGTGCCCTTAAGTTCAATCCCTGGTACCAAAACAACAACAACAACAACAAAACACACACACACACACACAAAAGAAACAAACAGAAAAAAACTCTAAACGATTCAAGCTCTTACATGTGTGAAAAGGAAGGTACTTCACAATCAGGTGGGGTTTTCCAAAAAATTCAAACCTATTTTGACATTAGAAAATCAGTCACTATAATTCACTTAATTGGTACTCTTTTTTTTAAAAAAAATATTTCTTTTAGATATTGATGGACCTTTATTTTATTCAATTATTTATATGCGGTGCTGAGAATCATACCCAGGGCCTCACACATGCTAGGCAAATGCTCTACCACTGAGCCACAACTCCAGCCCTCAGGTGATACTATTAAACAACAACAAAAACTTCATCTTAATCAATAAAGATGCAGCATTTGGCAAGAATTTAAAGTCCACTTATGATTAAATACTCTCAGCCCTCTAAGAACAGCAAAGTCCCCAGCCTGAGGAAGTCCTATGAAGGAATCCCTATGGCCTGTAGCACTTAGCGGTGAACACTGAGCGTGTTTCCCTAAAGGTCAAGAACAAGACCAGGGATGCCTTTCACAACTTCTAGCCAGTATTTTAGTTGTGGTCCCAGTTAGTACAGTAAACCAGAAAAATAAAGACATTCCAATTGGAAAGGAAAAAGCTATATTTTATTGAATGTAACAGGATCAACATAGAAAATCTATTCAAAAGCTACTAGAATTAGCAAGTGAGTTTAGCAAAGGTCTAGATACAAAAATTAATTGTGCTGGTTCCAAACATGGTGGTGCACACACCCGTGATCCCAGGATGCTGGGGTAGGAGGATGGCAAGTCCAGGCAGGCTGGTCAACTTAGTGACACCTTGTTTCAAAATAAAAAATAAAAAAAGAGCCAAGGGTTGGGTTTCAATCCCCAGCACTAAAAAAAAAAAAAAAGAAGGGACTGGGGATGTGGCTCAAGCGGTAGCGCGCTCGCCTGGCATGCGTGCGGCCCGGGTTCGATCCTCAGCACCACATACCAACAAAGATGTTGTGTCCGCCGAGAACTAAAAAATAAATATTAAAAAAAAAACAGATTAAAAAAAGAAAAGAAAAAGAAAATTGTGTACAAAAATTTATATGCCATTATTGAACCATCAACATATCAACTATTTAGGGAAAATGTTTATAAAATATGTGCAAAACCTATATATTGAAATCTATAAAACAGCCCTGACGTAAATAAAGAATAAGTAAACAAATAGAAAGATATCCTGTATTCACAGATTGGAAAACTCAAATTTCCCCAAATCAGTCTACAAATTTTTTTTTTAAATTATTTTATTGTTGGTTGTTCAAAACATTATCAGTCTACAAATTTAATAAAATTCCAGTGAAAATCCCTGCAGGTGTTTTACAAACTGATTCTAAGGTTTATATGGAAATGCAAAGGTCCTGGAAAAGCCAAAAGAATTCCGAATTTTAAGACTTACTGTAAAACCCTAGTAACCAAGATGAAAATAACAGCTTAAAAACAGACACAGAGGTCAGTGGATGAGAATAGACCTGCACACATGTGATCAATCACTTTTCACATTGTCCAAAGGCACTTAGTGGAGAAAGGTGCTTCCTACTCCTACTCCAAGTGGTTCTGGGGCCATGGGATATTCTAGGCAAAAACCAGGCCTTTATTGGGGTGTAGCTCAGGGACAAAGGGCGTGTGCATGGTCTGAGGTTCCAGAGGGGCAGCAGCAGGCATGAGAAAGAGCACTAGCACCCCCCTCCCCCGCAGAACCAGCCTCCTGGGGAAGGGGCTGGGGGACTCTGCCCTTCAGTCCCAGGAAGTTCTTGACGTGTCTTTTCTAAGCCAAAAGCAGCAGAAAGTTCTGGGATGTAGGTGCTGCAGCATCAAAGGCCAATGACAGGATCGCTGCACTGCAGGTAGCCAGGGAGCCTAGCAGGGACAGTTAAGAGGCTGCTCCTCTTACAGTTTCTGGACAAATGTATAGAAGGTTGGTGTTATTTCTTAATATTTGGTGGGCTTCTTCCGGTTAGCCACTGGGGCCTGATATGTCCCTGTGGGAAGGTGTTGAACTAGGAGTTCATTTTATTTAATAGCTAAGGACAGCTCAAGTTACCTATTTCTTCTTATCTTTAGGGGCTTGAAGCAGTGCAAAGGGTGAGCTGCCTGGCTTGGGTGCCTAGGCCACCAGTGTGTCCTGCCTGGTGGGCACCTGGTGATCTGGTGAAGGGTCTAAGAGCCCTAGTTAAAGGGGGTGCAGCCCAGTGCTGCTGGCAATCTGCCCTAACAGGAAACACTAGGACAGTTCACCGTGCACCCCTCACAGGAAGCGCCAGAGCCTTCCAGGGGCGCAGAATGGTCCTCCATCTCTGGGTCAGGAGCCAGGCAGAGGCCTCCTCTCTCCCACACCAACTGCCTTGCTAAGGAGCAGACCAGAGGCTGGGCTGACAGAAGCAGAAACGACCCACAGAGCACCGGGCAGCTTCTGTGTCCACCCCGCAGCTGTCCAGGTGTCCAGTACCCTCCGTCCTGCTGCCCTCTGGCTTCCAGCAGCTGAAACTCACAGGGCCTGTCAGCCTGGTTCCTGTGCCTGCTCTGGGCTATTTAAGAAAGGCCTAGGACCGGTCCATCTTGTGATTCTGGGATTCACAGCTCTGACTGGGCTTCGCAGGCTGCAGCTGGAGGACAGCAAGCAAACTGTGTGGTCCCTGCACACAGGGCGCGGCTCCTGCACAGAGCGGACTGCAGCCCACGGAGAGGCCGCAGCTCATCCTTGTGCCCACCCAGCACCTCCCCCAGCACCGCAAGGGCTCTGGGACCCTGCTTCTCGTTCCCAGGAAAGGGAGGGGTTCTTGTTAGGTGGAAGGTGAATGAAGAATCCACTGAGTGACTGAGTGACTCTGTACCCTGAAGGACAGCCTGATGTGATGCCACTTGCCTATTTCCTGAGTGTTCAGATGTAGGGCCACTCTTACAGGAAGCTACTGCAGGTCAGGCCAGAGCCAGGCACGGGGGACCCCCAGCAGCTCCCAGCCTGAACAGCGAGGCAGCCAGCTTCTCCACAGCCATGACCCAGATGGAAAGGCCTCCCATCAGACGCAGCCCAGCCTCCACAGCAGCAGCTCAGTGAGGCAAGTGGGGGCAGCAATGTGGGCTCTTGGGGCCAGCAAGGGATCTGGGCTCCTGGATGCAGCAGAGGCCGCCCCCAGGGCCCAGGGCTGCCTGGAGCTGTGTCCCCTCCCAGCTCAGACCTAGATCATGGGCTGGCTCAAAGTTCCTCAGCATGCCTTTCAGGGGCTGTGGTTGAATAAGGGACACAAAGGCCTCCAGAGTCACCAAGTGGGCCGCCTCTGTAGGAAGGCATTATGCACCTGTGATGGGAGTAGGTGGGGGGTTTGGAGGCCCTCCCAGCACTCAGGACACCCTGGAGGGTCCTTTCTACTTCTCCTTCATCAGAGGCCCAGGGGAGCTGCCACGCCGGGCTGGGGAAGGAGAAGGACACTGTCCAGCGGCCCCTACTGAGGTGCATCTTGGGGGGAATCTCTGCTCTCCCACTACTACTCCCCACCCCTCACCCTCAGTCACGCAGTTCAGGAGGAAGCTAAGTGGCCCTGGGAGGGCTGGGGGTGAACCCACTCCAGGATACCATTCACCCAGGTGGGAGTGTGACCAAAAAGGAGGCCCCCAAGATAGGAGCCCCTGCCTCATTTCCCAAGGCTGGAGAACAAGAGCACAAGCCGCGGCAGAGACAGAAGAGGAGAGAGAGGGACAGAGACGGACAGAGACCACCCAGAGAATGAGAGACAGAGGAGAGATGGGGAAACCAGGACGGGGCGGGTGGAGGGGCAGCTCTCGGAAGGGGCTGCTCCTGTCCTGCTGCATCATTGTCACAAAGAGACCAGATCCGAGTGCAAAATGGCAAAGACTCAAAGAAAATAAATCAGGCAGACTCTGGTGACCTGATTACAGAGCGGCCCTATCTGCTGCCGGCTCTATTTATAGCCGGGTCTGCGCACTCCTGACGGGGACACTACCGCTGCCAGCCCAGGGCGCAGGTTTTATTGGTCCAGTTCTCTGTCCTAATGCAAGTGGTAGCTGGCTCTCTTCCTGCCTGAGGGGACTTTCACAGGGGGTGGGGGGTTCCTTGACACGGGCCCAGGTGAAAGGGTCCCGTGTGGAAGCCAGGGGATGTCACAACACTCCTTCCTCTGTGCCCTCCTGCTCGCTGCAGTGACCGTGCAGGTCACTTTGCAGTTGCCCTTTCAGGGATCCTCCTGAGTGACAGCATTGTGTTCCACTGACACCGTCACCTAAGCCTCACCTGCAAGAGGAGAAATATGTTAAAGAGAAAGATGTGGAGCCGCACAGCCAGTGTGGAGAGAGGAGGCGGACACTGTGGGGCATCCAGGACCAAGCAGAGCCACCAACAGAGACGGACGGACGGAGGCAGACAGGGTGGAGCAGGGCTCCCTCCTCTGGAGGGAAGGCCTCAGCATGGCTTTCAGTCCTGCAAGCAGCACCTTTCGACCCGCGGGTGGTTCCAATGCTTTTAAAGAGAAAAGACATGCAGACACTCCCAGATCAGGCGCAGTTACAATACTTTTATCATACTACTTATAAAATATGTGCATAAGACAAAATTTGAAGCCTTTGGCCCATAACAAATTGTAATGTTTAATTTTATGTGTCAACCTAATTGTGCCATTGTACCAACAATCGGTCAAACCCCATCTAGATGTCTGTGAAGACGTTATGTAGATAAGAGTAGCACTTACATCAGTGACTATGACTAAAGCAGGCAGCCCTGAAGTGTGGTGGGCCTCGTCGAATCAGTTGAAGGCTTTGGGAGGAAAAGCCACTGAGTTCCTCCCCTCATTAAGGAATTCTGCCACAGATGGTCTTCCCACTTTAAAGGCCACACTAGCCTTCTCTGGGCTCCAGCCTGCCAGCCTGCCTTGCAGATTTTGGACTTTCCCATCTCTAAAATCATGTTAGCTAATTCTGTAAAATCAATTTATTTTTTCTCTCTCCCCCTATACGTATGTGTGTGTGTGTGTGTGTGTGTGTGTGTGTGTATATATATATATATATATATATATATTTTATAATTGAAATGAACATCTCTAATGTAATCTGATAGAAATTGTTAGCTCTGTGGAGTGGCTGATATTAGGTTTTATAGTTGGAAAGATGACTTCTCAGGACTGTTTTGATATTTTATCTGTTTCTGCATTTTATTTTAAAAACTCTAATGCCAAGAAAGGTTGTTTATATAAACACATTGTACAAAACAGTACAAATAATTTTAAGCTTTTTTTGTAAGTCCTGGAAAATTATGATTTACACTTAATTAAAATCTCACTAATGATTCAGTTGAGGATTCCAGAATCCTTATTGTTCACTGGAGAATGAGATTGGCATTTGGACTTTACTGAAACGCAGACAAGACCTCATCTGACTCAGAGTCTCACTGCAGTCGGGAGCTGAGCGCTCTCCTGGGGACAGCATACACACAGGCATACACACAGGACGCTCCATGTGACCTAGAACTCTGCTTCTGCTGTCACGAGCTGTGGCTGCTCAGCTCCTCCGCACTGTGTTAAGCTGCTTCAGACTCTTCATCTGTACCGTCTGCCACAACGCCTCGACTTCACAAATGCAAATCAGGCACTGAGAATTCCCCCGTCCTCACTCATAAGCTTATCTACCAGATCATCTAGAACGTACTTTCAAAAACAATTATTATCAAAATGAAAATGCAACATATTTAAAATACTCATGTTTCTTTATATGTAAAGAGCTCTTAAATTTTAGTGAAGAGCCGTGTGTTGTGGCGCATTCCTGTAATCCCAGCAATTTGGGAGACTGAGGCAGGAGGATCTCAAGTTCAAAGCCAGCCTCAGCAAAATGGAGGTGCTGAGCAACTCAGTGAGACCCTGTCTCTAAATAAAATATAAAATAGGGCTGGGGATGTGGCTCAGTGGCTGAATGCTCCAGTTTAATCCCTGGCACCCCCCCCCAAAAAAAAAAAAGTCATTAGTGAAGAAAGATGAATAATTTTATCAGTGGAAAAAGGACAGGAATAGGGTAAGTCACAGAGAATGAAATAAAAGGTGTCCTACGAACGTGACAACTTGCTTAACTATGACCAGTTGAACATACCTGTCTTTACTCCCAACTGTTACCCAGGAAAAAACAAATTAAACCCCATCGTTTTGTTTGCTTTAGAGTGACAGAAAGACACTGATGTGGGAAGTCATGCGGCTGGGCCGTACATTGGTGCCCGCTGGCTTTGCTGTCGATCGCCCTCCAACGGCTGGGTTCTGATGCCTAGATTAGTCTCCTGGGAACTGAGGTCACTGTTACTGAGAACACTAGCCTGCAGGTGCCCCATAGAGACTGGAACAGGGTGAAAAGCTTCACCTGTTTTCACTGCTGTACCCGAATCCTCCATTGCTGAACCTTTGGTCAGATTCTACTCAGCTCTGCCTGTGGACCTGTTGGGCACTTGGGAAATGTCTTGTCTACAACTGTGACATAGGATTCACTTGACCTGGACGTGTCTCGTCTCCTGCCCCACTTAAAGCTGACCATGATGTGTCAGCCACTGTGACTGTCAAAGGAACACCAGGAAGGGCCTGAGAGAGGCAGCCTCTGAGTTCCAGAAGAGACAAGAGGCCTCCTGCTCCTGGCTGGCCGGAGCTGGCCCTCACCCGCCTCCCCGGGGCTGAGCCCTTGGTCCTGGCGTGAGACGTGAGTTCACGAGCCCAGCTCCCTCCTTGCTGTCTCCCCAGCGCTCAGATATGGGCTTTCCATGTTAGGAGCCACCACAGCCGGCTCAGAGACACACCCAGGCCCTCCTCAGGCTGCAGAACAGAATCACTGTGTGCAGCTCCGCAGCACGGAGGAAAGACAGCAGATGAGAAGTCCAGACGCCATCTGGCAAGCCAGAAAGCAGATGGACAGAGAGGGCCCTTAATGTGGCTGGCCGTCAAAGCAGAACGAAGGCCACAGAAGCAGGAAGTGGGTGTGGACACAGAAGCCAGGAAGCAGCAAACCTACTCTCCTGCAACCCCAAGGGCACAGAGTTTGCAGCTTTGGGGTCTTTCCCAACATGGGCAGGTGATGAGGAAAAAAAGGCAGCTTCACCCCAGAGTCCTCTCTGCTCCATGAGTTACACAGCTGAGCAACAGCCCTGACAGAAGCCTGGAGGTTGGGTCTCCTGAGTGTCCGTCGCTGATGCCCTGAACACAGGCTTCAGCAAAGGGCACCTGCTAGGTGCTAGGTCCCCACTCCACTAGTCTCCTCTGGGTTCAGATGCTACCTGCCAAGCAGAGGTGGAGGAGTTCTCTCTGGGGAAATTAGTGAGCCCAGGAGAAAGAACTAAGCAAATTGCCTTCAGAGTCCTCCAACAAGGCATTTCTAGCCTCATCACCCTACACGATACTGAATTCTCATCATACAGCTTCCAGACAAGTGGTGAAGTCTTGATTTTAAATGTGAATGCATGCCAATTTGGAAAGCAGTATGGATATTCCTGGGAAAGATGGGAATGGAACCACCATTTGACCCAGCTATTGCCCTTCTTGGACTATTCCCTGAAGACCTTAAAAGAGCATGCTACAGGGATACTGCCACATCGATGTTCATAGCAGCACAATTCACAATAGCTAGACTGTGGAACCAACCCAGATGCCTTTCAATAGATGAATGGATTAAAAAATGTGACATTTATACACAATGGAGTATTACTCAGCACTAAAAAATGACAAAATCATGGAATTTGCAAGGAAATGGATGGCATTAGAGCAGATTATGCTAAGTGAAGCTAGACAATCCCTAAAAAACAAATGCCAAATGTCTTCTTTGATATAAGGAAAGCAACTAAAAACAGAGCAGGGAGGAAGAGCATGAGAAAAAGATTAACATTAAACAGGGATGAGAGGTGGGAGGGAAAGGGAGAGAGAAGGGAAATTGCATGGAAATGGAAGGAGACCCTCATTGTAATACAAAATTACATATAAGAGGATGTGAGGGGAAAGGGAAAAAAAATCAAGGGAGAGAAATGAATTACAGTAGATGGGGTAGAGATAGAAGATGGGAGGGGAGGGGAGGGGGGATAGTAGAGGATAGGAAAGGTAGCAGAATACAACAGACACTAGTATGGCAATATGTAAAAACGTGGATGTGTAACCGATGTGATTCTGCAATCTGTATACGGGGTAAAAATGGGAGTTCATAACCCACTTGAATCAAATGTATGAAATATGATATGTCAAGAGCTTTGTAATGTTTTGAACAACCAATAAAAAAATAAAAATAAATGTGAATGCATGGGGCTGGGGACACAGCTCAGTTGGTAGAGCGCTTGCCTGGCATGTACAAAGCCTTGGATTCAATGCCCAGCACCACACACACACACACACACACACACACACACACACACTGAATGTTCAAGAATTATGAGACATCTTAAATGGCTATGACATGAAGGACAGAGGCACTGACTGGGCTCCCCACAGCAAGCCCAGGAGGCGGTGACCATTGAGTGGAGCCTAGGAATTCTGGGGACGTCATCTCCACACACTATGATTTAGGAACATGGAAAAGGATGAAGATGAAATCAGGGCTTTGAGATACACTGGGTTCCCTGCTTCCCAGGTGGGTGAGGACTTTGAGACTGCAGACCCTGTGGCCGCAGAGCAGGCCGCAGCCCTGAGCCTCTGTCCTTCGGTGCAAGGGGCTCACCCTCAACTTCCTCCCTCTGGGTTTTGTCTCCTGAATTAAAAAAATGAAACCCCCAGACCAGGATGACATTTACTGAAGAACGGAGACAGATCTCCTGGAATGCAAGAGGGAACAGAACATTTTCTCAGCTGGCTGGCGTGTGCTCATCTATAACACTTGGGTCACTACTGTTGGTCCACACTTATGCTAACCAAGGTTTGGAGACCTTCTAAGGTTATTGGTCCACTTGAGTCCTGGCTTACTCTGCCCATTCCACTTTCTCCCCGCAGGTCAGGAAGTGGGAGGTGGAGGTTGTAGGATGCTCTGTTCTTGCAGATTCTGTGCTGCACTGGTGCATGGAGCAGGCTTCTGCAACAGGTGTCCCTACTGTGCCCAGGCCTGGAAGCCCAAGGGTGACAGGCCAGTGCCTTTCCTTGAAGCCCTCAGGACCCCACACCTGCACCGTGGGCACACAGTCACAGGTCATGCTTGTTGCCTGTGCTCCAACCTACTTGGGTTGAACTCCGGGCTCCACAGCCCTGCTGCTGCTTCTGGGCAGGGACAGGGGGTGGGCTGTGCAGCCTGGCATCCAGGAGCCATGTCAAAGGCAGTTCCAAATACTGTTAAGGCAGGAAAAACTTCCATATGCTACTGGATGACATTCCTCACCATATGAAGTTAGAAATAAGGAGGATGGGGTATTCAGAAATGGGGAAGTGAAAGGAAAGCCAGGATTTCCCAGTATAAAGAACCCCAGGACAGCCATGTGTAGCAGGCATAGAGAGAACCAGGCCAAATCAGTGCAAGAGGGCAGGGGACTCCAAAAAGAGGTTTGGGGGCAGGGAATAAAGGTGAGCTGCCATCCTACTTAAACATATTAGAAAAGTTTTTTAAAAGCTCTGTCAAAGATCTTGAAAATTAGAGGTACATAAAAAACTAAACAAAATAAAAGGCAACTATTAACTCCAGGAAAAATAAACAAAAGTAAATATATCATGGTACACAGCATAGCTTCACTGGATATAATACATGGATATAATAATCAATTCTATAATTATCTTTAAAAAATATCAAACTTGGGCTGTGGTTGTAGCTCAGTGGTAGAGCGCTTGCTTTGCACATGTGAGAAACTGGGTTCAACCCTCAGCACCAAATAAAGATAAATAAATAAAATAAAGGTACTGTGTCTATCTACAACTAAAAAAATATTTTTTAAAAAAATCTAACTATACTAGGAAGATGGAGGAATGCATGTTGAAGGGTGGGGCTAGGGGAAAAACATAGAGGGTCCAATCCCACCTCTTCTGTGGGGGAAAGAAAGTCAACCAACAATAAACAACACTGAAAACCAGGAATTATTATTGCAAACATCTTATTTTGATGAAGGTAAATTAGAAAGCTAGGATCAGGAATTCAACAGCATATGCTGGATGCTTGTTTTTCATTATGAGATTCATTGTAACGTTGGGATTGCTGTCACAGGGTTAGTGACATTGGCTTTGCCTTGGGCTTATGCCCTTGTGTTGCTCTGTGACCAGTGGGATGTGGTGGGCAGCAGAGTATGGCTTCAGAGTTAGCTCACAAAACACACAGTGGTGTCTGCTCCCTCCTGGGCTCTCCTGCTCTGGAAGAAGTTGGCTACCAGGTGGTGGGGACAGACCCTGGAGCAGCCTGAGGGTGGGGTCTGCTGTAAAAGGAACAGGCCCCCTGCCAACTCAGCCTTGTGAGTGAGTCGTTTTGGAAGTGGGTCCCCCAGCCCCAGCCAAGCCTTCAGATGAACCCACCCTTATCAACGTTCTGTCTGCAACCTCCTGCCAGCGCCAGAGCCAGGAGCCCATCTAAGCTGCTCCTGTATCCCAGAGCCAGAGAACAGTGAGGTAACGCTTTTTTTTTAAATATTGTTTTTAGATGTCGATGGACCTTTATTTTATTTATTTATTTATATGTGGTGCTGAGAATCGAACCCAGTGCCTCACATACGCTAGGCGAGTGCTCTACCACGGAGCCCCAGCCCCAGCCCCAAGGTAACTAACTCTTTTTAAAAACTTTTCAGAAAACACCTTTAATGCTTATTGTTTCACATTTGGGGTGAGATTTTGCAGTGATGGGTGAGGCCTGTCACACAGCAGGCTAGAGAAGCTGAAGATGCTGCTGCAGAAATGGCTGACAAGGAATATTCCAGAACAACCACTTACTTTAAGATGGGGGAAATGTTCCTGCCTGTCTTACAGGACCATGGGGAGATTAAATGCAATGATGGATGTGCAGGTGACGCCTGTCTACAAATGCAAGGTCCTTATTATTGAAACAAGAAAAGCAAGGTCGCCAAACCAAGTGTTCAGATGGAGGGACAGCCTCTTCCCTGGATGGTCCTTCCAGGCCTCTCAATAACCAATTTCTTTTTTGTGGACATTGCACAATGTGCTCACCACAAAATCTCTCTGTGGTCACAGCAGGTGTTCAACATACAAGGTGCTGTCAGGTGGCATGTCCCTACCCAGGTCAGGTGGCCAGTGGAGCAGGTCTGTAGGGTAGAAGGCTCTGCAGGCATGAGCGTGCACATGCTCTGGCTCAACTCCCCTGTTTTACAAACACCTGGGACCCACAGCAGATGCTTCTGATCCCCCTGGCCACCTCTGCACTAGCTGGTGGCTTCAGTGGACGATTCCCCATAGCTGTCGGTGTCTACCTGAGGCTTCCTCTCTCCTTCTTTCCCCATGGCTTTCTCCCTGCCTTGCTCTGCCTGCAAGCAAGGCAGCCAGGAGAATGCTAAGGATACAGTGTGCCCAGGTGCAAACTTGGGCTAAAGCAGGTGATATTGGGGGTGACTCCCCACCCCACAGATGGACCACTCTGAGGTGCTTCTGCAGTCTCCTCTGAGGGGTCTTGGGGGATTGAGTCCCATGCCCTGGGGGGCCCAGCTTGCCCTCACAGACTTCCCATTCCCTAGCCTCATACCCTCAACAACTTCAGTGTATCCTGGGGTCACCTCTCAAATAAGCCACTTGTCCCAGAGTCTGGCTCAGAGTCTGGCTTTGGGAACCCAGGGAGGCCCACTGGTTCAGGCAGAGATGGCACCAGAACCCAGGCCACTGTACCCACCATGACCTGGAACTGCCAAAGCCACAGAGTGCCAAGCGCCACTCACAGCTTGTGTCTGCACACACAAATAACCCAGTGGACACTTGTTACCCTGCAGAGGGAGCTCAGGTCTCAGGGACCTCTGTGCACTCTGCCTTACACTCCCCAGCAATGCCTTGTATGTCTTGGCGTCCAGAGTCTGAGGTCCAGATTTTAAAGTCAAGAATTGTGCAGAAGATCCCCAACTTACGATGGTTCAACATTAATATGGTGCAAAAGCATAGTCGTGTGTTTCAGTCAGCTTTTTGTGATCCAAAGACCTGGCAAGAACAACTTAAAGGAAGAATAGTTTAATTTGTCTCACGGTTTCAGGGGTTCAGTCCATGGTCAGCTGGGCAGAGAAGTCCTGTTGCTCCATGACAAGCATCTGGGGCCCATGGCGTCATGACGTTTTGTGACTCAGCCTTATGGCCTTGCTGGTTGCACGGTCTCTCTCTTGGCTGTGTCTTCTGGATTCCTGAGACTTTCCTGGGAGACATTCCATGTTACTGGCATCTCTTAGTCTTGGGGGTCTCCGCTGCTGCTCTGCTTCCTTCTCGTGTCTTCATGCATCACCCTCTCAGGGGCACCCACAGGGATGCTGACCCTCCTGCACTTTGCCTGGCCTCCCAGGTCTTCCTTTGGAATCTCAGTAGATCCTCCTTGACCCCCTAACTTCAGCATCATGCATTTCTGAAGAACCAGGACCACATGGTTGATGCCAAGGTTTGCCACCATCTTGACTGAGTATCAGTCAAGCCTCCAGGAACCATGGCTGCATCATCTTCTGAGTGCTTTGGAATCTGAGCATTGTGAAAAAACTTCCTAGGCCCCCTGTGCAAGCAGGGTGCCCTCATGGTCTCTTTTCAAAAGAATTTTAACTTTTACGTCCTTGGACCTAAGACGAATGAGGTCTTGCTAACTCCCAAAATGCCCTCAAGCGACCTTCCATATCATTACTGCACAAAGCATGTAACATTTCTCTAGTGGCTGCAATATTTTTAACAGCCACAACTTCCTTAGCTCCAATTTTGCTTGCACTTTTATGGCCAAACTGCAAGCCTCTTAAATATGTATGCTTTGCTTTCTGTTCCTGATTATCACAGTAAAAATGGCTAAAAGTCACTAGCAACATCTATGCCACTGCCCAAATGCTGTGCTGCCTTGAAATTCCTCCCATCAGATGAATTAGTACATTGCTTTTAAAGGTAGCTTCACATAAAGTCTTAGGACATGGGCAAAATGTAAATGACTTCTTTGACAGAATGTAACCTGAATGGCCTCTCGTCCAATCTCCTCCTTCCCCTCTATAAACTCACAAGCCCAGTCTTTACTGTCTGCAGTCTCATTGGCATTCTGGTCTTCCGAACCCCCATCAGAATTGTCCATTAAACTCCACCTACAACATACCAAAGATTTTCTGGCCTACATCTCCAAACTTTTCAAAATTGTTCCCACAGCTCCAAAAACTTCTGAACCACATGGTCAGATTAGTCACAGCAATGACCCAATCCAGGTACCAATTTGTTTGAGTCATCTTTTTGTCATTGTGACCAAAAGACCTGAAAAGAACAACTCAGAGGAGAAGAAGTTTATTTTGGCTCACAATTTCAAGGATTTAGTCCATGATCAGCCGGCTCATGGCTCTGGGCCTGAAGTGAGGCGGAGCATCATGGTGGAGGGACAAAGCAGGGGGAGCAGTTAGAGCATGGCACCCAGACAGCATAGAGCCCCACTCACCAAGGACAAAATATAAACCCCAAAGTTACAACCCCAGTGGCTGCTTCTTCTAGCCACATCCTACTTGCCTATGGTCTCCACCCAGTTAATCTTTACCAGTGAATAATCCACTGATCAGGTTACACCTCTCAAAATGAATCACTGCACCTGTGAATATTCTTGCATTGTCTGAAACATGAGCTTTTGGGGATAAACCATAATACCATAGAACCATTGTATTTTCCAATAAATAATGTGAGCTAACAATACTTTATCTTAAAGAAAGGCTTATGTTAGATGACTTTTTTACCACTGTAGGCTGGTGCACGTGTTCTGGGCAAGTTTAAGGCTGGCAAGCCTGTTAGGATGATTGGGAGGTTAGGTGTATTAGTTCATTTTGATTTACTGTATTTCACCCATCATTAGACAAGCGGCAGCCAACATCACCCTTGCCCTCAGAGCTGACAAACCTTTGGGGCACAGGTTCACTGGCCAAATTCGAACAGCACGGGTCGATAAGCCAGTGCATTCCTCAGAAAGAGACATTGGCAGAGGGAGGCCAGCTGTCATTTCCCAGGATGCTGCATGGAAGACAGCAGACAGGAGAGAGCTCCAGCTCAGAGAGCTCTGCTGTGATCCACATGCTACTGAGGGACATTTCTATTCACCCAAAGGGGTGAAAATGCCCTTCTCTTTCCTGGAAGCATTTCTGGCTAAAGAGCAAGAGTCTCTAGAATTAGGACACCCCCTCCTGCCTGGGACATTCTTCTCCTCACCTCTCCAGCCACCGTTGGTGCATCAGCCCTCACCTTGTGATAGAACCTCTTGAATTCAGACAATGGGGCTGCCAGGGCTGGTTCTGGCACATAGCTTAAACCCCAGCTCTGCAGATATGAGCTGTGCACCCTTCTGGGCTTGGGGTCTACCAGGTCTCTTAGGAAGCCTCTCCTGGGGAGCAGGTGGATCCTACTATTACTGATGTTCCTCTCAAATGATGCTTCTTCTTCCAAATCCCCATGGCGGGACTGTGAAGCCACTGTGAATGTCTTTTAGACTCCTGTACAGAGTAGGAACTTGAAGTAAAGAGAGGTGTTCTCAGTGAGAACAAAGACCAAGTGCAAAGACACAAGGCAATGGATCCTCTGACTCGGCCGGCAGTGCTGTCAACGGGAAGGCATGCCTACCATGCTCTTGCACCCTGTTCCAGGGGATGCTATAGCTTGTGAGCAGGAGTGATCAGGCCACTCAGAACAATTTGTTGCCTTTATGGACTGGACAGTTTTGAGGCAAACATCACACTACCTGACCTGATTCCAAGCAGATGTGTGTTTGATGGTTGATTTGCTGTCAGCTGGACGTAAGCAGGAACTACTTCCATAGTCCTGTCACCTGACTGTTGTTTAGACAGTGGGACTCAGAATCACTGCCTATTGTCCAACACAGGGCAAATGCAGGCCTGGATTTCTTGTCTAATGTCCTGGCAAAGCAGCCACTAGTGCATGCCTGGGAGAGAGGGCGGAGCATCGAGCTCTGGGCAAGGGGAGACCTGGGGCAGCAGGGACACTGGCTGCTTTGCTGCAGTGTGAGCAAGTACCCCACCCAAGGTGCAGTCACAGGTCGCTGTGTGCATTTTTAATGTGGAATGACCTGAGTCCCTCTTCTGGCGAGGACCCATAGATGTGGAGTTTGTTTTTGCTCTTTACCTTTAGAGACCCCTGGATTAAATTAAATAGGAACAAATCGTACATTTGAAGAGTCATTCAGAGTGCTCAGGGTACACACACGCACACATGCACAAAGCCAGTGATTTTCTGCTGCCTTTCCAAAGGAAACTGGGTTTTAAACAGTCCCATCGACTGAGCATCAATCAAAATGCCACAAAGCAGCTGGACCAATTCATCCGGGCACAGTGCTTGCCAGTGAGGTCCCACCTTCTACACAGGGAGTCTGATGGGAATTTCTGCCTGAATGGGAGCCCAGGGCAGAGGGCAGCAGTGGGGGTCACCAGACCCCTGGAGGGAGATGCCTAGGGACCATGCCCAGAGGAGGGGCCAGCGGAGGCGCCAGCAAGCTGGGGAGGGGATGGACTCTTCCCTTTAAAAAATGAAGGGCATTCCAGTGCACCTTTTTTTTAATTTTTAAATATTTTTTTAATTGTAGATTGTCACAATGTCTTTATTTTTATGTGGTGCTGAGGATTGAACCCAGGACATTACACGTGCCAGGCAAGCATTCTACCACTGAGCTACAACTCCAGCCCTCCATGTGCACCTTTAAGATGTCTTTGAAGACTTGAGGTGAGGTTCACTGCACAGTGAAGATGTCTTGCTGATAAATACTACCATCCAGAACCGCCTTTCCTCCTAGGCCTGGGAGTCGGATGACACAGACAGGAGGGACTTTTTGTGCTTTGTTGCCCCTTGTGGTGCTGAGGGTGGAACCCAGGGCCTCCCAGGCTAGGCAAGCGCCCTGCCACACACAGAGCTACACCTCGGTGGAGGCTCGGATGGCTCCAGAGAGAAGAAAGGAAGTCACGTGTTGCTTTGGGGCGTCCCTGTGGGCAGCAGAGAGAGCTAAGCGTGGAGGACCAGTACAGGATCACCCAGCTTCTCCAGAGCAGAGCAGCACCCCTCATTCCAGAGTGCCTAGAAACTTGTGAGGGAGCACATTTTACTGCCTTTGTTTTAAAAGCGGCCACATAACTGGGCGCTTAGTTTCCAGCCCTTTAGAAACACTCGGCTGTTCATCCACGCGCTGTGATCTAAATTTGGTTTCCTTCTGAGAAACACTCCAAGAGACACAGTGGTCTCCCTCTGATACCTTTGGTTCTGGTAGCCAGATGTGGGATTGCAGAGCAACCGATACTGCATGTCTCTAAATCACTCTTGGATCTCCCAGTCCAACAGGGACGCCTGTCACCAACTGGACAGCTACTGAGGGCTGTGCTGCATCTTCTGGGGTAATTTTCAGAACCGCAAATCAAGCTTTGCCAGTCCCATTTTTCAGATGGCAAGAATGGTGAAAAGCCAAAGAGCGAACAGACATCTTTCAGAGCCAGCTTGCGGAGCTCGCCGAGGGCCAGGCCAGCTCGCCTCCACGCCCCTCCCCCGCGCCTGCTGCTGCACGGAACCGCAGGTCTCGCGGCCGCCGCCGGCGTCACGCCTTCCTGCGGTCACCCTCCCTTATAGAAGTCCTTCATCTTCCCTAGTGGAGGGCGGTTCCGGGTCCGCAGGGGGCGCCAGCGAGCACCTGCTCTGTGCTCCGGCCGCGCGACTTCAGACCCCGAGCCGAGGCCCGAAGGACCAGGATTTCCCCTTCCCGCACGCGAGCAGCTGAGAGCCAGCCAGGACCCGGCGAGGGTGACTGGCGTCCCAGGGCAGTGGTTTGGAGCGCGCACTGGTCGGCGGGCGGGGCTCCGTCGCTCCGGGCGTCTCTGCGCTGGACGCCTGCCTCGCCGCGCCGGAAAATCGTGGACGTCCACATAGTGCCAGGACGCAGCAGTCCCCCAGGAATACAGAAAATCCGAAAGGGAGGAAGAATGCGAGGCCGGCACAGCCCGCAGTTCCCCATTCCGGAGCAATACCCGGCAACGGGCGCGCGCGGGGAGAACAGCCGGCCCTGCGCTCTGGCCCCTTCCTGGAGGGGCAGGTCTGCTCAGTCCGAGCCTCTGGACCCGGGCCTGGGGGATGCCCACACTGTGAAAGGCTCCGGGGGGCGCTGTGAGCGGAGGCCAGGGCCCCGTGGCCCACGCCCAGCAGCTGGGGAGGGTGGGGGGACTGGAGGCTGGCCTCCTTGCGCGTTGCTACCAAGACCTCTAGGGCCCATTGCCCACACCTGCTTCCTTAGCCTCCTAAAACCCCTGGAATTCCTGATAGATGTGTCTCTGGTGTTAATAACTAATCCCTTCTGATTAATCATATCTGAGGCTGTGCTAACACTGTAATTTAGTGTGGGACCCTAGATTGTCTCATGATGAATTTGATCACCCAAAAGACCCAGCGATTAGAAGGGTGAGACTTTGGCTTCCTCTTGGACCTCCAGGAAAGCGGGGGAGCTGGAGCTAGGAGGACAGAACCTGAATTAGACTAGCTGTTGTTGGTGAGCACATCCCATAGGCCTGCCTGATGGGGCATGGAGCCTGCACGCAGGGGCCTGGCCTCCAGCAGCTCTTCCATCCAGTGGTTCCTGAGTGCATCCTTTAAAAGAAACCCATCTTACGAAGTGCTTTCTGAGCTGTTCTGGGTTTCCCAGCCAGCGAGATCTTCAGTCAGAAGTATTGGAGGCTGGGACCTGCATCTGGCTCCTGAGGTGGAGGGTGGGCTGAGCCCTGATGCTCTGCTGGGTCTGCACTGACTCTGGGTAGTGTTGGAATTGAAGGACACCTGGAGAAGCAGAAAACTGGTGGTTGAGCTGGGTGCATACCTAATAATCCCAGAGACTCAGAAGGCTGAGGCATGAGAATTGCAAGTTCAAGGCCAGCCTCAGCAATTTGGTGAGGCCCTAAGCAACTTAGCAAGACCCTTTCTCAAAATAAAAAATGAAAAGGGTTGGAGATGTGGCTCACTGGTCAAGTGCCCTGGGTTCCCCATCCCCAGTGCCAAAGAAAACAAAAGGAAACCTGGCCATTGGTGCTAGAGAACACCCAGAGCAGGCTGGGGAGGTAGCCCATGGTGCAGTGCTTGCCTAGCACTCATGAGGCTCTCTGTTCAATCCCCAATACCACCCCCCTAAAAAAGAAACAAAAGGAAAAAGGTAAGAAAACACCCAGACCTACATATTTCCAATAAACCCTCTTCTTTGCCTGATTTCTACAACTTTCAACCACAGAATCTTCACTAATAGCCTTTATTGAAATACAGTCTTACCCAGAAGCCAGGTTCCCCCTTTCTGAACTCTGAGTCACGGGGAGCAGACACCAGAGTGTGAGGGCTACCTCAGCTCTGTTAGGGGTTTGTAAGGCGAGGTCTTTCTGGGTTCAGGACTTATCTGGCCTTCCCAGTCCACCCAGCACTGAGGCCCCAGGACAGCTGCCCACAGCCAGGACTCCCTCTGGTTAAGCTCAGCAGGTGGCCTCCGTCCAGGGTTAGGTGGAAGAGGCACCCACTGGGGCTACCATAGTGGTCAGCATGCTGCTGCTGTGGTGTCCCAGTGTTACCAAATTTTGAGCCCAAAGCCTGGGTCCTTTTTCCCTCTGGGAATTATGGAACTAATAACAAGACTGAGCACCTGTTGATCAGTGAGGGAGACTTTTATTCCTGGCCAAGAACAGAAGTGGGAGACAAATCAAAACCCAGCATCTCACCCTGGAGGTTGGGCGGCCACAGGTATTGGGCAAAGGAAGGAGGACAGCAAGGCTGACCGAGGCAGAGTCAGCAGTCATCGTGTCAGCCTGGCAACATCATGAGTCCACCTGGTGTCAGCCTGGCTACCTGAGGAGGCCCTTCTGAGCTTGGGGCATCCTGTCTCATAGACACATGGCATGTTAGGGGCGGTAGAAGCTTAGCCAGGCCACCCCGCTGTACCAGGCCAGCTAGGGGGATGGTGTCTGGCCCAGCTTCTCCCTGCGTTGGCACATGCCTGTTAGACATCCTGGCTGTCTCCCTCCCAATCCCGCAGTGGCTCTCCAGCCCTGGATGTGTGCAGCTAATACAGGCCCAGCTTCCCTGCAGTGCCTGACAGACAGGAGTGGCATCTCCTTGGGCCTGGTCTCTGGTTCTCTGTTTTGACCCAGCAGACTTCTCGGAGCTCAGAGCACCCACCGAGTTCAGGTACTTCCAGGCCTGTGGGGTGCAGAGGACTGAGCTTGCCTCTGTGCAGAATGGAGTGAGATTTCAGTGATTGTCAAGACCTACTTTTCAGCTGGTTCGTGCCCACTCCGTCCTCCAAGGCATACCCAGCCTCTCCAGGAGGACTGACAGCCAGGCCCAGCTGCTTTCTTTGTTCTCAGGCACACGGCTGGCTACACCCTTCCCTTCCAGGGTCCCTCCCCATGTCCTGTGGGGTTTGCCTCTGTGACAAGTTTCACCTTTGCACACTCATTCCTTAAGAAGCTTGAGACTGGCAGTCACTGGAGGCCGCTTCTCCACAACTGGCCCTTGGCCTGGTCATAGGACAGATTATCTGAGAAACAGAGATCCCTGAGGGTGATCAGAGGACCAGAAAAGGCCCACTGACCTGGGCCCAAACAAGAAGGACTTGGCCTCAGAAGTCAGATAAGGTTGTTGACCTAGGTCAGGAGAGAACGGCACCTAGGAGGAGAGCTGGTGAAGGAGGTGGGGACGGTGGTCAGGCAGTGGGAAGGGGACACTGGACAAGGGTCTGCTCTGCGCTCCTTAGCAGTCCACCGATGCTTGCTTCTGGGACCTTGGGCAAGTCAAGGGCAATGGGCTGGGATCCTTTCAGTCCATGGTCAGCCTGCTCACGGGACCCACCTCTGGACAGAGCCTGTGGGCAGGATCAGGTAACTAATGATGCAGCCGGAGGCCTGGTAGGACCAGCGTGTGTGTCTGCACAGGGACACTAATGCACTCTGCTGGGAAGAACAGAAGGAGAGGGAGCTAGAGAGAGAAGGAAGGAAGCAGAGAAAGAAAACAGGAGCTAATCCAGAACTATAGACTGTAGAGAGGAGATAATATGTTACAACCCAGAGAACAATACCTGGATGCGCCCTTCCAAATTCAACTCACTGGATTTGTAGGAAACAGACCAAGCCGAGAAGAGTGGGCAGATTTGGCCTCCTTGTCTCCTGTTCCTGATCTTACAAGGCAGAGGACAGACAGTCCTCTCAGTAAGCACTGATTAGAGAAATGATAGCTTTGTTTTTTTCAAGCAAAGGCCTGTGGACGGGTTAGCGGTGAGCTGCGGGGCTGTCCACAGGCTGCCTCCTTCCTGCCTTGAGTGTCTGCCTTTGCCCTTAGCCAGCAACTGCTGGTGCTGGGACTTGGGACAAAGGGTACTGCGCTTCTACCAGAGTCTGAGCAGAAGGCAAGATGCTGTGAGCATCCCACTTCCAGCTGTGGCCTTCACACTGGGGGTTACCCTCTCCTGCCTGCCCTTGAAAGCAGCTTTGTCCTGGTTGAGGCAGGGCATTTGTTGTGATCACACTGAGCACCACATCCAACCATCCGGGACATGGCCACAGAGTTGTGAAGTGTGGACTATTCAGTGTGTTAGTTCATGAGGGCCACAGCAACAGTGCAGAGCCAGGGGCTCACACGAGAGACGGGCATCGGCCCCCAACCTGGAGGCTAGCAGCAGAGAGCTGGGGTCACAGGACAGTGTCCCCAAGGCCTCACCTTGACTTGCAGGTAGCATCTTCTGTCCAAGTCTCTTCTTCCAGGGATACTAGTCGGATTGGATCAGTGCCCACCCTGATGACCTCACTTTACTTGATCACCTTTTTACACCTTCTCCCAAATACAGTCACATTCTGAGGAACGGGGCTGGTGGTGATGGGGGGTTGGAACGTCAACATGAATTTTGGGTGGCTACAATTCATTCTCCAACTTTGGAGGAAAGTTTTACTATTCTTTTGACACTGGCCCTTTCTAATTTGAAAAGCATTGTCCCCATTGCTGAGAACCCACCTGACCTCTTCTTCGAACTTCAGAGGAGGGCTCTTGGTCTGTTCCAGGGGAACTGGCTCTCTGACCGCTGTGCTGTGGAGGCTTTTTCTCATCTGACCCTTCTTCAATGACCTCGTGTGACTTCATATGCTAACATGCACAGGGATGAACTAAGGACGAACGAACAGGTCCCCAAGCACAGAAGACTTTGCTGGTGGATGTGCATGGAGAAGGCCCTTCTGCAGGTCTGAATGGAATTGTCTCTGGGCAGCATGCTCCCATGTCAGGACTGTTCATGTTTCTTCCTTGTTGAGATTGACCCATCTAGGTCCACAGTCCCTAGGAACAAGGCTTAGCTTCGCATAGGCAGCAGCATTTTGATTATCTATCATGAATGACAACTTCTTGTTCAGTGCACTCTATGGAGTAGGAAATCCCTAATCTCATGAGGCTGAGACATGTGACTGGGCTCTGCAGGTGCCAATGGGGGTCAATTCCTTGGTGTCTGGTGGAGGAAGCCTGTGACCCACACGACTTCTGCCTGAGTGGCAGTGTTCATGTCCTGGGTGCCCCGTCCCCAGCCTTCTCTTCTCGCTGCACGTCCACCTGGCCTGGCTCCTCCCGCCAAGCTCACCTCTACCGCCAGGTCTCTAGCTCCTACCTCACCTCTGAGCTCGGACCTGCAGGTGTCTTAGCAGCATGCTTTTCTACTAACATCCTCAGAGTTGAATCAGTAAGACCTTATTTCAAAGAATGCCCCTGCTGTGCCTGAGCAGTCCATGCTTGGTCAGACAGCAGCAGCATCCGTCAGTCCAGATTCTGACTGGCTGCCAGTCCAGGTTCTTACTCTCCCCTTTCCTCAGCCCTCCCACTCAGCTGTGATTCCTGCAGATTGTACCTCCTGGGGCTACTGCATCAGAGCCCAGTCACATTAAGTTCCCTGGCTTAATGGCCACTGCATCAGCCACTGGGATGACAAAGGTGCTCTCTGGAATGCCCAGGGGAAGAAGGGTCAGCTGTGGGTGGTGGACCACAGGCCATCTCTGCTTTCTTTTTGTTCCATCTATAATTGGCACTTTAAAAAATAAACATCGAGTTGAAGTCTGTCTTCTCCTGCAGCCACTCATTGTTGGAAACGCCTCGTAGGGCAATTCTGTGGTTTTGTTTTACTCATAGGACTGTTTGTTAGGCCTATGGGAAGGAACTACAAGACAATTAAAAAGTATGAAAGACCTAATTTTTTTGTTCTCTGGGTATTGGCATATCCCACATCTGCACGACTGGGTGTGATGATAGGAACACATATGACTTGAACTCACTGATATTTAGAGAAGGTGTCAGCCCTTGAGAACCAGGCAGATCCATCTGTACCCCAAACTATAAGGCTTTGTGCACATTGCTTCTGGATGTTTGTTTTTCTCCTATTTGGATCCTTGAAAGCAGCTTTGAAGAAATTAAATTCCAAATATGCTAGGTGGAGTATTGCCATCTACCGGAGCTGGCGACCTGTGCTGGGTTCACAAATCTGACTATTCCAGTAACTTAAGAAAACAGCAAAGAAAGCACACAACACACAGAAGTACCTTTTCAAAATTCAGGAACAGCTCTGCTACCTTAGGGGTCCATGGAAAGAGAGAGCCACTGGAATTCTTTATTCTTGTATAGGGGACACACAAGGGGAGGTTCCATGGAATATTCTATCCCAAAAAGGACAAAGGGGTAGGATTACAAAGGAACAGGTGAGTGTAACTCAACCCCATCAGGTGATGCCCACACCTTCCTTATCCAAGCTGGGGAAAAGCCCAATGTATTGCGGGGTGAGATACCTGTTCAGCACCCCTTTACTCAGGACTTACAGGTGTGCATATAGCTTTTGACCACAGCAACTCCCGACAATGGAGAGTTGTGAAATCATCGATGTTCCATAATTCAAATGGGAAAAGAATGGTGGGCCTCAGGCTCTCTGCTGGGTTCAGGTTCTCTTCTGGGCACAGGCTCTCTGCTGGGGTCTCAGGCTCTCTACTGGGCCTCAGGCTCTCTGCTGGGCCTCAGGCTCTCTGCTGGTCACAGGCCCTCTGCTGGGCACAGGCTCTCTGCTGGGCCTCAGGCTCTCTGCTGGGCACAGGCTCTCTGCTGGGCCTCAGGCTCTCTGCTGGTCACAGGCTCTCTGCTGGGCACAGGCTCTCTGCTGGGCCTCAGGCTCTCTGCTGGGCACAGGCCCTCTGCTGGGCCTCAGGCTCTCTGCTGGGCACAGGCTCTCTGCTGGGCACAGGCCCTCTGCTGGGCCTCAGGCTCTCTGCTGGGCACAGGCTCTCTGCTGGGCACAGGCCCTCTGCTGGGCCTCAGGCTCTCTGCTGGGCACAGGCTCTCTGCTGGGCACAGGCCCTCTGCTGGGCCTCAGGCTCTCTGCAGGGCCTCAAGCTCTCTGCTGGGCACAGGATCTCTGCTTCTCAGGTCTCTCTCCCTCTGCTGCATGAGACTGCTGGCTGGGAGCCGGTCTTGCCTGGGTCTCCAGTCTGTCCAGAGCCCAGTTTCCTCTCTGTGACAGTCCTGGCCCAGCATGCTCTGAGCGTCCTGGGTTCAGTACTCTGTTCAATAGGTTTATTCCTTTCATTTGATGTTCACAGTAGAGTGGATAATGCAGAGTGGGGACTCACTATGGTCCTCCGTCTCCTCGAAGCTTACCTGGATGAGGCCCCCTGTCCCAACCCAGGCCCTCCTGTAAACTCTGGCCCTTGTAAAGGGTTTTGGGTGGTGGTTTCACAGGACACGTGCCAGCTGCCAGCTGGATGACTTTTACTCCATGTGACAGCCCCAGTGACCACTGGGGCCATTCTCTCAACTCTTGTTCCCTCAAGGTAAAAAAGGAAATGTGAATGGTCTCAGGATGATTCTCAAACAGCCAGTCATGGAGTGACAGGGCTCAAGTCCTGAAAGATGTTGCTGTCCTTCCTCCTTTGCCCCAGAGCTGAGACGCCTGCATCCCCCTCCCCCTGCCCAGTCCACCCTCTAAGCACAGGTCGTCATCCCTGCGCTGACAGGTCCTCTGCCTCTGCCTCCCCACTGCCTGAGACCAGGCTGGGCGCCTCAACCTGGACCTCAAGACTGGCAAGGGCTCCCAGTCTCTAGATGCAGGTTATCAGATCTTCATCTCGGGCACACACCCACTAGCCATCTCCACAGTGCCACAGGATAGGTCACCCCTGTTCTGTCTCTAGCTCCTGCAAGACCCAGAAGAGTCCAACTCCTCTGCAAGGCCTTTCTCCAAAGCTGGTCCCATTTGTGAACTCCTGCGGTACACAGTGTTTACATTGTCCGCTAGGCTTTCCACTGTTTTAAAGATCCTTGTGTGTTTGCACATCTGAGTTTTAACCCTGGGGATCTAGGACTTATTTTAGGACAGTGCTGCCCAACAGAAACATAATGTGAGCTGTGGATGCAAGTCCCATATGTAATTGCATTTTTTGGTAGCCACATTTAAACATAGGTAAAATTAGGGCTGTGGCTGTGGCTCAGTGGTAGAGCACCTGCCTAGCATGTTCGAGGCACTGGGTTAGATTCTTAGCACCACATAAAAATAAATAAAATAAAGTCCATTGACAACTAAAAAATGTTTTAAAAAAATAAAAATAGGTAAAATTAAAATATATTATTGCCAGACTCTGTAGTGCCTGTAATCCCCGTGACTTGGGAAGTTGAGGCAGGAGGATTGCAAGTTTGAGGCCAATCTCAGCAACTTAGCAAGGTCTGTCTCAAAAAAATAAAAATAGGGCTGGGGTTGAGGCTCAATGGTAGTATACTTGCCTGGCATGTATGAGGCACTAGGTTTGATTCTCAGCACCACATATAAATAAATAAAATAAAGGTCTATCAACAACTTAAAAGAAAAATCTTAAAAATAAATAAATAAAAATAAAAAGGACTGGAGTTGTAGCTCACTAATAGAGAGGCCCTGGGTTCAATTCCCATCAATGCAAAACAAAACACACACACACACACACACACACACATATGTCTATATTTTATTTAAATTAGCATCTCCAACACATTGTTTGAACAACATGAATAGGTATCAATGAGATGTCTTGCAAGCTTTCTGCATCCACTGTGTATCACAGTTTGGCACATCTTCCTGGGGACCAGGCCACAGTTGGAGGCCCAGTCACCCTCCATGGCCAGTGGCTGTCCTGTGCACAGCCAAGTATCAGCACTGGGTGACTGTGCGATGCACATGCCACCGAGCAGGGTCTGGCACAAGCTTCTGCCCTCCGCTCTGTCCTTCCTGCTCATCGTGCTCTTGGGGACTTTGCTGGGCAGTGGTCAAGTGTCTACTCCAGGGCTGTGTGGTCAGTAGGATGCTGTGCACCTACACACTGCCCATCCCATAGCTTTTAAACCACAATGAATGGAACATCTGTGGAGTCTAAGAAGCCTCACATTCAGCTGTCCACTCTCCCACCGAACACAGTATGAATGTGAAAGTCCAGCTCGGGCTCCTTCTCTGGACTTTGGTTTCATCTTCTGTAAGTGGGGTGGTCACACAGGCCTCAAGAGCACTGGAGGAGAAAACGAGGTGCTGCCTTGGAAATCACACCTACACCTCTGTCACTACTACCACAGAGGCGAGTCCATTCATTGGTTTGGATGAGCTCATTCTGGGAAAGACAAGTATTAAACTAGATTGAAGAACCAAGGTTCAGAAGACCTTTTCCAACAGGATGAGATGCAATATTCACAAATCAAAGTATTACATTCAGGGTCTAAACATCCAGCCACACAAAAATAAGTTTCAGACTAACTGTAGCCTATTGGAACAGAGATATTTATGAATTTGCCTAAATATAACTAGGAACAAAATTATTTAAACACCTTTTTTATTTTGTTACAATCTTCATATAGACATGCAAAGGGCACAGGAGGATGTAAAGGACGGTTGGAGCCTCTCTTGGAACTGCTGAGCCACTGCATACTCGCTCTTCTGTGTCCTTCAGAATCCTGTGCCCAAACAAGAAGATGTCACTCATCCCTTCTGAGCCTTAATGCGTGTGGGCAGGGACAGCTACTCCCCTGTACAGCCTACTTGGGAAGGGGTGAAGTTGGATTAAAGTTCACTATTACTCAGAAGTGGATGTGTTAACTCCGAACTTTGATTTTAGACTTCAAAAGGAGTAGGTGAACAGGGTGGCACTGGAGTCCTTCGGTGCCACCAGGAGGGCAGACAGATCTGGGATCTCTTCCGTGGGCACTGCCTCTCAGGACAGCTGCTCACACTGGTCCTGCCTGGGGGAGTGGTCAGGGAGGCAGAGGACAGAGGTGGCTGCAGGACCACAGGAGCAGGATGTAAGGATGTGCAACCTGAAGAAGGGACGTGGCAGGTGAGGGACTGGATGCCAAGGGGGCAGGCACAGTCATTGGGGCGACCTCTGTAACCAGGGTTCTGTTACTTGAGCAGCACATTTGACTAAGTAAAAACTTCTGTGGAGGTGAGGAGAGGTAATAAATGCTAAATTGGAAGCCTCCTCCGGGGGCAATATTATTTCTAAAATTAGAAAAGTTGGACATTTTAATGGGCTTCTCTGAGTCTGCCCCTCCAATCATGTTCAATATTTAAGGAACAGCTGGTGTACGCAGGACAGAAATCATTGCTCTGCTTCTAAAAGGCCCTCGTTCCTTATCCCAGAGCTACTGTCTGTATCTTTGAGCCTGGTAGTACTGCTTGGCACAGAGACTGTGGAGGAGGGAGGGAGGGAGGTAGGAGGGAGCCAGGAGGGCGGGCAGGAGTGAGTGGCCTTCCTCTGCAGGTTGCCTTCCCTTCTATTTCACAGGCTCTCCCCGCTTTGACATTCCACTATCCCACTATTCCACTATCCCACTGTCCCATCAATCCCCCTGTTCCTACTTCTTCTGCAGGCTAAAGGTGTGTTCCATGTGTTCTCATCCTAGGTCCTGCACCAAGTGGAAAATGACCAACGCAGACCAGAAAGTGAGCATCTCTGTGGCGGGTGCCATTCAATGTCCTCAGCTCCAAAGAGTATGTTCACAGGGACTTCCACTGTTTTCCAGGTTCTTGTGCTCTAACTGCCACCTAAGTAACAGTGGCAGGGTGCTTGCCTAGCAGGTGCAAGGCCTTGGGTTTGATCCACATCACACCCAAAAATGAATAGAAATTTCTACAGAATTTTTGTGGCACTGGTTAAAACTATTGGTTTAAACCTGAACAATTACGCAACAGCACGCCTAAATATAAATAAATAAATAAAAGGGGTGTTGACTGCCAGTCCTCATGGATGTCAAAATATTTAGTGTGGAACCAGCGGCCACCATCTTGGACAGCGGAAGTAAACACCGCCACTCGCCGACAGATTGCAACAACAAACAGGTGTGTGTCACCCAGCTCAGCCCCCATACATAGGGGGATTTCACTTAAAATCTCTCCTAGACTTTCAGGGGGAGGGACTATCAGAGTGAGCCTGCATAAAGACTAAAGGAGAGCTAGAGGCACCTGACCCTCAACCCGCCCCCCTCCCATCAGCGGCCAAAACAAAACCTGTCTAGCCAGCGCTGGGGAGGGGCAAGCAGAAAAAATCAAAACCATAGAGTGCTGGGGATCCCAAAAGCCAACGGTGTGACCCCGGAGATCCAGGCTGTCTGATTCGCGCGGCCTGCCCCGAGGCTACAGAAGGCGTGGCGCCCCAGAGAAGGGGTTAAATAGTCAGCAGGGAATTAAGTGGCTGCGACACGGTGGTATCCCACCAGCTAAACCCAAGCCCGCACTGACCCCCGGGCTGAGTTCGGGATTGTTGGCGGGGACGGAAGCGGTACAGCCCCACCCCCCACAAGGGACACTCCACTAAGGTAACCAGCGGCCACCATCTTGGACAGCGGAAGTAACCACCGCCACTCGCCGACAGATTGCAACAACAAACAGGTGTGTATCACCCAGCTCAGCCCCCATACATAGGGGGATTTCGCTTAAAATCTCTCCTAGACTTTCAGGGGGAGGGACTATCAGAGTGAGCCTGCATAAAGACTAAAGGAGAGCTAGAGGCACCTGACCCTCAACCCCCCCCCCCTCCCATCAGCGGCCAAAAGAAAACCTGTCTAGCCAGCGCTGGGGAGGGGCAAGCAGAAAAAATCAAAACCATAGAGTGCTGGGGATCCCAAAAGCCAACGGTGTGACCCCGGAGATCCAGGCTGTCTGATTCGCGCGGCCTGCCCCGAGGCTACAGAAGGCGTGGCGCCCCAGAGAAGGGGTTAACGAGTCAGCAGGGAATTAAGTGGCTGCGACACGGTGGTATCCCACCAGCTAAGCCCAAGCCCGCACTGACCCCCGGGCTGAGTTCGGGATTGTTGGCGGGGACGGAAGCGGTACAGCCCCACCCCCTACAAGGGACACTCCACTAAGGTAACCAGCGGCCACCATCTTGGACAGCTGAAGTATCCACCGCCACTGTCCGACAGATTGCAACAACAAAACAGGCACAGAGTACAGTTTGAACTGCCGAGAATCATCACTGAGGGGAAATCTGGTCTAGCAGGAGAAACCAAGGCTAGCAGGAGAAACCAGGAGCCTAGAGGCAAGGCCCTCGCGACTGGGCAGCTGTAAACTGCAGGCCCACCGGCGACAGTTCACCCACTGCCCGCGTAACTTGGCGGTAGGAGAACGCCCTCCCGTTGGTGACGGATCACCTGCCCGCGGCCTGTGATACTGGGCGGCTGGAGTCTACCCGCCTGCCACGACCGGGAGCTGAAACCACACAGAGACAGTCCAGTCACACCCCCCCATTAGGGCACCCCAGCAAGGAGACTGGGGCCCGTCATAGCAGAGTAGTGTCGTCACTGGAGCTCGAACGTCGGAATTCCTTCCCAGCGGAATCCACGTTAGCAGTCATACTTCAACAACACAAAGGAGAGACATCAGAGTAATACAGAAACAAAACAAATCTATAGAGGAGAGCAGAAACACGACAATCAAAAAGAGCTGGAAAGTAACGTGGACAACATGAGAAAACAAGGGAAAAAAGGATTACAAACAATGCAAGACTACTCAATTCTACAGGAGGACATAGAAACTTCAGAAACAGGTATAGGGAAAGAACTCAAGGCATACCTAACTCGAATGGAAAGGAATATTAGAGAAGACATGAGACAGCAAGTCCAAGAAATAAAAATATATTTTGAAAATGAATTAAACAAACAAATTCAAATGGCAAAGAACGAGCTCTACCAGGAGATAGAGATATTAAAAAAAAATCAAACAATAATCCTAGAATTCCAGGAAACTATAAACCAAATTAAAAACTCAAACGAGAATATTACAAATAGACTTGATCAAGTAGAAGTCAGAACATCAGATAATGAAGACAAAGTTTATCAACTTGAAAAGAATATAGTCAACACAGAAAAGATGCTTAATTCCCACGAGCAATCTATTCAAGAGATATGGGATGTCATAAAAAAACCAAATCTGAGAGTCATAGGGATAGAAGAAGGCACAGAGATTCAAACCAAAGGAATGGACAGCATATTAAATGAAATAATTCTAGAAAACTTCCCAGAGATGAAAGATGGAATGGATTGCCAAATCCTGGAAGCCTACAGGACCCCAAACATTCAAAACCATAATAGACCAACCCCAAGACATATAATTATGAAGATAGCCAACGTACAGAACAAGGAGAGAATATTAAAAGCTACGAGAGAAAAGAGGCAGATTACTTTCAGGGGTAAACCAATTAGGTTAACGACAGATTTCTCATCACAAACTTTGAAAGCGAGAAGATCCTGGAATAACGTATTTCAAACGCTGAAAAATAATGGATTCCAACCAAGAATACTATATCCAGCAAAATTGAGCTTCAAATTTGACAATGAAATTAAAATCTTTCACGATAAACAAAAGCTAAAAGAATTTGCAGCAAGAAAACCAGCTCTGCAAAGCATTTTGAACAAAACACTACAAGAAGAGGATGTGAAAAATAGTGCCCAAAACTAACAGCAGGAAGTATCTCAGTAAAGGGGGAGGAAAATAACCAAAAAGCAAAACTAACCAAACTAAAATAAATAAATAAAGAAGCATGACTGGAAATACAAATCATATCTCAATTGTAACCTTAAATGTTAATGGCCTAAACTCACCAATCAAGAGACATAGGCTAGTAAACTGGATCAAAAAAACAAATCCAACAATATGCTGCCTTCAAGAGACTCATATGATAGGAAAAGACATACACAGGCTGAAGGTAAAAGGTTGGGAAAAATCATACCACTCACATGGCCCTCGGAAGCAAGCAGGAGTGGCCATACTCATATCGAATAAAATCAACTTCAAACCTAAGTTAATCAAGAAGGACAAAGAAGGTCACTATATACTGTTAAAAGGAACCATCCACCAACAAGACATAACAATCATCAATTTGTATGCACCCAACAATGGAGCTGCAACGTTCATAAAACAAACTCTCCTCAAGTTCAAGAGTCAAATAGACCACAACACAATAATTATGGGTGACTTCAACACACCGCTCTCGCCATTAGACAGATCCTCTAGACAAAAACTGAATAAAGAAACTATAAAACTCAACAGCACAATCAATAATCTAGACTTAACCGACATATATAGAATATATCAACCATCATCAAGTGGATACACGTTCTTCTCAGCAGCACATGGATCCTACTCAAAGATAGACCATATATTATGCCATAAGACAACTCTTAGTAAATATAAAGGCGTGGAGATAATACCATGCACCATATCTGACCATAATGGAATGAAATTGGAAATCAATGATAAGAGAAGGAAGGAAAAATCCTACATCACATGGAAAATGAACAATATGTTATTGAATGATCAATGGGTTATAGAAGACATAAAGGAGGAGATGAAAAAATTCTTAGAGTCAAATGATAACACAGACACAACATACCGGAATTTATGGGACACAATGAAAGCAGTTTTAAGAGGGAAATTCATTTCTTGGAGTTCTTACCTCAAAAAAAGAAAAAACCAACAAATAAATGAACTCACACAACACCTCAAAAATCTAGAAAAGGAAGAGCAAAACAACAGTAAATGTAGTAGAAGACAAGAAATAATTAAAATTAGAGCAGAAATCAATGAAATTGAAACAAAAGAAACCATTGAAAAAATAGATAAAACTAAAAGTTGGTTCTTTGAAAAAATAAATAAGATAGACAAGCCCTTAGCCACGCTAACGAAAAGAAGAAGAGAGAGAACTCAAATTACTAACATACGGGATGAAAAAGGCAATATCACAACAGACACTACAGAAATACAGAAGATAATTAGAAAGTATTTTGAAACCCTATATTCTAATAAAATAGAAGATAACGAAGATATCGATAAATTTCTTAAGGCATATGAATTGCCCAGATTGAGACAGGAAGACACACACAATTTAAACAGACCAATAACAAAAGAAGAAATAGAAGAAGCCATCAAAAGACTACCAACTAAGAAAAGCCCTGGACCAGATGGGTATACAGCGGAGTTCTACAAAACCTTCAAAGAAGAATTAATACCAATACTTTTCAAGCTATTTCAAGAAATAGAAAAAGAAGGAGCTCTTCCAAATTCATTCTATGAGGCCAACATCACTTTGATCCCAAAACCAGACAAAGATACTTCAAAGAAAGAAAACTACAGACCAATATCTCTAATGAACTTGGATGCAAAAATTCTCAATAAAATTCTGGCGAATCGAATACAAAAACATATCAGAAAACTTGTGCACCATGATCAAGTAGGATTCATTCCTGGGATGCAAGGATGGTTCAATATACGGAAATCAATAAATGCTATCCACCACATCAATAGACTTAAAGACAAGAACCACATGATCATCTCGATGGATGCAGAAAAAGCATTTGACAAAGTACAGCATCCCTTTATGTTCAAAACACTAGAAAAACTAGGGATAACAGGAACTTACCTCAACATTGTAAAAGCTATCTATGCTGAGCCTCAGGCTAGCATCATTCTGAATGGAGAAAAATTGAAGGCATTCCCTCTAAAATCTGGAACAAGACAGGGATGCCCTCTATCACCACTTCTATTCAATTTAGTTCTCGAAGTACTAGCCAGAGCAATTAGACAGACAAAAGAAATTAAAGGCATAAAAATAGGAAAAGAAGAAATTAAACTATCGCTATTTGCGGATGACATGATAATATACTTAACAGACCCAAAAGAGTCTACAAAGAAGCTGCTAGAGTTAATAAATGAATTCAGCAAAGTGGCAGGTTATAAAATCAACACGCATAAATCAAAGGCATTCCTATATATCAGCAACAAAACTTCTGAAATGGAAATAAGGAAAACCACTCCATTCACAATATCCTCAAAGAAAATAAGATACTTGGGTATCAACCTAACAAAAGAGGTGAAAGATTTATACAATGAAAACTACAGAACCCTAAAGAGAGAGATAGAAGAAGATCTCAGAAGATGGAAAAATGTACCCTGCTCATGGATAGGCAGAACTAACATCATCAAAATGGCGATATTACCCAAAGTTCTCTATAGGTTTAATGCGATGCCAATCAAAATACCAACGGCATTTCTTGTAGAAATAGACAAAGCAATCATGAAATTCATATGGAAAAACAAAAGACCCAGAATAGCAAAAGCAATTCTAAGCAGGAAGTGTGAATCTGGAGGTATAGCGATACCAGAGGTCAAACTGTACTACAAAGCAATAGTAACAAAAACAGCATGGTACTGGTACCAAAACAGGCGGGTGGACCAATGGTACAGAATAGAAGACACAGAGACTAATCCACAAAGTTACAACTATCTTATATTTGATAAAGGGGCTAAAAGCATGCAATGGAGGAAGGATAGCATCTTCAACAAATGGTGCTGGGAAAATTGGAAATCCATATGCAACAAAATGAAATTGAATCCCTTTCTCTCGCCATCCACAAAAATTAACTCAAAATGGATCAGGGAGCTAGATATCAAATCAGAGACACTGCGTCTGATAGAAGAAAAAGTTGGCTACGATCTACAAATTGTGGGGTCGGGCTCCAAATTCCTTAATAGGACACCCATAGCCCAAGAGTTAACAACCAGAATAAACAAATGGGACTTACTTAAACTAAAAAGTTTTTTCTCAGCAAGAGAAACAATAAAAGAGGTAAATAGAGAGCCTACATCCTGGGAACAAATCTTTACCCCCCACACCTCTGATAGAGCCCTAATATCCAGAATGTACAAAGAACTCAAAAAATTAAATAATAAGATAACAAATAACCCAATTAACAAATGGGCCAAGGACCTCAACAGACACTTCTCAGAGGAGGACATACAATCAATCAACAAGTTCATGAAAAAATGCTCACCATCTCTAGCAGTCAGAGAAATGCAAATCAAAACCACCCTAAGATACCATCTCACTCCAGTAAGATTGGCAGCCATTATGAAGTCAAACAACAACAAGTGTTGGCGGGGATGTGGGGAAAAAGGTACACTTGTACACTGCTGGTGGGGCTGCAAAATGGTGAGGCCAATTTGGAAAGCAGTATGGAGATTCCTGGGAAAGCTGGGAATGGAACCACCATTTGACCCAGCTATTGCACTTCTCGGACTATTCCCTGAGGACCTTAAAAGAGCGCACTATAGGGATACGGCTGCATCAATGATTATAGCGGCACAATTCACAATAGCTAGACTGTGGAACCAACCTAGATGCCCTTCAATAGATGAATGGATAAAGAAAATGTGGCATCTATACACAATGGAATATTATGCAGCACTAAGAAATGACAAAATCATAGAATTTGCAGGGAAATGGATGGCATTAGAGCAGATTATGCTAAGTGAAGCTAGCCAAGCCCTAAAAAACAAATGCCAAATGTCTGCTTTGATATAAAGAGAACAACTAAGAACAGAACAGGAAGGAAGAGCATGTGGAAAAGACTACAGATAACAAAGACGAATGGGGGGAGAGAAACGGAGAGAGAAGGGAAAGCATATGGAAATGGTAGGAGACCTTCAAGGATACATAAAATTACAAGAGGCTATGAGGGGCAAGGGGGAGGGAAAAAAAAGGGAGAGAATTGAACAACAGCAGGGGAGATAGAGAGGGAAGATGGGAGGGGAGGGGAGGGGAGGGGTGATAGTAGGGGTTAGGAAAGGTAGCAGAATACAACAGACACTAATATGGCATTATGTAAAAATGTGAATATGTAACAGATGTGATTCTGCAATCTATATTTGGGGTGAAAATGGGAGTTCAAAACACAATTTGAGTCTAATGTATGAAAGATGATATATCATGAGCTATGTAATGCTTTAAATAATCAATAAAAAATTAAAAAAAAAAATATTTAGTGTGCTGTTGCGTAATTGTTCAGGTTTATACCAATAGTTTTAACCAGTGCCAGAAAAATTCTGTAGAAATTTCTATTCATTTTGGGTGTGATGTGTTGATATCAATATATATCTACCCCACTGAGTACACTCCAGAATTGTGAGGCTGTCATCTACACTGTCCTTGTTCCTTCTGTCCGGACACTGGGATCTTATGCTGTTACCCAGCTGGCCCTACCCCTGCTTCCCCATTCTCTGGGGGATGGGCTTCCAGGTGTTTTGAAGTAGCTTCACAGACCCACACCTCCTACCAGCCAGCTGGAGTGATTCTGCTAGGTGCTGCAAGGTGACAATTGAAGGGATTCCCACTAGGGTGTGGATGGCAGGTCAGAATGCTTCCTGTCCTTCCCCTCCTTCACTCCCACACGGGCCAGCTAAACAGGTGAATGGATGAATACCAGATGTTTAGAAAGGCAACTAGGTAATTACTGGAAGGTGAGGCCCAGAGAGTAGGTCGGAAATTCTGGCTAAGGGTGGGGTGGGAATCCTGAGTGCCCTCAAATCTCTCTGTCTGGGATGGAAATGCTCACCCAGTCTTCTCCATCCCTAGGGTCCATTCTGCAGGACCTAGGGTCATTTTCAGACCTTGGTTCTGGCTGGGCTCCATGGGTGGTAGATTAAAGGGAAGAAAGTCCTTCAGGACTAGACAGTGCTTTTATGTTGGGTGTCCGAAGCTCTCAGCACACTTTGTAATTATGCTCCTTCTGAATGCATTTAGGACAATCAAGTCCCTTTATAATTAGGCCCCACAATCATGGGCACTCAAGACAGACTGTATGCTGCCGCGGTTTTCCACCAGCAGCTGGGCGGCAGCCCCCCTTCCTCGCCTTCCCTGCCTCTCACCTGGTTATAACTGCCTGTCACTTTTACTCTTCCTGGAAGGGGCAGAGCCTCTCTCCTCTCCTTTGCTGTGACGTGCTGTTTATTTTTGCCGGAGTTGACAGTTTCTGAGAGTTAATTTCTTCCCGCATTTCCTCACATTTCAATTACAATTACTCTCCTGTTCATGGCAGGACTGAAAGAATGTTTGCTGGTGTCCTGGAATTCCCAGAGTCCTGGCTGCTGCGGTGCGGGGACACTGCCATCTGTCAGAGGTCCAGCGAGCCCATCCGACGTATCCCTGCTTGCTCCCCTGACGTCCAGCCCGCACTCCCGCACCAGCGGCCTCCTGGGTCAGACCTGGAGCTGGGGCCCAAGCAGTCACCAGCAGCTTGCGGGCTGATCTGGGAGGAGAGGCGCAGGGTCCGGGCTGCGGGCGAGCTGGACACTGGGCGGGGTGCGCCGAGGCTGCGAGGGGCTGGACCAGGGGTGGGCGGAGGGTGGGGCCGCCGCCAAGACCAGCCTGGTTGCGGGGCGGGCACGGGGGCGGGGCCAGGCGGGGCGGGACGGGGCGGGGACCTCGGGCGCCCGGGCCTCGGCCAGGCGGCAGCGCGTGGCTGGCCACGGCGGGATGAGCGGGGCCGGGGCGGCAGGCGCGGCGCGGGGGCTGCGGGTGGACGGGCTCCCTCCGCTGCCCAAGAGCCTGAGCGGGCTGCTTCGCTCGGCGGCGGGCGGCGCGGCGGGCAGCTGGCGGCACCTGGAGCGGCTGTACGCGCAGAAGTCGCGCATCCAGGACGAGCTGAGCCGCGGGGGCGCGGGCGGCCGCGGGGCGCGGGCGGCGGGGCCGCGCGCCAAGCCCCCCAACCTGGACGCCGCGCTGGCGCTGCTACGCAGGGAGATGGTAAGGGTCTGCGGGGCGCGGGCGCCGTCGGCCGGGGCGTCGAGGGAGACGGCCCCGCCGCCCGGAAATCCGCGCCTCTCTCGCGTGTCCCCTCTGCCCACGGAAGACGCGCGCCAGCGGGGCGGCTTTTGGAGGGTAGCCTTCGATGCGGCTCCCGCCGGCCCCCGTCGTGCGGCGCGAGGCTCGCCCTGGAGGCGAGGTGGCCTAGGGTCGGGGGCTGCCCAGTGGGGGACAGTTCCGGAAGGCGGGGGTGGTGCGGCCCGGGCCCTCCCCTGCGCCGGTCCCTAATCCGATTAGCCGGCGGCAGCGGGGGGCGGCAGTTGGAGGCGGGGCGCCGAGTCTGCAGACCCGAGGTTGTAGTGGTCCTACCGTCGGGGCGGAGCCCGGTGCTTCCTCGGGTGGTGTCGGGCCCGCAACAACCGGATTTAGTGTTTCTCAGACCTGGAAAGTGTAGTAGGTGTTAGTGGTACAGGGTGACCACGAAAGCAGAGTAGAGATTTGGGGCAGGGAATCTCACCCTAAGCTCTCTGTCCCAGGCTTAGCCAGAGGAACTGGGACAGAAAACTCCCTCCTTTCTAATCCTCTGCCCGCCCTCGGAGCCCCTCTGGTCTTTTCTTACCTCAGTCCAGTGTTCCCTCTCCTGAGCCAGGTTTCCAAAGACTGAATTTGCCAAAAAGTTGTTAGAGGAATCTTTAAGTAAGCATCTGATGTATTTAACATTCTGCTCAGGAGAATTGAATTTATGCATAGTTTCCCAGGAGCATGTCTGTTCTGAAAAGGCTTAACTGAATTCAGAAAGCAACCTTAGCACATTGTAATCAACTAGATATTGACCCACTCTGCAGCTGGCACTGAAGTGATTTCTGATTCTAAAAAGATTCCCTAAGCTTTTTACTGAACACTTGTGTTCCACACCAACCACTTTCATTTATTAACAGACATTAAGTGACACTGGTATGACTGCATTTTAATGAGACACAGGGGCACCTCTGTGTTTACAGCCTGAACTGTCACTTAGCAAAGCTCCTGAGTTAAAGGAAGACCCACCCTGGTGTTGAAGTTCCTTTCTTGAATGGGAGGCAGGAAAGGCTCAGGGCCACTCCTCTTTAAAGCTCTGGTTTGTAAACATGCTCCCAGGGGAGTCATGCTGTGGTGGCTTGGGAGCCCACGGGCCATTTTGGAAAGTACTTTCCAGGTCCCTCCTGGTGTGACTGAAGTACAACTCAACCTCATGATTATGCCTTGGACCAGAGCTCCTCTCCTAATGAGCAGCTCTCTCTAGTCTGTCTGATATTTAGCTATGATTAGGTTAGGTATTTCAAGAAATGTCAGAGGGTGTTTAAAAGTACTGTCTTGGGAGCTTTTAAAGAGGTTTACTGACCTGGGGCAGTGGGGTCCCAATGGCCGACTCATGCTAAGGCTCCACTGGGGAGTTCTTGCCAAACAAGAAAGGGAGTTCACTCCTGAATCATCTGCAGAATGTCTGTGTTGATCCATTTAATTTGAAGGCCTGAGGTCAAAGCTGTGACAATTGGATGTCTTGGGAAAATGTGACCAAATGCTTGAGGGAAAAGCCCCTTGCAAGCACAGAAAGGAGGCGGAGGTTGGGGAATGGAGAGGGCTTCTTTTCAGGAGGATTGCAGCCCTGGAGGTATGGGGGGCCTGGCCACAGGGGAGAGGAGCCCCAGGAAGGTGGCAGTAAGCTGGCACTTGTGAGCTGCAGTTGGAGGAGAGAGTGCTCCTGGGGAGATGGCTCAGGTGTGCATAGGAGGGTTGACTTCTACCAGAAAACAATTCTGTGGGAACCACTATTTGGCAGCAGAAGCTGCAGGAATTGCAGATAAAGTGTTAGGGTCTGGAAAGGTGATAAAAAGGAACCAAAGATGACAAGCTTTTTAATGGAAAGTGTAGTTAAGCAAAACAATGAAAAATTACAGTCATAGCACTGATTGATGATTGTTGCTAATATTTTGGGATATCTCCTGTATAGGTAAAATATTAGTGCTTTCTGTACATTGTTTTCCTACTCGATCCATATAATTTTCCATAGAATTGGTACTTAAAGTCTATTTTATATTAAAAAGAAGAAATGAGGTGCTAACCCTACTTCCCATAAGCTCACAGGTCCCTTTAGGTCTGCAGGGCTCCAAGGCCCTGTTTAATTGTGGTATTGTACTGTCCACACACGAGGATCACCTTGTGCTCGCCAGCGTGTTTTGGGAGGTAACTTTTGCAAACATTCACCAGGCCACATCTGCCTTTGTATGGCAGCAGTAGGAGCCACTTGAACCTTGGAAGGCACGGCTCCCAGGGATAGTTTGGAGGAGTGGCTGCTTCTTTTTCTGGGGAAAGGTGGCAGGCCATTGTGCCAGTGTGTTAGGCGTTTGAGAGTTTCCGAGTGTGGAGCTGGAGGTGCAAGGGAAGACCTAGGCCTGGGTATTGCTGAAGAACTGGTGGCGGCTGAGTGAGCAAATGAAATCTCAGAGGAGAGACAGGGATGCCGTGGGTGGAGCCTGGGGAGCTGGTTCCTGGGCTGAGAAGGTAGGGCTCTGACCCATGCTGGGTGACACCTTGAGCGGCTCAGGGTGGTGGTTTCTGCTCCAAGTTCCACCACTCCCTGTTCCAGCTATCTTACATCTGTGACTTCTCTATCACTGAGACACTGAGATGTCCAGAAGGACCCATTTGGAAAGCTTTAAGGGCCAAATGGTTGCTGCCCTATAACAGCAATAACTGAAAAGACACTCTGGAAAATATTTGTTGTTATTTTTACACTAGAGAATATTTTAGGTCACTTTCAACATGTCACTGGGTGAATGTCTATAAGGTACTCTGGAAGATTTGAGGACACGTTAAAGAGCCTCTGACACCTGGTGGTGTGGCATCTTTATGGCAATGTGGTGAAGACTCTAATAATAATAGAACTGCAACCTGCACTAGCTTTTGAAAAAGGAGAGTCTTATGAAAGGTCTGGACGTGTTCAGAGAAAGACTGGACCCGCTATCCACTGAGGTGTTCTCTTCGCCTCCCCCTGCTACTGTAGTTCTTCCTCTGGAACCTGACCCTTGACAATGTCCATGGTCAGTTTTAGCCACAGTTTAGGACAGGACCATGTGGACAGGACAGGATACTGCACAGGACCAGTTTGTACAAGCTGCAGAAGGACGTGAGGCAGCCTGGACAGCCTGGGCCAGCTGCGAGGAATGAGGCCAGGAGGGGATGTACTTCATGGAAGCTGTGTGGACAGGACCGTGTGGACAGGACTGGGTACTGGGCTATGTGGACAGGACTATGTAGACAGGACTGTATGATAGGTCTGAGGACTGGGCATTCCCCAAAGATAGGCCCTCAGATGAGGTCATAGAAATATAATCTGAAGATTTGAGGCTCCAAAGGATTGAAAAGCTTCTCTGTGCCTCTGTACACTCGTGTCTGCTCCCTCCCCACCTGTAGGGTACTGGACAGTCCGCTCCTGGATTCACAGCCTTCCCCCTTTCTGCCACATATCAGGGTCACAGTGCTCCCAACAGCCACAGCCCAGCCTGCGCTGGTTCTGATGGGTGTTGCTGTAGCTCTCTGCGGTCAGGTGGGCAAGGATATTTAGAGCAGGCTGGAGGAGGGAACCCTGGCCTTCCCGGGTCACGCCCACCATGCAGCAGCAGGACCAACATGAACTTCACAAGACACCGACTCCCTCTGAGAAGCCATTTCCACAATCCCATGGGGGAAACTGCACATGTACACTGCAGACCTTGTGAGCAGGCAGCCAGCCCTGAGGCTGGAGGCAGAGGTCTGCCCCTTTCCAGTGCCATCCTTTAGCAAGAGTCCCACCTCCATCTGCACTTTCCCGTGAAGATTGTGGGTTCCTTCCGTGCTCCTACCTGCAGATGCTCAACACTGGGATTGTCCTTGAGGTGGTGCTCTGCCTCAGATGCTGGAGGCAGGAAGTCCCTAAGCCTGCCTTACTGGCTACAGCATTCACTAAGACATGTGGCCTGTTCCGTTTGGGGAAATACTGTGTTCCCTTCCTTGATTGGCCCTAAGAGCCACAGATGGCCTGTCTTGCAGTTGTGGGCGTTCTGAATCTCCATTTGTGTGTGTTGCAGGGAAGGGCCTGGGGAGCAGGGAGAGTATTTGTCCTCTGACCAGAGCTCCCCAATTGAGGAGGGTGAGCTCTGGGACTGCAGAATGCCTGGCCTGTCCCTGCCAGTAGCCCATATGCCAAGGGAGAAGGTGATGAGGGAGGAGGAGGATGGGGACTGGATGACTGGAGATTAGAAATGCAGAGAGGGGTGTCTGGCATGTTCCTGAGTGGTTGACTAGATTGATGAGACGGGTGAACAAAAGTCCTGTTTTTATTTCCAATAAGGTCAACACTGACAAGTATGACCTATATAACCACAGGAGGGTCTTTGGGACCCTCAGTTGTAGTTAGAATTGGAGGTAAAATACCCAAGTTAAACAGGAGGGCATTTAAATCCCTTGCTATCTGTACATCTGAAGTTTGTTACTATAGCACATCATGTACCTGAAGAAGGGACTTAAGAGAATGATCACAGTGACCTGAGGGTTGGAGAGATGGGCCTCACATCCTATTGTGAAGGGCAGTTTTGTAAAACTTAGGAAACTGAGTGTATGCCCTTTAATTTCATTTCCTTTTAAAAGCCCTAATTTCATTTCCTTTTAAAAGCTTCTACTAAATAGCAAGTCAGAGTTGCAAGGGGGCTTTAAATATGGGTAACTGGGGTCTGTAGCACAATTACCTTGTCTTCCTGCTACCTGTGGACTCTTCCACCAGCAGGGACATACGGTTGCCCTGGGATTAAGAGTGGTCTAGGTCCATTGGCCTGATCAGTGGGCCTCATTCTTGCCATCATCACACACATTTTAAAGCTTCTACAGATTAGAGGCCGGGCCTGGGAGGGATCAAGAGGATGACGACATCCTTCTCCCTCCTTGCCTCCGCACAGATATCTCACTTTTCCAAATGTGTCTCACAGAGGTGGTCACATGAGTGAGGAGCAGTACTTGTGGGTTGGTGCATATTGGTGGTTTCTTTTAATAATAGTCAAGTAGTGACAGTGCTGAACAGTTGCTGAAAACACCATGGAGACATTTTCACGTAAGGACCTAGAAACAGTGCTCACAGTGGAAGTGTAAGCTATGGGACAGGTCCCACAAGTTTGTACCTGTGGTACAGCAGCCAGAATCCAAAGTAGACATGCAGGGTGCCTTAAGGGACAGGCCTGCGGTGCTACAGGTGGGTATCTTTAGAACAGGGGTTCTTAGTATGTGGTCTGGGGACTCCTGGGGGTTTCTGAGGTCCTTGCAGGGGTCCATGAGTCAGTTGTGGTCATGGTGACAAATGTGGCTTTTTTGTTCTCATCTGAGGACATGCACTAGCACTTGGAAGATGAGTGTGATTTGGCTAACCCATTTCCACATTTTTCATATGACTTGTGCTAGATACTCCAACGTCCACTCAGAGCACAAGACTGGTGGTTTCAGTGTAGCAGGATGGAAGTTGGTTGGAGTTCACAGTCCCCCGCTGGCATAGAGAAACACAGAACAGGCAGTTAGAGGAGGCTGTTACATGGATGCTTCTTTCTTCTCACACACACACACACACACACACACGCACACGCACACACACATGCATGTGCACACTGGGCCAGATTTTCTTCATTTATTTCGACCAGAACACGTGTCCCAGAGGACCAAATGAAGAAGCAGATGAGCTGGACATTAAAAAGTATTTACAAAAATGTTACTGTTTATAAAGATTATGAACATGTGCTGGGTTTGGTAGCATGTGATGGGTTTATTATTTTTAATGGATTAATAAGTATTTTATATGAAGACACAAATTGATGTGAATATACTTTATATACAACCAGAGATATGAAAAATTGTTCTCTATATGTGTAATAAGAATTGTAATACATTCCACTGTCATATATAAATAAAAAATTAATTTAAAAAAATTCAAATATTTTTCTAAAAAAAGAATTATGTTGTATGTAACCCAGTGATTTTTTTCATTATATATGCAGAATAATTTTTTTTTGATCCCAAAGTAATCTGCCCTGTAATTGTGGCTACTACTTTTGTACTATTTGTTCTGTTCTTTAAGTATTCACCAATAATCTGCATTTTAAATTGCCAGTTTATGGTCTTCATAGATATACTTGCATTTTTTCTCTGTTAATTTTCATCTTTATCCTGTAAATTTTGGGAAAGTCTTTCAAATTGTTCCCCATATTATCTCATCAATAATTTACTTTATATTTCTATAAAATTACTTTTATATTATTTCCTAAATGTTTTTCAGATCCATATAATAGATCATTTTTGGAATTAATGTTTTCCTTTGAATCTTTTGTATATTGTTCAATATACTTGATTCTGCATTATATTTTTGTAAGTTCTAGGTTATCTGTGTATTTCTTTCTTTTAATATGAATTTAATTGCAATCTCTTAAAGATTAGCAACAGATAGAATAAAAAATAAACATAAAAAAAAGGTATAGTAAAAAAAATGGCAGTTGCTTTTCTCTCTGTCTAGGACAGAAGGAAAGGAAGCAGGCTTATTTGTGCTGCCATTGGAGATAACAAGAGGGGCTTACGAGGATCCTGTCCTGTGTCTCTGGATGCCATAACTATATCTCTATATATTCTTATGAGGGTGCTACCTTATCTTGAATAATGTAACTTAAAAGTGAGTTTTGAAATTTGGAAAAGTGAGTCTTCCAACTTTGTTCCTCTCTGTCAAGACTTTTGTGGTTGTTCTCTTGTCTCTTGAATTTCTAAATGAATTTTAATGCAAGCTTCTCAATTTATACAAAAAGTTAGGTGAAAATTCTATAGTAAATACACTGAATCTGCAAATCAAACAAAAAAAATAAGTATTTTAAAGCTTCTCTATTTTAATTTCCACTAAGGTGAATATCGATAGGTATAACTCTATCAAAGAAAATCAGGTGTAATTCACATAAATGAAAGCATTTGGGGACCCTGAATAATTTTTGAGAGTGGGATGGGTTCCCAAGACCAAAACATTTGAAATCTACCCCACAACGAAGATTGGGAAAAGGCTGGTTCCTATGATTAATGAACCATTTGAGCGCCTTTTTTTTTTTTTTTTTTTTTTTTTGTGGTGCTGAGGATCAAACCCAGGGCCTTGTGCATGCAAGGCAAGCACTCTACCAACTGAGCGATATCCCCAGCCCCCATTTGAGCTTTTAGTGCAGTGAAAAGGTTTTATATTTGTAATCAGAGAAAAGCAAAAGAATGTACAAAGACATTTGTTAAAGAAAATGGCAGGGGCTGCAGTTGTGGCTCAGTTGTAGAGAGCTTGCCTAGGATGTGTGAGGCATGGGTTTGCTCCCCAGCACCACATAAAAATAAATAAATAAATAAACAAACAAAGGTATAGTAAAAAAAAAAAAAAAAAAGGCAGTTGCTTTTCTCTCTGTCTAGGACAGAAGGAAAGGAAGCAGGCTTATTTGTGCTGCCATTGGAGATAACAAGAGGGGCTTACGAGGATCCTGTCCTGTGTCTCTGGACGTCATCAACCTAAGTCAGCAAGCAGAAAGGCCCACAGATGGGGTAGGGGTGTGACAAACTCTGAGTTTGTCCTAATTTGGGGGCTCAGTCACCCTGGCTTCTCTCGTCTGAATCACCATGGTTCTTCTCAGGCTAGTCCCACCCTGGTGGATGACATGTCCACAGGAAGTGAAGCTGACCAGGGGACGTCCGTGTGCTTCCACCTGTGGGAGCAGGCTGCAGTCGTGGAGGCCCAGGGGAATGCAGGGCAACCAGGTGTTTGTTTCTAACCAGTGTCGGTGGCTGGGTCAGTAGTCCTTTCCTGCCTCATCAACACCAGTCAAGTCCTCCTCTTTGCTCTCCTTTTCTAAACAGTACATAGGTCAACACCCTTCTGTCAACCCTAGTTTACCAGGAATCAGATTACCACCAGATAGGGCTCCGCCTCCTTCAGTCACAGTCCAGTCCTGTGGACATACACTGGGCACCTGGATTAGATTTTGAGCATTTGCTACATCTTTTCTAAACCATCTGTGTATGCTTTCTCATTCATCGCATTTCTAAAAGGTAATAGTAAAGGGTCTCTCGTTGTAAGTTAATACCTGTAGAAAATCTAGAAAATTCAGAAAAACCAAAAGTAAAAATTGCAGTGATCCCAGCAGTTTGCTGAAGTCCTGCTAACCTTGGGGCTTCTTGCTTCGGGTCTTCCTACAAGTGGACCAGGGTCCTGCAGATCTGGGGTAGCTCCTGCTTTGCTGCTGACTGGCCACAGGCCAGGGTCCATCTTACTAGAATCAGTACTGCCTCATAGGACAAGGACGAGGAAGATATATTTCTGTACAATGGAGACTTTTTTTTTTCTCTCCAACAAAACCTTAGCTGATTCAAAGATATGGCATATTTTTAAGGCTTTGGATAGATACGGCCAGTCAGTTCTCCAGAAAGGGCTTGTAGTACTTGGTCCTGCTAGCTGTGTGCGTCCACTGTGTGTTTTCTTCTTATTATTAGGAGTTTTAAACTCAAGAGAAATGTGCTTGTTGGGAAAAAGGCTAAGCAGTGCAGAGGCTGTAACAGGGACAAGTGAGGCTTCTTCACCCAGTGCCACATCTCAGAAATCCTGACACAGCTTACACATGTGTGTACGTACGTGTGAGCCCTGCACGTGCCCCTCTGTAGTGGCCTGTGGGGCTGGACGTGCTCCTCAGCTGCACCCCACAGACGGAACTCCCCCCTCTGGCATGGTGCCTTAATGTGGGTGTTGGTTGTGCCAGCCTCTGGACCTGGCGATTGCAGTGTGGGTGGAGGAGTCATGGAGAGGGTGGGTTCCCGGTGTGACCCGCTGAGACCCGCTGAGACCAGCTGTCACCTCACCAGTTGCTGCCGTCTCCTGGGCTAGCCTCAATTCAATTCCACTGTGTTGGGGAAGAAGTCTCTTGTTTGTATCTCTTAAAAACAAATATGAATTGCCCCAACTTTTATTTTTAGTTTCTTTTCTAAAAGACACCTTAAAGTTTTTCATGAGTTTTTTTTTTAATTTTTTTTTTTTTTTAGTTGTAGATGGACACAATACTGTTATTTATTTTTATGTGGTGCTGAGGATCGAACCCAGTGCCTCACGTGTGCAAGGAAGGCGCTCTACTGCTGAGCCACAACCCCAGCCCGAGTTGTTGTGGCTAAATGATAGAGTGCCCCCTGTCTGGGTTCAATCCTGGTCCTGGAAAAAGAGAAAATAAAAATCTTCCTTTTAGAGGTCCTCTCATCTAAACCTTGTTGCCTAGTGGCAGTGTCTCGACTGTGTCTTTCACAGGCAGCCCTGGAAGTGTTCAGAGACCTGTGGGGACCCTAGCTGGGAGCCACTTCCTGCCTGAAGCACACTCCTGCTCGAGCCTGTGCCATAGCGAGGAGGCAGGAGTCTGGCTCAGAATGGTGGGGTCTGATCGTGGGAATCTGTGGCTGAGGAGCCTCCTGTGGCCAAGGCAGCAGGGTGAAGGGAGCCCCACGTGGAAGTGGAGAGAATGGCCAGGAAGGAAGCAGGAAGCCTGGACAGGAAAGAGGAAGGACGCTAGCAGCTTGCAGCAGTGGATGCTAATTGGTTGTCCCATCTTGGAGTCTGGAATTAAGGATGTATATTGCAGAGTCTGACAATTCTGTATTTTTCTTTTAATGAGCCTTTCTGAATTTCAAAGCTCATGCTTTTGGAAAAGAGCTGTATTTTCCGAATCCAGCTGTGGATGAGGGCAGTGCTTCCCCGCCAGTAGCTAGGACTGCACTGTGTCCATGGGCTAGATTTTGGGCAAGTTCTTGTTCTGGGCTGTTTGTTTCCTGTAGTTTGCTCCTGGGATGGCCCTCTCTCCCCTCTTGTGCCCCAGACCTCTGCTGGAGGAATCTTGGCATCTGCTGCTCAGGCAAGAGGTGTTCTTTGATGCCATGCGAACTGTGCGGGCACTCAGAGGCCGGATGCTCTCTATAGGAGCACCTCGGGATGCACTGGGCACAGAGGGCTTCCTCTTCAGCTGATGCTTCTATGACTGCCTGGGGGTGTGGCCAGGATCTCTGCACAGCCCATGGTAGGACTGGCCAGGCTGCTTCTGCAGCCATATAACCTGAGCTCTCTATAGCCGGGTGTACACTGAGGCACCTGGTATCTGCATGTCCATGCTTCGAGCTCCAGGCTGGTGGCTGAGGACTCCCAGAAGGATGTGAGTCACTTCCTTAAAGCAGCTTGTCCTGTGGCAGGAGGAAGGAGACCCATCTGCACACCTGGAGCATAAGGTGGAGAACCAGGAATGCCCCAAGACATCCCAGGAGGAAAGGGCTGAATATTGGCTGAGCCAGTCACTAGCAGCGGGGTGCCGCTGCTGGGCCAGGTGGTCCCAGAGGCTCTGGCTTGTGTGGAGCGGACACCTGGGGCTAGTCTGGGTGAAGGGGCCTCAACCTGACTGGTGCATGTGGTGCAGTGGCGAGTAGGGACACAGCCGAAGAGTCATCTGACCGTGATGGAACGCTGCCCAGCGAGTTCCCGCTCCCTGAGAAGATGGAGTGACCTTGTTCAGCAGCCAGCAGGAGGTGTTCTGACAGGAAATCAGGGCTGCCCCCATAGCTATTTCTAAGGATTTCTGCTAAGTCAGGGAAGTTTGGGTGCCTGGAGACGTTGCAGGGTGTGTGTGTCCTTGCTGGTGGCCCAGTGCTTGGCGCGTGGTCACCTGTGTTGCACGTATGGACAGGACGGACCTGCATTCCTAGGCGGGTAACACCTTCCTTTCTAGGCCAGTGTCCCACCCATGACAGGGCAGCTTTGAGTCATCTGGTACTGTGGCACTGAGAGGTCCTGGCACTGTCCTCTGCTTCCAGCTCACTGCTGCCGGCCCACTCGGGGCTCCGGGCAGACCTTGGAAAGCCTAGAACCACCTAGAACCACACCTGTGTCACAGGAGGGGAAAGGCAGAGCCTTCACTCTCCAAGGGGCCGTCTCGCCTTGGAGCCCAGGCACCTGCCTCTCCCAAGCACACCAGGTACCCTGGGAGGGTGGAGGTCAGCACGCTACTGGTGATCCTGGGTGACTCTGGTCTGCCCTGAGGTGGGAGTAGAGTCTCGCACCCTTACCCTGATGGTGTCAAAGTCACTCAGTGGAAGCAAGCCTTGTCCCTAGTCTTGCTGGTGTGACTCTGGGTGGGTGTGGTGTTGCTGAAGTTCCATTGTTCCCTCATACTAGCCCTAGAAGAGGTCAGCGCTCTGGGGCTTGCCGAGTCAGGATCTGTGTGCAGGGCTTGTATCTTGAAAGGAATCTCTGGAAAGCAGGAGCCAGTTTGGAGGAAGGACTTGGTGGTCAGCAGACCAGAGCATCCTGTGAAAGTAGTGGCAGGACCCGAGGTACCTAGTTTGGAGAGATGAGTTAGCTGGTCTGTTAGGCGTAAGGGTGTGGACTGAACCCTGCCTCCAGGTATTTAAAGGGTGGATAGGAGAGAGTAACAGGGTGGTACCTAATGCCAGGGTGCTGGAGACAGGACCCAGCACAGCAGGGCTGTTGGAGGCCTCCACTCGCTCGGAGGGTCGGCGTGTGGAGTCAGAGGCAGAACATCCAGGTCCTTTCAGACGGGGTCTCCAGGTACCATGTTGCTGGTGATTTTTATCCTGTTTGCTACGCTGACGGTCTCCTGCCCAAGGTGGCCCAGGGCACTTCTGGGTGCCCGGGCTCCTTTCCCACCCAGTGCTGCTGCTCTGCTCTGCTGATAGAGCTGCACATACATGCCTGCCTCATCACAGTAGGAGGGCAGGGGCGGGCACTCTGTCCACTGCTGGCAGTGGTGGCAGGCTGGGTTCTGCCCAGCAGGCAGTCTTCAGTCTGCTCTTCTGCTCTTTGTAGCCTCAAATGCCATCCTGGGAGCAGCGTAAATGTCAGTGGCTCAGGAAAGACAGAGGCCTCTGTGTGGAGATGCTGGTTCTTGGCTGGGATGCCTATCGGTCACCAGTGAAGCTCCAGGCCAGCACCGCTCTTCCTGATGGGTATGCACACCCAGGCTTCAGTAAGGAGGGCAACCTACCGTGTCTGACCCAGATTTGGGGGGCTTGGTGCCCCCAGGCTTGCCATTGGCTCACCTGGGAGGCTGCCTGAGGGCAGGCTGCCACTGGGCGGAGCCGCTTCTTAGGACAGTTTACCCAGGTACTGGGTCTCATATTTACAGACCCGCTGAGGGTGTGGATTTAAACAGAGCCCCTGAGAAAGACAGGACTGGGCCTGGGGGAGGCTTCTCCAGGAGTTCTAGGCCCATGAGGTGCCAGAGTGACAACAGGACGGCCTGTCTGAAAGTCTAGAAGGTTGCCCTTGGGGCTGGGCAAACACAGCTCCTTTCTTATTTCTTTTTCTGTAAGGGGTTGGACCCAGGGCCTTATGCACATGAGGGTAGACAAGTGCTCCAACACTGAACTATGTCCTCTGCCCTTTTTATTTTATTCAAGATAGGGTCTTGAATAAAGACCCAGGCTGGCCTCCAACTTGCAATCTTCCTTCCATAGTCTCCCCAGAGCTGGGATAGGTGTGTGTCCCCCACAGCTACAGTGCTATGTCTGGTCTATTCAGAAGCCAGCCAGTATTTGCCTGGTGGCTGGGAGTGATTGAAGGGTGTAAAGAATGACCTTCAGTTTAACACCCAATCTCATCTCAAGAATATCGATTTTTAACTGGGCTCCAGCTTCCTTTATGAAAGTCAGACTCTTACCTGGAGAATCTCGTGCTGGGTAAGGAAGCCATTTTTGCATGCCATCTGCCTCTTTTGGGCAATGTCCATGTGTAAGGGGCCTTAGCATGCAGGCGGTGTCTGTTAACGGGGACTGGGCTTCATATAGACCTCCCAGCAGAGTCCAAGTAGCTGGACTGGGAGTGAGAGAGGATGCAGGGTTCCCCTGCTTTATGCATCCTTAGGGCTGTCCCCTAGGTGTGGTCAGCTTCACCCATGGCTTCCAGCGGCCCCAGCTGCTGAATGGAGCCATGTGTTGGGCAGGGTTCCTGTATGGTTCCTGAGCACACTGAGGATTCAGGTGTACTGGGCTCCCCTGCATTTTCAAGCACATGAAGAGCTTCTGTCTTGGATTGATAGAAATGGTTCCTTTCCTACCCTAGCTGCCTTCCCTGGGTAGGCAGTGGGAAGGGAGGAACTTGAAGATAAATAAGTATGTGTCCCTTATTCGGTTACCACTTTTTTTTTTCTTTTGGTACTGAGGATTGAATTGAACCCAGGGGTGCTTAACCACTGAGCCACATTCCCAGCCATTTTGTTTTTTTGGTGCTGGAGATTGAACCCAGGGCCTCGTGCATGCAAGGCAAGTGCTCTACCAACTGAGCTATGGCCCCAGCCCCCCAGCCCTTTTTTTAAAAACATATTTTTTTTTAGCTGAGTTGCTGAGGCTGGCTTTGAACTCATGATCCTCCTGCCTTAGCCTCCCGAGCTGCTGGGATTCCTGGTGTGTACCGCTGTCCCCAGTCACCACTTGTTTTTGTGGAACGTGTTTCCAGGAGAAGCTGTCAGCTGCATCTTACCGGGCTGCTGCTTTTTAAAAAAATTTTTCATTTTCTTTTTAGATATATGTGATGGTATTTTGACATACTATACATACATGGAGTATATTTTACTCTAATTAAGATCACATTCTTGTGATGTACATGATGTGGAGTTACACTGGTTGTGTATTCATGTATAAACATAGGAAAGTTATGTCTAATTTTTTAATAATATATTTATATTTTATATTTTTATTTTTATATTTATGTGGTGCTGAGGATCGAACCCAGTGCCTCATACATGAGAGGCAAACACTGTACCACTGAGCCATAACCCCAGTCCCTATAAAAAATATTTTTAATATCTTTATTTTTACTTATTTATATGTGGTGCTGAGGATCAAACCCAGGGCTTCACACATGGTAGGGGAGGGCTCTACCTCTGAGCTATGACCCCAGCCCAAGTTATATCTAATTAATTCCACTGTCTTTCCTATTCCTGTCCCCTCTCTTCCCTTTATTACTCTTTTGTCTAATCCAATGAACTTCTGTTCTTTACTCCCTACCTTAATCACATATCAGAGAAAAATTCAGCCTTTAGTTTTTGGGGGGATTGGCTTATTTCACTAAGCATGATCGTCTCTAGATCATTCATTTACCATAAAAAGTCATAAAGTCATTCTTTTTGCCTGTGTATGTGGAGGGGGGAGTACCAGGATTGAACCAGGGCACAGGAAAACCGAGCCACACCCCCAGACCAATTTTGTAGTTTATTTACAGATAGGGTCTCACTGAGTTGCTTAGCGCCTTGCTTTTTGCTGAGGCTGGCTTTGGACTTGCAATCCTCCTGCCTCAGCATCCAGAGCTGTTGGGATACAGGCTGTGTTCCACTGCGCCCAGCTCAAAGTCATTATTTTTTATGGATGAGTCATATTCCATTGTTACTGGGTTTCTTCATGGTCAGCCGGTTGTTTGGGGAGGGATCCCACAACTCTGGAGCAGAGGGTGTCTGGCCTCCAAGGGTCCTCTGGTAAACCTGGGGCTGAGCTGGTTTGGAGGTGGGTGCTGCAGGGTGGCTGCATTCCAACCCTGGGAGCTGTGACTGCGGTGCTCAGATCCTAACATACTGACAGGGAAAGCAGACGAGGATCTTCTGAGTCTGGTGGCTGGGAGGAAATGACCTGTGGCTTGGTGTGCCTGGTGCAGCCAGCTGGAGTGCCACAGCAAACTCCGCAGGCTGGGCTCACCACCTCACAGTGGTGCTCCTCCCCAGGCTGTGGGTGGGCCTGACACAGGAAGGTGTTCTCCAAACTGGAGACCCCAGTCTCCACGCGATGTGGCTCTGTTTCTGTGTGGGAGGACTGAGCTGGCCTCGGCAGATAGCTGACCGGGCGTGCTGACTTGTTTTGCCTCCTGCCTTCCCTTAGGTTGGCCTCCGGCAGCTGGACGTGTCTTTGCTCTGCCAGCTATACAGCCTCTACGAGTCAATTCAGGAGTACAAGGGTGCGTGCCAGGCGGCCTCCAGCCCTGACTGCACGTGTGCACTGGAGAACGGCTTCTCTGACGAGGAAGAAGAGGGTTTCCAGGACCAGAGCTCCCTCCATGAAGGCCATGGAGGCCCTCCTGGGAGCCTGCCCCTGCCTGTGCTCCACCTCTCTGGCAGTGACTGGATTCTAGAGTCCATCTAGGGCCTCAGGTGGTGGTGGCTTCAAACTGGACCCACTGTCAGCATCTGCTGCTCTTCTTGCAAGAATGTGTTTAGCCTGTCCACTGTGGACAGTCCTTGGCCACCTGGGACTTCGAGGGGAGTCCATTGCTGCGCAGTGGTGATCTGCTTGGGTGACCCCGAGGTGCTGAGAATGCTTTGGCAGCTTGTGCTGGGTGCAGACACCCCTGCTGGAGGTTCTTGGGACAAGAGGCCCTGCAGGAGGCCTGAGTCACTCCTTACAGACAGGTCACTGGCATCTCCTCCATGAGGGTCATGCTTCCAATTGGGGATGGATGAAGCCATTCCTCTGCCCTTCCCCAGCCTACTCAGCGGCACTTCTTGCTGTTTAACAAGTGGTGGAGCCTCTTTGTTCAGCTTTATTTTCATGCCGCATCACTGATGGTCCAGGTAACTCCACGGAAGCCTTTTGTCAAGAAGGCAAACATTTTCGCCTCAGCCATCATGGCGTTCTCGCAGCCTGCTAGAACTTGGCCATTTTGTCCCTCTGGTGTAGGAGGAAGGAAGATAATACCAAGATACATTGAGTGGGAAAAAAAACAAACCTGGGCAGGCCAGTGTTTGCATAGTCCCTGGATGGTGACTGTGTTTAAATGACCCTGAACATAAACTAGTATGTGGGAAAGCAAACCACTCTCCCCTCCAAACAGTGGTTACCTTGAGCCTTCATATATTTATTAAAATACTTTATGAGAACTACACTGTTAAACACGAGGATAAAATGCTCAAACTGTGTTGTGTGTTACTTTGTTCTCAATGTAGAATCCAATGCAAAATCCCCTTTCATGACCAGAATGCTAGTCCAAACAAACATGTGGAAAGAAAAGCAGTGTTTCTTGCTGTTAAATGCATCTCGAAACAGCTTCCATCCTCTGTCAAGCTTCAGCAGCCATCTTATTAGTAACAGGCCGCCATCTGCAGCAAGGTCTGGACTTTGTCCAATCCCCTGCCTTCTTCCTTCCAGTGTGATGAGTGCTCACCGGTGCCTCCTTCAGGATGATACTGGGAAGTACAGCCTGACTTAGGAGCAGAGCATGCCAGGCCTCAGGAACTGGGCCACACTGGCAGAGGGCACCCTGCTCAGTTCCTCTGCTGACAGTAGTTACTGTGAAGGGTGCCAGTAAGCTGCCTTCACCCTTTGACAAGATGATTCTGCAGGGACAGGAAGTCAAAAGCAGCAGGTCCAGTCACCTGTGGGATCCTATTTCTCTGAGGCTGGCCCTTCTTTACCATGAGTTAGCACTTAGGTCAGCCTGACCATGTTGAGGGTCAACTGGGAAGCTTCAACAAGACTGTGCGGGCTTTGGCAGCACCCCTTGGCACCCATGGTTCCTTGGCAGGTGGTGCCTGTGCATCTGTGTGTCTCTGGGGATGGAGCTCCTCTGCCACCTCTGGAGGGAGCCGGAGCCTGTCCCCTGGAGGGCAGTGCTCCAGTGCAGAGGGGCAACCCATGGACACTCATTTATCTTAAGTGGACTGGGATCACCAACATGCCACCTTTGTTTCCAAAGTTATTTAATTCTGCTTTATAAAAAGTCACACAACACAATAAAATGTTTTTAAAAGTCAGAAGTCCTGGCTTGGAAGTCAGGACCAGAGGGGCAGGAGAGAGGGCAGGGCAGGAGAGGGAAGTTGGGGGATTCAGCACAACTGGGAGCATGCAGTAAGGACGGTTCTGACCTTGAGTTCAAGGCATAGCCCAGGGACAGAAGATAGAGGCTCACCTCTGGGCAGGTGCTTGCTTGGTGTCCCTGCTGGGTTTGTCTGTGCCAGGCGTCTTCTGGGAAACTGGGAGGGGTTCAACGGCATTCTTTGGATGTTGCAAGGGAATCTTCAAAGCTGCGCCCAGTCTGCCTCTTGGCTGGTGCAGAGATATGGTCCAGGGCAGCCCAGAGGCCTGGCAGCTCCAGGAGGGCGGTGCGCTTCGTTGCAGGCTGCCTGACAAAGGGCTCCTTGTATTGCCCTGATGTCTGCCTTCCTATCCTTTGATGAGGTCACAGATAAAGGCTCTCTCCAAAGGAGTCCTGCCCAAACCTGAAAGGGGATGTCACTGTAGGGGAGTCCCTATTAGCCAGATGGCTTTGTGGCAGGTTGAAAACTGGTACCCAAAAATACCTAGTCCAAGGAGTCTCAGAAACTTGTAGGCGGGAACTTATCTGGTGGAAGGGCCTTTGCAGGGTCTTCAGCTGTCTTGATATGGGAAGATTGTTCTCATTACCATGTGGGTCCTCAGTGCCATCACAGGTGCCTTATGGGAAGTAGAGGGACAACTGACACACGCTGGGGTGCCCTGTGGGGGTGGGAGAGGTGGAGTGCTGCAGCAGCTAGCTGAGGGTGAGGGGCGACAGCAGCGAGGAAGCCGAGGTTCTCCCTCCCGAGGAAGCTTGGCTCTGCCGACACCTTGACTGGGCCCAGTGAAACTGACTCTGGACTTCTGCCTCCAGGATGGGAGCATCACGGGTGGCTTTAAGAAACGCAGTGTGGTCATTGCTGTGGCTTCTGAGTGGTGCCTGGCACAAAGCAGTATACCAGTCATTAGGTAGAAGTAAGGAAGTAGAATCCTGTTTGGGGCAGCCAGGTCTTTTGCTTTGGTTCTATTTTCCCTCTGTTGGCCTTCAGGAGCCAGAGAATATTTGAGACTTAGTCTTAAGTTAAAAACTTTCCCCTTAAGAATCTGTTCCCAATTTTAGAATGACACGTTATGGTTAGATATCAGAAAGGCATATTGTAACCTTCAAGGGTTTCAGGTGTTCCTGCAGAAAAGGGGCTGTCAGAGCCTAACCCTAAGGTGTATTTAGATGTGGTTCCAGTTATTGGAGTTCCCCATTTTTTAAAAACCCTTTTAGCTGTACCCAGTGGCATACCCCTGTAATCCCAGGGACTCAGGAAGCTGAGTCAGGAAGATCATAAGTTGTAGGCCAGTCTCAGCAAATTTGCGAGACCATGTCTCAAAAAAGTAAAAGGGCTCAAGTGCAGCTCAGTGTAGAGCACCCCTGGGTTCAGTCCCCAGCACAAAAACAGGAGGAAAGAGGTCTTTTATCCTTTATTTCCTGTACTATATTTGAAGACCGGTAAGTCTGCCAAGCGACCAGCGCTGGCTTCATTAAAGAAGGTTCGAATCATGCGTAAAATGCTAGGGAATTTTAAATTAAAGAGACAAGACTCTAATTACGTTTAAAACCAGCTCCAGGACGGCTTCTCCTAGCTCCAGCCACCCAATGCGGTAGCGAGGTTTACTGAAGAGGAGAGAGAGAGAGAGAGAGAGAGAGAGAGAACATGCCAGGGAGTTGACTTTTATTGGGCAACAAAAAATTCCGGGGAAAGTCCCATCCAATGAAGGTTAAGGGGGGCAGCATCCCAAGGTCAGGGGCGACTATTGGGTCTTCGAGAAAGTAGCCAGACACGCCTCTGCATGGAAAAGCCCTGTAAAAGACCTGGAAAAGGGTGGGGAAAGCTCTGACACAGCTGTGTCTAAGCACCTCTCACCCAGCCAGGGAGGTAACTCAAATCACATGCGAGGATGGCCTCCCACAGGTAAGCATTCCTTCTTCATACCAACCCTCAGAGAGCCACCATTAGACTACCAACAGGCCAACATTAGGGGCCCTGTATTAGCCTAGGCACAGACTAGAAAGGACCCAATCTGGTCACTTGAGACCTTGAGCAGGTCCCTTAGCCATTCTAAGACTGGTTATAAAAACTGTCTTCGGGTTTCCTGATTCATGCCTCCGTCTTGTAATAGCTGCAATATTCTTTCTTTGGCTCAAACATACACCATGTTGTTTTCTCCCCAATATGGTTCAGAGGCTCCAAACACTGCTGGAGGAAGCCTTTAACAAAAGGCCCCTGTCCATCTCCACGGCTGTGTCAGCCTGCCTGCCGTGTGCGCCTCCCGTGCATTTCCTCTGCTGGTTCTCAGCTCTCCTGAAACTCAAGAGCAAGCAGTGGACTCCATCCATTTGCAGGACAGCTCATCAATGGCTGCGGACTAGGCAGGACTTCCAGGTGGCTGGAGTGCTCATGGTTTTTAATAAAGGAAGAATATCTAAAAGTGACTTAATTTTGTATCTTTTTCTTTCTTTAAATACTTAAAAAAATTTTTTTAGTTGTAGATGATCAAATACCTTTTATTTTTATGTGGTGCTGAAAGTAGAACCCAGTGCTTCACGCGTGCCAGGCTAGTGCTCTATCACTGAGCTACAGCCCCAGCCCCTTAATTTTGTATCTTTAAAGTGGATTTTCATGTAAGTATATTTTTGCTGTTGTTAGATCACATCTCAATTTTGGGGTGGTGGTGGCAGAGGCACGGAAAATAGACATCAAACTAAGGCACCAAATATCGCCACTGGTAACTTCCCAGAGTAACTAGCTGGTCAATTATGCCTAGCCTCTGAATTTTAAAAAGAAATTGGGGCAAAATGAATGGCTGTGACGTGCAGGGCTGGACATGGGTGTCCTCACTGTACTATTTATTCAACTGTCCTAAAATTTTTCATTAAAAAATGCTGGAAAACCAAGGCTGCCACCAGCGCAGAGGCAGTATGAGCCCTGGGGCTTAGGTGTGGGGACAGTGACCCACTTCCCTGGCTAAGCAGCCTGATTTCTTAGTCTTGCCTTTCTTTCCTCACATGGTGTTATTGGCACCTGGAGTTCAGTCAGAGATGGGTCCAGGCCAGCTCTACCTGAAGTTCCACAGCCTTTGGCCAATTGCTGCTCACTGACACCAAGGAGGTGGTCCTAATAATTTAGTAGTTATCCATTCTTTTAAAGATAAGCAAATACCTTTCTGGTGATCAAGAAAGATGGGGGGTATGGAGCATGGATTTGGAAGTGGATGGTGTCAACCAGCAGTCTGTAACCTACCATCAGTGTGTCACAGTGCTTGCTTGTTTTGGGTGGTAGGCGGCTGGGGACTGAACCCAGGACGTGGACATGCATGTGCTTTACTGAGCTAGAACCCCAAACTTCTTTTGTTTTTTGCAGGGTTGGGGATTGAACCCAGGACCTCACACATACTAAGGCAAGCCCTCTACCCTGCCCTAAGCTGCATCCCCAGCCCTGCATCTGCCAATTTAAAAAAGTAATTTAGTTACTACATTGAAAATTTTTAAAAATTCAGTTGAAAGACTTTATTAAGAGGAAAGTGTTTCTGCTGTTTCAAGAACACAAAATATCATCATTTTAAGCCAGTAACTTAACTTTCAATTGAAAAGACATGACCACTCCAAGGGATGAAACCTTGCCCTGTGCGGGGCTCAGGAGTGGACCTTTTGGCCGGCAGGCTGGGGCACGAGGGCTTCTACTCCACATCTCCGCCTCTTATCTCTGCTTCACTTGCTCATCAGGACAGAGCTTGGCTTCGGTCCTGCCTTCCACAGATGGCAGAGGAGGGGTCCTGGAAAGGCACGTGCGGCTGACAGTCCGGGAGGGGCTGCCACAGGGCCTTCCAGAGCACCCCAAGAGAGGGCAGGGCAGCAGGAGCCTGGGTGCAGGTGGGAGATGACGTACCGCAGGACAGGGCTTCCCCAACTGTGAATCATACTGACAGTGACAAGTAGAAATACTTGTGAAATGGGACAAAATGCCAGCATTGAGTTGGTCCAGGCAGATCCTGGGAACACAGCTGCCGCGGGTGGGCAGGCACCAGTGAGCAGGAGTGCAGTCGCCCGGCGTGGCTCCTGGGGCAGCAGCCGCGCTGGAGAGCAGACCTGCAGGGGGTGGATCGCGGAGAGGAACCTCAGCGGGCAGTGCCAGGGCCTTGCCCTGTCCCAGAAGAAACCAAAAATGTGGTGCTCCTAGGTCAGCAGGAAGAGGTGATGGGAGACTGGGGGGGGGGCAGGCAATCCCTGCCTTGTGCTCTAGGAGGACTGAGGTGGCACCAGCAGGTGAAAGCCTTAGACAGGAGGCAGAGTGAGACGGGAGGGGCACTGCCTGAGGAAAGCTGTCAGGCAAGCATGATTTTGGGGGACACAGATCCCAGGGAGTTCAGTTTCAGGCTAGTTGACCTTAGGAAATGGAAGAAAGGCCCATCTGGTCATTACATAGGAGCAGTGGACAGTGCCCAGTGACCTGGCAAGAGGAAGAGCTGGCAAGGTGCCCTGGAAGGAATATGCACAGAGGTGCACATAAGAGACAGGAAGAGGACCGAGGGCAGAGCAGGCACTCAGGGCAGGAGACCTGGCAGAAGGGGAAAGGGAGGTTTGCTTCAGAAGGAGCAAGACCCTGAAGAGCAGCCAGCAGCCAGCTGCCCTGGGAAGTTTAAGGCCACGGAGTTCCCGAGACTCTGGGAGAAAAAACTTTCTTTCTTTTATTCATTTATTTTTGGTCCTAGGAATTGAATCCAGAGGCTCTTTACCACTTAGCCACATCCCGAGCTCTTTAATTTTTGAGACAGGGTCTCTTTAAATCTTGGAGGCCATCCTCAAACTTACAACAGCCCATATTAGGCTCTGGAGTGGTTGGGGTTACAGGTGTGTGTACTGTGCCTGAGAAAGCACATTTTATACAGGAGTCGTGAGCGTGGGGAAGGGGCAGGCTGAGGCCGACTGCTGGGCACAGGTAGTGGGCAGAGGAAAGACGCCCCATGGAGGAGAAGGGCAGCTGAAGCCACAGCTGCCTGCAGGAGAGGGTGAAAAGAGCAGAACAGGCGGAGACGCAGGCCACCAGATGAAGTGGGGTGTCAGGAGGGCTGCGGCAGCAGATGGTGGTCACCCGCCAGGTGGACATGATAGGACAAGGAAGGGGCAATGTACCACCTGGACTCCCCAGAAGTGTGGCATGGACATGGCTGCTCCCCAGGATGCACCTCCCAGCACCAGCCACAGATAGCCCTGGGGAGACAGGCGAGCACCTGGGCAGAGCACAAGGGCTGGCGGTGCTCTGGATGCAGAGCCCAGGCTCCCACCACCTCAGTCCTTAGCCAGAGGAGGCCGGTATGGGTGAGGGGTGCATGGCAGGGGTCAGGCCCTCCAGTGAGAGGCCCTGGAGATGCCACGAGAACAGAGGAGCAGCCAGAAGTCTGTCCGCAGAACTCCTGTGCTGAAGGGGAGCACCCTGTGTAGAAGCAGATGGTGAGGCTCACCCAGACAGCCTCCAGGAGGCCACACAATAGAGGGCAAAGGCCAGGAAGTGCTCAGGGCCAACAGCACTGCTTGGTCACTGCCTACAGGCTCTAGGTATGAGCGAACAGGGGCAGAGTAGGCCAAAAGCAGAGGAAAGGTGGAAGTGAAGGGACAAGGCAAGAAAGGCAGCGAAGAGCAGGTGGGGAGGCAGGGGACTCGCTGTGCAGGGCAGGAGAGGGCTGCAGGCAGTTGCAGAGGCTGAGCTCCAGGGCAGGCCCTGCTCTGTGAGGGCAGGACCCAAGGTAATGCAAGCAGGGACGCTGCTGTTAGGAAGAGGGCACATGGACCCGAGTGAAGGGTCCAGAGCCACGGGCTGTAGACTTGAGGTGCCCAGGTGGCGCAGGCTGCCTAGGCTGGGAAGGCCTGAGGCCGCCCGTACCTTCAGAAGTCCTGGGACTTATAGATGGCGCAGTCACTGCTGACGTCCCACTCCAGCCTCTGGAAGAGGCACACCGTGGAGCTCTCCAGCAGTAAGCCACTCAGGATGGCCAGCAGGGACAGCTTCCGGTTGATGCTCAGGGCCACTGCGAAAGAAGAGGCAGCCAACACAGTCTTAGGAGTCTCAATGACACTGGAATGTGAATTCTGTGGGTGTGAGCTGTTTGGCAAAGATGTTCTTTCATGTACACTGTTTATATTTCTCTGCTTGCTTCCTTCTCTAGCACTTCCATCAGCAAGCCTTTGAGAGAGTCGAGAGTCAGAGTCTCATCAACATTTGGAAAAACAAAAAGCAGACTCCCGGGTTCTAAAGAGAACCATAGTCTCAAGGTCACATTTGCAAGAGGGTAAGCATGATGGTAACAGCATCAGAGAACAGTCATTAAAACAGTGACAGGAAGAAGTGGAGACATGTTTCCTGGCGTGGCAGGTGCTGCCTGCTGTGGATGCCCATGCCTGGCATGCATCCTGGGGTGGCAACTGCCTGGCCTTGTTAACTCTGGCCATGCCACTCAGCCCTTGCAGTCCCGTGAACTCATTCATAAAAGTAATGCAACAAAGGCCACCCACGAGTTTCACAGGACAGGGGGAGGGCAGAGGAGGGCACCTGATCACAGTGAATGAATCCTGAGCACCCGCCTGCGCTGGCCTGCTGTGGCCCCAGAAGCAACCACAGGGTTCTGAAGGCCCAGAAGCGAGGCTTCACCTTCCCTGTGGGTGGGAGGCGGAGGAGCAGAGCAGAAGCTTACCTCTGACCGCCTGGAAGTTTGACGTCAGCACAAACACTTTGATGAGCTTAAGGCACAGAGGAGTGTAGTCATGCTCCCAGATGACAGCCGGGATCAGCAGGAGCTTCCCGTAGCTTGACAACAGCAGTGCTTTAAGCAACAAAATAAAGTGGGGCTTTCTCTTTGTTGTCCTGGGTTGTTCTGCCCACAGGAAAGTAAAAATGCCAATGAAAAAGGCAGTCTGTTCTGGGAGGAAACGAGAAATGAAAACATGTATATCCATCCAAACTACACCTCAGAACAAGCAACCCTCAATTCCAGACTATGACTAATCCCCTGAATATCTCCATCCAAACTACACCCTCAGAACAAGCAACCCTCAATTCCAAACTACAACAGATCCCCTGACTCCACAGGAATGTTTCCACAATACCAGACCCTCTTTCTCCCTGTAGCCCTGGCCTTTGTCTCTCACCTGGACAGCAGGAGCCAACAAATACATGTCAACGGACTCTAACCAAGCCTGTCAATGTCCCCTGAAAAAAAAGCAGCCTTGAGAGACAGTGGTAACCCACTCTGTGAAGGCTTCTGGGCAGGGGGAGTCAAATGGCCAAGGAAGGCTGCCAGGTCCGAGGCCTGGAGCTGCTCTGAGGCCCCTGCAAGCACTGTTTTGGTCTGTTCTCCCACTAGGCATTGACAAGACTTGGAATGTTTTGTTACCTAAATTAAAAGACTTCCTTTATTAATTTTAATAATATGTCTGAATGCAATTCCTTATACTCTAGAAAATATTCTTAAAATATGGAGTCCAGATTAGAGGAGGCAGCAGCTGCCCTGGCATCCCAGGGCCATGGGACTGCACCATCTGTCAGTCCCTGCCCAATGGGGCCTCACTTGTGTGACTGCTGTGGGTAGGACTGTTAATCTTCTGCTTACCTACCCACAAGCATTCTGAGTGGTCTGTCCTTAGCTCTCTTTTCCCCCATGAGCTGTGTTATACCTTCAGAATCAGGCTCCTTTGGAACATGTGTCATATTAAAGCAGGTTTAGATGTGTGGTGTTGCCCAAAAGTTCAAGGGTAAGAAATCGAGAGGTGAAATGATTGGGTTTTGATAGCCTTAACCCAATCAGCAAATCAATCCCCTGACAGGGATTAACTTGGTGGTGACTGAGAGCCGGCAGGCTGTGTCACTGGGGCATGCCTCCAGGGTATATGTTTTGTCCTTGTTTTTTTTTTTTTGTTTGTTTTTGTTTTTTTTTTTAAGAGTGAGAGAGAAGAGAGAGTGAGAGAGAGAATTTTTTCAATATTTATTTTTTAGTTCTCGGCGGACACAACATCTTTGTTGGTATGTGGTGCTGAGGATCGAACCCGGGCCACATGCATGCCAGGCGAGCGCGCTACCGCTTGAGCCACATCCCCAGCCCCTGTTTTGTCCTTGTTGAGCCAAGCTCTCTGCTTCCTGGAGCCATGTTCCCAGCTGCTTTCCTCGGCCACACACATCTGCCATGATGTTCTTTCTGGCTCACCTCAAGCTCTGAGGAATGGAGCTGGCTGGCTGTGGATGGAGGCCTCTGAAGTTGTAAGCCCCAAAATAAACTTTTCCTCCTCTAACTGTTCTTGTCAGGTCTTTGGGTTACAGTAGTGAAAAAGCTGACCAAAATATAAGTTGGTACTGAGAAGTGTGGTGGAAGGCTTCAGGGTGCTGAGAAGGCAGAGGGACAGGGTAGGCTCAGGAAGGTGTAGATTAGAGACAGACACTTGGGAATTCTGAGTAGGCAGATGAGAAGACCAAGGGAGTGATGATGAGGACACACAGGCCAGAAATGCAACATCGGAATGGACTGGAGACTTCATACCACTAAAATGATGTTCATTATAGCCAAAGGATTTATCTATTATTATCACTTTTAAAGTTCTTTTTGTTTTTGGAGGGGGGACCAGGAATTGAACTCAGGGGCACTCAACCACTGAGTCACATCTCCAGCAGTATTTTGTATTTTATTTAGAAACAGGGTCTCACTGAGTTGCTTAGCACCTCGTTGTTGCTGAGGCTGGCTCTGAACCTACGATCCTCCTGTCTCAGCCTCTCAAACTGCTGGGATTACAGGCATGCGATTACAGGCTTGTGCCACCGTGCCCAGCCAAAACTCTTTTTTAAAATAGGGGGTCTCACTATGTGGCCCAGGCTGCCTTGATCTCCTGGGCTCAAGTGATCTTCTGGCCTCAGTTGTCTGAGAAGCTGGGACTCTAGTTGGTGCCTGTGCCCAGCTTTAATTGAAGGATTTAGCAGCAGAGAATCATAGAAATTAGTATGAAAATAGCCAAAGAAATCAATTTCACATAATTCTGACCCTAGAAGGACAAGTCACAAACCTGATGCTGAAGAAAGAACTTTCCAAACATAAATGTGTGTGTGTGTGGGGGGCAGGTTAGCCAATTTCCCCAAGGAACAAGGCAGTTAAGTTGCAAGCTTTCCCTGTTCAATATATTGCATTAGTACTAAGCAGCTGGCTAATGCATTGGGTAATGCCAGTTTTTTAATAAAGATGGGGTTTAATAATCTTCAAATTGGATAATCAGAAATTTAAAATTACAACTTTTATCAACGTTTCAAAACATTTTATGAAACTTTCTAATATTAAATATGACTATTCCTATGCATGTTTGTTAACAAATAAGAAAGTAGGTGATTTAGATGAATTCACCTAGCAGGGTAGTGGTAGAGCTGAAAATTTAGTCTCAAGTGCTATATTAACTATCTCTCTTGCCAAGGATTAAAACCATTTGTCTTAGTTTTGTTTTTTGGTACCAGGTATTGAACCTAGGGGGGGCTTAACCACTGAGCAACATACCCAGCCCTTTTTATTTTGAGACAAGGTCTCACTAAGTTGCTTAGGGACTTGTTAAGTTGCTGAGGCTGGCTTTGAACTCCTGTCTCACCTTCTGAGCCGCTGAGATAACAGGAATGCACCACAGTGCCAAAATAGTTAAGTACTAGGTTTATAAGAATGGAAAGGTAGGCGTCTCCTTACCTAAAGAAGCAATGGCAAACATCCGATAGAAGTCCCATTCTTTGGCGTATCTGATCAAGTCATCAGGAGCAGTGTTCTGTGTTGAATCTTGAAGCTGCCACCACCTCAGGTATGCTTCGCAAAGCAAGCAAAACATGCAGAGTTTTCCATGGATCTAAAGGTCAAAGACAATGCCACTCAATCAGGTAAAGAAGCACTCAGTTATAGGCACAGCTGTAGGTTTGAAGACTGTCCCCTGTCGACCATTTTCAAATTCAGAACTGCCCAATAAAGTGGCCAGTTGTAGCTATTCTGAAAATCAGTGGCTCTTTTGTGATATTGGGGATTGAACCCAGGGGTGCTTTACCATTGAGTTACCTACCGCTGGCCTATTTTTTTTTTTTTAATAGGGTTTTGCTAATTTGTTGAGGCTGGCCTCAAACTTGCAAACCTCCTGCCTCAGACTCCCAAGTCACTAGGATTATAGGTGTGTGTTACTGTGCTCAGCAAATCAGAGGTTTGGTTTATTTATTTATTTATTTATTTTGTAGTTATAGAAGAATAGCATGCCTTTATTTTATTTTATGTGGTGTTAAGGGTCAAACCCAGTGCCTCACATGTGCCAGGGAAGCAAGCGCTCTGCCATTAGCTACAGCCCTATCCTAAATCACAGGTCCTTTTTAGGGGGTGGGGGTGCCAGAGATTGAACTCAGGGGCACTCAACCACTGAACAACACCTCCAGCCCTATTTTTTTTTGGTGGGGGTACTGGGGATTGAACCAAGGAGCACTTAACCACTGAGCCACATCCCCAGCCCTTTTTTATATTTTATTTAGAGACAGAGTTTTGCCAAGTTGCTAAGTGCCTCGTTAATCTGCTGAGGCGGCCTTTGAACTCACAATCCTCCTGCCTCAGCCTCCCAAGCAGCTAGGATTATAGGTATGCGCCACTGTGCTGGGATCCAAATCAGAGGTTCCTAATCAGCAATGGCCATTGGAATCACATAGGGAGATTTTTTTTTTCAATTTAAGAATATCAGGGCCACAGTCCTAAGTCAGAATCTTTGATACTAAAACCTAGACGTGTATATTTTATAGCAATTCTTAGGGGAACTCTAACATATACATAAGAATCATTGATTTAAATAGCTCACCATTTGTTACATTTTTGACACAAAATTTATGTGACCCACATATAGGTGCAGACAACAGTCAGAGAATACATTTAATCTGAAGGTTCCAAGCAGCACATAAGGAACTGTTGGTCTAAACATGAACTAAAAAAAAAAAAAAAAAAAAAAAAAAAAAAAGCCTCTTGATGGATGAATACAAATCAATACTGAAAGAAAACGGTTAAAAGGAAAACTAAGCTGAATGTCTGATGGTCAACAGGGACTACTGAGTAGTAAGAACTGCCCCCTCCCGGCTCCTCCTAGGAATCGAGCCTCTGCCCCTATGCCAACCAGTGTGACCCATGCTTGAGTCCAGCATGTTTGGAGGCTCTCAATGGGCACAGGGATGCCTGGAACCCCTGGGGAGCTGTGACCACGCAGATGCTAGGAGGCCTTGAAATGTTTCCCTTTCCACTGGCCAACAGATGGTCCTAGATGTGCAGCCGAGGCTGAGAATCAATGCTCTGGTGACTCAGCTATGGGATGGGGCAGGGATAAATCAATTGTTAATATCTACCTTAGGGCAAATTTAGGGTTGCTAAATCAAGTAAATGAAAATATAGGACACCCAGTTAAATTTAGGTTTCATATACACAACAAATAATTTGTACAAGTGTGTTCCATGCAACATTTGGTACATACTTTTCTTTGTTTTTCTGATTTTCAAAGGTACTGAGTGTCCTGTATTTTACCCATCAATCCTACTCAAACTACTCATGCATTTACCATGCAATACATTAGATTATGTTTTGAAAACTACTTTAAAAGTTAGGACTTTCCTAACAACTCAGTGTTGTTATTCACCTCATACATTTTCTTAGTGTGAAATGGAACAAATTATGTTTTTCATAGTTTTCTTTTAATGTTTGTTTATTTCTCTTAGGTATGATTCTTTCCCTACCCAGCTGTTTGATTTCATTCTGTTGAGAACCCATTCAATAGGTAGCCCACTGAAGAGCCATCACAACTAATTGTTTGAATCCTGCCAGTGGCCAAAGCTCACACCATGCAGTGCATCCACATCTGTTAATTCTAGAAATTTCCAGCCATTGTGAGAAAAGATCCATACTCCAGTCAGAATTTCTTACACTTTAGTCTTTCAAAATTCAAAAGCATCACCAAGTAACATTAAAAAACTTCCACAACTCACATTTATTTTGGTATTGAAAAGTATATGTCTGTAGGCCTGGGCTTTGCACAAAATAGCATTGATCAAGATGATAACAGGATCATATTCAATGTATTTGTCTACAGGTTTTTGGCAGGATTTCTGAAATAACACAAGATAATGTTAGAACAAGCAAATTTATACATTCAGAAATCTTAGTGGACTTTTAAACTTGTAGAGCAATAAGGCCACATCCATATTTAGGTATACTTCCATTCAGATAAAAATGTTCCTATATGTAAGACGTGGCTTTACAAGGGACTAAATATAAGTTTCTAGGCAAGAAATATGAATTTTAACATCATATTTGGGAAGCTAAAAGATAGTCAACTTAAAGGCTAATTCCCAGAAGATTCTACTTTCAATTCTACCTTTGATCTATAGGAATTGTTAAAAGACAACCCTATAGTGTCCTTCACTGATCGACTGTTGCCATTGGCTTGATGGCCCCAGTGTTGTGGTCCTGAAACATGATTTGGAGAAGGGTGTTCAGCCATGGTCTCACTCCAGGCTGCGCAGCTCCCTTTGCCATCTCTACTGTAGCAGAGAGCCTATGTTCCTTCCTGTTCTCAGTGCTGACAAGGAATACCCAGGCTTCCCCGGGCCCGTTGGCTCAGGATTCTTGGCATGGTGTCCTGTTCTTTACTCAGCTTCTGAGAAGAGGGGTGTGTGGCCTGGGCCTAGGTCACCAATCACTGCTTTCTTGGGTCCATAGCATGTGCTGCTAAATGGCCTTCCACAAAGATCACCAGGTTCAATAGAGTTGGGTTCTCTGGACACCTGACTACAATGTAGTCACATCCAGTACCAGCAGAACATGGACTTGTGATGCAGTGCTAATTACAAAGCTATGTCAGTGCTACAATTCACTGCAAAAAGACTGGTGGCTACAATTCAAATGAGACATTTTGAAACTCTGACTAGATAAAACAGAAATGGAAGGAGAAGCAACTAGTATACAAACACACTGGGATGACCTTTTAGTTACACCAAAACACTAGAAGATTATTAATCCTATGCTTCAATACGAACTTGGATTCAATTCCAATTTGAAGAGCTTCTCTACTTCATTCATGTCATTACAGGAAATAGGCTTGTTTGTCCAATCCCCAAGTAAATCAGCAAGGAAGATGTGCCACTCCCCAAACTCAAATCCAACCAATGAAACAGAGGCCAGGAAGTCATAGTGAACGAATGAATGAATGATTTTATGGGGCTGGAGACTGAACCCAGGACCTAGCACATGCTGGAGGGGTGCCATACGACTGAGCTACAATCCTAACCCTTTTAAACACTTTACTTAGAGACAGTTTTGCTAAGTTGTCCAGGGTGGCCAGGAATTTGCATTGCTTCTGCCTCTGCCATCCTCAAGGACCTGGGATTACAGGCACAGGCCACTGTGCCTGGCAGGAGTTCATATTTCTGCGGCTCTCTACATGAGCAAAGAGTGTCAGCTTTAAACAGAAGCTAGAGTTGACAACCCCAGATTCACAGGCAAGGCTCTCTCAGACCCCTCCCATGCTATTCCTGCGGAGCACATGTCCTCCCTTCATGGTGGAATGCTCCTGCATTTCTAAATGGGTCCCTGCCTGTCCTTCAGAAGTTCTCTAAACCCCATCTTTAGAAGTAGGCCAGCAGACACCAGCAGCAGGCGGCACAAGCTCCTGCTCCTAGTGCACCCACTCCTTCAAGCGACAGTCACTCTGAGAGCGGCTGTGCGTTCCTAGCAAGAGCTCCTTCTCAGTCACTCTGAGATCAGCCACATCCAAGACGCCGGACGACCTGGGGCCACTGTCTCTAGCCCCCAGGACCTTAGAGTTTGCCAGGGGAAGACAAGCATACCCCCCATGACAGGGGGCCCAGAAAGGGCAGCGCCCAGCGCCACCCTACTTGCGTGGCCGTCCACCTCCCCATCGCAGCCGCCGACCAACGGGGCTACAGCGTCAGAGCTCACTCGCCCTCGCTCGCCCTCCAGCACTGGCCTTTCCCCAAGTGCTGCCACCCCACCCGCCACTCAAGTGGAACGTCCTCCGGGTCCTCCAGGCACTGCCGAAGGCGCGCGCTGGCCTGACGGAGTCTGCGTCCCCGACCCGAGGCCCCGCCGCCGCCCGGCCGCGCTCACGCAGATGGTGATCTTCAGAACGCCGTGGCGGTAGTCCCGGTACAGCTCCCGCGCCTCCTCGTTGCACTCGATGCAGCGGTACCGACAGGGGCCTAAGACGGCGCCCCCCGCGCCCTTGGCCGGCCGCGGACCGCTGCGCCCGCCCGTTCCCATGGCCACGGGTGCCCTTCCGGTCCCGGGCGGAAGTCACGACGCCGCTCCGGAAGTCCGCAGAATCTATGCGCATGCGCGGGCTGGGGCGCGCGGCCGCGAGTACCACTCGCGGCGGGTGAGGCCGCGGCGCCGCGCCCACCCGCACGGCGCGCCGCGCCTGCGCCGTGCGCGAAGATGGCACCTGCCGGCCGCGGCTGCGGCTGCCGGGTCGGCGCGGGGGCCCGGGTGCAGCCGCCGCCGCTGTTGCCGCTGCTGCTGCTGTTGCTGGCGGGGCTGGGCTGCGCGCGGGCTACAGAGCACTACTCGCCGCTGTCCCTGCTCAAGCAGGAGCTGCAGCACCGGCAGCAGCAGGACGCCGCGGCGGGCGGCGGCTGCCCGCAGTCGGGGGACTGGACGGACCAGTACCCGGCTGAGTGCGGTGAGTGGGCCCGCTGTGGTGACGCCCTCGGGCTGCGGGGGTGAGGGAAGAGAGAAGGTGGGCGGTGGGGGAAAGGGAGAAGGCGGGCGACGGCGTGGGGAGGGAGAAGGAGGGGGGAAGGGAAGAAGGCGGCCTGCGGGAGGAGAAGGCGGGCGGCGGGGAGGGAGGAGGCGGGTGGAGGAGGGCCTGGAGAAGGCGGGCGATGTGGAGGGAGGAGGCGGCGAGGGGCGAGGGCGACTCGTGGACGTGGACGCGGACACCTCCTGAGGGAGCCCGCCGGCTGCAGTCTGGTGTCCAGGTCTTCTCCCTACGAGTTCCACCTGGGAGAAGGAAGGGCAGGCCCCTTGCATCTGCGCGGACACCCAGTTCTGTGCCTGCCCGGTGGCTCCCACCGGTAAATGACCTGGGGCCTCTGCGGGCCGCGCGTTGCCGCTGGACGGTTCATTCATTGAAGTCGGGCTGTTGGTATCCCAGGCCACAGCCTCTGGGCGTAACATGCACATATGCATTTTTTTTTTTTGTTCCGAATTCTGTAGTGTCTTTCCCCTTTGAGCCCTTCTTTCCCCTCTGCTGTGTGTGGGCTCCCTTGTGGCTTGCCTTGGGAAGGGCATAGGTCTCCTAGGCTCATTAGGACCTGACTGGTTGCTTTTAAGGCTCCACAAGGTTGTTTAACAACTTGTACCTGCAAAGACAATATCTGTTTTATTGAGATGTCAAGATCAGATGTCTGATTTCCTTTTGGCATAATCTGACTTCCTGGAGGAATTCTCACTGAGGGCGTGTGACTTCTTTATAGTATAAATACTGGTAACTCACAGGACCAGTGTTATATAGAAAAGGAATGGCCATTACCGGTGTCACTGTGATCTGAGTGCTCTTGTGCACACCATGTGCACCCTCACTGGAGACTGTCTGGACACTGGGTTTTGTTTTCCACAAATGGGGAACAGCTAAGGAAGGTAGCAGTGTGCAGGTGCTGTCCTTAGCTCTTAGTCTGCAGGCCTCCTGTGTTAGTCTATCAGAAAAGCCGTGGCTGCCTCATTGAATGGTAGCTTCTCTGCTCAGGTGGAGAAGCCAAGGCACAGTGGAAGTGTGAGTTCCCTGAGGTCTAGCTGGTAGGAGGAGCTGTCCACTAGGCCTGATGCCTGTTTTTGTCTTGGCTGCTGATTGGTTGTATGTAGGAAGGCACATCAGTAGTGTTCTCCAGCCTGTCAGTCATCAGTTTGCTTTTCCTCTCCCTCTTGGAGGCCTGTGATACACACTGGCTGAAGAGAGTTGGTTGGTGGCACTGGCTTAGATGGCTCACTTTGTCCAGCAGCATCAGGTTGTGCCTATTTAAGAATCCTTGTTTAAGCCAACTCAGACTTGTGTTAGGGTTTCCCCCCAGTTAACCACAAATGTAGTTTCTACTGGGCAATTGGAGGAGCCCTTCTGTCCCTTTCCCATTCCCTCAATACGGAGAACATTGTCTCATGTTCTCTGCTTCTGGGGAGGCGTACTGTGAGGCTCTGAACTTGACGGGTTTAGATACTTCAGTTTTCTTGGTGGGACTTCAGACAGCTTCCCTGGCTGCCCTGAATGTGCAGGAGCTGCCAGCAGGTGCAGAAGAGGCGCAGTGGCTTTGTAGTTGCCCCTGACCTTCTCAGTGTCAACAGCACGCTGCTTGGGGCTCTAGTCTTTACTTTTGCAGTCTGTGATAAAAACTCTGTTGTGGAGACTCCTTGAAATGCCTCTTGCTTCTCCCTCCTAACCCTGGACTGTTCTGTGGAAGCTGGAGCCTGTGAAGCCTGCTCCAGTCCTCGGTCCTAGGAGGCAGGGACACATTATTCAAGGTCTATAACTAAGCACATACTGGCCGGAGGGGCAGCTGATGTCTGTCTCTAGAGCCCCTTATGATCAACACAGTGTTCTGGATGAGTGTCAAAATCCAACACTGATCAGCTCTTCAGATTCACAGGCCAGATCTCATCAGTGGACAGGCTTGTGGCTATCTGTCTGTCCAGCCACAAGCCTATCCATATGAAGCCAGCACCTGTATGAAGAGCCAACCTGGCAGCACAACTGCTTCTCAGCTGAGTGGAAGCTGCCCAGTCTGTACCTGCTCACCTGATGGGTAGACTGTGCACCCCAGTGATCTCAGGTGCAGGGTGACTACTGACAGGATCCACCATCTGGAGGTGTCCTGGCAGTGGCCAGCCCAGCTGGGTACACCACCCTGAAGGGGCATCCTGGGCAGCTGGCCTCAGGCTGCTGTCCAGTGGACATGGTGCCGTTGTCTAGGCCTGAGCCTAACATGTCTCCAGGCTCCTCGTGACTGGGAGTAAGGGAGTGCTGCTGTGACAGGTGGCCTGGGAACTCTGGGCACAACCAGACGGAGACTCCTAATTCTGTGGGTCTGGTAAACTCAGGTCTAGACCAAGTGTGACTTGTCATTAATTTAAGGATGCAGGTTCTCCTTTTTTTCTGCCCAAGCTGAGCGGCCTGGTTAAATGACTAGCTTTTCAGGCAGGCTGGGATGCGTTTGAGTGGCTCACACAGGTGCGCTTCTAGCTGTTGCAGAGAGACTTGTGCATCCTCTCCATTTGGAAATATGTTAGTAATGAGAACAGGGAGTCATGTGTGTTTTTAGCTGTTGGCAGACTTTGGCTGCTCGTAGGTGACAGTCATATTGATGTTTTTTTATTGCAGTTGTAGATAGACAGTTTACCTTTATTTTTATGTGGTGCTGAGGATCCAACCCAGTGTCTCACATGTGCTAGGCAAGTTCTCTGCTGCTGAGCCTCAGCCCTAATCCATATTTGATGTTTTCATGGTAGTTTTCTAATAGCCACCTCCATCCATTGGTGATCGTAGCACAGTCCATTTTTAATATTTCACTCAATATGAATGATTAATTTACATTCTTTAGTAGTTTTTTTTTTTCTTTTCATGGTGGCAGGTATGTGCCACCATGCCCATTAGTAGTTTTCTTTAGTTTTTTGAAATGAATGACCCAGAATTGGGATTATTTGATCTTTCTGTTTCTTTGTGGAGAAAGCATGTGGTAATTATCTACTCTGAGGTTCACTGCCAGGAAAACAAATGGCCTGTGCCCAGCTCTGCCTTTGGACAAGAAGACACACAGTTTGCCAGTGTGCAGCTCCTTTCTTAATTGTGGAGGGGTTTGTTTGAAGACAGGAAATTGATTTTCTTGTTCACAGCACTCAGATGTTGCTGTTCCTGGAGATGGTAGAGAGTCCTTAGAAGGAAAGCTGTGTCACCAGGGCTGTTTGCTTTCTGGGTCCAGAAGAAGTTGAGACCCATGTGTAGTGTTGAGAGGCAGCCCCGGGGACCCTTGCCGAGTTCCCTCTCTGGTGCCTAAGTTGAGACCCATGTGTAGTGTGAGGCAGCCCCGGGGACCCTTGCTGCTGCTCTGTGCCCAGCCTCCCTGCCCTGATATCCTGGGTGTGGTCGCACCTGGTTCTGTGGCAGGTCTCAGGTCTCTTTCTCAGGGCCAACCTGCGTCCATTTGCAGGTCAGTCACTGCTCACTGCAAGCCTAGGGCTTGGGCCCTGCATGGAGAGGCCCGGCACTGGCATCACCCTTGGGTGTAGTCTTGCTGACTAGATAGCATCTTCCGAAGGCCCCTGGTTTAGTCAGATGTGCCCTGGGAGCCCTGAGGCGGGCGCCTGTCAAGTCTGCAGACTGGTTTGCTTTTCACTCACTTGTGTTGTCCTTAAGGATGACTTCACCAGGGCTGAGGTGCCATCAGTGACAGAGTGCCGGGTTTCTGTTCTTGCGACTAAAAGGCTCAGGGGTCACTCCAGTTAAACCTGGCTAACTGGGCTGCACGAAATAACCACACAAGAGACACAAATACCTTTTTCTTTGGGGTCGCTGTGACGGCTCCTCTGACCTTAAGGGTCCGCAGAAAGAGAGAGAGCGAGAGGAAAAGCTATTCAAATGAGGCAAAGGGTCAGGTTTCAGGGGGCTGAGTCTATCTTCATGATGTCCACTGTCAGCAGGTTGACTGACACCTGGGTAGGCCACACCCAAGGGCACAGTAAGAGAAGGGGATACACACAAGGCACTTCCATGGAAGATTCTATCCTAAACAGGGCAAGGGGTTATATCACAAAGGAACAGGTGAGCATAGCTTCACCCATGGGGCTGTAGTAAGACACACCCATGCACAAGACACCAACCCTCGCACCCAAGAAGGGTGGGGAAAGCTCTGCCACATTTCTTCGACTGAGTGCCTCAACACCCAGCTGGGGAGTGTAACCCAGTCACGTGTAAGGTTGGTCTCCCACAACAGATCACTTTCCCAACATGTGCAAGGCCTGGGTTCCCTCTCTGGTGCCTAAAACACAAATGAGTTGTGTCACTGTTTAGAAGGTCTGCACACCACCAAACACATGTGGTGAGGGTTGGTTTAGAACATCTGCTCACTACCAAACACATGTGGTGAGGGCCGATTTTTTTTTTTTAAACCTCTGTGGGAGGCCAGAGGGTCATGCAGCCTGGGATTGGTTGGTTGATGATTGATTTTGTGTTGCTGGGGGTTGACCAGGGTCTAATGCATGCTAGACAAGAGCTCTAACTCTGAGCTGCACCCAGTCCTGTCCTGGGCTCACATCTGCACACGCTGGCATGGCTGGGGAATGGCAGGGCCCTGAATACCTCAGGGAGCCTCTCCAGCAGATGGCAGGTGTCTGGCTGCACCCGCAGGACACCAGGCTGGCTGGCAAGGTGTGTTCCCTTATGGTGTGCTCTCTCAGAGGTTGCTGACTTGGGCTCAACTTAAATAAGTTAAACAGACTTATTAGAGTTACAGAGATTGGCTGTTCTTTATATTTATTTGTTTATTTATTTTTTATACCAGGGTTTGAACCTGGGTGCACTTAACCACTAAGCCACATTCCAGCCCTTTTTATGTTTTATTTTGAGCTAGGGTCTTGCTAAGTAGATAAGGTTGGCCTTGAACTTGCAACCCTCTTGCCTCAGCCTCCCCAGCCGCTGTGCCAGCAGGTGTGAGCCACTGGGACTGCAGGTGTGAGCCACTGGGCCAGCAGGTGTATAGCATTATGCCAGAAGGTGTGAGCCACTGGGACTGCGGGTGTGAGCTACTGTTTCCAGCCAATTTGGGTACTTTTGACTTTCCAACGTCTTCCTTCTATTGTCTTTTATTTTTTACCTTTTCTTAAAATATGACATATGCAAAAAAATACACATCACAAGTCTGTGTAGCTCAGGGAATTTTCATGAAGTGAACAACTTGTGTAATGTGAAATAACACAAACAATAGCCATGCATTTTAAAGCTTTTGGTGAAGTCTCATTTGGATGCTTTCTCTACTGTCCTCTCTGAATCAAGATCTAGCTTAGGGTTGCGGCTCTCTCCCCTATACTTGGGAGGCCCCCATCTGCTGACCTGCACACAAGGCCAGCGGGCTACTCTGCCACTTTCCCAGTCTCCTTGGAGTGCTCTTAGGGGCTTCCTTCCCTGTCACTTGTCACCTCTGTCACTGCCTGAAGCAGTCACAGGCTCCCAGGTGTCTGACCACAGGATTGAGTTTCTGGGAAGATCTTGCTCTTGAAAGTGTGTGCACTAAGTGTGTCTTCAGCCTCCCTCCCTGTCCTGGACTGCACTACACAGTCTGCCTGGCACGTTGTTCCACTCTTGCAGCTGGCTGGAACCTTTTCTCCTGTTCTCCTGTTCTTTGCATGGGTTGGTACTTGTATGTAGGCTGATGTAGCTTTGATTGGATTACATTAAAATTTGTGGATCCTTGTTCTGAGGAATTAATTATGTACTTACTTTATAGTCCACAGTAGAAAGTCTTTGTCTCTGAGTTGTTTTACAGTAGCTTTGCTAGTCTCCTGATCTCAAACACATTCCTTATTGCTGAGCTGTTCTCCTGTGTGTATGATGGGTATAACGTATATTCAGAAAATTAAGGAAAAAAAGAGTTTGTGAAGCATATGAAAACTGGAAAGTGCTATTTTGGTCTGAAAATAAGGAAAGCAGAAAGAAGAAATCAACAGAGAAAAAAATCACAAGTGGAAATTTTCATACCATGAAACTGTTTCATGTACAAAATTATTTAAAATGCTTTATTAAACTGCCTTCAGACTATGTGTATAAGATATCTATGAAACATAAATAAACTTCATATTTAGACCTGGTTTTCCTCCCCAAGATAACTTATTATGTATATGTAAGTATTCCAAAATTGGAAAACATTCAAAATCTGAAACATTTCCAGTCTCCAGTGGTTCAGATAAGGGGCTCTCAGCCTGTGCTAGCATCGGGCATTGTGGTCCATGTCCTGAGTCCCCACAGTGTCCTGTGTGGAGGTGTGTGGCTCTCCCTATCCTGAAGGTGAGAGCGCGAGGCTGAGACACTGGAGGACGTACCCAGTCAGACGGCCAGCCAGGCACCAACTGCATCTATGCTCGCACAGCCTCCGGCGTTCTCGTCATGTCTCCTCTGAACCAATTAAACTGGAAGTCAGGGAAAGAATAGAATTAAATATAAGAACTAGTTCTTTGAAAATACCAGTAAAATTTAGACAATTACCGAGCAAGCCTGATATAGAAAAATGACAAAAAATAAACATCATTCTTTAGGAATAATAAAGTATAATGAGATATGAAGACCATGATGAGTTTTTGGACAGTGTTATAGCCAAGAGCTAGGACATTTCAGAGAATAGCTAGTGTTTTTTTTTTTTTAAGAAAGTGAGTTGCCAAGTCAGTGCCCACAGGTGTCATCCCCCATCCTCCCTGTCCCTGTATCCTTCCCCCGGACCCAGCTCTTTTCTTAAGGGTGGATTTCCTGAGCCCGTTCAGAGGCCATCCACATGGGCTAGTGGTTGTCCGGGCCCTGCCTGTAGCTTTTTTTTTTTTTTTAATATTTTTAGTTGTAATTAGACATCATACCTTTATTTTATTTATTTATGTTTACGTGGTGCTGAGGATCAACCTAGCACCTCTCATGTAGTAAGACTGACAAGTCTCATGTGCTAGTTGAGTGCTGTACCACTGAGCCACAGCCACAGACCCTGTCTGTAGCATTTATTTCCTCCAGGCCTGCAGGTGGCTTCTGTGTGGCACTTCACAAGCACTGGCTTAGACCCTGCCCCTGGACCACTCCCCCTCTGCGGCCCCTCCCCCTCTGCGGCCCCTCCCCCTCCTGCCCCTGGACTGCTTGCCCTCTGCGGCCCCATCCCTGGCCCACACCACGTCTTCCCTCCTTGCACACCCAGAGACCCGTGCCTTCCCTCTCAGCATGCCCTGGCTTGTCTCCAAGCTGACCTCTCTCTACACTGAGACCCTGCATTTCAACCCAGATCCAGCCTCTGGCCAGATCTTTCCGTGCTCTGCCGGCCCTGCCTCCCAGCCCTGTTCTTTCAGTGGTCTCTCTTCTTGCCGTCACATCCTGACTTAGCATCAAAGAAGAAAGAGAGTAAAGGAGCTGAGGTGGCTAACTTGAAAAGTGAAAAGACGAAATGAGGGAAGTTGTAAGGACTCAATGGAAGAAAGCTCTAGTAAATGGATTAAAACAGCAGTAGTAAGACTGACAAATTGGCCCAAGAGTTGTTTTTTTAATAGAATAAAGTAGAATAAAGCATATATTTAAAATAAGTTCTGGAGAGCTGTTTTGCATCTGTGTGAGTGTACCCAGCAATACTAGGCTGCAGGCTTAAAATGGTTACGGTGGTCAGTGGCTTTATGTATTTTTTTAAGCACAAGAAACACCCCAGAGTAACAAATTCTTAGGCCATTCCAAAAAGAGAGGGTAAAGTAGATGAGCCACAGGGAGCAGGAGAGCAAGTGAACAGTGGGAACTGGTACAGCGTGAACCAGGCAAGCAGGTTGCGGAGGCCATCAGGACGTGAGGTGGTTTATAACCTTGCTCCTGCCGTCACATTCTGCAGCAGTAAAGAAATGTCCAGAGAACAGTAAAATTCTGTGATGTGTTTTGAGACAATTTTTGTAGTAACCACTATTAACCTGTACAGCCAAAGAGGGGAGGAGAACCAATGCTTTTCCTCTCTAAGAAATGGATAGTGTATATGGGCTGTCACATATGTATAGTGTGTTGTAGGGGACACATCTTTGGGCCCAGTGTTCAGGAACTGGAGGCAGGAGTTTGAGACAGCCTGGGCAAGGTAGCAAGACCCTATCTCAAAAAGCAGACAATATATAACTGGTTGTGCTGAATTGGCTGCTCAATTAGGACATAGCTTTTTTTTTTTTTTTTTTTTTAGTTCTCGGCAGTCACAGCATCTTTGTTGGTATGTGGTGCTGAGGATCGAACCCGGGTCGCACACATGCCAGGCGAGCGCGCTACCGCTTGAGCCACATCCCCAGCCCATAGGACATAGCTTTTTAAAATAGTTGAGGTGAGGGTCTCATAATGATATTGACCACTTTATTTTATTATTACGTTTGTCCAAGGGACTGAACCCAGGGATGCTTAATCATTGAGCCACGTCCCTGGTCTTTTAGTTTTTCTTTTTCTTTTTTTATTTTATTTTAAGAGAGAGGGAGAGAGAGAGAGAATTTTAATATTTATTTATTTTTTATTTTATTGGCGGACACAACATCTTTGTTTGTATGTGGTGCTGAGGATCGAATCCGGGCCGCACGCACGCCAGGCGAGCGCGCTACCGCTTGAGCCACATCCCCAGCCCCTAATTTTTCTTTTTATACCAGGGATTGAATGGGGGTACTCAATTGAATGGGGGTACTCAGTGGAGCCACATCCCAGTCCTTTTTATTTTTTAATATTTATTTTTAGTTGTAGACGGACACAATACCTTTATTTATTTTTATGTGGCACTGAGGATCGAACCCAAGGCCTCGCACTTGCTAGGCGAGCGCTCTACCACTGAGCTACAGCCCCTAAATAAAATATTTTAAAGAATATTTTATTTAGAGACAGGGTCTTGCCGAGTTGCTCAGGGTCTCACTAAGCTGCTGAGGCTGGCTTTGAACCAGCAGTCCTCCTGCTTCAGCCTCCTGAGCCACCAAGATTACAGGCGTCCGCCTTCACTCCCTGCCTGGTTTCTGTTCTCGGGACTAAAAGGCTCAGGGGTCACTCCAGTTGAATTGGGCTAACTGGGCTGTGCAAAATAACCACACAAGAGACACAAATACCTTTTTCTTTGGGGTCGCTGTGACAGCTCCTCTGACCCTAAGGGTCCGCAGGAAGAGAGAGAGAGCACACGCTGACCCCTTTTATTAAGGAGAAGCTATTCAAATGAGGAAAGGGGCCAGGTTTCAGGGGGCTGAGTCTATTTTCATGATGTCCACTGTCAGCAGGTTGACTGACACCTGGGTAGGCCACACCCAAGGGCACAGTAAGAGAAGGGACACACGAGGAACTTCCATGGAAAATTCTACCCTAAACAGAGCAAGGAGTTATATTACAAAGGAACAGGTGAGCATAGCTTCACCCATGGGGCTATAGCAAGACACACCCATGCATGAGACATTGACCCTCGAACCCAAGAAGGGTGGGGAAAGCTCTGCCACATTTCTTTGACTGAGCACCTCAGCACCCAGCTGGGGAGTGTGACTTAGTCACGTGCAAGGTTGGTCTCCCACAACTCCCAGCCAGTCTTTTTTATTTTGAAACAAGGTCTGGCTAAGTTACTGAGCTGGCCTTTAACTTGCAGTTCTCCTGCCTCAAATTCTCGAGTTGCTGGGATAATAGGTATGACTGTTTTAAAGTGAACGGTTCCAGGTGCTCACAGGACATGCAGATGTGGCAGGGCTCCTCAGAGCAGGTCTGCCCTGCTCATGAAGCATTTCTCCCATTCCCCTCCCCTGACCACCAGCAGTCTGCGCTGTCTCTGCAGACAGACCTGTTCTGGGCATTTCTTGCCAGTGGTGCTTTGTGACCTGTGACCTTTTGTCTTGGCCTCATGTTTTGGAGGTTCTTCCATGGGTCAGGTGCTTCAGCACTTCAGTGTGTGGCTGAGTGACAGTCCACTGCAGACACAGCTCTAGGTGTCTCTTCATCCTTGTTGCACATGTGGACTGTTGTGAACAGAGCTGCTGTGAGCGAGTGTTCACGGCACATGTTTGAGTCCCTATTCTCAGTTCTGTACCTGGGCCTGGAATCACTGGGTCATGTGATGATTCCGTGCATAACTTTTTGAGAAAATGCAAAACTGCTCTCCATAGTGGCTGTTCCATTTTACCTTCTTACCTGCAAGACCCAAAGTTCCCAGTTCTCCTACATCCTTGCCAACACTTGTTTTCTTCTTTTTAAGTTGGCCATCATAGGGGTGTGAGGAAGTCCTCATTGTGGTCTACTTTGCATTTTTATAAATGATAGAATCATTTCATGTATAGGGGGCCACTTGGACCTCTGGAGGCTCCTCCTTGAGCCCTCTGCTGCCTTTTCCACTTGGCCCATGTCTTGTTGAGTGGTGGTTTACGGGCTCTGGATGCTGGACTCTGCACACTCTCTAGTGCTGTCTCCCTGGCTTGGCATCACTCCCTGGCGCGCGCTCTGGACGTGACGCAAGAGCTCCGGGAGGACCTGGAGCCAGAGGCCCAGCTCCAGCCCTTCGTCCCATGCTGAGCATGCCTCCAGCAGGTCGCCCTGCCTGCTGCTGTTAGAGAGGCCGCAACTGCACTGCCCTCCGTGTGCCATTAGCCGGCTTTGTGCCCTTCGAGGGTGGCCGTGGGGATGGACACATGGGTGCTGGAAGGTCCTGGGCCTGCAGGCGCTGGAGAGGGAGACAAGATGCCTGTCACAGCGTTTCCACCCTCGTCCTCATTTGTTTTGTGGGTTCCTGAAATTCCAGTTCATGCTAAGCTGCTGAATTCATGCTGAGAAGAATGACAGGGTGCTTGCTTTTCAGAGTCGTCCTTTCTGAACTTCCACGAATCCGACTGCGAACCCAAAGGCTCACCATCCTGCGACTCCCTGCTTCCTCTCAACACCGAGAAGATTCTGGTATGCGTCTCTGTCCTGCTTGCTGTGCTGTGTCCCGAAGCACAGGCATCCCCGGCTCTGCATGCAGAGGGGAAAGGCAGGGCACCTGGCATCTGGTCACCTTGCACTGCTAGAGGCAGGTCGGCCGGCTGGCTGTTCTTGACCTGGGACAAGCGCATGAGCGGAGGGAAGCATGTCTGGCCTTCTCTCCAGGAGGGTCCTGGGCTCCGCGTTCCCTTGCCTCGCCCTCATGGTCTCTCTCGCGCGCATTTCTCATCAGTACCAGCTGGACCTTCAGGGGTGCCCTTGCCTGTCAATGTTGGCTTTTTTCCCCGCCTGCCCCTGCCTCAAGGAGGACAGGCCTTTTTGTGTTCATAGGGGCTCTGAAGCTGAGCTGCTGAGTGCCCAGGCTCAGCCTGTTTCTACCGTCCTTTTCTTTCTGTGTTCTTAGAGGATCTGTTTAAAATTCCCCTTATGCTACTCTTTGTTTTCCAAACAGCTGGGCTTTTTTGTCAGACCCATTGAAGACAGTTAGAAATTGGGACAGGAGGGTGAGCCCCTGGTTTTCCTAAATTGCTGACAGTTGTCAACTTGATATGTGGCAGAAACTTTGAGACTTGTCAAAAACCAATTGGGGTGCTCTTGTAAGGTAGTGAGTTGGCCATCACTGAAAGTATTTAACTGTGCAGGTAGGTCCCTAGAGTCGAGTCCATCCTCCGACAGAAATCCCTACCCTTCCTCTGGTGGCACTGGAATGCCTTCGCTGGGGCTGGGAGTAGCCCGCAGGAGAAGGCTCCCTGTTCTTGCATTGGTAATACTGCATCTGGAAGAAGGCTCACAGAGGAGTTCCCGCCCTGTGGCAGAACCAGAGGGGTTGATGAGCTTCTCTAGTTGCCAGGGCTCGACCATGAGAGTGCAGACATTTCCACAGCAGGGGTCTCTCCAGATGCTTCATTCCATGGGGCTCCTGGATGAGAGAGGAGGGAGGTATGAGCCCCAAGATGGGTGCCTCTGGCCTGTGTCTTCAGCAGTGTCTTGTGCGTTGGCTCTGCACCTGTCTGGGAAAACCAAGGAGCTTTCTGTAGCTGACCACTAACTGGGACTTGGAGCATATAAGGAGCATACGGGGAAATACCTTTGGAACCCCCTTCCTTGAATCAGTGAGGCCCAGTGGGCTGTGGCTAAGGAGTCCCAGGCAGAGGCTGAGAAGCTTATGCCTTGGCCAGGGTGTCCCAGGTATGGCTGTCTGCCCACAGTGTCCGTGCTGGGCCAGGAGGACTCTGACTAACTGCACTGTCCCCGGCTCTGAGCCTCTAGACTTGCCAAGGCCGCAGATCCTTGGTCTCTTCTGGTCTTAGCTTCCCTGTGGATTGTGTGTTGTGACTGCCTCTGGGCAACTCTGCTGTGGAGTTAAGTTTCCACGTGCACACTGTAGGCTGGCATGTCACCACTCCTGGTGGCAGATCTCCTGGTGAGGTGGCAGGTGTGTGTTTTATCAGATCCGAGTTGTTTCCAGAGTGCAGGACAGCTGTCACTTTTTGTGGTGGGCAGAGACTGCATGTGCATGCATCCCAGTGACCAGGCCACTTCCTTACCTTGCTGTCCCCTGGCTTCTGCACGTGGGTGTTGTCTGCTGGCTTCTCTGGGGCCTTTTTCCAAGCTGGGCGGGTCCACCCTGGGCGGGATGCTGCGCCCTGCTGGCTGTGCTTCCCTCCGTGGAAGTCCTGCTTTTAGACTGGATTGGCGTTCCCAGAGTTTAAAGCACAGTATCTGTGTTCAAGCCACATTGGAGGACTGGTTACTGGAGTGACGGGAGTGAAGTCATTGACGCTCCCTGTGAAGATGGGGAGTGTCCTTGAAGCAGCTGGCAAGGTTTGTTGCCACGGAAGGAAAGCAGTACTTTCTCTCGAAAACCAGTGGGGAGAGAGGAAGTACCAGCTCCACCAGATGGTGTTCTCGAAGACATGGTTGTTAGTACTAAATGCAAATGCTTCCTGCTTCCACTTAAATAAAATATAGCTTTAATATTTTACAATACAAGTTTTTAACAGAGGTTTTTCTTCATTTGTGATTAGCTAAAGTATGTGTTTCTGTTTTGTTTTTTTCCAGAGCCAGGCCAGGTCTATTGCAGAACAAAAGAGGTTCCCATTTGCTACCGACAATGACAGCACCAATGAAGAGCTGGGTAAGCTGGCTCTGGGCCTCCCTCCTGGGCCTCCCTCTACCACTGAGGCCGAGACGCAGGCAGGTAGTGGGGCAGCAGAGCAGGGCTGCATCTTGCACGGTGCCTCTGGCCCCACGGAGGTTCCGCTTGTTGGATGTCATTTTTAAGAGAAGGTTTGTGTGCAGCCATCAGTAGGTGCCACTGCAGCCCTGTGTTTGCATGGACTTAACAGTCCTTAGCTCTGGCTGTGTAGCAGACGGTCGGTCACCTGGGTGCTTGTCATCAAGAAGCGAAGGCAGGATGGAGTGTCAGGACATCTGCTTCAGTCTCAGGGTTCAAGAATATTTTACTTCTGAGGCCAATCCACGGTTATGGGTGTGAGGATGTGGGAGTAGAGAACAGAGTTCATTCAGATTTGCACAGTGTCGGGTGTGTGTTGGGTGTGCCTCCTCATGGCCTAGTGAGCTCACCTGAAGGGAGGGAGAGAGGGGCGCGGACAGGCCACTGCCACACCTCACCTGCCGCTGGGTCCCCGCAGCAGACACAGTGGTGAAGTTTTTCCCATGGGCCCTGAGGAGTTTGGGGTCTTTCGAGGGACAGTGATTCTTCCTGGAGGAATGTCTTCTGTGGTATAGAGTTGCTAGGAGGTGCTAGCTGGTGGAGATTGCTGAAAATTATAGCTCTTCATTTATCTGTTATGACTTTGTTTTCCCACAACAAAACTTAGATTCTACTAGTTATTTATGTTTGTGAGTGTTTTGGATTAGGTTCTTTTTTTAAACTTTGGGTTTTTTCTTTAGATGGAAAGATTTGGGAATTGCATTTGATGTTATTCGAGTGGAATTGAATAGCCAAGCCTTGGACAAAAATTTAAATATAGTCCTAAAGTATATTTTCCCCTAAACTCCTCTGCTTGTTTTTTATAATCTCTATTCATTTGTTCATTCAAGAGATACTGTTGATTTGGGTAGGTAGGTAGGTGGGTCTTGACATGGTGAGAAGTGACTGAGGTCTCCAGGACCATGTGGACCTGAACTGGAGTCCAGCTCTCCTTGTCCTGTCTGCAGAAGCCTGGCCCTGCAGTTCTGTCCCTGTGCCTCTGCATTTGCAAGGCAGCCTGCACGTGGGGTCCCCAGGATGGACCTGTGCTGCTTCTGTACAGCCAGTGGTAAGGAGGCAAGCTGTGCACCAGGGCCTGGTTCACTGGCCTAACTCACAGCTGTTTGGCTTCAGTCACCCCAGCTCTTCTAGTTACCACAGCCTCATGTCCTCGTCTGCAGATTGTCCCTCCCTGCAGCTAGGGAATGAGGAGTTGATGTGGCAAAGGGGCAGGACTGAGCCAGCTCCTGATGTCCACCTCCCCATTGAGAAAATACCCAGGTGCTGTCCATTCTTCTCCTTCTGAACATGAGTTTGGCCTTAATCTATCTTTTCAAAACAACTCCATTCTCTACGCCTAGGATTAAGTTGGTAATTCTCTTTTCTCAACAAATTGATGAGATATTTCAGCCTTTGTTTTGTTTTGGAGAATGCTCCAAAGCTCTGGTGTATTGTGCTCAGTTTTTTTGAGCTATTATTTTTCTTGGGCACTTTTAAAGATTTTTCTAAATTTCTTTATTCATTTAGTGTGTCTCTGTTAAGTGTTTGTTGCTTCTCTTTGGCAGGAAGTGTGTGCTCTCAACAGCAGCAGTGAGTTGCCTGTCTGCACCCGTTAGGTCCAGAAACAGATGGCTTTTATGCAAAAAATGTCATCAAAATAGTCACTACGTTGAGTGAGGACCAAAATGTCTTTCAGGAATTAGGAAGTGGGGGAGGAATTAGAAAGTGGGGGCAAATATCACAGGTGGAATGTAACCTGAATGTTGTGACTTATTCATGTGTTTTGGTCTCTGTTTTGGCTTTTGAGATGGAGTCTTGCTGTGCTGCCCAGGCTGGTTTCTGCCTCCTGGATTCAAATGGTCCTCCAGTGCTGAGGTGACAGGCACATGCCACCACCCTGGCTTGTTGGCAGTTTGCTGGGTGAGAGTGGAGTCAGAATGTCACTGTGTCTCAGATGGTTTCCATAGCTCTGATTTCAGAACACCACTTTCCCGACCCTTAGATCAGAACTGCCTTCCTCTGTGTGAGTCCTTCACAGGCCATGGCTGTGTCTTGGTTGCGGGGGGAGAGCCTGACTGCTGGGCGAGTCACCCTGCTCAGCACTGCCAGGCATCTTAGCTGGGGAGCGGGCAGTGGGCTCAGCACCCCAGGAACAGATTCCTGAGGCTGCGGGCATTTCTCTGGATGCTCATGATGAAGTCACAGGCCCACGCTATGCCACAGTGCTTGGGCCATTCCCCGCTCCCTGGCATATAGGCAGGAGACATCACAAAGGTCTCTGGGGTTTGAGAGTGACAGTATTGCACGTATGAATATGTGACAACAGACCCTGCCATTGTGTGCAACTGTAACGCACCAGTAAAGATGTGGGAAACAGAAGGCAGCCTGGAGACCTCCATCACCACAGCTGGAGGCACTGAGGCTGGCTAGCCAGTGCCGGGGTGGGAGTGGAGAGTCCAGTGGCCCTGCTGCTCCCAGCCCTGCAGCTGCCCCTGCGTGTCAGCCGAGCATTCAGCCCTGATGCTGTCAGAGCCCTTGGTTCTGTCCTTAACATTTGTGTGTCTTACTTTACAGCAATTGCTTATGTGTTGATTGGCAGTGGTCTCTACGATGAAGCAATAAGGCATTTCTCGACAATGCTTCAGGTAATTTTTCTTCTTATTTACGTAGTTCAGGTTTACAATCATGATAAAAGCATGGGCTCCTGCGTAGCCGAATGCCACGGGATGCTCTATTGTAGGGTTCCAAGCAGCAGAGATGTCAGTGCTGACCATGCACTGCCCTGGTGCTAGGCTTTGCAGGGTTACTTTTTTTAAAAGAGGAGAAGAGTCCATTGAGCCAGGCAGTCTGCACTGTCTCCCAGCTGTCTGGTAGCAGAGTGGCATTCAGATGCAAGATGGAAAAGACAGCAGCTCCAGGTTCCTCTCCTTGGCACACACCTCCCCTGAGATAGGGACTCTTGATGTTCCAGCCCCTTCCTGCATGGAGTCTGCAGGCTGACTTCATTTCCATTCACTTTAAACATGACCAAGCCACCTTGGCTAAGGAAGGAGCCTTTGTGGGTTGATTGCTCTGTGGCATCCACAGAGGAGGAAGCCTGTATGTGGACCTGCAGGAGCTGAGGGGGTCCTGCGGGAGCTGAGGGGGGCTGAGGGGGTCCTGCGAAAGCTGAGGGGTCCTGCAGAAGCTGAGGGGTCCTGCAGGAGCTGAGTAGGGGCCTGCTGGAGCTGAGTGGGGGCCTGCGGGAGCTGATGGGGGCCTTCGGGAGCTGAGGGGGGCCTTCGGGAGCTGAGTGGGGGCCTGCAGGAGCTGAGGGGGGCTGCGGGAGCTGAGGGGGACTGAGGGGGGCCTGTGGGAGCTGAGGGGGGCCTTACATGGTCTCACATGGTGCTTGCCTGTCCTTGCCACAGTGTGCCAGCTGTCTGCCTGGTATGCTACAGAGAAGGAGATGGGTTAGCACTGAGCACTCAGTGCTGACACATAGTCAGGTGCTCAGTAAGCTTTAGCTACTCAGAGTGCGTTCTAGTAAACGTGTCAGTGTTGACCACAGCAGGAGCCAGCAAAGGTCTGACTGTCTAGGACGGGATTCCAAATTACTGGTTGTGAGGTGTCAGCTCTACTTTTGTTTTCCTTTTCAGAACCTAGGATTAATTTGGTAATTCTCTTTTCTCAACAAATTGATGAGATATTTTTGGTTGTGACTTTGAGGCCCTTCCTTAGATGGAGCAGCTCTGTGTTTGGGGGTCATGTGGAATTGGAATGCAGAGGTAACCTAGGCTGGAATCGCCTCTCTACTCTGCAGCATTGCAAAGGGTGGGCCCCACTTTATCCTGGGCTTCAGGACCCTGGCCTGAAAGCATTTTTGCTACATCTGTCCAGAGATGTGTAACATAGTAACCACAGCTGCTTGCTGACCCATTGTCTTTCATTCAACTCTTAGAAAATGTTATTATCTTTGTAATTGATGACAATATTGAAAAATTTTTAAAATAAAAATTTCCTAATTCTGACAGTCTTAACATTATTTAAATGTTTTGTTCTTTGCCTTTTTTGTGTTTATAGCCTGAGCACATACTATACACTTTCGGTGTTTTGAACTTAATTTCATAGTGTAAATGTTTTTTACTGTTCATCTGTAATCTGTGATTTCCATGGCTCTGTGATGTGCCTTTGATGGCCATCACAATGTAGAATATACTTCCCGGTCATCAGCTTGGGGTGGAGGCTCAGAAAGATGATCACAATTTCTTTTGTGCAAAGGAAAGATAGGAGTATGTTGACATCAGACACATGTCACTCTGGGATAAGGTGGTGGCTCTCTCCCCAGAGGTGTGATGTGTGGACGGCGAGGTCAGACTGCCTTTCTGAGGTTGGGCGTGATGGGCAACATTGGGCAGCTCAGGTGCAGAACGGCCGCCCCGTGCTGTCCTGGTGGTCTCTCAGTGCTCCCACCTGTCCCAGGTCATGGACATGGGGTAAGCAGGAGAGAGGAGAGGCATCCAGACAGGGTGGTGGAAATCGTCGTGTTTTCTTCCTTGTATGTGATTATGATAAAACCTAGAAAACACAAAGATTCAATATTAAATGCTACCAGTGTTTTGTTTTGTTTTCTAAAAATTTTAATAAGGAACTTGATCCTGTTTTCTGGACAGAACTTTTCTACATTGGGTTTTAACTTTGAATCGATATGCAAAGTTCCTTTGGGTTTCTTGAGGTTTTCTGTAGCTACTGTCACCAAGGTGCTGTTCAACCAGGTGGTGGCAGGTGTCCAGAGAGTAGTCAGTCTGCTTCTCCAGCTGACCAGGACTCCTCTTCTCACCCTGGATCTCCACCTGGATAAGTCAGCCTCTTCAACTGTTTTTAAATCATGGTCATTCTTCAAATCTGATTATTCATTTCTTTTCTTTTTTTTTAATACTGGGGATTGAACAGGGGCACTTGACCACTGAGCCACATCCCCAGCCCTTTTTTATACTTTATTTATAGACAGGGTCTTGCAGAGTTGCTCAGGGCCTCACTAAGTTGCTGAGTCTGGCTTTGAACTCTTAGTCCTCTGACCTTAGCCCCCTGGGCTGCTGGGATTAAGATGTAGGCCTCCACACCTGGCTCTTTTCATTTTAATGGGAAAATTCAGTGATGAAGCTTCTTGTAATAGTGTAGTTGACTTCCTCCTGGCGACTCGTGTCCTGCACTCAGCAGGTGTGACTGCTCTGCCTCTTTTTGTCACAGGGCCACAGTTGAGTTCAGTCCTAAGCTGCTTCCAAGTATGCAAAAAATCTGTTCTTAAGCCGGGAACAGTCCCGACAGATCTTCCCTGTGGTGACTGCACCCAGGGCTGTGGTCTCTTGAGCTCAGGAACATGTGGCAAAGCTTTTCTGTTGGACAGGCCTGGCTGTAGCACAAGACAGCAAGTATGGCTGAGTCCATCACAGCGTGCTGATCGTGGGCCCCGGGAGCTTGAATCATAGGGGTCTGTTTGGATAAGATTGTTGCAGTGAAATTCAGAGCTGCGACGAGGCTCCTCATTTTCCAGGGTGACCTGTGGCAAGAAGCTCACGTGCCCTCCTGTTGCCTGGGCTGCACCATCGGGATGAGAGTCTGAGATGTTCAGTGATCCTGGGCATCCCCAGGGGCCCACTGGAATCCGCCCTGTGGTTTGATGCTTCTGTAATGGAGAACGCACTCCTCCTGCATCCTGGCCTCTCCCTGGGCCCAGGCACCATGGAAGCTGACAGGTGGCCTTGGGCCCATGGCTCTGAAGCTCTCCCACTGTGTGGGTAGCCAGCAGCATGGTCTCTGGGAGGGGAACCGCTTCCCACTTGCTGGGCTTCTGTCCCAGGGCAGGGCTGCTGCTCAGGTGACCTTGAGCTTGCTGGTTCTGATTCATTTCTGGAGGAACTGAGGTTGTAACAGAATTCCGCTTTACTTGGGTGGGTAGCATTTAAAAATAGTCCTCGGATAGACACGTGCCTCCCACCGGTGCTCCGGGACTGGTTCACTCATCTTGGACATAGCAACTGCCTGTTGGAATCAGAGGCCACCCCTCGCACAGCTCACGTGGTGAGCCCCCAGGTCACTGTGAGGAGCAGTGGGAGGTTCCCTGCCAGGCAGGCCCAGGGTCCAAGGGTCATGCTCCACTGAAGGGCTGTCTTCTGATTTTGCAGTTGTGTAAAGTAAAATTAGAGGACTAAATGCTAATTTTCATTTAACTTTGGAATTCTGAAAACTTCATAATGTACAAAGTATTAGACTCATATACTTAAAAATACTTTGAAAAACTGATACTCTCATCCCAACTCACTTTAAGGAATATTGTTTTTTTGCTGAAAAACCAATAATTCACTACTACATTTCACAAATAAAAGTTTTCACTTCTTAACATCTGAAACTAGTGATAGATAAAGTATTAGATAGAGTTGTATCAATTTTAGAAAGTATAAAATCTATTATATAAATTTAGGAACAATTTAGACTCTGAATAGGATAACAGCCAAAATTCTTACACATCCTTCTGTGCTGTTAGGAAAATCTAAAAAGACAGGCTAAATGAGTAGAGAAACCTAAACACTTCACAGCGCGTGCGGGAGCTTGTTCAGTGTGTGAGGAGCAGACCTTGTGGCTCAGGAGGGCTTAGCCACGGGCTGCATGTGGAGCAGGGAGGCCAGGGCTGAGTTCAGGGGTTGGCAGCATGCACAAAGCAACTAGTGTAGACTTTCAAAAGGCCCAAATGTGCTCAGTGGAGAACCATCAGGGCCATCACGGTGGAGGCTCAGCATGGAGATGGAGGTGGAGGCTCTGCTTGGGGTGGAGGCCCAGCTTGGGGTGGCTCAACATGGTTGATGGAGGCTCAGCTTGGTGTGAAGGCTCAGCTTGGGGTGGAGGCCCAGCTTGGGGTGGCTCAACATGGTTGGGGGAGGATCAGCATGGGGTAGAGGCTCAACGTCGGCCATCTCTAGGGCTCACTGGCCACACTGCCTCGTGCTGCCTGCACCTGCCTTTTCCTTCCTCACTGTACTACCCCACCATTTTCAGCCACCTTCCTGCAGCTTGTCCTTTAGGAAGAGCTGGCTCAGTGGGTGGACTCTGATCTGATGTCCCTTTAACCCTCATCAGGGTTTCCTAGCTGCCTGATGCACTCTCATTGTCCTTGCTAAATGGTAACTCCACGTGGCAAGGTCTGTCGTGTGCCAGGCATCACAGAAAACAAAGAGATCATGTCAGGATGCTACAGTTGCAGTGGCAGGTATGATGTCAGTGTGCCCCTGTGACTCTCAGGCCTACGTGGGGCTCCCTGTTGCCCCCTCCCTTGGTAGTGGGTCCATGGCTGCACTCACCCATCTCCTGCCTCTTTCAGCCCCACACGCTCTGCACCTCCTGAGAGTCTCCACAGTCCACGCTGCCCTCCCTGCGCTGCCACACCCAGGCCACTGTCCACTGCCAGATGACCACACACTGGGCTTGCCTTGTCCCACTGCCTGCACATGCTGGTTATCCCCAGGTGTGCTTGGAGTGCGCAGACCCTGCTCCAGCCCTTCCTGCCCCTGCTCCCACATCGTGGGCCAGCAGCCCTGCTCCTCGAGTTCCTGCATTTTTGCACAGCTGCGGGATCCCCTCACCCCCGCCATCCCAAACCCAGTGGTCTCTCCCATGGGAAGCCCTTCCTAACCTTGTCTAGGTCTTGTTTTTCCCGGAGCACCACTCACCGCCTGTTGGGGAGTCACTGTCTCTGGTTTGGCTGTCTGGCTGTGCTCCCAGAAAGCAGGGCTCCCTTGCTTTCTCTGGGGCTTTGCTCACGTTCCTGCTCAGGGCTCTGCAGGGCAGTCTCTCACGTGGACCCTGCTTCTGCAGCAGTGGCCTGAGAGAGCATGGAGTGAGGTGCCAACATCCATACTGCACACAGTGGAAGCGAAAGGAAAGCCTGTTTGCCTCCCAGGGATCTGGAAGGGGTATGGAGAGGTGCATTGTGCAGAGGCTGTGAGTGAGATGTCCTGTGCACGAATGGGGCGAGGTTCTGGAGTGTGAAGTGGAGCGGGGGAGGAGGATTGGGTGGACAGCCACCAGCTGCATCACAGGGCATCGCAGCATGGCCTCACTGACACTCAAGTCATGGGCTCCGGTGTTTTTAAACAATGGGGGCCGTCAGGCTGGAAAGCATCATACTGTACTGGACAGAAAGCAAGACTGCGATGGCCAAGCAGCATGTCCTGCTGTGTGTGTGACATTATGCATGTGTTCACTGGTAGTACAGAATGTCCTGTAGTGGGTGCTTGAAAGGTCACTGTGGTCAGTGTGGGCGGGGCAGGCTGAGGTCCCACCCGCGGGGATAACGCAGGAGCCTGTCTGAAGGAGAGCTGTGTAGTCTCGGGAGGCAGGAAGACATTGTGGCTGCCTGGCGAGAGGGCTATAACCAGGCTCCTTGGTGGCAGGTGTTGGGGATGCAGTCCCCGCAGCAGAGTGCTGTGTACATGGACCTTCTTCTCACTGATCTCTTGCTCCTCTGGATAAACCTGTGCTCAGGTTAATACCAGCAGAGCCAGGCTTCACTCCAGAGAGACGTCATCCCGCAGTTGGGCTGTGTGGGCTCGCGTCCTGCCCGCCCTGGCGAGGTGCTCTTCTGGGCCCTGTACTTCTTACGGCAGGAATTGCTGCTGAGAAGCAGGAGGGCAGTGTCCTCCGCGCCCCCGGGAGGCAGCCTGCGTCCTGTCCGCCCTGCCCGCTGTCTCTGTACCCCATCCCCTGCCCCCGTCTCTGTACCACATCCCCTGCCTGCCGACTCTGTACCCCATCCCCTGCCCGCCATCTCTGTACCCCATCCCATGCCCCCACTCACAGTGCCTCATGGGGCAGGGCCACAGGGAGCCTTTCTCTCTCTTTCTGTGTTTTTCTTCATCCTCTAGTCTTCCTGTACTGAAATACGTAGATTGCTTAACATGTCTTTTTTCTGATTGTGGATGAATGAATGTGTGCTTTAAACAGCTGAAAGGAACACAGCATGCTAGTGACTGCTTGCTGGAGAGTGGCAAGTGTTTGGGGAGCCTCCCTCTGCACTGCATTTGTTAGCAGTCCTGTGGGCCTCTGTGGGCCTGTGGCCTGGACGTCTTTCCCCTCCATAAACAGCAGGGTTTCTTATGCACCATTTCCCTGAAGGTTACAGGACACACATCAGAGCTCCCATGTGGGGAGGAGGCTCTGTGGAACAGTGGTAGTGGCCACACATCAGAGCTCCGCGTGTAGGGAGGAGGCTCTGTGGGGCAGTGGCGGTGGCACCAGAAGCTGACGACCGATTTGCCCCATCTGAAGAGGCAGCCAGTGCTTAGCTCTGGGTGGGCTGTTGGACACGGGTCTGTCTTGGCTGGGTCTGCTGAGGTTCCAGAAGCCAGCACCTGGAATCACTTGGTTGAGGTTTTGTGATGGTGCATAAGTCGTATAGGCCAGTCTGCTGATGAGGTCATGGCCATCATGTGCCATTGGCCCCTGGTACCGATGGTCCTTGTACTGTGTGAGTAGCCTTTTAGCGAGCTTCTCTGAGTGGCAGCCCCTCCTTCTCCTTCTCCTTTGGCTCCTCGTTGAGGTTGATGTGTTCTTTCCCTCTGGTACCAGCTCATCGCCCGCCTCAGGTTTGAAACTGAGCATCCTGTGTAGCTAAGACTCTCAGCCTCAGGAGTGTGACCAGGATTTTGTAGCAAAGGCTTCAGAAGAGAGGTGTGACTTGCAGAGGCTGGCAGTGGACTGGAGGCCTGTGAGAAGGGCTCCCTGGCCAGGCGGCCCAGCGAGCAGGGAGCGCTCAGGCCAGAGGAGCCCACAGGGCGCAGCACACCTGCCCTGCTGCTGCTGCCGCCTCCTCAGGAGGTTTCTCGTTGGGCAGGGAAAGAGCTAGCAGAGGTCCTCCTGTCCTCTTCATGTTGCCCTCCTGCCGAGCCTTCAGCTCCCCCCCCCCCCAGGACAAGCAGCTGCAGCTGTCAGAGTGGCTAAGAGTGAGACCCCTGTGTGAGAAATGTGGCCTTGGGTCCCTGCCCTCTCTGTGGGTTTTCAGTGCAAAATTTGTATCATATCTCATTCAAATGAGGCTAAGACGGGCTTTTTGGGTCCGGGCTGCAGACCGAGGAGTGGGACAGCATGAAGGAGAGCGGCCACTTGAGGCAATAACGTGCTTTAAGCAGAAACTGATTTTTTTCTTTTGTTTCATTTATAGTTTTTGACGTGTTTCTGTTTTGGTCTGACTAGGAGGAGCCTGATCTGGTTAGTGCAATTTATGGCCGAGGGATAGCCTATGGAAAGAAGGGCCTACATGTGAGTATGAGTAGTCACGCTCGCCCAGCCCCCGCCCGACCCCCACCAGCCTCTGCCACAGCTGCTTTCTGTCCACTGAGCTGATGGGACACATGTGAAAGGGCAGTGGGTGGTCTGCCCATGGCCAGAGGCCTTCCAAGCCCAGGAAAAGCCGGGGCCAGGTGCACCTCAGAGCACCAGCGGGAGCTGAGGAGGCCTTGCAGGGTAGCAGGACTTAGAGCTGTAGCTTTCCAGGTATTTCAGGGGGTTGAATAAAAGAATGGGGGGTTGAGTGTGCAGACTCTACTTTTACTTGCTATATTTTTAAAAAAATGTAATTGTAGGTGGACATGATACCTTTATTTAATTAACTTGTTTTTGTGGTGCTAAGGATGGAACCCAGCGCTCACACATGCTAGGCCAGCGCTCTAGGCTGAGCCGCAGCCCAGCCCTACATGCTATATTTCCACGCTTTTTCACACAGTGTGGTATCTTTAGCTGCCATCAGTGATGTCCACGTTTCTCTGAGGAAAGCTACCTCATGCATATTTCATATGAGCAGCCCCAGGTGACCATCGCTGTCTGCAGGCTGGAGTTCATCGGGAACTGGCCTGAGACTCCACTCTTGGACTCTCACTCCAGAGCACTGTGCACAAAGCTTTCCTGTTTTCCTTTTGATTAATAAAAATATTCATATGAAAATGTGTTTTGAGGGGTAAATGCCACTTTTGTAACTTTTGCATTAAAAATACTGAATCATCAACATTTTCTAGGGACGGGTATCAGGGATTAAACTCAGGGGCACTTGACCACTGAGCCACATCCCCAGCCCTATTTTGTATTTTATTTAGACAGGATCTCACTGAGTTGCTTAGCGCCTCACTTTTGCTGAGGCTGGCTTTGAACTCGTGATCCTCCTGCCTCAGCCTCTCGAGCTGCTGAAGTTACAGATGTGCGCCATTGCACTTTGCTAAATCATGAACGTTTTAATTAAAATTTATTATAACATTAAAATTAAAAAATTAAACGGGTGCTGGCTTGCTAGTGAAATTTTATGCAGCATCTGTGCACTTCCGAGACAACTGAAGTCCAGAGTGAGTTCAGGCTGGATCATGCTTACAAACACAGATAGCAAGTCCTTGGGTTGAAGTTGCCCTGGAGGAAACTTTAGAGACAGGCTTTTTTTTTTTTTTTTTTTTTGATTCTTACCTTTTAAAATTTTGCATCTTGATATGCAGCTTGCTTTATCTTTAATGATACTTTTTATGTGAAAGTAATGTGCAGCGGTTAAAGAGAACTCCCCTGGCCTTGTTAGGTGCGGGTTCTGGGTTTGTGGCTTTGATGGGCACTTGGCCCCATTCTGTCCCCTGTGGCCACTGGTCAGCAGCACGTAGACAGGTGCCCACATGCCCATCCTTGAGGTCAGTTGGTTCCAGATGTAGGTAGGTTACAGTTAAGCAGAGCCTGTCGCCTGCGGGACCTGAGACAGGCGGCCAGATCAGTGGAGGAAGGGAGAGGAGTGGGCTGAGGCACTGTCTCTACACAGAAATGAAGTGCATGTCTGTTTCTGAACAACACCACCTGCTTTCCAGCTGCAGTCTTTCTCATACCCAGCTAATGCCTTTTCAAGGACATTAAGAATGCTGAGCTTGCTCTGTTCGAGCTGAGCCGAGTAATTGCCTTGGAACCAGACCGCCCAGAGGTGTTTGAGCAGCGAGCAGAAGTGAGTGCGGTTTCTTTTCCCCTGTCTTTATCGGGTTAATGGAACTTGGATCTTCCCCTATTGTCTTATCACGGTGACTGTCACACCCCTACGACTGTGGCTTTCCTACGGAGGCCCTAGTGCCTGTAAGTGTGGCTGGTGTTGCTGGAGCAGTGAGAACTGAGTGTCCAGCAGTGACGCTTAGGGTTCAAGGATGCAGTCACGACCTGCGCTGCCTCTGTCTGTGGTCACTACAGACACGTTGCACACGTACTTCTGGTGTACGTGATACTCTTCAACAAAACGTAATGTGACAGTTTGGTCAAACTGAAATGTAAAGCCCTGTGGCTCTTACAAGAAGGACCTGCCTACCCAGACGCACAGAGCAGGTAAGGGGGACTGTGGCCAGACCTGAGGAGTCCGACTTGTCACGGGAGTGCTGGGCACAAGGGGGTGCTGTGGGGCATGGTGTGCTGTGTTCCTCAGGTAGCCATGGCCCCTGATCATCCTGTTGACGCGTTTGCCTTGAATGACACCTGATCTTAGGCATCTGACCTGGTGGGACCTTATAGCTGGACTAAGAAGAAAGACCTCTGCTTCCTCTTTGGGGAGAGAAAGCGCAGGAGCGCTGTGTACTCGGGGCTTTGGAAGCTTCCTCCGTGGTGTCCATGCTCAGTGTCTCACGGTCCCTTCTCTTAAAGTGGGTTTTGCATTTAGCCAGGGATTTGGGTTTCAGGTGGTGTCTTCCTTACCCATCTGTGTGACCTGTCGTCCCCCAGCGCTGCACTGCCTTGCGGGGGCCAGGGCCGGCCTGGGCCCTGCATGGCAGCTGGGGTTACCCTGCGCTGGTCTGATGAGTCGCGAAGTCGGTTAAGGTGCTGAGACTTGGCAGCTTCAGAGCTTCCCGCTCCTGATAGAGAACTAATTACTTATCCAGAAACAGTCTTGGCAATCGTGGCCCCGCAGTACTGTTCTCCTCATACAGCATGGTTGGGCAGGAGTGGCCCAGAGTGGGTCTCACAGCCAGATCTTGGCCCCGGCTGGTGTCGTGCAAGCTCCCTGAGCAGCCTCGCTAAGCAGGGCACCACGCTGGGCAGGGCACCTCCCTGGAGCACTTGTCCTGTGCTCCGGTCTCCTGGAAGGTGTGCTTCCTGGTGCCTGGGCCAGTGAGGAGGCCCATCCCTCCCCAGTGCAGCCTGCCCACTGCTGCCCTTGAGCGCCAGGTGCCATACTGAGTGCCGGGGATGGCGCGTCCCCTGTCCCCCGTGCTGCTTTGGAGAGCGTGGAACAGCTGGCAGCACTGGGCTAAAGGCCCCTGTCACTAGCATACCTCGAATTGGACACGTGGCTGGGTCCAGCTATGTGGCTGCCGGTGCCCTTTGGTGCCCTGAGCCTCTTTAGTCACCTTCGCCCTGTGGATGCTGGCCGTCTGTGCTGTCAGCTTGCCCAATAGCGACTGGACTCTGAGTTGCAGGAGAGCGGACCGTGGGTGAGGGGCGGGCAGCACTTGGGCTCTGAGAGACGATCAGCAGCTATCATTCCCACAGAGGACAGAGCTGAAGACCTCAGAGAACTCTAATCTCTGCCCAGTGACTTGCCTGTGCTAATGATAGAAGTTGTCATTCAGATGAGTTTCCACAACCTTGTTTGTATTTGCCAAATTTTGAAAGGTATATATAGTCCCTGCAAAAAGGGTCAGATTTCAAGAAAAGCCACCTCTGGGTCCCCTGAGGGTGAGATAGTGTCAGGACTGTCACTATGGTTGCAGCTGCTCATTCTTCGCCCAACTGGAAGAGGGTTCAGGCCTCTCAGCTCTCGGTCCTCGCACCCTCAGAGGACGTGGCTGAGGGAGCAGATGGTGCGTGTGTGGTCAGGGGGACTCAGAAGCCAGTGTCAGCTCAGCGCTGATCACTTTTTCTGGGTTTCCAGATTCTGTCCCCTCTGGGACGAATTAACGAAGCAGTGAGTGATCTCACCAAAGCCATTCAACTCCAGCCATCAGCCCGGCTGTACAGGCACCGGGGGACCCTGTACTTCATCTCTGAGGTGAGTGGCTGTGCTTGGTGTCTCGTGCTGCTGAGCAGAGCTCTCCTGCCCCCATCTGCTTGGGCTGTAAGACCCCGGTGCCACAGCACAGCCCCAGAAGCCTGGTAGACAAAGGGACATATCCAAATCACATGTTCTCTTCTAAGCTGTTAGCAACAAAGTGTTAGCTGATAGAAAAGGTAAGAAGAGGCTGGGCACAGTGTCCACACCTGTAATCCCAGCAGCTCTGGAGGCTGAGGCAGGAGGATCATGAGTTCAAAGCCAGCCTCAGCAATGCAGTGAGGTGTTAAGCAACTCAGGGACACCCTATCTCTAAATAACATACAGAATAGGGCTGGGGATGGGGCTCAGTGGTTGAGTGCCCCTGAGTTCAATCCCAGTACCTAAAAAGAAAAAGGTAAGAAGAGGTGAAGTCTGGTTCAGGGTGATGCCTCTATTCCTCTTGCAGATGTTAGCAGAGGGAAGCAAGGCGTGCGGCCGTATGGGTCTGTCTGAGCATCCTGAGGAGCCTGGCCTGAGCTCGCATGGCTTCTCGGTACAGCTCTGCATGAGCAGCCCAGACTGGCAGGAGCGTCCTCTGTGCACCTCGTGAGTGCCACCGCTGCTCTTGTGGGTCTGTAGTGCTTTCAGTAAGAGCTTTTGGTTGAAAAGACGATACGTGAAAAGGGCCTCAGCAGGAGCCAGGTTGGACCCATGGCCTGGTATTTCAGAAGTACCCAGAATATTCTTTCTGTAGTTGAGATAAAAGACTTGAATTAAACCTCTTTGAAAATCAGCTACGAACAAATGATCTGAGTGTGGCCAGGAATTCTTCCCTGTGGAGTCCTTGAGGACACAGGACGAGTGGTGTTTCTCTGCTTGTCAGAGGCCGGAGGCGTCCCACCATCTGACCACCCCTCGCGGTTTCCCCTCCCTCCCGCAGGACTACGCGACGGCCCACGAGGACTTCGAGCAGTCCTTGGAGCTGAACAGGAACCAGCCTACAGCCATGCTGTACAAAGGCCTGACCTTCTTCCACAGAGGGCTTCTCAAGGTGACGGTGCTCTGTAGCGCAGGTGCACTGCGCTTTGCGGGGACAGGGGCTTCAGTGGAATTCAGCATGACACATGTTAAGAAGGCATCTCGGGTGTCTGATTGGTCTCTCCTAAAAAATCATCTGATTATTTCATGAGCTCCTACTGTATGCCAGTGTGTCAGTCACCTTTGCATTGCTGTGACCCAAATACCCAATCAAAACACCCGAGAGGAGGAAGTTTATTTGGGCTTAGGGTTTTAGAGTTCCAGTTCTTGGTCAGCCAGCTCCATTGCCCGGGGCCCCAGCTGACGCAAAACATAGTGGTAGAGGAGAGCTGAGCTCCTAGCAGCCAGAAAGCAGAGAGAGGGGAAGGGCTTGGAGGAGATAAACCTCCAGGGCACGCTCCCGTGACCTGCTTGCTCCAGCGAGGCCCTGCTCACAGTCATCCCTTCTGCCATTGGCGGATTGATTCATGGATGGGGCCACTCCTCCTGGTCTAATCACCCCTCAAAGGCCCCACCTCTAGCACGGGAGACTCTGGGGCACATTCTAGTTCCAAACGATAGCAGCGAGGTCCTTGGAGGTGCAGAAAGGGAGACGATGCAAGATGACGAGGGAGAAGTAGGACTTGCACTATCGGAGTGCGTTGCAGAGCTCAGGGGGAGGCAGGGAGAAGGCCCTGGGGGCCGTGAGGGGCCAGAGCAGGCACAGCGGCTGGGTGTTGGTAGAGGCCAGGCCTCAGCCTGGACTCTGTGCTGAGCATTCTGACTGAAGCTTGTGAACCCAGAGAAGCTATGAGTTGAAGATTTGGGGAAAATCTATAATTGGAACCAAAATCTCTGATTTAGGAAGTAGATTTGGAGATTATAGTGGCCACAGTGAGGAGTGACACAGACTGGCTACTGGGTGTTGGTGGTGTCCCCTGTGCCTGAGGAGGCCTTGAGGAACTGCCGAGGTGCTCTGGGAGCAGGAGGAAGGTGCTGCTGGGCTGGTGTGGCTCAAGGAGCACGGGGCACTGGGGGGAGGTGACGGAGGGTGGCAGGAAGGCTCTTGGTCTGGGGTCTGTGTTGCGACTGGCAGCAGCACAGGGCAGGTGTGTGCTGTGGCAAATAGAACATGCCTTTTGTCACTGAAAGCAGTTCTGGGGACTTGAGGGTCCGACACACATGGCCCTCTGTATCTGTGGGTCCCACATCTGTACTTGGAGGAAGCATTGTGTGGCACTGAGCAACGTGGACCTCTTGCCTTCATCTCCTGGAGAGCTCAGCATAGTCCTCTCCCGAAGCCTGTGGAGGAGGCATCCAGGAGGAGTGGAAGCTTCTGGAGAAGACCTGAAGTGCACAGAGGGCGTGGGCTGCATGCACCTAAGTGCCTGCAGGCCTCGGTACCCAGCAGGCCTCGGTACCTGCCTCACCGAGGGACAGTTGTGCATGCGGTGGGGATGGGCGGAGTCACCTGTGAAGAGCCATGTGTTGGTGTCAGTGTTGTGGACAGGGCCCGCCATGCGGCAGGTTCTCAAACAGGATCTGATGAATAGATTTCAAGTACAGCATTGAATCTGGCCTTGGAAGGTCTTACTCTGAAGTTTTTAGCTGTGCTGCAGGCCACGCTCCTGAACCCTTCTACCAGCCTCTCCTGTTGTCCGCCCTTGAAGTGACCGAGGACTAAGTACAGTACTGTGTGTGAAAAGTGCTCTCTGAACTCTAAAGGGGAATCGGGTGTCGTTATGAATGTTTTCCCTGTGGACGTCGAGGTTGTATAGATTCTGGAAAAATAACCTTCATCCCACAAAAACAAAACCAAGAAGGATGTTGCACATTCTGTGTCTTACACTCACGTGCCCTGGCCAGTGAGTGGAGGGTGGTCCCAGTAGAGTCTCGTCCTTCAGACAGACTGGCTTGGAAAGCTGTTGGTCGGGGTGCACTCAAGCAGCTGCCTGGAGACTCTGACCTTCGTTCTGAATCTGCCCTGTGCTCAGTTCAACCCTCGAGTGGCTCATGGAGGAGGAGAAAGCTTAAAACATAGAGAAGCCCATCCTGTTAAAGATCAGAGTGCTTTCACAGTGAACAGAGGCAGACGGCTGACTTCCCTTCAACTTGGCACTATGCGGCTGGCTTCAGGCTGTCGGGAAGTGACATTTTTAGAGAAGTGCTGTAACAGACACACTACTACAGATTGGACGAGGGCTGTGATTAGCTTATTCTGGATCAGCATGACGAGGACCCAGAGACGGGGCTTTCATGTCCTGAGCATCAGAAGCCTCTCTGTGAATCAGTCCTGCCGAGGTTTTTGGTCGGTGCTCCTAGCACAAAGACCCCAAGGGTCATAGTGGGACACTTTCTGCATTCTTGTAGATCTGCTGGGAGGTCGGCCTCACAGGAGTCCCAGCAGTATAGGAGGCATGGAAGGAGCCGGGCCATCCCCATTACCTAGGGGGGACCTGAGTCAGTGGTGAAATCTAGAGCTAATGCATGAATTGGGTCCAGATGCTTCTGTTTCTCTTATTAACCAAAGTGATGAAAGGACCAGTGAGTTTGAGCTGTTTTTGTATCCTAAAAATGGTCTGTGTAGGCCAATGACAATTTAGAAATTAATCATGTGAGTGACTGTGGGACAGTAGCTATTAGGCAATGTCATTTTACAGATTTCACAACTGCCAACTTAGCCGCTCTCTCAGACATTTTGGATGTTCCTAGGGAAACTAGAGCAGAGTCTTTCTGTTGAAGTCTGTCCGATGCTATTCACTCCACCGTTTTTACCAGACTTTGCTTTGAGCTGCCTGAATGTATTCTTGGTGTCAGTGAGCAGCTGCAGAGGGTTGGTGGCCGTCAACCTTTGGTGTTCACTCTCAGTAGTCATTACCAATGAGTTTGAGCTGTTTTTATATCCTAAAAATGGTCTGTGTAGGCCAATGACAATTTAGAAATTAATCAGGTGGGTGACTGTGGGACAATAGTATGAATTCAGGGCCAGTTCATGTATGTAAAGACCAACTCGTTTGAACGCAGTTCTCTGTTCCTGGTGGCTTACCATCCTGACTCTGCTGTGTCCCCTCTCTGGCAGAGTGAGGTAGCCAGCTGTGCAGTGATTAGACAGGAGCCCCGAAACCCAAGGCTCTTAGGAGCTGGAAAGAATCAGACTTGGAAGAACTGTGGCGTCCACGCATGCTGTAAGTGGAGCGGGCGGCAGGTGCCTCCTGGGCACCGCACCAGGTGTCCACACGCACTCAGACTGGACACGCCCGGCTGTCCTTCCTCCTGCACTCCTCGTGTCCGCCCAGCTCTTCAGCTTCAGGCTCCCTGCCCTCCTCTCCCTTGCCCCGTCCCCCTAGCCTCCAGACCCTGTCCCAGTCTGCCTTCAAACATGTCCCCTGGACCTGACCCTTCTCTCCTGTCCTCGAGCACTGTTTAAGCTTTCATTATCTCTTGCCTGGACTGCCACGGTGACCTTGCTGGGCTGCTCTGCCCGCTGCCCTCCTGTTCTGGCAGGCAGCCTTCTCCCTGGGGTGGCATCTCCTGGGGCCGCACCTGCCAAGGCGCCTGGTTCTTGCAGGCAGTGTTGCCCCGCTTGCTGCCACAATGGGCCTTTGTCCCCTCGCCCTCCACATGCCCAACGCTCTGCCCCACCCCACACACTCCTCCACAGAATGCCCTCTTCATCAGCTGCGCCCTGTCTTCAAGACCCACTGCACTCCCACTTCCTCCCAAGCTTCTCCTGGTGTCCCCAGGTGCAGTTGGCCGTTCCCTTCTCAGAAGGGAAACTTCCCAGAAAATTACCCATCTCCTTGTGGCTGCTGATTTTTACGCCTAATAACCCAGCTAGCAGTTGGCTGTCTAACTAGACTGCATTCTTTAAGGACAGAGATAATGACTTGCTCATCTTTGTGCCCCCCCTCCCCACATCAGCTCTTTCTAGCACATAGTAGGCGCTCAATACATGCTTGTTGGTGAAAGTACAGTTGTAAAGATCTTAAAAATCAAGGTTCTGCCATGGCAGGAAGCCAAATTAAGAGTAGCCTCTTGCTCTCCATCCCACCAGATACAGTCAGATGCAGGGCAGATAGCTCTCTGAGAAGAGTTGAGACTGGGCTGCTTTTGCTAAGCAGTTTGCAGATGTTTGCAGAGTGCCTACCATGTGTAAGGCGTCTTCAGGAGCACTCTCCCACCAGTGGCCTGAGTGTCTACAGGGAAGCCCTTTTCCTTAAAGCTACCACAGAGCAACTTTGTGGCAGTTAACTGTAGTAAGATGCTCTTCCCGGGGACAATGTGACGTGTCTTTTTGTTAACAGTAATAATGAAGTTGTGGTGACAAGTTCAGGGCCAAGCCTAGGGCGTCACCCTTAAGCAGAACTGAGCACCATACTGCAGGCTCTCAGGGAAGGGGAGGGTCCCTGGGAGCCCCATGGATGCCGGCCCTCGTCTGGGTTCTTCCTTTGCTGTTTGGCCAGGGGAATCCCCAGATGACACTCCTGGGAGCCTTTTCTCTTTCTTTACACACATTTTTGTCTCTTGTCGATGAGATTTTAAACGCTGCTAATGTGATCATTTCAAATGCTCTCATGCAGCTTCTAGGTTTACTTTTGGTCTGTTAGGCATTTATTAATGAAGGAAATGATATTCAGATGAAGGTGCATTCTAGTGCATTTGTTACTCCTGAAATCAAACCCTCCTCACTCAGAGTCTGTTGCATTTCCTCTCTCTCTCAAGTCCACCTATTTAAAAGAGACTCTTGTCAGGGACCATGTGTAATATATGTTTAAATCCTTTAGTGAATTATGTGAAACTTGATTTTAAGAGCTATGCAAATGAAATAATTTCCACATACTTTTTCCAGGAAGCCATTGAGTCCTTCAAAGAAGCTCTGAAGCAGAAAGTTGATTTTATTGATGCATATAAAAGCCTGGGGCAGGCCTACAGGTAAGTCATGGTCATGGGGCACGGGGAGACTGAAGAAGAAGCCTGGAGCAGGATGTTATAGAAGATGACGTTTCTTACCCAAGAGAGGGTCATTCTGCCCTGGGTGGGCATTTGTGTGCTGGTGGGTGGTCCCCAGGACCTACGCAGCTGGTGGGTGGTCCCTGGGACCGAGGCAACTGTATGTCACATCAGCATCTTGAGCACCTTGGGTGTGGCCTCCTGGCCAGGAGGTCCTTAGTCCTTTGAGGTCATCATTTTGAATCTGGTATTTTGAAGCTCCTGGGTTGTAGATGCTGCTGTCACTTTCAGATGGTAATATGGTCAATTTCCACATCACATGATCTGCTTGAAGGTGAAGGGGTGAGAACATCCTGGTTATAATGTGCCTCTGTCGTGTGAGAGCACTAGTGACTGGAACCTGGCACCTGGCTCCAAGCCTGGAGCTCCCTGGTAGAGCCTCTGATTACACTCTGATCCCGAGAGGAGGCAGGTGGCATGACAGAGGGGCTCATGGCTTAGGCCTTGAGAGGCTAGATCCTGGCCCCCTCCACAGGTGTGGACTCTGACCACCCTGAGCTCCAGGGTCTCCCTGTCAGGTCCCCCACTCAGGTGGGCCAGACTGAAGAGCTTATTTACTGGATGTAGTAGTTTGAGACACTGTCTTACACTGACTTGGAGAAAGTGCATTTGGATTTGTTTGGGGTTTAAGGGATCATATGTATCCCTCCTGTCCCACAGAATCGTTGGGAGTAGAAATTGAAAACAGACTGGAAATCACCTTGTAAAGTGCTCTATGAATGTAAGCAGATATTTTATAACAAATACTTGTTATTTATAGAAAACTGATATATAGAGTATCTGGAAATTATTCCTATTCTTTGTAGAAGTTTCAAAATATGAAAATTATTAGGTTAGTAAGAATTTTTCATTCTGGAATGCTTATAATTCTAAAGTATGCTTTCGTCTCAAAATTTCAAATTAGGGCTGGAGATAGAGCTCAGTTGGTAAAGTGCTTGCCTCGAATGCACAAGGCCCTGGGTTCAATTCCTAGCACCACCAAAAAAAAAAAAAAAAATTCAAATTACATAATGATTTCCTAGATTAAGTGCAGTAATGTCAGTGGACCAAGATAATAGTAATAATGATGAGAATAAAACAAATCTTAAGTCTGTGAATTTGATTCAGAACAATAAACCTGTATATGATTATAATCTGCATACTTTTTTCCAAAGGGAAAAGTGTGTTTTAGTATTTACTAAAATTCACTTTTTTAGGGGTGAGAGCTCATTTTGAATTGGGCAGAGGGTTTTGAGTAGCGTGTCCTTGTGCAAATCAGTGCGTTAACGTCCCAGAGTTCAGGAGCTGTGTGGTTGTCCTCCTGTGCCCTGGCTAGCCTCACAGGCAGGTGGAGCACACTGAGTCAGAGGCTCTGCCCAGGTTCAGTGGCAAGGTGGCATCTACCCATGCCCACTCAGCAGTCTATGTGATCTCTGTGCTGTCTACACTGTGTTCATCCTGTTGTTGAATATCTATAGAGAACTGGGCAATTTTGAAGCGGCCACTGAGAGCTTTCAGAAGGCTCTGCTGCTCAACCAGAATCACGTGCAGACCCTCCAGCTGCGGGGCATGATGCTCTACCACCACGGCAGCTTGCAGGAAGCCCTGAAGAACTTCAAGGTGGGCCCACACAGCAGGAGGCACTGGAGTGGGTGCTAGGTCTTTCTTTGGAGAGCTGAGTATGTGACTAGGGAAGGGGGCCAAGGACAGTGTGCAGTCCATGGAAGGAAAAAGGACATTCCTTGTCTTTCCCTATAGTTTACAGAGTAGAGGTGTGTCTGAGACCCCAGAATGAAGAATGAGGAACTGCAGTTTCTTAAGCCACGTGGGTGCTGACATGGCATTCTGTGTTTCCTCGCCCAGAGGTGTCTGCAGCTGGAGCCATATAATGAAGTGTGCCAGTACATGAAGGGGCTCAGCCACGTGGCCATGGGACAGTTTTATGAAGGGATAAAAGCACAAACCAAAGTCATGCTGAACGATCCTCTTCCGGGCCAGAAGGCTAGCCCGGAGTACCTCAAAGTGAAGTACCTCCGTGGTAAGTCAAGAAGTGCTCAGACCTTCAGAATCAGAGTCTCCGAGAGGCTGGGTCCCTTGCCCCCAGCCCCTCTGGCCAGCTTATGCTTTCCTACCCTTCCTGCAATATTTATTCCTGAAGTTCAAATACATTTTACCTGAGTGGGAAAACCCATCAACACATGTGATGGTCTTTGGGATGTTCCCACCTGGCCGCAGCTCATCTGGGACACAGAGGGAAGGAGAGACGCCTCTACATGCCTGCTGGGAGTGAGGGGGTGCCACCTCCACCTGCCTCCTTCCTGGGATCCTGTGTATGACAGTGAAATTCCTCTGGGAGGAAGGAAACGAATCTTAGTTACCTTCTGTTACTCAGTGTCGCCTTCTCCATAGCACGTAGAGGTGTTTCTTGCCTGGATGAGGCCTGTCTAGTTTTGTTTTGTTATTGTTAGCCTTCTGCACCATCACTGCCCAACAGAAAAAAAAATTGCTCCCTATGTATGTAATTTAAAATTTGTTATAGCTATATTAAAAAGTAAAATAAGCAGGTGGAACTAATTTTAATAATATATTTTATTTAATTTAATATACCCAGTTCAGCATATAATTAACATAAAACAGTATTAATTAAGCAATTTACATTATTTTTGTACTAAGTGAAATCTGGTGTATATTTTATAATTTTATTATATCTCAGTTTGAGTGGTAAATTTTTTTTGGATATTCTCTCTTTTTTTTTTTTTTACCCTGTGATAGTAGGGATTGAACCCAGGGCCTCACTCATGCCAGGCAAGCGCTCTAGCCCTTTTTAAAAAGGTTATTTTGGTATAGGGTTTTTTTTTGCGGGGGGGTAGGGAGTACCAGGGATTGAACTCAGGGGCACTCGACCACTGAGCCCCATCCCCAGCCCTGTTTTGTATTTCATTTAGAGACAGGATCTCACTGAGCTGCTTAGCACCTCACCATTGCTGAGGCTGGCTTTGAACTCACCATCCTCCTGCCTCAGCCTCCCAGGCTGCTGGGATTACAAGTGTGGCCACCTTGCCCAGCTGCTACAGGGTCTTGATGAGTAGACCAGGCTGGCCTGAAAGCTGGGGTCTCCTTCTGAATAGCTGGGATGACAGATATGCACCGCTGTGCTCACCTTTCACTGCAGCGTCCTCACCTGGATTTAGATCTCATAAAATTTACAGCTGAAAAGTTAGATTCACATATGCAGATTATTTCAAATTTACCCAGGTTTTCTAATAATTGAATCAAGTATCAGTTGTTGTTGTAGGTGGACACAATACCTTTATTTATTTATCTTTATGTGGTGCTGAGGATCCAACCCAAGACCTCGCATGTGCTAGGTTAGTGTCCACCACTGAGTCCCAGCTTCAGCCCAAGCATCAGTTTTAAATTCATATCAAATAAAAATACACTCCTGTCCCCTCAGGCTCATCCTAAGTGTTCTTGGCAGGTGGCACAGGCTGCCCCCTTGGCAGCCCTGCTCTTCACCCTCTTTTCCGGGCTCAGGGAGCATGGCCTTGTGGACTGCAGGCCGGGGGCAGTCCCATGCACCTAGTCCTCCTGCAGTGCTTCTGCAGTGACGGGCAGAGGGTGTGCTGGAGAAAGCTTGTCCTCACGGATCTGCCTGTCAGTTGGCAGAGCCCCAGCCTCAGCCTGGTGCTGAGCTTGGTTCCCAGGCTCTGGAATTGAAAGATGAGGTCTTCATTGTAGTTTGTGGGAAGGTGTCTACAGTGTAACCAGAGGTAAACAGGTCAACTGCCTTGTCCTTACTCTGGCACTTCACGTCACGGTCAGGTGGCCCTGTTACCATGTCATAATGGGGCCTATTAAAGCTTAGGGTCTCCTGTGGAGTCCTGAAACTAAACAGCAATGTGTTAGGTGCATCTGTGTGGCTGGCAGCTTAGAGAGCATGGCCCTGCCTTTGCCTCCACAGAGTACTCCCGGTACCTTCATGCACACCTCGACACGCCCCTCACAGAGTACAGCGTAGATGTGGACCTGCCTGGCAGCTTCAAGGACCACTGGGCAAAGAGCCTGCCCTTCCTCATAGAAGACTACGAGGAGCAACCGGGCCTGCAGCCCCATATAAAGTGAGTGCTGCTGGGGAGCACGATGCTCTTTACCTTTCAGAGCTGAGCAGCAGTGCATCCTCACTATTCTCCATCAACACGTGGCTCCCTGTCCACTGCATCCTCACTGTTCTCCTTCACCACGTGGCTCCCTGTCCACTGCATCCTCACCCTTCTCCATTACCACGTGGCTCCCTGTCCACTGCATCTTTCCCTTCTGCATCACCACGTGGCTCTCTGTCCACTGCATCCTCACCATTCTCCATCACCATGTGGCTCCCTGTCCACTGCATCCTCACCCTTCTCCATCCCACATGGCTCCCTGTCCGCTGTATCCTCACCGTTCTCCATCACCACATGGCTCCCTGTCCGTTGCATCCTCACACTTCTCCATCACCACGTGGCTCCCTGTGCTCATCCTTCTCCATCACCATGTGGCTCCCTGTCCTTGTTCACATTTGATTTCTTTCTGGAGCTCATAGGGCTTCAGCTGTTTTCACACAAAGTACTTTGAGGCTGTTGATGGACATCTTTCCCTCCAGCCTCACTTTCCCTGCGGCTTACACTTAGGAGGTTTGATTTCCTTGATTCTTTTACTGTGTTACTTTCATAAGAAATTATTTAACATTTCAAAAGTTTAAAGTTACATAGTAACAACTACTGCTGTAAAGTGGCAAAAAATGGAAATGTTAAAGGGCTCTTTGCAAAACAGTTGGGTCTGGAGTAGAACTGGATGCCTAGAAGTCTAGCAATGCCTTAAGGGAGAGAATTACTAAAGTTAGACCTTTTCATTTTCTCAAGCCAGAGTGGTGGGTGAGAAGCAACTTTTTGAGGACAGTAGTGTCCTGGGGTGAGTGCAGTGGAGTAACAGGGCCCCTGGGCACAGGAAGGCTTGGTTGCTGAGCACAAAGGGGCTGAAGCATCCTTGTTGGAGGCGTGGCCCAGGTCTTAACAGAAGCACATGCAAATCCTTCCTTCCTGGTGGGAAAACAGTGCCACTTGGCCTCCAGGATCCATGCACACCCACATCATTGGTATGAGAGCCAGGGGCCAAAGTCACTAGTGCCATATAAGGAAATTGTCAGAACAATAGACCACAGCCTGAGACCTTGAGGCCTGGGTATTGCAGTTGTTGATGCAGACTGAAAATTACGCCAAGTGAAATGCTTAAGGAAATGGTGAAGAGAGAACAAGAGACTGTCACAAATAGATCTTAAATAAAAGTTTTAGGAATAGAAAATGTGATTGTTGAAATAGGAATCCAATATATAGGGTAATAGCAGATCTGCCGTTGTCTGCTCTTAAGGGTTGGCTCACCCTTGTCTGCTGTGGAAATTCTCACCAGGTAGTGATGTTTCTTCCAGAGACGTGCTGCATCAGAGTTTCGAGAGTTATAAGCCTGGAGTGCAGGAACTGATCTGTGTGGCTGATCGTTTGGGGTCACTGATGCAGTATGAAACACCCGGCTTTCTGCCCAACAAGCGGATACACAGAGGTATTCTGGGAACTGGTTTGGAATGCCGCTGTTTCTAGCATAAGAGCCGAGGGTCAGTCTGTGTCCTGCTTTTTAAAAAAAAAAAAAAATTATTTTTTAGTTTTTAGATGGACACAATGTCTTTATTTTATTTTTATGTGGTGCTGAGGATCGAACCCAGTGCCTCATGCATGCTAGGCAAGCACTATACCACTGAGCCACCACCCCAGCCCACTTCCTGCTTTTTAAAAAATATCCATAGCATGTGTTGAGCTCACCCTTCATGCAATCCCCACAGAGACACGACAAGTCGTTTAGGGGGAATTGTGAAAGAAACACCACTTCCCGCCCTCACAGACCCAGAACAGAGGTCCTCTCAGATCCTCTCTAGGTCGGGTGGGTGGTCCAGGGCCGCCGGTTTGGTTTGTTATAGTGTAGTGAGGAGTTCAGAGGATGGGAGCTTCCCCTGCTTTCCTGGGGGAGCTGGGAGAAGACCCTTTGGTCTTGGTTTAGGAGGACGGTGCCAGGCTCGTATGGTGCGTCCCGCTGTGTGGCCAGGACTTGTGAGTCTGGTGCCTAATTGAAGAGGTGAGTGCCCTAGCACCCTGGTGAGCCATCTCAGCCTTTCTCTCTTCTCACAGCCATGGGCTTGGCGGCACTGGAGGTCATGCAGGCTGTGCAGCGCACCTGGACCAACGGGAAGGTGCGCATGGGCGGGAGGACGCGGCTGATGCAATGGAGGGACATGTTCGACATTGCCGTGCGGTGGAGAAGGTAACCGGCCAGGGGGAGCAGGCCCTGGTCTCCTTGTGGGCAGGTGGCGCCTCTTCTGACCCGCAGGTGTGAATGCTGCTGGGCTTAGTAATAGTTGGCCTTAGGTTGCTCTCTGGAAAGGCCTCCAGAAATTGCTGTCCTCTTTTTTCTGTGGAAAAACACCCAGCTCAAGTTGTGAAGCAGGAGCTGAGTGCTGAACTGCTCCAGTCCTTTGTTATCACCGCATTCTTTCCTCAGTTTTGGAAGAGTCTGGAAGAGGCAGTCTCTGAGGAGCCATTCCTTACCTGTGGCTGCTTTGAGTGGGTGGCAGGGTGGGTCCCTCTCTAGCCAGCTGGTGTGGAGGGTCTTTGGTCCTCATTTGCTCTGCTGGTAAACCTTTGTTGCTTCCTGCTTGGCCCCTTGGGACCTCTGTTGGACTCTGCAGCTTGAGTCGCACTTTAGGATGCCACAACCTAGTGGTTCAAGGCTATTGTGCTCTATGTGCGTGTCTGCAAGTGTCTGGGTTCCTGCGGTCTCAGCTGTCATGCACTCTGCTTCACAGGGTGGCCGACCCCGACCAGCCCGTGCTGTGGCTGGATCAGATGCCAGCACAGAGTCTCAGCAGAGGCTTCAACAACCACATCAACCTGATCAGGTACATGCCTTCTGCGTCTTCTCCCTCCATGGGAGTGGACAGCCCAAGGTCAGCTCTGCACCCACAGTCCTGTGACACCCCTTTCCGCTGCCTGCCACACTCTTTCCCCAGCTCTTCTCAATGTTGAGCATAACTGAAGGGTACGCTGCCAGATTCAGTCTCTAAGGGGTCCTGAGACACCCACGAGATGAAGAATGCTGAGAACCTGGTGACCAGTCTGCAGTAGCAGGGGGAAGCTTGCCTCTCCCCGACATGGGAGAGCCAGTGGATGGCTGAGTACTGTGCTTTGTCCAAGAGCTCTGCAAGTTGGGCTCTGGGCAGCACGTACCACCTCCCTCTCTCCCTCCCCATCTTATCCGCCCTCTAAGTAAATGATGAACACGTTAGAGTCAGCTTCAAGGAGATCTATGCAATTAGCCTCTTTAATGAAATTAAGTTTAAATAAAACTTACAAATATACCATGTCACATCAAAAATGCTTCTGATTACAGAAACCTGAGTCAACAAGATATCATTCTACATGACTGACATTTAGGTTGGGTGTTAGTAGAAATGCCAATTTTTTTAAGTTCTAGAAAATAAATTTCTTTTTCCCTTCTGACTCGTATCTTCCTATTTCACATGGAACCAATTTGAGATGTGTAGCTGGCCTCAGTCAACTGGCTGTGACTGAAGGCCACTGTTGCTGGGCATGTGCTGGGCAGTGTGGTGGACTGTGGGAGCTACAGCAGGCCCTGGCTTGAGGGATACAGTGCGGTACTGAGACAGGGTGGCCACTGGTGCAGGATGCCCAGGGAACAGAGAAGGGGCTTGGTCCAGGCTGTAAGGAAGGTAGGCTGCCAAGAAGAGGGCAGGGGATGAGGGGGCATAAGTCCAGAAATGTGCTGGGCAAGGTCCTGGAGGTGGTGACCCAGTGCAGCTGAGGGGCAGGGGGTGCAGAGGCTGGAAAGACAGAAGCCAGGATACAAATAGCTCTTAGTTCCCCCTGAGGAATTTTCCCTGAAGGTGGTGGTGAGCCATTCAGGAGTGGCAGCAGGGCAGCTGTGGGGGACCAGTTTGGAGAGCTGTGAACACATCAGCGGTCTTGGAGCTGTCAGGAAGTGAGTTGACAGAGAAGAAAATGTTCAGGAGGGGCAGCCAGGAGCTCTAGTGGTGTGTCAGAAGTGGTGGGGAGCCTGGCCACAGGGACGGCCCTGAGGCTGCCGGCTCAGGTGCGTGGTCATCTAGGTAGCCAGCTAACACAGGACGGAGTTGGTGGAGCCCAAGAAGTGCTACACAGGGCGCCATTCATGCTGTACAGTGGTGACCTTGAGGTGCCCCAAGGCGGGCCCTGGGACTCCAGTACGGCTGGACGTGAATTTCTGGAATAGGAAAAAGGGACACGAAGCAAGGAGAATATTTGGAGTAGAAAGTAGGAAAGAAAGTTGGAGAGCAGGAGGCCTATCAGTGGCACATCAGGAGAGCTGGCGGCTGCCCGGGGCGTGCGGCTGCATCCAAGTCTGCACCTGCATTGCGCTCCTCAGGGCTGCGCTGCACCCGGGCGGAGCCAGCTCTCCAGACAGGAAGGGCCCCCAAGCCTGCTGAGGCCTTGCTTCTGCCTTCAAGACCGAGCGAGGGATCCCCAACCTTGTCTTGGCTGTGTTGTTCTTATGACTCTTAATGTCCCTGAATTGACACAGGTATCACTCCAAGCATGTTCCTTTGTGAGAAGATTGTTAATTTCATTATTTCTTCTGCCTTTCAGGGGTCAGGTGATCAACATGAGATATCTGGAATATTTTGAGAAAATACTTCATTTTATCAAAGATAGAATTCTTGTTTATCATGGGTAAGCCTCCAGTTTTTCCTTCATGGTGATGGACCGACTGGATAGCTTTTACATTTGTTATGTTCACTGAATGTAGAGATGTAACACCATGCCCACTGACGGGGGGGAATGGGTGGACCAGATGTTGTGTGGGGCCTCAGCTTGTGAGGCCTATAGTCGGCACTCCTCCTCCTCCACAGCCAGAGTTCGGAGGGCTGAGTGCTAGCCTGGCACTTGGGCCCTCGGGTTCTCCTCCTTTCTCCAGGGAACTAAGCACTGAGTGGCCACAGAGCACTAACTCAGCCTGCATTGGTGTGAACCCTGGCAGGTTGCGCTCACTGAGCAGCCTCAGGATGAAAAACGCTTGTATGGCCAACTGCAGAATTGGGGAATTGACAGGGTCTTGCCAGAATCCACACCACACATGGGACATGATGCTAGCTGGCTGTCCCTGCTGCCTTCCCTGCTCTGCCACTTCAGTGATTCTCATCTGCAGCCTGAACTCCTTAGGACTGTGCACGCCCCTGCTCCCGTACCATTTAGAATGGAGGTTTTGGCCTACCACACAAGTGCAGACATCCCCTGGTCTCCCCCGGGGACAATCCCAGGACCTGCAGTAGATGCCAACACCTGCAGGTGCTACAGCAATGAAGAAGTGCTTCTAAAAATGACAGTGTTTGCATAGGACCCCAGCACGTCAGCCCCACACCCAGGCTACCTCTAGGTTGCCGCTGTTGCCAAGCAAAGCACAGTGCTGTTAATGGTTGGCTTACTGTGTTGTTTAGGAGTAATGACAGGAAGGACGCCCACACATGTCCAGTACCGAGGCTGTACTTTTGTACTTCCTCCGCCCTAGTTGAACCCCAGGTGCTCTAACATGGAGCCACATTGCCACTCTTTTTTCTTTTTAATTTTAGTTTGAGACAGGGCCTTGCCAGGTTGCCCCTGCTGTCTTGAACCTTTGATCCTCCTGCCTGAATTTTCCAAGGTACCGAGATTATAGGTTTGCGCACTTCTCCCAGCTTTTTCTGTGTATTTTTGATCCCTTGGTTGAATTTGCACATGTGGAACCTGAGGATACAGAGGCCAACTGTACTGACTGCTTGTAATTAGGAGCAACTTATTTATTTAAGTTAATGCTAATTGCATGATTGGTTAATCATATTTCTGCATAACCTCAGTTGCCCTCTCCTTCCTTCCCCCTCTCTCTTAAAGGGCTAATAATCCTAAAGGGTTGTTGGAAGTCAGAGAAGCTTTGGAAAAGGTACACAAAGTAGAAGACCTTCTTCCAATTATGAAGGTAACTTGATCGTCAGAACTGCAGAGGTGGCTTCAGGGGAAAAGCAACAGCACTTACAGCCTCATAATCTCTAAGTGCATGCTTGCTAACAGTAATTATGGGGAGTCAGTGCTGCGGTCTGCATGTCCCCCAGAGCTCTCCTGCAGGAACACTCCCTGGTGCACAGTGTGGGGATGGCACCTCTGTTGTGGTAGTCAGTGATGATATGGTTGGGCAGGGCTCTGGGGAGCAAGCTCTGCCTCTTGCCCGCCTACTCTCCATCGTGAAGATGGTGCCTCGCTCTCAGGCTTCCAGCCTCCATGTTGTGACAGTGAATTTCTATTCTTATAAATTTCCCAGAATCAGGTGTTCTGTCAGAGTAGCATGAAATGTGAAGAAAGGGGACCCATAACCAAGAAAAGTAAACAGAAGGTCTTGTTTGCTTCGTAAACACTTCAGGAGCCCAGAGCAAAACAGGAACTTACTAATGGAGAACCTCAGCAGGAAAATGGGAGCTACCAGAGGAATCAAAAGAAAATCCAGGGACTGAAAAGTCAGTGGTCCCCAGTCTAGACTGGTGATCAGCTCAGGAGCTCAGCAGCTTTGGGGCAACTCTGTGGGAGGAGCTGGACGGCAGCAGGTCACATAGCATCTAGGTCTCACAGCCCCGCAAGACTAGAAATGGCTGCTTGAAACACCCCACCTCAGATGTGCATGGTGAGATGTGGTCACAGCGTGTGCTGCCCATCCACATCTCTGCTGGTCCAGAGGAGGGCTTCCAGGGACCTGTGAGTGCTCCTCAGTGAGTACGTGGAAGAGATTCAAGACCAAAGGGAAGATTTGTGACTGGATCTCAGAAACACTGCTTTGGCCAGAGAAGCCCGATGCAGGAGATAATGGTGCCAAGAAGGAGTCCCGGTTAGCTGGCCTCCGGGGGAGAGCCAGAGCAGGAGAAACCTGCCTAGAAGAGCAGGAGAGGCCCAGAACGCGAGGCGGTGTGCATGGGCGCATGTGTGCCAAGTACGTCAGCTGTACCAGGGCACTGCCTGTGTGATCCGACCTCAGTGAGAACACGTGGGTCATTTCGTGAGAGTGAATCAGTGTCATGGGATGAATGGATGTGTGATGGGAAAGAAACGGAGTTTTTACGAGCTGAGCAAGTCTGAACGGCCGCCAGATGGAAGATGGCTGAACGTCAGACACAGGCGCTTCAGCTGGCCTGGCAGGACTGTGTCCAAGGAAGAGGCGCCTGCCCCGAGTCCTCCCAAGGTGGGAGGAGACAGGTGAAGAGCTAGGGCTAGCAGAAGCCCAGGAGAGAAGAAAGATGGGGGCGGGGGCATAGCCAGCCAGATGATGGACGGGTCGATGAGGGCGAGGTGAGTTGGGGCCTGGGTGCTCGGAGCTCACTGTGTCCAAGAGTGGCACCCCATGCGCAGAAGCACCCTGGGGCCCAAAGGGAAGTTCCTCAGGAATGAGACAGGGTCGCACAGCCTGCGCTGTACTCTGGGAACTGGGGTGGGCACTGGAGCAGATAGGTGCCCCCCGAGTCAACCACATGTGCCGGAGTGACCCGCGGCCTGCAGTGAATGGACACAGCGTGCTCTGCACACACAACAGGGACGTGCCTAGAAGACTCGCCAAGCACAGCAGGCCAACCCCCAGAGGGCAGCTGCCAGCTCCACTCTCTGACAGCCAGAGGCACCATGGCGGATGCACCAGGACCAGGACAGGGTGGAGCATGTGGGGCAGGGCTCTGGTTACAGAGGTGGGTTCTAGACTGGGTTAGTGAAAGGGTCCTGGAAGCCGGGGTGACACTGCACAGCACCGTGAAGATGGCCAGAGTTCCCCCTTTTATTGCAGTATGTTGCAACTGCTCTGTTTTTATAGTTGCACAGAATTTACAAATTTAATTCCACCTTAGATATGTATGTAGAGCAAACAGTGTGTATGGGGTTCAATCCTGTCTCCATATAAAGTCGGTACTTGACTTCCTGCCAGAGTGGCGGATTCTCACAGACAGTGGAGGGGATCCCTCTGAATACCCAGTCCCGTATCTGGCTGTGATGGTATGGCAGAGGCAGTTTCAAGCATGTAGGAATTCAGGAATCCCAGTAAGCACAGATGATCCTCTGTCAGAATAACTCGAGAACAAAGAATTCTCACAAAACAAATGCAAGGAAAACAAGATAGAAATGTGGTGGAGAACAGTCTGAAGTCGGCTGTTGAATGCATGTTGCAAAATAGAAAGTTGTCTGAAATCGAAATGCTTGGTCACCTCAGCGTTAAAGGTTTAAAAAGTAGAGGGTGGGAGTGGAAATTTACGGCAGTCCTTGTTTTCTCTGGAAAAGCAGATGACCACTGAGTGACCCGTGACATACACAGGTTCAGGGTTGGGCATGCCGCTCAGGGCAGAGCACTTGCCCAGCATGCATGGGCCGTGGGCTGAAGCCTCAGCTATCCCCAGCATAGACTCAGACCCCAGAAGAGCAGAGTGGGGTGTCTGACTTCTCAGCCTCAAGCTCTCAAGAAGAGTAGGGACACAAAATGTGGCCATCATGGCCACACGTTGGCAGGCAGGTCTCAGGTGGGCATTAAGAGGAAGTGCGGGCAGCAGCACAGCATGGAACAGTGAGGGCAGAGGTGTGCTGTGCACGTACTCGAGAGAGCAGCAGGCTGGCCGTCAGAATCAAACCCACGGGAGCCCAAGGGACTGATGGACTATATCATTGGCTCAGTCGTCAAAACGTGAGCTTTTCACCTGGGAGTGAAACTGCCCCAACCTGCCAACTACAGGTACATCTGCTTCTCCCAACAGCCACTGTGGCTGGGAGGACCCACGTCCAGTGATGTTTAGGAGACACGTGTGAAGAGCAGCAAGTACCCACCTCTGGGGAGGACCTGGAGCTAGCGGTGAAGCCAGAGCTCGGCCTCTGCCCCAGGCCTGCGTCCACAGCCAGGACTGCAGGGGTCTGTGCTGTGTTTGCATCCTGGGTCTCATCTACGGAGCGTGGAGATGCAGTCAGGAAGCAGCCAGCTGCTCACATGCTTCCGTGGACTCGCGGGAATGTGGCAGGCCCAGGTGCAGCCCTGTGTCAGGTACTTGGTGACTCTCTGTCATTGGTAGCGTGGTTTTCTGGAATGGTCAGCCATGCTTAGTGAAGCTCTAAACTGCATGTAATATGTTCTTTCCTCAATTTATGTGGTGTTTGTACTGCTGGCACATTCAGTGTATGTGAAATACTGCATGGGTGTGGAACAGAGTCTGGTTCCAGGCGCAGTTTTCAGTGAATCATGAACAGGTTTTCCCTCTATGTGGAAGCCCAGCAGCACAGTTGTGTGTGACCTGAACAATGGGACGGTCCTGGTGCAATCACTGCAATAGCCTAAGTGTCCCATCAGTCCCCGGTATCCCCAGGGGGCAGGTCAGCGTCAGTGCTGGGACGCGCCAGAGGAATGAACTGGAGGGTCTCAGCCTTTGCCTCTGCCCCATGGGCGTCAGGCACTGAGGCTTACTGTGGTATCAGAGCACAAAAGCTGCTTGCAGGGTGGCTTAGACAGAAGAGCAGACTGGACCGTGAGACCATCCCTCAGCAGGAGCCCAAGAGAGGCCAGCACACCCGTCTCAGTGTGAAGTCGCCCAGTCCTATGGGTGGGAACGATGACGCCAGGGAACAGACATGTCGCGTTTCACAAGCACTGGTGGACATCTGCAGCAAGATGTCTGCGTTTTACCTAGGTGGTAAAATGGGAGCAAGCTGCCTCCAAAGGGCACGATGACGAGAAGGCACGTAGAGCAGCCTGGAAGCCGCAGGTGACTGGTTAGCAGGAGTGCAGGGGCCTGGGTTCACGCCACTTACTGCTTCCTGCTCAGTCGCTCAGTGGATTCCCACCTGGCCCTCCGTGGGTGTGCACCTGAATGAGAAGCGTGGCACCCCAGGCTGGAGTGGCCTTCTGAGAACTGCCTTCCTGGACAAAGCAGCTTCTATTGACACCACCGGGGTCATCAGCACCACCTCTGTTACATTTCACTCCTCCTGTTTCCAACAGCCTTGAGAAAACAAGGACCATGGGCTGGGCTGGGGTTCAGAGACGGAGCACTCCCTGGCACGTGTGAGGCTCTGGGTTCGACCCTCAGCACCACATAAAATAAACAAATTAATTAAATGAAAGTACAACTAAATATATATATAAAGAAAACATGGATCCTATAAAGGAGCCGGATTTGGGAGGCATTTTTCTGGAATAGTGATCTCTACGAGATTTGGGGTTTGTCACAGCTGTTTAAACAGCTGGCGTCTGGAGCAGCAGCACACAGTGGATCCCACTGAGCACTAGGAGTTCCCTTAGCCCCTACAGAGGTGGCGCGAGCATGCCTGTGGTGGGACCCACAGGTGAGAGGGGACCCCAGCGTGCCAGCGAGGCCCTCAGCTCTGAGCAGGGAGTGCCTGTGTGGGAGCAGCTGTCTGTAGGATCCGGTTGCTACCTGCCACATAGGATGGGGGAGTCAGGGGCAGCTCCTGGAGGAGGCCCACCCTGGCTGGTCTCAGGGAGTGGACTTAGGCTCACGGGGCTTGTGTTGGGTCTGAGGACTGGAGAGGTATGCTCGTCCCTGTGTGACAGGACAGAGCACTCTGCCTCTTGCATCCAGCGACTTCCCAGACCCCGTGGACATACTCAGACAGTCTGGGTCAGCACTGCAGAACTTCAGCTGGGGTTCTCCGTGGGGTAGACACTAGTAACGGTGATTTTCTTTTCCCCCCTGAAAGCAGTTTAATACCAAAACAAAGGATGGGTTCACTGTAAACACAAAAGTTCCCAGCCTCCGGGACCAAGGGAAGGAGCACGACGGGTTCACCATCACAGTCACTGGAGACAAGTACGTCCGCTGGGGCAGGTGCACACGTGCGGGGCGTGACGAGGGGCTGGTTCAGAAAGGAACAGCAGCAGGGCTCAGCTTGCAGTGGCAGGCTTCAGAGGCTGTCACCTGAGACCAGCAGCCTTTGGCCACCCAGTGAGAGGCCGAGCATGTGGCGAGGGGAGGCTTTGACCAGAGAGAGAATGCAGGTGAGCGGATGGCAGGCTGAAGTCGCCGTGGGACTTTCTTTAAGTACATAGGCTTTAGTGCATTGCAGGGGTAGTGTCTTTTTTTTTTTTTCCTTTTTTTTTTATTGGTTGTTCACAAAATTACAAAGCTCTTGACATATCATATTTCATACATTAGATTGAAGTGGGTTATGAACCCCCAATTTTACCCCAAATGCAGATTGCAGAATCACGTCGGTTACACATCCACAATTTTACATAATGCCCTATTAGTAATTGTTGTATTCTGCTACCTTTCCTATCCCCTACTATCCCCCCTCCCCTCCCCTCCCATCTTCTCTCTCTACCCCATCTACTGTAATTCATTTCTCTCCTTGCTTATTTTCCCATTCCCCTCACAACCTCTTATATGTAATTTTGTATAGCAATGAGGGTCTCCCTTCATTTCCATGCAATTTCCCTTTTCTTTCCCTTTCCCTCCCATCTCATGTCTCTGTTTAATGTTACTCTTTTCTTCCTACTCTTCCTCCCTGCTCTGTTCATAGTTGCTCTCATTATATCAAAGAAGACATTTGGTATTTGTTTTTTAGGGATTGGCTAGCTTCACTAAGCATAATCTGCTCTAGTGCCATCCATTTCCCTGCAAATTCTATGATTTTGTCATTTTTTATTGCTGCATAGTACTCCATTGTGTATAGATGCCACATTTTTTTTATCCATTCATCTATTGAAGGGCATCTGGGTTAGTTCCACAGTCTAGCTATTGTGAATTGTGCTGCTATGAACATCGATGTGGCAGTATCCCTGTAGCATGCCCTTAAGGTCTTCAGGGAATAGTCCGAGAAGGGCAATAGCAGGGTCAAATGGTAGTTCCATTCCCATCTTTCCCAGGAATCTCCAAACTGCTTTCCAAATTGGCCGCACCAATTTGCAGTCCCACCAGCAATGTACAAGTGTACCCTTTTCTCCACATCCTCGCCAGCACTTGTTGTTGTTTGACTTCATAGTGGCTGCCAATCTTACTGGAGTGAGATGGTATCTTAGGGTGGTTTTGATTTGCATTTCTCTGACTGCTAGAGATGGTGAGCATTTTTTCATGTACTTGTTGATTGATTGTATATCCTCCTCTGAGAAGTGTCTGTTCAGGTCCTTGGCCCATTTGTTGATTGGGTTATTTGTTATCTTATTGTCTAATTTTTTGAGTTCTTTGTATACTCTGGATATTAGGGCTCTATCTGAAATGTGAGGAGTAAAAATTTGTTCCCAGGATGTAGGCTTCCTATTTACCTCTCTTATTGTTTCTCTTGCTGAGAAAAAACTTTTTAGTTTAAATAAGTCCCATTTGTTGATTCTTGTTATTAACTCTTGTGCTATGGGTGTCCTATTAAGGAATTTGGAGCCCGACCCCACAATATGTAGATCGGAGCCAACTTTTTCTTCTATCAGACGCCGTGTCTCTGATTTGATATCAAGCTCCTTGATCCATTTTGAGTTAACTTTTGTGCATGGCGAGAGAAAGGGATTCAGTTTCATTTTGTTGCATATGGATTTTCAGTTTTCCCAACACCATTTGTTGAAGATGCTATCCTTCTTCCATTGCATGCTTTTAGCCCCTTTATCAAATATAAGATTGTTGTAACTTTGTGGATTAGTCTCTGTGTCCTCTATTCTATACCATTGGTCCAGCAGGGGTAGTGTCTTATTGTAGAACATTCAGAAGATGCAGATAAGCAGAGTCAACAAGATAAAAATGAGGTCAATGTCCTTGGGATGGAGGCACCTCGCTGGGTGGGCTGATGCCTCTGCACTCTCACCATCCCGCTGTCATGGCCTTCCAGTCATTTTCTTAGAAGCTTCTGTAGCAACCATAGTGTTAGAATTTAAATGTAGCGTTTCCCCTACAGATAAGTGTTTAAAGTGTTTCCCTTTATGGCTGAATAATCGCCCTGATAAGAATTTTCATGAGCTGGATTTTACTTGTATCTGAAATCCAAACCTCATCTCGGAGCTTCCAAACCCCTGGCACTGGGGGTGGGGGACAGGTCTCAAGCCTCCCTCTGAGGGTCCTCCAGGGAGGCCTGTGGGAGATCCAAGCCCTCCTGGGGTTTCTGCCCACTGGTGACATGGCCCTGAGTGCCCCTCTGCCTCTTGTGCTTGACTTTCTCATGAGCATTTGTTCTCACATGGGCGAAGCCACCTCCTGGCGTTCCATGTGGGAACTAACCAGCCTTCATGAGTGAGCACTGGTTAGCAACTTACAAACTCCATGCCTCTCCTTGTCGTTGAGGTCTTCATCTCTATGCCAAGTACTTTCCCAGGAAAGATGATTCCGCCAGTGGAATTCCAGGGAGTGCTGTTTGATGTAAAGACTGTTCCCTTTTCCTTGCACACACTCAGGGTCTGTGTCCTGGGGTCCAGTCCCAGGCGGAAGTGGGATGACTGGACAAAGACACATGACATCCCTTCCCCAGCTGCCTTCCACCCACTTCCTCCCTTGCCCTCGGGCTGACTTGAGGCTGGTCTCCAGATCCAGCTGCTGCTTCACCAGGGCTTCACGGCCTTTCCAAAGTCCTTTCCCTGGGTGTCCCCTGCTAAGAGCCCTTCCCCACACACCCTGCCCTTGCCTTTCGCTACCAGCACCAGCTCCAGCTCCCAGCAGGTCATTGGTGGCCTCAGATAGTACTTTCAGCCCTGCTTGGACCCCGTCCTGCCAGAATCTGGCCGTCCTGCCCCGCCCCCACCACATACACTTGCCCCCACCTCCTGAGTCCTCACCTTCCTCCTGTCCAGGGCCCATGTTGAGGCCACATCTTCAAGAGACCTTCCTGGCTTTTTACCCTCTGACAGCTGTGTTTGGGCCATGAGACTGGTCTCCTGGGACCTCCTCTCTGTCCCTTCAATAGCAGCAGCACCTGTGCTTCTCTGTGTGGGCTTGAGAAGGAGCCTGTCTGGTACCGGCCTCGTGTGGCGGCCCCTCAGGTGCAGGTTCTCCACTAGTCTCTGGCATTCAGGGCCCAGCGCCTGGTGGAGCTCCTGAGGAAATCACTGCCATCAGCCCATGCATTGTGCTGCTGTTCCTCAGCACTGTCCTGGTGGGACCTCAGCAGCTTAGCTCCTGGATCAGGGACGTGCGGTTGGACTAATAGGAGCCAGGAGCCACAGCTCCTTTCAGTGTAAGCCAGTGTCAGACCACGGCCAACGTCGTGAGGAGCCACTGGGCTGAGTGGGAGCAGCTCAGCATGTGGGCTGGCCTCCTTCCTCTTTCCTTCCTTCTTTCCTTCCTTCCTTCTTTCTTCCTTTCTTTGTTTGGCTATGTGGACTGGGTAGTAGATACATGCCTTTGACACTCCTGGTTGTGTTTTCAGAGTTGGAAATATCCTATTTTCTGTGGAAACTCAAACCACAGAAGAAAGGACCCAGCTATATCACGCCGAGATAGACGCCCTGTATAAAGACCTGACGGCAAGAGGAAAAGTGCTGATCCTCTCCTCAGAATTTGGGGTAGGTCTCTGTGCCATTTCCAGCTTTTCTCCGGCTCTTTCACAAATGTTTAAAAACCTTTCGTTGAGGTGGTACGTCTTGTGCTTGAACATCTACAGACACGTATACCTCTTTTTAGAGATTCCTCAAGGCAGTACCTGTCCCACATTTAGCAGTTGCAGTAACTGGGTGGTGAATTGGCAGGTCACAATGTGAATCTGGGCCTCCTCTTCCCTCCCCTCCCAGTACTCACAGTGAACTTGTGGATTTGAACACACTATGTGTTCTCACTGGATTAGGCAGTGAAATCACACTGAACTTGCTTACTTCGAGCCTAGTGGCCCTGTCTGGCAGGGCCTCTTCCCTTGGTTGCCTGCCCAGACTAGAGGGGGCCCTGTGTAGGTGGGGCCTCGCTTGTCTGCTTGGTGGGCTCCCCATGTGCAGTGGGCACCTCTAAGCTTGAGCAGTTGCTCATTTCTCTGACATTTAACCAGTTCTTCATCAAAGTCCAAGCACAGGATGAAGGTTTTTATCACTTGGGTCTCAATGCAAAGGAAAGAGGCAGCTCGCCAGCACACTTTGGAGCAGAAAGACATTTGAGAAAGCATGTTAAGGGCTGAGCGTTGCTCAGTGCTTGCCTCACATGCACAAGGCCCAGGTCAGAGCGCCAGCATGGCAAAGAGTAAGCAAGAAAACATATGAGGTGTTGCTAAGTGCTTTTAAAATCCTAACTGTGGTATGTGTCTTGATGTTCCAAATAGCATTAAAGGAGCTGAGGTTTCTGTTTGTCACAGGCTGCTGTGGGAGCTGGGGTTGTGGCTCAGCGGTATAGCGCTTGCCTAGCATGTGTGAGGCTCTGGGTTCCATCCTCAGCACCACTTAAAGATAAATAAATAAAGGTATTGTGTCCATCTACAACTAAAATATATTTTTTTAAAAAATAAGGCTGTGTGGGAGGAACAGCTGGGAACTTGGTGCTCCAGGCAGAGGGTGTACGCACCTTCTTGCTGGAGGACCGAGGGCAGATATTAGAGGAGGGCCGTGGACCATCTTTCCTGATATGGCGGCCCTCACGCCTGCCTGTGGAGTGTTGGTCTGGTGGCCTTCAGTTCACGAGCCTGTGTCCTTTTCCAGGAGGCTGATGCTGTCTGCAACTTGATCTTATCCTTGGTTTATTACTTCTACAATCTAATGCCTCTCTCGCGGGGATCTAGGTAAGTGATGTCTGATGATTACAGCTTTCACATTTAAAAGTGCATTCTGGCTGGCTCCTGTCCTGGACACAGGTGCAAAAGCGTCTGAGAAACGCTGAGCAGCAGCCACCTGTTTGTTTTCCCCGAACTCACACCCACAAAAATGGCTTCCTTGATCTGCACATTAGGGGTCTAGTGTGGCATGTATGGTCTGCCACTCTTGCTGGAGGCCCAGGACTGGGCCGTGCCCTGTGCTTTAGCTCCGGAGTTCACAGTCCCTCCCCTGCCCCTGCCCTCCCTCCTCTCTTTGGCCATTAGTGGCCCTTTAACCTTGAAGCGCTCTACTTTGGGTTGCCAGTCCTCCTTTACTGGCCCTCCGTGGGGTAGATTCTTGCCAGGTGTTAGACAAGGGGTGTGTCTTCAGCGCTTGCTTCCCTTCTCCTTTCCCAGAACACAGTGCCACATGATCAGGTAGCACGTTACCCCTATTTGAACTTAAGGTGTTTTGGCTGAAATATGCTTGAATTTCTTTCAAGTTTTGGAAACATGATAGTAAGTTTTGTGATGGTATTTACAAGGCTTTGAAACAGGACCATGGTCTCAGTGCCAAGTCTCCTCCACCCAGCACTGCAGCCACCCCGTTCCTCCTGCCAAGAGTGGGAGCAGGGCCACTTCCAAACACTGCTGCCCTGGACCTGTCCAGGGAGACCAGGCAGCAGACTCTGCTCATGGGCCCCAAGCAAGCAGGCAAGGGCCCCAGGGCCACGCTCGGTCTCCTGTGACCTCCTTGTTCCCGGCAGCTCACGTACCCACAAGTTCCAGACCACTGCTTGCTAGTTGTCTGTTCTGCTTCTTTGCGGGCCAACATTTTTAATGCTTAAAAAATATGATTACTGCATTTGTTTTTATAAACCTTGTGTATGTGTGTCTTAGTGCCATTTTAAACTTACTATTTCACAGCAGTAGAAAATGGGAAGAAAACCCATAAAAATACTTTTCTTAGAAAGAACGTACTCAGTGACTTTACCCTAAAATAGCAAATCAGTCGATTTTTAGTAGTAAATGACTCAATTTTTTTAAACAAGTAAAAGCCTTGCTGTGTGACTAAGTGATGGATGTCCCGCCTTGTGTGGTGGCAAGCATGCGAGGCCTGGTGAAGGTCCTGCCACCTGACGGCTGTTCTCCTTACAGCGTCATCGCCTACTCAGTCATTGTGGGTGCACTCATGGCGAGCGGGAAGGAGGTGGCCGGGAAGATCCCCAAGGGGAAGGTGCGTGAGTGCCACTGGGGGCCTGCTGGGTGGGGCCTGGATGCCACCCCATCTCACTGCCGCCCCACATCTCTCCCTTTCAGTTAGTCGACTTTGAAGCTATGACAGCCCCCGGTTCAGAGGCCTTTAGCAGAATAGCCAAAAGCTGGATGAATTTGAAAAGGTAACTCCCTGTGGAGGGGGTGGAGGCCTAGCCTGCGTGGATACTGTGGGTCCCGGGTGCTTGTGTGGGTTGAGGGTTCTCCTGCCGGGTAGGCCCTTCAGGTGGGCTAGAGACGAAGGTGAGGGAGGTGGTAGGTGAGGAAAGCAGGTGGGTCAGAGTCGCACTCCCAGGCCTTCACTACTGGGGCCACTTGCCCTGGACGGGGGCCTGCTCGTGGTCAGAGCCTGTTTCACTACTGGTACTGGCACAGAGCCTGGTTGCTGTGTGACACATTGTGGTGACATGGGCAGGAATAAGCCAGTGGTGCTGCATGCCAGGAGTCCACAGACCCACTGCCCGGCTCTTGCCCACCTCCAGGGCCCTGGGGAGGAGCCTGGGGTCAGACTCTGCTGCTTCCACGGCGAGCACAAGGAGAGGCCTGCTTTCACATCTTAACCAGCTGCAGATTTGCCTTCATGCCCACAGCAGCCCTCTGACTGCTGCTGGGTGATTCGTGCTCTTTAAAAGGGAGAGGTGTGGGGTTGAGATTGTGGCCCATCATCCTTCTGCCTGCCCCGAGTCCTTGTTTGGGGTTTGCCAACTCACACATGGTCACAAGGCTGGCCGATGGGAGAGTTCACCTTGCAAGCCTTCTGGCAGCCCCTGAGGGGACAGTGACAGCAGGACCTAGCCCTGTTGGTCAGCGTTTGCAAGCTGGCCGTTGCTGAGGGGGAAGTTGGGTGGGGGTGCGACCTGGCGGGGGGGTAGGGTGTGCGGTGTCCTCAGCTTCCAGGTCCAGCTTCAGCACAACGGGAGAGGCGCAGGCCCACGTGATCCCTTTGACTTCTGAGCTGCCAGGGTGCCTGGGGCCCCTGCAGGGAGGGGTGACCACTGCACCTCCTGCCTGCTTTTCCCGGGGGAGGGATGAGGGCCAGGTGAACTCTGGCCTGTGTGTGAGGCGGTGCAGGCCCTCAGACCTCGTCTCTCTTCCAGCATCTCTCCTTCCTACAAGGCTCTTCCGTCCGTGTCAGAGACGTTCCCCACATTGCGGTCGATGATCGAGGTGCTGAACACAGACTCCTCTCCACGCTGTCTCAAGCAGCTCTAGCTACACCGTGGGCTTTCTGCACACAGACGGCCGGGCCTCTTGCTTCTTAAGTTATTTTTTAAAACATGGAATTATTAAGAAATTAGGTCCTTTATTACTTTTGATACCAATTTTTGATAGGAATTGAATACTTGAAATCATTTTCTTTACTTTTCCAAACCATAAAAGAAATCATGAAAACAGGTTTTTGGAGAAAAGCTACTTGACTAGGAAGGGGGAGAGTGTTGGTTGGTGTCTGTAGGTCTCCACTGACAGTCATGGGACTCCTTCCTTAAGCAAAAAAAGTTCACTTCAGAAGCCAAAAATCAATGACCCAAGAACAAAGCCAAGAACTCACCGGCCTGTCTTCATAGCTGCGGGGCCAGGTGCGCGCAGACCTGGCTAACCTCGTGCCAGGTGTGGTCCGGGCCTGTGCTCTCCCAGCGTGGGCAGAGGAGCTGGGCCCAGGAGTGCACCACCACCGCAGCTGGAGCGCGTCACCGACGGTGCCAGTGTCCTGACCCCGGATCACGGAACCATTAGAAAAACCACTGAAGTGACTCTGTCCGTCACCATTTGGCCCTGGATTGCGAATGTTCTGTTTTGTGAGCTAGGTTGGCTTTTGTGCCTAAGGACACTCAGAAAGCTGCTTGTCCATGTGCAGACAGGGTGAGTGGCAGGGAGTGAAGGTCATTAAACTGTTGGCACTGCCAGTCACCCTGGTGCTGGCTCCTTGACTCTGTGTTCTGCTTTTGTTAGGGTTCAAACAAGCTCCTTCCTGCTCTGGGCTGCCCAGTATATGTCCTGGAATGTGCGTGAGACCACCTCCGGGACGGTCCTTGCCCGCCCCTGCCCCTGCCCCTGCCCCTGCCCCTACCCCTGGGAAAGACGCTACCCAGGAACTGGCTTCCAGATGGCCGCCACACACAGGTGGCTCGTGCCCTCCTCTGGCAAACCTGGAGACGGCAGTCATGTCGGTTCTCAAGTGCCTCAGTTTGTAAACAGATTTCACACTCACATATCATCTTCTTCCTGGGGCTGCAACTGTGCTCGGAGAGGTCGTCTTGCTTGAGTTGTGCAGGTCGGGGAGGTCAGCAACTCACTGAGGCCCCAGGTGTGCCCTGCTGTTCCATGCTTTAGGAACCAGGGCCTCAGCTGACTGGCTCGCCTGGCGCTGCACGGGACGGAGTCCTCACTAGGAGGCCCTGAAGCCTTTGGCCTGCTGGTATGGCGCCAGGCACAGGAGATGCCACTGAGCCACACTAGCCCGGTCAGCACGCCCAGTCCAGGCCAGTGAATATTTGGGGGGGACACAAGTATTCAGTCTATAGCACCCCAGAATTAGAATTTATCCTTTTTATGACTTAGCTAACTCCAGATTCCTGCATTTCGACTTTGATGACCCATTTCTGCTCAGGCAAGAAGTGGCTCTGGCTTGTGGCATCCTGGGGACACGTGGCTCAGGGGCTGCTGAGGCTCTGGGGACCTGCGTCATGGCCAGGTGAAGGAGCTCTGTTGCCGGCCGAGGCGGTACTGGTTCTCTGAGCGCCTCTTCTCAGGAAGGCTAAGGGGGTACGTGTGTGTGGTGACACTGGAGGTTCTTTTGTCACACCTGCAACAATGAGAAGGTCAGCCACAGTTCCAGCTGCAAGTGGCCGCTACATGAATTGCTCTCTGAAAAGTTCACATTGGTTGTACTTTTTATTTCTTTATTTTTGGTGCCAGGGATTGAATCCAGGGGCACTGAACCCCTGAGCCCCATCCCCAGCTCTATTCTGTATTTTATTTAGAGACAGGGCCTCCCTGAGCTGCTTAGTGCCTCACTGTTGCTGAGGCTGGCTTTGAACTCACCATCCTCCTGCCTCAGCCTCCCCAGCCACTAGGATAATAGACGTGCACCACCTCTCCTGGCTAGTGGTCCTTTTTTTTTTTTAATATTTTTAGTTGTAGATGGACACAATACCTTTATTTTGTTTATTTGTTTTTTTTATTGTTGGTCGTTCAAAACATTACATAGTTCTTAATATATCATATTTCACAGTTTGATTCAAGTGGGTTATGAACTCCCATTTTTACCCCGTATATAGATTGCTGTATCACATCAGTTACACTTCCATTGATTTACATATTGCCATTCTAGTGTCTGATGTATTCTGCTGTCTATCCTATTCTCTACTATCCCCCTTCCCCTCCCCTCCCCTCCCCTCCCCTCCCCTCCCCTCCCCTCCCCTTTTCTCTCTCTACCCCCTCTACTGTAAATCATTTCTTCCACTTGTATTATTCTTCTCTTACCCCTCCTTTCCTCTTATATGTAATTTTGTATAACCCTGAGGATCACCTTCCATTTCCATGCGATTTCCCTTCTCACTCCCTTTCCCTCCCACCTCTCATCTCTGTTTAATGTTAATCTTCTTCTCAAGCTCTTCGTCCCTACCCTGTCCTTGGTTACTCCCCTTATATCAAAGAAGTCATTTGGCATTTGTTTTTTAAGGATTGGCTAGCTTCACTTAGCATAATCTGCTCTAATGCCATCCATTTCCCTCCAGATTCTATGATTTTGTCATTTTTTAATGCAGAGTAATACTCCATTGTGTATAAATGCCACATTTTTTTTATCCATTCATCAATTGAAGGGCATCTAGGTTGGTTCCACAATCTTGCTATCGTGAATTGCGCTGCTATGAACATCGATGTAGCAGTGTCCCTGTAGCATGCTCTTATTAGGTCTTTAGGGAATAGACCGAGAAGGGGAATAGCTGGGTCAAATGGTGGTTCCATTCCCAGCTTTCCAAGAAATCTCCATACTGCTTTCCAAATTGGCCGCACCAATTTGCAGTCCACCAACAATGAACAAGTGTACCCTTTTCCCCGCATCCTCTCCAGCACTTGTTGTTGTTGGACTTCATAATGGCTGCCAATCTTACTGGAGTGAGATGGTATCTTAGGGTGGTTTTGATTTGCATTTCTCTGACTGCTAGCGATGGTGAGCATTTTTTCATGTACTTATTGATTGATTGTATGTCCTCCTCTGAGAAGTGTCTGTTCAGGTTCTTGGCCCATTTGTTGATTGGGTTATTTGTTATCTTATTGTCTAATTTTTTGAGTTCTTTGTATACTCTGGATATTAGGGCTCTTTCTGAAGTGTGAGAAGTAAAGATTTGTTCCCAGGATGTAGGCTCCCTGTTTATCTCTCTTATTGTTTCTTTTGCTGAGAAAAAACTTTTTAGTTTGAGTAAGTCCCATTTGTTGATTCTAGTTGTTAACTCTTGCGCTATGGGTGTCCTATTAAGGAATTTGGAGACTGACCCCACAGTATGAAGATCATAGCCAATTTTTTCTTCTATCAGACGCCGTGTCTCTGATTTAATATCAAGCTCCTTGATCCATTTTGAGTTAACTTTTGTGCATGGTGAGAGAAAGGGATTCAGTTTCATTTTGTTGCATATGGATTTCCAGTTTTCCCAGCACCATTTGTTGAAGATGCTATCCTTCCTCCATTGCATGCTTTTAGCCCCTTTATCAAATATAAGATAGTTGTAGTTTTGTGGATTGGTTACTGTGTCCTCTATTCTGTACCATTGGTCCACCTGCCTGTTTTGGTACCAGTACCATGCTGTTTTTGTTACTATTGCTCTGTAGTATAGTTTGAAGTCTGGTATCGTTATACCGCATGATTCACACTTCCTGCTTAGCATTGTTTTTGCTATTCTGGGTCTTTTATTATTCCATATGAATTTCATGATTGTTTTATCTATTTCTACAAGAAATGCTGTTGGGATTTTGATTGGCATTGCATTGAACTTATAGAGAACTTTTGGTAATATCGCCATTTTGATGATGTTAGTTCTGCCTATCCATGAACAGGGTATATTTTTCCATCTTCTGAGGTCTTCTTCTATATCTCTCTTTAGGGTTCTGTAGTTTTCATTGTATAAGTCTTTCACCTCTTTTGTTAGGTTGATTCCCAAGTGTTTTATATTTTGGGGGGATATTGTGAATGGAGTAGTTGTCCTCATTTCCGTTTCAGAGGATTTGTCGCTGATATACAGGAATGCATTTGATTTATGCGTGTTGATTTTATATCCTGCCACTTTGCTGAATTCATTTATTAGCTCTAATAGTTTCTTTGTAGACCTTTTTGGGTCTGCTAGGTATAGAATCGTGTCATCCGCAAATAGTGATAATTTAAGTTCTTCTTTTCCTATTTTTATGCCTTTAATTTCTTTCGTCTGTCTAATTGCTCTGGCCAGTGTTTCGAGGACTATGTTGAACAGAAGTGGTGAGAGAGGGCATCCCTGTCTTGTACCAGATCTTAGAGGGAATGCCTTCAATTTTTCTCCATTCAGAATGATGCTGGCCTGTGGCTTATCATAGATTGCTTTTACAATGTTGAGGTATGATCCTGTTATCCCTAATTTTTCTAGAGTTTTGAACATAAAGGGATGCTGTACTTTGTCGAATGCTTTTTCTGCATCTATCGAGATGATCATATGGTTCTTATTTTTAAGTCTATTAATGTGGTGGATAACATTTATTGATTTCCGTATATTGAACCAGCCTTGCATCCCAGGGATGAATCCTACTTGATCATGGTGTATAATTTTTTTGATATGTTTTTGAATCCGATTCGCCAGAATTTTATTGAGGGTTTTTGCATCTAGGTTCATTAGAGATATTGGTCTGTAGTTTTCTTTCTTTGAAGTGTCTTTGTCTGGTTTAGGAATCAGGGTGATGTTGGCCTCGTAGAATGAATTTGGAAGTTCTCCCTCTTTTTCTATTTCCGGAAATAGCTTGAAAAGTGTTGGTATTAGTTCCTCTTTAAAGGTTTTGTAAAACTCTGCTGTATACCCATCCAGTCCTGGGCTTTTCTTAGTTGGTAGTCTTTTGATGGTTTCTTCTATTTCTTCAATTGATATTGGTCTGTTTAGGTTGTCTATATCCTCCTGACTCAATCTGGGCAGATCATATGACTTAAGAAATTTATCGATGCCTTCACTATCTTCTATTTTATTGGAGTATAAGGATTCAAAATAATTTCTGATTATCTTCTGTATTTCTGAAGTGTCTGTTGTGATGTTGCCTTTTTCATCCCGTATGCTAGTAATTTGAGTTCTCTCTCTTCTTCTCTTTGTTAGCATGGCTAAGGGTCTGTCGATTTTATTTATTTTTTCAAAGAACCAACTTTTAGTTTTGTCAATTTTTTCAATTGTTTCTTTTGTTTCAATTTCATTAATTTCAGCTCTGATTTTAATTGTTTCTTGCCTTCTACTTCTTTTGCTGTTGTTTTGCTCTTCTTTTTCTAGGATTTTGAGATGATGTATGAGATCATTTATTTGTTGGTTTTTTCTTTTTTTAAGGAATGAACTCCAAGCAATGAATTTTCCTCTTAGAACTGCTTTCAGTGTGTCCCATAGATTCCGATATGTTGTGTCTGTGTTTTCATTTATCTCTAAGAAGTTTTTAATTTCCTCCTTGATGTCTTCTAAAACCCATTGATCATTCAGTAACCTATTGTTCATTCTCCAAGTGATGCATGATTTTTCCTTCTTTTATCGTTGATTTTCAGTTTCATTCCATTATGATCAGATAAGATGCATGGTATTATCTCTACTCCTTTATATTGTCTAAGAGTTGTCCTGTGACATAATATATGATCTATTTTTGAGAAGGATCCACGTGCTGCTGAGAAAAAAAGTGTAACTACTTGATGTTGGGTGGTATATTCTATATATGTCAATTAAGTCTAGGTTGTTAATTGTGTTATTTAGTTCTATAGTTTCCTTATTTAACTTTTGTTTGGAAGATCTGTCCAGTGGTGAGAGAGGTGTGTTGAAGTCTCCCATGATTATTGTATGGTGGTCTATTAGACTCTTGAACTTGAGAAGAGTTTTCTTGACGAACATAGCTGCACCATTGTTTGGGGCATATATATTTATGATTGTTATGTCTTGTTGGTGTATGGTTCCCTTGAGCAGTATGCAATGTCCCTCTTTATCCCTTTTGATTAACTTTGGCTTGAAATCTATTTTATTTGATATGAGTATGGACACTCCTGCTTGTTTCCGCAGTCCATATGAGTGGAATGATTTTTCCCAACCTTTCACCTTCAGTCTATGTATATCTTTTCCTATCAAATGCGTCTCCTGTAGGCAGCATATTGTTGGGTCTTGTTTTGTGATCCATTCAACTAGCCTGTGTCTCTTAATTGGTGAGTTTAAGCCATTAACATTTAGGGTTATTATTGAGATATGGTTTGTTCTTCCAGCCATATTTGTTTATTAATGTTACTAAACCTGATTTGTTTTCCTCTTTGATTACTTTCCCCCCTTTACTGTCCTACCTCCCATTGTTGGTTTTCAATGTTATTTTCCATTTCCTCTTCCCGTAATGTTTTGCCAAGGATTTTTTGAAGAGATGGTTTTCTAGCTGCGAATTCTTTTAACTTTTGTTTATCATGGAAGGTTTTAATTTCACCTTCCATCCTGAAGCTTAATTTCGCCGGATACACGATTCTTGGTTGGAATCCATTTTCTTTCAGTGTTTGAAATATATTATTCCAGGATCTTCTAGCTTTCAGAGTCTGTGTTGAGAGATCAGCTGTTATCCTGATTGGTTTACCCCTAAATGTAATCTGCTTCCTTTCTCTTGTAGCTTTTAAAATTCTCTCCTTATTCTGTATGTTAGACATCTTCATTATAATGTGTCTAGGTGTGGATCTCTTATGATTTTGCACATTCGGCGTCCTGTAGGCTTCTAGGATTTGGGATTCTGTGTCATTCTTCAAGTCTGGGAATTTTTCTCGTATTATTTCATTGAATAGATTGTTTATTCCTTTGGTTTGGAGCTCTGTGCCTTCCTGTATCCCAATGACTCTTAAGTTTGGTCTTTTAATGTTATCCCATATTTCTTGGATGTTCTGCTCATGGTTTCTTAACAGACTTGCTGAGCTGTCTATGTTCTTTTCAAGTTGAAATACTTTGTCTTCATTGTCTGATGTTCTATCTTCTAAGTGATCTACTCTGCTGGTAGTATTCTCAATTGAGTTTTTAAGTTGGTTTATTGCTTCCTGCATTTCTAGGATTTCTATTTGTTTGTTTTTTATTACCTCTATCTCCCTGTGAAATTGATCTTTTACTTCCTGGATTTGTTGATGTAGTTCCTTGTCAAAGTGATCTTTCATTGTCTGATTTTGCTGTCTCATGTCTTCCTTGAGACTCCAGATCATCTGAAGCATGTATATCCTGAACTCTTTATCTGATATTCCATCTGTTGCAGCTATTACCTCTTCTAAAGTTGAGATGACCTGCATTGCTTGTGGTCCTTTCTTTCCTTGTCTTTTCATACTGCTCGCATTTCTTTCTACTTGGTGAAACTGTTGTGTTTTTGAAATTTTCCCCCTATTTATTTATATTGCTCTTGTATAGTTGGGAAATCTCCCTTGCAGGGCGGGTAGTGACTGTGCTCCTCCTCTAATTAGGGTGATCTGTCTACCACGCTGGTCGGTTGCAGGTCTGCCCACCCTGCGGGCGCGGGTGGCAGCTCTGCTCTGCCCCCACTCCAATTGTGGTGACGTAACTACCACGCCCTCGGGTCGTTGGTCCTGATCCGGATGTGGGCGGCGGCTCTGCTCGGCCCCTACTCCAATTGGTGTGACATGTCTACCACGCTGGCAGGCCTCTAGGCCTGTTCCGCCGGTGGGTCGCAGGTCTGCCTACCTTGCGGGCTCGGGCGGCAGTTCTGCTCAGCCCCCACTCCCAGTGGGGGTACCTGACTGCCTCTCCAACGGGTCGCTGGGCCTTTTCCGGACACGGGCGGCGGCTCTGCTCCACCCCCACTCCAACCAGTGTGACGTGACTGCCTTGGTGCTACTTGTCCACCACGCTGGCAGGCTACCGGGCCTGTCCTGCCAGTGGGTTGCAGGTCTGCCTACCTTGCAGGCTCAGACGGAGGCTCTGCACAACCCCTACTCCAAATGGGGTGACTTGGCTACCGCGCCTTCGTCGGGTCGCTGGTCCTGTTCTAGGCGTGGGCGGCTACTCTCTTCGGCCCCAGCTGCAGTTGGGGTGTCGTGATACCACGCCGGCGGGTCACTTGGCCTGCTCTGGGCGCAGGCGGCAGCTCCACTATGCCCCCCTGGCCCCCACAGCACCCAGCAGGACCCGGACCAAGAAGCAGTCACCGCAGGTTCCCCAGCCCTGGGCCAAAGCAGCTTCAGGAGCCAGAACCCGGCCTCTCCGATCCCGGCCACGCTCCCCTAGGAGCAGGCTCCACGGAGCGACCCCCGCGGGTTCCCCAGCCCCAGGCCAAAGCAACTCCGGGAGCCAGAGCCCGGCCGCTCCAAGCTCCCCGAGCTCGGTGCACTCTCCGCTGGGAGCAGGCTCAAAGACGCAGTCCCCGCGGGCTCCCCAGCCCCGGGCCAAAACTGTTCCGGGAGTCAGAGCCCAGCCGCCCGGAGCTCAGCGCCCGCTCCACTTGGAGCTGGCCTCAACACGCAGTCTCCGCAGGTTCCCCAGCCCTGGGCCAAAGCAGCCCGGGGAACCAGAATCTGGCCGCTCAAAGCCCGGTGCACGCCTTGCCATGAGCGAGCCCCAAGGAGTATTCTCCATAGGTTCTCCAACCCCGAGCCTGAGCGATCTGTCTGCGAGACGCAGGCAAGTACCAGCCTGAAATCACCTGTTCCGTAGCTGAATGAGCTGAGATCAGTAGAAAACAGGGATGATTACATCAGCTTTCCAAGATGGCAGCCGCTGTCCTCCTCTGTGGTCCGACCGGTGTCGAGAATCGAACTGGACCGCTTGTCTCCTCTGTCTCAAAGCCGGAGCTCAGCACTAAGCACGGCCATTGCGCCACTGGCAGGAGCCCCCAGAATCCGCATCGCTGCACTCCTGCTCCAGCACCTCGCCGCTTCCCAGCGCGCGCCGCAGACTCCAGCTGCGGGGCAGTCTGCCGATCAGGCACTGTGACCCTCCGTGCGGAGAAATCGCCCGCAACCGAGCCCCCGCAGCCGAACCTCGTGCGATGGAAATCCGTCCACTAGATTCTGGAGCACCTCAATTTCACTGGAAATTCCCAACAAGATAGCCTTCAGCTGTTTCACCTCGTCTTTCTCCCGCACAGTGACGCGGTGCACTGGGGTGATGCACTCCCTTTGCCGCCATCTTCGTTTATTTGGTTTTTTGTGTGGTACTGGGGATCGAACCCAGGGCCTTATGCAAGCTAGGGCAAGCACTCTACCACTGAGCCCAGCCGTAACCCTAATTGTACTTTTTATAGAGATCTTTTTTTTTCCTCTCTCTCTTTTTTTTTTTAACAATGGCGATGGAATCCAGGGGTTCTCTGCCACTGAAATACACCTCCAGCCCTTTAATTTTTTATTTTTGAGACAGAGTCTTGCTAACTTGCTTAGGGCCTCACTAAGTTGCTGATGCTGACCTTGAATTTGCAGTCCTTCTGCCCCAGGAGTCCTGGGATTACAGGCCCAGGCGTGGCAACAGCGTCCAGGTTCTCCTTCTAGGAAGTGCCTGCAGTGTGTCTTGATGCTTTTTTCTGCCTCCTGAGTCTGTGGAGTGGGATGCAGAACTTGGAGGTGTCTGTGGCTCCATAGCCCCTCAGCGCTCCAGCTGTGGTGAAGACTGAGAGGGCAGCGGCCATGCTCCCTGATGGTGGGGACGCAGGTCCCATGCTCCCTGATGATGGGGATGCAGGTTCCATGACCAGAATGCACTTGAGGCTCTCATGGGGCCGTGGGCTGTGGAAGCCCTACACAGAGCCTCCTGTATCCTGGAAGTGCCTTTTTTCCTTATGTTTTACAGTGCTGGGGATGGAGCCCTGGGCCTCGGGCATGTCAGGCCAGCGCTGGGCCCCTCCTGTGACCTCTGCTACCTGATATAGCATGCACGCCACCTAGGTAGCCATCACACTGCCTTGCTCTGGGAGTGATGACAAGAACGCATTCCGCACAATCCTGAGTATTTCTAACCCCTGGTGGGTTGACTGCAGCCTGTGCTTTGGCCCTGTGTTGTGGTCTTATCACAGGAAACCCCCAGGTGGCTCCCGGGATGTCCCTGGAGGACCTTTTCCCCCTGAGGGGTTTGAGAGGAGTGTTAAAGGGCTTGGAAAGGTCGGCCCCAGGGTCCACACCACCCATCTCCTCCAGGCCATGAAGAAGGCCCTGGCTCCCTCCCGCTGCTCCCTGTTCAGACCCCACAGCTCCAGTCACCCTGAAGTGCCTGGATCTCCTGTGCCCAGCCACCCTTGCCACTCCCCCTAGCCCCTGCTCTATGCCTCCCCACAGTGTGAAGTTCCACCAGAGGGAGGGGGCCCTGTGCCTGGGCCCTGGAGATGTGCTGTGCCCAGGACCCAAGTTCCTCACGGAGTCCTGATTTCAGGGTGAGCTGCCGTGGAACTGTGGCTTCAACTCACCACCTGCAGCCCCCCAGGTTGGAACAAGGCCTCCATGCAGGAGCCTGAGCCACGGCCCGCTAGGTGGGCTGCAGGGAGGTTGGCAGGCCAGCCCGGAGTCCCAGAACTGAAGGTCACCAAGGTACTGGCTTGCTGGACCAGGTCTTCACACAACCGGCCCTCCTCCACCGTGCCGATGCCGACTACGTGTGACGGGGACTTCTGGCATGAACTTCCAGAGTCAGACCCCAGGGTTAAGGCGCGGCCCAGACTGCCCGGCTCCCGACCCCAGTCTCAGTCGGGCCTCTGTGCCTGAGCTGCTGTACGTCGGGTTCGCTTCCCTGTGCTGGGATGGCTCCTAGAGATCTCACTAGTTCCAGCATATTAGACAGGATACAAGTGACCCCCCGCCCCCCAGCAGAAGGGACCTGGTGTGGTGGAGCTGCATGGAGCTCCCATCCTCCCTGCAGGGCACCCTCCTAGCACCCCACGTGTTCACCAGCCTTGGGGCCCCTGGAGGTTCAGGTAGGTGTGGACTGTGTCTTGGTGGGGGAGGGGGACTCCCCACTCTCCCTTTGTGGAGGTCCAGGAGTGCCTGAAAGTTCCACCTCTGATCACATGCCCACCCTCAGGCACCCAGCCCTGTGTCCCAAGGCCCCTCATGAGCCACACCCCTTGACTTCAACAGGGCTTACTGTGGGCAGCAGAAGGTGGCCCTCTCACCCCACCACTCAGGAAATTCCAAGGGCTTAGGAGCTATGTACCAGAAGCTGGGGGCAGAGACCAAATGTATATGTTACTTACATTACAGTTCTTTTTGTGAAGTTGCTTCTGTGAACCAGAATGTTCAAACTTAAAAAAAAAATCTGAACCAAAACTTGTTAGTAAACTAGGAATTTAGTGTGCATTATTTTGGTGTAGAAAGTATATAAAGGTCCAGGCATGCTGTTACACACCTGTAATCTCAGGCTCCAGAGGCTGAGGCAGGAGGATCGCAAGTTTGAGGCTAGCCTCAACAATTTAATGAAACCCTAAACAACTTAGCAAGACCATGTCTTGAAAATAAAAAGGGCCGGGGATGCTGCTCAGTGGTAGAGCACCCTTGGGTTCACTCCTAGTAGCAGGAGAAAAGAATATGAGGGACAGCAAATGAACCTCCAACCCTAATAATTACCTTTGGTAATAGGGAAGGACAGGAACATGATTTACATGGGCCAGAAGAGAGCAGGATCACCCTCGAAATCCCCATATGTCCCAGGCCAGTAAGGTGTGACAGATTCATGAGCATGCTGAAGGGTCTGTCACAGAGCCACCGTGACTCCCCTTCCCTGGATCATAGTGACACCCTCCGCACCAGCCCTTCCTCATCCCCACCTCATAGCTCGCTGTCAGGGGAAGAGGTCCAGCTCTGTTGAAGCCATTTAAACTGACCCAGATCAGACGATGTGCAGTGGGGTTCCTGAGTCTTACCAGTGGCAAAGGGCTCAGCAGCCACACGTCCAGCAGGCACTGAATGGCGCTTTGCGCTGAAGACAGTTCCCACCACACTGCTGTGTCAAGGGACGTCCTGCTGGGCCCAGTGGTGCCTGCCTGTAATCCCAGCAGCTTGGAGGGTGAAGCAGGCGATCCTGAATTCAAAGCCACCTCAGCAAAAAGTGAGCGACTCAGACCCCGTTTTAAATACAGAATAGGGCTGGGGATGTGGCTCCGTGGTGGTCCAGTGACCCTGAGTTCAATCCCTGGCACCACCACCCCCACACACATAAAAAAAAAAAAAAAGAATGTCTGAAGGGGCTTGGTCATAGATCTAACTGGCTTTTCCCCGTGAGGCAGGGGCACAACGGTGAGTTCATCAGGTGGGTATACGGAAACAAGGAGAAAGCCAGTTGCTCACCAAGTTACTGCAGGTCACTTTTTCCGCAAGTTTAAAGCAATGGGACCCCCTGTCAGGCAGACTCGGGTGGACTGGAGCCTCCTGTTCTGGGGAGAAGCCACTATTTGGGGTCAATCGCTTCCTTACAGTCTGGGTTTGATGAGGTGGCACTTGAAGCAGCAGCTCTCCTGGCCTGGTCTGGCTGTGGGGCCAGTGCAGGAGCTTAGCCAAACAGGGCCTTCCATTGTGTCTGAATGGAGATTAGAGTGGGAGTCCCTGTAAGCAAGGTCCAGGTTTCAGGGAGAATAGAGTAAAGGGTGTCTGGTGGCAGCCTGGGGATGCAAGTGGGAAAGCAAACCTCTGAGCCTAGCCTGAAAGCTTTCTGTGCTTTGCTGGCCGAGAGCCAGCCCCGGGGCCTCAGTCAGACCTCGGGAAAATCCACCTCGGACGCCCCCGCTGCTATCATGACTACTGTAATTCTGGTTAGGATCATGGTAGCTCTTCTTTCTTCAACCCATGTTCTCATAAATATAAAATTTCTGCAGTTCCATGTTTTCAAACAAACGTTACTAGTGACACTGTACCCAGCCCTCCTGCCGTAGCCATTAACAGTGCCACTTTCAAAGCGCCTGGCCTGGGTAATGGTTCATGTGCCCCTGAGTGGCCTTGGATCTAGTGTGTGTGAAAGTCCAGGGACTCCATCAGCCCCCACGGCACCTCCTCTCGCCCAGCACCCACTAGAAGCCAAGTTATGTGCTAGGCATTGGAGACAGAGTTGAGCAGGGCAGAAACCCACCCTGGAAGAGCTCATGGGGCTAATGGGCACCCCACAAATGAGGCCTAAGTTATCCCAGGAGAGCTGGGTGAGCAAATTATGTTATATAGATGTATAAATGTTTAAATGAACCTCATAATTATGTATAACCACAATTCACTAATAAAAAACAAACTAAAGAAATCTAGATGGGAATGGAAGGGGAAGAAACTGGGAAAGACCCCAGTGGATGCACATTGGACCAGGGGTGTGATCCTCCAGCTGCTGGCCTTGGCTTGTGAGCAGGTACCCTGTGTATTACTTACAATGTGATCTAAAGTTGAGATGTCCATCACTGACGGGGGGAGGATCACATTGGGATGCCTTCCCAGCAGTGGGGGCGGAACCCCCACCCCGGCCACCATCAGCCCTGGTGCTAGGGCCAGAGGATAGGGTGGGAGCACTCTTGCAATGCTAGACCACCAGCTCAACTTTTGTTCCTGGGTAGAGGGCCTACAGGTTCCATAGTCAGGCAAGGAAGGGGATAGGATGTGCTGCAGGGTTCAGGGGAACGCCAGGCCCACCCCATGTCCACCGTCAAGCAAAACAAGGTAAAGACAGTATTTTCACCAATGTTCACATTTTGATTTGTTGTATAGTGAGGCAGTTAGAGACTCTCAACATTCTCTAATAAGCTAATTGATGAGATTCAGAAAAATCAAAACCCATGCATTCGTTGTGACCACAAAGGTGCTAGCACTGAGGGAAGCCTTTCAGCTTCCCCATGGCAGGAGCAGGAGAGGCCAGTGGAGCCACACAGTGCCCCTGCCCTCCTCTAAACATGCTGAGATGGACATTGGTTAACACAACTTCACAGTTCTGGTTTTGCCTGCTTTGTCTCCCTCCTGGAAGCAGAAATGCAAAACTGAGATGTGGTCTCAGGGAAATCTGCAGATTCCTTTTTGTTCTTTGGCTCCTGCTGACAAATACTCTGTCCTTCATGTCCAATGTGGGAGGCAGAGTACGCATCCTGCTCCGCCTTGTGACCTGGAACCTGTGAAGCACATTACAAAGCGGAGAAGAGACAGCATTCTGCACAAAGAGTGCTTAGGTACAACAGACTTCCTCCATCTCTCAGGGTCTTTCCAACACATGGGCAAGGAGCAGCACAGGACACACACTTACTGATATATGTGGAGAAAGACCAGAGTGTAAAAAATAGAATGTTCACATAGTTGTATATTGTGTTTACTCTATTTTCCAAATTTTTGATAGTTATTATTTTTAGATGGTTATTTTTAAAATTTAAGCAACAAGGGTCTGGGAATGTGGCTCAGGGGTAGAGTGCTTGCCTAGCAAACAAGAGGTCCTGGGTTTGAGCCCCAGCACTGGGGGAAAAAGAAAGTTAACTGAGTCAGGAATGTAAAAAAATCTCCTAATTTATATTCTGAATCAGAAATCATTTTTAATGTTGTATATACAAATAAATGCACTACAATTTCCTAAAAAGAGTTAGTAGTCTTTTTAGTACTTTGGAGGACGCATTTTAGTGTTTTTTCTTTAGGTTTTGTTGTTTTCTAGTTGATGGTACCTGCAAAGCCAAGACCTCAGGAAGGGGGCTGGGGATGTGGCTCAAGTGGTAGCGCACTCGCCTGGCATGCGGGCGGCCCGGGTTCGATCCTCAGCACCACATACAAAGATGTTGTGTCCGCCGAGAACTAAAAAATAAATATTAAAAAAAATTCTCTCTCTCTCTCTAAAAAAAAAAAAAAACAAAAAAGACCTCGGGAAGGTCCCAGCCTGGAGGTGTTGCAGAAAACAGGTTCCAAAACATCTTTAAAAGTCGACTGCGCGTATTCAGTGCAGAATGTATGCAGTTTAGGAATAACAAACCTAACAGTGGATGTGGTGAGGGGTCCCAGGATCTCACAGGAAAGGGAGGGCCCTGGGAGGGAGCCGGGCCTCCAGGGAGCCTGCTGCAAGAGTGTCTTGTGGTCAGACCTGGGAATGTGGATCTCACCTTCTGTGGGCAGATTCTGAAGCATGGGAATGAACTGATTAGACTTACGAAAATGATTCTGCCTCAGTAACAAGGATAGGTGAAGCAAGGGTATGCTTTGCACTGTGCCACCTTGACTGGGCCCACACTCTGCCCCGGGTTCCTGTATGCCATGCTCGCAGGGACCCTGCCTGTTCTCACCAGCATCTTTGTGTACCTCCTGGTGTGGACCTCATGTTCCCAGCTGGCAGCTCCCCTCTGTCCCCGTGCTCCTCCCTCAAACTCTAGCCCTGCCATACTCCTCAGAAACCCCTCTCCCTGTAGACCCTAACCTCCACTCTTCACTCCGCACGCTCCCAGTGATCTGAGCATAAACTCCGCCATCATTGTCCTGCACGTAACCCATTTCCAAGTGCTGCTGTGTGACATCTGTGCCAGGGAGGGGTTGGGGGCCTGTCTCTGCACCCCAGGTCAGGTGGAACCCAGGATTCTGAAACATCTAAGTTCAAGTCTGGCCCTCAGGAAATTCTGCGGGTGCAGTTTTCAAAATAAGAGGGTGTAACGTATCATGAGAGTTTGCTCCCTTGGGTGCATGAGACCCACTATACTGTCCTCTAGCCCTCCCCTTGCTGGGCTGCACAGGTGAGGTGACCAACAGGGCCTGCAGTCCAGTTCCTGAGTGCAGAGGAAAGTAGCAAGGGCTTCACGCATATGCGGTGGGCCCCAGAGCACCATCACTGTTGGAGCGTGGCCTTCTCCTGTGACCAGCCTTCCACCCGCCCCACACAGCCTCTTGCTCTCAGAAATCCTTGAGCTACAAGTGAACCCCAAGCACTCCTTTATGAGGCAGAGAATTTAGTTTTTGGAGTGGCACTCTGCTCTCTAGACCTCCATGCTCAGTGTGGCTCGTGGCCATGGCAGGGTGTGTCCTCTCTGTGGAGCCCTGGAGAAGGAAGGCTGCAAGAGGTCCAGAGGCCCAGGAGTTGTAGAAAGGAAGGCTGGGCATTGGGTCTTGGGGGAGAGCAAGGAAACAGAGAAGGAATGGAGGGGGAAGCAGAAACAACTCAGGTCAGTGAGAAAGCCTGAGGGAAGAACTTCCTGTGGGGACAGACCGCCACAGCCCACTGTCCCGAAGGAAGGTGCTCAAGGTGGAGTCTCACCTCAGGGTGCTGAGGTGACCTTGGCTCAGCGGGGCAGAGGGAGGGCAGAGACTGCGGGATGCAAGTGGTGCCAAGGAAAAGAACAGTCCAGGCTTGGGAGAGAAGAAGAAGGCCAAGCCCTGACAGGCCCAAATGACAGAGGGACAGCAAGGCTCTTCATCCACACAGCCTCAGAGCCTCTGAGGGTGCAGGGAGGAGCCCAGGCAGAAGGAGAGAAAGCAGCTTTGGTCTGTCCCAGGGAGCAACCTCCTGGCCCTTCCATAACTCCAGTGTCCAGGGCTGGCCAGCTCCTGTGCCTACAGAGGGGCCTTCAGCTAAGTCCCAGGCAGCCCCAGAGGGCCCACTGCCTCTCTCAGCCTTCCTGGGCTAAGGAAGGACATTCCTGGTCACACCAATGAGCAGGAACAGGTGGACAGGACTTGGAGAGCCCAGCCACATGGGCTCAGGAGAGCCACACAAAGGCAGGGCCTGCCCTTGGGTGAACTGAAGTCTAGATGAGATGAGGGACAGGTGAGGGCCAGCTGAGGCCAAAGATGGCTGAGGCCTCAAGTGATGGCAAGAGGAAGACCCCCAGCCAGGTGTGTGGAGGAGGAGACTGGAGGGAAGTGGGAATGTAAGGAAGCACCAGGTGGGAGGCCATCAGCCCCTAGTGGCCCCAGTGGCAGGACTGGAGTGTGGGAGGGGCGATGGATAGCTAAGGGAAGAGCATATGGCTGGGTTACACCGTCGTATCTGGGGGCTGGGCTACCTCTTTCTCTCTACCTCTACCTCTCTCTCTCTCTCTCTCTCTCTCTCTCTTTCTTTCATGGTACTGGAGATTGAATCTAGAGGTGCTCTACCACTGAGCTACACCCCCAGTCCTTTTTTTTGAGACGGGGTCTTGTTAAGTTGCCCAGACTGACCTCAAACTTAAGATCCTCCTGCCTCAGCCTCCCGAGTGGCTTCCATGGCAAGTGTACATAATTACTCATCTCAAAACTGACCGTTAAGGGCTGGCCGAGGCACTGGTAGTGGCTTTCTCTCACTGGAGGGCAGGAGCTGCTCCTCCTCACCTCCTGGCACGAAGACCATCACTTCTCCATCAGCACGGCAAGTCTTCACGTCCTCTTGGTATGCTGATGGTATTTCAAGTGAATGCACCCAAGGACATAAATCTCTAAGGTCCAATCACCCTCTAATGTGACTCTCAGAGCAGGGGCCAGATGTTAATTAAATTTCATGAGTACATTTTTAAGCACCCCTTGCCTTAGTAAACAGGGATTAGAGGGATAAATCAGCAGATCCTGTCAGTCAACTCTGCCTATGTAGCTTCAACTCAAATAAGAATAATAATACCACAAAGTAGGCTTGAAGGCTCATTGCTTTGTCAATAAGCCTGTACATACAGGCCATTCGGCTGTCACCTGGGGCGCTTGCTTTTCCCATTGCTTCTACATATTACGCTGGTAATATTCTTGATAAAAATATATTTTATTGCCATCCTGCCACCTTTGTGACATTCCAAAAAAATTCTTAGGATTCTGATGAGAAGATGAGGTGTCTCATGTTTGGAACAGAACTTTGCATTCACATTTGGATTTTTTTTTTTAATTGTAGATGGACACAATACCTTTATTTTACTTTATTATTTATTTATTTGCAGTGCTGAGGATTGAACCCAGTGCCTTACACCTGCTAGGCAAACACTCTACCACTGAGCTACAAACACAGTCCCTCATGTTTGGAATTTTCCAAGTGCTACTTCAGAGGCAAAGTCCCTAGGCATGGGCTGACATGGAGTTCTTTTAAGGACACTCATTTCTCACCTGAGACTTTTAAGTCTTGCTAAAATCAGCCAGGTCAGGCAGACTTGGTGGGTGGGTGGAGTGATGTTGTGTAATTTAAATTTTTTGGTCTGTAAGGAAGATATTACAGAATGACAAGCCAGTCCCCTGTGGGGATGTTGCTTCTCTGTATGAAAACTTTTCCTCCCTCTTGTTTGCAAACAGTGAGCTGCACGGGTTCTTGTGATTTCTGAGATCGCGGAAACAGACTTGCCATTTATGTCTGGGATTTTCTTTTTTTTTTTTTTTTTTTTTTTTGGTGGTGTTATTCTCCATTTAAATTGATGCTCTATACCCTCAGTACACTGATCCACTTATTTTCCCCCTTTAATCCCTGTTTCATAACATTGGTAATGTTTTAAGATGCACTCTTGAAATTCATTAATGAACAACTGGGAGCTTGCTTTGGAATGACAAGAGTCAGAGAAGGCAAGGGCTAAGCCGGTGTGGGGAAAGCCCCTGTGGTTCACGTGTGGGGCACTGGTCCAAGAGTCAGGCACTGTGCTGGCGGACTCGGCAGTTCAGCTCAGAGAGGGGAAAGGTCTGGCCTCCTGCGCTTCCTGTACTCTCCAAGCCGTTAGCAGGGCCCACTCCACTTTCCTTACGGCTGCGCCTCCCAGGTGGCCCTTCGGCTGCCTCGAGGCCCGGGGCCCAGTCTCGCCAGGGACTTGAATAAGTTTCCTTTGTCAGCGGCGACCACGTGGCACCATGGCGACCGCTGGAAAGTAAGGAGCAGCCTGCCCACCGCCGGGCACAGGCTCGGATTTACGCCGGCCCTACCAAAGCCGGCTCGGGAAAACGCGGGCGCCGCGGGACAGCGAAGGGTGGCGTCCCACACCGGCCGGACCGGGGTGCGGGCGGCACCCGTGGAGGAGGGCGGGTCTGGAGGGCCGGGGTGGGGCCGCGCTCCGGGCGGAGACCAAGTGCTGGCCCAGGGGGCGGCGCTCCGGACAGGGCGGGGACTCAGCGCGGGTTCAGGGGGCGGTGCTCCGGGCGGGGCGGGTCCCCGAGCGGGCCCAGGGGGCGGTGCTCCGGCGGGGCGGGGACCCAGCGCGGGTCCGGGGGGCGGTGCTCCGGCGGGCCGGGGGCGGCGGGAGCTGGGCGGCGCTCCGGGCGGGGCGCGGCGCGGCGGGCCGGGCATGGCGTCCATGGCTGCTGCGATCGCGGCCTCGCGCTCCGCGGTCATGAGCGGGAACCGGCCGCTGGACGAACGGGAGCGGAAACGCTTCACCTACTTCTCGTCCCTGAGCCCCATGGCCAGGAAAATCATGCAGGACAAGGAGAAGATCCGCGAGAAGTACGGGCCCGAGTGGGCGCGGCTGCCGCCCGCGCAGCAGGACGCGATCATCGACCGCTGCCTGGTGGGGCCGCGCGCCTCGGCTCCCGCCGACCCGGGGTACCCCGGCGACCCCGAAGACCCCGTGCGCTTCCCAGGCCTGCGCGGGCCCACCGGTCAGAAGGTGGTGCGCTTCGGCGACGAGGTGGGGCGCCGGACACGCCCCGCGCTAAGGGGAGTGGGCGGTGAGAGGGGCCCAGCGGGGACGGGGGCTCCAGGACACCCGCCCCGCGCGAGGGACGTGGGGGGCGCCGGGGCTGGGGGCGCCTCGGGGAGAAGGGAAGGGGGCTTTTAAAGCCACCCACTGAGCAAAGCGGACCAAAGTGGCGACAGCGGGAATTCTAAGGCCGGCTGACCTGGGTTCTGACCCAGCTCTGTCCCTTGGCAGCTGTGTGGCCCAGAGAGAGTCTTAGAGCCTCAGTTTCCTCGAGTGAAACGGGTATGGCGCCCACCCGCGAGGCACTCGGCTCGCGGTGTCTGTTAGCATTTGTGCCCGGCCGCGAACTCCGTGGGGAATGAGACTTGAGAGGCGAGTCTCCGGGAGGAGGAGGCGCCTTCCAAGACAGGGGCCCACGGTCTCGAGCCCACCGTCCCGAGGTGCGACTGGGGGGCACGATGCTCCGTGTGCGACCCTGTTTTTCTATGGAAAGACCCTGGGAGAGGAGTTTAGATGCGCTCCACAGCCTCGCCCCTTCGGAGGGGAGGGCAGGCTCAGCCGCAGATCTACCCCTGCTGTGCGCAGGGAGGATGGGTCGCGAGGCCCGAAGTCTGTGCGCTGGGAAGCCTGGTGCCCTTGGGAGTGAGTGTCCCAGAAGCCTTCCGTGTCCTGGGACCTCGCCGTGGCCGTTGGCCTGACTTCTGCTTCGAGGGGCGAAGTGAGAAGGAGCAGCAGTGGGGTCCACTCGGCTGAGGCTGCTGCTTAGGCTGCTGAGGGGAGGGGCCAGGGGAGGTTTTCCTGGGAAGTTGGGGACTGTGAAGGGACTCAAGTTCAGAATGAGGCTTAGAGCACACTTTCAGGCTTAGGTATGTGGAAATGTTCGTTAAAGCAGAATGTTTGTGGCCATAAACTCACTCTGACGTCAGGTCAGAAGTGTGAAGTATAGGACTGTGTTGCCAGCAGCGCCTCGATTCTCATGGAATTAATAGAAAATTCCCCCCTTGGACTTTCAACTCGAAGGCTTGCCAGGAAAAACAAGGGCGTGGTAAGCTGGGGAGAGAAAAATATAGGTTTTAAAATGTCTTCCAGAGCCGAAACAGCCCAGGGGGAAGATGTGCACTTCTGTAGATGTGTAGGTTTGGGTGCCAGGCGGCCCTTGGAAGGCATATTGTAAGTAAATAAACCTGAGGGCAGTAAGCCTGTAATTCCTTGCAGATGTTGAAGAGTGGCTGGCCCTAAACCTGGTCTTGGGTTTGTCCAGCTGAGAGCAGTGGCATGACTGCTTGTCATCAAAAAGCCAGGCCACGTTGCAGCTCAGGGTCGCTGGCAGGGACAGCCTTCCACTAGGCTGAAGTTCTACTATGGGTCCCTATCTGTAGCTAGACTGATCTCTTTCTGGACTTGCAGACCCAGTGTGACATAAAAGCAAGGGAACTGTTGTGGCGGCCTGGGAGCTTCCCAGAGCCACCAGCCCTGTCTTTCAGAATTGAATCTCAGCCTCTCACACATGCTGAGAGTTTGCCCATGCCCTGGATTACCTCTGACAACCTCAGCACAGGTGGCCGTGGCAGGCAGAGTCTTGGTTTTAGGAGGGGTCTGCAGGAACATTGCCAGGGTGGCTGGGTGGTTTAAATGCCATCAGATGAGGCAAGGGGTTGGCACTGAAGTGGAGTTTGCATTCTTTTTGTTGCTCACAGGAGATCACTTGTGGAGGAGGGCAAGCTTCTGGGCATAAGGGATGATGGATAGGACAGAATGGGAGATGACCCCCAGCTTGGCGGCCCCAGGTTTGAGCAAAGGACTAGCTTGAGTAGGGCTGTCCCTTCCCATTTGACCTGTCTTCTCCTGTGGTCACAGGGGCCCCCATGCCCTGTCAGCTGCCCTGAAGGGTGCTGCCTACTTCTTTGAATACTCCCTCATTGCCAGTGACATTTTTGTGTCCCACATAGCAATATCCTAAGTCAGAGAATGCAGACATAATGACCATCATCTAGTTATTTGTATTTGTTACTGGAATAAATAGAAGTTTGATTACATGATGGTGGCCACAGATCTCAGTGGCTCTGAGTATGGTCAGGGGCTCAGTTCATGCACTGAAGTTGCCTTGTGCAGGTGCAGCATGTTATGTGTGTGTGTTTGTTTCCATGCCTGGTGAGGTGGAAAACTTGGGCTGGCTCAGGTCCCCATGCTCTGATGACTTAATCTGGCCCCTTGCAGAGAAGAAGGTGGCTATCCTTGTTGTTGAGGCCTTGAGGAACTTGCCAGGTTTTACATTCTTCCTTGGGAATCAATTGAGCAAGTATTCCTCACGTCCTATTGTATTTAGGAAGTAGTGGCATCTTAGCTTAGTCTTTACCAGCTCCTTTAAAAATCTGGCTCATAACCTCAGTAAATGTCTACAGAGTGGAATGTTGCCCAGGGCTGCCAGCCTTCCTGCCTCCCTGAGGCCCCAGGCTCTCCCGTGTGGTAAATCTTGGCTGGTGCTGGAGGAAAGGTCATCACAAAGGAGGGGCCCCCACATCTGGGACCCAGGTCCTCACCACAGTCAGCAGCAGGTACTGCCTTCTGCGGGCCCTTGGCCCCCTGGAGTCGGCCTGGCTTGGAGCAGGCGCACACAGCGTGCTCCCTCCTGGTGGAGGATCTCAGTGAGAAAGGCAAAGCCTGTCTGCAGGTGGAGGCTCTTCAAGGTCTGGCTTGTCCGCGCTCCTGATGGCTGTGAGTGCTGGGAATATCTGACCTGGGGAGAGGAAAGGTTCTTGCTTTTCAAGGGTTTAGGGAACACCCTGCATGCTTCTCCTGCTTCCTGTTATTGATAGAAAATTGAACTCTTGGGTTTGTGTTGCCTTCTGCTTCCTGTCCCCACCCCCAAACTCCGTGCCATCCATCCAGCAGGATCTGAGTAGGTGTGGGAGGCTGTAGAGTTGCTCACCCGGTGCCACCCTCTTGGCTACAACAGGCCAGCAGATGACCAGGAGGCCTGAGCCCGGGCAGCTCCTTTGTGTGGATCTGCATGCTGCATCTGCCTCTCCATGAAGCAGGCGGGGCTGGGCAGGAGTGGCGTTTTCTCACACCCATCCTCAGAACCCTGATCTGGGTTTTGCATGGGGAGTGCCCCCACCCCCAGGACTGCGGACGGAACCCAGGGTGCTCTACCACTGAGCTATATCACCATTCCTTTTTACTTTATTTTGGGACAAGGTCTAAGTTATCAAGGTAGGACTTGAACTTGTTTTCTTCCTGCCTCAGCCTCCTGAGTGCTGGGATTCAGACCTGCAGTGTTGCTCCCGGCCATACCTGAGTTTTAAGACCCTAGGACTAGTTAGCTCTGCCTTTCCTCAGCAGCTGAGCATGATGCTGCTATCCTTGGACCCACATCCCTCTCCTGCTGCAGCCCTCTCCCTAGGGCTTTGCTGGTCACTCTCTCACGCCTCATGGCTTTAGCCTCCTTTTCTGAGGCTGAGTCTTGGTCTCCTGGGCTCCCAGACATCTCTTGTACTGTCCTAGGCCCTTTAAGGCCTGGTGGCTTTCCTAGTCCACAGTGGGAGGACCTGTAGGTGTCGCAGGGGTAGAGTATCTGTCAGCAGGCCATGCTCAGGGGCTGCCTGCCCAGGGCCTGCCTTGCCCGCTTTTGAGGGTCCAGGTTCTGGAGGGCCTGTGGGCCTGAGTCCTGCACAGCCTAGATATTTGGTCAAGTAAACAGATTTATTATAACAAGTTACATAGTATGGTAGTTGTCTCAAGCCCCGCAGAAGCAGCCTTTGCTGGGGAGAGCAGGCAGCTGCAGGACCTGCGGCTCCTGAGGTCTCCCTTCTCATCTACTTTGGCACTTTGGCCTTTTCTTTTTTTTTTTCTTTCAGATTTTGGTTAAAATTAAAAAGAAGGTAATTTGAGAGTTGCTGTCTCTGTATTTTGGACTTGCTTTTTCAGGAGGTGGAATGTGTGAATTTATCCCCCCTCTGTCTGGCCCACCCGTGCGTGATCTTGAAAAGACGACAAGGTGGGTGTGGCTTTTTGTGTCTCTGGCTGGGGCTCTGTATGGTCACTGGGCAGGTATTGAGAAATGGCCAAAGCCAGTTCCGCAGCCTCTGCTAGGCACAGACTATAGGCTGCCTGAAAGCTTCCCTGGCACGTTGAGGGTTCTCCACCCTGATCAGCACCTGGCTGCGTGCCCTGGTTGCACAGGCAGAGTGGCCTCCCTGCCCAGGTGCCTTTGCCTGCTGGTTCCAGTGACACCTGGGCACAGGTTTTGCAAAGAAATGAAATGACTTGTTCACAGTCATGCAGGGCAGGAGGAAGCGGAAGAAGCAGGCAGGTGACTAGAAATCGCTCACACCCTGACCAAGACATTCCCATAGTACTGAAAAAAAACAGTTTCTTCAAAATAAATAAATAAGGATTGGGTGAGTGCAGGCCAGACCTGTCTCCTTAGACTCCTGCCCATGTTCTGTTCCTTCCTTGAAGCATGCTCCACCCACTCTGCACTCTGCCTGTCACCATAGTGGAGGCACTTGGTGCTGTTTTTGCTGTGATCTGCTATGGAGCTGTGTCTCTGGATCCGCGTGCACAGTGGACGCACCCGGGACTACATCACAGTTGCTTTCTGTCTTCAGAGCTGCACTTGTACCTCCAGTTATGGAAAGGCCCATTTCAGCAGAGTTAAATATATTCCAGTCAAAGGGAACAAACAGCCAGATACCATAAATGTGTACAGTAACTGTGAATAGGCATTGGGTAAAAAACATAGTTTTATCATTCTTTGCTCCTCCCCTTTTTAATAGATTTAATTTTTTAGAGCAGTTTTAGATTTACAGCAAAACTGAGTGGAAAGTTCGGAGTTCCCACCTACCCTTGGTTCGCAGGCAGCCTCTCTCACCTAGTGCACCCCCATGGGCAGTCCGTGGTCATGGCGGTCCGTGGTCACCGCCCTGTGCTGATGTCTCATCACCTTAGGTCAGAGTTCATGTTTGGGTTCACCATGGCTGCTGCATGGTCTGTGGACCTCACCCAGCGTGCAAAGACAGGATCTACCATGATGCATCACACAGACCAGGTTCACTACTTGAGAACCCCCTGCCCACCCCCCTACTCACCCCTCTCTGCTCCACCCTGGCCCCTGGTCTCGCTGCCTTCTCCCAGCTCCTCCTTTCCCAAGGTGTCACAGCCAGGGTTGCTCAGGCTGTGGCCTCTTCAAAGGGGCTTCTTGCATTGGTGCTGTGTGTGAGGTCCCTCTGTGCCTTTCCTGGCTTAGTGCCAGGATGGGCCACAGCTTGTCCACTTCCTGCTGAGGATGCTTCGATGGCCTCCACTATTTGGCTGTTATGAGTAAAACTGCTGTAGACATCCTGGGTGCAGGTCTTTGTGCGGAGGTAGGTTTTTAACTTCCAACACCAAGAAACAAGATTGCCTTAAAGACCTCGGTCTTTAGCAGGAGAAGTCAACACAAGTGTAGGTGTATTTACCTGGAACTATGTGTTTTCAGTTGATTGACAGGCCCAGGGTGCTGTGCCGTTCAGTGGAGTCTGCAGAAGGATTCTTCTGTCTCTGCAGCTCGGACAACTCAGCTGCATCCTTGTGCTCTGCCTGGTTGGGCTGAGAAGCTCCTGGCCACCTGATATCTCCAGCCATGCCTGGGGCCTGTCTTTCCCTTTCCTGCAGGTTCTGCTCTCTTGAGTCTCATCTCTCTAGCTTATAGCATTTCCCAGCTTAAGCCAAGATGCCATTGTGTACCTGCCAGAAGCTCAGAAGCTGCTCTAGTGTGAAAACTTGGGGAGGAAAGTGGCCATTCCTGGTCCCATGAACTTCTTGCAGCCTTCTGAATGCTGCTTCTGAATCTCCCAAGAAACCTGAGTCTGTGTGGGGCATTGGAAGTTGGAATTCTGATTCTTAGGAAGTTGGCACTCCTGGTAAGAGGTGGTGGTTGATAGTCTGTGCTGTTCCGCTTCTGGGCGAGCAGATAGTGAAACATTGTTGTTAAATGGGCACTTGCAGTTCTTTGTATGGAGTCTGCAAATGCCAGTTGGAACAGAAGCCTTTAGGAGGTGGCCTGAGTCCTGCGGCTCCTTGGGCGCCGTTATGCTGCCCTGGTTAGTTATTAGGATGTACAGCCGTAATTCTGCCTCAGGGGATGGTCAAGGCCTGGCCTGGACCCACATGAACCAGGGGTTTCAAGGGAGTCCACTGGAGGATTGTGAGAGCCTTGTGCATGCTGTGGCTAGTGTAGCTGGCCAGACAGATGTCCTCTGGGCACCAGCAGCTGTGCCGCGGCATGGCCAGGAGCTCCTGAGCTAAGAGTGTGGTCAGGGTCCATGGGTCCTGTGAGTGACTGAACCAGAGAGCTCCCTAGGGAGTAGCTGCACCAGAAACAGTTTCCTAGGGAGCTTCATTTTCCAAGTGGTGCTGGGGATAGAACCCAGGGCCTTGCTCGTGCTAAGCGTGTGCTCTATCACTGAGCTCCTTCCCCAGCCCCTGTTGTTGATGTGACTGAGTTGGTTGGGACACAGAGATTCTGCTTATGAAAACGGCACCCTTGGTGGCTCTGATTTGTAGCCAAATCTGGGAACTGTGGGGCTAGGCCTCTCAGAGTCTTGAGTTCAGTGGGAACCTAGGGCTCTGGGGTCTTGGGGGTCATTCCTACTAGATCCCATGAGAGGTGGCTGGCTACTGGCTGCTGGCTGTCGGGCCGTGTGCAGAGGTCAACAAGGAAGCCCCTTGCTCCTGCCCTGCTGCCTTTCTTGGAGCAGCTTGAGCAGGGGGCCTGGGGGACTTGTCCATTCTACAAGTTGGAAGCCCAGACATACTGGTCCTAAAATCAGAGAGAACGTTACCAAAGACTAAATGCATAATGGTTTCTCATTAACTTTAATTAGAGGAAATGTTAATATTTATAAAATTTCACCACATTTGAAATGAATTTGAAGTCTAGAGTTTCCCATTCTAGAATAATTTTGCAACAGTCATGACTTTTACAGAGAAATCACAACCAACTCTAATTGAGTGTAGCTAGATAATCTCAAAAGCAATATTACCGGAGTCATTTTCAATTTTAATAGCAGAAATCACATTCACCATAGCCTGTGATGGACTTCAGTCGTTTGCTGCTGGGTGCAGCTATGGTGTGCTGGTAGATGTTTGACGCCTGGCTCCGAGAGAGGCAGGGCTGACCCTGGTGTCTGGCATAGGCCCTTTGCACGGCAGCAGCTGTGGCAGAGTCTGCGCAGCAGTACTGTGAGGCAGCTTGCAGGAGCCAGAGGCGCAGCAGGCTCAAGAGCAGATGGTGGCACCGTGTGCTGACGTACCTGGAAAGCAAGAGCCTGAGCATAGCCCTTTATGGAGGAGAAACACCTTTAAAAGTTAGACTGTTTTTCAGTCCAGTTTTAGTTTCCCAGCAGAAATGAGCACACAGCCCTCCACCCAGACCCCCTAGAGCAGACGTGCCTTCTCCATCATTAGCCTCCCCAATCAGCCTGCTGTGCTCATCAGAGAACCTGCAGGACGTGGTCAGCATCTCCCCATGTCCCGCTCACCACAGGGCTATGTTTTAGGGTCATGTGTGCTGGGCTCGCTGTCCCAGGCCCTCTGCACCCGCCTGTCCCCAGCCCCCACAGCTGCTGACCTTTCTGGCACCCCTCCCTCCCCCCCCCCCCCCGGTCTCCCCAGGATGTGGTCAGTGGAGCCAGGCAGGCTTTTCAGAGGCTCCTCTCCCATGGCCATTGGTTCTTAAAATCCCTTCAGGTCTTCCCGTGGCCTTATTCTGACGAAGCACACAACCTTCAGCTGTGACTTTAACCATTCTTGGGTGTGCAGGGGCCTGTGTGCTCAGTGCCCGTGGCCATCACTGCCACCCATTTCCAGAGGTTGCCATTTTATGATGGAACTCTGTGCCCTGTAAAGAACAAAGCCCTGAGCGCCTTAGGCAGCAAGTGCTCGTCCCCTGCCCCTGGAAGCTGGCTCTGCCTCTGCTTTCCTGCTGCTGTCTCATGAAGTAGTGCTGCGGTGTCCGCCTCTTGCCTGGCTCTCCTCTGGGCTCAGTGTCCTCAGGATCCATCCACCTTGGAGTGTGCACCAGCATTTCCTCCCTTTCTCAGACTGAACACTGTGCTGCTGCACCGAGGGACCACGCCGGTCAATCCTGCAGCTGTGACCGTGGTGTGGAACTGCCCATGTGAGCCCCTGCTTTTAGCTCTTTGGGGGCACACACCTTGGGATGGAATTGCTGGGTGAATTGCTCAGTCTGTGTCCCATGAGGTCCACGTTTCTGGTCGACACAGGCGTGTTGAGATAGGCTGATGTTGTCCTCTAGAGGTTAGGTGGTGTTATGCTTGTTACAACATGATTATTGCATCGTTCCACATCATACACTGTATTTAAGTTTTGTGGTGTGCCACCTCTGGGACAGTGGGACACAAAGGTCATCTCCTGCAGGACGCCATCCTGTTTTGTCTCCAGGGCGCTGTTCCACTGCCCCAGCAGAGCCCCGGGCTTCATGGGCCTGCTGGGGTTCGCTGTTTCCCGTTTTGCGATGGTGGCCACCCTCACGGGCGTGGAGCATCTCACCTCTGTCTTAATGTGTTCAGCTGTGAGTCTGGATGGCTCAGCCTTTAATGACGGCTGTGTGGAACCACAGGAAGGAGAAGTGCCTCATGGTCAGCTCTTGCAGGATGGGTGAGCCTGTGGCTGTTGTTTGTTTTCCCCCTTGGAGTTTGGTGACCTGAGCATGCTTCTGGGCTGAGTTGGCCTGTGGAGTGGACGTCTTTCACGGAGAGGAATTGGACTCTGAGGGTGACGCTTTCCAGAGCGAAGCCCACAGATCTCGTCCGTGGTCTGAGTAGCAGGTGTCCCTCAGTGCAGTGTCAGCCCTGGGGCCCAGGGTACGTCCCTGAGCAGCCCGGGGGGCATGTGGACTGCACCACAGTGGCAGGTCACTATTGTTAGGTATCCATCGGAAGTAGGAACGTGAGGAGCACAGGACAAGGGACAGCATTGTGCTGTGGTATGTGTCGGAGTGTGTGTCTGTGAGAGCACACACATGTGCGCGTGAGGGTGGACATATGATGGGTGCTGTTCCTTTGGGAGTCGGCGCCATATTCACGCGGAGCCTGGGAGCCCATTCCTCCCGCCGGCGCTCCTGTGGCTGGAGTGTGCAGCTGGTGGCTGACGTCACAGCCCCTGTCACATTTTTGTTTGGTGAATTTATTTTTGTTAAGTACTTTACTGTTTTCTTTTATGGACTCAGAATTGCAGAAATCCAAGGAATCTGCCCCTTGACTTAGTTTCTTACTGGAGCAAACAAAATACTACTGATACCAAGCTGGGGAAAAATCTCAGCGTGACATGTCTCCGTCTGTGACCCCCATGGAATTTCACCTGGCCTGGTCTGCGACCACTGGGACCTGACCTCCCGAGCTCCGAGCTCCGAGCTCCGGCTGACCCTGTGCTCCCCAGAGATCAGTCACATTCCAGAACCAAAAGCCTTCCTGGTCTAATCTTTCTAAGTCTCAAGGGACTCGAGTTACGTGACTTGTGAGAGTCCAGCTCCCACATGCCCCGTCCTGTGCTGGTGGTCCCGCGTTGCCTCCACCCTGTAGACCCCACATGCTTCTGTCCTTGGAGGCAGTGAGGCTGGCGGCTCAGTGCAAAGGGCTTTGTTTAGATGGTTCCTGTGCCGTCCCCAGGGTGACTCCAGAAGGCAAGGCATCGGGGCTCTCTGTCTCCCCCTAAGAACAAAGATCTTGTTATGCTGTTACTTCTAAGAGGATTGCAGGGTCCCAACAGCACAGAATTTCAGAGACTTTCAGATCATTTAACGCATGGTCCCCTCCCTCGACAGGCACCCAGAGGCGTGGAAGGAACTCAGCTGCAGGCTGGCCCTGGACTCTGCCTGGAGCCTCTGCTCCAGGGTGTGGCAGCACACATCCCTCCAGATTGCCGCTGGCATATTTGGAGAAGCAGCGGGGCGCTGGGAAGCAGTTTGGGTTGAGCTGAAATTCCAAAGGGGATGGCAGTGACCCTGTCCTTCTCATCTTGAAAGTCTTTGCTGGTGGCCAGGAGGCAAACAGACAGCGCAAGCCAGCTCTGAAGCCAGAACCACCCCCGAATGTGCTACGTGTGGTGACACTCCACTGTGGGGACCTGCCCTGGGCTCTGATGGGGCAGGCCTCAGGTGCACTCCTGCTGCTGGGGTCTGGTTCTCATGGCTTGCGCCTGGGCCAGAGCTTGTGCTCGTGGCTGTGCGATCCTTGTCCTGGCACACTTGTGGCCGGCTAAAGGCCTGAATGTGGAATCTCCCCATAGCTCCTCCTTGCTCTTGTCCCCAGGGTCCACAGAGGGGCCTAGTGCAGGGGACATGTCACTCCTAGGCCAGAGGCAAGAAGAGCTGGGCTCTGTGTCCCACATTGGGGTGAGATGTGGGAGGCTGTGGCTTGACCAGAGCCAGGGCATCACTGGGTGTGGACCCCGTTGGGCAAGCACTGGGGCTACGGGAGGAACAGCCTTTGTGGTCCTGGGAGGCCCAGTGCTAGCCACAGGTGGGGCCCGGGGACCATCACGGCTCCCCCCTGCTGCGTCTGGGAGAGCAGGCCTTCTACTGCCCAGGCCCAGCAGGGCCTTCATCATTGCAGTTCAGCAGAGGACCCTGCGCCGTTCATCTCAGAGAAGGCTAGCTGCGGGGACCCAGCTGGGCATGGCATAGTGGCTGTGTTGAAGGCTCTGCCTGTGGGCCCTGGGGTTTGCCCCAGTCCCTGCCATGAGGGAGGCCAGGCTGGGATGTGGTGGGCTCTGCTGGAGGCTGAGTGGAGGGCCTTGGCAGGACCATGGAGGGGGGGGCAGGTCCCTGGTGGCAGCGTAGGACTGCTCTGCGTGGAAGGAGACAGAATACACTGGGTTCTTCATGGAAAGACATAGTTACTTGGGTTTTTTTAGGGGTGGTGAGATATGGATATAATTTTAATACCAGTTTCAATTAAAATTCCTTAACCTATTTTCAGTCTGTGTCAACCGTGGTGACCCACATTGGTCCAGAACCTGGGGCCCTAAATAGCAGGGTGCAGATAAGGCCTTTGTTAACTCAGGAATGCTGCAGGGAGCAGAGGGGAGCCCAAGTGCCCCCCCCCAAGCTGTGGATTCAGGCCAGTGGACAAAACCTGCAGGTCCAAGGTCAGATCCCAAGGATCTGCCCTGTCCCCTCTATCCTTGGCCCCAAGGCCAGATCCCAGGGACTACCCGGGGGCTCTTCCTGCTTGTGAGGCCTGGGAGTGGTGCCAGAGACCTTGGAAGGAAGCCTTGTGTCTCAGGGCGTTCTCCACTGTCCTGCTGACCCAGGCCTGCCTTCTCTCCTGGCCCTCGGGGAGAAAGAAGCCCCACTGTGCTGGTGCTGCTGGCAGGTTGTGCCTGGCATGATTTTTCGTAGGTCGGTTAACGGGGGTGCGATTCTTCCTTCACTGGAGGAAACTGAGGCTGGGAAGTCTAAGGCATGGTCCATGAGCAGGCAGCTCCGTGCTGGTAGCCGAGACTGAAGGGCCAGCTCCTTTCCCAGCTAGCTTCCCTGCTGGACTGGCTTCCGTCTCCTGGAAGTGGCTCAGCGTTTGGAGGGGTGGCAGCCCCGGTAGGAAAGGTGAGGGAGGAGCCCCAGGGAGGGGCTTCACCCTCCAGGGCAGGCTGGAGACCTGGGCTGCTCAGCAGAGTGGGGCTGTGCCTGGGTTGTGCCTGTCCCGGCTCCCAGAGTCCTGGGTAGCGTTTGTACAGGGGTGGCCCAGGTCTCGATTCATTCTTAAATTTCTGTTCCAGGACATCACCTGGCAGGATGAGCACTCTGCTCCTTTCTCCTGGGAAACTCGGGTAAGTTGGCTAAACTTATATCGGTCCCTTGAAGCAGAACTGAGTAGTTCACCCTTTTCTGCAGCCTTGGATGGACATGGGTAGCGGGGCCCACGCCGGCTGCAGGCGGCAGCCCATTGTGGTAGGGAGGAGGGGTTGTGGGAAGTCTGACATGTGTGCAGTGGCAGAGTGGTATTCGGTCTGACAGCCTGAGCCCACGAGGCCTTGTGATACCCCTGATGCCCAGGCTCGGGTTGCCCTGTGGGGGCCCTTCTCTGCCCATCTCTCTGCCCACCAGCACTTGGCACCACAGTGGGGGGCTAGTGACATAGCTTTGAACCTGTGGTGGGGTGAACTTAGCCAGTTGGTGCGTGGCTGATAGAACCCAGTGTGGGAAGGGGCCTGGCCTCCAGGCACCAGGGTCTCCATTGTCAGAGTGGCTCAGGAGCAGGGGTCCAGATAGTCTCTGTGCCTTGCCTTCAGCTGTCTCGCTGACCCGGAGGGACAGGGGTACAATGATTATGGAAACTGCCTTCATGCCAGGAAAAGAAGCTGCAGACAGGACTTGGCTGTGTGCCAGCGGGTAGTGGCCACAGCAGCATGTGTGAGCAGAGGTGGCTGGGCCTGGGCAGGTCCCAGCTCATATTAGGGTTTTCAAGTGCTGCTACTTCAAGGGGCCTGTGTCACTTGTCCCCACAGCTTCTGATTAGAGCCTTGCCCTGGCATCCAGGAACAGCTGGGAGAATAGGTGGGGAGAAAGGAATGAGGAGTCCTGGAGCAGACTGCGAGGCTTCCGCTGGGAACTGTCCTGAAATGAAACATTTCCCCAGGTGCTGGGGAGCTGGCAGTACACTGGTCAGTGTTTAGTGAGCAGCTGCTGACTGCTACAAATGTTGGCTGACCAGACCGTGCAAGCTGGGTGCCGCTGAGGTGGGTTTGCACTGAGTCACATCCCCAGCCCTTTACTTTTTAAATTTTGAGATAGAGTTTTACTAAATTGCTGAGACTGGCCTCAAAGTTGGGATCCTCCTGCCTCAGCTTCCAGAGTTGCTGGGATTATAGGTATGCGACATGGTGTCCAGCCAACTGAGATTATTTTTAAACCTTAGAGATAGGTTTGGGGGTTGTATGACATGCACTCACTGGAGCATGTTCATTTGGAAAGTGTAGATTCCCTATGCCATTGATACTACCGCACCAGGCCCCAAGCATCCTAAAGTTGCTGGCATCTGCACCCTGCGCATCTTTTTCAAAATTTCATTGCAGAGTAGTGCGGAACGCAGGTCTATGCAGAGGGCAAGGAGTGGGAGCAGTCTGATGGGAGCCAGAGCCTGCATAGGGACTGGGCACTGGTGGAGGGTGACCAGATTTGGGCTGGGTGTCAGGGAGCAGCCTGGAATGACAGTAGCTGCCACCCACGTGGACCTGTCTCCCGAGGCCACAGAGCAGGCCGGGTGGCCAGGCAGCCCTTCCTCACCCAGGTACTCAGCCAGGCCCCCTTCTTCCTCTTCTGTGGCCACCAGAGTGGCAGAAGCATCTGCAGGGGAAGCCGTTCTGGGCCCTCGGTCTGGTGACACCACAGGGTGAGGCAGACGAGGTCAGGCATCTAGGGGTGCCGGCCAAGGCCTCGTGGACTTGTGGAGTCCCCCGCTGTGCGTCCTGGAGTCGTCCAGGGGACAGCCACCTTCATTGACCAGAATGACAGACATCCTAGGGCGCAGCGGCCGCTGACCTGGGCTACGCAGAGCTCTCCCCAGCCATCAGCCTGCTAGGTGAGCAGCCCACGTCCTACAGCCACCCCGCCGTCCACCTCTAGGACGTCTTATTGTAAACTGCATGTGTTGTGGGGTGCAGCGTGGGGTCCTGTGCCTGTGGAGTGAGTTGAGCTAGTGGACATCCCCACCTCGCACAGCCGACACTGCCCTTTAAACAGCAAGTCCCCAGCTCCTCTCATCCCCACGGCCCCCTGGAAGGGTCATCTTTTCCTCCCCTCCATTGGCCTGGAGGAGGGCTGGGGCGGGGTGGCACCCCACCCGCTGCATTCCTCTCTCATGCTACTTAAGTTTCAAGAGGAAAAAACCAGCGCCCAGTGCTCCTCCTGGAGGAGGCCGGAGTGCAGGGGATTCCTTGCATTCCCAGGCCCTCTGGGCTGGAGGGTCTGGAGATGCCTGCGGGGGCTGGGCAGGCAGAGCTGGCCCCAGGTCCCTCAGCTCACCCAGGCTGCCTGGCTTCTTTGTGTCTGCCTGGGTGCTCAGCTCTCTTTCTGGGAGTGGTAAGCGGGCTGGGTGGGGATCCATTCCTTCATTCTGAGGGCCAGTTAGGGCATCCAGAGTAGGGAAGCCTTCCAGGGTCTCCATGGGGCTGCAGGCTCATGTCCTCCATGATGTGTCCCAACATAGGCATGTGTAGGCTGGGTTCAGTCGCCTGTTCCTGCTGCAGTTAGCGCCACAGTTCAGGGGAGGCAGACAGGGTCTGTCTGAGGCTTGTGCCATCTGCTGCTGGCGGGGAGGGGCCTTCCCTCCAGGGAGCAGGTTCCCTTGCTTTCAGGGGTCAGGAATACCCAGGTGCCACACATACTCAGAAGTTGTACTTCTGCAGAAGATGTCCCCAAAGGCAACCTGTGAGCAGGCACACCTGGGTGGGCAGTCCCCCAGAGTTTGTCCCTAACAAGCCTCTGCCCCTCGCTCTGACAGGAGGGGCTCAGGGATGGTCTATACAGTTAGCTGTGTATGGAAGGGTGGGTATGGAAGAGGGCCACAGCTGGGACTGGCTCCCGCCTATGAGGTTCCCACACAAGCTGGCAGAGGAGCCTGTGTCCTGTTGCAGGGTCAGCTTCAATAGGAGAGGTGATCTTGCACAGGTGGTGGCTTTGTTTGGCTGCACACCCCACCCCACCCCCCTGTGGTGTGACCTTTTTCACCAACAGTCCCCATCTCTGCCCTACAGTCCTCTCCTCTGCCTGTCCCTCCCTCCTTCCCTCTGGGCTCTCCCTAATCCCTTCCTGAGGCCAGGGCCCAGCTCCCAGCTCCCAGCTCCCAGCTCCCAGCTTCCAGCCTGCGACCTCTCCCCAGGCTTCCTGGCCCCTGTGGTTCCACCTGCCCTCTGGCCCCAGAAACCACTGGTCTATCCTGCAGCCCTCAGCCTGTGCTGCCCTCCTACAGGCCAGTTCCTCCTTACCTGCCCCCAGTGCTGCCCAAATCTTGATCCTGGTCGCCGTGCTGGGGCTCCCCTGCCGTCCATCACCTGTGCTGACTCTCAGAGTCCCACCCTGCTCTGCCTATTGAGCCCTGTGGGTGCGTGCCCAAGGCCCATGGGCAAGGGCAGGCAGTGCTCCTCCAGGGCTGTGTGCCCACCTACTGTGGCCCCCGCTGCCCCTCCTCCTGTTACCCCAGGAAGTGCCCAGGAGGGAGGCCAGGGCTGGTGTGCCTCTGTCCCCATGAGGCTCAGCCCCCAGGCGGGCACACTGTGCCCCAAGTTTAGCAGAGCTGTGTGGCCCCCAGTGAGGGCCTCTTCTGCCCTCTTGCACCCGCTTCCACACACCCCAGAAGCCTGTGCCCTTTGCCTGGTAAATACACAGGCATGTGGTGTTTACACCTGGACCCTGCCAGTCCCTGCCCACCTGGGTCTGGCCTTGCTGGCCTGTCCCTGTTGGGCTGTGATTCTGAAGGTTTTCCTATGTGCCTCCTGTTCCTCCCGTCCTTGCCTATGTAGAGAGGAGGTAGGAAGAATAACAGCTCGGTGAGGTTATAGGATCTGTCCAGTGCTGTGATACTGTCCAGCCGCACCCCTGTAACTTTGTCCCTATGAGCGAGGCCTGTCGGAGGCTGCCAAGCCCACTAGTTAGTTTTGGCAGTGGGCACACCCCTTGCTGGAATATCGTGCATTCCTCTACAGTGAGTGGGATGTAAAAATAGACACAGCGCTCTGTTGTGCCCTCGCTGTTTTTAGAAGGGATGTGGCCCGCTGAGCCCTGGTTCCCACGTGGGCTGACTGCCGCCCTGCCCAGCTTGGCCAGACTCCTCAGGGTGTGGAAGGTGGGCTGAGAGTGGAGGGGCCTCCTGTTCACTCTCCCGTCTCCCTGTGTGGAGGTAACAGAGGACCACTGTGTTGAGTCCCACCCTGCTCTGCCTGTAGCAGGTGCCATTGACCAGTGGTGTCCACTGGCCGCCAGCTCCTGCTGTTTTCCATGCAGTGTTGCCCATGCTGGAAGAGGCCGTCATGACCTCCTTTCCCCAGAGCCCAGCTCTTTTCCTTTGTCTGGAAAGGGACTTTTTCCAGAGATGAGGAACTTGTCTGCGGCTTCACGGTCTTCCCATTTCCCACCTCCTCTCCCAGCCTTGCGCTTGCCAGGGGCCTGTGGGTCCTCAGATGAGTGAGGGGCTGTTGCTCCAGCCCTACTTAAGTGAGTTAAAGTGGTGGTCCTGCTCCCTCTGTGTGAGTCAGTGTGTCTGGAGGCTCTACCTGTGCCTGGCACACAATAGGTACTCACTAAGCTGCTGCCTGGGCTGTTCTTCCCAGGTGTGCTTGGTCTGAAGTCAGCCAACCTCCCCCACGGACCCCGAGTTGTGGGACAGCCCCCAGATCCCCCGGATCCCCATCAGGCCCTGGCTCCTCTCAGGCCTCACTCTGGTCCCCTGGGGGTGGTGCCTGTTGCCCCAAGCTGGCTTGGTGACCATAGGAGTGGGGAGGGGAGGGCGATCAGGGCCATGCAGGGACAGGGCAGGGTGCTGTGGGGTGTGCAGCCTCCTGAGGAGGAGCAGCTGGGTCTGGACTGGAGAGGGCGAGTTGCCTCGGCTCCTTGTTGAGCTCTGGGAGGCACTAAGATGGCAGCCCAGGATGAGCCTGGGTCTGGGAGGGAAGGGCACGCCCACATGCAGAGTCACAGAGCAAAAGCCCATGGGACTTGCTCTGAGATGGCTGGGGGGCTGCGTCCACCTGGCCAACAGCTACACTGCCTGCCTGGGTGTGAGGGCCGCTGTGGGTGTCCCCATGAGCAGGGCCCCAGGGGACCCTGGGCTGGGAGGGGCGGCTCTCCACCCCCTTGGCCTTGCCAGAGTTCTTGCTGTGGGTCCTGGGGCTCACGGGAGGCTATGTTTGGAAATTCTGGGTAACAAACCCAGGTCCCATGGGGTATGGAGTGGGCCAGAGACCCCCTCACACAGCAAGGTTTAAAGGGGATTGCAGTCATGCTTTGTTTTCAGAATTAAGAATACGGGAGAAGCAGGTGTGTGAGAGCTTTTCTTCTGACTCTCTGTCTTCCTGTTCACCTCTGAAGCCCCCAAACTAGGCAGCTGCTCGGGTCAGTTTGGCCTCTGCCCAGGTGAGGCCCTCCTGGGGAGCTGTCCCAGGGCCTCTGTCTTGAGGCCTCTGGGACCCGTGAAGCCCCAGGAGCAACCTGTCACTGCTTGGTTCTTCCCAACAGTGACGTGTCCTCAGAACGGCTGCCACTGGCCTTTGCCCACAGTGGCCTGGCTCAGCCCATTGCTGCACCCAGGTCTGCAGATCCTTCGGCCTTGCCCTACATGGGCCAGAGAAATTGCTGATCCCAAAAGAGCCTGCGGTTCAACAAGGTGCTTGGTTTGAAGAACCTTTGTACAGAGTTTCCTGTCACAGTGCCCCATCTCTGTGGGCTGGGCCACCTGTTTGAAGCAGGTCATCTGCGCACCCATGGTGTCCCCATTTTCTGCTGTGGAATTCAGAAATGAGCAGTGTATTCAGAGTCTCATTCAGAAGTCGTCCATTAAGGGCTGCATCACTGCAGATGGACATGCAGAGGTCCCGTTGAGTCCTGCCAAGCTCTGCTGTCCCCGCACCTGGTGGCCTCTGAATTTGGGTCCGTGCATCCAGGCTTTGGGATCACTGGGTCAGGCTGAAGTCCTAGCGTACATCCTCCTGATAGACTCATGGCCTGGGGCATTGGATTGTTCCAGACCTCCATTTCCTCATTTATAGGATGAAAATAGTTTAAAAACTGCACTCTGTGTGCCCAGGGCATGCTCGGGATGTCCACGTGCTCTTGACCATGTCTCCTGCAGGGCTGGCTTTGATGGCTGTGTGTCGGGTCTATTCCTCCAACACCAAGCGCCCAAGACCCTGCCTTGTGGTGTGAACGTGAGCTCTTTGTCTTCTGTCCTAAGCTCCAAGGGGTGACTCCTGGCCCCCAGCCTGGGATCCAGGAGCACCTCCGTTCAGAGAAGTGGGCTGCTGTCTGTTCAGGGCCTGCTGTACCCCTCGCTCTGACAGCATGTCCCACCCATGGGGAAAGTCCTGGGAGACTGCAAGAATGTGAGAGCCAAAGAGGACATTTACCAAATGCAGGAGCCCGTGTGGCATCTTGGAGACCCAGGAGCGGTTGAATTGGCCAGATGGTTTGACTCACTCAGTGTCCACACGAGGCTGGGGCAGAGAGATGGGCTCCCTGGGAAGCAGATGGACAGCTGGAGTCCAGAACTATACCACCTTTGTGTGTTGGTATTTCGCTTCTGGAAACCTCTCCGAACATGGCAGCCCAGAAGCGGGGACAGTGCCATGCATGCAGTTTCCCTGGCCCCCGACTCCTGGGGTGAGGATGCAGGAAAGCGTTGTCTGAGTGGGAAGTGCTGACTAGGTGGCAGGCAGCTGGAGGGAAAGCTGGCAGCACGGAGGGCAGTGGCAGGCGCACGGCAGCGTGGCTGGTGCCCAAGACTGAGAGAAACTGCAGGCGGGAGGCCCCCTCCTAGCATATGTTACAGAGGGGCAGCATGCCCAAAGGTGGCCGTGGTGTGGGAGGGCAGGGGCTACGAAGGAGTCTTCTGTTTTCCCTGCTCTCTGTGACGTCGTTTTATTGCTTCTTTATTTATTCAGTCTTTTGCGGAACTGGGGATTGGAACCCAGGGGCTCTCCACAATGAACCGCTATCCCCAGCCTTTTCTTTTCTTTTTTTTTTTTTTTTTGAGACAAGGTCTTGCTTAGGTCCTCGCTAAATTGCTGAGGCTGGTTTTGAAACTCGTGATCCTCCTGCCTTAGCCTCCCGAGTTGCTGGGATCACAGGTGTGGGCCACTGCGCCTGGCTTGCCTACTTATGAAAGGGCAGGTACGAGGAAGTGGAGATGGGGGCAAGGGGAATTTTCAGAATTGATTTCAGAAATGATGGGATAGCAGGTGCCCTGTTCTGCAGAGCTGGGGATGTGATGGCCTCCAGTGGGCTCCCCTGGAGTGGTGGCCACTGAACATTTCTCTGGAGTGAAACACAGTCAACTCTGCTCAGCAGCACGTCCCAGGTGGCTCTGGTCAGCGGGAGGTTGGGTCTCAGATGTGGCTGGTGCCTGCCCTGCCCCTTCCTCCCCTGTGGTCACCATTGGAGGCTGGGTGGCAATATGCAACCTGGCCCTCTACAGGCCGCGTCCTTGCTCCTCATGTTCCTGGGACCTCACCTGTGGGCAGCAACTCATGGGGCCTGCAGGAGGCTTGTGCACTGCTGGCCCAGCAGGGAGCCCAGTCCTCAGCCAGATTCAGACTCGGGGTCTTGGAGCTGCTGGCAGGGCCGGACGTAGTAAGACTGTGCCTCGAGGTGGCTGTGTCTTGGATATGCAAGCACGGTCCTACAAACAGCCACTCAGGACACCGGCAGCGCACAGCCAGCAGCTCCTGAAGCATCTCTCCAGAGCAGGGGGCGGTGAGGAGCTGACCGCCTGCTCCTCGCTGAGCTTCCTCCTTCCTTCTCTTTGCAGAGCCAGATGGAGTTCAGCCTTTCCTCCTTGTGCATCCAGGAGCCAAGCAGCGGCGCTTCCACCAGTGAGCTGAGGCCACTGCCCAAGGCCTCCCAGGGCCCACAGGCCCTCAAGACCACCCAGGGCAGTAGGTCGTCCAGCCTGGACGCCCTGGGTCCAGCCAGGAAGGAAGATGAGGCGCCCTTCTGGAAAATCAATGCAGAGAGATCCCGGGAGGGGCCTGAGGCCGGATTCCAGTCTCTGACCCCCAGCCAGATCAAGTCCATGGAGAAGGGGGAGAAGGTCCTGCCTGCCTGTTACCGGCAGGAGCAGTGGGTCCTTCCCAGTGTGAGTGTGGATCGGGAGAGACCTCTGCCTGCCCAAGCCACCTCTGGCATGCTGCCCGAGGACCAACTCTCTGAGCCCTTGGGGAAGCCACTGTCCCTGGATACCTCACAAGACGAGGACAGCGCTCTGGGTTCAGAGCCCACGCCTGCACAGGTGGGCAGCCCATGCCAGGGCCTCTTCTGGCCAGGCGCCTCTTCCAGGGGCAGCCAAGGGGGACCCCACAGGACGGCTGCCTGGTATCCACGTGGCCTTCCTCGCCCTGCTTGCCCTCTCGCTTGCCTTCACAGTGGGCTCCACCCCAGCCTGGTACCCTGACTAGTTTGCTGGCCCTGTGGCTCCAGCCCTCCCTGTGTGGACAGGTGGGGAGGGGCTAGGGGAGTCTGGGAGGAAGGGTCAGTGTGGGGAGGCTGGGAGGCCTGCCCTCTCCGTGGGGCCTGTGGCGTCAGGCTGTGGCATTGGGAACAGCATCTCGAGGCTGGGAGAAGCAAGTAGGGCGGCTCCATGAGTGGCCCGGAGGCTTGTGGACCTGGGATGGGGACCAAGGTCACTGCCTTCCTGCCTGCAGCACAGGCTGGGGTGTCCAGAGGAGGGATGGAAGAGGAGCTCTCCAGGGCGTAGACAGATGCCAGGTCTGCTAAGCCCTCGGGGTGAGGTGCTGGGTATTGGAAAGGGATGAGTGGCTGATGGCTGGAGTGTCCCTGGCTCCTGGTAGGAGTGGCCCCTGTCATCTTCCCCGGGCAGTCTGTGTCACAAAGTGGAGACAGCAAAGAGAAGACGGAGCGTTTGTGGCAACTCTAAATGGCACTAGTGTTGGAGGGTTGCTCGCAAAAGCAAGGAGCCAGGACACAGAAACAGGGGAGCCTTTCTCTCCAGAGGAGGCTGGCTTTGGGGCATTGTCTCACAAACAGCGCTGTGTTGTGAGCGTCTGGGAGCTGGCTCTGGGCACCGGGGCCGCCGAGGCCCCAACAGGGCTCTGTCGTCTATCCTCGAGATGGCCCTGCTCACCCCCTGGTGCTGTGCTGCCTAGTGATGTCTCCCTGGCTGTGACCTGCAGAGCCTCACTGGAAAAGTCCTGAGGGAGGGCGGGAACAGGTGGGCATGGCCAGAGCAGGAAACGAGGGTCCTGGCCTCCCAGGAGTGTCCACCCGTTGGTGCTGGCCGTACAATAGAACCTTATGGTGATGAGAAATGTCCTCAAACAGGTCAGCACTCCTGCACGCTCTCCTTCGTGATCAGGCCTTTTCTCTGCGGCTGCCGACCAGCTGTCCGATGTACCTGTTGGTCAGGACGCAGGCACATGGAGAAGCCCACTGCACCCCAGCTGCTTTGCTGTGTGCCCCAGGGTGTGGCTGTTAGCAGTCAGGCCTCCTGGCCTTTGGGACCCTGTGGCCATTTGACGGTCACACTTTCTTTGGTTTTAAACATCTTTAAAACTTAAAACTCACACTGAAGTACATGGGACATGAGCACGTCATTCCTGCCCTTTCTGGGTGTGGGGTTCAGTGGTGCTAAGCAGTGTCAGCATCGTGCAAGCCCCTCCTCCTCTGCACCAGAGCTTTCCTCAGTGCCCTGGGCCAGCTCACAACCAGACAGACTTGCCATGACGCCCCCACACCCCTGGAGACACGGGCTGGCATTGAGAAGCTGCCCGGCTAGGCGACCGGCTTGCTTCACTTAGCAAGTGACGTGGCCAGTAATGCCCTGCCGCTCTGGTTGCCGGGCATTTGTGGGCAAATGCTTGCTTCTTTCCTTTGCTTTTGTGACATGGGTGGGCAGATCTTTCTGAGCCCCTGTTCTTTGGGTGCCTCCCAGACGCAGAATGACTGTATCGAGGATTGAACCCGGGGCGCTCAGCCACTGAGCCACATCCCCAGCCCTTTCTTTTTCCTGACCCAGGGCCTTACTAGTTGGCTAGGGTCTTGTTAAATTTCTGAGGCTGGCTTCAAGATTTTGATGCTCCTGCCTCAGCCTCCTGAGGGCACTGCCTGGGCTATCAGTGGTATTTTTTTTTAAATTTTTTAGTTGCAATTGGACACAATATCTTTATTTGTTTATTTTTATGTGGTGCTGAGGATGGAACCCAGGGCCTCACACATGCTAGGTGAGCGCTCTACCACTGAGCCACGGCCCCAGCTCGCTATCAGTGTTTTTGAGGAGCCTCTCTGCTCTTTCCCATGGCGGATACACTGTCCCACTGTTCCCCCAGCACTTGTGAGGTTCTGCATCTGCCCTTCCTGACTGGCATGCGGCTCTCGCCCTGGCCACTAACGTGTGAGTGTATTTCCTGAGCTTGGTGGCCGTCTCCTTGAAGAACACTAAGTTCCCTTGCTCACTTTTTACTTGGGTGTTTGTGGTTTGCTGTTGGATTGAGGTGGTCTCCGGTTACTCTGGGTTTCCTGGAGGAATCCCTGATCCTTTGCGCCTCTTGAGGAGGGGGAGCCCATGGTTCCAGCATCTTCTCCCTCCCACGGCTCCACGGCCACCTCTGCAGGCTGCTCTTCTCAGCCTGCCCCACCTGGTCCCTGTCTCCAGTCCTGCGGGCTTTGCAGGAAGTGTTTGTGCCAAATGCCACCAGTTGGCTCTGAAGGGAAGTAGGATGGCTCCATGAGTGGCCCAGAAGCTTGTGGACCTGGGAGGGGACTAAGGCACAGACTGTGGTGTACCACATCTAGGAGGCCGGAGGGAAGGGAAGAGGATGGACCACACTGCTCCCTCCGAGGCATCTCAGGTGAGCATACCTGGCCTGTGACACATGTCCAGGAAGCCACCGATCTTGCCCAACCTTTCCTGTGTGCTGTAGCACATCAGGGTCACTGCCCAGCAGGCAGCTCCCTGCTGGCCTGAACTGGCCCTGAGCACGGCACAGCGGGGGCCTGGTCTTCTTGCCCAGGGGCCACCCATGCAGTGCTGCATCCCTGGATTGCCCCTGCTCTTGGAGACCCACTCCATGACCTTCCACATACCCCACTCGCGCACGCTGGCCTTCGCAGAGTTCTTGCCATTCTCTCTGTGTGTGGAAGCGTCTCTGTTCTTGCCGAGTGATGCGGAGGATCATGTCACGCTGGGGCGCAGGTGCGGGGGTGGGGGGGTGGGCGCTGGCACTGGGCTTGCTGTGCTGTTCTCGATTCGAGGTCAGAGCCCAAGAGGGAAGCCGGCAACATCTGGGCCACTGTAAATGAGGTGCTGTTTTTAGCCCCACGTCCGGGGGCTGCGTCTCACTGTGCTCCTGTCTCTCCAGGCCGGCTCCAGTGTCATCCTGAAGACGGGCTTCGACTTTCTGGACAACTGGTAAACAGTGTTGGGCGCAGCGCAGCCGGGAGCTGAGGTGTCCAGGGTGCTGTGCCCAGGGAGGGCTTGTGGCCTGTTTCCTGGTTTCTCTACTATTGATTTTTTGGAAGCTGGTAAATTTGCCAGATTTTTTTTCTTTTTTGATAAAACCAGATATATATGCTATTTTCAACAATTTGCTAATGGAAGTTTTACATCTGGAATTTTTAAGGACCATTAGGAATTTAGTGGATCTTGTTAGTAAGCCCTTCCAGCTCTGCCCATGACCCTCCTCTCAGGAGGCCTCCTCGCTGACGTCACCAAGTCCCCAACAAATCCTGTCTCCTGTTCGTGCCCTCCCTATGCAGCTGGCCTCCTTGGTGGTGGCTGCCACGTCCTCGGTCCTGCACGTTGGCCGCTGCTGTTCCCACAGGAAGATCTGCCCTCAGGAACTCCCAGTGCTCACAGCCCTTTGCTGAAGGCACATCCTGCACCGTGTGCCACCCGCCACCTCAGGTGGCTTCCAGGAAACAGACTGTCGGCATGCGGTGGACATGCGGTGAGCTGCCCCATGGTCACTGAAGTATCTATCCTGTTTAACAAGAGCTGCGTGTCTGGAGTTGTGCGCCGACCTCCTGTTATCCGTACCTAGCTTCAGCAGCTGTGGGCTACCACGTTGCCTGGTTTTGTACCAGTTTCTTTTGGGAAGCTCCCAGCACTTATGTGACCTGTTGCTTGTCCCCGTGCTGCACATGAGTGATCGGGGTGGCAGTGCTGCTGGGGCAGAGGCCCCTCTGATTCACTACTGCTGCTTTCCAGAGGAGATGGGCTGTGGCTGCCCACCCCCAACTCCTCAGGTTGCATCAAGATGGGCCCTCCTAGCTCTGACCACAGCAGAGTGGGAGAGGTGGCCAGTGGGCCCCAGCAGTGCCCTGGGGGCCCCACAGCACCCCAGGAGGGCTTGTCTGGGGCTGGAGCAGATTCCCAGGCTGTGTGGCAGGAGGGTGAACCTCAGCTGGAGGCCACTGCCCTCACTGTGCCCTGCCCTGTGTTCTGGCAGGAGGCGCCTTCTCCTCTGCCGTGTACACACCACTGCCACTGTGTCCCCTCACCTGAGGCCTTATTCCCTTGGAGCCCTGCCAACAAGCTTCAGGACCAAAGGGTGGCTTTTAAAAACACGCTTCCTAGGCCCTTCTGAAGTACTCTCCAGGACATCATCTGACTCCAACCGCCTCCACCCCCAGGAAAGTCTTTGCCAAAGCCATGGCTAGCAACTGTGCTGGTCCCCACCCTTGCTGGGTGCCCCGGGGTGTGGGCTTCACCTCCCTCCTCTGGTCCCTCACTGCAGCGTGGCAGGTAGACATCCCTCTGTAACACGTGAGCATTCTTTTTTTTTTTTTTTTAATATTTTTTAGTTGTAGATGGGCACAATATCTTTATTTTATTTCTTTATTTTTATGTAGTGCTGAGGATTGAACCCAGTGCCTCACACATGCTAGGCAAACACTCTACCACTGAGCTACAATCCCAGTCCCCACGTGAGCATTCTTGACGTGTCCACGCCAGTTCAGCCCAGCTGGGCGCCAGCCCCCCAGGGGCCAGTGCTGTCACACAGGGAATCCAGGGCCTCCCCGCTTGCCTGTATCTCCGCCTTAGGGTGGTGGCTGAGCTGGAGGCCAGGGTGCTCCTTGCCGTGGGTTGTGCTCACTGGTGTGGGCAGCAGAGAAAGGGCTCCTGCTGGCATGCCTGGTGGGCAATCCCTCTCCTTGCCAGAAGTCCCCCTTTCTTTCCCACTTTCCTGTGAATCTCGGCATTCCCTTCAGGTCGTTCTCAGAACTGAGGGGTGGAGCCATTGAGGACTCCATGCTCTTGATCCCTTTGTCCCAGCCTTGCAACCTCTAGTTACTCTTGGGGGGCAGCCCCCCAGGAGTGAGTGGAAGCAACAGCAGGGAGTCCTGAGGGGTCTCGCGCTGTTGGCTCTGCCTTTGGGAGAAGTGCAGTCCCCATCCTGCCTGATTGGTGACTGTCCCCCACATGGGTGGTTGGTGCAGAGGCGACTTTCCCTCCCCGGGTTGAAGCTCCCCGTTTCCACGTGCTTCTCCCCCAGACTCCAGGTGGGTCTGTCAAAGCAGGAGCTTGAGAGCACACTCCCTGGCACACTGGCCCCACACCTGGGGCTCAGCTGAGGACCAGCGTCCTGCTCTCACTACTTCTGCAGAAGTCCTCCAGGACATCAGAACCAGGGTCAGTGTCATGGGCCTGCTCCTGGCCCTCCGGCCTGGGTGTGGCCTGTGGAGGGTGTGGAGCGGCCTCCCTTTGGTCCTCCTTCCTTTGATACACATTTTCAGAGATGATGAGTTCTTATAATGTGTAACTTGGTTATATTTTATACTAATTGCCTTTAATAAAGCCTTTTTAAAAATGCCAGCCTGTCTGTTTTGGCTTTTGCTGGATCCCAGAGGCCTGTTGGGGCGATGGCACTTGAACACAGGCAGGAGCCCAGAGCACAGTCTTGACACGGCCTCTGCAGCCTGCTAGAGCCAGGCGACGGCCACAGGGTGCCTGCCCGACAGGAGGGCAGCTCTGCCTGGAGGGCTCCTGCGCAGCCCTGGGTGATGTGGGAGCCACAGCAGGGCTCCCAGGACAAGCCCAGCGTATGGAGTCCCTGGGACCCTGCAGAGCAAAGGCTGTCCCAGAAGCTTTCACCTGAGGGAGTCAAATCCTGGGGTGTTTGTTTAGCTTCCTGGTTGAGGAGCTTCACCACCAAGCCTGGCCCCTCATCCTGTCCCATTCATTAGAGTGCAAGTGTGAAGTTTTCGCCACAGATGAGAGAGAAGTGTAGATGTCACTTTACTCTATCAAATCAACCTTGGAGTCAGAATATGTAAGCGTGTTGGTAGGGTTGGCAGAACTCTCCTGACCTCCTGGGGACAGGGAGTGCCCTGCATTTGGAGAGAGGCTTCAGGGAGCCACCTGAGTGCTAGGGCTCCATGCGGCCCAAAACCCGGGGCCTCTTTCCACTATTGCCAGGCCTCCTGGGTGGCTCCTGGGTTTGGGGCTTTGGGTCGCTCAGTGTGTGAGGTTAACATGCTCAGCACATGTTGCTGTCCAGGGCGTCCTCCACACGGAGATAGCACCTGGCTTACCAGGTACTCTGCAGCCAGGGAGAGAGACCACATCTGAGGGATGTTGCTGCCTTTTGGAGGCACCTGGGGGGTTCCTGGTGAGTTCTTTGTTCTGAATGATTGTTCCAGCCATCCTCTGATGAGCTGGCCAGTTCTCCAGGTGCCCTGATGCTGAGAGGGAGCCCCTCAGGATCCCGTGGTTCTGTGTCCACCCACACTCAGGCAGAGAGCAAGCAGTCCTGGGCATACACTTGCCCCACCAGGAGCAGGGAGTCGTTTGCCACAGTAAAGCACACACCTCGGGGCCCAACTGGAAGTCTGTTCTGTCCCAGCCCTGGAGCTAAGGCCCCAGCTCAGTGTGCCCCAGCCTGGTCCCCTGCCCTCTCCTGGCTTGCAGACGCCCTCCTCCTGCTGTGTCCTCACATGGCCATCCCTTTGCATGTGTATCAGGACACCAGTCACTGGATCAGGGACCCCAACTTTACATCTTAATTACCCTTAAAAAAGCCCATCAGCAGTAGACGCTCGCCTAGCATGGGGGGGGGTGGGGGCCGGGTTCGATCCTCAGCACCACATAAAAAAAGAAAATAAAGGAATTGTGTTGTGTCCATCTACACCTAAAAAATAAATATTTTTTTAAAAAAAGCCCATCTCTGCAGTCGAATTCTGAAGTCCTGGGAATTAGGGCTTCGACATATGAATTTTGGGGCGAGGCATTTGATTGGCATCAAACAAAAAGTTATGTCTCATAACAGCAACCAAAAGTACAGGATTTCGAGGAGCCAACTTAAGCTAAGTATGCAAAGACTGGAATGTTCCAGATGAGTGTTTGGAGGGATTTGACAAGTTTACTTTGAACTGTGAACAGAACTCACTGAAGAAGCAATACGGTGGGGATCATGCTGTTGGTTGTGAGAGGACCTTCCAGGCCCTAGAGGCCTGGCTTGTGGAAGGAGCGCAGGACAGACAACGTCATGATGGGGTCAGAGGTCAGGATAACCCAATAGAAAGGTGGGGAGGGTCTCTGGTATAGAAACAAAACTGTGGGTTTCTCCTCGGTGCTGGGGAGGGGGCTGTGCACCCTGGAAGACCAGGTTGGAAAGGCCAAAGTGAGCAGGGAGGAGGACAGCCTGGGCCCCGGGTGAGGGGAACATCAGGGAAGCCTCGGGGCCAAGTCGGAAGCAAAGCAGTGCCTAACACCCCTGCTGAAGGGCGCATGGAGAACATCTGAAGACCAACGCGCCCTGGGCAGTGTGCTGGGGTCCCCACGTGGACATCTCCTCCTGCAGGTCAGGAGCTGCCCCCGGGAGGTTCTTGCCCTGCCTCCCCAGCCCAGCTCGGCCCCACGTGGCCACTGAGTTTAGGACAGGCCTGCGGCTGACGAAAAAGTGCCAGGAGCAAGAGACACACAGGGGATGTTGAAGACTTCACACAAAAAATAAGGGAAGAGACTGGGCTGAGGCTCAGCGGGCGAGCGCTTGCCTGACACTTGCAAGGCACCAGGTTTGATTCTCGGCACAACATAAAAATGAATAAATAAAATAAAGGTGTTGTGCCCAACTATAACTAAAAATATATATATTAAAAAAAAATAAGGGAAGATATTTCCTGGATAATCTTGCCGTGTTGGTCACATGTTGAAGTAATAGTTTGGGTACATAAGGTTAAATAAAATGAAATATTAATTGAGATCAACTTTGCTTATTTCTTTTAAAATATGACCATCTGAAAAGTAAAAACCACCGAGTGGCTGGCCTTGTCTCTCGGGGGGGGGGGGGGGGGGGGAGCAGCTTCAGTGAGCGCAGTCTGCTCACACGGGCCTTCCCTGCACTCTCCTGCCAGACTTGTGCACAGCTCTGCCGGGGTCAGGGTGTGCACTGGTCAGTGTGAGGCATGTGGACAGAAGGCTGAGTCCTCCTGGCCGACCCTGGCACTGTGAGCAGGGAGACAGTCCCTGCCTGCCAGCACCACGCAGCTCTGGTGAAATAGACCCATGCTCGTGGCTGGTGGGCCAGAGGGTTCTCACGGCCAGAAGAACGGCCTTTCCAGACAGCACCTGGGACCCAGGGGTCCTGCACATCATCCATCTCCTCTTCTGTTGGATTCCACCACTCACCTCAGGGGACACGCTCCCCGCCAACCCACCAACTCCAGTGAGTTGTCACATCGATATGACAGGAAGGACCCCTGGAAAGGGCAGGTCTGCCCTGTGGTCTAGCCCAGCCTTTGAGGCTGGTGAGCCAGAGGGATGAATACCGACCCGGAGCACATGCCAGGTCAGGTTTACACAGCAAGAAACAGTGGCCACAGCTTTTCTCCCAAGTCGCCCATGGATGGAGCCCCCCGGGCCATCACTGGGGGTGAGGGGCCCAGGAAGACAGAGACCACGGTTCTGTTTTCCTGTGGTAGAAGCAGAAGGACAGAGGCTGACTGCACATTCCGTCTACCACACGATGGGACCAAGAGCAGCCTCCAGGGCCGGGGAGCAGGTGCGGAGGCAGGAAGGGCCATCCCAGGCCTGGTGATGGTGGGCTCAGGCTGGCCACTGGGCCCAGTGCCCCCTTGGAGACTGTGTGCGTGGATGAGGGGCCATGGCGGTTCAGACCAAGGTGTCTCCTAACTCCGAGGTGGCCATTCTATTTTGCTGGGAGCAGAAGTCTTTGTACTGGGTGAGGTCACTTCCCTTTCCTACCTCTGCTCGAGGGCATGTGGACCAGGGAGGGGGACTCTGTTTGACTTGTGGCTTGGCAGCTGGAGCTGCTGGAGCAGGTCTGCCCTGTGGTCCAGCCCAGCCTTTGAGGCTGGTGAGCCAGAGGGATGAATACCGACCTGGATGGGTGGCTCCAGCTGCCAACCCTGCTCATGGCGGGGTGTCATTAGGGGGCAAAGCATTCTGAATCCCAACACTGCCCCCTGCAGCCTTGGCACAGCATGTCCACCCACAGTGGGCTCCTGCTCTCCTGGCCCACAGGGTCACCAACACGGAGTCTTTGGTCTTCAGCTCTGGACACCACCTGCAGTCTCAGTTTAGGGGTGAGCAAGCTGGAGGAAGCCGTGTGAGGTGGTGTTCCTCGCTTAAGGACAGGCGACCTCACAGGGTCTCCGAGAAGGCTGACCCACCGCTGCAGACACACCCAAGGCACAAAGCAGCATGGATGCCGCATCCATAGCTGGTGTTGTCCTGCTGTCACACAATGGCCGGGAGGCACCTGGAGAGGGTAGAGGTGCCCATGTGCTGGTGCCCAGTGAGTTCTACATAGCCGGTCACTTTCTTTCTGAGGTCCTCGCCTGTCTCCAAAGCCATGCCATCCCTCACTAGGCCATGATGTCCTTTTATGAGTGTTCCCATTTCCAGTCCCTGGTGGCCCTGTCGCCTCTTGCCCCTGTGCCACCTTGCCCTGTGCCACCTTACCCCTATGCCACTTTGTCCCTGTGCCACCTTGCTCGATGGCCTCTCTGCAGGAGGGGGCTGCCCCTTCCTGTTTGTGCTCCCCGAGCCTGATGTGCAGAGGGGTGTCTGGTGCTGGCTCTAGGCCTCACCAGGTCCCACCAAGTACCAGCTCCCAGCCTCCCATCCCTGGTCTGCCCAGCTCCTCTTCCAGGGTGTTCAGTGCCTGGCAGCACCTGGGTGGTGCGAGTGTGTATTGGTGGCCGAGAAGCCCAGATGACCTCAAGCAGCTGGAGGGCCCCGGCCTTACACCCAGCTCTGCTCAACTGCTCCCTGGCTCTCTTGCTTCTGTTGTGCCAGGCAGACTAGGAGGTGCCATGGTCCCACGGGAGGCAGGTGAAGTAGCGGGTTCCTTGTGGAACCACTTACGTGGCATATGCTGCATCCAGCCCCAGAGCTGACTCTGCATTCTGCCTTCAGGGGGCTCTACAGTCTCCCTCCCCTTCCCCTCTGCCAGCGTCTCAGGTCCCATAGGACTCTGTAATGTCACTTAGGAGTGTGTGCCGTTCCATGACAACCTGCTTCTAGAACCAGACCCCATACAGAAAGCAAAGGACCCTCGTGGTGTGCAGGGCTGAGACACTCCAGCCACCCTGCAGGGTTTCAGCACCCAGTTCCTTCTTGTCTCTGCTGCTCCCCAGGTTCCTGTCTGTGACCTGGGTGAAACAGTGACTCTGAGATGCAGGGCTGGGCGGGATGAGAGGAGCAAAGCTGGACACACTCACAGGACCCAGCCTAAGCACTACCGGGGGGGGGGCACTCTGGACTCCATGAGCCCCCAAAACTTTGACTTCTTCATGAACAGCTTGGAGAGTCGTGGTGTCTCTGCCTTGAAGCTATCATCTGCAGCAGATGTGGGTGGACACACAGGTCCATGTCCAGGACACTGTGAGGTGCCCTGGGCTTGTGAGGTGCCCCTCCTAGCCCTGGGCCCTTGCTCAGCAAGTTGCTCTCTGTCCTGAAACACAACTCTGATGGTGACTCATGCAGCTATTTCTGAACACTCTGGATTCAGCTTTAACGGAAATCGACAGGAATAACGTTCTCTGCTCTCTGGGGTCTCAATGATCACGCCATATCACAATGCTGGGATGGGACAGGGACAGGGCCAGTGAAAAGCCCCTTGGCCTGCAAGTCCACCTCCATGTGGGCTCTTGGGTGCTCTGTCAGCCCCTGGAGCAGTGCCCAACATGGTGGGCGTCTGTCCTCATGGTCTGGTCACTAACATGCTTCTCTAGCAACTCCTGTCCAAAGTGGGAGGGAGGCTGTCTGGGGCCATGGCCCCCGATTCCACTGCCTGGGGTGAGAAGATGTGCAGGCTTCCCCAGCTTAGGGGAACATGCTGAAGCAGCTTGGCTGTGCTGGACATTCATGTCAGAGTGCCAGTCACTGCCCCTCCCCAGACCTTGGGAGATGGGTTGCATCCAGAGGGTACAGGTTCCATGTCAGTGACCAGGGGGCACAATGATGTCTCCCGAGGGTTCCCAGGGAACTTGGTGACTTAATGACCAGGTGAGTCAGTCAGTTAGGCTACACTCGGGGCCTGGAAACACCTCACTCTTCACCTTGGGACTTCCTTAGGGCCTTGGGACCTGGCCTCACTGAGACCTAGGGGGTGAGCCCTGCCCTCCCTGCATGCCCAGCACGTGGGTGGAAGCCCAGCTGTCAGAGGAGTCTGCTCAGTTGATCTTCAGGGACTCTGGACACACACCACCAATGGAACTCTAGAGCCGTGCTGGGGCTCCAGACCCAGGTTCTAGTAGGAGACACGGGGAGGTGGCAGTCCTCCATGGAAGACGCTGAGCCACCAAGCAGCTAGGGACAGTGGGGGCTGGGAACACTGAAGTCCAGCCCTGCCCTGCAAACTGTCAGTAACAGCCCTGTCCACAGTTTGCACACAGGAGATGGGGTCCCGAGGCAGGGCCTATGGGCTGTGATACCAGCCAGTCTGCACTTCCCCATGGAAGGACCCAGTTCCCAAAGCGCCCCAACTCCATCACTCTGCAGGGGAGCCGCGGCCTGGCCAGGCTCTGAATCACAGGCGCCTCAGGCCTCAGGTGCGTCTTTCCTGCCTGCCCTGGCAGAGTGACCCAGAGGAAAGCTTCCAGGAGGTCTGCAGCCCCACCCCCGTGTGCCACCCTGGCGTAGGAGGAAAGGCACGTCCATGTTGCTCCTGGGTGATTGGACCATCTTCCTCCTTAGCACCATGTCCTTCGGCTCCTTGTCCACAGATCAGGAAGGTCACTGATGGGCCTCACAGGGAGAGAGCCCTGTCCAGCATGGCCAGTGTCCTGGTTCTGAGTGGGTCTGGCCTAGCCGTGGCATCACCCGGGCTGGTCTCACTGTCCACAGTTCCTAGATGCCCACACATGGCCGCCTCAGTTTCCTTTAGGCCCTGCCTTTCCATGCTGCCTGCAGACAAGGTCAGAGGTCATGGTAGGCTACTGGGGCCTGGGAATTCAGCCTCCCAGATGGGGCAGAGACAACCAACCTCAGAATGGAATACTGTACATCTCGTGGCCTCTTTTCTAAGTCTCTCCAGGCCTCTGGCTACAGGTTGCCACTGGGGCCTGGAATACAATACTGAGAAGCTGGACTCTGAGGGGCAGTGGGGTGGCGAAGAGCCCAGGGCTGGCTGGCCTGGCCCAGATTCTGGAGCCCAGGCAAGTGGGCCCTGGTCCCAGGCTGTGGCTGGCTGCCCAGGACAGGAGCTCCTCAGGACGCCCTGGGCCTCTCACTTTGGATGCACGTCTGCATTTTTCCTGTAGCTCTCTGCCTCTTAGAGTGGTCTGTTGTCTCGACCGTCACCCACGGGCCTCACAGGTAATGCCCTGCAGCCCAAGAGCTGCCTCCCAGCCAGCTGTACAGCTCTTGTGTGGGTGGGAGCCAGGCAAGTGACAGGCCCTGGCCCCACCATGAACTGCCCACACTGTGAAGGACATGGCCTTTCTGCCCACTGCTGCTCTGCTTATGTAGCGTGGGATCCTTTTTCTGTTTTCATGCCTTCTTGCCACCCTCACTGCCCTGGAGTGCCCGTCAGAGGGCAGTGCCCCTTTTTCCAATTCAAATGGTGCATCGGTTGCCCATGGCCTTGGGGCCCTAGGAGCCCCTACCTACACCCCATGGCTCAGAGCAAGAGGAAGTTACCCTGCCCCTTATCTTTGGCCAGGGCTGGGGTCTTAGCAGGACTCTGTGCCTGGGACAGGGGCACATGTCTGTGGCTGGCGGGCACTGGGCATCAGGGTGACTGCCGAGCATCTCTGCCTCTGGCAGGTGGGCACAGTGCCTGAGCAAGTTCTCATGGTGGAGGCTGAGACTCAGAGAGGGCAAACCAAGCGTGTGCCCCTTCAGGCTCCAGCTGTGTCCCACAGCCACCATGTCCCCTGGCTTGTCCTCAAGTAAAAGGAGAGGTCCTGCAAGGAGAGCTGGGCCAGGCACAGGCAGGTGAGAAGGGAGCTTCGTGCAGCCAGTCCCCCTTGAGGCAGGCTCTGTCCTGTCCACAGAGCAGGCCCCCAGCTCGGAGATGTGTGCCCTGGCCTCCTGCTCACACTCGGCCAGCTCCAGTTCCCACGGGCAGGACCTTGTCTAACTTGCCGCTGAGCCACTGAGTAGCTTCCAGCTGTGTGGCTCCTAACAAGGCTCCTCCTAAGGGCCTCATTCTGCTGTGGACCCAGCTGCTCTCCAGGCCTTGCCTACTGACCACCCACTTTCTGCCACCTCTGCAGGGCCCCTTTCCTGCGGCCCTTGAGGTTGACCCCCTCTCTGGAAGACTCTGTAGCCCAGGAAGAGAGAGAGGCTGGGTCAGCAACTGCGTTTTCTCTGGAGGCCACACGGGCAAGCTCGGCTTGGCTTCAGGGGTTGGAATCGCCTGCCCTGCCCCAGCCAGCCCTGGGGCAGTGTGGCACCTCTGTTTTGCATTTCTAAAGTGTCTCCTTGCGTCTCCATCCCAGTTTCCAATGCCTTAAGCCTCCATCCCTTGGGTGTTCTGTCTGCACTAGATTTCTTGTGAAACTGTGCAGGAGATGAAACCCAGGGCCCCATGTGTGCTAGGCAAAGTGCTCTGCCGCTGAGCTACCTCCAGCCCCTTTTGTTTTATATTGAGATAAGGGTCTTGCTAAGTTGCTGAGGCTGACCTTTAACTTTCCATCCTCCTGCCTCGGTCTTCTGAGTAGCTGAGATGACAGGCATTGTCACCACCCCTAGCCGAAGCTTGACTTTTAATTGATTTATCTGAACTGGTACTATCCAGATTCAAATCACCAGACTGAATCCCATTTCCTAGAGGGACATCTTCATATTGCTATTCCACAAGGACCCCAGTCTAGCCTGCAGTGGGTTCCCTCCCCAGCTTCCCGTCAGCTTAGCAGTGTTCCCTGTCCCTGGGTCACAGGTCAGCCACCCTGTCTGCTCCAACAATTGTCTGTCCCCATGGAGCCTGACCTGCAGCCCTTCCTCTAGATGGTGGTGGAGACACGACTCTGACCTCCCACCCTCCCTCGAAGACAACGACCGAAATCCTAGATCAGTGGAGTGAGGAAATGAGATGTGGACTGGCTTTTGTCCAGATCACGTCAGGGTCTGGAGACCTGAGGGCACAAGACCTGAGGGCATCTGTGCTTCTTTCCTCTTGGTGAGAGCTATGCCGGACCCACGCCTGCAGGGCAGGCTCTCGGGAGCCCTGGCCTCTGCCCTCCACAGGCTCAAGGAGGAAGGCTCTTTCCAGAGCACGCTCTCTCTGGTTGGTGCAGGCTTGTCCTCAAAAGGCTCATTCGGTTCCATCACGCTGCCTCAGCCTTCTTCTGTGGGATTTCACACCCGACGACCACGCGGCTCTCCAGACCCGTGCGTGTCTCTGCAGAGCTCTGCTGTCTCCTCAGCACCACAGGGATGAAAACACACTGGCCACTTGTGCCGTGGTTGGGTTTGTTTGGGGAAATTTTTAGTCTGGAAAGTTGAGACCTATGACTCAGGGACAGGGGCTGGGAAGGAGGCCAAGCACAAATAGTTCTGTGCGTCCCTTTTGGAGAGTGTGTGGCGTGAGCGACAGGGTGCAGATGTGCCCGGTGGGCATGCCAGGTGAGGGACGATATCAGGGAGAAGCTCTGCAGGACACTCGTAAGGGATGGTCTGGCAGGACCATCTCCTGGGCTTGGGGAGCACGATGGGGGTGTGCAGGGGGAGTGCTGGTCAGCTTCCATCCTGTGGCAGACACCTGAGGAGAGCAACGTGGAGCAGGAGGGTTTCTTCTGGCCACTGTTTCAGAGTTGCAATGGGGTCAGCTGCTCTGATGCTCTGGCCTGTGTGAGGCAGAGCCTCGTGGCAGGGGCAGAGCTGGAGCGGAGATTCTCGCCTCAGGGCAGCTGGGAAGCAAAGAGGAAGGGTCCAGGGAGAAGACAGACCCGGGGCCACTCCTCCAGGGACCCACATCTCCCAACCAGGCTCCACTCGGGCAGCTTCCACCATCCCCCAGGAGTCCACTCAGCTGCATGTCCAGGAGTAGATTAATCCAGTTGGGAGGCCAGAGCCCTCACCACCCAGCTGCTTCCCAAACCCCCCTCTGGACACTGTTGCATTGGGGACCAAGCCTTCAGCACAGGAGCCTTGGGGACATTCAGGGAGAGATTTGGCTCAACTCTGAGTAAGACAAAAGAGAAGAGTGATGGGCTGGGGATGTGGCTCAAGCGGTAGCGCGCTCACCTGGCATGCGTGCGGCCCGGGTTCCATCCTCAGCACCACATACAAAGATGTTGTGTCTGCCAAGAACTAAAAAATAAATATTAAAAAAAAAATTCTCTCTCTCTCTCTCTAGACTCTCTCTCTCTCACTCTCTCTTAAAAAAATAAAAAAAAAAGAGAAGAGTGAGACTTATAGCCATAGAATAGAGGGAGTGGAGAACCCCTCTGAGGAGACCTCGGGTGAAGGGTGCTGGAGCGGGATGGCGGGGGAGGGGGACCTATCAGAGGCCAAGGGTGGGAGGCTCTTGTAAAGTGACGTCATGGGACACCTACTGATGTGGCACCTGATGTCCCACCGTGGAGGTCCAGCCAGCAGGGCGGGGGCTCCACACTCAGCCTCACGCCCCCTGCTCAGTGTGTGGGGGGGTGTTCTCTGCCTGGCCAGCTGCTCCTATGAGGCCTGCAGGAGGGGCCTAGAGGGACAGGGGAGACTCAGGAGCGGCTCACCCCTGCTGCCCACCTGCCTCCTGTCCATACTACCCAGGGCCTCTGCCTAGCCGTGCGCCAGCTGCTGCAGTGGAGTCCACTCAAAGCCTCCCCAGCCCCTGCAGGGGGCCCAACCCAGAGACATCCCTCAGAAACCAGGTCGCTGTCAGCCTGGGTCCCTTAGCAGCACTCTAGGGCCTCCGGTGATGAGCTCCCTGACCCCTTACTCCCAGGGACTCCATGGGCTGGTTGGAAGTCACGAGGGTGGGGAGGCAGAGGGGCCCTGGCTGTACTGTACACTGCTGGGCAAGCATCCCAGCTGTGGGCACCCTGGCAACCTGCCCGCTGTGGGTGCTGGCAATAGGAGGGCCCTGGAGGAGGTGAGGAGAGAAGGCTAGGGCGCTCCTGCTCCTGGCCTGGCTGGAGGCTGAGAGCATAGAGCAGGTCCCGGCTTCAGGATCCTAGCCCACAGCAGTGCATCTTGACATTCCAGTCCTGGTGACCTGGCAGAAGAGGCCGGCTCCTGGGCACCAGGCTGTTTTTGTGTAAGACAGACACAAGTTTTGGGCACTAGATAGTGACCTGTGTTTGGCCCAATAATAGTCCCCAAGGATGTCCATGCCCCAGAAAAGTGTGAGTGTCTCCTGAGCAAAGGGGTTTTGTGGCTGTAATCAAGACCCTAAGACAGGCAGCCTTCCCAGGTTTTCTGGGTGAACCCAGAAGTGGGGAAAATTAGCCACAAACTACAAGCGACTGTGGTTCCACTTGACCAAACATACAGGAGCGACTCAGAAGAGTCAACCGACCTCAAGTAGCCAAGCTACGTCCCTGGACAGAGTTCGAAAATATTTATAGGGATATAGATGACCTAGCCAGCCGGGCAAGACCCATCACGTCGGCAATCAATCAAAAGTACCTGATTTTGCAGAGCAGCAGGAAAACAGAGCCACAGTGAAGGGAAAGAAGCAATCGGCTGAAACAGACCCAGTGCAGATGCAGGGATAATTTAGTGGTCAGGAACAGAAAACTGCTACACAGACAGACTCCAGGCGCTCAGAGGGCTGGGTCTCTTGGGATCTGACCATGGGCCCTGATGGAGCCCAGACCTGGGAAGGCCTTGTGGGAGAGGTGCTGGGACCATGGGTGCTCCGGCCTGAAGCGGCTGCGGGGTGGCGACACTGTCTGGGCTCTGCTTCGGGATTCCCCTCTTTGTGTTGCATCACTTCACTTGGCTGCCGAGTGCTGTGAGTTTCAATTGGTCGTCCTTTGTACAGTGTCACACAGGGGTCAACGGCTGCTCCTATGCTGAGCCGGCCTGGTCCTCGTCTCCGAGCCTGGGACTCTGCTGGAGAATCTTTCCTGGAGCTTCAGGCTTTTGTCCGGCTTCAAAAATGTAAGCAGGGGAGACACTCAGGGCCAGGTGAGCCTCCCACGGCAGTCAGGTTGGTCCTCAGGAGACCTCCCCTCCACACCTCCGCCCAGGTCGCCCGAGCAGGGCCCATGGCAGTATGCCACTTCGTTCCTCTGCCTCTTTGCCAGCCCCTTGGGCCCCAGTGCAGGGTTTAAAGACTGTTGTATGGAGCTGAGGACAGTGCAGCTAAGACCTAATATACTAAGACCGCTAAGTCTGAATGTTAACTGAGCCGCTCTGGAATTTCCCCAGGTGACTGCCGGGCCTCTGTCAGGAAGCACTCTCAGCACCTCGAGCTCCTGCAGTAGAGCATGGGCATTCTAGACAGGTAGGGTCACTAAGAAGGAGCCCAGTATCACGCATAGTGACAGGGCAGCAATGAGGACATTCAGGAGTGTTCATTCCGTGTTGACGATGGAAGTGTGCTGGAAATGTTAGGCTTCGTAAGGACAGCATTAAAGTTAAACAAAACAAAACAAAAACAAAAACACTCTCAATTCAGTACTTAAGATGTCCTTCTGAAGTCCAGATGGACAATAGGGCCTAAATCCACTCAACACAGGGCTCAGTAGTGACCATGTGGCTGCCAAACATGGTGAACGTCATCTCTGAGTTGGGGATGGAATCTGGGTGTGTAAGGATTTTGCACGACCCTGCTGGTGTCTGCCATCAAAACACTGAGAACTAGTGGCAGTGTAGTGACCAAGGACCAAGCTCAGCTCATGCTGCCTGCTGCTGGCTGCTGGGCCTGACCCCAAGCAAGCCCTCCTATCCCCCAGAAGAGGGTGTAAGGACACCCTCTTCTGGGGGATAGTGACAGTTCCTCACCAGGGGTGCGCCGCCATCCCAGCCGCCGGGAGGCCGAGGCAGAGCAGTGTGATGCAAGCCCGACCCCGTAGGGAGGCCCTGTCTTTAACAGAATTCCAGGAAGTTCCCTCCTGCTGTCCTCGGTCACCCAGCACAGCCTCCAGCTGCTGTGCCCTGACCTGCTTTTAGTCTCTGCCATCTGACTTTCTGGAAGCCTCAGGTGAGTGGGGTAAGCGTGTGTCAGTAGCCGGCTCCTTGGCTGTGAAGCAATCCCTCGGAAGGAGCCCTGTTCATCCGCTCCCTTCCGCCTACTTCCTCAGCCACAGGACACTTTTGGTTGGTGGCTTCGTGAGTGAGGCTGCCAAGTCTTGGCACTGTGTGCATGGTTTCCATAAGACCAGAATGGATGGTCTGGAGGTGGGGTCACTAAGTTCTGTATCGGGTGTGCCTTCATTTTAGGGACTGCAGGCTGCGTTCACCCCTTCAGCTCCTTTGGGACTGGAGGAGGCCTTGCCTGGGCCCTGCCTGCCCGCACACAGTGTCAGCCCTCCTCACAGCGGTTTGAGGTCTGTGGGGATCTGGGGGTGCATTTCTCTAGTGACTGACGATGCGAAGCATCCTTTATGTGCTTATTAGCCACTGTGTATCTTCTTTGGAGAAATATCTGTTCAAATCTTTGCCCATTTAAAAAATTGGGTGGTTTCTCATCTTACTGACTACAATTGTTAGGTATTCTGGGTACAAAAAATTTGTCAGACATGATTTGTGATGATTTCCTTCCACTCTGTCACTTTTCTTTTTCTTTTTTATAATAATGACTTTTAAAAAGCAAAAAATATTTTAATTGCAATGAAGTCCAATTTGCCAATTCTCTCTTCTATAAATGAGCTGTGCTTTTGGTGTCCTATCTAAGAAATCTTTGCCTAATCCAAGGTAACAAAGACTTACTCCTATATTTTGTTGCAGAAAATGGATAGTTTCAGTTCTTAAAAAGTATGCTACATTTTGAGTTGACTATGTGTGGTGTGAGATAAATTCAGTCTTTGTTATGGTTTAGATGTGAGGTGAACCCCAAATCTCCTACTAGCACAGGAATATTCAGAGGTGATTGGATTGTGAGAGCTGTGACCTAATCTGTCCATCCTAGTTTGAATGACCGGGTAACTGTGGGCAGGTGGAGTGTGGCTGAGGAGGGGGTCACTGGGAATGGAGCATCTGGCCCTGGAGGGGAGCATCTGCCCTGTGGCCCTTCCCCCAGCTCTCTCTCTGCCTCCTAACCCCGCCATGAGCTGAGCTACTCTTCTCTTCGGGGCCCTTCCCCAGTGATGTGCTGCCTCACTTGGGCCCAGAGCAATGGAGCAGCTGTCTGTGGACAGAGCCTCTGAAACTACAAGCCCCAAATAAAGCTTTCTTCCTCTAGATTGTTTTGGTTGGGCACTTGGGTCACAGTGGAAAATCAGTCGACTAACACAGTGCTTCTCTGTTTGTACCTCTGGGTACCTGGTGATCCAATTGTCCCCACATCATTTGCAGAAAGACCCTCTTTCCTCCACTGGAAGCTGACCAAGGCCGTGGTAAGCCGTTGACTGGCCTTGGTGGAAGATTTATCTATGGATTTCCATCCTGTTCGCTGAGCACATTCCCTTGATCACGGCTGCTTTGCAGGGAGTTTCCTCCCAGAGGGGCACCTGTGTGGGGACCCTCTTTCCCTCGAGTCCTCCTTGGTAGGGTCTCGAGGACTGTCTCAGGTGGCGTCCTGCCAGGCCTTCCCTTCCACCCTTCAGGCACAGCCTACCGCTGCGCTTTCTCACCCAGAGCTGTGGGCAAGCACGGCTGCCTTCTTCCTGCCTGTGGGGGAAGCGTCTGGTCCTTTGCTCTCCACAGATGCCCTTTATGAAGCTGGGACAGCTCCCTCCTATTCTACCATGGGAAGGACTTTTCTGTGTTGATTGAGACCCTCTTGTGGGCTCTGTCCTTTGTTCCATTTGTATGTTATAGTCACTGATTTGGGGATGTAAATCACCCTTGCCTTCCTGGGACCTGCTGTCCTCCCTTCTTTTCATGCTGCTGGGTTCTGCCTGCAGCATTCCATCAGCACTTTTGCCCGTGGCTGGGGGTGGCTCAGTGGTAGAGCACCGTCTAGCCTGCTCGCGGCCCTGAGAAAGAGCCGCTGCACTGTGAGGACCCGGCCTGGGCCCAGCTTCGCCAGGGCAGTGTGGACCCCCTGGATGATCTGGACGGTCGTCCCTCTCCCTGTCTGTCCTGACGGAGTCGAGTCAGACTGGCCTTCCTTTTCCTTCAAATGTAACCAAATTCACCAGGGAAGGCAGCCAGGCCTGTGCTTTTCTTCATGGGAACATTAAAGCTGTGATTTCAGTTTCCTTATTGTCTGGGTCTATTCAGGGCTCTGTCTCCTCAGGTCAGTGTGGTGATGGGTTCTTTTCTAGGGACTTTCCATGTCATCTGAGCTGCTAGTTGGTGGCATGAAGCTGTTCCTGACATGCACTTCTCTCCCTAGGGTCGGCATAATGCCTTTGTTAGTTTCTTTCTCTCTTTTTCCTTGGTTGGTTTAGTTTAAAAAAAAAACACAATTTTGTTGATATTTTTAAGGAACAAATTTTATCTCCTTGATTTTTTCTGTTGTGTTCCATTTTCAGGTTGATTTCTGCTCTGACCTATGTCTTTTCCTTTTGCTTTCTTAGGTTTGATCTTTCTCTCCCTCTGTCGAGATGGAAGCTTATGCTGTTGGTTTGAGGACTTTCTGTATTTCTGAGTGCTACTCTAGCCCTGTATTATTAAATTTGATGTGTTATATTTTTGTTTCGTTTAGTTCAGATTATTTCCAAACTTCATTATGATTTTTTTCCCCTTTAACTCATGGATCTTTTAGAAGTTTCTTTTTCTAGTTCTAATTGAATTCCTTAGTGGCTGAGGAATGTATCCTGAATGATTTAAACTCTTTTAAAATATTGAAACTAGCTCTGAGGCCTCGAGTGTGTAGCTCTCTGGCCTCAGTGTGTGCTCATTGCTTTGGGGCAGATGCTCCACCAATGTGAGGGGGCAAGTTGTTTGGGGGCCTGTGAGGCCTTCTGCATCCTTGCTGACCTTCTGTCCAGTGCTCTGCTAATAATTAAGAGTGGAGCTGACCACGGTGGCCACACCTGTAATCCCAGAGACTCAGGAGGCTGAGGCAAGAGGATTGTGTGTTCAAGGCCAGCCTCAGCAACTTAGTGAGGCCCTAAGCAATTTAGTGAGACTCTGTCTCAAAATAAAAAATGAAAAGGTCTGGGGTGTGGCTCAGTGGTGAGGCATCCCTGGGTATTCAACTCTAGCCATCATGAAGTTGTCTTCTTCTCCATTTGATTATGTCCATTTTGTTCCTGTTGGTACTGGCACCTTTAGTCAGGAGTTGGGGGCGAGGCCTTCTTGAAGCCCCTCCTTAGACTCCATCTGCTCACCTTGTCCCCTTCCTTCTGGTCCACCTGACACCCCACCTTCCACCTCCTCTGCCACCATTAAGTGCTCCATTAAGGAAGTAGGCCTATGTCCCTTAAGGCAGTGTCTCATCCACTACCTCCCACGGGGAGCCGTGGTTCCCTTCCAGTGCTGGGAGCCTTGGCAGGGCTCCGTCACTTGTGCTGGGGAGGGATAAAGTCAGGTGCCACCAAAATTGGGCTCAGGAGAAATAACGTAGCCATCGGCTTCTCCTGCCCCAGGCTTGGGGCACAGAGAGATTCTACATGAACAGGCTGACTCAGTCACCAGCTCCCAGAGGGGAGCCATCTCCACGTGGACACGTTGGGGGCAGAGGGGGTGAGCTGATGTCACCCTGTAGGGAGATACCTTCCCTGGAGAGTCATCCCACACACCCAGTATTGACACTGTTCTGTAAGGTATCTGAGGGGGTGGCCACAGCACTCTGGAGCCAGGACCCTCGTGTCAGGGCTGTCTTGTGAATGGGAGGAGGGGGACATGGAGGGAGAAAATGCTAGCAGAGCCTGGTCCTGGTCATGGGCACAGGTGCTTCTAAGAAGACAGTGATCTTATGAAGAAGCAGCACAGAGTCCATAAGAACAGCAGAGATTTCATTTTCTCAGGTGGGAGGGTGAGCAGGTGGGCAGGGGACAAGGGCAGGAGAGAGCCCTGGGCGAGACCATCCACCAGGAGCAGCGCTGTAGTTCACTGTCCGAAAGCCGACAGCTGGACAAGTGCCTCCCACCAGGGCAGCCTCAAATGTTCATTGTCAAGCTGATGAACTGAAAGCAGGGAGAGAGGGATGAGGGCTTGTCCCTCCCTGTAACTCCAGAGAGCACGACGGGACTAGAGAGCACGACGGGGACAGTGGAATATCCTCTCTTCTGTTGAGGGGCAGCCTTACTCAGGCCCCATGACCAGGGCAACAGAAAGAAGCTTCCCCTTTGCAGGGTCCCCTGCCTTCAGGAGGGAGGCAACCCTCCATCACAGCAGGGCTGTGGGAGCGACTGGGGCTCGTCAGCAGCGGGTTGGTGGGCAGGAGGTGGACTTCCTCTCACCCTTCTCCAGGGTCCCCGCTTTCCTTCCCACCAGGCTTGTCATGGCAGCATGATGCCTATGCATGGCTATGGGGTGTTCTCTCTCCCTCCCTGGTAGGGAGCCTGCTTCAGTTCTCAAACTTCACATATGCAGGAATCACAGGATCCCGTGAAACAAGATTCCAATGCCTTGGTCTGGGAAGGTCCTGGAATCTACGTTTCTAACCTGCTTCCCCCAGCAGGGTTGGCCTCCCATGCCGCAGCAGGGCGGCTGGGAAAGGTCCTCTGGGGAGGTGCACTGAAACCCCAATGCTCCTTCCGAGACTTGGAAAGTGGCCCGTGCTCTCCTGGCCCAGCATCCCCCCTGGGGACGCCTTGGGTCTGAAGTGTGGAGGTGCACACACAGAGGCGCGCCCAGGGCAGCCATTGGACCACCTGCGCAGGGGGAGAGGAGGGAGGGAAGTTGGGAGCAGTCTGGCCAGGAGCCCAGGCGGCAGGAGCCAGGGAGGGCGCCAGCATGCTAGGTGGTTCATCTCTACGACCCAGTTTCCACTTCTGCAGAATGGGGTGCTATGGGCACTCAGCAGTGGATTTAACCTTGACAGTGACCCTGTGAGACAAGTGAAGAGTGCCTTGGAGCTGTCGGGCGCTGTGTTATCTCAGCCACCCACAGGAACGCCAGGCCTCTCAGGAGCTGTGCATTTGGCACGTTTCAGGAGATGTGCTCTGCGGGGCCCTGGGCAGAAGGCTGTGTCGTACCTCATTTATGTTGAGGTGGATGAAGTCCTTGTTCTTCATTCGGAGAGCCTGGAAAACCCCTGCCAGGAGAGAGGAGGAGCACCATGGACATGGTCCCCGCTGAGTTTCCCAGCCCCAGGGCCAGCCTGGGCTGACTGTGGGGAGCTGCTCCCTCTAGTGGGAATCAGGGGTCTTCTGGCACAGCAGGCAGGACTGTGCTGGCCAGTGCTGGCCTCTACCCTATGCCAGTCTACTGGCCAACCCCTGGGTCCAAAACATCTCCCTGTCCTAATCTTTGGGGTTACAGACCCCTTGAAATCCATGACCTCCCTCAGAAAACAAGTGCCTGTATCCAAGGTTTTACTGAGTCTGAAAGCTGTACTGTGTCTGAATCCCTCGTGGGTGGGGGCACTTGGGGCTGTCACAGGACAGGCAGCAGGGGCAGCAGGGGGAGCAGGTTGGGGTCATCACGTGTGTCCCTGGGCCTCAGCCTCCCACCTTAGAAAGAGCTGACCACTCCTGGCTTCACATGAGGACAGAGCGGGGAGAGGGGACTGACTGCTGTGGAGCAGAGGGACGTGGAGACCCAACAACCAAGTGACTCGAGTCCAGATCCTGGGTGGCCAATGAGCACTCAAGAGGCCACCGGGGATTCCAGCATGGAGTGGGACTGGGTAAAGTCGAGAGTCCCTGAGAACTTGGTCAGGTATGCAAATGGCAGCTCCATCATGCAAGGCCAAGTCTACTGGCTGGAAAAACCTCCAGAGGGGAGGGCAGGCCTGAGATGGGTTAGCAATCCACTTGGGGGGAAGGACGTATTAGGGACATGGGGGGAAGTCACAGGTGACGAGTGTTGAGTCTGTGTGTCGCACACAGGACGCAGACCTGCTGCTGTCCCCCCTCATCTCTCCAAGGTGGCCGTGGCCACATATGGCCTGCTCCTGTGGCTTTCTTCCCTGCTCCAAATGCTTACAGAGCCAGGGGCCTTGTGAGTGTAGGTAAAGGCTCTGCCCGGAGCCACACCCTGCCTCTGTCCGGATTGTCTGAGCTTCCACAGGGGCTGTAGCAGAGTTTGGGAAGCTCCGAGTGTGGGGCTTTATTCTTTCCATGCAGTGGATGTTGCAGCTGTCTGATGGGAAGTTGAAATGGCCTGGGAAGCCTTCAGGACTGCTCCCTAGTGCTCCACCAGAACACGCTGAGCGCCCCGTGGCAGGGAGGGTCAGGCTTGAGCGGGTCAAGAAAGGAGAAGCCATGCAACCCAGCCAGAGCAGCACTAGACTAAGCCTCCTGGGGCAAATCTCCCATTTCTAGGGTCAGCTCTGCCCACCATGTGGATCTATGCCATCTTTATAGGTGGTCCCTTCTCCACAGCTGCTGGTGACCTGGGCCAGCATTCAGGCCCAGCTGGCTTGGCCCCTCCAAGCCTCCTGCATCATGCCTTAGCCCACCCTGAGCCTGCGGGCCGCAGAGACAAGCTTTAGGCAATCAGAACTGTCACCTGCCTAGCAGAGCTCTTGCACTGTGCCACAGAGACCTCTCCTTGCTTTACCAGGTGCTGTGAGGTCCCCCTTCGAGCTAGCAAATTCCGAGGAGTACCAGATACATAATTTGCAAGGCTCATGCAAAATGGAAGACTGGGGCCTCTGGTTCAAAAGTCAAGACCTTCAGGATGGTGCCTTCAGAGCATTTAACTCAGCACAAGGTGCCTTGTAGACATGGTCCCTTTGTGCTTGGATGGCATGCTTGAGATGCCCAGGACACATGCAACGTCCCTTCCTAACCATCCTGTAAAGGAGGTGGTTGCAGCCTCAAACAGCACCTACACATAATCTCTATCCCTTTTGGTGGGACAAGTCTCTTTTGAGGTAATGGTCCATGGGGGAGGGAAGAGGGGACGGAGACTCTGATTCTGTACATTGTTGGGACCTGACCTGAGGTGGGAGCTTCCCTGGGATGGTGGGGCACAAGCCCACCTTGGCCTAGTGTCCTCGCACAGATAGGACAGGTGGGGAATAGGGATCTCTGGACGATGTACATGACACTGCACCTGCCCCAGAAAGCCATGTGGGTCATGTGTCCATAGCTCTCAATGGCCCTGCGGATCTGTCTGCCATATTTGCTGGTTGCTTGTATGTGCTCATGGAGGGTGACCAGACCTGGGGTGGACTGGGTGGAGGACACTCACGGCTTGCATTCTCCAGCCGGACCAGGCAGTTGAGGAAGTCGTCCAGGTCCAGCTGAAGCCCCTCGTTGGCGTATCTGAGGACGATGAGCTGCAGGAGGCGGCTGCTGAGCTGGAAGCCTGTGGAGGAACAGGAGGCCCCGGGACAGGCTCAGCCCAGGGGTCCACACTGTGGGCCAAGGAGTCCCATGTGGCCAGGGAGAACTGGACAAAGGAGCGTGTTCTGCCTGGCAAGGTGAGAGCTTCCTGGTGGGGGCCTGGCTTGGTTTGGGTGGGCATAGAGGTGTCTGCCAGGAGGGGCAAGTGCTCACAGGCGCTCTGACACTGCAGGCTTAGTGAGCTCTTGGTGTTGGTTTTTTCACCAACATCACCCCTGGGGTCTGGTCGACCTTTCAGGAGGCTTCCTGAGGCACCTTCCCAATGGTTGGTGTCTGAGCCCCATGCTGGGTCCTGCCAGCCTCCCCTCTGGTTCTGTCTGAGCTCACTTCTGGCGGGTCCTGTTCTGAGGATTCCAGGGTGGCACCTGGTATGACTGACTCTCCAGGGTGTTTTAACCTGAGGGCAGGGGGCTAGAAATGATCCTGAGAGGATATTGCTGATTCCTGCACACCCACGCTGGAGGGACAGTGCCAGGCTGCAGCCAGGAGGCTTGGCCTAGTGCCGCTTTGGCTGGGGGTACACGGCTTCAGTGTCCTCATTTGTCAAATGCAGGGTTCCAAGACCTGGGGTGCTAGGTCTGTGACTTAAGCAGCATCAGATCAGCTCAGAGGCCCACTACTGGCCACCAGCTAGGGCCAGGGCCAGGGCCCAGCAGGCAGCACACTGGCCCCATCTCAGGCAGCCCCACGCCCCAGCAGGTCCTACCTGCAGCTCTCAGTGCAGTCCGCAGCTCATAGGACGACATGGTGCCAGACTTGTCTACATCGAACTGAATGAACAGGTTCTGTAGGGGTGGGGCAGGCAGGGATGGGAGGAGTGGATGAAGGGTAGCTGGGCAGCAGCAGCTGGAGGGCAGCAGGCCCCGAGGGCCCTGAGAAGTGAGGCTGGCCACCCTCCTGTGTGAGCAGCACTAGAGATGGATCCCAGGGCCTCCTACAGGCCAGGCTCCCCCCAGGGCCTCCCACAGGCCAGCCCTGCCCCCAGCTACCCCAGCCCAGCGCCCTTTCTTCCCTTCAGTCTAGGGGACTGCCACAAGCATCAGGATTCCACCCTGGTGCCTCCCCTTGTCCCTGCCACCATCACTCAGCCTGTGGCCTTGGCCTTTGCCCCCCTGCCCTAGGCTTGGGGGTCTCGCCAGGACACATACGATCCACTGCTTCAGCCTGTCCCAGAACACTCGAAATTCACTGAACTCCAGTTTCCCGTTGCCGCTGGTCTGGCCGCGTGGGTCAAGGAAGTTTGACCTTTCTACCCAGGGTCCTCAGGGGCCAGCTCTGGGGCACCCAGGATGGCCTGTGGGCTGGTCTGGTGGTGTGGGTGTCAGCGCTGTCCCTGAGGAGATGGCTTTAAGCACTGAACCATGGCTCTCTGAAGAGAGGATATGGAAGGTGAGATGTTTTCAAAAGCATAGAAATAGCTCTTCTGTTTCCTGCGAAGGGACCTAAGTGCCAATGAGGTCCCAAGTCCCTGGACGGTCCCAGGCCCACTTGATTCTGATGGACTTCAGCACCAGAGGTCCCCTAGCTGCTGAATTTGCCCATGGAGACTGTGCGCCTCACACCCTGGGCAGAGTGCTGCCAGAAGTTGCAGGACCCGAGCCTGCTGGGAAGGATACGTCCATCAAGGAAATGATGTTTCTGCAGGAGATCAGGCTCAGCTTCTTGAACTTGAGGTCTTTCCCTGAAATCACATGTGAAAGTTGAATTTGGTTGACCCTCAGTCAAATGCACTGAAGCCCAGGGTGGCCAGAGGCAGGCTCTTGAACTGTGACGTGGGCATTTATGATGCTGGTAGGAATAGGGGAAAATTTGCAATATATGGAAAAAAGCTTAAAAAATAGGAATGTCGGGCTGGTTGCAGCTAAGTGATAAAACGCCTGCCCAGCGCCCACGAGGCTGTGGACCCAGCCCCCAGCACTGCAAAACTAGAACACAACACTCCCAACCCCAAAACCCAACAACTGAAACAGGGATAACTCTCTCATCATTTTTTTTTTTCTAATTCAATAATTCTAAATGACAGATCGCCCATGAAGGTTTCTCTCAGGTCATTTAAGGGCAGAAGCTTGAAAATGAATCCATGACTGAAGGAAGGGCCTTGCTAAGGACGAAGGCCACTCCCACACGTGCATGACCCGTGGAAATTGTGTCCCTGGAGCACATTTGATGACCTGCTCACACAAAGTGAGCTTAAGGTGGGATTTAAACTTGTCGGAGGAACTTGAACATTGATACACTGCTGGTGGAAATGTCAAACGTCCCTTTGGAAAACGGCTGGGTGCTAAACATCAAGTGCAGAGTTCCACCAGAAATTCTCGTCACCATGGAGGGAAGAGGAAAGCAATACGCCCATTGGAAACCTGAGGTCCACCGCAGCGGCACCCAAACGCGTCAGTGGACAAATGAAGAGACAAAGGGACACGCCACACAGAGAATGCCAGTGGCTATGAAAAGGAGCAAAGCTCAGACACGCTGCAGCAGGCGTGAACATGGAAGTCACTGAGAGAAGGAAGCCAGGCCGGAAGGCCTCCTGCCAACTGCCCAGGATTGGCAGATCCAGAGAGAGCAGAGCAGTGGTGCCTGGGGCCACAGGGAGGATGGAGATGGGGAGGGCTGCGAGTGGGCACAGGGTCTCCCTCTGAGGAGAGGGAATGTCCTGAACGGAGCCCGTGCCCACACACTGGCTGAGAGCGTGATTTGTGGGTGGTGAGGGTTGGTGATCTTCACCTTGGCCAGAAGGTTTTGTGCATCTTTTAGAATTGTCCACCCTTAACTTGTGTCATTTTTTTGGAATCAGGGAATAAACAATGACAGCTGTTTCTGAAGTCCTGGGAAGCCCGGCACAGGGTCTTGAAGCTGGCGGTGTGGTTCCCCCCTCCATGGCCCCCAGGGGTTTACTCACTCTTCTGCAGCACAGCATTTAAGACATACTCCAGTTCCTCTGCGGTCACCTCCATGTCCTGTGAAGACATTGCTCCTTAGGCCCTCAGGACCCCCGTGAGTCTCTGTCAGCTCCAGCTTGACTGGGCTCGAGGGACACACTGGCCCTTGGGACACAGCCATAAGCAGATCACTCATCTTCTGGGTAGCTGCCACTGCCCAACAGCTCCTGGGGAAGGCCCAGCCGACCAGCAGAGGCCCACCCAAGGCGGGCACAGAACACTGGGCTAGGTGTGCTGCCACTTTCTCGAGGATCAGAGACACCTGGAGCGGTTGGCAAAGCTCAGATGGCCCTGGAGGTATTGCAGGGAGCTGGAGAGCAGGCCAGCCTCCTGCAGAGCTGCAACTAGGGAGCAGAGCAAGGACACGCCCTCCTGGACAGCCACCTCCAAGACACACTCCTCCTGGGCTTGTCTCTTCCTGGACACGCCCTCCTGGATATGCTCCTTCCAGGGCATGCCCCTCAAGGGCACCCCTACTGGACACGCCCCCTTTGAACACGCCCCTCGTGGACACGCCCCTTTTGGACACGCCCCTCCTGAGCGCCCCAGGCATGGTCAGGTCACCAGATCCAGGATTGTGGCTGCTGGCTCTTTCCAAGTCCTCTAGGGGATCTAAGGGCACCCACCGCAGCATCCACAGAGCAGAAGCTCAGGGCGGATGCAGCCGGCCTGGGCCCACATCTACAGAAGGGGGTCTTCAGTCTTCCCGGGTCCCCGGGTGGCTTTCATATACAGGGAAGTTTGGGTGCCACTGCTGTTGGGCTCATCTGTCCAGGATCTGGGCCAGCAAGGGATACCCCCTGTACAACGGCTTTAACCAACAAATGCTGGTGAGAGGGGCCAAGAACAGGTGGCTGATTACCAAGGAAAAGGAAATGGGCAGATGACTCCTGACCACCAGCCTCTGGGGAGGGGAGAGTCAGACTCTCCAAACACAAGCAGGCAGCCTCTTCCTGCCTTTTGGTCAGTAGAAAGGTGAAGAAAGGAAACCTAAAATCCATAAAAGGGCAAGACACTGTTTTGCTCTTGCCTTGGAGTCTCTCCAGTGTTTAATCTTCAACATCTGGGGAATGAGGCCCAATCCTAGTTTTCAGGATCAGTATCACTGGTTCTGCTTGGAGCTCCTGGGCCTGGGTTTGGATGTTTGACCCTGTGAGAAGGGTGGATGCCGCCCGCACCCACACTGGGGGGGTGGGGGGGAGTGGGGAACAGTCCTTCTGTCCGCATCCCCCTCCCCCTCCACACACTCCACTTCTGATGACTTCTGCCCCTGCCCTTCACCTCAGTAGCTGAGAGGCCACCGTGCTGGCTCTGACCTGTCACCTCCTGAGATCTCCAGATAGCACCTGACACATCCTGAGTCCTGCCCAAGGGAAGTGACTGCTCTTCCTGCTGCGCTTTGCACAAGGCCCAGTCCCTGTGTCCATCTTCTACCCTGCTTGGCTACTGCAAGGCCCCAGTACAGCACTAGATACCCCAGCTTCAGGTCAGGTCTCCAGCCAGCTCCTTTTGCACCATGGGTCCCAGGCAGGGGAAGCAGAGTTTGCTGATGTCACACACATCAGTTTACCAGGCTACACAATGGGGCTGAGCCGTTTCCCCCGAGTGGAAGGACAATCCTGGGGCCAGGAGGCTTTCCCAGGCCCCCAGGAGGCCATGAGCCCAGCAAGGAAGCTGAGCAACGGGGCTGAGGATGGGGGCAGCACTGAGGACAGGAGACAGGGAACAGATGTCCTGTCCTTCCTTGGTGGCCTAAGCCTGGCCCTGGCTGCCAATCCTGGACACCCTCTGGTGTTAATAGATGGAAATGCTTTGCACCAGGGAACTCTCTCCTGGGCACGCAGTTTGCAGTGTGCCTCCCTGGATAGCACAGAGCAGAACACAGAGCGTTTTAATGGCAGTGATTTCAGGGCAGAGTTCAGAGGCACCTCCTCTTCAAGGCTTCCCCAATCTGCCACAAGAGGCCTCTGGGCCAATTCTGAGCCACCATGGGCCTTGCTGCCCCATCAACAGAGGGACAATGGTGCCAGGTATGTGGACAGGCTGTTTCTGGGCATCTGCTGGGATCACTTTGCAACAAGCCCCACAAGGCCTCAGGGAGGCACCGCTGTCAAATCCGATGACCACCACCCTCTGCTGGGAAGAGGCCAGGCCTTGGTCAGGTGCACCTACCTCGCCGGCAATTCTTTGGAACAGGGCCCGGAATTGCTGCTCCTCCTCTGTCTCCTGCTCAGGTGGCTTTGGCTGTGAAGGCTGAAAAATAGCCAGAGGTGGGCACAGTAGGACCCACAGGAGAGAAACTTGGTATTGCTCTCCCAAAGAAACAGGAAAGAAAAGCCCTGGAATGGACACGGTGCTGCCCCAAGGGTTAAGCCAGAACCTCGAGCCACCATGGACACAGTGTGCACCAGCTGCTGCCAACGGAACAGCAGCCTCAAGGGCTCATGGAGCCTCTAGAGGAGGTCCTCAAGATGAGGACGAGGAGTCTGGGAGGACCTGGTTAGCTAGACTTATCGCATCCTTCTGTCTCAGACTCCAGGAGGCAGAACATCCCGAATGGAGTCTAAAGATCCGCTGGCTTTTAGGAATGGTCTCTAGCACTCCGTGGACAGATCCCTAGCACCCTGTGGACCAGAGCGGCTCTGCGTGGTGTGGCAGCTTGAGCAGGAATAGGAATCAGCAGAGCACAAAGCAACCAGTCAGCGCCCTGCCTGTCCAGGTGACTTTCCTCAGGGTGCTCATCTCAGCCCTGGCCCCGACTCCTGCTGCCTGTGTCTGTTCCCAGCATGGAGCTGCAGGTCCCCTCTTAGAGCACCACACCCTGGTGCCTTCTGAAGGTCTCATGGCCCTTGGATGGGATGAAATGGACCCTCCACCCAACACTCAGAGAGTGGGAGGACTCGTGTCCCTGAGCCCACAGAAAGGACCTACCCCTTGCTCTGTTCCTTTTTATTATTTTTCTTAAAATGCATTCACTTTGCCCCCTCACAGGAGGCAGGTACCTCTCCATGGAGGTGGAAGCCCAGAGAAGGAAGATACCCCACAACCTGCTTCACCTTGGCAGTCCTGTCTGTGTGAGGGACAGAGGCCCCAGGCTCAGCCTGTAGGTCAGTCAAGCACAGGCGCTGACCCCACGGCCTGGACATGAGCTCAAGGTGGCACCATGGTCAGAGGAAGGCCCTCAGCCTCCTGCTGAGTCCCATCCTCCCTGGCCAGGGGTGCACTCACCTCAGGAAGATCGATGTCCACGGTGCCATCCAGGTCCCTGTAGGGACAGAGAGCACAGTGCCTCAACTGTGTGTCTCATGGGGGACCCTCATGTGCCATCTGCTGAGCTGCAGGAAGCCCTCCTGGCTCACTGCCCTTATGTCCCACAGGATTTGCAGACCCCATGCATGGACATGCCACCCCCATCACTCAGACCCTCCCCTTGGCTACCCTCATCCAAGGACACTCTGCAAATTCTGAGCTCTGCAGATAAGAGAGTTAACCCTGACCTGCTCCCTGATCCCCTGGTGCCCTCCAACGAGGGTGGTGGAGGTGGCATGTGGGGCGGAGCAGGCTCTCTGCACACTATGCGGCAAACTCCGCATCTCCAGAGGAGAGACGCTGAGACCTGTCACTTGGCTGGGGAGGACTTCAAGAGGACGAGTCCTGGAGTCAGGACCAAGAGCCACCTGAGACTGCAAGCCGCACTCCCTGTCCTGGTCATGTGTGTCACTTGTGTTTAGGGAAAAGAGGAAGAAGGGTAGCAACTGTCACTCTTGCTGTTCTCATCCTGGGCCCTCAGTGTTTGGACAGCTGTGATACTAAGAGGAGGGGCAGCCTTGTCCTGGCTCCTGCCAATGCCGGGACATTTGGAGGAATCAGGTCTTACACATCCAGATCTGCAGCACTCCCAGGGACACACCAGCCATCCCAGGAGAACACAGGCCTCAGAGCTGGGAGAGAGCCCACTGGTCAGCCCTTGGTTTCGGCCTCACTGCGCCCAAGGCCAGGGCAGCCCGGCATCCACTGCCTTTTCTCTACCTCTGCACAGGTTGTTCCCTTCCTGGGGATTTTTCCAGCTTAAATACGGAGGCAGACTTTGCTACAATCTCTAGAATAGCTTTGCTGGTTCAGGAAATGGGTCATTGCCTCTCGAGCCACTTCCCCTCTGCCACAGAGCAACCAGCACAGGACAGTCATGGGAAGCTTATTCCTAGAAGTGACAGATACAAGCTTCACCAGGATACTGTGGAGACGCGTGGCGGAGTGTAAGACAGTTCAGACTGGCCAGTGTCTTTAAACTGGAGCTGAGGGAACACGCCAGACTGGTAAGGGGACAGTCCCCTTCATTGTGGGTACCTAAGTGTGCCTCGACCCCAGGATCTGAGAAAACCAAGGTCTCACCAAGAGGGCATTGGGGGCAGGACCCTGGGAGCAGCTGGGAGGGAGACTGGCAGGTCTGCCTGGTGAGGGAAGAGAAGGGCTGAAAAGCCTCGATTCCCAGGATGGAAAGGGCCTGGCTCTGCAGTCCTGATGGCCCTAGTGCCTGGATGCTAGAGGAAGGGGCCTGGGGTCCGCCTCTGCTCCTCACCAGCTAATGGCTTTCTTCTCCGAAAAGATTCTCAGACAGAAGTCAGCCTCCTGATGGGGCTCAAAGGTGCTGGGGACCAGGACGTACTCCCCTGGGGGCAGCTGGAAGCGGTCAGAGACTTCCCTCAGGTTGATGAACGTCTTGCTTCTAGCCAGGGAGGCATGGTACCTGAAGAAGTCTTTGTCCAGGTGTCCGTCCTTGCTGGGGCTCTGCAGGAGGAGGAGGGGGCTCTCTGAGGCTGGCCCTTGGCCTTGCACCTCAGGCAGAGTTTGGTATGGGTTACAATCTCTGGCACAAAACTGAGAAAGAGCTGGGAATGCAGAAGCCTAATGGGACCTGAGTGTGGCTTCGCTCCCCACCTGGTAAATGGCGTAGCCGATGGTCAGCATGTCAGCGCCAAACCTCTTGAGCTTCCTTCGATCTTTCTGCATCAGGGCTACGAGCAAAGTACATTCTTCCTGCCCCTCATCTTTCTTGGTCAGGGACAGTTTTATCTGTGGATTGGTCCAAAAGGTATCTGCCATTTGAAAGAGAAGGATTACTGTCCCTTCCTTAAGGGGACAAAACAGAAAAGCAAAGTGTACTCCACTCCCCTCCCCACCCAGGTCCTCCCAACTCGAGGTTCTCCCATCAGCCCTCCTGCCCTGCTTCCTGGGGCCTCCCTTTCCTGTCCCCTTCTGAGCCACTTCTCAGCCTTCCAGGGTCCTCCTACGGGTCTAGCCTGCTGAAGTTTGCTCCACCCTGTGTTTCCCACTCGGAATTTTAGGGGGCCTGCGTTGGCCTGGGGTCATCCTCCTGCCTCTTTTTACTGATTGTGCAATTTGGGTGGGACTGACCTCGTCCCCAATCCAGGGATGAACTCCAGTCTCTGGCAATCCCTTTTGCCACAGAGAATTGGAGCAAAGCCGAGCAGTGCTCAGCGCCCCGGCACCATGGGGCTGAGGAGTTAGGGGGTCAGGGCTCTGAGGCCACCTCGCGGAGCGTATGAGGCCTGTGGAAGACCTGACGCTGAGGCAAGCCCCTGCCCCTGCTCACGACCACAGAGAGAAGCAGCCCAGGGGAGAAGGCAGAGCTGAACGTCACCCCAAGCCCATCCTGCTGCTGCCCGGTGCTGTCAGGCCGCAGGGTGGTGAGCCCTCTTTACAGCTGACCTGGCCAACGGTGATCTCTGTCTCTTATACTGGAAAATGGCCTGAGTGGCAGAACAGGCTGCTTCTGTGAGTACTTCTTGTCCAGCTTTCTACCAACCCTCAGCAGCCTTCATGCCCAGGCCTCCCTGGGGTCCTGTAGACCAACTACCCACTTCTGGCTTTCTCTGGGGTCCTGCCCTGGCCCTTTGATGTCCCCAGGATGGACTGGACTCTTGGAAATGGAAGAGAGAATGACAGGGAGGCCACGCACCCAGAAAGTTGCGGCAGCCCCCTGCAGTAGAGCCACGGACCCAGCTGCCCTGGTGCACGGCCACTTCCCACCTGTTCAGCGCATCCTCCTGCAGCGCGTCGGGGCTGAGGTTGCAGACTTCCACCTTGTCGAAGTGGGCCCTGAAGTCCTGGAAGGCCATCCTGCACACAGAGGGTCAGGTGGGTGAGGGAGGGCAGTGGCAGCCCACTATCCTTCCCTCCAACCATCCAGCTCCTGTCCTCCAGGGTGGGGAGGTCCAGCTGGGGACTGAACACAGACAAAGGCGAAGTAAATATTCAAAAAGGAGAAAAAGACAATCACACGGCATGATGGGCCATGGTGGGGTCACATGCAGCACGGGGTGGGGTGTCCCTTCTTGGGAGCCAGGAGCCTTCAGGACCAGGTGCCCTTCAAGAGGAGACGGGAAGTAGGCCCATGGGGAGCAGCTGCTGGGGTCCAGGCAGGCAAAGAGCAAGGTCGTGGGCATTGGGTGGGCAGAGGGCATGGCTTTGACTCTGGGAAGGGGGCAGCCTTTGGAGGGTGCAGAGCAGAGTGACCTGGTCCACAGGTACTGTGTGGAGCAGACCTTAGGGACACAGGTGAAGCTGACCAGCCAGCTGGGAAGTCACAGCGAGAGAAGTGGGTGCCCAGTCTGGCTGGTGGTCACAGGGAGGCATGATCTGAAGGCAGAGCCCAGAGGTGCTGATGGTTGGACTTGGGAGGGTGAACATGAAAGGGATGGGGAAGGTGGGAGGGAGGCTCTGGAGGGCAGGCCGAGTGGCCTCTCTGAGAGGCTCAGCCCAGGGAGTTAGGGACGGCAGAGCAGGGAGGAGGGGACAAGACAGGACCTTGCCAAGGAGCCCACAAGAGGGCCTCAGGTCCTAGAGCACTGTGCTCACACCTCAGGCTACTGAGTGGAGAGGCCATGTCCTGCCCAGATCACCAGGCAAGCTGGAGGCCACTCTAGTGCAAGAACCGCCTGGCGAGGCTGCCGCCCAAGATAACTGCAAACACAGGAGGTAGGACAGGGCCCACGCGCCTGGGCAGGAAAGGAGGGAAGCTGGGGGTTTGTCGTCATGATCTTGGCTTGGGGTTCACAAGGTGTGAGAAGAGGGATGAGTTCATGCAAGGGCCCGTGCGGGAGCATGCAGGGAGCAGGCCGGAAGCCATAGGTGGGCTTCCAGACCCCACACAGGAGGATGTGGGGCCAGAGAGGGTCCATCGCCAGGCGATAGAGCTGCGGAGGCTGGCAGGAGGAAGGGCCTCCCTCTTGGCCTGGATTCCAGAGGTGAGCTGGGGGCGGCCTCGAGGCTCGGGTCTCAGCTGGCAGGGTGCTGGGCCACGCTGCCTGTCTTCAAACTCAGCCAAGCCGATCGGGGTGGCAGAGGTCAGAGGAGGGCGCTGGCTGCACACCAGAGGCTCTGCCTGGCTTTCTGGATGACATTGACTCTCCAGAGACTCATAAAGAGACCTGGAGGTGGGAGGGTCCCAACCCAAACGTCACTGAGATTAGATTCCCTGCCAGCCTGGGGGCCATGGTGTGTGTGTGTGTGTGTGTGTGAGAGAGAGAGGGGGGGGGGAGGAAAAGAAGAGAGAGAGGAGGAGGAGAGAAGGAGGAGGAGGAGGAGGAGGAAAGCTGGGAGGAGGGGAGAGAGAGTAAAGGGGGGGGGAGGGAGAGAGAGAGAGAGAGAGAGAGAAAGAGAGAGAGAGAGAGAGAGAGAGAGAGAGAAGGGAGAGGTGGCGGTCCTCGCCCAGGCCATGGCCACACTCAACACCTGTCACACACTCAACAGAAACGGAAGCTGTACCAGAACTCCCCGTCGTCCAGAGCAGCATGACACAGGCGCTTCTGGTCAGCCAGGCCCACAGACTGCCACTCGGGGGAGCTAGGAGCAACAGGGTGGAGTCAGCCAGGAGGGTCCTCCCAGGAGCCATGCTGCCCATGCGGCTGCCCTGCCAAATGAATTCTCACTGGCCCCAGAAATGCACCCGGGATGCGGAGGCTCACTGGCCTCAGGTCCCCAAATGTGGAAGTGCATGTCCAAAGGCTGCTGAGTGAAGGACCTGGCCACTGGGGCCTTCTCCGTAGACCACCGTGGAAAACGGCAAGGAGGTGAGCGGCCGTGGGGGGCAGAGGAGCCCACAGAAGCCCCAGCTCAGCATGGCCTCCAGCCTGCTGGTGCCAGGAGCAAGAGTGGCCTCTACTCCTCCCTTGCTCATGGCTGCCATTCATAGCAAGCCCTCCTTTGCATGGCCTTGGAGAGGTTGGCCAGGCTCTGTGAGGCGGGCACACCTGACCCATGGGCAGGAGGACTCGGGAGAGTTGATGGGGAGCATCTGCCCACACCCTCAAACTCAGGCTGCAGCTCCGAGTGGCCTATGGGATCTGTGACTCCAAACACAGCAGCCTCCTCCTTGTAGTGCCCAGTTCACAGCAGCCCAAGCTGCCAGTGCTGTGTCTGACCTGTCACTCCACGGCCCGTTCCACTCGACCTGGCCCCAGGGATTCCGGACTCGGATGAGCTCGATTTTCTGGCCCCGGAAGTCTACCTAGAAGGGAGAAGCATCAGGGAGGTAGGAAGTGAGAAGACTGGAGCTTGGCTGTGTTCATCGTGGGCTCGGGCCCCTCTCCACGGACTCATCCATCCATAACCAGCCGGTGGAATTTCCAAATTCCTATTGAAAACAGGTGGTAGCCTCTACAGTGAGGGCTTAGTAGCCCCCGCAAATGGCCACGCCTCCTCTGGACAGTGACTCCCTATCAACACGAAGCTGGAGAGCTTCCTCTGGCACAGAACCCAGCATCATGGTTTTCTGGGTCCCCTCAGCACCTGAGTGGCATAGAGCATCCTCAGATGGGCTCGCAGAGCCCCAGGGGGTGACAGGACCACAGGGCCACAGGCTGGGAATGCAGCAATGGCAGCAAAGGAAGGCCAGATTCCTTTTCCCGGGCTCTGCCCTTGGTCACAGGAAGGAACCTGCTGTTCCGGGGAACTCTTGCACCCAGGCCCTCCAGCACTGCTGCAGCAGGGACTGGGGCCAAGTCCTTGGGGAAAGGACTGGGAGGGAGAGCATGGCAGACGGACCTCCGTTCATCCACAGTGGAGACACCAGCCACCAGAGCTGTCCTGCTCTGGTCAATATCTCTCAGCAATATCAGCTCTCAGAGCATCCGGTGCAGCCTGTGGGGAGCACTCAGGAGCTCCCTGATCTGAGGTGCTTTGGGGCCAGCAGGCCCCTTGTTGGTGGAGAGGAAACAGACCCTGTGAGCAGGACGAGGGAGGCCTCTGCTTGGAATAATGCGTAGAACAACCACTTGCCTACTTAAGGGGCAGGTGGACACAAGGACCAGCTCCAGCTACAAGTCAGCAGAGGACTCCCTGGGGTCTCCCGCAGCTCACATCACAGAAGGGCCTTCCTCCCTCCAGCCACACATTTGGGGCGTGTTACAGGATGTGACAGCCCCAGGAGGGAGCAGAGGTGCCCAGCTGTAGGCCAGGCAGGACCCTGGGTGGGCTTTGCTGCACTGAGCTGGGGGTGGAGCCCTTGGTTTCCCCTCTTCCCCTCTTCCGTTTCCTCCCTCTCTTCCCCCTTGAGCCCCTCGAGGACCCTCCTGCTGGCCAGCTGCTCACCCGAAGTGGGGTGGTGCTGTGTAGGGGCTGGGTAAATTCCACCCTGCCCAGGATGGGACTTAGGATGATTTCATGTCTTACTCAACTGCTTTAGGAGATTGTCCTGGTTGTGCCTGTGAGGGTGTCCCTGGATGAGTGGAATTTAATTGGTAGACTGAGCAGAGCAGGGAGCCCTCCCCGGTCGGGGCCTCAGGCCTCAGCAGAAGCCCTGAGCAGGGCAGAGGAGGGGCAGAGCAGGGAGCACTCACAGGCTGTGGGGCCAGGACACTGCCTCCTGCCTGGGGTCTGGGAGGTCGAGCGGCTTCCCTGTGCCAGGCCCCATTCTGACTGCCCAGGAGCCAGGGGGTGGCCTCCCAGCATCTCCTGCTTAGATGGCTAATTGTGGGACTCTGCGGCCCACAATTATCTGGCCAGTTCCTGAAGCTCCTGGCCATGCGTCTCCTTACTCTCTTGTGGTCTTGCACCCCAGGAAACCCTCTAGTGCAGACTTGGGAAACAATAGCAGACAAGAAAAAACAGACCCAGATGCGGCCCAGGCCCCCCACCAGCTGACCACGCGTGGTGCCATGGGGGATTCGCTGCTTTGACCTTGTCTGCCTCCTCTGGGTGTGGGAACTTGGGAGGCCCGGAAGGTGACTGAACTGCCGTGCACTAAGGAAGGGCTGAGGCGCTGCCCAGTCCTGCCCACCTGGTCCAGCCCCGTGATGGTGTAGGCATGACCTTTAATGAGACCGAAAGGTGTCCGGGCTTCGGATTCTGCAGCATTTCTGATCTGAAACGAGAAGAACAGCATCAGACCCTTATCTGAGCTGAGGCTTCCCCACCAGTCCTGCCCGCCCTGCTCCCCTTGCTGCATGAACTGGGTGTGCAGACCCCGATAACCAGGGCATAGCCAGGCGCACTCTCCCAGGGCACAGAGGCCCTCCTCCCCAGAAAGGAGAAGCTCACTTTCCTGCCCCTAGGGAGAAGGTGGCCACGAGTCCTGGCCACGAGTCCTGAGGCAGGAGGCACCATTGCACATACCAAAGAGATGCTGCCAGGTACAGGATATGTGTGTCCCTGTGCCCCAAACATGAATGTGTAGAAGAAATGACTAGTTCATTAGGAAAAAAAATTCCCGAGTTTAATCCAAGAGAGAAGGAATGAATTCCCAGAAACCGTCAGACGACATTGCCCTGTGTGTGCGTCTGTGCGTACAGAGAAATTAGAAAAGTGCTACTAGGTGTCTTCCTGTCAGTGCGAAGGGCTCTCTTCCTAGTGTGTGCAGGAGGCAGCAAGCTTCAGAAAGCTGCACGGGCAGATGCCCCGTTAGTGAAATCAAGCCAGCGTATGTGTGGGTGTGTACCCGTCTGCAGGGGCAGAGGGGTGAGGGGTGGGCTGGCCAGGGCCGGGAGGCCGAGCAGGAGGTACGGGCTGCTCACGGTGCCTCGACAGCCAAATGCTTGTAACCTAATCAGGAAAGCTAAGCAGCAGCCTGAGTATCACTGAAGAGATAAGCACCAGCACCCCCACCATGGTTGCACACCCTCTTGAGGGACCAGGGCCCCTGGTGGGGACCCCATGCCCTAAGTAGGGGCAGCCCCCACTCACATCCATGGAGCAGCCGAGCAGGGAGCCACGCTTCAGGGCCTTCCCCAGGATGGCGTAGAAATCCTGTGGGGCCTCTCTGGTCAGGAAGGTCTCCGCCACACCCCCGGTGAAGTCTTCCATGGCCTCCAGAGTACTGCCCCCCTTTAGTGCCTCGTAGCTCCCGTTCAGCCTGCGAGAGCAGCAGGGCCAGGCAGTTGTGGGCAGGTGGACGGGGACAAGGGTGGGTGGGAGCAGTTTTGCTGGGCTGGAGGAGGCCGCTATCGTGGTCCCTGGAGCAGCAGTGGGCGGTAGCACAGGACTCCCCTAGCAGGCGGGGCTCCAGACCTAGCTCCCCAACAGGCAGAATGACCATGGCCAGCTGCCCAGGCCTCTCCTGAAGCTGTGCTTGCTTTTTCTCTGCGTGAAGGCCGAGGTGACCCCAGCAGAGCAGTTCTGGTTCATAGAAAGGCCAGCAGGGTCACATCCCCACACCCTGCCCCCAGGTTTCCTCTGGGTGGCATCCTGCATTGGCATGGGCACACCTATGAGAGCGACTGAGCTCATGCTGGCCTTAGGTTCCAGGGCCCTGCACCTTCACCCCATGTCTGTTTCCTATGTCAGGCTCCCTGAAGGACCCATGGCCACTGTCCTCACCTCTCTTTAGGCTCCTCTGGGCCATGACTCCCTGATGCACAGAACTGTGCTGCAAAGACTGGGCCTTGCTCTTGGTGTCCAGTCCACTTTGCAAAGCAGTGCAGCGCTTGACCCCCAAGTGACTCCATGTGGACAGAGCCCAGGGGCCAACTGAAATCTTACCAGGAACATCAGATGTGGGAGCTTATCGAGCTCACCAGATGGAACTCCCTCCTAAGACCCTCACAGGGAGGACCCCCAAGACTGGACACAGTGGCACCCTGACCCCGTGACCTGACCACATGTCACGAGCCATCTCCAGAGAAATCGGCACAGCAAAGAGCCTCCAGCCCTACCCTTTTTAACAAGTAAAGGAAAAGTACATCCTGTAGTGGATGCTGGGTCCCTGCCCAGGTGGGAAGCAGCCCAGGCGTGTCTGGGGGGCTCTGAAGAGCCTCAAGCATCAGCACAGCCTGAAGTTCCCCCAGCTTTCCCAGGTCCACTCCTGCCAGCTCTCCTGAAGGCCACCTCCACCCCTTAGGGAGACCCAGGGGCAGGTGTGGCCACATGCCCAGAGAGGACCTGGACCCCAGGTACATCGGGCCTCTGCGGGAAGCCTGCTCTGGTGACTCCTCGTCCAGCCCCATCCCATCCCGAGCCTCACACATGGCCCCTCCGCTGGTCTTCCTGCAGGGACTCACTTTGCGTAGGCCTTCTCCAGCAGGGCACTCCAGAACTCTCTGTGGTCGGCAGAGTGGAGGAAGACCAGGCGGCCACGGAAGGTGGGCAGGCGGTCGTCGATCACCACGTCCAGCCACTCACTGTGCTGCCAGAACTGGGGCCCAGAGCAGAGCCAGGAGCAGCAGGGGAGTCAGGGGGCCACCAGCAAATGCTCGCCTGCAGCCCCCTCTGAGCAAGCTGCACACTCATTTCGAGAGTCCCAAGGTTCCAGGAAGGGCCATCTGTGTCCACAGGCCACATGCTGGGCCTTCAACCCCGCACGGACACCAGCAGCAGGACCAGTGTCGCCCCCAGCAGTGGGTGGCAGTTGCTGGTGGCCTCTGGTGGCCTCTGGTGCTCTGAACTCTCCTGCGCAGTCTGCTTTGGCAGGAGAGGGCAGCACTCTGCTCCTGCCCAGGCAGCCTCTGCCCTCCCACCCAGCTTGGGGTCTAGCTCCACATCCCTCGCTCCTCAGTTCCCCGTGGCCCATTGGTGGAGCCCAAGACTGTGCCTCGGTGGAGTCCAGAGCAGAGCCAAGAGCAGCAGGGGAGTCAGGGGGCCAGGTGTGCATGTGGAGGTGTGGGTGTGGTAGACGTGGATCTGAGTGTGCAGGGGTATGCATGTGTGCACACGGTGCTTGTTTAAGTGCATCTGTGCCAGCCCGTGGGCTCACAGGGGACAGAGAGGTGGGAGCAAGTCAAGGCTGGGCACTGCTGTCCCTCTGTGCTTCCTAGTGTGCACAGGGACCTCCTCCTCCGGCTCCTTTTGGTGTACCGGGCTGCGCCCCTCAGGCTGGCAGCGAGTTTCGGGGAGGTGATAGGGAGCACAGGCAGTGGCCTGGGAGCCATGTCCCAGGGCACTTTTCCAGGGCACTCTGGGCCGCTCCTGTGGCAGCTTCCCCCCAGCTGGACTTGGCTGGCCCGGTGTCTGGCTGAGGCCACGTGTATGTGTCTTAAGGGACTGTCCTGCCACCTGCCAAGCAGGACTCATTCCCAGTCCCTTCTCTCTGTGGGCTCTCAGGTATTTGTGGCTTTTGCAATGCTGCTGATGTCCAGGCCAGCTCCTTGAGCCTCCTGGGCTGGGGGACAGGAGAGGAGTGCTCAGGGGTGGCCATGCACAGAGAGGGCTTTGAGGGCCTGTAGGTGACAGAGGCCAGCTCTGTTCTACTACTGGTCCCCTCATCGACAGTGTGACTGTGCTGAGGGACAGAGGAACACTGCAGGAGGACAGGAAGGTGGAGGCCCAGGGGTCATAGGGAGCAGGAGGAGTGAAGGAGGACAGGGAGAGGGAGATCCAGAGACCACAGGCACACACAGGGTGTCAGAGGCGGCAGGTGGCGTCCAGGGCCCAGGGCCAGGCTCAGGGCTGTTCTGCTTATGCTTGTTGCTTTGTGACCTTGGTCAGTCACTTCCCTCCCTGGCCTCAGAGTCCCCAGGGGAAAACGGGGGCCCTGCCGACTGTGGAGTTCTGGGAGACGGGGAGGACGCTGTTCCCTGGGGGAGTGGCTTAGATGCTGGTCCTGGGAGCAGGGCCTGGCTGGGTTCAAGCAGCCCGCTGCCACCCTGACGGGCTGTAGGGTCTGCAGGGCCAGGCGTGGGCACCGCGAAGCCAGCATAGTGGTGTACAGAAGTGGGAGAGGGGAGACTGCCAGTGTGAGGGGTCTGTGGAGGAGGGGAGGGCTCTCCAGGCCTAGAGTAGCTGTGCCCCAGGCTTGGGGAGCCTGCCACTGCCACAGTGGAAGACCTGCTGTCCACACTGCTGCCACTCTGCCTTAAACCCTGCTGGGTTTCTGTCACCAGGCCCAAGAGTGCCTCAGAGAGCAGGCCTCTGGGTGGAGGACGGGGTTGCAGGAGCCACCGCACTGTGAGGCACCCTGCCTTGCACCTGGGCTCCTGGTGGCTGTCTCCCCAGGGACACCTGCAGAGGCTGGCCTCACTGGAAAAGCTGCCTGAGCGCCCAGCCCATGACATACTAGCATGGGGCTGGATGCTGGGCAAGGACCCTTGGCAGAGGACAGTGGAGAGGGCCGGGAGCAGGCCAGGACAGGCCTGGCGGCAGGCTGCACTGTAGGTCACAGGTGCTCCTGTGGCCACCTCGATGGAAATCTCAGGTTTATATTTAAACTCACTCAAGGTCTCCAAATTTACATTTCCAAACCTCCGTTCAGGGGAAATAATCCAGCTCCACAGAGGTTGATATGTCTCTGGCCTCTATGCTCAAACCTCAAGGAATTCCCAGCAGTGACACCTCTGGGACTCCCTGACCTGTGGCCCAGGTCTGTAGCCCCCAGAGTTTCCCTGGGTGCTTTCCCTGAGGGCCACCAGGCCATGCCCCCAAGGATGCTCCAGGCTGCTGTTCCTGCCTGCAGCTGTGCAGTGGGGCAGCAGCACCCTGCTGGCCTGAGAGGGCACCCACTGACCCAGCTGCTCTCACCTGGAAGTGGAATATCCCGGCATAGCCAGGGCCAAAGTTCTGGTCCTGGGCAACCACTCTGGCCAGCGCCTTCTCATTGAGCGTGAGGGAGGCGATGGCAGCCAGCAGCCAGCAGTCCCCTGTGGAGGAGGGCCACAGTCAGCCTGCATCCTCCTCCGCAGCTGGCAAGATGCAATGCCAGAGAGGCTGTGGGGAGTCCCTCAGGCCACAGCTCTGTGCTTCTGAATGAGGACAGAGGCCAGTAAGTGCCTCTGGCCCCTCCCTACCCCAGCCCACCCCTCTCTTCCAGGGTGGGGGTGCTCCCCGGGGTTCCAGGCACCAGCCCCACGACTCCGAGACCCACCTTTTCTAAGCCCATGGCTGCGTGCATGCGTGCAGTGTCCATGTGGGCAGTGTGCAGTGTCCATGTGGGCAGCATGGGCAGACACCCCGCGCCGCAGCCATACAGGCCCAGTGGTACTTGTGGGGAGAGGGGCTCAGGATGGGCCAGCGAGACACTGCGGCAGGAGCCAGGTCTCCACAGTCAGACTGCCCACCTGCCACTTCCAGGATGGGACCAGTGGCTTGTTCCCTTGGCCCTGATTTTCATCTGTGTCGTGAAGGGAGCTGTGTTCCTAGGACAGGACAGGTCAGGTGTAGGAGGAGCTGCTCTCTGGGAACTCCTGGGTGGGGCCCAGGGATAGCAGGTGTGCCTAGCGCGAGGGGCCTGGAGCTCAGGGAGTGAGCTCAGGGGGAAGGGAGAGGGGAGTGGAGATCCTGGGGACCCCTGCTGCTCCTGCCCTGGAGGTCCCTTAGGTTGTGACCCCACTTACCCAGCTCCCCCTGGCAGATGTCAGTCCTAGTGGCCCCTCCCAGGATGAATTCAGGCTTCTCCACGATTTCCTGGAGGAGTGAGAGTGAGGTAAGGCCCACCGCTGTGGGCAACAAGAGAGAGCGGGCACGACAGTGTGAACCCCACAGAGGGGTGGGCCCGAGGAAGGCTCCAAGTCCCCTCCCTGGGCTTCTCTCTGGTATGTCCTGTCCCCAGGGAAAGCAGCCTCTTGCCACAGTCCCCTCTGCCAGAGACTCCTACATGGATGACCCCAAGTGGAGGCTGGAGGGTCTGTAGTGAGCACTGCTCACTGTGAACCTCGCCACCTTTGAGCGCCCCGGACTCCTGGTCTTGCCCAGAGGCGACAGGTTTAACTGCACAGGCCAGTGTCCAGAACCAAGCTCAGCCCTGCCAGCTGCTCTCTTCAGACCAGCATTTTGGTGGAATTTAAATCTGTGCATAGAGGGCAGTGTGCAGCCTCGCATACGATGTCACCCAAGTGCACTGTATTTTTATTGCATATTACACGTTATTATATTTTATAATTTTTAATTATGTCCATATTGATATGATCATTCATGTATGTTTAAATAATATAAAAGATAAACATAAAACATTAAACAAAAACAGCACTGGAAAGCATTTATGTAAAATCCATATAGTTGAGAAACTATTTTAAATGTCATGCTAAATGAAATAAGCCAGTCCCCAAAAGTCAAAGGCCAAATGCTTTCTCCAATATGCAGAAGCTGACCCAAAATAAGGTCAGGTGGGTGGAGTGAGGGATAGAAAAAAGATCAGTGGAGGGGAGGAAGAGGGATGAAGGGAAGGGGTGGGATAGGGAGAGTAGAGGGTGGGACGGCACCTTCCTGGGTACACACATGGACAGCAACCCCACCATTGGTATGTCCACAGACTCTAAAGACTAAAGACAGATGTGAGTGAAAAGCCTCAAGGTCATAGAGCAGGGGATGGGAACGGGGCAGGGGGAGTAAGGGCAGGGGGAGCTCTGGGGACTGAACCAGGAGAAATCATGGTCCATGCTTTTGCCATTATGTCAAAATGAATCCTAATGTTATGTGTAACTAAAAGGAACCAATAAAAAAGAAGGCCACAAGAATGAGGTCCTGAGACTGGAGCCCAGAAGCAGGAGCGATAGATGGACTCACCCAGCACCCTGGCGGTCCTGGCCCCCAGGGTGGGCACCCACCAGGCCCCTCCGCCCACTGCGACTCTTTCTGGGGTGAACAAGGGACACTGGGCAGCAGACCTGGTGGCTCTGCAGACCTGGTGGTGCAGACCTGATGGTTCTGCAGACCTGGGTGGTTCTGCAGACCTAGTGGTCCTTCAGACTTGGGTAGTTCTGCAGACCTGATGGTTCTGCAGACCTGGGTGGTTCTGCAGACCTAGTGGTCCTGCAGACTTGGGTGGTTCTGCAGACCTGATGGTTCTGCAGACCTGGGTGGTTCTGCTTGGCTGGTGCGGCCAGTGCGTGGTACCTCCTGGTACTGCTCTCTGGGCCAGGAGGGCTCCCACTTCTCCCCAGCTGAAGCCCATGCCTCGACGCTCAGCCTTCCTCGACTTCCCGTCTTTCGCACAGTGCCAGGATCTGTCCCTAGCACCAGACTGCAGCATAGACAAGAGAGAGTCCCTGCCCTCGCAGGGACAGACCACGAACCTGGGGCAAGTGCCTGGGTGGAGCGGGTTGGAGGGCCGAGGGGCTCTGGGGAGCTGACAGCACGGAGGCTCAAGTAATTGCGGTGGGTGCTGTGCAGGGATGGGGACCGCAAAGAGCACGTCCTAGACCCCGTGGCGACAGGAGCAGGGTGGTGCTGGTGACGAAGGGACCGTCCACCTCCTTCCAGACTCCAGGACTGAGGAAGACTAGGCCTGGAGGCCAGAAGTGCCAGGAGCCCCTCGGTCCATCCAGCAGGAGCCCCAGGTGCTGCTGCTTAGAGACCGCCCTGAGCCCACAGCCTCGGGCCTGCCAGGACCCTGCTTCTTCTCTGTTCATGGGTCCCAGGGAATCAGAGGGTGGGGATCCTGCTAAGCCTAGGGCATTCCCAGCAGAACGGAGGTCTAAACTGGTGGTGCTCTGTGCTAGCCTGCTGCTGTGGTGGGCCCAGAGTGGCCCAGGAAGGCTGTATGGGCTTATTCATTTCCAAAATGCCCGTACAAGCTTACCAAGAGGGCTTTTGAAAAAGACTGTGCTATGCCCCAGAAACTCAAGGCCTGGCAGGGGCACACGGGCCTGGGGCCAGCGCCTTCTCCGTGAGTTCCCGCACGTCCTTGCATTCCTCCCACGGCTCCAGGCAGTCCTGCAGTCTTTTCATCAAAGGACCACATTCTCCAATGTGGGAGGACTGGCCCCAAAGGCAGTGGGGCAGCTCCCAGCGTCTGTGTCCTGGCTGGCTGGGGTGGCCCTCTGCATCTGTACAAGGCACGCCATGTCCCTGCCACTGCTGCTGCCTCCTGGCTCACTGCTTCCCTCCAAGTTGAGGCTGGCAGCTCCCTGGCCCCTGTGTCCCCAGGCCCCGCTGAGGGCAAGCCTGCCTGCCACTGCCCTCCGGTGCTGCCCTGGCCAGGTGCTTGCCCTCCTTGCAGCACAGCTCTGTTTGACAAGAAGGCATGCTGGGGTGGGGGACCAGTGTCGCCTGGAGAGTTTGCACCACATGAGGCTGCGCAATAGGTAGGGCCCAGTGGCCTTCTGGGGAACCGGGCACTCAGGGCCGCCCCCTCAGGATGGAGGAGTTGCCTGGCTCCTGATCCCACAGCCATCTGTAAGGTAGACTGCAGAGCCCCAGACAGAAAGCAGGTGTTTGTGGGAACAGGAACAGACAGTGGGGACAGTCACTGGAGCTGACGGTGGATACAGTCTCAGGTGTACACACAGGAGAGGCCGGCAGGCCCCACTGAGAAGCGGGGCCACAGGCAGGCAGCCAACAGGAGGCCTGAATATGCACGGGGACAGTTGTCAGCCCCAATGGAGAGGGCAAGGGTCCGTGGAGGGGCTGCAAGCACTGGAGTCCTGGTTGTGGAGCATGGCCTCCCCAGATCTGGGGACAGAACCAAGAGGACATCAGGGCTGAGTCTGAGACTCCAAGTCCCTGGGTGGGACCATGGCCCTGCTGTAGGGGTGGAGCAGAAGGTGGCAGTTCCAGAGGTAACCCAGCCCCTCTGCTGGCCACAAGGTGAGGCCTCTGGCGGGGGAGGAAGGAAGATGGCATGAACTGGCAATAGTGACAGTGGCACTAAACCTACTGGTCCCCTGCAGAGTAGAGGCTCAGCACTCTGCCACACTGACTGGCGTCCTCACAGTAACCCCAGAGGTGGAGCCATCATTGTCCCCCTTCGTGGAGAGAAAGCTGAGGTCTGCAGTGACTGCTCATCCCACCCTCCACTCCCTGGCCTGCACCGTGCCTGTAGACAACACTGGTAACTGCTGGACACCGGGGAGAAAAGGCTGCAGTGGCCACACCAGACTCTAGTCTCTTGGGCTGGGGTGTCACCTTCCCTGGGGATCCTGACTCCAAGGACTCCCATCCCTCGGTTAAAGATGCACCCACCCTGCAGTCTGGGGCAGCCCCGTGCCCAGCTGTTCAGGGGCCACGGGCCGGAAGCAGAAGATCGCAGACTGGCAAGGCCCTCAGGGCCACTCTTGTCTTCTGGTCACTCTGGAAGTGTCCTTCCTCCTTCACAGCAATGGGTGGTCTAACCCTACCCACACATGCACACACATGACCTAATGCATGATGCACATGAACCCCACGCTGCCCACAACAGGAAGTGGCCGCACAGGCCACCCCTTCAGGAATAACAGCTGTGCATGTGGGTCCCGCCCTGAGGAGCCCAGCTGTTTCCAGCGTGTGCTTTTTAGAACTGCTGCGTTTACTAGAGGTGTGGCCGTTCCTGTTGGAGACAGGGAGGGATGTGCGGGGGCCCTTCGCTCCCCCATCCGGGTGTGCTCCAGATCTGTAGATGGCAGTGGGGTAAACTTGACTGCAGCTGCCCTTTACTGAAAATGTCTGAATGCTGGGCAGGGTGCCATCTGGGCCAGGCCACTCCATTTCACATGTGCGCAGACTGAGGCTCAGGGACACAGGGTAGTATGGGACTGGCATTTGGGGCTCACGATCAGGCCTTGCACCCTTGCACTGTCTCTCCTCACTCACAGGAGCTGCTCCCAGAGCAGGACCCGCCCAGGGGAGCCTCAGCCCTGGCGCCAGGTCGGAGGCGGGCCCTGACTAACCCGCACTGCAAATATTGACGTGGCGCCCAGCCCCAGCTGGTGCCTCTTGAGACATGTCACCCCTGGACTTGCAAGGTGGGGTGGCCCCCGCTCTGGCCCCTCTGGGAAGGGGCGACAGCTTTGGGAGTCTGCATGTGCTGAACGTGAATATCTATCCACATGGAGCGTCTGAGGCCCACAGGTACGCCACATCCGCGGCACCACCCTCTGAATGCCCTGGCCTTGGTTGCTTGCTTCCCCTGGATTCTGGGGGAAACATCACAGATGTATCATATATATATATATATATATATATATATATATATATATATATATATATATAGTTTTTTAGTTGTAGAAAGACACTTAATATCTTTGTTTATTAATTTATTGCTATGTAGTGCTGAGGACAGAACCAGTGCCTCACACCTGCTAAGCAAGTGCTCTGCCACTGAGCCCCAGCCCAGTCCCCAGAGATTGTCCTTTTTGATAAAGCTTCAATAGCCCCACACACATAGACCCTCTGTCTGGGTCCCCAGCCTCCGTGGGAATGAAGAGCAGGAGGTGAGGGGTGCACCCAGACACCCAGGGTGCCCAGGCAGAGCAACCCTGGCCCACATACCATCTCCTGCCCACATGCCACAGAACCCTAGGCCACAGACGTGCAGGGAGCCCTCCCTCCCGTTTCTCCCTCCCCTGGAGCTTGACACCCTCCCTCTGGGCCGCTGAGCCACAAAACCCTGCACCCCCTCCTCACCCCACTCACCCCTGGCCGTTTCCACTCAAAGGGGACCTGGGGCCTCTCGCTGTAGAATAGGGAGGTGTTGTTGGCAGGGAAGTCCACATCCTCAAATAGGCTGCCCGTCTGCAGGGAGCCCTGCCTCAGCTGCTCAAAGCTCTGGCCTGAGGAGTGAATGGTCCGGGCATCCTGGGGGACGGGATGGGCCTGTGGCCCCGGGGCCCCATGCAGGTAAGGCATGGCTGATTCCTGGCAGGCGGGGGTGGGAGGCAGAGGCAAAGAAGGGCAGAGGCTAGCTGTGCAGCTTTGTGTGCTGGTCAGCTAGGAGCAGCCCAGGCCCTGGCTGGGCCGCCCACCTCCACCTGCTTGCTGGTCGCCTCCCTGTTAGACAGACATGGGACACACCCTGATGGCAAATAGACAGCACCCGAGGCCAGCTCCGGGCTCCATGGAGGCAGCACCTGAACTTCTTGCACTGGGGAGCCCTGGGGGGAGGAGGACTTCCCCATGGGAAGAGGAGGAGAAGAGGCTGGTGTAGGAGTCGGCAGTGGGGACGGGCAGCCTGTTGTCTGAGCTCGTCTCCGGCATCTGACGGTATGCTGTAGCAACAGCTGCAGGCTCTAAGTCCGTCTCAGTGACCTGGAGTGGGCTCGGAAGGCTTTTCCTGTGAGTGGATGAGGGAGCCAAGGAAGCCTTCCTATACATGCAGGCAGGCCAGTGTCACCCTGTGACCAGAGGCAGGTGAGCTCAGAGGATGTCACAGCCCCACCTGTCTGGGCCTCTTCCTCAGCTATCAGCCCGGAGTCCCTGGTCGGGTAAAACCCCACACAGGTCTCGCATTGTGGGAAGTTGAGAGCCAGGACGTGGGAAGCTGAAGGAGGGTGCGAGCTACCTGGGAGCCCCATGTACTCCCAACGTGGCCACCATCTCAGTGTGATCCTGTGATAGCAGTCTGCAATGGCTGGGGGCAACCAAGACTGATGAGAATTTTTTATGACCAGCAGTGGTCACTGGGTCCAACGGGTTTTCTGTTCAGGGATCCTGCAAGTTGTCATTAAAAAGAAAGGTGCCGACGTGAGGTTGGAGATTCAGCCTCACTCTGCTGTGGCCCGAATGACTGTCCCCCGACCCTGCCCCAAACCTATGCTGAAGTCTCAACCCCCACTGATGGTGTCAGGAGCAGGGTCTTTGGGTGGTGCTTAGATCACCAGTGTGGCGCTCACAAATGCAACTGGTGTCCTCGCAGCAGGCCCCAGAGAGTTCCCCCGTGTCCCTCACCACATGTGGCTGCAGCGAGGAGGCCCACTGAAGCTGGGGGCTTTGGACTCCTGGACTCCAGAACCAGCCTCAGAACCAGAGCAACAGCTGTCTGCTGTCTCTAAGCCTCTGGTCTGTGTGTTTTGTTACAGCGACTGGGATGGACTGATACAAGCCTGGGAGCTCTGCCTGGGGGCTCTACCTCAGCAGGAACCCCCAGCATCTGCCTGGGGTCTCAGCCAAGTTGCTCAGGATCTGCGCCTTCTTCTGCAGGATGAACCAGGACAAAGGTGTTGCTCCGGGCACAGGGATCATGGACAAAGCAGCTTGCTTCCTCTCCTTCCCTGTCCTCTCTGCACCCTGCCCACCCCCAGATCCCGCTCTCAGGGGCCCTTGAGTCTCACTCACTCTCTTGTCTCCCAGGCCCAGTGAAGGATTCTGGAACGTGCAGGGCCAGTCCATCTGTCCTAGGACTCTGAAGAAGGCAGAGCTTCCAGTGGCCAGTCACCATGGCCCCATCAGACAGCACCTTCTGTGGGATCCAGGAGGGCCACCAGGGAGACAGGCGGGACAAGGTGAGGGACATCGCTTTCTGGTGGCCCCTCAGCAGGGAAATGAAGTGTCCCTTTCAAGGGCCCCAGCGTGGGGAAGGGGCTTGGAGTGCACTTGGCACTGTCTGGGGCTGTGTGGGGCTGCCTGGCGTGCTCCTGTCCCAGCTCCAGGGACCTGTGTTCCCGTCCTCCCGCCTGGGCCTACGTGGGAAGAGCCTGTCCCCTCACCTCAGCTGCCAGGCAGTCAGCTGCACTGAGGTCCATGACTGTGGCCAGAGGCCTTGAAGGGAGGACTGCAGCCTGTTTGGCAGCCAGGGCTTGAGCTCGGCTTGCCCCTGCTCCCCAGGACCCCACCATGTCTGTCACCACTGGGGCATCCTCCCCAGCCCCCAAGTCCTGTTCCTTGGGAAGCCATGACCAACCGCAGGCAGCCAACCCCACTGTGCTGACCTTTCCTGCAGAGCTCACTGTGCAGGTGACTCAGCATCTGACCCCACCCCAGCTCAGTCTGCAGGTGCTAAGCACAATGGACTCTCACTTTCAACAGTGAGCTGCCACTTGCCTGCTTCCCCAAGCTGTCCATGTGCTGGCCGTCACTGCCGCAGAGGCTCCTGTGCTTGCATCACCTCCCAGGTTAAAGTGAGACCCTCGTTTCCTGCTCCCGTGACCTGCCTCCTGGAACACCTCTGCACCCCCCTCACCCTGTCACAGACCAGCTACCACAAGCCTCCCGCTCCATGGGAATGAGCCTGTCCAGGCCCTGTAGGGGCAGGTCATCCCCTAAGGTGACGGCTACCCACCCAGATCTCCCTAGCAACCACTGTTCTTCAGGGGGATGCCTCATCTTTGGCCTTAGCTATCTTGGAACCAAGTCTTTGTCCCGGGGCAGTGCAGTGGTCGCCTGGCTGGGCAGTGGGCATGGGCTGTGCCTGCCATGCCAGTGTGCACCTGAGGTGTGGCAAGCCAGGGCTGAGGTGAGCAGGGCGCCTGACCTGTCACATGGTGGAGGCTGGCCTGGGCCAGGGCAAGGCCCACTCCACACAGCACGGCAGCAGGAACCCCAAGCATCCATGGTCCCGTGACCTCACCCTCCCGCTTCCCAACCAGTGGCAGAGCTGAGGGGAGTTTCAGGCTCAAGACCTGGCCAACAGTGACCCACCACTGGGTTGGAGAGAGCCTGGAACTGCGGGTGCACTTTGCCAGACTCTGATGACTATAAGTTTGAACCAGTAGAAATTGCACTTTTCCAAACCCCAATTAGCTTAAATTTGGACCCACAGCAGTGACCCAATTGCTATATAAACCCTGGACTAGCACCCTAGGGGGCCAGCCCTCGGGGTTCTTGAGCCTCTGCCATCGGCTGTTCCTACTTGCTATTGCCTTCTGTTGTTAGGTAAACTCCATTCTCCAGATCTGTCAGATGTGAGCTGCTGGGTGAGCGGCGACCCTGCACCCTCGGTCTGGCTGCCACCCTCAGCCCATGTGGTAGTCGTCCCTGCCGAGGTCAGCTGCTGTCACTGACAGGGCTTCCTTGGCTGCACAGGCCTACAGCACACAGATTCCACCCAACAAGAGAGCAGAAGTTACTCCAGTTTCAGTCCAACTCCGGTGCTCCCAGGGACCTGGCAGCACCCAGGTACCCAAACCTCCAAAAAGAGGGTCTAATGAGGACTCAGGCTTCGACACGGGGAGCATCCCAGACGGCTCTGACCAGGGAGGCTGCTACAGAGGTGAAAAGGCAAGCTCACATGCACGCCAGGTCACGAGCTGACCGTAGACCCTCCTTACTTGAGTTGAGCAAAAGAGCCCTCAGCTCAGCTGGCTGGTGCCAGCTGCTCCTGGAGAAGAGAGCTTACTCCATACATGGTCATGCTGCAGGACAAGCTGTGCCCTGCTGCTGGGTGGGCACTGGGTGGGCAGTGGCCTTAGAGATTGTGACCCACCACTGGGTTAGAGAGAGCCTGGAGCTGCGGGTGCACAGGCGGCTGGGGACCCAGAGTGTGCCCGCTGGGAGCCTACCTCAGCCCCAGACGAGGTCCTTTCTCCTCACCAGGAGGCTGAGGGCCGAAGCCATCAGAACACCTGAGTCCCAGGTGCAGACCCTCAGCCACAAGGGGCAGTGGAGGACCAACCGGAAGTGTCACCCTGGTGAGGGATCACACGTGGCTGGCTCCCTGTGGCTCCAGATCAGGGAGCCGATTAAGATGGTGAAGGCCTAGAGCTGAGGGGGGAGGGGGTGATGGCTGAAGAACTTATATTTCCAGTGACAGAATGTTCTAGAACTGCCTGCTTTGTCACAACACATACCAAGCATCAAGCTGCATTTTAATAGACAACCGCATGGCAGGTCGGTCACACCTCAACAGCGCAATGTAAACAAAGGAGCTGTGTCCCATTGAGAGCCTCAGTTAACTCCAACAACAACAAGTAGCTTCTAAATATTATTTTTTCTTGTCCACTACACAGGGCACCCCAGGTAGAAGACCCCAGTGTGTGTCAGGTTCTCACTATAAGTGGCACAGGTGGTGGGCACCACCTCCGAGGGTCTCAGCCGGGCATTGCCCTCGGTGGCACATGGTGGCTCTGCATGTGGTGCTTTCCACAGCAGTGCTGCCCTCCAGAGTGTGGCTCACAGCAGCAGCTCCCCGCCAGGTCTGCCAGGTCCTCACCTGTCACTCTGAAGGGTGGGAACAGCAGGAGTCAGATCTGCCCAGGTGGGAAGATCAGAATCAAGCCTTCTGCTGGTGTCAGGGGACCCTGGGGGTTGCACAGAGTTTGCTACCTGGGTGCTCATCCAGGTCACTGTGAGGGTCTAGGTCTATGTTAATCCAGGTGTTGGGAAAGGACTGATGCTATTGGTTAAATTTTATGTTAATCAGGGTTTAGAAAAGTGTCGATGTTATTGGTCCAAATTTATACTAATCAGGTTTGGCAAACTTCTGATTCTATTGATTAGAACTTATGCCAATCAGGGTTTGGAAAAGTACCAATGCTTTTGGTTAAACCTCGAGTCTGGATGTCCAGGCGACTCTGCTCCATTCCCTGTCTCCCTGTGGTTGGGAAGCGGGAGGTTGAGGTTGCTAGATTGTGGATATGGTGCTGCGGGCTTCCACGCAGGGCCAGGTAGGGCTGCTCTGCCCTGCAGGTTGATGCTCCCTGCCTCGCCTGGGCCTCAGGCTCACGCTGACATGGCAGGCTCCTTGTGGCTGCCGCCCAAGCTTGATGCCTGCACTCCCATGGGCTCCAGCTGCTATCCTGCTGCTCCAGGACAAGGGCCTGGCTTCATTACTGTTCAAAGAATTGAACACAAGAGATGGCATCATGTGGCCGATTGAGAAACAACCCTGGGGTAGAGGTGACATCTGGTGAAGTCCTAAAGCTGGGAGCAATGATGTTTCTTCCTTGCCCAGTCCCCCTTTGAACTGGAGACCTATGTTCACGCTCCTTGATGTTTCAAAAATACAGGAGAAGCTGGGTGCGTGGTGCACACCTATGATCACATCAGCTCCAGAGCCTGAGGCAGGAGGATGCAAAGGAAGGTCAGCCTCAGCAACTTAACAAGACCCTGTTTCAAAATAAAAGGGTCTGGAGATGTAGAGTGGTTAAGTGCCCCCTGGATCAATCCCTGGTACCAAAAAAAAAAAAAAAAGAGAGAGAGAACAAAATATTGAAATAACTCTTATGATCAAGACCAAAATGATAAGGAGTCAATTGAGTTAGAAAAAAGAAACAACTTCAGACCAAACATTCACCTGCAAATTGAGGAATCGTTTCCAAGACTTGATAGCAGGAAATGGTTGTAGGAGCTGGTTTCTCACCACCCTGGCCTGAGTGAGAAGAGCTAAGCTGCCCTCTGGCTGAGGATGGCACTGTCCTTCCTGAAGTTTCAACACTTCTGGACCCCCAGCTGAAAGGTGGCAGAAGTTCTCTAGAGTAGGGAAGTCAGGATCCTGGGGAGAGAGAATGGGGGCAGGGGAGGCTGGACTGAAGTGGCAGAGCCCTACCCCAGGGGCTCCACACCCCAGGGGGCTCTAGACCCCAGTGGACACCCTGGCCACAGGAGGAAGCCAGGACACAGCTCCAGCACAGGGGAGGGGAGCTCGGCCAATACCGCCACCACCTGTTGTAACAAAGACCATGGTGTCCCGTGGACTCCTCACTCTGGAGCCCCCTGTCTTCAGGCTGTGCTTGGGTGGTCGTGACTGAAGGGACAGTAGGCAGGGTCTCAGGGATGGCTGTCCACTGCGCTCACAAAAACCACCCTAGCCTGCAGGGCCTCCTGGGCTCTGAGCAGCAGGTGCCCTGGGCCCCATCTGAAGGGGGGGAGCAGAGCAGCTTCAGAACAGAGAGGGCCAGGAGCTGAGGGGAGGACAAGGCCTCTGAGGCCAGCTGGGGAGAGAGGCTGCAGAGTAAGGGTCCAGGAAGCTGGGAACTCTACCAGCACCCCAAGTCAGGCAGAGAGGACGGCAAACAGAGCAAGAGGGTCTGAGGATGGCCAGCTCAGGGCTAGGGTGATGGGCTGCAGGCCTCCTTCAGGTGGGGCCATGCAAGAGTGGGCAGGAGGGATGATCTAAAAAGGACTGTGTAGCCAGGTATGCTGGCAGGCACCTGCCATCCAAGTGCCCAGGGCCTCTGGAGGCTGAGTAGGAGGATCGAAGGTGGAGGCCAGCCCAGGCAACTCGGCAAGACCCTGTCTCAAAGTAGAAAATAGAAAGGGCTGGGGATGTGGCTCCATGGTAGAGGACCCTGGGTTCAATCCCCAGTACCAAAAGAAAAAAAAAAAAAAGAAAAAGGACTGTGTTATCATTTCCATAGTAACTTTTAAAAGAAAATGTAACATTACTAAACACAAGTGGAAATCAGTTCGTTTTGAAATTTGGTGAGAATTCCTTTTGTGCAGTAGCCAGTGACCCTGGTCAGTGAGGCCAGGTTGGTTCACTCTAAGGAGACAGGAGGGACAAATACATCCCCATCCTGTAGTAAGCTGCACCAGGAAGAAAGGTCCTGCTGGCCAGCAAGACAGCTGACCACTGTCCCATTGGACCACGGAGGCTGCCCACAGAGAGCCCAGCGTAGCCCTCTGCTGCCTCTCTGCAGGGGCCTGTGTTCCCTTAGGCTGTGCGTCCTGGCTGTGAAGCCAGCTCTTCCCAGGGGGCAGCTCTGCCCTGCACACGGGGCGGTGGGGGGGACCCTCCTGTCACCGTCAGCCCTCAGCACCCAGGGTACAACCAATTAGGTACGGCACATATTTGGAAAGACACTCATCTGTGCTGGAAGTGAAAGCACTTTTTCTTTGCATAACTAAATGGTACAGTGTAGCGACAGTTGACACAGTGTTTCCATGGCCTTCTCAGGTATAAGGAGTCTGGAGAGGACTGGAGAGCATGGGGTGTGTGTAGGTTATGTGCAAATAGATAAGGGATGCTAACGTCCTTGGATGTATCTGAAAGACACCCTGCAGACAGCAAGGACAGGCACATGGACAGGCAGTCTCTCTCTCTTACACACACACACACACACACACACACTCATGCTCAGACCACAGCATGTGCCGAAAACGCCTGGGTTGGAGGGTCACCTATGAAAGAGACACTGGAAATGGCCCTCAGGGACGAAGGGCAGACTTCTGGGGCCCACCCCAACCCACCCACTCACCTCAGAAGCAGAACCCAGCCTGTTTCCTGGCCCAGCCTCTCCTCCTGGGGACGGGCGAGGTCCCCGAGTGGCTGGCAGAGCACGTCTGGGGCATGGCCTCCAAGTGGAAGGGGCCACACTGAAGTGGGGACTGGGAGGCCAGCGAGATGAGGACAGCTCCGGTCCTCAGACCCTCCAGTGGCCCCATCACACCAGAGAAGCACAATGGTTGCAGAAACGCATGATCCTGGATTTGGCCCCACCTAGCTTCATGCCCAGGCTCTCCAGGGGGAAGGTTGTCCCTCAAGAGCTTCTGCTGGCACCCACTAGCTCAGAGTAGCGGCAGAGGAGATAGCCTTGGCGTGTGGGTGGACACCAGCTGTTCAGTGGGAAAGTCATTCTCTTGACCAAAGGCTCTCCCGGAGGTCGCTCTCAGCACCGGTGGTGCCATTTCATGTGATCACAGGCATGGAAGTGCGGTGGTGAGCTGGTGGGGCGGGGGCCTCCGGGTGGACATGGCGCCTCTCAGTGTGAATCTTAGCTGAGAGAGGGACAAAGAGCCAGGACGAGGCTGGGTGGTGGGAACATCAGCATCCCACCTGCATAAGACGGGGTCCCTGTGTTCAGGGTACAGGGCAAGGCCAGCATGACTGGGGCACAGGGTACACGGAGAGGCTGTTCCAAGCCTCCGAGAGGAGGGCAGGGCTGGATGGTACAAGTGACTGAAGATGGCCAGGAACGGGCTGTGTGTCTTTGCAGAGGGTGGGCTTGGGGCCTGCTGCTGGAGATGGGGCGTGGCACTGCCGCTCGAAGGACACAGTGGTGGATGGCTGCAGGAGCCTGGCTAGGAGCCTGGGGACGTCCCAGAGCCGTGGGTATCCCCAGCCACAGTGCTGGGGCATAGAATTGAAGCTGACATCTCCCACCCAGAAGTCTTCTCTGCAGGGGCAGCAGAGAAAGCAAGCCCTGATGGCCGAGCACACAGACCCAGAATGCTGCTCGCCAGAGCTGGTGCTAAGAAACCTGGGGGGCAGGAAGGGGCTGCCCACCTGTGCCAGCAGGCTGCCCGCACCTGGGAGCCTAGGGAGGAGGAGCCTGCCTGGGAGGAGCTGGACAGCAGCACACGTCTCGCAGCCCACCCCAGCCACACCTGGGCAGCTGGAGACCCTCAACCCCATGAAGACCTTCTCACACCTTCACGCATGTGTGTAACGCCTCCTGGGCTGGTGCTTCTTGGGTGGCGTTCTTGCCCCTCCCCACAGAGACAGGCAGGTGAGGGCTGCATCCCCGGGTGAGCGATTCCAGGAGATGCCCTGGGGCCTGTGGATACTCCTGGGTCCTACTGCTGGTGCAGGTCTTCCTGGTCTTTGAAACGACTTGGCACACATTTCACAGTGGAGAAGCCACCTCCAATGGCGTGTCTTCAAAGGTCAAGAGGAGGGGAGCCCATTCCTCCACCTCCAGCAGGGACAATGGAGCCTGGTGGCTGCTGAGGAGTGTTTGTCTCGACAGTACCCCTGGGGGTTGGCACTGCTGCCCGGGCTGCAGAGGGTCCTGGGGGAGACTGTGGGCCCTGGGCTCTGGCTCATGTGGATCAGAGTTCAGGAGGGAAGGGGAGGAGGCCAAGGGGCCGGTGGAGCGGAGGTTGTGTCAGGCAGAGCTGGAAGCAGATCAGGGTGGATGGTCAGCTGCCTTACCTTGCTCACACAGCTGTATACTAGCCCAGTGCCTAGCTGGCCCCTAACCCACTGTAGGAACCCACCTCCTGGCAAAGAAAAGCATCCCACGCTCCTATGGGCTCACACTCAGTGTGCCAGGCCCTGTCCTGACTCACCCGCCGCCTGCCCTCCGTGCCTCCATCCTCCATGCCCACCAGCTGTGGCTACTTTAACCGTTTCTCAGGTCTAGGAGTCGAGTCCCTTTGCCAATGGAGCCATCATGGTGCTTCTTCGCAGAACTTCTCATCATGTGGACAGAGACCATTGGACGCTCACTCCTCCCCAAACCTCAGCTCTGCTTTCTGTCTCTGAATTCGACTTCAGGGCAGGATGTGCTTTTGTGACTGGCTTGTGTCACTGCACATATGGTGCTCAAGGTTTGTTCATGCAGCATGCCTCAGAACTCCACTCTCCTCAGGGGTGGATAATATTCCACTGCCTGGATGTGCCACTTGCCGTAACTCTGACATACGGCTATCACAGATACCGGGCCTGAGGCCTCTGAAGCCCATGCAGGATCCTCTCCTGCAACCTGCAGAGGCTGCTGGGCCAGGGTGAGGTAGCTTGGAGCTCCACACTGATGGCATGAGGCTCTGTGTGGTCTGCTGTCTCGTTTCCTGACCTTTGCAGCTGATGACCTGTGCTGGGTAAATGTTTGCTGGCATCTGATTGATGGCTTTAGGTGACAGTTGTGGAAGAGCCCGTGAGGGCCTTGGCCGTCTGCCTCCTGGGAGGACATTCCGGGTTACACCTTGGAGGCCTGGTATCTGAGGGTCCCCTGGCCAGGGCCACCCAAGTGCGGGAAGGTACAGGAGCCCCTCCTATGGAGGTGGCTGGTGTCTGGAGCAGGGACTGGCTGAGGCAGGTGTGTTTCTGTTCCTATGATCTTTGGGGAGGAGCTTTATGGGTGTCAAGCCATCCTGGGGTGCCACTTGGGTGATCTCAGGGCTCTCTGAGGCCACTGGGTTCCAATCTCATGCTCTGTCCCACAATCCATGGTGGAGGTGACAGATGACAGCCTCCTGTGTCCATGACACATAAGCTCCCCATTTGTCACTGAGATGCCCAGACAGCTGGCGCAGGGGCCTGCTCCCTTCTGTGCACCCTGCCATGGGACACAGGAGCCTGCGCCCCAGGAAGAACAGGAGGCAGGCGGGCTCACCTGGAGCACGGGGTGGTCAGTCCAATGACGGACATGTGAGAGCCCCGCTGGGTTCTGGGGTGGCCTGGGGAGGACAGTGGAGGAGACAGGGCCTCCCAGTGGGCTCCTCGCTGCTGTAAGGACTGGGTAAGATGGTGTAGGAGGCCAGCAGGAAGCTTTCCTTCTGCTCGTTCTACACAAGGAGGTGCACACGAGGGGAGGCCTCTCCCCACCGGCCAGTGCTGGTCCTCCTAGGCCACGTCCTCTGACTCAGCCTGGCCATTGCCACAAAGCCTCTGTAAAGCAGGTGGTCCTGCCTGCCATCGAGAGGAGCACAGCTACCATCCCTCACACTGAGGTCCAGCCAGGAGGTGCCGCCCAGCCTCAGGCCGCGGTCCCAGTGCCTGGGCCTTCTCAGTGTCCCAGAGCACGGGCCTCCCGCCGCCCGCAGCTCTGCCCTCCTTCTTGTCCGCAGTAGGAAAACACTAATATTTATCTTTCCAAATTTCTTTGCTGTGTTTTTGTTAAAGAACTGAGCGTTAAATAAACACCATTGCTGGAGTTCAGCTTTTGCAAGAGCTGGCGTGCCGGCCCGCAAGGACAGCCTGTGTCATCACACCGGGGGCTCTGTGGGGAGAAGGGTGACAGCATTTTTCCGTTCGGATGTCCCTGCTCCTTTGAACTCACTGGGTGGTGGACACAGCATCTGTTGAATCCCCAGCCATGAGGGCCAAGGCAGGCATGGGACTAGACACGCGACCAAAGCAGTCCAAGAGCAGATGAACCTGAGGAGAGGCCACGCAGAAACAGGATCCTCCGGCTCTGAGTTCCCACTGCACTGACCCGGAAATAGCACCCCAGGTGCGTCCAGGCAATCCTGAGCTGGGAGGAACCACAGAGCCACCAAGAACACCCGGGAACTGGGCACTCGATCCATGAATGCTGTGTTCAGATCCATGAGACTGCGGGTGGAATTTTATTGAAAAGGTCTTTTCAGGAATGAAACCCATAAGCCAACTTAATGCCTTTAATAATTTTCACATAGTACAGTTACGACATCTTGATTTTAATTAAACTGTTGAATGAAACAGTTTCCTCTTTTATTTCTCAAAAGTAATGCTCCTCGGGCAGGTTCTGTACCATCAGGTCTCTAATGAAGACCTGGCTGGCTCTGCCACGGCTCCTGACCGGAGCTTCCTCTCGTGACCGCATCCAAACTCCCTCTGGTTCTCCTCCTTGGCCTGCAGCTGCGTCCCTCACTCCCACTCAGACACGTTCCATCTAAGCTGGCAACAAGACTCCCCTGAGGCACGTTCAGCTGGTGCAGTTTGTGACACGTATTGTGGCCACCCCCCAGCGTCGAAGTCAACACATCTCCAAGGCCAAGTGTCCCAGGAAAGGACTGTGTCCCAGCATAGATCAGGCTGTCACAGCACGTCGGCGTCCACAGCCACACTACATTCCCGAGTGCATCTGAGCTGCAATGACACTTTATTCACACTGAAGCCCAGGGGCCAGTCCCCAGCCTGGACGGCTGCTCAGGCCATCGCTTGCTTCATGGAAGTGCCCTTTTCTTGCCAGCCACGACTAGGGACAGCTCCTGGTGGTGCAGGCGGCATGTTTGAGGCCTTGGCTGTCACGGAGCCCAGATGCCAACAGTGGGTCCCCAGAGCCACATGGCTTTCTCAGACCAGTCAGTGCCCTTCAGACCCAAGTCAAAAGCCGAGCTGTCCTGGGAGTGGGTGAAGGGGAGGTGACCGTCTCCTATCTCAAGAACACAGCAATTCCCAGGCCTGCGTGGCAGGGCTGACCAGGTCAGCATGGACCAGGACAGAGCGGTAGCTGAGGGTGGGCAGGGCAGCTCCTCACCTCAGGCTCAGGTTGGTGCCGTGCGAGGACACATGTCTGTACTCAGCTGGAAAGTGTCCCTTCTACACCTGGAGTCCGGCCCTGAACTGTCAAAGGCAGACTCTTCAAGGAGGTTGGCCTAACAGGAAGCGCTGTTTCTAGGGGAGTTGAGTCCTTGAAGAAAGTCTCTGGCCTCTAGCAGGGTCCAGTGGCTATTTCAGCTTGTTTCAGCTACACGTGACCGTCAGCACTGCCACCACAGAGATCTAGCTGCAACCTCTAGAGGCGGCCACCCAGGGTGCTAGTGTGCAGCCACCCATGCCTGCCAAGAGCCCGGTGTCTTCACACCCCGCACCACACACATGCACACCCACACCACACACGTGCACACCCACACCACACGCGTGCACACCCCACACCACACGCCTGCACACCCCACACCACATACATGCACACCATACGTGCTGCATGCACACCACACACCACACACATGCACACAAGCCACACCACATGCATGCACACCCCACACGTGCTGTGTGCACACACCCCACATCACACACATACACACCCCACACCACACACATGCACACCACTTGAGCCATGTGCACACACCCCACCCCACACGCATGCACACACCACACTCATGCACACATAAACACACCACACTACATGATGTGCACAAGCCTCCCATGGGTGCACACGTCACATGCTCACACACGCACAGCTTTCCTTGAAGGGAAGGTCTTCCCATTGCGTTCTGCTCACTGCCTGGCCCCAGTTGCACACCCATTGAGCCGGGGATGTGGGTCGCTCCTCGGTGACAGAGTGGGCCTTGGGCTCTGGGAATGGCCAAGGTTCCGTGAGCACCCTGTGGGAGGTGTGATCCTTGAGGCCAGGATGCAGGCTCAGTGCCAGGCAGGGTGTGGTGCCTGGCAGGCAGCCCACGGGCATGGGGCAAGCCTTGGGGCTACAGTGCCAAAGACAAGGCTCGCCCAGGTGGCGAGGCCCGGGAGCCCATGGCCAGTGAGGTCTGTGGACGTTGTGGAGGGCGGGGCCTGGGTGAGCGGCGCAGGCTCCCTCCAGTGTGCAGCCAGGAGGCTGCGTGGTGACTGGGCCGTGGAGAAACAGGAGGAGGTGGCCCCACGGGAGCTCCCTTCCCGAGGCCCCAGGGCAGAGATGGGCACCACCTGCAGGTTCTCCAACCGTCACTGGGGATCATCATTGCAATGCCACTGGCAGCCTTAACCCCCCAGGGCGTCTAGCCTTGTCCCCTCCAGGCATCAGTGGGCTGAAGACCAGCCATGACAGCAGCATGGCCGCTCTGGCAACCATCCCCCAGAGCTCCAGCCACCGGACCTCATGAGCCGACCCAAAGCCACCAAAGCTCTGGAAATCCCAGGTGCTTAAGGGCTCTGAGGCCAGGAACTCGGGATTAGGGCAAAGACCACAGGGCGGTGTCCCTTGACCCCCACTCAGGAGCTTGGTGCCAGGAGCTGGGGGCAGAGCAGACACGGCCTCCAACTCTTGCACCCACACCTCAGCCCACAGCTCCCTCCTGGGCCTCATAGCTGGCTGCCGAGTGTCCACTGCTTCTCCTTGAGACTCCTCAGAAGCTTGAGCCAGGCCTGCTTCATTCCCTCCCCTGGTGGCACTGACCCCTGCTGGCCAGTCCAAGGGCATCTGTGGCCCACAGCTGCCAGCCTTCCTCTGTCCCTGGCAGCTTTCCTGGGTGTCCATCCAGCTCCCCAGAGCAGTGGCCTCTGTGCCAGTGGGTGGCATCTGGTTCACCCACAGTGAGCATTTGCACCCAGTGTCCTCAGCTGTCCCGCACCCCTCACCTCTTTATCTGAATCACACAGCTCTCCCCTTGAGAGTCCATCAGTGTCCAAGCCCACCATCTGCACCCACAGGGTGGATGGCCAGGATAGAGCTGAGAGCACTTTGGGCCTTTTGATCTGGCCACACATTGCCGGTGTCGAGCAGCCCCCCAGCCCTGTCCCTGCCCTTGTCCCCTCTTCCGGCATGACCTTGGCCCCCTGGGGGGGCTGATTCAGGAGGCCTGATGGTGGGCCTCAGGCTCACAGCCCAGCTGAAGGACAAGAGGGCCCCAGCTCTGGTGAACTTGGGTCAATGTGTAACTGGACGCTGCACCAGCCCATCTGCTCAGCTGAGGGGCCACATTGATTGCCAGAACTTCCTGGAAGGGGTCCCAGAGTGGCCAGTCCTGGCTAAACCTGCAGCCCCCGCCCTGGTCCTCCCCCACTTGTGTACAGAGTGGCCTGGGAACGGCTCCACCCCACTCTTGGGTATAAAGAGGGCCTTGGTGGCCGGCCAGGGCAAAGCTGCACTGGTCCAGGGCTGACGCAGGAGGTAAGTGGAGACCTCAGCTTCCCCTGGCTGCAGCTGAGCTGTGGGCTGAGAGAGGTGGCCAGGGGCAGAGCTGCTGGAGGGGCTGTTCTCCTTCATCCGGGATCAAGAATGAGGGTTTGTGGGCTGGGGATGTGGCTCAAGCGGTAGCACGCTCGCCTGGCATGCATGCGGCCCGGGTTCGATCCTCAGCACCACATACAAACAAAGATGTTGTGCTCGCCAAAAAACTAAAAAAATAAAATATTAAAGAATGAGGGTTTGTGGCGGCCACGCTTCACAGGGGACATGCCACCTGCAAGGCCAGACCCTGAGATGTGGCCGTCCTCCCCAGCCACTGCCTGGGCTCTGGAGACGGCTTCTTCCTAGCTGCAAGCCAGGATCGCCTCTGGCTCCTGCTTCCTCTGGTGACCTGGGGCTCGAGGGTGAAGGACCTGGCCCAGGACCAGTGTCCCTGTGGCCAATAGTCCACTGGGTCTCTTCCCATCTGAGGGGACAGCAGGCTTCATGTACAGGCAGCGGACAGGGAGGGGCTTGGTCTCAGGGCCCCGCAGGGCTCAGGGTGTTCCACCTGCATGACCCTTAAGCAGAGTCTCTCTCTGGTCCTGGGATGGAGGTCTGAGTCAGTGCAACCTGTTCACCACTCTGTTCCTGAACCTACATAAAGCCAGACTCCAGACAATGCTGGCTCTTGGGCTAGGCCCACAGGGACAGAGCCTGACCACGCGGAAGTGCTTCCTGCTCCTGTAGGTGGCGAAAGGCGGGCCCTGGTGTTCCTTAAGAGGCAACGTAGTTGGGCCTCGGTGCCACCTGCTGCGCCCTGGGGTCTGGCTGAGTCTTGATTCTGTCTCCTACTGGCTGTGGGCCCTAGAGCAAGCCCCTGGACCTCTCTGTCCCTTGCGACATGGCACTGATGACTTCGCCCAGCTGCCTGTTTGGGGCCACCTTGGGAACGAGGCGGAAATGGCTCTTGTGGGGCTGCCTTCACATGGGAGGAGACAGACAAACCTGCACTTCCGCACAACAGAGCAGTAGTGCTTCCAGGCAGCCTCCAGAAGGCCAGGGTGACCGAGACTAGCTGGCTGGACAGCGGAGACACCGCCTGCCATTGTGGCAGTGTACAAGTGTGCGTCACCCTCGGGGGAAAGGCTGGGCAGGGAAAGGCTGGGAAGGACGGCTGCCCCCTTCGCTGGCCCCAGGTCCCTGCTGAGAGTGAATTCAGGGCCACCATGCTGCCCCCAGAGGAGCAGTCTGCAGGAGCAGCAGGTGGGAAGGCTGTGCTCCCCAAGCCCACAGGGTGCCCCATGAGGCCAGCAGGGGCCTGTCTGCACAGGAGGTCCTGGGGCGGGGGCAGAGGCCCTGCCCTTTTGTCCACTGCATGTTTCATGAGAAGAGTAAACTGGGTCTGATGCATGGGGAAGAGGGGGAGGAGGCGCCAAGTCAAAAATCAAAGGTCGTTGGCAGTAGGTGAACTGAGCAGGACGGGACACAGGGAGGCCTCAGTGTCCTGGTGGGGGTGTGGAGGCCAGGCAGGTGCCGGCAGCTTTGCCTCACCAGGAGATTCTGAGATAGTCAACTGTGACGCGAACAGTTTCATTTTGGCTCAGATTTGGAATTTCCAGCCCAGGATAGGACAGACCTATGATGGGGTGCCGTGGAGGCCAATGAGGCCACTCCTTCTAAGGGCTCTGCCACCTCCCAGCAGCACTGCCCTGGGGCCAGGCCTTAGGGGTGTTAATCCAAGTACCAGTTAACTCAAGGACCTGGGGTGTTAATCCAGGCCCACAGGGTAAGGCGCAGACAGCTCACCAGGCAAGGCCCATGAATCAGGGCTGAGATGGGTAGGACAGGGAAGGCCAGGCTGGGACCAAGGCACAGCAAGGTGGGCAGAATGGCCTCAGTGACAGGGCAATGTAGCACGCCCCCTGCAAGCAGCAAATGAGATGCCACATGTCTTGACCTGAGCCACCAGCAGGACGAGCTCCCTCCCCTCAACCCAGAGGAGCAGACAGCGTGGAGAGCCGGCCAGCCCAGCTGCCTTCCCCTGCCCAGCCCGGACAGCTCCATCCCTGGCCAGCTCCATCCCTGGCCAGCTCATTCCTTTCTGCTCAGCTGAGGCTGGAGCCGTCTGGGCACTGAAGGACAGGCCTCCAGGGCTCACCTGGCTGCCGTGTCCACTGTGGCTCGGGCAGGGCTCTGAGCCCTGGCTGCACATCAGAGACTTAAAGGATCTATTCCTGGCCCAGCACAGATGAGCGAGACCAACTACAAGGAACAGGATTGGACAGGCATTGTCCTGGAGACCAGAGGGCCACTGGACGGGTCGATGAAGATGGCCTGGAGCTGGGGATGAGGGGGAAGGCCGGGGTTTGGGTCAAGCCCTACAGCAGTTAGGATCTCAAGGACACTAAACCATCCAGAGTCACTTGATGAGCATCTCAGCAGGGAGCACAGGGGCTCCACCTGGATCTACCGCTGGCCCTTCCTGCTCACTGGGAGGAAGCCTCAGCCCCCAGGGCTCTCGCCCACAGCCTGGGGCTTCAAAGTCTGAATCAATTGTCTCACAGCCCAGATGCTGGCGTCCAGAGTCAGGGTGCAGCAGGCTTCTCCTGCTGAGGCCTCTCTAGTCTTGCAGACACGGCCCGGCCCTAGTGTTCTCAGTGGCTGTCCCTCTGTGTGTCCCACTGTTAGGATCCCATCATAACTTAAGCACCTCTTTAAAGACCCCATCTCTAACTATGGCCACTTGCTGGGGTCCTGGGGACAACTTCAATGCATGGACGGAGACAGGGCAATTCGGCCCCCAGCCAGGTGTTGGCGCCTGGGCTGTGAGGAGTCTGGCTCCGCCCCTCCTGTCCACCACCAGAGCACCCCGGGCACCTCTTGGCTCTGTAGTTCAGGGAATGCCGGGTAAACTGAAAGTCTGGCTGGGGACCTCCTGGATAGTCACCTTTACCCTTCACAAATGTTGTTTCAGGGTACAGACGAGTGAGCGCTGCTGTGATCAGAGATGGCTCCTGCTGGTGTGGCCCTGAAGGCCACAGTCCTGTGCCTCCTGGCCTGGGTTGGCCTGGCCACTGGCGACCGGGTGTACGTACATCCCTTCCACCTCCTCTTCTACCCCAAGAGCACCTGTGTCCAGCTGGAGAAACCCAACCTGGAGACACCCAAAGAGCCGACCTTCACGCCTGTGCCGATTCAGGCCAAGACAGCCCCAGTGGACGAGGAGGCCATGCGTGCCCAGCTGGTACTGGTGGCTGAGAAACTGGAGGCTGAAGACAGACTGAGAGCCCAAGAGGTGGGGATGATGGCCAACTTCATGGGCTTCCGAATGTACAAGATGCTGAGCGAGGCATGGGGCGCAAACAGCGCGGCTGTCCTCTCCCCAACGGCTCTCTTCGGCACGCTGGCCTCCTTCTACCTGGGAGCTCTGGACCCCACGGCCAGCCAGCTGCAGTCATTCCTGGGTGCACCTGGGGAAGACCAGGGCTGCACCTCCCGGCTGGATGGGCATAGGGTCCTCTCTGCCCTGCAGGCCACCCAGGGCCTTCTGGTGGCCCAGGGTGGGGCTAGTGGCCAGGCCCCACTGCTGCTGTCCACAGTGGTGGGCCTGTTCACAGCCCCTGGTCTGCGCCTGAAGCAGTCCTTTGTGCAGGGCCTGGCCACCTTTGCCCCTGTGGTCCTCCCGCGCTCTCTGGACTTGTCCTCAGACCCAGAGCTTGCCGCTGAGAAGATTGGCAGGTTCTTGCAGGCCGTGACAGGGTGGACAACAGGCAGGCCTCTGGCAGGGGCCCGAGCAGACAGCACCCTGATTTTCAGCACCTCTGTCCACTTCCATGGTGAGGAAACCCCTGGTCACTCTGCTGTGCTGCCACAGGGTGGTGTTCTAAGTCCCACACCCTTAGCAGACGGCGGGACGGGGACAGGTGTGCTGCTCGGGTGTCCTTGGTCCCTGAGCTTCCTGCAGCTCCAGTTTCCATGGGAGCTGACCGCCAACTGCAGGGACTCACTCCGCCTCTGGGGCAAACGCTGAGCTGAGTGGCAGGAGGGGCACCACCACCCAGGCTAGCTGCGGGGGTTTACTTCCATCACTGTGGCTGGAGGAAAAGTCCTGTGTCCCTCTAGGCAGCTCCACTGAGGTCCTTTGGGGTCCACGCAAGGGGATGCTCTGCTTCTTGCTCATATGGCTTCACACAGTGGCCCTTGTCACCTTCCCACCGAAGGTTCTGAGGGTCGAGGACAACGCCACTCCACTTTCACAAGGCCCCAATCCAGAGGGCAGAGCTGTGTTCAGCCTCTTAGGACAGGGCGATGTACAAGTGAGACCAAGCAGGGGTCAGGGCCGTCATGGGGCCCCTGTTGACCAGGCTTCCCTGGGGCCTCCTGCGGGCTGCCTTCACCTCACTCCACCACCCCAGCTCACTGGTCCTCAGTCCTGCCTGTCCCTGGGCAAGAGAGGTGCAGAGCTAGAGCCTGGGTTCCAGGGCTGGGGCCTGGTCAGTGAGCGGTAGTGGGGGCTGAGCACTACCAGCAGGTTTAGGGGCTGCATGAGGACCTTGGGCCTCAGGCAGGAAAGGCTGTGAAGCTGCCATGGTGGACGGTCACCACTGTCCACTGTCCAGTCCCACTGGGTACAGCACCAGGGTGAGCCCTTGTGAACTATGGCTTTGGGCAACAGCTGGCTACTCTGATGAGTGGGCTGCTGTGGTAGGGTGTCAATGGCCGAGGCTGGGTGTTGGGAGATCTCTGCACTTGTGCTTGAACTATGGCCCTAATGCTGCTTTAAAGGGTCATGTTGAGTAAGGAAAAGCAAGGTGAGCCTGGGCTGGGCAAGGCAGGTCTGGTGGGCTCTTCATCAGGAGCCCAGGGCCAGTCCCTGAGGGTGGTTTTGGACCTCAGCCTCAGGGCTGGTGTCCCGGGTGCAGCAAGTGCAGCGGCTCAGCAGCCAGGCTTGGGTGGAAGATGGGCAGCCCTTGGGTTCTGGCAGGTGTGGGCCTGAGCCCGGGGCAGTGGTGGCTGCTGGGTGGGGAAGGAGGCTAAGGGTGGGGAAGGAGAGGAGCAGAGCAGCCTGGCCAAGGCTGCCCAGGCCCAGGCCCCACTGCTGCTGCCATGGTCTATAGCCTGCCCGGCTGCTGACCATCCCCTCCTATTCTGTCTGGGCTGCAGGGAAGATGAAGGGCTTCTCGCTGCTGCCCAGGCCCCAGGAGTTCTGGGTGGACAACAGCACCTCAGTGTCCGTCCCCATGCTCTCGGGCACTGGCACCTTTCAGCACTGGGCTGACGTGCAGAATAACTTTTCCGTGACCCGCGTGCCCCTGGGCGAAAGCTCATGCCTGCTGCTGATCCAGCCGCACTGTGCCTCTGATCTGGACAGGGTCGCAGCCCTCGTCTTCCACCATGACTTCCTGGCCTGGATGAAGAACCTGTCTCCCCGGTAGGAACTTCTGAGTGCCTTGGAAACTGGGGGAGCTGTGCCAGCTTAGCCCAGGGTAGGAGGGTGAGCACAGTGGGACAGGCCCAGGGTGCCAGGCTGGTTTGGACCTGGGTGTCCACCAGAACCTCCCAGCCTTCCATCCCCTGGGCTCCGCAGGCGCGGCTGGGAGAAGAGGAAGCACCCAATTCTCAGAGCGGTGTGAGCCCAGGTTTTGCGGGAGAAAACACCTAAGCCACTCTCTGAGAAGGGACTCAACCCCACACTCAGGCCCGTCCCAACACCCCAGAGCCTCCGGGGACTGATGTTGGGAGGGCCTGGCCTCAGCTGCTCTTCTTTCTGTTGTGGCAGCCCCTCCTGCAGAGCACTGGCCTCCTCCTGTTGGTCCTCCAGACTCAAGGGCCCAGGGTCTGGCCCAGGGCCAGCACCAGGGAGAAGAGTCGGGACCCTGATGCCAACTCTCTTTGAGAGTTTTATTTTTTTTACTTTGAGTTTTTTAGGTTTATAATATTGTAATGATAAATCAGTATGCATTGAGGGTCTTAGTTTGAATTGTGATGGAATACACCTGACCTAAAACACGCCACCTTGGCCATCCCAGTATCCTGGCATGGAGCTGTCTCCATGGTGGGCCTCCACCAGCAGCCTGACTCCAGAGCCCACTAATGGTGCAACACTGACACTGGCCTGTGTGGTGCCAACCCACCTGAGCTCTGGCAGCCCACAGCGCCCTCCGGCTGGCCATGGGTTGCCCACCTCAGGTCCCTTCTCCCCTGGGGTCAAGCACCAGCCACTATGCAGAAACACAGTCATTCACATGTCTGTCCGGGGACACTTGTGAGGCTTCCCCCATGGCTTGAAGCCTTGGCTGTGGACATGAAACACTGACCAGGGCTAGGTCTGTCACCAGAAGTGCCTGTGTCCCTCAAAGTTGCCAGAGGAAGTAGCTGGAGGTGGAGGTCACTGGAGCTAATGGGTTGGCACTGCACAAGCTGAGGTCAAGACCACAGCCCCTGCCCAGAGTCTCCGTCCAGAGCACCCTGCAGCCAGCTGGGGTGACACCTCTCAGGACTTCCTAGGAGTGCCCCCACACAGCCAGCCTGAGAAGCGAGCAGAGCAAAGCCCAAAAGCTGCCTAGCCAGTCCCCAGGACAAGCCCTGGAGATGCGGGCCCTTCCCATGCCATTTCCTTTACGCTTAAGGATTTCTTTGTATTTGTTACTGAGGTTTTCCTAGAGGTGAGGATGACCTAGCTGGGTGAGGGCTAGACTTCCCCTTCCTCAGGGGCAGGAGCAAGGAGCATATACCCCTGGGTTCCTGGGAGCCCTTGCCTTGTCCCCTGAAGCCCCCCGACCACACATCTCCCCAGGGTCATCCGCCTGACCATGCCCCAGCTGGAGTTGCAAGGCTCCTACGACCTGCAGGATCTGCTGGCTCGGGCCAAGCTGCCCACGCTGCTGGGCACAGAGGCGAACCTGGGCAGGATCAGTGATGGCGACCTCAGAGTGGGAGAGGTTGGTGCTGGCCTAGGGGAGGTGTGGATGGGACACAAACGGGGCTGTGGGTGAGGCTGTCAGAGCAGGAGGGAAAGAAGACCTGCAGGGGAGTAGGCCATGTTGGGAGGGACGTGGCCAGAGCCCTCCGGGACTTCCCAGGGACAGTGCAGGACAGCAGCTCCTGCCCAGCCTTGCCTCTAGTGCTCCAGGAGTGTTTGGGCCCTGCTCAACCAGGCCTGGACTTGGGGTCTTCCCTGGAAGTTGCAGTGGGGGTGTCCCTGGCCAGGCTCTGTCCTGCAGCTTCTTCTGTGCTCAGGAGCCACTCTCTGGCGAGAGAGCCAGGGATCCTGCCCAGCAAGGTGGTGGGTGGAGACGGAGGGCACAGGCAGGGGAGGCAGGAACTGCTGGAGTCCTGTGGTGGGCCTGCAGGCGCCTTCCCTGCCTTGGGCCCTGTGTGCCCGAGGACAGAGGCAATTTCCACTGCCTTGCAGGTGGTGAACAGCCTTCTTTTTGAACTCAAAGCGGATGAGGAAGAGCAGCCTGCAGAGTCTGCCCAGCAGCCCAGCATGTCTGAGGCCCTGGAGGTGACGCTGAGCAGCCCGTTCCTGTTCGCCATCTATGAGAAGGACTCGGGTGCCCTGCACTTCCTGGGCCGTGTAGACAACCCTCTGAATGTGGTGTGAGGCCCTGCAAGGCCACTGTGCCTGGCCATCCAAGTTGAGGCCAGCAGAAGAGCAAACCTGGCAGAATCGGCCACCTGTTGCCACCTTCTCCTCCCCGCCCCTGGTGGTTCAGCGTGGCTCCTTGCCAACGTGGCACCTGAGCAGACACAGGTGTGAGTGGAGAATGAGGGAGGCAGGAGCCTGTGCTGTACCAGGACGATTCTTCAGAGGGGGAGTCTGAACAGATCCACTGTCTCTGAAACCAAAGTGTCCTCTTCTAATAGAAATTGGGCTTTAAGATTAAAACACATGTTGTCTCATTGCCTTGGGTTTATACTCAGCGAACTGAATGTGAGATTGTAGTTCCCACAATGCCTTAGTTTTTCTTCCCATGATACATGTGGTTGCAGAAAGACACACAGACCTGATATCATGCTAGAGCAATCCTACCACCCTGGCTGATAATCCTCAGGTGGCTAGTAACATCCTCCACTGTGAGCAGGGCTGCCGAGCCATTCAGCTGACAGTCCACAGAGCTCTCGTCACCCCTTGCTCTTGGGGGGGGGGGGGCAGCCCATGTGCTCTGGGTGCCTCTGCCAGGAGCAGGAGAGTCAGGCTTGTGTGGTGGAAGGCCTGTCTGTCAGGGGACCTAGAGGGGAACAGGGCTGAGGGCTGGATTGCTATTCAGGGGGTCCCAAGAGCAGAGGGCAGGGTCCTAAACCTTCTCAAACACTTGGCCCCTCAACGGATCAGACCCACAGTTTCTGTCTCAGCAAAGCCAAGGAAGAGGTAGGTACCGGGCAGGCTGGATGGCCTTGGCGATGCTTCTACCTCTCAGGAAAAATTGAGGGAAGCCATAGCCCTGGTCGTGCTGGACACAGGTCCAGGCCCCAGGTCCCCAGCCAGCGGCTGCATTCTGCAGAGACTGAGTACACACCAGCCTCCGGAGCTCCTGTGCGAGCACAGGTGTGTGGCAGGGTTCCCAGAACCACAGCAGCCCTTAACAATCAGCTGCAAGGTGCCGAGTTTCACACCAGGGACCCTGGCTCCTGGGACGTCCAGTGTGGCATTGCTGTGGCTGGGGTCCCAAGGTGTTGCCTTCTGCCTGTGGGAAGGTGGCCTCCTGCTTTGCAGGTGGAGCAGTGCTGCCCACTGCCGTGCTGCTTTCTGTGCAGTTCTAGGTGGGCGGCTGGGTCAGGGAGACGGCGCAGTTCACCGGCACGCCACGACAGCGGCAAGCATGGGGTCCGTCTGCCCTATGCACTCTTCCACTGAGCTGGGAGAAACCTCCCTGGGATGCAAAGTGCCCATACATGAGACTGGGGTCGGCCACAACCACCGAGGCCCGGGTGCTGCGGAGACCTGTAGTGACACGGCAGGGCCTGGTCTGTGGTGCACTTGCAGGGTGCAGGGAGTGTGCTCAGCACTGCCCTCTGCACAGCATCCTGGTCCCCCTGCTTCCCCTGTCATGAGGGGATAAGCTGTGGGGCAGCCCTGCCTGGGCAACTCAAGCATTCACGGGAGCTGCAGCCACTTTCTGACCAGGAGGCCAGCCTGAGTCCAAAGCAGCTCCAAAGCTGACCTACAGCTGGATCCAGTCCCAGCTGGGAATGGGCTGGAGGCACCCAGAGGTGGAGATGTCAGCCTGCTCACCCAGCTAGGCCTCAACCACCCGGGGCACCTCCCGCTTCCTCCCAGTGAGCTGTATTGAGCGGCTTCCAAGAAGACACCCACCTCCCCACCCCAGAGCCTTTGAAGGGAGCAGGACCTAGGGCCACCTGCATTTGCACTTCTGCTTCCAGAAGTGTGACAGACTGGATTTCTGTTGTGTTCAGCCACCACCTTGGTGGCCACTTGTGTAGGCAGACCCTGGGGATGCAGAGTGGCTCCCGGGGAACCTGGAGCTGCCCTGAGGTGTGTTCAATCTGCGCAGCAGGGGGAAAGCGGCTCTTCCCAGCAGGAAGCAGCACTGTATTTTAAACCATCAACAGATGAAAGAAAGGAGAGCTGCAGACAGCACTCTGTAACCACCAGCTTCCTCCTTCCTAAGCCCCAGGCAGACACTCCGACAGAGGACTGTCACTACCCAAGGCCACCCTCTGCAGAGGTAGACACAGGGAGGGTGGGAAGCCTAGCAGGTGGTCAACTGGTCTGGAACCACCTTGCCTACGTCTCCAAACAATGACCCACCTTGGTTCCCCACCTGTGAGATGGAGACAACATGCCTGTGCTGGGGGCTGGGGCTGCACCCCACCTCCTGCTCTGAGGCTAGTGAGAGAGGCAGAACAGGGGGCTGGGGACTTAGGGTCCATTGGGGAGCCACTGGCTGGGAGCCCCCTGTCTACCAGCACCAGCCTACCAGGAGGGCAACCCCCCTGCCCACCAGTGGCGGCCTATCAGGAGGGTGACTCACTGGCCTGCAGAAGGCACATTCTGGTGTTGGTTCGGACAGAGCTCCCATGCCCAGGGAGGTGCCCTGTAAGGGACCGCAGGGGAGCCGTGCTACCCAGGGCGAGGGAACTCATGGGAGGACAGGATGGCGCAGGCTTGCAGCAGGCACTCCTTTATTCAGGAAATCATCTCCTCCTCCAGCTCTGGCTCCTGATAGGTCCAGGAGACCAGCAAGAACAGTGGTGCTGGGTCCCTGTCCGTGAGCAGACAGTGTGTCCACTGGTGCAGCACCATGCAGTCCCAGCACTCAGCCAGCCTGGGACACAGCTGGGCCCCACCTATGCATGAACTCGAACCCTGCTTTAGAATCAGCTCTTCCACGCTAAGATTTGCAATAAAAATAAAATCATCTGATCTGTAAACTACAGTAAAAAGTTTCAAATGTCTTAAAAACTGATCCATACAATGGAAAAAGGCCTTTGTTCTTTTTAGGTGAAAGGAGATCCAAAGGTGCTAAGGTGGGTGTGGGCGTTGCTGGGCAATGATGGATGCGCCTCTCTGCTGGGAACAGAGCTGCTTTCTTCCCTTGGGCCACCAGGATGTTATGGCTGCTCCGTGGCTGCCTGGTCCTTGGCAGCGGCCACCAGCTCTGCAAGGGCTGTGAAGCTTTTGATGTTGCTTGTCTGCAGGCCCATCTTTTGTATCTGCAAAGACATGAGAATGAGTCATTGTCCTGCAGCTTAGCCAGATGCAAAGAAACACACACGAGAAGCCACCAAACACCCGATCAAGTCAGAAGAGGGCAGTGCCCTGAGGACCTGCAGGAACCTTCTCCTTTGGAAAAAAGGGTTGACTTACTGCAGAACTTCATGTTTTTTGGGTCAAACCCTCTGCATCCTAAGAAGCCAGTATGTTACCTAATCTCAGTCCTTCAAATCAGATGGAAGAGCACAAGGGCCTCTTTTAAGGACTTAAAAAAAAAAAAAGTTCTCAAGAGGAAATTCACAACTAAAAAAAAAAAATGAATTGTTCTCTAAGTGGAGAATTTCCAGACAAGTACTGGCCTGAGTTCTTGCTTTCTCCATGCAGCCTTTTCTTGGAACCTTGAGATGGACAGAACACACTGGTGCTGACCTACTATGATGACTATAGCCACTAAGTGCCTGTTAGGGCCTGTTTTTGTTCAAGAATAATGTGTGTGCACAGAATGGGAAGAAAAGGCTGGGCAGTACTTGGCACCATGCAGCTGGCCTGGCACTGGACTGTGGGAGCCTGTCCCTGCCTCCCCCACCTGTTTCCCTTTTGCTTATTTACTCTCCATGTCTCTACAGCAAACTTTTTGCTTCTCTTATGACATGCAATAGGCAATGGGCTTTGCAGGAGACATCCAAAAGCTCAGAACAGAAACTTGGATTCCAGGAGGGCCTGGGCAGGGACATGTGGCTTGCCTCACTCCCCCTCTCTGGCAGAGTTCTTGTTTGAGGAGTGACTGCTTGGGGAAAATCTGGATAGGGGCCATCTGGACACCTGCCAGCTTGAAGATGCTGAGAATGAGGCTGCCCCACGGATGGGCTACGCCAGCCTCACCACCCAGGAGGGAAGCAAGCAGCTGTACCAGCTCACTTCCTGCATCCACAGGAGGGCACTGCTGTGTTCTCTGTCACCACTGGTAAGCATGTTAGGGCAACACGGTCCCACCCAGGCACAGAAGGCATGGGAATTGCACCTGTGACCCGCATAGCTGCCAGCACAGCTGGCCATCAATGGAAACTCTTGGCACTCTCCTGCCTCTTTCTCTCCTGCTCCGGGTACAAACCCTTTAACCCAGAGCGGCCTGGGCCCAACTTTCCTCTTCTAGGCCATGGGATTGATGACCTGGCCTCGGCAACAGCACCTGAGGGAGCGCCAGGTCCCTGTTGGGTCCTGGGACCCGAGTTTGGGCTGCTGATTCTGAGGCGGCTCCCAGTACCTGCTCGCCCAGGTATGCCACGTCCAAGGCCAGCTGCAGCCGGATCTTGTCGTCATCACTCATGCCACTGCTGGGGCCCACGGGGCTGGCTGCAGTGGTCTTTCTGGCCTGCTTCAGCCTCTTCAGACTCGCCTCCATCTTCTTCACAGAGCTTAGGACATCTGACACAGTCTCACAGTACCTGGGCAGACACAGGTACCAGTGAAACTAACATTCGGAACCCTTGTGGCCGACTCTGAACAAAGATGTTCTTAAGATAAAATTCATTTCCAATAAGACCCAACTGTGGTAAATGCTGTCTCTGAAGACAGTGGGAAGGGTCTGGAGTCCCTAGCACAGCATCTCTCCAGAACTGGACTGTTGGGACTCCAGGCTGAACGCCAGGAGAGACTGACAGGTCCTGTGCCTTCTCACACCCAGTGGAAACCTGTAGTGTAACCACAGCCAAGCAACAGAGGTCATTCCAAACCCTGAAGGGAACAGCTCATCTTCCAAAGTGTAAGACTCCTAGAATTTTAAGTAAAATTCTGTCTTCAAAATACTCTGCATGTAATTTTTAAATCATAAGCAAGTTACATTTTTAATTCTATAAGCTGGTCATTTGGCATTTGGAATACATTTGCCCACAAAAACATTCTACATCATTGTTATGTTCTAAACTAATTCATTAATGGCTGCTTGATGCATAAGAACTGAACATAACATACTGCAAAAATTAATACTTAAAACAGTTAAACAAAATTGATAATGAAACATTTTTGCTTATTCTTTTTTTGGTGGAGTGCTAGGGATGGAACCTGGGGCCTTGTGCATGCTGGCAAGTGCTCTTCGGCTAGGTTACCCCAGCTTCAAATGATACCCTTTAGTGTGACTCGGCACCAGCGTTCGAGAAGCAGACTTAATTAGATGAAGAGGCATTCAAGGGCTGGGGCTTCAGAAACTGCCATGCCAGCTGTAGGCTGCTTCTAAACGTGTGCGTCCTCATTTAGGTCGCATGTAGGTCTTTCGTGTGTATGAACTCAAGGGGCATGACCAGAGCTGTGCTGGATCAACAGAGCTGAGGACAGGGAGGGTTTGAACAGGGCAGAGGGGCAACAGCAGCACAGATAGTGCCCGGGACGTGAGGCTTGCAGAACACAGGCTAGCTTGGCGGTGGTCTGGGTGGAAGAAAGTGACCCTGAGCTGAGAGCGAAGAAGGCAAAAGGGTGTGGCTGAGGTGCCCAGGAGCAGGCAGTTACTGTGGTGGGCCCACTACAGGTCCACGCACACCTGGGAATGCCCATGGGCCTCTTCCAGGGGCTCCTCAGCAGGGCGCACCTGTGAGTGCTCTCAGAAAGTGCTTCTTCTAGCCACTGCTGTACCAGTGAGGGTCTGAGCTTGTCCTTGTGTCCACTCTGGAGCTGGTGAAATGGCTTCAGTGCACTCTCCACGTAAGCAGAAGCTGTGGTGGGAACCTCCTGCAATAATGTCAACAGGGCACGTTCCAGGTCAGAGTGTGCACAACCACTGTCCTCCCAGACACTAATGGGAGAGGTCCACAGAAAGATCTGGGGCAGGAGGGCAGTCAAGAGCGCAGGCCCACACCTGGGACTCCCCAAACTGTCCATCTATAATATCCTGCTAATCCTGTTTAATTCAGGAACTGCTTCTACAGGTGGGGTGGGGCTGAATTCTGACCACCAGGGGGCATCAGTGAGGCTCATCAACAGACCAGAGCTTGAGAAGTGGTTGAGTGACCAGCCTATAACCCTTCCTAGCTTTGGTTTCTCCACCCATCAACATGCCCATCATAGAAGGAGCAGTGAGTCTGTGTAAAGTGCTCATCCTCACGCCCAAGCGAATACACCCAACAGCCCACAGGGCAGAAAGGGAGCTGGTGCAACACTGGGTGGAAAGCAAGCCGGTCTCTCTACTTCCAAGGGGGCATCAGGTCAGAGGAAGGTGCAGACTGGAAGTGCTCTGCTAGGAACAGCAATCCCAGCCCACATCCCAGATGGACTGTGGAGAAGACTGTCCTAACTAATGCCAGCTCTGCCACAGGGACCAGCCAGCACCCCCAACAGCACGCTAGACAGATGGCCATGCAGCAACGGACAGGGCCCACCTAGCACAGGCAAGGCCCTCCATTCTACAACCCTTGTGGCTCTAGGAAGTGAACCAAGAGACATTAAATTAAGTCTGAAATCTAACTTTACAACTGGAAAGAAAAAGAAAATCAGAGAATTATATGAGCTCTACTAAGAATAAGATGAGAACAATCATCAAATGTGGGAAAGTGGGCATTCAGGGGGAACGCTCAACACTCAAACCCATGTCTGCTCTAGGACACAACCATGAGCAGCAGCAGCATGTGCTGCCTTCTATCCTACAAACGTCTTTTTCCTTTTCCCTTTTATTTTTGTGGTGCTGGGATGAAATGCAGGGCCTGCCCAGGCAAGTGCTCACCCCACATAGCCTTGACACACTTTTTAAACTCAGTTTGTCTGAATTTATTTGGGAGAAAGACAGGAGAAAGCAGGTACCTCCAGGACAAGAAGGCAGCAAGGTATTTTGTAAGTCCAAGTATTTTGTAATATATGACATGTTTAAGTAGGATTTTAAAAATATTAAGATACTTTCTTTTGAAAGGAAGCAAGAAAGTGCACTCAGCCACCACCCACCTCAGCTACGGTGTCAGGGAGCCTGACTGCACCTGGCCTGGCCTCTGCCCTCTAGCCTGGCTCTGAATGGCTGCATGGAGCTATCTTGCCCTCTTCTCCAGCGCCCTCAGTGAGCTTCCCACTTCAGAGTTCTTTTTGGTGAATGATGCTGACCTTATTGGTTCTTCGGTAGAGCCGGGGTACCTCTAGGGCACCCTTCAGGTAACTGAAGCAAGACTCGCTCAGGTCCTGGATGACCCTGCTGCTCAGGGCAGGCACACAGGCTGACAAAGAGCTCCGGGAGTCCTCCAGGGCAGCTGCAGAGGCAGAAAGGCAGGACTGGTCACTATGCTTGGGCCCAGAGGTGAGCTTGGTTTTAAAGACGATCACAGTATGCAGTGTGTACTACAGTAAACTAAATCATATAGCATTAAACACAAGATCTTAGGGGTCAAATCCACAGAGCAGATCGACAAAGGATTCACAACTAGAAAAGAAAGTGCTGATTCACACTTGTCCCGTAGTCTCTGAAACTTTACCTCAAATTATTTCTTATTCAAAGACTTGCCGAGTCTGAAGATCGTTTTTACCTGAGATAGAAGAGAAATTCTCAAAGCCAATCATTTCCAGTTTTGGCTTAATTGTCTCCAAGAGCTCTGGAAGCTGGAACATAGACACCACATGCTCAATCACTCCTTGTAAACTAAGGCAGCGGCAATTCTACTTGCATCTATGAAGCTGGAACATTGTTAATGGGTGGTGAAACTAAAATCAGGACTCTTAGTGCTGTTCATCAAGGGAACATGAGGCTCGGTGCCATCAAGAGGAACTGATGACACAGGGAGCCCACAGGCTCACAGCCACCCGCAGGCCCAGGGAATGGGTGGAAACCTTCCATTTTCTGGCTATCTGTGACACCAAGAAAGCCCACTATAAACAGCAAGCTCGAGGTGCACAAATGCACCAATTCAAGCAAATAAAGCCTTAAACTCAGGGAAAGCAGAATCATGCACTCTAACTTCACCCCGTAAAGTTCTTCAATTGTAAAAAGCAAAAGCTATGGGAACTATATAGAGAAAATACAGAAATTTTGATATGTCAACACTTTCAAATATTACAGAAAACATCTGAGTAAGTGAACTAAAAATAGCTAAGAGTTGTGCCAGAGCAGAGGTGAGCTAACCAACCAAAGCAGCAGGACTCTGCTCAGCATACCCCTGCTGAGGAGGGGCAGAGGTGCAGGTTCCCAACGGCGCCCAGGGCACTGCTGAGCAGGAGGCACACTGGCAGAAGCCTCCATGGAGATGACCTGTCAAGGACGGCTGGGGAGGCACGGGACAGGCAAGATGCACCAGACTTTCGCGGGATACCTGGGTTCCAAGGCCCACAAGGCCACAGGAGCCTGCCTTTGGCACCAGCCTCTTTCTGAGAAACCTGGGACTCTTCAGGGACAGGCTTACCTGCTCCTGAAGCCTGTCTAGGTCTGCGACCACATAAACCAGCTGAGTACTGGAAATGGACTCCACTGGCTTCTCCTCTGAAGGTCCCCTTCCTTGGTCTTCATTACCTCCTTGAGAGGCAGAAGAGTCTTTGCTACCAGCTACCAAAGGCTTTTTGATCTCCTTGGCACTTTCGTTAGAAATGGGCCTGCGAGAAAGCTGGACAAGAGTTCCAGTGGTTACATGCTTGCAGGCTGGCAAGACACAGGAGTGTCCACACACATGTAAGTCAACAAGGAATGCCAGCTGTGTGCAGCAAAGATGGACTAAGGTAAGAACTCTGCACCATCTCTGAGACAGTGACAAGCAGGGCTTGCACACAGAGGACAACTAGCTCCCTGTGTCTGACACTGAGGGCAGCAGCCCGCAGACGGAACCTTGCAGGGACCTGGTAAGGCTGGCACTTGGCGCTCAAGAGCCATGCTCTATGGCTGCCACACATCTACGGACAGCCTGAAGCTTGCAGCACTTCACACACCTGGCCATCTGAGCAGGGGGACGGTGCCCTTGAAAAGGAAAGACTACTCCCCTTTTCATTTCAACTTCAAATACCAAGTGTATTTTGATTTCTAATAATTTTCATTAAGATGAACATGTTTTAATTCAGGCCCTGTGAAGATTTCTGGTTTTGAGAGAGAGTGTGGACTGGTCAGTGTGGGGCTCTTCAGTAAGAAAACACAGAGCGTGGGACACCATACACCCAAGGGACAGCTGCCAGAGCAGAACGTAAGGCAGCTAGCCGCGAGCGAGGAGCCAGCCTGCTGCCGTCCGTGCACGCCACAGGGCATCTAACCCTCCTGTGGGCGTGAAAGGTCCCTGGCCCTCACCTGTCCTAGGCACAGATGAGACGCATGGCCAGCGCTTACCTCACTGGCAAAGACGGAGAAGCGTGCCAGAATCTGCAGAGTGAGTCTCCAGAGGCGATGGGCCAGCAAGGGCAGAAACAGCTCGTCTGACCAACACCTGCTCAGGCTGCTCCACGTTCTGTGGGAAGCCAAGAGGCAAAACGGACTCCCAGCTGGGGATGGAGCAGAGACTCGGGCTCAGTCAGCTGTGGCTGCCGATGCCGGGCCCTTGGGGGGAAGGGCGTGGCGTGTGTGAGTGTGGCACAGCGAGCCCAGAACTCATGTGTGCACGCTCATGCATAATAACACAGGCGTGGCCTTCCAAGGACTGCCAGGGAGGACACGAAGACCCCATGGCTTGTCCTCCTGTCTTCATACACTTGGCCCCACACCTCAGGCATGTGGGCGAAAAGGCAATGCCCAGCACCTGGGATGTTGTTCCTCACGCACTGCGGGCCACCTCAGACCAGCTCTAGGGCAGCCCTCCAGGCCGAGGGCTGCTGGATCCGTCTTATCTGCTCTGTCCACTCCTCTCCTCCCACCTCAGCAGTTCCCAGAGAGGAGTCACTTATGCACAACCACCTCTGACAAGGACAGACTGAAACTAGGTGGAGGCCAACAGGGCAGGAGGACTGACAGTGGACACAGCTGTCCCAAGGAGAGCAGGCACTGACATCCAAGAACCCAGAAACCGTACACCATCCTTTAGTGGTCACCAAGAAAAACATGACAAAACTGATGAGGCCGTCAGACACACACACATGTTCTGAAGTCTGCACACCTATGATGGTCACCTCCAGTGTCCAGCCCTGGGGCTGGAGGCTGAGCACATGCTCCCATAGGGTCACTCTTGGGGTCCTACATGTGGCCACCCTAAGCCAGTAAGAAGCCAGACTGCAGCAGCCTGAGCCCCTGGACTGCAGCCCTGATGTACTATGTTCAGCACCAAGAAGGACTCTGCTTCCTGTCTGCAAGCATCTTTGACCCTCTCCATGCAGCAGCTCCATGAATCATAATATGTGGTTTCTTTTGCCTTATTGGAAAAAAACTTGGGTAGTGGTGGTGGCGGCAGTGTCCTGAGTGACAGGAAAAAGTCAGAGTGCTCTTGGGACGAAGGCCTGGCTGAGGGGTGGGCATGGCTAGGGGGACACCTGTTACTCCAGTTCTAAGAGGTCACCTGGTGCTTCTTCCAGCCCACGTATGAGCGCTGCTTCCAAGGATCCTGCCACCTCTCTGAACCTGCGAGGAGCAACACCCAAGTCAGTCCGAGGCACTGCCAGAGGCCCTCCCGACCTGTCTTCCTCTTCCTAGGGAGCAGGGCTCCCTTGTGTGCCGAGGGAAAGGCCCAACACCTGAAGCAGAGGGTGCAGCAGAGGGAGATGGGCCGCTGTTCCACTCCATCCTTTGCCCCGGCCACGGAGGAGGGCATGGCAAGGAAGCTGGCCAGGGGTCTGCCCATCGGAGCCCAGCGTTCCCTTCCACTGTCAGAAAAAGGCTGATCTTTGCTCAGTTTGGCTTCCAGGATACTTGTACCTTCCACAACCAACACTGACTCCCAACAGGAACCTGCTGACCCCAAAGGCAGCTGCCAGCTGGGCACATGCTCAGCAGTAGTAGCGCTCTGGGGAAGGTGCATGCAGTGTGGGGCACTGACCGTATCTGGAAGTAGACAGGCAGGTTCCACTTGCTGTTGAAGCTGTGGTAAGCAGGGTGAGCTCGCAGCCGTTTCACGCTGGCCTGTGACCCACACTGTCGCTCAAACCTTCTTAGGAAGTCCATGCTGATGGTGTACTTCTAGAAAGAACAAGGGGGTCAGTGCAGCGGCTCAGCAGTACTGGGCACACTCAGGAAAACGTTGGAGGGGAAGAGGTCCCGCACAGCAGTCCTGGGCCATGCCCAGGGCTGACGCAGCCATGTCCAGGGAAACCCCAGGACACAGTCCTATGTCCATAACTGGATAATGACAGTGTTCTCACCCCACCAGCACCTCAGCAGGTGGTCCAACTCGTCACTGAGCAGTGACAAGGAAAAGGGCAGAGTGCTCTCAGGAGAACTGAGAGCCACTTGGCTCTCACAGACGGGAAGTGGGAACTGCTCTAGGAGGAGCACAGCGGGCACTGCCGTAAGCCACCCAGCTGCCTGTCCAGGCTGCAACCACCATCACTATCACCACCAGCAGCAGGCAATGCCTCTTCTGCAGGCTCTGACAAAGCTAGGGGCAGGACCCAGCCAGTTAGCACATGTCTTCTCGGGGCTCTCTGTGCCCCGAGTCCCCTAGCCCTGAACCACGCAGGCTGATGTCTGCTCACACAGGGGTTGTATGCCAGCAGAAGCTACAGGTGTATCATTTCTTTCACCTAGATTTGGGTGGCACTCTGTATCCCTAAGGGTGGTAGGTGTGTGGGGTTGGGACCAGGAGGCCACTGTGAAGTAAGGCTCTATCTCTGCATTCAATGGCCACCAGAGAGACAAAGGCACTTCCCTTTCCTTAAGAAACACTGCTTTAAGGCCTACAGCTGAAAATACTTCTCGAAGCCGACGGACACCTGTGGAAACTAAGCCCACCAGAACCCAGCACTGGCCTAGACTTAGGCTAAGTTCTTTTAGAAGGCTGAGCTGCAGCACTTCCTGAGCCAACCTGGTCACCATGACCTGAGGAGCACAGTGGAACGCAGAGCACCCCACACTGCTCCTGCGTGAGCCACCCACACTCTGCTCATGCCATCTAACTTAGGAAGCCCTACTTCTTAACATCACAGAAGTTGTCCTCTGTCAAAAGCAACGCAAGCCAGCATGCGACTCAGCATTCTATAACACGAGGCCATTAGCCCAGAGGGTCACATCCTGACAAGAAGGCTTGCTGCGCTGTGTCTTAGCCGCCACCGTCAAGCCTCCAGGCCCAGGCTCTGTCCGCTCACCTAGTGCCTCTTCGTGCATTAGTTAGGGGATTAAGCAGGCAGATCAGAAGAGAAGCAACAAATTCCAGAAATTATGGCAACTCAAAGCACAGACACATCTGAAGAAAGACCCAGTGAAACAAAAGACAAGTCCCAAGGAATCTAGAGCAGGCACACACACATGGAAAGGGAGGGAAGCAGCTCTGCAGGCAGGTGCTGAAGGAATGGCAGGAAAGCGCAGCTGGAGAGGAGAGGGCCTGGAGAAACCGCACAGAGGAGAGGTGCTGGCCTTCCGCAGGAAGTCCAGCAAGTCCCAGGTGAGGTAGAAGAAAAGTCCACGTGAGGCACGACACAGTGAACTAAGCACACCAGGCTCAGAGGATCTTCCACCAGCCAGGGAAAGGGTTCAGCCAGGGGGTCAGTGCATCCACAGCTGACTCGGTAAAGTCCACAGTCAGTGTCACATGTTGACAAGTCAATGCCCAACAGAAAAATAGAAGAGTGACCCCCACACACGGCTGAGGGCTCACTGCAATCAAGGTTAGCACCTGCAAGCCTCACTGCAAGCCTCTGGCGCGGGCTTCAGGAAGAAAGGGAAGGGCCCAGGAAGGATGGGCTCATACCCAACAAGAGCAAGCAACAGAGCGAGGGCCTGGGGCAGTTCTCAGAACAGTACGGTCACTGAGACCACGGATGCAACAGGAGAGCCAGCCTGGCTCTGAGAAGGCATGACTGGCATGAAAAGCGGTCAGGAGGAGGTAAAGACCGCCAACCAACTCAACTCGGTTAAGTGAAGAAGTGAGAGGCCTTCCACCTCCTACCAAGGTTACTCAACCTATGCAGAGAAAGGACAGAACACCCCAAACAGCAGAAGGGAAATCAGAGTAAAGGGGGAAAGCAGATCCCCAAGTCTAAAACACAAAGGAGGCAGACAGGAAGGGGCCTCACTGACAGCAGCACTACATACCACCAACCAACCACATCTGAGACCAAGGCTTGCCCAGCAAGGACCCAACCAAGCTCTAGGGAGGCACAGGCACAGGAGGCCACGGCAGCAGTGGGCCAGAGCAGGAACGATGTTTGCAGCCATGGCCAGGACCTTCTAAAAGATACCATGATTCTTAAAAGAGGGAAAGGCAGAGCTTCCTAATTTTTTTGAAAAAAAAAAATGTGTTTTAAGGTAAACCACTCAGCAACTCAAGTTTCTGTTTTTAAGACCACAGAACCAAGAATGGAGAAGAGAACATGCTGCTTGCTCTGAAGTCTCAGGCCAACACCTTTGAGAACCAGGATTGGAAGTCACCTGGTGAAATGCGTCAGGGTCCCCAGGATTGAAGAGCGAGGGCAGCTTTTCCTCCAGTCCTTGTGCGATTTCTGGCCAGACCGAGTTCACCAAGAAGTCGTACCCAGGAACAGGGGTGGCTCTCTCACTGTAAGAAACTAGCAGGATTCAGTCAGGGCCCCATAGGCTCCAACACCCAAAAGCAACTTCCACCCTGCAACTTCTTCCAGGAGTCCCTCAGCCCCACACCCACTCCGACCTTCTTCTTAAAGACCACCGTGTGCCAGTTAGCTGTCCCCAGACTCGAGTTCCTACTTCACTTCTGGACCTCAGTACTGTGTCAGCCCCGACAACTCTCCTGGGTCCTGACTCCTATAGCTGGTGTCAAGGACGAGGCAGAACCACTGTGCCCACCTGGGACTACTTCCCTCTCCCAGAGGCCACCATCATGAGCTTGTTTTGGGAAAGAGTGGTCTCGTGCCTTGGGAAAGAAAAGTTTGCAATCAATAGAACACCACAAACCCCAGGGCACTGCAAATTAAACTAATCCAGTGACCTGAAGATCACCTTTAATTCTAAAAGTCTGTGACACTGCAGGTGAGATCCCAAAAGCAAAGCTTGATGCAAAAACTTGCAATGGCCCAATGTGCTTGGTGTGTGTTTTTTGCTGTTTTTAGCACTGGATATTGTATTTCTAAATCACAACCCTGGCACTGAGATAAATGCAACACTTCAGAGCCAGTGAGCCTGAGTTCAAATGGTGGGTCTTGGGCAGACCATCTCACTCCTGTGCTGTGGTTAGTCTTTAAAATGGGCACAGTAATAACTGACTGTGCAGGGTTGCTGCTTTACCAACATCTGTAAAGCATCCAGGATGGCGTCCAGCACTCGGGAGGCACTGTCAGTCCTGGTGAAAGAAGACCTGAAAGCACCCATGGCTCGACACATCTACTGCCCGCACCCGACTGCCATGCACTGAGCAAGACTCTCTATTTTAAGATAGTCTTCCTTCAAAATGTAAAGGGATAAATGGTCTTGTTTGGCAAACCTGGGATTTTATAGCTAACTGCCATTCTGAGTGGGGATTCAGTGTTCTGTCAAGTACTAAACAACACCGGAACCTTGAACTAGTTGTCCTCCTCAGCAGAATGCATCCAGACAGGAGGTCAGTACAGAAACTGCCTCCTGTCCAGGGGCAGCTTCCATAAGCCCATGCAGTTCGCCTAGGTCCTGAAGAAGAACCACTGAGGACACAGGAGGTGAATGAAGGCAGTTGCCTGCTTCCCTCATGGCCAATGCCACGTGGGGCCGCTACAGACCCTTGAACAGAATGAGAGACACTGCTAGGCAGCTGGCTGTGAGCCACAGATACCATAACACAGTCACAACACAGTCAACGTCAAGAGACAGGATAGCCTTATTCACACAGTAAATATCTAACTAAATCCCCCAAAGAAATGTTAAGACCTTACAGAACTAACAGTGAACACAGGGACTAAGAAGAGTTGGTGTGTCACTGGGGAAGGAAAGTCCTGAACGCTGTAGGTGGTGCCAGTTTCCATGTTCTTGGGGGGAGATGGTAAAACAGAAGAGAACAGATAGGGAGGCAGCAGGCATGGGCAGCCAGAGGCCAGGAGTGTGCTGAGGAAGGCCTAGGCCCCAGGGCCCGCACTTGAGAAGTACAGGGGAAGGTGAACAGCAAGGGGCCAGGAGGTGCCTGGGACTCCTGAGCTTCTGCATGAATCTGCCACACTGAAGCTGCAGATACTGCCAACACTGGAAGATACTTCCACCTGACACGTGGAAACCAAAGCTAGGCTGTAAGTCTGACGATCGGCTATTCACAATCGTGGCTTCTTCAATTTCATATTGTCTTCTACTGGATGCCTACCCCAAATCCAAGCTCAACACAATCCTTACAAGTGGCACAATGAGGCCTCAATGCACTGGTGCAGTGGACACAAGATGGTGCTGGAGAGGCCAAGCAGAACATGAGGACTTGACCACAGATACTTTTTTTGTTGTTTTTAAGAAACATAAATTTGAGATGCCTGTCCATGAAAACCCTCAGGGACTCCCCTTCACCACTGAGCTCAGCAGGCTTTGGTGAAGCACTCCTGGGCGGCTGCAGTCTTCAAGGCACTACATGAGGAGGGGTGGGCCCTGATGGCAGGGTGGCCTCTTAGAAGAGGAATGTCAGCCCACAGAAGCAAGGGTAAGGTTCCTGGAATCCAGGGTATGACTGTTGTTGACCATCAGGACAAAAGAGGGTGTCCCGGAAGACAGGGAGTCTTAGCTGGGGCTTCACGAGCAATGGGGATTTGGTGGGAAGGGTGGGCGCCATGAGCACAGGAGGAGCGCTGGGGAAAGGGTGCAGCACTGTGTGGTGAAGCTCCATATGTGCAGGAGCTTCCAGCCCCGACCACAAGGAGCCTCCTCCACTGGGTCCAGGAGCAGGATCCTCTCCACCCAGCCTTCAAAAAGAAGGCCCGGTCTACAGATCGCAGGACTCCCAAAGGCTGGACCATGGCAATGGCTGGAAGACTGGCAGACTCCGGAAAGCACTGAAAAGTCCCGGAGACCCACCATACAGAAGACGACCTCCCCATCGGCATGAAACTCATCAGTTGAACTGGTGTTCACACACTAGACCCCAGAATCAGAACTACAGCAAGTACAGAGGGGAAAGGGGACAGCCCTGCTACAGGGACTCAGCTGTGCAGAGGGGAAAGGGGACAGGCCCTGTTGCAGGGACTCAGCCCTGTTTCTAGCTTCACAGTGACTTCCTCCTCCATGAACCAGGCTGAATGTCCCTGCCCCACGGCATGGTGGCAGGAGCCACCAAATGAGGACGCTCCCGGAGACCCTGCTCCTGCAAGCCTGTCCTAGCAGCGGGCCGGGCGCAGCAGTTAGCAGGTGTGAGTCCGCAAGCCAAGGTGGGGCTGAGGCAGGGCCCTCAGGTTACCTGGAAACAGCGCCACCCGTGACTTCCCGAAGGAGGCGGCAGTGGTGGGGGACAAACTCCAGGAGCTTATCATACATGACCTGAAGGCCATTGGGATGGGACTCAACAAAATGTTCCACGATCACCTGGGAAAAAAGCATTTAAAAGTGTAAACTACATACTGCATATGAACAATTAAACAAAACACCTCAGAAACACACCTCCTATGCCAGAAAACAGGCCTGATTCTAAACAGTAAACCTAGTCACACTCAAGGTCAGTTTCTAAGGCACAGCTGTGGCTTTGACCATGGGCAATGTTGGCCAGGTGATGGGGTCAGGTGACGGGGACTGACCTAAGCCAGGCAAGCCCCACATTTACCTGTTTCCTGCTAAACTTAAAAGAAAATAATTTATTTTAAGAAAGCATTAAGCCAAAGCACAGGATTCCCTACAGAGCCTCACTGTCCTGCCCTGGCCTCTTCTGTACTCCTTCAGCTCAGGGCAGGCTGTGAGCCAGGGGTGGGAGAAAGTGCATGTCACCATTTGAATACTGGCATGAGGCTGGGAGTCAGAATGAAAAACTCTCACCCTCAGGTCACTGAGCATGACCTCCGCACATCCTGCACTTGCTGAGCAGAGAATGTTCAGTGAGAGGCAGGCTCCACACACTGCGAGTGGTCTGTCCCCTGCATTCCCTCCTGTCTCCAATGAGGCCCCAACAGCAGTGGACCCAGTCAGCAGGGCACTTTGGGTCTTCCTCTTGCCTTCCTGGCTCAGCACACTCCTTCGTATTTTGGGGGGCCAAGTGTTACCTGCTCCCTGCACACCTGGGGGACCACCACTGCCTCCCTGTCTCTGCCTTCTCCCATGCTCCAGTGCTGCCCTCAGTTTACCTGGGGCTTCCATCCGAGACCACTGGCTCAAACGCTGTCTAACCTGACGGGGGCACTACTGACTAACCACACCAGAGCTGAAGCACATGGTGATATCCCTTCCCAATGAGGAGGACCCTCAGCTGTGGCATCACCAGAACACCACAGAGCGTGCTGGGGCACACTGGTATGCAGACAGGACTGGCCTCCTCATGGCTGGCCTGCAGTGACAGGGCCCCTCACAGGAAGACCTCTGGTGCACCAGCATCCTCCCAGCCCCCAGCAGAGCAGCGGCAGAGAGCACTGGGCAGAGAGCACTGCTCTCCGTGTGCGCAGGGCGCACCTCATCTACGTACGGCTTCACCAGGACCTGGCCGACCAAGGCCTCAGCATCCCGCGTCTTGTCGATGGTGGCGTAGGTCCTCAGGCAGTGCCGGATGACGTCCACGTCGCAGCTCTGCAGCCCTTCCAGCAGGAGACCCTCCAGAGACTGCTGCAGCACGGCTGTGATGCCTGCAATCCGCTGTGGGCAACGGCAGGACAGCCCCATCAGAACCACTCCTACACCTCCAGCGCACGCCACTGTGTCTGACCCCAATAAGGATGTGTGAGGCTTAAACACTGACATTTCCTGGGGCGTAAGAACAAACTCCCCTCTGCCCCAGTCTCTCTGTGAGTCTATCTCTGGTTCACCAAAGAATGGAGACCTGGCCTGGGGCTGGGGCTCAGTGGCAGAGTGCTTGCCTAGAATGTGCGAGGCACTGGGTTCCATCCTCAGCACCACAAAAAATAAACAAATAAGCTGGGCATGGTGGCGCACACCTGTAACCCCAGGAGCTCCGGAGGTTGAGGCAGGAGGATGGCGAGTTCAAAGCCAGCCTCAGCAAAAACAAGGTGCTAAGCAACTCAGTGAGACCCTGTCCCTAAATAAAATACAACATGGGGCTGGGGATATGGCTCAGTGGTCAAATGCCCCGGAGTTCAATTCCTAGTACCAAAAAGAAAAATAAATTAATTAATTAAAAATAAAATAAAATAAAGGTATTGTGTCCATCTACAACTAAAAAATATTTAGAAAAAAGAATATAGTCCTAATTGCAGAATGAGAAAAGGTTGTTTTTCTCTAAAGCTGCAAAGCAAACAATTTTGATAAACATTACAGACTTAAAGTCCAATCAAGGACACCGGAAAAATTACAGCTGTCTTATAACATACATCAAATGACATAAAATTCAGAATCATTACTCTTTTAATGTAGGAAATGTGACTGAAACTTACACAAGATCTATAACATATGATACTTAGAAGAAAGGCCCCCAAACCCAAAATCAACAAGAAGTCAAGACTAGTTCCAAACCAGCACAGGCACATCCCCAAACTAACCAACCACCCTGCAGATGCCAGGCTAGGGGCTGAGAGGCAGCCATGACTCACCGGCCTCACCATGTCCAGCAGAGGCATGCCCTTGCTTTGGACCGCGTGGAACTGCAGCTGGTTAAACTCTGTGGCGATCCTCTCCAAGGTCTGTCCAGTCAGCAGGGGGCTGGGGACGATAAGCAGAGCCTGATGCCTGGGAAGGTACAGAAGAGCACCACAGACAGCAGTGTGCCACCGCCCAGCTTGTCACGTGGCACCATGGGCACTCTGTCACAAGGTCAAAGCCAGGTTTCCCTGCCATCAGTCTGCTCTCTCTCTCTCTGGGCCACAGGACAGTGCATTCTAGCTGGCCGCTGGTGGGCAACGAGTCCAGCACAGGCCAAGTGTAAAGCCACAGGGCTGCGCAGCCCATGGAGGTGCACCTTTCCCAAGCTTCCCATTCCCAACCTCCATTCTCTCTCTCCCTCTCCTACCTGTTCCTCTCCTGTTCTCTACCTGCTCATTCTTCCCTCTTCTGAAATACCTCTAATATTTGTAAAATGCCCAAAGCTTATGTAATAGCTTACTTTAAAATTAAGTTATGCACAGCAAAATAGCAATCGAGCTATTTGCTCCAGGTCCTAAAGACACTCATTGCGTCAGGCCATATCTATCTGTGATAAATGCACTTCTGTCTCTAAACACACACTGGAGTGTCAACACCACTCAAGAGGAGGAAGCCAGCAAAGGAGAAATACCAAGGTACTTCCACTGGACAAGTGGCAAGTGAGCAGAAACACACAGAAGGTCCTGTCCAGACAGAGAAGAGTGGACCCCCTGCGAGAATGCTTGCTAGTCGCTAACATGCCCTGGCTGGGGACACCTTGCGGGAATGTTCGCCAGTCACTAACATGCCCTGGCTGCACCTTCTCTATAGCTCAAGGCTTGCTGATGTCTCTGAAGGTGACCCAGAGCTACAAGAGCTCAGATCTGCTGCATTAGGATGGACACTGCCAGGGAAGGTACAGGAGAGCACCCAGGGACCAGTGAGTGAGGTCTCAAAGCTCTCCTTAGGTACCACTGGTTCTACACGGCAGGTGTAAAGAGGGAAGCCTGGCCTCATGTCAGGGGTCTTACAGTCTAATGAGAAAGCATGCAACTTAGTCCATGGCTCCAACCCACAGAGAAGCTCCCTGGAGACTGCTGGAAGCACAGAGCATCTGAGAGGTCAGGGACGACCTCCTGGAGGAAGTAATCCTGCAGTCCAGCCTATAAAAGGTAACCTTTGCAGTGTCTTGTTGGGACATTCACTACAGTCCCAACTGGGCCCAAGTTTAAAGACAGCAGGGGAACGACAGTATCCAAGGCAGGAGAGACAAGTGAATTTTAAAAAACAAATGCACAGTGTTTCTGCAGTTAGCACAGTATCTTAAACAACCACCTCTCTACACCTTAAGCATGCTGTGAGCTGGATGTGGAAGACACAAAAAGGAATCAGGCAGACCACAGGGGGCGAAAGTGAAGGAAGCCTTGGAAGACAGACAGCCACAGGTAACTTGTGGAACGCACTTCAGCAGGGTTCACCATCAGGGAACCATGGTAGATCCAAACAGCAGTACAGAAGTGGCCAAGAGGGGCTTAGGAGGTCAAAGGTGAGCTGCAACTGGACCAATCTGAAAAACCAGATGGGCAGCTTCAGGGTCAGTGCATTAGAGAAGGTGAATGGCCAGCCAGGAGGCCAAGCCTGAAAGAGGCAGCAGGAGAGGGAGGCAAGAAAAAGACAAACACCTCCAGGTCTGCAAGGCAAGGCAGCCGCACCCGCTGCAGGACTACCTAGTGCACCAGAGGAGAGGAGGGGAGGGACAAAGGGAAAGTGAACCCCGAGGACTCCAGGCTGGGTCCTGGGGAAAGGAGGCACTGTTTCCTGAAACAAGAGAAGAAAGAGGAGAGTGTTTTGCAGGTCGAAAGAGGTAGGGAAGGGTCACAAGTCCAGTTTTCAACAAGATCAATGCGAGGAGCCTGCAGAACAGACAGGAAACTCCAGTGGTTTGGGCTGACCATGTTTAAGGCTAGAGCAAAGAGCCCAGCCCTCAAGGGTGGTCAAGACCAAAACAGCAGGTAAAGGTACCCAGAGAGTGCAAACAAGGAATGTAGCCCTGAGGACTGACACCAGCAAAGCTGGCATCAAAGGGGACATGCAGCCTGGAGGAGGAACAGCTGGAATAGACAAAGACAGAGAGCGGGCAGAACAGGGGCTGGGGGGCCGTGCGAGGGCACAGGTGGAGGGCTATTACTGTAGTGGGAAGAGAGCAGGCAGAGGAGCTAAGGACAATCAAGATGCCACTGAGTTCTCAGTGCTAAGGTGACAACACAAGTGACGCAAAGGAGCAGAAGCACCAGTAGAGGCCTGCAGGCCCTGACCACTCCCTAGACACCCTGCCTGAGCAGGTGAGGTCTTGGAGCACACTTTCCTCCTCAGCTGAGAGGCAGGAGCCAGCTGTCCTAAGGCCCTCCACATCTGAGACAAGGTTCCTGGAAGGCAAGAGCAGGCCTTTACAGGACGACCGGCTCTATCTGGTCATGGTGGCCTCCCAGCAGCTGGTCCCAGCTTTCTAGGGAAGGGCAGTGGCTGCCAACAGGACTGAGGGCTTGCGAGGTGTGAGGTACAGGCGCCAGCCAGCTGCCCCCAGCCTCAGGTGGCGCTCCAGCAGTGCAGCCTCACTGCATAAGCGGCACTCAGCCTGGCTGGTGTGCAGCACCAAGCTGTGTCCTCCCACTGCACCCAGGACCTTCCTGCAGGGGTCCTTCTGGGGTCTGCAGGACCTATACCACTCATTCCTGAGTCACTCATCTGCCCATTGGTGTGAAACTCAGAATGGACGGTACAGACAGCGATAGCGTGACAAGGAAAAGGCTTTCTGTATCCAGTGGGGAGTTTCCACTTCATCGTCTAACTTCAATCACAACGTACTGTCCTGCTCCTAAATGACACAGGCATGCTGACCTGAGACACGTCAATGGCAATGCCTTGGCCTACTGAAAAAGGAGAGCTAAGATAAATATGGTTTCCGCAGATCAGCAGGACTCCGCTAGTTCATGGGTGAGCAGCTCAGAGGTAAAACCTTCCACAGCAGCACAATGCCTGAGCCCCAGAAAGGCAGGCGGGAACCGCGCCCTGCAGCCTCCAGGCCTGTCAACTCTGGCACCCCACTTTTCTTGAGCTACTATTAAAAACACTAGGCCAGGGCTGGGGTTATGGCTTGTGGTAGAGCTCTTGCCTAGCATGTGTGAGGCATTGGGTTCAATTCTCAGCACCACATATAAATAAATAAAATGAAGATCTATTGATGACTTAAAAAATATTAAAAGAAAAAATTTTTTAAAAAACCCCACTAAGCTAGAGACTTGGATTTTCTTATGGGATTTTCCCCTCAGAGGAAATGAATTCTAACTCCAAAAAATCTCCAGCCTGGGTGTGAAGTATTTAGTAAAAATACTTACCTGCTTGCTTCTAGTTCAGATGTCTCTTTAGAACTTTGAGAATTTAGGATTTTTTCAATTTTCTCAACAGATCGAATAACTTGCATCAGCCTCAGCACACACATCTATGAAAGTGAACATCAGGCAAAGAGAAAGTCACCAGCATGCTTCATCACAACCTCCATGTCTCCCCGCGTAAGAGGAGGCAGAGAGCAGGCCAACACAGGACACTCAGAGCCTCCACGTCTTTACAACTTCCATAGCACACCGAATTCCCCAGAGAGCAAGTCTTCACCTTGGCTTTCCAGAACCAGCACATTTCACTATTAGTTTACAGTTAAACAAACACGACATGTCACTGCTTTCCCAAACCTGCATCCTTCTTCCTTTCTACTTTCCTTATCTTAAACAACCTTTCTTTTGGTGCTACATTCATTTTCCTGAGACCACTCTTCATGTTTTGTTTTGGTTCACAATCACCCACACACTCAAGGTCGATTCATTACAGACACCTAGAGATACAGTTATTCCTAAAGGAACGGGTGCTGGGCTGGGTGGTTCAGGGCAGACAGTGCCTAGCATGAACATCCTAGCACGGTCCATCCTCAGCACCAAATTTTAAACAACAAAAAACAGCAGAACCACAGGAACAGGAGCTCTCCTAGAGAGGCGCTACGTTCTCAGCTGTAAAAGCTGAGAGGGGCCTTCAGGAGAACCATTTGGATTCAAAGGTCTCCAAATCAGGCTCCGGGCAGAGCATATTCCAGGGTGAGAATTACAAATTTTAAATCCAACTAACTCAGCCAGTATGACTGACGATCAAAAAAAAAAAAAAATCACAAAGAAAGTTCAAGTTCACCCAGAGCCACTGCACAGAGAAGGCAGTGCCCAAGCCGTGACACAACAGGGAGAACAGCCAGACTGGGCAGGCCTGAAGCAAGGCACCCCCTCCTCAAAGCAGGAGCCTACAGGGGCAGCCTGGGGGGATGCTGCAAGAGTGCTCTCGCACCTCCAAAAGGCAAGAGGATAATGCTGGGAAGTGGCTGGCTCCCCTGCTCAGAAGGCTTCACGCCCTTGAGCCAGCTTCTTCCTCTGAAAAAAAGTGGAATTTTAACATACAACCACTCGGGCGCCTCGGAAACTCTGTCCTCTGTCTTTAGTAGGTAATGTGACTGAAAAGTACAAGATGGCAGTGGGGCACAGGGCTGGCTGGACACATATTTCTTTAAAAATGTTAATGGGGGCTGGGGATGTGGCTCAAGCGGTAGCGCGCTCGCCTGGCGTGCGTGCGGCCCGGGTTCGATCCTCAGCACCACATACCAACAAAGATGTTGTGTCCGCCGAGAACTAAAATAAATTAGTAAATAAATAAATTCTCTCTCTCTCTCTCTCTCTCCCCCTTTCCTCTCTCTTTAAAAAAAAAAAAAATGTTAATGGCCCCACAAATAAAGCACAAGAGCAATACGCAATTTCCTTTTAGAAAGTCCTTACTTTCCTCACCCATTTTACCACAGGACCTAACAGACCAGGAGTGAGAAAGGCCTGGGCACTGTCCCTCAGCACGTGGCCGGGCCGCAGATCCCTGAGCTGGAGGAACACCATGGTCTTCCCCACCAAGGCCTTAGACCACAGGCCCCACAGTCCAGCAACTACAGCTGCACGAGCAGTGGAGGCTCTGGGGTCAGGTGTCAGGGTTTACCTTTTTATTCCTAATGTCCTCTTGTTTCGACATTCGTTCATCCACTGCCCGAATCCCTTCACTGACAGATGACCTAAGACTCTAAAACAATGAAGAGGATGTACTGAAAAAACTGTTTTGTATCATCACGAAATTTACACACTTAATTCATTTCCAAAGGACTCAGTGTCTACAGGCAAGGACTGTGCAGATACTGACAGAATTTCAAAGTAGTAGGCACAACTGTTGTCAGGTTACTCAGGCAAAGTGACACATGAAACCACGGTCACACTGGAGTAACTGCCAAAATAAAATAACCCAGGTAGGACAAATGCATAGGCAGTCAGGGCAGGGAGGGTAAACCTGGCAGCCCCTGGGCCTCTGGAAGAGGTTGGGGACCAGGCAGACCCAAGGAGCCTGCGGGCGCTGCTGAGCACAGAGGGGCCTAAGAAGACAGGTGGGGACAGACACCCACGCCTGCGAGGCACACACCCAAGTGCACCACAGGCCTGGGGGAGAAGAGCAGAACTCAGAGAGGGGCTGGCTTTGGAGGGCGTGGCCCAGACAGGTCTCTGGACCAGCTCCTATTCACTCTGACACTGACAAGTTGTGATAAGGATGGCCTCTGGAGAAATTCATGAGTCAAGAAGCCTGAATGGATGGCCAGGAAAAGGGAGAGGTCACAGTCCGAAAAACAGGTCAGGTCGGAAGCTGATGACTCAAGCCAAGCAAGGGATCATCAGGGATAGGACCAAAATGAGGAAGCCCCATGATAAACAGGACAGATCCCGAAGGTTCTACAGGAAAGTAAATCCATTAATTCAACAAACATTAGGAATTTCCCATTGAATGTCAGCTACTAAAACATGAAAACGCAACAGAAAAGACAGTCTCAGCTCTCAGGGACCTCAGAATCTTACAGCAGCTTCAAAAAGGAAGCAAAAGTCTATGCCAAACCCTAGGGGAAGCTGTGGGAAAAGATGAGGACAGGGTGCTGGCAGGTGGCAAGTGAGAGCAGAAGTCAGGAGGGTGACAGATGAGATGGAGGCTCAGGAAAGGCCCATCCACAAGGCTGGACAGAAGAGTCTAGGGAGCCAAGGAGGGTGTGGAATCTAGCAGTGGACCACTGCACAGACAGCTACCTTGACACACTTTTTAAAAATCAAATGAAATATAAATGTTCAAGACAAAGATCAGGACTTCTCTAGAAGTGAATTCTCTCTGGCCTCCTCCTGTGGACCTTATTCTGTCTTCCCAGCCCCACACAGCCACTCAAAGTCTCCTCATGTTGTATCTCAGAGCTGACCATGTGCAAGGCACTGTCTTAGGGACAGTACACAGGCAGTCCTGGCTGCACACAACCCAGTGGTCCACACAGGAAATGACAGTGTAGTGCACCAAGCCTGTGACAGCTCATCTGTTATGTGAGGCCCAAGTTGGGAACTGACAGAGACGGGAAGGTGGCCCAAGGGTAGAGGACAGGGTAGCATGTCCATTGTCCCAAAGGCACAGAAAGCTGGTTGAGGGCCTTGTCCATGCCAATCTAAGGGCAAACTGCCAGAACTGCCCCTCTACTGTTCATGGCTAGAGGTGGGGAGTCCCATTCCCACAGCCAGCCTGGTCTGAGAGAAACATAAAAACACCATGTCTATTAGGGTTATATTAACTTCACATCATCCTCAGTTGCACTGGGCTAAATGGCTTCTGTGAGCTACTCTAGGAACCTAACCACACATGAAATATCAGTTGGGGAAACACTTGGACAATCACAAATGTTTAAAACACAGTGCACTTGCAAGCTGGTGACTGCTTATTAAGGAGATGTTTTCAAAAAGCCTCCTTCTTCCCACATTTTAATGCTAACTCTAAGAATCTGTCACCTTCAAATCAAACATTTTTTTTTTTAGGTTGCACTATCACATGCAAACAAAAAGAACCACTTATTCCTACTTTTTTGAGTGTGAGTTCTGTAATCTCTGATCATTCAAAAACAGCACATCATGCTTTGGGTAGACTGTTTAATGTCATTTGGGGACTTACCAGAACCTCCTCTCGTAACTGTCCCAAAGGCACAGAAAGCTGGTTGAGGGCCTTGTCCATGCCAACCTAAGGGCAAAAGACACCATGGCACAAACACTTCACAGACAAGAGTGGTGGTAAGCATCTATCTAATGGTCGAAGAAGAACTAGACTTTTAAAAAAAATCTTATTAAAAAAATCTGCTTATACATGTGAAATCCACAGAGGTAAGGGAAGTTATCATCAACAAAGGGCTCCCTTCGCACATCTGCCTCTGGATGAAAGTTCTTAATGACTGAAAACTTTTGGAGGTGAACTTACGACATCCAACCAGTTGGCATAAGAGACAGATGAACAACAGCTTGACTTGAGAAAATCTGAATTAAATAGGACAGGAGTAAAGTTCCTGGGTTTCTAATCCCACTGAAGGTTTAGCCCGTAGTGTGTTTCCCAAAACCAGTGTGGCTCATTCAGTTTAATGCCTCTCAAAATTTCCATGGAGGTGTTTACTTTCTGTACCTCTTTCCATGCATAGATTTAAGAGCAAAATAAAATATGACCAAGAAGACTACAAGGCAAATTTTGGGAGCATTAAAACCCAAGCATTTCTAAACTACTTTTACAAACTAACGTACTCAGTGCAACCTTTCTCACAGTTTATAAAATCAAGCCTCCTGGAGATTCCTAGTGACCACTGCTAACTTGGTTCTAGCTAGCACACGTATCTGAAAGCAAACTAAACATTTCCTTGAGGACAAACTAGCTGGTTCCAGTGCACTTTCCTGGGGCCATCAGCAGCTGCCACTATTCCGCCCTGGTACCTTCACTCTTGGGCCTTGACACCTGCTCAGGACAAGCAGGAGGCAAGTCCTAGCTAAGCAGGAATTATAAATAAGAAGGTACACCAAGGAAGTCCAGTTCTACCACTAAAAGATTTCTAAGCACACTCCGCATGAGAGAAATCACGTGTGCGCACAACAGGGACCGAGGCTCTGTTACCAGGTTTGTGGAAAGGTTGACAAAGTCAGCGTAGTCCTTGTTGATGAGCTCCACCATGGCTGTTTTAAGCAGCCTGTAGTACAGCTCCAGGTCATCCCTCAGCTCCTCCAGCTGCACCCGCTTCCTGCAGTCAGACACAAAGTGGTCGACGTCGAAATCTTCCTGGAAAGTAAAACCACGAGAGGGAAGAGTGACTGCGGTATCCCCAAGTTTCCTATGCAGAGGGTAGAGACAGCACTCCAGTCACTTGCAAGCCAGCACTGTGCCGAGGGAGCACCTGTTGGTCACCTCATGAGGGTGCCCAGAGGGGCCCAACCAAAAACTCCTCTGTGGCCTCAACTCTACAGAGGACTATTTTCAAGATGATATTTCAGCTGGATGCTTCTCAAAACAGAAAGAGCTTTTTTCTCCTGAATTTTATAAGTGATAAATGTGCAATGCAAGAAAGGATTTTTAAAAAAAATCAACCAACTTCCAAGCTTTAGGGTTTAGCACTACTGATGTGTACTTTGTCACTATTTAACACTGAGCTTTACCTCCTTACAGACCTTTTCCCAGACCACAAACACACAGGTGTGCACACATAACCTTAATATGCAGGCCTGTGTGTAACTTTCTCCCAAGCACCACCACCTGAGTGTGTCTGTGGCACACAGAAGTCTGCATACAGAAGTTTGAGGTCAGCCTGGGCAATACAGCAAGACTCCATCTCAAAAAATTAATAACAATAATATGTAAAGCTGGTTTAACATCAAAAAATCTATTAATCCATCACATCAACAGAGAAATGTGATATTAACAGATGCAGAAAAAGCATTTGACAAATCCACACCACTCATGACAAATACATTCAGAAAACCAGAAACAAGATGGGAAAGTTCCCTCAACTCTACAAAGAACACTTACAAAAAACCCACAGCTAAACTTCTGTCAAGGGAGAACCTAGACTCCTTCCCTTAAGATGGGGAACAGGCAGGAATGGCCCTTCTCACTAGCCTGCTCAATACTCCCACGTTTAAGCTATGGAAATAAGATAACAGAAGGACATACAAGATGTACCGACGGGGAAGGAAGACATAAAATTGCTTTTGTGCTCTGATGATGTAATGGTACAGAAAATCCCAAAGGAAACCAACCAAAACAACAATGCCCCTGGAACTCATTCACAACGGTAGCAAGGCAAGTTGCAAGGCAAATATTAAAAAAAAAAAAAAAAAAAAAAAAAAAAAAAAAAAAAAAAAAACAGCTGTTCTCCCATAGACCAGCAGGGAACAAGTGGATTGAAAGTAAAAGCACAACACAGCTGGGCGTGGTGGCGCATGCCTGTAATCCCAGCAGTTTCAGAGGCTGAGGCAGGAGGATCAAGAGTTCAAAGCCAGCCTCAGCAAAAGCAAGGTGCTAAGCAACGCAGTGAGACCCTATCTCTAAAGAAAGAAAATACAAAATAGTGGTTGAGTGCCCTGAGTCTAATCCCCAGTAACCCCAACAACAACAAAAAAGCACAACATACTCACATTAGCACACAAAGTACAATTTTAACAAATTGCATGAGATCTACATGAAGAAAACTACAAAACTCCAATGAAAGAAAGTAATGTAAGACCTAAAACATGTAGAGAGATACCAGTTCATGGGTAGTAGAAAAACTCAATATCCTTAACTTGGTTCTTCCCCAATCAAAATCCCAGGAACTATGGGTTTATTAATAGAATGATTCTAAAGCATATTTGGAAAGGCAAAAGACTGAGACTATCCAACACAACTCTGAAGAAGAAAAGCAAATCCAGAGGACAGACACCATCCTTCCTTAACACTTTCTATTAAAGCTACTGTCACTATGACCACTGGGTCTGGCCAAAGAACAAAGACCAGGGTAACAACAGAGCACCCAGAAACAGCTTCACAGACAGAGTAAGCAGATCGCTGACACAGGGCCCAGGCAAAACCAGGAGGAAAGACAGCCACTTCAAAAGGGATGCTGGCAAAACTGGACCTCCATGTGTAAAAAAACCCAGCTGGGCTCAATGGCACACTCCTATAACCCAGCAATTGGGAGGCAGAGGCAGGAGGCTCGCAAGTTCAAGGCCAGCCTGGGCAACTTAGCCAGACCCTGTCTCAAAATAAACTTAAAATGCTCTAGGGTGGGGGTCGCTGGGGTTGTGGCTCAGTGGTTGAGTGCTTGCCTAGCATATGTGAGGCACGGGGTTCAATTCTCAGCACCACATATAAAAATAAAATATAGGTCCATCAATAGCTAAAATTAAAAAATTTTTAAATTTAAAAAAAAAAAAGCTCTGGGGATATGGCTCAGAGGTAAAGTGCCCCTGGGGTTCAATTCAGTACCAAAAAACATAAATGCTGAAACATAAACTGTTTACACCTTTCTCAAAAAAATAATTCAAAATGGATCACAGACCTAAACTTAAAACACAAAATTATAAAACCTCTAAGAGATGACACAGGAGAAAAGTCTAGATGATCTTGGCTTCAGCAATGACTTTTTAGATACAACACCAAAAACAATTTAGGAAATAAAATATTGATAAGCTAGACTTCCATTCAAACCAAAAGCTTCTGCTCTACAAGACACTGTCCAGTGATAGAAAAGACAGACACAGGCTTGGGGGAAATATTGGCAGGACAGATACCTGAAAAAGGAGCTGAACCCCAAATATAGACAGAAGTATTAGAAACAACAGAAAATCTTGCAGCCTATATGGAAAACGGCATGAAGGCTCCTAAAAAGTAAAAGAACACCACCCTTGGACCCAACAACTCACTGCTGGGACGTATCCAAAGGAAATGAAGGCCCTCTTGGAGGAATCTGCAGGCCATGTTCACTGCAGCTATGACAGGTGGCCTGTGTCCACCTCCAGGTAAAGGCACAGGCAAACACAGCGCACACCATGTACCTGCCCAGCAAGGAAGGGAAGCCTACCATCTGTCACCAAGCTGATGGACACGGAGGACGCAAGCCAGTGATGCGAGACACAGGAACACAGGTACCGCATGGCCCCCCTTATATACAGCACCTAGGAGTAGCAGAAGGGGGGGCATCAGGGCTGTGGGTGGGGTCCAGGGGTACAGACTTCACGGATGAGATGAACGCACACCAGAGAGCAAACCTACAGCATAACTGTAGTTTAACAATCTGGCTCCAAAGAGTGGATCTTACGCCCTCTGACCACAGGAACGGGGAAAGTCAGCACAGAAGGGTAGTATGACTCTCAGTAGTCATACTAGCATGACTATGGCAATCACTTCACAAGCATCAGAGAAGTTGGACACCATTCTGTGAGGATGACCTTAGGCCTGAACCTAAGCAACTCCATTTTAAAAACTCCAATTTGATACCTGCAGTCTCACCAGGCACAGCCAATGGAACCCTCCAGCATGACCCTCAGGCACAAACAAGTCACTTCCCCAACCCTGATAAACTCAGAATGAAGCCTCTGGCAGGCTGTCCTCTGGATAAGAGGGAAAGGTGGAAAAGATCAAGGTGGGGACCACCAGAGCAGATGTTTTAACCCCAGGGTAAATGATGTCACTAAGAGATCCAGGGGGCAGATGATAAGGATTGAAAAGGGGGGTCAAAAGCCCCCAAATTTGGTATAAATAATAGAGCAAATGGAGAGACATTCAACCAGCCAACATTGATGCCCTCACACTGAGGCCTGATGAGGACATGGACTGAGATCCCAACTCTTCTCATCGTTTGCTGATCCTCTGCATCTTCCTCACTGCTCTCAAACTCTTCAGTCACATCTTGACCCTGGGGTGAGTCACAACTTCTCCCTATGACACTCTCCTCAGTCAGCTCCACCCCAGGAGAAGCCTGTCTTGGTTCCTGATCTGATCACCTCGGTCTGAGTGTGTATCTGCTAATACTTGAGACTTTAGATCGGACACTTGAACTTAGCATGCAGAGGGAATGTTTATCATGAGCCTGTCATGATTAAGTGTGTTTGCAGTGCTTAGAATTAATCTAGAATTCTTTGCTGTGAATTGATTATGTCTATTACAGTGCCCAGCATTAAGGATTGTCGTTTTCTCGATTAAGAACCTATAGAGTGAAATTGTATTGAGTGATTTGAGTGAATAAAGTATTGACTAGGGCAGAAGCACGTGGACATTCTTTATTTCTCCCCCTGTATTGCATAAGTCGCACCTTTTGCTCATCATGACACATTTCTGAATACAATTTTTGTTTGCCAATCAGTAAGGGGGCAATAAGAAATAATGTAATTTAAAAATGGGAAAAGATCTGAAAACATGCTGGATATCACCTGCTCTTAGGAAGTTGGGAAGGTAAACAAGGTGCCAGGACACATCAGATGCTGGCAAGAGTGGGCAGCAGCAGATACTTCCACTTCTTGCTGATGGAAGCTGTGATACAAACCCTTTCGTCACTGTCTCCAGCTCTGTGCATCCTCTGCCTGGCAGCCCACCTTCCCCCTCTGGCCACACTCACTGCGTCTAACTTATAGGCGAAGCCAGCTTACCAGACGTGCTAAACTAGACTCCCTTCCTTAGTGAAAGGCCTCGGCCTCAGCCCTGCTCACAAGGCACATGCACCTCAGCTCTGGCTCAGCTCTGGCTCCTGAGCTCCTCCTATTGAGACAAGGTGCCTTGCTTCTACTTCTCCAATGCCAAAGCCTGGGAGTCAGCAGACAGAGGCCCCAGTTTGCCCTCACTAGGGGTGTGACTTTAGGGAGGTGAACCACTTATGGGCCTCAGCTTCCTCATCTGTAAACCAAGAAAAGAGTACCAGTTTCTTTCCTTTTTTGTTTTTTTCAGAAAAAACACAGAATGTCAAGAGCTGGAAGGAACTGCAAATATTAATCAGATAAGTGCCACCCTATTATACTAACAAAGAGATATATCCCAAAGAAGCCAGTGTTCTGCATGGCCACATGGGCAGTCAGCGGAGCTGAAACTGGAGCCTGTACCTCATGCTGTCACTATTCGATCAGTAGTGTCACTACACCAAGACGAACAGGTGGCCCTGGACACTTTTGCTTCAATATTCACAATGCATCCAAATAAAATACTGAGGAGTCTCAAAGAGTGGTTCATCTCCCACTAATTCATTAACATATTACTGACAGTGACAGTCACAAGGACACTCCCAATTTCTCATGTCACTAAACAGGTATGAAGTGGGCTGGGGATGTGGCTCAGGCGGTAGCGCACTCGCCTGGCATGCGTGCGGCCCGGGTTCGATCCTCAGCACCACATACCAACAAAGATGTTGTGTCCGCCGAGAACTAAGAAATAAATATTAAAAATAAACAGGTATGAAGTGCCAGTCCAGAGGTCTAATAACGCCACCAAGTGAGGGAGGCCCTAGAAAGGACCTAAGTTCAACACAGGCAGATTTAGACTCCATTGAAACAAACTCCACGCCATTAAGGATTACCTGCCAATGGAATGAGTGCACTATTATGGAATATTCTAAAATGTTTTGGGAAATGTTTTCTCATGGCCAGGCACACAGACCAGCCAGTATACTTGCAAGATCAGATATGCATTTTGAAAAGAACATCTTGCCTGTATTATAGAAAAAGGACTAGACAAGGCTACAAGGGATGAAGGAAACTCAGAAGCAGCCATGAGTACAATGGCCAAAAATAACAGTAACTCAGAAGGTCATGGAGATTGAGAGAAGATGAGTTCAAGAGGCATTTAGAAGTGAAATCATAAAGCCTGGTAACAGATTAGACTATGGGAAGGGGAAAAGAGGTGTCAAGAATCACTCATCTGGGGCTGGGGTTATGGCTCAAGTGATAGCGCACTTGCCTAGCATCATGAGGCACTGGGTTCGATTCTCAGCACCACATTAAAAAAAGAAAAAAAAGATATTGTGTCCACCTAAAACTAAAAAAAAAAAAAAAAAAAAGAAGAAGCACTCATCTTCTGGCTGGGTGGTAGAGCATTTTCTGGACAGGTAAAATGAGAAGGTAAAAAGGCTTCAAGGGAAGGAAGTTCACTCCTCTGTTTCCCACACATCCAGCTTTAAATTTGCTGAGTTTGAGGTGCAGGGTTACCCCAGAAGGACATCAGGGAACTGAGTACACAGTATTGGAGATCAGGAGACACACATGCCAGAGACCACCTGCCTACAGGTGGTCAGTGAATCTGCACGGAGCACATCACCAGGTATGTGAAAAGGAAAGAACACATGACTGAGCCTGTAGCCAGCCATTCAGTGGCTATGAGAGGGACAATGACTATTTAAAATAAAACCAGAGAGTGTCTCTGAAAAAGCAATGGTCTGCTGAGGTGAAGGAAGGAGATGGGAAAGGTACTGGACCAACATCCGCTGACTGTAAGAATTATGCAGAGGAATACTGGGGCCGTAAGTCAGCAGGAAGTAAGCTTGAGTGAAAGGTGACAACCGGAAGACAACTTTGAAGCCCAGGGTTCCAGGGAAGAGCTGAAGGTGGAGGACCGAGGGGAAGAAACTAAATCACAAGCACATGTGTGAAAACCAATGGGAAGGCATGGGGAGGGGATAAGAAGGTTCTGTGAAGGTGAGGACACGCCAGCCAGCAACAGTGCAGAGTTCAGAAGGCCAAGCCCCAGACCACTTGGGGAAGGTAGGATTGAGGCTGTTAGCAGCAGCTGAGGATATACCCATCTGATGGCCTGTAAAGTCACACAAGGAGACAGAGGAAGGATGTGATTTCAAAAGCATGCCCATGTTCATGGGTCTAACTTGTCCTTGTTAGCATACCACCTTCTCTCCTACCACTGAGCCTTATGTCCTACTTCCTGTCAACCGGCTGCCAACCCTAAGGGTTAAGTAGCCTCCTGTTATTAATCAGCTCCAATGCCACGAATGTGACTACATAATTTCCCGCTTTAAAGTTGACTGTAGCTCCACAATGAACATTGCACGGAGCACAAATTCCTCAAATATCACACAAGGCCCATTCCAACTTGCAACCCCACCCTGCCTACCAGTCCAGTCTACTTTCCAATATGCTCTCACACTCCAGCTACTCTAAACGCAAGTTTTTGGATGCACATTTTTGGGTGCCAAATCTTACCTCCTCCTTCATATCTAGATTTGCACAAAGGAGGTAATCAGTCAATGTCCACTAACTGAATAAACAATTGCTACCATTGCCCAAGCAGGCTGTCACCATCTTAGGCAAACTAATGTCCAGTCAAATGACTGGACTTCAAATAACCTCAACTCTGCTAATGCATACCTGACATCTTAACTTCATGCATAATACCTATACCACTACAAAAATGTAAATGAGGCACAAATGTAAAAACCACCCAGCAACTCCACATATCTTTTTTGCCACAAAATTGTATGCATGTCTTCCTGAAGGAAACAGGAATTGCAAATAACTTTTAATTTCCAGTTCCACCTAGGATATCAACATTCCACACAGAAAAGCTGTTCTTTTATTTTCTTCTACATGCAAGTCATTACATATATCAGAGCTACAAACTGCAGGACATATTGAGAAGTGTAAGAGCCATGAAAAAATATGAAACTTTTTGCATTCCTGTTGCTAATTCCAAGATCTGTTTTATGACCTGTATTTTGTGCTTTCTACTTTCTGAAGCTGTATTTATCAAAAGTATCTATCAGCTCTGAGTGAGAAAGACAGTGGGACTAGGGAGTCAGAAAAGATGCTGGTCCTGGGCCTGAAGTCTAGAGGTGAACAAGATTCCTGAGGTCAGAAGGCCCCTCATCTCGGCAGTCTTTTCTTCCTTCAGGATACCTCTCCCATGATGTGGCCAGTTCTTTCCACTCTTTCAGGACAGCTCTCAGCAGGGGGTGGAACAACGGGTTTCTGGGTCAGTTAGCAGTCTCTGAAGTCTCTCAGAAATTCCATTCAAATCATGCTTTTCAGTAGATGCCTGGTGTGAATCCGCTGGAGGGGCACAGGTACAGCATCAGTGGGACTAGCTAAGCCCCACATGTGGATACCTGCGCTCCAGAGGATACACAGGCTTTTAGAACACCAGCGCTTGGGAGATGCGGACCGAATACAAGTATCAAAAAGAGACAGGCCAACTAAACAAGAAGAAAAAACAATACCCCTTGAAAGAGTTAGCAAAGAACGTGGAACAAGAGGCATTTTAGGTGTCTACTAAGTGAGCCCAAACTTGTGACTTTCTAATTCTGAAACTAGCTATGAATGGCGGCTAAAATCCCAATCTTAAGAAATCGAATGCCACCCATTTTGGACGGTTTGAGACAACCCGAGAGGTACGTCCAACAGGCAGGCCCGTGCCGGCTCCTGCCAAGCGCAGCCGGCTCCAAGGCGGAACCCGAAGGAGTTCACCCCCGGTGGCCTGTCCAGAGCTCCTCTCTCTGCAGTCAGCACCCTGCAATTATCCTCAACCTCGCTTGGGGTGCACCACGGGGGAAGCGGGTGCACCAGGGGGAAGTAGGTGCGCCTCGGCGCAGCGCCCAGGGAGCCCGAGCCGGGCCGGCGGGCAACGACAGGGCCACGGCAGGGCCTCCGCGCGGCCCCCGCCTGGCCCCGCCACCCAAGCCGCGCACCTTCATAAACTCGTCCTTGTCGAAGCACAGCGCATCCGGCCCAGTGGGCAGGCTCATCCCGCGCCTCTCCATCCTGCCGACCCTTCAGCTCCAAGTCCGGCCGGACTGCGCAGGCGGACGCGGCGGCCCGCCCCTTCGCGTGGCTCACTTCCGCCACATGGCGGCACCGCGGGCGGCTACGCCCGGCTCGCGCCAAGAGCGGCGCGGGGCAACAGGCGCTTCCGGGCGGTGCTGTCCCCGGCGGCGGAGGACGGCACTGCAGCCTTGCGCTTGCCCTTGCGGGCGCCTCCCCTACGACAGTTCGGCCCGGCGGCGGCTGGGTTGCAGCTTAACAGGCTGGACCCGGTTCTGCGGCGCGGTGTCCGCCTGGCGCGGGCCCCGGGCCAGCCCGAGTGCATCCGTGCTACTCGCATGTGGCGTATGGCCGCGCCCGCGAGCCCCTATCCGCCATCGGAAGGCTGGCGTTAGCACCTTGTCACTGCAAAGGGGTGCCGCCCATAGCGCATGTGCGTGTGGACTCCCGGAGGAGCGGTGCCCCAAGGCTCCCAAGCCAACGAGGTTGTGGGCACGGGGGAAACACACGTTTAACTTTAGGTTTATTAGTGAGAGAATCTTCGGCCACATGCAGGTCTGAAATGTATGTTAGAGCAGACTCCAAATATCACATTGTTTCTTTCTCCTCAAGCTCGGGTTGGAAAAAGACAACATTGCTAACTCAAAATGTCATTATCATCACAGAGTGAGAAACTGATGTGACTCCATTTTTGTAGATAAATAACAGCAGCTTCTACCTCAAGGCCTGTCCTAAGGAAGGGGGCGTGACCCCTGACCTTGGAAAAACCCACAGAGCCTTTCCCACCCTGCTGAGTTGTTTGTCTGCAAATAACAGGAGAGATCTGTGGCACCAGGTGTCCCTGACTCAGTTAGGCTAGGTGAAGACCCATAGCAACCCCCTAGCAACCACCAATCAGTGTGAAACAGGGAAAATACCTGGGATGCCAGATGACCCCCCCAGTAGTTTATGGTGGTTGATAACATGTTGGGAAACCATGTAGTTTAGCAGGTACACCCCTTGCGGCCTAAACCAATCAATTCAAGGGAATCCCCCTCTTATACTAACCAATCACCCCTACTCAGCTTGTTCCCTCCACTGAATGTGCTAATCAATGTTAGAGTTGTTTGACTTTCCCCGTGGTGTGAAATGATTTGCTGTGTGATGTTGTGACGCATAGAGTATCCCCCCCAAAACCTAAAAATTCTCACTGAACAAAGGACCGGGACTCACTCCCTGGGACCGATGCGTTGGGAATGATTGTGAGTCCAGGCTGGAGCTTGCAATAAAAACTCTTGTGTGATTGCATCAGATTTGGCTCCTGGAGGTCTACTGGGGTCCCACGAATCTGGCATTACAAGAGGACTGTTTCTCCAGTTAGATAGAAGTTACGGTAGACTATGTGAAGCTCCCCAAGTATTAGCTGCCCTACTTTGAGCACCAGCAGCTCTCAGCTTTGGGTGTTTGCAGCCCTCCTTGCTGTTCTCCTGACAGCTCTTCCAGCTCCCAAGCTAGTGGCTCCTGGCTCCATCACTCCCAGCTGTTACAGCTGCTGGCTGCCCTCAATGCTATAGCCCCAGGGTGGCAGCCACTTCATTGCTACCAGTTCTTAGTGCAACCAGAACAGCCTGCTCAACTCAAGCTAGAAATCTCAAATAGGCAAAAAAAGAAAGAAGCTTAATTGGAGTTTATGGTACAGCACAAGGGGAAGCAGCATAGTGGAAAGGGGAGGCTGCTTATACAGATAAAAAGGCCGGCTCACACATGAGCAGTGTCCTGCAACTGCTGCAGACCTGCTTAGTCATAGGTTTCTCTCAGTCAGATTGGGGACAGCTAAGGGGCTGCAGAGGGACAGAGTCACCCAGAGAAGCTGTGGGTATAGTTACAGGGAATAGATTTGGACAGAAGTTGCCAGAGCCAAAGCTAGTCAGTGACCATGGGGTGTCTGATGTGGCTGTGGCTGTGAGGTGTTTGGGGGCAGCCACAGTAGAAAATAAATTTAAAGTGCCTCTTGGGATTGGGCCTCTCTACATCACTAACAAAATCAGCAGTTCTAATGACCAATTTTGACTGGCCCTGGGAGGCTTACCCGTTAACACAGTCACATTATTGGTGGGAGGTGACTTGCAAACACAGGCAGCATGTACCAGTGCCAAGGGAAGGGACAGCACGCAGGGAAGACCCAGTAAAGTGCTGAGAACACTCAGTCTCCAAGTCTGTGTGGGAATCTCAGTGAGCTAGAACTTGCACTCCTTCTGTCTTCGTCATTCCCTTCTGATACAGTCCCAAAGCCTTTAGCAAACAAATGCCCTTAAATGTGTACAGCCTTGTGTGCTAATCCTGGGAGACCTGAGGGGACTAGATGCAATGGGGGCTCTCTGCTGCCCACTCTCCTCTCAAGACTCAGTAGGAGCAACCACAGGCCATGACCATGGCACAGCCCACCAAGATGGGGCAGAAGGAAAGATCTTACTGCTGGTGGAGCACCCTAGAGAAGACAAAGGAAACAGAGAGGAAGCTGAACCCTGCCCAGAGGACATGGCCCCACATCCACTCAGCACCTCTATTCAGGTGGCATAATCATTTCTGCTGTAAAGATTGGTAAACAACAGTTCCTCAAAGGTTATCGAACAGCCTGTCTGCAGCCTGATGAGTGCCTACTGCTGCCCTGACCACATGCAGCTTTTGACCCAGCACTGGAGGGTCCTGCAGGCTTCCAGGTTCCCAGTGTCTATGCTGTTAGGAGTTTGTCTACTGTTGGGTGTTTGAGCACCATCTCTAGCAACAATGCCTATTGTACAGTGTCTGTAGGAGGAGTGAACCAGAATATGCATGTAAAGTACCTGATCAGTGAGACAAAATAAGCCACCTGCACCCTGGCTTTCTTCCCCTCTGATCTATACCCTTTTTCAGAAGAACCTTGATACATTTTTCTATTACTTTAAATCTCTTCTATATTCCACCATTTTCCCCTTCATATTCTCCTTTCTTTATAAAGCATGCACCTGCTACTTCATTTCTAAGTAAATATTAACCCCCTTTTGACTTTGCATCTTTAGAAAATTCTTAGTTCCCTCTTTTCATTGTGACAGGTCTCATTTCTTTCTTCCCACACTCACCTATCTATAGGCCCTGCATTTGGGGCAGGTTTTCTACTAAAAACTTTAAAAAATGCGAAAAAATCTCATGCTCTGGAAACTTGCATGGGCATTTTCTCTGTTCACCATCCTCTATTCTCATTCCGATTCTCATTTGATTCCTGATTGTATGTGAGTCAGCTCTTGGAGTCTCCCTCTGGGCATCGTGCTAATATATTACTGGTTCCCTTGTCATTTAATGTGTGTTAAGTAAAATTTTTACAAGCATCTCTTACATTTGAATGAAAGTCCTCATTTAAACAAATTACCTTTTAGCAGCATTTCAAATAATAAACTATGATGAGATTCTAGTAAGTGAACATGCAGAGAGATCAAATTGGAGTGAATTTCTGTGTGGCCAGCACTGTATTGGAAGCTAAAGTGAATGAGGCACAAGGCCTGTCCTCTTGAAGCCAGATTTAAAGATAGGTAGTTTGTGTAGTTAGGTAAATCGGGTCTAATATCCAGTATGATAAAGAATGGAGTAAAGAAGATGGAGTCCCATTTGAGCTGGAAAACCAGAACAATATCTGGGGAAATTGAAATGTTAATGTCCCCAAGTCCCCAACCCATCCTAAAGAACTGTTAATGAAGTAGCTCCCAGCAAACTAATTTTTTTTTAGTGGGGCTAATCAAACCACCCCAGGCCCTTCCTGCCCAGATTACACCTCCCTGCCCCATCAGTCTACCTATCTCCCACCTTTTGGCCTTCCCACCAGCATTCTATCACTGCAAGATAGAGGGAAACAAAAGGACAGGAATGTGGAAGGACTAAAAGAAGACCTTTGATATAAAAAAGGAAGACCTGTCCCTTTTCACGGATTCTGCCTTTTGGGTCCCCTTCTTCCTCTGGGGAGAAGTCTTTTCTGCTACAATAAAGCCTTCCACTTTCCACTCTGCGCTTGCCTCGACGTGCTTCTCTGGTGTTATACTTCAGCATTCGGAGAAGCAAGGACTCGTCGCTGGTAAACAACGGCAAGACTCTGACCCTGAGGAACTCTGAACCTGTGCAGAGGCAAGACTGCACAGATAGCAGCATGTGACGCCCTTACCAATGGAGTTGGCTCCACCTGCTGCCAGCAGAGCTCCTGGTGTGCCTACTGCATGCTTCCCCTGCCCCCAGACCCAGGTCCCCTGCCATTTCCCTTGGATATCCTGCTGGCACCTCCAATTCCACACATTGAAAAGTCAACTCATCATCTTTGCTGAAGAACCTGCTTGCCTTCCTACATTCTGCTTCTGGACAAGTAGCTCCACCAAATGCCAGCTGCTTATACAAGAAAGTTGGGGCTGAGTCACCCACCTGAGACACCTGTTGCACTTTAAAACAGTTGACCACAAACAGTTGACCAGATGGTACTCTGCACCACCACAGACTCTGATGTCTCTCCCTCAGATGGAGATGCCCATTTCATATGTCCCAGCCTGCTTCCCACCCACCACATCCCATCCTTAAAACACCCCTCCTCTCTGCTCACTCTCTGGTGGGACACTGTTGGGAAAATAAAAGCAAACCTTTCCACTATCAAATCAACTCTACCTGCTCAGGTTGTTGGCAGAATTCCCTCCTTGCTCTTGCAGGACTGGGCCCAGCCCTGGGTGGCTGTTGACTGGGGCCTCCCTCAGGTTCTAAAGGCACTGGTAGTCCCTGCCATGCTGTCTTCTCCATGGTGGTGGACAGCTTGGCCCTGTGCTTCCTCATCCAGCCATGTGCCTCACATAAACACAGGAGTAACCGCCCCTTACCTTGATGGTCTACTGGTCAGAAGCAAGTCCTGAGTGTGGTCCCCACTGAAAGGCCACAGCTGGGGGCAGGTATTAGGAGGCTGCTTAGATGTGGCCAGCACTCCTGCTCTCCAATGCTCACTGCTACAGAGGTGTGTCTGGCCCTAGGCTTTGGTGGTTTTCTCAGCCCTAATGATGGAGTTTATGCCCACACACTGGACATTCCCTGACCCCAGACTTGTGTATCCAACTCCTTGATAGTTGCCTCCATGCAGATTGAGTGCAGATTTCAAACTCAATCTGTCCCAAATCCTGTCCTGGTTTCCAGTGAACTTTCCCTTGGCCATCCTTCCGTCTTGGTCAACGCTGCACTGCTGCAGTGCCCAGGCCCAAAGCCTCCACGTGGTTATTCTTCGCACTTAACCACCCACAAGCCCTCCAGAACACACTCAACCTCGTGCTGCACCTCATTACCTGCACACCTGCCACGCTGGTCCCTGCCAGCACCACCTCTCATTCAGATCAGAGGGTCTTAGCAGGGGTTGAGGGGTGCTGCTGTTCCCTCTTGTGTTTTTGACAAAGCATGGAGACATTTTTGGTTGGTATAGCTGGAGAAAGGGTGCCACTGGCCTCCAGTGGTTTTAGGGATGCTGTGAACATCCTCCAAGGCATGGGACAGTCGTCTCTGGGACAGCTATCCAGCCCCAGTGTCCACAGCACTGAGGCTGAGAAACCTCCAACCAGATGGCCTCCCTGCCCTGCCCCTGCTCCTCAATCCCATTCAATGCGGCCTGAGGAAGGTCTTAACTAACTAACAGGGCAGGCTGTGTGTGAATCCACAGGTGGCTCTTCCCCACCCCTCTCCAGCCTGCCTCCCAGCATGCTCCCCAGGAGGCTCACTTGTCCCCAGGAGACCCAGGCTTTCCTCTGACACACCAGGCACAGTCCCACCCTGTTTGCTGCTGCCTTTATGTAGATGCTCAGCCCTTGTCCTCTCCTGGTCTTTGCTTCCATGCGAGAGACGTTTCTGACTCAACCCTAAATGGAATAATGCCTGCTCCCTATACCTCACCTCCATGACCCATGTGCTGCTTTGTTTTTCTCTCAAGCACACATCAACTCCTGAGATAGAAAGGTAGGCAACTGACAGATAAATAAGGAGGTAAGTAGATGGGTAGACAGGTGGTGAATGGATGATGGATTGACAGATGGACAGATGGATGATTGATAGAGGAGACAGGTAAGAGAGAAGGGAGATGGGATGAGGAGACAGGCAGGTGGAGACACGGGGAGGTGAGCAGATACCATAGTACCAGCCCCATGGGGCCTGAAGAGCTTGATGTGTATGTTTGTACAAAGACAGCAGGGTGTTTTGGTGGTTTGTGTTGTTGTTTTATGATGAGTCAAAAATTATGCTTTAAAATAACAGGCCTCTAAATGCACACAGCAACCAAGGGTGTGTATATTACATGCATGTGTTCTACGCACATGTGAAAACTCCACAGTTACCATGAGACACGGAACCACAAGCACCACAGGGGCCCAGGGAAAGCTATAAGAACCTGGGGAGGTGTGGAGTGCTCCTGGAGCTCAGGCAGCAGGTGGTAGGCAGCACTGGGCCATCCACCTGCGGGCAGGAGCTGGGAGCCAGGGAGTCACTCAAAGCCTGAAGATACACCTGGTGTCTTGCTGAAGAGGGCTGCACAGCCTGAGGCGTACGGCTACTTCACACCGCGCTAAGAGGACTATGATGATGAAACAAGGACCCACCAGTGGGCATGAGAGGTTAGCATGCTGGGGCTTGGGAGGACCAGAATGCCCCACCTCCTCCTACCTTGCACAAGCCCTCCTCATGCTGTGACAGTGACGGCAGAAATGAGGCCACTTTACATCCAAGAAGTATTGAAAAGAAACTGTGCTTCTGCCTTTTCTCAATCCCCCGTGTGTGTGTGTGTGTGTGTGTGTGTGTGTGTGTGTGTGGTGGGGGATGTGTCTGCCTGGTCCCTGTCTGCTGAGTACACGCAGGCAGCCCTACAGAGGCTCACAAGACAAGGAGTCGAGGCTGCCCGCTGGTCTGCAAAGAACTGAGGCTTGCCGATACTCTTATCTGTGAACCTGGGTGGGGACGCTGCAGCCGCCAGATTTGCAGCCCTAGCTATCCCATGTGCCCCATAGGAGACCTAGAGGGGACCAGATAAGGGGCCCCCAGATGCCAGCCTCAGGAACTATGAGATAATAGTTATATAAATATTTATTGTTTTAAGCTGCTAAATTCTGGGGCAGTTTATTCTGGGACAGCTACAGATATACCTGAAACTGATGAATATGAGATACCATATCTACCCTGGGCGCCAATCTGAGACAGAGGAGAAGGGCCCTCTGCTCCCCAGGAGGGGCTTTTTATTCTACGTTTCTATCTTTAACAGCCATGACTGTCCCCACATGCCTTGTGGCCCCAAGGCCCATTGGAGATCTCTGCTTCGGTTGTGGTGGCTTTGTTCTGGTGTCCATCCAGGTGACTCAGTGGCCTCTCGGATGACTCTACTCTTCTGCAGCCCCTCAGCTGTCCCCCAGTCAGGTCCACAGGAGCTCCTCCCTCCCCAGAAAGTCTGTGGTCAGCCACAGGACACTGCCAAGTGCAAGTCCACCTTTGTGTCTATGTGAGCAGCTCCGCTTCCCCATCAGAGCTGCTTCCCCTTATCCTGCAGCCCAAGTGGGCCCTCTTTTGAAGAGCTGTGTTTGGCATGTTCATGGATCCTGTCTCAGGCAGGGCAGTCTGAGCTGGTTGCACTAGGAGCTGGCAACATGAGGGGCACAGCACTGCAAGTGGCCAGCAGCAGTGGCCAGTGAGCGTGAGGGTAGCCACAGAATGGAGAGTTTCTGGGACCTGCGAGAACTCCAGTGAGCTGCCAGGAGAGCAGCAAGGAGGGCTACTAACACCTGTTAGACCAGGACACAAAGAAAAGAACACTGACTCCAATTAAAATCAAATTAAAGCAAGCTTATTATTTTGACCTGCTGGGCTGCCTCTCTCAACAAAAACCATGGGAACAAGACAGCATTGCAGCTTTACAGCCCAGAAAGTTACACAAAGGGGGGTTACAGACAACAAAACTCAGAGGAGCATTACACAAAGGCTAGTTTATATTTTTGCTGGCCTCGACATCAGAATTTATGAAGGTCATTAGAGCCTCAAGGAGGGTCATTATTTGGCCAGGGAACACCAATATTTATAAGGCCTCACTAAAGTTTCAGAGAGGGCTGCATCTGGTCAGGGAAAGCCAGGCATGGGTGAGTTCAAGGCACAGGCAGGCATTCCAAGCAAGTTCAGAATTTGCAGTAATTTATAGTAAAGCTGAAATTAGCTTTTCATATCTTTGTGGTGAGATGTCTTCCACTTTTAAGAGGGAATCAGGCTGGGTCTATCACACCAAGAGCTGAGCCCCTGGTGCTCGAGATGCAGAGCTGATGACCCTCAAGGAGGGCCACTCTGCTCACTTGTGATATCTATCTGAATTGAGGAAATGAGCCCTCAGTGGATCGGCAACAAATTCCAGGCTCAGAAATAGGTCAATGCATCTTAATCCAATTCTCCTTCTGGGCTTGTAGACCTCCCTGTGCCCCAAATCAGGTGCAGGTCATGATGGTGGGACTCAGTGGAGGGTGACATGATTGCTGGTGGGGATGGTTGGTGGCAGTGGGGCTGGGATGTGCTGAGTCAGGTTGAATGCTCATCAGGAGCACCTCTTGTTCAGATGGGAGTCAGCTCCAGAACAGTCTACTGTACATCACAGGAAGAACTGGGTGCCTGTGCACAACAGGGCACCCTCAGGGTAGGTGTGGACCTGGGTATGGCCAAAATGCTGGCATGGGGAGGTGGTAAATTGAGAATGGGCCTGAAAGTCCCCGCCTGTGGACAGAGCTGCCGAACACTGTGCCAGGGGAGGGGGCACGAATAACTTGGGCAGGAGAGGAACAGCAGTGGGTGGAGGACTGAGCCACCAGAGCCTTCAGTGCCAATGTGAGTGGAGCTGCTGTGAATGCTGGGGCTAATTCCCATGGGAGGACATCAACATGGACTTGGCAGATTCCATCCTTTCTCATCTCTCTGGCCACTTGCCCAGCTCAGAACCACAGTAAGCCCACGCTCCCCACAGGCAGGGCCCTGCTGTTGCCTGCTCTTCCTGTGCACTTGAAGGCACCCCAGAGGCTCCGGTCCAGCTGAACCGCTGCTGAGGCAGGCCTAGGAGGCGGGAGTGGGATGTGGGTGAGGCCAGGTATGGCAAGGCCTCCCCCAGAACTCACAGGGGCTTCAGATCGGCCAGTTCTGGTGGGATGGCAGAGGCTCCATTGAGTGTTTTCCTTACATGCAGGAAACCGAGGGAAACTCCAACTCATGATTTTGCAGACAGGCTCTGGCCCAGGGTCTGCTGCGAGCCCTCTGTGGGAGGCTTTGGTTCCTGGCCTCCTCCTCCCCTGCCAGCTCCTGATGCCTACGACTGCCCTCCTCAAGAAGGAAGCTCGGGTGTTGCCTGGAAGGGGCTGTCCACTCCAGGAGCAAGAGCACCCAGCTCTTTGTGAAGGACAATCCCACTGGGATAGTTTGCTCGTTTTCTGATAGGTTCCATAAGGGAACTTTGTCCTGGTCCCTGCCTCTTTCCCCAGGAGAAGCCCATATTTATGTCTGGATTGAAGAGGCTTCTTGTTCAATCCAGATCACCTCTATGTCTGTATTAGGAAGAGAGTGGATACTTGCTCTATTTTTGACAAGGCTGATCTGAGGGAGTTGAGGGTTAATTCTACTTCCTCGGGTTTTCATTTGTGTTCTGTGTTAATTCTGCAAGGCTCTTCCTGCATTTTCCTCTTTAGAAAGCCACGTAGTTGACTGGCAACATTTCATACCACCTGGTAAGAAAGGAACGTCCCTTTGTCCCCTACATGACATAACATGATTGAAATGCCTATTGACAAGATTAATAGCACAACCATATTTACCAACCTGTGCATTTCATTAATGTCATTTTCTTCTCTTTGCTTTACAAGAACAAGCCCTGTGGGATTCTCTTCCTGGAAATATGGCTGTCTAATTGCCCAACTCATTATTCCTGCTGAAAATAACTAAAATGTTTGACAAAGCCTTCCTAACAGCCCTGATGAAGTGGCAAGAAACCAAGAAACACAGGAGAAAACCCCAAGGGAAGTGGAACCAAGAAGAGTGAGCAGTCCCCTTTCAGCCCAGGTGTTCACCAAATGCGCATATCGGAGCCCCAGCTGTCAATGCCCCAGGGAGTGCTGGAGCCTGGAGATCAGGCACAGGGCATCCAGCAGGTAGTTCTTGGGGACTCTCTTCTTCAGAGTTGGTACCTGGGGCCTCATCCTCAGCCAGTGTGGCCTGGAATCATGCCTGATGTCCCTCCACCACCATGTCACAGCACAGCAAAAGAAGACGTCTGGCTCCTGGACACAGACGCAAGGGAAACGCCCACCTGTGCTAAGGTCACTCGCGATGGCAACACACTCATGACACGTAGGCGAGCAACAAGTTCAGGATGAACACCTCGTGTCAAGGACGCTGAACCAGATGGCCGTCTCCGACAGCTGTCTAATGTAAGGACACACCCTCAAGGAAGGAGGTAGCCTTACAGACATCAGGGAGTTTCCTCAATAGACTTCCTGGGCAAGCAGGTGTGACAGGGAGGCCCAGCCAATGCCCAGGAAACAAGGGCACCCCAAAAGAGAGCCAGCAGAAACAACAGACGATAGAAGCTGGCCCACAAAGACCTACAGTGCCGCGATTACCAAACACAGTAGGACTTTTTAATGTTAAAAACAGACGAAGTTTCATGATCAGGAGATTTGAAAGAGTGAAGCTGAATTCTTAGAAGTAAATGTTATAAGTAAACCTGACCACAGTATGGATGTGGCAAAAGAGAACTGGTGACAGGAATACAGCTCGGAGTTTATACAGAGTGCCTCACAGAAAGGGGAAGCTGTGGAGCACTTGAAAGCAGGTGTGCGGCTGGAGGTACAGAGTAAGAAAGTCTCTCCTGGGGTGAAGACAGGATTTAGGGATAGCCGTCAGAATGCAGGAAGTGACGATGGAGCACTGGGATGCAAAACCAGCCACTGAACGACCTAGCCATCCCCATGGCCTTGCTCACAGAAGGTGTGGTGCAGGGCAGTGTGTATAAGTGCAGAGGAAACTGGCTGGGACTGTGCAGCCCACCCGGCTCACCGCCAGCGAGTCCCACTGCTGTGCCCTGTAAACATGAGATCTGCTTCTCAGGCTCCTGAGAAAGCCCTCTCTTCTTCCCTTCAGGTGTGTAATGCTAGCTCTCCTAAATAAATCCCTGCTCGTGCCTCTGAAGTGTCCTTAAATTATTGTCTGTGATCTTTGTCAAGAACCCTGCTCCTCCTGAGTCAAGGTCTCCTCCCTGGGACCTCCTCAGACCCTGGGACAGGTGCAGCTCAGTGGCCGAGCACTTGTTTAGCTGCACAAAGTCCTGGATTTCATCACTAGCAAGGGGGAAAAAAGTCTAACGTTGGTCTAACAAACTTTCAGAAGCAAAGAAAAGAGATAATGAGGCAAAGACACCATTTGATAATGGCTGAAATTTTTTGACAATTTTCAAGACTTAGATCCACACACAGGAATGAGGCAGAACAGAGGGTCCAATGCTCCCCAACAAGTACTTTTGACTTCTCTTTCTCCCACTGTGGACAGCTGTGGCTGCCTGAATACCTCCCTCTGCCACAGTCACATCAGAGGCCATGCCTGCTCCTGGGGACTGCAGTTCCAGCTGTGGCAGCTCCTGCTGGGTCCATTCTATGACCCTGCCCCTCTGCGGCCCTCAGCTGTCCCCAGGCTGGTCTGCAGGGCCCCTCCTTCCCCAGGATCAAGCAGAAAGTCTGTGGTCAGCTGAGGACCCTGTGCATATGGGATCCCAGGTTTTCTCTATGAGCAGCCGCCCCCTCCCCATTACAGAAGCTGACATGCTGCTTCCCCTCCTTCTGTAGCTTGAGACCTAATGTAAGCCTTGTTTTAGTCAGTTTTTTTTTGTTTGTTTTTGTTTTTTTAGCTATTGGGACCAAAATTCCTGACAAGAACAGTTTTAGAGAAGGAAAAATTTATTTGGCCTTCACTGTTTCAGAGGTCTCAGTTCACAGATGGCTGACTTCATTGCTCTGGGTCAGAGGTGAGGAAGGACAATCATGGCAGGAGTGTGGTAGAGGGAAGCAGCTGGGAACATGGCACCAGGAAGCAGAGAGAGCTCCACTCTCCAAGTACAATATATAAACCCCAAAGTCACGCCTCCAGTGACCCACCTCCTCCAGCCACACCCGTCTGCCTGCAGTTACTACCAGATAATCCCCAGGGGATGAAGGCACCCATCAGGTTAGAACTCTAGTAACCCAGCCCTTCACCTCTCAACCTCTGCATCATCTCCCACTTGAGCTTCTGGAGGACATCTCACTCTAAACCATGACAAACGTTTCAAATGCTCTTCATCTCGCCTCTCCCGGCTCTCTCTCAGGCAGAGCAGGCTGCGTTGCTATGCTAAGAGCTGGTACCGCTGAGGCCACAACCCTGAAAGTGACTTGCAGTGGGGGAGCTGTGGAGGGCTGCCTCTGGTTGCAGGACCAGCCCTGGAGAGCTGGGGAGCTGCTGGCTCTGACTGCCAGGAGGGCTGTGGGGAGGCTGCTAGTTCTCAGGGAGTGGCACTTCGCCCCTTTGTGATGTCTACCCAAGTTGAGCAAAAGGACTCTCAGCTGATTTAGAGGAGCAACTGCTTGGGCAATAGTTCCCAGGAGCAAGGGAAGTCAGATGGCAACAGAATACCGGAGGTGTGCCGAGAGAGAGCAACTGCGTGTGTGCCCATCCCTGCAGCCGAAACGGATTGTCAAGGGGCTGCTATGATTTATACTAAAAAGCAGATGTTTGGGTGTTCCCTGCTATTCCTGGCACAGGAACCTCAGAACCTTAATTCCCTCGTACAGTGCCTGGAGCAGCTGGCTGTGACATCTGGTCTCTGAGCTGGGTTCCCAGTGCAGAGCTCTAATCCCTTGGGGTTCCTGGGTCAGGTGCAGGGCTTATTCTGATGAGAACACACTTGGTGGATTCCCTGATGTGGCTGGACACCAGAAAGACAAAACCAACGGAACTTTCCAAGTGTTGTTTTCACCCCCCAACCCCGGGAAAGCAGAAGGGCAGGATACTGAGTGAGCATGGAGGGTGCCTTGTGATGACACCCTGGTGAAATCCCCAAATGGTAGGGTTTAAAGAGCACCAGGACTGGTGGTCACACCCTAGGCTGAGAGTGGCAACTGGATTCCCCAGGGATGGAATGTTCTGAGTGCAGGACACTTTCAAACCTGGCCCGTGCTCCTTTTTAGCTGGCCACTCATCTGCATCCTTGGCAATAGCTGGTGGACATGGACACAAGTGCTCCCCTGAGCCCCATGTGCTGTCCTGGCCAACAGCTGAGTTAGTAGGGGGTTGCAGGACCTCCCACCCATGGCCAGCTGGTCAGAACACAGGAGATCCCTGGAATTGACAGACTCTGAGGTGGGCCAGTCTTGAGGGACCCAGCCCTCAATCTCTGGGAGATAGTTTCGGAGTCGAAGTCGCAGGACACCGGCTGCAGTCTGGAGAGCTGGAGAGCTGGTTGGTGCAGACAGAACTCCCAGCACCCAGGCTCAGAGTTGAATGCGTGCACAGAGGGAGCCCTTTGTTTCCCCTTGAAGAGTGAAGTCTAAATAAAGGCACCTCGAACCAACAAAAACTGAGTCTGCCGCTCCAGAGAAGTCAGGGAGAGTTCTAAGTAGGAGGAAGGAGATTTTAGGCAGAAGTTCAGAGGGTCAAGGAGTGGACAGAATAAAGTGCTGATATGGGATAGGTGTACTTTCTGTGGCTCCATGAAACAAGAACAGCGATGTTTTTAGATCTTGCAGAGGCAGCTTAGCCTTCCTGCACTTGTGCAAGGTCAGAGCTTTGTGACATACACAGACACAGACACAGAAACACACACACACACATACACACACACACACACACACACACACACACACACACACACACCTGCACTTCCGAGTGGCTCTGCCTCTCTGTCTGGGCCTCTGGTCCACTGGCTGAGCCAGCTATCGTTTCAGCCCCTGCAGCAGCTTGAGGACAGCGAGGAAGGCAAGGCTGCATCAGGAAAGGCCATGGGGCAGTTTAGCAGGGTGAGGGCAGGGCAGCTGGGGCGCGGCAGGTGAGAACTGCTAGGGAACCAGAAGGCTCACCTGTGGATTCAGACCACCTGGCCAAGCTTCTGGATGTGTAGTGATCAAATAGCCATAAACTGACCCTTTTCTCCAGCCACTGGAAGCATGAATCAGATGGGGCCCAGAGTTCCCTAGGCTGTTGATGATGACCAGATGCTGTACTTTATGCGCCAAAGGTCCGTGTGTTAAAGCCAATCTCCAGGGTGGTCCTATGGGAGGAAACGTCTGGAGATGGAGCATAGGGGAGGTCATTGTGTGTGCGACCCCTAAGTGGGATGTGGGGCTGAGCTCCTTCCTCTCTCTCTCCTTTGCTCCTGGCCATGGATCAGCAATTAGCTCTGCCATGTGCTCCCTGCCAGCACAACCTAGCATCCTCAACAGAGGCCCAAATCAATGGTTCATCTCGCCTTGGACTGCAACCTCTAAGACTGTTTTAAAATGCTCTGAAAAAGATCTGGGGAAATAGATACCAAATTGAGGAGATAGCAGGTTGGGAGTGTCAAAGTGGATACATAATCTTGTCTTTGGTGCAGTTGACTTTTTTTTTTTTTTTTTTTTTGGCAGACACAGCATCTTTGTTTGTATGTGGTGCTGAGGATTGAACCCGGGCCGCACGCATGCCAGGCCAGCGCACTACCACTTGAGCCACATCCCCAGCCCCTGGTGCAGTTGACTTTAGAATACCTTTTAATAACTGTGCATTTATGTATCACTTGTGCGGTTACAAATAAAATTGCCTTTGTAACGCAGTCAGGCTATTTTCAAACAGGGAACTCTAACAGATCTATGAGCCCAGGGAGAGATCAAAGATCCTCATTCACAGCACCACTTGTTTCTGTGCCTCCTAGGACAAAAGGGGAGCAAAAGCTCCCTGCACTAGCAGGTGGGAGCTGGGTTTTGGTACAGGAGCCAAGCTGCCTGCCAGGCTCTTCTGGCTCTCCCCTTGCTCACCAGCTCTTCAAAACTGCATGGCAGCTGTGTGACCTGCACCGACTGGCAGTTGGGTTGGCCTCTTAGATTTTTCACAGCTGATCTTGTACAGCTCCACCTTAGAGTCCTGGTCTGCTTCTGCGGGCCAGCAGGGCCCTTCTGCACTGTCCAGCTCAGGGAAGAGCACTACCCTGAAGGGAGACATTGGTGCCTTCTCGGGAGTGTGTGCATGTTTTACCAACTGTGGTTAAGTTTACCTGTCACAGTGCCTGGGCCATGGGATGCCCAGATGGCTATTGTTGTCATTTCCAGGTTGGTCTGTGAGGGTGTGATGGAATGGTCAGAAACACCCGGTGCCACAAGGAGTCAGACATGTGCTCGGAGGCAGTCGGCAAGGCAGACTCTTACTGCAGAAGGGCGTGGTACCAAACCTGGCACGCAAGCACACTTGGGCAGCCAGTCCACCTGTTTCTGTCCCTAACACAGCACTGCCCCTTGCTCTGATAGGAGGACCTCAGGGTTACAGTCTACTTTTAAAATTGGGGAGAGTAAAGGGAAGGACTATAGTTAAAATGGCTGATCAGATTTTACATACTGATTAGGGCTAAATGCTGTGTTCTGAAAATGGACCATCGGGCTGTCTGATTCTCATACAAGAGATGAGCATTTGACATGTGGACTGAGAGAAGCCTTCGACTCTGCCCTGTGTGGGTGGCGTCAGCCCACCCACTGAGGGCCTGAGAACTTGTGCCACACAGAGGCTGTGTGTGTGCTCACACCCTGATGTGAGCCTTTTCCTGCCGTCAGTGCTCCTGCCTCCCAGGCTCTCACCCTCACAGTGAAATTCATACTATCAGTTCTCTGGGCCCTAAACCTGCAAACAGTGCCTTGACTTTTCTGGGTTTACAGTGGCAGATAGCAGGTCATAGGACTTTTTGGCCTCCATAATTCCATGAGGCAACAAAGTATAATAGATCTACCTTCAGGTTCTCTTTCTCTGGAGAAATCTGACTAATATATCTACCAGGTGGGATGGAATTGGACAGTCCTAGGGCTGTGTTAGCCTGCTGTAGACCTAAAGTGCAGCCTTGGGGGATGGGGCTGGGTGACAGAAGGAAGGGGAAGACAGTCTCTGTGTCCAGGTAAGAATTCCTTTGCTTCCATCCCTAAGCTGCCAGTGTGCCAAGTTTCTGCCCCTGGTTGCCACGTTAGCTGCAGGCAGGTGGAAGATGCCTGGACACAGAAGAGGTCTGCAGAAGAAAAGGGAGAACTATTGGCTGCTGGCAACCTCTGCCTCCTTCCCTCCCTTAGGTTTTTTGAAGGAGGCAGCCTCTGCTGAGCACCAGATGGACCTTGCAAAGCACCTGTCCTCGTCCTTGCTCCCCAGCCTTGACTCCACTCCTGATTTCTATGAGATCCACCGTCCTGACTTCCACACAGGAGAGAAGATGGGGGCATTTGTCCTGTCTCCAACTGGATGACTCTGCTATGGGTAGGTTTGCACCAGGAATTGGACAGTATTTCATGACCTGCCCTCGGACCATGTAATGGAATTTGGGTCAGCTGCTGTTTATGATTAGTGGAGTAGTTGCTGGGGAAGCCAGTACCCAGGGGCATTGGTCAATTGGCTGAGTCCACTCAAAAGCAGGTTTCCAGATCCCTGTGTGCCCCTCCCTCAGGCATCAGTGAGGTCTGGGCTTCTTAGATTGGAACTTGGATCTTTCATGAGTGGTGGAAAGACCAACCCAGATGGGCTTAAGCAAGAGGGGAAGGTACCGGACTGGTAAGTCTAGAGCTTGGGTGGGTTCAGCTAGCTCAGCCATTCTCACTGGCCCCTGCTCTCCATGAATCAACAGAGAGCCCCCGAGTGACGTGTTGAGAAAGAAGGATGTGTGGGACTGCCGGATACAAAAGAAGGAGGGTCTGATCCATGTGGCAGGAAGGAGTTGGACTAAGCTTCACAGGAAGGGCAGCTCTTTCCCAAGATGTTGAGGCCCAGGGCAAGTACTGAGAATGCGGGTGCTGAGTGGGAACACAGCCGTGCACAGCTTGGCTCACCTGGGGCTAGGTGGCCTTGGCTGGTCTACTGTACTATGCTGGTCTTGGTCGCTTCACCCATAGAGTGCGTCTGTAGCGGGGCTGTTAAGGATCACTGACGTTCACTGAGGGGTAGAGTACCCCTAACACCAGGCAAGATGCTCCAGACTTGTTAGCCGTGAGACAGACCTTGTAGGTGTGGCTGATTTCAGACAGAGAAACACAACGTCAGGAGATAACTTTCCCTTTCATGGACATAGGGCAGACAGGGTTCAAGCTCAGGTAGAGGCACAGCCTGCATAACCAGCCCTCCTCCAGCTTCCTAAGAAACCCTGGGGAGGCCATTAGCACAGTGTCACCCCCAGGAAGTGCAGCATACCTGCTATTGCTAACAGTGGCTCCACTGTGGCTATCTGGTTATTGCCTCTGGTGACAGTGTCTCCAGTTAGTGTGTCCGGTCACAGTATCTGGCTAATGTCTGTGGTTACTGTATTGGTTCATGGTATCTGATGCTTTTCCCTGGGCTTACCTGATACGACTCTGCCTTTTGACAGTGGACACAGAAGCCACCCATCATGTTGTGAGGGGACTCACCCCCCCCCACAGGTCTAAAGGATGGTACCTACTGCTCGCTGGTCCCATCAGGTGGCCAGGCTGTGTCCTCTGGGAAACTGATTTTCCAGGTCCCTCCCTCAGCAAATGGAATATGTCCTCGCCCTGCAGTGCCCCAGAATGTTGGGCCAGCTCACACCTGGATATTAGCCCCTCACATCCTCCTGTTTCACAAAACTAGGGTGGGGTCACTGCACCCAGGGGCCCAGGCGTGGCTCTCCATTCTGTGCCTGACATGCACCCATGTCCAAAACCTTCCTCCTGGGGCCATGGTTTCCTCACCCCCGTAGCAGGGCATGGAGGCATCTGAGCTACATGTGTGCTACAGGTCTAGTAAGTGCCGTCCCCTGCACCTCAGGCATCAAGTGGAAGGCCACACTGCATCAGGCACCACACACACACACACACACCTGTGCCTGGAACTCAGACCTGTTCTCCATCCCCTGAGGAATTCCCACTCAAACTGCCAGATTTAACGCAGCTACTACTCCATGAAGCCTCCCTGACATCCCTACCCTAACTGGGACCACCCTGCAAGTCCTGGAGGCCCAAGTTCCATGCAGAGGACCACCCTGTACCCTCTGCCCTGGTCTCCCTGTATTGGCCCCCCTGTACTGGCCTTGTTGCACCTGCAAGGCCCCCTCGGGGGCAGGGTCTAGGGCCTTGGGGTACAGCCTCCCGCCTCCCTTGAGCCCTTCAGGCCCTGCCTTCTCCAGCCCCTGGCTCAGATGCCCATATGCACTGATGATCCACGTGCTCAGATGATGGATGACTGGTGACCAAGGGCCCGTGGCCAACAGCCCAGCGTGCAGAGGGGCTGAACAGGCTGAAGGGTTGCTTCGCACTCCCTGCAGCCTGGACATGGCTGCAGCCTTGGTCCAAAGTTCCCAGCTCAGAAGCTAGGCCAGGTGTCCCATGTCCACCATATGTCCCTGCTGACCACCCTGTCTGCAGTGCGGCCCTTGTCTCCATGCCCTTGGGGTCACTGTGGATGCGGAGCTGCCCCTTAGGCCATGCTTCGGCTGCAGTAGCTGGAGATGCCTTGGAGTCCCCATACAAAGCAGGTAGAGGAAGTGCCGGTGGGGTGGGGTTGGCCCTGGAGGCCAAGCCTGGGGGACCAGAAGGGTTGCTGGGTGGTGAGGCAGCCTCGAGGAGGGTGCAGGGTGCTGCTGCCCCCCATCCACTGTGGCCAGAGCTGGTGCAGAGGTGAAGGTCATGGGAGAAGCAGGACAGTGCTCTTGCAATTCTCCTGTGCAACCCAGCACAGAGCAGGACATCTGGGGTCCCAGGCAACCCCAACCAACCCATGGGTGTCACAGGTGGGCTGAGTTTTCAGGGTAGCTCAGAACAATACCTGTTTACATAATCTGGTTAGAGTCGCTGGTTATCTGGTCATGTTATCTGTCCAGTGTTTGACACTGTTCCTGGGCAGAGTTACATGGCTACTGTCGCAGGTTACTGTATCTGGTCATGGTATCTAATTGTTGTCTCTGTTTACTACACCTGGTCACAGTGACTGTCTAATGTGTAATATGGTTGGTTACTGTACTTTGTCACGGTATCTGAGTAATGTCTCTTATTGTAATGGGTTCCTGATTGTAAGTACTGACTGTTTACCATACCCAATAATGGTATCTGGCTAATGTCTCTGGTTGCTATATCTTGTCACAGTATCTGGATATTGTTCCATTTACCTGGTCACACTGTGATGGCAAAACCAGACCTGGTTGTGAAATGAAATTATAAAAACATTATGGTAAGAAACCAAGGCCTGGGGAAGGGTCAGTGCCCCTCTCCTCTCTCAGCCTTTCTCCAGAAAGCCTAATTAACCATGGGTCCCTACTTTTTGGGTTGTAAATAACTGCCCAGGAGTCTGACCACTCCCTCTTGATATGTAAACACCTGGGCCAAGTTCTCATGGCTGGAGATTTAACAGATGCCTGTGAAAAGAGCCCTTTCTTCCTCTCTGTTTCTGTGAGCATGCTTCATGTTGAATTCCCTGCACAGGCCTCCAGTCCAGTAGATTAGGGATTTTTTTTAAAAAGAGGAAGAAAACCCCCATAATAGGATGGATCTAAGATGATGCCAAAAACCCCATAAATGTTCTCAGAAACTGTGGATCAGAGCTCAGAGTCTGGAGTCTGTTCTCCTCTGGGCCTACTGGTGTCAAATAAAGTTTGGAGTCTCCTCTCCAAGTGCTGCTTGATGCTTCTCGGCCTGTTTCCCGCGACAACACTGCCAAATGTCTCTGGTTGATATATCTGGTCATAGTATTAGGCCAAGGTCTACTGTTACAGTACTGGTCATCATATCTGAGTATTGTCTCTGGTGCCCTATCTGGTCATGGCATTTAGCTCATGTCTCAGTTTACTGGACCTGGTCAAGTATCTACATAACGACTCTGGTTATGGTACCTAGTCATGATTTATGGGTAGTATTCTGTTGTTTTGTGTTTGGTCACGATATCTGACTAATCTCTCAGGTTATTATACCTTGTTACAGTGTCTGATTATTATCTCTGTTTGCTGTATGTGGCCACAGTGTCAAGTGTTGTTACTGGTCACGGTATTTGACTGAAGTCTCTGGTTACTCTTCCTTGTTACGGTATCTGGGTATTGACTCTGTTTACTGTGTCTGGTCAGAGTACCTGGCTAAGTCTCTGGTTATTGTAACTGGTCAGCATGTCTGGCTAATGTCTCTGGTTGCTGGTATGTGGTCATGGTATGTGGTTAATGTCTGTGGTTACTGTACCGGGTCATGGTATCTGACTCAAGACTCTGGTTACTGTACCTAATCAGGAATCAGAGTCTTGTCTCTGTTAAGGTACCTGGTCACAGGATCTGGCTAATGTCTCTGGTTACTGTGCCTCATTGTGTAGGACAGAAGAGGCTGGACTCCTGAGGAATTTTCAGGTAGTAGGTTTATTTTAAGCTGCAGGTTCCAGAGGGGGCTGTTGCCTAAAATTCTCTGGACCATGAGTCTGGAAGTTTTTGTTTCTGGAAGTTTTTGTTTTTGTTTATGTTTTATACCCAGTAGGGAGGGGATTTGGAGGCTCACATGATAAGTGATTTTTCCCCCTTTTTTAGGCTAGACCGAGGTTTTATGAGTTTTTTTTTCCCTGCAAACCTCGCATTTACAAAAAAGAGAAAGCTATAAATCACAATGCCCTCTGCAGAAGTTTTTGCTGATGTCCTGTGTAAAAATCTATCTGATAAGAAGAGAAGCTAAGTTATGGGTTGGGGGCTGGACAAGCTTATGTGTTACAAATATGGGAGGAAGTACCTTTGGTGGTGGTCCACTTCATATGACTGTATCTGGGTATTGCCTCAGTTTGCTGTACCTGGTCACAATGTCAGGCTCATTCTCTGGTTATGGTGCCTTGTCATAGTAGTTGATAATGTCTCTGGTTCCTGTTTGGTCACAGTATCTGGGTAATGACTCTTTACTATACCTGGTCTTGGTATCTGGCCGATGTTCTGGTTACTGTACTGTGTCATGGTATCTGAGTATTGGTCTGGGTTTACTCTACCTAGTCTTGGCATCTGGTTAATGTCTCTGGTTACTGGTCACAGTATCTGGCTAATGTCTGTGGTTAATGTACCAGGTCACAATAAGTGGTGAATTTCTTTGGTTTGTGTATCTGGTCACCATGTCTGGCCAAATAAAGTCTCAGGTTATTGTGCTTTGTCACATAGTTGCTCATGGCTCTGGTTTCTATACTTGTTGTGGCATCTGGCTAATGTCTCTGTTGATTGTACCTGGTCACCTTTTATGGATAATGACTCTGGTTGCTATACCTAGTCACAGCATTTGCCTAAGGCCCACGATTTCTGTATCTGGTCACAGTATCTGTTTACTGAACTTCTCATGGTATTTGGCTAATGTCTCTTGCTACTGAACCTGGTTATGGTAACTGGCTAATTTTTCTGGTTCCTGTCATGAAAAGTGGCTAATTTCTCTGTTACTGCACCTGGCCACTGTATCTGACTAGTGTCTCTGGTTACTGTATCTGGCTCATGTCTCCTGTTACACTACCTGGTCTTGGTATCTGGGTAATATCTCTAGTTAGTATATCTTAGCGCAGGATATGGTTAATACCTGTGTCTGATCACAGTATCCGGATATTTTTCTGTAAGCTCTACTTATTCAAGATGATTGACCCACTTCTCTGTATACTGGTCATGTTATCTGAATGTCTCTGGTGACTGTAGCTGAACATTGTATCTGGATAATATCTCTGTTTACTGTACCTGGTCAAAGGTTCTGGCTACTGTCTCTGATGACTATACTTAGTCACAGTATCTGGCTCTTGTCTCTGGTTACTCTATCTGGTCACCATTTCTAGCTAAAGTCTCGGTATCCTGGACCTTTTCATGGTGTCTGGCTAACATCTATCAATACTATACCTGGTTCTAGTATCTGGCTAATGTCTCTTGATTGTCATGGTATATGGCTAATGACACTGGTTATTCTACTTAGTCACAGTATCTGGGTAATGACTCTGTTTATTGGTTCTCAGTGTCTTCCTAAAGTCTCTGGTTACTGAACCTGGTCATGGAATCTTGTTAATGTTTCTGGATGATACATCTGGCCCTGGTGTCTTATTAACATCTCTGCTTTTGTATCTTCACGTGTAATCTAATAATTATCACAGTTTCCTGTGCCTGACCATGGTGTCTTGTAAATGTCTCTTCTTATTACAACAGGTTGGGGTTTGAGGCATTGTCTCTGCTTTCTGTTCCTTGTCACAGAACCTCCATTTACTGTACCTTATCAGAGCATTGGGTTTTGGTGTCTGTTTAGTGTACCTGGAACTGGTATTAGGGTGTTGTCTCTATTTATGTATCAGGTCACAGTATTAGGCTCATGTCTTTGGATACTGTACTGTGTCAGTACAGTATCTTTGGTTACTCAACCTGGTCACGGTATCTGGCTGATGTGTATGGTTTCAACAACAATATCTGGCTAATGTCTCTGGATACCACATCTGGGCATGGTATGTGGGTATTATCTCTGTGTAGTGTACCCGGGTATGGTGTCTTCATGTTGTCTCTGGTTACAGTTCATGGTTACTGCATCTGGTTAATGTCTCTTGTTGCTGAATCTAGTCATGGTATCTGGATAGTGTCTATGATTACCGTACCTCATCACTGTAAATGGCTCATGACTCTTTACTGTATCTGGTCATGGTATCTGGGTATTATTCTACGTACTGTACTTGAACAAGATGTCTGGATTATTTTTCTGTATGTAGTAACTTGCCACTATACCTAGCTAATGACTCTGGTTACTGTATCTAGTCATGGTATTTGCCTAATGTCTGTGATTATTGTCCCTGGTCATGGTATCTGGTTGATGCCTCTGCCTAGATGAGGTATGATATATTATCTCTGCTTACTGTTCCTACCCACACAATCTAGCTAAAGTCTCTGTTTACTGAACCTAGTTTTGGTAATAGGGTATTATCTCTGTTTTTACCTTACCTGGTCTTGGTATCTGGCTAATGTCTCTGGTCCCAGTATTGGTTTAATAGCTCTGCTTACTGTATACAGTCAAATATCTGGGTATCATTACTGGCTACAGTACCTGGTCATGGTATCTGGGAAATGTCTCTGCTAACTGTACCTGATTATGGTCACAAGACCTGATTATGGTCTCTGGCTGCTGTAACTGGTCATAGTAACTGGCTAATATCTCTGGTTACTGAACCCAGTTGCAGTATCTGGCTAATGTCTCCTGTTGCTGTTCCTGGTCATAGTATCTGGGTTATGTGTCTAACTGCTGTACTGCTCACAATATCAGGCTAGTGTCTCTGGTTACTGTACCTGGTCACTGAATCTGGTTTCCATATCAGTCTAATGTCTCTCTTAACTGTATCCAGACACATATCTGGGCCTTGTCTATCTGGTCAAGGTACCAGGTCCATGTCCCCAGTTACTGTATCTGTTCATGGTATCTGGCTATTATCTCTGGTTACTTTGCCTAGTTACAGAAGCAGGCTGATGTCTCTGGTGATTGCATCTGTTCACAGTATCTGGGTTTTGTCTCTGTTTACTATACTTGGTAACAGTACCTGAAAAATGTCTCTGGATACAGCACCTGGTTAAGTTATCTGGCTGTTTCTTTACTGTACATGGTCAGGTTATCTGACTAGTACCTCTGGTTACTGTACCTAGTCATAGAATCTGGATAATGTCTCCAGGTATGGTACCTCATCATGGTTTATGGCTGTTGTCTCTGGATTCTGCACCTGGTTACAGTAACAGGCTATGGGCTATAGTGGCTCACTTAAATACACTATCAGATTATTGTCTCTGGAGGCTGTACCTGTTCTTGGTGTCTGACTCACATCTCTAATTGCTGGTACTGGTGCCAGAGTTCCATCCATATCTACAAAGATAGATTTAATAGGCTCACAGTACCTGGGTATTGTCATTGGTTACTGAATTTGATAATGGTATCTAGCTAAGGTTGCTGGATACTGTACCTACTCATGGTATCTGAGCATTGTCTCAGTATACTGTACCTGGTCCTGGTACCTGGCTAATGAATGTGTCTTTAGTTACTTGACTGTGTCTCAGTATTTGGGTTTTTCTTTGTGTATCAATCAAGGTCATGGTATCTGCAAGTTTCTGGTTACTGCATCTAAGGTTTCTGGTTACTCTGTCTTAATTTTTAAGAGTATATAGCTAATATCTGGTTACTGTATCTGGTCATGGTATCTATGTAGTGTTCTGTAAATGTACCTGATCAAGGAGTCTGGCTCATATTTCTGCATACTGTACCTGGTGATAGTGTCTGGCCAAAAACTCTGGTTACTGTACCATGTCACAATTTGGGGTATTGACTGTTTACTGCACATGCTCACAGTCTCTAACTGATGTCTCTACTTATTGCACCTGGTCCCTGCATCTGGCTGATGTCACTGGTTACTATCCTCATCACTGTATCTGCCTAATGTTCCTGGGTGTAGTACCTGATCATGGTATCTGGCTAATGTCTCTGGGTACCATCCGAATCATGGCAACTGCCTGATTTCTCTGGTTACATGGTCACCACATCTGATTAATGTCTTAGGTTAATCTACCTGAGCAGAGTACCTAGGTGATGTATCTGATTTCTATAACTGGTCCTGGCATTTGGCTATTGTCTGGTTTCTGTTCCTAGTTAACCATACCTGGTCACAATAACTGTCTAATTCCTCTGGTTGCTATACCTGGTCACGGTGTCTGACTAATGCCTCTTCTCACTGTAACAGGTCACAATATCACAGATCTAGTGCAAACTCCATGCCTTCCTTTAATGACATGTATTTCCTCAGCAACCACATTCTTCTTGGTCTCAACTATACATCTTCTATTTTCTTTTTTTCAGGGGCAGGGGTGGTACACTGGAAATTGAACTCAGGGGCACTTGACCACTGAGCCACATCCCCAGTCCTATTTTGTATTTTATTTAGAGACAGGGTCTCCTGAGTTGCTTAGCGCCTCATGTTTACAGAGGCTGGCTTTGAACTTAGGATCCTCCTGCCTCAGCCTCCTGAACAATGGGATTATGGGCATGCATCTCTGTGCCTGGCACATCTCCTATTTTCTAAGGAAACTACAATTTTAGAAGTATTTCTCCTCTATTTGATCCTCCTATTTCTCACTGTAAACATGGATAAAAGCAGCCAGCAATTCCCACTCCAAAGCCTGAATGCTGGACTGTTGAGAGCCACAGCCGAAGGGGCCCCAGAAAACTTCCAGCTGCCAGCAAACTTCCAGCTGCCAGTTGATGATTGGCTCACAGCGGCCCCAGCAAACTTCTAGCTGCCAACTGATTGGCTCCTCTGCAGTGATGCTCATTGGGCTGTTTCCCTGCCCTTTCGGACCACAGAGCTGCTCATTGGGGGACTTTTTTTGGCTCTGCCCACGCGACCCAGCCAATCAGCCTCAAGAGCAGGAGGAGTGGGAGAGGTTGAGAGGCTTGTGGGAAGCCGGTGGTGGCAGTTGGGCTCTGAAGGTTTTTCCTGAGGAGCTGTTTTGTTTGGGGTGTGTGGTTCTAAAAATAAAGTTCATTTCTTTTGACAAGTGGCTCCTGAATTGTGCCCAGCCAGACTGCGGCATTTGGTGGTCCATACTGACATGTCTCATGCTGGACAAGGGAAATTTCCTCCTTCTGACTGATGATTCTGTGATTCAACACAGCCCCATACTGTGTTTCAAATAATGGGAAACACATACACAGGTTTTTGCCAGAATGTAACACAAATCACATCTGGCCCAGTTACTGAGTCCTACTTTCCTGTGGAAACCACATCAACACAGTCCTTGGTGATGCATTTCTATAGCATTCTGTAAATTCAAGAATTAGAATTTAGGACCCAATGAATTCCTGCCCCAGGCCCAAATGGAACCCAGGATTTGAGCCTCCAGACCCAGGGACTGGAAGAAAGAGGCCGGTCACGGGAGAGTGGGAGACACAGGGCAGCACTCTCTGACCTCCCTTCCCTTCTGCTCTTGTTTTCTTCTCCCCTGTGGTAGCCTCAGGAGACTCCAGGGCCCAGGCAAGGTCTTGGGTCAACCGTGCCATCTTGAGGAGCCTGCACCGGTCCTGGCTTAGACAGAGCTCCCTCTTGGCTCTCCCACATGCTTCAGTTTCCTAAGTGGGTGGTCATGAGGTTTGCCTGCGTTTGGCTGGTGCATGGTCACGTGGTTTGGGCACTGCAGCAAGTGAGTGGTGACTGCAGAGCTCTGTGGAGGTCTCTCACCTGCGACCCACACAGGCAAGATATGCTGTGTTCCCCTACATGTAGTGAACTGGTTGCAAAATACAATGGAAAAATCACACCACATGGAAATAATTTTGGAACTGAGGGCAGGACGACTCTGCCACCTTAAGGGTCCTGCTTCCACACTGGAAGGAGAGAGAGAGAGAGAGAGAGAGAGAGAGAGAGAGAGAGAGAGAGAGACTGTTTTAGTTTGTTTATAACAGAGACATCAAAGACAGGAATAAGGTTTCAAAGGTGGAGTCTCAGGTTTTGTGTGGGATCTTAGGCAGAGCTTGAAGGGAAGACACACCTGCATCAAGTGGTCAATCCCTGAGGGGGTGCCACAGGGAGTTCGCAATGCCAGGCCTATCCCCTCAGGAGGCTACTGTGCGCAACCCTCCACACACAGCCCATGGACGGCTCAGTGACATCCCCCTTTCTTAATTTATAAATGCAAGCAAGGGGCTGTAACTTCCATGGATAGAAGCAGCCAGCAATTCCCACTCCAAAGCCTGAATGCTGGACAAGGGAAATTTCCTCCTTCTGACTGATGATTCTGCGATTCAACACAGTCTCACACAGTGTCTCAAAGCATGGGAAACACATACACAGGTTTTTGCCAGAATATAACACAAATCACATCTGGCCCAGTTACTGAGTCCTATTTTCCTGGGGAAACCACATCAGACAGTCCTTGGTGTTGCATTCCTATAGCATTCTGTAAATTCAAGAATTTGAATTTAGGACCCAGTGAATTCCTGGATTCACTGGATTCTTGATATGTAGACATCATGCTCTACTATTATGATATAAAAAGAATTAATAGAGTATGAAGACATGAATGGTGTGAATATATTTTATATACAAGCAGAGAGATGAAAAATTGTGCTCTATATGTGCAATGTGAATTGTAATGCATTCTGCTGTCATGTATAACAAATTAGAAAAAATTTTAAAAAAAGAATTAGTAGAAAACATCATTTCAATAACATACCTCGTAGAATGCTTCAATATGTTTTTAGGATGGGAGCCAATCAATTTACAAAGTATTCAACCAGCTAGGGTTGCAGGGCCCATGAGATTGTTCTGCTTTTTTAGGTATCCTGCCTGGGTGCTTTGATGTATACCCATGAGATTTAAGGTGTTATTATTGTTATGCCAAACACTCGTAAGATGATCTCTATTTTTTTCTTAATTTTATTGGGAAGCATGAAATTTGGTTACAGTGTACAGGCATACTATTTTCAGTATGGCATTTGAGCCTTTGTTAGAATTTGAAAACAGAAAGCTTATCACAGATATTTATAATAATGGCTTTTAGCTGGGAATGGAACCACCGTTTGACCCAGCTATTCCCCTTCTCGGTCTATTCCCTAAAGACCTAAAAAGAACATGCTACAGGGACACTGCTACATCGATGTTCATAGCAGCACAATTCACAATAGGAAGACTGTGGAACCAACCTAGATGCCCTTCAATAGATGAATGGATAAAAAAATGTGGCATCTATACACAATGGAGTATTACTCTGCATTAAAAAATGATAAAATCATAGAATTTGGAGGGAAATGGATGGCATTAGAGCAGATTATGCTAAGTGAAGCCAGCCAATCCCTAAAACACAAATGCCAAATGTCTTCTTTGATATAAGGAGAGTAACTAAGAACAGAGTAAGGACGAAGAGCATGAGAAGAAGATTAACATTAAACAGGGATGAGAGGTGGGAGGGAAAGCGAGAGGGAAGGGAAATTGCATGGAAATGGAAGGAGACCCTCATGGTTATACAAAACTACATACAAGAGGAAGTGAGGGGAAAGGGAAAAATAATACAAGGGGGAGAAATGAATTACAGTAGAGGGGGTAGAGAGAGAAGAGGGGAGGGGAGGGGAGGGGAGGGGGGATAGTAGAGGATAGGAAAGGCAGCAGAATACAACAGATACTAGTATGGCAATATGTAAATCAATGGAAATATGTAAATCAATATGTAAATCAACTAATGTGATTCTGCAATCTGTATACGGGGTAAAAATGGGAGTTCATAACCCACTTGAATCAAAATGTGAAATATGATATGTCAAGAACTATGTAATGTTTTGAACAACCAACAATAAAAAAAAATAAAATAATGGCTTTTAGGGTATTAAATCCAGTTGCAAACTCTTATCAATATTTACCCAATTTTATAGGACTTTAGAAATATTTTGAGCCAAATTATTAAGAAAATGAGCTTAATTAGATTATATTTTTTACAATTGACAGAATATTTATTATGCTTCCAATAATTAACATAAGAGGATTAAATACAGGCTCACAGCACAGGAACCCTTCTCATGGTTCCTGCCCACAAAGTTAGATATGGGGCTATTTGCAGGATGGAGAAAATGAGGCCACAAGTGAACGCCAGAGATCTCTTTTTGATATCATCTTTCCTGAAAGTTAGAACATTATCAATGAAACTTTTCAGGGGTCACACCATCATGAGAATGGATATGTGCATAAATAAGGTGAATATGGAGACAAGTATAAACCTAAAGGAATACATTAAGACATAAAGGACCCAAATTATCATCAAATAAGAAGTGACTGTTGTAAATCAGTTTGCCAGGCTTTAATTTGGCCTTCATTATTTGGCTGTAAATAATACCTAAATAATAAGGAGTAATTTAAACCACATGGATTTTTAAAGAGTTGAAATGAGGGTATATCTAATCTTATTTTTGTATCCTAAAATAGTTTTATACAACCCAATTATATCTCTAGCTTCTTAGATCTTTTGTTAAATTAAGAATCCAAATAAGACATGGTTGATTGCAAATTTCTTTTGAGAAGTAGAACACTATGCAGTGGTAGTGCTTCCACACTGAGACCTCTTGGCTTTGGACTTTCTATAGGAAGCAGCATCTCGACATAACTGTGTTGAAGAGCAATCACCTCTAGGGATTTTATATTGCACTGGCAAAGCATTTGTATACTTCATTCACTTCAGAAAGATGCCAAATTTTATTGTAGAATACTTAGGGCAATTTTTATTGTAGAATGATTAGGGCAATAAAACATTGGTGGTAGTCTGTGTAAATAACCGGCTTGTATGGGGAAATTCTACTTCAATAATCATTCTATTTTGACAATCTTCCAGATATATAAATATGTTCTTACATTTTAATGACCAGTGTGTTCATCATGGGACCAACATGTAGTTAGGTTCCTACTGCAGCCAGTATGCTTAAATCCAGTTCCATGGATGGGTATGGTGAATATCCTTGAGACCACCCATCATAGGAGCATCATTAATAACTGTTGGGCTGGATTTTCTAGTCCGCCTGGCAAGGTACATTAAAGGTGGACTTGCGGAATGGGTCCCCAGAAGTCTCTCCATAGATATTACTTCCCTCACAGCTCATGAAGCCTGCATGACTGTAAACTCTGTGGTTGGAGATTTACGTTCCTGTGTCAGGTTTTTCAGCCGATTCCACGATGACAGGTTTAGATTCTGTCCTTTGAAATCTGATTTAACTTACTGAACCATGTTGTTCAGCAGCAATAAGACTTAGTATCAAAATTTAAAGAAAATTTAGAATTTTTTTGGGGATTAGTGTGTGCATGTCGGGTCCTCTTTTCCCCCTTTTTAATTTTATTAAAATTAAAGGAAAGGTTGATACGAATTAGAGTATCATTAGTCATAAGCTGAATATCATGGCCTAATATAGATAATAAGAAGAGATTTATTATCTCTAGTTGGCCAGGAAACTTGGTGAAAGTTACTCATTAGGCACGTTAATATTATTGAGTTTGAAAGGGATCATAGTAAATGAAAATTTAATTTAATTTTAGCTAGTTTTATAACTTGTTTGTTTTATAGGTAATAGTCTTATATTTTAAATGTAACTTAAGTTATATATTAGAATGTATCTTTGTGTACGGCATTAACAAACAATGGCTGTAGTGTTTAAAGTAAAATTAACAAAAATAAAAAACATAAAATTAACAACATAAAATTAACAAAATAAAAATACATGTAATTATTAATAGCTATTAATTAAAAATATGATTTTATAGAATTGATCTCCCTATATATAGTATTTTTTGTTTTAGTGAATACGGTAAGTTACATTTAAAATTTATTTTAACTTAGGAAAGGTGGCTTTTATCAAGGACATGAAAGATATAAACAGACACCTTTTTAGAATACGAAATATATGTTTAATGAGCATATGAAAGACATTTTGTCTCTTACCAATAACAAAAGAATGAAATAGAAGAATGAATAGCTTTTTACTTACTAATCTATGAAAAACTTATTATATTAAACCTAATGTTGATGTAAGCATGGCAAATCAGTACCTCAATTATTGATGGGTAAAAGTAAGTCAGTAGTATTGTTTAGGACAGTGATCTAATGAATTATTTAGGAAAATTTAGAATTTTATATGGCATTGACTTAGCAATGACATCTCAAGGGACTTATGTCAAAATAATCTTTGTGTATAAAGATACATTGCTATGAATATCTTTTAATAACTTCATTTAAGGTAGTAAGATTAACTCAAATAATTATGTATAATTTACAATGATTTTACAAATTTTAAAAATATCAATGGTGTTGTAGGGCTTACCTTATTTTTTGTTACATTGGAGAATGAGTTTATCATGTTAAGTTCCTTACTGAGATGGGCTACTGGCTATTGTCCTCCAGACAAATAATTAGGCTTGCTTTTAGTCTGTGCTGTTGGGGCATGGGCAAGCACAATTTTTTTGTTCCTCTGACAAGAAATCATTTCCCTGTTGGTATGGGGTTGGTCTGGGTGGCAGATTTTGGATTTTTGGTGTCTTGACTTTTGTAAAATGATATAAATGTACTATTCTTGGCCTACCATGACTGTTATATGTAAGTTAGTATACATACGCTACAAAAGTTATTCTGGCTGTGTAATAAGGTAGATGCTGCTCTCTGAAATTGTCTCAGGAGTAGATCCTTTGTGTCCTTAAGCTCCCTACAGATGATGTTGGATGGTTAAGCCTCCCAGCAAACACGATTTTATTCTTATATAAAGTATGTATATTTATGTGTACAGAAAACAGTTTAAAAGGCCATATATTAGATGTCAACAGTAGTTAACTAGGGACAGTAGAATCTTATGGATTCTTATGTATGTCTCATTAGTTTCTGTAACCATGGGTCTTTTGGCTAAAGATAGATAAGGTATTTTAATCTTGCAATTAATTTTAGTTTCTCATTAGAACATCAGCTTATAAACATTGGTATGTAATTCTTTTGGTTAAGATAAATTAGTTGATCCATTTTAATGTTATATCTAGAATATAAAATGGACAAATTAAGAAAGCTTTTACTTCCTTCTTAAGAGAAGGTCTTAAAATATCTTTATATCTTATAATGTTACCCTCTAAACAAGTCAGTGTCTCTCAATTGTCCTTTAAAAATACCAAAGTTTACTTTCCAATGTAGAGAGTAGCATGTAAGTTTTACAATATATCTTATTATAATGGGTCCAGTCAGAGGATTCTACACAATATAAATGAACTTTTAATAATTTGTTATTTTATAGTTTAGAATTAACATATAGCTTTAGTTTGGAGAACACAAGTTTTGAAAAAAATGTTCTCTTTAATCTTATAAAGATTTACATATTTAGGAAACAGATACAATTGCTATATAGGAAATAGTAATAATTATTATCATAATAATAATTAGTATCATAATTATTGATGTTTTTGAATCAATCAAATTTAGCTTTCAGAGAGAAGTTTCAAAATTGGAATTTAAAGTGGTATTTGAAAACATTTGCCATCTAATCAAAGATGCATGAATCTTAATTTATTAAAAATGAGTCCTTTGTTTAAATGGTAAAAATTACTAGGCATAAGTAATGATTTCATTGGAATGAAAACAGATTAATTCCTAATAAGTTTTTGTCATCTCAATATATGGGTAAAAATCTTGGTTTATATAAGCATAATAATATCTGTTCTTAGGGAAAAGCCTGAAATATTTTGAAATTGATTGTTTTACATATTTTAGCCAACTTAGTCATACATAGATCTGTTTTTCATTTACTTTAACTTCCTACATCACCTGTCTGATAATTATACAAAGATTTTTCTATTTAGGAAAATCTTTTTATCTTTAAAGTCTTGAATACATAAAGACTTTTTTACCCAGAGATGTTTTCTTTCTTTCTTTTAGAACTTCCCAATTTTTGTTTCTTTTCTGTAGAAGCATTTCTTTTTCTCCGTCAGAATTTTTCCTCTTGGTTATAATTTGGAATAATGTCTGTAAATCTTAGAATCTAAAAAAATTATTATATTTTCAAAAGAAGAAATCTTTCAATGGAACTGTAGCCAAAGCTTTTTTGACAGCTTGTTCATAGAATCATATCTGTTAGCATCTTATGAAAACTTGAATAATAGTTGGCAGCTAAGATACTTGATGATTGCATCTCAACCTTATAAATAGTACCTCTTGAAATAAGCATTTATGTAATAAATTACATTTATCTTGAATATGTCTAACTGTAAAAGGCAGAGCATCAGGTAAACACAGGCACAAAAATATAAATTAGGTGTTTCCTGTTGAGGAAAAATGGCTAGAAGCAAATAGACATATATGTTAATTAAAGATTATAGATCATTTAAGCAAGTGGAAAATATATATAGCGACATAGATCATGAATAAAGATACAGTTTATTCTCTTTTATCTAGGTAAACCCTGACATAGGTAATGTAATTAAAATAGAATTATTGCGCATATATTTATTTATTTTTTGTATTTACATATTTAGGAATCGGAAGTATAAGAATTTTTGGTCAAATTTACCTCTAAAATCCCTGAAAGGAAGGTTGAAATGGAAACCCACGGCCGTCAATCAGTCTGGGCACGACTGGAGAAGCGGGGATGCCTAAGGGGAAGCCTTACTGAGGGCACAGAAGCTCCCTGTGCCGACTCCTGACTGTAAACACCATCCTTCTGGTGGGTAGGTCTGAACTCTCAGCCGGCGCTTCCCTCTGGGGAGCGACAGATGAGGCACAGGCTCTGCAATACCAGGTGTCTGCCCCAGTCAGGGGACCACTGGTTAGCAAAACTTGGAGGCGGGGGCTGGGGGCGGGGCCGGAAGCCCTCCTGAGTGACTGTGGGAAGGACCTAACAAAAGCCAGCTCATGGGGGAAGCGGTACCTAAAGGTATCAGCCACATTCTTCTGGCTGAGTGGCTGGATCCTTTTTCCAGTGTTCTCCATGTGACGAGAAGTGTTGCCCATCGTCCCTGGATTACCACCCTGTGTGTCTACCTGTCCTGAGTACCCTGCTGTTAGACCAGGACGCAAGAAAAGACCACTGACTCCAATTGAAATTAAATTAAAGCAAGCTTATTATTTCAACCAGCCGGGCTGCCTCTCCCACCCAAAACCGTGGAACAATGAAGCCAGATTTAAAGTTAGGTAGTCAGTGTAGTTAGGTAAATCGGGTCTAATATCGAGTAAGATCCAAAATGGAGGCCATGTTTAGAATGAATTCCGGGAAAAATTGAACTCTTGGAATGTTAATGAAGTCCCGGAAAAGTCCAAGGCCCAGAGCCCATTCCAAAGAAGTGTTAATGAACAGCCCCCAGCAAACTTGAAGATGCTGACTCAGAAGTCCTTCCTGACTAGATTACTTCTTTGGCCCACCTGTGTCCCACCCCTCAGGCCTTCCCACCTACATTCCATCACTGAAAGTGTAAGGGTCCAGCGGAGCGTCGGAGAAAGAGACCACACAAGAGACTGGCTCCATGCAATTGGCAAAAGGGGATTTATTGGGGATCCATTCCAGCGCGCTGGGGCCCCGTGCTCACTCAAGAAGGGAGAGCAGCCCGGAGCCCAGAGCAGAGGTCAAACAGAGCTTAAGTATACTTTCTGGAGAGGGCGGTGGGCTTTGCATACATCAGAACAAATCATCATGAGGCGCGGGAAGATTGAACAACAACTTTGAGACGTGATTGGCACATTCATTGGCGGGAACAGGTCGGGCGGGGGTGATTGGTCACTCCTAAGCGGGATACACATTCAAACTGATTGGTTCGGGCCCTGTGACAAACTGCACAGGGCCCTAGGCTGAATGGTCAGTAGGGCGTTGTCTTAACTATCTCAGGAATCTGGGTGTAACAGAGGAACTTAATAATACCTAATCTTTTACATTTTAATTCAAGCTTTCCAGCTTAGAAACTTTACCCTTTCATTCCCCACTCCTTTTTCTGACTACTTTTAATCTTAAAAGTAATGAATCATAATTATTGGGGAGTCTCATTTTTCATCTCTGTCAGTGGAGCATATTGCCTTCTGATTACCATGGGTTGTCCTGTGTTTCCTGGAATCATTTTTAGCATGGCCTCCATTTTAGATTTCACTCGGTATTAGACCCCGATTTATCTAACTACACTGACTACCTTACTTTAAATCTGGCTTCATTCCCCCCTCTAATTTGGGAACTCCTTACTGCTGTGAGGAAGGGGGACGAAGAGGATCTCTCTGGCTTCTTCAGGCTGAAAAGGGACGGTGTGGGGCAAGCAGTTTGGAGTCCCCCTTAAAAATATCGGGTCTATCGAGTGGTCCATGCTAAAAGTCCAATTGAGAAGTAATAGGCTGGAGGGCCATTTGAGTGATGGGTGGTCTATAAGAGAAACAAGAATTCATTAGTACTGGAACCAGATTGATGCAGCAAGAAATGCCACAGCACAGAAATATGCCAATGAGTATAATGGCCAAGACAAAGATCAACAATGTTTTCTATCAGGCAGTACCAGGAACTAGGAGTTAAGATACTGTTTCCATGACAATGTTGCTGAGGACATGGCTTTTATCTGAATATGTAAATCTTTAAGGATATTTGTCACATTGTCAGAAATGTCAGGGATGTAAACACAACATTTAACTTTTAGGGTTACAGTTGTCCTTCCCTTAAGATATAGTTTAATTTAATATCATCTGATCTTGCAAAATCCTTTTACTAGTATGACCTGTGTCTAATAGAAATCTTTAATTCTGTTACCTAGGGCTGGATACTCATATGAGCAAACACCAAGCCTACCTGTGTAGGTTAGGAATATCTGTGGGCCTTAAACTAAAAACTACTCTGGCAGTTTCTTTTGATAGTTATTCAGGCATTCCTGTCTGAGAATCTCTTTTGTAGCCTCCAGTTTACTTATTTATGGAAGTTTCATTTAACTATCATTATTATTAAAATGTCCAGGAATAGCTGTGTTTCGGCTTTGACTGTCTTTGCTAAGTGTTTAAGATGAAGCAAGTCAAACTGACTTTTGTTTCAATCTATTGTTAACAGTCAGCTGAGTTACTCTGGGAGTCCTCGGGAACTTCACAGCAGCTTCTCAGTTCTGCTAGTGACATTTGCGCTGGGATGGGTCCAGGCCTTGCTTGACCATACGGCTTCCCTCAGAAGCATCAGGGATGTCTCCCTTCTCTGATGACCCTCCTCTTTACAGCAAATGCACTGATTGGCCTTCTGCCCTCCACTGGTCTCATTAAGTTATGTGGCCTAGAGTTGCAGAGCCCTTTGAAAAAGTTCCCTATTCCCTGATTCAGACTGACTCAGAGGGCAAAAGCCAAATTTTTAATTTTAAAACTTAATCTTAAACATCTAGCAAATAAGTCAACAGCCTTATATTAAGGGTGCTGAACTTTAATGTCTATCTCTCTATCCTGTAGGTGATAACTCCTTATCTTAAGTTAACCCAGGTTGTGAGTTCTTAAAGCAGTACCTCTTTAAAAAATTAACAGGCAATTCTTAGACCATCTAAAAGCAAACTTCAAAACAAAACTAACTAGGATAAAAACATATTTAGTTTACGTAATAGCTACTTTGCATTCTGGCAGAGTTATACATTATAATCCCCTGTTTGAGGTCCTGGCAATCGTGACAAAAAACAACTTTTGGACACAACCTTAAATGCACCGAAATCTGGTCTATTTTTTATAGTCGCCTTCATATGCAGTGAGATGGGACATAGAGCCTTATCTCAAGTAAGGTGGGGCTCTTCATAAATCTTAAATACTATAATTCTGAAGCTGATCTTTGCTTTTTAGACATCATTTTACAAAGCCTACATAAATTGTTGCTCAAGTTCACATGAATATTAGCTAACACAACATAATATCACATCTAAAACATGAATTAAAGAAAGGCTGAAAGCTTTTAACCTCTTGTAGGAAAGTAGCAAAGCACTTTTGTGTTTTACAATAAAACCTTTACCCAGATTAGGCTCTCATTAACTTAAAAATACATTTAAATTGTGTCTCAGTGGAACTTTACATAACTTATTGATAATAAGTCCAGTTATAGAACACAAATGATATAAATAAATCTCCAACATGTTTTTCTTTTAAGCCTAAAATTACCATACAATTTTAGAACACCAGCTTGATATAATGCTCTTTCTAAAGCTTCTACCTTACAGACTTGTATACCTGGAAGATATGAACACATTAATGGCACCAATTACATTGATGTTTTTATATTAACCAAGTTTAGCTTTTAAAGAAATAACATAGCACAATTCTCTAAAACAACAGCACTTGTTTAACCAGCTGTTTAATGTCTTTAAGATTACTTGCTCAAAAACTTACACAGACCTTCTTTATATCATTTACTTAAACCCTCTTAATTAATCATATAGACTCTTATCCAGAAATCTAGAACCTTTTAGTTTCTCTTTTTATCTGTTAACCTCCTTCTGTTCACATTTTGAAACAATACTTGTAAATTTTTGAATTTAAGCAGATTTAACATTTTATTAAGGCCTTTTTGAACACCTAGAAAAACTTATAAGCTTAATTTAAGACCTTTTTACTTTCATCTATTTACCCAATTTAAATTGAGCCATTTGAATCACGTGAATCAAAGATATTTGGATCCATTTTTAATTTTTTTATGAGCACTCCTCATCTGTTAATTGTCATATCACTGCAGGATATATGGACATACACACATACAGACATACCGACATACAACACATAACAAGAGTGTGCACACATAACAATAATAAAGGCCTCATAGTTTTTCGCAGATGAAATCTCCATTGCAATGTTTTTTGTTTTTTTTTTAAAAAACTCCACTGATCAGAAAAACATTAACCTAGGTCTGCAGGATCAGAATCATGAGCTCAAAAAAAAAAAAATACAGAATCTAAGAAAAAGCAAGAGTCCTAAAAAAAATATGACTGGCCAGTAGTTAGTAAATACCATACAATTCACTTCTTGGTTTGGTCTAGTTTGAGTTCAGGTAAAAAGACACTTTTACTCTTTTTTTTCCCTTGGGCCTGAGCTCCAAGCTGCTTCTGTTTGCATCAGCTTAAGCCCTGGCTAAGGTCTGGAAGGAGCAGGGAAAAACTGCTATTTTGAGGAGACATTTTAGCACTTTAGGCCTAAGGCATTTTAACCTTAAGTTATACAAATTTAAGAAGCAATTCCCAAAATTTTATATCTTTTTACACTAGAAAAACTTGCTCACATAAAACTGGAAATAGGATCTCTACCATCAGAAGAAATTTCTTTAGGACCTCTAAGCCACTTTTCTTGTTCTGAAGTTCCTAAAGTAGCATTAAGTTACATTAAATTTGCCCACACACTACCATGTATATCTGAAATTAAGCTTTGAGAATTTCCAAGACTGTTGTTATTTAATTATGTAATGTTATTTTAATGAGCCAGACCAACGTTTTAATTTAACACGTTTTTTTTCTTGAATCTTACACGCTGAGGGAAACAGATATCAGATCATAATTTATTATTTTTATCCCAGTTAATGTACTGGTACACCTTAGTGAAATCTTCTCAGGCTACCCAATTTAAAATTGAAACTCTTTAGAACTATCTGAAATCAAACTAAACAATTGCTTAAACCCAACTTTTAACTGCAAGATAGTGCAATGCTTTAGAAACCCATTCAGATACCAGATTGTTACAATAAAAAAATTATTTTTTTAGACACACATTTAACCTAGTTTATCTTTAAGAAACAATCAGACAACCAGATAAGAATATATCCCTCCAGGTTTTGAACTCTCATTTAATTATGACTCCCATCAGTGGCACCATAGACTTTCCCACGAGTGGACCAGATGTTTTCACGTAGGGGCAACTATAGGTATAAAATCAAGGGTCTCAGTGTGACTGGCTTTACTGCATTCAGTGTCCCTTCTTTTTAAGTAAACAAAGGTGGAGTAATCCTTAAAGTACAGATAAGAGATAAGGGAGTTCCCCAAAGCAAAATGGCTCTGGCAGCTGCTGGGAGTCCCTTAGTCTTATCTCCCACCCATAGGCTTAGCTCCTCCAGTTTGGTTTGACCTTAGGCACTAGGCTTTTTTTTTTCCTAACTTTTTAGTAGCCAGCTCCCAAAAAGCTCATCCTCTTCTTGCAGTTGTTTCAAGTGCTAGGCTTCCCCAAGAAAGCAGAGTGGAGACTCCTTAGAAGTCTCCTCAGGAGTGTTAAAATTTGTGACTGAAAATTTGGTTCCCATCTCTAAAGCCAATTAACACCAACTTAATAATGAGGACAGGGCTTTGAGAAAAGTCAAAGCGAGATGTCAAAGTTGTTAAATCCCCAGCAGGCATCTCTATTTGTATTCAGGCCGATTACGGGAGGGAAAGAAAACATTGCTTTCCTAGTCTCAGTATTTAGCCTTAGATGGAATTTATCATCCACCTTGGGCTGCATTTCCAAGCAGCCCGACTCGAGGAAGACCCGTTCGCTTCTTTGGCCCCGGGATTTGGTGATCACTGCAGCCAGGGAGGGCTGTAACACTCGGGGGGTTTGGGGACCTGGTCCCTTCTACCCCCCACGAGGGGGGGAGAGGGCCGGGTGCTCCGGAGCCGCTTTTTCTGCTCGCTGGGAGGACGGAAAGGGGGGGCAGTCCCCCGCCCGCCCCGCTGTGGTGGAAATGCACCGTGCGGCCGGTGGCAGCCGGTTGCCAGCAGAGGAGGGGGAGGAGGGGCAGTCCCCCGCTGACCTCACCCCCGATTCCGTCCACCCATCCCCCGTGCCCGCATTCCTCTCCCCTCCCGGGAGGGGAGAGGGCCAGGGGGCGGAGGGGACAGGTGGGTGGAAGGGCCGGGAGGAACAGGGACAGATCCACCATACCGCCGGGTGGAATCCTCCCAGCAGACTGCGAGGACCCCACCCATGCAGGAAGAGATTCGCAGAGGTCCTAAAAGGTTAGAAGCCATGATCTGGATGGCCATGCCGCCCCGGCTGAAAGACAATATCTCTGACTTTGCAGATTAGAGAGAGAGATGGAGGGACTCTCCTGGGGGCCATTCAACTCTGAGGGTGGGCCACTCTGAAGCGCAGAGAGACAACACAAACGTGACGAAAACACGGACACACAGTAAACGTTTAACACAAATTTAGAAGCAGAAATTAAAGACAGACAGCCGACTTAACCAGAGGAAAAAAGCCAGACAGGTTGGCAGCAAAACACACTGATGAGGGTCTGTCCGCCCCTCTACCTGATGGGGGGGCACTCCTGTCCCCCCCCCAGCCCTCCAAAGCGTCCTTTGGAGGGGTGGCCTGTGGCTCCTAGACACATCTGCCTGCCACCGCCAGGGGGAGCTTACGCTCCCCACTGACAGCCACATACACACACTGCCAACCCCACCCAAGGCTCTGAGAGCTTACACCCTCTGGGGACTTACGCCCGCCATTGAGCCAGACCGAACCTGAGTGATCGCAAAAGACAGACGCTCTCTGGGAGCTTACGCTCTCCACTGAGCCAGAAATCGAACCCGAGCGATCGCGAAAGAAAAACAAGGAGGAGAAAAGGAGAAGAAAGGGGGGGGGGAGAGAGAGAGAGAGAGAGAGAGAGAGAGAGAGAGAAAGAGAGAGAGAGAAAGGCGCCTTACTTACCCCCTGAAGCAGTCCGTTGTTGGGGTCTCCCTGTCCGGCAACGCGCAGTTCCCGGCCAATGCACCAAATGTAAGGGTCCAGCGGAGCGTCGGAGAAAGAGACCACACAAGAGACTGGCTCCATGCAATTGGCAAAAGGGGATTTATTGGGGATCCATTCCAGCGCGCTGGGGCCCCGTGCTCACTCAAGAAGGGAGAGCAGCCCGGAGCCCAGAGCAGAGGTCAAACAGAGCTTAAGTATACTTTCTGGAGAGGGCGGTGGGCTTTGCATACATCAGAACAAATCATCATGAGGCGCGGGAAGATTGAACAACAACTTTGAGACGTGATTGGCACATTCATTGGCGGGAACAGGTCGGGCGGGGGTGATTGGTCACTCCTAAGCGGGATACACATTCAAACTGATTGGTTCGGGCCCTGTGACAAACTGCACAGGGCCCTAGGCTGAATGGTCAGTAGGGCGTTGTCTTAACTATCTCAGGAATCTGGGTGTAACAGAGGAACTTAATAATACCTAATCTTTTACATTTTAATTCAAGCTTTCCAGCTTAGAAACTTTACCCTTTCAAAAGAACTATAAAAAGGGGAAACAACCGCACTTCCACGGATTCCATCTCTTGGGACAAGTTACACAAAGGGGGGTTACAGATAACAAAACTCTGATGAGCATAACACTAATGCTGGTTTACATTTTTTGCTGGCCCCGACATCAGAATTTATGAAGGTCATTAGAGCCTCAGAGAGGGTCATTATCTGGCCAGAAAAGGCCAAGATTTGTGAGGCTTCACTAAAGTTTCAGAGAGGGCTGCTCTCTGGTCAGAGAGCCAGGCATGGGTGAGTTCAAGGCATGGGCAGTCATTCCAAGCAAGTTCAGAATTTGCAGTAATTTATAGTAAAGCCGAAATTATCTTTTCATGGCTTTGTGGTGAGATGGCTCCCAATTTTAAGAGAAAATCAGGTTGGGTCTATTACTGCATGCCAGTGCATCGGAAGTAGAGTACCAGTAGTTCTGGTTGGGCCCTGCCATACCAGGAGCCCCAGAAGCCTGGCTTAGTGCTGAAGCCAGGTTTACAGATAGTAGTTAGTGTAGTTAGGTAAAGAAAACAGAGACCTTTATCAAATGGAATCCAGGAAACCAGAGCAGCACCTGGGGAAATTGAAATGTTAATGTCCCCAAGGCCTGGAACCCATCCTAAGGAACTATTAATGAAACAGCTCCCAGCAAACAGGGAGCTGCTAATCAAACCACCATAGGCCCTTCCTGCCCAGACTAAGCCTCCCTGCCCCATCAGTCCCCCATCTCCTTTAATGCCAGATTCGTGGGACCCAATAACCTCCAGGAGCCGAATCTGATGCAATCACATAAGAGTCTTTATTGCAAGCTCGAGCCTGGACTCACACTGTTCCCGATGCAGCAGTCCCAGGGAGTGTCCCTGGTCCTTTGTTCAGTGAGATTTTATAGGTTTTGGGGGGATACTCTATGCATCACAAAATCACAGAGCAAATCATTCCATACCGCAGGAAAGTCAAACAACAACTCTTAACATTGATTAGCACATTCAGTGGTGGGAACAAGATGGGAAGGGGTGATTAGTTAGTACAAGAGGGGGATTCCTTTGAATTGATTGGTTTAGGCCATGAGGGGTATACATGCTAAACTACATGGTTTCCCAACATGTTATCAACCACCATAAACTACTGGGGGGTCATCTGGCATCCCAGGTATTTTCCCTGTCTCATGCTGATTGGAGGTTGCTAGGGGGGTTGCTATGGGTCCTCACCTAGCCTAACTGAGTCAGGGACACCTGGTGCCACAGATCTCTCCTGTTATTTACAAATAACTCAGCAGGATGGACTTGTGCTTAGGAGGCTCTGTGGGTTTTTCCAAGGTCAGGGGTCATGCCCCCTTCCTTAGGACAGGCCTTGAGATAGAAGCTGCTGTTATTTATTTATTTTCAAAAATGGAGTCACATCAGTTTCTCACTCCCACCTTTTGGCCTTTCCACCTTCATTTTATCACTGCAGGATAGGGGGAAACAAACAGGAATGTGCGAGGACTGAAAGAAGACCTTAGCTATAAAAAAGGGAAGACTTGCCCCTTCCACGGATTCCACCTATCGGGTTCCCTTCTTCCTCCTGGAGAAGTCTTTTCTGCTGTCCTTTAATAAAGCCTTCCACTTTCCACTCTAAACTTACCTTGGCATGCTTCTCTGGTGTTATACTTCAACATTTTGGGAAGCAAGGACTCATCACCGGTAAACAGTGGTAACAGCCTTAGTGTGGCTGCCTTCCCTGAGCGTGTTCTGTGCGGCAGGTGCTATGGCCTAGGGCAAATGCCCGAGTAGGCCATGGCCTCCCTGCGTCTGTGTTGCGGCCTTCTAGGGGGGGATCTGTTGGCCTGTGTGGGACACCTATAGCTGCAAGGCACTTAGGCGCCAGCCTGTGAGCAGCCCAGCCCTGCAGCAGGCCTGACCACAGGCAGGTGTCCAGTTTCCCAAACAAGCCCCAGCTGGGGCTCCACTGCCCCCCCCCCCGTGTCTGGGGGCGAAAACGTGGCGATGGCAGATGTGCACTCAGGGTTGGACCCGGGGAAGGGCAGGTTAGAGTCTGGCTATCTGATATGTTACAGCTCGAGGTTGGGTTGTTAGATGGGCGCTTGGCAAGGGGGCAACAGGGGCAGCAGGCTCTGCCAGGCAGTCCAGTGGCCTGGGTATCCCTGAAAGCAGTATAAAAGGCGTCTCTCTCTCTCTCTTTTTGATTTATTTCTCTACAAATAGAAAATTCCTCGTACTTAGCGTCCCACAGTAAAATAAATCTTTCCTCTCTCCTCTCTCAAAAACTAATCCACAGTGTACCGAATTTCCATGATAATCCCATTCAAAGTATTTATATCCAAAATACTTTGATCCACAATTCCATAAGTCCACAAAATTCTCGTCTAAAACATTTCCATGCAATAGTTCTTCAATCCACTATATGAGAAATCCACAATTTAAAAAAAATCCACAATATCTATACCACAAGCGCGATTTACCTATGAGAGCAGGTCAGACCTCACCATTTAGATCTCACCATTTACTTTGAATCCATGCAATGAGAAAATCCCTCTTCCAGGCACCAAATCTCATCCACGACCCTCCCAGGCAAGATACGCTGTGTTTTCCTATGTGTGATGAGAGAGCGAGAGATGGAGAGAGAGAGAGAGAGAGAGAGAGAGAGAGAGAGAGAGAGAGAGAGAGAGAGAGACTGTTTTAGATTGTTTATAACAGAGACATCAAAGGCAGGAATAAGGTTTCAAAGGTGGAGTCTTGCTTTGATGTCTTGTGGTCAGCAGGTTGATTGACATCTTGGCAAGTCACACCCATCTCAGGTTTTGTGTGGGATCTTAGGCAGAACTTGAGGGGGAGACACACCTGCATCAGGTGTTCAATCCCTGAGGGGGTGCCACAGGGAGTTCGCAATGCCAGGCCTATCCCCTCAGGAGGCTACTGTGTGCAACAGTCCTCATACAGCCTATGGATGGTTGGGCTCGTGACAGAGGTTCCCCCTAACCACAGAGGACCCCCAGGCTTTGGAAGGTGGAAAGTGTTAGGTACAGGACATGCTGAATTATGTTATCTTCAGGGCAGGCTGAACAAATGTTAGCTGCAAGATGGCCCGCGCACTCAAACCCCCCTCTGTCTGGTCCTTTATCACCTGTTTGCGTCAAAGCTGAACACTCAACCTCCACTCAAGGCTGAACACTTAACTCCCCCTTGTGCCAACAAGGCAGCTTGCAGACCCAGAGGCCCCATTAGATTTGGGCTCTAAAAACTTCCTCCTGCTGGGCCCCTCTCTCTCTTGCTCTGTCTCTCTCTCTCTTTCTCTCTCTGTCTTTCTTGCTCTTGCTCTTGTTCTCTCTTTCTTCTCTCTCTCTCTCTCTCTCTCTTTCTCTTTATTTCTTTTCTCCTTTGTTGCACTGCCGCAATAAAGATCTCTTGGTTACTCCGAGTGTTGTGGTCATTTTCAGAAAGCTCTTTGCTGCCTGGGGATTGGAAATGCAGACCCAGCCCCTATCCTTGGGTTGCTCCTGGTTCTATGTGCACATTTTCAGAAGTGGCTCATTAGCAGGCTTCTCTTCTCTCTGTTTTATTTCTACCTTGATGGTCATTGTAGCATCAGGACATCCCTTGAACCTGACCTGATGGTGTCTGTGAAGTGGTGGGTTTCTTCCCATGCAGCTTGGGGGATTCTTTATCATCTCTCATGTCCTCATCTGTATTGGAGGAGCTTGGAGCTGTGTTTTGTCCTGGTGTTACTGTTTCCTGTCTATAGTAGTGAAATTCAGCCACTCTGAATTTCCAGTGGGTGCTGAGCAGTGAGCTCAGATGTTCTGGGCGTTGGAGGGGGTATGTATTGCAGGACTGTAGCCAGGAAGGATGGTCATGTGGCTGTAATTAGTTATGTCCCAGGTTCCAGGTGCGTGATTTCCATCTTTGCAGTGATGTGTGCTTTGAGAAACCCATGAGTGAGCTTCCCCCTGGGTCTAAGGAGCCTAATGAATGTCCAGCCTTGGTGACTGGGCTGGCATTGCTGCCTGTGTCCCTCTCACACTCAGTGGCACTGGAAGGGCTTTGTGCTTGGTTCTCAAGAGCTGGATCTGTTAGAGGTGCAGCAGGGACTGAGGGGACGGGGACCCAGGATAGTTCTGGGATAGCTAGAGGTACACAGTGGCCTCTGGGCTGGCAGGGGAGCACCCCTGGAGGAGGAAGCCCAGAGTCATCTCTGAGAGCCAAGGCCTACTGCAGAGCTGACACGGGGGAGCCCAGGGGGCAGGGAGGCTGTGATCAGGAGAGGGAAGGAAAGAGCAGGAAGGAAGGGGCAGGGAGGGGTGGGGGAGGAGGCTGTAGAGACCTGGGGAGGAAAGAGGGAGGATAAGAGGAGCAGAGGAGGAAGGAAGGGGGCATGGAGGGTGCAGGAGGAGAGCCAGCAGCAGGGTGCAGAGGGCCAGTGGTGAGGGGAGTGAAGGTGGGGGAAGACAGGGACCAGGAGGAGGGCAGGGGAAAGCAGTGGGGAGCAGAGTAGTGCATGTGGAGGAGGAGGAAAGGCTGTGTCCAGGGAGGGGAGCCCTGTGGGCAGGGAACACACAGGGTGGGGTGGCCCCCGATGCAGTGTCTGGAAGGAAGTCCCTGCAGGGCTGGCAGAGGGGTGGCCATCCCAGGAGAGGATGGAAAGCACTGAGGACTCTCAGCCCTGGTGAAGTTTTGACCTGAAGAACCGAGAGAAGAGGCTGGACCGAGGCAGCTGGAAGGTGAGGATCTGCCAAGGCTGCTAGGCCTCAGCAGAAAGATCCATCTTTTCCCAGGCATTCAAACTCCCTTCAGCAGTTGACTTTGCGGGTCAGGAGATGCATGGTAGAGTGCCTCTGCGTTCTTTCCTGTTCCTGTGGATAGCATGTTGACCGTTGTCAGGAATGCTGGAGTGAACACTTGGTACTGAAGCCTTTGTGGCATCTCTGGGTTTTCCTTGTCATACGCCAGAGGCTGAATTGCTGGGTAAATGCTGTGTATATTTCATGGTCTCGCCATATCTATTGGAGAATGAGGCTCCCGAGGAGTGGTGCCCCATGTGAGCATTCACCCCATGCAGCCTGGAAGGGCACAGGCTCAGCCCAGTCCACAACCCCTGGACTTTCACATGTGGTCTGAATCCTTGCCGGTAGATTTGCAAGAGATATTGTTTACTGCCCAGATCAGATGCAATGCACCTGGAGTCACCACTAGTGGGGAACAGACGTGGGGCTTCTTTCCCTGGGTTTCAACATGGTTCCACTGAACCCTGGACACACCCCTTGAACATTACCTTGGGTAAACACAGGTGTGGAGGCCCCTGGGCCTTGCTTGTGTGGACCCTTGCATTTGGCTCTTGGGTCAGTATACATGGTACCACTTTTCTGGAGCTTCATTTCACAATAGATGTTAGACATTAGAAAATAATACCCATGGCCTCCCCGTGACCCATTGTGAACTTGCTTTTGTTCCTGCTGGTCCCCGGCCTGTCACCTCCTCCTGCCTGAGAGCCTCAGTGCTGGGGATGGAGTTCCACCAGCCCACTGCCAGCAAATCTAATGAGAGGCACCCCTGGCCTCTGATTTCTAGCTTGGTCCAGAATGATGAATCTCTCAATGGAATCTATCAGATGGACAGACTCTCATGCAGATTTTCCTTGTCATATGCCAGAGGCTGAGGGAAGGTTAAAGGGTTGAGATTGGGCATCTTTTGGCCTCCCAGTAGCACGGTCCTTCTCTCCCTTGGAGCCCTAGGTCATTCAGCCTTGCACCACTGTGCTGATTACATTGGATCACCACTTTATAAGGAGTCCAGGTTTATTTTGGCTCATGGCTTCAGTGATTTCAGTCCATGGTGGCTTGGCCTATGGCTTTGGACCTGCGGTGGCACAGTTATTGTGGCGGGAGCACATTTTGGAGTGAGCTGCTCACCTCATGGTTTGTGGGAAGCCAAGGGAAAGACAGAAAGGGACCATGGTCCATAGCCCACTCAGGGTCATGTTCCCAGCGACCTCTCTTCCTTCCACCAGGCACTGTCTCCTAAATATTCTGCCTCCCAAGAGGAGGCTGAGGAAGCCTTTAGCACCTGGGTCTTGGGTGTTGGATCTGCAGTTCAGATCCAAACTGTAGCAAGCACCCACCACCCGACTTGTATGTGGGCAGGTGGCCTGGCTGTCCGAGACTGCAGATCCTCCCACCTCCAGAAAGTCACAACTGAGCTTTCCCGACTAGGGGATTCCCTCTCTTAGGTCCTTTTGCAAGGGACAGGACAGCTTCTTACCTGATTTTCTCCCATCTATGATGTTTTTGAAATATACTTCCAAAGGATTCAAACTGGCAAAAAAAGGTAAGACTTCACTTCCCTAGCAGCAGGACTACCAGGTTCCATCACTACCAAGTGAGTGGCAGGAGCTGTCCCTTCCTGACCAGTCTACAACCTCTCACATGGGTGGAACCAACAACCTATGCGTCGGAAAATATTCAGGTTTATCTTCAATTGTTGGACAAAAATTTGAACTTACAAGGTAAAGCCACCATTTCCCAGTAAAATTAGCTAAATTAGAAATCCTTTTTCATTTTCAGCATTTTGCATTTTGGAGTTTGTAAGCTATGTTGTTGGTCCTGGGAATGGAACCCAGGGCTTCATGATTGCTAAGCATGTTCTCACTGAACTACACTTTGGCTTGGTGAGGTTATGTTAATTTTGGATATATATATATATATATATATATATATATATATATATATATATATTTTTTTTTTTTTTTTTTTTTTTTTTTTTTTTTTTTTTTTTTGCCTGAGTGTTGAATCCAAACTGAAGGAGGCAACTACTGCTCTCCAGACAGCCAGGTCTGGAGAGAGGTCCTGGGTGAGGATGGATCTGTCCTCAGTGGAGTACATAAGGGCAAGGGAGGGACAGGTTTTATTGGTGACACTTGTGTCCTCTGAGACCATGTGACAGTGATCAGAAAGGAGTACCACTTGACCCATTGAGGTGAACCTCTACCAATCACCTGCTCCCAGGTGCATCTCCAGGTGACTGAAGTTTCCCCCCAAGGAATTGTTGGGGGCCACAGCTCCTGCCAGGAGGTGAATCTGCTCCAGAGAAAGGAGAAGGCTGGGTGTCACCAAGGTCACCTCCCAAAGGATAAGACTTTCTCACATGGAACCTTTCTCAGAGGTCCCAAAACTTACCAGAAAAGGGCCCTGGGGCTGGGAGGCCAACTCCCTGCCCCTCACAATCTGTCCGAGGTCCCACAAGGAGGCATGTGGGCTCACTGATCAGCAGCCCTTAGACATTGCGTGGACGGCAGCATCGGTGGCTCTTCTCTCACACGCTGCTGGAGGTGAGACCCCAGCTTCCCAGCTGCATGGGTCCTATGCTGTTACCATGAAGACATGTGGCAGCCCGTCACAGCTGAAACAGGCATGTTGAGCCACCCCAGTGACCTGGTGATTGTACCCTGAAGCAGGGCGGGTCTTTGTCTCCAGCAGAGAGCCACAGGCACCCCTAAGAGTGGCCCTGGAGGGCAGCCTCTTTCTGGTCGCCAGGGCCTCCCAAGAAGACCGAGTGCCCTGGCCTCAGGACCCTTGCAGTGGGCCCAGAGTCCCCAGGAGTGGAGGGGATGGCATGGAGAGTCTCAGGGCTTGTGTACACTTGAGGAGCTCTAAGTCCATTTCAGAAAAGGGAAGTGATGCAAGGAGGGACTTTCTCACACCCTCCCCCTCCAGCTCCCTTGAGCCTCCTGGGGCTGAGAAGGGCCATTACCCAGGTAGGAGTGGGATTGAGGGCCACAGTCAGGGAGCACTGGCCAGCTGGGGCCGTGGGCAGCCTCAGGCCAGCTCACCTCCCCTCGTTCCCTGCTTGTGGTGCTCAAGGACAGCTGTAGGAGGTGCTAGGAGTGCTGGATGCTGCTGTGGTCTTGCCCTGTCCCCAGAAGGCATTGCCAGTGCAGCCTGGGCCTTGCTCCTCTCTTCCCTAGAAGCAGGACATCCTTCGGGTGTCCCCAGGGAGTCACATCACCCTGGAAGTCTGTGACCCCAGGTGGACTGTCTTTCAGGGGTGGTGTGGAATGGGGCACCCACATGACTCCATCCCCCCTCCCCGCGCAGCCTTCCTGAGGGGGACTGGCTGTCAGTGGGTCTGAGGCTGCTTCTGTCCCTTGCTGCCCACCTGTAAGCAACAGACCTACTCCATGTAACATGTGTGAGAACAAGTCAGCCCTGCCAGACTCAGAGGCAGTCAGTGCAGGGGGACCTGATGGTGGCCAGGATGCAGTGGACGGAAGCTTCTGAACTCTTGCTTCTGATGGCTGGCCTAACAATGATCTCTGCTGGTCTTCTTACAGAGACAGTCTCCTCATGACAGGGGGCCTGGAGGACCTGCCTCACAGGAAGGCCTGGGTACCCCAAACATGGCAGAGGCCCTGGGTGTCCGCTTGCAGCCTGGACAGTTTCCCAGGGTGACTAGGAAGCCCAGAATCTCTGGCCACAGGGATTCACACAGCTCACACTGTGCCTGGGGACAACACCATTCCCGCCCTTCCCTTATCCATGTGCTGGGCTGCCGAGGGCAATGAGGGTGAGGCCAGGCTGGATCCTCAGTGGGCATCAAAAGCCTCACTGTGCCGAGGAATGTGGCAGGAAGTGGTACTGTGGCAGCAAGGCAGACGGTGGACATGGTCCAAGTGTGGACAGGAATGTGTTTCTAAAACCTGCATCAGGAGAGCTGTCAATGACTCTGGCAAGTGTCCTGGGAAGCAATAGAGCCAGGGTGAGAGCATGCCGCCAGCAGAGGCCTTCTCATTGTCCCTGCAGGTTGTGGAGGAGCAGGACCAGCAGCCCAGAGGGCAGAAGGGAGGTACTGAAGAGGGGCAGCAAAGCCTCATCTGAGCTAGAGGAGCTCTGGGTCTCCAGGGAGCAGGATGCAGGGCTGGGCGTTGGGGTGCAGCTGGAACAGCCAGAGGTAGAGCTGGATAGATAGGCAGGTGGCACAGGGCCCAGGAGACGTGGTGAGAGGCCTGGATTTTTCTGTAAGGGCAGCAGAACTTCACTGAAGTGCCAAGCAGGAGAGAAACATGTCGCACCCTTTGTCCTCCGTGAAGCAGGGAACCAAGGAGACATGGGGCTGGTTCAACAGGCATCCAGTGTCTTCTGTTGCTCATCTCACAGGTGCCACCTGAACACTAATGGGGAAGAGGGCTCTCTGAGTGCAGGATCTGAAGGGCTGGGGTCTGCATACTGGCCCCAGGGCACAAGACCTCACCTGGAGGTGTTGGCGAGTGTCAGCCTTTCTCTCGCTCTCGCCCTCTTCTCACACAGATGCCAGGACACAATGCCAGGCCCCACCAAGGTGGCCTTCTCTCATCCAGCCACCTCCCGAGGGCCCCACTTCTGAATACCACAGTGGACTAAGCTTCCAACGCTCAGTGCCCCACAGCGAAGCCCTGGGGACATGGGTCAGTCCACACCACAGCAGGCTCTCAGCATGGAGTCTGCTCCCTGGGCTTCCTGTGCCTTGAAGCTCTCTGCAGCTCTTGTCTTCACTGGTGCCTGGCATCCACGGGTCACCACGGTGCTGAAGCCAGATTTAAAGTTAGGTAGTCAGTGTAGTTAGGTAAATCGGGTCTAATACCGAGTGAAATCTAAAATGGAGGCCATGCTGGGAATGACTCAGGAAAAACACAGGACAATGGAATGTTAATGGAGCCCAGGAAACAGCCCCCAACAGATTTGAAGATAGCCCATCACAAAGAAGTGTTAATAAACAGCCCCCAGCAAACTTAAAGATAGCCCATCCCAAAAGTCCTCCCTGTCCTTTTGGCCCACCTGTGTCCCAACCCCTCCCACCTACATTCCATCTCCAAAACTATAAAAAGGGGAGACAACAGCCCTTCCTCGGATTCCACCTATTGGGTCCCCTTCTTCCTCCGGGAGAAGTCTTTTCTGCTGTCCTTTAATAAACTTCTACTTTCTACTCTGACCTTGCCTCGGCGTGCTTCTTTGGTGTTATTCTTCAACATCGGGGAAGCAAGGACTCGTCACCGGTCAACAGCGGTAACAGTGCCATGGAAACGACTGACACCTAGCTCCACCTTGGCCCATTCAGTCAGGGTCACAGCTTCAAGGAGTTGGCACAAACAGCCAACCAAGAAATGTGGTGACCTGCAAAAGGCAAAAGCTCACTGCCCAAGGGATACCAAAGTGGGCTCTTTTTGGAATCAGTGAGAACAAGATTTTCTTATGCTAATAGAGAAACCAAGGGAAGCTAATCCAGGAAGAGGAAGCAGATAAGATCAATAAGCTCCAAAAGATGCTCAGCCTCTCCAGAATGAGGGAAATGCAAAACAAAATAATACAATAATACTGTCTTTCACCCACCAGCTGAGTTGAAAGAAACAGAGAGAAAGAGGAAGAAAGAAAAGGAAATGGCTAATAAATGGCTAATAATGGCCAGGACGGGGAGTGCTCTGGCCAGCCCCTCTCCTGGCTCTTCTCGTGTGCACAGAGACGGGTGCGAGGGCTACATCAGCCTTTCTTCTAAATGGAAGCAAATGGCATCTCAGTGAGAGAGAAATAGAGGTCTGTGGCCCTTCCGGCATCTTGTAAAACTGAAGACCCTGGAACTTCACACTGGTGTGAGAAAGAGAGATCACCTCATGGTGGCAAGGAGCAAGCAGAGCAAGAGTCATGGACTTGACAGGCAGTGGTCAGGGCCCCCGGGGGAGAGCTGGCCTAGAAGCAAGGCAAAGGTTTGCCCCTCGCCACACCCCTCCATGTGCCACATTCAGTACTTGTTAAGATGGGGCACCCACAGCCCCAGGAGCGTCTCGGCCCAGATTGGGCTAGGTGTGGCCTGAGCAGGATGCAGGAGTGCTTGAGTACTGCCCCCGACCAGTGCAGGCAGCTACACTAGAGTTCGCTCCAGTGAATTTCCTAAGGTATCAAATAAAACACAGACACACAATTTATCTTTAATTCAAGTCCCGGGACAGCTCCTCTGCCCTTGGCCTCAAGCTCCCCAAGTGGGAGAGTGAGGAACGTCACAAGAGGCTGGAGAGAGAGAGAGAGAGAGAGAGAGAGAGAGAGAGAGAGAGAGAGAGAGAGAGAGAGCGCCAGCGCGAGCACATTCGGGAGTGGTCTTTTATTGAGCGGACTCTGATTGTTAGAAATTTCCATCCAAAAAAGGTCAAGAGGGTTAGGGTTACAAGGACAGGTAAGGTAACTGGATCCCTGGGGATGTAGGAAGACACGCCCAGGCATGAAGACAAGTTTGGCGACATTTTTACGACTTTCAAGATCGGGGCCACTGTCTACACCACTTTGATGTGGCTGGATCACAGAAAGTGACTGACAGAGAGCCTCACCAATCAGGAAAGAAAAATGCTGGTCACATGATGTGGCAGCCTCCCACACTTGGAGGTCTGTACCTCGCCAGGGACTCAGGGTCCTGAGGACAAGGGCTGCAGGTCTGTCCACCTGTTAGGTGAGTGCCTCCTCACATCAGCTCTCACATCCTCACATCAGCTCCTCACATCAGCCTGCAGACTGGAAAGGGAATCCACAGCCCAGGCCCTTGATATGAGATGAGCAGGGCTCCCCAGGGCTGAGAAGTTCCACTGTCTTAGAGGGCTCAGGTACGCAGACGCACTCAGTGCTTGCCCAGGAACATAGCCTGCGTGTGTCATGAGGGACAGCTCCTGGCCCTGCGTCTTGTCACTACTGTGGAGACAGGGTTCACCTGCTCTAGAGTGATGGCTGGGCGGATGTTGCCCCTGGCCTGCACTCCTGTCCCAGATGTCCATCACCTGGGAAAGCTCCCTCCTGCCTTTTCTCGGCAGGGCCTCCACACACAGTCCTGACTGGTCACCGCGGACTGGTCCCAACTTCAACTTGGTACAGAGGCAGTGCCCTATGCAACCTCATGCCTGCCTCTTTGCTCAGAGCTTCTGAGGTTCGGCCATGCTGTTGCCGGAGGCAGGGTCCTGACCCTATGGCTTCTCCCTTTCTGGTCTCACCTCCAAAGCAGGACGGGCACCACAGATCCACCAGGAGCAATTTCCTTGCTGGCCACAGTTTCAGGGACCCACCAGGGAGCACCCACCCACAGCCATGAGGCCCCACTCTGAAGCATCCCTACCACCTTTAAAGCAAAAACGGAGGCTTTCCTCCATAAATACTTTAACACTTGTATTCTAAATTTTTATTTTGGTGTTTTCTTCATTGGGAAGTCAATACAACATGTTGAGTTGAATCCTGGGATGCCTCTACAAACTTAATTAGAAAATGAGTGATTCTAGCCCCTCATGTGCCTGGGAATAAAGCATGAGTATAAGGTGGCAAGGCAGGTTAGCTAGAGGTTATGCATTCAATCATCTAGCCAACAAATATCCAGTAAGCATTGATCAGACCCACTATATCTCTCAGTCCTAGAGACTAAAAAGAGAAATGCAAGGTCCCTTTGAGAGCAGGCCAGTGCGGCCCACACCGCCTAGGACGTCCTTAGGTGGGCTCCTCTGGCAGGGTGGCTAGGATGTACACTGCAGCCTCTGTAAAGACTGTGCTGTTCTGGTCCTCGGGGTTCATTTTGCTAAATGCAAAATGTCAGAACAGGAGGAAGGAAATCACACGTGCACGGTGTCTTCTAACTAAGGAAATTCAGTTGTCCTGGCATCCAGGAGGTATCACACTCAGGATTCCAGTGGATGCCAAGATCCAGGGTGCATGAGTCCCGTATAGAATGGCTTGGTGTTCACATATCCCATTCCTGCCCTGCACTCTGGTGGTCTCCAAAGGACACACCCCTCCCACGGTACAGCTTTGCTGTGCTCCAGGGAGTGACAAGAGTGTGCTCCTTCCCTGAAGACCCTTGCCCTGGTGTGTAGTCTACAGTTGAGCCCATGGACACCCAGGGCTGCCTTGTGGATTAGAGGGGAGTGGGAATTTGGGGGCTTCAGCCTGGGTCTTTGTCCTCTGTGCAAGCAGGAGGGTGTAGGCCGGTGAGTGGTGGAGGCTAAGGGCTTGGGGACATCTCAGGTGAGCCCATAGGCACAGGTGAGGGGCTGCAGAGCTGAGCCAGCCCAACTGGTCGCAGCAGGGTGTGTGAGGCATCAAGCCTGGCACAGGGCCTAGCCCTGGCTGGAGACCAGGGGAAATGGAGGGACAGCAAGCCAGAGAGCCCACATGCCCAGCAGGAGTGGCCCCAGCACCAATCCACCCTGACGCAGGACATGGGGGAGTGGGGCAAAACCCAATGAAGCCCGGGGCTGTTCCACCAGGTCCTGCACACCCAGAAACCCTGCCTAGGAGATCCTTAAATGGCAGGTCTCCTGCCAAATGGGCCCATGAGAAGGCCCCATGGGAGAGAGCTGGGCCTGCAAACCATAGCCATCTCCTGCCAGGCTGGGTAAAGCCTATGAGGTCCCCTTCACTCAGGCAGGAGGCCCCTGAAGGCCCAGCATGTCCCTCAGGGGCATTGGAGCGCCTCTCCTCATGGCCCTTGGCTTTGGAGCTGGCCTGGGCAGCCCTCTGTCCCTCACACCAAGTTCATGCTGCTGAGGGTCCAGATATCTCAGTCCAGCTGTGGAAGCCATGCAGGATTCCCAGGCCTAACCCTGTTCTGCTGCCTGATGCCTTCAGACTGGTTGAGATCGGGGACAGCAGCTCTGAAAGGAGCAGCCAATGAGTTCCTGGGAAAGTGGAACATCGAGACATGGAACCACATTTTCAGGAGGAAAAAGTCTTTTCAGACGCATTAGGCAGGTCCTCCAAAAATAGGCCTTCCCCTCCTCAGAGCATGCAGTTCTGTCCTCTGTGTGTTTGCCACCTGCTGGGCTGGCAGTGCTGGGCACCTCAGTTCCAATTCTCTGAGCCCAGGAAACCCCGGCATTCTTCCCAAGTAACCATTTAACTGATGGAAACAAACAGTGTCCCGGAGAGGACCAGGTGCTGGCTGTCACACCCCAGGGCTGGCGCCACCAGGCTGTCTCAGTGCCATCTCTTATTACACAGTGTCATTGAAATTATACAGTTTAACGTTTCTCACCTTTCACATGTAACTTCTAATGTTTCATTGTCTTGGGGTTATTAGAAGTTTATTTGAGGGTCCCGGATTTAATATGACTTCTTATTACAGAAGGTAAAGAGGTCTTTGCTTTTTTTTTTTTTTGGTCATCAATTACTGGACAGTCTTCAAAACTCCATGGTTATCACAATGACAAAAAGAGTATTTGTTGCAAGGCAAATTGAAAATATGCTAAATATGTCTGATAATACCTATAATAATGTAATTCCAATAATAGTTCTTATTTTAATTATTGTTAATTTTTAAAAATTATAAAATTTAAAATAGAGCTTCCGTTAAAAGGCTGTTTCAAACATTCCTGTAGTACTGCAAGAACTGTAATCCAGTGAACGCTATGTTCCTATTATGCGGCCCAAGGTAAGGAAGACAGGCAGCCCTGACTGTTCCTCTCCCTGCTCTCCTGAACCTGGTCTTGGTCAAGTCCTGGTTTTCCTTACAGCTCACCACTTGTTTCTTCTCTCTCTCTCTCTCTCTCTCTCTCTCTCTCTCTCTCTCTCTCTCTCTCTTTTGAAAATTTTTTTAGTTGTAATTGGACCCAATACCTTTACTTTATTTATTTATTTTTATGTGATGCTGAGGATGGAACCCAGGGCCTCGCAGGTGCTAGGCAAGCGCTTTACTGTGAGCCACAACCCCAGCCCCGCCACTTGTTTCTTTTCTTTTCTTTTCTTTTCTTTTCTTTTCCTTTCTTTTCTTTTCTTTCTTTCTTTCTTTCTTTCTTTCTTTCTTTCTTTCTTTCTTTCTTTCTTTCTTTTATTGTAATTTAACTTCATTTCTTAGTTGTTGTTTTTAGCTATATATGACAAGTGGGATGAATTTTGACATATTATACCTACATGGAGTGCCACTTATTCCAATTTGGATCCCATTCTTGTGGTTGAACATGATATGGAGTTACACTGGTCATGTATTTGTATGAGCATAGGAAAATTCTGTCTGATTCATTCCACTGTCTTTCCTATTCCCATCTCCCTCCCTTCCCTTTATTCTCCTCTGTCTAATCCACGGAACTTCTATACTCCCCTCCTCACCCTCCCTTGTTATAGTTAACATTCACATATCAAAGAGAATATTCAGCCTGTGGTTTTTTGGGACTGGCTTATTTCACTTATCATGATAGTCCATCCATTTACCAGCAAATGTTCTTTATGGCTGAGTAATATTCCATTCTGTATATATATCATGATTTCTTTATTCATTCATTTTTGGAAGGACACCAAGGTTGGTTTCATAGCTTAGCTATTTGAATTAAGCTGCTAAAAACATTGATGTGGCTGCATCACTGTAATATGCTGCTTTTAAGTCCTTTGGGTATAAATTGAGGAATAGGATAACAGGGTCAAATGGTGATTTCATTTCAAGTTATATATATATTTCTTTTTTTTTTTAGCTATAGGTAGACACAATATCTTTATTTTTATGTGGTGCTGAGGATCAAACCCAGTGCCTCATGCATGCTAGGTGAACACTCTACCTCTGAACCACAACCCCAGCCCCATCCATTCCAAATTTTCTAAGGAATCTCCATACTGCTTTCCAGAGTGGTTGCACCAATTTGCAGTCCCATCAGCAATGTATGAGTGTATGCTTCCCCCACACACACACATTCTTGCTAATATTCATTGTTACTTGTATCCTTGATTAATTGCCATTCTGACTGGAGTGAGATGGAATCTCACTGTAGTTTTAATTTGCTTTTCTCTAATTGCTGGAGATGTTGAACATTTTTTCATATATTTTTGCTTATTCATATTTCTTCTTCCGTGAAGTACCTGTTCAGTTCCTTTGCCCACTTATTGATTGGGTTATTTGTTTTTTGGTGTTAAGTTTTTTGACTTCTTTGTGTATCCTGGAGATTAGTGCTCTATCTGAGGTGCAGGTAGTGAAGATTTTCTCCCATTCTGTAGGCTTTCCTTTGCTGTGAAGAAGCTTTTTAGTTTGATACCACCCATTTATTGATTCTTGATTTTACTTCTTGTGCTTTAGGAGTCTTGTTGAGGAAGTCTGATCCTGGGCTGACACAATAGAATTGGGCCTACTTTTTCTTCTAGCAGGTTCAGGGTCTCTGGTACAATGCATACAAAAACATATTAAAAAGATAGTGCACCATGATCAAGTGGGGTTCAATTCAGGGTTGTAAGGTTGGTTCAACATACAAAAATCAATAAACATTGTTCATCACATTAACAGATTTAAAGAAAATAACCACATTATTATCTCAGTAGATGCAGAAAAAGCATTTACCAAAATACAGCATCCATTCGTGCTCAAAATACTAGAAACTCTAGAAATAGTAGGAACATATGTCAACATTATAAAAACTATATATGCAAAACCCAAGGTCAACATCATTCTAAATGGGAGAAAAATTGAAAACATTCCCTATTAAAAAAACTGGAATGAGACAGGGATGCCCTCCTTCACCACTTCTATTCAACACAGTCCTTGAAACTCTATACAGAACAATTAGACGAAAGAAACTAAAGGGATATGAATAGGAAAAGAAGAGCTCAAACTATCTCTATTTCCCGATGACATGATTCTATATTTTGAAGACCCACAAAAACTCCACCAAAATGCTTCTTGAAATCATAAATGAATTCAGCAAAGGAACAGGAGAGTTTTACAAAACCTTTAAAGAAGAATTAATACCAATACTTTTCAAGTTATTTCAGGAAATAGAAAAAGAGGGAGCTCTTCCAAATTCATTCTATGAGGCCAACATCACCCTGATTCCGAAACTAGACAAAGACACCTCAAAGAAAGAAAACTACAGACCAATATCTCTAATGAACCTAGATGCAAAAATCCTCAATAAAATTCTGGCGAATCGAATACAAAAACACATCAAAAAAATTGTGCACCATGATCATGTAGGATTCATCCCTGGGATGCAAGGATGGTTCAATATACGGAAATCAATAAATGTTATTAACCACATCAATAGACTTAAAGATAAGAACCATATGATCATCTCAATAGACGCAGAGAAAGCATTCGACAAAGTACAGCATCCCTTTATGTTCAAAACATTAGAAAAACTAGGGATAACAGGAACTTACCTTGACATTGTAAAAGCTATCTATGCTAAGCCTCAGGCTAGCATCATTCTGAATGGACAAAAGTTGAAGGCATTCCCTCTAAAATCTGGAACAAGACAGGGATGCCCTCTCTCACCACTTCTATTTAATTTAGTCCTTGAAATACTAGCCAGAGCAATTAGACAGACAAAAGAAATTAAAGGCATAAAAATAGGAAAAGAAGAACTTAAATTATCACTATTTGCGGACAACATGATTCTATACCTAGAAGACCCAAAAGGGTCTACAAAGAAACTACTAGAACTAATAAATGAATTCAGCAAAGTGGCTGGATATAAAATCAACACGCATAAATCAAAGGCATTTCTGTATATCAGCGACAAAACTTCTGAAACGGAAATGAGGAAAAACACTCCATTCACAATATCCTCAAAAAAAAATAAAATACTTGGGAATCAACCTAACAAAAGAGGTGAAAGATTTATACAATGAAAACTACAGAACCCTAAAGAGAGATGTAGAAGAAGATCTTAGAAGATGGAAAAATATACCCTGTTCATGGATAGGCAGAACTAACATTATCAAAATGGTGATATTACCAAAAGTTCTCTATAGGTTTAATGCAATGCCAATCAAAATCCCAACGGCATTTCTTGTAGAAATAGATAAAGCAATCATGAAATTCATATGGAAAAATAAAAGACCCAGAATAGCAAAAGCAATTCTAAGCAGGAAGTGTGAATCAGGCGGTATAGCGATACCAGATTTCAAACTATATTACAGAGCAATAGTGACAAAAACAGCATGGTACTGGTACCAAAACAGGTGGGTGGACCAATGGTATAGAATAGAGGACACAGAGACTAATCCACAAAGTTACAACTATCTTATATTTGATAAAGGAGCTAAAAGCATGCAATGGAGGAAGGATAGCATCTTCAACAAATAGTGTTGGGAAAACTGGAAATCCATATGCAACAAAATGAAACTGAATCCCTTTCTCTCGCCATGCACAAAAGTTAACTCAAAATGGATCAAGGAGCTTGATATCAAATCAGAAACTCTGCGTCTGATAGAAGAAAAAGTTGGCTCGGATCTACATATTGTGGGGTCAGGCTCCAAATTCCTTAATAGGACACCCATAGCACGAGAGTTAATAACAAGAATCAACAAATGGGACTTACTTAAACTAAAACGTTTTTTCTCAGCAAGAGAAACAATAAGAGAGGTAAATAGGGAGCCTACATCCTGGGAACAAATTTTTACTCCTCACACTTCAGATAGAGCCCTAATATCCAGAGTATACAAAGAACTCAAAAAATTAGACAAGAAGATAACAAATAACCCAATCAACAAATGGGCCAAGGACCTGAACAGACACTTCTCAGAGGAGGATATACAATCAATTAACAAGTACATGAAAAAATGCTCACCATCTCTAGCAGTCAGAGAAATGCAAATCAAAACCACCCTAAGATACCATCTCACTCCAGTAAGATTGGCAGCCACTATGAAGTCAAACAACAACAAGTGCTGGCGAGGATGTGGAGAAAAGGGTACACTTGTACATTGCTGGTGGGACTGCAAATTGGTGCGGCCAATTTGGAAAGCAGTTTGGAGATTCCTGGGAAAGCTGGGAATGGAACCACCATTTGACCCAGCTATTGCCCTTCTCGGACTATTCCCTGAAGACCTTAAAAGAGCATGCCACAGGGATACTGCCACATCGATGTTCATAGCAGCACAATTCACGATAGCTAGACTGTGGAACCAACCCAGATGCCCTTCAATAGATGAATGGATAAAAAAATGTGGCATTTATACACCATGGAATATTACGCAGCACTAAAAAATGCAAAATCATGGAATTTGCAGGGAAATGGATGGCACTAGAGCAGATTATGCTTAGTGAAGCTAGCCAATCCCTAAAAAACAAATACCAAATGTCTTCTTTGATATAATGAGAGCAACTAAGAACAGAGCAGGGAGGAAGAGCAGGAGGAAAAGATTAACATTAAACAAAGACATGAGGTGGGAGGGAAAGGGAGAGAAAAGGGAAATTGCATGGAAATGAAGGGAGACCCTCATTGCTATACAAAATTACATATAAGAGGTTGTGAGGGGAATGGGAAAATAAACAAGGAGAGAAATGAATTACAGTCGATGGGGTAGAGAGAGAAGATGCGAGGGGAGGGGAGGGGGGATAGTAGGGGATAGGAAAGGTAGCAGATACAACAATTACTAATGTGGCATTATGTAAAATTGTGGATGTGTAACCGATGTGATTCTGCAATCTGCATTTGGGGTAAAATTGGGGGTTCATAACCCACTTGATTCTAATGTATGAAATATGATATGTCAAGAGCTTTGTAATGTTGTGAACAACCAATTAAAAAAAAAAGAACATAAGCGTTAGACGAGAGGCCCTGCACCTAATAGAAGAAAATACAGGCCCAACTTTCCATCATGTGGTAAAAGAAGCTGGGAAGTCTTCTCATGTCCTGGGGTGTTGTGGGAGCCCTGGTTGTAGCACTGTCCCATACTGAGTGGCAAGTACCCAGCAATATGGGAGGGTCTGTCTGTCCATGTTCTCTTGCAAAGCCTTGACTAAAAGGGCTACAGAGTGTAAGAAATGAGGATCCTCAGGAGTTGAGGAAGTCCTGGCATGTCCTGTAGTGAGATTCACCCGTCAAGCCATGCGGGGAAGATAGGAGACACCTCGGGCCCCTGGACAGAGGAACAACTGGGGTGACTGGCACAAGTCTGCTCCCATGAGTTGGTCTTTGAGGTGCTTCGTGGTGGAGATGGCCAAGCCCTTCCTCCCTGTGTGGGTGCTCCTCTCCCAGAGCCGGGGTCCAACTTCCCTGCATCTGGTCTTGACCCCAGGAGACAGTGCACCTGCTGTGCTGGGTCTCCTGAGGCCACATTGCAGGAATCAGTAGCTTACTTGGTGTCAGGGTTGCTCCCTTGGTCAGCCATCATGCTGTGAGGAAGCCTAATCCCCCAACGGGCCCCCCACGAAGAGCTCAGGTCCACAGCCCCATCTGCATGGGGGTGGGCGCTGCCTCTTCTGTCCTCGTGGCCTTTTACCCTCTAAACTTTAGTGATATACTTTAAAAGCCATTTCTGGCCTCAGCATTGCTGAAAGACTCACCCAGATTTGCTCCATCCTTCTGAAGAGAACGACTCTGCCAGGGTCACTTTGGTTGGGTGAAGCGCTGTCCTTGCCTTCACCTAGGCCCCAGACAGAGGGAGTGGGGAAGAATGGAGTATAGCAGTATCTATGGGGCCAGCCTGTGGCATCAGGCAGGGCTGGCAGGGCGGGTCCAGGCTGCTGTTCAAGTCACCAGGCTTGACAGGCTCCCTCTATGCGAAAAGACAGGTGTGGACCAACCACGCATAGGGTCCTTCCAGCCGAGAAGCCCCTGCTGTGCTCAGATTCCCAGCTCAGGAGAATCAGAGCTGCGGTGGCCCAGGGGCTCCCTAGACGCAGCAGGGGGACTGCATGCACAGTCTCAGCAGGCTGGAATCTTACCAAAGCACCCGTTTGCCTTCCGTGACGTCTGCCCGGAATGTGATGTTCTGCCTCTAGACAGCAGGCACAGACAAATGCTGGACAGCTGGGTTGGATGCCTCGTATGCCTATGCCCAGCCTGGTGACCCTCACTGGATGTGCCTCGTCCTTTCCTCTCTGCCACTTCCTCCAGTGCCCTCCTGACCATCCTGAAGACGTTCTGCTTTCCCACTTCTCTGTTCCGGATGGGCACCTGGCTGGTCCCGAGGGGTGCCCCCAGCCCCAGGTCAGCCAGGCCCCAGGGACAGGGAAGGACTCGCCTGCAGACACCTTTCAATGCAGAGAGCACTGGTGGTGACCGCCGGGTCTACCAAGCAGTACACTCAGGTGGCTGGACTTCAGGGCACTACTGCGGAGCAGTTTCCCCCTAGGTCTCCTGGGCTGAATTCTGTCTCAGCTGCTCCACAGCAAGACCAGGGCCCTGTGGAGGTTGGGTGGAACCTTGTGTCCATGTTTTTCTGGTATTGCTTGGAATGCCCTGGCTGCTCTGTCCCCTCCTACCTCTGTGCTTGGCCCCTCGTGTGCAGGTCCAGACCTCCCCTGGAGCTTCAAACTCTCTGCCATGTCCTAACAGGCACATAGTGTCTCCTCACCTGTTCTGCTTCACGGCCGGGCCATCCACCCAGTACCCAGCATGGATCAGCAAGCAGTCCTCATGATGCGGTGGATGGAGGATTGAGGACCCGAGCTAGTGGGCCACTGGAGACCCAGTAGGCCTCCTGGACACTCAGAGAGCCATCACAGGCCCTGATTACCCGACAGCCAGCAACCAGAGGACTCAATGTCCTCATGGTGGCCCAAGGAACTCAAGTTCAGCCCCTCAGGGGTCAGGAACGGTACCTGGCTGATGCCGGCTGCAGGGGTCGGTTCCTGTCCCTGGAATTCCACTCACTGTGCTAGCCCTAGACAGCTGGCAGGCTCCTCCTCCCTGTGCTTTCTCATGTATCCATGGGACACCACCAGAAGGCGACTGGGCAGTAGCACAAAGCAAAGGAGGATGGGATGTCAATGGAGCTTTGTGTTTTGGATAAACTGCCCCCCCCAAAAAAAATGAGGAGGACAAGGTTTCAATACTTGATCAGGAAATTCACAATATTAATATGATTTTTCTCTCATAACCCCAGTGTTTCTCAAGATCAGATCTGACAGTGGGTACCAGCTAACTCTCGTCTCCTGCCTGTGTGAAGACAGGAGAATGAGTGATGTCTCACAAACCCCAGGGACCCTGGGAAGGAATGCCAGGCTTCCTGAGCCACAGGATCAGCACCAACCAGAATGAGGACCAAACACAAGTCAGCATGTGTCCTGTCCAGTGTCCCCTGGCCTTTCCTTCCCAGAGTTCCCCTACCTTCATTTTTGGGATCGACGTCTGTGGTGACAGTGTCATTACAATTGGAGTGACCTTAAGATGCTCGGCACTTCTGCTCTCTGCTTCTCAGGACCCTGTCCACACCCTCTGACCATGCTGCAGCAGGGTGCTCACAGGGACCACTCCTAGACGGGACAGGGGCTGGGTAAATATCAGTCTGAAGTTCATGCTCCCCACAAGGGAACTGCAGTGGGGCGCCACAGGCTGCTCATGCATCACGGAGCCCAGGAGGCAGGCGCAGGCCGACGGCTGGAAGAGGCGGAACACAGCTCGCGCCAGCTCAAGGAGAGCAGCTGGCCTCCGCAGCAACACCGCCCTAAATAGAGGCAAAATCTCACACGTACGCTCTGCCGATTTTCAGAACGAGAAATAATAAAGAGCTCATTATAGCAAGTAGCCTTCCTCACGTTACTTTCCAAAGCCTGCTGGGTTTAACCCTGTGGTTCCTAAGCTGCCACACAGTCCCAGAACACCACTCCTTCCAGTGTTGAGAGACCGTCCACCTGGGTTGTGAGATCAGGGAAATACTGGACGCAAGGCCCAGGGCTTCACTGGCTCTTGCATCCATTGAAGTTTAACTGATCAGAGCCATTCCACAATACCTACCTTCTTAGGTCGTTGGCACCATAACAAAGTGCCACAGACTGAGCGACTTAACAGACATTTGCGTCCCATGTCTTGGAGGCTGGAATCCAGGGACAAGGTGCAGCAGGACTGCTCCTTCCCAGGCCTCTCCTGGGCTGGCAGACACCGTCTCCCTGTGTCCTCACATGGCTGGTCCCCAGGGTCGTTGGCACCATAACAAAGTGCCACAGACTGAGCGACTTAACAGACATTTGCGTCCCATGTCTTGGAGGCTGGAATCCAGGGACAAGGTGCAGCAGGACTGCTCCTTCCCAGGCCTCTCCTGGGCTGGCAGACACTGTCTCCCTGTGTCCTCACATGGCTGGTCCCCAGGGCGTGTCCGTGCCCTCGCCTCCTCTTCTCTAAGAACTCCAGTAAGATTGGGTGAGAGTACTTCCAATCTGGGTACCTCATTTTAACTTGACCCCTCCTTAGGCCACACCTGGAGTGGGGTGAACCAGGTGGGGGCCGAAAGCTACTGTACGTGTGACACTGCTTGTCTCGGCAGGCACAGGCCTGGGGGACGCAGCTCCTCTGCTTCTGCGAGGCCTGTGTGCCTTCCTTTGGTGTCCTCAGGAAGGTGCCCATGGCAGGCTCCAAGCCTCTGGTGGCTTCCTGAACACAAGACAGCAGGAAAGCAGAACCTGCGACACGGCAGGTGGCCTGGGGTGGATTTCTTCCCTGGTGAAGTCATCCCACCTGCCAAGGTCACTGGGCCATGCAGAGAAGGGTGCTGGGGCCGGGCTCAGCAGCTGCTTTACCTGGAATACTTCCTGCCACCACCCAGTCCACCTCCCAACTGCAGAGCCAGCCTCTGCCACTCCTGCCCAGAAGCCCCTCGGGCCTTCTCCCGGTGGCTGCTGCGTAGCAGGTCACCCCAAGTGGTGGTTTGAGCCCCAGGTCCTAAGCTCCCGAGGCTGTAGGGGCTGCAGGCATGGCTCGGGCTTCTCTTGTCTCTGCTCCGAGGTTGGCCAGCTGGGAGACTCAGTGGTGGCGCGCATGTGTCCTTGGCATCTCTCCTGCTGGCCTGTCCCCACTCTGCACCTGGGCTGGTAGCTCTGCTGGGTGGGGCTGCTGACAGGGACGCCTGGGCTTCCCCACATGTGGCTTCCGGGCTTCGGAAGGCTCCACCATTCCACAGCTGGACACAGGCACGGCCCATCCAAAAGCCAGGGTGGGCACACAGACCCTATCTCGCGTGGGGGAGTCAGAGCATTTGTAGGCACTCATAATCAGCCAGTGCCAGGCCTGGGGTGGTCGGGGGTAGAGCAGCGCCCTGGTGGGCAGAGCTGCTGGCCTCTATGTTGGGGAGGCTGGGCGGAGAGTGCTCCTTGTGAATGGATTTTTCTCTGCTGCGCTGGGAGTGTGGTGGTGATTTGACTCCTTCTGGACACAGGCAGGGTCCCTCATGGTTCTGGGGTTGAAATGTACCCATTCAGGATCATCGACTTTAAATCCTCAGATTCCATGTCATCCCCACCTTGTGCTGCCCCATGAGGGCCTTGAATCGATGAGGACAGCTGGGCTGGAGCTGCTTGGCCCTGCCACCCACCCACGCGATCTGCAGTTCCCTTCAACGCCATTTCCCAGTGTCTCTGCCCACTGACACCTGCTCTTATACCCAGCCCACCACGCCTTCTCTCTATTCAAGCCCTCCTCTCAGCTCCATGGAAAGACTATCTGTCGACAACTATCCTTACTGGTGACCTAATGCTGGGTTCACAAAATCTGACTATTCTAATGACTCAAGAAAATGACAAAGAAAGCACGCAACCACACAGAATTACCTTTTCAATAATCCAGAGATGGCTCTGTGACCTTAAGGGACCTTGGAAAGAGAGAGCAAGCCACCAGAATTCTTTATTCTTATATAGGGAAAACACAAGGGGAGGTTCCATGGAACGTTCTATCCCAAAAAGGGTAAAGAGGTAGATTACAAAGGAACAGGTGAGTGTATCTCAACCCCTTTGGGTGCCGCCTACTCCTAGGGCCACACCTTATTAGCCTTGTTATCTCAGCGAGGGAAAAGACATGAGTCATGAGTCATGGCACTAACATGCCAGACTACAGTGATCTTTCAGATCCCAGTGGTGCATCAGGACTTAAAAGTGCGTGCATTTGGAGTGGCTCCCCACTACCCTCTGTCCTCAGGTCTTCCCTGGCCTCCTGGAAGCATCTAGAAAGGAGGAACTTGAACACATGTACTCCGTGGAGAAAGCTGTGCAGGCCACATGCATGTGTGCTTATTCCAGAACAAGCAGATCTGTAGAGACAGGTGCAGGTGCGTGGTTGTGGGGCTGGGTGGGTGGAGAAGGCAGTGCTGGGGGAGGCGGAGTCATGGCCACAGGGTGTGGAATGTTAAATGATGAAAATGTTCTCAGGTTGGTTTTGGTGATGGTTGCAAACCCTCAAACATGCTAAAAGCCACTGAATCCAGAGTTCTTTAGATTCCATGGAGCTCTTTTTGTAAGAGAGCTCACTCAGGAGAGAAGAGGAATCACACAAGCACGAATGAATGCAGACACGTGTCCTGCAGGCACCTTGAGGAGAACTGTCCTAACCCAGCAAATCAAGTCAGTTCTGCTCTGGACCAGGCCTCTGCTGGGGACCTTCCCTTTCAGGCTTCTGTGCTCACTGGGATAAGCTTCCCAGAAGAAAGGACAATGGTGACAATTAGAATGATAGTGATGATGATGATGATGATGGAGAAAATGATGATGGTGAGATGGTGGTGATGAAGAAGAAGATAATAGTGGTGGTGATGGTGATGGTGGTGGTGAGATGGTGGTGATTGTGGTGGTAATGGTGATGGTGATGGTGGTAGTAATGGTGATGCATGATATCATAGTGATGATGATGGTGATTGTGATGGTGATAATGGTGGTGATGGTCATGATGAAGATAATGGTGAGGATAATGATGAAGAAGATGAGGATAGTGAGGGTGCTCACAGTGAGATGGTAGTGGGGGTGGCGGTGGTGGTAGTGGTGATGATGGTGATAGCGATAGAATGGTGGTGCATGATGATGGTGGTGATTGGGATGGTGATAATAGTAGCGGTGATGGCGATGTGGTGACAGTGACGGTGGTGGTGGTGGCGTGATGGTGATGGTGGTGATGATGATGGTGGTGATGATGGTGATGGTGATGATAGTGGTGGTGATGGTGGTGCATGATGATGATGGTGATTGGGATGTATATAATAGTGGTGGTGGTGGTGATGGTGATGCTGGTTGTGATGGTGGTAGTGATGATGATTGTGGTGGTGGTAGCGATGGTGGTACATGATGATGATGGTGATAATGGTGGTGATGGTCATGATGAAGATCTTGGTGAGGATAATGATGAAGAAGATGATGACAATAGTGAGGGTGGTGACAGTGGTGGTGATGGTGGTGATGGTGATGGTGATGGTGATGATGGTGGTGGCAGTGATGGTGGGGATGGTGGTGCATGATGATGATGGTGATTGGGATGGTAATAATCGTGGTGATGGTGATGGTCATGATGAAGCTTTTGGTGAGGATAATGATGAAGAAGATGATGACAGTAGTGATGGTGGTGACAGTGATAGTGATGGTAGCGATGATGGTGGTAGTGATTGTAGTGATGATGGCGGTGATAGGATGAGGGTCATATAGCAGTCCTATTCACACTGATGAGATGATTTTCCAAGGTCACCTTGGTCAGAGTGCCATGTTTTCCTTCTCCCACTGAATTTCTAGCAGTCTTGAACTTGCATGGAAGATGGCTAGTACTGAGACTGATGTGCTCCAGATAATCCTGGATTTCACAGTTTCCAGAAGGTACATGGGTGGGGAGTGTCACTGTGGAGCTGATCACCTAGAGTGGTGACTCTCATAATAATGGGTGTTATAGGGAGAGTGCTGTTTCTATTGAACATGACGCTTGGCCCCTACCTTCCTTCTAGAACATTCTGGCCTTCCTCTTCTTTCCCACCCCTGAGACCTTTTGCTCCCCTCTGATCTCCTTAGAAAGTGGGTCTACTGTCCAGGGAGAGCTGCTCTTGCCCTCCAGGTGTGCTGGAAGCTGGTGGGCTCTGTAAGTGGGCGTGTGAGCTACAGGGGCTCATCTCCACTTACTCCTTCATGCCCTCTAGGGTATGCTGGGCAAGGTGTTGGGACCACATGTCCCCTCCTCCATGCTCTGATGTGGATGTTGAGATGCAAGGGAAGGGCTGGACATAGAGATGAAAAACTCTCTCCATGCATCCTCTCAGGATCTCAATGTCCTTGGGTATCTCATCTCCAGGGCCTTCCACAGCAAAGAGCAGAGGCACAGAAGCTATGAACTGAGTGGTTTACAGAGGGGCTCCCAGGGAATAGCGGGATGGGAAGAGGATCAGTGGGAGGGGTCAGAAGCTCTGAGGAGTCTTCACATCTCAGTCATCAGCAGGATCTGTGAGTGATCTGAAGCAGTGATCACTGCACATCAGTCCACACCAGCCTACCTGCCTCCACACACATCAAGCCAGGGAGGATGGGGTGGGCAGAGCTACCCAGGTGGACCTCCTAGGCTCAGGACAGCTACATCCTCTTACGACACTTTGGCTGCTCCACCCACATCAAGGGCCACCTTTGGGTCCTGTGTGGGCTCCAGCCAGCACCTGTGAAGGGGCAGGACAACAGTGGAGTTCACTGCCCTGGACACTCTGACGGCTTCTTCTCACCCACCACAGGGGAGGTGCTTCCTGGAGTTTAAGCGAACACAAAGGAGGACCCCTGCATCTCCCTTCACTCCAGGAAAACATGAATAATTTGCCAAAAGTGGCTTTCCGACCTTGAGGGGGAACGAACGCAGACTTTGGGATGCAGCCTGCCTCATGCTGGAGATGGCCCTGTACATCTCCATGAGGGAGGGACTCCATGGTGACTGTTAGCACTTCACATAAGGGTCAGTGCCACTGTTGGGCAGTGCTGGCAGCCTGGGGAGCTGGAGCCCCAAGTCGCACCCTGGGCTCCCGCAACCAGACTGAGGCCATCTCCAAACCACAAGCAGCTGGGATTCTTCTCTTAGTGCCATTGTGAGATATCACACTGAGCCTTAGCCAATGCCGAGGGGACAAGAGGATTTGCCCCATGGTAACGATGAGCCCAAGGGACTTTGGGAAGTCCTCTGCACCTTCCCCGCCCTGGCTCTTCCATGGCTACCCCGGAGCACCACTCTCCAAGCCTTTCTGCAGTCCTGAGCAGCTGGCTGGACTGGCTTTCCCCACAAGCCAGCTGAGCTCCTGCCCTGGAGGACCAGCATGGTGCAGCTCTATCATGGCCTCACTGACCCCCTCAACACAGGTTAAGAGAGCAATAGCCACATTGTAACAGTAGGACAGTGTCAAACCACATGCCAGAGCTGGCTGATAAAGTTTTCTGGTCTCCCCCAAAACACTTAAAATGAGGACCCAATACATAACTGCTCAGAACAGGATACTTAGCAAAGGGGAAGAGCCACTTATCCCGTGGGGAGGTTAAGAACAAGGTTGCATGTGCCACTGTGGTCCACTGAGTCCACACGCTGTCTTCTACCTCATCCCTGGCTGCTGCAGACGTCCTGCTCTGGAAATCTCATCTGTCACCAAGGCAGCCTCTCCAATGCACCAGGGCAGTCACCTGGTGAAGCAGTTTGGCATCACTTGCCTTGGCTGTCAGAGGAGTTTGCCATCACTTGCCTTGGCTGTCAGAGGGCCTGTTAGAAGCTTTCCTGGCCAATGTTGGCTTTTGCCATTGATCCCCCAGAGTGCTTCTGTTAGCACCCAAAGCTGAACTCCTGTTGCTGTCAGAAAGGCAGCTCGGGGTATTTCGCCTAAGGATTGAAATAACCCCTTTGTTGCACGAACACTAGACCCTATCCTCTCCATTTTCCATTGTTGGAAGGCAGCAGGCCAAGAAGCACACAGAGGTGAAACCAAGACCAGGAACCATGGGAGCTGGGTGAGCTCTTGGCTCCAGAATCCAGGGGCTGGACAAGAGCCGGGGGACACACGGGGAACCTCAGGCAAATCACCTTTTGAGGCGAAGAGCCCAGAGCGCTGTCACTGGTGTCTGGTGTCAGGAGAGCCAGACAAAGTTGGTGGCACTTGCCTGGCATGTGTGAGGTGCAGCCCAGAAAACTCTCCATCTAGATATGGTGCTGAGGAGAGAAAAACTTTCCCCTGCAAACACAGAGTTGTAGACCAGGCACCAAGCGAGCTTGCAGTCCAGCAGCAGCGAAGCCACAATAGGTATGTTACTGTAGCTGGTCCCAGGCCACCCTGGGAAGCAAATGAAAATCCTTTCTAATGGGCTTCAAGCTGGGCCTCAAAAAAGTTCTACAGATACTGATGAAGAGAAATAAGCCACTCACAGCAGAAATCACAGAACAAATCAAGGTAGTACCTGTGAGCATCAGAGCCTCAGAGACCTTGATGCCATGAGCACAAACCACCAAGTACATAGACTGAGCACAAAGACATTGAAAACAAGCAGGACTGCCAGGTTAAAAAGCAATAAATGAAACAAAAACTCAGTGGGTGGGTTGATCAGCAGATTAGATTTGGCTAAAGAGGAATTTAATGAGCTCCAAGACAGGTCAGAAATATTTTTTCAGGGGCTGGGATTGTGGCTCAGCGGTAGTGCACTTGCCTGGCATGTGTGAGGCACTGGGTTCAATTCTCATCACCATGTAAAAATAAATAAAGGTCTATCAACAACTAAAAAAAATATTTAAAAAAAAAGAAATTTTTTTTTTTTTTCAGAATGCAGGTTGGAGAAACAAAAGAGAGAAAAAGTAAAAGAGGAGACAGGAAGCAGAGGCTAAAATGCTAGGGTGTGGAATTTGTCCTAATGAGAGCTGGTGGGAGTCAGGAGAACAGACTATCTTCTAAAAGATAATGCAGGAAGTGTTCCCAGAATCATGACAAACACTAACTTTCAGATCCCAGGAACTCAACGAATCTCAAAATGATAGCAGATAAAAGACATGTTATAGGAGAAAGAATGGCAGCAAAGAAATCAGTCAGGTGAATCCAGATGTACAATCAGAGTGTCAAACCAGGTTCACAGAGTGTCACACCAGGTTCCTAGGTTCCCAGCTTTCTGGTGTTCAAATTCAGGACAATGCAGAAGACAGGCTGGAGGGTGCGGATGTCACTCGTTTTCTAAGGGCCTGTACTGTTCCAAAAGAGCTTACAGATGTCTAATTTTAGTCTTTATAAGCTAAGTATACTGGAAGATCTAGGGCAGCTTTTGTGAGACTAGAAACTGCTCTAAAAAGAGTAGAAAGAGCAAACAGCTTTTGTGTGCAGCAGCAGGTGTAAGAGCTGGCGGCTGAGAACAGCCAGGTGTTCCCCACAGGTAGGCGGCTAGGTGGGCCAGCCGGAGCAGCTGCCCACGTGGCTCAGGAAGGAAGGAGAATGTGCCTTCCAGACAAAGAAGGGGGAGACCCTGAAGTGGCTGCCGGTGGGGTGGGGTCCCGTGGACCTGAGAGAAGGCACAGATGCATAGGCACGTTTCGCAGAGGAGAAGATCCTAGGCAGGGTGGAAGGAGCACCAGGAGGTGTGTGGTGCAGACACACCCTGCCCTGGTGCAGTGAGCCTGACCTGACACCATTGCCTGGGGCTGGCTTGGGGCCCATGGAGAGCCTGCAAGACTCTCTCTGCAGACACCAGCCACAGGTCCCTGGCCCCTGAGCACATCCGCTGACTGGCTGCAAAGATCAGGGCTCCCAGGCCTCCCCCAGTCCATCTGCTAGGTTGGCTGGCAGAAACTGGGGAAAGCTCCATCCAAGTCCACAGTTTTATCACAGAGAGGCAGCAAGGGATCTTCAGGAGACCTCTGGGGTGGACACACACCTCCTGGCATCATGAACTCTGTGATCAAAGGGGACTCCTAGGAATACCAAGACACATGCCCACTCAGGACACTTCGAGGGGTTGTGAGCTCTGTGCCAGGAAGTGGGGACAGACACCAGAGGATCTCCTATAGGATGCAGCAGTGGTGCCTGGTGTGACCTGTGACAGGAGTGCATTCTTGCGGGATTTGCCACTGGTGAATCTACTCAGGCCAGGGGCTGTTAGATCCTGTGCTGGTTTTTGCATTGGGTCTTAGCTTTCTTGCTGTTAGGTGGTGCATTTCAGATACCACTCTTTGCAGAGAGGTGCTGTGAGAATATTCCCTCCCAGGTTGTAGCCTCCCACTTGCTCAGTGGTGCCCTTTGCAGGGCCAGAGGTTTTAACTCAATGAATACAACTCACTACTTCCTCCTTTCAAAGCTTGTGCTTCTTGATCTAAACAGCCACAGCCAAACCCGAGGAACCCAGACCTTCTCCTGAGCTATTCTGGAGGAAGGGTGCAGTTGTGCTGACGTTTAGGCCTATGGCGTTTGAACTGGTGTGGTGTGAGCTTGGCATCTGCACTGGAAGCCCTGGGCATCCAGTTGCTATAGCTGGGCTTCTACACATTGCCCCTTTGCCAGGCTGTGGCAGTGTCTGCATGGGTCTGTTCCCATGCTCTCTACTCGCTCTGCTCACCAACCTGCCTCCTGCCAGTACCTGTCATCTTGTCTCCTGTGACTGCAGGAGCCCCAGGTTGGGTAGCACCAGCCTCAGACTTTTTTCCTTTCTTCACCCTTGGATCTTTTCTCTCTCCATGTGGGATTTAGAATCCCCTTGTCCACTGCTGTGGCTTTTGTTAGGTGCAGGACAGGCTGAATAAGGTGTCTGCAGGGCATGTCAAGCAAAGTTAGTTGCACTCAAACCCTCTGGTTCTTTATCACCTGTTTGCTTCAAGCTTAAATGCCCAAGCCCCTGCTCAAGGCTGAATGCTTTACCCCCCTGCTCAAGGCCGAACACTCAACCCCCTGCTCAAGGCCGAACACTTAACCCCCCTGTGCCAACGAGGTAGCTTGCAGACCCAGAGACCTCATTAGAATTTGGCTATAAAAACTCCCTCCTGTGGGGACTCTCTCTCTTGCTCTCTCTCTCTCTCTCTCTCTTTTGCTCTTGCTCTCTCCCTCTCCATCTCTACTCTTTATCTCGCTCCTCTCTTTTTCTTTCTCTCTCTCTCTCTCTTTCTCCTCTTTTGCACTGCTGCAATAAAGCTCTCTTGGTTGCTCCGAGTGTTGTGATCACTTTCCTTTCATTGGTGCTGAAACCCGGGAAGAGGATTAAAACCCACTTTTGGGTCCCTCTTCCTTTGGAAGTGCCACTCACCAGATGACCTGAACCCATTTTACTTGACTGCCAGAATTCCATCCACCACTGGCCTTCGATTGGTGAGTTTCTCCTTCTTTGAGTCCACCAATGGTGGTGTCTGGAGGATTTGACCATTGATTGTCCGGCAAACCTCTTTACCCACCTGCGGGGAGGAAAGCACCCCACCACAGCCTTCATGGCCATGGTGGCCCTCAGGGACTCCTTTCTTGGGCAGATTAGACTCTTGGGTTCAAAATTATTCCCCTTCCCCTTCTCAGCTGGTAGTTTACCAGCATAGGCTTTGTAGGTCTCCCTCAAAGGACTGTATAACCTCCAGGGACACAAAACAGAAAACTGAACATCACACCCCACCCAGACCTTCACGGTTTTGGTGGTTCTCATAAAGTCCTAGTCCTCGCACCTTCAAGACTCAGTTGCTAGAGAGACACTTACCCTCCCCTTCCTCTCTCTTCCCCTGTCTCTCTCTCTCCCCTCTTTCTGGCCCTGGGAGTCTCTGGCCTCTCCAGGAGGGGTCCCGACAAGCCTTGGTCAAGGTCTCCCATGGCTCTGGCTCCACCCAGGACAAGAGCCTCGACTGTCAATCTCTGCAGCTCAAACCTGCCACTAAGTCACTCCTGATTTTTGGCTCTAGCGGGGACGCCCCTTTTGCCAATAAATCAGTTTCCTCCTTCTCTCTTACACTATCTTTGCGTCTCCTTCCCTCTCTCTTATACTACATTTGCGTCTCCTTCCTTCTCCACTATACTACGTTTGCGTCCTCTTCCCTCCTCCTTATACTATGTTTGTGACATGGGTAATGTGTCCTCTCTGCCGGTCAACTCTCCCCTACAATGCCTCTTGGATAACCTCACAAACCCTCTCCTTGACACCTGACATCAAACCCAAAAAAATGATCAAATATAGCACCAGGCCTGGCCCACTTATCCTCTAGACAATCAAAGCAAATGGCCTCCTTTTGGGTCTCTGAAACCCTCCATTCTAAGGGGTCTCTACAACTACTGTGAGCATTCGAAAAAATGGGTAAAAAGCTGCTATGTCCAAGCTTTCTTCTTGCTTGTGCTCTCTATACCTCTTGCAAACCTCTACAAATTCTTCTAGCTTGAAAACCAACACCCACAACCACTGATCCCCAATCTTCTCCTCCTCCAGACTCATTCACTTCTTTTGACCCTGCTGAGGAACCTCCACCCTATCACCTGGCTCAAAGAGGTCTTCACCTCAACCTTCTACCCCAGCTCCTCCATGTCACCCACACCTGAACAACCTGCTTTCTCCCCTCCAATTACTAGATCAAAAACCTACACTACCATCCTTCCTCAGACTGTTGCCCTTTTGCATGAGGTAGCAGGTCCTGAAAGTACCCCTCGACCCACTCACTCCTCTCTTCTCCTGTCAGTGCCCACACCAGGTCCCACCAGGTCCTCTTACCAGCTAACCCAAAGCTCAAACAAGCTGAGGAGAGTCCTTGGACCCCTATCTGAGATCTGGTGAAAATGGCTTTTAAAGTTGCTTTGTCATCACTGAAAACAGGTTACTAAGAATTGTCCCTTACAGGCTTTTTGGGATATTCATTCCCGTCCTCCCCTCTGCTCCACCTGTTCTACTGCTCAAGTTTTCCTTGCTAGGGAAATCCCAAACCCCTTTCCCATTATTTATTCTTTTACATCTCTCCTTCCTCATTCTCAGATCCACCCTAGCTGCTCTCAGCCCTGCCTTCCCGTCTTTCCCCTCCCTACCCAGGCCCACAGAAAAGTCTTGACTGACCTTCTCCAGAAATCTTCACCATGGCTGATTTTAGGATTTTCAGCAAAAAAATCTCTTCAAAAGAGTTTAGTGTAGATAAACTTCCTCTTTTCATTTGCCCTCTTTTACTTGGCCACTGGCTGGGAAAAATCAGCACTCCAGGTGCTGGACACCCCCTTACTAGTTTTTCAAAAAAATATGTAAACAAGGCCTCTGCCCTTGAGCAGGGGATTCACAGAGATGGCTACATTTCTAAGATAAGGAAGCCCAACTGGGCTCCACGATAACAGCCGGCAGGGGGAAGAAAGAAAGGGAAGAAAAAGTTCTCCCCTTCTCAGGTGTCCTTGAAGGGTTAACTTGCCAGAACAGAAAAACAAAAACAAAACAAAACAAAACAAAAAAACTGCTTTTTGTGAACTTCTGCAGACTGTGAACTTCTGAGCCCCTCCCCTTCCATGCTGGGTGCAAAACTCTGAAACTACCTGAACTCGGGGTTCAGGGGATTAATTGATTACAGCAAAAGCTGTGCCCTCTGAATCAGGCTGCAACCAAATAAGACTGTTTCCCTATCTTTGCTGCTATCTTAGGTGCCTTGCCTTGTCCGTCCCTACAACAGTATAATTCTATATACTTAAACATTGTTTATGTGTTCATGAAATGGTAAACAGATGTGATTAATTGTGTACTGCAAATAACAAAATATCTCATTAAAATGGAATAATTTGCCTAAATTCAGAAATTTACAAGGATTGTTTCAAAGTGTGAATAAAGAAAGAGTTAACAGATGGGAAAGAGAAATTAGAAGGTTCTAGGTATGGATTTGATAGAAGGAAAAGGTATTTCTATGTGATTAAGTAAATAAGAAGGTTTAAGCAAGTGATAAAGAAGATCTGTGTACGTTGATTATATATGTAAGTTTTTTGAGCAAGTAATCTTGAAGGAATTAAGGATTATACAACTATGGTTAAACAACAACTGTTATTTTGCAATATTGTAATATATTATTTCTTTAAGAGCTAAACTTGATTAATATAAAAACATCAGTAGTAATTGTGGTACTATTACTCTTCTTTGTATATTAAATGTGTTCATATTTCCCAGATATAAAAGTTATTAAGATAGAAGCTTTTAGAAAACATTATATTAATCTGGTGTTCTCCAAAAGGTTGCATGGTAATTTTAGGCTTATAAAAATAACATATTGGAGATTTATTATATCATTTAATGTTCTATAACTGGACCTGTTATCAATAAGATTAATATAAAGTTCTATACATGAGTACAATTTAAATGTAATATCATATTGTGTTAGCTAGTATTCATGTGACATCAAGCAACAATATATGTACACTTTATAAAATGATATTTAAAAACAAAGATCAGCTTCAATACTAGAACACTTTACCTAAGATTTATAGAGCCCTGCCTTACCTGAGATAAGGCTGTGCCTCCCATCTTACTACATGTCAGAATGACTCCAAAGTAGGCCAGACTTCAGCTAAAGCCCAGTACTCTTAATTTAAGGTGAAACTGACTTTGCTGGATGTTTATGATCAAGACTTAAAGTTAAATTAAAATGGCCAAGAAAACCAATATTTGGCTCTGGCCCTCTGTGTCAATCTGAATCTAGGGAACAGGGAACTTCTCTAAAGAGCTTTGCAACTCTGGGCCACATAACCTCCTGATCAGGGAGATTAATGAGACCACTGGAGAATGAAAAGCCAATCAGTGCACTTGCTGTGAGTAGGAGGGTCATTGGAGACAGGAGACATCCCTGATGCTCCCAAGGGAAGCCACATGGTCAAGCAAGACCTGAACTCATCCTAGCACAAATGGCACTAACAGAACTAAGAAGCTGTTCTCAAGTTCCCCCACGAGTGACCCCTATGGGAACTCGGCTGACTCTTAACAATAGATAGAAACAAGGTCAATTTTGACCAGCTTGATCTTAAATACCTACCAAAAACAGTTAAGCTAAAACACAGTCATTCCTGGGAGTAATGAAGGACAAGAACAGCCAGAAAAGAGGAGACATCAAGTAGGCCAACAGGTTCCATGGTGAATGTTCAGTCAAGTATGGCCTTGGCTTCTCCCCCTCGCAGGACCCCTATTAGTCCTCTTTATGTTTCTCCTAATAGGACCATGTCTATTAAATTGCCTACAAAAGTTCCTTCAAGACCAGATACATGAATTCACCAACCAGTCAGTCAATCAACTACTTCTTTAAGACTACCAGCCCCTGATGCCCAAGACAGAGACCTAGGACTCATGACCAACTCCTCTGGCTCCAGAGACTCTGCCCCCACCTAAAACCCTCCCTAATCCCTTTTCCAGATTTTACAACCTCTCTTTCACTTCCCAGGAATGAGAACTACTCTCCAGCAGGTCCACTCTGCTTGTTCTGTCTGCTCTACAGCATCCCCACAAAGAAGCATCAAACCTAAACTCCCCACACATCAGATGAGGAGCCACTAGCCAGGCGAAGACTGGTAGATCAATTTCACTCGCCTAGGCACAAAAAGCTTTGCTACCTACTTACATTGGTTGATACTTTTAGGTTGGATAGAAGCCTTCCATACATCCAGGGAAATTGCTGAAACCATTGCCTCCATCCTCATTGAGGGGATCATTCCCAGGTTTGAACTTCCTGCCTCCATCCAGTCAGACAACAGTCCAGGCTTCACTTCTCAAGTTGTTCAACAGTCTCCAAAGGCCTCAACATCACTTGGAGGCTCCACATTCCCCACCAATCCTTGGGTAAGGTTGATAGGCCTAACAGCATTCTCAAGGATCATCTCACTAAACTTGCTATTGAACTCAGGCTCTTCTGGCCCAATCTCCTGCCATTGGCCCTTACCTGAATTCAGGCAGCCTCTAGAGCCCCCTCAGGCCTTTGCCCCTTTGAGCTACTCTAAGGGTGCCCTTTCTTAACCACCCAAAGCTTTCCAATCACTCCTCCTCCCCTTGTGTCCTACCTGCCCTATCTCACACTCCTACACAAACTCCTAAGGGAACATGCAGACCGGTGACTTCCTGCGCCATCATTGCCTCAATCCCAGCACTACCACAAACTGAATTGGACCCTCTTCAACTGGGTGACTTAGTCTTACTTCAGAAACTGCATTCTCAGTCATTGGAACCTCGCTGGACAGGACCCCATACAGTCACACTTACTACCCCAATTGTGACCAAGCTTTTGGGCCACTCCCCCTGGTACCATGTCTCCCACCTTAAAAAGGCACCTGTTCCAAATGTCCAGTCCTGGACTTCCACCACACCCACCAAACTCAAAATTTCTCGCCAACTCTCTTCTTCGTTTACTAATCATTATTCTCTCTCAAGTTTTTATCTCAAACCACAGATGCAGCTTCTACATCCAATTGACATGGCACCAGGATGACACCACCCACTCTCAATTTATGGGTCAAGGCAATTGCCCTTCCAATGGCTGCAATCAGGCTGTCACCCTTAACATTACTGGATTCAACCAAGCCACCTCCAATACTTCCTAGAGTCCCTGCTACAGGATCAGTGGCTGATACCAAGAATCTCCTCCATCCAGGACTGGTTTGATGCCATCGACAACTTGTGGCTTCAAGGAACTTTTATGGACTTTACCCCTACCGAAGTTGTTGTCTATAGCCACTGGAGTTATTTCTGGCTGCCCTGGTGTTCTCAGACCTGCGCCCTGAACATTCCACCACTTTCCCTTCTAGGTTCCACACCACCCACCATTAAGCAGGAAGTAGCTAGAGGACTTTACGCCGTCCCCCATGTTACTTAGAAAAACAAAAAGAAAGGAATGTTAGGTGCAGGGCAGGCTGAATAAGGTGTCTGCAGGGCATGTCAAGCAAAGTTTGCTGCAGGATGACCTGGTCACTCAAACCCTCTGTCTGGTTCTTTATCACCTGTTTGCTTCAAGCTTAAATGCCCAAGCACCCGCTCAAGGCTGAACGCTTTACCCCCCTGCTCAAGGCCGAACACTCAACCCCCTGCTCAAGGCCGAACACTTAACCCCCCTGTGCCAACAAGGCAGCTTGCAGACCCAGAGACCTCATTAGAATTTGGCTATAAAAACTCCCTCCTGCGGGGCTCCTCTCTCTTGCTCTCTCTCTCTCTTGCTCTTGCTCTCTACCTCTCCATCTCTCCTCTTCTCTTCTCTTTCCTCTCCCCCCTCTTTCTCTCTCTCTCTCTCTCTCTCTCTCTCTCTCTCTCTCTCTCTCTCCTCTTTTGCACTGCTGCAGTAAAGCTCTCTTGGTGGCTCCAAGTGTTGTGGTCACTTTCCTTTCAGCTTTGACTTGCAGGGCATGGATCTGACGGGGGAGAGTCCACATCTGGACAGCTTGGAGACCTCTTGTCTATGATTGCAGGATCTCACCTTACTTAGGTCTTTGTTTTCCTTCATCAGATATTTGTATTTTTCCTAACATAGGTCCCATACATACTCTGTCAAATTTATACCCATGTATTTCTCTATTTTTCTGTGCCAAGGAAAAGGGTTTTTTTGATGTTGTGTTTGTTTGTTTGTTTGTTTTTAAATAAAATAAAATCAGGAAACCTAGAAATTTCAAAGCGAAGTGCAGGAAGGGTGTGAAGAGGCACACGTCAAGTATAGTTCAAAGTAGCACAAGCGTGACTTGTCTGTTAAAAGGCTTAAAGAAGCCTCCTAGGAAAACATGCATGTGGAAACATGCTGTGTCACCAGGCTACCCTGCAGGGAGGTGGTGACGTCCCTCAGAGCAGAGTGTACCTGGTTGCCTGGGCCCCTGTTCATGCCACAGCCAGTATGGTACAAGTAGGGCTGGAGGAGAGGGAGGTACCAGCTGGCCACACGTGTTCCCTGGTCAAGAAGCTGCCCAGAGAAACTGAGGCTGAGATAGCCCCTGCTCCAGTAAAATGCTGGCTCTCAGTCAGCCTGGGAGAGGACAGACTGCCCATGCTCTGGTGAGGTGCAGGCTCTCGGTCAGCCCGGGAGAGGCCAAATGTATCCTGATAGAGGAAACTGGCTGGTGAGAAGCTGTTTGGGGTCCAGCCTGGAGGGCAAAAGTCTCAGAACCCAGAAGACCAATGAGGCAGACTGCTACCTGGAGAAATGAAGAGGAATTGGGGTGGTGGATGCTGAGAGTCAAGGAAGATGGGTGAAGCTGAGGGTGAGTGTGGCAGAGCATCTGCCTGGGCAGACACTGGCGCTTGGGATTCCAAGGCCTTTAGGGTGCTAACACGCAAACTGACCCGTCATCTCTTCCTGTGCCATCGCTACCTGTCTCATGTGAAACCAGAACTTGGTGGAAAGAGGTTGGAGTCATCCATGTCTGTTTACATCATCTTATCTATAGCTATGTCACCTGCGTCACATCATCTATGTCACCTCATCCACATCATCTATGTCCACCTCATCTGCATCATCTGTGTCCACCTCATCTACTTCATCTATGTCCATCTCATACATCATCTATGTCCACCTCATCTGCATCATCTATGTCTATCTCATCTACATTATCTATGTTACCTCATCTACATCATCTATGTCACCTCATCTACATCATCTATGTCTACCTATCTACATCATCTATGTCCACCTCGTCTACATCATCTATGTCCACCTCACCTACATCTTCAATATCTACATCTGTCTTCGTCATCTACGTCAGGACTGAATCTTGCAGCCCCTTCTGTGTGGCCCTCTGGTGTCTGGTGGCAGCAGGACCTGAAGAGTCCTTGGCAAGCCATCTAGACTCTGAGAACCTGCTGCCCCATGCTCCTGTGAACATGCAGAGGAGGTGAGGTGGGAATGCCCCGTTAGTGCTTTGGGCTGGACGCTTTTCCCACATGACATCAAAGGTCCGGTGGATGGATCTCCTTAGGCCTGCAAAACCACGCGGGCCTAAGACAACTAGCGTGAGGGAGACTGTCTGTTACCTGGTGAGGTGAAGGGCACTCCTACCCTGGAGCACGTCCAAAGAGAGCAGGAAGACCTCCTTCCTCCCTTCCACGGTGCCAGCTCTGTCCTATGTGGCTTAGCTGCTGCTCTCAGCCTCCCGCTGGGGCTCCCTTAAGGACTGGGAGCTTCTGAGACTCAGTGGGGCGCCAGCAGGTTCCCACTGAAGGGCCAGAGCCTGACTTTGCTGGGATCTGGGCTCTGATTTGCAGAGCCAGCTCCTGTGCACACAGGAGGGCCAGATTTCCTCTGGATAAAGCCCGCATGGGTGGCTTCCAATACAACGGCTGGGTGGGCAGGAACTACCTGACACGGAAGTGCTGCCTGTCTCTGTTGCGAGAGGCAGGCGGGGGACACTGGTGTGTTGACTTGAGACAGGTGTGTGTGGGGGGGCTTGCGTGGCTGTGTGGGCGTGGCTCTGTGGACGTGGCCCTATGTGGCTCTCTGGGCAAGGCTCTATATGGGCGTGACTTTGTGCGGGTGTGGCTGTGAAGGCTTGCCTCTGTGGGCATGGGCTCCCTGTTGTGTGGCTCCATGTGGCTGAGCCCCATAGGCGTGGCTTTTGTGGGTGTGGCTTGCAGGTTTGTCTCTGTGGGCATTCCTCCATGTGGCTGTGGCTCTATGGGCGTGGCTTTGTGTGGGCCCGGTTCTGTGGGCGTGGCCGTTCTGAGCTCCCCGTGTGTGGCTGTTCTTTGCCTGTCTTCCAGCTGGCTGATTATTCAGTAGTAAATCTGCCTTCTGTCCCCACTGCCTCTATGGAGAGGACTTTAGGTGGGGAGAGAGGCTCCTCACAAACCTTCCAGCTCCAGGCCGGGGTCGCCTTGGGCTTGTTGGTACCCTCAACCTCTGGAGAAATCAGCCCTCGCGTAGAGGCCGCAAGCCATGAAGTGCGGCACGGGCCACTTGAGGACTTGGTCCTGGGGTGAGTTCCCAGAGCTCCGCGTCCTGCCCGCCCTGCAGTGGAGAGTGGCGGATGCTGGCTGATCACAGGAGGGAACTGAGCCAGGACTTCAGGAGGGTGCCCCAGGTATCACAGTGGCCAGACCCCGCCCCATCTTCTGAAAGTCTCCCAGGAGGACCCACCAGGCTGAGTGTGACACTGTGGAAGACGTCACGGGGTGTCCGCAGACCCATGGGAGAGTCCGACCTGGCAGGTGTGTCCCCGCACAGCAGCACAACCACCATAATGCCCACTTGCACACCACCCCTCCCAGGGCAGGGCACCAGGAGCTGCTTGTCTCTCACACGATGCCCAGGGAGACTCTTGGAGGCTCCTGTTATCACCCCACTTCATAAAGAAGGAACCAGGGCCCAGGGGGATGCTTGCCTGAGGCCACAGAGGCTCTGGGAGGGACTGTGGGGGACACAAAGCTCCCACAGCTCCTTCCTTCCTTTCCTGACCCCCGACCCCTGCAGCACCAGGCAGGGAAGCTGGGGGAAGAGGTGGTGCCTGGGGGTTCCTCAGCCAAGTCCTGGGCTGGGGTGAGGTGGGGACACTAGCAGTGGGACAGGCAGGTCACAGGTCAATGATGATCTCACTTCCTAAGAACCACCAAGCACATCTCCTTTCCTGGGAGCTTGGTATTCATTGCTTCTCCCTGGTTCCAGAGTCCTGCTGCCAGTTCCCAGCCCAGCTGCCCTTGGACCCACCATAGGGAGGGGATGCGTGAGGGATGCTGCCCTGTCCAGGGCATAACCTCTTGAGGAGGCGGGGCACCTGAACACAACAGCAGCCAGCAGGGCTGGAGTCATGAGGGGCACCATGCCTGTGGCTCTTCCACAATGCCCCAGAGCCAGGCATCAGGAGCCTGTGAGCAGATTGCCACGATGATCCCATTCCACCCATGGCATCCTCAGGCTTCAGACCCTGCAGCTGACCACAGCTCCCGGACCCTGGGCCAGGGCCATTGCTGCTGGAGACAGGGAGCTGATGCCTCACCTGGCCATGTGAAACACTGTCCCTGGGGAAACGGATGGAGGGAGCCATGACACAGGTCTGCAACCCCCTGGGGTCTCTGAGCCCGTCCATCTGCCCTCGGAGTAACAGAAGTACCTATGCAGATCAGTAATGCACAGCTGGGCACTAACTGCTTTCATTTTCTGAGATAATAAAATGATAGCAATGGCCAAATCCAGAATCTTAGCAGACGTTTACTTTGAGACTCAAAATGTCAGTTTTTAGGAGGTTTTGTCAATGAGCAGCTCCCATAAACCAAAGCTGAAAAGAAGAGACAGATCGGAGGCTCAGGGAACCATTCCAGAGTGACTTTTAACTTTATCATTATCTAAATTGATGTAGTTTGACCCAGTTTAGCTTTGCTTCAAGGTCAGAAGCAGTGTGGTCTTACGACTAAGTCTCTAACTATCTAGGGAGTAGAGGCTCAGAAAATTGCTAGTGGGCATAAAACATGGCCTAGTCCTTCCATTAGCTGGAGAAGGCAGCAAGGACAGAGACAGAGAAGCAACCTCATGGAGCACTCACCCTGAGCACTCACGATCATCAGAGGCCGAGCACAGGACACAGGACTCTACTGAATGCAGCAAGAGCTCTGCCAGGTTAGGGTTCTGCTCCTCTGCTTTCCCGGGAGGGTCAGAAGTGACAAGGCCTCCAGCTAGAAACGGGCTCCATTTCCTCAGCCCTCACAGCTCTCTGCTCCGAAGGAAGACAGGATTCTCAGCTCACCTTAGCTACTGTTTTCAAAATGGGTCTTTGAAGCTTGAGACACACCCTGACCACCCAGGGGCAGGTCTGGATGGGGCACTTGGCAGATTCCAGCTATCCTGTGTGTCTGTGGTGGCCACCCTCACCCAGATGAAGACCCACAGGCCCTGCTGCCCTGCCCAGCACCCAACTGCCCTGGACCCCGTGGCTCCGCCCGTTCTCTGAGGTCCTAAAGCCACTCTCTGTGGCTGGTTTCTCTCAGGACCAGAGGTTTGAGGCCCACGCCCGCCGTCTGTGGTGCAGGGCCTGCTTGCTTCTTCCATGCCCAGCTTAGCCCACTGAGGAGAAGGGTGCGACTGGTTCACTCACTTCTGCCACTCGCCTCTGGTCACAAGGTTGTCAGGCGTCTTCTCGCACAGGGATCTCCTGTGTGTTGGTGTGTATTTGAGGGGGACACTATCAGTGGGACAGGCAGGTCACAGGTCAATGATGATCTCACTTCCTAAGAACCACCAAGCACATCTCCAAATCCTTGTACTCTCTTGGTAAAATATTAAGGCTCACTTGACAGATATTTATCCAGCAGCTGTGGCTTCTAGAATTAACCAGCAAAAATCTCTGCTGTTGGGGAAGACACGATATGAACAGGTTAACACAGAGGTGAGGTGCTGCTCAGGGTTGTGGAGGAAAGCTCCCTGGAGGGGAGGAACAGCTCCAGGCTTGTGCCAGGTGACGTCCACTATCTTCTGTGTTCAGAGACTGCACTGTGCTGCCCGGGTCACCCAGGAGTCAGCTCATAGGCCTTGCTGGGGGGGGGGGACTGGGGGTTCAACAAGCAGGGCTCCAGTGACTCACAGCCTCTCAATGGCTGCAGTTGCTCCTGCCAGTGGATGCACAGTGACCATAGCAGGTGAGCATGGGCTCAAGGCCAGTGCCTTGGCATGTCATTCCTGCTCCAAGGCTCAGCTTCCTATTTCAGGAGAAGCTGAGGATAAGAGTGATGAGTCCTGACCGCAGAGGGCCACAAGGCCAAAGGTTGATGCCTGTGAACTGCTTGCACAAAGTCAGGACAGTGATCCTCCCTGGATGACAGCAGTCCTCACTTGAAAAGAGAGCTGAGCTACAAGGGAAGAGGCACTTCTGTGCTCATGGAGCCTCTTAGGAGCAGAGCCAGAGCCCCAACCCAGCCTGAACGTCAGGGAAACCTCAGGGGAGGCCTGTGAATGGAGTTTGTGTATTGGGTAGGATATTCTAGGCTGAGGGTGAGGACTGTCACCTGTGACTGCAAGGTCAAGTACAGATGCTCCTGGCTGAGGCCTCCCTTCCCTCCCATGAGGCAACACGGTTGAAGCTGCAGGCGCGGGCAGTACCCGGGGTTGCCCCAGCCCCTGTGGTGCCTGCAGGGAAGACCCATAGTTTCTCAATGACAAGAACTGCCAGGGTGAAGTCCATCTGCGTAGAGTTTGCAAATTGTATCATTGAACATAAAATTGTAGAAAGTGCCCATTTTAATCCCAATAATTATAAACTCAATTAGAAATAGGATAATTGGAAACCCAATATCAGTAGCCCACAGAGTAATTACACATCTGTTCCTGTGGCTCTGGTGCCAGGGTAGCTTCGCCACTCACCTCCCCAATGCCCTGTGGCATGCTGGCTGATTCTGCGGAGGTTACTACTAGACTCAATGTTGTTAGGCCTCACTTTTTTCAAAATTAATTTGAATTCTGAAAAAGGATATTGGCGCTGGGCACAGAGGCACATACCTATAATCCCAGAGACTCCAGAGGCAGAAGGATCATGTTCAAGGCTACCCTGGGCCAGACCCTGACTCTAAATAAGATAAATGGGCTGGGGTGCAGCTCAGGGTGGAGCACATGCCCTGCATACTCAAGGCCCTGGGATCCACCCCAGGACCACCGTCATCATCATATTAAAAAAAAAAACTGGCAAAGTTGAACGTGTCCTGAGGGTGTGCAAGCAGCTGCTGCTGACCTCCTCGTCTCAGTGCTCCTCCAGGGTCTGCCAGCCCCCTGGAAACATGCACCCAGCCCCTACCACGTGGCTGTGACTTCAGCCCTCGGCCTCTGGGCTACTGGGGGGCTCAGAATCATGAACCTGCCTGGCAGCTGGGAGCAGGTAGAGGTCCAGATATGGGCTTCTATGTTCCACCCCCATCTCAAGAGCAGTGGCTGCTAGTGAGAAGGACCCAAGGCAGCTTGGAGGCCAGAGGTCCAACTGTCAAAATAAACCATGATGTGACAGACCTCAAACAGGAAAATGTAAGTTCATGAGACATAAAAAAATAGCTGGGTGCAGTGGACACGCCTGTCATCCCAGCAATTCAGGAGGCTGAGGTAGGAGGATCACAAGTGTGAGACCAGCCTCAGCAACTTAGCAAGGCCCTGTCTCCAATTTAAAAAAAAAATTTTTAATTTGTTTTAATTAGTTATACATGATGGTAGAATGCATTTATGCACTTTGATATACATAGATGGGATATATGATTTCTCATTTTTCTGAGAGTACATGTTACAGAATCACATTGGTCAGTCACATATATACCTACAGTAACAACTTCTGTCTCATTCGACATCCCCTCCTCTTCCCTCCCATCACTTCCCTCTACCTAATCTAAGGTAATGCTATTCTTCCTTAGTGCCCCAGGCCTCATTGTGAACTAGCATCTGCTTGTTAGAGAAAACATTCAGCCTTTGTTTTTTGGGGATTGGTTTACTTCACTTAGCATAAGGAAAAAAGGGCTGGAGGTGTGGCTCGGTGATTAAGTGCCCCTAGGGTCCACCCACAGAATAAATTTGAAAAGACCAACTTGGGCAATGTTGGGTGTGTGGGAGACCTTGTCTTTTGGTTTTATTTCCCCCATGGAGTTTCTCCCCGCTGAAGTTAAGAACATCCCATAATCCCTTATCCCTCCCTGTCCTCTCCAAAGGGCACCAAGCCAAAGGGCGCCAAAGTCAAAAGTTTTCTCGGCCAATCCCCGCGGGACAGAGTCACCCTGCCAATCAGCACCCGCCATGTTGCCAAAGCAACCCTCCTTAAACCGAAGCTTGTGGGGTCCCGCTGCTGCTGCTGCTCTCTGCCTCTCCTTTTCTTCCCCTTTGGTTAGGCCCCCCACCAATAAAATCTCTTGGTTAAATTTCCGTCTCACCCACCTTTCAGGTAAGGAATGTGTAAAAGTAACTTGAAGAATACCTAGGCATTTTGAAAGGGAAAAGCGTAACCCTAAAGTGGAGCTGGCAGGCCACCCCAGTCCAGTGATCAAAGCCATCACCAGTTACAGGACAATGGAAATCCCAGGTGTCTCCCTGGAGACAGCAAGGTCAGGGTGTTGCAGCTCTGCTGCCCGCTGCCACGGGGTAGCACCTGGAAGCAGCAGGCAAACCCAAACCCACGAGCCTCCGGACATGGCCAGCTACACTCTCTGGGGCACCCAGCTCACAGCTGGGCACTCCAGCCCTACAGAGCATGGGTCTGGGGCACGTAGGCTGGGGACGAGAACACCTTTATGGGTGGGAAACACGCAGAAGCCCCTGGGGCACCCAGCTCTCAAGTGGTTCAGAAGAGACTTCGTTACCTCACATTTTCATGTTTTCAAAAGGAAAGGTCAATAACATGGAGAAGAGACCAGACTGACCCAGAGTGTGTAAATCTCTTTCGGTCTCTCGAGTTTTCCCTGCACAGCGCGGCATAGCTGTGTTCCGGGCTCCCGTGTTCTTACTAGATCCAGTCTTTATAAGTGTCTTGTGACATTTTGAGCAGAATTTGTAAAACTTCAGGGCTAGCCTGGAGACGATGCGTGTACTGATGGGGTCTCCCTGTCGGCCCAGCAAGGCTGTGGCACCACCAGAGGGCTACTCTCTACTGAGCTCTAACCTAGCTGCTTGGAGGCCTATGACAGGTAAGAGTCAGCTGCAAAAGTGACTCACATCACAATAAAAGAACTTGTAGAGTTAAATCGGGGAAATCCCAGGTGCCTCCCTGGAGGCAGTTAAGTCAGATGCTGTCCAGCTTAGCAAGCAGATCTCAGAATACACCAGCCAAGCCCAACTACAGATTGTGAGGCTGAGCCGCCATGTTCTGAGGTCACCATGCTCCATGCTGAGCTAGGAAAGCAGCTCTTGGTCCAGAAACCGTGGATGCCGGATGTCGTTGGGCACAAAGTTCTTCCCTTTATCCAGCTTGCTTTGATTTTGTAACCAAAGTCCAATGACGCGCACATCTCCCACTTGGTATTGGCAGCCCCTTCCTGGCACGTAGGTGTTCTGAAGGGCAAGCAGAGGCTCCCCACTGCCCTAGGGGGAAGTGTGGGTGGTGTCCTGTCCATGGAGCCCTGGATGAGCATGCCAGCCGAGGGGCTCCACCACAGGCTGGGCACCTGTGACCCGCTTGTGCTCCCAGCAGGTGACCTGCCCCTTTTTGTTAGCGGCGATTAGTGGCGAGCCAGTCTCAGGGATGCCACTCACCAAGCTGCAGATGCTTCACCGACCAGCCTGGAGAGAAGCCCCTGCTGACCCCTCAATCCATGGACTTCAGGTCCCTGGCACAGTACAGAGGGAAATTGCCACAGGCAGCTCTGCAGACAGGTCCTTCCCTGCCCCAAGGCACCTTCGAGGAGGGAAACTGTCCTTACAGCAAGAATTCCTGTGGGGGCTTTGAGCAGGGCTGGGGCAGCTCTCACGGTTTTAAACTGTTAAGCTCGAATTCGGGACCCCCAAAGACCACCAGAGACCCAAGATCGATGTAAGCAGCAAAGAGGTGTTTATTGCGAGCTAGCTTGGTCCTCTGAGCGCACACACAGCAACTGGTGACGCTGAGAGGCCCCGAGCCCAGGGTTTGCAGCATTTTTATACATTCTTTGGAGAAGGCAGGGACCCCCACATACATCATAGCAAATCATCACACACCGCGGGAAAATCAAATAACAACTCTAAAACATGATTAGCACATTCACTGGCGGGAACAAGTTGGGTAGGGGTGATTGGTCAGTACAAAAGGGGTATTCGTTTGAACTGATTGGTTTAAGCCAAGAGGGGTGTACGTGCTGAACTACATGGTTTCCCAATATGTTATCAACCACCATAAACTACTGGGAGGTCATCTGGCATCCCAGGTATTTCCCTGACTCATGCTGATTGGTGGCTGCTAGGGGGCTGCTATGGGTCCCCACCTAGCCTGACTGAGTCAGGGACACCTGGCACAGCAGATCTCTCTGTTATTTGTAAATAAATAACTTAGCAGGGTGGGAATGTGCTTAGGAGTGCTCTGTGGGTTTTTCCAAGGACAAAGGCCATGTCCCTTCCTTGGACAGGCTTTGCTCTGAGATAGAGGCTGGCTTTTCAAAACCAAAAGCTTCCACAGGCCCATCAGCAAATCCCCCAGCTCCACGCCGCTGGCCCAGTTTCCACCCCTGCCGCCCAGCCCTGCACTAGTAGGAGCCCAGCTCCTCCTGGCTCCGCCACCTCTCAGAGCTTGCGTGAGGCAGCTGCAAACTGCAGGAGTTCCCCCAGCCCTGCACAGGTTGCAGGAGGGCTCCCTGCCCTGGCCTCTCATGAGGGCTCCATCCCTCCTGTTTACTGTGAAGCCAGTGTGCAGGGTGGGCCCCACACACAGGGTGGACCCCACACAGGGGTGGCCTCGCCTGATGTGATAGACCCCACACAGGGGCGGACCTGTGCACTGACCTGCTGCACTGACTCTCCATTTCCATCTTCCAGGAAGCTGTAATGCTGACTCACATGAAGCCTTGACATGGCAGGTGTGGGTCAGACACTGACCACAATGGGGGACAACCTTGAAGCCCATGTCCGGGACATCTTTAAGGGTCCTGACGTCTGCCCAAGGCACCTCGACCCTACTGGCCCGCACTGTGGTCCCAACAGGTCCCTCCATGGCCGTGCTGGGACCTGGCCATGCAGTGGCGTAGGCAGGTGGCCTTGGGGATGTGTGTGGGTGGGGAGGGCTCTGCCCCCATGCAGGATGTAGTGTTTCATAAAGAGCTTGCCCCCTTCAGCCTCAGAACTGGGGGACGCAGTTCATTTCTTTGCAGGCCCAGTGTCCGGCATTTTGCTCTAGCAGTGCAGATGGACCAGGCAGCAAGCTGATTACGCCACACTCAGCTCCACTGGAGGGTAGGTGGATGCCCTGAACCTCTCTCTCGTGTCCCCTCTCTAGGTCCACCATGAAGTTCACTGTGCCGGATTCCAGTTGAGTCTGCTGTGGGTCGTACCTCCACTCACGTCTGCCTTCTGGGGGAGCAGATCAGATCACAGAAAGGGCTGGGGTCCTCTGCTGTGGTGGTCTCTGCCTCCTCCAGAGCCGCTGAGCTGCCGGTCAGTTTGGGAGCTTGTTTTGTGAACCTGGAAGGAGCCTTCAAACATTGGCTTTGCCTTTGGAAACACTAATGTCTAAGGGAAGCTGTGGAACCATTGATGATGAGTTAAATGCATTTTCAAAGCTGTGGGTTGCTGAGCTGGGCATGGCAGACACACCTGTAATCCCAGCAACATGGGAGGCTGAGGCAGGAGGATACAAGCTTGAGGCCAGCTTCAGCAACTTAGTGAGACTCTGTCTCAAAATAAAAAAGAAAAAGGGTTGGGGATGTAGCTCAGTGGTAGAACACTCCCAGGTTTAATCCTCACCATCAAAACCAAATCAAACCAAAAAATCCTCTATTTTTCCACTTTGGAAACAAATCCTAGGACTTAATGGTGAAAAACAACCTGCCATAGCTCTCTTTGTAAACAATGTCTTCCTGAGTGAGGTTTGAAGTATAGCCCAGGGGTGTGGAAGGCAGGCCTAGAAGCCTCTGTCTAATCTCAAGACATCCTTCCAAATGCTGCTCTTCTGTGGATCATTTATGGTGGGCATCCTAATTCAGGGCAGTGGTATCTTTAATTCACATGTAAATGGATATGTATGCATGTGGGTGGTGTGTCCCAAAGGCTTCAGGAAGAGAGGCACAGTAGACCCATAGAGGCCACCACAAGGTGACAGGTCCTCAAGCCTCCCTGCTGCCCACCTGTCAGGGCCCTGTGTGCTGAAGGCAGCGCAGCCTCCCTGCCACAGGCTCTGGAATCCCTGGCTGGCCCTCATTTGACGCCCCGGGGCAGGCTGGGGCTCCTCTGCTGGTGAGGACAGCCTTCCCGGGGGATGAGGCTCGAGGAATGACCCTGGCTTCAGCCAAGGTTGCTGTCACAGCAGCCAGCGGTGACAGTTACCACTCAATCGCCCGGGCACCAAGGTGGCCTTGGAGCAGTGATCTGCAGAGCCACGTTAGCCTTTTGGAGGGGCTCAGCTCTTCTGCAGAAGGACCCGGCCAGGGTTCCTTCAAAGCTCCTTCTGAGCCCTTGGGGTCCTCCTTAGGGAAAAATTTCCAGTGAAGACAAATGGGAGGCAGAGTCCTCACAAGAGGGGGGACTTGGTGAGTTTGTCAACGAATAGTGGCTTGTGGTAGGAGTCACATGATGAATATTCTTTACTTGATCAATTTTAGATTCTAAATGAAGCCAGCCTCTTATGTCTAAAAATAACACAAATAGCAACAATACAAAAGGCATGATGTGGCCAGTGACTGTAATCAACCTCTCCCTGCTCTGCTCAGCCAGGAGCTGAACCAGGTCTGGACGACTCTGAGGCGCACAATGGAAAACAAGCCCCAGGAGAGGTTGAGCGCCCAAGCCCTCTGCTGGCTCTCTCTACCAGAACAAAAGGTTTTGCTGCTACTGAACCTAAGGTGGCCACATCCCAACTTGGGCAGCCGCTGGTTAGTTTCCATGTGGGTGTGTAGAAGTCTATGGGCGTCCTGGTCCATGACGACGGGCATCTAGCCGCAGGGCCGCGTCCAATACCGATCACCTTTCACAGGTGCCGTATGTCACAGCAGTCTGCCGGCTGCACTGGGCACTGTGACTACAGCCAAAATCCAGATGTTGAAGCCCTACCCCAGGACCTCGGGTGTGGCTGCCTGCAGGTAGGGTCTTTACAGAGAGATGGAATTTGCAGAAGTGGTCCCTGCAGTGGCCCTGATCCAGTCGGATTGGAGTCCTTGCGGGAGGAGGACACTCAGACACAGACATGGGGTGACCAGGTGAGGATGTGAGGCAGGGCCTGCTCTGGATACGAAGGGCCTGGGCTTGTGGCTGAGAGCACCGTGGAGGGCCTGATGGGACCACCGCCAGCCGTGTCAGCTCTGCTTTGTGGGATCAAGGTGCTGTGCTGTCCTGAGCAGCTTCGGTATCAGCTCTGTGGCACAGGGCGGAGTCTTGACCTGGTGCTCCCGGGGCCAGCGATCAGCCTGCCCCTGCAGGTGGCTGGGTTCTACTCTGGGAACCAGCGACCTCTTCCTGTGGGACCCTGAGGAAAACCTCACCTGCATGCCCACCACTCAGCTCCGTTCATTTCTGTGATCGTTGAGCCCAGAGACCCTGGTGTCTGGCAGCAGACACAGGGAGCCAAGGAAAGAGGCCACAGGAGGAACTGGCTCCGCCACACCTGGGCCTGGACTGCCAGTCTCCAGGACCCTGAGGATGGGCTGCTGCTGTGTGAGTCCCAGACTGTATAGCTGGACTCCCGCAAGTGGCAGGGCAGGCCTGATGTGCAGCTCCTGGCCTGCTCTGCACACATGCACACTCCCTTCCCATTAGCTCACTCACAGACATAGGCTCAGAGAGGAAACCACTGAGACCCTCAAGGCCAGAGCAGCAGAACATCAGCCAGCTGCTTCTAGGGCAGGACCCCTGCAGCTACCAGTGGCTGCCCCGGAGAAGCAGCCCACCTGCCCCACTCCTCTCCCAGCACTATTGGGCCTGGAGCACCAAACTAAAGGTGCCTTCTGCCTGCTGCCTTCTGCTCTGGTGGGGGCTGCATTTAATGTCAGCTAGCTGGTGATCTCAGAGTTTTCCAGCCCCCTCCTAATCCCTGGGCTCTGTTTTATTTAATAGCACAAGACAAGATGTGCTGCCATCAAGGACTGAGGCGAAGGGAGGGGGCAGAAAGCAGAGAGACACATGGATCTGTTCTCAGTTCCATTTCCAAAACTTGGCTATTAAGACAGAGAGGGGTCGTGGCATGGAATCCATGCAGTGGGGGCCAGGGCTGGGAGGGGAGGCCCTGGGACACAGATGGCAGAGGCTCCCTTGGAAACAGCATGAGCCTCCTTGCTGAGGCTGAGTCTGGCTATTGGGGTGGCTAGTAGGCGGCACACACGGGGCGGAGGCATGTGAGCACCACTCCTTAGTCTGCTCGTGTTGCTGCGACAGAGCACTCACAGAGACGGGTACTGGGCTTGCGACTCTGGAGGCTGGAGACAGCATGGTCCTGATGTTCGATGAGGTCCCCTGGCAATGTCACAATATGGCAGAGATGCAGAAGAAGGCCTGCCTGCCTCTGGGAGTCCTAGAGGTCCACCCATCCACTTGCTCACGAGCAACCATCCACTGATTCCTGTGGAACACCCACCTTGGCTCCTCATTCAGGGACGGCCTCAGGCCCTTCCTCCTGTGGGAGGGCAGTGGGGTGGGGCGGGGAGTCCCTGAGAAGGGAAGGTGGTTGCACAAGTGGGAGCTGGCTGGTGCACTCACACACTGTCCCAGGCACTGGGCAGGGCAGGTCGCGGGGGCTCAGGCAGGAGGTCTGGAGTTCAAGGCAGCCTGGGAAGCCTAGAGGGACTGCGTCTCAAAAAAGAAGCAAGCTTTGGTTCAGCACGGATGCTCTAAGTTTTATTTTTTTGTCTAAACAGCTCATAATCTTCACTTGTTTAAAAAAAAAACTGATTTCAAACCCTGAAGAAGGAGAGTTGGACTGCTCATTAGAGTTGCTTGTGCAGGTCCAACTGTCCTGAGTTACTTCGCTGAAAGGCTCATTGTCTTAACAAGAAGCAATTTACCTCTTTCTTTTTAAATGTCCTTCCTGGCCCTGGCTAGCCTCCTTTGTGGTGTTGAACCAAAACTCTTAGGTGAGGGATGTCTGAGGTCAAAGGGCTTATTGAGCAGATGTGGATGGAGCCAGAGGAGGCTTAGGCCTGGGACAAGTCTTCCGTGCCCGTAGCAGGGCTGGCAGAGGTCAGGAGTGCCTGCTGGACCCAGGGCTGGGCATTCTTTGGTAGCATCTTGGGAGGGAAGCACAGCTCATGTTGGCATTGGGCTTCCATGGTTGCAGGTAGGGTGGCAGGACCAGGGGAAGGGGCAGTGTGGGTAAGAGGTGGTACAGGGCCCATGGCCTCTTGAAAGTGGGACTGTGAGCAGGACGTGCTGGTGCCTCTGGGTGCTGGTGGCGCTGGGGTTTCAAGTTGCTGGAATGTCACATTGCAGCTGATAAGCCTTGTCCTCCAGCCTTGAGATTAAACTCAGGACGTCTCTAACACGTTCCCTCAACCGTGCATGGATTTCAAGCCCATGCTTATCATCACTCTCCTGTTCTCTTTCCTCCTGCCAAACGCACACGGAAAAATCCCACTTTGGCAATAGCATCCCTCTGTTGACCTTGTGTCTACCCCTGCAGCTGATCCTGGGCAGAGAAAAGCCATCCTGACACATTTCACACTAAATCTTCAGCCACAGACCCAAGTACATCTCTCCAGTCCGCCACAAACTCTCTCAAACTCCTGCCCAGGGAGCCTCGACTCCACACTTTGAATTTCCTGAACACCCCTGAAGCCACCAGAGTCCCATCCCACCCCCAAGAGCCTGCCCTAGTTGGTGTAGATGTGAGGGTGCTCTTCCTACTCTCCAGGGTATTCTAACGCTGAGGGCCTCAACCCTCCCCAGGTGCAGCCGTTGCCCTGATACCCTGTCACTGAGAAGCCCTGGGAGTCGGGAAGGAAATCGCAGCTGCCCTCTGAGCCCTGGAGTGTGCCCACATGGGTCTTCCAGCACTGCTCCACCAGAGAAGCCTAAGCTCTCCACTTCTGCAGCCAGTCCCAGCCACTTAAGCAAGAAGGAGAGACCCCCTCCTCGCCCATCGCGAGGGCAGGGCAGGCCTTCTAACCCAGCCAGGTCAGCAAGAGAAGGGCTCAGATCCTGCTCACCAAAGCTCCACGAGGCACAGGCGCCTTCAGAAGTGAAGCCCCAAAGACCCAGGAAGATGGTTTTCACGCTCAGATGGGATGAAGCAGGCAGTACTGTGGACAGGACTGCACAGCAACATCTGACCCAGGGGGCCCAGCAAGGCCTGAGGGCTTGGACTCTTCCTGACCTCTCTCAGCGCTCCTTCCTCCTGGAGTGTGGCAGGCCCCCCTGGGAGAGGGACTCATGATCCACCAGGAGATCATGGGGCAGAGGCTCTTCATGTCCAGCACCCACACGAAGAGGCTGGGATGATGTTTCCAGGTGGCATGACTGGCTATGGGGAGGCTTCCAGTTTCTAGGACCCACTGTGGGTAGAGGAATCTGGATTTCTCTGGCCACCCTGGGGAGCAGGGCAGGGAAGGACAGCAGACGGCCAGAGACCTTGCTTCTGGGTTCTTCTGTGTCTTTCCACTCCAAGTCCTCAGCCTGCCCCGCTATGGTGGGCAGGTAAGTCTGGGTGCTGTTTCTTTAGCCTCAACACAACAAATACCCTGCTTGGTCACCTTCCTATCCTCTGAGCCCACTGTGATCACAGCCGGTCCCCAATGTGGTGCCTCCTTCGCTCTCTGACAGATCCGCCCCTGGCTGGAAAGCCTCTTCAAGATCAGCATTGGCACTGGGTCGGTCCTCCCATCTGTTGGGCTCGCTGTTCTCTTCCCCAGCCCTGGAGGGCCTCATCCATCACCAACCTCCCACCCACCTGCTATTGGCACTTGGCTGGTCCCTACACTCCAGATTCCCGTCTCCAAGGCCTGCTCTCCAGACCCTCTTGGTCAAACCACACCCAACCTGTCCCAAACCAGCCTCCTGGTCTCCCCCCCCCCCCCCCCCGCTAATCCTGTGGCTCCTTCAGTAGCTCAAGAAAGAAGCTATGGAGCTGTGCTTGGCTCCTCTTTCTCTCACAGCCATCTTCAGTTCTCTCGCAAGCCACATGTGCTCTGACCCAGCCAGCCTGCGCCAGCTCTCCTCACAAGCTGGTCCCAAATGGGCTCTTCCATGGCCCAGACCACTGCAGTGGTGTCCCAGCTGGTTCTCCTCCTTGCCAGTCTACTTTCCAGAAACTAGGAAAAGTGCAGCACTTGGAACACCCCTGGATGCTTAGCTCCAGGTTGTGTGCCCAAGGGGGCGGGGCGTGCCATGGCAGGGGATCTGGGAGTGGCTGCAGCCTTGCCTGTCTGGATCTGGCTGATGCCTGTCAAACGCCTGCCCTTATGGAATCTAGGGCATGTACTGCTCATTTGGGTCACTTTGCCCACTGACAGAGGTTGAATTGCAGTCCACTGACCAGAGCAGCTCGCAGTGCATGCCTGACCTCGGGAACTTGTTGTGTGCTGGAAGGTCTGCAGAGCCTATGCTGTGCCTTCTAGAGACTTGTACTCTGTTCAGTTACTGGTCAGTTGCTCCCCTCTCCTGTGCCCTCTTCCCTTCCTGCCCATCTATAGCTAACTAGTCTGTGCTGGGTAATGGAAGTCACCATGCAGTTGCCACAGCCTGAGTCCCCGCCATTCTGTCACCATTCCTCGGGCCTGCTTGGCCTTGTGGTCCTAAGGACTTTTAAGGAGTGTTTGAAGAAGGAAAATGGATCAAGTAAAACCAAACCGGCCAACAGATGCCAGAATCCAGCCATGCAGAGAGGGCGTCAGCTTCAATGCAAGTGGAGGTTCATGAGCACCTGGCCCTGGGTGGCTCCAGGAAGCACAATGTGGGAGAGGCTCCCATCTTCAACTGCAGTTTAGAAAGTACGAGAAGGAGGGCTGGGGCTGTGGCTCAGTGGCAGAGTGCTTGCCTGGCATGTGTGAGGCACTGGGTTAGAGTCTGAGCACCATATTAAAAAATAATTAACTAAATAAAGGTGTTGTGTTCATCTGTAACCAAAAATACTTAAAAAAAAAGAGAAGAAAGTACAAGAAGGAGACTGAGACTCTGCCACTCAGAAAACTGTAGCCCATTTCTTTCACTGGAATGTTTATCTTTATGTATGCACTGGAGTGATAGGTGATTAAAAAGCCAAATAATTATCAAAGAGCTTTTCCAATAAGCTTAAATTACAATTGAAGTGAAAAGAAATCCTAGTGTTGGCTTTTGATAGCGGCATTTCTTCTTAGTGATACATATACATAAAACAAGGGCTCACGATACCATGAAGAGGATGAAGGAGGGCCCAGCACTGGCCAGACCCCTCCACTGTGTCCCTCCCGACTCCAATTGCCTCTCTGAACTTCTTTCTCTGAGCTGTTTTTTTCTGCCGTTACCCTGGACTCAGGAACTTCAAGCCTGGCTGATGAGCATCTTCACCCCTGAGTAGCAGTGAACCTCGCAGAACAGATCACGCCTGATGAGCTCCCCCAGAGTGGGAGCAGCCCCCCAGCAGGAGCAGTCCCCCCACATTGGGAACTGAATCGCCCCCTAAGTGCTTATGTCCTTTCCAGAGCTTCTCAGAACAGTGCTAAGGACCAACCAGACCATGGCCTGCCCAGGACGGCCACCCTGCCAGCCATGCACCCCACAGCCATGCACGCCCCAGCCCTCTCTGTGTCCTTCTCTATAACACCTCATGGTTTTGGTCAGTCTCTTGGAGACTAATCTCTGCCCCCCCCCCCCCCCCGCAGCTCTCCCAGGCTTGGCCACATTGATCACAGCGCCTGTCCTGCCCTCGCCACCTCTCCTCTCTTTGGAGTATCGGGACAGTGGCTAACTCTGGTCTGTTGGGACCACAAGGCCAGGGGCTTTTGCCCAGGGTCTTGTGTAACAAGGAGGCTTAGACTTAAGGAAAAGGTGGCAATCAGCCCAGTCACATGAAAGCGTGAACCTGGTTCTAAGAAAACTCGAGGAGTCTGTCACACAAGGAGCTGACTTTGACCACCCGGAGCTCCTCAGGAAAACTGTAAACTAAAAACACATTATTATGCTTCTTTTTAAAACATTTTTTTAAAGACAGACACAATATCTTTAATTCAATAATTTATTTTTATATGGTGCTGAGGAGGGAACCCAGTGCCTCACATGTGCAAAGCAAGCGCTCTATGGCTAAACTATAATTCCCAGCCCCTATTGAATTATGTTTCAATATTAAAAAATAACTTGGAAGATGTTTTCAAATGACTCCAAGCTAAATGATATTAGTGTAATACCAATTCTATAATTATCCTCAGAACCGAGGCTGCTTCTAGAAGTTAGTGATGGAGGAGGACACCAGGCAGAAGGGAACACAGTGAGAAGTAGTCACTACAGGTTGGACTATTCCTGCTTTTCTTGTTGAGAAACGTGTGCTTAAACACAATAACCTGCTAAACTCTTCATCTAAGCTGGAATGGTCGCCTGGTTTCTATTTGACAAGTGTTGGGGTGAAGACCTGACTTCTGGGTCTGCTTCCTGTGTGATCACATAATCCTCTTCCCAGTGTGGATGCTGTAAGAGTGACATGGCCAAGGCCCCACCACTTCTTAGGATCTGCATCCACACAGATACAGATCAGATGCAGTGGGGAGTCTCCTCTTCAGGGAGGCTATGCTCTGTTCTGGTTTCCTCTGGGGAGCAACGTGTCCTCACGCAGCTGTAGCTACTGATCTTCTTGTAGGCTCCCTGGGGAAGGAGGGACTTTCCTGTAGATTCTACTTCTCTGACTCCATCCAGTTCTTTTTTCCCTTTCAGTATGTTTCCTAGGTGATAAGAAATCTGGGGGTCCAAATGACTCCTAGTTGCAGAATTTGTGCCTGAGCTGTGGGGTCTCATTCTGCTTCTGGCCTCTTCAACATGGAATTTGCCATGACCACTCTGACCAAGTCTGATGACTCGTACCTGCTTCACAATCACTGAGCTGTCCAGCACAGCACACAGGTCAGCTGGAAACCAGCCCTTTCCTGTGGCAGACATGTTCTCATTCATCAGCCCAGCATACAGCAAGAAGGCTACAGAATCCCTTCCTTCTTATAAGATGTCCCAGTGCTTATCATGAGTTCATGCCTCCATAGTCACCTGTGTGACCTGTGTGGAGGAGGAAATGCAGAGGCTGTGGAGGGGAGAACATGAGCTGCTGCCAGCTAAACCCACCTCACTTGGTGGCAGATCAGTCTCAACATGTTGTTCCCTATGCTCTTAGAAATAGCAACATGGCCAGGTGTGGTGGCACATGCCTGTAACCCCAGTGGCTGGGGAGGCTGAGGCAGGAGTATTGCAAGTTCAAAACCAGCCTCAGCAACTTAGCAAAGCCCTAAGTATCCTAGTGAGACCTTAAGGGTGGGGGCTGGGATGTGACTCAGTGGTTAAGTGCCTCTAGGTTCAATCCCAAGAGAAAAAAAAATAGCACCATGTCTTTCGGTTTTGTGTAATTGTTGTTTGATTGTTCCCAGTGGGATTGATAAACCCTTCATACCTCTGTGGATTTATTTTATTTTAGAGTGAAAGTGACTTTATGACCCAGTGACCATAAATGTGACTTAATGCACTCCGTAGGGGGGGGGGAGGCAAGACAGTCAGATATCAAGTACTGCCATCAAGGGGGGAGACCACCACACACTCCACCCAGGAAGTGGGGTCACAGTCTGTCAACAAACTGTCAGCAGAGCGCCGCAGTCTGGCGATCGTGCCTTATTTTAACAGATGAGCGTGTCCCAAGCGTGGGCAAGGAGATGTTAGAACGCAGAAGGAGAGGCGTTGATATTTTGGAAGTAACGAGTATTTTGAGCTCAGAGGTATGGAACTTCAAAGATGGTGAGGGCGACTGCCTACCCCAGCGCTGCCAGCCACAAGTCACCGAGGCCTGGAGGAGGTCGGGCTAGCATTTGACCGCAGAAACGCCGGAGGCGCTCCCGATCCGGGCGAGGTTCCCGGACGCGCGGCAGCCTGGTGCTTACAGGAGCGCGCGGCGCGGCGCGGCGCGATCCGGCGGGTTCAGAACCCGCGGGCGGACAGCTCCCCGGCGCAGGGCGCGGCTGCGCACCTGACAGCGAGCGGGACGGGAGTCCGCTAGACGCAGGCAGGACCAGCCGCTGCCCGGCTCCCCGGCCCCGCCCTGCCCACCCGCGCCGGCCACGGGGCCTGCGAGCGGAGGCCCCGCAGCAGGCGACCGCCCGGGCCCTGGCCGCGCGCCCCGCCCGCCGCCGGGGAGGTGGAGCGTCGCGGCGAGGCCCGCCCGGCTCTCCCCGCCCCCGCGCGGGCCGGGCTCCCCATTGGCCGGCGGCCGGAGGTGCGGGAGGCGGGCCCGCCAGGCGGCTCGCGCCCGGGAAGGTCGGCGGCGCAGCGCGGGTGCCGCGGGGCGGGCGTGCGGGGACGCGGCAGCCGGGCGCGGCGGAGGCACCGCGGGCGGCATCACAGCGGGCGGGGGCGGCGGCGGCGGCGGCGCTGGAACCGGCTAAGCCCCTTCTTGCCGCGGCCGCGGCCTGCCGTGCCCAAGCTCCCAGGCGCACCCCGGGCGCGGCCCGAGCGGCCAAGACGGCGGGCCGGCCGGGCGCGGGGCGGCGGGCGCTCTGCTGCGGGCTGCGCTGGTGGGGGGCGGCGGGCCGCGGCGCGGGCCCCGGGCCTGGCGCGTGCGGTTGGGAGGCGCTCTGGGGGGCGGGCGCGCGGGCGGCCGGGGCTATGGCCGAGGGCGGCGGGGGCGCGCGGAGGAGGGCACCCGCGCTGCTGGAGGCGGCCCGCGCGCGCTATGAGAGCCTGCACATTTCGGACGACGTGTTTGGCGAATCGGGCCCGGACAGCGGCGGGAACCCCTTCTACAGCACCTCGGCCGCTTCGCGCTCCTCCTCGGCAGCCTCCTCCGACGACGAGCACGAGCGCCCCGCGCCCCCGGGGACCGCCCCGCCGCCCGGCTTCCCCGACTCACAGGACCCCGAGGAGGACGAGGCCAGCGCCGGCTGGAGCGCCGTGCTGCGGGACCGCCCGCCCCCGCGCTTCGAGGACACCGGTGGTGAGGAGTGGCCGCGGGGTGCAGGGGCGCTGCCCAGGCAGTGCAGGGCAGTGCAGGGCAGGGCGGGCGGGTCCTAGACGAGCGTGGTGGGCCTCACCCGGCACCTGTGCGTTTCAGGAGGTTGCAGGAGCTGGGATGTAAAGTCCTCAGGGTCCTCTTGCTGCGCTTTCCTGTTGGGTGGATGCCACGCCTGCACTTTGCCAGTGGCAGTCCTAGAGGGGCTTCCCCTCATCTGCCTCGGATCACACCTGTGGGCTCGGCCCTCTGGGCTTGGTGAAGCTGAGCTTTCCTATTGAGGGGAGGCTGAAAGGTTGCCATGGCTTGGGCTGGGCGAGGGTGTCATTTTGCTGATGGTAAGAGGGACCCAGGTGCCAGAGGTGAGGCAGGTCGCAGCTGGAGCCTGATCCCGTGGGAGCGAAGAGGCCACCCACAGCGTCTTTACAGGCTGAGCTAGTTTTCTGTTAATCTGGGAAACTTCCCTGTCCTGCCATCCGGTTTCTTGCTAAGAACGTGGGAGGGAAGCACGATTTCCACTGTAAAGTGCTAGGGTGTGTGGACTACGGCCAGAGGTGTTTTCAGGGGTGTGGATAAGCCTCAGATATATGGAGAGGTGGCTGGAGTGCTGGCAGCTGAGGCTGCTCAGGGTCCTCTTGCTGCTTGCTTGCTTTAAGATATCACTACTTTGCAGCAGCTCAGTACCTCTGTCCCTGGAGAGGTGGAGACCCTCCCTTCTAGCTGTCCTCAGTGCTGTTCCCCAGCTGTCCTGGCAGGCCCCTGTTGTCTCTCATTATGTTCATCTCTGAGTGATAATGAAGGCCAGGGAGTGGCTGTCCTGTGCCTGATGCGGCTTTTCATGTGGCTTCCTCTTTTTTTGGGGGTGGGGGGTGCTAGGGATCCAACCTAGGTTCTTGTGCATGCTAAACACACCCTCTCCTCCAGTGGCTCTCTGGGTTTCAACCTGTCAGGAATAGGCATATGGGAGGGCAGGCCCAAGGGTTCTGGCTGGAGCCCAGGCTTGGATTTGCACATGGTGCTGCAGCTTGCTGGGTGGCTGGGAGGGCTGGCTGGACTGGCTGGACTCTGAAGGGAGTGGTCTGAGAGCCTCTGTCAGCCTGCAGTCCCTGAATATGTTGAGTGGCAGCTGGGCTTGGGGGGTTCAAGTGACTTGTGCAGTGCTTAGGCTGGGTAAGTCTTAAAGCCTGCTCATTTGGGCTGTAGTTAACAATTTGGAGATTTTCAGACCCACTCACTCTGAATAGCCCTTTTATACCACCCTCCAGCTTTCAGAGTGCCATTTAGGGCTTCCTGCCCTGGATAGCTGCTTTCCATATTGGCTTTAAGAATTGTACCAGGGCTGGGGTTGTGGCTCAGTGGTAGAGCGCTTGCCTGGCACATGTGAGGCACTGAGTTCAATCCTCAGCACCACATAAATAAAATATAAATAAATGAAACAAAGATATATATATATATATATATATATATATATATATATATATATATGAATTGTACCAGACCAGGGCCTTGGCTTGGCAGGTCTTATGCTATGAGCATGTGTCACTTTTGATCTTGGAGATGTAAGCCGACCTGGGAGAACCCTGCATGTGTCTTGGGTCTCAGGTCAAAGAGTGAAATGGCACTGAGTTGAGCCTGTTGTGAATGTAAACCGGGATTCTGCTGGAGCCAGAGGGCAGTTGCTGAAATAGGCTCTAGAGCAATCTCATGTTCCTTGGTAGCCTGTGATGGGGAGTTCTGAAGCAGAGCCCTGTCATCTTCTGCAGCACTGATTACGGTTCTGGAGCCCAGGATCCTGTGTCACTGGGTGTTGGACTCACATTCTGCTCCTGCAGATGCCCACGGGGCTGTGCCTGGACCTGCGAGTCACACTGGAGCCCTTTCCCAGGCAGGCGCGTGTTCTGTTGGTATTTATATCCGATGTTGTTTTCCTGCTCTGTGCGGGAGCTTGTCTTCTAAACCTAGATATAATTTAGAATTTCCTCTCTGCAACACTCTCTCCCTAAAGAAAATTTGGGGTAAGGGGCAGAGGGTACAAGGATGAGGCCTTGAAGTGAGATTTCCCTGGAACAATGGAATGTGATTTATGGGGGCTTAAAATAGATGCTGAGGTACAGGTTGGCCAGAGAAAGTCTTTGCGTCTGGTAGCTTGCAGAGAGAAGGATGTGTTTATTAAGAGGCCAGGAGCTGCACCCTGTGTTCTGAGAGTGGAGAGGTTCAGTCTTCCAGTCTTATCCACACCCATCATCCGAGACACCCCAGCCCTCACCTGCTCCTCACCCAAGGTGTGCAGACTATTAATAAGTCTCCCTGGGTGGGCAGAATGGGATGGGGAGGAGAGAAAGAGTGTGGCAGTTTGATCTGGAATCTTGTTTCATAACAGAACATTTGCGGTTGAAATGCTCTGCAATCCAATGATGAAAGCACAGATTCTAGACTTATCTGAGATTCTTTGCCTTGACCCCATTGTGAAAACAGGTGTACCCGCTTGTATGTGGATGTGCAGGTGTGTAAATAACTATTGCATGTGAATGCGCTTTGCTGTGCTAGTTTGAGCAGAGTAGGGTTTCTGTTAGAAAGAGACTGTAATTGCTGTCCTGAGCCCTCTGATGACCTGCAGACCTTTGCAGAGGGTCCCTTTGCAAGAGGAGGTACACAGAGGACCATCCTCTCTGGAACTGCACAGGCGCAGCCATATGGCCTGGTGGGGGGAGTGCACAGTAGGGAGAGGAGGGGAGGAAAGCTGTGTTTCTACAGTGCAGGGCAATTCCTGGCCCTTTCCTCTGTTTTCCAGCATCTTCCGCTTTCTGAAGCAGTTGGGGTGGGGTCACCTCCTGCCTCCTCTCTCTCACCTCCCCCAGGTTTTGGCTGTGCTTGAGGCGTGGGTCCCCTTGGGATGATTTAAATATAAACACTGCCTGCAGGCTGCCTGCCAGGCTCTTAACCCCTGAGTGGCTGGAGGGTCATCCTGGGGGCTGAAGTGCTTTCTGGAGCATGGGGTACAGGACCCACTCCAAACTGGGCTTGTAGTAAATCCCCCAAAATAGCCTCTCAAGCTGTCAACCTCCCGGCCTGCTGTGCAAATACCCAGCGCAGCCGTGAGCTCCCTCTTGGAGAGAGCGTGGTGCCAGGCCCATCTGTGTCCTGGCCGCTGCCCTCTGTTTCTTCTTACCGGTAGGCAGTTTCATGTAGGAGGCAGAGGGCCCACAGCTCCAGGGCTCCTGTCTCTGGTTTGTTGGTCCTTTGTCAGGCTGGGCTGGGGTCTCTGTGGTTTGCCCTCTCTGTGAGAGGGTGAACTTCTTGGGAGGTTTGTCTTTTTGGTCCCTGTGTCCTGCCAGCAACCCTCTAACCCTTTGGTGTGACCTTGAGAAGCTGGAGAGGGACCAGGGCACTGAGAATCAACACTGGGATTGTTTGGTCTTTAGAGCTTTCTGTCAGTTTGAAGTCTTTTTGAGTAACAGGAGAGTCTCCCAGAAAGCCAGAGTTAGCTGAGGACACTCTGCCCCAGGGGGCTTACACGCTCACCTACCTGGTGCCCCCGTCTGGCCTTAGATCTGTCTGGTGTGGAGGAGCCTAGGGTCTTGGGAGCTGTGAGAGGAACCCTGGGAAACACTGGCAGTACCCAAGTCGGCCACACAGGACTGGGGAGGGGCTGACCCTGACCCTCAGAGAGTGCTTTCCCCAGGAGCCTGCGCACATGGGGCCTGGAGACCTGGGGTTCCTTTTCCTTTGTAATTGTTCTTTCATGTGTTGCCACACCTGATTTAACAGGGACTTTGGCAGGGAGGTTGCCATCTCAGCTGGTAGACTCAAGCAGACGTGCCATTCCAGCAGTCGCGGGGCTGATGGGAAGAGCTGGGCTTGGCAGTGCAGGATGGGCAGTGCCTTGTAGTTATTTATTCTGAACTGGAACTGTTTTCAGACAGATGTCTGTTTTCACATTCACTCATGGAATCGCCCTTGGCCCTTGTGGTGGGGGTGCCGCTCTGGAGACCTGACCCGTGAGGGGAGTGTGCAGTCAGCCTGGGTCGAGGTGGAAGGGTCTGGAGTTTTACCCTGGCTGTGCGTGGCTGGGACCTCTGGGGAGGCCGAGAGGTGGGACAGTTGAGTCCTGACTCTGTTCTGCGGCTCAGATTCACCTTTATTTTGGAGAACTATGATTGTATTTTTTCTCATTAACAACTGATTTATTGTTTTTAGAAAATAAGAGATTTAAAACCTCACAGTCTCCCATTACCCAGGATAGCCACGGGCATCGTTGTTGACACATGCTGCGCGTGTCTAGGTCACCTGTGGAAGCTCCTCATGAGGAGCGATAGACCTTCTCCATTTCCATTTCAGAAATGGGGGGCGTAGCCCTCGCTGCAGCACTGCCCTGGTGGCTGTGCTGCCCCCACCTGCGCCTGGCCCTGGCCCTGGCCCTGGAGCCTGTGCCGTGTGCCGCACTTGAAGCCTTGCCCTGGCACACCAGCTGCCCGCCCCTCTGCGTGATGCCCCTTGGGTTTCGAGGCAAGGGTTTGCACATGGTAAGGCTTTGAGTGTCTGTTGTGGAGGAGCCTTCGGAACCGTGCCTGCTGTCCTCCTGCCAGCAGTGAGCCAGTGTGTCCCCGAGAACGGCTTGTTCATGAGCCGGCCTGTGCTTCTAGGGGGTGGGATGAGCTCACAGGAGAGCTGCACCTGCCAGCCTTAACAGGGTGTGAGACGCATGCCTGGCAGGGACTTCTGCATGGGTGCCCCGTCCGGCTGCCACCCAGGTCCAGGTAAAGAAGGCCTGAAGGCCCGCCCTGGTTCTCCTAAGTATTGGCACCGCCACCCCAAGAGGCAGCCAGTCCTGAGCTCCGTCACCACATAGCAGCTTTGCCTCTGAGTCTATGGGATCCGGCCACAGTCTTACTTTGCGTTGCCTGCAGTGCTCCCAGTACAGTGTGCGAGTTCAGCAGTTATCCTACCTGTAGACTTTTGGCTTGTTTCTACATTGGGGGCTTTTTTTCTCTGTCATGTGGATTGAACCCAGGGGCACTTTACCTAAGGTACACCCCCAGCCCTTTTTGTTTTTATTTTTGAGACAGGGCCTCGCTAAGTTGCTGAGGCTGGCCTTGTACTTGTGATCCTCCTGCCTCAGCCTCCCGAGTTGCTGGGACTAGAGGTGTGCATCACACATGTGGCCCATTTGGGGGCATTTATGAATAGAGCTTCTGAAAAGGTCCTGGTTTTATTTACTTATTTAATATTCTTATGGACATGCAGATACCTTCCCCTGAGCACGTGTACTAGGACTGGGACTGCTCGGCTTAGGTCAGGTGAGTGTTCACCTTTAGTGCAATGCCTTTTGGCTTGGGTGTGTTGGCATTTGGGGCCAGGTAGCCCCTTGTTTGTGGGGGCGCCACAGGGTCTTAACAGCAGTGCAGGCCTTTCCCCAAGTGCCCTCCTCTATTGTAAGCAGATGTCTGCAGACGTTTCCACATGTCTCCTGGGGCAGGATCTCTGGGAGGAGGACCCCTGAGCTGCTGCCCAGCGGTCTTCCCCTGTGCCCTGGGCTCTCACACCAATAGAGTGCAGGATGTGCCAGGTGTTGGTTCAGCAAAGGCCTTGAGCCCTGCTAGGGTGAGGCAGTAGGTGAGGTGTATGCCCTGCGGCTGGAGGAGAGACGGGGAAGGGTATACCTCTGGACCCCAGGTGTATCCTCATCCCACTTGGCTGGGAGGAGGGACCCCTCAGCTAGGCCTGAAAGAAAGCTCAGGTCAAGAGAGGGCATCTGCTCTGGTGGCAGGAGAGGGCCGCTGGGGCTCACTGCAGTCCCACTCCCAATGCCGCTTCCCTGTGAGGCGCTGTAGGATGCTGCCTGAGCCTGCAGGGTTGGTGGGGGAGCCTTATCTCCAGGTTCAGCACAAATACAGGTTTTCCTGGGGATGTAGCCCCAGGAGGGTTTGGAAGTTTGGTGGGAGATGAGAATTTGGACAAGGTGAGACCCCTGGAGAAGCACTGGTGGAAAACGCAAGAAATCGGTGTGTTACAACAGCCATCTGATGCTGCCATGCTGAGACCCGCAGGCTCACGTTGGGTGCTGCCCATCCCTGGTGCAGAGCCGCCTCCCGTGGCCTCTGCCCGACAGTCAGCCCTTGGCCATTGCTGCTTCTGTCTGAGTGTGCTGATTAGTTTCCAGGGCTTGAGCCCTTGGAATTCTTTCTGGGTTGCAAGGAGAGCAGTGGTCTTGAACCCTCTCATTTGAAAAGTGTGTAGGGTTACTTTGTTGCCAAATATGCAGTTGATCTGTGTGGCACTGGTGTTAAGAAAGCACACCTGGGGCGGGAGTATCTGTCTGCCTGTTCTTTTGTTCCATCTCCTTCCAAGGAGGTAGGTGGTCTGATTTGCAGATCTCAAGTTTTACAAGTTCTTGCCTCCTGAAGAATCTTTAGGGGCTGTGTTGTTGGGCACACACGTAGTTAGGGTCCATTTTCTCTGCGGCGTGGGGCCTTGGACGGCTTCCGCGTCCTGCTATGTCTTGGTCTTCAGCCCGACTGGCTGTGCTCGGTCTGGCCATTCCCACTTTGTCCCATCTGCATGTCCCTGGCTGTGCATTATTTTTCAACCTACTTTTTCTTTAAGTTTCTTTTCTATGCTTCTTTCTGTTCTTTCTTGGCAGTGCTGGGGATGGAAATTAGGGTCTCACACACACCAGATGTGTGCTCTATCTCTCAGCTACATCCCTAGCCCTTTTATTTTCTATTCACCTTTATTTATGAAATATTTAAAAAACATTTTATTCGGAAATATTTTCATATTCATAGAAATGTAATAAGAACCCAACCCATTTTATTTTATTTTGAGATGGTATCTTGCTAAGTTGTTCCTGCTGGCCTTGAGCTTGGGATCCTCCTGCCTTGGCCTCCTGATTGGCTGAGATAAGGCCAGCCAGGGTGCACCATGGCCTCTGGCTTGCTGCTTCTTGTGCAGCATACAGATGGAATTGTGCTTTTAACATGACCAGAGAGGCCTTGTTGACCTGCACACAGGTGGTGGGTGTCTCTTCGCTCTTGGAACTGCCCTGCAGACACACAGGCTCAGGTCCTACCACGGGGTTCAGGGCAGCTGAGGCCTTCCTCCTCCCGGGAGCCTTGCTGTGTGTTCTCAGCCAGCCCTCTGAGTTAGTGCTGTGTGGGATCTGAAAAAGGCACCAACTTCCTTTTGAGAGTGGCTGTTGGGTGGTTGAGCATCATTTTGAAAAGCCCATTCTTTTCCCCTTGGGTTTCATTCCATCCCTGTTCAAAGTCCACCTACTGTGATCTATTTCCCATTTTAACATTTTGCCCCTTCCCTTCTTCCCTCATAATTAAATGCATGTTTCTCTGTGATCATTGGAAAGCAAGTCCCCAGCTAGGACTCCGCAGACAAGGCTTTCCACCAGGAGCCTCTGCCTCCACAGTGCCAGGATTTGGCATGGTCCTCTGATGCTCCCGTCACCCCCACACACCAGATACCCAAATCTGCCTTTTGTCCAAATGGCTCCGAGTCTGCTTAAGTCAGGACCGGCACCAATCGCCAAATGAACCTCCAGGTTAAGAATACCATCTGCAGCTGTACTTAGGAAACAGCCCGGAAGTGTTCAGGCCAGAGATTGAGGGCGGGTGGCGCTGTGCAGGGCGGGCAGCGTCTCCGCTGGCAGTGGTGTGGTTTTCCCCACCGCTGTTCTGGGAGGTGCTCCTGCTCAGCCCGTCCTTCCTGGCCAGCCCCTGCTGGGCTCCCTGAAGGTGGCTTCTTTTCACCCAGACCTGAGGACTGGGGTGCCCTGGTGATGCGGTTTCCCTGATGCAGACCTGGGGTGGACAAGCGCTGCTCACCAGGCAGAGGTGGCGGGGCAGAAGCTCACAGCATGGGAGGCAGCAAGTGAGGGGCTCTGGCGCGATGGAGCAGGGAGGGTCCCTTGTAGGATCAGCATGCACAGGCCTCACTGAGAAGCAGGGCTTCCAGGAGGTGAGGAGCTGACCACTTGCTCCCAGAGGAGGCGGGCATCTGCACTTGGACAAGGCACAGCTTGTGCTGTGTGCCCACAGGAGGTGAGGGGCAGCCCTGGAGCTGGAGGAACGTCAGGGGCTGAGGGCAGTGGCAGGTGTGGGGACCTCGGAAGCTGGTGGAAGGATGTGGCTCGTACTATGAGTGTGATGTGGCACATTTAGCAAAGAGTCACGTGCTCGATGGAGCTTCTGGAGGTGCTGTGGCACTAGTGGGACCCTCAGAGGAGTGCTGGGGTGTGAGCCAGAAGGCGGGGGAGGTGGCTGGAGGTGCTTGGCTTCTGGACACTGTGAGGCCAGGGCCAGGGGGTGCCCTGAGGGATGGCGCAACCTGACCTGTGTTGGAGGGGCTCCAGCTGCACATGCAGGGGAGCAGGCTTCATCTCAGCCAAGTCTTCATTGAGTGGCCAGCAGCAGTGAGGAGGCCAGCAGCAGTGAGGAGGCTGGGGGCAGTGAGGAGGCCAGCAGCAGTGCCGCCTGGAGCCTTGGGTCACCTACTGCTTCTCCCACCACATGTCCCTGTTCGCATCCCTGTTAGAGGTGTCGTGGCAGGTGTCTGGGACTGGGCCAGAGAGGCTGGTGTGCATTGCCCAGGATGGCTGGGGTGGGTCATGGGGGTGGGCGTCACACATTTCCCTGCAAAGCCAGCAGATGTCGGCCCTGGACTGTGGCGGGCTCCTGAGGGCCAGGGCACAGGATCAGGTTCCCTCCCAGGGACCCTCCTTGTGGAACCCCCCCTGCTGGGCCCTCTGTGGGAGAGCTGCCTGCCGTGGGGTTGTCCCCAGATGGTGTCAGCTGTGCCAGTGAGCAGCGAGGCCTGTGGGCGAGGTCTGCAGTGGAACATAATGCCCCAGTTAGATCTGGATTGAGTTAAAAGGTCTCTTAGGGCAGGTAGCACCGTGGACACACGTATCTGTGAAGACACTGCCTGTCCTGCATGGGGATCACCTCAACAAGGCACCCCACGTTGTGACTGGGAGGCCCAGCTGTCCTGCCTTGGCGCGCTCTTGGAGGCTGCACCTGAGGCCTAGCCCAGTGGCCACCGCGGCAACCTGTCAGGGTTGCTAAGTAACAACTTGACTTTGAAAGAGCCGTTTAATTTGGCTGGTTCTGCGGGCTCCTGGGTCTGCTTTCCTTGCTGTCTGGGCTGCAAGGCAGAGCCTGCCCTGAGTGTCTGCAGAGCACTCCATGCTCCCTGCCTTGATGTGGGTGGGCTGCCCTGGGGCGTGCGTGCTGGTCCAGGGCTGGGCAGGACCTGTTGGATGTGGCCACACAGGCCTCAGGAGGTGGTGCTGAGCCCAGGGAGCCGTACACCGTGGCCCAAGGTCCTCAGCCTGAACACACAGCCCTGGCAGGTGAGGAGGACAGTGCTTGGAGCACAGAGGCCGGGGTGGGCCCTGCAGGGAGAAGGCTCTGCCTGATACCCCGTTTCTAGTTCCGAACTGAGCATTTACTGTACCGAACGTCACCTCCCCACTGCCATGAGTTGGCAGAACACACGTGGAGTCCTAACCCCATCCTCAGAACATAGCCCTGGAGACAGGTCCTTGGAAAGGGGATTAGGGCCAGGTGAGGTCCTTACAGTGGGTCCCGGTGCAGTCTGCCTAGGATCCTTCTAGGGAGAGATCAGGACACAGATACCCTTGAGGCCACTATGTGAAACACAGGGAAATGACAGCGTCTGCAAACCAAGGAAAGGGCTCAGAGGACCTGGCCCTGCGGCACCTCAACCCTGGACTCAGTCTGCACACTGGGAGACGTAAATTTCTGTTGTTTAAGCCTCTGAGTCTGTGGTGCTTTGTTAGGCTACCTTAGCAAGTGGACGCCCCACCTGGTGAGACGGTCACCACACTGCTTGCTATGCTTTTGGGGATCAGGTGGCAGGTCTCAGCCTTCTGCCCCCTGGGGCAGTGCTGGGACCAGTTGTGCCTGCCTTCCCCTCGGACTTGCAGGAAGTCCATTACAGCTGGCCTGTGGGTGCTGCTGACTGTGTGACTCCTGAGGAGCAGCCTGCTGAGGGAGACGGTGCTGCCCTGTGCTGGTGCTTAGTCACAGCCTGGAGCTGGTCCTCCTGGCAGCACCCGGGGTCCAGCTCTGTGGAGGTAGTTCTCGTGAGGGTGTGCCCCTGCTCAGAGCTGCAAGCCTGCTCCTGCTCAAGGGTCCGACATCTGTGTCTTCAGGGCTGAGCTCGCCTGCCCCATCCCCCATCTGCATACATGAGCACCACGTGTTCCTGGGGAGAAAATATTATTCTAGACCTATTTTTGTGGCAGCGACATCTTGGAGTAATTAAAATTATTTTTATATCATTGTTCTTGGGAATGAACTTGACAACTATTCTTACCCCTCCCCCTGTTGCTAGGATCAGTTTGCCATTTAGAGATGTAGCCTTCCTCATGATAGTGTCCATCACACCTCAAAGATCAGAGGTCGGGGTGAGCTGGGGAATGGGTGGAAGCTTGGTTCTGGACTGTAGTGTCCTTGTCTGGGGACTTGAGACCATGCAGCTTGCTTTCCTCACCAGATGCCATTGAGGAGTCCTGTTCCCTGTTGCCTGGTGGCCTTCTGTCAGGGTGTAGACAGGGAGGCTGGCAGAGCCAGCTGGTTCTCTGTGGCTTCAGCTGGCCAGGCGGGCACCCCTGATACCTGGGCTGGACAGCAGGAAGAGGTTTTGGCCAGTGGTCAGCTGGAGGCAGGGTGAGTGTGTGCTGTGTGTGCTCAAGTGCACAATTATGTGCAGGTGGGCCAGGTGGACCTCGGTGGAGTGGGATCCCCAGGACTGGACCAGGCAGTTGAGGATTGAGTGTAAACCAGAGTGGAAGTCGTCCCCAGTTGCCCCTGTGTGCCTCCCAGCTGTCCTTACAGGCTCTCCAGCATGGGGCTTCCGACCCCTGGAGAGAGTCCTCAGGTACGTGAGGGTTGTAGTCCTCTGGTTTATATGCAATTATGAACAGGTTTGTTACCCTGTGGCAGGGTATTTCCCCACGGTGTCCCGCGGTGTTTACTCAGGACAGTGGACGCTGCAGGCGGCAGCCTGTGCTGGGTCTCATGTCAGCCTGGAGCAATGGAAGGGCCGGACCAGGGTGGGCCCCCATGGTCGCTTAATTGGGAGCCAGTGGGGTCCTGGAGGTGACTGGGCAGAGGCCCTCTGTGCTGACCAAGGCTTGGGGCCCCGAGGTAAACAGTATGTTCTGTGGAAACCCAGGGTGAGCGGTGTGGGATGATCTCCAGGAAGAGAGAGCAGAAGCCCAGCTTCCTGAGGCCTGGTCCAGGAGAGATCAGGAGGGAGGCAGAAACCCCAGGATTGGGTGGAGTCAGGCAGGGACCCTGGAGTGCTCAGGTGGCCTCAGGAACAGGTCTTTTTCCCTGAGCCATGTGGAATCCCCGGTGGCAGATGCCCAGTGGGTTGGAACTTCTTGGAGCAGCACCCCATGTTCTGGGGTGACAGGCCTTCCTGCACCCCACGAGGGGCCGGAGGCGGTGACCCAGATGGGCCCCCTGCATTTTCCTCCCCCTCCTGCCTGGTGGCTTCCTGTTCCCAGTTCCTGTGCACACAGCCTCCCCTCCTGCTGCTGTTTTGGGATGAGCCCACTTCTCTGCAGCTCTGCCCTGCTTCCCAGGCTGGGGGCTGACCCTCGGGTGTTTCCCAGGAGCCTGGGGAGGGCAGAAGCTGGGAGGAGCCTTTCGCATGCTGGGCACAGGGGCCACACCTGGACCTGTGGACCTATAGACCAGGGGAGCGAAGGTTTTGGAGGGAGGAGATGTAGAGAGTACTCTGCCAATGCAAAGGTTTTGGAGGGAGGAGATGTAGATGGTACTCCAGGGAGCTCCGCTGAAGGTGGGGCAGGCATGGAGGGCGGAGCCTGAGGTTGCAAAGCCACCTGCCCTTGGGCAGGCTCCTGAGAGCCAGAGATAAAGACGAGGCCCTGGATGTTCTGACCTGAGCTGTGGAGGGGGATGGAGCTGCCTGGAATTGGGTGACATTCAAGCCTCTGTAGAGCAGGCTCTGGTGGTGGCCTGGGCTCAGAGCCTGTGTCCTGAGCTTCTTTCCCACTCTGTGGGTTGGAGGCAGGAGATGCTGAGAGGCAGAAGCTGAGGCTGCCCCGGGTGGCTGCTGGCTCCCTGCGCCTCTGACTCAGCTTGGGGCATGGGGATGGCCGGGAGCTGGTGCCAGAGGGCAGACACTTGGCAAGGCAATCCAAGGAGTAAGACTGTCACGTGCATATCCGGTTGGGCAGCTGCACACCCCTCCTGGGTGCTGCTGAGCATGGAGGGGGACTGTGGGTCCAGAGGTGTGATGGCTGCGAGCCTCTGATGTTTCTGGGCTGTTACGTGGCAGAGGCTGACTTGTCTGGAGTGGCACTTTCTCCCCTGTGCACCCCAGTAGGGCAGGGCTGCACTGTGGATGTCCAGAGGCGACTCTGTCCTCCCAGCTTCGTGGCTGGGTCCTGGAAACCGCTACACAAGAAACGAGTCCTTGTTGTGAGTTGGTGGAAAGGTGTCCAGGGGCAGGGCCTGGTGTCCCCGCCATCATCTGTGCTGGATGAGCTGACCCTGGTGTGGCTCATTTCCCAGCAGCGTACTCTGTCCACTCTCACGTGGGCCAAGGTATTCTCCATGCTGCAGCCTCTGGCATCTGTGACCCACAGATGCAGACGTGTCCTCTGGCACGTCCCTCCCCAGGCCCTTGGTGGCTCTCTGCCAAGGTCAGGCAGGGATGCTGGCCCGTTACTGGTGCTCACTGCCAGGCAGGGCCTCTGGCTCTACAGAAGGGGCACCATACCTAGTCACCTCCTATGGGTGGGCAGGAGGGAGCCATGGCCTTTGTGGCTCATGTTGGCTCTCTGGACTGTGGGATAAAGTCAAGGGCTGCGGTCCCCTCCCTGTGCCAGGTCCCTGCTCATGGCTTCTTTTCCAGGGTCCCAGGTGCCGCCACGTCTTGGGAGTGCTACATTCTCTGAGCTGTGGCCTCACCTCTCTGTTCTGCAGTCACAGGCTGGAGCCTACCTGGAGCCCAGCTGAGGTTGCTGGACAGCCCAGCCTCATTTGCCACAGTGAGCGGTTGACCTGACCCTGTGATGTCCACTTCTCTCCCAGGGCCTTGGACCACCTGGCCCAGGCTGTGGACCTGCCTGGCCCTGGTCGTCCCCGTGGGCTGCGCTTCCCGATAGTCCGCAGCCAGCAAGAGTGCTGCCAAGGGCAGACTGGCCAGGCGCCTGCTGGAAGGAAGGGCCTCTTCCCGACAGCCCTGTTCCAGCCTGCCAACCCAAGGCCTCCTCGCAGGCCCTCTGCAGGTGGCGAGCACATGAGAAGTTGGGGCAAGGGCTGTCTTTATTCCATCCATTCTGCCCTTTGTTCTAACTGTAAATCTAAACCACAGCGGCTCCATCATGAGGCCCTGAGTCAGGGTCAAGAGGAAAAGTTCTCTCAGGAAGCCTGATTGATCGCTGGCTTAGAAATAATGGGTCTTTGAGATGAAGGTGCGAGTCAGGCTGTGTAGAGAGAGTGCTCGACGGTGCCTCTTGTCTGTCCCTGCCTGCTGGCGAGAACGTGTGGACCCAGGGAATGACGCCACATCACTGCTGTCTGCCTCTGCTAGGCTGCGGCTTGTTGAAGAGTAAGTGCTCCCAGCTGTGCGCCCTGAAGACACGGGCACCAGAGGGCTCCTCCAGGTGTGGCGTAGCCTCCGGGCCAAGGTGGCTGGGGCCAGCAGGTCCGCACCCTGGGCTCCCCACCTGTGCCTGGGTTTCAGGTGAGGTTCTGGAGTGTAGGTGAACCTGTCCTCACGGCCAGCCTTCCTTTTTAAGTCCCTCCCGCCTTGGGAATGTGGTCCATTGCTGGGCAAAGCCCATGCTTGAACTTGGGACTGTCTGTATCACATTTCAAAGATACGATGCCTGAATGAATAAAGGTTTCTTAACCAAATCAAGAAGCAGAATGGCAGTCACCTCAAGGGAAGAGTCCCCAGAGGACTGCAGTGGAGATGAGGGCCAGACCTGTGAGAGGTGAGCAAGTGCAGGGCCGCACTAGTCAGCTGGCTGCTGGTGGCGAGGCTCTGTGGGGGCCTGTTAGGAGGGTGCCTGCCAGGAGGGGGCCTGCCAGGTGCTCCCATGGGGCTGCTGTCCTCCCTAGGAGTCACAGCCCTGATTCCTGCCCCCAGTCCCTGTGCATCAGGAAGGAAGGCGGGAAGCACTGGTTTCACTCTTCCTGTCACCTGAAAACCGCACACAGGACTCTTTAAAATGCTGCTTCAGTTTCCTTCTTAAAAACAAGGTGATTATATGCCAACGCCCTGCTGTAGGGAGGGAGGCTCCCCGTCATCCAGTGTCCACCTCTCAGTTCCCGACAAGGCCCAGAGCCCAGAGACCGTGACTCAGCATATAGGAGGAAAGAGGTCCAGCTTCTCCTCCGGGTCCGGAGGACTGTGGGTGTGGGGGCCAAGACCCCAGAGTTTGGTGTGAGAGGAAAGAGCTGCTGGTTGCATGGGGCTGAAGACGGGAGGAATTCAAGGCTGACCGTCACCAGTCACCTGTGCTAGAAGCAGAGTTGAATTCAGTGCCTGAAAACATTTGCTTAGTGGCAGTCCTTTGGCCAGGGGCCTTGCTGCAGCCCCGGGTGGCCTGCGGCCCTGTGGAGCAGCGGCAAGCCCGAGGAGGCAGGGTGGACAGGAAGCCAGATGGCTGCTCCCCTGCCCTTCCTTACAGCCGTGGCAGCCACGCCACTGTGCAGACGCCCGGGCGAGGGCCAGCATGGGTCCCCAAGTGTCCCTGGATGATTCCCCTCACAGATGGAGGTCGGAACAACCTGCTGTACTGAGGCAGCCGGGAGAGGGTGCCTGCTGCACAGTCTGTGGGGCGCTCGGGCGGCGTGGGTGTCACAGATGGAAGGCGGTCAGGGAGGATGTCTGCCAAGGACACTGGCCCCATGTGCCATCGCAGGACTTGAGCCTGGCCACGTCCCTCAGTGCCCCATGCTGTACACCTGGCTGAGTTTCCAAGCAGGTCCCTCGGGAGCCATCCCTGACCTGCTCCGCAGTGCAGCCAAGCCTGTGATCAGAGTCTAGGAGGTACGAGTGGGTTTCCTCTTCCCACTGCGCTGGAGGCTTATGTTCCTCAATGAGAGAGAGAGAGAGAGAGAGAGAGAGAGAGAGAGAGAGTGTGTGTGCGCGCGTGCGCGTGCACATGTATGTGTGCATGCACACGGGCATGCCTGTGTTATTGGGGATCAGGCCCAGGGCCTCGTGCATGCTCTATCACTCAGCTATACCCCCAACCCTGTTTACTTATAGTTTGAGATGGGGCCTGGCTAAGTTGCTGACGCTGGTCTTGAACTTGGGATCCTCCTGCCTCAGCCTCCCGAGTAGCTAGGATAACAGGTGTGCGCCACCACTCCCAGAATTCTTGGTGATATTAGATTGAATGCAAATGTGATCCAGTAATTCTCCAGTGTCCTTGACCCCTGTTTCCAAAAAGTATCACCCAAAGAAGTCCAGACCTGTCCATGCTGCACACCAGCTCTCTTCCACCAGAAGCCCTTCACTGTGGTCATGGGCACAGATGACTGCTCGGCTCTCTATCTGACGTTCCTACCACCCATGCTCATCCTGAAGCATGGGGAGGCCGAGCCTCCTCTGTCCATGTTGCCTGGGTTTCCCTGCCCTGGACTCTGTCTCCTTCTCTGCCCACCCTGCTGGCCTGTGTGGCCTTGCGTCTGTAGGTTCATCTTGGGAAGATAGAGGTGGAGCATAGACCACACACAGCCAGTCAATGCCAGGCCAGAGACCAGGCTGGACACCACAGAGCTGAGATTTGCCAGTGCCCATGGGTCCCCACGCTGCCCACGTCATGCTCAGGCAGGGCAGGTGGAGGGACATTACTGCCCTTGGCCATGCCCACACTGAGCAGCATGACATCTGGTGCAGCACGGACCACAGCCCTGACACCGGCTCAGGCCACACTCCTCGTGCTGTGACCACCATCCCAGGTTGCCCAGGGTTGTCCTGATGTGAGAGCCACAGGGCCCTTGGTCCCAGAAAAGAGCCCCTCGGTCCTGTGCAGACCTGGACACTGTCACTCCGTGACTCTCGGCAGTGATGAAGTGGTTCCTATGACCAGACTGTGCAGAGTGGGAAAGCCGAAGCCCTCTGCCCGGAGTCCCCTGCCCGGAGTCCTCTGCCCAGAGTCCCCAGCCCACTGCCAGCGTGGTCCGTCGGTCCTATCAGGACGAGGCCTGACATTCACGGGACTCCCTGTATGTGGCTGTGGAAATGCCCTCTAATGAATGTTCCTGAAACTCCTTCGTTGGTGTTTCCTTCCCTGGTTTCAAGGCTCCTGTGTCCTGTTCAGAAATGAAGTACCTCAAGATGGGTGGAAAGTCACAGGTGATTCCTCAGTGGAACAGGGCTGTCATGTGGAGAGCTTGGCTCCTGCCGGTTGGGGACCTGCAGTGTGGTGGGCATGGGTGGCTCAGAGTGATCAAGTATGCAGCGCAGGTCATGGTTGGAAGTGGACTGAGAAAGACGGCAAACACTCAGGAACCAAGGAAGAGGTGACTATGAAGAAGGGGATGTGGAGAAGCATCCTGAGCTCTGCAGAGGTTGGGCATGTGGCGTGGGGGGCAGGTGTGGACACTCAGCCTGAGGCTCAGTGTGGTCCAAGTGGTCATCAGCATCTATGGCCCCTGAGGATGAAAGGAAGGGTGGAACAAGGGGACTGTGGGGCAGCAGCTCTGCTGCTTCCTGGGTGCTTAGGAAGTGCCATGAGCCCTGGGCTTGGGAGCAGATGGGCTTGGGCTGGGTGCCCAGGCACCCCTGCCCCTATAGCAAGGACCCTGATGGTGCAGATTGGGTGGTGGCCTCATCCTCCGCTGTCAGGTGCCCCGCAGCAGACTGGCCAGGGAGCCTACTCAGGCAGTGGGCAGGAGGGTGGCAGGGGGTCAGGCTGCTGCTCAGTGTGGGGTTGACGCAGTACTGCCCCCCACCAAGATGCAGAGACTGTGTGAGAAGTGCCGCCCCCAGGGCAGGCTGTCCACTAGCCATGGAGGGCCCTGGGTCCAGGTAGGAACAGGGCATGCCCTGCCCAGACCCTGCGGAGACTTGTGGCATCTGCTGGCAGCCCAGTCTGCTGGCCCCGTCTGCCGCCAGGACTCTACCCTGCGGGTGAGCCACAACCTCCTGCAAGGCCAACGAAGCAGGTTTGGCGCAGAAAATGAGCTGGTGCTGACGATTCCTCAGCTCTCGCAGCACTTGATGTCCTTGTTGGCAGCGTGGGCAAGGTGATAGGTGTCAAAGGTGGGTGGTCAGAATGGTGGCAGCCGTGGTGGCCATTTGCAAAGGCCAAGCTCTGTGTGCAAGTCATCCTGGCCTGTGTGGGCTCTGCCTGGCCATGGCACCCCTCGCCCTGTCCAGGGCCTTTGCTCTTCACAGCTCAGTCCCTGGTAGAGTCCTGCGAGCTTGCCATTGCTCTCAGACCCGGGATCCCAGAGGCGGAGCCTGCTTCCTGGTGGCTGGGTTCAGGAGTGAGTCTGGGTGGCGGCTCCCCTCTTGCCAGGGTGTGCATTTTCTTGTAAGATTTTCCCCGGAGTGGAAGCCATGGCCCTGTGGCAGGGAGAACATGACTGTGCCTTCCTTGCCACGGAGATAGGAGAGCGGGGAGGCACTGCTGCTGTGTGGACTTCTGCCTGAGGTGGCAGCGGTGGGCAGCTGTTTCTGCCATGAGACCAGTCTGCAGGGAAGGCTCTTGGAGGGGCCCTGAGTGGCCGTCAGGGTAGCAGAACGGCCCTGCAGTGCCCATGCGACATGGCTTTGCCTCTCTGCCTGGGCAGTGAGGGCAGGGGGGGTGGCAGAGCAGGGTCAGTGGTTGGGACGGGAGGTGGATCCCCCTTGCTGTGTCCCCGAGGGGATGCTGAGGCTGGTGCAGAGCAGCCAGGACAGTGGTGGAGGGGAGGCTTGGTGATGGGGAGCTGGTCACGGGCAGGTAGTGAGGGGTGGGAAGTGAGATCCATCCTCCTCGAGTGTTTTGGGGTCGGCTCAGTACAGAGCTCGTCTAGGGTGGGCATCAAAGTCACAGGAGGGCAGGCCATGGTGGGCAAGGAGTCCTTCAAGGCCACTGGTCCCTGGGGAGGGCTCTGGGCTGGAAAAATCTCCCCTGGTAGTGCGTTCCTCTAGGTGGGTGACTCCCAATCTTGTGTGTGCCACCTGGGGACCTTGGGTGGCAGCTGTTGGGGTTGGCCCACCTGATGAAGGTGAAGGCCCGGCGGAGAGAGCTCCATGTGGTGTGCAGTCTGGGGGCTATCCTAACGGGCTTTGTAGTACTCAGGCCGAGAGCTTTGAGGGGTACTTGTCCTTCAGTGTCATGTGGAGCAGACAGCACAGACATGGTCCCTAGAGAGCCACATGTTTGGGGATACCCAGCTGCCCATTCTGGAGCACCCTCTCCAGGGTCCCAGAGCATGGGTGCCAGCAGCACGTAGGTGACTTAGGCAACAGCCACATGGCTCAGGTACTGGGAGACATGAATAAGCAGGATAGGCATCAGCTCAGGACAGCAAAGCCTATTGATGAAGGGGCCAGCTGGTGACCCTTCATCAGGACCATGCAGAGGCTGTGCTATTTCCCCTGAGCTGTGCTGGACCCTGCAAAAGAGGTAAAGGGAGGTGGGGCAGAGGTGGCCCACTGCCACTTCCCCCATGGACAGTGTCCCCCTTGTGCCCTCTGTGGCTGGCTGTCCACCTCAGGGTGAGAATGCTGGTGTCGCCTCTGGCTCAGCCCCACATTTGGACTTGGAGAAGCCAGGAAGAGGCCTCAAGGGGAGCACAGGTCTTATTGCTGGTCTGTAAATGTCACGTCCCCTTCTCAGACTCAGTCAAGCCCGAGGTGTGTCCTTGACTGGCCTTGGTGGTCTCCAGGGTGCTTCAACTCAAGCTGCCAGGCCTGAATCGGGAGACAGGGCCCACGGCGCCAGTGCTGGGCAGATGGCACTGGCATAGCAGAGTGGGCGTCTGACCAGGGTGAGTGTGAGCCAGGGCTGAGCTGTGTAGCAAGCTGTTTGGTTTTTATCTTGTGACCACTCTCGGAGGTGGGAGCTCTTACTTTACAGATGGGGAAGCCTGTGGGACCACACGGCCTGTCTGAGGCCCCCGTGAGGCGGTCAATCGGGCCTAAGAACCTATGCCCTCGTCATGCAGAGGGATCCTGGAGGCACTGCGGGGCCTGAGCCTATTGCTCCTCGGTTGAGTGACCCACTCGTGGGCAGAGCTGTGGCTGTGGGATCCAGGTCTCCTGCTGGCTTCTGGGGTGGGGTCCTCAGGTGCCTGGCACCTAGAGATTGGCCTGTAACTGCGGTTTCTTCCTGTGGCTCCCTGGCCCTTCACAGCCAGTGGTACAAAGCACTGGAGTTGAGATAGGTGTGTACGGGCTGAAACCACCCTCCCCCTTATCTTGAAGAATTTGCTTCCAAGGAGCCAAACGCAGCCCTTTGCCCTGCGTGTGCAGGACCCCAGCATCAGAGAGGTGGGTGCAAAGGCATCAGGAGGCTTCTTGCACCCACAGGACTGGCCATGTACACTGCACAGGAGGCGTGAGCTGTGCCCTTGGTGAGAGCCTCCTGCACAGGTGGGCCATGGCTTCCTGCCCCCTGTGCTGGGCACTCTGCAGGTCCAGTCTCTTGAGCACTAAGGCCCAGTGATGGACAGCAGAGGGCAGTAAGGCTTGTCCAGGAGCCAGGAGAGCCTTCCACATTATAGCCCAACCACTTTATTCTGTGGAGGAGGAATCTGAGTCATTTGCCTGGCGTCTCAGGGCTCATCAGCAGTGATATGGACTTGAGCCCGTCTGTCCTTGTCCCCTCAGCCCTGCCATACTCTCCTTCACAGTCCATAGGCCCTAGACACAGTGCTCAGGCTTTAGCCTGTGCCAGGGATCCTTGAATCAGAATGAGAATTCTGCAATGGTCTGAATACAACCTCCACATGGTGACCATGACAGCCCCAGGGGCAGTGCTACGGAGAACAGGCCATCCACAAGAGTCCAGAGCCCATGTGGGCGATTCTACTTCCGGTGGACCTTGGTGTGTAGGACACTGGGCCCTGGAGAGACCAGGAAGGTGTGCTGGCCTGAAAGGAGGCCTGTGAGGCCCTTGAGACCAGCTTTGGGTTGGGACCCGCCTCCTGGCTGCTTGGAGTCCTCTCCCAGGTGGTGTCCCTCCTCTAACGCTGTCCTTGGAGACGACCTTCTCAGAGAGTAGGTGCTGTGATACATCCCCGGGTGGATTCCCTGCCCATGCTGTACTCCCCGCTGGCTCCTGGAAGCTGGGATGTCCTGATGGCAGCATGAGCAGCCAGCACAACCTAAGGGGGCCCCACCGGGCCTCTCTGCTTCACCTCCCGGGCAGCTCTACAGGGAGGTGGACTGAGGTCACACCCCGCCTCACACAGCTGACAGGCAGCGACTCACACTGGGCCACTGGATCTGCACTCCAGCTGCTCCCGTGCTTTGGGACAATGTGGATTTAAAAGGAAGTGGTCTGTGGAAGCATGCTGGTAGTTGCTGAGCATGGGTGGACCCTGGAGGAGAGATGCCGGGCCACTGTCCTCCTGAAGGAGTGCAGGCCTTGAAGACCCGAGTCCTGCCTGACCCTCTACCTGCATCAGGGACCAGGAGGGCAGAGTTGCTCATTTCCCCTGTTTGTTTGAAGTGTCTCGGGGCAGCCTGTTCTGGGCCCAGGAGCAAGTGCAGCTCGATGGGACCTGGGCCTGTGGGTGGCTTGGGCATGTGCTGCCCCTCCTGGCATCTGCCGGTCACCACTGGCCCTGCTTGCCTTTCAGTACCATCTAACAGCTGTTGTCCTTCCCTTGTCTGACGGATAATAGGACTATTTATAACCACCATATCAACATTTTTAGGATTCTTTTGTTTTTTTCCAGCCTCGTTAGAAATGTGTCTCCTGAGTTCTCTGTGCTCTCCTCCGTCCCCACTTGTTTGGGTGTTTTGTGTGTGCTCTTACTCCTCCTTGGAAACTTCAGTCGAGGCAGGGGAGAGTGTAAGGAGGAAGGCTTTGGAAACCTTTGGGAACTTGTGAGAAGACACAGACCAAGAATGCAGAGGGCTGCTGGGGGCTTCCTGCCTGCTCTCACCCGCGGACTCTGTGGCCTCCAGTTCAGGGAGTAAGGCTCTGCGGAGGCAGGCAGCTGGGAAGCCTAGGACATCAGCCTTGGGAGGGAGATCCCCAATCCCACTCTGGCTCTGAAGGACAATTGGAATGACAACTCCCGCAGGAGACACTGCCACCAGGCCACAGCCCAACCTGTAGGAAGTGCCTCTCAGGGTCCCTCCTCAACTCCAGAGCTGCATGCCTTGACCACCCCGGGCTTTGTCCCATGGGCTCCCTGTGTGGGGACACTCCATCAGTGGACCCTGTTCTGTCACGGAGCACATATGCACCTCTGGCTATACCTTCGTCCCTCGCAGCTTGTTGACATTCTGCCAGTGGTAGTCTCAGGAGACCCTGTGCCTTTGACACTTCCCACAGGCAGAGAGCTTGCTCTTCAGCTCCGAACAGCACTGGAATGCCACTCAAGCAGGCAGGTATTTGGAGAGAAATAGTGTCCTCTACCCTCTGCCACTAAGCTCAGCTTTCTCTTTGTTGCTTACAGCACTGGGATGTGTCTGCCTTGTGCGTCCTCTGTCACGCTTGTGGCACAAGGTGTCAGGCCACTGTGACATGGCTGGGCAGGGCAGCCTCCTGTCCCCTGGACCTCTATTGGACCTCAGGTGCTGCGTGGAGGTCTGCACCTCCTGGGAAGAAGTTCCGCACCCCTCAACACTCCCTCTCCTTCCTCTTCCCTCACCTCTCCCTCTCCCTTCCCTTCCTCTCCCTTCACCTCTCCCTCTCCTTCCTCTCCCCTCCCTCTCCCTCTCTTTCCTCTCCCCCACCTCTCCCTCTCCTTCCTCTCCCCTCCCTCTCCTACCTCTCCCCCACCTTTCCTTCTCCCCTCACCTCTCCCTCTCCTACCTCTCCCCCACCTTTCCTTCTCCCCCCACCTCTCCCTCTCCTTCCTCCCCCCACCTCTACCTCTCCTTCCTCCCCCCACCTCTACCTCTCCTTCCTCTCCCCTCCCTCTCCCTCTCCTTCCTCTCCTCTCCCTCTCCCTCTCCTTCCTCTCCTCTCCCTCTCCCTCTCCCTCTCCTTCCTCTCCTCTCCCTCTCCTTCCTCTCCCTCTCCCTCTCCTCTCTCCTCCCTCTCCCTCTCCTTCCTCTCCCCCACCTCTCCCTCTCCTTCCTCTCCTCTCCCTCTCCCTCTCCTTCCTCTCCTCTCCCTCTCCCTCTCCTTCTTCTCCTCTCCCTCTCCTTCCTCTCTCCTCCCTCTCCCTCTCCTTCTTCTCCTCTCCCTCTCCCTCTCCTTCCTCTCCCCCACCTCTCCCTCTCCTTCCTCTCCCCCACCTCTCCCTCTCCTTCCTCTCTCCTCCCTCTCCCCTCCCTCTCCCTCTCCTTCTTCTCCTCTCCCTCTCCCTCTCCTTCCTCTCCACCACCTCTCCCTCTCCTTCCTCCCCCCACCTCTCCCTCTCCTTCCTCTCCTCTCCCTCTCCCTCTCCTTCCTCTCCCCCACCTCTCCCTCTCCTTCCTCCCCCACCTCTCCCTCTCCTTCCTCTCTCCCCACCTCTCCCTCTCCTTCCTCTCCCCCACCTCTCCCTCTCCTTCCTCTCCCCCACCTCTCCCTCTCCTTCCTCCCCCACCTCTCCCTCTCCTTCCTCTCCTCTCCCTCTCCTTCCTCTCTCCCTCTCCCTCTCCTTCCTCTCCTCTCCCTCTCCCTCTCCTTCCTCTCTCCTCCCTCTCCCTCTCCTTCCTCTCCCCCACCTCTCCCTCTCCTTCCTCCCCCACCTCTCCCTCTCCTTCCTCCCCCCACCTCTCCCTCTCCTTCCTCTCCCCCCACCTCTCCCTCTCCTTCCTCTCCCCCCACCTCTACCTCTCCTTCCTCCCCACACCTCTCCCTCTCCTTCCTCTCCCCCCACCTCTACCTCTCCTTCCTCCCCCTACCTCTACCTCTCCTTCCTCTCCTCTCCCTCTCCCCCTCCTTCCTCTCCCCCACCTCTCCCTCTCTTTCCTCTCCCCCACCTCTCCCTCTCCTTCCTCTCCCTTCTCTCTTCCTCTCCTTCCTCTCCCCTCCCTCTTCCTCTCCTTTCTCTTCCCCCACCTCTCTCTCTCTTTCCTTTCCCCCCACCTCTCCCTCCCCGTGGAGGCTGCAGAGGACATGCTGACCCTCACCTTTGCAAACCTGCTCTCATCCGTGTCATCTCTGCCCTCCTCAGGGTTGTCAAGTCAGCATGCAGCCTCGACCTTGCTGCAGAGGGGCTGCTGTGGTCCTGGTGCAGGTCTCCAGGTCTTCCCTTCAGGGGCTTCACATTGCCATGGGACCTCACCTATTGGCTGCTTGGGCTCCCTTTTCCAAATGCTGAGATGGGTTACGACAGCACATTTTGTATGTCCCACCCGCAGCCATTCAACAACTCATTGTGTGTGAGTGTGAAGGTCTGAATCTGGCCTCAGGATCCTGAGCTGGGCCAAGTGTGCAGGATGTCTTGCACACGTGTGTGTACACACGCTCCTGGCCCCATCTCTAGTGACCCCGTGTGGGTCCTGCCTGAGCTACGGCTGCCCAGCGGTGCCCCCAGCCCTGGTCTCACCAGGCACAGGGGCCTGTCCCCTCCTCATTTCCCAGTGACAACCATGGTGCTCCTGACCTCTGGGCAGTGGGGATGCTACTGACCTTCTTCAGACCCACAAGAGTTGTCATCGTACCTTCAAGTCCGTTAGTTCATGCTCAGCCTGGCATCCGAGTGCCTCCTGTGGCCCAGGCAGTTGGAAGCCTGCAGATGCACCAGGAGCAAGTGGAGGCTGTCCCCACCCCAGGGCTAGGTACACCCACAGTGCTCCCTGAGAGTTGCCATAAGTGGTCTCTAAAAATGCCCCTGATTTCCTGTGCATGCCTCAGTCAGAGCCCTGGCTTTGCTGGCCTCGCACTGTGCTGGTCACCTTCAGGGAGGAGCCATTTCGCCTCAGAGCTTTTTCTTTCCAGGAGCTCATGTTGCTCTCACACAGGTTCCTGGTCAGCTTTGGCTTTCCTGCTCCCCCCAAACCCCTTCTCTCCTATGCCGTCTCCTCAGCCTCTTCTTGACAGCCGTCCTCATGGTAGAGAGTGTGTGTGTGGAGACTCAGGTGGCTGCAGAGCTGTGGCGCCTGGGATGAGTGGTGGGTGGACCCCACGCTGTCCCCGGCCTGTGTGGCCCTGAGCCCTGCCTCGGGAGAGCCTCCCTGATGCCAGCAGAGCAAGGCACGGCTCTGTGAGGGTCTGCAGGTACTGAGGCTGGCAGCCCAGCCAGGGCCCAGCTGCATCCCCAGAGTGATTCGGCTCTTGGAGGTCCTCCCTGAAGCCCGGTGATGGCATCCGGGCTCACATGCTCCCCCGGGTGCCAGCAGCCCCCTCTGTTGCTGCGTCTTTTGGCAGAGAGACCAGGGTAGTCCAGGGTGCTCTGCTGTGGAATATGGTTAGGCAAGTTGGGGACAGCTGTGACCTCATCTGGGGCTCGTCACAGGAGGAGGTGGGGCTAGGAAGGAACCTGAGGCAGAGGCAGCTTCCCCTGAATGGAAAGCACAGTGGGCCCCTTTTAGGAGCTTTGGGAAGTAGGGGAATGGGCAGCCGTGACATCTTGGAGGAGATGGCCAGTGTCTGGTGGCCTGTTGCACTGGTCTCCATGGGACAGGGCCTCCCATGAGGATCAGGCTCTTCACAACTGCGTTCCCCCCCCCCCGTTGGTTTCTGCAGAAGTGGCAAACGCTCTGCCATCCTATGCCCTCTTAGTCTCAGTCCCTGCTTGGTAACGGGAAGGGCCAGGGGCATCAACTCCAGAGCGGGAGAGGGTCAAGTGGGATGAGGTAGGTGCCTCATGGAGCCCATCTCTAGTGACCCGGTAAAGGGCCTACATGCACGCCCACCCACATGCCCTCCCTGACTCCCAGGTGGCTTTGACTGCAACAGCCTGGCCCTGGTTGGTTTGCTTGGACGCTGCCTCCATTTCTTACATGAGGTACCTTTTTAAGCCTCTGCCTCTGGGGCCTGGTCCAGGGCAGGGGAGGACGAGTGCTCTGGGCAGCTTGGCCTTCAGGGTGGGGACTCAGCCTGAGGCAGCAGCCCCGGCCCTGTGCAAGCACCTGCTAGTGGAGCTGGGCCTGACGAGTGCCTCACCCATCCGAATGGCGTGAGGGCCGAGGTTCACAACCCTCCTGCTTTGTCATCCTACTGTCACACTGAGGCCCAGATCCGCCCCAAAGGCCTCACAATCACACAAGACCTGGTCCCTGTCCCCTGACAAAGTCCCCAGCCTATGTGTACACATGATCTGGAACGTGGGCACCAGTGTGCAGACAGGTGGGACCTGCAGCAGGGGAGGCCAGTGGCACACCATGGCAGGGGTGCTGCCCAGGCACGTCCATGTGGTGCCAACCTGGGGTGGTCAGTGCAGGCTTTGCTTTCTGGCTGCCCCTCCGCAGCATGGTGCCCTTGGTGATGGCCAGGGCCCTCCCCTGCAGAGCACTCCTGCGGAATTCTTTCCAGCAGGCCACCTGCAGGGGCAGGCGCCTGTTTCGGCCATCACACCAAAGTCAAACCCCTACATGCATACACGTGCTTCATGTAGGAATGGGTCCCAAGTGAGACTCTAAGCGCTGGACACTTGGGCACATCTTCCTCTGCGCACCAGTGCCTGACACATGAAGCCTGATCAAGCTAGGGCTCCCTGTTGGTGGGCAACAGACTGGCTTCCCTCCAGCCTGCAGGTGCTGCGCTCACCTGCCCTGGTCCCGCTCTGCTGCCCAGTGCTGTGCACATCTGCCCTGGTCCTGCTCAGCTGCCTGGTGCTGTGCTCTCCCTAGTGGCCAGCGCCTTTGCGGAGTGCTCCATGTATATGTGTGCACCCACATGCCCACAGTAAACCGCTGTGCTCCTCACGGGAGCCAGGGTGCTGTGTGTATGAGGCTGGAGCTGCTTATGAAGCTTCTTGGAAGATCCCTGCATGTTTTCCAGGGTCAGCAGAGCCCTGTGACCTCCAATAGAGGACACTGCTTGGGGACCAACACTAATAATCTGAACTTGGTTTTGGTGCCCGGGTGTGCGCAGGTCAGACTACACACCAAGCTCTTTGGCTGCCCTCAGGCTGCCAGGGCCTAGTGAGGGCCTTGCCCCTGGGAGCCCCCGAGCCAGCTCAGGGTTGGTTTGGAACCAGTCACTGAGTTGTGCATGCAGAGGTTGAACTAGGAGGGGCATCTGGGCACTGGGTGGCCAGCAGTCAAATTCTGTCAGCAAGTACCCAGGTGCTTGCAAACAGATCAGGCTTGTCCCACGTTGGGGCAGATGCAAGCCTGCAGGGGAGTGGGGTCACCTTAGCTGCAGACTGGGACCTGCTGCTAGCAGGGAGGGCGGGGCGTCAGCCAGTCCTGCCTGGTGCCTTCCTGGTGTCTTCCTGGTGTGCAGTCGTCAGTGCTGCAAAGCAGAGGTTGTGATGCAGGTGCAGCTGCTTCATCCTGGCTTGATGCAGCCTGGAGGTGAATGATTCTGTTCTCCTAAACCCCTGACCTGGAATACTGATGCTTTCCTGCATCCCAAACCTGCAGACACATTCTACCAAAAAGCACCAGCTCATCCGGAAGCCATTCTCAGCCAAAATGAGTGTGGAGCCTCTGAATGGCCTCAGCTTAAAGATGCACCAGCAGCTCCTCTCCACGGTGAAGGTGGCCCCTTGGGTGCCAGCTGGCCTCCAGGGCTGAGGTTGGGCGAGCACTGTGAGGGAGGCCCAGAAGCTGCCATGTGTGAGGTCCCATGACTCACACCCTGGTGCTGCCTGTTCCCCTTGGTAGATAAGGAAACTGAGACACAGAGGTGCCAGTGGCCTCCCCAAGGTCACAGGGCTAGCAGCTTGGAGCACAGCAAGGGGGAGGGTGTGAGAAGGGAGAAGGACCAAGAGTGGTTCCCCAGCTGGGAGGGGAGAGGAGGGGAGTGGGGAGGAGAGACCAGCAGGACCCTGCGCTGCCCTAGGTTGGCTGCACACCCTCCCACATCTGCCTGTCAGAAGTGGCCCAAATTTACAAGAGGTCCCCAGTGCACCTGGCAGGCTAGCAAGGCGGGCCTAGGCTGTCAGTCCTGTCCCACACTCTGCACAGGCCTCCCAGGGTGCAGGTCTCCTGGCTGCCCTGGCTGTCAGCAGGCAGAGACCCAGCTATTCCTGCTGAGCTGAGGAAGGACCCTGTGGGGGGAGGCGCTGTCCTCTCTTCAGTGATCTCCATCCCGGTAAACAGGCGCGAATGTGGAGCATGCCTTCTGTGGGCTCTGAGGACACACAGATGGCGCCACAGCCTTGCTCTCAGCCTCACTCATGCTCTGTTGGGGTCAGGGCGGCAGCAGAGGCTGGTCAACAGCAAGCTCTGGCAGATCATAAAATGCGCATGGAAGCCAGGTGCACTGGTGCTCACCCATAATCTGTGATCCCAGTGACGCAGGAGGCTGAGGCAGGAGGCTCACAGTTTTGAGGGCAGCATGGGCAACTTGGTGAAACCCTGTCTCAAGAAATATGTAAATAAATAAAAAGGGCTGGAGTGCAGCTCAGTGGTGGAGCCCTTGCCTGAAGTGTGGGCCCTGGGTCCCATCCCAGCACACAGAACCCCAAACCATGCATGAACTAGGAACAATACGAGGAGGATGACCAGGAGGGCCGTGATGGGAGGCTGGCTTTGGAGTCTAGTCATGGCTGAGAGTCAGGAAAGCCAAAGGGCAGGGCCGAGTGGACTGGAGCCCAGGGGCTTCCTTCCTTCCCGTGGCTCAGGTGAGGCTCAGGCCAGGCCCGGCTAGTGCTTCCTGCACACCCACAGAGAGTGGCCCAGGCCCAGGCCGAGGGGCAGGCTTGGGTCACGCTGGCCCTGGGGCCTCCTGAGGGATGCTGGGGGAGCATGTGGGATCTTGAGTGGGCTGCAGGGGTTGGTGTGTGTGGTTAGGTTTGAGCATCATTCTTGCTGTGAGCCATTGGGGTGGTCAGTGGTCAGTACCCTTGGGGCAACTGGCACTATCTGGCCTCCCTGAGGCTGCAGTGGGTGGGTGGTGTGATTCTGAGGGAGAGGTGGAAAGATGTACTTATGGGTGGCTGTGGGTTGAGGGCAGTGCTGCCCATAGGTGACCCAAAGGGAGCAGAGGCCGGGGTCGGGGGCTCTGGGGTGCTGGATGGGGTGCCCCTCCTGTCCTGCTCAGACAGCTCACTCCAAGCCACACACCTATAGGGAGCCCGCAGAGGGAGCTGGCCCAGTCCCTTCTGGTCTCACCCGACTTCCGCCACAGCCTCCAGATCCTCTGCACCTGGTGCAGACGCCACCCTCTGTAGCATGTGTGTGCCAGCTTGTCCTCGTCCTCCCCTGTCTCCTAACACGCTCGGGCTGGTCCATGTCCATGACAGTGTCCAGACCCTGTCCCGAAGCCCCTCTCCCTTTCACAGAGGCAGTAAATACAGTATGTGCTCTCTGGCTCCAGGGCCTTTGCATGTGATGTTCTCCCTGCCTGATATGCCTCAGTTTCTCGGGATTGACACCGTTCTCAGGTCCCCTCTGGAGCCCATCTCAGACGGCCTTCCATGGAGCCATCTCCTGAGGTTTGAATTCTGATCATTCTCGTGGACACAGCACCCCTCCAAGCCCAAGTCCTCATCTGCTGCCTTCTCCTCTCACTATGCAGTCCACCCTGGGGGAGAGGATGTGGTCTTCCTCTTCCTTCTTTCCAGCATCTGTCCTGCGTATACGTCCAGGTGGTGGCTCCCTGACTGCCCTGTGTTAAGCCCCTCTTTAAGCAGAGCCCCTGTAGCTATGTGAAAAGAGGAGAGGGAGGAAGGACCCTGGTGGGGACTGTGCATCGTGAGCCTTGGGGAACAGGTGGAGGTCCAGACCTGGGACCTGATGGGTGCAGAGGGCTGGACTTCTGCCTAGTGCTCACTGTCTGCCGGACCTGGGCTTAGGTGGCACCACCCCTTCAAGGTCTCCCGCCATGGATGCTGTCCTTTCCCTGGAGTTTGGTGGCTGCAGGTTCTATCCTGCTTCAGGCCTCATGGTCTGGCAGTGCAGAGGTCAGAAGGCAGGAGGTAGGGGCCAGCAGGTGACTGGCTGTGGCCCGGGGGACTGAGGTCACTCAGGAAAGCCTTGGGTTGTGTCTGAGCTGTTTCCTGTCCCGCCAAGTGGGTGATGGCTCTCAGGGACACCTGGAGAGACTCTGCGGACAGGTGTGCTGGCCTTGCAGCCCCCCAGGGCACGTCCTCCAGTGGCTGCCTTACGAGGCTGTGGGGGCTGCTCACAAGCCAGGAGAACAGACAGGAGCCGCTTTATGCCGCTGCTGCAGGGCTAGGGCGGTGGTGTGGATTCATCATCAAGTGTCCGGGAGGCAGGGTCCCTTTAAACAGGGCTGTAGGAAGAGAGAACCCCACTGTGCAGGGTCAGTCTGGTGCAGGGTCAGTGTGATGCAGTGATCCTGTCGGCCAGCGTTCCTCCTCCAGCAGCTGTGCAGGAGTCACAGCTCCCACAGGAGGATGCTGGCTCCCTGGGGTTGGGGCTTCTGAGCCAGGCCCTCCATGCCCTGGCTACCTCCCCTTGTCACGTGGTGCTGGGGCACTGGGCCTGCGGCTGCCTGTCTAAGCTGTGGTGGGTGGAGTCAGCGAGGTGGCCACGTGGCTCTGCGGGCATCTGCTCCTCTGTAGGCAAGGACAGTTAGAGTCTGCCTAGGACAGTGCTGCCCTGGCCATCAGTGGGCTTCTGCGGTGCCATTGCAGAGTCACCCACCTCCAGCACCTTGCCCAGGGCATGTGTGTTGTGCCGGCCTGTCACTGTCAGCTCTTACTTCACTCTGCATGACAGCATTTCGCAGCAGGGACTCTGGTGCCTGTCATACAGTGCAAAAGCTAGGGCAAAGAGCAATCGAGAACGCCCCACCGTGCGGGTGGCTGCCTGCACTTGCCCACCCACTCTGCAGTCGACCGTTTTGTCCGCATCACCTTAGTTGTGCTGTGGAGACCTTGTCTTTCGGAGATGTGTAAGCTGGTGGTAAAGGAAGGGCAGCTGTGAGGGACCAGGATTCTGATGGGCACCAGCTTTTATTAGAAGTTGCTGCCATGAGAAGGAGGCCAGGCTTGGGTTTTCCAAATCTGCGCTCTGCTGGCACGCACGCGCGCACACACACACACACACACACACACAGCCCCCTGAAAGCCATTCAACTCCTGTGGTTTTTCCACTCATGATGGAGCAATGCTGGTCACATCTTTGGGTGGAAAGCAACCTGTGGGTCTCGCTCCTCTCCAGGGCTGGTGAGGTGGGGTGGGTTTCTCCTGAGGTCTGGGCTGCAGCTCGTGGGTTGCAGCTCATGAACCTGGGCTATATGTGGCTGCTCCCAGAGCTACAGGTCAGCTTTTGATCCCGGAAGGGGCTATTGGCATTTGACCCTGTTGTGAGTCACGGAGTCTCAGCACACTGGTGACGTCTTGAAGACCAGTCCTCTCAGATCACTCACTGGTGGGCTCAGGTTGCTGTGTTGGGCATGCCTGGCGAGGGTGCCCTTTCCTGGAGGGAGCTGGTCCTTGGTGGAAGTGGCTTACACACAGAGCCACCCTAAAGTACAAGACAGTGGAAGCCAGACAGCCACTTAGCCACACCCCTGCCCCTTTGTCCTCCCTGGGGTATGGGCCTGTTGGTACTGGTGCTGCTGCCTTCAGAGAAGGAGCTGCATGGGTGCTGCCATGGGGCCGGAGGCTGGACAGGAGGTGCAGCAGGGCCGTTGCCTCCCCAGGGCACTGAATTCCAGCTCCTCCAGGAGGGAGGAGAGCCAGGGCTGGGCAACAGCATGTTCTTCCTGCATTTGGGGTCACAGGATGAGCACGTGGCCTGTCTTTGGGTTTTAGGTCCCACGCGGAAGATGCCCCCCAGCGCCAGTGCCGTGGACTTCTTCCAGCTGTTTGTCCCCGACAATGTGCTCAAGAGCATGGTGGTACAGACCAACATGTATGCCAAGAAGTTCCAGGAGAGATTTGGCAGCGACGGTGCCTGGGTGGAGGTGACGCTGGCTGAGATGAAGGCCTTCCTGGGCTACGTGATCTCCACCAGCGTCTCCCACTGTGAGTCTGTCCTCAGCATCTGGAGCGGTGGCTTCTACAGCAACCGCAGCCTGGCTCTGGCCATGAGCCAGGCCCGCTTCGAGAAGATCCTCAAGTACTTCCACGTTGTGGCCTTCCGCTCCAGCCAGGCCACGCACGGGCTCTACAAGGTGCAGCCCTTCCTTGATTCCCTGCAGGGCAGCTTTGAGGCCGCCTTCAGGCCGTCCCAAACCCAGGTGAGCCGGGGCTTCTGCCAGCTGCCCCAGTGCCCGTCTGTGCCTGGCTGGTGGTGGGACTTGGGTTCTGTCCTGCCCTGCCCACCCAAGGTCCCTTCAGGTCACTTCTGCTGTTCCTTGTTCTGCTGACCCCTACCCCAGTGTTGATTGGTGAGGATGACAGGAGGAGAGCTCTCACCAGAGTTGTGGCTTGCTCCTGAGGGGCCACTGTCACCTTTCCAACTTTCCTCCCCCAATGTGTTCTGCAAGCTGGCACCTTCTCCTCATGTCCTCTGGACACGAGCCTGCTGGTGGTGCAGAGGGGCTGGACACCTGGGTGGCACAGGGAATGAGCAGGGACAGCTGTAGACCTTCAGGTCCCAGGGGCAGCTTAGGTGCCAACAGCCTGCCAGGACACTCTGCAGAGACCAGTCTCTGCACAAGGTTTTGTAGAGCCCAGGACCCCTCTGGTGTGTCTCCCTGTCACCTTTCCCACGTTCGCAGGAGGTGGTAGCACTGGCTAACCTTAACTCCTAAGCCTCCTTGACTGGTGCACACCTGTGCCTGTGGCCCAGAACTTCCCCACCTGGTGTGCACCTGTGCGTGTGGCCCCCAGCCTCCCCACCTGATGTGCACCTGTGCCCATGGCCCAGAACCTCCCATCCTGGTGTGCACCTGTGCGTGTGGCCCCCAGCCTCCCCGCCTAATGTGCACCTGTGCCCGTGGCCCAGAACCTCGCCACCAGGTGAACACCTGTGCCCGTGGCCCCTAGCCTCCCTGCCTGGTGTGCACCTGTGCCCATGGCCCAGAACCTCCCTGCCTGGTGTGCACCTGTGCCCGTGGCCCAGAACCTCACCACCTGGTGAGCACCTGTTCCCGTGGCCCCAGCCTTCCCACCTGGTGTACAACTGTGCCCATGGCCCAGAACCTCCCCTCCTGGTGTGCACCTGTGTCTGTGGCCCCCAGAACATCCCCGCCTGGTGTGCACCTGTGCCCGTGGCCCCCAGAACCTCCCCACCTGGTGTGCACCTGTGCCCGTGGCCCCCAGAACCTCCCCACCTGATGCGCACCTGTGCCTGTGGCCCAGAACCTCCCATCCTGGTGTGCACCTGTGCCCGTGGCCCCCAGAATCTCCCCGCTTGTAGGCTCCTGGGCCTGTGGTCCAGAACCTCCCCACCAGGTGTGCACCTGTGCCTGTGGCTCAGAACCTCCCTGCCTGGTGCACAACTGTGCCTGTGGCCCCAAAAACCTCAGATGTGCACAGGTGTGCACCTGTGCCTGTGGCCCCCAGCCTCCCTGCCTGGTGTTCACCTGTGCCTGTGGCCCCCAGAACTTCTCTGCCTGGTGTGTACCTGTGCCTGTGGCCCAGAACCTCCCCTCCTGGTGTGCACCTGTGCCCGTGGCTCAGAACCTCCCTGCCTGGTGTGCACCTGTGCCCATGGCCCAGAACCTCCCCTCCTGGTGTGCACTTGTGCCCATGGCTCAGAACTTCCCTGCTTGGTGTGTACCTGTGCCCATGTCCCAGAACCTCCCCACCTGGTGTGCACCTGTGCCCAGGACCATCACATCTGCAGTGAAACAGACTCTGGAATCCTCCTTGGAGTAGCTTTCCTGGTCTGGCAGATTGGGAGGCTATAGGTGGAGCAGGGTATATCTCATCTGGGAGGTGTAGCCTGGCTGTGGAGTGTGGCTCACCCATATGAGCCTGTTGCCTTGGGCCGTTTTGTGTGGAAAGACTCCTCCTTCCCTTCTGCATCCAGAGGCTCACTGACCGTGTTGTGTGCCTTCCTTGACAGGCTTCTGACCCACCCCTGATGTTCTTTTCTGGAGCCCCTTCTCAGCTCTACTGTTCCACCCTAACCCCACTGGAAGCCACAGGCTTTGTAGGGAAGACGTCACCAGGTTTCAGGTCTGTGGGGATCTGAAGACCCTCTGAGTAGCTCCCCTGCTTTTTGGAACTGCTGGACAGGCCCTCTCGTGATGGCCAGGTGTTTGGGATGGCTTTCTGTCCTCTGCTGGGCAAATGTGTCCATTGTCCAGGCCCCATGGTGCCTGCATTCCCCAGATCCTGATGTGAGTCCCTCCCTTGATGGGTAGGGCAGCCGAGTTCCACCAGCCTACCAATAAGAACAGGTGCTGTCTCTGGGGGACACAGCACTGCCTCGTCCTTGGCCTGCAGGGCTTGGACGTGGTTTTTATGTCGTTGAACACTTGTGTGGTTGGTAATGACCCAGGTGGGAGATGTGTTAGCTGCACACAGGGAACAGAAACAACCACCTCTGACCATCCTGGGTCAGACATCTTGGGGACTGCAGGCCTGCCATGTCCCTGCAGTTCTCAGGAGTCCCACATCCAGCATGTTGGTTGGTTGATATTCAGAGTCTAAGGGCAGAGTTGCTGGGGACCCTCTGGCTCCCCGTCTAGGTGAGCCTTGTCCATGGTGGTGCTCATGTCTGTTGCATACTTACTGTGCGCTAGTCCTGGACTGCCTGTGCACCCCTGTCTGCAGGCTCAGTTCTCTGTGCCCTGATTCAGGATGTTTACCATGCCCTCTGGTATGCCTCAGGGCCCTGAGGGGACCTGAGATCCACAGACATGTCCCTAGGCAGCTCTGGGCCTGGGAGCTGGAGGGAGGCCCTGTAGCCCTTCAGAGCCCTGAGCAGGCAGCAGCTGGATGGCGGCTGCAGGGCGGGTTTTGAAACGGGACACTCTGTCCCTCTGCTCAGGCGTGAGGACGGATTTGCTCCAGTTCCCGGGAGGTGCTGTGCCTGCTCCCTCTTGCCACCCTAAGCACCGCAGGCCCAGCCCACTACAGCCTTTGGAAGGCTTGCAGAGCCCCAGAGGACCTCCTGTCGTAGCCAGGTGGGTGTGTGCCCCTGCCTGTGTGGCATCCAGACAAGTACAAAATGGGACATGCTGCCTTTTTCAAGACCAGAGCCAGTGATCAGAGATGCCTCAGGGTTGTGCAAATAGGCAAATGGACGTCCTGTTCTTACGTACCACATGCCATCTAGCACACTCAGAGTAGGCCATCATGCACAGGGGCCCTGGAAGTCGCACCTGTGACAAAGGCAGCAGCCTGCCCTGGGGGAGAGGGGACTTGTGGCATGAGTATTTCCAGAGCTGGGCACCTGTGCACCTGCCGAGCTTCATACTGACCCATGTTCCCTTGTTGACAGAAAGGAGGGTCAGGCCTGGGGCCCCTGCTGGGCCTGCAGGGTGTCGCACACATTTGTGCCCAAGGGGTATGTGCTGTGGGTGCTGTGGAGTGTGCCTGCTGGCCTGCTGAGCAGGAGGGCAGTTCCGTGTCCATGCCATTGCCCATCGTGCCAGAGTGGGTCCACACAGGCTGTGAACACCTCATGACTCGCATCCCAGCGATGCCGGGAGCCAGGTGTGAGGGCCAGGGAGGCTGCAGTCAGGCATGGGACCCTGAGAGAGGCCGGGAACAGGCTCGATGTCCCCGTGTTTCCCACAGCAAGCACAGTGGGCATGTCCCCAACTCAGACCCTGCAGACATTAAAATGGAATTCCAGGTGATGGGAGAGGAGAGGGCGCCATGCAGTTCCCAGTGGTGAGCACCTCCATTCCTGGTCAGACAGTGCTCTGACGGCACCAGGGACCCAGGGAAACAGTGTCAGCTGCTGCCTCAGACCTGCTGGGTCAGAGCCACATGTGGGCAGGTTTCCTGGGTGACTCCTTTGTTGACAGTATTCCTGTAATGGCACAGAGTACTTCAGACTGGACTGGTCAGATCTGCTGCTGTGGCCCAGACACAGCCACAGACGACACATGAAGGAACGCGCTGAGCCAGTTCCAGTAGGACTTCATTTACAAAGCAGGGGGAGGGCCAGCCGGGGCTGGGCCTGCTGACCCTGACCAAAGCACTGTGACCGTTCTTGGAGCTGTGTCGGTGCTGACTCCCTTTAGTTTGAACAGACACGTATTCTGGTTCACAGTTAGCTTTGGAACACGACTGGGAGGTAGCTTATTCTTAAAACCCACCGGCAGCCTCCAAGACACTTTTGCTAGGAGAAGCGGCCCTTGGACCCCTCAGAGCAGCTTCGTTGACCTCTTATTGGAAAAGCCACATAACTTTGTAATGGGTTGGCAGGGAACTGGGCCACCTGAGGCACTTGCTGAGAGGGGACAGTCGGCCTGGGCAGAGGAGGCTGCGGGTGACAGGAGAGCTGACCTGGGACCCTAATGAGGGAGGTGGCAGACCCCCCAGCTTAGCCCTCGTGAGACCCCTGCCCACCTCAGCATGAAAGAGACAAAGAGAGCCTGTATCTCCTTTGTTTCTCAAGAGTGGAAGTGGGACCCGAGGGTTTAAGATAAGTGTTCGTGCATTTTTGACTCTGCAAGAGAGAACTCCTCAGCCTTGGAGCTGTCCACTGTGGACTGGGTGTCCTGGCACAGAGGTGGGCACCCTCCACTGGATGTGTCCAGCCAGAGACAATAGGATTACTGCTGGGATCCCTCTCCCCAGCAGTCAGGACTGGGAACGCCGGGCCCATATAGCAGTTCCACGGATGGCGTTTGCTCTCAGGGTTTGTGCTCAGGGCCCCTTTCTTGCTGCGTCTTCCCTGGGAAACTGTAAATACTGACGCTTCAGCTTGTGGATAAGGACACTGCATCAGAGAAGTCAGGTACCTGGCTGAGGCCACACAGCCAGCCAGAGGCAAACGGGAGCCGAGCTCACGCTGCCTTCCATGGGAACTTCTGCTTTTCCCTGGCAGGTGCTACATGAACCCCTGATTGACGAGGACCCCGTGTTTGTCGCCACGTGCACGGAGCGTGAGCTGCGAAAGAGGAAGAAGCGGAAGTTCAGCCTCTGGGTCCGGCAGTGCTCGTCCACCGGCTTCATTGTCCAGGTGCTCACAGGGCCCCTGCCACCTGGGGACCAGCTCCCTCAACACTCAGCCTCTAGAGGCGCCCACATCCCCCTGAACTGTCCCCAAAGATGCCTGCCAGTCCCTAGTTGGCCATCGGCACAGGTGTCACAGTGGGCAAAGGTGCGACTTGTGCAGTCCAGGGGGAGAAATAAAGATGTCCACATGCTTCTGCCTTTTCAATGCTTTATCCACTCAGATCACTCAGTACAATTTCACTCTATAGGTTCTTAATTGAGAAAATGACAATCCTTAATGCTGGGCACTGCAATAGACATAAGCAATCCACAGCAAACAATTCTAGGTTAATCCTAAGCACTGCAGACACACTTCATCATGACAGGCTCATGACAGACATTCCCTCTGCATGCTGAGTTAAAGTGCCAGCTCTTGGGCTGGGGATGTGGCTCAAGTGGTAGTGCACTTGCCTGGCATGCCCGTGGCTCTGGGTTCGATCCTCAGCACCACATACAAATAAAGATGTTGTGTCTGCCGAAAACTAAAAAATAAATGAAAAAAAAATAGTGCCAGGTCTAAAGTCTCAAGCCCTAGGCTTTAAGTCCAGCAGATGCCCACTCAGACCAAGGTGATCAGGTCAGGAACCGATAGAGGCCCCACCAGGGTCAAGATGTGGCTACAGAGTTTGAGAGCAGTGAGGAAGATGCAGAGGATCAGCAAACGATGAGAAGAGTCGGGCTGTCAGCCCAGGTCCTCATCAGGCTTTCAGTGTGAGGGCATCAGTGTTGTCTGGCTGAACGTCTGTTCATCTGCTCCATCACTTATACTAAATTCGGGGGCTTCTGACCACCCTTTCTATCCTTATCAGTGGCCACTGGGTTTCTCAGTGACGTCATTTGCCCTGGGGTTAAAGCATCTGGTCTGGTGGTCCTCACCCTGGTTTTCTTGCCTCTCCCCCTTATCGGGCAAGGACAACATGACAGAGACTTCACTCTGAGTTTGTCAAGGTGGGGAGAAATGACTTGTTTACCTCAGGCTGTGCCTGAGGGCCATATTGGAGGGCTCCATAGGCACCTAGAGAGATTGCAGGTTTCCAAGTGGAGTTTTAAGATGGAGTTGCTTAGACTAGGGCCTCAGGCCATCCTCACAACAGGCCACCAACCCACCAGTGAAATTGGCCTTCACTGGGGGCATGCGTGCTATTGGCCCTTCAGGACTGATGGCAGACATGGTTCCTGTCCCAGAGGAGGTGGTGTCGGAGAGGGGGCAGCAGGCTGGAGACCAGAGGGCAACTCCAAGGTTAAGTCCCTGGTGACCAGAACACTTCCGCCTGTGTGCTCCCACTAGGCTGCTGGCCTTGTGGCTGCAGACCTGGGCCCAGCTGCAGGGTGGCTGCTCACCCCTCTGTCCTGGTAGGAAGAGTTGCCGGTGTCTCCTGGCCACCTCGGCTCCAGAGCCGCACCCAGGAGGGCACCAGCTCTGGGGATGTCCTCCATCAGTGGCTGGGTCCCGTCTTTCTCCTGCAGGCTGAAGGACCCTCAGGTGGGCTGGGCCTGATATACTGGGTGCATTCTGTAGGGACAGCCACTCCTTCCTGCAGGGAGTCTACCAGCCTTGTGGATCCCACACACCACGCACACCTTCTGTTTGCATTGTGCTCACCCTGAACACCAGGGACGGGTAGAGCCTGGGGCTTCTCCAGCAGGAGAGACTGCATACTGATTCACAGCACGTGGTGCAGTCCTGAGGTGTGTACAGGCTGCAGGCTGAGCCTTGGCCCCTGGGAGCAGAGGCGGCTATATGCTTAAGAGTGCCATGTCCAGAGGCAGTGGTTGAGCAGCACCCTTGCCGAGCTCCACCCAGTGGCCCCCATGCACTGTCTCATGTTCTGAGGGATGTCGTCCGCTGTCAGCTGCAGTCTGAAAACACCAGATGGGAAATTTCAGAAATGGTCAACACACGTTTTGGACTGTGCACTGTTCAGTGTGGTGAAGGAAGCTCACTGTCTATGCTGCCCGAGACCTGACTCATCCCTTTCCCAGCGAATCCACCCTGTATGTGTTACCCACCGGTGGGTCCCCAGGAGTCGTCTCAGTCACCAGGTAGACTGTTGCAGCTCTGTGTCCAAAGTCACCTCATAATGGTGAGGTGATGTTGCTGGCTGCTCAGGTTTGCCCAGAGAAGCTGCTTCTTCTAAATGAAAGAGAAAAGTTCTTGACATAGTAAGAAATAAAAAAAAACCCACATGTTGAGATCGTCAGTAAGAACAAATCTGCCTGTGGAATTGTGAAGGGAACTGACGCTCTCTAGTTTTGCTGTTATGCGTCAAACTGCAAAAGTTATGGCTACAGCATGTGACCAGATCCAGGGCAGTACCACCTGTGGCTTCGGGCACCCACGGGGGTCTTGGAGTGAATCTGAGGACCGGGGGTGCCTGAGCACAGCACCCCTCCCACGTGCCCAGCTTGTGCTGCAGGACCGTGGCCTGGCAAGGTGTGCCATCAGACAAGGAGGCAGGGCTCCCGGCAGCCAAGCGCCTTGGCCAGGCAATCACCCGACCCAGTGATAGCTCCCTGGCCTGGCCCAACATCCCGCCTGCGGTCCCCAGCTTCTCCCACCGGCAAACAGGTTGAACTCATGTGGCTGTCACAGGGGCAGCCAGGTGACCTGACACCTCCATCTGCCCTTGTCCTTCCAGGGGGCAGAGGTGTGCATGTTGTGCTGTCTGTCCGCTGCTGGGTTCCCCATGCCATCCCCTTCTCCTTGCCCCATCGGCAATGAAAGAGTCACCAGTTTTTTGTCCCCAGATGTGCTGTGCACTCACAGTGGAGGATCCTGACCCGCTCTGAAGACAGGAAGCAGGGCAGGGTTAAGACTAGGTAGCCAGCAGGGTTTCCCTGGCACTCTCCTGGCCGCCCGGGCACCACAGCCACAGCAGAGCCGTGTTGGCCAATGCATCTGGACCTCAGGGTCTGGCAGGAGCTGCAGCCAGCCCTAATGCTCCCTGGAGCCCCAGGGAGAGAGGACTCGGTCCTGCTTCTCAGGTCTGGGGCACTTTGTAAGTAGGGCCAGGTGAATGCCATCTCATAAGTGGTCCCTGAAGTGCTGAAACCCCAGCCTTTGTTCTCTCAATTCTTCTGTCACAGGGTCAGTATAGAATGGGCAGCATCAGCAACAACATCCTGGGCACAGCGTAGCCATAACAGCCTTCCCACCTTTAATTCCATTTTTTTCAAAAGTTAAACCATGTGGTGGCCGTGCTGTATCTCAGCAACTCTGGAGGCTGAGGCAGGAGGATCACAAGTTTAAGGCCAGCCTCAGCAACTTAGCAAAGCCCTGTCTTAAAAATAAAAAGGACTAGGGACAAGGCTCTGTGCTAGAGCATCCTGAGTTCATTTCTCAGTACCATGTGCATGCATGTGAGAAGACATAGGAGCAAGAAAAACTTTTCTAGGAAAAGTGAAAAGCTCGACATCCAAAAGGGACATGTCCTACCCTGAAGAGGTTTCCAGCCCACTCTCTGCACAGGCAGGAAAATATCCTTGCAGACTGTGATTGGCAATTACCTAGCCAGCCTCCAACGTGTGATCTTCCTGCCTCAGCCTCCCCAGTTCTGGGATCACAGGTGTGTACCACTGTGCCTAGCAAGATCCCACTTCTTTTAAAAGCAGGCCAGCAGATGCTTGTCCCGAGGCTGTAGGCTTTGCTGCTGCATTGGACACTGCCTTAGAGAGCACCCAAGGAAGAAGGTGTGTGGTCTCAAGGACACTGTGGTCTCAGAGGCTGACATGTTCTTCAGGAGACTCCAGTCTGGATATGACCAACACAGCGTGCGTCCTGGGGATGAGACTCCACTGGAACTGCTCCTCAGCTGAGGGGCCTTCTGGAATTCTCAGTCGAGGCCACCGGGACGGCCAGGCCCCGCAGTCTGGCAGGGGCAAGGAGTAGCCAGACTTCCCAGCACCACTGATGCGAGGTCCTGGGTCCTGTGCTGGGCAGGGCCTGTGAGGCTGCCAGAGCTTCTCACTGGTTAAGTGCAGACCCCACTGTGTGCACCACTGTCCAGACGGGCATCCTGGGGTCTAGCTGTCTACCTCTGGCTGCAGGCTGCTTCCTGGTTTCCTGGTGAGACGGGAGGCCTCTGCCACAACCCTTCCCTTGCAGCGGTATCCTTGGGCAGAGAAGGGCTGCCCTGGGGGATCCATCAGCCTCCTGCAGCTGGACGCCCTCGCCCTGCCTGCCCCAGGGTCAAGGCCCTCGGCACACATCAGGGGTGCTCAGCAAAATGGAGCAGGAGGCCAGCCTGACTCTGTGGCCTCATCGTCTCCAGGCCACGGGAGGCCGTTCACCACAGCCACAGCGCAGGCCCTGCAGGTGCTGCACGTTCCACGTATGCTGTGGTCAACGCTGCCACGCAGGTTCTTCTGCCGTGGTCTGAAGTGTCTTTTTCTGGTTAAATGTGTTGGCTATTGAGGATCAAGCACAAGTCCCGGATGTCTGTGAATACAACAAACACGTCGTCATATAGAAGTGGCCAGAGGACATGGCCAGTGTAGGCGTGCACACTCTTGAGTCATCTCTCCAGTCACTGCTGCCCCTACGGGGACACAGTGCCATTTCTGTTACTGCACGTTCTGCACGTGACTAAGCCACCTGCCACCCACACACCACGGGGTCATCTCACCTGCTGCTGACCCCTCTTGGTGGCTGCTCTGAGGTCCAGGCCTCACCACGTGAGGTGCTGGGGCCAGCAGGCTTGTTTCACATCTGCCTGGACGTGCTTTGCTGCCAACTCCAGCCAGCTGTGTAGAGCCTCTTCTCTGCCTCAGGAGGCCCTCACGTCCCAGCTCCTCCCAGGTACAGGAGCTTCCCCCACGCACATGCCTCCTGGCCGTTCACGCCAATGGGCCTGCGGCAGCCCTGCCAAGGGCTTTGGTGTTCCCCTGTGAAGGTTTAAAGTAGCTCAAGGGCATGTGTCTGGGAAGCCTCAACCACTCGGCATCAGAGCCAGGCCAGGTTTTTCCTGGAGAAAATGGGATGTCCCAGAGGCCTTCACCTGAGGAAGGGGCTCTGCTGCTGGCTCTGAGGGTGGAGCTGCCATTGGTGGGGACGCAGCCCAGTCCCTCATGGCAGTAGGACCAGGGCCTCTGTCCTGCAGCCACAGGAAACAGAAATGCACCTTGTAAATGGGACATGCCAGTCACACCTTGACTTCAGCCCCGTGTGATCTGGAGCAGAAAGGCACCACACCAGGCTCAGACCTCAGCCTGCGAGCCGTGAGCTGATAGACTGACATCTGCAGCCACCAAGTTGGTGCAGCAAGAAAAGGGACCAGTAGAGCATCTTGACCTTCAGTGTAGACAGACAAATAGTGCCCAGCTGTGGTGTAGGTGGAGGTCACCTGTAGCAGGTGAAGACCCCTGGGCCGCGTGGCATCCTGAGATTAACTCACCCAGCATCACGCTTCCCGTTGTGGTGGTGACTGTTTTCTGAGATGCTCTTGCTGAGCCAGGGCCCTGCGTCCCATCCCAGATGCGGATCAGACCTTCATTTGCCCCCCTGTTAGGACCTCAGGCTCGTGCATTCTTCGAGGGATGCCCCAGAGCTACTGGACAGGTCGGTCCTGAGAGGGTGCTGGGCTCTGCCTGGGCCCTCTGTCTCTGGGCATGGTTGGCTTCTGCCTGATGCACCCACTCCCTCCGTGGTTGGAGGTCAGTGTACCCCCGGGGGTGGGCAGGCACAGGGCAGTGGTAGGGACTGGTCAACAGCTGCCCAGAGGCCCTGGGAATGCTCCAGAGACACCCAAGCTCCTGGTGAGGATGCTGCCAGCCCTCTGGGGAGCCTCTCCTGGCTATGCTATGGGCAGGACGGGAGGTTCTCCAAGCTGCTCTTCCCCGAGCCGATCCTTTGGGCTGCACATGGAAGGAGCATGGACACTGCTGATTGCACCCTCCACCTGCTCGTCCTCTCTGCTGGTCCTGGGCCTTGGCAGGCCCCGTCCCATCTCCTGACCAAAGAGGTGGCCTTTACTCTCGTTCCTGGTAAACACCGGCCAACCCATGCTTCAGGATGGGGTAGTGCTTGTGTCTACCTCAGCCTCAGGGTCAGAGCTGTAACTGCTGGACCTTTGCCACCCTGGCCCCTACCTGAAACATTAGGCTGAGTCACCAGCCGCTGGGGCTGCAGGCAACCTTGAGTGACACAGGGCCACCATGGTGGAGAAGACTTGGGGTATGGGTTGCCTCCAGCTCCAGCCCAGAGGAGACCCACTTTTCCTGCAGCTTTGGGGTCTCTCCCGTGGTGCCCTGAACGCGTGGGCCTCTGGTGTCTGTTACAGATTTACGTCCACCTGAAGGAAGGCGGAGGTCCAGACAGCCTGGATGCCCTGAAGAACAAGCCTCAGCTACATGGCATGGTGGCCAGGAGCCTGTGCCGCAGTGCGGCCGGCAAGAACTACATCATCTTCACGGGGCCCAGTATCACCAGCCTGACCCTGTTTGAAGAGTTCGAGAAGCAAGGTTTGTTCAGCGGGTGGTCCCAGCAAGCCCCACCTCCCTTCCAGGCAGATGCATGGGTCGGGTGGAGGGTGCAGACCACAGGCTGCCAGGTGAGGGGGAATCGGTTCCTCTCTCCGCCCTGTGAGCCTGGACCCTGTGGGGGCACTGATGACCTCCAGGTGTATGTGTCCTGGGTGTGGGGTCTGGAGACTCCTGAGCTCACCCACCGTCTCTAGGTGGCCCTTCCCGGCAGGCAGATGAGCACTGTGCAGACGGGACATCCGCTGGGCCTCTGTGTCCTAGGCCCCTACACAGACTGGGCCAGGCTACCCTGGCTCAGGCAGAGGCAGGACTGCAGGAAGAGGAAAACTGGACCAGGCTAGGGTGGAGGGTGGACCCAGGTAGCTCAGGGGAAGCACAAAAGGTGCCCACTTGTGCATAGTGGCCCCTACAATCACTGTTGCTCAGCCACAGCACAGATGTCTGGCCTTAAAACTGGACCCTGTGAGTCTGGTGGGCAGACAGCTTGCATCCTGGGCTTCTGCTGCCAGTGAGGTGCAGGAGCTGCCAGGCCTCTGCTCCTCACAGGCTGGCCACTCTGCTGGGCTCCATTGTAAGTATGAGTGCCATGGCTGAGAAGGGGAGAGTGGCAGGAGATTGGCCCTGAGAGGCAGCCACTTTGGGAGAGTGTGGTGCTACTGTTCAGGGAGGGCCACAGCTGGTGCTACCCTACATGTCCTCCAGGTATCCATGAGTGGTGGTGTAGCCCTCAGGACGTGAGTGACAGTGCCATCTCTCTGCCTGCACTGAGATGTGGGGCTGGCTCAGACAGCGTGGCCTGTGTGCTGGGGTGGGACTGGTGCTGGGCAGAGGGAGGCTCTATAGGCAGTCTGGGGTGTGGAGCGTATCCCTGGCCATTGGGCTGCTGCTTCGGGAGCTGGGTGTGCCGCTCCTGGGAGTCCCAGAGTGCTCCCAGCTCAGGAAGGCAGCAGGATGGATGGAAACCTCCCAGCTGTAGGAGAGTAGATGTGGAGTTGGGAGGTGTGCAGGAGGCTAGGCGACGCGTATTTGGATCTCACTGCCCCCTTAGAAGCACTTTGCAGGGGCTGCCATGCGTGTCCTCTGCAGCAGGGGCAGTGCTGCACACTGGGGCCAGGTGCACACTGGGGTTGCCGGGGCGGTGTCAGCCCTAGACCTGGCTGCAGTATTCTGGGCCGCACCCCTCCCCATGGGTCACACCCATCCCCATGGGTCACACCCATCTTTGCCCTACCAGCTGTGACAGGGGCCTTGGTCTGGAGGCCCGGTGGCGCCTTCTGTCCTGACACACTGGGGTAACACAAGTGCAGAAGCTTCTGGAGGCAGACAGGGCACAGGCTTGGCACTGTGCTAGGCCCCAGAGCTCCGTGGACAAAGGCACTGTCCAGTGCATGCAGACCTTCCCTGCAGTCTAGCAGATGTCCTCCAGAGGCTTCGGGAAGGCCCCAGAGGGCAAGGCCCCAGCTGGTCTCAGCAGATGGGTGCCTATGTGACCTGCGTCTCTCCCACCAGAGATCTACTGCTGTGGCCTGCTCAGCTCCCGGAAGAGTGACTGCACGGGACTCCCGCCATCCATGCTGACTAACCCAGCCACACCGCCGGCCCGCGGCCAGCACCAGATCAAGATGAAGGGGAACATGTCCCTGATCTGCTGGTACAACAAGGGGCACTTTCGCTTCCTGACCAATGCCTACTCCCCAGTGCAGCAAGGTGAGCCCAGCCATGCGGGTGCTGGGGGCGAGGGCGTGGCCGGCCCTCTGCAGGTCTTGGTGGTGTAGGACAGATGAGGCTGGCCACCAGAGGAATTTCCAGGAAGCAGGCTTATTTATTTCTGCAGTGGCCCAGAGGGTCTGATGCCTAACATCCTTGGGCCCCTGGTCTGGAATGGGTTCGGCTCATGCTCAGTGGGGGCTTACACCAGGCACTGGTCATGGAGCCATCACTCTTTGTCCCATACTCTTAGGTCAGAGAGAGGTTTCACAAGTTCTTCCAAGAAAACAAGCAACAACTTTTGCACATCGAGCTCTCTGGAGACAGAGCCCATGACACCTTTTGTCAGAAAACCTGGCACTAAGAGGAAGCTTCAGACCACATTGAGCTCTCTGCAGAAACCCTGTGAAGTCCTGTTGACACTCTTTGTAAAATCTTGCTGACAAGAAGCTTAATTATGGTGGGGATCCCTGGAGAAGCTTTATTGGGGTGGGTCTTTGTGGTGGGGTACCTGGTGGTAGCAGCAGTGATGCGTGGAGTGCACCCAGACAGCCCTCAGTGGCTCTGCTGCCCATCGTGTGGCCCCAGGATGCAGGGCTGGGCCACGGGCCTGACTGCAGCTGTGGTGTCAGGAGGCGGGCGTGGAGGGCGCTTCCTGAGCATGAGCTCAGCCTGGCCAGCTGGGACACGGGTTTCACCCCACTGTGCACAGGGTGTGGTGGCTAGCCACATCTGTGAGGCATTTACAGGATCATTGTGTCATTGGCATTTGTGACTGCTCGGCCTTCCAGGTGTCCCCTTGGGAGTCTGTCTACCTCTAGCAAGGGCCTCTGCTGGCCAGAGGCTGCATGGTGTCACTGCGAAGCTCCTGGGAAGAGCCTGGGGAAGAGCAGGCCCTTCACAGGAAGGCCACTATGCACCGGTGAGGCACTCCTCACGTGGTCTATGTGCCATTCATGTCCCTGCCCTCCACTGCACCCTGGGTGGGGACGGTGGTCTGGGGACTCAGTGCAGGGGCTTTGTTCCCTGTGGTGCAGGGGTGCAGGAAGCTGCTCCAGGCTGTGTCTGGCATTGGAGGGAGGCACTGGGCTTGGGGTGGAGCCTGGCAGCTGCTTCCACCGTCCCCAAGGGTGCTCAGGAGAGCATGCTCTAGGGGCCTGGGGGCAACCTGGGGAGGGACCCTCTCATCAGACAGGGGGCCTGGTGGGAGCACAGGGGTGTGGGGCAGAAGGAGCTGGTAGGCGACTCTAAGAGTTGGGATGAAATATTTGTGTGCAGCCTGGTGACAGTTCTCAGCTATTTTGACATCCAGTCCCGAAACCTCAACTTGCTGCAGCATACCAAGGTATAGGGCTGCTGCCACTGTGGGCAGGCCAGGCTCCAGGCCCTGAAGGCCCCGAGAAGAAAGGGCAGGTGGGCTAGGCGGCTGGGAGTGGTGTTCTGTCCACACCTTAGGGCACTTTTGTTTAAGGAACAGGAGGTTTTCTTGGTCTACTTAAAAACAGTTTAAAAAGTGCCCATCCTCCAGTCCTCCCATGCCCTGTGCAACGTGCCAGTCCCTGAGCCACTCGGGCTGTGCGTGACAGTGAGGTCAGGGGCTTCAGACAGAGCCTTTGGTCCTCTGGTGTCGTGTTCCATGACTGAAACACGCAGGGTCACTCCAGGGGAAATGGGCTGCACGAAATAACCACACAGAGACAAGAGATGCCTTTTTCTTTGGGTCCTGTGACAGCTCCTCTGACCTTAGGGGTCTGTGGAAAGAGACAGAGAGAGAGAGAGAGAGAGAGAGCAGGTGCTGAACCCTTTTATTGGAGAGAAGCCATTCAAATGAGGCAAGGGGTCAGGTTTCAGGGGCTGAGTCTAGCTTCATGATGTCTGCTGTCAGCAGGTTGACTGACAGCTAGGAAGGCCTCACCCAGGGGCAGAGCAAGAGAAGGGGACACACAAAGGGCGTTCCATGGAACATTCTATCCCAAACAGGGCAAAGTGGGGTTGAGTGTAGCTCAACTCCAGGGATATGCCCACTCAGAAGACTGGCCTTGCTATCCAAGCGGGGAAAAGACCGAGTCCTGAGTCATGGCACTACTGTGCCAGACCACAGTGATCTTTCAGATCCCCTGGTGAATCAGAACTGGAAGATGTGGTCACTCGATGTGGCTCCCACGCTCTGGGATCATTTCCTCAGGAAGATCTGGACGCTTGTGTGGGGCCTTCACTCTGGGCTCCCAGTGTCCCTCCCAGCTGCTGGGACAGCAGTGCCTCCCTGGCCCTGATGACAGTGGCCACAGGCTGGACTTGATCACTGGCTGAGCCACAGGGACCCCACAGGGACCCATGGTCTTCCAGCTTCTCTTGCACCTCTTCTTTTTAATCTGCACGGCGCCAGGGCTGCCGGTAAGGCCGCATGTCTCCACAGCTCTCGGCGGCCTGCGGACTCTTCCTGTGCATGTTTCTGGTGACAAGTTCGCCTCTTTCTCATTGACCTGAAAGCAGAATCTCTCTCTGCACTTTCCCCTTTGGTTTTTTTTATCTCGTGCTCTAAAGGGTTTTTATTTCTCAGAGGCAGACCTGCTGCCAGCTGCCCACCCCAGATGGTGGACGCCCCCTCTGCTGAGGCGAGCCTCAGAGGCTTTACCTTTGTGCAGGCTGGGGTGGCTGCATGGGGTCATGTGGCCATGGAGCACTGGAGAAGGCCCCCTTCCTGTTCCCTTGGTGGCCCAGATGGGGAGCTGAAGCCTCCCGTGTGCTGAGGCTGCTTTTCAGCCTTCTGGTTCTGGCTTCAGAAGATGCATCTCGGCCCGAGCACTCCAGGAATCCTTTCCTCCTGGCTCTAGGAGCCCTGGACCCTCCCAGCCTCTTGCTTCATGTCTCCTGCTCCCCATGAGTGTCTGTTCCCATTTGAGACCAAGCTTTATCAAGGCCAGTGAGGGAGCCACATCTGCCAGTCCCTTGGCCCTGGGCAGAGGACATGGGCTCTTGCAGGGCCATGTGGACCTGCAGAGACAGACATGCAGCAGGGAGACAGGGCCATGCTCCCATGTCCTCCCAGGGCTCCCGGTGTCCTTCCTTGAGCACCGGTGCTGGGAGGAGAGCCTAGCCCAGCCATGCACCTCTTCTCCCCACTGGGCAGTAGCTGCTGGCTCAGTTGGAGCCCATCGTCCCACAGGAACATGCCACTTTCGCTAGGACTTGGTCTGCTCCATGCTGCTGCGATTTCAGTCCTCTGAACTCAGTCCTTAAACAGCCACTAGAAAGGGCCCGTGCCATGACCCCCATGCCGTGACCCTCTGTGCTGTGACCCCCTCATGCCAGGACCTCCTGTGCTGCCGGGAAGCCTGGCGCTGCCAGGAAGCCTGCCTGGAGGCCTGGGTGCGGCTTGGCCACCAGCAGACCTGGGGCGTGGGTAGTCTGGCAGCGTCTTGGGCAGCAAGATGAGGAAGAAGTGGGCCTCGGTGGGTCTCAGGCCTTGCTGGTGGGGCCTGTGACCCTGCAGTGATGGTGTCAATACTCTGGTGTATCCCAGCTGCATCCACACAGGAGAGTGTGGGGGGCGTGTGTGGCCATGTCTGAGCAGCAGCGGCCGCCACTCCATCCCTTCCCCGGGCCCTGGGAGTCCTGGGCAGCACAGTGGTCAGGCCTGAGCTGGAGGGAGCTGGGCACCCTGCCCAGGAGGTTTGTGGCTGGCACTGAGCGCATCCTCCCTGCAGGGGTCATCATCAAGAGGAGGAGCGGGGAGGTGCCCTGCCCCCTGGCCGTGGAGGCCTTCGCTGCTCACCTCAGCTACATCTGCAGATACGACGACAAGTACAGCCGGTGAGTATGACGAGCAGCAGCGGGCGAGGGCCTCCTCCACCCGTCAGAGGCTGGCCTGTCCTCCTGCGCCCCTGCACAGGCAGCCTGAGGTCACTGGTGAGGGCACCCATTGGGACGCAAGCCAGAGATGGGATGCTGGTGTGTGACACCTTGAGTGTCCCGAGCTCCAGAAAGGGCAGCTGCTGGGCCTGCATATGGTCTTTAGCCCCAGGGTGGGCCTACAACCTAGGCTCGACTGGCCAGGCTGGTGGACATCTGCTGAGCCCTCCTGGGGCAGCTCCCATCTTCGTGGCCTTGTTCTCCAGCCCTGCCATCTGAGGAGTCTGCCCATCCCCACAGTCCTCAGAAGGACTGTGGCTCCCAGGCTGCATGCCTGGCACTAGGCTGTGCTCCTTGCCTGTGTGTGATGTTGATGTTCATCCAGCTGAGGCTGCCTGCCCAGCACCAGGCTCAGATACCTCAGAACCAGGTGCAGAAACCTCAGAACTAGGCCAGGCCTGGGCTGCAGGGAGCTGGGCACTCTGCACAGGAGGTTGTGGCCAGCACTAAGTGCATCTTCCCTGCGCTCTCGCAGGTGGAGCACACAGGACAGGAGGGTGAAAGCAGAGGTGGCTGGGAGGAGCCATGTCCTCAGGGTGAGCCCAGGGCCAGCAGCTTCCCTGAGGGCAGCAAGGTGGGGCCTGCTGGTGTGGGCAGCGGGCCGGCCGCAGGCACTAGTGTCCTGTGGAGTGGCAGTGGGCCGGCTGGGCTTGGGGCTCGACGCCTGGCCCCACTCAGCCTGCCCGCCCTCTGCCTCAGGTACTTCATCTCCCACAAGCCCAGTAAGACCTGGCAGCAGGTGTTCTGGTTTGCCATCAGCATCGCCGTCAACAACGCCTACATCCTGTACAAGATGTCCGACGCCTACCACGTGAAGAGGTACAGCCGGGCGCAGTTTGGAGAGAGACTGGTGAGGGAGCTGCTGGGCCTGGAGGACATGTCGCCCGCCCACTGAGGCCAGCCCCAGGCGTGGCAGGAGGAGGGGAGCCTGCCCGTCAGGGACCCTGGTGAGGTTAGCATCCAGAGAGGTGCGAGTCCCCCCAGGGTGGCGCCACAATCTTGGCTGTCCTGTCCTCCTGATGCCCTGGAGCCTGCGAGGCTGCGTGCACAGTGCCTGTTGCCCGTGGGCTGATCAGGAGCCGGACAGGCAGAGAGGACAGTGGCAACAGCAAGCACGGGCATCGGCCTGGTCGGTATGGGAGCCTGGTCGAGGCCTGAGCAGGCGGGCGTCCCAGCGTCTGCCTTCTGTGAGCAGCGTGATGCCACCAGACGCAGAGCAGGGTGGCGTTGTTGCCCAGGCCCCGTGGGGCTGGGCCGCGGTGCCCCCAGAGGCTGCAGCCAAGCGTGATGCTGTTTTTATTTAAATCTCTCTTCAGGTTATTTTCTTACTGTTGCTTAAGGTCTACTGTAAAGGGGTGCCCTTCGTTCCCGTGCACCCCCTTGCATGATCAGTTCTGTGTCTGTGCCCGTGGCGGGCAGGAAGGCCGCTGGCTCCCAGGACACTGGCTGCAGGCCAACAAGGGTCAGGCAGCCTGTGGCTGCAGAGTCTGTCACCGTCACTGACAGAATTACTTATTCTGTAAAGAAGCGTAGCACCACTGAGGCGAATGCCCTGCTGCGGATCCTTGCTTGCCACGCGGACCCTTGCTGGCCGCCCTTCCTTCTGGTCATGATGTTTGCTGCTCTGGTGAGCCCTGTCTGGGACCATGGGGACAAGCTGGGTGGGGCGTGATTTGACACAGGGCTGCCTTCCTGGCCATGCCCAAGGCCTGGGGTTTCTCCAGGGTGGCCTCGCCTGGGGACAGGTGGCTCTCTATCCAGCAGAGCCTCTCAGGCTGGGGACACCCCGCCTCCTTCACCCAGGTGAGCTGGCGTGCCCCAGCATGCTCCAAGCCCACGTCACCTCTGCACCCTAGTTGCGGTGGCCACCTCACCTGTGGTTTGAATTCGATGCCACGGACCGTAGGCCAAATCCTAGACCATCTCCAACACCTCTGCCTGCCCTTGGGGTGGACTGGAAGCACTTTTACCACGTGGAGAAATATATTTTTAATCTGTGTTGTTTTTCTACGGGGCCCACTGTTTCGAGTTGACGTGTTTCCGACACTTAGGGAGACGGATGAAAGCGATGAATTTCCTTTTCTGTCCAAACAAGTAAAAAAAAAAAATAAAGTCTATTTAGATGTTGATTCTTTGTAAATACATGGATTTGTTTCAAAGGTCAGGATACACTGCTTGCCCATGTATGGGCTGGCCTGTGTCCTGGTATCCTGGACCCCTGAGCAGCTCATGGATGAAATCCAGCTGAGTTTCCACTGCTACAGATGTCTGTGGCCCCTAAGTGCAGGGGTCCCTCGTCTGATGTCCCACTACCTGTGATCAAGCACCATCCCAAAGCACTAGGTAGAAAATTCCATGAGGACCAGTTCCTGAGTTCTAGACCATCGCTGGGCAGCTGTTCTGTCTTGCCAGCCCCAACTGTGTCCAGCATGAATGCACTCACCACAGGGGCACAGGGACTGTGCCACGTGCTACCAGGTAACCACTGGGGTCCTGGAGCATAGCACTGGATGAGGGGCCAGTGGCCGTGGCCTACTGCAGTGGTCTGGTGTGGGCAGGTCCTGTGTCTGTTCCTCCCGAGACCCACAGAGGTAGGTTTCCAGACTCTCACCCAGACCTGCTTTCTGACCTCACCTAGCACCTCCCTGGGGACCCTGTCAGAAAGAGCATGTGCCCCTCTAGTGTAAGCAGAGGCTCTGGGTCACAGGATGGCCTGCCTGGCTACTGCCTATCCTCTCCTTGGGGAGACCTCAACTCCCCAGGGGATGAAGCCGAGTCCTGACTCAGCTCCTGGGCAGATTGCATGCCAGGAGCACAGGACCCTCCAGGGACCCTGCCTCAGGACCCCTTTCCCTCCTCAGGGGAGGTGGGACACCAGGGTCACAGGGACCCTCCAGGGACCCTGTCCCAGGCCCCCCTTCCCTCCTCAGGGGAAGTGGGACACCAGGAGCACAGGACCCTTCAGGGACCCACCTAAAGATCCCTTCCCTCCTCAGGAGAGGTGGGACGCTAGGAGCACAGGGACTATCAAGGTACCCCATCACAGTCCCCCTTCCCTCCTCAGGGGAGGTGGGACACCAGGAGCCCAGGACCCTCCAGGGACCCCGCCCCCAGGCCCCCCTTTCCTCTTCAGGGGAGGTGGGACACCAGGAGCTCAGGACCCTCCAGGGACCCCGCCCCCAGACCCCCCTTTCCTCTTCAGGGGAGGTGGGACACCAGGAGCTCAGGACCCTCCAGGGACCCAGCCCCCAGACCCCCCTTCCCTCCTCAGAGGAGGTGGGACACCAGGAGCACAGGGACCTTCAGGGACCCCGCCCCCAGGCCCGCATTCCCTCCTTAGGGGAGGGTCCCACTAACTAAGGGCCAGGCCAGGACTTGGACAGTGCTCCTCTGGGGCTCCCACCTGCACTGCTGCTTCGTTTCCCCCAAGTTGCCCTCCAAAGCCCAGCTGATACCCTTGGGAGACATCCACCTCCCTGGGCTGTGCATCTCAGCACATCCGGGCTCTCATGCTGGCCACTCTGGCCGCAGACCTCAAACTTGGTGCGCCTGAGCCACGTGCGGAGCATGGCTCCCGCCGGCTGTGATGCAGCCAGGCACCTCACTGTGTGGCTGTTGCTCCAGCCAGGTTGGTCACAACCAGGCTGGGTTGGTCTCAACTCTGAGGTGCCGTTGAGGACGTTGCTGTGGCTTCTTGTGGTCCTTTGTGGTAGCAATGTGGGGAAGGGTACCCAGGGGAAGCACCGGGGTCTGAGATGGCCACACCTGGGAATCCTCAGGGCTCTTGGCAAATGAAGGGGCAGGCGGGGTGGGTGAGGGGTGAGGGGTGAGGGCCAGGGGGACACTGATGCAGGAGCGGACGCCCTTGCTGGGAGCACCGTTGTGGCCACAGCTGTCCTCTCGGCCCAGGAAGAGTCCTCAGAGGTGAGACTGTGTAGCCATCTTCTGTGACCCAAGGATTCCTGTGTAAAGTGAGGTGGCTGACCTCTTCCCCAGGCTGCCCCCCTCCTTGTGGGGAACAGGGGTTGGGATACGTGCTTCTCTGCCTTAGCAGGATGTGAGGTGCTCTAGGCCCTCCTGTGAGCCAAGACTGCCCCACCCACTGTCCTCTGCACAGTTGCCTTCTACCTCCTGGAGGACCCTCCCTGCTCCCCACATCCCCAGACCTTCCCTCTGGGCACCCTCCCTCCCACACACCACAGCAACTTTTACCGAAGGCAGGTGCCCAAGCCTGGGGACCTTCCCCTCTACAGCAGAATCCAGTGTCTCACGTGGCCAAAGCACTAACAGCAAAGCCACATGTGGGACTGGCTGAGCCAGGCCCTGCCTCTGGATAGACACTTCAGGGAGCTGCCGTGGGACCCACATGGCCCGGAAAGTGGGGGTGAGGTTTCCTGGGCAAGGATGTGTGCTGGAGGGAACCCATGACACTGCTGGTGAACATCTGCCACTAGGGTCACAGGGCAGGAGCCCAGCAATCCTGCCTGGAGGTTGCAGGGAGGGAAGGCAGGGTCCACACTTCTGCCTAAAGGAGAGATGTCAGGATAGGCAGGTTCTGGCCTCGGGAGGCAGAGGCAACCGACAGCACTGCCAGCCAGGAGGTCGTGGCTTCGGGGCAGCATCCCTCTCCACCAGCCCCCCAAAAGGACTAGAAAGACACATTCCATCTCCAGAACCCCACTGGTTGCCTACCCCTGGCTATGTCCAGCCAGGTGTGTCTAGGGGAGCCCAAGAGGAGGCAAGCCCTGGCCACAGCAGGAGCCAAACAAGGTAACCATGCTCTAGGAGCAACAGTGGGGCTGAGGGGGCAGGGTGGGCCGGGCAGCATTCCTGCGGAGTTGGAACAAGTGAGCGCCCCTTAGGGCTGCTCAGACGCAAGGTCAAGTGCTCAGCAGCAGCAGTAGCCCCTGCCTAAGCCAGCAGTCCCTCCCTCACCTGGAAAACCCACTGGCCCCAGGGCCCCCCTGCTGCTGGCCGAGAGCCTGGGAGTCACCTAAGTGGCAGAAGGCAGCTGGGGGGCAAGGTGCAGCTGGACCTTGGAGGGCTCAACTTCTCCACCTGCAGGCACCACAGGCCACAGAGGCAGCAGGACAGCCTGCCACATAGGCATTCACAGCTGGCCTCACCTGTAGCACTTCCCAATCAATGCTGCCCCTCCTTGGAGAGAGGCCTTGCCCAGCCTGGCCAGCAGAGGGCAGCCATGCATGTCTCCAGCTGCTGTCAAGATGGAGACAGGGAGGCAGGTAGGGCCCGGCTGAGGGTCCCAGGGCAAGCCATCGAGCCATGGGGCCAGCGGCAGGGCTGTGGAAAGGGGCTGCAGAACTCCATACTCGTCTTGGGGCACCTCTGTGGATATTCCCCAGTGGTTGCTGCCCCAGAAACACGCATCTGGCAGTGGAGAGGAACACATGACCAGCCAGGAGGGTGGGCATGCCACTGGGAAGTGGGTGGCAACACGGCAAGTCAGTCCAGGGGTGCATGGGAGCAAGTAGGGAGGAGCCGGCCAGCAGCCAGGGCACGGCAGGCTGGCCCACCCTGCTGTGACGCAGAGCAACAGTGCTCCAGCCCAGGCAGGATCTGAGTCTGCAGTCAGGTTGTGGTAGTCACCACCTCCTGAGGGCGCCCACACCACCCTCTGCTCACAGGAAGGGTGGTGTCAGACAGGTAGCTGGTGAGCGCCCCTCAGGGCTGCTCCAAAGCAAGATCAAGTGCTCAGCAGCAGCAGCAGCCCCTGCCCAGGCCAGCAGTCACTCCCTCACCTGGAAAACCCACCAGCCACAGAGCCCCCTGCTGCTGGCTGAGAGCCTGGGAGTTACCTAAGTGGCAGAAAGCAGCTGGGGGGCAAGGTGCAGCTGGACCTTGGAGGGCTCACCTCCTCTGCCTGCAGGCACTGTGGGCTACAGAGGCAGCAGGACAGCCTGTCACATAGATGTTCCCCACATGGACCCTCACTGCCTCCAACAAGAGATGCCAGGGAGCTCAGGATGGGGTCACGAAGGGCTGAGCGCCTGAAGGGGTGTGCAGGGCCCCCCACAATTGACCTGTGCAAAAACGTAGCCTGTAAGTGACCTATTCATGTGTGTGTGTCTATGTAAAGGGATTCAAGGAGGCCCGCAGAAGGTTCCAGTGCCCTCCTGCAATTGAAGGAGTAGGGCAGACCCACGGCCACATACCCACTGTGCATGCGCGAGCTCCGGCAATCACGGAAGCATGGAGTCCGGGCTCCTGGTCTCCTGAGGAAGACCTGCTTCTTCAGAGGTCACAGGGAGGCACTGGCAAACACCCATAGCAGTGTTCTCCAGGCTGTGCGTGGGGTGGAGGGGACCCTGTCGTCAGGGTCCACCCCTGGAGCCCACCATGGGACCACTGAGCCTCCCTCTGCTGGCCACTACACTTAGATGCTCCAGGGAATAGGCCCCTTGGCTCGGCCTCTACCTGCCCAGGCCCCCTCTGGGTGGGCTGTCCACAGCCTGCCAGAGTGCACCCTGACTCACATTCATCCTACAAGCACAACACACCTCAGCAAGCCCAGTCTCAGCCCCACAGCATCCAAGTCCCACATTTCCAAAACTAGCACCTCTCCCCAAGCTCCCTCGTGTCCATGGGGGTAGCAGGCAGTCTTCCAGCCACCTCCCCAGGGGGCCCTCCACTTGCCCCTTCCGCTCAGGGTTCCTCCCTGCTGGAGGTGGGCCCTAGTTTGCTGGTTCTGCCCGAGACCAGGTCCTTCCCTCCCTTCAGCCTCTTAGAGGCCTTGCACACACCGAGGGAGTTCTGAAGCAGCAGGCAGCTTGTGCCCTGTGTATCCAGAGCTGGGTCCAGGCCAAGTTGACTCCAAGATGGTTGCTCCATGGATAAGCTAACATTCCCAGCAGTCAGATACCTCCCAGCCCTCTGGGTGAGGAGGTGCATTTGGAAGGCCCTTGCCTTTCTTCTGGGGCCCCAATAGTCTGCCCATTTTACCTCCCAGGCAGCTCATCGTAAAGAGGAGGTGGCCAGCCACCCCGGGCCACATAAACCAGTGCTCCACGCAGGAGCCTCCCAGAAGCCCCTTCGGCTCGGCTTCCACATGCCCAGGACCCCGCCAGCTGCTCTTCCCAGTGATGTCCGTCAAGTGCCTGCTTGAGCCTCAAGGGTGATCTGTTCTTCCTCAGAGTCAGTGTTAGAGCCCAGGAGCAGTGTCACAGCAGCTGGATCCTGAGCAGTCTCCTGGCTGTGCCCCAAGGACACCTGTCTCTGGCATTGTCTTGGCCCTTTCACTTGACATCGCAGCAGGAGGAAGACAAAACCACTCGTGTTAGTCAGGGTTCAGCTGAGACTGACCCACAGATAAACAATGGGGACAGGGGAACTGGTCACCTGACTTTGGAGGCCCAGTCTGCAAGCCAGAGACCCCAGGATGCTGGCTGTGGCTCTGTCCAAGTCCAAAGGCCTGGAAACTGGGCTGCTGGTAAGTCCTGGCATCCAGAGGCCAGAGGCCTAGAGTTCTGATGTTCAGGGGCAAGAGAGTGAGTGGCCCTCAGCTCCAGGAATGGATATAGTCTTTTGTCCTCCCAGGGGTCCTGGTACACTGGATGGTGCTGCCCACACTGAGGGCCATCCATCCCCTTCACCATGCCACCCAATAGGCCAGCATCCTTGGGACACAGCTTGGACACTGTTCTAGGCAATCCTGGGCCTCCCAGTGACATCCACAACTAACCAGCACATCACTGAAGCTCCAGGAAGCCACACTCATCTGTGGTGAGGGCAAACTCGGGTCCAGGTGCTTCCAGGGCAATGGTGACCCTATACCATGGCCCTCTGATGCCTGGCATCCCTGCTACTATGAACGTGGCCGACACTCTGGGAGTTGTCCTTGATGAAACCGTCATGGGCATTTTTTAAAAAGTATTTTTAGTTGTAGACGGGCACCATATCTTTAACTCTTCATGTGGTGCTGGGGAGGGAGCCCAGTGCCTCTCACATGCTAGGCACACGCTCTGCCACTGAGCCCAGCCCAGCCCTGTCATGGCATCCTTGTCACATTAATTACTCTGCAGGTGTTTCAAAGTGTCATGTAAGCGCATAGCTCTTGCAGCTGAGGTGGCAGCCTGGGCATGCACGGCGAAGGGGACGATGGTGTCTTGGTATGACTGGTGGTCTTCGTAAACTCAGGCAGTGTCTTATTCACTTGCAGCCTCCTTGAGGACAGGCTGAGCCACCAGCAGACCCCAGAGAAGTCCCTGAGCAGGGCAAGGGCCCCATGGCCCTGGCACTGTGGGAAGTACACTGCTGGCTGCTCATCAGTGCTGCTGGAGTCCTCCCAGTGATGGCAAGTGGGGCCGGCCCATGTGGTGGAGAGCAGTCACCCCTCCCCTGTCCTCCTGGCCAAAAGAACCCAGTCCCTGGCAGAGACCACATGGAAGTTTTGGCTTCTCAGCTTCCCAAGTATCTAAGCCCCAGGACCTGGGAAGCCTCAGGTGTGATGGTCAGCACTGGGAAAGTACAGGAGGTGGCCTACTTTCAGGAGTGCCCCTGCTCCTGTGCCATGGTGGGAGGGGTCACAGGGCCAGGCAGGAAGCACGCTTCAGGTGTCTCGCCCCTGGAATCCTGTTGTCTTCAGATCTTGTCATCTGAGAGAATGGACGTCTCTTACTTGAGCTACGGCTGGGGGCTTTCTTGGTAAGCAGAACTGAAGGCTCAGACAGAAGCCCCAGCGCTGAAGGTCAATGCCTGGGAACCACCTCAGCCACTGCTGGATTGTGTATCATGCCACTGACGGAGACCCTCAGGGTCTTGACATGACCTTCTGCAAGCCAGTGCCTTTCTGAAACTCAGTCTTCACTCTGAGTGGGACTCGCCCTGTAGGGACGCTGCACAGAGCTGCTGGGACTGCAGTTAAAGGCTTACATCCAACTCCCCTACAGGGCCTTCTTGGGCAGGTGAGGACTAGGGGTGCTTTGCCGCAGCCTCCAACTCTAGCACCCTAGCCTGGATGCTCAAGTGGCAGATTCCTCTTTCCTTCTGGACCTGAGGGATGCAAGATCTTTAGAAATATGACACGTACAATACTGTTGAATATACATACATGGAGTGAGTATTTGACACCATCACCGTGACAAGTACCCAGAGACCCCACCACCTCCCAGAAGTGTCACCTGCTGGGGAGCAAGCTGGGACAGACACACTGATCAGGAAGAATTGTCTTTTTAAGGCACGTCCATAGACAGGAGATGGAGATTTTATTTTTCTGGTTCATTATTTTCTGAAATGCGAAGTCAATAGCAAATTGCTGAGTTTGGCTAGAAGTAGATCTGGCCTATGGTCCAGGCACCAGCTTCCACTGCTCCCTGCCCACAGACCCAGAACCCACTGTTCCTGGGCTCCCTAGTGCCTCCTCTGACCCCCTCCTGCCCTGCCTCACCTGTCCCATCAGATGGCTTTCTCTGTCTCCCAAGGGTGGGTGCCCATGTGCACAGCACCACTGCCTGTCCACGCAGCAGGCTGCTGAGTGGCTCTGGGCCCACAGCCTCCGGGTCCCATGCAGAATGCACAGCCTCTTGCACTGCCTGAGCAGGACATGCACACAGTCACGGAGGGCCTAGAGCACACCCCAGACACAGTCAGGGCTTCTGTCCCTTGGGCGGGAGCAGGGCCAACATCTGGTCTCCACAGTGGGAAGGAAGACACATTGTGTGCGTGATAGGCATCCCTCCAGGGTCCCCCACACCTTCAACCCAGCTGCTAAACAAGTGGCCAGCCTCGGGTGGCCCCGAAAAGCCTGTGGGGGTGCACTTAGCACAAGCAGCTTGAAAACACCCAGGGAACCTTGGTGGGGCCCCAGCTGGCTGCCACCCTGTGGGCACTTAGCACCAGGCCCCAGGTGCACCCCACAGGGGCCTGAGCAGCTGGGTCCCAGGAGCAGGTGGCTCAACAGCAGAAGGACACAGCAGCTAATGCTGGGTGTGCGACTATGATAGCAAAACCCACAGCACTGCCCTCACACCACACACGTGCCCTGGCAAGGCCAGAGATGGCGACACCACAGACAGCGGTATCTATAAAGTATCTTCTCTTTATTTAAGTTAAACAATCTCAAGGATGGTTTCCATCTATAAAATGGACAAAGTACAAGCTCTGTACAGCAGTTCTTTTTAAAAATCAACTGGAAAAAAATTACCAAACTATATTCTGAATTTGCAAAACAGACTCACAGACACCATCGCTTCAGCATGGCACTAGGACCACCACAGCGGAGACGCCGCCTCGCCCTTCCTAAGGGCGGGGGGTGGGTGTGGGGGTGGTGGGTAAAGAGGAGTGGGAAGAGGGCACGCCTAGGAAGTCACTTTGGCACACTGCGTCATGTAAACACGGCTCCTCTGGAGGGCCGGCTCAGCTGCCTCTGCTCCTAGTGGCCCGGATGGGCCAGGCAGCATGGTGCACAGGTGATCAGCATGGCGTGGGTACAGGCATCTCTGACAAACCCAATCTATCCCACATCCATGGCCTGTCCTCTGACCAAAGGGGCTGCAGCAACAGGGTGAGAGCAGAACCTGGTGAGGAAGGCGGTGCCGGGCAGGCTGGGTCCCGGACTGTGCTGGGGTTCTGCTCAGCAGCCTCACACCTGCGCCTAGGAGCGGCTCCCCTCAGCCCTACACCAAAGGATGGAGAGGTGCAGAGTCACCTGGCACATGGACACCATCTACCTGGAGGGAAGGAGACGCAGCAGCCACTTGGCCCGGCCCTCATGAAGCCTGGGCACCGTGCACACTGCAGGCTCCTGAGGCAGCGCCCAGCAGGGCTCCCTTTCCTACAGCTCGGGTGTGCACTGGCAGCCTTCAGCACCTCAGCTCCTGGCCTCCACGGGCCCCAGAGGGGCCTGATGTATGCACATGAGGCAAAAGGAGCCAAGGTATCCGTGTGGGAGGGCAGGGGAGACAGGCAGTGGCCATACCCACAGGGGACGGGCTGTCAAAACTGGGGAACAGGAGGCAGCGGGGCTCCAGGCAGTGTTTCTGAATGAGAGGCAGAGGCCCGGTGTTCTCCCCTCCCCACTATGGCACCAGCCTTGGAGACCGCACAGGACACAGGCCCCTGCCTCTCACCCAAGCCTCCCAAGTGTGTAGCGTGGCTTGGTTTTGAGTCCACCCAGCCCCATCCAAGGGCCCGAGGCAGCCATGCTGCGGGGAATGTGTGGGGCACTGGGTGCAGCGGGCACACCAGGGCTCCAGATTCGCCTGCAGGCTGAGGGTGCAGCTCAGGAAGCCCCAAGGCCTCGAGTCAGCAGGAACCCAGAGCTGGTGCACAGAGCTGTCCAGCGTCTCTGACCTGCCTGCCATGTGGAGGGGGTACTGCTGGCTCACAATGGGAGACACGGAATTGGGCTGTGTTTCCCCTTAAAGAAAAAAAAATTTAATTAAAAAAACCCAAAGCATACTTGCCAAAATAAGTAACCTGTCCAGGTTCACAGACACCGACAGATGAAAAGCAGGTTCCCTACACGCTGAGTCCCCAACTGGAGGCCACCCGAGGGGCCCTGGGATAGGGACTGGGAGCTCCGTGGGCCACCAGAGCACCTATGAGCTGATGAAGTTCCAGGGGACAAAGGCGGCCACCTGCTCCTTCTAGGAGCGTCAGCCCTCCTGTGGGTGACCAGATGACGACCCAGGGAGACTACAGGGAGCCGGCCGCACACTCTTTCTCATGTATGTTATATTTAGTGTCCCACCACGGAAAGTTCATGTTCAGATACAGCAAGCACGTCAGTGAAGAGGGGAGGCGGGGTGGGCACGGCCACAAAGCCTGCCGCTGGAGTCGGCTCTGCGGACACCATGCGGCCGGTGGGACAGGTGCCAACGCAGAGTCCTCCCCGCGCACTGCGCCCTCCCTTCCTGTCCTCAGAGTGCACGCCACTCAGCTGCTCCTCCTGTCCTCAGCCTCAGCTGTTCCTCAGCTGCCCAGCAAGTGGGGAGCACGGTGGGCGGGAGCGGGCGGCTGGCCCCGGGGGGCACAGCTCTCCTTTCCTGCTGCCACATGGGCACGGCCCACACCTTGCTGGGTCCTCCGACTTTCAGACCATGATGGAATACTGAGGTATATAGTTTCGTGGAAAGTTTAAGAAACATAATCAATAATGTGATCACCAAACTTGGCCGGTGGTGCAGGAGGCAGGACGGCAGCGCTGGCCCTACGGCTGCAGGTTGAGCGAGAACTTCCACTGCTGCGAAAGGGCCGGGCCGCACACCTCCACGCTCAGGCCCCCGTTCTTGGCTGTGCGGCTGTCCAGGCACAGGTTGCTGCCTACGTGCCGTAGCTTGGAATTGCCCTCGATCTGCTCCCACTTCTGCAAGAGAAGAGCATGAGAAGGCATGAGCACAGCAGCCCAGAGGTCTTCCAGTGGCAATCCTCAAGGGTAACCCCCGTGGGCAAATGGGCTCCCTCCCTGGCCTCAAGGACCAGAGGTGCCTGTGCTGGTGAGGGTGGCAGGCAATACACCTCCGCCCTGCTGAAACCCACAGCTTGACCAGTGGTCCGTCTTCCCCTTGCCTTCCTGAGGCCCCGGCATCAAAACAACACTTGAACACAGAGATTGGCCAGTGTCCAGTGAGGCCACAGGCACCTAGCTGTGGAGTCCCTGCTAAAGACCTAGTCAGGCCAACCAGCAGTCAGGAGACCTGGTGAGGAAGAACACGGGTACAGGTAGCTGTCCCACCGTGCGCCTTCTTGCCCTCTGTGGAGCTCCAGGCTTGCCCCAGGGCACAGGGAGCCACCAGGGTGCTCGGGCTCACAACAGGCCCCCCCCACCACAGCCAGGTGGCCTGCAACCCACAGCAGAAGGCAGGGTCCACGAGAGTCTGCAGGGCATCTGAGGATCAGCCTGGCCTGCTGCTGAGCCAATGCCAGAAACAGCCCCGTTTAAAAATCTCTGCAGTTCTGACTCTACTCCCCAACACTCCTCCCCATCAGCAGAGGCTGAGCCCTGATGCCCCCCACGCAGTGCACCAGGGACCCCTGAGGGCACCTCTGTCCCTCAGTGCACCAGGGACCCCTGGGGGTGCCTCTGCTCCCCATGCAGTGTACCAGAGACCCTTGGGGGGCACCTCTGCCTCCCATGCAGTGCACCAGGGACCCCTGGGGGTGCCTCTCCCCCCCATAGTGCACCAGGGAGCTCTGGGGCACCTCTATCCCCTCAGTGCGCCAGGGACCCGTGGGGCACCTCTGCCCCCCACGCAGTGCACCAGGGAGCTCTGGGGCACCTCTATCCCCTCACTCAGTTCACCAGGGACCCCTGAGGCACCTCTGGCCCCCATGCAGTGCACTAGGGACCCCTGAGGCAGCTTTCTTCCTCACTCAGTTCACCAGGGACACTGAGGTACCTCTGCCCCTCAAGTAGTGCTCCAGGGACCCCTGGAGGCGCTTCTGCCCGTCATGCAGTGCACCAGGGACCTCCTGGAGGTGCTTCTGTGGTCCCCCTGAATCGGGTGTTCTGACTTCTCCAGTGCCACCTCCCGCTTCAAGGCTCACAAAACAGGAATGTGGGAGGTGCCTGGTCACCTGGCACTGGCTGCAGCAGGACAGCTGTTCCTCAAGCAAGGGGAAGACAACAATCTTGCCCTAGGAGGGGTGCTGGTCGGCCAGTGGTCTCTGCCCTTCTGATGACCACGGTGGTGTGGGCACCCTCTCCCAAATCTGGGTTCAGCTACAACCTTGCAGATCCCACTCACTAAGTGCCCTCTGGAGACCACAGAGCCTTTGAGGACATCAGTTATGGCCTGAGAACACGACTGGAGAGAACAACTAGCAACTTCAACCCGAGAGATTATAGCAGCCCTTTGTTTTAAAAAGGCTTTGAGGACTAGCCAAGGACATCACTTTACCACAGCTTTATATAAAAAACACCCTGCCTGCCAGTTCCTAAAGGAAATGCCATTTTTGCCTGATTGGGGGCCATCCCCTCTGGCAGCCTGGTTGAATTCTGTGGCTGGGTCGTGCTGGTGGCCCCTTCCCCAGTTTGATAGCCACTTTCTTACTGGGGGTCCACACAGGTCCTGAAACTGCACCAACAGCAAATCAGTCAGCAAGCAGAGCCCCAGAGAGGGACCCACTGCCAAGACGGGCAGGGTTCGGCAGAGGACAGGAGGGTAGAGCACCCAGACTGGGTCAAGGAGCCGAGAGAGGCCCTTTGCAAGTACTTGCCAACCCCGGGAATCCAGCTGGGTCCTGTGTGGGCCCCAGTCCTCCCAGGTGATGCTGGGAGGGGCGCTAGCCCCTGGCCTTGGCCACAATAGGTTCTGTGCCTCACTCTCTCTATACCTCACCTGCACCTACAGGAGGACAGGCGGCATTCTACACGCGGCACCCTGGGAGGTGCCCTGGGCCACGTTCCTATTATCCCCGAGCTGTACCTCAGGCCTTCTAAGCTTCTACCAGGGAACACGTCAGACAAGCCCAGCTCCCAGGGAGCGCAGCATGCAGTGACCTGGTGGACACGTCCCAAGGAGCCCTGCTAGTCCCTGCTAGCCAGCCCAGGGAAAGATCTACAGTCACATTGGAGTGTGGTTTTGGCATGGCTGTTTCATCCCCAGCTGGACATGGGCCATGCATACAGTCCCCGCCGTGTGAACGTGAGCCATCCAGAATGGGTGCAAATTTCAACAGGAAAAAATAACGAATAAACCAAAGTAGTCTCTCTGTAAAATGCTCTGTGCCATGTCACTGCTCTGCTGAGCTCCGGCAGGTGGCCAACGTCACCAGTGTGGTGCAGTCACCTGCGAGCACACGCTGCTACCTGCATGGCACCGCGGTGCCCAAGGGCCTACCTGTCTGCTGTCGTTCTCCCGGCAGCCCTGCAGCTTGATGAGCGAGCCGGGCGCCCGGTCCACCACAGTGAGGCAGAGGTCCATGTGTTTCACCGACTTCTCCTTCGTCAAGGCCCACTCCTGGAAAACAAGGCCCAGTCAGAGGCAGGAGTCCAGGTGAGACCAGAAGGGGCCAGTGTCAGCTGGGGACCCGCTCAAGACCAACCCGCAGCTGGGTGGTGCTGTGCTGGCCTGACTTATCCTGCTGCTGGGCAAAAACTGCTCCATGCAGTACGGTTGCCAAGAGAGATGGCATCAGCCAGGCACCTGTCACTGTTGCTGTAGGTACCATGAGCTGCAAAGCCTGTGGCCTTGGCCTGGGCCTTCAGCAGGCGCTCGCCAATGGTCCTGCCCACACAGGGTTGGTCTGAAGACAGGCTGGGGCACCGGACTGAACACTGAAAAAGCAAGTGTGAGTTCCTGCAAATTTATGCAGGAACGAGTGTCCTCAAGATAGAGGCCGCCTGATCCACCCAAGCTCCTAGAGTCCTTGGACACCAAAGGACAGTCCATGTACTGCACGTATGCATGGCCGATCTGCCACTAGGTGCCCAGCTCTGTGGTGTGTCTTCTGTGCCCAAAATCCCCAGGGGCTGCTATTCTTCTCACAGACAAGAAAACTGAGCCTGAGACGTTTAAATATCCTTGCCTGAGCTTCAGAACACTGCCACACAAGTCAGGGCTAAGACGGCCGGGCGAGCTACCACTAGGAGCAGTGACATGCCACCCTGGGCAGGGCCACGCTGGGCGGCAAGGTGGGCTTCCCAAGTCTCTGATGGTAGGAATCCTGTCAAGGGGATCCTTCTGAACTGAACGGTGAGGCTCCTGGCCGAGTGTGTAGGGACGCCCTCGCTGCCCTGGCCCCTTCTCCCCTTCCCCTGAGCCCAGCAGGCTCCTGCGACAAGTTCCTCCCTCACAGTCCCCCACTCCCATGTTACAGTGCCACATCCCTTGCACCCGTCTGACTCAGAGCTCTGTCAGTGCCAGGACGGCCTCCTTGTGGGAAGGCGGATGAGGCGCAGGCATGCTGTTAGGAGGGTCAAGGGCTGTGGCATAGCTTGTCCTTCTTCGGTCCATGGGCACGGCCAGGACTGCCGGAGCCTCACGCCTGCTGCCCAACCACCATGTGGGAACAGTGTCCCTCTCCTCTCCCTTGGGGAGGGCGTGCGGGGCAGCCAGGGACAGTGGACACCTGGGCCTCTGCATGGTGTGAGATAGGGCATGTGTCCTGCACGCTGGGCCTCAATCCTGTCTGCTTTTGATTGATGTTTCCTCAACCTTACTGTCAGGAATTCTATGAAAAACAAGATCGAGGTCAAGCAGGTTTGCAAAGGTATCCCTGCCACGTTGTCCTGCAGAAAATTCCTACAGGGCCCTCATGGCTCTGGGAAGTCCTCCTGTCTGCACAGACATCTCCGGAGGCCTTCATGGTGGGTGCCCCTCATACCTCCAATCTTTGGGAATGACTAGGTCCTGTTGGGGCTCAGACTGTCCTGCCAGCAGGCACCTGGAGGCCTTGGGCTTGCAACCGGCCAGTGAAAAAACCTGCATCCTCCCCGACATCACAACAGTTCCAGCAAAACCAACCTGGGGTGAGCAGTGTGGGCAGTTCTGTCCTGCTCTTCAGTGACCTGGGAGTGTAGGCCATGCTCCCTGCGCTGCCACTGAGGAGCACACCAAGAGGTCCTCAGCTCCCGTGTGCCCCTCCTCTCTTGTGTGGCACTTTACCATCAGTTCAGAGGACTCATGGTGGTGGGTCTTCAAGGGGGCACCTGGGCAGTGGCAGTGTCTCCAGATTTGCGCTCTGGATTTCAGTTCAGTAAGGCCACACAAACTTCATACGCATGAGCTACATCCACATGCGGCGGCCAAGGTGCCAGTGCAGACCTGACCCCCACGGCAATGTTGACAGGCAGGTGGCCTCTGCAGCAGACAGACCCAAGGTGGGGTCGGGTGTGCGGTGTCTTGTTGCTAAACCCCGCACATCCATGGCAGGTCCTCGTGGTGCCGTCCCAGCCTGTGTCCGCTGCAGGCCCTTCTACCTTGCCACCTGTTTACTACCAGCCTGGAGCCTCAGGCTCCAGGTGCTCTGACCATGGACAGCCTGTTAGCAGAGGGCTCCACACCTGGCCATAGCGACTGCAGTATACTGCCCAAGCCATTGCCTTTGGGACTGAGGAGGAGCAGTTATAATGAGATCTGGTGACGGCCGTGCGTTGGTGAGGGCCTGGGAGGAGGGGATGTTGCTGCCCAGGGAGCCATGTTGTACAGGTCTGGGAGGCTGGGACTGGACTCAGAGCACGGGAGGGTAGTGACGGCCAACACAGGGCCAGGAAGGCCTCCATGCCTGCTGCCTGGGGAGATGCTGACTGGAAAGCCCAGTCAGGAAGCACCTCCCAGAGGGCCTCCGGGATGCAAGGACTGGCCCTCGGTGCTTGTTAGCTGAGGGCAACTCAGCCTCAGGCACAGCCGCGCAGGCCACAGGCCACAGGGGAGCCTCAGCTGCCCTGAGCCAGGCTGGTGAGGTCTGAGGGACTACTGGGCCTCTCTGCCTTGGACTGCCCTGGCTCCCAGCGTGGCCGTGTGGGCCTCCTCAGGGCCCTAATGTGCACATGGAAACATGAGCACCTGTGCTGCTGCCATCCCCCATCAACACGGGGCTGCAGTGGGGGACAGGGCCACCAGGCTTGAACCAGAAGGACAGCGGCCAACCCATGCTGGGGCCCAGCTTTGCCACTCACAGCAGATTCCACAGGTGGCCCCAGCCTGGAGGCTACAGCAAGAGCCAATCTACATCAGCACCAGGGCTGCAGAGCCACCAGGACACGGCCCATGGTGAGTGCGGCCCCTTCCTCTGCCCTGCCCACAGAGAGCACAGCTGTTGTTCTCCTCCTCCACCTCCGCCCCTCTCCCCTCTGCCTCCTTCCAGGAACTCCCAATACTACAGGAACCCGAGACAAGAGTACAAATGGGAACCACCTGCCACAGAAACAGACACCTGAAACTGAGAGATGCAGCCACGCCCAAAGCCTGGAGTGGAGAGCCCGGTCCTGGAGCATCCTCAGGGTCCAGAGGCCTGGGAATGGCCTGAATGTGCAAGGGAGAGGCTGGGCCGGCTCCAACGCCTGCCCTAATTGATGGGGACTGCAATGGCCAGGAGAGACCCTGTGCCACGCCCGTCTTATTCAGGATGTCCAGGCCATGCCAAGCAGCCTCTGAGACTGCATAACAAGTGGGACACATGAAACACCACCCGCCCTCAAGAGTGTTTCATCTTACGAGGGCCTGAGATTGACAAGTCCATGACGTGTGAAGTGAACTAACTGCCCTCCTTAGCTCTTGGGCCCACAGAGTCAGGCAACTGTTTGAGGAGGTAAGGGCGCACGGCACTGCTCCAACTGCACACGTGCTGGACCCAGCAGGCTTCGCACGTTTCTCTCACAGTGGTGGGTGTTATGTCGCTAGGGGAAAGGCTCACAGGCTCACACCAAAGCAGCAATGGTTTGTATTTTGCATTTTATGCTATAGCCACCTAATGGCTGGCAGCACACCTGTTAGGCACCTGGAGGTCCACCAAGGCCTGCGCAGCCACCTGACCCTGATCTGGCTGCCACAGAGGCTGTGCCCTGTAGGAACAGTAGTGTCCACATAGGGAAGGTTGCAACCAGGTCTGCTAACCCAGGACCCCAGCCCGTTCCTTCCAGGCTGGCACAGTCCAGCTCACCCACACACTTACCTGATTTCCCCCAGCATTGTGACACTCATAAATTCCAACGACGCCATCAGCAAAATGTCCCAAAGTGTCAAGGCAGTTGGTTCCCTGCTGCAAAGCCCCAAAAGCTATGTCCTGATGGTCTGGGACCCTGAAATGCAACATGAGAAGCTGCTCAGTCCTTCAGGACCACCAGTGACCTCAGCACAGCAGCAGGTACAAGAGGGAGGCCACTGGGCTGGTCCGCATTCCCATGGCCAATCTTTGCTCTGGGCTCCAGCGCCATCAGGTGGTGAACGGGAGCAATATCCCCTTTTTCTCTGTACTGGAAGTCCTTCTGGGAAGGAAATGTCCCCACACTCAAGTTGGCCTGTGGATGCCACATAAACAACAAGTTGGCTGGTTGGACCTTCCAGAGGCTGGGACCTGAGCCTAGCAGGGGACCTGGGATCTGCCAGTGGTCAACCCCCACAGTGTGGGAGGGCCCCACAGGCAAGGGCCACTAGCTCTGGAATGAGACTGGATGTCAGCTCCACTGCATGGCTGCGCTGGCTGCGAGGCTGTCAGTGAAGACCACGCTCTCCAAGCCTCAGCTCATATCCCATTCAGAACCAACTAGATGGGTCTCCACTGCAATGTGATGGAGATCTGCCACTGGCCTGGGCCCAGCACCTGCCACGGGAAGCAGGACACGGCGGCAACATCACAGACAAGTCACAACAGGTAGTCGGTGCCTCCCTGGCCTGCATCTCAGAAGCAGGCCCACCCGCTGGTAAGGCACCCAACGCCTGAGCCAGATCTGCAGGGCACACAGGACCCATGTCCCCCAGCCACAGGTGACCCTAGCAATAAACAGCATCTCTCGCGTTACCCCATGGCATCGTCACCCACACATCATAGGCCACCAGGACAGCAAGGGCAGCACGTGCCACTTGGGCAAAGTCCCTGCTGTGAAACCCTGTGGTGGTGAGAGATAAGGACTGGGGCCCTGCTGGCACAGCCTGTGAGCAGCCAGATGGTCCTTGGCAGCGGCATTCATGGATGACACCGGGTCCTCTCCCCTCCTTCACCTGCCAACTCCAGTGCCACCCAAATGCAGAGCAAAAGCTCCTGAGAGTCACCTGTAGCAGGAGACTCTGGAGAAGCCGTCCCAGCCACAAAAAGTGGAGCCAGTGCTCCTCGTCCCTGTGCCGGGGTCTGTGAGCTGCTGTTTGGGAATAAGGAAGATAGGAAGGTCCACGCTGCCGCGGCCTGACAAACCCTTCCATCTCAAGTGCAGTGGCTCCCGGAACCTGAAGAGTTTCTGGAGCTCAGCACAGACAGAGAGGCCAGAGGTGAAAATGAAGCTCAGAAGAGTACTCTGCCTTCACTGGCCACCCAACGGGACGCAGGGCACAGGGCTGCTGTTCCCAGGAGTGAGGCAGGCCGCTGTCTGAGTCACTGTGGTGCCATCCCTTGCTGGCTGGCTTCACCTCTCCTCTCCAGCCTACAGGGCTGAGGGCAGGAGAAGTTGCGATGGGAAGGGAGCAATAGCCCTGTGTGCAGCCCCAGCTGCTGCTCTGAAGAGACAGGGCCCTCTCACCACTGACCCGTCTGCTACTCATAGGCCACATGTCAGAATGAGGTGACACCTTAGGACTGCTCCAGGTCTACGCAGAGTGGGGACAACTCCGCAGGAGACATGAGGCTGCAGCAGGCAGCTTGAGCGCAGAGGACATCCCTGCCTCTGGTCTCTTGCTCGCAGTGTGACTGTCACCTCCTGCAGCCTCCCTGACTATCTTTGCTACTGAGACCTCACAGAGAGAAACGCAGGCCCTGGGCACTCACCTCAGCTCTGGGTAGACGTTTTCGAGGTACCACTTGAAGGGTCTGCAGTTCAGTTTGTTCCTGAGCTCCAGTCTGCTCTGGATACTGGAGGAGAGAGAAACAGACCCCTTCACACACCGCAGGAGGACAGCTATCTGCATAGAACAGACACCTGCCAGCGAGCCGGGCTGTCCAGGCTCTGGGTGCAGCCCCACCTGCCTCCACCAGGCCTGTAGTCCCTGAGCAAAGGCTCCTGTGGACAGGTATCCCTTAGGACCCCCAGCCACACAGGAGGTGAGGGACACTCACTTGCCATAGGGGACGTTCCTGGCAGAAGGCACTGCTGCATAGTAGAAGTTCTTGTACTCATCCATCCAGACCTCGGCCGCCCGGCGGGTGTTGCTAGAAACAAAACCGACTTTCCTGAGGGTGCTTCTATTGGCACCACAACGCTGTGCCCCTCTGCCAGGCATGTGGCTGGGTGAGCTCCCTGGGTGTGGGGCAGCTCCGGCCGGCCAGGCCCATGGAGCTCCCCCTGGTCTTACAGAGGGTACAGGTCTTCCAGAGCAGAGGCCACCGTGGGAGCAGAGGAGGCATCTATTTTTAAAGAAGGGCCTGTGATGTACCAAGGACAGACCAGCGTGACCCTCACGCACCCCACATGTCCTACAAAGAAGTCAGGGCCAGGGACCAGGAGGGGTTCCCGCCTCCACATCTCTGGGGAAAGCAAAGGTGGGCAGGAGCGGCCGTCAGTGTCACCACCTCCACAGGCCCGACAGAGAGACCGTCACGTGGAGATGCAGTGTGGGCCATGTTGGGGTCCCGGCTGGCCTCTGCTTGGGCTCACAGGTTCTCAGGAAGGGGAAGCTGCAGGAGGGACTCCACCATGGAGTGAGCCGTGCTTTGTGGCAGAGAAGGTCCTGGGACAAGCTGCTCTTGGCTGTGTGGTATACAAAGGCCACTCGAGTGCAGCCTGGCAGCATGTCCACTCCCAGGGGTGGCACAGCACCCTCTCAGCCCCCACATCTTGGACTCTTCCTCGAGCTCCAGCTACAATGACAGCTAACTCTCACTAGGTACCTTGGATAGCGTCCTGCTCAGCAGGGAGGCAACGTTGTCACTTAAATTACCTGTGTCTGTCTTCCCTGAGTGCAGGGAGAACAGGCCACCATCAGGAGCCAGCAACACCACTGAGGGACACAGGACGAGAAGGCACCCACCTGGCCTGCTCCATACCAGGAGATCACCAGGACTGAGAAGGCAGGGAGAAGGTGCGCAGAGGGCAGAGCACGGGACATGCCAGGAGGCCCTTGGGGGCACCTCGCCTGTGGGCAGGAGCTGGAGGGGTCACAAGGTGTGTGGGGAGGGAGAAGGGGCATGGCAGAGGGGAGACGGCCGAGGCCCACACAGCAGGTGTGAGTGCGGCAGAGCTCGCAGGTGAGGAGATGGTGCTGCCCACCTCCCCTCTGCACGGGCACCTGCAATGCAGTGCGCACCCCCAGTGCTGGGGCCACTGGGCACAAGCCAGTGGCCCTCCTCGCGGGGCTGGCTTACTACGTGGTCTCACCTAGTGGGCCTGACGGGATCAGATTCACGATGCCCTGACCCTTTCTGCCCTAGTGGCTCTACAGGGTGTTCAGCTCCCTCGAGTTCTTAAGAGACTAAGTCATTCAATTCCTGAAAGCAAAGCTGCCCTTTCAGTGTACTCGATGACATCTGGGGAGCCCACGAGATGAGCCTCACCGCAACTGCACCAATTTTGTCCATTCATCCAGCTGCTCAGACGTTTATCTGGAACCTACCATGCCCAAGTCTTCCCGGCATCAGGTCCAGAGAGGCCACTGTGACCCAGCCCTGCATGGTTTAGCGCACTCAGACAGTAAGCGCTCGCATGTCAGTGTTGTGCGTCACAGGAAGCCAAGAACCTGGAGCTGCGGGGAGCCTATTGAGAGGGGCCCCGGGGCCATGCCCACCTTAAAGACCCCTGGCCCCCAGGGCTACACCCAGCTCCACAGTGGACAGTGGCATGCTGGCCCCCTCAGCCTCCATCTTCCAGTACTTACCGGGCAAAGACAGTGCCACTGCCGCCTGGGAAGGTGTAAGGGTGCTGCTTCCGGAACACATGTCCCACGCGACTGCAGGGGATGATCTCCAGGCTGCCGCCACACTGCCACACGCGGAAGGAGATCTCTGGGTGGGAAGGAGACTCGGTGACCAACAGAGCCACCCCAGGTGCACAGTTGCCCACGTCCATCCTCAGCCTGTTCTACCCGCTGAAGGAGCCCCAAGGAGCAGTGCCTTCCTTTAGGACAGTCCAGAACATTCCAAGTGGAGACACATAAAACACCCTGGACAGTTAGACTCTGCAGGGCCCTCGAGGACATACTTGTGGGGAACAGCTCAGATTTGGACCAGAAATCTGGAGATGAGGGTGGTTCTTGGCTGGTGACCGTGCGTGCTGGGCCCTCACAGGCCTTGCCTACTCGCCCAGCTCCGACCCCACTGGGGGCCCTGAGATGCACAGCAGGCTTCACTGCTGGAGACCACGGGCTCTTCACGCAGCTGGGCCCCGCAAAGAGACCCTTCTCCCAACCACAAACACCGTGTTCTCAGGCCTCGAACTACACTGGCCTCTCAGACCACCCACGGCAGTGGCTGAGGACAGTGGAGAGACCCATGGCACGTCACAGCACCCACTGCCCAGGCAGGATGGTCCCCATGAAGGCCACATCCAGAGAGTCAGCCTGAGAGTCAGACGGCAGGGCCAGGCACTACCTGGTCCTGGGAGCTCATCCTGCAGGGCTGTGGAACACAACTGCTCAGCACAGTCTTCTGTACCAGGGGACATCAGCCAGGCACCTCTCCTAACCAGCACCCCAAAAGCAAGGGACCCAGGTTGGATAGAAATTCAGATGAACCATTCTGAAAGGTCAGGATACCCTTTCAGAGAGTCCTGGAAAGGCTGCGTAAGGGCCCTGAGAATGCGGGCAGGTGACCCGAGCCAGCACTGTCACCTGCTGGAGCCCTCCAGCTGAGCACCCCACCACGTAGCAGCACAGACCGCCTGGTAAAGCCAGGTTGCGGGAAGATGGTCACACACCAGCAGAATGGGACCCTGATAACTGTCCCTGGGTTATCAGGGCTGGGATGGGACTCAGTGGAGAAATACTGGCCATGCCAGGCCCTGGGCTGACCCCACCCCAGCCACCTCAGTGAAAGCTCTCCTACCCTTCAAGTGTCCCACAGACCCGAGCAGGAAGCGCCCAGAATTTCAGGAGGTAAAATCTAAATATTCCTTTGCTTCACTGGAGATCTGAACTCAAGCTTTTGCCTGGGGCGTGCTAAGCTGGGAGGGTTGCAGGGAGGCCTGGGGCAGGTTATGGCTGAACCCTGCAGCTGCCTCCCACCTGGAGGGCGAGGCCCTTGGTGTCTGCCCCTGGGCCCTGGAGGGCCTAGAAGAGTCCTTCCTTCAGGACGAGGCCTCAGCTTGCCCGGGCTCAAGGCCCCTATCCTCTTCCTTAGCGGGAGTTCTGACTACATAAGGACTCACCGCTGACCAGGACCATGGGGGCTGGACTCTCTTTGGGCACATCTGTACCCCACCTCCCCCCACCCACAAAGGCTACTGGGTGACGACTGTGGGCAGGGTGCTCAGTGCCCAGAATAAGAAGTCGGAGCCATGCTCAGGGCAGTCTCTCCACAGACACTCTGCAGCTTAGCTTGTGGCCAAGGGTCCTGCAGAGCCAGCCAGGGAGGGGAAGAATCCCAGGACTTGGGGACCTAGCTGACCCCAGGGCCCTACCCAGACACAAGGTGAAAGCTGGTGACAGTGACAGCACACCTGCTCCTAATTGAGGGTTCACCCGACGCTCTATATCCCTTGTGGCTTTGAAATGTACATGTTTTTCTTTTTCTAATCTTTTTTTTTTTTTTTAAGTTTTTTAGAAGTTTATTTTATGTACGAAGCACTAGCATGTTCTCTGCCATTGGGTGGCTGGGTGGCTGACTTGGGCAATCTACTCGGGGAAAATCACTTAGTCCAACCTAATGAAGCCCATATCCTCTGCCTACTGACAGACACACTGCTGGCACAAGTTGAGGCCGTGTTTCTGGATCACACCATCTGGTTTGAATACAGGTGGCAAGAGGAAGAACCCTGGCCAAATTTTTGTGGGTGGCTCCAATAGAGTTGTTAGTGACCCATCTTGATTTCAAAGGTGCAACGAGACAAAAGGCTTCTTTTCCCTAACCTTCTCCCTAATCTCATTTTCTCTGAGTCACCTCTATGAAAACCCCTATTCCTGCAAATGGGCAGAATCACAGCCTCTGGGACAGGAGTCCCCTGTGTTTCTCCTTTGCTAGCAAAGCAATGAACCTTCTTTTCCTTTTTTCTCAAAACCACGTTCTCGTTAATGGATTGGCATTGGGGACGAAGACTGAGTTTCAGCCTCCTCAGATGGGAGCCCGGCTGGCACCCATCACCATGTGTGCCACCCGTACATGCCCAGAAGGAGCCACCTGAGCCCCACACTGCTCCATCGGGGGCCCTGCCACGGGAGCCTGGGGAGCAAGCGGGACTCTGGATCCTCTTCAGAGGTCAGTGACTGGAGCCTTCGGCCCCAAGACTCCACCGGAGCCCCATCTAAGGTCAAGGTATCCTTAAAATTCCAGGAATGGAGACCAACTTGAGGCCCTTCCGTCCCTCTCCGTGCAGCACAGGCTGAGAAAGAGCAGCTTTCAACATTAAAGCACAAAAGGTCCTCAGAGATGAGGTGTTTTCACCAATGACACATCAACGTGATGGGAAAAGATAAGCGAGACTGGGCTTTCAAACTAACAAAAACCATCTGAATCTGTCAGAGTAAAACCCTCAGCAGAGCAGTGCCAGTCCCTGGCTGTCCTCCTGGGCATACCTGTCCAAGCACCAACGGGACCCGACATGCAGCAGCCCTGAGGACGGGCTGGGTGAGGCCAGTGAGGAGAGCACCAAAGCCCAGGTGAGCATGCGCAATCTCGCTGGCCTGGCTGCCCCGTCCAAGTACCAACAGCTCCCACGGCCACTCACAACACCCTCAGAGCAGCCAGACCACGGCCTAGCTCTCAGAGGGATCAGAGGGCCCTGCTTCCGGGGCAGCGCAGGGGGCCCACCCGCAGGGTAGGGAGGGGCTGCTTCCCCATTTGGAAGGTGGCTTCTAAACCACCAGCCAAACAGCAGGTGGAGCCTGTGCTTCCATTCAAGGACCCCTGAATTCTGGCCTCAGCTCTAACAGGATGTCTTCCCCAGCACCCCGAGCAGTCGGGGGTGGGGGGTACGAGGTGGGCTCAGGGCTGGTGGGGCTGAACCATCAAGGGAGGCCCCTGCCTTGGCAAGCGCATCGCCCCATGAGTCTCATACGTACCCAGGTTCTCTCCGCCCCACACGTCCATCATCATGTCGTACTTCCCCAGCTCTTCAAAGTAGAGCTTGTCCATCACAAACAGCCCACCAGCAATCATGGGGGTCCTGCAGAGGTGGAGAGGCCAAGGTCAAGGTGAGCTGCTGGCACCCCTGTCACACCCTGCCTAGGCTTCCTGGCCACACACTGGCCTTCAAGCAGCACGGTCCTCCTGATCTCATGTCCCACCGCTGCCTCCAGACGCCTCCCAGCCCCTGCCCGGACTGTGCCGAGCCTCCCTGCGAGGGACCGATTGCTGGTGGACACTCGCTGACTGGGTGAGGTCCTTGGCCCTTCTGGGCCCTGCTCTCCTTACAGAGTTGTCGTAAGGTTCAGAGTGACACGGAGCCATGGCCTAAGGCTCCCACTCTGCTCACAGCAGCACCATGCTGCAGACAGGCAGCCCAGAGCTCGTGGAGTGGCCTCACGAGCACCCGTGGGAGGGAGCTGTGGGGAGGGGAGGAGGTGCAGGGCAGCCTGCAGGGGCTGGGCTCCGGCCTGCGGGACACTCTGCACTTACTTTATGGGGGCAACCGGGTTCCCCTGCCGGGACCTTCTCTGCTCCGGTGTCATGTAATCCCACTTGAACACCAGGTTCCAATCAAAGCCTGCGGCGAGAAAGTGAGCAGTGCTGGGATGCGTATGCACGCACTCTGGCCCGACTCCAGCACAGAGACAGCTGGCCTGTGGACTGACTCACATAAAACCAAGCCAGACAAAAGGCGTGCATGGAAGGAGCGACTGGGGTGGTAGTGCTAGCAGGGAGGGCAGGAGCAGCACTGCAGGCCCTGACCCAGAAAGACACTCAGGCCAGGCTTCCCAACACTGCAGTGAGCAGGAGGGCGGTGCAGCCCAGTGGGGGTCCTGCTCCCAGCACTGAGAGGCGAGCTAGTGAAAGTGTGGAACCTGAGGCACACTGGGTCTGCACATCCAAGAGCCACGAGAGGCAAGGAGGGAAGATCAAGCACCCCGGCCACTGCTCCGTGCCCCCTGGGACAGGGACACAGGGAGGGGCATGCTCCTGGGCCTACCGACTAGGCCTCCTTGGTGTCTCTGATTCCACCTGAGACTATTCAGCAGTGGGGACAGGGTGGGGACATGAAAACTGCCACCTGAGAGTGAACTAGAGGAAGGTGGCCACCTGCATCTTGGATGAGGATGCTGAGGGCAGAGGCAACCAGCCCACCCAGGGCAGTGGGCCCATGGGGTGGGGGCAGGAGGGCCAAGGTACTGGGGCCTCCTAGTGCCTGCCATCCATCAGAGGCTGGGGCCCGGTCCTCTGCTGCACTGTCTTCTCTCTGGAGGTCCGAACAATAGTGGACCCTTGGCCCATGGATTGTCTGGAATAGGATATTTTCTTCCAATCTGCTAAAAACATTAGGTGGTGGGACAGATGTCCAATTCCACGTGGGAATGTAGAGGCTGACCATCTGCACAGGGCTGCCCTGGGGTGGGCCCATGGGCTTCCTGACAAGCCAGTGAGAAGAACACCAGAGGACACTGACAGCTCTCCAGCCACCGGGTAGCCCCTGCCCTCAGGATCCCAGCTGAGTTCCTACATGAGCGCCCGAGCTCAACGCTCCCTCACGGGGCTATACCCATGGGCATGGGCCAGAGGCAACAGGAGGCTCCTTAGTGGCCCGAGGCCCTTCGGTGTGGGCACTATGCCTCTGATCCAGACCTCGGAAGTAAAGGGGGAGTTCAGTGGCCAGAGGCTGACGGGCAACCAGGCCCATGTTCTGCTTCACCCCAGGCTTAGTTATACCCTGGCTTCAAGATCTAAGCCAGCCCCTGGCAGTGGAAGCTCCGGGCCTTTGCTCATTCTCAGGAGGGACAGAGGGTCTTACATATGCTGTGGCCGGTACTCTGGGGATGGACTTGCAGGTCACTTGTGCTGTCAGGCTTATAAGAGCCAGTATGGTCCCCCAGACAAATGCTGCCCGGCAGAGAGCAGGACAAGGTGGCTGGGCCAAGGCAGAGGGATCAGTGACCAAGATACATGCAAGAGGCAGGGACAGCAGGACATGGTGATCCCTGGGCATGGGCAGTGCAGAGAGGCCATGGCTCCCAGCTCCACAAAACCTCAGTTCTAAGGAGCTGTAGCCCTGCCTGTCAGCGGGGGCCTGGCACCTCTGGTCAGAAATGACAACATAGCCACACTGAGCCACATGGCTGGAAGAGGAGGGGTGGGAAGCAGGGCCACAGCCCCTTCCTGACAGCCCTGGTAGTATGCAGAGGGCTTCCTATGGGCACACACAGCAGGGTGGACCGTGTCACTGCCCCTCAGACACCAGGCACAGGATGAGTAGGCAGGTGCGCAAGGATGAACACCTACCGCCCTTCAGATCTGCGGAGGCCCCCACGTACTGGAAATTATCCATGTTAATGACATCGATGATAGGTGAGACGACCCGGGTCCTGTCCTGCATATGCAAATAACAGAGAAGCTGTCAACATCCCAAACCAGCACACAGCCCCCAGAGCCCTGTTGGGGTCACCAGGCAGCCTTAACTGCTTGCACCCCTCTACTTGGGCCCTCAGGACCTCCCCCACCTCGGGACCCAATTGCAATGGGGCAGGCAGAGGGGCTGCCTGCGTGAGAGGGGGTCAGTGGAGGCCTGGGACCCTCTGGCCATCTGTTCACCCAGCTAAGGTAAGGACCATGACAGGGGCTGGTCCACCTCACAGTCTTGCCACAGGATTCTGGTGAGTCCTAGCTCGATGTGCAGCAAGTTGGCCCTGCACCCTAAGGCAAAGCAGACCTCAGGCTGGACTGGGCTTCTCTGGACAAGGGGGTGTGAGGGGTGAGGAGCGCGCCCAGGTCCCACCAGCAGAAAGCAAGGGGACCGCAGGGCCTCCCCGTGCTCCCACAGCAAAGCTCTGGCTGTGCCCCTCCTTGTGCCCACTGTCAGACTCTGGTCAGAGGCTGGGACAAAGGCTTGTGCAGCCCTATTGGCCAGGAAAGACGGGAAAACCATCAGACAAGGGAATCAAAGGAGCTAAGGAAGGACAGGCCACAGAGCACCAGGGGCCTCCAGCGCTACCATGTGCAAATAGAAGACCAAGTGCGGTGGCCCCAGCCTGGCTCCCTCCCCTCTGGCTGTGGAAGTCAACAGGACACCTCTGTTTCTTTTGGAAAGATGAGGACGTGTGAGAACTCATCACCTCAGTGCTTCTTGCCTTAACTCGAATGGGCATGAGGCAGCTCTGCTGGTCCTGCCACGAGGCAGAGGCCTGTGCACTGGCCAACACAGGTTGATTCTGGCCTGGCTTTTCAGGAGATGGCCTGGCAGAGCGGACAGCAGTAGGCAGGTGAGGGCTCCGGGACAAACCCTGGGGCTCAGCAGAATCTGCTTTGAAATCCTGCTACCTGCCATTTTGCCCATCAACGACGGCCAACAACCCTTATACCATTTCCTCAACAATCTAGGAGGAGGCAAAACCTGCATTAGAAACAGTGCATAAGCAGCGTCTACCATGTTGTTCAACAAACCCAAAGCAGGCAGTTAAGTGTCATGACTATTACCAGCTTTGGCCATGCAGTATTTCACAAGTAACTGGCTCTCATCTGTCCCTCTGTGCTGTAGCACAAGCCATTTGCGTCTCCCTGAGCCCAGCTGTCTATGCTGCAGCCTGGATGTCTGCGTCTCCCTGGGCCCAGCTGACCCTCCACGCTACGGCCTGGGATGTCTGTGTCTGCGTCTTCCTAGCCCAGCTGCCCCTCCATGCTGCAGCCAGCACTTCTACCTTTCTCTACCTCCTCTCGTCATGTTTGCCCTCCCTGTCAAATGAAGAGTCACAGCAGGAAGGACAGAAAGTCAATGAAGGCGGCCAGAACTAAGGAGGTCACCCAGCTCTATGATGATGCCCCTCGCAGGAGGTGGTGCCCGAGGGGGCCCCAGGCACTGAGTGACAACCAGCATGTGCTTCTCCCTGAGCCTGGCATGATGGGCTGGTCCTCAGTGGGAGCCGAGGCTGGCATTGCCCCAGCCTGAAGTCCCAGGTCCCCTCACGCCCTCAGAGCTAAGGTGAGGAAGCAGCTGAGCTTGAGCCAAAGCTGCCTTCACCAGCCACCTCCCAGCCCCTGCCGAGCCTGCGGCCTCCTCGCACAGGGACCCCAACAGCCCAAAGCACTGTGGATGAACCCCTAGAGACACTGCCTTCCTCCCCGCACCAGGGGCACCCATGGCCAGCCCACGACCACATGCCTTGCGCCCATGTGCCCCGCCCTGGCCCTGGGCCTCACCTCAGCCACCCGCTCCAGCAGCGGCTCCAGCCAGTGCTCGTTACACTCGCAGTGGCTGTCCAGGAAGGTCAGGACCTTGGCCTGGGCAGCGTCGGCACCCCGGACCCTGGAGCGCATCAGGCCTGAAAAGGAAGGCAGAAGTGCATCAGGGAAGTGAGAACCCAAGCTTCTCTGCAGTTAACTGTTGCCTGGGAAGGCCACCCCCTAGAGCCACCCGACCAGAAAGACCTTGGCATAACAAAGCCTGTATCTAGCAAAGAAGCTAGACCTTCAGAAGGACTTCTCTCTGGCTCAGCCACAGCTTCCCGACTGGCTGGACCCTGGAAGACGTCAGCTCCACACCTTGGGACCTGGCCATAACCCCCCAGCCTGCTGCAGATGTCTCTGTCTTCTGAGACCTATCAGAGCCAGAGACCCAGTGGTGCTGCTGGGCCAGCTTCAACACCTGCAACCTGCTGGCCACACACACTTGCTCTTCGAGACACAGATCTGACTGTCCTGGATGCTTGTGGGGAGCCACTCGGGATGACCCATGCCTTCCATCCTGAAGCAAGAGGCTGTGACCTATCACTACATTTCGTGGTGACTTGGGCATTGTCCCAGCACAGGAAATTGAAGGCGTGTCTTCAGGTGTTGAGCTACATTGGGGTTGAGCTACACTCCCTGTTCTTTTGTAACCCTACCCCTTTGCCCTGTTTGGGATAGAATTTTCCATGGAAGCTCCCTTTGTGTGTCCCCTTCTCTTGCTCTGCCCTTCAGTATGGTCGTCATAGCTATCAGTCAACCTGCTGACTGCAGATATCACAAAGCTAGACTCAACGCCTTGAAACCTGACCCCTTGACTCATTTGAATGGCTTCTCCACAATAAAAGGATTCAGCACCTGCTCACTCTCTTTCCACGGACCTCTAAGGTCAGAGGACCCCTAAGGTCAGAGGAGGCGTCAGGACCCCCCAAAAAAGGTATCTCTGTCTCTGTCTCTGTGTGGTTATTTCATGCAGCCTAGTTCCCCTGGGTGACCCTAAGTGTCTTAGTCGTGAGGAATGCGACAAATGCTGTGCTTGGGGGCTCTGTGTCTGGACTGGATGAGAGGTTCATACCCAGGGAAGATGAGGGCTCTATGTTCCTCTTTATGCAGTTTGAGGAGAACCACGGTGACCCTACATAATTGCCTGCCTCCAGGGGCAAAGGACAGAGTGACCGGTTGACTGCAGAGCCGCTGTGATTGGGCAAAACCCAGCCTGGAAATCAGGTATGAACTCCAAGTAAGATATAAAGCCGGAGGAACAGAAGACAGCGTATCAACTCCTGAGAGTAGGCCCACCTGGCCCAAGGCCACATTCAGGGGGTGCTTCCCAAGGCACCCCACCCTGCAATGCTGCCCTTCTAGCTTAAGGTGCCAGAGGAGAAAGTGTAGGACTTGTAGATTGGCTGGGACTAGAGGAGGAGACCCTGAAAAGGGCCAGTGATCATGCCTGGCTAACTGCTGAGCTAACTTCACAGGCCTGTACTCCAAGAAGCCCTGGAAGACCAACCAGAAAGCTGAGTTCATCTGCTTCCTGTTGTAGTGGACACAGCTGAGAATTCAGCTGCTATCAATCCCTGTGGACACAAGGTTTGGAATTCAAGTCTTGTCAAGTTAGAGAAGTTTGGAGAACACTTCAGTTCTATGGAAACCCAAAGGATCACATTCAGAAATGCAGACTACTATCTCAGAAACAAGAGACTCACCCAGGGCATCCCCATCCCAGCCAAGCACCTGTCCGCCTACCAGAGCAGAGTCACCACCAGTCACTTCACTGTCTTGCTTAAAAGAGATCAAGATCCTTCAGAGAGAGAATATAACCTAGTGTCTCCACCATCCACAACATCTATTGTAAAATAAAAAATAACTAGACTTGAGAAATTGCAGAGTATGGTCCATCTCCACAAGAAAAACTAAACAGAAGTGTCCCAAGATGACTCAGACACTGGATCAGCAGAAGGATTTAGAATGGCTTTTATGACTATGTTCAAGAGCTCATGGGAAGTGAACAGACAGGGACCTCATCAGAGCACGAGCCTGTCCGACAGATGCAGGGGGATACTCGAGAGCCGGGAAAAGGAAGTGATGGGAGACAAGCAGCTCCCTGACCTGTCTGAATCACAGAATGGAGCTGGCAGAGGGACCTGTGGACTTGAAGATAGGCCAGGGACACAGGCCCTCCTGAAAAACAGAGAGGAAAGACGTCGAGGGGAAAGCAGGACAGCGCTGGAGATGCAAACGGCCAGCAATTCCCAAGTCTGGTGGAAAATGACACTTCACACCTCCCGGAGTCAGTGAAGCAAAGCAGCCTAAATGTAAAGGGGACTCAGGCCCAGGACAGTGAACCAGGACACCTGTGATGAGGGCTATGTGCAGCCAGGAGGCGCCGAGGCCCAAGGGACAGCACAAGCAGGCCTGTGGTCCTGGCAGAAAAGCGCAGGCCAGGCAAGGACAACCCGCAGCAACACTTCTAAAATGCTGAAAAGCATCCAAGGCCAGCTCAGAATTCCAGTCAGAAATGCCCTCTGGGACGAGGAGGAGGTTCTTCAGGACAGAGGCCCAGATGCCGCCACTGGTGAGGGAAAATCAAGAGAGCGCCTGGGGTGGAGGAGATGGCCCCAGCAGAGGACTCCAGGCAGGAAGAGCTGGAGGCTCTGGAAGTGAAGAGGAGGCAGGTCCAGGGCCTTCCTACTCCCTGCTGACCTCCTGAGGAGGTTCTCAATCCCTGAAGTGAGGCAACCTCACTGTGGGGTTGAGAGGCAGGCAGAGGAGACGGTGCCGCAGTGGCCCTGGGACAGGCGGCTGAGCTGTGGACAGGGGCTTTTTGCCCACCTCCTCTTCCTTGTCTTCAGCTGTGCCTGAGCAGCCAGCCGGGCCCCTTCTTGGCCCACCTTGCTCCATGCAGCTGGACAGCACTGCAGGAGCACCTGCCTAGGGTCCAAGACAGGTATGGCCACATCACACAGCTGCTGCCCACTCGAGCTGTCCAGGCCTGCCTGCCAGTTGCTCCCACACAATGCCCCTCACCCCTGCTAAACCCAGCAGTGACACAGTTCCTCCCCCACATGAGCACCAAGTCCAGAGGTCCAGAGTCAATATGCAGGCACATGGCCAGTTTATAAGCAGCTCATGGGCACCCCCCATAAGGCCAGCAAGGGACAGGCCAGTTACAAACTGCGACACAACAGCCACTTGCTTCCTCTCCCTCTCCCCACCTCTCCCCTCCCCTCCTGTGTCCTGGGCCAGCTTCCCCTTTCTAGGCAAGGGAGTGAGGATACTCAGTGGAGACTTCACTGTTGCCTCGTCACTCAGGGGACATAAGGAGTGCAGCAGGTGGTCAGGTCTGGGGCTGGTACCAGCCCAGCAAGGCCACAGTGCCTTGAAGACAGGCACTGTGGACTTGAAGACAGGCCAGGGGAGTGCCTTGAAGAGCAGGCTACCGGCTGGGCTGGTGAGGACAGGTGCCCAAGGCACTGCTCCCATCCGAGGGCCGCTGGGCTGACGGGGCAGGTTCCTGCTCAGACACCCCCTTCCTCCAGCGCAGTGGCCGTGTGGGGACGAAGAGGAGGGCTGTGCCCTGGCTGGGAAGCATTGCTACTCCTGAATCCCTGGGAGCAGCACAGGTGCCATGGCTCTGTAGTTGGAGAGACTGAGAGACCCCGACCCCAAGAGGGGCCTCTCTCCATGCTCTGGTACCAGGACACCAGCCGCACCAGCCTGAGCTCCCCAACACGCACATCCCTGGGGAGCCCTCCTGCCATGGCCTCGTGGCCTGCTCCTGGGGCTCAGCCCTGTCCAGTGACAGGAAGCCCACAGGGAGGTAGACTAGCAGGGGTGTGAGCACCGAGGGCAGCGTGTCACCGTCCTGGATAGCCCCCTGCGGTAGCTGCCGGCCGTGGATCTGCTCTTTGGTCAGACATTGCAGCCAGGAGCACTGAAGCTCTTCAGGGATGGGTCAGAGTCCCTAAGTGTGAACAGAGCTTCTCATGTGTGAACAGACCCAGGACACACAGCTCTGATGGATTAGGTGTCTGACGTCCTCCCTGTGTGTTCTGGGACAGGACAGGGCACAGAGAGGGACCGGAGACCTGACTGCTTTCGTAGCCAGAGCACTGCCCAGTCGCCACCAGGCTGGGGAGGGAGCCTTACCTTCCCGCCGATCGTTCCTGAGGACCCGCACTTTCTCGATCTTCCCCAAGAGGGCCCCGTCCTCAGCTTAGGGAGAGAGGAGAGGGAGCATGAGTCCCTGTGGCTAGGTGGGCGCTGCCCCTGGGCCGGGAGAAGCCCTTCCCTCTGGCCGTGGCCTGCCCGGCGCCCTCGCCCACAGCCTGCTGGGGAAGGACCAGCACTCACGATCATTGCTGTAGTCGTCTACCAGGATGATCTCTTTGATGAGGTGCGGAGGGCTTCTCTTAAGCACACTGAGGAAAAACAGAGGACAAGGCCGTGGCCAGGTGCAGGCAACCGGGCGGGTGTCGTCTCTTGGCCCCGCCTAGGCTGGAGGGGCCATCAGCTGCCCAGGGACAGAGCCACCAAGTGGCCCATCCACAGCCCTGCTGGCCATGTTGACCCGGCTAACTGGGCCACAGCTGGTGTCCTGGCCTCACCTGACCACGGTCCTCAGCAGGGCCGACCTGGCTTCGTTGTGGAACGTGATCACCACGCTAGTGGCTGGCAGGTCCACACGCCACTGCTTCCGCTGACACCTGAGGGAAGAGAAGGTCCGTTTGTACAGTGTGGCATGGCTGCTGCACTGTGCAGCTGGGAGCCACTGGCCTGCTGGGAGACAAAGCTCCCTCAGGACGTGACCACAGGGACCAGCACATTGAGAACACACCGGACTAGGACCGCCTAGGGCCACCCCAGCCTGCTGCAGACGCAGCTCCGGCACTCTCACAGCCACTGCAGTTCCCAGGGCAGGCCACTGTTGCCCACTGCCCTGCCTGTACTTTCCCCTCTACCCGGCACGAGCAGCCAGGACCCATGGCAACTCCCCTCCACCTGGATGTCAGGTGCCCCACAACTGTGTCCAAGCAACCAGAGTGAGGCCGTTTCCAAGCAACCAGAGTGAGGGTGGTGCCTGCAGCTGGTGGAATGGAGCGCAAGGGCACTGCTTCTCCTGAGCAGTGAGCAGAGCTCTGGGGCCACTTCTCAGCAGAACCTGAGACCAGGCCTCCAGAGGGGGCAGATTCCACACAGCACTTTCTGAGTGTGTGTACTGCAGAGACAGAACTGCAGGGGCACCAAGTGCTACCTACATGACAAGAGTCCTCAGCTCCAGGCTAAAATACCCAAGCATCGCAGAACAGAGAGCCAGGCAGGCCTGCGGACTCCTGGTGCTGCTCGGGGCAGGGCTGCACATCCCGAGGGAACAGTACCCAGGAGGGCACCGCCTGCGTGGCTGCAGGAGGCTCAACTGTGGTGCCAGGCCTGCGCCAGGAGCCAGAGTCAGAGTCCCTGAGCGTGAATAGAGCTGCTCATGCTGCGAGCCTGGCTCAGAATCAGTTCTGAATAGTCATACCAACCAGGCAGTGGTGAGGACGAGGCCTGGCCCTCAGCTGGCTGAGCCAATGGTTTGCCCACAAGCTCTTCCACGTTGTCACTGTCACCTGCAAGGTTGTCCTGCGACCCTGGAATCAAGCACTCTGCCACTAGAGCCAACAGGCAACACCTCCAGGAACCTGCAGGCCGTGAAGTCAGGCTCACTCCTCAGCTAGTGTGGTCCCCGCCAAGCTGAGACAGCCCGCACTGGGCAGAGGTGGCTTTGGCCAAAATGTCCATCAGTGAGATGCATGTGGACCCTGGCAGCTGCTGGACAACTACACACTGTGCATGGTGTGGGCTGAGGGACATGGCAGCCTCGCCACCTTTTCCTGTCAGATGGGAAGACAATCTCAAACACGAGTAAGAAACATAGTACAACCACAGAGCAGTCAGGTGGGATCACAAGAGGGACTTCCCTGCTTCACTTGAGTTATCACAGCTGGTCTGGTTTAACTAGTCATGAAAGAACCACATAACAGTCCCTGCTGTTTGAGGCAAATGCATTCTGTGACTGACACGGAACCTCGTTACCTCTGAGCCTTTACTGATAAGCAGACTGGTATCTAGAATTGGCAGCTGGTCAGATCAAGGAACTGAGTGAGACACGTGCAAAGCTTCAACTGGGAATGCTTTGCTGGACAGCATCAGTCCCAAGATGGCTACTGGCAAGTGGTGCCAATGAAGGCCAGGGTCGGGGGTGGCACCTCCCATGCCTCCACCTCAATGTGAGGCACGGGGCTGACTAGGGCTGCCAACCTCCAGGCAGAAGCAGGAGCAACCAGTCTGCGAGCCCTCCTGCCCTAAGGGCAGAATGTGCAGGTGTGTGCTCAGGTCCATGCTGAAACCACGGGAGCAGGAGCTACAGAAGTCAGGAGGAATGGAATGCATTCTGTCTGAGGGCCGTCTCTCTGCCAGCTCTCCAACAGCCATGGCAGGGCTGGTTGTATCCAGGAGCCAGCAGAGCTGGTCTGAGGTCAGCAGCAGGAAGAGCAGAGAATTGTCCTCTAGAAGCAGGACGGTGCTGAGAAGAGGCGGGGCTTTGGGCGACTCTGGGTCCCGGTTCACTTGCTCCCAGGGTTCCGGAACCTTCTGGTCCAGTAAAATGGACACTTGGAAACCAGACTCACAAAGACTTGAAAAACACCAATCTGGGCTCACATGGCTCAGAGCTGCTGGAATCAGTATCTAGAACTCAAGTGGCTGCAAACAGATGAGCTCTGGCTTGTGATGCAGGTGACTCTGGGTGGCAATGACCCTGATGGGAAAACTAAAGGCTTCTGTGCCGCACCAGGGAGGGCCAGGGCTGCAGTGGGAAGGGGCCGAAGCGTCTCCTCACCCCGCCTGACTCATGGCCCCTGGTGCTCCGCTGGGCTAGTGCTTTGCTCCTGCCAGCCCTGGACACCAGCTGTGTGCTCTGAGGCATGTGCTTCACTCCTCTGCACCGGCCTTCAGGTTATTGAAGGAATATAGCTATGAGAGTGGACACCGAGAACCAGAAGGCCACTGTCAGGAACAGGGGACAGTCACATGGGCAGCATGTGTGGGTGGAGGCCACCTGTGTACAGAGGCCAGGATGGAGTCAGGAAACGGGCTGAGGCTCAGCGGGGCTGGGGGAGGTGCGCCTAGCCACAGGGAGGAGGGCACCCAGCCTGCAGGAAGAGCTTGGGGTGGGGGAGGCAACGTGGCCAGAGACCCCCAGAGTGTGCATGTGGGCTCAGGACACCAAGAGGCTGGGGAGGGGCGTGGCCAGCTGCAAAACCACACCTGCTCTGAAATGGCAGTGGAGATGGGAAAGGCTCCACCCTCCTGAAATGCCGGTAGAACTCAGGTCTGCAAGGGCAAGGCCAAGTGGTCTCCGTGGGCAGTGCCTTGTCCAAGACTGCAGACCAGGCGTTCATGGGGGCACGGAGTCTGGAAGTCCCAGCGCAGGGCAGCAGCAGGTGAGGGCTTTGTGTTGTATACTGTACTAGTGTGGCAGAAGGGCAGATGTGGGCACGGGCACCAGGGAAAGCCCTGAGATGGCAGTACGCACTCTCAGCTGGTTGAACATACTGACCCTCAAGTTCTGGTTCTTCAACTCTGGACCCAGAGGAAGTGAGAAAGTGCCTCTGTGCCCAAGGTCATCCATGTGGCGCACACTCTGTCCAGCTTTACCTCTGACAGAGCCCAACTTGGGCCACGCCCCCTGCGTGCTGCCCTGTGGGTACACACTGCCCACCTCTTCTGCTGGACAGCCCAGAGCAAGACAGCAGGCCAGGCTCCTTGGTCTCCAAGGTTGCTGGTGCCAGGTGCGCGTCGGCCTCTGCTGCCTCCTACTGCAGGACTCGCATGGCCGCAGGCCTGCGGTGGGTCAGAGGGGCAGCTTCCCCGGTGTGCTCCTCAGGTACGTGGCCACCTGGGCCGCTGGGTTTTCCTCATGAGCTTCAGGTGGGTTCTTGACACTGCTTGGACACCACAGCCTGATCTGAAGATGACACTCACCGTCTTAGTAACAGAGCTTTGAATGTCCTTGGACTGCGCCCTGCTGTTTCCCCGGAGGCCCTGCGTCTCGTACAGCCCTCCTCCCACAGGGCCTGGAGCCCAGCAAGGGTTCTGTGGCTGCCCTTCCTCCCAGGCTATCACCGCTGGATTGTGAGGGGCTGTCTGCAGAGGCCTCCAGGAGCCCCACAGCCCTGCCAGTGGGCAATAGGTTTCCTCCAGCTAGCCATCTTCCCGCCTCTCCCCCAACACCGGGACAGTCCTGTGTCAGCCTGTGCCAACGATGCCACGCATGGCATGCAACTGCATGAGCAGCAGAGGGCCTCACCTTTCGTGAGCACACTGGTCACCACTTAGCTTGGCACTTGCTGGGCTCCTCACGGGCCCTTAAGCACAGGTCGGGACACTGAGCGCAACTGTCCCTTCCTACATCCATCATGGTGACCCACAGCTCTCCCCCTCGAGCCAACCATGATTACAGTCCTGACATGCGTGTGCTGTTCCTCAGGAGTCACTGGCATTTGCCACCCTGTACTCCTAGGATACACCTGGTGGCCCTAGTTGAGACACAGTGCTGTGCTGGGCCAGCAGCTGGCCAGGTCTCCTGGACGCACAATGCCAGGTGTGACGACCTCCTCCAGCTCCGCACGAGGGTGCACAGAGGGAAACAGCATCTCCTGCAGACCTAGGTGAGCAGGGAATTTCGAGAAGGCAAATTTTTTAGTGGAGAAGTTTCTTTTGATGGTATTTATTCTTATTATTTATATTTTATTTATTTTTTATTTATTTATATTATTGAGAAAAATTTATATTTATATCATTTAAAAAATTTGCAATTACATTTTTCTTTAAAACCACATTTTAGTGCATACTTGTTACAGATTTTATATCAAAATTTTTGGAAAATCAGGGAAGTAGCCATGATGGAGAGGTTTACAAAACACATCATCATGCTGCTACTAATTATTAGGCCATTTTAAATAAGATGCCTCAAAGACTCTCCTGGAAGGACTGAGAGGTGGCCAGGTTTGGGGTGGGCTGGTGACCCAGAGGAGGACAGCACCTGGAGAGCTGGGCCAGCACATGGCATAGCCCTTGAGCCAGGGTCAGAGAGGCTGACTGAGCCGAGCAGAGGGAAGGCCTTGCAGGCCAGAATCAAGCCAAACCCTTCAACACAAGGCTGGGAGGCCAGAACTAGACCCAGAGATTGCTAAGACATGGCTCTGAAGGTCACTCCCGACTCCAGATGGAATCCCACAGGACTGCTTCCCAGCAGCAAATGGGGAGGGCAGCTGGCCAGCTCTCCTGCACCCAGGCAGGAGCCTGCCTGATGCCAGCTCTGGCAGGGTCTTGAGTCCGTCTCAACTGTCCGCAAACCACAGGCCAACGCCAGGGAGGGGAGGGCACAGCCACAGCCTTGAGCTGCCTCTGCTCTCCACAAACCTCACAGCCAGCTCCAGTCCGCACCAGTCTTGGTGCCGGTGTTCATCTTCCCCATTCCACACCCTAGAGGTCACCCTCCAGCCTTCATCCCTCCTCAACTGCTAGAGCTCCCTCGGCTGCCTCCAGGGCCACCTCCCACAGCAGCCCACCTGGACAGCAGCAGTAGCCTTCCTGGACAGCAAGTGCTTCCAGGTCTCCATTCGACCCAGGCGAGGCAGGTGGTGGCGTGGCCTTCCGCCTGTCAGGAGCCTCGTGTCCTGGGCACTTCTGTGCACTCGCCCGGCTGGGCGTGCCGATCCCGGACAAGCTCTCTAGCACTGTTTTTATGTGCTTGTGGAGCTGAACAAAACCTGGCGTGGGGCTGCCTGTCTGCTGCCCTCGGGACCCTGGCTCATTGTGCCTGCCCTGGAGGCTGTAAGGGGTCAGTGCGACTTCTCCTGGCTGCCCATGCTCCTGCCTCTTGCTGGCCATGCTTCTGTGACTCCTGATGCCATCAGTGATCCACAGAATTTCAGGTGGGTGGGTTATGCCAAGCGTCCCTCTCAATACCACTGGGCATCCTGATGCCAGGACGTGTTCAGGTAACAAGCCACCATTCCAAAGAGCCAAGGCAGGAAGAGAATAAAGGCAAAGGCTGGCACGTCAGTGGTGACAGACCTGCGGGGAGCCCTTGGGCAGCAGGTGGGCTCTGAGAGAGCAGGGGCTGCCACAGTGGCTGCAGAGCAGTGTCCTAAGGAGGGACGGCCTTGCCAACACTGCCTGACCCTCACAGGTCAGACAGGGCCATGTGCCACGTCATAGGGGACAAAGGCCACAGAAGAATGGGAGTTCTGGGATTCATGCCAGGTTTGTGGGATGCCAAGTTCGTTCTCAGTGCCCTCGCCAGCACCGCTCAGCTCTGCCACAGCCGAGCCTGACCTAACAAAAGCAGATGGCAAAGACGGAAACCACGGTGTCCCCTGAGGCCACCTTCTTCAATGTGCTCCGGTGGTCATGTGAAGGAGGAGAGGCCGGCCTTCCCAGGCAGCGCCCACAAGCTCGGTCCTCCCAGACCTCACTCCGAGGATATCGAGCTGCCTCCAGATCAGGCTCCTGGTTGGCTCTGAACAGAACTTAATTCAGCCAAAGTCCAGTGATGGTGGAAGGCTCCTAGCTGCTGTTCTAACATGCACCTGACACACCCAGTGGCCAGAACGGAAAGCAACCTGAGAACACCCACACGGTGACACCTGTACACCCGCTTGGCAAGCTCCCACTCCAGATATGCTGGCGACACAAGTGCACATACATGGAGGCTGCAGAAGGACCCTGCAGTGGGCAGCAGAGGAGCTTGGCCTGTGTGTGGACGGGCACCAGGAAGGGCCACCCTCAGCCCAAGGGAAAGGTACACGAGTCTTGGGAAAACCAGCTCTGAAGCCACCGTGATTGGAGGCCCACCTCCTGTGCAGATGGTACCCCATGCTGTCCACGTGAGGCTCTGCTGGAGCCCTGGCTCAGGCCAAGCCCTCTTCAAAGCTCTAAGTCATTGGGCAAGTTTCCAAAAACCTGGGTGCTGTGGCTTCCTCCCTGCACCAGGAGACCACCCACGTCTGCGTCACAGCACGTGAGGATCCCAAGTGGCCTGGGGGAGCCTGCGGAGCCAGGCAGTGGAGACGAACCCCTGGGGCCATCTGGGAAGTGCCACGGACTCCCTGGAGACGTGCATGTCTACGCCTGCTATGGACACATACAGCTTCAAGTGCGACTCCCTGGGTCCCAGAGGCTCCTTTGGCACCCAGGGCCCGACCCCAGGCCAGGGCCCCTACTGCAAACAGGTCCACTGGGTGTTCAAGAGTTGACCAAGCCGATGTAGCCAGCAGCATAGCACTGGGGCCCAGTGCAAGGCCTCGAGAAGGACCTGTGGGGATAGAACCCTACGTGGCAGCGATCTGGGGTGGGACATGAGTGGTAAGGTCGGTGACGTGACGCATGTTATACAGCACGTCACGCGCACACCATTGTGGTGCTCAGAGCTGCCTGGGACACCAAGCTAAGGGCAGCCCTGAGGTGACCGGTCCCTACCATCCGAAGTCCCCAGGGCAGGGAAGGGACTTGGCCTCCCACACTGCTTTCCTCTGCAGTCCCTGAAAGCCCGGCCCAGCTCTACACTCTCTTATCCTGGAAGTCTCAGTCTAAGAGACATACTGGGTGACGATGACAAAGCCCCAGGCTGCAACCCATGTGCACGGTTGGGCCTCCAACATGGTAGACGTGTGATCCTCCCCAGGCTACCGACACCACCCAGAACTCCAAACACAACTGCACAGGCAAGAGGGCCCACTGACCCTCAAGGAAGCAAGTGGCCTTGGGGTGGGGCTCCAGTTTCTGGGTGATCCGAACCAAGACCAGTGCCTTAGGGACTCCGAGTGCCCTTGTCCATGTGTTCTCACAGCAAGGCTTACCAGGCAGGGTGACAACAGCTAGACCATACAGGGGGTACCCTGCACGAAGCTGGAGCCTGGGTGCCCGGACACCCACCCCAGGCCCCCGAAGAAGTAAAGCCAGGATCCAGGTGCACAGAGTGGTCACAGCAGGGTCCATTTGTGTTCTGAATTAGCCCTCGCTGTCGGCCACAGTGACTAAGTTTAAAAATGGACCTGATTCTTTCTTTCCTCCCTCCCTGCTCCTCCCTAACCTGTCCGTCCCTAATCACAGGATGACCTTTCCCCCATGCAGGCAGAGCTATCTGTCCCTGAGCACACAACCACCACAGGAATGGGGTAATCCAGACTCTGGGTGTGGCAGCAAAAGACCTCCCAAATTAACAAGTGAATTAAGCTGCAACAGAGAACACCTGGAGCATTGCCTTTGAGCCACCTCTTTAACAGTCCCCTGGCTTCTCTTCTGCTAGCAAAGCAATAAGCCTTCTTTTTCCTTTCTCAAAAAAATGTCCTCATTACTGGACTGGCATTGGGACAAGGATCAAACTTTGGGTAACAGGATGACACACCCCTCCTATGCCCTTTTTCTGCTCCATTTAGCACTGACCCTGCTGGGAGGCCGACTTCCCCCTCCAAGTCTCCACATTTTGACTTAAGCCATCCCAGTAAGCGAGGATCTAAAGTTTCTTCCCTCTAAGGTTGTCAATAGTGGAAAATGTGTTTTGTGACTGGATCCTCAAAATAACAAGTGCTCAGCCACAGAGCCAATTCCTCCACTTCTCCCTCTGACTCCGCCTCTGCACGCTGCCACAGGGCAGTCCTGGCTTCTCCTAGCTTGACATCACTGGGAGGGGAGACCCCATGGTACAGCAGGGCAAGCCCGCTGGGGACTCACTGGTCGTGCCGCGTGTCTGGGATGGCTCTGTCCATGCGTAGCCTGTCGCTCTCCACCTGGTTGAACTTGTTGCGGGCGTAGGGGTCCTGCCCAGAGCGCACCATTGTCCCGCCCACGTAGGCCTCCTGGTTGAAGTCTGGCCACCGCACTTTCCCTGGAAAGAGCAGAGCAGAAGTGTGGTGAGGCTCACTCAGGCTCCAGGCAGGGCTGGCTCCTATCAGACCCCAGCCCCAGGCGACACTCTCCATCAGCACCCAGCAGGGCCAGAGCCGTGGGCCAGGAGCAGATGGCAGCAGGAGATCACATGCCCACAGTCCACAGGGTGAAGGCCAGGCCTGCACCTCAGGATCCCTCGGGACAGCAGAGGGAAGCCAAGGGCCAGGACAGTGTCAGGGTGGCACCCTGCCCCAGAGGCAGAGACCTGCTTGCCCACCTTTCCAGGTCCAGCCAGTCAGCCTCTTGTCCCATGGCCCAGGCAACAAAGGCAAGGATCGTGCTGTGGGCTCAAGATGACTCCCCAGTGCTGTGCAGGGAGAGTGGGTCCGGGCGGGTGGGCTCAGAAGGGCCCATGTCTGCAGTAGTCCTCCAGGAGACAGCCATCCACCGTGGGTCCCATCCCCAGGCACCCAGCCAACCAGAGGTGGTGACTGCGGGTCGCAGGGAGACCAGCACTGGCAGTACACGTGCACCAGGGTGCCCCCTTCCCTCCTCAGTGCCCAGGACACATCTGTCCACCTTTCTCCTGTTCACATGTCCACTCTCAGCTTGTTTCAGGAGACTCCCTGGCTGAATGCCAGGTTGGGGGATGGACTCTTCCTCTGTCCCTGTGATACAGAAATATCTCACTCCAAGAACTGAACATCCAAGACCCCAGGACTCCTTGGGGACACCCTTGTAGTGTGGCCCAACTGACCCCATGGATAAAGCACAGGGTGCGATTCCCAGATGCCCACAGGCACGGTGGGGACCTCTATTCCCACCTAGGTCTCTTTCTGTGAGGAAGCCAAAGTGGCCCACCTGGACACTGACCATGTACCAGAAGCCAGCACTGGATGAGGTTCTTCAGAAGCTTGGGGCAGGGCTGGTGCTAGGGACAAGGGCTCCTGGGCAAGCCTTTGCTGGTCGCAGGCCCAACCAAGCAGAGCAGGGTGAGCAGGAGGGGAGGAGGGCACAGAGGCAGAGAACTGGCCTGAGCAACCCTGTCTGCAATCTCTGCTGCACAGCCACCTGCCAGGCCGGGAACGCGGCACTGGCTCAGAAACCACATCTCCCTACACATCAGCCTAGCCAGCAACAAAAACTCGTGTTTCACAAGGACTCCATGGGGGACCGTGGTCCAGCTCTGCAGGGGAGGAAGGTAGGGGGCAGTGGGGACAATGGCCTTACCCAGTGGACTCCACAGAACCCACGGAGGCTGCGAGGTTGTGGAGAAGCAAAGCTGTCTGGGCACAGCCACACAAGGAGCTGGTTAGAGCCCGGCACTGCGCAGAAAGACAGGAGGACAGGGGGGAAGCCCAGCTGCTCAGGCAGGCGTTCCCGCACAGCCCCACACCATCCCAGCAGCACGACCCAGGGACACCTGCAGAGGGCAAAGTGGGTCTTGGGGTGGTACAGGCCTCCAGCGAGTGGGGGCCTGTGACGACAGCCAGATGCTGGCCTCGGAGCCACCAGGGGAAACAGGAAAGCAGGAGTGCGCCAGCCACACACCAGTGTGGGGCAACAGGACAGCAGGGGTTCACGGGTGCCCAGCCCAGGTGCTGCAGAGTGTGGTGCTGCTCTGCTCCACAGTGGACGGGGGTCCGCGGCTGGCTCAGGGAAGAAGGTGAGTTGTCCCCCTCAAAGCCCACTGCTCCTTCTGCAGCTGGCTCTGATGGCCACAGGCTCGTGACACTGGGCATCAGAGGCCTGGCCTCTTGCCCACGAGCCTCGTAGCCGTGGTTGTGGCCTGGCCAGCACTAGAACTTTCTTCCCCTAAACACAGCACTTCTGCGACGTTCAGGGAAGCGTCTTCCACACAGAGCACCCTAGAGATGCTGCCCATCCACCCTCTCCATCTCGCCAATTTACCCTCGCACGTTTTTACCCTCGGTGCCAGAGAGCACAGGGACCCCCTGGCCAGGCACTAGTCCTCTGACCACTGTCCAGTCAAGCACCAGTGGCTGATGACAAATAAGCTGGCTTGAACCATGGAGTGGCCTGAGCTAGTCCTTGTGTCAAGGTACTCTTACCCATAAAGAGATCATGGACTCATGAGGGCCAGGCCTGCCCAGGAAGAGATGCCACTCTATGTGCCCTCAGGTAACCGCTGGCTCTGAGCACTCAGCTGGGAGGGTCTGCTGAGGACAGGATGGATCTCTTCAGCCTCCGTAGGGTTCTTTATGCGTCCACCTTTTTGCTGGCTGGGACCCCTCTGGAGTCAGGCAGGACTGCAGCAGGGTCTGTGAGACATCTGACCCCAGGTGACAGCAGGGGAACTAGACCAAGCAGTGGGGTGGGCCTCAGGCTGGACCCAACAGGCACCAGCCAGCAAAGGCCCATAAGACGCGCCCTTAGTGCCCACTTAAACAGCTGTACCCACAAGCCTGGTGCAGAAGGTGATGTGGAGTCCAACAGGAGCAGAGATGGCCATTTTAGCTGTGGTCAGGACACTCCTCAGTGAGCCAGGAGAGGCCCCTGTGGCTGCCAAGACTGAGGAGCCCACCCCACAGTGCCCCACAAGCCCTCTGACCCAGGGACACTTCCAGCTGGACTCTGGTGGGCCAACAAAGGGCCTCCCAGGGCACAAACTGCGGCACCAGAGACAGATCTGAGATGGACCTTTTCTCCATGAGAGCTGGCAGTGTGCTGGGACCCTGGCAGGCACATCTGGGATACTCCACGTCACACTCTGGATGTCACCAAATACGCGCCACATACCACATCCCACCATTGGAAGGGCTGGAGGTGGTCTGCTCTCTTATTTGGGGGGACCTAACTGGCTCTCAATCTAGTGACAGGTCACAATCCACGGGCTGAATCACAACACCAAAATGGGACAGGTATGTCCCAGGGGTGCCAGGAAAAGCCCAGCAGAAGACACATGGGGGTGCTACATGCTGGGCATACACAGCTGGCGTGCACCACCCTCCTGGAGGGAGCCTGGTAAAGGCGGGGCCCACCCCCAACAGAGCCCTCCTCCCGGAGATGGCCATGTCCCGGGTCCCCAGGCTTGAGGTACTCTCCTAGGCAAGGCACACCAATGCCATTTTATTCGCTTTAAAGGTAGAAACTACAGTTCTTCCTCGGTCCTAAGGCCACACCACAAAAGGGAAGACCAGGCAAGGCCGGCTGTAGACAACAGTCTATTTCAATGACAAAGGCCCCAAATAGACTCCTGGCAAGAAAGGGAATTTCCTTCACCATGGAAAACCATCTCCTGAAATAGGATCCTAAACTATTCATTGTTTTAAGGATGAAAACAAGACATTCAAAGAAGTGATGAAAAGTTAACAGGGGTGGGCCTGTGGCTCAGTGGTAGAGCGCTCGCCTAGCATGCATGAGGCACTGGGTTTGATCCTCAGCACCACATAGAAATAAAATAAAGGTTACTGTGTCCACCTACAATTAAAACAAATATTTTTAAAAGATTTATAAAAAGTAAACCAAAGAAAATATCAGACTTGATAGGATCAATTCTTCATCGATTTTAAATTATCAGTGTCCATACAAGAGCTAAAGCCTAACACCCTGAAACAGTCCTCATGCCCAGTGAGGACAGAAGCCAGCGTGCCGACTCTCCTTGACTGTCCTGACAGGATTCGCTTCCTCTGAGCAGCTTCCTGTCCACATTCTGCCAACTGCACCTTCACTCCACAGTGCTCCAGATGTGGAAGGGTGTCTGCCGCAGAGAGTTCACGCCCACCGCCACCCAGATTCACAGCCTGAGGGCTGCTTCCGTTTCAGAGTAGGAGGCCGAGTCCCAGAAATCAAACCCACACAGCAGGACGCGAGCTGGACGGACTTCATGCCCAGGTCTCCCTGCGCCTTCAGCCCTGCCTGACACTCATTTTGAGCAATATCGAAGTGAAGCACCAAGGGCACCACACCTGGCAGGACAGTGCTCAGCACCCTTCCTGGCCTGGCCTCTGGGCCCTGAGCTGCCGAGCGCACATGCTCCCCTCTGCAGTTCGAGGCAGAAGGCCTGGGCACGTGCCTCCACGGCTGGAACCTCCTGCAACTGCTGGAGCGAAGCCCAGCCGAGGCTCCACCTGGGAGACCTCACTCCTGGGTGCCCTCCCCAGACGCCTCTGGCCAGCACGGCTTATCCCTACCACTTCCACCCGCTGGGGTCTGGGAAAAGCTCCTGCCACTTGGGTACCGTGGCCTTTTGGCATCTGGACGCCACAATCTGATTTCATAAGCACCTGCCTAGACTCTGCTCCCAGCCCTTGCCATCCGTGTCATTGTCACTGGACCAAAACCTACTTGCCAGAGGAGACACCTCAGGTGTCAGCCACCCCTCGGGGGAGGACCTCCCTGCAGAGAGTGCGCTGTGTCCACCATTAAAAATGAGGGTGGGGGGCTGGGGATGTGGCTCAAGCGGTGGTGCGCTCGCCTGGCATGCGTGCGGCCCGGGTTCGATCCTCAGCACCACATACCAACAAAGATGTTGTGTCCGCCAAGAACTAAAAAATAAATATTAAAAAAAAATTCTCTCTCTCTCTCTCTCTCCTCTCTCACTCTCTCTTTAAAAAAAAAAAAAAAGAAAAAAATTTAAAAAAAACGAGGGTGGGGGGCTGGGGTGGTTGCTCTGTGGCAGACCGCCTGCCTAGCATGTACGAAGCACTGGGTTCCATTCTCAGCACTGCATATAAGTAAATAAAATAAAGGTCCATTGACAACTAAAGACACGGTGGTCCTCAACAGCCTCACCACACTCTGGCTGCTGGTCTGAGCCTCAGTCTCCGTTCTCTGACCTGCTGGCAGGGAGGGCCACAGAGGTCTGTTCTTCCTAATGCTGGCAGGGTCAAAGGAGAAGGCCCCAGGGAAGACAAAACGTCAGTGACCCACAACATGACAACACACACACAACGACTGCCCTGCGATTGCCCTGTAACTGCCCTGTGAGGCACACAATCAGCAAGTACAGCAGAGGTGCATCTCCTAGGCCCCAATGCTGGAACGCCATGTCCTAAGCACAGGAGCAGTGGGCAGCTGATACTGCTTGCTGTCACCACAGAGGTGTGTCAGCACAGGAGGTGTCTGTGGCCACGAAGAAGCCCTGAGGCCCACGCTGGGTGGAGGAACGCAGGGCACCACAGGTGAGTCTGAAAGCCTGGTGGTTGGTGGGGTTGCTGCAGAAGAACCTTCGAGGGGAGGGCAAGGCCCCTCCCCAGGAAGCCAGAGCTGGAGGCTGCCCTGGGGTCCTAGGGCCGGCACAGGTAACCCAAGAGCTCTAGAAATGACAAGTCCTGTAGGAATCCATGGCAAGCCTGAACTCCAAATATGGGGGAGGACCAGTACCTGTGGGCAGTGGGGCCAAAGCCCCAGAAGCTGCTTCCAGAAACTGCCCACAGATCCAGAGGTCACAGGCACCTGGGACTCACTGTCCCAGGGGGCATGCGACCTCATCCTCTAGGACCTGCTGTGGGTGCCACAGGCCTGGGAGGAGTTGTGTGAATGCTGTACTAATTTCTGTTTGTCCCAGCTTCTTCAGTGTCCCCATGTCCTAACACTACTTGCCTGGTCACACGACCCTGAGGATATCAGAGCTATGTGATCTCCCATGCTGCTCACAGCTTACCTCACAGGACAGGGTTCAGAGATAGGAGGGATGACACAAGGAACTGAGGATGGCACTTGGTGAAACAGCTGGGTGCGGAGGTCCAAGCAGTGAATGGCCCTGCTGGCGTGAGGCCCTCAGAACCTCAGACTCAGAGGGCCCAGGCGCAGGGAGCGTGGGGCTCCCACAGCAGTCAGACCCACAGAGGGTACGGGCGCAGGGAGCGTGGGAGATGCTGCTCGGGAGGCCCACAGGGCAAGGCTGCACCACAGGGGCTGCCTCTTCCGTGGCTGGAACGTGCCTTCATGTGTGGGTGACAAGCCGCAGCTCAACAGTGACTGCAGTGATACTTTTTTGCATGCCTGTTGTGCCACAGTTCTGAAGACACCACCCAGAGCCTGTGAACCCCCAGGAAGAGACACAGCCATGCTGAATAAACAGATACCCGGTTCACTGGGATCCACTCCTTTGACAGGCGGGAGGCAGAAGAGCTGACCGTCTCCAAGAAGATGGGAGGTGACACACTCTGGCTTCGGTCCCTTGCCGCTACACCACCCAAACCCCCACCCTCACCTGGGCACCCGCAGTGGGGGCCTGAGACTCAACTACACACCATCCCCTGCTCCTCGCCCTCAACCAGCAGTGAACCCTGGTCTGGCAGTATAGCTTCCTAAGGGCCAAAAGAAAGCTTGCTCCAAAGGACCATGCTGACGAAGGATAAGAGCCCCAAGGAGAACCTCAACCCCAGGCCTCCAGAGGACGCGGCCTCTCCACAGCCTTCCCTGCTCGCCTTCTCAGCATCGGCAGAGCCTTGGCTGGTGGCAAGGTCAGACTCAGAGGCGCAGAAGAGGGACCATCCTGGGGGCAACTTGTTTCCCATCAAAGAACCTTTTCCACACCAATGAAAAAAGACCAGATTCCTCTCTGTCACCAGGCTGCAGAAGGTTGCTAAGACCACACCTGGACGCTGGGCTGAGGCAGCTGAGGAGGTGCTCCAGGCAACGGGGGGCTCAAAGGGAGTACTACCACTGCAGGGCTGAACACTGGCCCTGGGCAGTGGGCCAGAAATGGGGAGGGGCCATTAATCCAGGACCAGAGGGAGGGAGGGAGGTGGAGAGCCACAGACAATGGACTCAGTCCTGGGACCTCTCTCCTATGCCAAGGCCAAGGGCCTGCAGCGTGGCTCCAGGCTCTGCCTGACTCCTGGCTTCCAGACCATCACTCCTGTCCCCAGGAGTCCCTGACTCCCAGCAGGGACTGCCAATTGCTGGCATACTGGTTCCCAATTTCAAATTCCACCCCAAAACTGGGCACACAGGGAAAAGAAATACAGTGAGAACAATAACCCAGGCTGTAGCCATAGAAGCCCTGGGGGTGTGCAGTTTTCAAACTGGGGCCACATCAGAGTCTCAAAGAGCATAGAGGGACGAGGACATGTTTGAGAATTCTCCCTGCCCTTACAGCAGCTTACTTCCAATGACATTTAGAACACATAGGCAGGTGCATGTGACAATTCATGAATGAGCACAAACGTGTGGGGTGGGGTCCAGAGCCACGTCTGCCCGCTGGGGTGCAAGAAGCTGGAGCCCCTGTCCTGCGACACCTGGCTCCTAAGGCTGTTGTGGGTTTCATGGCCACAGTACCCTCAGCTCAGCACAGGGAGGCCACTGAGCCTCGCGAGCAGCCCCCTCCACGCCCAAGTCACCAGCAGTCCCCAAAGACCACAAGGTGCTGACCATGTCCACTGTCCTAGGGAAAATGGGTTTCTTAATCATACAATAACTTCTAAAGAAAAAAAACTATGTGTGCTGATTTAATAAAAAAAAAATCCTTCAACAAAAAAGGGAAAATAAAACCCTTTGGCAAAGAGGACAGAGTGCACTCATCAAAACCACTGCTAATCAGCCAAAGAGGCGTACCAGAGCCTTCTCGTCTCTTGGAAAGAAAGCCACCATCAACAACAACTGGGAAAGGGCTGGGGTTGTGGCTCAGTGGTAGAGCGCTCACCTCGTACATGTGAGACCCTGGATTCGATCCTCAGCACCACATAAAAATAAATAAGTGAAATAAAGGTATTGTGTCCAACTAAAAAGTAATAAATATTTTCAAACAAACAAACAACAACTGGGATTAGGAAATTAGGTCGAAGCACATTCTGAACTGACTGTAACAGAGTAGGACCCAGTGTCATACCTGGAACGTGCCCTGCAGGTGCTCTCTCCTCCTCCATCTGCCTCAAGACCCACAGGAGCAGGGTTTTCTGAGTTGAGAGCAACCCCTGCCCCCAGGCTCTCATCGCTTCTGCAAAAGCATAGCACAGCCTTGCGCCGTAACCAAAGAGGTACTCACAGCTAACGGTTCAACCCCATGCTACCCTGTGCAAGTGACGCCTGTTCTACCTGTGAAGAAGCTCTGGCACAGGCCTCCTGACCCTGCACATGTAGAGGAGGGCAGGGAGGACCTGAGCACCAGCACTCACAGACCAGAAGAAGAAGGTGGCATTCCTATGTGGTGTGCAGATGCACCGGAGCCCTGGAAATCCATAGTAAGCACCTGGTGCACAGGTGCAGGGGATCCCTGGAAATCCACTGTGAGGCGCCTGCATCTGGTGAGCAGGGGCACCCGGAACCTAGAAATCCACAGTGAGGCACCTGGTGCACAGGTGCAGGTGGGAGCCTGGAATCCATGGTGAGGCACATGTGTCTGGTGAGAAGGTGCACCCAGAGCTTGGAAATCCATGGTGAGGCACCTGATGCACAGGTGCAGGTGAGCTCTGGAAATCCATGGTGAGGTGCCTGTGTCTGGTGCACAGGTACAGGGGAGCCCTGGAAATCCACAATGAGGCACCTGGTGCACAGATGCAGGGGAGCCTGGAAATCCATGTGAGGCACCTGTGTCTGGTGAGCAGGTGCACCTGGAGCCTGGAAATCCATGGTGAGATGCCTGTGTCTGGTGCACAGGTACAGGGGAGCCCTGGAAATCCACAATGAGGCACCTGGTGCACAGATGCAGGGGAGCCCTGGAAATCCATGGTGAGGCTCCTGTGTCTGGTGAGCAGGGGCACCCAGAGCCTGGAAGGAGGTGGTGACAGCCCTTATGTCTGCTGTGGCTGGGATAATGAATGAGGAAGGCACATAAAGGAAGGGCCTGTATTCTTACGGTGGTGCTTTCCCCACCACAGAAGGGAATATGAATTCACCACATAAATTCCCCCCATGAAGACACTGGGCTTCTGGGACAGCACATAAGGAACTGGGAAGCCTTCACTCCACTGTAACAAGTACAGACCTAGGGAAGGGAGATCCCAAGGCTGGAGTGAAAACAGACAGGAGCACACACCCATTAACAGGAACCTGCCCCACACCTGATAAGGTACTAAAAGCTCAGTGTGAACCATCTATAGACATGGGAACCTCAGGGAACCCAGCCAGGGGCACTCAGAAATGCTGAGAGCCACAGCCGAGTAGGAATGATGCATGGCATTTTGCCAGAAGGGAGTGGTTGAGAGGGGCCACCAGCAAGCCATTGAGATGATGGTGGTTAAGTTAAGCTGTGTATTCAGTTGTATATAGACCCCTGCTGTCCGCCTCCTGCCCTGCTACTTTGGAGTTCTCCCGGGGATTCCTGGGGAGTTCCCGTTGGTTGGTGAAGTTCCAGTGGAGGGAGTTCCGGTTGGTGTGGTGTCCCTGGAAGGCCCGCTTGGGTGGCATTCGGGGGAGTTCGGAAATAAAGTTTGTTCCTACTTGAATGGCTCCTGATTTGTGCCCAGCCAGACTTCGGCAATTGGTGGCCCCTGCGGGGAATGCCTGAGGGTAAGTGATAAGGTAAACTGCTAGCTCCTGAGGGCAGTGCGAGAGGATGGGTAACCATTTAAAGATTCTTCTTTCGTTTTGTTTCGCTTTTGTTTTAACTTGCCAATCCCTGGAGATGGGTGGAACGGAAGAAAAACCCCTCACATCTAAGGAAAAACTATTTGCGTCTGAGGAACACATAGGGAGAAAGGACGGATGGACATTTCAGGAGGATAGAAAGGCTGATATAATGAATTTTTGTTCCATTTTTGTTTCATTTTGTCTCGGTTTTGTTTTGCATTATCTTAGTGAGGGGTATCTTCATCATGGAAATATGGAATTAAAAATTAATAAGAACCAAACCGAAAGGGCGTTAAGTAAAGTGCTAGAGAAAGGAGGCATCTCAGTAAAATCAAGAACAGTTAGGGCATATGTTAAGATGATACAAAAGTGTAGCCCATGGTTCATTAAAGAGGGGTTGTTAAATATATCACAATGGAACCATCATGAAGATCTAAAAAAGCTACAAAAGGAAAGCCCAGGAACTCTGCCAGTTGGCACATTACCATTATGGACCTTGGTACAATCTTATGTGCTTAGTCTAGGAGAAGACATCTTACATCAAGTAAAAGAGGAAGTCTCTCGAGTTAGTCAAACAAAGGAAAAAGGTTTAGAGGAGGAAGGGCTATCAGGGGAAAAGTTACAACAAGAGGCTGCTACTACCACCTTTCTATCACCAGGTGTTAGTATCTGTCCAACTAACAGCTCCACTCCCGTAGTTGATAGATGGGATCCTGAGACAGGACCTCAAAGATTAGCATGCCCTGTATTTGAGGCGGCAGGAGAGCAGTGAAATCACCATGTTATAGATTTCAAAACAGTGAAGCAGCTAAAAGAGGCTGTAACAACCTATGGTCCTCAAGCACCCTTCACTATAAGCATAGTCGAATCCATTACCAACTTGAACATGACGCCAGCAGATTGGACAAGTATGTGTAAAGCTGTGCTAAATGGAGGACAATACCTGTTACGGAAGGTTGCCAATGAGGAATTTTGCATGGAGATGGCTAGGCGAAATGCAGCAGCTGGTTATTCTCAGAGAAATCTAGATATGTTGTTAGGAAAAGGACCATATGAGGGTCAGCTACAACAAATTGCATATGATCCTGCTATATACTCACAAATTGCTGCAGATGCAGTTAGGGCATGGAAGACTTTACAAGGACATGGAGATTTACAAGGTCAATTACCTAAGGTAATACAAGGAGCTAATGAACCTTACGCTGAATTTGTAGATAGGCTTATTCAAACAGCTACCAGAGTTTTTGGGGATACAGAACAAGCAATGCCATTAATTAAACAGCCTTTGAACAAGCAAATTGTTGGTGCAAGGAGACCATTAGACCATGGAAACATGAAGATTTAAACACATATATTAAATTATGTAGAGACATTAATGAACAAGGGCAAGTCTTGGCAGCTGCAGTACAACAGGCTTTAGATGCCGGGCAAAAACATGCTACAACTGTGAACAAACAGGACATTTTAAAAGGAGTTGCCCCATAGGAGGAGGGTTTAACAAAACTAGGTATCAAAGGGGTAGAATACCGGGTATTCGCCCACAATGCCATAGAGGGAGACATTGGGCTAATGAATGCCATTCTCAAACCACCATAGAGGATACTCCATTATCAACAAAACGGACAAAGACCAAATGTTTACCCACGATATCGTGGAGAAAAGCATCAGGCTCCATTGCTAAAAACGGACAGTGGGGCCCAATGCTCCGGGGCCCACAACCACAAATATACGGGGCAATGGAGGAATCCAGCAATACCATCAAGGTAGTGCCCAGGACATATTATCCATTAGATCCCTCATCAGACAAACAAGAGGGAGCGCAGGGTTGGACATCTGCGCCTCCGCCAGAGCAGTACTACCTCCAGAGATGGGAGTTCAAATCATTCCCACAGGGGTAAAAGGACCTCTTCCCCAAGGAACAGTAGGCTTATTATTGGGACGCAGTTCTTCTACTCTAAAAGGACTTATGATAAGTCCTGGGGTAATTGATCCCAATTATGAAGATGAAAAAAAAATTATAGCCAGTTCTCCAAGGGATATATCAGTAATTTCACCAGGAGATAGAATAGCACAGTTATTAATAATACCCAGCCTGCATGATAAATTTTCCAGTAGTACAAGAGGTTCCAGGGGATTAGGCTCCACAGGTGTAGATTGGGCCATGCTTTCTTTAAATTTAGATTCTCGTGAAATGCTAAAACTAAATATTCAAGGACATGAATTTAATGGGCTACTGGACACAGGTGCACACCTTAGCATCATCTCTCGTCAAGAATGGCCAAAACATTGGCCGTTTCAACAAGCCACTCAAATGCTTCGAGGCCTAGAAATGGCAACTAATCCCCGTAGAAGTGCAATGGTATTAGATTGGAAGGATCCTGAAGGATGTGAAGGAACTATACAGCCATATGTATTGGATCATCTTCCTATAAATTTATGGGGATGAGATGTCCTAGATCAATTAGGTTTGACATTAACAAATAACATCAATCCAAATGTGCCCACTATTATAGCTAAACAAGGTTTTAGGAAAGGAAAAAGATTAGGAGAACAAGAACAAGGTATAGTAGCACCAATACAAATACATCAAGGAACAGACAGACATGGGTTGGATTTTCAGAAGGGGTCACTGAGACAATAAAAATTACTTGGAAATCAGAAAGACCAGTATGGGTTCCTCAGTGGCCCCTGACTAAAGAAAAGATACAAGCAGCCCATGACCTGGTCAAACAACAATTAGCGGAGGGACATATACAACCTTCCATATCTCATCATAATACTCCCATTTTTGTCATCAAAAAGAAATCTGGTAAATGGAGATTGTGGCAAGATTTAAGGGCCATTAATAATGAGATGGTTATTACGGGACATGCTCAATCAGGGATTCCCCAATTGCTGCTTTGCCAAAAACCTGTATGTTTTAGCTATAGATATTAAAGATTTTTTTTCAATTCCAATTCATCCAATTCATCAATCCACGTTTTGCGTTTACTATCCCTGCACTGAAGCATGAAGGTCCTGATCAGAGATATGAATGGAAAGTACTCCCTCAAGGGATGGCTAACAGCCCAACTATGTGTCAAATTTATGTTAACAAAGCAATCCAGCCACTTAGAAATTAAAATCCTGAACTACAAATATTTCACTATATGGATGATATATTATTAGCACACAAAGATAAAAACACATTGCTAGAATGTTATGCCACAATTACAAACTTGTTAAAAAATTATAATCTAGAGATAGCAACAGATAAAGTACAATTAAATTTTCCAATTAATTATTTAGGAGTTCTATTATCCTCAACCATGGTCCGTCCACCAAAAATTCAAATACGAGTAGATCAACTCAAATCACTTAACAACTTTCAAAAGTTATTAGGAGACATAAATTGGATAAGGCCTTATCTAGGCCTACCAACAGAAGAGTTGGGACATTTATTTGATATCCTAAAAGGCCCATCAGATCCAAATTCACCCCGCATGTTAACGCCTGAAGCAAGAAAGGCATTAAAAATCATTGAAACATATATGGAAAATATGCATTTGGATAGAATTGATATAAGTTTGCCTTTATTATTTATTGTACTACCAACAAAAAATATTCCTACAGGAGTATTTTGGCAAGAAGGTCCATTATTATGGATATATTTATCTTATTCTCCTAACACTATTCTTACTAGGTATCCTGAGGCTGTAGGACAATTGATACTCAAAGGAATAAAAACAGCAAAGGGAGTATTTGGAATTCCTCCCAATAAAATTATTACTCCATATACTATGAATCAAATTGATGAATTAGCTAATGAGTTAAATACTTGGGCAATAATCATGTGCAAATCTAATGTTTCATTTGATAACCACTTACCATCTAATCCTTTATTGTCTTTTTGGTCATTGCATCCTGTAATTTTTCCAAAAATGACAAGAAAAACACCTATCATGAATGCTCCAAATATATTCACTGATGGGTCAAATAATGGTACAGCAGCAATAGTTACACCTGATCAAACTTTTACATTTTTAGTACCCAAACAATCAGCTCAAAAGGTAGAGCTTAATGCAGTATTACAAGCTTTTGTGATATTTAAAGATTCTGTATTTAATTTATTTTCTGATAGTCAGTATATAGTTAATGCTATAGTATCCCTTGAAGATGCTGGTAGGATTTCCCCTTCCTCTACTGTTTTCTCTTTGCTTTCCACTATACAAAGTTTAATCTGGGACAGAAAAGATCCATTCTTTATAGGACATATCAGGGCACATACAGGATTGCCTGGAGCCCTTAGTTTGGGCAATGATTTAGCAGATAAAACTACACATGACATACATATTTTCTCTACACTAGAAGAAGCTATAAATTTTCATAAAAGGTTCTATGTCAATGCTAATACTTTACAAAAGCGTTTTAAAATAACTAAGGAACAAGCTAGACAAATAATAAAACAATGTCAAAATTGTGTGACCTTTTTACCACAAGTTAATCTTGGAGTCAATCCTAGAGGATTGATACCTAACCATATTCAGCAGATGGATGTCACACACTTGCCAGAATTTGGAAAATTAAAATATTTGCATGTTACAGTTGATACTTCTTCCGGATTTTTGATGGGCTCCCTTCATGCCGGAGAAAAAACTAAAGATGTTATAGCTCATTGCTTACAAAATTTTGCCACTGTGGGCGTTCCAAAACAGTTAAAAACAGATAATGCCCCTGGTTATACTTCTACCTCTTTTAAACAATTTTGCTCATCATTTGGCATTACTCATATAACAGGAATCCCACACAGTCCACAGGGACAAGGCATAGTTGAAAGAGCTCATCAAACTATTAAAATGTACTTATTAAAGCAAAAAGACGGAATTGGGAAGGGGTATATATTCCCCAAAGATAAACTTAAAATAACCCTTTTTACTCTAAACTTTTTAAATTTGGATTCATCAGGACTTAGTGCTGCAGAAAGGCATATGTGTCCAAAAAATGTACATAAGCCCAAGGTACTTTGGAAAGATATTCTAACAGGACAATGGAAAGGTCCTGACCCAGTAATTGTCTGGAGTCAGGGGCCTGTTTGTGTATTTCCACAGGGAGAATAGCAGCCGATTTGGATTCCAGAGAGATTAACTGAAGCGATTTCTACAGACCAAAAAGAAGATGATTTGGCTCAAATCCATAACAGCTGATATCCAAAACTCCAATTTGGCTATCCTTACATCTGCGACAGAACCAGGATGCTTTTTTCAATATCTATTTTATTATTGCCCTTTCCCATATCATGAAGTTCTATTTTGTTTTTTGAGCTCATACAGACCTAGGTTAATGCTTTGCTGATCAGTTCTATTTTTTTTTTTTTGACTATAGAGTTTTTAAACATTGCAATGGAAATTTCACCTGTAAAAAGTTATAAGGCCTTTACTATTATGTGTTGTATGTATTATATTATGTGTGCACACTTGTGTTTTGTGTTATATGTTTGAATGTACATATGTACCTTTCCTTTTCATTATATTTAATAATTCTCTTCAAGATAATGTAAATTATTAAGAAAATTGTTTTCTTTTCTCTTCAAGATAATGTAAATTGTTAAGAAAATTGTTTTCTTTTAGTGCTTTCTGGAATGTTACATAATTTTTTCTTTAGCCATTATTGCTAGAATTCCTATCTTCATCCCAGTGCCAGTGAAGACAAAGATAAAACTAATCTACAGTTTCTGCAATAGCCATCACTGAATTGCTTGCAGAACTTGCCTAAACTATGTGTCACTTGTATGCATTGTGAACTCACTTGTATGCATTGTGAACTATCTGTTGGTGCAGTGACTTGTGGTAGTGTTGGGGTATTTTTACTGATGATGTCATCGGTGGTACAATTTTTCCAACAAGAGCCATCAATTGGCTTGGTGTATCTTCCTCCCTTCTGCTTGTCATGACAAAGACCTCTCCACAGGTGTGGCTGTATACTGGACCGGTAGTCAATGATGGGTAAGATCCAATTACAATGGTACCAACCTAAGACAGGAGGCTGATGCCCTGAGGTCAGCTCATCCGAAGATGGGTAAGGACCATATGTAGTATTGGACAATCTAAGGCAGGCACGGTCCCTAAGCCACATGCTTGTTGTTTAAACAGAGAGGGGGAGATGTTGAGAGCCACAGCCAAAGGGGCCCCAGCAAACTTCCAGCTGCCAGCAAACTTCCAGCTGCCAGCTGATGATTGGCTCACAGCGGCCCCAGCAACATCTAGCTGATTGGCTCCTCTGCGGTGATGTTCATTGGGCTGTTTCCCTGCCCTTCAGACTGCCAGCTGATGATTGGCTCACAGCGGCCCCAGCAACATCTAGCTGATTGGCTCCTCCACGGAGCTGCTCATTAGGGGACTTCTTTGGCTCCGCCCACGTGACCCAGCCAATCAGCCTCAAGAGCAGGAGGATTGTGGGAGGTGGTGAGGTTTGTGTGGGGGTGAGAGGCTTGGGGAAGCCGGTGGTGGCAGTTGGGCTCTGAGGGTTTTTTCCTGAGGAGCTGTTTTGTTTGGCGTTTGTAGTTCTAAAAATAAAGTTAGTTTCTTTTGACAAGTGGCTCCTGAATTGTGCCCAGCCAGACTGTGGCAGCAGGCAATGCACAGGCAAACGCAGCCAAAGGTCCTGGATGAGGTGCAGAGGGAATCTGGTAGAGAGAGACTCCCCCAAACTGTGCTCTGGGAAAGACCGTCAGAGGGTGAGAAGGTAATCCACAGACAGGGAGACCAACGGTTACGGAAAACAGGAGAAAGCATACACAAAGCACTCTTAAAGTGCAGGAAGAAAATGAAAAACTCAATTTGAAAGTGAGCACAAGACAAGAACACCTTACCAAAGAAGATTCACAGATGATAAATACATATGGAAAGGCGCTCCCCACCGTCCGACATTAGGGAACCACAACTTAGAACAGGGGAGCACCACTGCATACCTGCTAGGAGCCAGATTCCTGAACACTGATGCAAATGCTGCTGAGGCCCTGACACATGGCAACAGCTGTCCTTCCCCAGGCACCGTGGAGGACAGTCTGGCAGTTTCTCACAAGACAGGACATGTTCCTCCCACACGTCTGAGCAGCAGGGCTGAAGCCAGCTAAAGCTTATGCTGCACAGAACCAGTCTCAGGACGTCTACAGCAGCTTCGTAATAACTGCCACCAGGAGTCCTCAGCCTGCCAGTGGACAAGCTGTGGTCCATCCTGACAAGGGGGTGTTATCTACTGCTGAAAGGGGCACTGAGCTAGGAGAGGCACGGAGGGACCTCACACACAGCACCAGTGCAAGAAGCCCCTGCAGCCTGTGCAACCCCGGCTGTGACGCCCTGGGAAAGGCAGAACTGGGGAGAGAGCAGCAGAGCTGGGCTCCAGGGAGGAGGAACAGGCAAAGCACAGGGGACTCTCAAGCAGTGAGCCTAGTCTTCAAGATTACAGAGATGGTGGCATGCCACTAGGCGGGTCAAACCCACAGAAGGCCCAATGGCAGGCGGAGGCCAGAGAGAGGTTCACACAGATCACGGTGGCACAGACGCCCACTCCAGCCCTGCCAGCACACAAGGAAGTGTGTGTGCATGGGGCTCAAGCACACAGGAGCTCTGTACTGCGCCCCCGTGTGGGCGCACTAAAAATACTCTAAAAAGCCTACTTTCTAAACTTCCACGAGTTGACACACACCGTCTACTACTTCATTCCACTTTCTCTTTCAGGAAATTTCAGTCACCCCTAGTAAACTTCCAATGAAACCAGATGCTGTGGCCCTGCTGGGGGCCCTGCCAGTAGCCCGGCCGGAGCAGGAAAGCAGAGCTCTGGGCAGGGTCCAGCTGGCTCAGCAGCTCCACTCCCCACCCCAGCGAAGAAGCCCAGCCCTCAGCCTGGCCTGGCACAGTACCTGGAGGGAGGGTCTCCGCACTCTGTGCTTTCTCCTCGCCATTGCTGTGGTGAAGGTCTTTCTTTTTAATGGGGTCGATTTCATTCCAGTCCTCCTAAGGGAACAAAGACACCAAGTGAGCATGCCTCCAGCCGTCCGTTCCCCATGCCATGCCTTGTGACATCCGCAGACCCCAGGTCACAGCGGTCAACCAGGAGAGCTCCAAGGGCCCTTCTGACAGCCTGCGGATGGCCCAAGGCCAGGGAGGCCCGCACCTGGTCACACCCCACAGGACAACTCTGAGGGTGCATGGGACAGGCAGAGGGTTACACAGTGGTCACGGCCACGAGGCGAAGGTGGCTCAGACATCCCAGTAATTTGTGGGCACCTCCCTGAGGGGCCTGGAACCCTTCCAGCAGTCACACGACCCATGTTAACCCCACTGACGCCTGGGAAAGGTCCTAGGGCTGGCCAGGGGACAGCCATGGGGCAGGGGCCTGGGGCTGTCCGGGCATGGCCATAGAGCAGGGGGCTAGGGTTGGCTGGGGCATGGCCATAAAGCAGAGGCCTGGCTTTCTGGGGATGGCCATATAGCATGGGCCTGGAACTTGCTGGGGACAGCCATGGAGCAGGGGCCTGGGGTTGGCTGGGGCATGGCCACGGAGTAGGGGCTTAGGGCATGCTGCGGATGACCACGTAGCAGGGTCTTGTAGCTTGCTGTGGATGGCCATGGGGCAGGAGTCTGGGGCTGGCTGGGCCATGGCCATGGGGCAGGAGTCTGGGGCTGGCTGGGGATGGCCATGGGGCAGGGGTCTGGGGCTGGCTGGGCCATGGCCATGGGGCAAGGGTCTGGGGATGGCTGGGCCATGGGGCAGGGGTCTGGGACTGGCTGGGGACAGCCATGTAGCAGGGGCCTGAGGCTGGCCAGGCCATGGAGCAGGAGTCTGGTTCTGGCCAGGGGACAGCCAAGGAGCATGGCCATGGCCATGGAGTAGGGGCCTAGGGCTGGCCAGGCCATTACCAGGGAGCAGAGCCCTGGGGCTTGCCAGGGGACAGCCACGGAGCAGGACCCTGGGGTTGGCTGGGCCATGGTCATGGAGTAGGGACCTGGGGCTTGCTGGGGACAACCATGTAGCAGAAACCTGGGGCTGGCTGGGTTGTGGCTATGGAGCAAGGGCCTGGGCCTATCTGGGGAAAACTATGGAGTAGAGCTGAGGTTAAACACCCAGTGTGAAGGCTGAGCAGGACTCAGTTCCAGCAGACTTATCCCACTCATCTGGGCCAACAACATGCTCTCACTGGTCAGCACTGAGTCACGCCAAGGGAGAGCTCCATGACCACATAACTCTTCAACCTGACTTCTGTGCACCAAGGGAAAAGGGTCTCACGCGACCCAGGCAGAAGCCCCTGAGCCCCTGCTGTCCACACAGAGGATGCTGTGTGGCAGGACCCGTCCCTGCGGCCCAGCCACTCCTGCCCTGCTTCGGGCACCATGGGCCAGCACAGACTGCTGGCTTTTCATGGTATACAGGGAGATCGGCAAGAAGGGTAATTCCTGGGGTCTGGGCCAGCAGACTCCAACTCCAAGTGCAACTTCCCTGCTGATAACCTGCTTCCTGCTTGAGGGGTGCAGTGACTGAAGGGAAGCTGACTGCAGCCCCCCACCTCAGGTAGCCTGTCCTTCCCTGGCTTCCAAAGCTGAGCAAAGCATAAAGTCTCTCACTGCACAGCCCTGGGAAGGCGGGTGGAGCACACAGGGTGGGATGTCCCCTCCTGCACACAGCCTTTCAGTCCCCAGGTGCCTAGTAGTTAGGTGGTCTTCCCAGGTGGTAACAAACATGTTAAAATGTGTCTGTGTTACAACTCAATTTTTTTTTCCTTGCTGCAAAGATTCCAGAAAAGAATACTAGTGACATTATTTGGTTATAAGCTTGAAACTGACTCCTGGCAATGATTTTGCAACAATGTAGGCAAACACGCAGGAGCCAACACCCTCAGCTGTGAACACTGGTCCCTGTGGGCTTTGCAACACTCAATCTGCCAGGTGTAGTGCTGCCAGGGTCCCCTACAAACTTGTAATCAAGTGCTCATTTTTATTTTGTGGTTGCTTGTAGCATTTTGTGGCTAATAATGCCCCCCCCCCCCCCGCATCAGTCCTCCTCTAACATTGGCTACTGGATCAAACCACCTAACCTTGTATTGAATAAAATCTAAAGTCAACACTGCCCTGTCACTCTAGAATTAAGTCATTATCTGTGGCAGTCTCCAAATCAACATTTTTACTTCAACCATCTCTGTTTCCTCAAACAGTAAACATTTTCTTCTTCCCCACGTGGGAGCCTCCCTTCTGACAGACCCGGTGTAGCACAGTTCTGGTCTTGTAGTGAGAATTTGTGAAACCAGAGAGGTCAGACAATCTGTCCAGGTTGCACAGCTGGTGATAAGCTGAAGCTAGGCCCCTCTTAAGTCAGAATGGGATGATGCCAGTGCTCAAGTGAAGCCAAGTCACAGGATAAAGATTCTGAACATGTCACAAAAACCCAAGAATAGCGTGGCACGTTGGCATACATGTGTAATTGCAGTGACTCAGGAGGCTAAAGCAGGAAGCCTGCAAGTTCAAGGATAGCCTCAGCAACTTGACAAAGCCCTAAGCAACTTAGCAAGACCTTGTCTCATAATAAAAATAAAAGGGCTGGGGATGTGGCTCAGTGGTTAAGAGCCACTGGGTATCCTCTGGTACAAAAGAAAAAAGAAAAAAAATCTAAGACTACATTTCTAAGGGAGCGCTCCCAAAGGACTGTCTGATCCTGCCTCGCAGTCAGAACCATTCCCATCAGCCCTGTAGGAGGAGGAGGAGTGACCCCATGGGGCTGCTGCACACACACACACACACACAGAGGCCTATCCAAGAGCACCCTAAGCCGCCTCCTCCGGCATCACTACCACAACCTCACTTCACAAAGAAGAGCTGAGGCCCTGGGTGTCGCTGAGCTGGAGCCAACGGCCTCTACGTGGGAGCTCCCTCTCCCTCCTGAAGAGCCAGGCTAAGGGGAAGTGACCACTGACTGCCTGTCTAGGGGCATGGTGTGGCCACATCAGCTTCTGTAGGCGGGCCCTGTGGGAGGCAGAACAGGGCACAGGCGCAGCTGGGTGCACAGGCAGAGGCAGGCAGTCGGGTCACAGCTAGGCAGTCTGAGGTTGTGATCCAGAAACGTCACTTTGCCTGAAGGGTGGGAACAAGCCAGAGGGCATGGGGGAGACGCCAGGCAGCCAGGTGGCACATGGTACAGGGAGGAGGCCAGCTGGGCCAAGACCAAGGCAGAGGAGCAGGTTGGCCGCCGGGAAGGAGGGCCAGGGACAGGGCCCAGGCTTCAGATTCTACACTGAAGATGGGCCAGAGAACCAGAGGTGCCCAGGTACGGCCCGAGGCAGCAGGAGGGGCATGAGCAGGACACAGGAGGCCATTGCTGGGACAAGCAGAGGCTACTTACGCATACATGGTGCAGGAGGAACCTGCTCCAGCCAGGCCTCAGGGCACCACCTGACCCCAAACTAGGACTGGGCTGGCACCCGGGCCTCTGCCCAGCCCTCCCGGTGGGAGGTGAGTGCAGCTTGTACTGGTAATCTTTCACAGTTGGTGCCTCTTCACCCATGTGTGGCCTCTATGGCCCGAGGGCCATCTCCTCCTCCTGCATAACTGGCACCACCTGCGGCTGGCAGCTCGGATGCTGCTCAGTGACAAACGCAGCTAAACATGCCTGGCCTACCTGCTGTGGCTTCACGGCTTTGCCCTCCTCCCAGCCCTCCCGAGACTCCAGACCACCAGCAGCCGCTGTCTGAACAGGGAATGGACCAAGTGCAAGTGGCTGAGGAGGCTGGAGCCAGGGCCCCAGCAGTACCAGGCTGAGCCCCAGCAGGTGGGTGCTCCTCCCACAGACGGCATGGCAAGGCCAGAGGAGCAGGACTGTGGTGGGTTGAGTGAGGCCAGAAGCTCCTGTCAGTCCTGCCTGTGATCCCGCCTGGCCTTCCCAAGTCGCAGAATGGCTCCGCCCACAAAAGGAGATACAGACACAGGAGGCAGAATGAGAAATCCTTGAGAAGAAGTCAGCCTATCCACAGGTGGCAGGTGGACTCGGGTCTCCTCCATGGACACACACCTGCCCCCTTGACCCTCACCACATGCAGCCTGCCTGGCGCTAGGCAGTGTGGCACCCTAAGGTCATACTTGCCCCCATGCCTCCCAATGCTGGTTGTGGTCTTCAAAGCAACCTTGTCCCCTGAGAAGAGCGGGGCCCTCCTGGAACTCGACTGGCCTTTGGTCCTCAGCGTCTCTAGACCATGGAGACGCAAAGCAGGATCCAAACGAGGACCAGGAAACCTGGGCAAAGCTCCCCTCTGTCCCCAGCCATCCCTCCAGGAAACCTGAGGCACTGGTGGACATGGAGGTCCCACATAGAGGACAGTGTGCATGACTGAAGTTGCTGTTTCACACACTGGGCAATCCACCTCATTTCAACAGGACCGCGTAACTGGGGACACGGCTCAGGGACAAAGTGTCCCTGGGTTCAATCCTTAGCGCCAAACAAAACATAACCAAGGACTCAAAAGCACAGAGCGTCCACGGCAGCAGGACAGAGTGCACTCTTGGCCTCAGAGTTCCCAGCAGCTCTCTGACAGAGGAGTCTGTTAATCTCCCCAAACAATGGGTGGTGGAGAAACCACTCTGGAGCCACCTGGTGGACAGTCCCATGTGGTGCCTCTGCAGGTCTCCGAGGGATGGGCACCAGCCACCCTTATCAGTTCCGCCAGACTGAGCTCACTTAAGTTTGACAAAGGATCCCCACAGCAGAGATCCCAGCTGGAGTCTGAAAGCAAGCAGGGTTGGGAGGCCTGGAGCTCAGACTGTGTCCTCAGATGAAGCTGTTGATTCAAAAGGACACCCAAGTGCCCAGGGCCCACCTCTGGTAGGAAGCAGCCCAGGTGGGTTCCTTCTCCAACACAGGGGAATGGGCCTCTTGAGGTTCCGGAGGCTCTTCTGCCCGGGCAGGAAGCTTCGGGGAGGGAGGAGGCGCTAAGGATTGAACCCAGGGACACTTTGTCCTGAGCCATGTCCCTCGCCTAGGCGTAGGAAGACCAGAGGTGCTCACACTCTGCCGTCACCACCACAGGAGTCCAAGAGAGGGACAGACAGCAGCTGCCCATGATGGGAAAGGGGGCTTAGGGCCACCCTCACTGGTCAGACATGAGCACTGGTCCCCTCCCAGCCATGCGCAAGACCCAACAGCTTCCAGATATTTTGCCAAAACCCACAGTGGAAGGCGAGTCTGACACAGACACAGTCACATGACCCAAGTGCATGGCATAAGTTCCCGAGGCTTTTACAAACGTGATGTGCTCTGGAACTTTTGTTTGTTTGTTTGAATACTGACACCAACCTCCAAAATTGGTTTTTGGCTCTGCTTAAAACTGGGTCATGACTCAGAACTTGAAGAACTTCCCCCGGCTTGGCTTTGGCATCTGGCACTTGACCTAGAGAAGCAAAGGGCCTCAGCAGCACCAAACAGGGCTTCTTGTCCCTCCCACAGGCCATGAGATGAGTATGGGAGAAGAAGGGTCTTCCAGGGGCACCTCGGGGAAAGGTGTGCAGGGCCTTCCTGCTCCTTAAGGAGACAGCACTGCTTCATACAGGGCCAGAGCCACTTGTCACCCACAACACCTGTCACACATCCTCTCCAAGAAACATGGGCCAGGCATCACTTCCAACAAAAACAGGCTACACGTCACCACCAAGGAACACAGGCCACTGGGGGCCGGTCCTGGCCACACGCCACACAGCGCATGTTCTGCGCCTTTCCTCTCCTGGAACCCGGCAGCTCTCTGGCAGCAGGGTGTCGGTCCCCGCAAGGACCCTTGTGACGTGTGCTCAGGAGGCTGGCTGAGCGTGGGGAGGCCATGTACACCCTGGCCCAGCCTAGTCAATGAAGAGCGCAACAGCCTCCCACGACACCTCCTCAGGAGACAAAAATGCTGTGGACACTAAGGGGACGCTGGAAACATGAGGTCAGCTGACACAAAGTCCTAGAGGGGGAAGCCGCATGTGCTCTGCCCACAAGGAGGCAGGTCCCCTGCTTGGGAAGCAACTCCTCCCTTTCCGCCCACCTCCACACATAAGAAGCACAAAGACCCCTTTTGCCTCCTGGTCAGGAGGAGGAAGAGAAAATGCCATTTCCAGCCCAGACAGAACATAAGCTTGCAGAGTGGCAGAGAAAAACAGCCCCGCGGGAGCACCGAGCCACAGCCCACAGGTCAGCAGCAACCACTCGGCATTGCAGTGGCCTGGACCAGGGAAGATGTGGTCTGCCCCAGGGACCTGAGACAGTGCAAGGGTGCTGTCCCAGGGTGGGAGGACAAGGTGGGGGTGCTCCAGGTGCAACAGGAGGCAGTGCAGATGGCAGCAGGACAGATGGCCACATGCTCAGGCCCTGTCCACAAGCACATCTTGCCTGGGCCTGGGCCTAGACGCACACGGGGACGACAGCACTAGGCCATCTCCCTCGAGACCTAGGAAGATCATCGGCTGTCAAGGACATGCTTGCAGGCCAAAGGTTCAGAACCCACAGCAGGTTCAGAGGCTGCCCTCAGGACCCCCACTTTGGGAATCCCATGGCCCTGGGATGCCACCACCTGCTACAAACCCCAACACCCTCAGAAGAAATGCCCCGGGGACACCAGCCCCTCCTCCCACTAACCCCACGCCCCCAGCATGTCAGCTGGCTGCTCCCAAGCTCCCCTGCTCCTCAGGACAGTGCCCTAAGCCCCCTGTCTGACTGCTGCCTTCTCCCTGCCCTGCACGGGAATACCACAAAGGCTAGTGGCACTCTCTTTGAGGCAAAGCAAGAAAACAACGCCTGGGTTTGCTTTAAAGTATGCCAGCCCCCTCCCAGAAAAGCATGCTGGGCAATGGACCTGCACAGCACTGGAATGGCAGAACACACTCCCAGGGGCACCTCTGCGGCATGACACACACACACCCCCATGTGGCAAGGACCAGAGCCACCCACTCGGAAGCCGACCATCCTCAGCTTTGGCCACAAGTATACAGGTCGCACTGCATCTGTATACATTGGTGAGAGGAGTTGTGTCCTCCAGTTTTGTTCACAGGGATGAGCCAAGACCCAGCTGTGGTAACTACCATCCCCATGGACCATCAGGACACCCTCTTCTGCTTTCAAAAACAGCCTGGCCTGAACCATAAGTCACAGTTACTCTAGGTACAAGGAAGGAGCCATCAGGTCCAGCTCTCTGAAACTAGCACAAGGCGGCAGTTCCTCCCCAACCTTACTGCAGCAGCCCAAAGGTGGAGAAGTGCTGACCGTGTCCACACTCGCTCCTGTGGCCTGCCCAGCCCTAACCACCCACTGCACCAATGGATGAGCACCCTCCAGACATCGAGGTGCAGCTCTGCCTCTCACAAGGGGCTGTTTAAAGGAGCAGATTCAAGGTTGGCAATGGCGTCACTGAAAGTAAAGTTCAACTCACACACTGGATGAAGAATAGCCCAGGATGAAGAATAGCCTTCTGCAGGCAAGTCCTGAAACAGCAGTGGTGCTGGGCACAGCAGGACATCCCAGCATGCCACCCTCATGTGTGGCACAAATACTTGGGGTGAGCAGAGCAACAATTGGGGTCTGGGGAGGCCACACCCATCAACAGTGTATGGGGCAGACACTTAGCAGGCTGTGAGGACAATGTGCTGCCCAAGCCCAGAGGAGCCAGTGCTGGAAACCAACACCTTCTCCTCAGCCCACAGCACCTGCCTCTGTAAAGACACCAGGCATGGGACATGGGGACGGGACAGCTGCACACACCATGCCTGCTGCTACTGCAGGTGGCCATCCTGAGCTGCTTCCTGACACTGCTACACAACCAGTTTCTCCTGTAGTGGCACCCCTTCCTCCATGGAAAATCTTGACTAAGCTTCTCCACAAACATTTACCATAATTGATTTTAGGACTATCAGCAAAAGAGTCTCTACAAAAGAGCTCAATGTAGGTAAACTTCCTATTTTCCTGTTGCTCTATTACTTGGCCACTGGCCTGGAAGAGATTAGCACTCCATGAGCTAACCGCCCCTTGACTAGATTTTCACAAACATTTATCCAGTATAGGTCGCAGAGTGTGTTTGCAAATGAAAAGTGTGATTTAAAAAAAAAAAAAAAAAAAAAAAAAAAGATCCTTTAACGAGGCCTCTGGCCTTGAGCTGGGCTTCACAGAGATATCTACATTTCTAAGAGAAGTTACCAACTGGGCTCCATGGTAACAGCTGGCAGGGAGATGAAGGAAAGGGAAGAAGCAGCTCTCCCCTTCTCAGATATTGTCCTTGAAGGGTTAACTTGCCTAGAACAATGAAAGAAAAGCTGCTTTTATGTGAACTTCTACAGACTGTGAACTTCTGAGCCCCTCCCCTTACATGCTGGGTATAAAGTTCTGAAACTCCCTGAACTCCAGGTTCAGGGGGATTGAATGATTACAGTGAAAGCTTTGCCCTCTGAACCTGGCTATAGCCAAACAAACCTGCTTCCTGTTCTTACTTGGTGTCTTGCTTCATCTGTCCCCTGCAATACTCCAAGTAATAATGCTTATCCAGGGAAACTACAGGTTCTCTGTCCTCATTTTTCAGATGCAGAGACAAAGCCAGAGATAGGAAGGCCCAAGCCTTGCTCGTCACTGAGGGGGAGACAGTGCCTGGTCCCCCAGCACCCAGAGGCCCCTGCCAGGAAGGGACAAGTAGGCTCTGGTTTCAGACTCAGGGTCCCAAGGCCCTGGAAGCCAAGCCAAGCTAGCAGTATGCTCTCCACCAGCTACTTGAGATAGGCTGCTGCTCCAAGAGCGGCTGGGGCAAGGAACTAGGGTCTCCTGGGCAGGCCTGCACTCCACCGGAGGGCACTTTCTCCTGGTGCACAGCCACTTGGAAGAGAACGCTGGTGCTACGATGAACACAAATTGCACCATTCGTGGGCAGTCAGGGAAACCTGGCCTTCCCCGGAGGCCCCAGGAGAGGCAGGAGGACAAGCGGCAGCTGACCAGCAAGGACAGGAGGAGGAAGCAAAATGGTGAATAGTGTCTCAGGAAGGAAGTGAAGGCACAGGGCCTGCCCCACCTATGGAAAGTGATGGGGCCATAGGCTTTGGCTGTGCAAGCTGCAGCAGCCCTCAGAGAGCCTAGTGGCAAATGTTACAGTCCGTGCACCTCACCATTGTAAGAAAGAAAGGAGCAGAGCGAGGGTGCGCAAACCCTGGAGTCACCACCAGCAATCACGCGTGTTCTGCATGCTCCAGGTCTCTGTGGGCTGCTCCAACACATGCATTCACCATGGCTGTGAGATGTTCTCAACACTAGCACCAATCCAGAGCTGGAAGGATGCAGCTCTTCAGAGCCACCAGGAAGGGCCAGGAAAACAGAGTCTGCTTTCAACAGCATCGCTGGGTGATGAGCAAGGGACCTTTCACACACGCTTACCCCCAGTGACTGGCATGGAGAGGCACCCACATTGGAATTGCTTTCCTGCTGAACTTCAAGCACTCACTGACACTGGGCAGACAGGTCCCTCCCTGTCCTCAGGCAGGAGAGCAGCAGGACACAGGAGAGAGAATGCCTGGCACACCTGCAGAAGCATGCCACTCAGCAGATCCAGGCGGAGGAGCGGGGCTTCTCCCAGGCACACTTATGCACTCCCAGACCTGGTGCTGAATTTCCAGAGCAACAGGTGGCAGCTTCACACAGGTGGTCACAGCCACTGGGTCCCATCCCCTCTGGAGGGCGGTCATGGCCATCGGGACACTCTGTCCAGAGGCAGGGGGTGGTGCACAGAGGAGTACAGCCAGGCAGGACAAGTCCCTGGCCAGACCTCCCAGCCACATTACTGTTCGTTTACACACACACCCCAGCAGAGACCATCCAACTAGGAAGCACAGTTGGCAGGATGACCTATCTCCTGAGCACCAGCCGCCCCTTCACACTGCCCCTGCTGTTGCAGACCAGAGGCCAGCCCTGCTCCTTGGGGACAGAGATGAGCTGGCAGTTAGGAAGCTCGCCCCTGGGCAAGGAAAGGGAGACTGGGGAGCAGAGAAGCTGCAGGCAGCATGGCCAGCAGAAGATTCTTGTCTGGCTGTGTGGACATGGCAGCTGGGCACCAACTCTGGCCTGGGTGGCTGCCCGGTGCCTAAATTCAGCTGGACCACTTCATCTTCTGGGCACTGCAGCACTCTGCAGCTCTGTGGACCTGGGAGGCCACAGCCATCACCAACCTCACGCCAGCAGGCATTTCCACAGCAACCCAACAAGCACATCTCCAGAAGGCCGTGGTTGTCGGGTCACAAGGCAGAGGCAAGAAGATGGAGACCGGGCTCCCTTAACAGGCCCTACACTACCCACCTTCAGGCTCGCTGCCCTGTGTGCAGCCCGTGGAATGCCACGCACAGGAAAAGCCCTGTCTCCCCTGCCCTCTGCACTAGCCACAATCCTGCCACTTCACTGTTGGTGGAAGGCCAATGCCACTTCACTATTGGTGGCAGTACAAGCAACCGAGAGTCCAGCAGCATAGAACAGAAAGTAAAGGCTGCGCCAGCCTCAGCCGTACCAGGCAGCAGCCCACGGTGGGTGAGTGCAGCACCAGTCACAGGACCAGTCCCAGCAGAGGGGCCCAGCACCATGCCATTCCCAAGAAACTGGGAACCTGAGGAGGAGGAAGAGCTGCCAACACACCTGGGCTGTATCCATGGGCCCTCGGGGGCTGGCCTCCACAACCACCCTCTGCCCACACTCAAGAGCACATCACCTGCAGCTGCTGTCACTCAGGCACCAGGCTTGACAAGAGGGGTCCCCACACACTGGATCTGGGTTGTTCAGTTCTGGTTTGCCCCAGTTTGCCACACTTGGGAAAGAAAGGCCTCCACGCCTGTGTCCACACCACCAGGCCCAGGGCCAGCATGACTCAAGGCTGTCAACAGGGAGGTCAGGACTCGCAAGTCCAGGCCATGCCACGCAGTCACAGCATGGCCTGAGTGGCAGAGGCTGGCAGTGACCCAGACAGGTGAACACTTCGTCACAAGGGAACACATGGAGGGCAACTGCTTCAGCACCTAGATTGAGACCTTTAGCTGGCACTGACCCTAGTTCTCACCCAAACCTGCTCACCTGAATATGTGACTCCAAGACAGGGTCCTCCACCTGCTCAGGAAGAGGGGTGTGGCCAGCTGAGTGCTGCAGGTCTCAGGAGACATGCGGCTGGGCTCTGCACCCAGTGTCCCCAGCAGGACAAGGCATGCAAGCAGAGTACGGCATACAAAAATGGGGTGTTGCCCTCCTACATGATCACCAAATCAATCCAGCAGATAAAGGGAGAAAGGACTCAGGAGGCATCAGTATGCGGTGTTAACTGCTGCCAGATCAAAACTAAGGCTCTAGGGAGCAGCAGCAAGGACTTCCTCCTGGGCTACAGACAATACAGAAGCCAGAGGAAAGGAAAGGAAAACTGAGCTCTTCTCCCCACTTCCTTCATCTCAGTACATGATCTGATTCACTGCGATGCAGATCCAGCCCAGGCCCAGGCCCAGGCCCAGGTGAGACCCCAGGGGTCTGTCCACATGGGGTCCTGCTGCTCTGTGGGAGGAGCCAGGAGAATCCAAGGGAAGGCAGTGGCTCCCGCACCATCCAGTGATTCGCCGCCCTGGAGGTCACCCTGCCAACAACCCCCAGCTGCATCCTGTGGCAGGCTCTCCGCCAGCCAGGGCTGCTGGCCTGCCCACAGCGAGTGTCTGCCCTCTGGCGGCTCCCTGCCCTGCAGAGCAGATCCAGCCTTCCTGAGGCCTGTGACAGAACACAGGGGAGCAAGGCAGGCAAGGCTGAGGCCTGCTGGTTCTCACTGAGCGCCATCGGGCTCCCCGAGCAGAGGGTGTGACGCGGGTGGAGGTGCGGCCTGTCTTCTCTTGCTCTGTGAAGCAGGTCAGCGGCTCTTGCCAATGGCCTTGGTCCAGCCAGTGCCACTCACTCTGCTGTGGAGGCCATGGTGGTAACTGTGGGTGGTGACTGTGCCCACACACACCTCAAGGGGCTGCCACACCCTAGTTCCGAAGGCTCCAGAACACAGCTCATTGGCAAGGCAGTGGTGTGACCTCTCAGGTGAAGGCTGTGGGTCCGGGAGGCGGTGGTCACATGCCTGCTGGAGCTCCCATCAGGAGCTGATGGCAGACAATCCTCTGGACCAAGGAATTCTGAAACACCAGGTTCCACGCCTAGGAGCACAAGTCCACAGCTCCAGTGAGGCTCAGCCACATTCCTGCAGTCCCCTGCCTGGGCCAGCCGTCCAGCACTTTCGGGGCACAGGCCAGCTGGACTTACTGAAGGCAGGAGGAAGTGAACACATGACAGTGGGGTGTCTTCTCACTCTGTCTGACAGAAGAGGACACCAAGGCTGAGCCTCAGGTCCGCAGCAATACAGCCAATCCTGCCACAGGCAAGAGCCCCATCTGGTTATAAACTCAGAGGCTCCGAGCAGCACGGCCAGGCAGCAGGGTTCTGGGCACACTGCACACCCTGCAGCTCCCGCCAAAACCAGCGGCCATGGGAGGGCGCCATCTCTGCAGACACGCACACCCTCACAGCCACCTCCCCACGAGTAGCCACCGCACAGTCCACCTCCACCTGAGCCCAAAGGAGTTACCACCGAGGGGACACAGGCCTTTTCACAGCCCGCCAAGAGTTCAATGAGCCACAACCCTCACCAAGATGGCAGCCAGCCTTGGCGGATGCCAAAGCCAGGGGTATGTGCAGACAGTGGTATGGACTACACACATGTGCAAACACACATACCAAATCCACAGCTCATCCCCAACCACCATGTCCAGATGACAGAATCAGTGTTGCCAGGGCCTTCCAACGCTCTGCAGGGACACCCATAGGTGCCCTTACACGCTCCTGCACACCAGCGGGTACCTGGGCTGACCCCACACTGCAGAGGAGAACTGTTAAGAGGCACAGCTAAGAATCAGGAAAAGCACCAGACTTCCTGAAATTTGTCCCTCCATGCCGCAGAGAGACCAGCCAAGAGAGGCAGGCCTCGGACCTGGGGTTCGTCCTTAGCCTCAATCCAAGGAGAAAGCCTTCCTAGGGGAAGGGCGGGCAGCTGGGCCCCTCGCCCACTAACATGCCCAAGAGGTGCACCGCCTCCTGCCTGTGCATGCCTCGGGTCTGCCAAACCCAGCTGACCTGCTTTCAGAGTCCACCACTCACTCAGGAGCTAAAGGCAGCCCTGGGATCAGGATAACCGCGTTCCCACCACAGCCCTGCTGCCCTCGCCCACCGGGTGGCCACCCACAGCTCACTCTCCTTCCACACCACTGTGGGCTGGTGGCACTCCTCCTGGGCCTCACCACAGATGTGGTTCTGGGAGGGCTGGCCAATAGAGACACCCTGGTGGAGAAGTTCCAAGCAAGCCACGTGGTGGTGTGACCCACGCCCTGCAGCATGCTCCAGCCCCATTAGCCTAAGGCTGTCTTGCCATCTGTGGACCCAGAAATCCTGTTATTTTATCTGTAAATATTTTTGTGTGTATCTCTTAACCTGTAGTACCATAAATCATACTTAAAAAGCAATAAACGAGGGCTCTAATGTTGTGAAATATTGTTCAAATTTTTTATTTTAGTTTTTTCACATTGTCCTCAAACTTGGGATCCTGCTGCCTTAGACTCCTGAGTTGTTGGGATAGCAGATGTGACACTGTGTCCACTGGTCCTCTAGATGATGATGACTGTCCCTCTACATGTGTCTGCTGTTCACCTATCCCTAGGTGCAAGGCCAAGCTGTCACGCAGCTGCTACCAGCCTCATGCCAGGAACCGTGCCGACTTTCCAGGTCTGCTGCTTGATCCTCAGAGTGACCCTGGGAGGTGAGACCTTCAGCTTAGATCTTGAAACAGTGGAAGGCCAAGGCTAGAGTGGCAAGGCCAGTACCATGTCACTACGCAGGGTCACTACACCAGGCCCTCAGGCTCTGGCAAAAGAGACTGGCTCACTGTGACTCGGATGCTGCAAGTGACACTGAAGGGACCACGGCTATGCTGCCCAGACTTGGGACAGCCCACACGGCCCCCGACAGAAGCCCCCCAGCAGGAGAGCGACCCATGGCAGGCCATCAGGCAGCACTAAGGAGACAGTTGTTCCTGAGGCACAAAGTCACAGCAACCCTAACTGCCTGCCACCATGAGGACCAGGCCTGAACGGCCACCAGTAAACACAGCAAGTTCTGGGCTATGCCGCAGGAAAAGCCAGCACTGTGGAGACAATCACAGGCCAGCGGCAGAAAGGACGAGGCGGGTGGGCCAGTGGGCACAGGCAGAGTCTGAAGGCTTCCCGCAGTGAGCCTGGCCCCTACCCACAGGTAAGGAGTAGGGCAGGACCCAGCCTAGCACGTTCGTGCAGCCCCAGACACACACCAAATGCACCTAGCGTGAACTACAACCTCTGCATGACAGCATGATCTGGGACAGGAGGTCACCCGCAAGCAGGGTCCTCCAGCTGTCCCCTGGGCTCTGAGGGCCCAGGATTCTGGGGGTTGCAGGCCCATGTGGTGACAAGAAGAGCAACTTGCACTCACGGTGCCAGCACGGGCACCAGGCACAGCCTCGGGGGCACCCCACGTGGCACACCTGTCACTTCTCTTCCCAAACAAGACTGAGGCTCAGCTGCAAGGGTGCCCACTAGAGAGGTACCCAACTGGAAGCCAGGCAGGTCAGACTCCCACGTCCAGCCACCAAGCAGGAGGACCACTGTCTGCAGAGGAAGGCTGTGAGGAGCCAGCCCCCACCAACCTCCCCATAGCCCCACTGCAGCCAAGGGGTCCTATCAGCGACACCGCCTACCTGGCTGTGGGGCCTGTCAGACTGTGCAGAGGGGCCCAAACTGTGGACAAGAATATGAAGCAAGAGGTCTGTCCACGCCCAGAGAGAATCCAAGGGGCCCGCTCCCTGCCAAATGTGAAGTCTAGTAAAGAGCAGGAGGAGCCAGAGAGGGCAGGGGCCTGGGCAGAGCAAGTGGGCGTGATGCCCATCCTGAAAAGCTGCACCTTCAAATGCCCACCTTCGCCAATTCACTGAAGAAAGAGGAGCTGCCCTCGCCTCACAGATGGCCAAGGTAGAGAATAAGCAGTGAACACCTAGCCAGGAAGGTCATGGGGTCTGCAGCAGTGGAGCAGGGCAGAGAAGCCAGGTGCCCACTGCGTCTCGGCTTTGCACAGGCAGGCTGCACACAGAACTGCACCCTGGCCTCTCCCCCGGAGACATCCTTCTCACTCCACTACCAAGACACACCTGTCTCATCACTCCACGGGGTCTGTGCTCCTGGTGGCAGCCTCCTCCTCCTCTGCACTTCCAGGACCAGCACGCCATCTATGGCACACTCAGCCACACCTTTCAGTATTCCTCTGTTGGCACCTGCACATACCGTGGGGACTTAGACCTGCCATGGCCACATGGGTGCAGGCAGGCCCAGACCCTAAGTAGAGAAAGGCCAGGCCCTCCACTCACACGACCTCCAAAGGCAGCTCACCTGTCACCATACCCCAGAGGGAACCAACTCCTGTAGGGTTTGTGTGTAGCTACAGGAAGGCTTGTAGATGGCATTAAAAAAAGAAAGAAAAAGCCCACAATTATCATCAGGACCAAGTGCAGTTAGCCTCAATCAGAGAGCACACTGGGGCAGGTTCAGATGGCCTACTGGAGGTGAGGTGCCTCTGATCCCTGCTCCACTCATCACTCCAGAGCTGCTCCTGCCTGGCCAGCAGCATCTCCCCACAGCCACACACAAAACTGCATGGAGCTAACTCGTGGGAGGAGACCCCCACCCACAGCGCCACTGCAGCTGCCCATGTCTGTCCACAGTCAGCCAGGCAGGTGATTGGTTTTTCTCCCCAGTCTGAGTCTGAAGATGGAAACCAGCTCAAGGTCACCTTTCCTAGGGATTAAAGGGACGCTACAGGAAGGGGGTAAGCGTGTGTGAAAGGTCCCTTGCTCATCACCCAGCGATGCTGTTGAAAGCAGACTCTGTTTTCCTGGCCCTTCCTGGTGGCTCTGAAGAGCTGCATCCTTCCAGCTCTGGATTGGTGCTAGTGTTGAGAACATCTCACAGCCATGGTGAATGCATGTGTTGGAGCAGCCCACAGAGACCTGGATGGGAAGCCGGGCACTGTCCCCACTGTGCTGGGGTACCTGGGGATGGAAAGGCACAAAGGTCCTCTGATGTGCAAGGTAAGACCCAGAGCATGACTGAGATCTACAAGGAGACTCCATCCAGCCTCTGCAATCCAAGGAGTGATTACCAAATCAAAGAAGGACGCAGTTGGCTCCCCTCTGCAAACAGTTCCTCCTAAGGTTTTCCTGGGCAGCCTTGCCAAGCAGGAAGAAGAGGCACTGGCCTCCAGGTGCAGCCTGATGAGATGGTGAAGCCTGTTCCACAGCGCTGCTCTAAACAGTCTCAGGAAATCACCACCTCCTGCTATCATTGCCACAACAGGGAAAAACGTCACTCCTCCCAGGCCAGGAGAGTGAGGCCACCTTTTCCAAGCTATCTTCTGAGGATGCCTGACTCATCCTCTGGCCCAATCACTCACTGCCCCTCAGCAGCTGCACTGTCCACCACCAATGCTGTCACTCCCCAGAGTCTGTGCCCTTCAACAACCATGAAAGCCCAATTCCCTCCGATGAATTGCCACGCCAAGGCCACGCCTGTCCCAGTAGGCCTGCGTAGCCCCTGGAGGTGTAGGCGCGATGTCCATCTACCTTAGCAAACAATGGTCCTTCAAGGACTCCGAGATGGAACCCTGAGGAGCAAGCCTTCCATTGAGAGCTCTCCCAGGAAATAAGCCCAATGCTAAGGCTGGGAGGCAAAACATTTCCAATACACAGCTTCACTCCTGAGGCTTAACAGCTGCATTTGTTGGAAGCTGCAGCTGTTTTGGGCAGGCACTCCCTGGGCTGCTCCTCTCCAGCCTGGGAATCCTGGGCAGCCAGGTGGCGCTGGAGACCCCACAGTAAGCACATCCACCTGCTCTCAGGGTCTTCATCCAGCATCCTCTTTCCCACCTTCAGAAGGAAGAGTCAGCCTGTGTTTCAAGGAAATAGTGCTTCTTTTGAGTCTTCTCAGTCCCTAAAGCCCACTGGCCCAAGATCAGTTCCTCTGATGGACAGTCTGTCCGCATCACCTGCAGAGGAGTTTCGCAATCCTGCTCGCCCCAACTTTAGGAGTGAGCACGACATAGATGTGTGCATGAGCATGCCTCCCACACTCCCTACACAGGCACACATGTCTCCACATGCGTGTGCACTGGCGTGAACACACATGCGTACACATGCACACACACAAGCTCTGGATGGACGCCCTGCATTTCCAGTATGCTGCTCTAACCTGAGGTCTCTGTGACTCATGGATTCTCTTGATGCCTGCTCTTCTGCAGCGTCAGCTGAAAGACACCCATACCTCCAGGACTGCTGAGAGGATGGAGCACCACACTGGTGTCCTCATGTCCATAGGGCCAGGTTTATGGCCAGTGCAGTCACCCATGGCTTTCAGAGCCATTTGAGAAATCCCTAAACACGCCTTCAAATTCAGAAAACAGTATTTGGGCAAGTTCCCTGGAGTCACAGAAAACTAACATCGCCACAGGACCTGGTCCTTCGTCACTCACTCACTGGACAATCTATTGACTCCGGTTTCATGCTGCACACGGCGAGGAGCTGGTAATGCAGTGTGGAGGGGCCAGGACAGTGGTGGACAGGGTGCCAGTAACCAAGTACTCTCCTGGGCAGACCTGACACTAGGCCCCAGGATATCCCACAGGCTGTCATGGGAAGAGGCTGACCCTTCCTGAGGGCTCCAGGCTCAAAGGGGACTGAACCCTCTGGGTTCAGTAGACTGTTGCAGAGAGGGACACTGCCCATGTCAGCCCCTAACATGACTGACAGCATACCTGGCAGGCATCACCACGTGGAAGATGCCCCCCCAAGGAACTGAAGTGATCACAGCTGATGCAAAATGGACCTTCTCAGGCAGAACACTGAGAGGTCAGATCCCCGCAGGACTCTCAGGAACCAACCTAGATGTGTGGAGGGCTTCCCGGAGTGGAGGTCTGCAGGCAGAGCAGCAGGGCTGTGGACGCCAGGGCCTGGGGAAGCACTTCACCAGCAAATGAAGGTCTCAAGACACTGCAGCACAGCATGTGCCAGACTCTGCTGATCCCAGTGTGCTCCTGCCATCCCATGCCCTCATGTCAGGGTCTGGAGTCACAGACCATGGAGAAAGAAGCAGAGTGGCCCATGTCCATGTGTGGCTACGGGCAAGATGGTGCCCTTGAGGAAGCAGGCCTGTGCAGGCAGATGTGGCACTTTAGCCAGCAGATGCACGGGCAGGGGCTGGAGCCCCAGGGAGGAGCAGAAGCTACAGGAGCTGAAGGCCTCTGCTCAGAAGGTGAAAGCCATGGCCACACAAGGCTGCTGGTGCTCCAGTCTCCTCCTCTCAGGGACTCAAGAGCGGGAGCACCTCTACCAGACACGGTCTGGCCTGCTTGAGTCTGTTGGCCCATAAGGTCCACCTCAGGTAAACCACCTCATGTCCAGCACACATCTTGGTGAACCCCAGACATACCGTTAGGCCTTAGCAAGTATACCCTGGGAACGGACAGACAAACCTACACGCTGCGACTCAGGAGCATGTGGCCTAAAAATAATGCTGTCCCTCAAGATGGACCTCTCACTTCACAGGGAGGGGAGCCCAAGGAGGAGGAGGAAGTGTCCAAGGCAGCAGAGTCCACGGCTCCCCTCCTCCACCCAGGCCAGGGAATCTGGCGGCCCCAGGCCAGGTTTTGACCAAAGAGCTACACACAGCCCTATCTAGTGTAATTCTGGCCAAGAAGAGTAAGGATAACGAATCTGAAGCTTCTAGAATCAAGTCCTGCCAAGTCGCTACTGGAGAACTTACCATCTGGTATGAACACTCAGAACTAACTGGCGGTCGGGCTTCGACTAGAGCACTTGCACTCCTTCGAGAGTGTGCTCCTACACGTTGACTCTCTTGGCTGCTGAAACCGAAGCAGAACCAGCTGTGGCCTGGCAGAGGACAACCTGAAGACTCTGCAGCTGGGAGGGAGACAGGGCAGGTCCTACAGCGCTCCACCACGAGAGGGCACCCTCTTCTCCCAGAATGTAGAGGACAAGGTGCGAAGCTTTGTTTTAATGTTAAAATGTAAGGAAGAACAGTGCAAGACCCAAGCACTTGCTCTGGGCGAGGACCAAACACGACGCCATCCATGCACAAGACACAGAGCAGCTCAGCCTCAGGAGGAGGAGCACTCAGGCCCCTGCCATGCACGGATCCCGAGGACCGGCACCAGGGACCTGTGTGACTCCAGGTACACAAGCTGAGCACGACAGCAGAATAGAAGCCTCTGGGGCCACGGGGAGTCACTGTGGGAACAGCCAGCCTGGGGGAGGAGAGGGTTTTGGAGTAGGTAAACGGATGCTCTACAGACACACACTCAATGCTCAGACTGCACACTTAGGAACAGTTAAGAAGACAGATTCTATGTTCCCCATGTTGGGCCACAACTTGGGGATGTTTCTACAGCTAGCTCCCCTTCAGCTTCAGGGACCAAAATGAGTTAATACATACAAATGTATTTTACATAAAGGAGAATGAACATTTGTGAATGCCACCACATAACCAGATTGCACACAAAAGAACAGAGGGAAGCCACCAGTTGCTAATCTCAGGGCGGCAAGAGAAGTTCTCCTGTGCACAGTGCAGTGGCTCAATGGCTGGACCACAGCTATCCCTAGGGGTTGGCCCATGGCCTGCCCAGGCCCTCCAGGCCCTGGCCTGGAACTCTGCAAACAAGCTCCTTTCTCTCCCACCCACCTGCCTCCCCATGAGCTTAGAGACTGCTCACTCCAGGAGCCATTCCTGTGTGCTGGTGGGCTAGCTGGGCGGGTTAACCTCCCACAAATTAAGCCTAAAAAGAAAGTGTGACCCGCAGGTTGCAGGTCTCGGGTCCTCTGGTTGTATGAAAGTCAACCACATCAAACCACTGAACTTGTCCTGCCTTTGAAGAGAGATGGATGGAAAGACATCAAGGAGATCCAACGAGGACAGCAGTTCCCACCGGCATCCAGCTGCCAAGACTGGGGGGATGGGAAACCCGATGTGATCATAAACGAGGAACCAGCCGGACCAACCGAAAAGGAACCCCTCCAGGAAGACAGAGCCCTAGAGGTGCTGGCAGGGGTGCTGCGGACACACCAGCCACAGGCAGAGGTAGCCTCTGCTGCTTCCCTCAGGACCCATGCACATCCAGGTCACCCAGGCGAGGGACAGACACACACCTGGGCCTCCAGCTCAGTGCTAGAGTCTTCTTAGAAGGGAAAAGTTCCTCTCAGGGCTCAACCAATCTGGCAGGTACTAGAAAGACAGCCCTGGGTTTCAGCCTTCTTAGAACCAAAAGCCCCAGGCAAGGCTGGCTGGCCAGTTGGGGGGGGGGAGGGACTTGTGGCCCATTCCTGCAGACAGGTGGCCAGGCAAGCTGCTCGCCTTATAGTCTGGCCCACAGCACTGGCCACGCAACCATGAGTCTCAAGTCTTAAGCTCTCTCCACTCGGGACCCTCAAGGCCACACCAAGGAGAACACAAGTGTCTGGCCCTGAGGCCCTGGTCTTCTGCATGTGGCCTCTCCCTCCTCCATGCTGCCTCCAGGGACCTTCACAGGGCTTCCTTCTCCAGAACAGCCTAGACACCCCACAGCAGAGCAGCTGGGCTCCAGGAGGAAGCAGGGATGCCAGGCTGGAGGCCCCCAGGCCACATCTACATCAGCTGTTTAGCCCAGACTCACAGGTGGGGACAGCAAGGAGAAATTCAGGACACTGGGGTCACCACCCTCCAGGTCCCTCGACCTCATGCAAGGCGCTGACTCCAAGGTGGTGTGCAGAGAAAGCAGCAGCGGTGGGTCTGGCCCCACTCACCACTCTGCTGTGGCCTGAGGCAGTTTCTTCAGCTGTAAATGGGGTTACTAAGCATGCCTCCTAGGGGCTTTAATAGGGTTCACACATTCAAAGGGCCACAGGAAGTCCCCCTAAGCCCAGAAAGGACAGAGGCACAGACCCATGGTGGCGACCACTGCCCAATTCCGTGCCAGTTCTCACTCACCTAGTGTGTGAAGGATACTAGTCTCTGGGCTCCCTGACCCCTGATGGCAGTCAGTCCAGCTCAGCCGACATGGTAAGGGATGGGTAGCAACAGTGTGAGGCTGTGTTCTCCGCCGGGCAGAAGGGCCAGCCTGCACTGCCAGGGGCAGCCAAGGCCATGAGCTCCCTGTACCATAGCCCCCCAGCTCTACTGCAGCAGCCCTCCTGATCCCGCTATCCACAAGGAGTCGCCAGCACTCCCGACATGGCAGGTGCAGACCAGAAAGTGCGTCCCATCTGTGGAGGGGGTGGCACTGGCCCAGCAGACCTGCCACGAGGTCAGAGCTCACCCCCACCACCCCCACCCGCAGTGCCTGCCTCCCAGGGCTGACCAGCCCACTGTTCTTCCTTAATCCTCTGCTGCAATAGGCCTTCCAACGCCAGCTACCCAGGTTTGTCAGGCAAGCACACACATCCAAGTGCAGAGTCACCAAACGTCATTGCCCTTACCTTATAACCCCCAACCTTGAGACTGAGACACAGGCGGCAGCTTTCCCGAGTTCGCAGGCTGGCAGAGTCCAGGGCAGATTCACACCCCTCGCCAAGTCCTGCCATCCAGCCCTGCTCTGCAGCACAAGGAGTGCTAGCCCAGAGCCCCTGTGCCCCACCCCATGCAGGGTACGCACTGCATAAGTTCCAGGCAGAGGTTCGAACAGATGCCCTGTGCTGCCCACTCAGCTGAGGTCATCCACCATGTAGCCACCACTGTGTTCCGTGACCTCTGAGTTGGCACCAACAGCCTCTAATCATCTTGGAGGCTGACAATCTCTTCTCAGAAAATGAGAACCGTGGTGACCAACATGCCCCTTCCTGCTGGTACTCCCAGGGCCCCACTGTGCTCTCCAGAGGAGCCACCTCAGCCAGCGTCAGCTGACATGTGGAAGCAAGTGGGCCTGGACCCCATGGGTTCCTGAGACATGTGGGTGGGTCTCGCACAGGGCAAAGCCCTGAGCAGGGTCAGCCGGGAGATGCTGACCTCCTCCACTCTGCTTCCCCATCCTGTCCTCTGCCTAACCCCACTGATGTGGCCCCACACTGCCAAGCTTTCATCCGTGGAACTTGGTTCACACTAGGCTGCTTTTTCTAGTGAGCTGTGAGCAGCCTCTGAGAAATGCAGCTCAAACACAACACCATCCACAGAGGCGTCCCAGAGTCTCCCCAGGCAGGGACAGGAGAGGCCAGAAACCTTACCCTCTAAAAACAGCCAAAGAATCAACAGAACCAACAGCAGTAGCCATGTGCAGGGCCTCCCGAGGAAGGACTCAACCTTGCTGACACCTTAGGGACGGAGCTGATGAGATCATCCCAGAGGGAAACCAGCTGGCCCTGGCAGGCGCCTGAGCACACCCCACAGGCACCAGGGAACAAGAGCCAATTAACCATAAGGCTGTTTTTGCTAACTGCGGACTGAGGGCTCCAGCGAGACCCCTGGGACCACAAAGCTCCCACGCTTTCCAAGGAGGGGCTATGACGTGCGTGGTTACCTAGTAGCCTCAGTAGCTGGGTAAGACTTTGGGGAGCAGCAGCTGCAGCAGGCGACTCCCTGTATAACTGGGGAACAAAAGGAGGAGGCTGGACTTACAGTGCCTCTGTAGTCCAGGGCGTGCCCCGAGGTGGGCACTGCTGGGCTGGTGCTGGCACCTCCAAGGCCATAGGAAGCCAATAGAGGACCAACCCTTCATCCAGAGAGGAGGTGCTGCTTCTACACGCACAAACTCCCCAGGCTACAGAACTGCCATAGAGCCTCCAGACAGACAGAAGGATATAGCCTACAGAAAAGTCAGCTGAGGACATACACCAGCAGACAGCCCCTTGGGCACGTTCTCACCCCATCAGACTTCCAGTCTCAGACACCAACATGCAAACCCCAGTCCTGGCTGACAACCCAAGGAGAAGTGATAGCTGAGTTTCCAAGCCTATGCAACTGAGACCCCAAACATGGGGCTATGTCTCAAGGCTCAGCCTGAGGCAGTGAGATGTCACCTGGCTTGACTGCACATCTGGTCACACGTGGCAGACACACTGGAGAGAGAGCAGGTCTTCTGAGCCCCCACTAATTCTGCCAGCATGCCACTCATAGCAGGGAAGAGGGACAGGGACACAGAATTTCAGCTCCTACCTCCTAAGTTCTGGCCTGTTCCCAGCCAAGGGGCATCCTGGGCCAGGAACCTCAGGGCCCTCAGAAGCTCCACATGTACATCCCTGCTCTTCCCACCACCAAGGGTGGCAGGGGCGCAAATGCCAGCTTTGCCACAGCCTCCCTGCAGGCCCACGCTCTGCACATGGCACGGAAGGGAGGCCACTCAGCATGGGGACCCCGATGTCAGTGTCCTGGATCACAAGGCGGCTCCCGTTCCTCCACTCAGCGGGCAGGTACCCCCGAGGAGGACCTGGGAGGTACTCAAACCCACACATCTTGACAACAGACCCCCAGCATGTGGGACCAAACCCTCCCAGGAAAATCCAGAGAAAAGCTGGGAAACCATGATGAGCCGTGGCTTCGCACTCACAGGGATGGCTGCCGAGAAACTCAGGCAGCACGAGAGCTGGCAGAAACGGGCACCAGGGTCAGCAGCCACTGGCCACAGACCTGAGAATGAAGCGCAGCATCCTGATAGGCTCCACCCATGTTCAATATGCTGCTCCCGCCACGCCAGGACGCCCATCAGGTGCATTCAGCCTGCAGCAGAGTCCCATCACAACACGTCCGCAAGCCACGCAGACACTGTGCTGGGAGACACAAAAGTCAGGGATGCTTCGAGCTCATGTCCCCAAGGGACCCACATGGTGAGTTCAGAAAGATATAAGCCTACAGAAAAGTCAGCTGGAGCCAGACAGCTCTAAGCTGCCCACCTACCTCCCCAGGATGCTCCCAAAGGCATGGGAGCACAAGCACAGTAGGGAGGGAGGGGCACCACTGCTTAATGGCTGCAGATCTGCTAGATAGACCAGTTCACCAAACTCACGGGACGCTAGAACCTCACACCTACAACAGCAAGCCACAAACTGCTGTTTTTCTCCCACAAAAACTTGTTCAACACAGTTAAAGCACCTCTGGCAAAACCACAGGGAGCAGTGATATGGAACCACAGCCGACGGCTGAGAGACCCCACCCTGTCCTGCTCCCATGTGGCAGACAGCATGGCCTTCCTCCACATGGCCTCCGTGTGGCCTCCACATGGCCTCTGCATGGCCTTCGCACGGCTTCCACAGGGCTTCCGCATGGCCTCCGCACGGCCTTCATGGCAAACAACAGGCCTGGGCCTTCCTCATCAGCCAAGTCGTCAGCAGCAAGCCAGCAGAACCTTGCCAAAGACCCGTCCACGTTTCCCTGAGTGTAAATGCCAACACTGAGTCTCCCAAAATAGAGATGACCCAAGCTAGAGGTCAAGGAGATGGCCCCACAATCCTGAGCGCTGCCACCCAAAGGTGGAACCTCGACAGTGTCTCCCACCAGCCAGCCCCTGCCCGGGTGGTGAGAAGCCCACATGTGGGCCCTGCAGCCTGCCCTGAACTGGGTGGGGTGGGTCCTGGCTTCTGTATCTGCCCAGCGTCCCTAAAGTGGAACCACAGGAGGCTGCAGCAGAAGGCAAAGGGCAGAGACGTGGAGGCAAGGAAACCAACTCAAGAGGAGAGGCAGGCTAGAGGCAGCAGGAAGGGGCCGCAGGCTCCCCAGGCCTGAGGGTTAGTTCTAATGCAGCAGCTTCACCCTGAACGTATTTCATTTGTGGAACTTGATAATTAGTACTGGGCACTGGGTGAGGCAGCTCCTAAAACATGCACACCTGGCATGCCCCAGCAGGCTGCCTGTTCCCTCTGAGGAGTGCACTGGTCTGGGCAAGCCGGGCGGACACTGGGCTAGTGCCTGCTGCATGGAGAAGGGTCAGGAGTCAGCTCTGGCCGGGACCTCCGTCTCCCCTGCAGGCAACTTCCAGGTGAAAGACATCACCCCGGAAGAGAGACTTCACACGCTTACTGGGCACTCTCCCCCTAGGAGTCTGGGCTCAGGGCAGGTGCTCACCTGATCCCATGAATCCTCCCAGCAGCTCCACACAGTAACCCCAGATGACCCACATTTTACCAAGGGCACAGCTGAGACCTAGAAGGGTACCTGTCTGGGACACACAGTGAGTGGCAGGGCTGACACCTGAGCCAGGCAGCTCCGGGCTGCCCACCTACCTCCCCAGGGCGCTCCCAAAGGCACAGAAGGCAGTCACACTGCTGAGCAGGAGTGCAGGGGTCTGATGCTTTTCACGAGCCATCAACTGCTCCAAGAGACCCCGCCCTGGGGTCAATCTGTACCGACTCTCCACTTTTGCAAAAGGTATGTCCTAAAGGGATGTACCCAAGAAGTGACGAAGAGCAAGAAGGAAAGTGCTCCTTTCACAGCCGGGCCCACAAGAACCCCAGTAACGGGAAGTCCTAGTCTCCGACACTGGGTTGGACCTGCTGCAGCAAATCCTCCCCATGGGGCCTGCCTCTGCCCAGACTCCAGCATCTCCACCGCACACCTCCCTGCCCTGCCAGCTGGCCACAGCATGAACACTGAGCCAGCCCCAAAATCGAGTGTGCCGCCCACCCTCCCCATACGCCCTCTCCCCAGGGCTCTCCCACAAATTCCCTGGGCCACTGAAGATAAGACTGTATTGGTTCCTCCTCCAGAGTCCTAAGACCATCAAAGCCCAATTCAAGTCCCACTCAGAAGCTTCAGCACATCCCTGCACCTCAACATGTGGGCCAGCTGCAACACCTCTGCAGACTGCTGACACTACACTGCTCCCTCTGCAAGCAGGGTCCAGTTCCCTCCAGGCAATAATGCAGGGTGACCCCAGTGGACTCCAAGTATGCCTCAAACTTGGAGGCATTCCACAAATATAGCCCACCTCTGCCCTGTAGGTCTAAGCCAGAAGTCAACAATGTTTCAATAGAGCTCTCTAAACAATGAGCTGAGACTGCAGCACTGAAATAACCAGAGAGAACTCCAACAGTCCCCTGGAGCAACAAAGGAATGACCCTCAGGCCCAACCCTGTACCCAGTGCACCCCTTGAAGGCAGCCCGACAGGTGTGCATCCAGACTTCGGTTCAGTGGAGAGAATTGGCCAGAGAAGGCTCTATGGAACACTCAGAAGACGGCTGCCGGGAGGGGACCACCTGAACAGCCTGGAGCCTGGGCCTGGCCCCACCCAGCCCAGCAGCCCTGGGCAATCCCTGCTGCTTAGGGGAAGAGGAGCTTCAGAGACTCAGCATATAGAAGCCAAGGTCAAGGACAGAGTCACCAGCACCCCACAGGGAGGTCCTGGGCAGGCCCCACTGTGCGGAACCCAATGGCAAGGTGGGCACCCCGCAGCACCCATTCCCAGTTCACTCCAGCCAAGCCACAGTTAATCCACAGGCCCACTCTGCCCTGCAGTGCCCAGGAATGTCCACTGGGCTCTGACCCATTAGAGGACCTTAGAAGGAAACCACATGGCCCTCCAGACATACACCTCTAAACTTCTGCTCCAACAAGGAGGGGGCCTTCCCAGGTCCAGGGTGATTCTAGGCAGGTGGCGGGCAGGCAGGGGACAGGGAAGAGGTGGCCCTCCTGGGGCCTCTGCACCTGACTTACATCCTCAGCCCAGAAACTCACACCTGCCCTGTGCGCCTCCCCCAGGCCAGGGGAGCCTGGCTAAGCTGGCCCAAGGCTTCCAGGAAGGGAACCTGAGCACGTGAGCACACAAGTAAAAGGGGCCCTCAACTCCACTCACTGCCTCACACAGGCCCTCCTCAAGCAGGTCCTGGAGCTGCCAAAATGACAGGGCCTAGGAACGGCCAGGCCCTGCCTGGAAGCAACACGCTTCCTCAGAACATTTGCCATCACAGGCCGGGTGGCGAATCTGTGAGTCTGCAGCAGTTGTAAGCTATCTTAATTGGCGGTATCAGAAACCACTCCAACACCTGGCTGGCCCACAGACCTTGTCCTCGGCCCACGCAGGGGGGTCTGTGCACATGTTACCACTGACCTGTTTTCAACTTCTCACCAACAGTTTCAAAAGCAAGCCAGAAACTGAACAATTGAAACTAAAAGAACATTTACCAATAAAAACCTGGGGGAGAGTTTCAAATAACACACCATGTTCAGATAACAGCTCAAGAGGATGAAAAAAAACAATTACCAATCAGTTTAAAAATCAATTACAGCCAGGTGTGGTGGCCACACCTGCAATCCCCACAGATTCAGGGGGCTAAGGCAGGAGGATCTCAAGTTCAAAGCCAGCGTCTGTAATGGTGAGGTGCTAGCAGCTAAATGAGACCTTGTCTCTAATAAAATACAAAATAGGGCTGGGGATGTGGCTCAGTGGTCAAGTGCCTTCAATTTCAATCCCCAGTGCCAAAATATAAATATAAATATATATATTAATTTATATATACAAATTACGTAGCCACATATCTAAAAAACTACATCCTGGTATAATTTTCCAAGAAAGCTACAAGCAATGAAGGGGTGCAACTGGGAAATGATTTGTAACCCAGCATAGAGTGGGAAGCGGCTCCAGATAGGGTCTTCTGGGCCACATAGCTGCCCAGGACCCTGACCAGTCTCCCAACTCTGGGCTGTTTCCTCACCTGCAGGAGGAGTGAGGGCTTCAAGAGTCCCTTCCCCAGCTCCTTCCCAAACAACCCCCTTGCATGGGACGGGAGAGGACGAAAGGGGACTGGCAGCTGCTCCACAGGGCTTGAGGCCTGCAGGGTGCATCAGCCCCCGTCACACAACTGTCAACACCAAGCACCTAGAGTGCATGCAGGGCCTCCCTGAGCCTCTATGGAGGCAGAAAGGTGAAGCACAGCATGAGAGCTTAGCACTGCCTGAGGCCAAGGGCTCCAGAGAGCCAGAACTCAGCCCGACACCTGGCTCCAGGCCCGGGCTGAGGCCCCTGTACTCCGACTTCTCTGCCAGCTCCAGGCCAGAGACACCCAGGCCAGCAGATTACTAGGGGCTCCATACCTGTTTGCTCTGGGCGCCTGCTATTGGAAACAGGCACAACTGGTTCCAAATCCCTGTGGTGGCCTCAGGGAGCGACCTGACCTCGGACACTAGGCCTTCAACCAAGGCACCAGGACTTGGCATCCAAGTGGGCATAGTGACGCTATTAAAGAGCTGCATCTATGGATCTCAGGACCTGACCGTTCAGTCTCTGCCCAAAAAGCAGCCCCAGGCCACCTACCTTCAGGGACCAGGCTTTGCTTCCAACAGCTATGGCGCACCTGGCAGCAATTCGGGTGTTTTCCAATACTGAACAGAAAAACAAGATAACTAGAGACACTGCTTCAGGGCCAGCTGGGCACACATGCCACGAGCTCTCCATCACCAGTTAGGGAAGAAAATCCTTTAAAGTAGAACTCAGCAACATCAGGTGAGTCATGCAAGGCACATGGGCCAAGCCTATAACCTAACAACTGGGGAGACTGGGGCAGGAGGACCACAAGTTCAAGGTCAGCCTAGGCAACTTAGCAAGGTCCTAAGCAACTTAATGAGGCTCTGTCTCTAAATTAACAAACAAACAACAAAAGGCTGGAAATGCAGCAGCTCAGTGGTAAAATGCCCCTGGGTTCCATCCCCAGTGCCAAAAAAGAAAAAAAAAAAAACAAAAAAAAACTAAGATTCAACTCAAGTACAGCACACCTAATTCATGTTTCTCCTGGCAAATGCCTGGTGGCCTGAATTTCTCTTTGATGCAGGCTGACATGTAAACTCCTAAGCCACCAAGCACGAATGAACGCATGTCCCCTCTGCACAGGGACACTCCCCCAGAGCCCCACCTGCCCATAAGCCTGTCAGTGAGGCTTGGGTGGCCACAGTGACACTCAGGCCTGGAGCTCAGACCACCCACAGACCAGACTACCCCTCCTGGCTCCAGGCTTCTGGCTTCTCCACATCAGCGATTTCTAGAAGGTTGGGCAGGTGATCACCGGCCTCTAATCAGCACCTTCCAGCCTGGAGCTGCACTCTGCACCACAGGAGGGGAACCTGCGCTCTGCACCTAGATGGTTCAGGGACACGGCCCCAAGACCAGGACAGCCAGCACTGGTGCTGGCCAAAGCCACTGCCAGGCAGCCTGGACAAACAAACTCTACCCAGCTTTGCTACTGCATCACCTGGGGGGCCTGGCAAGGGAGGTGGGTTGTCTGCCAGAAACTGCACTGTGAAGACAGACTACCCTCTGGGCTCCCTCCCAGGCTTGCAGAGGGGCCTGACAACCATAGCCTCCAGGCGTTGCAGGGACAAGGCTCAGGAGCTTCCCTTACAGAAAACACACACCACCAGGTACTACCAAAGCCTCTCATTGACAATGCAGCGTGGAGCAAGGGCTCCCAGGTTATCCTGCACGTCTGGCTGGGGAACAAAAAGAGAACAGCACGTACTTACTAAACTCGTTCCACCTGCGCTTCCCAAGGGGCAGTCGGAACAGCAAGCAAAGCCACCTAGGACACAGGAAACCTGGGGTGCTGAAGGACAAGCACCTGACCATCGAGAAAGTATCTATCGTCAGGGTGCCGGGCAGCCACCAGCCCAGGAGAGCAAGCGTTTCTGGGTGGCAAGCAGTCCCTGAGGTGTCAGGGACCACAGGGCCACCTCACCTCCCCATAGCCTCTAGGCCCTCACCAGGGGGGTGATTTACAAAGCAGAGAGTCCTCCCCACAGGAACAATGGAAACCACAAGAAAGGTTTCCCTATAGGGTCCTGCATGTCCTCCAGGTTCCCTGAAGAAAACTCGCCAGAGCTCCAGGAGGTCGAGCAACAGACCTGACACCAGCCCAGCAGCCACGCCTGATGCCCTTGCCAACTGAGGCTGCACGCTACCAGGAACATCACCTCTAATATTTTGAGTGAAATTTTCAAAAATACACAAAAAATGAAATAATACAATGAACACCATACCCAGCGGTCGACATCCACAACACATCTGGCTAATCTAATTGTCCCAAAATTTCCCCCAGGTATGCTACCACTGTGTCCACAAACTGGATTTTACTCTCCAAAAGATACGGATGTATAAAAACTCTAATTCCAAAGCCGCTGCCCCTGGACACACGCAGCCAGGCCTGGACTCCAGTGCTGCTGCCCCTGGACACTCCACAGCCAGGCAGCAGCTCGACCCCAGAGCTGCTGCCACTGGATGCACTGCAGCCAGGCTGGACTTTATCTGCTCCCCGGTCATTACCCAACCCACCCTCTGTTTCTCACACAGTGGGTTCATCTTAATGACTGTGACCCTCTGAAAGAAGGGAGGACTCTGCTAGTCCACAACACCTGTGGGTACTGGGCTGTGCCCACACGGTTTCTCAGTGGGCAGGTGCTCGCCAGCTGCTCTCAGAAATGAAAAGCAGAAGTGTTTCTGTCTGTGTGCTGGGAGCAGGAGTGGACGGAGGCAGAGGTGCAGTCAGACAGGGCCCAGCTTCCTCCATCAGAACACACAGCAGCCAAGTTCTCCTGAGGGCAAGCAAAAGAAAGGCCATACCTGGGCCATGCCAGATGCCCTCCCCAGCTCAGCACCTGAAGCCAGGACTCCTGTCCCCATGGTGACATCTGGAGATACCGTGGACCAACAAGGGGTCAAGTCACATCATCACCAGCTCAAACCTCAAAACTAGTGAAGAACATGTTGACATCTTAGAAGAAAACCCAGGACCAGTGTTCCTAGGAGCCACATCAGGGTGGGGCAGAGATGGACAGGAGGCTGGAGTCCAGCAAAGTTCCCCGAAGAGCGAAGGCTGGCCAGCCCTGCACGACTGCCATAAGAGCCTCAGGCCCAGAGTGGGGGCACTCAGTGCTTCAGGGGGCTCTCTGGGAAAAGGCCCACATTCTTGGTGGCACAGCAAGGTGACCAACAGAGGTGGCTGGATCCAAGTTTGGGAACACCATTCCCATCCCCTCCCACTCACATTTCTGTGTCCAGATGCATCAGCCATACCTGGGAGAGTGGTTTCTAATGAAGTCAGACAGGCTTTTTCAATAAGTGGGAAATAAAAATCTTGGCTGACAGGAAGCTCTGAGACCCCACTCAGTGGGCAGTTTTTCTCTCCCAGGGCTACATAAGGTAACAGAGTATTTTACAAATAACAGCATCTCAGAGGTGGCGAAAAGGGAACATTCTAGACCAGAGAAACCAGTGGTGACCAAAAAAGGACCAGGGGACGAGCACTGGCACAGGGGACAGACCAAGCGAGAGCGGGGTGAGGCTACCCTGGGAGGTCCCAGAACGACGGGAAGCACGAAGCAGGAGGCATCCAAGACGGCCACACTGTGCCCTGACACTCACCTGCACTTACTGATAACAGTGCATTTCTGGGCAGCTCCAAAATCAGGCCTTCAATCTGCATCAGCTTCTCAGGCTGCCATAGGGTCGTTTAACTGAGAAAGAGGCCCTTCAAACCAAAGCTGTCCATTTTACAGAGCAGCACCTTGAAGGAGCTGGTCTTGGAGGCAGAGGCAGGGACCCTCCCAGCGCTCCCAGACACCTCCTCCAGAAGCACACTGCCCCACAAAGCCCATGATGACTCCTGGAACAAGCAGACAGCCTCTGGGAACAGCAGCTGGATAAGCCACCGGAGGCCCACTCCATAAGTAGCCATAGGCAATGAAGTCACATTTCCACTTTATTCTCCACAATACTATAGATCACAGGACCTTGATGTCATAAATACTGCAAAAGCCTCCCCAAAGCTGGAGACACTGGGCAGGGCTGCCTCTGGCTTCCTGACAACATGCATGGGTGACCCCACCTACACCACTCTGGCAACTACGTGGCAGAGGAGAATCTGGGCTGCAGCTCATGAGGCTGATGTGTGGAGTCTGCATATGTGCCCTGTCCTTGCACCCTGAGTCACAACCCAGCTCACCTGGCCCTGTGCAGAGGTCAGCTTAGAACTCAAGAAGCTCAAAATACAGGCCACAAAGGCCTGCACAGGTCCAGCAGGGCCATGGCGGGCAGTGAGCAGCCACGTGTGCCAAGAGCCAGCGGAACAAAAGCAGAAATCCCCACACCATACGGTGGAGGAGACACAACCCTTGGGAACTGGCTCTTTTAGTGAGCACAAGAAGCCAAGGAGGGGCTGGGGTTGTAGCTCAGTGATGGAGCGCTCCCCTCACATACGTGGGGCACTGACTTCACTCCTCATCACCACATGAAGCAAAGTAAAGATATTGTGTCCACTTATAACTGAAGAATAAATATTAAAAAAAAGAAGCCAAGGAGCAGAGACCCCAGAAAGAGGCTGGGCACAGCTGAGACCAGGACCACCTGTCCATGAACCCACACATGCAGGAACCGGCCCCACTGACACCCAAGCCTCTCGTACTACTCTGTGCCCACTGCACCTAGTGTGTCCACAGGGAAGGTGACCTGGTTGCACTGTTCCCCAACACTCCAAGCACAGGAACCCTGCACCCACTATGCTCCTCGCAGATCCTCAGCACCAAGCCATGCCTGCACACAATAGGTCTCCAAAGATTCTCAGTAAGAGAGTGAAAGGGATGGAGCCTGTGGTCACCCCAGGCCCTGCCCAGGCACTGGGGCACGCAGATTTGCTGGAGCAAAAGACTAATGAAGGAATTGACACTGCCTTCTGAGCACTGTGGGGGGCTTGGCCCAGGAGGCCCTCAGCAGGCACAGATGCACAGGTGCACCAGGACAGGCACTGCCAAAGCTAGGAAGGGGAAGGGAGGAAGGGCCTGGGAGCCCAGGAGCCCCACCAGCCCTGAGATTGTGGGAAAGTCTCTGCCCTCTCCCCACTCCAGGTTTTCATCAGCATGAAGGGAGATGCCCGACAGCTGTTCTGAGAAGAGCTCAATGTGTGAAACCCCTAGAATGCACTGCACACAGGAGTGCCGACCAAGTGTGTCTACGTATCCTCCTGGCAGGAGTACAGCCCAGACCCCCAGCAAACTCCCTGGAAGGCCCAAGCACAAGGCACAGGGAGAAAGGCCACCAACATCCACAACTATAGCCACCTCCGCCTCTGGACACGTGTACACCTGGAACCGGCAATCATTTCTGCCCCTGGACACATGCACGCCTGGCACCTGTGGCCACTTCGGCCCCTGGACACATGCATGCCTGGTACCGACAGCCACTCTGCCTCTGGACACTGTATGCCTGGCACCGACGGCCACTTCCGCCCCTGGACACATACACACCTGGCACCAGCGGCCACAGCCAGTAGGGAGGGGGCTCTGGCACAATGTGGGCAGAGGCTGGGATGCTGCCCATGTCCTACAACAGAGGGCATCCCCCTCTCAAAGCACCCTCCAGCCCAACACCAACCATACCACGGTGAGAACCCTGAACCAGGGCGGTCACTGTCCCCTGGTCCCAACCAAAAGGTGCATCCCAGTTTGGACTCTAGAAGCCCAAGGACTCTATCCCATCCTTCTTGACCATTCTGCCTCCCTGAGAATTAGGGACAGGAAACTGTTGCCTTGGATAGGGCCAGGTCACCAACAGGAGGGCCTGCTCTGCAGAGCACTCCTGGGAGCAGAAGAGGAAGGGGCAGTTCACAAGGGCAGGCAGCCTGCAGGGCCAGGAGTGATCGACCACTGCCCAGCCCCAGGCAGGGCCAGCCTGCATGCACAGGGGCTCCCAGGGCTACCAGCTGGGCACTCTTCCATTGCATGCCCAGGATCAAGGCCCCTGCAGCAGGGTTGGTTTTTCAGATCCGGCCCTGATGAATCACTGCTTGCTGTCTTCGCTTTGGCATGTTAAGAAACCCATCTGTACAAATGACACATGCTTCCCAGGCCCACTGTGGAAGTGGGAAAGTGCAAAGCCAGTGTCTCAGTCACCCTGAGCCACAGGTGGAGGGAGCCAGATAGGCGCAGTGGCTGAGGGGTGGGCCCACAGGAAGGACTGCTCAGCGTCAAGGCCTGGTCTGTATCCTTGGAAGTGGCACATGGTCTACAGAGAGAAAGCGGAAGAGGCTTTCTTTACCGAGTTACACATGGCTGGAACCTGCACACTAAGTTAAACCTGAAGCCACCTGCAAGGCCAGAGGTCAAGAAGTCTTGGCACCGTAGAGAAGAAGAAAGATTGTCCTGGTGAGCCACACCCACATGTGCTGAGGAAATGCCCAGGCCCAGCCCATCCCAGAACCACTCAGGAGCCCAAGACCACCAGCCGCAATGTAGGAGGAAGGCAACCCTGAGGCCAAGAGCAGGCCTGTGTGGACAGGCCTCAGCCTGCCATCATCTCGGGCACCAGGGTGCGGCAGCCCTCCCTCATCATGGCAGAAGTCACTCAACTGCTGAAAAGGGAAGGCAGCTTGCTGGGTGGCACATTTACACCCCACAGAAGGACCTCGCGGTCACAGTCTGTGTGGCCTGACTGAACGGAGTTTCCACCTGACCTGCGATTCTCAGATCACCTTGCACACACAGCTCCCCAAACAGGTTTCACCAGGAAGGACCAGAGCCACAGGGGAGTGGGTCTGGCCAAATCCACGTGTTCTACATGCAGGCTGCTGGTCCATCAGGAGCCTCCGGGGCCTTTCTCAGAACATCCTGCCACTGCCCACACCTCAGCCAGCAGCTCCCAGTGTTACCCAGGCAGCCTCAGTACCTACCACCTTGCTTCTGGGCAAGCAGAGCAGCAGACTCACCACTTGATCCCAGAATTGGCACCTTCCCCAAGTGACTCCTGTGCCAGAAGGCCTGAGACCGGCAGCAATGAGGAAGGCACATACTGCCCACTGTTCTGAACACTTCCCGGTCACCTATTCCTATTGCAGAGTGCAGAGGAGCCCACCTAGCAGGAGCGGGCTGCAGAGCCTAACAGCAACCCGAAGTCTGAGCAAGCTGACCTCTCTGAGCACCCCCCTTGCTGGAGGGCCCAGAGCAGGGCTCAGCATCTCCACAGTCTTTATCAGTCGCGATCTGTTTCCACTGAGCTTGAATGCAGCTCCGAGGGAGCCACAACTCCTCACCTAGGAGCCTTACTCTCCTTAGGAAGTTCATCTTACAGTGCCCTCTGCGGACTGCCCCACAGAGCTTTCCCTGCCATCCTCCCAACTGCAACTCTGTGGAATGGCCTCTGAACTGCAAACTGAGGGGAGGCAGCAGGGAGTGCGTGTCCCCAACATCTACCCACAGGCTCACCAGGGACCTGTAAACACCTGCGAAACTGCGGGCCTCGTGTCGGTGCAAACCAAGCACACTTCTGTGCCCGCTGTCACTCCCAACAGGAGGGACAGGGCAGGAGCCTGGGAGAGCCTGGCCAGCCTCCTGCCCAGGACTCTCTACTCAGGGAACATCCACCAGTCTCCCACTACAGAAGCAAGCCCCAAGGCAAGCTGCACGTGGGCCCACGTTCTTGATGGCTGCCCACCAATGGGAACCCTCTGTGATACCACACTGAGTAGAGAGCTGGCCTGGGCTCCATACTGGGTGAGAGCTGGCATGGGCAGATGACTTCCCAAAGTCCATCATTAATGGTAGTCAAGGAACCAACCAGATTGGTTCCAGAGACACAGACAAGGGATAAAGAGACCCAGTTACACAGATGACTTAGGACCCTGGCTACACCATTTCCAGAGGTTTTGAAGGTTTCCTTTTTCTAGTCTCTTTTTTTAGATATCAGTCATTCAGCACTCACTATTTACCAGAAACCATGAATAGCATGCACTCCTCAAAAAAGGCCACAGGATATGAATGCAAAGTCGAGGAAACTGAGGGTCAGAGAGCTTCAGTAAATTAGTGAAGGACACTAAGTAGAAAGAGGAAGAAAGTAAGTCTCACTCAGTGCCAACAAGTGGGGACTGTGTCCTTTCCCTTCACATGGGTGTCTACTAGCCTCTCAAAAAAGTTGCTGGTTCCCTAAATCAGCCAAGTCAAGAACCAACAAGTCTGAAGCTCTCCACAACTTAGCCCTGAATTCCTTCCCCAATTGCACACCTAAAGTTCCTCTAATTAGTACCACACTCCAGTCCCTGGAGGTCCCTCCCCATGCCAGGACCCCCTCCCCCCAACAACACCTGCAAGAGGCTGCTCCAGTCCTCCACCCAGGGACCCCCAGAACAAAGGCTTAGCTCCCACACCAGCTCCCAGGAGGGGTGATTCTGCAGGCCCTGGGCCCCCCAAGGATGGGAGCAAGAGGCCAAGGCACATGCCCAGCCCTCTCCCAGCAGAGCACATGGTTCTCCCACTGGAAGCCCTGTCCTTTCCACCAAGGCAGCCACACTTCACCCAGAGGCCACTTCATTTAAACAGAAATGCCTTCCTCTCTTCTGCAGCTCTATCCACTGCCAAACAACCCAGGACCCTGGGGAGATTTAACATGATTAAAATGTTAAAGCATTTGAGATGCTCAAAGGAGTGGCCTCATGAGTGCAAATCATAAATGTAGGGGGAAGAGCAAAATATGGGGCAGGGAGGCCACCACAAACATGTGAAATGTTAAGTGAAACTGCACATAGATTGCTTTAACACACATTCTAAGCCTCAGCACAGAGTCCTGAGTTTCACAGCAAGTGCAAGGGGGTCGGTTCTCAGCTCTCACTCCTGCCTGGTTTGTTAAGTCTGCAATCCAAATGAGCTGACTTTCTGGGTTTTCGGAATGCAGAATAACAGTTCTGTGATGAGTTATTTAACAGGCAGGGTACGCAGTGAAGAGCCCAGGCCACGCTGCTGAAACAGCAGAAACCCTCATACATGTCCCTCAGACAAGCCCCGAGGTCTAATCCTGAAGCCCAGTGCCCCATGAAAAACCTCAGGATGTGGAGAAATTGGATGAATGTGGAATCAGATCCCAGACATGAACAGTAGAAAACAAAGAAAAAATATAAACCCAATTATCTCTTTAAAAAAAAAAAGTACAGTATTTAAATTCTGCTATTACATGCATACGCCACTGTCTTATTTACGTCCACAAGCTGAAAAAAACACTTATTTCCTTTCATCATGAAGAGACATCCATGTTTAAACCCAGGGAAACAATCCACAGAAGACAGTTCTCCTGTAGGTCAGGAATCCAAGACAGCAGGGTCCTGTCGGGCCTCCAGAAACCAGCTTTGGTCCTCCCTTCTTTATGTCAGGGTCCACCCAATTGGGCCAAAGAGTCTTCTGCAATTGCAAAAGCCCTGGCATTTATTTACTTCCTCCCCCCTCTGAGGGGTAGGATTTAATTTTCTGGTTGGTAGAACAGCATCCCAAAGCACCCCAATCCACATGTAAGTCACCTCCCTACTCTTCTCCCTGGTCTTCATCTGGCCATAAGGATTCCTTGGACTTTCCTCTAAGCTAAAAATCACAGGTGAAGGGTGTGAGGTGAGGGGTGTCTCAAGGCTTGGACAAGAAGGCCCTGCCCACCAGCTACAGCCCCTGGCTAAGGAAGCAGCCCTGGGAAGCTGCCCCCACAACCTGCCCTTCTAGTCCCCTGTATTATGGCAGTGGCAAGGCCAAGGGGTCTCACCAGCAGGCCAGGCTATATCACTGGCCAGAGCAGTACACTGGAAAGCCAAGCTTGTAAAAATCATTCCAGTTTAATACTCTATGGTTTTCAAAGGACCAAACTGCTTCCAAAGCCACCTGCTCTGGATTCAAGAATCAGCAGAGATTCAGCTTAAAGGCAGGGCTGAGAGCCCAGGTCAGCTCCTGAAAGCCTGACCATCCTTACATGGAGACATCCACCCCATACTGCCCCTATGAATAAAGCTACCCATGAGATTCACCAAGAGCTAAACCAGACACTCCACCTGCATCAGTCGAGAACTGCAGCTGGGAATGAATGAATGCAAGCTAAAAGGGATGGCTAGAGACCACCAAGTCCTGTGTGAACATGGTGGCTCAGACTTCCCCAGATGTCTGCTCAAGCCACATTAGTCCCCATGGAATGGCTACAAGTTCATTTCCTCACTCTTACCCAGAGGAGTTCCACCTCTATCTTGGGTTCCTGGTGTCACTAATGAGGTTTACAGGACTTTGGAAAAGATAAGATTGCTTTCAAAGCCGGTAGTAAAACTCCAAAAACCCCTCTGACAAGTAGGGCAGCTCAACAGCACAGAGGCTGGCCAGGTACAGGATGGCCTTATGGCTTCTGGCGCTTTGAGTCCTCGGATATCAAAATCCCACTGGCCGCACTGTGGCCCCCGTATTTCCCATAGCTTCATGGCTTGGCCCTTGGCGCTCACAGAAAACACCCATCCAGATGGACCGGGAGTGGGGCTGGGAAATACAAGTGCAGGAGACCCAATCGCCGCGGGAGGCCAAGGGCTACTCTGCCACGCTAGGCAGAGAGAACCAGGGCCCGCACAGCAGGGTTGTGGCGCCCGCGGAGGCCAGCCGGGGCGGGGCGGTTGCATGTGTGGCTCCGAGTATCTGTGCCCTGCGCGCCAAAGGGCAGATGGGGGCCAGACAAGCGACCACAGCCTGCAGGGTGGCCAGAGGCAGGCGCGAGGGTTTGCTGCCGCCTGTACCAAGGGGCCAAGAAGAAACTTGGACTCCTGACTCCTAGTGTCCACGCCGCGCAGGAAGGGCGGCCTCTCCTTCTGCTCGCTGCGCACCCCTTTGTGCTCCCAGCACCCTCCCCTACACTCCGCGCAGCGCAAGCTGCGCGGGGACAGGACTCCAGTCAGGTGGGCAGGGGTGCGGGGGTGGGGGGAAATCAGGTGAACAGGGGACTGTGGGGGAAACAAATGGGCAGAGGTCAGGGTGGTGCATAAGAACAGAGGCCCGGAGAGACCAGGTTAACAGGAGCCAGGTGGGGCACAAAGTGGGCGGGGGCCGGGGGGAGAGCCAGGTGGACAGAGGCGGGGAGGGGTGGAGACCAGTTGGACAGAGGCCGGGGAGGGGAACCAGGTGGACAGGGGCCGGGGAGGGGGACCAGGTGGACAGAGGGCAGGGGTGGGGACCAAGCGGACAGGGGCCGGGGGTGGGGACCAGATAGGCAGGGGCCAGGCATCCGCGGGCCTTCGGTGCCACTCACCTTCCTGCCCGCGCCGCCCGCGGCCAGCGCGGAGCCGCCCCCCGAGTACATGTAGTAGGCGATGCCCAGCACCCACAGCAGGGCGAAGCACAGCAGCATCCGCGAGCGCCGCCGCATCCTCCCACTCGGCGCGGCGCCGACTGCAGCCTGGCCGGCGGCGGCGGCGGAGGGCGCGGGCGGGCCGGGGCGGGACCGGGCGCGGGGCGGGACCCGGCGCGAGGGACGCGGGGACGCGGGGACGCGGGCGGGCGGCGCTCAGCGCCCGGCAGGAAGCGCGGCCCGGCGGCGAGGTCAGGGAGCAAAGGGCGACCAATCGGCGCGGGGAGGCGGAGCCGGGGCGGGGCCGTATCTCCGGGGCTGCGGCGCCCCGCCCCCGAGCGCCGCACGGCGTGAATGGCAGGTGGCTGCCGGCGGGGCGGAGCGCTAGGCCCGGCCCTGGGCCAGACCTAGCGGTTGGTTTGCTTCAGCTTCCGTTCTCAGCTAGCAGCAAAACGCCCCCATCCCCAGTGTCAGGTTCACTTTTTTGTTTAAGAAGAGGTGGGGCGTTAAGGCAGAGCCTGGGAAGGTGGTTTTCAAAGACGCCTTTCTGGGTGGAACTGTCTTAATAGCTAGGAGGTGGTCGTGTTAAGCAAACTTGAAATTGAGAGGAAAGACGGCAGAATTTCTTTTCTCTTTTCTTTTCCATGGGGTGTTTTCTTGAAAGAAGAGCGCAGTCTGCAGGAAGCATCTCCAGACGCGTAAGAAACAGCTCTGTCCTAACAACGTCACTGTAACCTTGGCATGCCCTCGTAGCGCCCACGTTGCCAGTGCTCCTGAGAAAGGAAGAAATGTTACCAGCACTTGACACATTACCAGTTTTTCAAGAGCATCAGAATCCCAGGATAATGGCAGCTGCTGATGGTATTTACCCACATCCTCCACAAAAGCAGGAAGATTCAGATTACGGAAGAAGGAAGAAAAGACAAATTCCAACAGAGCTCCTCCACTATAGCCAAAGACTTAGGGGAAACACTACAGGTCTATACTTTATTGATCAGGGGAAGAGAGTTTGCAGGAGGAAAAAAAAAAAAAGGAGAGGAGACAAGAAGTGGCAGCTGTGAGAAAACCTTGCTTCTTGCAAGAGTCATAGGAAAAGGAAAAGTCATAGGAAAAGTCATAGCTGAGGCCCTTTGGAGGCCTGGAGGTGAATGAGAAGAAGGAAGTGAGAAGACCCTGCAGAAATAAGGCAGCCTGCCCCTCCCCAGCTGCCAGCATCATGTGTGAAATCTGCACTTCTGTATGCAGGTGGGAGAGAACATTCCCCACCTGGGAACCCTGCCCCAAATGCCCAGGAACAGGAAAACTCAAGTCAAGGGCAAGAAGCTACTCAAGAAGAAAACAGAAAATTAATTCTGTTTCTAATGATGACAAAAGGAACCATGATGGTTGGCCTGATAAAAATCCCCCCACCACACACACAAGAATCATGAAGTGGAAGCAATGGTAGTGCCACCCACCAAACTGGTGGCTGTGTGCACACAGCTCGGAACAAGAGCTCCAAACCAGGGACAGACTGGACAAACACTAGGAAGAAATCATGAGAGTTGACCAAATTCAGAAAAGAAATTGGAAATAAAGACAAAATCTATCCCAGGAAGAAAGAATAACTACCAGCTACTTAAGGGAGAATATATTTCAATGAAAATAGTTAAAAGGATTTTGAAGAATGGCAAGAAAATCAAGAAATTGAAAATAAGATAAAGAAGTAAAAAGATTCGAGGGAAGTTGTTGAAATGAAAGTCAGGAAAGAAGGACCAAGATACACATAACTGGAGTCCTTAAAGTGGGCACACAAGGCTGAGAGTGAGTGGGTACTGGAACCATTAACTGGGGAAATCATGCAGGAACAGGGGAAAATTTAAATCTATAAACCCAAAGTGCCTTCCATGGATTGTGGGAAAACTGACAGGAATAATCAACTTCAAAACATATCTTAGTGAAACTTTTAAACCTTAAAGGCAAGAAAGATCATGAAGATAAGAAATTAGGCTGGCATCAGATTTCCTGAGAGCAATGTGGAAATGAGGCAACAGTGTAGCAGGATGGCACAGCAGCAGGGCTCCAGCCAAAGTTGCTGTCCCAAAGCACTGAGGCCACAGACCAATAGGCGAGAACCAGTACAGGATTCAGAGGGTGCCACACACGGGCTTTCCAAGGACTCCTAGGGAGCCATTGGGCAGAACCAGCCAAGCGTGGTGCAGAGCAGCCCCTGTGCTCACCGACCATAGCCCATTGGCAGCTCCTCACAATCAAAGGTAGAATTGCTACGAGATGCAGCAACTCCACTACTGAGCAGGGAGCTGAAGGAATTGGAAACAGGAAACCAGATACCTGGTAGTATTGTACACCATCTTAGACGGGTGGGTAAACAGCACAACCCTGTTCTCCAGGTGAGTGCCACTGCCCTGGAAAAGAAGGAAGTGTACTGAAGCTGCAGCACGCATGCACCCCCTTAGCACCTGTGTCAACATAGGGATGCACGCCACCATGTCCCTGACGTGAGGTGCCCGGGCAGCCACCTCACAGGCAGAAAGCAGAGTGGGTGCTGGAGGATGGGAGGGGGAATCCATGTGATGGGGACAGTTTCAGGTGGAAGAGGACAAGGCTCTAGAGGTGGACAGCGGTGGCAGCTGCAGAACGAAGGGACTGTCGTGAGGAATAGGAAGTTCAATGGTCCATCTTCAGAATTCAGTATTCAGCCTTAATTGGATCCATTGTAGATAAAAAGATAATGATTACCCCCCCACCCCCCCAAAATAGGCAAAAAGCCAAAGGCTTGGCCAGCACTGTGGGTGAGAGTGTGAAGACCAGGCCGGCTCTGTGAGCAGTGTGGAGTGTTCCAGGGCATGCTCTGAGAGTTAAAAAACATACAAGTTATGAAAGCAAAGTACTGTGGCAGTTATCAAAAGCTGTTCTTATATCAGAAAGACAATATGCACACATGGTCTGTATGCTTGGTAGGGTTTGCTTGTTTGGGCAAAAACATACACAGAACCACACAAAGTACTGATAAACCAGAAAACAATACAATTGGTGACCAGCAGGGGCGGGGAGAGGGATAGGAAGAGGAGGAGGAACCTTTTTTTTGGATTTGGGTTTTGCAAACATGTAATGTTCTACATATTCAAAAAGAAAAAGAAAAAGAACAGATGGGGGTGGGGAATAAGACAAATCCAAACAGAAATACTTGAACCCAACCATGTTGCAAATGAATAACATAAGAAAATAGTGCTCGTAACTTTCAATCAAAATACTTCAGCCATTCATCCCCAGGGTTTTTTAATTCTCCCCCGCCCACCCCCCCCCACCCCGTGTGTATATATATAGTGTTATGGATATAGCAATTAAACTACTCAATGGGTCCTGAGCACTCGAGCAGAGGAGCAAGGTTTTGGGGAACTGGAATTTCCACCATGGAAGGAGGCAGATACAGCATGAACTGGGGAAAGGCCAGCAAGATCCCTACCTGGACCTGGGGCTGGAGAGGACAGTCAGAACTCATTTCACATACACACACGCATGCTCACATGCTTGTGCACACATGGCTCAGGGGCCAGACCACATGTGCGCATTTCCTAGATCTGTCCACGGGGGGCCCACATGGTGACATCAGGCAGCCGGAAGCCCACCTTGCGCCCAGAACCTGCTTGCTGAAGACCACTCCGTATCTACCATAAGAACGTTTCCTGAAGACATGATTGATTCCATAACTGGGGCCTGGAAGGTACTAGATGAGCCCACAGCATCTTATGATAGAAAGTAAAGAAGGACAGAAGAAAGAGTGATCCTGTGCAGCTCTAGAGCGACAGCAGCCTTCATGAAGCATGCCCCTGACCTGCAAAACCTCGGACAACGTGCACCTCAAAACAAACTGAATCCAGTAAGAACCTATGAGTCCAATCTGAGCACAGGTGGGGGAGCACAGGTGCCAGGTTGGGGGGCAGTAGTCTTTCTTCCCATGGATGCCAGCTGGTAGCAGTGCGGGGGCAGGGGAAGACTGCAAAATCAGGTGACCGTGTGCTGTTGCCACAATTCAATGTGTCCCCCAAACCTGTGCTGAAACTCAACTTTCAGTTGCCCAGCACTGGGAAGTGAGCCCAACGAGACCTGCTCGGGTCACGAGGGCTCTGCCAGCAGAGGGGTAGGCACTGCCCCGAGAGTTTGCAAGTCAGCTCTCCCTTCACCCTCCCGCAAGGGTGAACACAGCCTCCTCCCCTCAGCAGGATGCAGCCTTCGAGGCGCCACCTTGGATTGGGGCCTTGGACGTCCAGCTTGTGCTCTGTGAAATACCCTGTCTGCAGTACTCTCACAGCATCGTGAATCAGGAATGCAAGACTCCCCGGTGTGCTGACCTACATAGGACCATGTTGTTCTCAAGAAACATAAGCTCGAGTGTCCACAGACCCAGGATAACCAGCTGATAACTAGCCTCTCCTGAAAGACTCGGAGAGAATATAGGCAGGATGATAAAATGGGTGTGACAAAACATTAAAAATTGGTGGACTGGGGTGAAAGGTGTGAATTCTCTGTTTTGTTCATTACAACTTTTCCCAAGTTTGACCGTGTATATTTAAGAGGTGTAGTAGGCTCTTAGGGTTTAGTTTCAGTTTGTAAAGTAGAAAAGAGGCAGGATCTGAATCATCTCTTCACTCTGTACAGCCCTGGCCTCTGGGCTCGTCCTGCTTCCCCAGCAGCTGGCGGGCACCCAGCTCTCCCTCTGCATGTTTCTTGCCTCTGTTTACTTCCTGACACAGCCACACACGCCTGCAGCTTATGCACAGGCCCCATGGTTTTCAGAAGTTGGGGGCCGCGTACTCTGAGCCTCGTCACCTTTCCCTGTGTCAGCACAGGGTACTGCACAGCACTGTGGCTGTCATATGTCAACGTCATGTTGATGTGGCAGGATCCCTGCTTGTAGCAACACATGAATCAGCCTCAGAGGTGCCGGAGATGGCAGAGGCCCTGTGCAGTCCGATGACAATGTGTCCTTACAGAGGAGCCTTTTCACAGCCCGGTTGTCTTGAGTTTCCTTTTCCTAAAATATTTTAGTGGGGGAAAGTTCCCAGTCAGGATAGATAAATAACAAAGGTACAACTGCTTAAATCGGGCCAGATATTAAACACCAGATTTGGATCATCAGAACTCTTCCCCAAACTCTAAACACTTCTGTACAAAGGACTTTACAAGAAGGAGATTTGGAAAAGTCCTGCCCAGGTTCTGTCCCTCTTGGGACTTGCTGTGGGCTGCTTTCCTGGGAGGGGACACTTTGGCATACAACAGCAATCAGCTGTTAGTGGCATCAACTCAAAATTTTGGTGGCAATGGATAGTGCTGACCCCCACCACAGCCTTCCCAGGGACATCCTGATGTGAGGTGTGACTGGGAAATGTTTGGCAGTGGGACCCGCGGGAAAGGACTCGGCCACCCTGCTCGTGGCAACCTTGCTTCATCAGCGCGCCGTCCACCAGGCACCCGTCGCAGTACTCCTCTGCCATGATCCATGAGAGCTTCACCACAGTCAGACGGAGTGAACGCCATTCTGGTTTTATGGTAAGGCACAGGATACGGAGTCACTTGCCAAGGCAGCTCCATGGAAGGAAGAACCAGGGAGTGTGAGCTGTCTGTGAGCTTTAGGCCCCCTGCAGTGCATCCTTGGAGGGGCTGCGGTGATGGTGACGAGGCTCAGCGCCTGGCTGTGTAGCTGTGGAGACGTTCTGCTGCTGGAACTGGTGCTGGGTGTGCACATGGGCTGTTGGTGAAGATAGACTCTGTGTGCTCTGCAGTTGGGCTGCACTCACTTTCCATGTGCATATCTCCTTGGTGACACACAGAAGGTTGTCATGCCCTTTTACTTTAAGGCTTCCAGAAAAGTTCCCCACATTCATCTGTGGGAACCTGCCACTGCAGCAGCAGTGCCTCCCGTCCCCTGCTGTGTGTGCCCCAGGGCCAGCTGCCCTGTGGCTGGAACCAGATGGCCAGGAATGTCCTCGCTGGCAAGGTCCCTGCAACCTCTGGGTGTGTGGAAGTAGCCGTTGCCTCATTCAAGGGGCATGTTGGGCTATCAGGGTGACCAGCAGGCTTTTGTTCCCTGGTCACTCTGCCTGTGGCCTTTCTGGAGTCTCCCTGGGTCAGAGCTGATGGGAGGCTCTGTGGGAGCTGGATGGGCCGTCCCTGGTTCTCTCTGCAGAGTTGTTTTCCACTGAAATCCCGTGCCACAGGCCACACAGGCCTGGTAGGAGGAGAATATCCCACTAGCTGTGGAGGAGTGCTCTTTGCTAAGGTGAGGGGAGAGACCCCTACTCGCCCATCAAGAGGGCAGGGCAGACCTTCTAACCCAGCCAGGTCGGCAAGAGAAGGGCTCAGGTCTTGCTCACTAAAGCTCCACGAGGCACAGGCGCCTTCAGAAATGAAGCTCCAAAGACCCAGGAAGATGGTTTTCACGCTCAGATGGGATGTAGCAGGCAGTGCTGTGGACGGGACTGCACAGCAGCGTCTGACCTGGTGGACACAGGCCTAGGGGGCCCGGCAAGGCCTGAGGGCTTGGACTCTTCCTGACCTCTCTCAGCGCTCCTTCCTCCTGGAGTGTGGCAGGCGCCCCTGGGAGGGGGTCTCATGATCCACCACGAGGCCAGGGGGCAGAGGCTCTTCATGTCCAGCACCCACACGAAGGGGGGCTGGGCTGAGGTTTCCAGGTGGCGTGGCTGGCTGTGGGGAGGGCTTCCAGTTTCTAGGACCCACTGTGGGTAGAGGAATCTGGATTTCTCTAGCCACCTTGGGGAGCAGGGCAGGGAAGGATAGCAGATGGCCGGAGACCTTGCTTCCAGGTTCTTCTGTGTCCTGTTCCAGGTCCAAAGCACCACATTTTGGTATATCATGTTCTGAGCTCCAACAGTGGCTCTGAGGAGGGTGGTGGCCCCCTCCAAGTCCTCACTGAGGACTACTGACCTCCCTAGGGAAATGTTGGCTGTGAGCTGTCCCCTCCCACTGCCATCATGTCCACCCTCTCTCCCAGGGCTCCTGGAGACCCTGTCCAGCAGGCACCATGTCCTGCATTTACTTGCCTGCTGCTGAGGCCCTGAGGCCTGGGCTGCCCTGGGTTGGCTGGAGTGAGCCTGGGAGCTGGGCTGGGAGTCAGATGCCCGGCTCAGGAGTACTGATGACTGCAGGCACCTTGCCCTGTCCACACTCCACAGAGAGGAAAACCAACCAGTGCTGGGGCTTGTGGACACTCTTGGCTTATAGTCTCTTCTCCCCAGTTCCCTCCTGGCCACTGACAGAAGCTTCCCCAACCTCAGCAAACCCTTCCCCGTCTTCCCCTCCTGCACATAGGTACCTCCCTCAGGCAGGATGGGCTTCTTCCCAGGAGGACCTGAGCCCTGCAGTAGCCAACTCCTGTGAGCCCTCCCTAGGGTCCCCAGCTGGCTCCAGGCCTGGGCTGAGTAGACCCTGGTTTGGTTCACAAGGCGCCTTCATGGCCACACCCTCCCAGAGTCCCCAGAAGGAGACCTCACTGGCCCCTTGGAGGAAAAGGGTCTGAGGTTCAGAGAAGCTGGTGCAGTCAGCTTCAGGGACCCCACCCGCCACCCCACCCCCAGCAGCAGAGTCCCAGGTGGTGGCAGCACACAGATGCCCTGAGAAAGCCTTCTACATGCTCCGCACCACTCACTTCCATAGCTGATTAGAGCATCACACAGTGTCCCACTGACCACAAGCTGAAGAGCAGCACAAGCTCTGTAGCCCACTAGGACTTTCCACACTGACCCCTGCCCATTTCTAATTCTGGAGAGCTTTTGTAAAAACGTAAGTTTGTGAGATTCCCATCCCAGGCTTGCTGAGTCAGATTCCAGGAGGGGCCCACAGCAGCCTCCAAGCAGAACCTCTGAGGCTTATGGGAGGACCGGCAGGTCTGTCCTAGAAGCAACCACCTGTGGGGCCTGAAAGACGGTGACACCCCAGAACCAGAGCAACCACCTCACCTGAACTGTAGGTCTTGGCCTTACTCACAAATCCTGATGGGTCCACAGGGCTCCAACCTGGAGTCCAATTTAGGGAAGTAAGGTTCTTGTCTGACCAAAAGGCAAACTCCTCCAATTGCAGAAGAAATGAAGGGAGGGTGATTCCATTACATTTTGCAATGGTTATCAGTTCTTGAGCTGTCGTGGGTATGAGGGAATGTCCTCATTCTTAGGGGCTGTGTGCTGGGGTATTTATGGGTGAGATGTTGAATTTCTGCATCTTACTTTCAAATGACCCAGAAAGATTTTTCCTAGAGAAAGTTATAAATACAGTAGACAAGATATAGAAAGAGATAAAACAAATATGAAAAACATTATTGTTGAGGCTGGTTGGGGAGAGCATAATGGGTGATCCTTGTTCTACTCTTTCAACTTTGTCTATGGCTAAACATTTCAAAATAAACAGTTGGGAGAGAAAAGACAAATGAGGAAACTCTCATGAAAAAATTTAGTAAAAAAAAATCCAGACACTGTAGCTGGACAGAAACATCCGCATGTCCACTGTTTGCCTATCATTCAATTATTCAACAGGTATTGTAAGTCTGCAGTGAGACTAGAACTTCCATAAATAGTGAAAAGGAAATAGAGGTGCACACTGTGGGATGCCTGTCCTTGAGCCGTGGGTGGTTAATTCAGATCCGTGAGATCTTTTGTTCTGGTTATGATTCCCTGGGAGAGTCCAGAAAACAAAAGTTGTACCTCTTTCACCAAGTAGGCTTCATTCCCAAGAAGAAGTTGCTCAGGCAGGAGGAAAAGTGATCCAGCATATCCCCAGAGGCCAGAAGAAGGGGCTTTTATGGAGGAAAGTCTTGCATCAGAAGTCAATAGGGCCAGCATGAGATGGTGGCTGGACACCTAAGCTGGGCAGGACAGCCGGTGGATCAGTGTTGAGGGCACAGAGTGAGCGCCCTGGGAAGAAGGGGCTTCAGGGCTTGGTGAGCAAGAACCAGGAGAAGGGCTGCCTCTGCTCATGCCCCTCCCAGGACAGGCAGTGAGTGAGACTCTCAGGAGGTCTTGGGGAACATTCTGCAGGCCTGGGAGGCCCTATGAGGTCAGCCCCAGGACCTAGTGGGGTTCTGAGCACATCTGCCTGAAAGGCCTGGGATGGCTCCTTTCTGTGGTAAGTTTCTTTGGGCTGGAGTCTCACTGTGTTGCTCAGGCCAGCTTGAACTCTTGGGTGCAGAAAGTCCTACTCCATCAGCTTTCCCAGGCCTGGGATTTCAGGAGGGAGCCACCACACCCTGCAGGATCAAGGTTCTAGAGTGTAAAGATGAGTCACCCTTCCACAAGTAGTTACCCAGTGCCCCCTGTACCAAGCACCTCTCTGGCTTGCGGGCCTGCCTCTGCCAAGAGCAAAGGGCAGACTCTGCCTTCTAGCCTGGTCTGAGAGCACAGGGGAGCATTGCAACTCATCAGGAAAGAGAAAGGAGAGTCCCCATATCCACCCATCTGCAGGAGCTCTGCAGGTGGGAGTTGGAGATGGCATCTCTCCAGGGGATGCACAGGACCCTGACAGTCTAGGGCTGGAGACGGAGCATGAGGAGGCTCAGGAGCTGTGGTGGAACTTCAGACTTCAGCTTCCCCTAAGAGCCCGCTGATCTCAGCATAGGCAGAAGCTGCAGGCTGAAGCACTCCAACAGCCATGGTGAGCCGGCAGCTCCACATAGGAGATGTTTTGTTGACTTTAAAAAGACGAGCCTCACTTCTGAGGAATTCTCTTCAGGATGTCGCTTTATAAACAGCCTTTCTTCTGGAGGGACTGATGGCCCTGTGGCAGCCAGAGTATGAGCAGTGAAGGACAGTAAGACAGCACACGAGGGGCAGAGCCAGGCAGGCATAGTGCGAAGCCAACGGCACATTTAAAATGAGATTTCAAGGATAGAGAGCAGGTCAGGTGGCATCCAGATCTCTTCTGGATTTCCAAATGGAGAAAGGTTTCCTGTACCAAGCCGCTACTGTGTCAGGCTTTTAAGTCAGATACCATTGGGGGCGTGGAGAAGGGACACAGGTGTGTGGCTGGAGTGGGTGGGGGAAGGGTCAGGGTAGGGACTGAGCAGATCCTGGAGCATAAGTCTTGGTCAAAGGGAGTCGGTACCCACAGCCATCTGGGAAGCCCAGGCCAGGGTTTGTGCAAGTGGAGCCAGCTCTCAGGGGGCAACCCAGCCCCAGGCAACAAGCCGTAGTATGGGGTGGAACGGGGCTGAACGGGGGATCCTGGGAGAGCAGGGAGACACACCTGCAGTCACACAGGGTGAGGAGACTCCCAGTTTAAGACACCTCCAGATAAGGGACTCAGGTAGTGGGGGACATGGCGGGATGATGTCCATGACAAGGCATGTTCTGTATCTAGCTGGTGCCTCCTAGGGACTCACTTTGTGTTCTTGGACCTTGAGTTCCACAGGTACTAGACAGACCTGGGTTCCTGTTCTGCTGGGTTTCCTTCTAGCACATGGGGGCTTTATGCAGAGAACTGCAGTTTACAGATGAGCTGCACTAGGCAGGAAGGGCAGAGTGGGAAGGGAGGCTGGAGGAGTGCGGTGCGCAAGGGGCCCACAGCAAGGAGGTACATGGAGCTCAGCCAGGGGTGGAGAGCAGTAGCTGAGCAGGGACCTGGCAGAAGGGGGTTCCCAGAAGGAGAGAGCTGCCCAGCACAGGTGCCTGGGGCCTGTGAAAGTGAGCCCACGTGTCCACTGTTGCAAAGAAGTCATTAGAGGTGGGTCAGAGGGACTCAGAGAGTCAAAAGTGCAGGGTCCCGAGAGCTGCCAGAGGACTCAGCTCTAAGTTGGGGACACTGAAGAGGAGGCATCACCCATGTTGGCTGCTGGGTCTAGTTGCAGAACCAGAGGGCCTTTCAGCAAGCTCTGGGGACTCATGCCCTCCTCACCGACAAAGAGCATCGTGTGCCCCTTCCCACAGCACATTGGGAGGGAACCCTCCTCACTTACACAGAGTGTCTCCTCCCCTTCACAGGACAGGTGGGAGGGAAGACCCCTCACCTACACAGAGGGTCTCCTCCCCTTTTCAGGGCAGGTTGGGAGGGAAGCCTCCTCACTACAGAGAGAGTCTCCTCCAATTCCCAAGGCAGGTTGGGAGGGACTCCCCCTCACCTACACAGAGGGTCTCCTCTTCTTCCAAGGACAGGTTGGGAGGGAAGCCCTCTCACCTACACAGAGGGTCTGCTCCACTTCCCACGGCAGGTTGGGAGGGAAGCCCCCACACCTACCACAGAGAGTCTCCACCCCTTCCCAGGGTAGGTTGGGAAGGAAGCCCCCTCACCTACACAGAGGGTCTCCACCCCTTCCCATGGCAGGTTGGGAAGGAAGCCCCCTCACCTACACAGAGGGTTTCCTCCCCTTCCCATTGCAGGTTGGGAGGGAAGCCCATCACCTACACAGAGCATCGCATCTCTCTCACTGTGGTTTTGCGCCAGGAACCAAGTTCAATATCATGGTTGTGTGCACTGGGTGGAGTGGAGCCAGTGGCCTGCAACCTGGCTACAATGGCCATGGCCAGTGTGGCCCACTGTCTTTGCCTCATTTACAGAGGTCTCTGTGGTCTCAGGCCTACAACATGGGATGTGGCAGCTCTCATGTCCTGGGAGAGGAGCTGGACATCCCAGGATGGACTTCAGGTGCTCACTCCTGTCCAGTGCTGCCTCTGACCTGGAGGGCTATTTGCAGCCCAGGTAACAGGGGCTTGTGCTGCCTGTGGACCCACGGAGCCCTGCTGAAAAGCCTTGGTTTGGAGGTGGCGTCATTGATTCTCCTTGGTGGCCTCTCACGTTCTGCTCCTCTGCCGTCTGAGCCCCACCTTGTCACTGTGGAGACCCAGTCTCTTCTGCTGCCAGAGCCCCAGGTTCTGACACCCAGCTGCCCACGTAGGTCAACCAACCCTCCCAGACGAAGGGACCAGGTGGGTCTTGGCCTTTGGGACTTTGGGTAGCAAAATCCATCAAGTCCTGAGTCACCTGAGCTCAGTGCACATTTGGCTTAAGGTCCCCTGTGTGAGGATTAGCTGGCCCATGTCCACTCTGCTGGCCTGGGCAGAGGTGGCACAGTCAATGCTTGGAACAGCCCTCTTTCTCACCAGCTCTGAGAGAAGTGCTGAGGGCTGTCCCAGAGACCAATCCAGGCCTGTCACTTCCTTTAGCCTGGCAGGGGACAGGCCTGCGGTCAGGTCCACAAGCCTTCTTCCCTGGGACACTCCCGGGGCCGTACAGACTCCACTGTGGCTCTCAGCAGGACACGAGGGAGAGAGCCCAGTTGTAATTCCAAGCAAGACTCCAGGAATATTCCTGATTGATCGGATGCCTGACTTGGGTCCTGCTTGGTTTTTAAAAAAAATTTATTTTATTTTTTTCACAAATGGAGCACAACTTTTCATTTCTCTGGTTGTACATGATGTAGAGTCACACCACTTGTGCAGTCATACCCATACGTGGGGTAACAATATCCATCTCATCCCACCATCTCCCCCTTCTCCTTCCTCCCCGGGTCCCGCCTGTTTAAAAGTGGGGAGGGGGCACGGATCCTGAGTCGACAGCCCAGAAAGTTGGTCTGTCACTCACAGCTCTCGGGGCAAAGGGAGTACCAGAGGCCACCCAAGCTGGTCTCTAGCAGGGGAGAAGGAGAGCCTGGGCCTTTGTTGTGGCCCCTGTGGGATAGGCTGGCAGGCCGGAAGGCTTGTGCTGGCCAGCACGGATGGTTCTGGACTGTGGGGATGGGGCTTCCCTGGCTGTCTGCCTGGCATGGGGTGACCAGGCAGGATGTTGCGTCTGCTGGCTAGAGCCAGGCAGAGCAGGTGACTCTGTGAGTGTTGGACTCATTATTTGCACAGGGAAGGCCAGCTCCTGGGCAGGCCTCAGCTCCCTGGGAGGGGCCATCTCTCTGCAGTCCATGAGGCCTGGATGTCTGAGCATCGAGCATAAAGAAAACAGAGCTAATAGAATGTTCTCATGAAGTGTGGTGGCCAGGGGATGGGCAGTGTGACTGGCTTCCTCAGAGCCCAGCGTTTCCCACAGCAGAGGACTGGGCTGGCAAGAGATGGACAATGGCTGTTAGGCAGAAAAGCTGGGGGAAACAGACACTGGGGGGTGATGACCAACACCTGGTGCTCCCAAGCCTCGGGCTCAGGCCTCCTGCTAGGCCTGCCTGCTCACATGGGTGGTGTCTTATCACGTGGCCACTAATCCCCAGCCTGGTCACCTTGCCCCAGCTTCTGGGCTCTTGCAGGGCCTGGCCCCACCCTTATACTTCAGTGTCCTTCAGCAGTTCAGAGCTACAGGGCATGCACACTTCAGACAATGGCCTCACCTCTCAGAGTGCCTGGTCTCATCATCACCAGGTGCCCAAAGCCTGGACTCCTCAGGAACTCTGGGAACTTGTAACTGAGGTGCTAAGGACCCAAGCCTCAGCTTTCTCCAAATATTTACCACCCTGTTGTCAGCTCTCCCGCCCCTGATCCTTCTGTCTGGGATCAGTGCCCACTAGCACCGCGATTCCCGGAAGCACGTTCCTGAGCTGCGTGGTAATCGCGGAGTGTGGCCATGCAGGGGCATTAAGGCCTGGTTCTGGGAGAAAGGGGCTCTGCACTCCAGTCAGTGAGTGTGCAGGTCAAAACAGAGGTGGAGGCTCCTTACTGAAAACCTTACCTTATCAGATACTAGGTGCACACCTGTGATCCCAGCCACTTGAGAGGCTGAGGCAGGAGGATTGAAAGTTCAAGGCCAGCCTCAGCCACTTAGCGAAACCCTGTCTCAAAGTAAAGACTGTAAAGGGATGGAATTATAGCTCATGGTAGAGCATTTGCCTAGCGTGTGTGAGGCCCTGGGTTCCAAACCAGCCCCGCTCTTTGGTCATTGATGGGGAATGGAGAATATTTTCTTCTTAAGACATTTAATCAAAGAGAGCTCAGCTGAAGGATTGGAGGAGAAAGCTGTCACTTTGAAGTGAGTGGGCCAGTGGACTCAGGGAGTCATGAGCACGGCTCAGGAACAGTGTTGCCCAGCCGCCTGGAGAAGGCGGAGTAGAGGAGTTCGTGCCTTGAGTCAGACAGAGCGCTAGGCCCCGTCAGCGGGTGCGTTCCAGAGCCACCGTCACCAGATGCTTCCCTGGACTTTCTCACATGCAGCTGACAGGGTGGCACAGAGCCAGGCAACCTCCTCACCTGAGCAGGCATGTAGAGCCGAAGGGAGGGGCACCCATGGCTCTTCCTGCAAATCTCAGGGAGTCGGGAGGCAAGGCACACACCAGCCTCTCCCAAGGGGCACCTCCTGAGCACTGTTGTGACGCCTTTGTCATCAGATCTGTCTGGAAATATTTCAGACTCAAAATCCCCTAGCAGGAACATTACAGGACACTGAATGCCCTGAGAAGGCCTCTGACTCCGGGACTCTCAGACACACTTGGCTGACATATTCCCTCCATGGAGCACCCTGTGGAACTAGACTCCTGTCGGCAGGCCTCATTGCCACCCCGTTTCAGACTCTTCTATCCAGACCTTCTGGAGGACCACCACACTGAGTTCCACACTGGGTTTTTCTGATTCCATGAGTGATGCTGCCCACACTCTAGGAGCCGTGCTGAGGGTCCTCTGCTGGACAGCCCCACCCAGCACCTCCCACAGTGCCCAGCCCCGAACCTGCATGAAGGCCCTGCAGAGAGGAGGAGGTACCCGGGGCGGGAGCAAGACTGCAGGCCGTCAGTGCACCAGGGCCGGTCGAGCTCTTCTGCAGAGGCGGTGGCCAGTAGGAACTGGAGGACGTGGGGTCTGCTGGGCCTCTAGACATGGCCCCCAGGGGGATTATGAGACCCCAGCTCTGCTCCTGCATGGAAGAGAACCCAGGTCCCTGAGGGTCCAGGACTCTGGAAAGGAAGTTCCTCCTAAAAGCTGCTGTCCACACCTACACTGGCTCGGGGCCTGCAGTGTAGAGTAGGGCACCAGCAGCTGCACTCAGACAAATGGGGACAAGAGGCCTGACTACAGCAAGAATGCAAACTCGGAGGCCAGGCCCTGCCCAGGATGCAAAGCTACTCTAACCTGCTTCACAGGAGAGGACGAAGGGGCCCAGGGTACAGAGGGGCTGGCTGAGCAGAGGTCCATACAAAACCCCAATCAGCATTCCACCTTGCTCTGGAGCCCAGGCATGCACCATGGGCCATCTACGCAGGGGCAGTATTACAGGTCATCACTGCTCAGGTTACACTGAGTCCCCCCTGTCCTGTCTACCACCACTTACCTGGGCCGTGGGGAGTTCTCCCTGTGACTAAGAGCACCAGAAGATACACAGTCACTGAACAGAGGTCCAAGCAACCCAGCCGGGGCACTATGTGGCCCCCGGGACAGGCGGACACTGCACGGCTTTTCTAACTGTGCTGATTACAATTCTGCAGACTGGAAAGGGACAGAAGAAAGAGGTTCATTTTGGCCCATGTCCTAATCCAAGGTTGAGGTGCCACATGAGGTGATGGCTGTCCTGCTGCAAGGGTCCTGAGGTGTTTTAGGTGAGACAGGGACCTTTGCCGGGGGAGATCAGGAGCCTACAGGGTCCTGGCAAGCTGGTTCAGAGTAGAGCCCTTCAAGACTGTCCATTGTCCCTTCCCTGGCACACAACTCACATCCTCCTGGTCCCGCCAGGCCAGCCCCTCACACCTCGTCTTGGTAATTAAGTCGCCACACAAGCTTGGGCTTCAGAGTAGACGCTGAGTTCACATGTCTGTGAGCCGCTTGCCAAATAGACTGCCTCCCAGATCACAGCCCCGGTCCCTGTGGACGCAGCAGGATTTAAGTCAGACAGAAGATGTGCTGGGACCAGAGAGAGTTAAACTGGGAGTCATTACCCAGAAATATCTGGAAAATTACCCCAAATATTTGGAAATGAAATGACACCCTTCTAATTCTCCCATGGGTCAAAGGAGAATTTACAAAGGAAATCAGAAAATCTTGGAAGTAATGAACAGTGAAACATTTTCTCCTTAAATAGATGCAACAAAAGCAAGAAGGTTTCCGTGGGGAGAGTGGGGGTGGAGATGCACACAAAACTTCGTTGGTTGCAAACAGACAGCAATTTCCTCTGGCGGAATCCTCAGTGTGGGGCATCCTTCCCTGCGGAGGTGGCTCTGACGGCCAAGACAGGCTGCACGTGCAGGCTGAAAAGGGTAAGTGATGTCAGGAGGAAGAGGAGACCACGGGGACAACCACCAGGATACCATGACTGGCCTTGTCAGTGGCCATGTCACACACCCCACCCAGCAGGTGGTCCAGCAAGTCACAGGAGGCAAATGCAAAATCAGAGGAACAGTGGCTACGGTTGGGTGAGGGAAGGGCTGCCTGGGGCCATGTAGAAGGAGAACAGAGGGCAATGTGACAGGTGCATTGAGTCCGCAGCTGCCCAGAATGGGCAAAGTCCTGGAGAGACAGACCTCACCTGAGAGGGCCACAGGCCCCATCTGGATGGGGGAAAGGCAGTCCCTAAGCAGGAAGCCAGAACCCCACAGTGCAGACACCAGCAACCACACCTCCCAGGTCAGCACCGAGGCCCAGGCCAGGCGGTTGGACACGCATGGCCATAGCAGCCTTTTCTCTCTGTCGTGCCCCCAGTTCCCATCATGCGAGGGTGAGCTGAGGGAATGTCCAGCACACTCAGTGGGCAGTCAATCTGCATACCTGACCAGGACACCTTGAAACAGTCAAGGTCTTTGAAAGCAAAGAGCACCAGAGGCCTGGCACAACCAAGGGACCCTCGAAAAGAGCAGAGGCCAAGGCAGCATGGCCCCTGGGCTTCGATCTGAGAAGGACAGGGGAGAGGGACCTGGGAAAGGACAGCAGGCTCCATTCAGGTCAGAGTTGTGCCCAGTGTCCATTTCAACAAAGACTCTGGTGAGGGACATTGGCACCAAGTGTGGCACCTGGGCAGCCTGGACTGTACTACTTTAAAGCCACCCCGAGGTGGAAGCTTCTTGGAAGAGCCACCCTCCTGGAGAAAGCTCCCGCAGAGGGGGCATCCGAGATGGGCTCTACCAGACAAGACCAGCAAGAACCCTACACCAGCTGCTCAGGAAACTGAAGAGGAGGGACCTTTTCCAATTTAACCTAAAAGCCACTATGTCCTGATACCCAAACCATACAAAGACATTAGAGAAATTTCACACCAATGTCTTTCAAAATATAGATAAAATTCTTAGTAAAAAAAAAAAATAGCAAATCAGACCTAGCAATACCACCCATGATACATCCCTATAGGATTTATACCAGGAACTGAGCTTGGCCTAGCTTGAAAACTCAAGGTAGTTCATCCATATTAACAGGTCTAGAAAGGAAAACCATGCCGTCGCTTCAGTAGATACAGAAAAGGTGTTGGACAAAATGTATATCCCCCTTATGACCAAACACCCAGGAAACAGGGGTAGGAGGGGATCCCTCCCCCTGACCTGCACTGAGCAGGAAGGCCAGAGTCTCACCCTTGAGGACTGGGACAGGCTTCCCCACTTCAGGTTGTCCTGGAGACCCTTGCAGGAGAAAGGGATCAAGGGCAGATGCAGAGGTAAAAACTAAGGGTGGACAGATTCAGGGAGCTGTGACGTGTGGATCAGAAAGCAGCTCTGACGGACCCCCGGGGAGGCTCAGCAGGCCAGCTGGCCTGCAGGAGCCTGTCAATCATGACTGAATATGGTCAGCTGAAGGAAACCATGCTAAGATGGGCGAGAACGTGCAGAAGAGGAAATATCAATAAACAGACAGGAATTACTAGCAAAAGAAGCAACTGTGAACTGTGGGATTGAGAAGAGAAAGAGCTGACCTGGGATCCCTGGAAGGGCCTGACGGCAGATTCCAGCAGGCAAGAGAGCCCGGAAGCCTGGGAGTGGTCTGAGATGGTCCAGTCTGAGGAACACAAGGAAAAACAGCCACCACGAATAGGCCGAGCCCCAGAGACAGGTCGGGACCCTCGGGTTTGCAAACACATACGGTGGGGTCCCATGTAGAGAGGAGAGAAATGGCCACAGGAACGTCTGAAGAAATCATGGCTGTGGACTCCCCAAATGTGACGTAACACTTTTATCCACACGCCTAAGCAGTTCACCAATTCCAAGAAGCCTAATCCAAAGAGAAAGATCGAACTGTAGAAAGTCAGACCAAAGGTAAACCTTGAGAGAAGCAGGAGGCGGGCACCCCGGGGCCCAGGAATTCTGGACCATGGCCAGGGCTTGCGGCAGCTGGGCGAGGGCAGGCGCAGAGTCTCAGACCTGGACGGAAGGCCGCAGTCCAGAACGCGCTCCTCCAGACATGGAAGAGAAATGCAGACATGCCCAGATAAATAGGAGAATTTGTTTCCACCTTGCCTGTCCCACAGGAAATGCTGAAGGGAGTGCTTCAGGCTACAGGGAGCACAGCAGAGAAGCCTGAGCTCCTGGCATGCAGAAAGGCGCACAGCCAGGGCAGCACACATACAGGCAAAAGGCAGGGCTTCTCTCTGAAATCCTTTTCTATTTCATCGAATTTAAAACACAATTGCACAATGGAGTATTACTCAGCCATAAAGAAAAATGAAATTATGGCATTTGCCCGTAAATGGATGAAACTGGAGAATATTATGCTAAGTGAAATAAGTCAGTCGCAAAAAACCAAAGCCCAGAAGTTCTGTCTGATATGCAGATGCTAACTCACTATAAGGGGGAAAGGAAAGGATAGATGTTCATTGGATTAGACAAAGGGAAATGGGGGAAAGGATGGGTATAGGAAAGAGAGTAGAATAACTCAGACATAACTTTCCTACGTTCATATATGAATACATGACCAGTGAAACTCCACATCATGTACAAACCACAAGAATGGGAAGTTATGCTCCATGTATGTATGATATGTCAAAATATACTCTACTGGATGCAGCCACATCAATGTTTATGGCAGCTCAATTCACAGTAGCTAAATTATGGAACCAACCTAGATGCCCTTCAACAGATGAATGCTTAAAGAAAATGTGGCCTCAGTGAGTCCTCTCTGCTTTCTAATATTCCATATACACAATAGAATATTACTCAGCCTTAAAGAAGAATGAAATTATGACATTTGCAGGTAAATGGATGGAACGAGAGAATATCATGCTAAGTGAAATAAGCCAATCTCCCCAAAACATTTTCTCTGATAAGAAGATGCTGACTCACAGTGGTGGGGGTGCAGGTAGGGAAGAATGAAGGAACTTTGGATTGTGCAGAGGGGAGTGATGGGAGGAGTGGGGCAGTGGGAATGGAAAGGAAGGTAAAATGCAGTAGACATTATTACCCTGTATGAATACATGACTGGTGTGACTCTGCACCAGGTACAGCCAGAGGAATGAGAAATTGTGTTCATTTGTGTACAATGTGACAAAATGAAGTCTACTGTCATGTGTAACTAATTAGAACAAATGAAAATATATGTATACTGTCATGTATACATAAAAAGAACAAAAAAGATATAACAAAAACCACTAGTAGATTTTTTTTATATAAAAAGACAATTGCATGCATCAATAATTAGACCAAAGAGCCAAAATGGAGAGCCTGAAATAGACCACACGTGTAGGTCGATTGGTTTTTGTGGACAGCCGCCAAGGAATTCAGTCTGCTTGGCAAATGAGCTGGAACACGGTACCATAAACTGACCATTACAAAATCAACTCAGCTCAATCTAGACCTCAACCTAAATCTAAAACTACAAAAGAAACTTCTAGAAGACTTGGTGGCACATATCTGTAGTCCCAGCTAATCAGGAGACTGAGGCAGGAGGCTCACTTGAGCCCAGGGTTCAAGTCCAGCCTGGGCAACAGAGCGAGACACTGTCTTAGATGTTTTTTATGAATTGGATTTGATCAAAAGGAAAGCTGTTGGTGTTTAAACACACTGATAAGATCAGCAAGCTGCAGCCTGGAAAAGGAACAATAAAACATGCATCTGATGAAGTACTTGAACCCACATTAAAAGAACTATTTTGTGTTAAAATGTACATGACAGCTGGGCACAGTGGCAGGGCTGTAATCCCAGTGACTTGGGAAGCTTGGCTGGAGAATCCGAAGTTCGAGGTCAGCCTCAGCTTCTCAATGAGATCCTAAGCAACTTAGTGAGACCCTGTCTCAAAATAAAAAATAAAAAGGGCTTAGGTATCGTTTAGTGGTAGGGCGCCTCTAGGTTCAATCCCTAGTACCAAAAAAATAAAAAGTGTACATAATGGGCATGACCCTTGCCCAGCGTTCTCATTTGCCCACACAAATGCACAACATGAATCTGCCATCCTGGCCCTTCCTAAACAGTCCTGATACCACCACACCCTTTAGGACTGTTCCTGGAGGCCTCTTTTCTCCCTGGCCTCTCTCCAGGGTCTCCCTTTGTTTGCTTCTCCCGCATACCCTGAAAAACCACCTCCTACAGCAGCAGCATGCCTGCTGCCCACATGTTAAAGCAGCGTGACACTGTGAACCCACCTTGCAGCCCAGAGCAGAGGGGCCCCATGGTGTGGTGGTGTTCACCTCTCCTCAGCCTCCTGGGCACGGATCTTAATGGCCTATGCTTCCCTCAAACACCAGGATCCTCTGCACAGAGGGGAGGCACAGCCTACCTGCTGGATTCCAGGCAGCAGAACCCAGGCTTTTGGAGAAGACTTCCTACACCAGGGATGGCCCGGATGCCCACCTCCTCCTGCCCACAGGTACCAAAGCCCAGCTCCTAAGTTCAGCCAAGGGAAAGCATTCAGTATTTCCATCATATCTGACTTACTTCAGGTTGTTTAAATCCTGAAATTCTTGCTCTAAAGAAAAACCAGATAAGGGCAGTGGAATGTGATGGACATCATTATCTAAAGTACATGTATGAAGACTCGAATTGGTATCAACATACTTTATATATAAACAGAGATATGAAAAATTGTGGTATATATGTGTAATAAGAATTGTAATGCAAAAAAACAAACAAAAAAACTAAGTGAATGTAAAAAGGCATGAATTGGCGTGAACATACTCTATATACAAAGATATGAAAAATCATACTCTATATGTGTAATAAGAATTGTAATGCATTCCACTGTCATGTATTTAAAAAAAATAAAATCAATAAAACTTAAAAAAAAAAAAGAAAGAAAAACCAGCTAATATTGAACAATGCAAAAACAAAACAAGATAGAACCCTTGTCACCTGCCACACTGACCAGGGGTGTCCAAATCCTGTCACTCTGGTGGCTTTATCATTGTGGCCAGATGTTTACCAGTTGAAGCTACGTAAATAGAGATCCAGAAATGGAGCTGAACATTCTAAACGTGTTCTTGGGTGAAATGCAGCACAGGCGCTCTCTGCAAATCTGGAAAATGGAAGCCAAGGAGATGAAGGCCACCGTGAATCCACAGGACTTACTGTTCCGGCTGCAGCTTCCTGCTGCTGTGCACACAGGCCCCAGTGTGTGCCGAGAGCACTGTTGGGTACCTTCCTCTCCTGCTCTGAATACTCACGGGGAGCATTCCACCATCACGGGGTCAGATGGTGTCGTCAGTGTCTGTACCGTGTTCTGTCCAACACCTGTGGCCTGTGTATGTAGCCAGATCCCATCTTTAACAAGCCTGGTGGCTTCTATTTGCTTATCAACCACTCATGCTGGTGGATGCCCATTTTTGTTCGTCTCTGCTTTCCTTGGAGAAGCACTAGATGGGGCCCTGCATTTCTCATGTGCTGGGCCCAGGACGGAACACTCACTGGGTCTCTGCCCCATGGAGAGCTCCTAGTCCAATTGCAATCTTGCCCTCTCCAGAGCCCTCAGGCACTCACTCTTGGCCTGTGTGATGGACACCACGTTGCATTGGGTTCTGGACCCACCATCTCCAGTCCTCTCAGTGCCCCAAGGCACATGGTGCCATCCATGTTTTATAAGCTAGGGCGTTGATGTCGGAGGGTTCATGATGTGCTCACGTCCTGGGCAGCAGCACCTGAATCCGTCTCTCACTGATGTTCTGTGCAACTGGACAGAGAGAGAGGCAGCCTGGTGTGGACCTGGGTCCTGGGCCAAAGCCTGTCACCTCCTATCCTCCCTCTGCCATCACTGACCCTGGGCCCCCACTGCCCACTCCTAGAAGGACTTGGCTGCTGGGCCTGCTCCTTTGGATGTGTTTGTCCCTGCTTGTTGGGAGGGCCCACCGTGTGGCTGGTGTCTATTGATAGAGCTGGAGAAGGGACCCTCCCTCCCTATCATGGCTCGGCCTCTCCTTTCTCTGATGCCCCTGGTGGTTCCGTCTGATTCCTGCCCTGTCTGCCTTGCTGTGGTGCTGTGGGTGCTCCCACTTACTCCCAAGTCACCAGAGGCTCAGGGAGGCTACACTGAGGAGCTGTCCCCTGATGAAGGTCCCCAGGGTGGAGTCAGAGTCTGTTTAGGGCCCAGGTCTGTCCTGCAAGGACCCCTGTTCCACCTCAGGCAAGTTACTGGACACCTCTGTGGCCTGGTTGTTTCCATCTACATAGTGGATGTCACAGTAGGACCTGGGGCTGTCGGGCCGATGGAAGGCACAATAGCTGGATGTGCTTGGGCATGTGTCTGGAGCACAGAACCCGCTCAGTACACACCCGTTACTGCACGGTGGGCATGACTGGGGTGCAATCTGAACTGCCCCACATCTGCACGTGAAGCTTCCCAAGCATTGGCTGTTCCTCGGTGTCATCAGGAATGTTTTCTCTGTCTTGTGGCTCAAGGTGGCGACGGGGCCAGAGTACTGCTGGGGACTCCTGAGCTCTGTCTCTGGTCAGAAGTGCAGACGCAGGGAAACCTCAGAGAAGTAGGATAAGATAGCCTCCAGCAGCAGCCTTGAACCACCGCTGGATGGCACAAAGCAGGCTGGCCAAGGTGCCCAGGTAGGTTGCCAGCATGGCCTTCCCCTCAGTCCTGGGGTCTCCAGGAGCCCAGCCATCCACACACCGCCCTCCTCTGATGCCAGCCTCCTCCCCCAGCTCAACGAGGCATCTGGGGCCCCAGAAGGATCGCTGGGCTCCAAAGGCAGTGGCCACGGGGGTGGGGCAGCTGGGTAGGGAAGCTGCAGGTGCCAGCAGCACTCAGGTTTCTCTGGAGCCTGGGACCCACAGCCCTGCTCAGGTGCTGATATTCCCAACTGCCCCACCTGGCACACATCTGGCACCCAGCCAGGGAAGGTCAGGAGGTGAGACATATGGGGACTGCTCTGCACAAGGCCCAAGCAGACCCAGCCAAGTGCATTCACTGGAGTCAAGTGCCATATAATCAAACCAAAATGTCAGCAATGAGGACAGTCCCCAAACAGGACAGTTTAAAGAGAAAACTTGGAAATTCAACCAGAAAAGATCCACATGACAAGGGGCTCTCTCTCCAGCACCCATTGGAAGACACCTGCTATTTCCTGGTTCCCGATAGAGCCGCCTTACACAAGCTGCCTGCCCTGCGCCTGCGAGGGCCTTCCAGCTTAGGTGGGATGCTGTCCATGCATGACCCATGGACAGCATCAACTGGATCTTGCCGTGGTCTGGATCTGGAGTGGCCCCCGGGAGGGCCTTGCAGGTGAAGAGCCTTTAGGAGAGGCCCCTGGGTGGTCTTTAGGTCTTGGGGTGCTGCCCTTAGCAGAGGAAGGTGGGCTCCACAGGTCTAAATGTCAAACTGAGAAAAGCCTTGCATGTGGGCACTAGGCTCCCTGGGGCCAGAGGTCTGTAGACAAACGGGACTGAGAGCCTTTTTTCTGAGTGAGTCTCTAATGCCAATATAAAAAATGCTATATCTGAGTTACATATTTATATATTTATATTTTTTTATAATGCTGTTTTTAGATCTTTTCATTCCTGCTTCCAGCTGTCTCCATATCTGAGCAACCTAAGCACATGTGTGCAAAGCCCATCAATTTCTTTTTGCTTCCATCTGCCTAGTTTAGTTTTAAACCCCATCAGGGCAAGCAATCAAAACAGTGTGGACATGCAGGTAGGAACAGAACTTATTTACTATTACACCTACTGGTTAAGGTGCCCAATGATGCTCCCTGCCAGAGCAAACGCTTACAGAAAGGAAAGTTTCACTTACTCAGGGCCCACCAAGACTATGCTTGACCACCAGGAGACCACCAGCTTGGCAGAAGCTTCAGGTGGGCAGGAGAGGCCTGCGAGAGCCCAGATCCCAGGGCCAAATGTGGTCCTGGCCAGCTCTCGCAGGGAAGCAGATCAGCAGGACAGAGGGATTGCTCTGGGAGGGACTTGCCTTAAGGGATTGGTTCCCTTGACTTTGGAGGCCCAGAAGCCCCTGTGTGGGGGGCACAAGCTCCGCAGCCTGTGGTGCAGTCTGAGCGAGGACCCAAAAACTAGCCGCCAATGGAGCCAGGCCAATGGAGTACCAGGTCTGGGGCAGGAAGAAGACGTCCCTGCTCCAGCAGAGAGCAGGTTGGCCCTTCTGCAGCCTTGCCATCTACTGGGGCCCACATCAGTAAGGGTGGTCCCTGCACTCAGCCCAGCATTTCAGGCTGTCTCTTCTCTAAAGACACAAGAGACATTCCTGCCTCCTCAGGCTCAGGCCAGTTGACACACAATTAATCACATGCCCATCTGTTCTTGACAGGCAGCCTGGGCCCTGGGGTGGTGAGAGACCCTTGGGAGTTCTATCTCACACCAACTCCTTGTGAGGGCCTTAGTTTTCTTCTCTGGCCAATGAGAGCTGGATCCTGACCTTCCCTGGTTGCTGTAGGGACCTCCTGGGGTAACATGGCCATGCCCACCATAAGCTCCATCCATCCATCCATCTGTCCATCTATCCATTCATCCATATATCCATTCATCTCGCCACTCCAGGGCCCAGAGTTCTGGGGACATAAGGACAGGCCAGGGAGGCCCCAGTGCAGTGCAGAGGAACCCAGGGCAGGAGGCCCTGTCTTGGCCATCTCACCCTGCCCCTGTGGGCACCCCAAGACTGGACGCCTCTATCCCTGCCTCCTCCCCTGGCTCTGGGAGTTCACTCTGCCCTCTGAGTCCTGGAGCCTTGAGCCTGGAGCTGACCTCAGTGCTAGACTGGGCAATACCCCTGTCCTCCACACAGAATTTGCTATTTTTATTAAATGAGATCCATTTTACAGTAAATAGTCGTAGAAAGCAGTGGAACACACTGATCAACATTGTGTGCTGGAAACCCCACATTGGCAAAGCACAGGGAACTTGGGGAAGGCTTTGTGGTGACCTTACCATGGTGGAAAGAGGCTCACAAGTCCCAAGAAGAGCAAGGTAAAATATACAGAGTGGGAACATTGACCAATGAGACAAGGAGAGAGGTCTTCTCAGCAGTAGAACCAAAGGATCCACCCACCCATCCATTCATCCATGCACCCATCTATCCTTCCATCCATCCATCCATCAGCCATCCATCCATCCACCTGTCCATCCATCCATCCATCCATCCACCTGTCCATCCATCTATCCATCCATCCATTCATCCATCCATCCATCTGTCCATCTATCCATCCATCCATCCATCCATCCATCTGTCCATCTGTCCATCCATCCATCCATCTATCTATCCATTCATCTGTCCATCTGTTCATCCATCCATCCCTCCATCAATCCATCCATCCATTCATCCATCTATCCATTTGTCCATCCATATATCCATTCATCTTACCACTCCAGGGTCCAGGGTACTGGGGACATGTGGACAGGCCAGGGAGGCCCCAATGCAGTGCAGAGGGACCCAGGGCAGGAGGCCCTGACTGGGCCATCTCACTCTTCCCTTGCGGGAACCCCAAGACTGGACTCCTCCATCCCTGCCTCCTCCCCTGGCTCTGGGAGTTCACTCTGCCCTCTGAGTCCTGGAGCTTTGAGCCTGGAGCTGACCTCAGTGCTAGCCTAGGCAACACCTCTGTCCTCCAGGGCCCAGCCTCCATGGCCCCTGCAGAGAAGCCTGTCAGAGAAGGCCTTTCCTGTGATTTCCTTCAAAGGACTCATTGTAAGTCGTAATTATCATCTTGAAATTATCGTTCTCCAGAGAGCAAACCAGGGCAAGGAGACCAGGCCAGCATTGGTCTGGGTTGGGATGGACAGTTCTGTGCACAGAGATGTGCTGCTTTGCAGCAGTCCCTCCCCGGAGCTCTCAGGAGACCCTCCTGGCCACTCCTCAGATGCCCACTTGCCCCCCATGCAGCCCAGGACAGGTTGCTCCCTATCAGCTGCCCAGGCACAGCCTGAAAGCAGGGGCCAGTCCCTCTGTCCTTCAGGGTCTGGGCTATTCTCTGGCCATGTGGAGGCCTATCAAAAGACCACTGTGGTGGCCACGTAAGGAAAGACTGGAAGTAGAAACCAAGACACTCTCTTGGGGCACTGGCTGGCAGAATAGAGAGCCAGGCCATCCCAGGACTGCAGCCTCAAATGCAGGCTGTGCGGACAGGAGGCACTGGCTATGGCCAGGGTGCAAGGAAGCTCTGCCACAGCACTTGCTCATGGGTCGCACCTGCTGGCCCTGCTGGTCCAGCCCATCTGAAGCAGGACATACCTGCGTGGCTTAGCAATGGTCCCCAGGCCTGGAGTCCCTGGCACAAAGCCAGTCCTGCACACCAAGTTCAAATGCCACAGCCCCAGGAGCCTCCCCTTCTCCCAAATGAGCAGCTCACTGTGCATCTGTGGGGACTGTGTCCACCTCTGACTGGGGGAGTCTGCAGAGGGCCGTAGGACACCCGTGTGGAGCACTTCTCTCTGCCTATTTCCTAGTCCAGAGCTCAGCATGGATGCGTCACAGGGGCTGAACTGTCTCACAGATGCCTGGGGGAGGAGTGACTGGACGCTGCACCTGCCCACCTGTCGAGCGGATGTTCCTGTGATGCTTATTGAGACAGTGTGGGGACCTCACCCTGGTCCAAGGCCACACTCACTCATTCTTCCCCCACCAGTGGCGACCTTTGGGCAACAGCCTGGACCAGGCAGCTTGAGCCTTTCTGCTTACAGAGCCTGTCAGTAATGCCCAAGAGTGGGCAGGGGCTGCTCAAACCCTCAGGCTAGCGCTCAGACAGGACACTCCCAGAGGCCAGAGCAAACAGCATAGTCGATCCTCGTCAGACCTGCACCAGCTGATGGGCAGTGTTCGCCTGACCCCAAGACCAGACTTGCTGCTAGGGCCATTCCCAGGCCCTGCAGGGGACAAGGCCAGACTGCCCTGTGCTGAGGTCCAGCCGGCAGCACTCTGCAAACACGCCTCCCTTTGCCCTCCGTGTCAGTAGTGATCTCCATTTCCATGCTTCTTGTTGGATATTTCCCTGTTCAAAAGGCCCCAGGCACCGTGCTAGTGCTTCCAAGGGCAGGAGGCTGAGAAGGGTCTTAGGGAGAAAATGCCTGCTAGAGATGCTCTGTTAGGCACGGGTCGCTGAGCTGCGGCTATGAGCACAGTAGGGTGGACCAACAGTGGTGCAAAATACAGCACCCTCTATCAGGGACGCACAAAACAGGGCTTGTGCTGACCCGCTGAGAGTATTATGGCCAGAGATTCACAGGAACGCGGCCTCTTGTCTTCTCAGGGCAGCGCTTCGTTCAGTACTCCCTGCTCACTGTGCTTCAGTACTCCCTGCTCACTAGTACTCCCTAATCACTGTGCTTCAATACTCCCTGATCACTGTGTTTCAGTATTTGCTGCTCATTGTACTTCAGTACTTTCTGCTCACTGTGCATCAGTACTCACTGCTCACGTCCCACTAACTGTGGGAAGGGCCGTGTAGAACATGACTACAACAACTATCGAGCATATGGGACGGAGAATAGAGAGAACAGGAAAGGTTAACATCTGAAGGCTGAGAACTTTACAGCATTAGTGTAAGATACAGATCTCGAGACTCACGAAGTGCCTGAGTGCAAGAAACACCAACAGCAGCTCACCAACATACAGAGGCAGGCAGGCGCCTGCAAAGCACCGCGATTCAGGTCTTGTACGCAGAGAGACGAGGCAGGGAGGCTCGTCATGCCAGCAGTGCAGTTCTCGGAACATAAGCAGAGCAGTTCTCGGAACCCATCCAAGTCCATTTAGAACTAATGCCCCAGAACCTGTGTCATTCAGCACCAGATGAAAACAGGTGTGTTCAGACAGGGAGGTTGGGAACAACTGGCCCTAGCTGTCACTCCAGGAGTGAGGAGACTGAGCCCAAGGAAGGGCTTCTTCTCTACACAGGGAGCCAGGGGCATGTGCTACGGCAGGGGGAAGGCAGAAAGAGCAGGGCAGCCGCTCAGCCCATGATCACAGCCCTCAGGAGGGGAGCTGGGGCAGGAGGACACAGGTCTGAGGGCAGCCTAGGCAGCTTGTCCAGACCCTGCCTCAAAATAAAAAAATAGGATGGGATGGGGACATGGCTCAGTGGTGGAGAGAAAGCAGAGGGCCAGGCACCAGTGTTGGAAGAAGAGGCTCTGTGCTCAGGTCTGAATTGCCCTCCAGGTTGCCCCTGAGGTGTCCCGGGGCCTGGGGTCTGTGTCCACCTCCTCTTACCATTTCAGAGACTCAGCTGCTGCTTCTTTATTATTTTCCTTTCCTGACTCAAAGTGACTTTTTAAAAACCGTTTATAATGTGATGAGCAGTGGGGCCAGCACTGTCAGTGGCCTCTCTGACTGCTGACCCTGCTGAGGATGACCTAGGATGACGTGTGGGTGGCTGGTCCCTGGGAGGGGCATCCGCTGGGGACAGGGCAGAGGGCAGCTCACAGCTTTGGGAGAACATGGTCTAAAGGCAGGGACTGTGGAGGTCTGTGGGCCGGGGAGAGTCTTGGCCAACTGAGGGAGGGCCTGGAAGGAGTGGCTACAGAGGGAAAGTGGACAGACTCTATGGTCGTGGCTAGATGCATGTTCACTTTAATGCCAGAGCTTTGTAAAGTGAGTTTACCTCCCATTTTGCTTATTTGTGAATTTAACCCTGATCTGGCCTCCCGTGTTCCCCTCGGCAGCTGAGCTCCCGGGGCTCCCTGGTCTGAGCACCGGAGTTGTGCAACCCCCCGGGGCCACCTTGTAAGGCTCCAAGTGCCTGATTTGTAAACAGGACTTACAAAGGGCTTTCTGGATGGGAGTCACCTGCCCTGACCTCAGGCCCCTGCTGGGCATGCCTGCCTCGCTGCCCAGCTGCGGCTGAGCCCCGGTGGCAGCACATACAGCCCTGCTCCCAGGCTCCTTGGGTGAAGGGGACGTTTGCAGGGATGCTGGCAGGTGGCTTCCATTCTGGCAGGGTGTCCCTGGCAAGAAGCCGACCTTCATCCATGTTGGAACTTGTGCCAACAGAGGAGAGAGAACGGAGGTGACAAGGACACAGATCTGAAAGCAGGATTCCTGCTGCCTGCTCTCTCCTGCCAGGTGTCTGGAGGCCAGGCTCTGCCCAAGGGGCAGGGGAGCTAAGGGCAGGGCCAGGCAGGTGCCCCAGGAAACCTCCCAGCCTGGTGGAGGAGGGCAATGCCCTCTCTCTGCCCTGAACAAGCCCTGGTTCTCTGCCCTTGGAGAACTCTGGGTGAGGGCCCGCACCCGGGGCTCCGAGAGCAGCGTCTCTCGTGGGGTCTGGTCAAGTGAGTCACATCCACCTGGCCCAGACTCAGGTGTTCATCTCTGTCCTCTGAGCCCTTGTGAGAAGGTACTGGGAGGGCCCAGGGGGAGGCCCAGGGGCTGCACACCATAGCCTCTCCCTGCCCTGCGTGGACAGGAGGCACCGCTGTCCATGCCTGCTGCCTCTAAGCCAGCCCTGAGCAGAGTGATCTGTAGGACCACTGGGAGCTCTGGAGAAGCCTGCAGACGTCTGTCCCCCCAGACATGGGGGTCGGAAGTTCTGGGTTGGGGCCTAGGGATATGTACTTTAGTAACTCTCCCCCTTGATCTAGGCCAGAGAGACACCAAGACGCCAGAGAAGTCTAGCTCTGATTATTCAGCATGAGAAGCCTCACAGCCCGAAGATCTCTCCCACATCAATAAGGAGGAATGAGTGGCCCTGGAGCACACATGGGCCACACTACCTGAGCAAGCCCAGCAGCCACGTCCAACACAGCCAAGTCGGGAATGTGGTCCAGTGCCAAGTGCCAGGGCAGGAAGAAATGTGCCCGTGTGCCCCGTGGTGGAGTGTGGACTGGCAACGGTGCCCAGGAGAACAGAGCGCTCGCCATCAAGGCCCCACTGCAGGCAACTGTGATGAGGCTGTCACCAGGCTTTTCTCCTGAGTGGATCTGAAGAAGCAGAAGTGACCTGCGTGAGGATGGGCTGGTGGCGCTGCTTACAAGGAAAGACCCAGGAACAACCTTGACGCACGTCAGCCAGAAGCCTCACCATGGCATGAGCACAGTGTGTGCTCCAGGGTTGTTCATCCCTGGAACAGGGTCTCGCTAGGTTACTGAAGCTGGCCTTGAACTGGGGATCCTCCTGCCTCAGCCTCCCAAGTGGCTGGTATTACAGGTGGGCATCCCTACATGGCAGGTTTGCCCTGTGAGCTGTGTCTGCAGCCTTAGGCACAGGTGTGTTCCTTGCGGGGAGGTAAGGGGGTCAGCTCAACACCCTCCTCTGGGAAGGCAGGTGTCATGCACTGATGTTGTGTCCCCCCAGAATTCACCCCAATGGTGGTGGAGACTCTGCCCTCTCTCTGCCACCAGAGGATGCAGCCCTTCCCAGATGCTGGGTGGCCTCACCTGGATCTGGAGCTCCAGGGCACTGCTGTTCAGACCACCCAGTGTGTGGAGCTCCGCTCTAGAGCTGAATGGACAGGGACATTGCAGGGACAAGCGGGAGCCTGGGACAGGCCTTGCCTCAGAGGGTTGTGAAACGTGGAGAAGCCAGCAGCTGAGCTCAGCCTCTGCTCAGGTTCCCTGGGGAAGCCCCTGGGTAAGGACTGTTTCTAGGGTCTCCAAGGAGGACGTGCTGCAGGCTGAGCGGAGGGCCTGGCACATCCGGAGCTTCCTCCACACCAGGCTGTGTTCCACTCAGCTTCCTTCAGGAGCCGAGGACTGTGCTTTCCCTTAGTAACACAAATCCTGGGGGTGCTGAGGCCCTGAGAAGGTTATGAGAGAGAAAGAGAAGAGGGGTTTACGGAGTTTATAGACTGAGTTGTGCCCATCTCCCCCACTCTTAGGTTGGAGTCAGGAGCCCCAGTTCCCCAAGAGCCACCTTGTTTGGAAAGAGGCTTGTTGTAGGTGTAAGCAGTTAAGACCAGAGAGCAGAACCCGGTGAGCTGGCTCTTTAAGGAGGCTGCATCCCAGGCCTCTCCCAGCTCAGGAGGTTCCACCAGGAAGAGTTGGCGTGGGGAGCAGAGGCCAGGCTGCTTGGGCTCTTGGGTCTGGGCTTCAGCTAGGAGGTCAGAAGCCGCCATTCAACAGACACCTAGACTTTCCCTATACCCTAGAGACTGGGAAAGGATACCTGTGCTCTCCTGGTGGGAAAAAGACCTCACGTGGGGTCTTCCCTGCCCCTTGGTCCCAGGGTCCAGTTCCAGCATCTTTTCCAAGAACGTCCCGAGCATTTGCTGCAGCATGAATCAGGTGTCCCCAAGGTCCCTGTCAGGAGGTAGTAAGAGGTATTAACAATCCCCTGGGCAGTTGGGGAACTCTAGGCAGTAGTAAGAGTAGATGAGGTCTTCAGGGAGGTGACCAGGGTGGCTGAGGTCATCAGGGTGCATCCCGTGACTGAATCCTGGTGGTTTTGTGAGAGGGAAAGAGAATGGAAGAGACACAGGGGCTCCCCGTCTCGTCACATGGGGTATGTGCCACCTCAGGACTCTGTCAAAAAGAAGGCGGGGGCCAGATGTGGCCCTTAGCCTTGCACTCCAAGCACCAGGGGTTTTCTCTGAAGCTGGCCCAGTCCATGGTGTTCCATTACCCACGACAGAAAACAGACCCACATGCATTTCACATGCATGTGCATGTGACATACTATATGTGGGACACACGTCTATGTTCTTTCTTCAGTTAGTGGCATTTAAAAGCTAAGAACTGTCTCCAGCTGGAGGTAAGAGAGATGTGGGGAGGCCAGAGTGGCCCAAATCACCAGGAGGGCAGTCAGCCTGGTGGCTTGGAAGGTGCTGAGGCTGTGGTGGGCATATTCTGGACCCCAGAGAGAGCCTGGCCAGCGAGGGCATGGGAGCAGGGGCCTCAGCACCACACTCACACCAAATGGGATCCCACCAACACCCCAAGGGGGCCTGGAACTAGACTTTCCCACGCTGGCACAGAAGACAGTGGGACCTGCAGCAGGAAATACAGAGATACATACATGCATGTGCATGTGCACACAGATGTGTGCACGTGTTTTCACGTGTGTATACATTCATACCTGCACATGCATGTATGAGAAAGCTCAATGCCTGGCTCAGAGGAGGAAGCCCACACCACCTGACAGTCGCTATGGCTTCAGAACCAATTCTAATACATCTGAAAGTTCACCCAGTGCAGCCCCTAGTTTGCAGGTGGGAAGTGACTCTCAGGATAGCCTGGTGATGCTGGGTCAGGTACCAAGGACCAGAGCCCTGTCCCCTCAGTCACAGCGTCTCTGCCCACCAACCCCATCTCTAGCAGCCAGGCGCTGACAGGATGGGTGTCATTCCCGGGGCACTGGCAGCTGCAGAGCACCTGTGGGTGTGATGTTCCTGTTGTGACGTTGGGAGCCACTCCGTCTTCTGAGGTCTGAGGATCTGAGTGGTGGACATGGAACTCGAGGAGAAATCTCACCAGGGCTGCAGAAACGAGACCTGTTCTTGGTTGGAAAAACAAGGTCATCATGGCCTGCCCTGCCCCGGGACATAGAAGGCTGGATTAAAGCTGAGAGAAATGTTTGAGGTTTCAGAGACGTTGTTCAAGATCTACCCTAGTGCTGCTGTGACTGAGCTGGTCAGGAGCTCCAGTTCTGGGCCACAGGACCTATTAGAGTCTCCGAGGTGGCCTGGGAGTCGGCTTGCAACCAGCCATCTGACTGTGGACACTGCTGTCTGTCCCAGGCAGGGGACAGTGGTTCTGCCTGCTCAGCTGAGGTGGAGTACCCAGTTGGGAGGCCCTGGCTCTTTCCAGAAGCTGCTCATTCCCTCTGTGGTCACCTGTCCCCACACTTCTGGGGAGGGAGGTGGTGCCAGCTAGCCAAGCATTTGAAACGAGTCCCCCAGGGTCTGTGGACCCTGTACATTCCTGGGGGACCAGTGCCTCTCTTCTGCCCCTCAGGTGGGGCAACCTGGCTTCCTTCCATCCAGGGCCCCACTTCCTTCCACGGTCCTTCACTCCCACTGCACAGATGTCAGACACCTGCCTGCACACTGGCCATGTGTGCACATTACATCTCCTGGAGGTGTGGGCTGGATTCGCGGTGCCGTTCTGCAGAGAACTGAACGGTTCGTGGGTGCAGCTGGAGCTGCAGCCGGAGCCTGCAGGGCCTGTAGCGCCCCTGAGCCTGAGAGGATGGTCCTGTCCTTGGCCCAGCATTCCAGCAGCCTGGCCCAGCCCTCATGCTGTGCAACACTGGGTCCCCTTTTATTGTGCTCATTTCGTCCCCAGGACAGACATGGCTTTTCTTCCCATAGCTGGCTCCTCCCCACTCTGTGGCCCTCAGGATCAGGTTCTCCAAGGCTTCTGTGCCCTGTATCCTTGGGCTGTACTGAGGTACTGAGGCCTGGGGGCATCAGGCTCGTACAGCTAAGGAGCGCAGGCTGCCAGCTGCTGTAAGGGGCTTGCTTCTCCTCCCCTGTGTGAAACGTGTGAGTGTGCACCTGGGTGTGCTCATGGGCAGGCACATATGTATGCATGCACACGTGCACATTTGTACGTGTGACTTTGGTGAAGTCTGAGGGATCAAAGACCAAAGAATGCCCGTCATAGAAGAAAACCTGAAACTTGGGAAAGTGAGAAGTTCTAGGACTGCGGCCAGAGCCAGAGCCAGAATGTGTACAAAAGCTATGGTCTGGAACATTTTATTAGGTTTCTCACCAGGTAATAAATACCCAGTTCAAAGTCAGGGTACAGTAGAGACACACTTGAGAGGACGCCAGCCTGTCCACCTCCTCCCCCGCCTGGCCCCATTTCTTTTTAGGTGTCTGCCCAGGTCTGTTCATGCAGAGGAGCAGATACAGACACACACTGTTTCCCAACCCTTCCTTGCCCAAAGCCATCTGCGGTTGGCTGTTGTCCTCTGTCCCTTACGTGGCCCTGAGGCTGTGATGTGTGCAGTCCCTTCGTAGTACACCGGAGTTGTTGGGGTGTGCCTGCATCCAACAGCCTGGCTGAGATACGATCCCACAGAAGCAGCTCCCTCAGCCTTCAGGGTTTCACAGCGCCTGGAGTACCTGGAGCCCGGAGCCCCTCCCACAATGACACAGCTGTTTCACAGCCACCTGAGAAGAGGCCCCTCGGGCCCCTCCCTGGGCTGCAGCCAGCTTCCCAGCTCAGAGTCCTCTGCACACCCGGCCTTCCCCAGATGGTGCAACTGAGAATGGAGGCCAGCAGGACAGGACTGTCCTCAAGCAGGCAGCGCTAATTCACCCCACCACAGCCACGGTGGGGAGGATCCTTCTCTCTGTCCCCTACCCTCTGCCACGGCAGGCCACCACAGGACAATTGTTTACTCCCCTGGACTAGTATCAAAGGACAGCTCATCGTTTCAAGTTGTTGTCAATTACACTTTAATTCTAAAAGCATGTTTTCCCTTGTAGCTGCCTGTGTCCTGACCTCCCTGTGTCCCTCCCATGAGGGTCAGGGCTGGACAGGCACCTGACCACAAAGCAGAGGCGAGTGTTTCCAGGGCCACGTCAGAAAGGTTCGTGGGTTGTCAGCTTCAGGAGAGCCTCTGCCATGTCAGGAGGACACGGTCCAGGGCCAGTGTGGGAGGGAGTCACCGTGGTGCCTCTCCAGACCCAGGCGAGAGAGACTTCCAGTGGTGGCCCTGGGACCTTCCCTATACCCTTAAGAATCCCGGAGCCAGAGCCCAGCTGGGGGCTCCAGAGCACTGCCCTCAGAGGACCAGTGCCTTGTGGCCCTGAGTCAGGGGAGGGGTCATGCAGTGGCGGACGACCCTGTAGTGGCTGGGAGGGGACTAGGCCAACTCTGCACTGCTAGTCAGAGGCGCTCCACACGTCTGCCTGGGGCTCTGCGGGATTCCTGCCCAGTCCCCTAGCCCTCAGCCTGGGCTTCCCACTCCCTCTTGAGAACCAGGATCAGTGTTCCCAGGGCACACAGCTGGACCTGACTTGGCGAGGTTTCCCAGGAGGCTTGCATCAGGGACCCGCTGCCCATTTCCCTCTGTGAAATAAGGCCTGGGCTAGAGACCTCAAACCCAGCCTGAGGGCTCTGTGACCTCAGCTTGGAGTTGCTTCTGGGGCCTTCTGGACTCACACTGGCTGAGCTGTGGATTGCTGGGATTGTTCCTTTCTGGGTGGGAGAGGTTACTTCTGGTTTTGCTCTACTTGATCCACTTCTTACCTGGGACCTGCCTCTCTGGGGCCTCCTTCTCCAGGTCACCCCCTGTGGCTCCTGCTTCTGTGTCTGGCTTAAAAGAACAGAAGATAGAAGTTGACTCCACAGTCTCTTGGTGACAGCCACACCATGCACATAAGAGGCCCCAGCAGCGGAGGAGCCTGTGCTGGACAGAACCTGGCAAGAGCCCCCTGGGCCTGGTGTCACCAATATCCTCACTCCATGGTGAGACCCCCCAGTGCAGAGGCCACAGCTGGCAGCACATTAAAGATCTACCATGCATCACCAGGGTCCAGAGGTCCAGCCTCACTGACCAGAGGCTTTTCAGAGGGATCAGATATTTCTATTTCAAAGATGTAAAACCTCATTTTAAAGGAAAGTTTTTATATTGTAAAAATCAAAATGTTTGTGAATGGTCAAAAAGAACAAAACGCCTTCTCTGAGCTTAGAGGTCATATTGATGGGTGAACTGCCACACGGAACTGGGAACGGAATCTCCCAGAGAGCTGTCCTGGGGGCTCTAACAATACATTGCAAGGTCTGGGAAACACCAGATTGGCCTTCCTTCCCTCCTACAGATCAGTTTCAGGGCTGAGCCATGGCCCTGCTCCTCACCTGAGCTCCGGTCCTGCTGATTATCCCTGCCCCAAGCCTCACAGATCACATGCATCCTCCTGCTGCCGGAGGTGGCTGAGGAGGAGCAGGAATCAGGTCAGGAAGACAGGGGGACTTTGCAGCACCAGCACCAGGGTGGGAGGCAGCAGTGGGGTCAGGCTGGCAGCATGTGGTCTTCCTGGCTGGAAAGGAGCCATGCCTCCCGAAGGGGACAGACCCAGGGATCTGGAGCATTCGGGCCAGCAGCACTGCGCTGCTGTGCTGCTTGTGCTGTGTCTGGGGGTGCCCTTGTCAGGGCAGCTTGCCAGGTGTAGCCGGCCCGGGATGGTTTGCCCTGGGGAGGCCACACTTGAGGACGGGGTGGAGCTCATCGCCATGGCAGTTTGGAGGGGACTCGCCATCAAGACAGTACAGCTCAGACAGCCTCCAGAGAGGAGTTTCAATAGACTCAGGAAGGAGTGGCCCCATCTGGATTGGCAGCTGGGTGGTGCTCCATGCTGAGAAGCGAGGCTGCTGAGAAGCGAGGCTGCTGAGAAGCGAGGCTACTGTGAACTCTGTGGACCGTGCTACTCTGGCTTTTCCTCCTGGCAGCCCCTTGCCCTCAGATGCAGTGGAGGCCAGTAGAGCATCCCTGCCCTTGGGGAAGCCTGGTGCTGCTGGCAAACTCCAGGGCCTGCTCTTGCCCTCCTCCACCCTGGGAAGAGGGAGCTGCTGCCTGCGGATCGAGGTTTGTGATGTGGGGCTCACAGTCGCCTTCCCGTGCCCCGCACTCCTCCTCTGTTGGAACCCTGATACCAGCGATGAGAATCAGTCAGGACTGAGTCCCGTTTCCCCAGACGCTGAAGACTGAGCATCTGAGAGGCGCCGGGACAAGGGCAGACAGCAAGTTTGACTTGAATAGACAGACTTCTCCACAGAGAAGGACCCTGGAGCGGAGTGTCCGAAGAAGGGGGTGTCCTGCCCTTTTTATGCATTTGAGATTTTCCTTATTCTCATGTTCTCCTCCTCCTTTATCTTGCCTACAAGGTGACTAATGACCAAAAGTTGGGCCAAACAGTGGGAAAGGAGCCTTCCAGGCGCTGGGTGCCACAGGGGTGCTTCACTAAGAACTCTGCAGCTCCCTCCAGAGAGGAACAGTTCCCTGGAGGCGGGTAACCTGGGCAGCAGGTGGAGGAGGGGATGGGCTCTCAGGCCTCAGCATTTCATTTCCTCTTGTCCAACCAGGCCCTGTCTCCCTGATCTGACCCGATTATTTATCACCTACACTGACTGTCTTTCTGTCCTTGCCTCACCTCCAGGGACCCAGGGGACTCACCCTCAGTGGTTCGGGCCTGGAGACTGACAAAGTGCTGGGCTGTGGGATGGGTGGAGCAGTTTTCAGATGCTGGGCTCCAGGGACCGTGCTACTTGAGTGGGGTGGGCCTCTGGTCCCCAGGCCACAGGTTGGTGGGAGCATAGAGCTTGGGGAGCACAGGAGATGCTCCAGTCTGCAAACAGACCCTCCTGGGAGGAAGGCCTCCCCTGGGCTTAGGAAAGGTCTTACGTTGCACTGTGACTGTGGCTGTGGCCAACAGAGCAGAGCGGCTCAAGTTCATGACCTGCTCTGGAGATGGAAATTCTGGTTAAATAGTATTAATATTATTTTCTCAGCACCCCATCTCCCTCCACATCTGCCTACGGAGCACCACCATGGTGGCTACCATGACACAGGCCCTGCTCCAGGAGCCGAGTCACTCAGGCACAGGTTACACCAGTCGGTGCCTCTAGCTGATGGCCTCTTCTGGGTCACACAGGCCCCAGAGAGCATTTGGTCCCTTCTCAAGCAGCCCTGACCCAATGCGGGGCGTGGTCAGGTCTGCAGGGTCACTGGAGTTGCAAATACCCTAGGGTTGATTGGATCTGCCTTCACCCGGGCAGAGCCTGGCTGCGTTGTGGGAGAAGAGATGTCTCCAGAGAAGGGTCCAAGGAGTTCCCAGAGGAGGGGATCCAGCGGGGTTCTTGGCATACATGACAGAAAATAATTTCAGCCAAGTCAGACAAAGGCACAAACAGAGGTTTATTTAGGAAGTAGGGACACATTCAAGGGCACAGTGCAGGCTGCCTCAATGTTATGGAAATCATGCTCAGCAAGGAGCATCACTGGGAGGGTGGAGAACTCAGGGTTATTACATGGGCAGACCCAGATGAGCTGGTGCTCTGAAGTCCTGGGCCCCAGAGCTGAGGTTACAGGGACTTTTTTTTTTTTTTTTTTTTTTTTGTACCAGGGATTGAACTCAGGGGCACTCAACCACTGAGCCACATCCTCAGCATTATTTTGTATTTTATTTAGAGATAGTGTCTCACTGAATTGCTTAGCACCTTGCAGTTGCTGAGGCTGGCTTTTAACTTGCAATCCTCCTGCCTCAGCCTCCTGAACCACTGGGTACAGAGGGCTTTTATAGGAAATTTGACTTCATTCCTTAACCATCACAACACTTGTGGGTTAAAATTCTTGACCTTCATGACCAAGAACCATGTACTGAAATTTTACAATAACTAGTTCACAGGTACAAAACAAAGACAGTAAAACACCTGTGAGTGTTATCATGAAGTGGCCTTTCCACAGGCAGCAGTAACTCAAGATGACTGAGTTATCTCTGTAAGAGCCACAATTCTAAGAACTTAGCCTATGAGGTTATAGCGTAGGCAGCAGTTAATTGGCATAGTGACCTAAAATTTATACTAGCAATGAAGTGATGTAGCTTCATTCCTAAAATGTTTACAAAGAAGAAATTTCACGGGCATCTGCTTCATCTCTGGTCTTGAAGCCTGTCACAGAAATGTTATAAGGGATCCATGGTTAATTAGGTTCCCTGAAGAAAAGCTGGCAGGGGGTGGATGGTAGATGGGAGGATTAACCCTTTCCCCAGCCATTGACTCTTTTTTGTTGTTGTTTACATTAAAAAAATTGTTCTACTTAGTTGTACATGACAGCAGAACACATTTCAATTCATTGTATACATATAGAGCACCACATTTCAATTCTCTGATTGTACACGATGTAGATTTGCACAATTCATGCAACCATATATGAATGTCCATCTCATTCCACTATCTTTCCTGCCCCATGCCCCCTCCCCTCCCTCCCCTCCCCTTTGCCCAATCCACATTTTCTCCAATCTTCCCATGCCCCCTCCCCCACCATGGGTCAGCATATTTTCTCATCAGAGAAAATATTTGGCCTTTGGTTTCTTGGGATTAGCTTACTTCATTTAGCATGACATTCTCCAACTCCACCAATTTACCTGCAAATGCCATAATTTTGCTCTCTCTTAATGCTATGTAATATTCCACTGTGTAAATATGCCACAGTTTCTTTGTCCATTCATCTATTGATGGGCATATAGGTTGGCACATAGGTTCCACAGTTTAGGTATTGTGAATTCAGCTGCCATAAACACTGGTGTGGCTGCATCACTGTAGTATGCTGATTTTAAGTCTTTTGGGTATAGACTGAGAGGTAGGATAGCTGGGTCAAATGGTGGTTACCTTCCAAGTTTTCTGAGGAATCTCCACATGGCTTTCCAAAGTGGTTGCACCAATTTGCAGTCCCACCAGCAATATATGAATGTACCTTTCCCCCACATCCTTGCAAACACTTACTATTGCTTTTATTCTTGAGAAATGCAAATAAAAAATACTCTAAGATTTCATCCAGGCATTGATTCTTTATCATAATGTTCTCATAATTTCATTTTATTTTATAATCCGGTCTGGTATCTCTGCCACATCAAGAACAAGCAGTAAGTAGCCCTGACTTGGGCTGGGATCCAGTATTTATACAAGGGCTATATCAGGGAGTCAGCTGGAGATGGAGCCAGGGAGAGTGGCACAGTTCCACCTGTTTTCCTGGTCTTGTGTGTCTCATTTTACAAAATCATGAGCCAGGATTTACAACTGTGCTTTCTGCTTCTCAATGGCTGTGGGCATTTATTTTTAAGATTCACTCTTTCTCTCTCTTTATCTTAAGTTCCTATATCAGTTGCCCCCTCTGCTTAGCTCTGTTTCCTTCCCCTTTTCATCCATTCTGCTGACCCCCATCTCTCCTGAGAAACATCTACCCGCGGAGGAAGCCAGCCTTCCACAATTGCTTTTGAAGAGCACTGAGCTGGTGACCAAGGGTTTTTAATCTAGATGACAAATGTTTGAGAACTATTTAGAATTCCTTGTGGATCAGAAATGGTGCTTTCCCAGGCTCCCACCATTCCCTGGACAGAAGAAGGGGAAACAGGGCACAACCTCACACTGGATAGGGCTGCACCCTGTGGAGTCCAGCCCTCCAGGGTGCCCCACTGCTAGGGGTTCCTGTGCCCAGGTGCAGGGGGTGCAGCCATGGAGTGTACCTGGGACCCCAGGTCAGGCCTGGGTCTGCAGTGACTGCAAATATTACATTACTATTTTAGGCATTTTATAGGAAAAGAAGCAAGCAAAGAACCGGGTCCTTTGGGTTTTGTTCCTAACTCTGCCAATTATGTAAACCGGGACATGCCATCCACTCTTTCTTAAACACAACTATTCTTATGGAGAAGGTTCAGAGTTCAAGGTCTTTCTAGCTGGGTCAGTTGGCTGCCTGTCGCCACAGCTAAATGCCACAGATCAGTACTTTGCAAGGAAGAGAGGCCTTTTCTGTGGAGGATCCTGAGGCTGAAAGGGTAGCTGGACGGCAACTCTGCTGAGGCCCTTCCTGTCCCTGGTGAGGCCTTTCTGGCCATGGTGAGGCCTTTCTGGCCATGGTGAGGCCCTTCCTGGCCCTGGTGAAGCCCTCCTGTCCCTGGTGAGTCTCTTCCTGGCCCTAGTGAGGCCTTTCCTGGCTCTGGTGAGGCCCTTCCTGGCCCTGGTGAGGCCCTTCCTGGCTCTGGTGAGGCCCTTCCTATCCATGGTGAGGCCCTTCCTGGCCCTGAAGAGGCCCTTCCTGGCCCTAGTGAGGCCCTTCTTGGCCCTGATGAGGCCCTTCCTTGCTCTGGTGAGGCCATTCCTGGCTCTGTTGAGGGCCTCCTGGCTCTGATAAGGACCTTCCTTCTTGTTGGCAGGTCTCTGTACAGTCTCAAGTTGCACAGAGCATCCTGTGGCAGGACCCAACCTTTCAGGTCTTTCCTCTTCTTTCAAGGTCACAGTTCCTCATGGACTCTTGCAACCTGTCATCCCCAAAGCTCCTACTACCCAGCATCATAGCCGAATTGGTCCCAGGCTCTGAGTTCCTTACCCCAGGATTAAATGACCCCATGGAATCTGTGGTGGGCACTGTCAGACCCTAGCAGTGGCTGAACCACTCCAGAATGGGGTCTTTCTCTTGATGGTGTGTGTTTGAAATGGTTCTTCTGTCTTTTTAGGTTTGTGAAAGGGCCGTTTTAGCTTTCTCTGGCTACAGCACCACAGAGTATAGTCCACTGCCCTCCCAGTCCCCCATGTCCCACCCACTCACCCCTTCCCTCCCACTCCTGCTAACCTCTGATCTTTCCAGTATCTTCTTAGTTTTGCCTTCTTCAGAATTGTATGGCTGAAGTCAAGCATGCCTCTTCACTAAGTAGTTCATGCAAGTTTCCCTCCGTGTTCAGAGACACCAGTGCTAGCTGTTTCTTCCCCTGAGCAGCTATGTTGCACCTCTGCTCACTCCCCTGTGGAGGACAGTCTCTGGCGTCCAGGGTCTAGCACCATGGCCAGAGCTCCTCTAAGTGTCCCCGTGCAGGGTACTCTGTGCAGTCTTCCTGTCCTTGGGGTAAATGCCCAGGAACATGGCTGTGCACCACAAGAAGAGTGCTCTTGGTTCTGTGAGAAACCACGGTGGCTGCCCCACTTTCTCTTCCCACAGCAGGGGATGAGCACTCCGGCAGCTCCAGTGCCAGAAGCAGTCCATCAGTGGCGCAGTCTTATCAGAAATGAGGCCGGCCACTTCTCATATGCTCGCCTGCCACCTGGACATTTTCCTTAGTGGGGTGACTGTTCAGATTTTTAGCCTACTTTTAAATTGGGTTGATTGTTTTCTTACTGATGAGTTTTACAAATTCTTGTATATTTTAGATACTCATCTTTTATTAGATAAGTGTTTTGCAAATATTTTTCTTCCAGTCTGTGGCTTATTTTTTTAAATAATAACTCCCGTAGAGAAGTAGTATTTAGTTTTAATAAAATCCAACTCATTGGTATTTTCTTCATAAGTCCAACTTTTGGTGTGGTATCCAAGAGTCACCACCAATACCAAGGCCATCCAGGTTCTCTCACGTCATCTTCTAAGAGACATGTAGTTTTGCATTTTACTTGTAGGACTAGAACTCATTTTGAGCTACCTTTTGAAAAGAGCCTAAGCTCTGTATCCAGACTTAGTTTCGCATGTGTGTCTAGTTGCTCCAGGACTTGATCCCTCGGCTTTGGGGGTCCAGTGCTGGGTTCTCTGCACTGTGCACAGATCTGCTGTCTACCTTTCTGTCAGTGGTGTGTCATCTTGATCAGGGTAGATTTAGCAGAATGAGAAAAAGTCACGTGGCCTCCGTCCTGACTTTGTCCTCCTTCTGCTCCATGTTGGCCATCTGAGGTGGTTTTCTTCTCCATAAAAATGTTGAAGCCCAGGAAAGAATTCCCTTGGCTATTGATTAGAATTGCACTGGCTCCATTGATCAGTTGGGAATGACTGTCTGGTTAATATCGAGTCTTCTCCTCCACACACCTGGGGTATCTCTTCATTTAGTTAGAACTTCTTTAATTTCTTTCATCAGTTTCCCCCACATACTTGTCTAAATTGGCCACTTCCAAATATTTTCCTCTAGCCTCCTCTGGGTGCACACCTTGGGTGCACACAGCCTTCTTAACAGTTCCAGCTTACCCAAAGTCCCAAGACCCAAGTCTCCTCTGCAACTCCAGGCAAACTCATGGATATTTTCTCCTGTAAAGATCAAAAGCAAGTTGTATATAGACAATATAAAATGACACAGAGTAAACATTTCCATCCTACAAGAGAGAGATAGGGGCATGGAAAGAAGGAATGGGACCAAAGCAAGACCAAAATCCAGTTGGGCAAACAAGTCCTATAGCTCCATGTCCCGCATCTGGGGCATGTGGCATCATGATGATCATGAAGGGTTTCTATAGCTCTGTCCCTATGGCTTTGCTGGTTGCAGCCCACATGGTCTCTCTGTTGGCTTGTCTCTGCTGTATTTCTGCAACTTTCCTTGGTAAACATCCCATGTTACTGGCGTCTCTTCATCTTGGGGGTCTCTGCTGCAGCTTTGACTTCCCTCTCAGGTCTTCATTAATCACCTTGCAGGGGCTGCCCACAGGGACTTCAACCCTGTGGCACTTTGCCTGGCCTCTCAGGTCTTCCTTTGAAATCTCAGTGGAAGCCTTCATGCTCCACCCCCACCCCCGCCACTGGTTCCTGCAGAACCAGCACCATGTGGTTGACATAAAGGTCTGCCGCCAACTCCAGCAGTAGCCAAGCCTCCCTGGGACCACAGCTGCCACAGTCTCTGAATGCCTGGGCAGTTGAGAGCAGTGAGACAATTTCCTAGTATCCCCTGAGCAAACAGGGTACCATCATGTTCTCTTCTCAAAGGAATTTTTATTTTTACACCTTTGATCCTGGGATGAGTGTGGTCTTGTCAATGCCTGAGATGCCCATAAGCCATCTTTTCTATCATCTCTGGGTAGAGTCTCTTTAGTGACTATAAAGTATGTAATAAGCATAACTTCCTTATTCCCCATTTTACTCACACTAAAGCTCCCAGTAATATCTATAGCACCCCCTGAATGTTCTGCTGCCTTGAATTTTCCTCTTCAGATTAATTAGTTCATCATCTTTAAATTTAGCCTCACAGAAAGTCTCAGGATGTAGTCAAAATGTAAACAACTTCTTTGTCAGAACATAGCATGAATGGCCTCTAGTCCAATTTCCAATAGAGTCCTCTTCCTCTGGAACCTCATGAACCCAGTCTTTACTGTCCACAGTCCTATTAGAATCTGATCTTCTGAGCTCCCACCAGAATTGCCTATTAAGCTCTGCTTATAACATTCTAAAGCTTTTCCAGCTTGCATCTCTAAAACTTTCAAACTTCAAAAACTCCAAAAGCTTCTGAACTACTTTACCAGGTTAGTTAGAGCAACTACCCCACTTCTCAGTACCAATTTCAGTTTTCGTCCATTTTTTCCTTTCTGTGACCAGCTTTGACAAGAAGAACATCAAAAAATTTATTTTGGCTCACAGTTTTGGAGATTCAGTCCATGATCAGCTGACTCATTGGCTCTGAGCTGTATCACCCACACCACACTCTGCCTTCTAGGAGCAGGTGGTCAGCACTTCCTACTCTAGGAGTATGCTTTTTCCTCCAGAAAAAGAAAAAAAAGTGTTCGTTTCTAAAAATTACAAAGGATTCTGGGGGCATTTGGACAAACCTGATTTTCTGTGAGCACAGGATGACAATTTAATTAGTGTCAAACAAAGATCCTTAATTCACCAAAAGCCACAAATTCCACTTGAGAACAAGTTCTTGGAAGAACACCATGAATGCAATTCCTTATGGTCAAATACGTGTATCTTACTAGGCTCCAGTAATGAAACTCATTTTGCTTTCTTGCCAGAAGTAAAATCTATTTTTTGAAATTGTTTAGAGCAAAAAAACCCACATATTGATTTTAAAATATATATGAATAACCTAAGTCCCCAATCTCAGCTATAACACAACAAAGAATGAAAAGGAATAAATGGAATTTGGCAGGTACAAGGAAAGAAAACTTCTAGGAAAAACTGCTAACAAGAAAGGGAATCAGAGGGAGGCATTAGCCAAGCATCGCAAAGCCTCACCTGGCCCCAGAATGTCACAGAGCACCTCCTTTGATGAGTGAAAATGAAGAAGTGGTTGCTCCTGCAGCTGCCTCTGGAGAATAAAGGGCTCTGAGCTGCAGCCTAGGGAAGAAGCACACAAGCCCTGGGGTGCTGGCTGGGGACCCCTGCAGCTGCAGGTGGCCCAGAGATGAGGAGGCATGTCATGCTCCCTGGGCAGGGTAGTCAGGGCATGGCCTCTGCTTCCTCACATCGGGGCTGAAGACTGACAGGGACACTGTCATCTTCCAGAGAGTCAGAGAGCCTTTGCAGCTATGAACCTGGTGATTTCCGCCAAGGCTAACCCTAAAGCATCTCAGAAGCTGTACAAAACTGCAAGCAACTCCCAGATCAGAAAAGTCATTTTTAAACTTGGTGAAAATATCAATGAAACCAAAGTTTTGAGATGAAACTCCAAGGCCAGGAGCTGGTGGGGATCTCCCTGCAACCCTTTTCCTTGGTCAGGGATTACTGCCGCCCCCACTCATAATCCCAGGAGAAAGCGGAAAAACAGTGAGACCACTACAGCCTTCCCCCAACAGGCACCCCACACCCTCAGGCTGGACCAGCCTTAAATGGTGACTGAGGACTCCTGACTGCCGAGCGGCAGCACAGCCTCCAGCACACACCCTTTCAAGGCCCAGGACCATGTCCTCATTGCCACCAGCCTCCCACCAGCAGCACCTAGAGACCAGAGCTGTGGCCTGGCCAGGCGGCTGGCAGGGCGGGGAGGGCGTGGCTGACACTGTAGAACCTGGCCGGGTGCGGGGTGTGGGTAAGGGAGAGGCAGAGACAGCCTGAGGAGGGGACACACGTCCCTGCCTCCACCCTGCCAGGGAATTAACACTCCATGTCTGAGAAACAGCCCCAGCCAGGGCACAAGTGGACAGGTGATCTGGAGGCCAGCTGCTGGAGGACTCAGTGCTGCTGTCTGCAGGGTGAGCGCAGAGCTGAGGCACAGAGCCCTGAGGGCCCTGACAGAGGGGAGGTGTGGAGAGGAAGCCAGCAGCCGTACCACCCAGGCCTGGCCTGGGCCCGAGGCTTTGTAGCCCTGTCATGTTGGTGACCTTGGACCCCAAGTGCAGGTGAAGGTGGCCAGTCAACCTCTCCTGACCTCTTGGTCTCTGGAGGCAAGTGACCTGGGAACTGTGTTGTGTCCACTGAGCCTCCTGCTCCTGCAGCCCAAAGGGCTAGCTTCCCATAGGCAGAGGAGCTACCTGAGGAGCTTCCCACCCTTGGTACCAGGCTGCTCCTGCTACAGCCTAAGGCAGAGGACACAGAGGGGGGGAAGAGCTGGTGGTGGAGGTGAGTCCAGTGTGAATTTCAATGACTGCAATGGTGGATTACTGACTGAGAACTGGCTTCCTATGCTGTTGGATCTACAGCACAGTTTATTAAAGCTTTTACAAGAAAATTCTTTATATCCACACACACTGAAGCCAATTTTTAAAATAACTCTTAATTTGTCCCTTTTGGGGCTGTCCTAGTACTTCCCCAGGCTCTCATGCACCAGGCAGGCACTCTGCCAAAGCTTTGTCAGGGGGAAGACGAAACCCTGTTGGAGCCAGGAGACATGGCGTAGCAGGGCCCGCAACTCCCCTCGGCCTGGGTCCAGCCTCACTCCTGCTCTGTGGCCATTTATGGGGCTGTGTGTATTCTTTCGTGAGTACTTTTCACTTTCTTATCTTACAGCATTGGGGGACAAGGTGGGACAGAAATTCCACATGGCCTGATTGCCTCACGCCTGACAGGGTCCCAGCCACACAGCACAGTTCTAGGTGCTGCACACAGGCTAAGGGCCAGAAAGCAAGCTGCCCCGGCCACCTGCCCCACTTCACTCTCATTTTTTTCAGGTTATAAAGTGACATAAACCCACTGTAGAAAATCAGGACCATCCATTGCAATTTGTAGCAGCAGGAAGAGGTCAGAGTGTCATCAACCAGAGGCCACTGTCATCAGTGACCTTTCTTATTTTCTTCTTTGCATTTTTCTGTACTTGTCATCCTCAAATGAAGTTTTTTAGAACAACCTTCTTGAACCAAACTGTCTCCTAAGATAGTGGAGATGATGAAGGTTTCCTTTCTGTGACACAGAAAGACACAGAAGAACATCAAAAAGTTTATTTTGGCTCACAGTGTCGCAGATTCGATCCATGGTCAGCTGACTGCTTGGCTCTGAGCTTTGTCACCCACTCCACACTCCACCTTCCAGGAGTCAGGCTCCTGGGTTCGGGAGGTGGGCACTCTCCTGCCCTAGGAGTGAAACAGAATTTCTTGATTTTAAAAATTCTTCATAAGTATTCCTTTGGGTACTTGTAACATTCCATACAGTGGTTGGTTATAATTACTGTTCTCTTTTTAGAAACTTAGGCTGCAGATAATGTTTCCATCCAATTCCTCATATTAGGAGATGAAGATCAGGTAGTCAGGTTTGGGTTTTGAAATGTTTTTCTAGGTTTAATTGCCTAATGTTCAGCCTCAGGGCTGCAAAGGCCCTGGCATAATGCTTACTGATCCTAGAGACAGAACTGGGAGGACTCAATGGAGAGGTGTTGGACAATTTAATACTAATGTGCTCCTGAAGCAGCAGGCTGGGACAGTGGAGGCCACACCATGCCTACAAGCAGGGGACAGAAGGGGACTTGCATGCCCACGCACAGGGGGAGTTCCATGTGCTCTATGTGCACTTTCCTTTACCTTACAACCGAGATCACTGCTTTGATCTGACCCTGAAGACTGGAGACAAAGCAAGTGGCCATCTGCCCTCTCCACTTCCTTCATTATCACAGTTCTTAGAGTCCTTCTTACCTCACTGCCAACTTTCCTAGTGCTTACCCAAATGCCTAGGAGGACATGACTCACATACACGCTATTAGCATACTTAAGCATCCCCATGGCAGAGCTCTTCAGCCATCAAACCTCACAGCCAGCCAGCTGGTCCATGCCAAGAAGCAGCAGAGCTGCAGCTGGGTAGGCTGGAGCACAGGCTGCCCTGTGGAGCCACCAAGCTGGCATGGGCCTGAGGCAGTGGGCCAGCACCGAAGTGAGAGGGATGAGCTGACCAGTCACCCCGTGGCAGCCTGGGCTGTGCACAGTGCAGACACCTGCTGCAGAAGCGCATTCCACATAGCACAGCAGCTCCACACGGCCCACCACATGTGCTATCCACTGCCTTTGACCTCCCACTTGCCCGTGCGAGGAGGGCTGACCAATAGCATCGGTACTTTTCCAAACCCTGATTAGCGAAAGTTTGGACAAATAGCAGTGACCCAAGTGCTATATAAACCCCTGGAGTAGCACGTTTGGTCACAGAAGATCTATTATTGGGTCTGGTCTTTTGCTGTAAGAGTCCTGTTTCTGCTTTGACACTTCAATACATCCTACTCACAGGCACTCATTCTGGTTGTGGATTTCCTTCTTTGAATTCATGAGAACACCCAGAAAGAAGAAGCCAGTGTGGCCTGCGGGGGCTGCTGCAACGCTGCAGGGCACAGCCCGCCGTTTAGAGCTGTGGCTCTTCTCAGTTGCAAAGGCCTGCAACCTTACACAGACCCCCTGCCTGAGGAGGCAGAGAAACACCCATTTCTCCCGTAGCAGAAGAGGGAGAGGGAATTGCAGTTCACCACAGAACATCCGTTGCCCTGGTGAGCATTCTCACAGAATCCTCCTGACAGGGCGCAACAGCACCTCGTACCCCTTGACGTCCCCTCCTGGTCCACACTCTGCTGCATTGGACAGTGTTCAGGAGAGGAGAAACAGAACAGCTCCTGATGGGAGAGGACAGCAAGGACCTTTCACGGGCTGTGTGCTTCCACCTATAGCTCCAGGTCCTCTGTCTCCTCCAGGAGAGCGTGTCTCTCCAGATGTCCACCTCGTCCAGGAGAGGGCATCTATCTCTGAAATCTGCTGGCATTTTCCTGCACTTCCCTGATCACCACACCCATGAGCTCTCCCTAGTCCCCCACTGGGCCTCTCCAGTGGTCTGATGCCCACACTCCCTCATGCTCATGTGCTCACGGACACACAAGGAGAGTCCTGGCTCCAACCATTTCATCAGCATTTATAAGTAGCCTGTCCAGGGACTGGGGATGTGGCTCAAGCAGTAGCACGCTCGCCTGACATGAGTGCAGCCCGGGTTGGATCCTCAGCACCACATACAAACAAAGATGTTGTGTCCGCCGAAAACTAAAAAATAAATATTAAAAAATTCTCTCTCTCTCTCTCTCTCTCTCTCTCTCTCTCTCTCTCTCTCTCTCTCTCTCTCTCTCTTTAAAAAAAAAATAAGTAGCCTGTCCACTCCTGCAGTGTCATTCTGTCTCACTATTTGGCTGGGGTGGCCTTATTCAATGGCTATTTGGTATTCGATGTGTGTTTCATGATGCTGCAGCCATCGCACCTTGGGGGATGTAGCCCCATAAATTAACCTTTATTGCTGGGGCTTGGTAGACTTGTGCTTTTCCCTTAGTTGGAGTCACAGCAACGTGCCTCAGTGACGTCTGAGTGTGGTGAACAGGAGCAGGAGCCACTAATGCAAAAGAGAACCAGAGGAGTTGTCCCAGGGCCCAGGGCTGAACCTGGGAGCTGCTCTCTAGATGGAGTGCCACTGAGCCCAGGAGGCACCCCCTCCACCTCCACTGGAAGTGCCTCTGCCTGCAAAGGGGTCCAGGACCCCTCTGGACAATGTAGGTCACATGCCACAGAGCCAGTGACCTAGAGGGTGCAGGTCCGTCCCACGACATGGCCCCTTGTGTGGGCAGGAGACACAGTCAACACGAGACCCTCAAGGCTGCAGCATCACATGACACACTCTTTACAGAAACCTTCATGAAACCCCAGTGGAAGGAGCACATCCTATAATGGCAGTCAGAAGAATGAAACGGAAAACATGCATCTGGCCACACAGCTGGCCATCACCACCAGCAAGGACCTCATGCTGCATGACCAGTGTGCTGTCCTCTGTGTGCCTGGCAGCTGGCTGCTTGCTCACACCACAGCCCACAGATGTGTGACAAATGTGCTGCCTTGCTGCAGGTGGCCCAGCACCAGTTCCACCAGTTGTAGGCGGCCTTAGTGTGGGTGGTGCAGGGTGGATCTAGACGTGCTGTGCACCACTGTACCTCTGCTGGCAGGTGACCCGCGAGCCCTGCTCCAAGGCAGGTGAGGAGTTCGTAACGCCAGTGAGTGTGGCGCCTGCCTGAGGGAGTCAGAGCTGCCGGGCACAGGTGGGCATGGTCAGCTTGGACCACAGAGGTGTGTTGCCAGCCAAGGAGCAGAAGGGACCCCCTCCCAGCATCGCAGGACTCCCGCATTCCACACCTGCCCCGTTCTTCCAGCACATGTCCATTGGGTGACAATGGCCCCGAGGAAGAGTCCCCAAGAGCTCAGGAAAAAAACATGTGTCACTCTGAAGTCAAGCCCGGCAGAGCAGTCTCACACTCCTGTGGACAGACTGTTGTTCAGAGGAGAAATTGGCCAGTAGAAGAGGAGCAGCTGGGGCTGGGGATGTGGCTCAAGCGGTAGCGCGCTCGCCTGGCATGCGTGCGGCCCGGGTTCGATCCTCAGCACCACAAACAAAGATGTTGTGTCTGCTGAAAACTAAAAAATTAAAAATTCTTTCTCTTCTCTCTCTCTCTCTCTTAAAAAAAAAAAAAAAAGAAGAGGAGCAGCTGGATGTTGCTCTTGATGTCCCTTCTGGAGGACATTGTCTTCAATCCAAGAGATGAGGAAGCAGCTTTTGGATGACTTGAAAGGACGGTCCTGGTGACCAGCAGGACCTGCGGGGTCAGGACGTCTGGAGCACTCTGGCAGGCCTGCTTTCCCTCACACAGAGTACTGGGAAATGGGCACTTCACCTCTAGGACCCAGACAGTGACTCTGCCAAGCCAGGCCCTCGACACCATCTGAATGAGGAGAGTCATCATTTGCTTTGATTGCTCTGGGCACTTTGTAGAGGTTGCTAATTACTTAAAATGTCCATCCACACCGCAAGCCATGCTGCAGGCCACACTGTAGGCCATGCTGTAGGCCTAGCACAGCTCAGAGACACAAGTAGCCCCTTGTGCAGCCACATTCTGGTCGAAAAGAGAAGCCGAGACCAAAGAAAAAGGCAGACAGGTTTGGGACTGTAGAGGCAATTTCTGGGAATGACCAAGGAGAGCATGGTCCTGCAGCAAGATCAGGGATCCCGGGACTTGGTCAGGAGGGAGGTGCATGTTAGCCAGAAGAGAGATGACTTCAAGTTAAGTGCACCTGGTTTATCTCAAGTGGATGCCAGAGTCCAGGGGGTTCCTGGCCTCAGAGTCCAGCCGTAAGGCTCCAGACCACTCTGATGGTTTTGCTCTTATTTGCAGGAAAATGGCAGGCCCTTGGGGTCTTCATATCAAGCCAGTATGACTGTGGCCTAGTGCAGCTAGAGCCCTGCCCTGGGACAAGCCCCACCCCAAGGCTTCCACCTAAGGTGGGTCTGAGGAGCATACGGGACAACAGCAGCTCCTCACAGCCCTTCTTTTTTTTAATGTATGTATTTTTAGTTGTCGATGGACCTTTATTTTATTTATTTATTTTTGTGTGGTGCTAAGGATCAAACCCAGTGCCTCCCACATGCTGGGTAAGCTCTCTTCCAATGAGCTAGAGTCCCAGCCCTTCATAGCCCTTCATAGCCCTTCTTGCTGAGTGGATGGGTGAACCCAACGTTTTTAGATGAAACTGAATTTCCTGTGACTGCAGATGAAACCCGAGTTTCTCTCCTTCTGCTGGCAGGTGGGACCTGCATAAGGTGGCAGCCCTCCAGTGCTGCAGCCCTGCAGCTCTCAGTGGGGCTTGGTAGGCTTGTGCAGCAGTGTGTAGCAGACCCCAGTGTGCAGCAGACCCCAGCAGGTCACTGTTCATGTCGTCTTTCTGGGTTCTTGTCTCATGAATTCAAAGAGTGAAACCCATAGGCCAGGATGAGTAGGTGAAAGAGTAGGATTTACTGAAGAGTAGAAGCCAGAACAGGACTCCTGCAGCATAAGAGGGGACCCAAGAACACCCCCTATGGGACCCTGTGTGCTAGTCTAGTGGCTCATATAGGACCTGGGTCACTGCTATTGGCCCAAATTTGGGCTAATTAGAGTTTGAAAGCTGATGATATTGGTAAGCTCTGAGACCAGACTTCCTTTCAGCTCTGCCCACTTCGCTTTTCTTGCCACATGTCAGGAAGCAGGAAGCTGAGGTCATGGGATGGGGCTTCAGTCTGCGTGGAGTGGGCTTCTGTAGCAGGGCAGCAGGCATCAGTACCGTGCCCAGCCCTGGCTGTGGCAGGGTGACAGGTTGGTCTCTTGGCTCACAGCACCTCAGGACCCTCAGCCTTCATGGTGGGCTCCCTGTGGCTGGAGGTCATGCTTGCTGCCCGTGCCCCCACCATTCCACTGCTGCTTCTCGGCAGGGGCCAATGGGCCAGCTGCGTGACTTGCATCACTAGCTTCTGGTGCTACAGAGCACTTCTGACTGGGCTGCTTTCCGCTCTCACCCAGAGGCTATGGCCGAGATCCAGTTGCGTCAGGCTGTCCCTGCCAAGGCCTCTCCTTGGCTTACTGATGCCTCTTCTCTCTGTGTCCTCACATGGTCGCCCTGCATGCATTTGGGCCCCGGCCCCTCTTACAAGGTGCTAGTCACAATGGATCAGAGCCATTCCAGAGCCTTCTGGTTGCTGAATACCACATAACCTGGGGGCATCTAAACCACAGAAATGATCCATGTCCGGGTGCTGGCAGAGTCTGTCTGGTTGTGTTTGCTTCCTGCTACCCGGGGTCTCCTCCCCTTGTCCTTGGGGGTTGCAAATAAACTTCCCAGACCTCACCTGGGAGGATACAAATATCACTCTGAAGCATGGAGCCCTCAGGAACCACCCCTTCCCAAAGACTTTGTCACCTGGGGATTAGCACATGACTCTGGGGGCATGGGTAGACAGGCCACAGCCAGCCCACCTTCCTGTGCCCACCTGGCAAACTCACATTACCTTAATCTCCTCTCTTGAGACCTGTCTGCAGAAAGCCGCATCCTGAGGTTGGGGCTGGGACTTTGGCATGTGTTTGAGGGACATGATTCAGCCTGTCACTCTAGTTACAATAAAGAATGCACCCGTTCTCCTGCTCACTCTGAACCCCACAGACTGCAGGCTCCCCACACCAAAGAAGTGCAGATGCAGGGAGTTGAGTGCTTTGCCCAGAATAGAAGATGAAAAATTCTACAAGCAGAATTTAAGCTTAGCTTTACCTGCATTAAAATTCCTCTCTGCAGAAAGCCTCCCTCAGCCATGCAGAAGCCTGTAGCTACACAAGTGGACTGACACCTGGATGCCTCCTGGGGCTCAAGCTCCCTCCCCAGCCCCACCTGCTAGGGGCTCAGGCTCCCTCCCCTGGCCCCGACCTGCTAGGGGCTCAGGCTCCCTCCCCTGGCCCCGACCTGCTAGGGGCTCAGGCTCCCTCCCCTGGCCCCCACCTGCTAGGGGCTCAGGCTCCCTCCCTTGTCCCCACCTGCAAGGGCTCAGTCTCCCTCCCCTGGTCCCAGATGCAAAGGGCTCAGGCTCCCCCCCTCCTGGCCTCATCTGCAAGGGGCTCAGGTTCCCTCCCCTGGTCCCAGCTGAAAGGGGCTCAGGCTCCCTCCCCTGGCCTCACCTGCATGGGTCTGAGGCTCCCTCCCTGGGTTCTGCTATTACCCAGGCAAGGAGGCAGTGGTGGACTGCATGGTCAACCATCAGCCTCTTTCTTTGCCCAGCTCTGTGACATGGCAATTTCTTCAACTCCCAAGTTGTCCCTGTTTCTGTTAATAATATCCTTTGGGTATGTGTGACAATGACCAGAGATAAGGCACAAAGAGTGCCTGGCATGAGATCCTGCTCTCTGAGCTGCTGGGGTTTCCCTCACTGGGTCTAAGCTCTCCACCCCAGGTCTGTGGCCCCTTGCTAGCCTCTCTCCACCTTTGTGCAATCTCTCCTTCATCTCTCACTACCACATTCTTTGACCCCGCCCCCTCCTGCCTTGTCCCACCTCCAGGTGAATTGGACTCCAGGGAATCCCAGAGTATGAGCAAACACTGTCCACCTTGTTCTCACCTCTGCAGACATATTAGCCCATAGACCAACACAACACCTGTCTTTTCTAACCAATGCATGGTGGCACCCAAGATAAATGTAGGAGTAGATGGGATTACACAGTCATGCTGAGGGACCAGCCGCAGTGGCCAAGAGAAACTGTCAGCTGAGAACCATTTGTGGCTCTTGGACTTTGTGCATACCTGTAGGTGTGATTTCACACAGGTTTATTAACTGTTGAACTCTATGATATCCTCCTAGCAGAGGGAGAGAAGAGGAGGGATTGAACAAGCTTTCTAAGCACCTTAAGTGCAAGGTTGAGCTCTATGCATACATTCCAGATCATAACCTAAATTGTTTTGCCAAGAAATATTCATACACCTTTCTCTACTTGACAGATTCCAATTGAAGCATGGTTCATTAAAACAATTTTAAAAATCACATTTCCAATTAGCTAACAAGAGATCTCTTGAGTCAATGGTGTGCCTACACAATTATGCCTTGGTAAAGTCTCAACAGAATAAATTAATCAAGATTAACTGTTTTAACTGCTAGCGTATGCTTCAGGACTGCTGCCAGAGTCTAAGAGGGAGAAAAGGAGGGAGCACAGACCTGGGTGCAGAGTGGGACCTAGAGACTAAGGAGGGCCACAGAGCTTGGTGCAGAGTGAGACCTAGAGACTAAAGAGGGACACACACATGGGTGTAGAGTAGGACCTAGAGACTAAGGAGGGGCACAGACCTGGATACAGAGTGAGACCTAGACACTAAGGAGGGCCACAGACATCGGTGGAGAGTGGGACCTAAAGACTAAGGAGGAGCAAAGACCTGGGTGTATATTGAGACCTAGAGACTAAAGAGGGGCACAGACCTGGGTGTAGAGTGGGACCTAGAGACTAAGGAGGGGCAGAGACCTGGGTATAGAGTGGGACCTAGAGACTAAGGAGGGGCACATACCTGGGTGTAGAGTTGGACCTAGAGACTAAAGAGGGGCACAGACCTGGGTGTATAGTGGGACCTAGAGACTAATGAGGGGCACAGACGTGGGTGCAGAGTGAGACCTAGAGACTAAGGAGGGTCACAGGCATAGGTGCAGAGACCTAGAGACTAAGGAGGGGCACAGACCTGGGTATAGAGTGAGACCTAAGACTAAGGAGGGGCACAGACATGGGTGTATAGGGAGACGTAGAGACTAAGGAGGGGCACAAACCTGGGTGCCGAGTGGGACCTAGACTCTAAGGAGAGGCACAGACCTGGGTGTAGAGTGAGACAAGAGACTAAGGAGGGGGACAGACCTGGGTGTAGAAAGAACTAGAGACTAAGGAGGGGCACAGACTTGGGTACAGAGTGAGACCTAGAGACTAAGGAGGGGCACAGACCTGATTGTAGGGTTGGACCTAGAGACTAAGGAGGGCACAGATCTGGGTGTAGAGTGGGACCTAGAGACTAAGGAGGGGCACAGACCTGGGTATAGAGTGAGACCTAGAGACTAAGGAGAGGCACAGACCTGGGTGCAGAGTGAGAACCGAGAGGCTAAGGAGTGGAACAGACCTGGTTGTAGAGTTGGACCTAGAGACTAAGGAGGGCACAGATCTGGGTGTAGAGTGGGACCTAGAGACTAAGGAGGGGCACAGACCTGGGTATAGAGTGAGACCTAGAGACTAAGGAGAGGCACAGACCTGGGTGCAGAGTGAGAACCAAGAGGCTAAGGAGTGGAACAGACCTGGTTGTAGAGTTGGACCTAGAGACTAAGGAGGGCACAGATCTGGGTGTAGAGTGGGACCTAGAGACTAAGGAGGGGCACAGACCTGGGTATAGAGTGAGACCTAGAGACTAAGGAGAGGCACAGACCTGGGTGCAGAGTGAGAACCGAGAGGCTAAGGAGTGGAACAGACCTGGTTGTAGAGTTGGACCTAGAGACTAAGGAGGGCACAGATCTGGGTGTAGAGTGGGACCTAGAGACTAAGGAGGGGCACAGACCTGGGTATAGAGTGAGACCTAGAGACTAAGGAGAGGCACAGACCTGGGTGCAGAGTGAGACCTAGAGGCTAAGGAGTGGAACAGACCTGGGTGTAGAGTGGGACCTAGAGACTAAGGAAGGCCCCAGACCTGGGTGTAGAGTTTGACCTAGAGACTATTGAGGGGCACAGACGTGGGTGCAGAACGAGACCTAAAGACTAAGGAGGGTCACAGACCTGGGTGCAGAGTGAGACCAGAGACTACGGAGAGGCCATGCCGCCGTCTGGCTGGAGCACAAAATAACCGAGCCGCCAGGAGGCACTTGTAGGTTCAAAACAGGAACTCCTTTATTATCTGCACTCCCTCTGCGAACTCTCCAGGAATCCCTGTGAGAACTCCAAAGTAGTGGGCGCCCGAGGCAGCAAGAGCCATCCTATTGCCCGACAGTAAATGTCAAATATACAATACAATCAATCCAGCATCACAGCAATTATATATAGCTTAACTCAAATATCTGTCTCAATGGTTCGCTGGCGTCACCTTTCAAACATTCCCTCTGGCAAATGCCAGGTGTCATTCTGACTTGGCTGTGGCTCTCAACAAGGCCACAGACCTGGGTGCAGATTGAGACCTAGAGACTGAGGGACACAGACTTGGGAATAGAGTGAGACCAATGAAAGGGTAAAGTTTCTAAGCTGCAAAGCCTGAGTTAAAATGTAAAGGACTAGGTATTGTAAAGTTTCTGAACTGCACACAGAACCTGAAATTCCTGAGGCAGTTAAGACAATGCCCGGTACTGACCATTTAGTTGTTAAATAACCTGGACCCTGTGCAGTTTGTCACGTAGTTATTCAGGGCCCAAACCAATCAATTTGAATGTATCCCCTCCTTAGGAATGACCTACCACCCCCGCCTGACCTGTTCCCGCCAATGAATGGACTAATCATGTTTGAAAGTTGTTGTTCAATTTTCCCATGCCTCATGATGATTTGCTCTGATGTATGCAAAGTCCCTGCCCTCCCTAAAAATGTGTACTTAAGCACTGCTCAACCCCTGCTCGGGGCTCTTGACCGCTCTCCCTTCTTGAGTGAGCCTGGAGCCCCAGCACGCTGGATTGGATCCTCAATAAACCCCCTTTTGCTGTTGCATGAGTCAGTCTCTTGGTGGTCTCTTCCTCCGACGTTCGCCGGACCCTTACACCTAGAGACTAAGGAGGGGCACAGACCTGGGTGTAGATTGGGACCTAGAGACCAAGTAGGGGCACAGACCTGGGTGTAGAGTGGGACCTAGAGACTAAGGAGGGCCACCCACATGGGTGTAGAGTAGGACTTAGAGTCTAAGGAGGGGTACAGATGTAGGGGCAGAGTGAGACCTAGAGACTAAGGGGGGCCACAGACCTGGGTGTAGAGTGTAACTTAGAGACTAAGGAAGGCCACAGACCAGTGGTAGAAAGCATTATGCTTTGGGAGGCCACATAAAGCAGTGAGGTAGTTGGAGGCTGAAGTATGAAGTACACATTGGCCGTGTCTGGGAGAACTGTAGGAACCCTCACTTGCCAGCTGCATGACAGTTCTTTGGGCCCTGTAGTCAGCGGGTGGAGAGGCCCAGGCCTCTAAGTCCATGATGGCCTTAAGAGCAGGCTTGCTAGGTTGCTGTTCTTTGGCGTGACAGGGAGAGTCCTGGGGAGTCCAGGACAGTGCGAGGCTGTCCTGGCTGAAGCGTCCTCAGTGCTAACCCTTGCCCTTCGCCTCTTACCCCACATTTCCTCCAGCAGCTTGTACAACACCTAGGCCTCTTTGGCCCAGGACCTGCAGAGTGGCTCAGGGTGCTGAGGAGGGGCTATGGGGGGGAGCTTCCCAGGAGGCCAGGGAAAGGAGTTGGCCTGCAGCTCCCTGCCTTGCAAACCTCACCTCCTGTCATTGCTTGTCTTTCCTGAGGAGTTTCCTGCAGGCTCTGAGTTATAGACACTGCCAATAAGTCACTGTGGCCTCTCTGTCTTCTCAGGGCACAGTGGAGGCTGTAGGCTGTGAGAGCCCCCTCAGGCTGAGCTCGCATGCAGGCCCAGGGCCCCTTGACTTTCCTGTGGCTCAGTCACCTACCTCCTCCTTAACAGCCAGTTCTGGGGCCTCCTGTAGAAGCCCTTTCTATCAAGGCCACCCAGAAAGTGCATAATTGAAGCATAATTGTTCCACTCTCCAGGGCTCCGCTTGTCATTTGCTTGAAAACTATTTTGTAGGAGACATGAGGAAGGAGGGAGGCTGGTTTTGTTTTCCCCATTGAATACTTAATTGGCACCCTGGACCTTATTGAAGACAATCATTGCCTCGTCCTCCACAGTGAGCCAGGTGTAGGTTCTCCAGTGCTGCTCTGTGCTGTTCCCTGGGTTGTCTACTCTTGCCCCAACACCACCTCCCAGCTCTGCAGGAAGTCGAGGCCTCCTACAGGTGAGCCCTGCAATGGGCTTCTCTAGATGCCTGGCCACGGGGTTTCCCCTTGAAAACCAGAATTGGCCTGTTGATCCCCACACAGCACATACCCACCGAGATCTGCTGGGATTCTGCCCGGGTTTTGTTGAATCTTCCAAACAAGTTCAGTACCATTACCAAAGGGTTTTCCAGCTCCAAGGTTTTCTCTATTGCTCTGTCTTTCTCTGTTTTGGCCCCTGGTGGTTGTAGGTTCCCTATTTATATGGGTTAGCCGTGGTTCTTCTGGCTAGCACTTCAGCTTGGAACATCTAGGTTTAGTCCTGGTTGATTTCATGTATTATTCTATTCAGTACCTATCTTTAAAGTTAATTTTTATTGCTGCTGTGAGAATATAATTACTTTGTAGTTTCTATATCCTGTGTCTGGCAAATTTTTTGTAATAATCTATAGATTTAAATAATCTACAGATGCAATTATTATTTGCAAAAAGAAAAAACAGTTGCAGTGGCTTGATGCATGGCTTCATGCCTATTTTCGTGCTTATTGCAGTAAAATGTCAGATGTGAGTGGCAGCAGCAGATGTCCAGCCCTGATGTGTGGGGAGCGCTGAGCCTCTGTGTGCTGTGGGCTCTGGGAAGGGAACCTTGTCAGACTCAGAGACTTGCCCCCCTTTTGCTGGTTTTGGATGGCATGTAGACTTCCACGGAGTCTCTTCTGCGCCTCTTTAGATTTCCATCTTTGTTCTGCTAGAGTTGTGCTGAGTGATTCCCAAAGGCCACACTGCCTTGCAACCTGGGAACAAGCCTAGCTCAGCCCTGATGACTTTCAGTCTACTTGTATTTTATTCAGCTCTACCTCTCTCTGTTCTTTGGAGTTTTTGTTCTCTGCTCTCTCTTAAGTATTTGGTACAATTTGGCAACAAAGGCATTTGGGATCATAGATTTTTCTGTGGGAAGGATATTTAAAAGTGTTTTAGAGGGCTGGGGATGTGGCTCAAGTGGTAGCGCGCTTGCCTGGTATGCGTGCGGCCCGGGTTCGATCCTCAGCACCACATACAAACAAAGATGTTGTGTCTGCCGAAAACTAAAAAATAAATATTAAGATTCTTTCTCTCTCTCTCTCTCTCTCTCTCTCTCTCTCTCTCTCTCTCTCTCTCTCTCTAAAAAAAAAAGAAAAAAAAGTGTTTTAGAGATAAAACTTGAGGGCTGGGGTTGTGGCTCAGTGGTAGAGCACTTGCCTAGCATGTGTAACGGGTTCAATTCTCAGCACCACATATGAATAAATAAAATAAAGGTTCATTGACAACTAAAAAAATATTTTTTAAAGAGAGAGAGAGAGAATTTTTAATATTTATTTTTTAGTTTTTGGTGGACACAACATCTTTATATTATTTTTATGTGGTGCTGAGGATTGAACCCAGCCCCCAACGCATTCCAGGCGAACGTGTTACCACTTGAGCCACATCCCCAGCCCAGAAAAAAATATTTAAGAAATAAAACTTGATATAGAGATTATCTTCTGTATCTGTCGGGTTCTACATCAGCAGATTCAGCCAGCCACCTTTCAGAAATATCTTTAAAATACAACAGTAGAAAATAAATACATTGTAACAACCATTCACACAGCACTTGGATTGCATTAGTGTTATAAGTAACCTAAAGGTGATTTAGAGTATAAGGCAGTGGGGAATGATATTGGCCAAATTATACTGTGGCATGGTGCCCACGAACCAGTGGGCATGGATCCCGCCATTATGCATGATTATAACGCACCAATAAAAATATGGAAAGAACAGTAAATGAGCACATAGGAGGACTGTATGTGTTACCTGCAATGACACGGTTTTGCATGTACAACCAAACACCTGTGGATGTGGCTTCTGCAGAGGGGCCTGAAGGCAATTCCAAGGCTACCCAGGGATGCAGTGTCATTTATAGTTAGATCGACTCTTCTCAAGAGTACAAATGTCTCTTCTGATGATGAGCTTTGGCAATGGGTACTGTTGTGGGTCAGAACTCAGAACCCTGCTATCTCCCAGGAAGCCCTCCCCAGCTGGTGGCTGCCTTCTCTGCCACAGGCCCTGGCCACAGCTGCCCAGTTCCTGCTCCTACAGATGTCCTTTCTAAACTGCTCAGTGCAGGCTCTGTGGTGTAGCATGCTCAGGAGCGCCCCCTGTGGCAGGCAATGGTAAGCATGTGGCTGCCTTTGCTGAGTGATGGTCAGGTGAGTGTGTGTTTACACCTGTGCACAGGGGTGGGTGAAGCGTGCAGTAGGGCAGCATGTGTGCCCAGATGGGTGAGGCACACCCTGTGCATTCAGCTGTCAACACGAGGTTGGCTGAGTTACACCAAGGCTTCACCCAGTCTGTGGACTTTATTTCATGTTCTTATCTGTGACTTTTAAAGGGTAGAAATTTTAAATGTCGATAAAGTCCAATCTAACAATTTTTCTTTGGTGAGACCTGCTTTTAGTGTCTTATTTAAGAATACTTTGCCTAACCCAAGGCCATAATATGCTTTCTACATTTTCTTCTATAAATTTGTAGGTTTGTCTCTTCCAATTGAGTCTGAGTTAATTTCTCCCTGGCCAGTCTCAGCCTCCCCTCTGGGAGTGCAGATGTTTCAGGCGAACGTAGCCAGACAGCTCACTCTCATCTGATCCTCCTGTGGGAATGACCTCACTAACGGGACCTTGTGGGTCTGCTCCATTGTTGCTGGCTTCCTCTGCCTGTCCTCAGATCATTTGGCCTCTCCCTGAGTCACGTCATGTTCAATGAGATGCTTGGAGTGAGCATTCTGCAGAGAGCTGGGTGTTCCAAGTTCCGTTCACTCTGGCAGGAACACCATCAGTCCCAGGTTGATTTACTCCAGCTCAGGTTGGAATTATGCAACTTCGGGCTTCAGTCTGTGAGGACTGACAGCTGCTGTTCAGCCGCAGTCTGGACCCAAGGGGCTAGTGATGGCTTCTCCCTGGCCAGTGCCTCTGCCTCCTCTGCGGAGAGTGTGGATGTCTCAACACATGACGGGACACCTTGCTTTCATCTGATTCCCCTCTGTGGGACATGGCCTACTGCTCAGGGCTGCTCTCCTGTGCCTTTGGGGACCTGTGCTCGCTGCTCTAGCTCTGTGTCTGCGCTCCAGGGCAGTGCTGTCTGAACATCCCTTGCTGTCCTGGAGATGGGAGTCCTCCCCCTCTCCAAGAAGGCCCAGCCTCCAGGTCTGAGGACGGCGTTCTGAATCACTCTTCTTGATTTGCCCGAGTTCCTGTCATCATCTGAAAGTCAGCTATGGGCAAGCTTTGAGGACTCACCTGGGGGGCCTCCCTCCTCTACACCTTCACTTCAGTCAGGCTGAAGACCATGGCAGCCACTTTCTGGCTTTGGGGACAGGTCTCTAGTCTGTGGCCAGGCAGGTGAGCCTCTCTCCTCAGTGCTCAGCTTAGACCCCAGGGAAACTTCTGGGGCACACTGTTTCCAGCACAGTAATGATGACAAGTTACTTGCAGGCATCTCCATTTGCTCCTCTCCAAAACAGGGTCCTGTGATGCTTGCCCCACCTGCCCTATGGGGCTGTTGTAGAGTCTCAGCGGTGATGCTGCTTGAAGGCTGCGTGGGAATGTGGGCACCATGCCAGGATTGTCTATTAGTGCACAGAGCAGACGGTTCCTGAGCCTTCTGACTTACAAGGACAGCAGAAGTCAGATTTCCAGAGGCATAGGCATCTGGGCACATGTGTGCACACACAGGATATTCTGGCTGGAAAGGGAAAGAATTATCAGCTGCTGCCTAAAGTCTTTCACTCAAATGCTCTGCCCAGGAGTCCCCTTGCCAGCAGCCTGACTGCCATCGCTGAGGCAGAGCTGGATGAGCTGTCAGCTGGTGGGCACTGATGGGCTTGAAGCAGAGAAACTCAGCTGTTCTAACACGCTCGCTCGTTCCCAGGGGGCTGCAGCTGACAGTAGAGCAATGAGCAGGAGGAAGGGAGAATGGAGAGAGCAGCAGCCACCTGCTAGGGAGAGGGACAGCCAGAGAGCCACATTTCCATTCCCTAGAGCCAGACAGGCACTAAGAATTAGCCGAGCTGTCCAAATCAGTGACTGATGGGGGAAAAAAAAGCAGGACCACTGGAAGAGCCCATCTGTTTCATGAACCTGCAGTCTGAGTACCCGGCCTGAGCAGGCAGGTCAGCACAGGGACCCACCACTGAGAGGTGCCTGCCCTGCCCACCCAGTCCCCTCTCTTATCAGGAGACCTGATCAGCTGGGGGAAACTGCATGTTCATGGCGACATCCTCAGGTGGTGATAACCAGTGGCCCTCCCTCCTTACCACTGCCTGCTCCACATCAGGGTCCAGCATTCACCAAGCCAGGGGAGGGGCCTCACTCACTAACGGGCCCTCGTGGATCTGCTCCATTGTCGCTGGCTTCCTCTGCCAGGTGTGGAGGAATGCTGGGTCTGAAAGGCAAGTAGAAGTCCGCCGCAGAGCCCCGCTCAGGCCCAAGGCCTGCCCTGTCTCCTCCTCACTGTAGGGACCTCTTCCAGGCAGTGCCCAGAACCTCCAGCTGGCCTCCAGGTACAGGGGGCTTCCCTGGATTTTAACAGATTTTGGGTTTGACCTTTGGTTCCTCTCAGGGAGGAATGTCCAGGTTTGCGTCTGACTCTTAGGGAGGTCTGCGTCACAAAGCATCTGGGTGCACACAAGCTGTCCCACAGGTCAGCCTTCTCAGCATGTGTGGAGGGTATCTGTGCCACCCTGCTGCCCTGGAGAAGCCCAGTGCTATCTGTAGGGCACTACTGCAGGCCAGGCTTCCAGCCTGGGAAGGTCATGGGCTGAGGCAGAACTCTCTACTCTTAAAAGGCCATGTGGCCAGCAGGACCTGAGGGCACCAACTCCACTCTTCCTTGTGGGGAAGGCCCTAAAGACCTCTGTGTGCATGCACAACCCACATGTGCCTCATGTGTCACATGTTACCCACACGCGGACCACACATATGTCGTGCTCACATGTTACCCACACACATGGCCCACACATGTGTCGTGTGCTCACGTTACCCACAAACATGGCCCACATATGTGTCGTGTGCTCACATGTTACCCACACACATGGCCCACACATGTGTTGTGTGCTCGCATGTTACACTCACAGCCCACAATGTATCATGTGCTCACATGTAGCACACACACAGTCCATGCATGTGTCATGTGCTCACACATAACCCATATTTGGCCCACAGTATGTCATGCTCACACTTTACTCACACCCCACAGTGTGCTCACATGTTAACCACACACATGGCCCACACATGTATCATGTGCTCATACATTACCCACACACGGCCTGCAGTGTGTCATGTGCTCACACTTAACCCAAACACGGCCCACAGTGTGTCATGTGCTCACACCTAATACACACATGGCTCACACATGTGTCATTTGCGCACACATTACCCACACATGGCCCACAGTATGTCATGTGCTCACTCCTAACCCACACATGGCCCACAGTATGTCATGTGCTCACACCTAACTCCCCATGGCCCACAGTGTGAAATGTGCTCACACATAACCCACACACGGCCCAGACATGTGTCATATGCTCACACATTACCCACAAATGGCCCAGAGTGTGTCATGTGCTCACATGTAACACACACTTGGCCCACAGTGTGTCATGTGCTCACACATTACACACATTACCCACACAAGGCCCACACATGTGTCATATGCTCACATGTTACCCACACATGGCCCACAGTATGTCATGTGCTCACACCTAACCCACACACAGCCCACGTGGGTCATGTGCTCAAACATAACCCACACACAGCCCACAGTGTGTGATGTGCTCACAACTAACCCACACACGGCCCACAGTGTGTCATGTGTTCACGCATTACCCACACATGGCCCACAGTATGTCATGTGCTCACATGTAACCCACACACAAACCAAAGTATGTCATGTGCTCACGCGTTACCCACACATGGCCCAAGTGAGTAATGTGCTCACATCTAACCCACACACGGCCCACAATGTGTCATGCATTCACACATAACCTACACACGGCCCACAGTGTGTCATGTCCTCACAACTAACCCACACTTGGCCAACACATGTGTCATGTGCTCACATGTTACCCACACATGGCCCACAGAGTGTCATGTGCTCACACCTAACCCACACACGGCCCACAGTGTGTCATGTGCTGACACCTAACCCACACATGGCCCACAATGTGTCATGTGCTCACCCATTACCCACACACAGCCCATAGTGTGTCATGTATTCACATATAACCCACACACAGCCCACAGTGTGTCTTGTGCTCACATGTTACCCACACACGGCCCACAGTGTATCATGTGCTCACACATAACCCACACTTGGCCCACACATGTGTCATGTGCTCACATGTTACCCACACACGGCCCACAGTGTGTCATGTCCTCACATAAACCCACACACGGCCCACAGTGTGTCATGTGCTCACATGTTACCCACACAAGGCCTACACATGTGTCATGTGCTCACACATTATCCACACATGGCCCACAGTGTGTCGTGCTCACATGTTACCCACACACATGCATAACACAATTCCCTGCATATCTACAATAGACACATACACACACGACACACATATCTCTCTCACACACACAGAGGCAGACCCCAGCCTGACTGGCTGTAGCCACTGGGCATGCCCACCAGGCTCTCCCCGCTGACGGCTCCTCAGGCATCCAGCTGCTCTGCGAGGTGGTCTGTCATGGCTGTGAAGACTCGCAGGCTGTGGAGCCCTGACCACCTGCTTGTTGGCACCTCTTGGCTTCCTCACCAGATGGCACTGGCACTGCCGAGGTGAGGACCACCCTCATGGTGCCTGCAGGCCGTGATGGGTGCAGATCTACCTTCCACCTGTTCTCTTGGTTTTGTAGCTCCCACTTCCTGGAAGGCCTTCTGGCTGTCGTGGACTCAGGTGGGCCTGGGTCACTGGGCTGGCCATGAGACAGACAGGCAGCACTCCCCCGAGCAGGACTGTGACAGCATGCTGTGTCCCATGACATTCACTCCAGCTCAGGTCCTATGCCACAGCCTCAGGGTCTGAGTTCCCAGAAGAAATGTCCACAGGTGTCCTGTGATAGATGGGGTATTGTGCCTCCTGGGGCCTGCAGGGTTCTCTGATCCAAAGGGATGACTTCCTACTGCTCAGAGTGTGCTGTAGGGTTACCGCGGCGCTTGCTAGAGTGACAGGCCGTGGGTATACCCTTGACGCAGGGCAAAGACACAGGACCACATGGAATACCGCTGCATGTGAACACACAGAGATGACGCATCCTGGGTCCAGGGAGGTGGACAAGCCCAGAAGGAGTCACAGGGCAGACCGAGGCCCCACCTAGTGTGGCAGGAATTGGAAGGCTGCGCAGAGCCCATCCCCCACTCACCGGCCTTCGTGGACTGCGGCCTGCATCAAGGCCCACCAGCTCTGCGGCAGGATCCCAGCCCGAGCCTGGGGCCAGCACAGACTGCTCCTGGGCCCAGTGGAAAAGGCATGGCTCTACGCTTGCCCCATGTGGGTTGGGCAGGGAGGACAGACTGCCCTGACTCCACCTGCCACAGTCCAAGGCCAAGATCTCACCTGGGGAGCCCCTGGCCTCTCTGAAGGAGGCTGCCTCAGGGTGCTGGAGATAGTAAGGCAGAGGTGAGGTGAGGTCGCACCACGACCTGGGCTCTGCTCTGTGCTCTGGGCTGCACGGGAAGCGCATGGGGGGTTGGAAGGACATGGGGATCTCACGGGATGGAGGCTGCCTCAGCCCCACAGGGTACAGAGTTCAAGAGTGTGGAGAGTGCACCTGTGGTTAAGCGGCCTGATCACAGCCCGTGTGTCCTGGCCAGACAGCAGTCCTGTGACAGGTGGCCTTTAGCCCCCACCCCTCTTGGCCCTGCCTGCAGGTCAGCACAGGGCCACTCCTGCCTTCCCAGAACGGCCCTGTGGTCTGCGGTAGCTCAGGCACCACCTGGGATGCGAGCTCCTCTCCCCCACCACCATGGGACTGCCTCAGCTTCGAAGCAGAAAGGAGGCTGCCAGGCTCACCCTCCTACAGTGCGCACTTGGTTTTTCTCCATGTCAATTCTAAATGCTGCTGGTATTTAGGAAATGTGAGCCTCCCCACCCGTCTTCCACCACCGCAACTTGCGTGAACCTTCTCCACAAGCCAAACATCCATGCACAGCAGGACGGCTCCCCTCCAGTTCCTCCAGGTCATGGGCTGTGGCTGCCACTGCACCTCTCCCTCAAGACCAGGGCAGGGCAGCACAGCTCTGGGCGCCTCATTCCTGCCCACTGTCCTACCTTCAGCCGTGGCCTCCTGGGCAGTGGGTGTGAAGTGATGGCCACATCTGAGTCCAGCACGAGGGGCAGTGAGCTGTGGAACACCCTCACTCCCAGGGCCATGGACCTGCAGCCCTGTATCCCCCAGGACATGGTCTCATGGGGACCTGCTCCTACCCTGCAGATGAGGACAGTGCCCTGGGCATCTTGAGCCACAAGATAGAAGAAACTGGCATCTCTGTGGTCCAGAGAGCAGGGCTGGCCACCCTCCAGCTGGAGTGAGAGAAGCCAAGGTGCTCTGTCTAACTCAGCTCCCTGTTCTTGGGCAACTTGGCGAGGTGCTCCGTCCTGCTCTCACCCCTCCTCTAAACCTGTCTCTAACCTGCTAACGGTGGCACGGGCAGGTCACTTAACATATCTGGCCTGATTCCTCTGTGGTCAGTGGCAGTAGCAGGCTACCTTGAAGGGCTGGGGACATTACAACAGGGTACACAGTACTGAGCACAGGGCCAGGCCCCAGTGTGCAGCCCAGGGCCATCATAAGGCGGGACCTCTCGTGTGATAAGCGGGTCATCCCCTGTCTGGCTCAGCCTGCCTGTTCCTGCAGAGGCGTCTGTGGCTGCCCCATCTGCAGTCTTTGCTCCTCTGCACAATGTCTCCAGCTCCTGCTGGACTGCACCCTGGTCATTCTGATCACCTGCCTGTGGGTTCTCTGCCCCATGGCTGTCCAGAGAAGGGCCTGTCCTGGGCGCCATGCTCAGCTCAATGTCTCTCTGGATTGTGACAGGAGTGCCTATCCCCAGGGGAACCTCCTCCTCCTTGTCCTCCTTCCTGCTGAGCTGCACAGCATTGGCCACCCTGGGGCAGTGACTCTGGCTCTGCAGAGGCTCCCAGAGCTTCCTGCTAGGTGAGCATCATGGTCATCATTCTCCCCGGGGAGTTAGCCACTAGCCACTGGCATGGTTTCCTCAGGGAGATAAAGCGAGTTCCAAACAACCACCTTGAAGTGAACTTTGGAGTTCTGAATCCTGTGCACAGAGACTAGGAGTGAGCAGATAGCATCTGGGTGTGCAAGGGTGTCATTCTGTCCCCATGCATGTGTCATTGGCATTCAACCCACAGCATAACTGCAGCCAAAACCAGAAGCTGAGACGTGAAAGCCAAGGATATTCAGATCCTCCATCAGATCAACCTGATCTAGGTCAATTATTTTTCTGGCAGAGTTAATTGGAACATGTCTAAAATGAGTGAGCCAGGAAGGGCCCTTTGCATCACTTATGCTGGCCGCAGGCTGGAGCCGTGTCCTTGATCTCACACCACCAGCACCTCACAGACAGCAGGGATTGTATGCAGCCCCCAGAGCCAGAAGCCCAGCTGTGTTCCTGTTAATGTCCTTCAAACCTTAAGTTGAAAAGAAAGCTAGTCACAGGTGTGTCAGAGGAATTGCAGAAGCAGAGGGCTGTGGAGGGAGGCAAGGCTGGGGCAGAGCAAGAGCTGCTCCCTGAAGACCTGGGCCCCTCACTCACCCCAGGCTGGTAACAACACACCTGGGTGCCCAGAAGCCCAGGGATCCACACTCTGTGTTCTCCAGCCCACATCTGGTTTGTTGCTTGACCTGGGGACATATCACCCAGCACCGCAGGCCAGGGGCATGCCTCCTCTCCTGTCCTCAGTTCTGCCACCTGTGACATGGAGTGTGCAGCCCTGTTGATCTGACCTTGGGACACAGCAGATAAATGAACAAGGGAGGTTGCTTTTGCTCAGCTCCTGGCTGCTGAACCCCGCTGTAGGCCTGCCAGTCCCTGCCAAGAAGTGGCAGTGATGTGGAGAAGCAACCGAGAGACTCTGACTGGGTCAGAGTGCAGGCAGCAAGCTTGGCCCATGGCTGGCGAAGCCCACTGTGTAGGCCTGACAGTCCTGAGACACTGGGAGCCATCCAGAATGGCCATCCCAGCTTACAGGTGAGCCTGCTGAGGCTGGGGGCTGAGGGACAGTGGACTTGCCCAGCGTGGCAGCTGGTTCAGATGGAGTGGAGCCAGAGTGGAGCCACTAGGCTGGGCAAGACCTGCTTTCTCTAGCCACTCATGCTGTCCTTGCCATGGTGCCTGTCTTGATCTTCACCCAGGTCACAGTAGAGCCTTTGCATGGCTGTTCCCCACCTTCCTTCCTCCAGTTCACATCACCCACCCTTCGTGGCCTTCTGAGGAAGCCTTCTGCCTCCCAGGCCAGGGTGCAACTCCTTCTCATGGCTGTGGCTCCAGATCTGCTGTGGTGACCTTGTCACCATCCACCTGTCCCCTGAACTGGAAGCTGTAGGTGGGAAGGGTAGCCTCCGAGTCCCATGGGGGGGGGGGGCTGGCACCATGCTTGGCCTGCACACAGAGGCAGGGTGTGGGGCTCCTAGCGTGTGCATGTCCTCCTGGATGTGGCACTGCCGTCCTCTGTGACATGAGGCAAGTGGCCCTGTTCTGGCAGGAGCTGGGATCGCATCCTGGACAGGAAAACTTCATGTGCCTTTCTTCCCAGTTCAAGTTTCCTTAATTCCCTCTGAAATCTGGAGAAGTATTCATATTTCATTAAACTGATTCAGACTGAATCTAAATGAGGGTTGAGTGTAATTTTCAGAATGTTATTGAGCTGTAACTCCTGTCTAAATTAAAAACAAAAATTAAAAAATTAAATAAACGAGGCAACCGTGAGCCTTCCCTGCTGGCTGGAGCCCTTGAGCTTACTGCAGACGGTTGGATTTGCCACAGGATGGCTTTGCACGCTTCCTGGACTAGTGCTGACTCTGGCCTTGGCAGACATGGTCCAGACCCTGATGACCCACGAGTCTTTGCAGCAACAGGGGAGTCAGCTGGAAGCCCCAGAACAGCTTTCCAGGCTGCAGGGAGGGAGGGGGCCATGGCCAGGGGTCTGCTGGTGTGTTTGGTGACACTCTGTGCTGTCAGGGTTCACTGCACCCAGCGGCCACTCTTGGGATGATAGTGAACCTCCGTGCTGGAGGTTTTTCCTGTTGAAAAGCAATCAAAATAACTCTGGGTAACAGGTGGACGAGGATTTTATGTTTTCCATCAAATTGCACGGGGCCAGAGATTAATTACCAGGCAAACAAGTTATAAAGAGGGATCCTGCCTCCCCCAGCCCCCAGCCCCCAGCCCTGTGACTTTGTTCTGAAATCCAGTTTCCATGAAGCACTGCAGGGCAGGGCATCTCTACTGCATAAGAATTTCTTAGCAGGAGCGCTAAAGTGGACGCCCTGACTCCAGGTAAGGAGATGGCTCCGCTCAAAGGCACAGGACCTGGCCAGGATGTTTTGGACAGATGCAGCTGTTTCCAGACACTATGGATGACCCACATGCAGATGACACAGACCAAGCCTGGGGATTGGACCCCAGAAGGTGGATACAAACTTTATTTATAGGATAATCTGTGTAAATACATAAAATCTTTATTTTCAATAGCATACGTTCTGTTCCTGCCTAGAATATCATACATTCTATTCCTGCCTAAAATATAAATACACTTCCCGGGTGCACCAGTGTCTTCCACAGAGTCTCCAAGGCAGATGCCTCTGCAATGTCACCCGTGCAGCTATTTATGGAGCTATGGCTCTTGGCGGAAGATGGCTGGTTGTGGGAGCCACATGACCTTGAGAAGGCTGCGTCCTGCCCTATGTCCTGCCCTCCTCTCCAAGTTCAGGTGTGAAGGTCTGTCCCCCTCCTCAGCCTGGGCCACAAGAAATGATGGACAGACATGTGATGGGCCCCTTGCTCTCCACCCTACTTCACTATATAGGCAGCAGCGTGGACCTGAGCTCAGGAAGGGAGGGTTCCTGGGGCCAGGCTGGGGCAAGAAGCAGCAGGATCTGCCCTCCAATGGATTTGCTGGACACTCCCTCTCCCTCTGTCTCCTGGCAGTGTGGTGAGGATACCACCCAGGTGTGAGGGTCAGGGGGCAACCCAGGACAGGGCCCGCCCCTCCTGGCACCCAGGAGTGTCCTCCCCAAGGCCTGCCAGGTGGTCTGGGCTGGTGCTGCCCCAAGAAGCCCACAGGAACCACTTCCCTTATGCAGCATCCATGGAGAGTGAGTAGGACCTGTGGGCAGTGCCCTGTGTAGCTGGAAAAGCTTGCTGGCCTTGGCCTCTGCTCTGGGATCTCTGGAGCCTCTTGGGTGGCTGATAGGACCATTACTTGCAGAGGAGGATGACCTCACCTCTCAGGCCCCTTCCCAAGGGCAGCCAGCTCAGCTCCCCACCGTCTGTCGCCAGTAGCTTCAAAGCCAACTGCTCAGCTACCTTGGCCCCCTCACTGGCCCGCCAAGGGCAGAGGAGAAGCTGGACTCCAAAGACAGTCAAGGCATCAAGCACAAAGTGCCCATGGCTCAGCAGATCCAATCACAGACATGAAAACTGAGATGTGGACAGCTCTTCACCCAGCTCAGTGCCCAGCTCAGAGTAGGCAGGGAAGCCGGATGACGGCCCACCCCTGTCACTGAGGGCTGGAGGGAGCTCCTCAGGGCTGTAGCTGCGGAGGGGTGAGTCCTGGTGCTGCTGGAAGTTGGAGCTGTGTCCTGGGAAAGCCACTGTGTGGGCAGGTGGCACTAAGCAACAGCCGCGGCCCAGGCTGCTCTGGTGAGGCAGGCCTGGCGAGTGGCAGAGGTGGAGCCAGCACAGAGCCTCGGGGACGAGCCAGCCCTTCCACACATGGCTGCTTACCTGGATCAGGAACCATGGCCACACGACCCCAGCTGAGCAGATTCCTCCTGTGCCACTGGGACGTCCTCCACATGGACTCCACCCCTGGGTTCTGGTGATGGAGGGTGACCCTCCAGCCGGGCACAGTGGTGGCTTTGTCCACAGGGAGTGCACACTTTGGAAAAGACAGCTCATGGTTGAGAAATTGGGCACAGCTCCTGCACACAGCATGTCTTCAGGCTGGCCTCCTGCTCCAGCCTCCACTCGGAAGCTGCCTTAGCTTCGGCAGGTGCACGTGGAGTCCCACCAAGGCTACTTCAGGCCGAGAAGGGGCAGCCCAGGGGACTCCTACAGCCCCCGTCAGCCCTGTCCTCCTCGGGCCCAGAGGGCAGTTCTGGGACCAGAGGGAGAGCCCATGGGCACAGCTGGGCCGCGCATGGCTGTGCCAGCAGGTATCCTAGCCCTGTGGGGTGAGATGCAACCCTGCCCTCCTGAAAGAGGTATGGACTCACTGCATCCCTCCACCCATCTCCCCTCCTGTCCCCCACACAGCCACTGTTCTGCATTCCATCCCCAGAGCTTTCTGTGGAGTGTCCAGCACTGTGTGTAGATAAGTCCCATCCCAGGTCCTCCGGCTTCCGCCCAGGCTGGGCATGTATCAGGAGGTCACTCTTCCCATTGCTGAGACTTCTCACTGGCCTCTCTGCCCACCTGGTGCCCACCAACCATGAGGACACAGAGCAGTGGACACCAACCAGGGACACTCCAGGAAGATGGGCTGAGGCAGCTGTCTCCCCTTGCTCTGCTCTGTGCTCGCTGGGAGCACAATAAGGAGAAACCCAAGACCCTGAGGCGTGGTGAGGCCCGAGGGCAGCCCTTGGGGCCACCAGACCCCAGACCACGGGAGGCTCTTCCAAGGCAAAGGTGTCAGAAGAGCTCCAGTCCAGAGAGGTGACCCTGAAAGAAGACTCTGGGGCAGGGGACATGGTGGGGTACCTGGTGGGGGAACTGGTGGTAGGTGGCCAGATAGCACATCCCAAGGTACCCAAGTGACTGTGAACTTTGACAGCACAGTGACAGAGTCAGATAGCCTTTGGCTGAGGCCCTCTGGCCTTGATCTGAAGTGGACCATAGGGCCAGTAGTGGAGTTGAGACCCCAGAGGGGCCACTGCCATGATCCAGGCCAGACAGTATGAATTAGTGGCCGTGTGAAGGCAGACAAGGACTGCAGGCTAGGCAGGACATGGCACCTACCTAAGCTTAGGGCATAGAACCCTGTGCCAGTCTCAGGGAGTAGTGTACGCACTCACAGGGAGCGCTTACCAACACCTGCCAGCAGCACTCACCAACACCCCTCAGCCAGGTACAGATCCTCCTTGGCCTCCCCAGAAGGCCTGCTCTGACCCCACTTGTCTCCTTGCCAGGGCTGGAGTCCTGACCAGCTCTGCAGAGGTCAGCTCCTGCCTCCTGCCTTCTGGGCATTGGCACGGAGGTTTCTGGAATCCATAAGGCTCTAGACTCCTGGTGAACATCTTCCCCTGGACCAGCCTTGGAAGGTCCAGAGCAGCTGTGTGTCCATATGGCAGGGGCCTCTCTGGGAGCTAGTCCAGGGCTGCACTGCCAGCCACCAGGAGCCGCTCCACGCCCCAGGGTCTGTGACACCCCGCTTTCTCAGTCTTGTTCCTCTGCCTCAGCCCCGCCACTTCCCTCTGCTGCTACGGCCACCCTTCTGCCATGCTGTGCATACCCTCTAGGTGTCTTCAGTTCCAAGCCTTTTGGACACCTGCTCATGCTGGCCCCTCCCTGAGCTGGGAGATGGAGCAGCCTGCTGGGTCTGGGCCAGACGGGGTGGGGGGATCCTGCATTGCCACCTGTGCAGCACCATGAGCAGGTCTGCCAGGACCCAGGGTGGGTCTCCTTCCCCTCACACCAGCTCTGCCCCACTGCCCAGGCCAGGGTAGCTCTGTGGCCAGGTGTCCCTGCCCCTCGGACACGGCTTCCTGCCGCTTAGCGGGGCCCTGCTGCTTTCCCTAGATAGCACAGGCTTCCTCACAGGAAGGGCGTGCGGCCTGCCCAACCCGCTAGAGTCTAGCCCTGGGCACACTACCCTGGCACAGTTGGAACCTCACTCTTGGCTGCAGGTGTCCAGGTGCCGGATATGGGTCAGAGGCTCGTGACAGACGGCACTCACACCTGCTCCCACGCAGCCTCCTGTCCGGTCTATGGAACTTCACTTGAAAGGCTCAGAATTACACACTTAATTACCTGCAGCCCATTTGACATGATTAATGGCTAAGTCCTTCTGGGTGACACCTGGCAGTTGTCCAACCAGGGAGTGGCAAGGCAAGAAGCAGAACTCACCCCGCTTGTGAACATTTTCTATCAAAGATTCAAAACATATTCCAACTAAATATTTAGGACAGTCCAAAGCCTCAGGCCAAGGAAGCTACCCTCACTGGATGCTTAAGAATCAAGTAGATGTAGAAGTCAGTGTGGAGGGTCCTCAGGAACCCAGCCATGGGGCCACCATCCAGCCCAGCTGTGCCCCTCCTCAGTATTCATCCTGAAGGACTGAAGTCCTCCTGTTACAGCGATACAGTCACACCTGTGTTTACAGCGCACAATTCACAGGAGCCAAACTAGCAAACCAGTTTAGGTGTCCATCAACAGAAGAATGGATAAAAAATGTGGCATATGGGGCAGAGTGGAGTTTTATTCAGCCATAAAGAAAAATGAAATTATGGCATTTTGCCGGAAAATGGATGAACTATTGAGACCATCATGTTAGGTGAAATAAGCCAAACTCAGAAGGTCAAGGGTTGTATGTTTTCTCTGATATGGGGAAGCTAGAGAGGTGAAAGGAAAAGTGTGTGTGTGGGGGGGGGGGTCTCATGAAAACGATTTTCCGAAAGGGAAAGTGCTGGGGAATGACATTTGCCAAATTATATTATATTGTGTGCATATTGGTATGAATCCCACCATTATGTGTAATTATAATGAACCAGTAAAAAAAAAAAAAAACATGGAGAGAAGGAACCAAGTGGCTTTGAGGGTCCCCTGGAGCTGAGCCATCGGGGCTCCTGGGCTGCATAGGAGCGGCAGGTGGGTGCCACTGGCAGAGCCTGCTAGTTGCCTTCTGCCAGGCGATGGCAGCACGTGCACTAACTGAAGGTAGCACTCCTGGCTCACTGGCTGTGGGGCGGGAGAGGCCATCTGCACATGGGGTACACGGAACGAGAGTGGGAGCTGGGCGGCATGCTGACCAGGAGAAATGCAGACGCTGTTCAGCCTGCAGAGTCTGCAGACACTGGCACTTACTGTCTGTGCAGAACCTTGCAATTTGCACAAGACCTGCTCATTGTACCAGGTATTTGATGACGCAGCCTCCAGCTGTCTTCCTGATGGTGAGGGCCCCTCTATCTGAATGCCGGCCCTGCCTCCCCTGAGGTGAGACCTGTGGTGAGTCAAGAGCAACACTTCCTCTCCCCACTGTTTCCCATGGCAAGAGGCTGGCCAAGCGAGAGGAGGGAGGGGCTGGGCAGGTTGTGGCCTCCTGACCCTGGGTCCCCAGCCTGCGGCCCTTCACCAGAATGGAGGCTTTTTAAAAACAGGAAGAGAATGTTGTTTTATTTTCCACTGACTTCACTAAAAATGCCACCACTGGTCTAGAAGCAATGGAAGATTTTTCCCAAGTCGCTAAGGGCAAGCAGGGGTGGTGCAGAGCACAGTGTCCCAGGGACTCGAGCCATGGAGGACCAGAGAGCCACTTGCCCACCACTCCCAGTGTGTAGATGAGCAGACCAAAGCCCAGAGACACCAAGTGAGGGCAGCAGAGACACATAGGAGTCCAGGCTCCTGACTCCCAGGCCTAAGTTCTTCTTGCCACCTGTGCCCCCAGCGGGGACACCACACCCAGGGGCACATGGTGCTGACCCCAGCCCCTGCAGAGCTGTGGGCTGCACCTACTGCCCCTCTGGGGCATCGATTGTACTTGACGTGCTTTAGGAAAATCACGGTGATCACAGCAAAACACACAGTGGTCTGTCGTCGAGCAGAACAAAACGCCCGGAGTGTCAAAACTCACACAAAGTTCCACAAAGGAACCTGACCATCGGAGGCTAGAGCCCCGGCTGGGGTGGGTGGGGGCGTTTGGCTTGGTGACTCCGATGGAGAGTCTGTGGGGCACCTCACCCCACCCCGGCAGGGCAGGGCCTCGCCTCAGCCGGCTGCTCTTTTACCCAAGGAAACTTTGGAAAGGGGAGTGAAGGAAGCCACTGCCTCTTCCCACTTCCAAGACTGCACCCAGCGGGGCCACGCGTGCTCTCTGCCATGGCGGCACATGGGTGATGCCACCCAGGCCTCATTCCTGGTCTTGCCTTTGGAGGCCAGCATCTAGAGGCTAGCATCTGGAGGCTGGCCTTGGCCACTCAGCTCCCAAGGGCCCTGGGGCACCTCCTACGAGGCCAAAGAGGCAAAGGGTAGAGGCCAGCACCTCTGTGAGGAGGCCAAAGAAGGCGCATGCCCAGGCCAGAAGTCAGGGTGTGAGTGAAAGGAGGGCCTGGAGCTCCACACATGCCTGAAGGCCAGCATGGAGGTTCACACTTGTCCAGGCTTGATCACAGTGGAAGAAAGGGTGTGTAAGGAAAGAAAGCAGGATGTCAGGAGGAGAGAGCGGACAGGGCAGGGTGCGGGAGGCTGGGCATCAGGTCACAGAACCCCAGAAAAGGCCCCATGCCTACAGAACAACAGCTGCAGCAAGCAAACTGCAGGTCATCCAGGTCGGAGGACAGGAGCTTGGGAAGCACATGAGAGTCAGCAGCCGCAAAGCCACGGGACAGCGCTGCATAAACACAACTGTGACCACCAGGCACAGACAACGTTTGAGAAGAAAAGGGGACACCAGGAGATCTAACCACACAAGAGACAATGGTAAGGGCCCACACATGGCGTGTGCAGAGCCCAGAGTCACTGAAGTCAGGGCCCAGACCTGGCGTGAGCAGAGCCTCCAGAGTCACTGAGAATAAAGAAGGAGCCCAAGGGTCATGAACATGTCCCATATCTCAGCCCCAAATGAAGCAGCATCCTTTGCTCACCATCCATTAACCATGATATGCCACACTGTTAGGGCACAGATGAAGATGTGGGAACAAGGTTAATAATTTTATAAAGTGGGCCCCCTGTGTTGACCCCTACATGCTTTATTTTTAAGAAGCAATTTACCTGCAGCCCTGCCCCACCTAAGTAGACAGGATAAGTTACATTCCTCAGCAAACTACCTGTTACCTACAGGGGAAAAGTAGATAACAATAGGAAGAACCCAGGAGACTTTGTGACCAGATCCTAAAACTTGGGGAGATAAGGATAATCCCTCCAAACAATCAAATCTGTAAGAATATGTAAAGAATCCAGTTAGAACCGTGGCAGTGGGGACTGCAAAGTCTGACGTCATCCTGCTGTCAGTCAGACATCAAGAGGTGGACCTGGGCTGGACTCTCTGGAAACTTCTCTGGAATCCCCAACAAAACTGGAGAGTAGAAGAAGCACATTGTTCCTCTCCCCTCTGAGAGGACCCACTGTCTCCCTTGAGAGTGTCCCCTTCCCCTTTTCCCATCTCTTCAATACACTCAGGCCTGTTACTCTGAAGGACACGTCTGAAGTCTTCTGAAGACCCAGGTTGAAGGGGGCTCTTCACGCTGCCTCAGTTTCTGGAAGGTCCGGCTCTGTAACAATGCAGTGTCACCCAATCACAGGGAGGGTGAGGGAAAGGATGCGAGTGGCAAGGTCTTAAATTCCTGGCACTCTTGCAGAACAAAGGCAAAGTAAACACATGTTCAGATAAACTCAAACTGATAGAATCTGTTGCCACCAGATTTCCATTAAATGAACTTCCTAAAAAGGATACAGTTCAAGAATGGGGGAAATGAGTCCTCCCAAAAGAGGAGGATAAAGGCGGGGCAGATCTGTGGCCACAGGACAGGCAGAGCTTGACAAGCAAACTCCTCACAGGGCACCTGAGTACAGGCGCTCTGGGTGCCCGTAGGGAACTAGCCCCACAGCCCTGCACCCCAACCCTGATTCCCAAGGCCGCAGGACTTGCACTCAACTCACATGACTGCTCCTGAATGTGTAAAATCATCCCTGGATAATTGTGATGCCTAAAATCGCGTGTGTGCTAAGTAAAGAGTGAGCACACTGAACTGTTCAGACAATCACAACAGGACGCCCACCCTGCACGCCTGCTGCAGAAGTGGCTTCCAATCACTGTGCCCATCCTCAGCTGAGTCAGTGCACAGAGGACCCGAGGGTGCCGGGTGGCACATGGGTCACAAACGGGAGAGGGTCAACCTGGGGCACCCCAGAAGGACCCTACCCTCTCTAAACACCTGTCTCTCAGGCCCAGAAAGGATGAGGATGAAATGACAGATCTGCCAGGCAAACAGCCCACCACGAGTTGCATCCCGACAAACTTTATTAGACTTTAAGGCAAAACATCATCAAAAGCAAGAAATGAGAATGCAGGTCAGCAGAGTTAACAGTGCCAGACTGTATGCCCTTCATAATGCAGCCTGAGACTCTGCGGAGCAACACTGAACAGAGCTGCAAGCAGAGGTGGGCGGCATCCATCCCAGCCCGAACTCGACACAGCGTGGAGAGACCAGTGAGGGTGTGACAGGTGCCAGCTCCATCTGTGGGATGCAGGGCACAGCCCCCTGGAGCTGAGGCTCCTCCACCTCTGGAGCCATCCCTCTGGCTGCTCCTGAGGACAGTCCCCACACACTCCTGGGGGAGAGTGTATGTGGACCTTCCCCAACATCTAGACCCATAGGACACAGGAGATAGTGTCATACCACGGTTCTGACCACAGTGTAGGAGCCTCAAAACTGATAATACCCAGGCTGAACCACTTGACCAGGGCCAATAGTGTGGATTAGGTCCTGTCAGGTTGGGCCAGGTCAGCAAGAGGATTGATGCCAGGGGTTGGGTGGTACTTCCCAGTTGGTGCAGAGAGGTTGAGGAGGCCTGGGGTGTGGCTCAGCAGCCGGGCACCTGCTGGCACGAGGGTCTGGGCTCCATCCAGCTCAGCAAACACACATAAGAAGGAGCTGAGATCACCAGGGTTCAGACCCGGATGGTGGAGGGCCAGGAGCAGGGCCGCAGGGAGAGGCAGGGCTCCCTGGGAGAAGAAAGAACAGCCAAGACATGGGACATTGGCAGTAGGTCAGCTCAGGGCTGCAGCAGTGTCCAGGCTGGGCGGGAGGGGCATGGGTGTGAGGAATCAGCCAACAGGGGTAGAGAGGTGTGAGGGTTCCATCTCCAGGGGGAGGGACTGGAGGGGTAAGCAGTGGAGCGGCCTGAGCACAGACCTGGAGCCCAGCAGCAGCTCCAGCGCTTGCCCAGCATCGCTGCTCCCCACTGCCCACTGCCTCTGACCCTGAACATGCAAGGCTGCACAGGTGCCACTGAACCCAACGTCTGTCCCACACCGTCACAGTACCCATTGCCAGCCTGTCCCCTGCAGAGACTCCTCGCATCTCTAAGCCCAGCCTCTGGAGCCAGGAGCAGCCAGAGGGCTGGCTCCAGAGGTGGAGGAGCCTCAGCTCCAGGGGGCTGTGCCCTGCATCTCACAGATGGAGCTGGCACCTGTCACACCCGAGATGACAGTCCCAGGCCAGTAGCCATTGGCAGAGCCATGGTCTTCGGTTGCAAGGACAGGAAAGGCCAGGAACATGGAGTGGAGCGTGGTGGCAGCGGGCAGCCGAGCAGCTCTGTCCTTGGGACAGCCAGTGCTCTCTCTGGCCCCACCAGTGGGCAAGGGGCTTCTGGAACTCTGCAGTGGATGGCAGGAGGTGTGTGGGGGGGGGGCAACCATCCTCTCCCTAACAAAGGCTGGCCATTTGGCAATGGTGTCAGGGCCGAGTGCAGGCTATGCCGAGTTAAGGCCTATCCCTCGCGCCCTTCCCCAGCAGCACGTCAGGGAAGAGTGCTCTACCTTGGGGACAGCGGAACTGCAGAGGCCAGAGAACACCGGAGGGGCCATGATCACCATGATTGTCGGCCACTTCCTGAGCAGGACACAGAGCAGCCAACTGGCCCCACCTGAAGGCCGTCCTGTGCCTGTGGCCTGGCTTTGTGGGGAGTGCTCAGAGTCTATACAAATGACTCCCATTAATATCTAAAATGCATGCTTTGTGCTCATTGCTATAAAACGTGTTCGTAGCAGAAAAGTAAAAGGAAGAAACTAGCAGCCACCTGAACTCCTGGCCAGCGGGAGATGCCAGGGGTGGAACCACCTCTCTCACTTGGTCACGGGAAAAGTGACTGCCCTGCTGGGCTCTCTATCAGCTGCCACAGCTCCAGGGTCAGCACACTCAGCTTTCCAGAGCCTTTGTGGGGAACACTGGCCTGCAGGTAGATTAAAATAAGACAGGAAGAGTCGCTGTCAAAGACAGCTTGACTCCGAACCAGGCAGCTGACTCGTCCTAGCCAGACTCACAGGCCGCATGTGGGATGGGCCTGGGTCTGCACCACAGGGCAGCAGCCCGTGCCCAGGGAATTTTTCCCGAGGAGCTGCCCTCCTGTGCACCAGGGCCGCGAGGCTGGAGTGGAGGGAGCCATCAGCCCGGGTGGTGGGACAGGGTGCTGCTGAGAAGGAGCCTAGGAGGGCAGTGCCCCCACCCCCTCTGGGGTTCCTATCCTCCTGGGCTCCTTCTGCTGTGCAAGGAGAGACTTCCCTGGGAAACAGGGGCCACCACCTGCCCAGGTTTCTGTTCCAGTGGCTATCTTTCCCCCAAATAATCCAAAACCAAACATGTCCCAACACAGGAGTTCTGTCTTTTCTTCCAGCAGGTTCTGCCCAGACCTCTAATCCTAGGCTGGCTGGCAGCAGAGTGCTACGCTGGGTCCCTGGGTGAGCCATCTGCCCTGGTGACATAGGGGTCCCGCCCTCTGGCCTGCTTCCTGCTGTTGCTGAGGTGACTTTCCACAGAAGTTCCAGGAGGTGGCTTCCTACTGTTCTTCCCCTGTCCTCTCTTGCCCAATGCTTCCTGGAGGGGCAGCTCTGAGAAATGCTGAAAGTCACTGGGTGCTGACGATATGTCATGGTCCTCTGGCCGCCAGGAATGCCAGGGCCGTTTGATTTCCATCCTTCGTGTGTCCTGCCTGCACCTGCCACTTGGAAGCTCCACTGGGGATCCGAGATGAGAATGTGGATTGCCGTGTCCTGCATTGCTGTGACCTGCATTGGTGGGTCCTCACTGCTGTGTCCTCTCTGCTGGGATCCTCCCTGCTGTGTCCTCACTGCTGGGTCCTCACTGCTGTGTCCTCACTGCTGGGTCCTCCCTGCTGGGTCCTCACTGCTGGGTCCTCTCTGCTGTGTCCTCCCTGCTGGGTCCTCCCTGCTGGGTCCTCCCTGCTGGGTCCTCACTGCTGGGTCCTCACTGCTGGGTCCTCACTGCTGGGTCCTCTCTGCTGGGTCCTCACTGCTGGGTCCTCACTGCTGGGTCCTCACTGCTGGGTCCTCTCTGCTGGGTCCTCCCTGCTGGGTCCTCACTGCTGGGTCCTCACTGCTGGGTCCTCACTGCTGGGTCCTCTCTGCTGGGTCCTCCCTGCTGGGTCCTCTCTGCTGGGTCCTCCCTGCTGGGTCCTCTCTGCTGTGTCCTCCCTGCTGGGTCCTCACTGCTGGGTCCTCTCTGCTGGGTCCTCACTGCTGGGTCCTCTCTGCTGTGTCCTCCCTGCTGGGTCCTCCCTGCTGGGTCCTCACTGCTGGGTCCTCACTGCTGTGTCCTCACTGCTGGGTCCTCACTGCTGGGTCCTCACTGCTGGGTCCTCTCTGCTGGGTCCTCCCTGCTGGGTCCTCTCTGCTGGGTCCTCCCTGCTGGGTCCTCCCTGCTGTGTCCTCCCTGCTGGGTCCTCACTGCTGGGTCCTCTCTGCTGGGTCCTCACTGCTGGGTCCTCTCTGCTGTGTCCTCCCTGCTGGGTCCTCCCTGCTGGGTCCTCACTGCTGGGTCCTCACTGCTGTGTCCTCACTGCTGGGTCCTCTCTGCTGGGTCCTCCCTGCTGGGTCCTCACTGCTGTGTCCTCACTGCTGGGTCCTCACTGCTGGGTCCTCACTGCTGGGTCCTCTCTGCTGTGTCCTCACTGCTGGGTCCTCACTGCTGGGTCCTCACTGCTGGGTCCTCCGTGGCTGTATCTGTTCTGGGCACTTCCCACTTGGTCTGCGCCCTGAGCTCTGGAGATCCTGTTAGTCAATGGCTGTGCTCCAGGGCAGTTGCAGGTTTGTGCTTTCTGTCACCTTCATCAAGGACATCTTCTCCTCCCCTCCCTGCCCTCCCTTCCTCCTCTTTCCCTCCTTTCCCGTGGGCTGTGTGTTGCTTCCCCTGCAGCCCTGGCTCTGGAATGCTCCTCAGCTCCATCCCCTCGTCCCCTGGTCTTCGCGTCACACTCTGTTCTGCGCAGCCTCTTTTCCAAGTGGTCTTTCAAACTCCATGAAGCTATTAAGAAAGTGCCTTTGGGGCTGGGGATGTGGCTCAAGAGGTAGCGCGCTCGCCTGGCCTGCGTTGCGGCCCAGGTTCGGTCCTCAGCACCACATACAAACAAAGATGTTGTGCCCGCCTATAACTAAAAAATAAATATTAAAAATTCTCTCTCTCTCTGCCTCTCTCTACCTCTCTCTCTCTTTAAAATAAATAAATAAATAAATAAATAAATAAATAAATAAATAAATAAATAAATAATTTTTTAAAAAAAGAAAGTGCCTTTGCTCTAGTTCCCTGCCTCCTGCATCTTCTCTGGTCTCCTTTCCTCTATTTGCCCTCATTCATCTCTGACTGTGATACTGAAGACTTCCTTCAAATATTCGTTCATGTTAAAAGTTCAGACAGCTAAAAGCAGGCTGTGGCTGTCCACATGGAGGGCTGGGGTGTCAGCCAAGCATATGCTCCATTGGGGAGGGCCCAGAGGTCAGGACTCCCCAGGTGGAGAGGTCCTTCTGGAGGGACGGGCATGGGGAGCAGCTACACCTCTGACTGAGGCCTTCCAGAAGGGCCGTGTGAGGTTCTCCCCTGAAGCTATGCCCACACTCAGCCCAGCCAGCTGCCAGGGCCATCTGTCCCCAGTGGGCCTTCCTGGAGACTGCCCTTGCTCCCCTGGGGGAGGCAGAGGGCCAGGCTGCTGGGGTGGAGTAGGGATCTAACACACCAGGTGCCAGGCTCACACTCCCCGACCTTCACCTTGCCCTGGTCTTCTGCTTCCCCAGGCCGAGGACTGGGCCACCTTTCCTTTGTTATGTCTCCTCCAACACCCCCACCAAGGCTCCTTTGCACCACTACATCAGTAACAGCCCAATTTTCCATCCTAAAAGAAAATTTTGTTGAGCCTTGCTGTCAAAGCCTTTTCCCCATGCAGATAATACTTGCTGTGGCTACAGACGAAGAACAGTGTGGAAAAAATCACCTGTGTTCAAAGTGCCAAACCTCCTGACTCTGTCCTTAGAACCAGGCCAGGCTTTGCCATGGGCTGACAGTAGGATTTTAAGAAAGATCTTTACCTGCCACTCTCAGATTGCATACCTGTATGGTCAAGAGAATGTGGGGAGGGTCTAAAGGTGGTCCTAGGTGCTGAGCAGCAGGGCCCTCCGCAGGCCTGTCAGCAAGGAGGGCCTGGAAGACCAATCCTGACCAGGCCCCGGGAGCCAGGCGCTCCGCACAGGCGCCTGGAAGCCTGCAGCAGAGCCCGAGGCAGGCGGGCTCCAGCAGCCTGCCCCATCTCAACATAAACTTTGCCTTCTTCAGTGGCTTCTGTTCTGAATGCAGCTGACAAAAGCTGCTCCCTGCTTGTCCTCGTTGGCTGTGTCCTCACTGCCCCTACTGGCAGCTTCTGTGCTATTCCAGGAGCAGCTGATTGGTGCAGTGGCAGACCCACAGACCTCAAGTGCAGCAGGTTCCAGGAGGTCCACCCAGGACAGTGGCACTGTAGAAGGTCCCAGGCTGCAGCCTATGCAGCCAGCTCCCTCAGGCCTGGGCTCAGGTTCTTCTGTGGAGGAGGACCCAGCCGCAGTGGGGAAGGAGCTGGCCTCACCCTGGGCCCGCTGTGACAACAGCTTCAGATGCCAAGCAGCTGGAACCGCAGCCTCCACCCGCCCTCCTATGCCACCTCTGCAGCCGAGGAGGCCCACACAGGCAAGCTCCTGAGCTGCACAGCCCTCAGGGTCCAGTGAGGGCTTGGGGCATGCAGGGACAGTGCTTCTTGAGACTCACCCTGTGCCCTCAGCAGGCAGGGAGAGGCCACAGGCATCCACTCAGCCCAGAAAGGGAAGGGCACTGCCATGGCCAGGCTCCCTTTCCTCATTTGTGACCAAATCCAGCACAGCATGCTGGCCCCAGGATAAGAACTAAGCTCTGGCCAATAATGTGCAGTGGAGGGTTAAGAGGAGCTCCAGGGGAGTCTGCTGAAGAGGTATTAGGCCTTCTTATTTCTCTTTCCTCTTTCCTGAAATGAGAGTGTGATGTCTATTGCTTCAGCAGCTACTTTGCATTGTGAGGACAGATGCTAGGGTGATGGAACAGATGGTAGAAGATGTGAACAGTAGGAGTCCAGGTCCCTGGGGCTGTGGAGTCACCTGACCCGATCTGGAGAACAGAATCCCAGGTCTCTTTTATACAAAAGAAGAGTGAGCCTCCAGCTTATTCACATAACAGTGAGTAGGCCTCTTTCACCCCCAGTTGGCATATCCCTGTCCCAGAGGCCTGGAATCCCAGCTGTTCATCAGAACCCAACCTTCTCTTGTCATGAGCACATGGTCAGAGGACACGGCTAGTTGGAGATGGCCGTGGGGGATGAGACTTGTGGGAATGTGAGAGGCGCCCTCCCAGGCCACACAGGAAGACTGTGGCCAGGAACTTGCCCCAACTCTCCTGTCCTCACTCTGCACACAAGGCACACAGAGCCCCCACTGGGAGACCAAGCTTGAGTTCTAAAGGTAGACGAGAGAGCGTGGCTTTCCTCTGAGAGGCCCCTGTGCAGAGGACAGGAACCCAGAGCCAATAAGGGCAAATGCAATGCCCTCTATAGCCACCACAGACACGGGAGGAAAGAGCCCATTGCTAGGCAGGAGACATACAGCTTCAGCTTCAGCCACTGCTAGGACACAGTGCCTGCAGGCGGGGGCCTGCTCTCCACTAGCAGGTGCAGCTCGTGCTTATCAGCATCAGCCAGCCATCCTGGGCGGGCCACTCTGTCCTCTGGGGAACTGCAGTGCCATTAAGCTGCTAGAGGCTGGCCTCACCCTGGGCCCCCACTGTGACAACAGCTTCAGATGCAAAGCAGCTGGAACACAGCCTCCACCCGCCCTCCTGTGCCACCACTGCAGCCTGAGGAGGAGGATAGAGGCAAGCTCCTGAGCTTGCCCTTCCTCAGCCCTTGGGGTCCAAATCACTATAGATCACTCACACCGTCCTGTAAGGACCTGAGGCCTGCAGACTGGGCCTGATTACCAAGGGTCTGAGCAGGTCAGCTCTTGCTGCAGGTCAGCCTTGGTGCAGCCCCTCCAGGCCTCTGCTGTGCTGCTTGTGGGCACCAGAGTGTTCTGTCCTAGGCCACAGCTCAGTACCAGGTGGAAGGTCAGGGAAGGTAGCTTCCTGAGAGGAAAAGGAAGGTCTCTCCCTTCTCCCTCAGTGCTCCCCTGCCTGTGGTGTGTGCCCAGTGCTGCAGAAGTCCTATAGGGGGCCTTCTCTTGAGGGGACTTCAGGCTGGCTCAGAGGACATCATTGCTGAACCGCATGGTGGCCACGGCGCTGGGAAGACACGGGGTAAGCTGTCACACCCTCCCTTGCAGGGACAGGTTCGCTGACATCGGGGAAGAGTGGGAAGGCTGAGGTTCAGCCTCCCACTGCTGGGACTTGAGCCAGACCTGCAGCTCTGACCTCAGCCTGTTCCAGGGCTCTGCTCGTGGCTGTGTGGGAGGAAGAGCTCCAGCCTTCCTTCACAGGGTTACTGCCCAGCAAACATGGGCCTGCCCACCCCAGGGCCAGCACCTGAGGTCAGTGTGCACCGCACAGTCCATGGAAAGTGCTCTTGGTTGCTGGCCATCTGGGGGTGCCCTGGGGCCACGTCAGTCCTAATGGGGTATGGATCACAGTTGGCCAGCACTGGACATTGACGGGCATGTATGGGAAGTTCTACCCATTTCAGGCCCACTGAAACGGTGTGAATCTGTGGTTGAGGGTGTCCAGTTTTTCCCTGTTTTCATCCTGTGACAGAGAGCTCTTTCTTGCTCTTGGGGTTAGAGAGAGATGCTCACCACGGGCCTCAGCTTTACAGCCAGCTTCCAAGGGATCTGCTTTTACCACAGTGATGTCCAAGGGGCAGCTCAAGAGGTGTGACATCAGCTGGTGTCTGAGGCTGTACCTTCCTCTATCGAGGTGCCACCAGAACTTCTGTATCACAAGTTCAGAAGGGTCTACTGGCTGGACATGCCCTTCCTCAGGACACCCTTCCTCAGAGAGAAGGCACACCTGATGGATCCACCCAGTAATGAGAAATGCCACCCAGAAATGAGAAATGCCACTCACGCTAAGCCTGAGCTCCAGATGAGACCATTTCCTTACTTTTAATTCCTTAAAGGATAACCACACAAAGCAAATGGTGGCGGTGCCTCAGGGACCTGAGTGTAGAGCACGCTGTACTGGACATGCTCCGCGCTGCCCCTGAAGCACTGCAGCACAGCCTGAACGGAAGGCTGATGCGCCGAACCTGACCGGGGAGTCTGGGTGGTCACCCCAACAAAACTACCCAAGAGCTCATAAGTCAGTAGTGGAGACCAGTGGAATCCTGATGCTCCACAGCAGTCAGACAGGCCAGGTGACCAGGTGGGAGCAGACGTTGGCCAGCCTGGTTCCCAAGAGGGCCAGGCACTGTCCCTTCCAGGCCCCGCCCCCTCCCGGCCCCGACCCACCCCAGCTGGCCCTCTGGATAGGCTCCTCCCCCAGTTTCAGGCCCCATCCTTAAATTAGGCTCCTCCCTCTAGTCCTACCCAGGCCTTACCCTCTGACCCAGACCCCACACCTTAGCCCAGGCTCCACCCTCCAGTCCAGACCTTGCCCTCCAGCTAGACTCCTCCCTCGAGCCCAGGCATCGCAGCAGCGCAGGCATCGCCCACCGCCCAGGCCTGCCAGCCCTCCTTGCGTGGCCTCCACCCCAAGCACAGTGGTGATTGAGTTATCGTCCCTCTCACACTTCAGAACTCAGTGCAGTGTAGGCTTTTGCTCTGCAGACGTCCATCGCAGACACTCGACCATCACTAAGCCCGTGGCTTAACAGGGGCAGATGAAAAGATCTTCCCTTAATTTCTTGACAAATGTGAAGGAACGTGGTGTGACGGTCCAAGGCCTCTACTCTCATGTTCCTCATCCCTGAAAAACGGCTCAGGTAGAAGAAGAGAGAATTTAAAGCGCCTTTCCAGGGTATCAGAGGGGAGGATTATTTTCCAAAGAGCAGCAAAGCTGAGGATGCTCCCTGTGCCAGGCCTTTTGACTTGCTCTCTCAGCATATTCTCAGCATTCTTCAACTTTGAGCTTTTCTTCCACGACTGAATCCACGCCCGACTGGCTGAGTGCCAAAGAACATCCAACTGTGATCAGCTTAAAGCCTTGCATGGCTCCTGCAGCCACACCAAGTCTATGAGACCTAGATTTTTATCACGATTATTGGTGTTTTCATTTTGCTTTTGTTTTGGTAAAATCATAGGGAGAAATGCAAACAAAGATTTACATAATACACTGTCACTCAACTGGAGACAGACCTCCACTTAGGGCTATTGTGGCCACCAGGCAGAACCATGGGCCTTCCTTCACAAAGCTGGCCCATCAGCACAGCTGGTCATCTGAGGGAACCAAGGGGCTTCGAGGTCCCTTTGAGGAGTTGTGAGCTGCTTGAAAGTCAGGCATACAAAAGCCAAATTTCCCAAAATGGGTTTCCAAAGACAGTGCTCATCCCATGACTTCTACCTTTACTGAGCCAGCTGCATGAGAAGCCTGGGGTGGGGTGGATTCAGAAGAGAAGATGAAGCAGGTGTGCTACTTAAAGTGTGATGGAGAAAAGACACACAGCATGAATCAAAACGGGGGGATGCAGCAAGCGCAGTACATGGATGCCTCTGGGGAGGAGAGGCTCATTCCAGGATGGCTCTCATCAAAGGCCACTTGGACTCAGAGGGACTTAACTAGGTCTGCCTAGTCAACCATCAAGAGCCAGGGAGGAAGAGAGAATCTTAAAAACAGCACAAGAAAAACAATGGTAGCAAACAAGCAGTCCTCAGCAGGACTGGCAGCTGACTTTTCAGGAGTCTCAAAGACCAGAATCAGTAAGTAAGAAGGACACGTTCAGACTCCCAAAGAAAAGAACTTCCAACAAGAAACATGATCAGCAGAACTCTCAAGAATGAAAGAGAAATTAAGACATGTCCAGCAAAACTGAGGAGTTTAGTTCCAGTGGCCCTGCCCTGCAGGAATCCTAAAGAGAATCCTTCAGACCTAAGGGAAGGGGCATGGACAGTGGCCCAAAGCCTGAGAAGAAACAGAACACTGCAGAGGTGACCATGTGGGTGAGTAGAGGACCAGGATCAGGTACCTTGGGCTGTTCTTAAACTCCTCCCTTTCACCATGCAGATGCATTATAGTAGTGATTATAGATCTGTGTTCATAGGCTCCAGTATGTAAATGTAACCTGTGACAGCAACATAGAGAGAGAGACGGAGATGTGTGGGAGCAAACTGCAGACCGTGAAATCCAGCAGCATTACTCAGTTTTTATAAGCTTAAGAGGTTAATTGTAATTCCCAACCACTAAGAAAATAACTAAAACATACAGAATGAAAAAATGGGGATTGAAATGCTACAACTATGAAAAACAACAAAGTTTTTATGTGTCAGTAATGGAACAAATAAAGAACAAAAATATGTCATACAGAAAACAGATAAATGTCCAAAGTAAGTTCTTCCATCAGTAATCACATTAAATATAAGTGTGTTAAACTCTCTGGTTAAGAGACAGGGATTGGAGATTGGCTAAAAAAATTTAAAAATAGTTTTCATTGATCTGCTATTCCTGAGAGTCACTTTAGATAAAAGGGTGCAAATAGTTGAAAGTTAAAGGATGGAAAAGACACTTCATGTGAGTAGTAATAGCATGTTAGTGGGGTGGCTCTATGGTTGCCAGATAAAGTAGTCTTTAAATTAAAAAGTTACAGAAAACAAAGAAGGTCAATTAATATCAATAAAAGTTCTGCTATGTCAAGAAGATAGGACATTATAAACATCTAAAATGAGAGCTGGGTTATGGCTCAGTGGCAGAGCACTTGCCTAGCATGTGTGAGGCACTGGGTTCGATAAATAAAGTATTGTGTCTAAATACAACTACAAAAAAATTTATAAAAACAAAGAGAGCTCTACAATGATTAGATATTTCAACACCCACAGCCAATAGCAGACAGAAGGTCAGAAAAACAGCCAACCACCTGGCAGCCTAATAAGCAAGGAGGCTGATGGAAGAGAGCGCCCTCCCCAGAGCAGGGAGCCTGCTCCTGGCGGAGCACACCCCAGGCTACCCAAGGCTGAAATTATACACAGTGTCTTTTCTGACCATGATGGAATAAAGCTACAAATCAATAATAAAAGTGGGAAATTCACAAACATGGAATTTCAGGATTACACTCTTGAACAACCAATAGGCCAAAAAAGAAATCACAAAGGAATTTAGCAAACACCTGGAGATGAATGGAAATGAAAGCACACTACCAAAATGTATGGGCTGCAGCAGACAGTGCTAACAGAAAAATTTATGGCTAAGGATGCACATGTTTAGGAAGAAAGATCTCCAATCAGTGGCTTCAACATGCATCCGGAACAAAGTAGAGAAAGAAAGCCAGACTTGGCACCACAGGAGGAAGGACAGGAGGTCTAAGTGGGGACTCATGTCATGACGCGCAGACAGCAAAGCAGCAGAGGAGGCAGCAGAACAAGTCAGATCGTGGAAAGATCCACAGATTGACAGGCTTCAACCAGATTCGCCAGAAAGGAAGATGATTCAAATTACTAGAACCAGAAATAAAAGAAGGAATGCCACTCTTCCTTCAGAGGAGAAATAGGGATTACAGGAAAATACTGTGAATTCAGAAATGTAGATGAAATCAGCCATGACACAGTGCTGTTGGGGAGGAAGCGTCCACACCAGAGGGCAGAGCCACAGGTCTACTGGCAGTCAGCCTCCAGGACCCAGCAGAGCAGAGGGGCACTCTAGGGAGCAGGAAAGTCGGGGGAGAGCCCTGCATAGAACAGATGGGGGCAGCGAGGGTCACACACCCTCATGGATGCCCTAATACCACCAAATAATTCATTTAAAATGGTTAAAATGGCTAGGCATGGTAGCCCATGCCTATAATTGCAACAGCTTGGGAGCCTGAGGCAATAAGATCACAGGTTCAAAGCCAGCCACAGCAACGGCGAGGAGCTAAGCAACTCAGTGAGACCCTGTCTCTGAATAAAATATAAAAAGGGCTGGGGATGTGGCTCAGTGATCACATGCCCCTGAGTTCAGTCTCCAGCACCCCCATAAAAAAAGGTTAAAATGTTTTGTTTTGTTGAGAAGGGATCCCCTAGGTGGCCCAGGCTGGTTTTGGCCTTGTGGGCTCAAGCCACCCTCTGGCCTCAGCCTCCCAAGTAGTGGGGTCAATAAACTTGTGACATTGTACCAGCTAGAAAGAGTATTATTGTTCCTACAAATGACAACTTAATGCTCTGGCATAAAGCCAGGTTGTCAGAAGACATCTGCATTGGATCAGAAGCCCATCCCAGGAGGTAAGTGCAGCAGGTTGGGGAGAGGGCATCTGGACCAACCCCCAACCCATGCCCACCAGTTGACTCTTGCTGCACTTGAGGGGCCCTGGCTTTTCCACGGGATGGATCACAGATGTGGTCTATGCAGGAACAGGACCTCCTCCAAGGACCAGGTCTAGGCCTCTCATCAATAGATGGACAAAGAAACCTGCAGGTTCACTGTCCACGGTGAAGGGAGGGGCTTAGGGTAAGTGACCTGCTCTTCAGTCAACTGAGTAACAGGCGGACACACTTCTCCCTTTACACTGGGTAAAGGCCGGCCCAGCACTTGGCTCCGAACTGGCTGAGGTTATCTCTTCCTCCACCCACCCCAACACCTTCAAAGTTTGATTTAGTCTCACATTCAAATGCCATTCTGTCCTTAACATTTCTGTGGTGTGTAAACACCCCCAAGTGCCTTCATGTTGCCCCAAGCCTGTGCTATTTGTGGAGAACATGTACTTCACCTTGGTGAGTAGAAGCTCAGGACTTCTCCATCTCACCCCACCCGCGTTCCACAGTGCACATGGGCTGGGAGGGTGGAGGTGCAGAGACTCCTGCTGGGTCCTCCAGCTTTCCTACTAGGGCACCGGCTTTGCACGCTCTCTAGTGGCGATGGGCCCTTGGAGAAATCACTTACCTCCTCGCCCCTCTGAGCAGGATCTGTGTTCCTCTGCACTGAGAAGGTCGGGGAGTAATTGCCAACCAATAGAAAAGACGGGGAGAGGGTGCGCTGTGCTCTGGTCTCAGGGCTTTGGTTTGGCTCCTGCCCAAGAACTTATGTTCCTGGCCACAGTAATGCCTCCACGTCAGGGGCATGTGCATGTGTGCATGGTGTCTTTGGGCCTGTGTGTGCCCTTCCCCATGGTGGGTGAGCCTGTCATCCACCTGTCTTCTCCAGTCCTGTCACTGAGAGCAGCCCTGCTTCCCCCACCTTGTGGCTTTGACGGTTAACATCTCCCATTGCCAAGGCCAGCTGCAAAGGCCTTCCCTGTCCGGGTGCAGCAGAGCAACTGGCAGGAGGAGCCAGGATCTGGCTAGGGCTTGAGGCTGAGTGGTGTTCCCCCACAACCCTGGCTGCCCTGCTCTCCCCAAGGCCCGGACACAGCATAGGGAGCCTCGTGGTGCTATGGCAGGTGAGCTCTTTGGTTCTCCTGCCAACCCTCTCCAACCACCTCCCTCTCCACATCCCTGATCATGAGTTGTGGCCACAGCACATGTGGGATACCAGAAAGACTAGATGTGAACTGGGATGTGGTCTGAGTCATTTGCACAGGGTAGAGAGGGTTTGTTTTTGGAGGAAGTTTCTGCAAACATCAGCTCAACCTGAGGAACAAAGAGTTCAGATACAGACAGGGAGTTCAAGATCTGTCACCTCTTCAGGGCCAACCCCAGGAGCCTCTGCTACCATCTAGGGGTACTGGGTTCCTTGTCTCTACTCAGTAGAGAATGGGAGAGCAGAACAGAGACAGCAAGCAAGCAGCAGTTTTATTGCAGAGGCGACAGTAATAGATTTCTCCAAAGGGGCCCCAGTGCTGGGAGTCCAGTGGGGGAGTTTTGGCCTGTTCTTTTCGTGGTTCTTGGAATTTCCTCCGTTCCTTATCCCCTCTCCTGTCCACGTGCTCCTCACTATTATTGATTGGTGCCCACTGTGTCCACGTGTCTGCTTAGTTTTTCTATCAGGTCCCTCACTTAGGAGCACCAGTACAGAAGTGTCTGATTGGGTCCCCTGCTTGTGTCCACGAGCACTTTGTCAAGCAGGACGTTGACTTCATCAGAAGACCCTCTCCATGTGCCTTTGTGCTGGCCCTGGCTGGGACCTCCTCACTTGCCATCCTGCCCTTCTGCATCTCCCTCACCTCTAGGACCAAATGCCTCCTGACCAGTGTCTCCCAGGCAGTCCTGTGCCCAAGCTCCACTGTAGGCTCTGGGTGGGGTTACTGGAGAGCAAATCCCAACCCCAGAGGCGGAGGGGAGGGGCAGGAACTGACGTCCACAGGCAGTCTGAACTACACAGGCACTGCCCTGGGTCACAACCACTGCAGGTGCCACTGCCCAGTCCAGGCCCTGCCCTTGCTCTGGCCCCTGCTTCCCCTCCTGGAGGGGCCCCAGGGCAGAATGCTGTCCCCAGGAGTATAAGGGACAGGTAGACAGGATGGGAGGAGCATGAGGTCAAGATTCATTCTACACAAGAGCCCCATGCACGGCTGTGCTGACCTCACAGGCCTTCTTTGCCCAAATGCAATCTGCCTGCAGCCAGGTGTGGCCTGAAGGGATAGGACATGTCAGATTCCTCAGCAAACTGAGGCAGGGTGAAGGTCAATGGCTGGGGTAGGTAATAGTGATGGGGTGGAGAGAGGATGAGGAGTGGCTGTCACTGCTTATCAAACAGAGCAGTGGGTTCACCTCCCCAAGCTGCTCCTGGGCACTCTAAGCTGCCAACAGCCCCACATCCCTACCCAGAGGAGGAGGAGAAGGCAGTAACTGCAAAAGGGATTCTGAGGCCTATAAGAGAGCAAGAAACACCCCTCCCTCCCTATAAGACTCCAGCTCCAGCCCCTTCTCTTGGAGAAGTGTGCTGTCCCTGTCTCTTTCTTAAATAAAACTTGCCCCAGCGTTTCTTGGGTTTTTGATCTTCAATACCGGGAACAAGGACCTGTTCCTCATCTCCATGACAGGTATCAGGAGGACACTAAGTCAGTACCTTCAGGATGTGGGAACAGCAGCGTCAAGGAGCACCTCAGAGGACCTCCTGAGGCTGCACAGTGGCACGGCCCACCAGGTGTCCCAGCTGGGCCTTTGCACTTGACGTGGCCAGCCGTGTTGCTTTCCTGTGTTCAGGGTATGTGTGAGTGTGTGTGTGCATGTGTGTTCAGGTCCCCGCCTGGGAACAGAGGGCCATGCCCTCATGTTGCAAGATTAGGTCAGGTGGCTGCCCAGAACCCACCCTCCGCCATGCCCCAGAGGAGAGTTATGAGAAAAACGCAGAGCACCCTGGGCACGGCACCTCCCACAAGGGGCAGTGTGCTTGCGTCCTGGCAATGGAGGCAGTAGCTTGCAACTGCCCAGTGGGCACCCCTCTTTATTGGCCTGGCCACTTGCAATCAAACTACTGTTTCCAGAAGAGCTGGGCTGCATCTCCCAATGTCTGTTCAGTAGTCCATTGTTGAGAGCTCAGGGTCCTCAGGGTTGTGATTAGACCAGAGAGAGGTCAGCAGGCTGGTCCAGCTGGAGCATCTGAAGGTGCTGAGGTCCTGGGGGCAAGTCATACCACCAGGAGGTTTGGGCTCCCTCCCTATAAGAAGACCACTGTAGAGCAGCCCAGGGAGGGGGCAGCTGGTGTTGGGGCAGCAGGACAGGGGCAGGCCTTATACAGACAGAAACTCCAACAGGCTGTGCAGACACCCTCACCAGCCCATTATCTGAGGGCCCCAGGAGACTAAGCCAGACCTCTATGGTTGTTCCACCCAGTCTGGGGGAGACCAAGGAAACAATCACAGTGCCCACAGAGCGGAGGGCCAAAGGCAACCAGGCTTCTGGCTGTGACCAGTTGGCCTGGATCCAGCCCCCAAAGCCACCTGTCACTGCTGCAAGTTCCCAGGGCTTCTCTTTAAGATTGGACCTGTACACTTACACCCCGGGTCTCTGCCTGGCTTCCTGCAGAGAAATCCTGGGCCGTGAGGAGTCATTGGCACCTCTATGGAAGAACAAGGGTCTGGTTTGTGTCTCCTTTCTTGTGTCAAGGTAACTTTCAAAGGTGACTGCAGAGGTGCTCACTCTTCTCCCATAGAAGCGACTGAACACCAATTGGCAGCATTTAGCAAAATCAACACTTCAGAACCCAGGAAATTAGGGACTTTTGGAGAACAAGAAATATTTATTCAAGAAAACAGCTGAGGTACACTCATACACAGCTGGTGGGACTGCAAATTGGTGCAGCCAATATGGAAAGCAGCATGGAGATTTCTTGGAAAATTGGGAATAGAACCACCATTTGACCCAGCTATCCCTCTCCTCAGTCTATACTCAAAGGACTTAAAAACAGCATACTACAGGGACACAGCCACATCAATGTTTAGCTGAATTCACAATAGCTAAACTGTGGAACCAACCTAGATGCCCTTCAGTAGATGAATGGATTTTTTAAAATGTGGCATATACACAATGGAATGTTACGCACACGGAGTCAGTGAGAGGAGAAAACAGCACCTAGGGATCTCCCTGCCTGACCCTCTGCTGCCCACCAGGCTAGGCAAGCTGAGACTTCAATGGCCACTCATTAGAAGAGCAAGGGCCTGACAGCTTCCTGCAGGGAAGTCACTAGACAGTCTTTCTAGAAGCCAGGCCCTGAAGCTGGGAGCAGACGGATGCACCTGCAGTCTAGCTGCTCAGGAGCCTGAGGCAGGAGAACCCCTCGAGCCCAGGAGGTCTAGGCAGTCTGGGAAACAGCCCAGACCTGTCTCCTGAAAAGAAGACAGCAGGTGCTGCATCAACAGTTCCCCCAGAAGGGACATAGCCCAAGTCCTTCCAGGAGAAAACCACCTTCCAAGAGAAGCCTAAAGGCTTCCCACAGATACACTTTCAACAAACATGAAGTCAAAGTCAAAAGTAAAAACACTTCATTTAACATCAAGGAAAAAAATAGGTCCAGGAAAAGCAGCATATGCTAGAATAAGAGTCACAAAACCACTGAAATCTGGATTAGAAGCAGCATTTAAAAGAACATATGTAAAAATGTTCAAAGAATAAAAATTTGTCATGATCAAGATCTGAAAAACAAAAACATAATATTTGAATTTAGAGCTTAGAGTTGGGTTTAGAAGCAGCTGAGCTGCAGATGTGGGAACAACCAGTTGAATGGATGATGAATCTGAAGAAAGTGCTGTAGAATGAAACAGAGAAACAAGGAGAGGGCAGTGGCCACACCTGGGATCCTAGCCACTCAGGAGGCTGAGGCACGAGGATCCCAAATTCGAGGCCAGCCCAAGAAACTTAGCAAGAGCCAGTCTCAAAATAAAAAAATAAAAAGAACTGGGGGTATGGTTCAGTGGGGTAGAACACCCAGTACCACAAAAAGAGGTGGATTTTTGAAAGGTCAAATTCAACTCTGAGGGCCCTGAACATAGGCATCAGCTCCAAAGGCAGTGGCAGGCTCCTGCTGGCCTGTTGGCACCTCTTGTTCACTTACTGAATCTCCTTGTCAGCTTGTCCTGTCACTGACTGAAGGGAAGGCGGGTCTCTTCAGCCACAGTGTGGACCTGGTTTCCCCTCTTGGCTCTGTCATTTTTTGCTTTGTGTATTTTGGAAGTGTTTGTAGGTGCGTACGTGTTAGGATTGTTACATCTTCTTGAGGAACAGACTCTTTATGCTGTGGAAAGTCTGTTCTCATCCCTGGGGAAAACTACATGTATGAAGACTTGAATTGAGTGTCAACATACCTTATATACAAACAGAGATATTAAAAATTGTGGTATATATGTGTATTAAAAATTGTAATGCAAAAAAAAAGTATATGTATAGTGGCATAAATTGACGTCAACATACTTTATATACAGGGGCTGGGGATGTGGCTCAAGCGGTAGCGCGCTCTCCTCGCATGCGTGCGGCCCGGGTTCGATCCTCAGCACCACATACCAACAAAGATGTGTCCACCGAGAACTAAAAAATAAATATTAAAAATTCTCTCTCTCTCTCTCTCTCTCTCTCTCCCCTCTCTCACTCTCTCTTTAAAAAAAACCCCATACTTTATATACAGAGATACAAAAAATTGTGTTCTATATGTATAATAGGGATTGTAATGCATTCTTCTGTTGTCGTGTATTTAAAAATAATAATAAAATCAATTAAAAATAAAAAGGAAAACTAATAATAAGTGAATCTAGTAAAGTACAGGATATAAAATCAATACTAAAAAATCAGTTGCATTGGGGCTGGGGCTGGGGCTCAGTGATAGAGCATTTCCCTATCATGTGTGAGGAAGTGGGTTCGAGTCTCAGCACTGCATATACATAAATAAAATAAAGGTTCACCAACATCTAAAAATTTTTTTAAAATCAGTTTTATTTCTATATATTCACAATGAACAATCCAAAAAGGAAAGTAAGAAAACAATTCCATTTGCAATTTCATCAAAAAGAACAAAATGCTTAGGAATACATTTAACCAATGAGGTGAATACTTGTACACTGAAAACTGTAAATATGGCTGAAGGGGATTAAAACACACAAATAGATGGAGAGACATCCCATCCATGTTCATGGATTAGAGACATAATAGTGTTTAGAATATAACAGTCAAAGCAATCTATAGATCAACTGCATTCCCTATGAAATCATTATGGGCTTATTATTATTATCATCATTATTATCATTATTTTGCAGAAATAGAAAAACCATGTGGAATCTCAAAGAACCCTGAATAGCCAAAACAATATTAAGAAAGGAGATGAAGCTGGAGAACTCACACTTCTGACTTCAATAGGCATTACAGAGCTAAAGTAGCCAAGTGTGGTGGTATGTACAGCCTGGAATCCCAGCACCTCCAGAGGCTAAAGCAAAAGGATAGAGAGTTGGAGGCCAGCCTTGGCAACCTAGCGAAGGCCATAAGTGACTAAGTGAGACCATGCCTCAAAACAAAAGGAAAAAAATTAAAAGGGCTGGGGATGTGGCTCAGTGGTAAAAGTGCCTCTGGGTTCAATCCCCAGTGCCAAAAAAAGAAGAAAAAGAAAAAGAAAAAAAAAAGACAAACATGTGCACCAATGTAACAGAATAGGGAGTCCAGAAATAACCCCTTTGCACAAGGACAGATAATCTTGATGAGGGTGCCAGGGACACATAGAGGAAGCACGGACTCTGCAACACGTGTACTTGGAATGCATTTGCCATGTGGAAGGAAGAGGTGGATCCTGCCCCACTCCACACAAGAGTGGCCCCAAGTACAGCTGAGCACCAACACAGAACCTAGAACTTCAACCCCTTCACAGAGTGAGGTGGCCAGCCAGCGGCCAGGACAGAGCATCAGGTATGAGCCCAGAGCCTCAGCTCAGGAGCTGAGAGACTAAGGTAAAGGAAATGTGTCCAAGCAATTGCAGCCTGGGCTGGGAGTGGTTTGGTGGCAGAGCACTTGCCTGGCATGCTTGAGGCCCTGGGTTTGATCCCCAGCACTGAAAGAAAAAAAAGAAGAAGAAAAGAACTTGTAACCTGTGCATTATGTAGAATTATATCCCATATTGTCCTGATTGGAAACCAAGAATGAAAAAAAAATTAAAGATCCCTAGTCAATATAAAAATGGAGAAAAGTAGTAAGAATTAAAATATCTTCAAGATAAAAATGGGGGCTGGGGTTGTGGCTCAGTGGTAAAGCACTTGCCCAGCATGTATGAGGCACTGGGTTCAATTCTCAGCACTACATAAACATAAATAAATAAAATAAAGATCCATTGGCCACTAAAAAATTTTTTTAAAAAAGATAAAAATGAATTTAGTGTAGTCCCACCTAAGTCTTTTTCCCTGTGGTTTGTTGGTGCGTTAGAGTTGTGCACAATGGTGGGACTTGTTATTGTGTATTCATACTTGCCCTAACCCCGACCTCCTCCCTCCTACTCTACCAGTCTCCCTTTGATTTTCATGAGATTCCCCCCAATTCTCTTTCCTTTTCTTCTCTAGCTTCCACATATGAAAAAAACATGTGACCCTTGGCCTTCTGCATTTTGTTTATTTCCTTAATATAACATTCTCCAGTTCCATTTATTTTCCTGCAAATGACAGGATTTCATTTTTCTTCATGGCCGAGTAAAACTCCATTGTGTGTATATACCATATTTCCTTTATGCATCCATCCATTGATGGACAGCTGGGCTGGTTCCAGTTCGGCTATTGTGAATTGTGCTGCTATAAACACAGGTATGCATGTGTCACTGGAGTAAGAGGGCTTTACTTCTTCAGGATGAATACCCAGTAGTGGCACAGCTGGGTCACATGGTGGTTCCATGCCTAGTCTATTGAGGAGACTCCATACTGATTTCCATAGTGGCTGTACTAATTTGCAGTCCCATCAACAGTGTGAAGTGGTCCTTTATCTCCACATCCTCTCCAACATTAATTATTGCATGTATTCTTGATGACTGCCATTCTGATTGGTGTGGGATGAAATCTCAGTGTAGTTTTGATTTGCATCTTTCTAATGATATTGAATACTTTTTTCATGTATTTGTTGGCCATTTCTTCTTTTGAGAAGTGTGTGTTTAGTTCATTTGTCTATTTGTTAATTGAGTTATTTGGGATTTTTTTTTGGGGGGGGTGTGTTAAGCTTTTTGTGTTCTTTGTGTATTTTGGATATCAATTCTCTGCCAGAAAAGAAGCTAGCAAAGATTTTCTTCCATTCTGTGGGTTCTCTGTTCACATTCTGAATTGTTTCTTTGCTGTGCAAAAACTTTTTAATTTGATGCCATCCCACTTATTAACTCTTGGTTCTACTTCCTGAGCTTTAGGGATCCTACTGAGAAAACTGATGCCTGTACCTGTGTGCTGGAATGTTGACCCTACATTTCCTTCTAAGAGTTGCATAGCTTCTGGTCCAATTCCTTTGATTCACTGACTTGACTTTTGTACATGGAAAGAGATAAGAGATAAATAACTAGTCTTGTTCTTCTCCATACAGATAACCAGTTTTCCCAGCACCATTTGTTAAAAAGCCTCTTTCCTCCAATATCAAAGACCAGATGGCTGTATCTGTGTGGTTTGTCTCTGTGCCTTCTATTCTGTACCTTTGGTCTATGTGTCTGCTTTATGCCAATATCATGCAGATTTTATTTCTATAGCTCAGTAGTATAATGGGAAGTCAGATATTGTGATGCCTCCAGCATTGTTTTTTTGGCTTAGAATTACTTTAGCTATTCTAGGTCTTTTATTTTTCCAAATAGATTTTAGGAATGTTTGTTCTAGTACCATGAAGAATGTCATTGGTATTTTGATAAGGATTGCATTGAATCTTTTGGTAGTATGGCCATTTTAACTGTACCAATTCTCCCTGACCATGAATATAGGAGATCTTTCCATCTTCTTCTTAGTTTTTTTTTTAATTTTTATTTATTTATTTTGGTATTGGGAATTGAACCCCGGAGTTCTTAACCTCTGAGCCACATCCCCAACCCTTTTAATTTTTTTTTCTTTGAGATAGGGAATAACTAAGTTATTTAAGGCCTCACCAAGTTGATGCTGGCTTGAAGTTCCTCCTGCCTCAGACACCCAAGTCGCTGGGATTACAAGTAGGTGCCACCATGTCCAGCCTTCTTCAATGTTCTATAGTTTTAATTGTAGAGGTCTTTAACCCAATTGGTTAGATTTATTCATGGGCATTTTTAGGCTATTATGAATGGAATTGGTTTTCTAAGTTCTTCCTCAGCAGATTCATTATTGGTGTATAAGAAAGCTATTGCTTTTTTGTATGTTGATGCTGTAACCTGCTGCTTTGCTGGGTTTGTTTATTAGCTCTGGCAGTCTTCTGGTGGCGTGTTTTGGATCTTTCAAGTATAGAACCATATCATCTGTAAACAGTCATAATTTGACTTTTTCCTTTCCTATTTTTATCCCTTTTATTTCCTTCTCTTGCCTAGTTGCTCTGGCTAGAATTTCTGGCACTGCACTCAATGGAGTGCTAAGAGTGAACATCCTGGTCTTGTCCCAGATTTTAAAGGAAGTGTTTTCAGTTTTCCTCTGTTTACTATGAGGTTTGCTTTGGGTTTTTTATATATAGCCTTTATGGTGTTGTGGTAGATTCCCTCTATCCCTATCACTATTATCTATCCCTATTCACTGTTATTTTGGACGGGTGCTGGATTTTGTCAAACCCCTTCTCTGTATCTGCTGAGATGACTGAGTGACTTGCCCATCAGTCTGTTCGTGAGATGAAGTATGTTTATGATTTTCATCTGTTCAACCATCCTTGCATCTCTGGACTAGACCCACCTCATGGTGGGCTATGATCTTTCTAATGAGTTGCTAAATGCGACTTGCTAAGTTTTTGAAGGATTTTTGCATCTAAGTTCATCAGGGGCTTTGGGCTTGTTCTCTTTCCTTGTTGTGTCCTCATCTGGTTTTGGTACGGGTGTGACACTGGCCTCATACAAACCTGGGTGTGTTCCATCCCTTTTTATCTTGTGGAATAATTTGAGGAGAATAGGCATCAGTTGTGCTCTAAAGGTTCAGTGGAATTCTGCTGAGAATTGACCTGGTCCTGGCCTTTTCTTTATTGGAAGGCTTTTGATTTCTGCTCCTACTTCATTGCTAGTTGTTGGTCTGTTTAGGTTTCCTATGTCTTCTTGATTCAATTTTGGCAGGTCACATGTGTCTAGAAATGTATCCATTTCTTCTGGTTTTCCCATTTATTGGAATATAAGAATTCTATGTGGTGCCACAGATAATGTCCTTGACATCTTTATATTAACCACCGTGATTCACACACTCAATTGTAGGCAGCATGAAGCAAATGGCATGCCAGTTAAGAACACTCTGTATGGACATTGAAGACTAATCCACAGCTCCCTGGAGAGCCTATTTTGACTGGGTCAGTGTGTGTGTGTAAGAATTTATAGATTTAGTCTTATCAGCTATTTTAAGAATTATACAGAGTCCACTATGATTTCTGAGTTGAATCTGGAGTATGGAGAGATTATGTAGCTGCTTGAAAAAAGAACCCCTTAGAGAGATGGAGGTTAAACTTGAGGATCTAACCAAGATCCGGTCAGATGGTTGGTCACCCTACCAAATGGAATAATTTGGCTTTCATTATTGAGATTCTTTTAATAATTTTTTATATTCAAATAAATATCTCATGAAAGTTATTTTAAATTATCAATAAGCAAAATACTAACCCATTTGTCTCAGCTTATTTTCTGTTGCTATAACAAAATGCCTGAGGCTAGATCGTTTATACAGAAGAAAAGGATTCTGTATAAACTGCGCCTCTTTGAGCCACAGTTCTGGAGGCACAAAGGCACAGTTCTAGCACCAGCTCTCTCTGAGGGCTGCTGGCTGCCTTGTCATGGAATTCACTCACTGGGACTTCCCATGAGACCAACACTACTCTCTCCTGAAAGTGTCTCCATGACCTAGTCACCTCCCACAGCCACACAGGGACGAAGCTCCCTGTACAAGACCTTTGGGGACATAGGGAACCCATCTCGACAATTGTACCATTCTAACCTACTTTAAGAACATGTGAAATGTAAATTTATATGCCAGTGCTATTTGGTGTTCTTTCCATTATTTTGAAAATAAAATGGTGACTCTTAAATGTTTAATTTAAATAGAAACGCAGTTTAATCTAATAACTAATGACCAGGGCTTGCAGCTGGAGTAGGCAGGAGCAAGTGAGGCATTCCCTGAAGGTCAGCTTTGCGCATGTGGTCAGCACTGTGCTTTGAAAGGATTGCTTCTCTTCCTCATAGTAGAAATAAATGCCTGTGAATGGGGGTGTTCATGGGGCATGGGGGGAAGGAGATGAGCAAGAGAGGAACATGGGATGTGGGCCTGGTGAGGAGGAGTCAGCAAACGTGTACCAAAACACACGGAAAAACGCAGGACTCGGATGCCAGTGCAGGAAGAAACACTCAGCTGTTTCTATTTATGTTGGAAATGTGATGGAAATGAATAAGCCAACTGCCAAAGAGTGAAGAATATTCAATTGGCTCACCAAGAAGTATTCAAGACTGAATCTACCCTCTGTCCTCTTCACAGTTCTGCTCGGGATTGGTCCTGGCAAAACAAGCTGGAGCTGGTGAAAACCAAGGCCCCTGGGCTCTGCAGACACTGAGCGCACAAGGTGCCACCCTCAGAAGAAGCCAGTGGCCGGTGAGAAGGACGCTCTCTTCATAGGGCCAGGCAGAGGAACCAGGACAGGTTCACTAAGAAAAACGTGGGCCTATACCAACCTTTTAAGCTCTGTCTTTTTCTGCAGTGATGTATGGTAAGAAGTTAAGGATTGATGTTTAAGCTGTGATCTGATTTTAGATGGGCTGGGGATGTGGCTCAAGCGGTAGCACGCCCACCTCGCATGCATGCGGCCCGGGTTCGATCCCAGCACCACATACCAACAAAGATGTTGTATCCACTGATAACTAGAAAATAAATATTGAAATTCTCTCTCTCAAAAAAAAAAAATTTTAAAAAAAGTTACAAAAAAAAATAAGTGCACGATTTTAGGCAGATTCCTTGATTTGCCTAGAATATAAATAATTAGGTCAAATACTCTTTCCTTTTCTTAGGAAGGTGTCCTTTCTTGTTGGCAGGACACCTTTGTGATTGTAGCTGAGTGGCTCATCAACCTGGGTGTATCATTAGATGCAAGCCCCCGGGGCTTCACTACTGTGTCCAGCACCTAGCAAAGCCGGTACACAACAGTGGCACAAGATTCGTTAAAAAAATGAGTGAATTTTCTACAAAGATATTGTTGGATGCAAAACAAGATGCCCTTGGAACTTACAAGATGCTTTTGTGGGAGCAGATGCAGAGGTCTGAGGGGCCTGGGTGATAATCAAGACATTGCGTAGTTCTGGGGCCTCACAACATGAGCGTGGCTGCAACCTAAAAAAGAGAAGCCTGATTTTCTATATATTACGGGGAAAAGATACGTGACAGAATGGGACCTTGGAAATAGGGAATAATGTTTTATTTTTCTGATTTCCTTACTAGTAAAAAAGCATAAGTTTTATGAGGGCAGTTTTTTTTTTCCCCCGTTTGGACAGATGAATGGGTAGAAGGGTAGAGTGAGTAGATAGGTGGGTGAGTAGATGGGTGGATGGCTGAATGGATGGGTGAGTAGATGGGTGAGTGGCTGGATGGGTGGGTGAGTAGATGGGTGAATGGCTGGATGGATGGGCAGGTGAGTAGATGGATGGATGGGCAGATAGATGCATGGATGGATGGATGGATGGATGGATGGATGGATGGATGAGTGGGTGGGTGGGTCGGTAAGTCAGTAAATGGGTAGATGAGTGGATGGGCAGATGGGTGGGTAAGTAGATGGATGGATGGATGGGTAGACGAGCGAGTAGATGGGCAGATGGGTGGGTGGGTGGGTGAGTGGATGGATGGATGGATGGATGGATGGATGGATGGATGGATGGATAGATGGGCAGATGGGTGGGTGGGTGGATGAGTGGATGGGTGGATGGATGGATGGATGGATGGATGGAGCTGGGAGTTCCAGGGCGCTTGAGAAACTGTGGTCCCTGTCTCTGTCCTAGCAGCTGCAGCACCCAGGCATGGTGGCCAGACTCTTTCCCCATGCTGACTGGCCCTCCCCAAGACATCTTCCTCAGCTGCATGGCCCACATGGCTGCACCCCAGAAAGCAGGAGCACATAGATTTCCTTCCTTTTAAGGGCACAGCCCTATGGATACACACATTTGGGCTCACACCCACTGGCCAGAGGGCCACCAGCTACAAAGCAGACTAGGAAATGTGGTCTTCATGTGCAGGAGCCACCCTGGGTAAAACTACTATCACTGAGGAAGGGCAGGGCAGGTTCTAGGACAGCACAGAGGACTGGTGGCAGTGTGTTGGGATCATCTGAAGAGCGTTGTCCAGGGATTCTGGTACCAATGAAAGCTAAATCCCTGAAGCTGGCGAATGGCGTTTGCAGTTTCCAGTTCTTCACATCTCCTCGTGCTCCACTTTGAAGAGGAGCAGAGCTTCAAGTAGCACCTCCGGAAAGGTGAGAGTATCGTGGTGGAAAGTCCTGCAGGACATATCACAGGACCATGAGCTCCCTGCACACCTCATCCCTGTGAGCAAAGTCCCGAAATGAGTGGGTAGAGCAACAGTGCCCCATGAGCAGCTCTGGCACGGCAGCCTGTGGGGAGCCTTGACCTTGGCAATTCTGAGGCTTGGTGATCACACATCCCAAGTTGGCCCCAAGGACCTTGCTGACACGGGGTTTCCTGGTACAGTGAAGTCTCTGGAACTGCCTAGCTGAATCAAGTCCCCAAACACAGGACTCCATGAGGGACCTCACGCCTGTGCCCTGCCTGAGCAGCAGCCTGAGTGTTTCTATGCCAGGGAATTCCAGCTACAGGTCACTCTGCTAGCATGCAGCCTGTAGCCTGAAAACATCTATGCCAGCATGATTTCCAATGGAAACACATTACGATGGCCAGCCATGCGCAGAAGTGTCCCTGTGGGGTGGGAAGTGCCACTAAAGTCACCAAGACCCAGAAACGAGGCCAGCAGGCACAAGAACTGTAGACTCCTTCTCAGCACACACCCACGCACACACAATAGAACGACGCTTTAGTACTTCTAATCTACAGCTCTGACTAGAGGTTTATTTACCAGGAGAGGGAAACGGGACAGATCTCTTGCCAACCTGGGACACTGGAAATAAAATAACAAAACTCTACAAAAAGCCCAAATCAGAACTGCTGTGCAAATACAATATGAGGAGCAGAGCACCCTGCTTCTCAGTTTTCTTAAATGATCTTTTCATGTTCTGTGGAAATTACAGACATAGCTCTTCTCAATAAATGTATAATTTGGATGGAGGAAAGCCCAGAGTTGGCATAAAATTCATCTCTACCCGTTGATTTTCAGATGCTTCTGAAACAAAATAGAGCAGAAGTGATCTCACACCTCTGAGAAACAGAGCTGTTTCCAAAAGGGGGTAAAGAAAGAGGAGATACCTGCAAATCCTGTGGAAACGACAGAGATGCTTCTGCCTAGCTCTTGGGCAGTTCCACATGGGTAACTCAAAACATCTTCCTTTTTTTATATCCAAAAGCCCTCTGCCTGGAGCCAGACACAGCAACTCAAGCACATGGATCTGGCCAGTCCAGAAGGGCAGTGGTAAGAAGGCACAGTGGGCAGGTGCTCTGCTACATTGGCTGTTAGAACCCAGCTTCTGACGTAAGGGTGGCCAGGAGCCAGAGGTACCTGCAGCCACATCTCCCAGCTCTGCAATGACTCCCATGAGCCTCCTTCTCCTGAGCTTCTGCGAGGGGTGGAGTAGATGGGGTCTGGCCACCTGCCTCACCAGACAGCACCAGCACCCTCTCTCCAACCCATATTTCTGGGAGAAATGTGGTCCTTGGGGCCTCAGGTGACCTTGGCCGTGGAGGCCCAGTTCCGGAGCAGCTGTGTGGACACTGAGGTGTCAGGGCCCCCTGCTGTTGTTTCTGTCAGCTCTGGATCCCATAGGGAGGGTCACTTTCAGCTGGTTGGAGGGCACAGGATCCCATCTCCAGGTGGCTCAGGGGGGCTGCGCAGCAGAGCTCCAGCATGCTCAGTCCCAGATGCCCCCACCCCACTCAGCGGCGGGCCTCAGACCTGCCCCTCTTGTGCCTGCCCTACCATCTTCTGTTACCCCCAGCCGGCACTCTAGGCGCCTCTGTGGTAGGACGAGGCTGAGCATGGGGTCACAGCCCTGTTTCTGGGGAACTTGCTGTAGTCGGGAATGCTAACGACAGTGAGAGGGGTCACGGGGTAGAGGCAGAGCAACAAGACAGCCATGCCTGTGGGGAGGCCCTTCAGTATGGGTATTGGGCCTTAACACTGCACAGGAAGCCTTAGCCTGGGTCTGGCCCAGTAGAGACCTGCAGGTGTGAGAGTGGGGGCACTGGGGGCTGAGAAGTCTCAGTCTGTGGGCCCAGCCTTAGGCCTTGGGATGGTAGCACATGAGGTGGCACCCAAGAAGACAGACAGCAGCCTCCTGCCCACCAGCTCCTTACTGAGCTTCTTCCTGTCTTTGGCTGCTACCTGAGGGAGGAGGCCAGGAGGGGCTGCTGGGGTCATTAGTCACTAGCAGAGATGCTCAGGAGGGACTGCTGGGGCCACTAGTCACTGGCACAGATGCTCAGGAGGGGCTTCTAGGGCCGCTAGTCACTAGCAGAGATGCTCGGCCTTTCCTTCTTTTTCACCATAGGGGATGGAACCTGGGGGTACTCCACCATTGAGCTTCACCTGCAGCCCTTTTTATTCTTTTTTCATTTTTAAAATTTTGAGACAGCGCCTCACTAAGTTCCCATGCTGGCCTTGAACTTGTGACCCTCCTGCCTCGGTCTCCTAAGTTGTTGGGTGCAAGGCCTGTCACCTGGTTTGGTGGCAGCAGCATCTCTGGTCTGGTGAGTTTGCTGCCTGCCTCAAGTCCCATCAGAGCTGCCATGGAGGCCTGGGCAACATGGACACGAAGCTGCAAAGAACACCCACAGAGAACAGAAGAGGAGGCAGGGCATGGCAGAGTGACCATAGGAAGGAGAGGCTGGGAGCTGAAGCCCATGTGGAAGAGCCAAGGGCAGCAGAGCACAGGCAGACCAGGACCCAGGGGAATAGCAGCAATGACCCTTGGAGCCACACTGGGTGCAGGCTGAGCAGGTGGAAGGAGGAATGGAGCTGCAGCCCAGGCCTCCATAGCAGCTGTGATGGGATTCGAGGCAGGCAGCAAGCTCACTGCCAGGACAAGTGTGGGAGTGCCACACCTGAGCCCGGATGTTCCCTGCTGGAAGGGGTCACAACTTGCACCCTACCTATGCCCCACCTGCTCTGCTCCGCCCACTCCACCCCCCAGTGCTGCAGCTGCACCCCACCTGTGCCGGTGTGGGCCATCCTGGGGCCACTGTGGCCAGGCCCAGCTGCCCTTCCTGTCCCTCAGCCTGGCCTCCAGGACCAACCCAGGAGGCAGGTTCAAGTTCCCATTGTTTTAGGCTCCTGAAAGATGGCCAGCTCCATCTTCAGGTGACCCTGAGAGGTTCCTGCTGGAAACTCGGCAGGGAAACAAACTGCAGCATGGAGCACAAGCAAAAGGCACTGGAGAGCATTAAGTGAAGCAGGCCAGACGCGAGGTCATGTGGTTCTCCCCTGCAAGAGCCAGAGAAAAGGTGTGGGGGACGGGGGTCCTCATGAAAATGGAAGGGAGGCCAGCAGAGGAACAGGTTGGGCCCACTGGGAAAGAAGCTGACTGGATTTCACTATTACACCTGTACAGATATGAATAGGTAATAAGGAACCCCATCATTACATGTAATTATAATGCACCAGTGAAAGTAGGGGGGAAACGGGTGGAGAAGGACCAAACAGGCTAATGTAGAGGACTGCCCTTTCCACATGCAGCCAATGCAGGACATAAAATTAGTCTGGGGGTGGGAAGCTCCAGCTCTTTCTCTTAGGTATTCAAAGGTGTTCCTCTTTGCCTACTCCAGCCATATACACTTCAAAAACAGTAATAAAATAAACGGGGCCTCTGAGGGCCACCATCCCAACGGTGCGGAAGTGCGCACATGGCTGACTGAAAAGGAGCATTTGGAGACATCCACAAGACAGGGATCAAAAAGCAGACCTCCCAAATGAGACAGACAAGGACGTTGCATGACCCTCACATAAGAAGCAAACAAGTGACTGTGACACCATCCTCATCTTCTAGAGAAATGCAGTGCATTCCTGTCAGGGAGACAAAGCCAACGGTGCCAACTGACCAGGGCAAAGTACCCTCATGCCTTTCTAGAGGGCAACCTGGCAATGCACACAGAAGTCTTATAGCCTGACACGGTTTCCAGACAGCTCACAGGAGCTGGCGCTACATAAAGACTTGGCCACAGGAGCCAGCCACAAAAGGAGATGAGAAAGACCTCGACATCACCAGGGCCAGTCAACCCAGCAGCTGGCTCTGCTTAGTGGACCACTGTGCAGCATTGGAAATGACACCAGCCATCTCCACGGACCTGAGATGACACTGAATGATTACAAACGAAGCCACTAAGCAGCTTTTACAAGTGCACTTTTATCAGGCTCACTATGGTGTGCTCATACATCCCTCCTCGTCCACACACACACTCAGGATAATGAGGTGCTCCAGGGTGGCAGAGGTCGTCTGGGCACATGGCACCGTGAGTGAGTTTTCAAGCCTTCTTCCCTTTTCTTTTGCTCAGGTTGCTCAAATGAAAACATGGAGCTTAGTGTGTTAGTCAGCTTTTCATCTAAGACAAAATATGGGGCAAGAAGCACTTTGGGAAGCCGAGAACAGTGGCGCATGCCTGAAATCCCAGCAGCTCGTGAGGCTGAGGCAGGAGAATCGCAAGTTCAAAGACAGCCTCAGCAAAAGCAGGGCATTAAGCAACTTAGTGAGACCTGCCCTAAATAAAATAAAAAATAGGGGTGGGGATGTGGCTCAGTGGTCAAGTGCCCCTGAATTCAATCCCTGGTTAAAAAAAAAAAAGAACCAGTTGGTTTTGGCTCATGGTTTCAGAGGTTCAGTCTGTGGTGGGCTGACTCCATTGCTCTGGGCCTGAGGTGAGGCACAGCTCGTGGGTGTGGTAGAGGAAACTGCCAGTTCATGGCAGCTTCATTGCAAAGAGAGCCAAGGAGTCAGGGACAAGACACACCATGCCCAAGGCACACTCCAGTGCCCCACCTACCTAGTTATCACACAGTGCTCCACTCACATCATCAATCCATCCAATGGATTACTGCATCAGTGAGGTCCCCGCTCTCCTAATCGAATGTTTTCCTTCTGAACATTCCTGCATTGCCTGATGCATGCACTTTTCAGGAAACACCTCATACCCAAACTGTAACAATTAAGCAATGAAAACAAAATTATTGTAATAAACTGAACGTAAAAAATTAATTCCAAAATGAACTTCATAGAGCAAAGCAGAAAGAGCACGTAGGAGCCCTGGTGCCTTGCTAGGAGTAGCCACCCACCAGACAGGTGCCAGGAGCCTCCCAGGTACCTGTTGCTGTCTCAGCAGACACAGCTCCCTGGAGCCAGGGTGTTGTTTCCCAGGGTCATCAGGAGGGTTCTCAGAGGGGAGGCAGAAGCATGGCATCTCAGGAATCCCTCTCCCACTACTTCTGGCTTGAATTTAAAAGGCAGAAGTATTTAAACAGGATTTAATTACAAACTCATGCACCAGAAGCAAAAATCCAGTTCCTTATAGCTGCTAACCGGGGGAGGGGGCAGAACTCACTGAGCCAGGTCAATAACCACCAACTCTTCTACTGAAGCAATCTCATTCCAGGGTCTGCTTTCAAGATTCTAACGTAACACGTACTTACAAAAAGACACACTGGGCCAGGGTGTGGTCTGTGGTTTGAGTGTGTGCTCAGCGTGCAAAGACCCTGGATATAATCCCAGACCAAAGGTAAGAAGTGATGACAAAAAGACAGACTGAACCATACTGAAGATATATTTTAAAAAACATGATGTAAGAATACAGAGTTTCCACAGGTCAACATGGCACCAGAACATTCAGGGCCCTCACCATCCACACTGCTGAGGCTTCAAGGCCACGCTGCCTGGGCTCCCCGGGGGCACTATGCTGCGTGGCCCAGGTGGTATATCTGCTCTTCTGCATGCTCGGCTTTGTGGTCCCTGAGGTAGACACTGTGTTGTGAGGCCTAGGCAGTGTACCTCTTCTCTCCTTCGTTCTTGGCTTTGTGGTACCGGAGGTAGTCACTGTGCAGTTCTTTAAAGACGTCTCTGGCCCCTGGCTGTAGCGAGGCTCGGAGGAACTGGACATCAGGCTCAATACAGAGGTCCAGGATGAGGTAGATGCCCTCCTGCAGTAGGTCCTTCACAGCGGGGTACAAGGTCACCTGGGAAGCAAGGCAGAGCTCCATGAGGACACCTGGGACAGAGCTCTGGCTGCACCAGAGCCTTGAGGCTTTGGATATCTGATTTTTAAGGCAAGAAAAAGTCAACTTGTACAGTGCTAGGACCACTGACCAACATACAGAACACCACTAGCAGCGCCACAGTTCCCGGGACCAACGAGCAGTTCAAAGCACTCACCCCAGCCAGCCACATAAAGCCCTGGTGGTAAAGGGGACAGGGCAGAGAAGACGAAAGCTGCAGCAATGTCCTTACCTGTTCCCATGGTGGCTCTGACCATGGGCGGAATAAGACAACTGGGCTGTAGAGAGTTCTACCTCGCATGTGCTCACCTGGGTCTGCCCATCAGGAAGGTGCTCCCGCCAGAAGCAGAGAGTGTGCAGTCTGTTGAGCTGCACCTGCTGTCTAGCACTTATTAAAACCTAAAGCACTGATCTGGAAAGACTGACAGTGCTCTCAGTAGAAGCTTCCAGTACACAGGGAGCCTTTTTCTCATAAAGAATTTAAAAAACGATGAAGGTTACAACATACACTGCAACCAATGGACTTCAAGATTAAAATAACACAACAGATAAGTGAACAGTAGGCCTGAAAACGAGGCCAGGAGACCAGAGGCCTCTCCTAAGGCAAGTGTCGGAATCGCGTGACCCAAGGCTCCCATCACTGCTTGCTCTCTCGGCCCTTAGTGAAGTGATCTCACTGCCTCATAGTATTTTTTAGTAAAAGAACATGATGCTGACTTTTCTTTCATCAAAGTTTGTATATTAATGACTCAGTGTTTGGAAATACCACAATTCACACAAATGCTATATAGTTGCAGTTACCAAAGTAGGGGTGCGGGCATGTGCCGCTCAAGGACCATGCAGGGCCTCTGGCGCTCTGTGGTCTCCACTCCAGCAGGCAAAGACCCAGCTGCTCACACATGTGGCCAGGCTGTCCCTAGCCCCCTGCCCACACAGAAGGTGGACAGGGCCACTAGCTGAGGTCAGCACAGGTGGGTCATAAGATCACGCGATAGTCTTAGTCCTGCCTGAAGCAGGGGCAGGGAGGCATGCCAAGCAGTCCACTTAGCCCTGGAGAAGGAGGCCCTTGTCCCCAATGCCCAGTGCGCATCCCAGTGTCCCAATTTGCTTACCATGCCCTGCTCGCTCCTGTGCATAGCCTGCAGGAGAGGCTGACTCCTTCACGGGAAGGCAGAAGCAGTGAGACAGGCACGCACTATACAGCAGACGGACACATTGGAGCACTCCACTTGGCCTGCTCTCTGGACCTGCTGTGGACTTTCTACCTAGGGCCACTTAAGCAAGCAGGTTGGTGCAGCCCAGTTTAGTCCTGTGGCAAATGTACTGAGGGTACCACAGGCTTCCAAAAATAAGCAAGGACATCCCAATGTAAGATGACTCAGGCCACAAACTCGTGACCCAGAACACTGAGCTGGGAAGTCGGACTAATCTGACCAACTCTGCCTGCCTTTCCACTTTGCCATCTGCTTTGAGCATCCGGGGCTGCTGGGTCTCACAACAGCGGCCCCAAGAGTTAAGATCCCTGCCACGTGGCAGAGGGCCCAGACCACCAGCCCCTCCTCATTAGCCTGGTCTCACAACAGTTCTCGTTCTTGGTTCTGAGTGGCATGCCATCTGTCAGATCACTCAGGGCATAGACCAAATAGGTGCCGAGTTTGTGCTAGAGTGACAACAAGCCGAGGAGCCCTGGCACCTCCCAGGCGCGGCTCCACTCAGGCCTCAGGCCATCCCACAGTGATGTCACACACACCTGGCCATGTACAGGACAGTGGGCTCAGGCCCACTCGCCTTTCAGGGAAGAAGCCACTCAAGGGCTATGGAAGAAGATCTTGGGGCAGGGCACAGTGGCACATGCCTGCAATGCCAGAAGCTCAGGAGGCTGAGGCAAGAGGATCCCAAATTCAAAGCCAGCCTCAGCAATTTAATGAGACCCTAAGCAACTCAGCAAGAACTTGCCTCAAAATAAAATGGGTTGGGGATGTGGCTCAGTGGTTGACTGCCTCTGGATTCAACCCCCAGTACCATAAAATTAAAAAAAAAATAACCCTAGAAAGACACTCAGCCTGGACTTTACCTTTTGCGCCTCCGACACATACTGGGCCACCAGGAAGGGGGACGACGTGGTGAATTCCTCGGACCGCACAGCAATGTGGCTGTACATCCGCTCCACCAGGCGCGCACACTCCAGGACCACTGGCAGGTCATCGGCACATCCTGCAGACAAAGGCCAACCGGTTAGCTCCAGACACAGCACAGTCAGACCAGCTCCTCCAGTCTTACCTCTACTACAAGCAGATAGCCTCTACATTTTCTAGGCTCTCTGATTGGCTTATTTTGAAAAAAAGAGAAGGGAGAAAAGATATGTCCAAATATTTACCTAGACATTCAGGGGACAAAGAACATCCACAACACTCAAGAGTGCATGGGATGTTTAAGAATCCCACCAGGAAAATAAGACTTTCAGGATGACACCTAGAACTGCTCCTGTGTTTAAACAGGAGACGCACTTCTACAAGGCAGATAAAATGGGAAAAATGGTAAGTTGTCTTTCAGAAAAACAACGATGCACCAACATCAAAAAAATAAGATTCAAAAAAATAAGATTCAATAAAATAAGATGTCAAATTGCGTCTGTGTTGTGGTGAAGGTGATGGACAGGTGGATCTGGGCCTCACCTTCTCACCAGGCAGCCTCCAGTCTTCCGGGACCCACTTTCCTGCAATGCTGCGGCCCCCAGGCCCTGACTCAGTCCAAAAACTTGCACAGCCTATGCCTTCCCTGCTTGGCTCAGCTTGGTGGCAGCCCAGTCCTGTAAATCTAGAAAATGCAAGTGAGGGGCTGGGGCTGGGGCTGAGGCTCAGCGGTAGAGCGAATGCTTGCCTAGCACATGTGAGGCCCTGGGTTCGATTCCTTACCACATAAAAAATAAATAAAAGTATGTCCATCTACAACTAAAAAATATTTTAAAAAATAAAAATGCAGGGAAATGTAGTGACACAGAGCACATTTGCCACAGCTGCCTGGGGCTGGGCCAAGAGGGCAGGGCCCAAGGCACCCATAGGAGGCAGAGATGGGGTGCCCCCGCCGGGACTACTGTGCTTCCCACTGCTGCAGGCTGTCAGGATTCACACGGCCCTGCACTTTGAACAGAGGTGGTCTGTCACACAAACGCTGGACCTCAGTGAGGCTGATTCTTAGACAGGCAACACATTCTGTAAACCCTGTGCGACCACCTCTAGGGGGTGCAGTCTTTCAGTGTGATTCCTGTGAAGCTAAGAGATAGCAGGGCCAGGGGGCACTCCACAGCCCGTGGCAGCCCGCTGCTTCTCCTCCTTTCAGAAGCTCACCCTGTTGTTTCCAATGAGTACCTGACAGGGACTACTTCAGCCTCCGACTTCACGAATGACCACTTAAGAGTGCACCAGACAAAGGGAACGAACAGATGCAGGTGACTGGGTTGGACAATGTGGGCGCATGGCAGGACAATGACGAAGGACATGAGAGGGCAGGCCAGGCTGCACTCCACACCACAGGCCTCAGCCAGGCCTGCCCATCTCCCATTTAGGCAGACAGCACCATCAGAACAGTGCCCTGAAGGCGCTCGGATGGGATCTATCTGCGGGTCTTAGCACAGGACAGCAGGCAGTCACTAGCTGCAGGCCCAGGCTGGTGTGAGAGGGAATGTTCCCCAGCCCTGCTCCTTAGCAGACGCAGTCCTGCCTGCTGAGCATAGAAGGCTAAACTGCTCACTGTGCCGCTGCCTGGCCCCCAGCAGAGCAGCTGAGCACTGTGCTCTGCTCTCCAGCGCAGGCCAAGGACCTGGCTTACTGCCGCAGCCTGGGGCACCTGTGGGAGGTATCAAGCCTGCTCCTGTCAGCCCAGGCTGCTGGGCTGGGCTCCCCAACACCCTCGAGGAGATTCATAACCTCCCATCTGACCAGGGCATCCCGCAACACCTGGTCCCCATGCTTGAGTACCATGTCTCAACTTCAAAACTGTAATGTAAAACAGCAAGTACTACTTCAGTGCAACCCCTCCCAATAATGAAAACTTCCCAAATCAGAAAAGCAGACAGCATTCACACCTTCAAAGCTGAAAAAAGACCCAGACACAGTACCTGGTACCGCCATGTGACAGAGTGAGTTTCCCTGGGAAAGAGGCACAACCCTGTGGGTCAGGCTAGAGGGAAGGTACAGGGCCTTGCCTCAGCTGCGTGTCAGTGGGAAGCTTGCGCCCTGCTCCTTCTGCCTCCCAGAAACCACCAACTCAAGGGCAGGAGCACAGTGCCATCTGTCTCTGTCTCTTTTGGTGTTGGGGCACCTTAGCACTGAGACACAGCCTAGTCTGTTTTGACTTTGAGAGAGGGTCTCACTAAGTTGCTGAGGCTGGCCTCCCCTGTAGGCCGCTGTGCCTGGCTGGCTGTAGTCATAAAAATATCTCCTGTATAAGCTATGTGGTAAAAAAAAAAAATTCCTAAATCTAGATACTTTTGTTTCCAGAAAAAGAATTGTTTCAATTAGAGGTGACAAACATGTCCATTGTTTTGAATAGGATAAAATGAGTTTTATTTTTTCTTTTAATATCTTGAGTGATTATTTGATGATCTGAACTCGGCTAAAGTAGATTTATCTTAGTTACATCTGTGACCACTTGATAAATATACTTGGAATTGCCTCTGAGGCTGCTATTCTGAATTACCTTTGTCTTTCTGCCGCCCTTCGTGCATAACTGAAAACACCAGTCTGTTGAAGGAGTTCAGGAAAGACGGGATGGCCTTCAGCACCACCTGCAATGGCAGATCAGAGAATAGGGTGAGTGTGCAAGCATCTGTCCACCTGCTTCTTTCTTCACCTCGCCTTGCAGGGCGCTCACAATAGGCGTGCCCTACTGCCAGGAGGCTCCTCTGGCCTCATCTCTGGTATAACTGCTCACCCACCCTGCACTCGACTCTTTAACCCTTGCTTCCAGTCTGTGGTAGAGGTTCCACACTGAACAACTTCTAGAAGCTGGTGGACAAGCCTGGCCTAGAGTCTGCTGAAGCTGTGCTTTCCCCTAAGCTGGTTCTAACACTCCTGGAAACAAACGGCAACATCTGACTCATTCAGATAGAGTGCCAGGGAAGGGCCTCACAAGCAAATCCACGTATAATGGGGAGCAAGACTCCTCTGTCCAGAGGGATGAAAAGGTCTGCTGGGACTCTGTTTTAAATATGTGACCAAAATGACAAAATGCTTCCTCACATTCAACCCTTTTGGGAGCAGACCACACACCATCCCTGGCAGCCCTGTGGGATGTGCACACACACTGCACACACACCGTTGGGAGCAGACCATGCGCCAGGCAGTCCCAGGCAATGTGCACACATTGGAAGCAGAACAAGCGCCATCCCCAGGCAGCCCCACGCAGTGTAACACTCAGGTTAAACCAGTGCACACGCTAAGTACAGCTAGGTATGCAGCTCCGAGTCATGCCAGTCTGCAAGCCACACATGGCCATTCTGTTAGGAGGCCAGTGGTCACTGTGCTGGACTATATAGAAGCCACTGAACCCTTTACTGGACAGCATTGCCCTGCTGTGACTCAAATGTGGGACTTACTAGTGTCTTTTGTGTGTATCCAGCAACACTCTGGGCAGCACTGCACAGGTCAAGTCACTGCACGGCCACAGAAAGGCGGGCTCTGCCAGCATCCCCAAGTGTTGCCACTCCCCAGCCTCTCCTGACCCTCTGCCACCTTAGGGTGAAAAGCCACAAATCCAGGAGCAGACTCTCCACACCACCTCCTCACATGACTGCAACAAGTCATCTGGCCTCTGTGTGTGTGTGTGTGTGTGTATCTCAGCTTCCTCCTCAGCAAACAAGGACAATGAAGGACTCTCACAAGGACTGAGACAAGACACGTGGCTGCCGAGTGCGGCACTGGCAGCCAGCCTCCCGCTGCACCCTCAGGTGTCCCTGAGGCTAGTGGGCATCTGTGCCAGTGTGGACTCACACTGTGGTCACCTGTGTGTCCTCCTCTTGCCTAATGTTCGGATCACAAAACGCCCCTATGTTCCTATCTAGGTCTGCTGAATGTTCATGTGATCATGTTTTCTAAGATCCACACAGCCTCTTCGCGTGTCACCACTTCGAGAAATTCTCCATCTCTTGCAAAACTCCGCAGCCTTGGATTGTGACTGACTGGCACTGCAGGTGCACTTCAGTCACCTAACAACTGACGAGGACCTGACAGAAGAGGCAGGGCCACGGGTGATGGCTGGCTGGGGAAGGCTCTGGAGTGAGCCCAACTTGGTAAGTGCTTAGCTTGCCAGAGATGATCTGTCTGAAAAACCGTGCTGCCAGCAGGTCTCCCTCTCCAGAACAGCCTACCCTGGAGAACACCTGGGTGCTTTTGAAGATGCGAGTACTTCATGTTCGGGAGTCCCCACTGCATGCAGTGAGCCTTAGAGCCCTGGCCCAGGACATCCCAGTACTGACATCCACTGCTTCACCACCAGAGAGGTGACTGCCACCCTTGCAGGCCAGCAATTGGGGAGGCAGCATGTAGGCAGTGAATGCTACCTGAGTGCGCTCTGCTGAGCTGTGAAACCAGAGCCAGGGACCTCAGTCCTCCACCCACTCGAACTTGAGCCTAAGAGACTCCAGCAAAGCAGGGGTTTATTCAAACATGAGCCCTTGAATATCAGTAACTAGCACCATTTGATGTGCTAGACTCATCAAAGAACACACAGAGTCCAGTGCTCGTCTAGAGCCTAGAACTTCCTGGAGCCACAATCTGCTTAGCAGAGCACCCTGCCCACTGCTCTGCAGGACAGGCTGTGTGCCCTGCTGAAGGCTGGAGTCCCCTGCCCATGCTGTGGAGACTGCTGGCACCCTTGCCCCCTCACCTTTGGATGACACTGTAGGATGGAGAAGAGCACATTGTGCAGCCCCAAGAAGACTCTGCCATACTCTGGTGGCCTCAGGTGATCCAGAGGGACTGTAAGCAGGATACTGAAGGCCAGGTTGACGTGGTGGGGGTTGCTGATGGCCTCCTCACCCTGCCGCAGCAGGAGAGCCAGGACATCTAGAACAGGTTCAACCACTGTGAGGACCACAGGCCGCTCCTGACAAGCCTCTCGGCTTTGCAGCTACAGATTGAGAGAGGTAAAAGAAGAGGAAAAAAACTGATTCTCCAAGAAACAACACGAACGCTGAGCACTGGCAGGCAGAGGAGACCGTCCAGGCTCCAAATGAACTGGTGAAGTGACAAGGAGGCCAGTCACACCAAAGGCACCTGCTGTGGATGTGGTCATTTCTTGCTGGACTCATCTATTGCACAGAGAAGCTGTTTTCACAAAGGAGTTGACATATCCAGTTTCCCACAAGAAAACTAGACGTCAGACACACATGATGACATTTTCCCAAAACAGGCCATCAGTTCCACATCTGGGACCAAATGTGACTTGTTAAACTTCTTATAAATCCCATCAAAGATGTCTAATCATTGTTCTAGAAAACAAAGAGAACAGACTGGAGAAGAGGGACAGTTCAAACTCTCCCCAAGTTCACCTGGGACACTCTGTGCCCTCTCTCTGACACTAAGGGCCCCTGCTGTGCTGGCCATGCAGAGGGCTTGCCACACATGAAAAAAATGAAGTGTTTCCAACCTGCGCGGCATGCAGATGACCACATGCCATCACCACCTGACCCCCCACTGGCCCTCCACTAGGGATGCGCAGCACACACGTAGGAACCACCTGCTTCAACCATGGTGCAGACTTGGGAAACACAGGGCGGGTGAAGGCCACTCTTCATATCCTCTCTCTGAGCGTACTCAGACCCAGAGCACATCCCTCAGATGGCAAGGCCAGGAGCCACTGAGGACAATGGTGAAACAGACACTGCCCTGGGCACCATGGCCAGGAGGCTCTGGTCAGGTTCATCCTAGGGAGGAAGTGCCAAGCCTGGGCCAAACTGAACTTGGGTTTTGTTCAAGTGAAACAAAGTCGAGTGACAGCTGGACATAGGTCCCGGGGAAGACAACAACACAGGACCCTCCTGTCCCTGACACTAGTAGCCACTCCACAGGCATCTCCCTCACTGTCCCGCAGGCCTACACCCTCTCCAATGTACACACATTCTGCATTGAGCACAACATCTGTGGGGATGAAGCAAGCCCTAGCCCCTCCTCCCTGAGTCATGTCACCCAGTGCTTCTCATGCCTCCTTCCCCACCCCCATGCCAGGGCTGCAGATGGAACACACAAACTGGGCTGCTACTCACAGCCACCTGCAGGAAGAAGCCCAGAAACACTGCCCCAAGCCAGAGCCCAGCGCTGGCTGTCTTCAGGGAAGAGGGGAAGAGCAGGAGAGCACATCCCCAGAGGCCACTCACCGTCAGAGCTGAGACTATCTGGGGACATGCACGCCACAACAGGCTCGCTTTCTCTCCACTAAGTGGGCAGCTTAGTAGCAGCTTGAGCAATCCGACAGCAGACAAAACAGCCTGAAACAAGGAGAGCACTCAGCGCAGGAAGCTCCCAACCTGGAGGAGAAACCCTCACTGCTGCTGATACCTTGACCCAAGAGCCCTGAGAGCCATGCTGAGGGCAGTGACGAGGCCTGAGGGTGAGTTCTCACCAGCACCCAGAGGCAGGGAGGTGAGCACAGCTCTGGCAAAGTGGGGCCTTTCAGGAGCCTCTCAGCCAGGCTCACAAAAGGACCAGGATAATGAACTCAGCCATTCACCAAGACTCCATGGAGGACGCTGGCTGTCCCTCAGAGCAGGAGTACCAGTTTTCAGATAGGAGGGGCTGGAAGAAGACACTGGGTGAGGTGCCATGGGCCCAGGCGCTGGCCTCAAGCCACAGCATGGGTGAACGGGCAGCTACTGCCCACCGAGCACATAACATCTTGGGTTTTGGCCTCATGCCAGCCTCTTCTTCCTTAATACTGTGCAGCCCACATCCTGCTGCTGCCCTTGGCCACTGGCCCCGCTCATCTCTCTGGCTGTGCACTCACAAGCCCATGTGCTCCCACACTCCTGCCCCTGAAGGCCTCATGCCCAGCCACTTCCTCCCCCACCCACCCTCTGCTCTGGCAGACCAGCACACTGCCTGCACTGTGCCCCTCCCCCTACTCCCCAAATCCTGCCATTCTTCAGCCCTCAGTTAAAGCCCCCCTCTTCCTGAAGACCTCTGACTGGCTGGTCTACATGGAAACCTGGGGCTAAACTGCCTCAATATGCTGGAGGAAGCCCCAAAGTCCAGAGGCCGAAGTATGCTGCAGAAATACAGTCCAAATTCCAGAGATGGGTCAGTGTGCAGGCAGGGGAGTGGCTAGGTAGAGCCCTTGTGCCCACCAAAAGACTGTGCTATCCCTGGACCCCCATTCTTCCCCAGAATTCCCAAATCACCATCCCTAGCTCCCTTCCCACCCAATCAAAACTGATCACAAGGCATCAACAGGACCAGGAGTGAAGGCAGCTGGACCAGAGGCCATGGCTACAGTACTGATCACCAACTGTCAGCTCCATGTGACCAGGTTTCTGAGAAGTCAATGCCTGGGACCACCCAGAGGAGCTGATTCCAACACCTCAGTGCTGTGTGTGAGTCATTCCCAGTGGGCCGCGCCACCAGGGCTTTCTTAGGACCTGCACTGTGCTGCGGGACCACATACTTCTCCAGTGCTGGCCTGTGGGCTGTGCTCATGTCAGGCTGTCTTCACGAAAGTGTGACGAACAGGTGGAATTTAAGCATTCCGTGGGTCAGTACTGCGTATATGTCACACCTAGCTTCTATAGAGTAAGAAGGCAGTTTGTAACCTAGGACAGTCCCCTTTGAAATCAAGGGCTCCTCCCAAGGCTGGGCTTCTGTTCTCAGTGGGAATGTGCTTGCTTACTTCAAGGATGAGTGGAATCCTAAACAAGCCCACTGGCCGACACTATGTGAGCCTGCCATGCGGGCAGAGGGAGGGTACCTGCCTGCAGGTCTGCCGTCCACACGTGACGGATGTCCAGCCCCTGGAGAACAGACCGGACCACCAGCCCAAAGTCCTCCATCGTCCCAGCCTCCAACATCTGGGTGAATAGGGCTCCCAAGTGAGGCTCAATGTCCTGGGCAGCCAGAGCAGGGATGGCAGGATCTGTGGGAAAAGAATCCAAGGTGTAAAGAAGTGACACAAGCCAGAGTGGCTGTAGGAGGTGGTGAGCAGCCACGCAGACTAGCGATCCCAGCTCGAGGGGCCTGGGACACTCAAGTGCTGGTGAACACAGCCCCGGCAGTGCCACTGACATAGAGCTACGCCAAGCAAAGTGTGCACACACAGTACACATGCCAGCCACCAACAGCAGGCTCAGCAACAGAGCACTCTGCCCTTGGCAGCCTGGCAACTGGTGCCTACTTCCTTGGTGAGTCATATAAATTCAGTTAGGGGCAGGAGTGGGAATGTATTTTTCACTAGACAGGAGTGCTGGAAAGAGCAAGAGAACCTTAACCCCCAGGAATGTCACCTGAGTCCTCCAGCCTTCCTTCTCTGGCCCCAGCTTGATCCTCCAGCTGACTGACCACCCCATCTTGCCAGAATGCCTTCCACTTGCCAGTCTGTGCCCACTACTCTCAGAGCTGGGGGCAGGGGACCAGAAGTTCTGAGACAGAGGTAGGTCTGAGTCTCCTACAAGCTGTGAGACCCTAACTCCTGGCCACTCGGCCTCAGTCCCCTCATCAGTGAAATAGGCACTACAGCACCTACTCCTGCAGCTGGCAAAGAGCAGGATGCCATGGTGAGACCTCTCGTGCATGCTCCCCTCCACCCGCCCACCCGCCCACCACCCTTCACACAGCTAGGCTTGGCCGCTTGGTGTCCCCGAGTCCTGGCTGGGTGTGTAGAATCTCATGGCCTCTCTCCTGGGATCCATGAAGATGCTGTCACTTCTTAGACCAAAGCCAGTGGCTCACTGCTTCAGAGCAGGAGACAGTTCTACACCCAGGAGGACCAACGGTAAAGCTGGCTTCTGTGACCCCAGGGAGGAAGTCGTTCACTGCCAGGAAGGATTCTTCATAAAGGCTCATGTGTCCAAGCCAAAAGCCACATCTGAGCCACTAAGAAGACTGGGACCTCCACGGGATAACCTGTGTGGCCACTCTTCAGTTCTCTTAGACCACCTTTGCATTCCCTGTCCCTTGCTAGTGCCTTGAGCCACTCCTTGCATGGCATCTCTCCAGGATGTCTCTCTACTCTGGCACTTTCCTGGACAGTCACATGGCTCAGTTATGAGGGCTGGACTAGGGACAGGCAGCACACTGGTCTCACCATAGCTGAGGCTCTGTCCCTGGGGTCAGAGGTACTATCTGCACAGGGACACAATAGTCAGGGCTTAAAGACTGCCTCAACTTGCCATGGCTTGCAGGGGATGGGGGACAAGGCATTCTGTTATCAAAAAGGCCAAGCGGCCAGAACTCCAGACCCCAGCTGCTGTTGCCTGGGAAGCCCACATAGGAGGATATTGCCAATCTGAGTAAAAGGCTCAGTATTAGCCCCTGTAGGAAGGGGAACACCACTCCTTGAAAAACTAGCTGACAGGAAGATACAGCATCATGCCGAGCTCCTTCAGCTGACCCACAGTCCAGCTGGAGAAGAAGGGCACTGACAACGGCAGCCTTGTTCAGGCCAACTTCAGGCTTGGCACAGACTCAGGCAGACCAGGTGGCTTTACTTCCTACAAGGCCCCACTGACCCTCATAATTTTTCTGTGGGAAAGGGAGCTCAGCACGTACTGAGGGTCAGGCTGGGCCCAAATCCTCAGCTTCACCTCAAAAGACTTGTCTTAGGTAAGTGTGGTGGCCATGACTGCAATTCTAGCCATTCAGAAGGCTGAGGCAGGAGGATCATAGGCTTGAGGCGTGTCTCAGCAATTTAGCAAGGCTCTGTCTCAAAACAAAACAAAAGGTTCTGTAGGTGTAGCTCAATGGTAGAGCATCCTGGGCCGAGTCCCCAGTACCATAAAAATAAGACTATCCTAAGTCCTAGCCCAGTCCTTTAGCAAAGCCCTATGGTAGGCTATCTTAAAACAGGACAGACTCTGGACCCACTAACCTTTGTTAGCCTTTAGAGAGAAGTTAAGGTCTATATTATTTTCATATACTAGTGAGTGTAATAGATTTTCATGATTTTTTTATTGCGTTATCTACTTGTTTTTATATAGGCTTGAAAGAGGCACTCAAAACCACTAATCTTATGGTAAATTAAGTCATAGAAGAAAAGTGTTTATCCATTACTACATCTGTGTGAAAATGGTATACGAAGAGAGCATGACATTGCCACAACACTTGAACACATGGCTGTTCTAAGTTCTGTGTGTACTTCCAGCTCTTGTACACACACATGTACACTTTCTGTAGTTGTAACGACAGCACATTTAGCACTTTATGTTGTGGGGTTCTGGCTTGACACCGATGCTTGCCCACTAGTTCTAAAGCGCCTCAGTAGTTATCATCGTAGGGTTTCAGTGACCTATTAACCTCGACCCTGAGATGGAGGGAGACACCAGCTCTCTCTCTCTGAGCCGTTTGAGGTCCTGGCTAGCTGGTCCAGAGGGCAACCTCCACTAACACCATGCAATGAGCCACAGGCAGCATGAGGAGTGGAGCTTGGAAGGTGGCACTGCCCTTAAGGAGCCATAGAAGACCCCTACAAACTGAGCCATTTGCAATTTTTTTTTGAGTTGGCAGATTTTACATCTTTTAAAAATCAAGGACTGGGGATATAGCTCAGTTATTAGAGTGCTTGCCTCACATACACAAGGTCTTGAGTTAAATCCCCAGCACCACACACACAAAAAAATCAAAAAACAAAATCAAAGTATAGCCCTGAGAGACTAAGAAGGGTGAAATTAACTAATGCCAGGCATCCACAGCCAGAGCAGGTTAAAGGCCAAAAAAGAGAGGGGGGCTAGATTTCAACACACACACAAGGGCCAGCAGGGCAGAGCAGCAGTGAACCATTGCCCAGCAGGTGTGAGGCCCTGGGTTCAGTCCCAGTGCTAAGGAAAAAAAAAAATACCCCCCCACACAGGACCTTCTCCAGAGTCAGTGAGGAACAAGGAGCTGAGGGGCACACCTGCAGATCATGCTGTGCTGTGGGAGAGCCATAGACCTACTGCTCATACCTGCCTGTGGTGTAAACAGAAAAGAAAACCCTGGGGCCAGCACTGGGAGGGCACCCTTCCCACTGTCCCTGTGGGAAGACCTTGCAAAGACAGCAGGTATCACTTACTCCTTGATCAAAAGGAGAGGCATGCTGGTGACAGAGCTCCAGCTGCCCAAGCCCCTGCTCAGGAGAAGGCATCTTACCTGCAAGAACTGTCCTCACGGCTTGAAGCATGGAGGCAAAAACAGTTCCTTCTGAGGGATGGAGCGCTGGGGCCGAAAAGAACAGAGTTAGAAACTGCAAAGCTGCCTGGAAAGACGGAGTGTCCCTTGCCAGGGCTGGCAACTCCAACAGCAGTCGGGAGTAAACACTCTGGTAGAGGGCAGCGTTGGTGGGCACTACTCTGTCCGTCCCTTGTGCAATCCCAACCCAATCTGGGTGATGGCTTAGGTCCACTTCCAAGAGCGTGGCAACAGCTGAGAGGAGTGTTGAGGGCAGGCAGTGGCCCCTGGTCCCTGGCACCAAGCATGGCTGCAGTCCAGTGGCCATCTGCAGCATAGCCTGCTGCAGCAACTCGGGCAGTGATGCTGGTGCCTCCTGCGGCTGCCTCCGGTCCTTGACAAGAGGCCCCAGGACTTGGCACAACTTGGTTAGACACACCAGAAGCAGCTGACTGCCCAGAGGGCTCTGGTTTCCCAATTGCTCACTGAAAGCTGCCTCAGTGTGCAATTTACACCTTGAGAGGAATGTGGTGATTTTCCCAAAATTGAGCACCAAGCTCAGTTTGCTCTGGATGAGCATCTGCATTAGCTGCTCCAAGAATGACCCCACCACCTGGAGGAACTGCAGCCAAGAGGGGTCATCCACCTCAAGAAAGAGTCCACCACTGGCTGGCAACAACGAGGTTAGCACAATCTCAAAAATATCACTGACGTACATGACTCTAAATACACAGCGGGCATTCCTTCCCCTCTGCAAGCAACCAAGAAGCTGGTAGCAGGTCGTCAGGAACTGGAGGGCCAGGGAGGAACAGGAACGCCCCTGTGTGCTGACAGCCATGGTCAGTAGCAAAAGAAAGTAATGCAGATGATGGGATGGAAAAAGGCTGTCCAGGTGCAGAGCAGAAATAATGTTCAGAAGCCCCAGGAGGTCTCCTAACTGTTCATCCTCCAGCCGGATGGGAAAGTCACTCTTGAGCAGGGACAGAAAGTTCTGGGCAATTTCTCCTCTTGGTTCTACACCTTCAGGTCCAACTTTTGCAAATCTGGATTCCCAGTGAGCCATAACTGTGTGGTCCTTTTCAAAAAGCCAGGGTAACTGCTGGCTGAGAGGACCTGGGCCACTCTGGGAACCGGAGCATAGAATACTGGAACACCTTGTAGCTACGCACATCAGGAAGGCAGAATGGAGAGATTGCATCTCTGGAAAGAGAGGGCTGTGAAGGAGGGATGTGGACACTCGCTCGAGTGTGATGAATGGCTCTTCATCTGCAGAGGCTCCCTGGGCTTGGCTGGTTGGCAAAGTTCTTAACAGGACTCTGGCCAGGTATCTGACATCATCCAGACATAAGTAGGGTATTAATATTGGGAGGTTTGACACTAACAAGTGCCAGTGTGCTGCAGGATACGTAGGTGCATTCACTGTTCCCACCTGCCCGTCCCAGGAAGCTGTCATCCTTAAACTCAAGCTGCCCCTGCCAGAACCAAGAATGTAGGCAGCATCACACCTCAAAGTCTGGAGGACTTGCTCGGACTGGGAGCTAGTCTGCATCAGTGTCCTCCTCATTCTCTGCAGGTAGAGCTGTTCTAAGCAATACCTACCAAGAGATCTGGATTGGGCTGTAAACTTCTCGACCTTCTTCCAAAGCCGTGTTTCCACACCTGGGAGCAACGAAGGGCAGTTGGAGATCTCCAGCTGGGTCCCAGCCACAGAGCAATACTGGCCACAGTTCAAACTGAGCATGGCATCCACCTGGGCCCAGGTATAAGAGAGCAGGAGTGCAGAGTCACTCACCTTCTGTAGCCACAGCTCAGACTCTGGGCCTGGGATGTCCAGGAGGAGGGCCAGAAGGGGCTTCACGAGCTCTCCCAGCACCCTCTCCATCATACACTGTGCCCGTCGTATGACAGGCAGGGGTGTGCTACTATCCAGGCTGGGCATGTTGAACATGACGCAGTGTAGCAGTGAGCTGAGGGACAAAGACTTCAGGGCCATGTCGACATCACTCTGCAAACAGGGCAGGATTAAAGACTGGAACTTGTCCAGCACCAGGGACCACATGTCCAGGACCTGACTTGGTGGCAGTTCCAGGAGGCATGTGCAGAGTGCAGCAGAGGGGCCTGCAGCCAGCACAGGCTGCCTCAGTGCCTCCGCAGCTGGGCGGCAGATCACTCCCAAAAGTTCTTCAAACAACTGTGGCACCTGTCGGAGTTTGGCATATGTCTGGAAGAGGGTGTGAATAAGCACCTCCTGGGCTTTTTTGGTTCGAAACTCTGTTACTTCCACATCAATCCAAGCTGAAGACAACAGGTCATCTAGATCTGGCTCCAGAATCAAATGATTGAGAGATATCAAAATCTTGAGGCAGCGGAACCAGGCTGGCACGGGTGCTTGTGGGTGGTTTATCAGCAGCTCAGCCACCCCGCGGTAAAAGTGGAACTGCGCCTCCCCATGTCGGATCCTGTCAGCGGCCACATTGTAGATGTTGCTGCTAGCCACTGAGCTTAGCAGCTGCTCCACTACCAGAAGCTCTGTGGTCCAATCTGGTGTAGACATGGTTTTCCCTGGCTCCTCTTGCAGGTGTGAAATTCGCAGGCAGCCAAACAGCCTGGGGAGAGCCTGGAAGCAGAGAAACTGGTTTCCCTCCTTGAGGTAAGAATCCAGAAAAAGCCTGTACAACACAGCGACTGAGGTGGCCACAACGGTGGCATGAAGGTTCAGTTCACAGTGGCCAGCATCTAGCAGTCTGGTCACCACTGTGTCCAGGGGAGTGAGAAGACTCTTTGGGGTCCCGATCTTTGTGTCTCTTTGCTGCTGGCCCAGAAGCTCCTCTGTGTAGGAAGAGAGCATATCAAGCTGAAAAACTCCCCCTCGAAGCACAGCCTCAAGCTTACTTCTGACTTCCCGGCTGAGCACCTGGGGCACCTGGCCCTGGCCAGACTGTATCCAAGTACCCCCAGAGAGAAGGTGCCTCAGGATCAGGCAGGGCTGGAGCAAGTGCCCAGTCACCTCCCCAAAGACACGTCTTGGGTTGGCCTGCTGCTGCTGAATCAAGAGGTAGTGGCCCAAGGCTAGGTGAATGACCTCAAGTAGTGGGACTGCCACAGCTCCCTCTGGCTGCCTACAGGCTGACCAGCACAGCTGGCTCAGCAAGGCCACCAGCAGTTCTTGTTTGGCCGTGTAGATGACAGCCAGGGCAGGCGTAGAGAGGATGCCCCGGCAGCTGCTTAGGACAGCAGAGATGTTTCTTTGGGATCCTGAAAGAGAGAACTCAGCTATTCTCTCATTGATGATCTGAGATTAAGAGAGAAAGAAAGCTCGTTACTTCCCTAAACTCACACATACACAAAATAGTACCACAGAACCAATCAGCTCATTCTTCTCCCACACTTGATACAAAAGAGATGTCCAGACTATCATATCTACCTGAACTTGACATTTGCTTAGAGCAACTGAAAGGCAGCTAAGCACTTGCTTTGATTCATTCACACACCCACCTTTTGCCAGTATCAACTCCAAGTAGGCACTAATCCTTTGTAGGTTTGCTCACCATTTTTTAAAAGCTGGGCTTTAAAAGATTTAAATATCAGCCGTCACTTCTTCTCAGCCCCTGAATCTGTTAACTCAGCTCTGATATTACCAGGTAGGTGGACAGTGGCACTTGGATCATGACCATGTGATCTAACATGTTTTTATAGTCAATTATATTTTTCCTTCTTTAAAAAAAAAGGTACTGGGGATGTGGCTCAAGCGGTAGCGCGCTTGCCTGGCATGCGTGCGACCTGGGTTCAATTCTCAGCACCACATATAAACAAAGCTGTTGTGTCCGCCGAAAACTAAAATAAATAAATATTTTTTTTTTTAAAAAAAAAGGTACTCTATAAAGGAAAGCAAATTGCCAGTCACTGCTCATCATTACATAGCAGACCCACTATCTGCTGCTCTCAAAATTCCAAAATTCAAAGACAACAGAGATGAGAGCCAAGCAGATTCCTAAATTCACTGACAGGCAGAGTGACTTGCTCCTTATTGGAGGTAAGAATCCAACCTGCCCAGGATGCTATGCTACCTACGAGAAGCACGAGGAGCACTGTCACTTCCACCTAGCAAGGGTTGACTCCGAACTTCAGGGCTGCTCTGGTAAGCTGCAGTGGACATGCTGAATCCTTAGGAGTCAATGTGCCACCATGGGCTCATCAGTAAAAATCTTTCCCACTTTAAAAATTTAAGTGTAGTAAGTGTGGTTTCTTGAACATTGAGATGTTCTAAATATTCCTTCCATGCTCCAAAGGACGGTTCAAAATGACCCACTGTCTGCTACTTCAAAGCACACAGTGGAGGGCCTCATCCCAAGAACCACTTGCAGCTCATGGCATTCTCCTCCACTGACTTCCCCTCTGCCCGTGCACCCATGAGGGTGAGGCTTAGATCTGACGGCAGGCTTTGTGATCAGCTCCAGCTGGTTCAACTCTCAACTCTACCTCACACCCACCACCTAAGTGATGGGAAGCAAGTTATGTAACCTCTTTGAGCCTGTCCCATACAAAATACTCCTTAGTAGTAGTCCTTGTGTAATTAGCTATACTCATGACATTTCAAAGTACTATTCTGACAATGAAATTCACATCTCTGATTTCAGCTTTCAAAATTACTTTCAGTCAAAAAACTGTGAGGTCCAGGGGTGGTAGCAAACACCTGTAATCTTAGCTAGCCAGGAGCCAAGGCAGGAAGATCACAAGTTCCAGGCCAGCCTGGAAAATTTAGTGAGGCTATGTCTCAAAATAAGAAATTAAAAGGGCTGAAATGTAGCTAAGTGGTAGAGTGCCCCTGAGTTTAATCCTCTGTTTTGAGGGTAAAAATTAAGACTAGCACAATTTGCTGGCTACTTTTTCCAATTAAAAAGGTAATCAAAATCTGTTCTGAAATAGTTCTAAGCTCTTATTTATTGACTGATACTGGGGATTGAACCCAGGGGCACTTAACCACTGAGCCACATCCCCAGTCCTTTTTAATATTTTTTATTAAAGATAGGATCTCTCTGAGTTGCTAAGGCCAGCTTTGAATTCATGATCCTCCTGCCTCAACCTCCGAAGCCACTAGGATTACAGGTGTGCACAACTGTGCCAGTCTAAGCTCTTCTTTAACATTACATATTATAAAAAGCTTATTAGCACAGTGCAGACCACTTGAAATAAATTAAAAAGTCACTTGAAATTTCCTAAATGTTCACAAGTTACCTTGACGAGGGAGATCTGAAGATTGATTGTCTTTCCATTCTTGAAAAGATTCTGCAATTTTCTGCTATGTAGAATGTTATCTATATAGGCCCAAAGCCTTTCAACAACATCTTCTGTCAGTTCAAGTTTTTTCTTATAAAATGCAACCAATGACTGTCTTGCCCAATCAAGTAAAACCTGAATTTGAAGGAAACATACTCTTATGTAAATGAATTTCTTCTACAAGAGAGAAAGATGTTGAACACTCTGGGAACATCCAACCAAATCCAATTGCAAGAAGAACACTCTCCTGGAAGGTTCACCTGTGGTAAAATCACATCATGTCAACACCAGGGCATCTTAAAAAAAAATTTGCTTTTAGAAGAATAAAAAGGGCCAGGCCTGGTGGCTCATGCCTGTCATCCCATCAACTAGGGTGCTAAGGCAAGAAGACCCCAAATTTGAAGATAGTTTCAAACAATACCAAAAAAAAAAAAAAAAAAAAAGGATTTGAGGATGTAGCTCAGTGTTAAAGTGCACTTGGGTTCAATACCCCAAAAAGGAAAAGAAAGGGGAAAACAGCCAACTTTGTCTTCATCTGGGACCAATTAAAAATTCCAGGAGAAATGCTAACATTTTATCCTCTTTCCCATGCTGTGCTGAGTTTTAAGAGGTAGAAGCTCGACTGCTCGGAAGGTGGCCACAAGTGAATCACACACACAAAGCAAAGGCGAAAAGAGTCAGAACCCTGGGGTCTGTGTGGTGCTTCCCCAGCCCACCTTCAGCGCAGCCAGGAGACAGTGGGTGTGGACTGATGCACAGGGCTGGACAAGAGGGGATGCACACATGTGCCCTCTATGACTGTCCATGTGAGAGCTGCGAGAAGTGGTGAGGCCTCTGTTTGGAGTGCCAGAAATCCCAGAGCTGCCAGGAATAGTAGGAAGAGGGGCACAAGCCAAAAGGGGAAAACTCTCAAGGTAAGGACAGTGAAGATTCTGATCACACAACCTGTCAAGCTACCCATATCTGACCCTGAGCAGCACCAGCCAGGCAACCACCAAACTGTGAGGATGACTCCATGTGCAAGGTGGGGACAGGACAGGTATTCTACAGACTTCCCCTGAGCACTTCCAGAACATGATCCATGTCCGATGTCTTATGCTGCCTCCTTTAATACCAGTATCAGGATGTGTGTCAGTCCAATCTCATGAGTCTTTAGTCTGCCATCCTACTGTTATCCCATTTTTAGCCAAATAAGCTTGAGCAAAGAGCAATGTCCGTGGGACCAGCCTATTTCTAGCATGGCTTTCTCCACACACCCTACAATACTGGGGATTAGACCCAATGCTAGGCAAGTGGTCTACCACTAATCTACCCCTAATCTCAACCCCTTCTCTGCACAGATTAATACTAACACTTTTCCATTTCCCAACCTTCAACCTGAAAGAAGTCAGGAAGATCTGACTACTTTTTTCACTGACATTACCTTTAATCAATCTCCAACAAAGTTTCCTTCCCAACTTTTCTAATCTTTTTTTCTTTTAAATAAATACCTATATGCATTTTGTACAGTGATTATTTTAAATCATAAAAATATAAGTGTCACATTAAACTTACTTGTTCTTTATTTGGAAGGAAGCACTGGTGGGAAACCCAAGCAAAGTGAGCAAGCTTTAGTTTATCTTCCCAGGAAGTCGTCTTGCTCTTAAGCTTCAGGGAAATGCCAGAATATACAGCAGCCATTGCCACACGTTATCTATAATCAAAACAACAGAAAGTTGTATTACAACAAGATCAAACTTAACAGGCACCAGAAAAGGAACAGCAGGAGTCTTATTACGTACTATTAAACATTTTAACAAATTAAAACACATCAATGACAAATTTCCTAGGGGAAATTCAGACAAAAGTGTGCAGAAGACGTGTTACAAATATTTCTGCTGTGAACACACGCCCAGAGGTAAGTGTGCAAGCACTCAACAAGGCAAAACCAAATGACTGGAATGGAAAGAATCATCAACTCTTCACATAACCTCTAAAGTGTACTATGTATCACCTCTTAGGATAAATTCTGTTAAGCAGTGCAAAGAAATAAATATGCAATATAGTATTAGAAAAAGATATTTCTCCAAGGAAAAGAGAGAGCATTAACTCATCCCAAGAGAAAACTGTTATCTCTAATGCAACAGTAACTCCCCACTGTAAAGTCAGTATTCACAAAGAAATTTACACACCCCACACACCACCACATACACACCTGCAGAGAAGACTACAACAGATACACCCACAATTAATACAAAACTGAGGCAAGCAGCTTTGGATTTCTTAAGTCATAAATAAAATGTTAAGTTATTTTCATCTCAAAAAATGAGCAATTTAGCTCAAGAGAAAAACTTTTCTGATACACCACATAGAAGTAGTTATCGGAAATAAAAACAAAATAGACTAACTCAAGAACTGAAAAAACATCACAGTGATTTTTTTCTTTCGGTCAAACCAAAGGAACTTTTACCTTGAGGACTGCTGCAATTTATCCTGTAAGCAACTGCAGCCACCTGGCAGGGGCATCCCTCCCAGGGGGAGTGGCCACCTCCAAGCCCCCATACTGGCCCAGAACCACCGGGGAGGAGAGCGGGTGAGGCTCAGCTCAGGTGGGTTCTCCCTCTGGTGGGGCCCAGCCCTGAGCGAAGACTCAAATGGGGGAAAGGGGCTCACCCCTTGGGGGGAATTCAACGGGGCGGCGGGGGTACGCCGGCCCTTGGTTAGAAGCAAGGCTTATCGCTTCGCTGTGGGGATCCCTGGGGGTGGGGGTGGGGGGCTCATTCCAGGAAGGAGATTCATTTCTTGGGGGTGGTTCATTGCTTGGGGAGGTATGGTGGGGGGTTGTTATCCCTTGGGGGGCCCATTCTTGGGAGGGTCCATCCCTTGGGAGTGTTGTCACAGGCAGGGCTCGCCCCGTGGGCGGGGGCTCAACCCCTGGGCGGGCTCATGGGTGGATAACTCATCCCTTGGAGGCATTATGGGGGTAGCTCATCCCTGGGGCGGTTCGTTGTTTGGGGGACTCATCCCTGGGGAGGTTCATCTCTTGGCCTGTCATCACAGGCAGGGCTCGCCCCGTGGGCGGGGGCTCATCCCCGTGGGGGCCTCGTCCCGGGGCGGTCCATCCTTTGGGGGTCTTACCGCGGGCGGGGCTCCCTCAGCCCAGCCGCAGGTCTTACCCACCCGCAGGGCCAGCCCAGGCCAAGCACGCCGGCCGCGAGGCACTCACCTGGCCGCTCCGCCGCTCCGCCGATCCGCGCCCCATGCACTGAGGGCGCTTCCGACCCACGCTGACGCGACGGCGACGGCACGGGGCGGGGCGAGCTGGCGCACAGACATCGCCAGCCGAGCGCCGAGTGCGCCCTGGCCGCGGCGTCGGAGTCGGCGGCCCAACCCGGCGCTCCCGCTCCGTCTGGTGGTCATGGGGCGGCCGCGCAGAACCGCGGGCGCGGCGGGGTGCGGGGCGCGGGGCCCGGGCTAGCGGCGGCGGAGCGAGGCGCTGCGGCGGAGGCGGCCGGTCGCGGGCGGCGGGGCAGCCGCGGCCTCCTGGCATGCTCAGTGAGCGCGGGCGGGGGGCGGGCTCCCGGGGCGGCACCTGCGCTGCCGGGTCCCCGCGGCGGGGGCCGCACGTGGCGGCGGGGCGCCTGCGCGGCGAGGGCGGCGGGCACCGGGGCGCGGCGGGAGGCGGCTGCGCGCTGGGCCGCGCTCGGCCGGCGGAAGTGGGCGGCGGCGCGGACCTCGCGGGCGCGGAGGTTCCGGCGGCGGGAGGTGAGTCCCGGGGTGGGCGAGGGCCGTAGCCGCCGTGCTTGGCTGGCGACACGTGCGCGGGGCAGGGGCGCGGACCCGTGGGCCAGCTCCGGCCACGCTCAACGCCGGGAAGCCCGGGGAAGCCCTGGCAGCGGACGGAGCCCGGGGACCCCGGACCCAGATTGCAACCTTGTAGCCGGCTACCTGTGGTGTAGCCTTTCCCAGTCCTGGTTTCCTTCTCTGTAAGCCAGGACGGTAACTCGCCTGGACCTTTTCGAAGGTATCCACACCAGGGTGCAGCCTGGCGTGCAGAAAGCACTCTTAGGAGCTGCTGTGACTTTCTTTTGGGTTAAGTACCTTCTAGGTTCCCGGTAGGCCTAATTTTCTTGTGTTGAATGTTATGCATGCTGACTTTCTTTTTTCTGTTTATTATAAAGCCTTTCTGCCTTAAACATCAGTGTTTATCCAGGACACCAAATGTGGGTTTGCGTGAGCGTTCTTCCTTGCCATCAAAGATTGGGTTAGGGTACCTCAGGAAGGCCTTGTTCCTGCCCTGTCCCTGCTTCTAACTGTGAGGTTTGGGTGTGGTCTGTCACTGTGAAGTTAGGTAGAGGCCTCATCTGACTACTTGGTAGCTGATCTCATTTTTGTTTCTGTAGTCAATGTATTTCTATGTATGAAAGACATCTCAGAAGAAAGTCATTTTTTCTTGATTGGTGTTAGCTGAGAGGGGCCTAGGAGTCAGTTGTTAAGCTAGTACTATTCAGTGCACAGTACTGGCTGTCACATTCCAGCACCTTCCTCTAGCCATCAGCATCCCCTGTGGGATTGTGCTGCTCTCTCTCCCTCTCTCTCAGCAAGCCTCTGGTGTGCAATTTTCGTTCTTGCTCCCCCAGGAAGCCCATGGCCCCATGTGAGATCTGTGGAGCTGCAGGGTCCTGCAGAGAGCTGGAGCCCAGATCCTGCAGCCAGGTAGCCCCAGTTCCCACGTAGAAACTGTGTGACCTTGGGCAAATTTTATGACTTCTGGGGGCCTCAGCTTTCCATCTGAAAAAGATTGCCTGCCTCTTAGAGGTGTTGCAAGCTTAGAGGAGACACTGAAGCACCAGTGCTTTGTTATCAGTAGGTGTGAGCTCCTAATGGTGGTGTAGGAGACACTCAGTGGCATGGTGTTCCTGGGTTCTGTGGGTAGAGAGAAGAGGTGGCTAGGTTCAGTTGTACACCTCAGTAGGACTTAACTAAACTCGATTAGAGTGCCAGTGTGAGGGTGCCTAGAACCTCTGGAATGGGGAGGTCTATCTAGAGTCTGAAAGGAAATGATGGCTTCCATAGATGGGCTTCCAAAACCATCTGGAAGTGTAAAGAGCACTGACAGAAGGCACAGAGCAGCTGCTGGGCTATCCAGGCAGCTTCCCCCTGAAGAGTGCATTCTGGCATGTCTGATGACTGCCCATAGAAGTCTCCCTCCCAAGAGGATGCCACCCCAGCTTGAGGGCTGTCCGGCACGGTACCTAGGTCACCATCCTGAAAGACAGGGCACTGTATAAGAAAGATGATCAAGGTCGGATAGTTCTTCTGTCTTACCAAATCGGTTGTGTGAAGCAGAAACCAGGAAGGGTTTAGCAACTATTGCTCAGTGCCTCATAGTGCAAGTGTCAGGTGCCACTGGGAAAAGCCTGTGCAGGTAGGCGGCAGGGAGCAGTACGGTAAGTGATTAGTGGAAAAAGTGCCATCCACCTGCATTGGTTGATGGCTTGGGGCAAGATTTCCAGTAAGAGCATCATGTGGATTCAGTAAGTTCCTATAGTAAATGAGTTGGTGCTTGTGAAAGTGAGGTGCTCTGAAAAGTGGAATTTGACGTTCAGAGTGGTTTAACTGGTCATGGTTACTGGTGTTTGAGATATATGCAAATGCGTAGAGTAAAAGTTTTTCATTAATTAGCATGTTGTCATAAGTATTTTAAAATACGTGTAAACTAATAAATTAGAGATTAAAATTAAGCATTTATCCTTCATATATAATGCATACAGCTCTTACAGCTGTTAATTTCCATATTTTAAGATGACTAAAAGATTCTTTCCACTTCCCATTTGTAAGAATGAGGCAGACTGAGCCTACCTTTTGGTTGGGCATCCTTCCTTCCTTCCTGTTTAGATGGGTTGAAGTGTCTTACTGATCCTGTGATGTTTGCAGTGGTAAAGATAGCTCTGTCTTTACAATCAAAATGCCAGCTTAGGGACAGTTTGTGATTAGAAGTGTCATGAGCCAGCATTTTCAGCTCAGGTGCGATGCTTCTGTTTCACTGAGTGCATGCGTCCGGAACTCCTTGGTCTGCACGTGTGGCCGCTAGAGTTCGGACACAGCTCCTCAGGTGCAGTGGCCACACATGCTCAGAACCCGCACGGCTGGTGTCTCCCGTGACAACCTGTGTGGACCAGGGATGGACACCTGAGGACCGTTCTGTTCCAGGCTCACTCAGGTGGATGTCCTAATGTCACTAAGGCATCTGAAACCTCATGTGCCGCATTTAATTCAACCTTGGGAGCAGTGGTGAGCACAGAAAGCACTCACCCTACGCTGAGCACCATGTGTCCTGCCTGCAGTGGTAACAGCACACACCAGCATTTCATCTGTGGCAGACGTAGCCAGAGGTGTATAAATGCCCTGTGTGGACATCACCGTCTGCCATGGTAACGAGGCTGTGTATGTGTCAGCTTTTCTGTGTTGTAGAATCAGTACTTGAGGAGGAATAAAATATATGTGGCCTTTTCATTTTATAGAAATCACAAAAGACCACAAGCTAAAGGGAACCATCAGGAATTTCCGGCAAAAGCTGGACAGTGCTCCATTAATTCTTCTCCAAAGGTGAGAAGAACTCTCTTCAGGGTGCTCCACCTGCTTGAAGAGAGGGAGGGCAGGGACCCCTGGGGTGAGATGAAGGTGGAGCTGTTGTTTACTCTGTGTCCAGGAGTGATCTGGGTGGGAGTGCCCCTCCCAGTGGAGAAGGATCTGTGCTGTGGTCAGGGAGCAGGGCAGGAAGTGAGGGAGGGGGAAGGGAGCCTGAAGGCCAGGCCTCTTACTCTCCAGGAGTGCTGGGTAAGGAGGATCTGAAGGTAAGACTCAGTCTTGCATCTGCATCGTCCACATGGAAGTGTCTTGCTAGCCTCTTGCTCAGGAGGGTGGCCTGTCTGAAGACTGAGTCTCATGAGGGTGGTGTGATGCTTGGAACATGAAGAGAGTCTGAGGGAGGAAATGCGCCCAGCACAGTCCTGTCAGCCACAAGCCCACCAGGGACAACACAGTGCTGAGAGGCAACTTGGGTTAGCCAAGAGTCAGGGAGTCAAGGTCATGGTCAGGTGGGACCATCGGGCCAGGTGAGGAGACTGGCGACTGTTGAAAGCAGCCAGGGTGGGGTGCAGAGCATTGTGGTGGTCCCAACTACCCGCGGTTTCTGGTGGCATCTGCTGTGGTTCTCTGCCTTTGCCTGTGGACACCTTGGGCAGGAGCACAGCTTATATAGCTCAGGTGTGGCTGTCAGCTGGGCAAAAGGGTCTGGGGAAACCAGTGTGGTTGTGGGATTAGCCTTGCTCAGTGAGCAGGGCCGGCTCCTTACTCTCAGTTCTAGTGGTGTTTCTCAGCCAGGTGAACACACTTGTCTAACCATCAGTGCAGCACTCGGTTTTGAGGTCCTACCTAGAATGACCTTTTGACCACTTAGTGGAGAACTAGTGTTAAGCACCTCATGGGCCCTTGACCTCTCATTCAGCCAAAGTACAAAGCGATTTCTCATCTGTTTTAAGCATAAATTTACAGTGGGAAAAATATATTTACTCGGCAACAACAGAAATTACACCCACTAACCATTGGTCAGAGACTTCTGGGAGCTAAGCCAAGGGTTTATTCTGAACCACCTTGCTCAGACTGCTGCCTTGTGGAGGATGGGCCTCCATGTGACAGCTTTGTGTGTTTCAGGGACTACATGATGTTCAGCTGGGGCATGGTGGCCTGGGGGTGCCTCCTAGACCCCCTCTGTCAGCCACTCACATGTGGACCTGGTGGGAGGGGTTGGCATGCAGTGTGTGGCCAAGCCTGAGGCCCATCATGGGCAGGAGCCAGGGCTCCAGGATTCTGGCCCACATCTCCAAAGTGGTCGCCCAGAGCCACCCGTTGCTTCAGTTGAGGTCATCATGCTGGGAGTCTTGGGGCAACATGGAATGTAGGTGGAGCAATAGGAGAAAAACACACTGTCTGAACCTTCTTTCTGATTTCTAGAAATACAAACCACATAAAGAGAAAGGTGTTTGACATATATTTTGCCTTTAAGGATTATAGTTGAAAGTACAGGAAATTTGAAATTTTAGCAAGGGGTGTATAGTTATGTCCAGACCTGGTGTCCTCTGAAGGGGTTTTGTGGCTCCAGGAAACATGAAGTGGGCAGTGGAAAATGCAGTGCTGGGCGAGTTCTGAGCCTGGAGTGGAGGGTGTCTAAGGAGGTTCTTTTCTTATCTGCGGGCATGGACCTGTGGAACGCAGCCTGGGGCTGATTTCTCTGAGGTACCTTCTCATTTATTCCTCTCCAAGTATGGCCTGAGGATCACACCAGCAGGGGCAGTTGCACCTTGGCCCTGGGCTTTAGTCTGCGTGGCCAAAGGAGTCACACCAAATGCCGACCCTGAGGTCTGCGACCTCACAGTTGGTCCACACCACCTGCAGAGGGGTCCTCGCCCCAAGTCCTGGCATGGATCAGACAGGGTGCCCTTGGGGCAGGTGTTGGCACACTGGCTTCTTGCCCAAATGCAGCCATGCTGCACCGATGGCAGTCTTGTGTTTGTCCTTTCAGAACATCTGGCCTTTCCCCTCCTCTACAGATACCCTGTGTTGGGCTACCTGCGTCTTTGCAGGGTCTGGCCTCCCACTGGTTGGTTGTTCCTGCATCTCTCATGAGCAGGTTGTCCTTGCAGAGGGGTCTGACTAGACTGCTTGGGGACACGCTCCCCCATCAGTAGGAGGTGGCAGCGGGCCACCCGGTAAGCTGTCTGTGTTCAGGAGGGCAGCGGACTGGTGTGGATGACGAGAAAGCACCCCCCACAGCTGCTGTGTGATTCCGAGTCAGAATCTAGTCCAGGGCTGACATCACTGGTGCACACACCCCAGGAGACTCATACAACAGGTTAGGGGCCATAGAGAACCACAGGCACAGTCGCTGACCTCTTGCATCCTAATGTGGTGACTAGTGGTCTGTCCTCAAGGAGGATGGGTGATGCTGAGAGTGGGAGGTCACTCCCAAAGCAGCAGAACTATGTCAGCAATTAGGAATGTCAACTGGGAAAGAAAGGGGGGCCTCTGTGGGTCATCCAGGCTTCTCCCTGTGCCACCAAGCCATGACCCAGCACCCCCAGTGCTGCTCCTTTCCAGGTGTGCTTTATGTTCCTTGCAGTCCCCTGGAGTGAAGTACTAGATGGCACTGTCTCAGTGCGTGTGGTGTAGCAGAGTGCTGTCCTCTGCTGCATGGATCTGGGTGTGGTCATGTCTGTCCAGCCTCCCACCTCCCTTCCAGGAGGCCCTGAGAATTGAGCCAGGTGCCTGCAGAGCAACACCAGTCAGCATGGAGGAAGGTTGTGCCGGCCGCAGGGGTCCAGGGGAGCTCCTCACCACAGGCCATGCACTAAGAAATTATAGATGGATGACAAATTTCTGGAAAAGGTAGAATTTTAAATCTTAAATAATGAGAGCACTCAGGAGAAGGCTGCCACAGTCCATCTGGAAGGCGGACCCAGTGGTGTGGGTCAGAAGCAGGCTCCACATCCTGCAGCCCTGGTTCTCAGAAGCCCGCTGGGGGCGAGGTACCTGTGAGGCACTGTAGTGGTGGCCCATGCCCTGATGCTAGAAGCAGGCTACTCCCTGTGCATATTAATGGGGGACCAAGTGCTGTTCGTCCCACTGTCTGGGGTCATCACATGATAGTGAATAAGTTTCCTGCACAGTAGCATTTGTGGCCATGGCAATGCTAGAGGTTCCTTTAGTTCTTGAAAGTAAATTTAGTAATTAAGGAAAATAATTCCTCTGCTTGTTCCCTTTGTGTGTGTGTGTGTGTGTGAGAGAGAGAGGGGGGGAGAACCCTGGAATGAGTTCAGACTATTACAGATTATTAAAACATAGTTTGCCCCATACAGCTCATTTCCTGCCACTTTTCTTCTGGCCTGACAAGACCTGAGGTGTTCCGCACACTTACTTGCCCTCTAGCAGCTGTGGCGCTTTTCTGTGCCTGTGGTTCAGTTTGTACAGAAGTGATTTGTTTTGCATGAAAGCACACTGTCTTGATCCTTGCTGTGGCGCTAGCAGGGCTTCCTGACCAGTTCTGGGTTTTGTGTCTTGGGTTCTGCGCTGCCTCTGCCCATGTTTAGTGGTCTTGCTGCTGGTTCACATCTCTCAGGGCAGGCGGGGAAGAGACAGGCCTGGCCCGTTGCCTGTCAACTGCTCTGATGTGGGGTCCTGGGTCTGACTGAAATCATGGTGTTGGGATGGCCTATGGGTCTGTTGTGCTGCTGTTCCCACTTCCACTACTGATGTTGGCGATATGATCATGGGAAACAGATGAAGTGGAGGAGCATGCGGTAGGCAACTGGCTTAGGCTGTGCGTGTGGCCACATGGCCAGTCTTCCTGGCCCCAGCTGATCTCTGGTGCTGTGGCCCGTCGCCCTTACAGTCCCACCTGTGCTTCCCCCATGAAGGTCATGAAACGTGTGCGCACGGAGCAGCTCCAGACGGCAGTGTCCTGCTACCTCAAACGCCGGCAGTACGTGGACTCCGATGGCCCCCTGAAGCAAGGCCTGCGGCTGTCACAGAGTGCAGAGGAGATGGCGGCCAACCTCTCAGGTGATGCTGGGCCCCTGCAGGTGGCCTAGAGCCGGGCTCCTCTGCTTGTAGATGCTTTACCTGTACCTGCTGGTCTGTACAGCCTCTTTGCCCCCCACCCCAAGACCCTGAGAGCCAGGTCCCCTCCACTGGCAAGAAGTGTTTTGAAGGGCGAATGAGCACTTTGAGGACAGTGGTTTTTAAAAGATCTTTCTGAGTACAACCAGAGACTTGGAATGTTGTGCTCTATTTGTGTACAATGAATTGAAATGCATCTGTTGTCATGTATAATTAAGTAGAACAATTTTCAAAAAATGGAGGAAAAAATCAACCTCAACAACTTAGTGAGACCCTAAGCAACTTAGTGAGACCTTGTCTCTAAATAAAATGTAAAAAGGGCAGGGGATGTGGCTCAGTGGTTAAGTGCCCCTATACCAAATCCCCAGTACAGAAAAACAAACTTAACTAATATACAAAACCATAAAAGTTGTGCATATTAATGGGGGACCAAGTGCTGTTCTGTAATGTTTAGGGCTGGGGTGTAGCTCAGTGGTAGAGCACTTGTCTAGCATGCATAAAAAAGTCTTATTGTTCTGAAATCAGGTTCTGTAGAAAAACCTGTCCTCCACCTGGAATAGCAAGTGGTGATTGCTCAGTCAATTTGAGTTCAGGCTTCTCTGTGATGCGACTTTCTCGGCTGAGTCCCTGCACAGTGCTGGGGCTGGGGGTGTGGGCCAAGGGCCTGGTGGCTATGTGGAGGTGGAGCAGGAGCAGCACCTTCTCTCTCCTTCCTGTACTTTTGCTCTTACAGACCCCATCCCCACCTTCCATCCCTGCTCCCCTCACTCTGCTTTTAGCGCCTGGCCTCCCTGCTTCAAGGGTGGGTTGACTTTGCTACAGGAAGGAGATGGGATGGTGAAACCCAAGAACATCCTCAGGCAGGTTCCTCGCTCCCTCTGAGGCTCTCTCGGGCTCAGGGATCTTTAGACTGTCATCCTGGACAAGATGGAGCCAGGTGCTGGTGTGGTGCAGGTTAAGGGGCCTGGTCTCCTGGAGCAGCCCGAGTTGCCCTCTCCTGTGGTTGTGGTGCAGGTGACGGAGAGCAGACAGTGCAGCCTGATTCTAGCCTGAGATAAGAAGAGAGTGCTGTTTGGGGAAGGAGAACTAAACATGTAGTAGTGGAAAGGAGAACTTGGCAGAGGACTGAAAATCAAGGAGGCCTCCAAGGAAATGAAAAGACCCCCCAATGCCTGCACCACTACATGCTGTAGCACGGGAAACTCATAGACCCGGCATTTCTAGATGTGCCTTAGCAACGTAACAGGCTGTCCTCTTCCCTCTCATGGGTCCCGTGCTCTCTGCCTTTCTATTCCTCTGCCCTTAAAGTAGGGTGTCAGGAGGGAGGGGCAGACAGGTCAACACCTCACACTGGTGGCCACTTATGGACTGCCTGTGCCGCTGGGACAGCCCAGCACCTCCCCTGGCCCTCCACCTGTCCTGCTATTAATCTCCTTCCTGCCTTTCTCTTTTCCTCTTCAGTCCAGTCTGAATCTGGTTGTGCCAACATAGTGTCTGCAGCCCCTTGCCAGGCAGAGCCCCAGCAGTATGAAGTACAGTTCGGACGGCTGAGGAATTTTCTCACTGGTGAGTGCTCAGTTGTGGGAACCTTTCCTAAGATAGAGCAGTGCAAATTTTTCTCGGAGCTTGTCATATAGTGGGCACAGTGTTGGGACTGTGTGCAGACAAGCCTCATGGAATTGACAAGGGAGTTGAAGTTCTTGAGGCTAAAGTTCACAGAGGCCAGAAGAGAGCTCAGGTGCTTGTTCTGTCTTGCCACAGCCCTCAGCACAGGGATGTGATGTGTGCTGAGTAGCTCGAAGCAGAAGTCCAGCATGGGGAACGCCCCTAGGTATTGTGCCAGTCACAGCACGTCTTGAGGTGGTCTCTGTCCTGTGTTTCCAAAAGTGGGAGACTGCAGTCCTCCTGGAATCAGCAGGGGCTGGATGCTCACAGGGACAAGTGACCTCTGTAATGCAAGTCGATAGACGGGTATTCCATCTGCTCCTTTATCACCATGAGGTCAACTCAATGTAGCCACTGTTGAAAAACGAGTCACTTAACCTGTCTGGGACAGAGGCAGTTGAAGGCTGAACCTACCCGTCCCTACAACCTTAGGTGCCTGATGCCCTTGAGGTGCTAGGAGGTGGCAGCAGAGAAAGCGGTGAGCAGCTGGTATCATCTGTCGTGTAACTTCTGTGCAGAGCCCCTTGTAGAAAGTGGGAGCCTGCTCCACCCTTGAACCACCTTTGGTTTAAAACTTGGAGTGTTTTTTTTTTTTAAGTGCTAGGGATTGAACTCAGGGGCACTGGCCCACTGAGCCACATCCCCAGCTCTATTTTGTATTTTATTTAGAGACAGATTTCACTGAGTTGCTTAGTGCCTCGATTTTGCTGAGTCTGGCTTTGAACTCGTGATCCTCCTGCCTTGGCCTCCTGAGCATTACTGGCTTGTGCCACCACGCCTGGCACTTGTTCTATTTTTATTTGAACGATCCATGTGTTAATAATTTTTAATGTGCAACTAATAAAAAATAATAATAATTTTTAATGGTAATGATGTGTTTGAGGAGACCCACAAATAAAATGATGCCCCTGGATGTATATATGTGTAGATTATCCTAATTTTCTTTGCATAATTTACGTACACCCTAAAAGCCCTAGGACCAACAAATCTGGCCACTACCTCTGTCACTGTGCCCATGGCTGTCACTTCCCAAGCCTCCCACTCCTCCACATCTTTTGTGGGTGCTGGCATGAATGACATCTGCCCTAGGCAGCCTCCTCTGATGACCCCAATAAGCACATTCTGCTCACACGCCCTGCAGTGGGCCCACGCCTCAGTATAGTCAGCCTGGCTTGGCATGAGCTGGCGCTATTGCTCTTCCACAGGGAGACACGGGTGGAAGAAGGCACACGCTGGTCGGAGGCCAGGTGCCCCCTATGGAGAGGAGCTCATCAGAGTGAAAACGTCACTCAGGAATAGGGTCTATGGTGGGAGTGCCTCACCCTCCCCAGGTCCTGCATCTCTGCAGGTCCTGCATCTCTGCAGGATTGGGGCTTCTGTTCCTGTAGTTGGTACATAAAGCTCATTGCAAATTGCAATAGTTAAAGAAGCATCAGAATCTGCATCAGCTGGATTCCCAAAAAAGCAGAACTAACAGGATATGCAGAGAGGAGTCTGAGGAGTTGTCTCAAGCAGTGCTAGGGGTCCAGCGACAGCTGGAGTTGTGATCAGAATTCCTTCCTAGAGCACCTGGGTTCTTTTCTTTTTTTCTTTTTTTTTTTTTTTTTTTTTAAGAGAGAGTGAGAGAGGAGAGAGAATTTTTAATATTTATTTTTTTTTTTTTAGTTCTCGGCGGACACAACATCTTTGTTGGTATGTGGTGCTGAGGATTGAACTCGGGCCGCACGCATGCCAGGCGAGCGCGCTACCGCTTGAGCCACATCCCCAGCCCCCTGGGTTCTTTTCTATTGAGGCCTTCACTCACTGTTGTGGAGGGCTGTTGCTTGAAGTCTGTTTAGCCGTTAAGTCAGCTGACTTAGAAGCTACTTGCTTGCGAAAAATGCCTCCACAGCAGCAGTCTAGAATAATGTCTGACCAAACGTTCGGTGCCATGGCTCAGCCAGCTGGACACACAGATTCATTCCACCTCGCACCTGCGTGCTGCGTGTGGCCTCCAGCATGCTCCCTCTCTAGAGAAGCAGCCTTTCAAGAGCTAAGCAGGAGAAACAGGAGGTGGGGACAGTTACATGCCTGCAGCTGGCCACAGCCTCTGGGCTGAGCCGGGCCTGTTGCCAGGAGGGGCTATGCTGAGCATGCTCCACCTGCACTGGGCTGTGGTTTTCACAGGCTGATTGGACAACCTCACCAAGAGACACAGGATGACTTCAGCCACATAGTCTTCCTTGCCCTACGTGGGGCAGCTGTCCAGCTCCCCTGGGCAGTGGTGCTGTGTCCTGACCAGCCAGAGGCTCTGAGCTTCACCTGTGGGCCAGCAGCACAGTGGTCAGGCATCTCACCCCAGGCAAAGGGGGCGTTTGTTGTCATTGTAGACAGTGGTCTCTCTGTGGAGGAGGGGACGGCTGCCTACACCACATCTGGCACTGTTCCCTGTCTCTTGGGAGGTGGACATTCGGAGGGAACTGTGGAGATTGCTGTTGCCAGGTGAGGCAGGTGGATTCTCCCACTCAGCATGCCTGCTTGTGCCAAGGAAAGGCCTGCAGGGCACGGCGCTGAATTGGAGTGCTGTGTGATCTGTCTTCATAGGGACAGACATTATGCTGCATGTGACCCTAACACCTGCTATGTCTGTACAAACCCAGACTCACTGCAGATGAGGACAAATAAACTCAAAGTAGTCAGCAGAGCTCAAAGTACAGCAAGCACCTGGATTTTACTGCCATTGTGCCTGTGTCCATGTGGTCCTGGTGGCCGTGCAGCCATACTGCTGCCCTACTTTCTTGCTTCTCTGCCCAGCCTGACAGCATGAGCACTTAGTATCTCACAACTCTGGTCTCGTTATCCTGTGAAAGTTTTCTTTAACCTTCTTAGTCATGTAGTGTCCCAATAGTAAGTCTCAGTGTCTCAGTAGTAAAGTGAGTGGTGTGGTACTAATGGCATCAGAGTGTCTCATTTGTAAATTACCATTGAAAAAGTATTAGATTTTATGGCACACATCCCAGTGACCCGGGAGGCTGGGCAGGAGGATCGAAGTTCAAAGCCAGCCTCAGCATCTCAGTAAGACCCTGTCTCAAAACAAAAAGGGTTCAATTCCTAGTGCTGGAAAGAAAAAAAATTATATTTTAACCAGCAATGTCTATATGAGGATGCATGTTGAGGGCCACAGCCGAATCCGGATGACGCATGGCATTCTGCCATAAGGGAGTGGTTGAGAGGTGAAGCCAGCGAGCCATTGAGATGTTGATGGTTATGTAAAGCTGTGTATTCAGTTGTGTATAGACCCGCCTGGGTGCTGGCTACTTTGGAGTTCTCGCAGGGATTCCTGGGGAGTTTGGGAAGGCCCGCGTGGTGGCGTGGGTGGGGGGGAATTCGGAAATAAAGTTTGTTCCTGCTTGAGTGGCTCTCGTGATTTGTGCCCAGCCAGACTGTGGCATTTGGTGGCCCGTACAGGAACGCCTGAAGCTTGGAGGTAAGTGAAATTGCTCGCCCCTGAGGGAAGGCGAGAGAATGGTAACCATTTAAAGATTCTTCTTTTGTTTTGTTTCACTTTGGTTTTAAGTTGCCAGTCCCTGGAGATGGGTGGGACGGAAGAAAAAACTGCTCACATCTGAGGAAAAACTATTTGCCTCTGAGGAACAGATAGGGAGAAAGGATGGATGGACATTTCAGGAGGATAGAAAGGCGATATAATGAATTTTTGTTCCATTTTTGTTTCATTTTGTCTCGGTTTTGTTTTGCATTATCTTAGGGGTATCTTCGTCATGGAAATATGGAATTAAAAATTAATAAGAACCAAACCGAAAGGGCATTAAGTAAAGTGCTAGAGGAAGGAGGCATCTCAGTAAAATCAAGAACAGTTAGGGCATAAGTTAAGACAATACAAAGGTGTAGCCCATGGTTCATTAAAGAGGGGTTGTTAAATATATCACAGTGGAACCATCATGGTGAAGATTTTAAAAAGATACTAAAGGAAAGCCCAGGAACTCTGCCAGTTGGCACATTACCATTATGGACGTTGGTACAACCTTGTTTGCTTAGTCTAGGAGAAGACACTTTAAATCAAGTAAAAGAGGAAGTCTCTCGAGTTAGGGGAAAAAAGTTTAGAGAAGGAGGGGCTATCCGGAGAGAAGTTACAATGGGAGGTTGCTACTAACACCTTTCTATCACCAGAGGGCTACTAAAACCTTTCTATCACCAGAGGGCATAAGTGTCCAACCAACAGCTCCACCTATGGAGACAACATATGCTGAGTGGCCCTCAACACACACACACCACCACCCCCCTAGTTGATAGATGGGATCCCAAGCAGGACCTCAAAGATTAGCATGCCCTGTATTGGAGGCGGACAGCAGGGGTCTATATACAACTAAACACATAGCTTAACATAACCATCAACATCTCAATGGCTCGCTAGAGTCACCTCTCAACCACTCCCTTCTATCAGAATGCCATGCGTCATCCCGACTGGGCTGTGGCCCTCAACAGATGCAGATGGGTGGTTTTGGGTGTAGGTTGATTCAGTGTCAAGACACTTCACTCTGGAGAGTGGGCATGTTGGATGCCCACTGAGTAGTGCTCTGGCCTCGGTCCAGCTGTGTGCAACTAGAGTGCTTGGGGAAGAGGAGCTGGAGACCCATTTGCTCCCCAGAACTTCTTGCCATGTGGCCATGTGAGTGTTGAATGAACTTGTGTTCATTGTTTTTAAGGTGATCGCCATCCATTTAGAATTCATTCTCCCAAAAATACATTTAGAGCCCTCACACCTGGAGTTTCTGCTCTGAGAGACGTGGGCCTCTGGGGGATACTTTGCCTTAAGCCTGGGCATGTCCTCACACTCTGAGCCCTAGGGCCCTTGCTTTTCCTTCCTCCACCAGAAAAACTTTGAAGTCCAGAGTTCCACTGGGCTGCCGCATCAGGGCGCAGTTGGAGGAGAAGCAGTGCGGCAGGGCTCCCCAACTGGGTCACCTTGTCCACGCGTGCTGCATCTTGAAAGCCCTCTCTCTTTCTCATTGCAGATTCTGATTCCCAGCACAGCCATGAAGTGATGCCCCTCCTCTACCCCCTCTTCGTCTACCTCCATCTCAACCTGGTCCAGAACAGCCCTAAGAGCACGGTGGAGAGTTTCTACAGCCGCTTTCATGGGATGTTCCTGCAGAATGCAGGCCAGAAAGAGGTTATTGAGCAGCTGCAGACCACGCGGACGGTCCAGGACGTCCTGTCCGACTCCAGGCTCCGCGCATTCCTGGACAACAAGTACGTGGTCCGCCTGCCAGAAGACAGCTACAACTACCTGGTGCGCTACCTCCAGAGCGACAACAACACCGCACTGTGCAGGGTGCTGGCCGTCCACATCCACCTGGATGTGCAACCTGCCAAGAGGACAGACTACCAGCTCTACGCCAGTGGCGGCCCTCGTGGTGAGAGCGGTAGCCTGGAGCCCCCAGATGTGCCCAGCCCTCTCTTACAGAATGAGGCCGCCCTGGAGGTCCTGCAGGACAGCATCAAGCGTGTGAAGGATGGGCCTCCCTCCCTCACCACCATCTGCTTCTATGCCTTCTACAACACGGAGCAACTGCTCAACACCGCTGAGGTCTCCCCCGACAGCAGGCTGCTGGCTGCCGGGTTTGACAACTCCTGCATCAAGCTCTGGAGTCTGCGGTCCAAGAAGTTGAAGGCGGAGCCCCACCAGGTGGACACATCTCGTATCCGCCTGGCTTGTGACACTCTGGAGGAGGAGGTAGGAGCATCACTCCCCGCATGTCCTTCCTGACTGCTAGTATCTGCCACACCTGGCAGAGCTCCCAGAGAGCAGACACCCCTGCTCCCGTCATGCACAGAGCCGGTCTCATGCCACGTGCCTTAGCCACCAAGTCCTGCCCATTCCTAGCCCAGGATTAGATGCCATTTCTCACAGTATTATGTAGCACTGTTAACCAGAGGTCAGCACCTACCCCTTCCGAAAGGTCGATGCCACCCGTGAGCATCATTGAAGACCTATTGCCGAAACTGGATGAGGCTGCGTCTGGGTGACCCTGAGCATGTGTGGCAGTGCAGGTGGGCTGCGGGGCCAGGTCTGTACTTGTGCTGCGTAGCATCTCTCTCACAAGGCAATACTGCTGTAGACACCACAGCACAGTAGAACGTGGTGTGGAGGGGTCCACCCTCTGACCCAGGCAGAGCCTATCTGCCCCTCAGGCAATGTGGCAGCTGTGGCCAAGGTGTTACTGCTCTGAGTTGGTGGTAAAAGGCCCAGGGCCAAGGTCCTGGTCACCATCATCACTACCTTAGGAGAGCATGGGACAGGGTGGTGTTGTCCTGTCACCACTGACCCAGGTGGCATGGCTTCAAAGTGCCTGGGTGGGAGTTCTGCACAACGTGGAGAGACTTAGCAGAGAAGTCACTCTGGGCACGTAGAGTTGCTGTCAAAGACGTCAAGACTTCCTGGGCACCTCGGGAGCCCGCTCCCGCTCCCAGCCATGAGGTTCTGAGGCAGTGCAGCAGTCTCCCGCCAAGAAGGGACTGGACCCCACGCTGCTCCCTGGTCTGCAGTGCCCTTAGTATGCTTTTCACTGCTCTTGAATTTGAATTTTCAGACTTCCTCCATTGGAGCAGTTCCAGCTGCTATTCACCTAGAGCTGAGAACCACTGCCCTCCACCACTTGAGGGTTTTTTTTTTTTTTAAGAGAATTTAGCCTTCATTTTATTTATTTATTTGTTTTTATGTGGTGCAGAGGATTGAACCCTCTGCCTCACACATGCTAGGTAAGCACTCCACCACTGAGCTACAACCCCAGCCCGTGACTTAAGTTTTCTGTAAAGGAAAAAGAAAAACATTCCTGTGGAGCTTGGTGATGCTGGCTTTGTAGACAAATCTGGTGTTCGAAATTAACATAAAGGACAATGACTTGTGGGTTTTTAGGAGTCAGAGGATGTGTGTTTGAGGTCCAGGTTTAAAGATTAGTGCGAGAGACTCCAGGAATAGGCAGGAATGATGGGTGAATGCAGCTGGGGTGGGGCAGGAAGCCCACAGCTTCGCCTCCTCCAGTCCTGGTAGCTGAGCTGGGGCTGGGCTGCAGCAGCGGGAAGGAAGTGGTGTGGGGCAGAGCCTAGTTGTCGGGTGATAGGCAAGTGGGGGAGCAGGAGGGCACTCTGGGACACAGTGAGGTGTGTTGCCCACGTGCCCACCCTTACCGAAGGTGCTACAGACGCTGCCTCTGCTTCACTGGGCTCAAGTGCCTCTAGCCAAGTAGCTGATGCTGAGGGCTTCCTGCTTGAGTTTTTGCACTCCACCTATTTGTCACAGTAGTTTGGGGAAGTGTCTGGTTTCCAACCAGGAGCATCTTGGGAGAAGCCAAGAATATTTCTCCAGTGAGAACTTGGACTTGGCTTTCTCCTTTTAGAATTTAATTAAAAGTAAGGCTTGTACTATAGGGGTCTCCAGCTCACATGCCCTTGGAAGCCAACAGGTAAAAGTCAAGGTGAAGCCCTGAAGCTGTAGATAGGTAATAAGAAGCAAGAGAAAATCATGGAAACCAGGTTAAAAGGCCAGCACGCAGCCTCTGCTTTGCTTTTTCTGACGCAGTCATTGTTGCATGAATTAGTGGACTTGAGGTTCTGACGACAGGCCTGAAAGTGTCCTGACCTAGCAGTCCCGTTTCTGTGTGTATACCAGGGGAGGTGAAGACGTAAATCCTCCGAGAACTGGTGTAAGAACCTTCATAGCTTTGTTCATGGCAGCCAAAGAAAGAGGCTGCAGCCCAGACACAGGGCATGGCTACCCCACTGGGAAAGCCAGGGCACCACAAACCTGCAAGATGAGCCTGGAAGACTCATCTCGTGTGAAAGAAATGGCCAGTGGGGAGAAGCATGTTCCCATCTCCCCGTGATAGGAGCTTGGAGCTTGGCAGTCACATGGGAGACGTTGTGCAGGGTTGCTGGCACACAGAGGACCGGTTGACCATGCCAGGCAGGGTTTCTAGATGCGGCCTTGGCAGTCTTGACAGGTAGTGGTGATGGCCACATGTGCACAGAGCCCTGGTGCTCTATTTTTCAGAAATGTGGATCTGACAGTCTGGGTTCTCAGCTTAGAGGTTGACAGCAGGACTAGTGTGCAGCCTGGTTCGGTGCTTCCCAGCAAGCACAAGGCCCTGGCTTCAACCCCTAGTACCACAAGAAAATTCTAATTAACCATCATCATAATAAGACAATAACCAAAACTCTCATGTGTGTGTCAATCGTCTCTAGGCAAAAAGGGTCTCATGACAATCTGCAGCACTGGCCCATTCCTCGGTTCCCCACTTGGCAGTGCCCGCGTGGCTGTGAAACTGTACGATTGGCCAGGCAGGGTCTGCTCCCCAGGGCCATGTGCCCAGGGTGAGACCTCTGCTCTCTGAGACCTCCATTCTCTGCCTGTGTTCCATGCGACACCAGGCAGAACCACGCCTGCCTCTAGCCCTTGCTGGCCACAGGGCAAGGCTGCAGACTCCAGGCTGGGGTTGCCAGCATAGCACTTCTGCACAGTCCTTCAGGCCTGGGGACTCCTGCTCTGCCCCACCATCCTTGAATTTGAAAAGTAAAGAGGTCAGAGTTGCAATCAGCCCTGTAATTTATACCTGAAACTGTAGGTCTGCAGTGGGCACATGATATGAGCCCTATACCTGAGTGGTCTAATAGCTGCTTTAGAAAAGGAAAAAGTGTCAGAATCCATTTTAACAGTATTTTATTTGATCCAGCATGAACAGAATGTCATAGTCCAATTGTGTTGGCATCATGAAGCCATCAGTGAAACAGTGGTCTCTTCCCATTCTAGTCTCAGGAGCCACGAGCCACGGGCACATGTAGGCATCATTGCTGCCGCAGGTCAGACAGCCATGGACTCTTGTTTGGTGGGCTTGCCCCATCTCACTCCTCACAGGCCCCACCACAGGTGACGCTGCCGGCTGCAGTGCAGACCCCAGGAATGCGTCTGCCCAGTGCCTGCACATTGTCTCTTAAGCATATGCTCAGTGCCCAGTGAGGTGGAGACCCTCATGCCTTAGCCCACAGTCCATTCCCAAGGGTCTTTGCTCATGTGCCCAGGGTCTCCTTTGGTTCTACAGTCCTCAGCGACTTCCTTAGCGGGGCAGTGAGTCGTGCTTGGAATTTCTAAGTGTTGCTGTAACCCCTTGAGAGAGGAAATTACTGATATTCTGGGCAGTCCTTGGTAAAATGCTGAGCTCCCAAGAGCTGATGTGTTTTTAAACTGGAGTGTCTGCAGTTGCCGTTGGAGCATTCTTGGACACCAGTGTTTATTCTTTTAACTTTCTAGAAACATGCACAGTGGAGACGTTCATTTCCACTTTCAAGTAGGAAAAAGAGCATCCCAAAAACGCTTCTCAGGGTTGTGGCTCAGTGAGAGCACTTGCCTAGCATGTATGAGGCACTGGGTTCGATTCCCAGCACCATGTAAATCCTTGAAGCAGCCTGTTCTTCGAGTATCGGGGCGGCCATCTCCTCTCCATCCTTGGACCGGGATGTGGCGGGGGATCCTGATGCTGACAGCTGCCCTCCTTGCCTCATGCAGCCAGGCTTTGTTTTGGCTAAAGCCTCCTGAGTTGTGCCTGAGCCCTGAGGCGAGGCTTATGTGCTCCGGGTGCTTCCTCATCACTGACTCCCAGAAGCGGCAGAGCATAGGGAGCATAAAGCAGCCAGGGCTGATGAGGAGACAGTGTGTGGAGGGGGCCCTAAGGGCTGCCTCTGGATCAGACTTTGAGATGCGCAGCTGCTCTTACCCAGGAGTGAGCTGGGCTCAGTGCTCTTAGCAGGGACCCTGCTTCCCCCCCCCATCCCCCCCTCCCTTACCCCGCCCCTGGCTGCCCTTCAGGGTCACAGCTTCGTCTCCCAGGAGCCCTGCGCGCTGCCTTTTCCTCTCCTGATCCTTGCCTACGAGACCACTAACCACCCTCTCGTATGTGTTTCCTTTCCTGCCACCCCCATGCCCAGGACACTGAGGACGACGGCATGGGCACAGAGATGAAGACGCTGCGGGGCCACTGCGGACCTGTATACAGCACGCGCTTCCTCGCAGATGGCTCAGGGCTGCTCTCTTGCTCTGAAGATATGTCCATCCGATACTGGGACCTGGGCAGCTTCAGCAACACTGTGCTGTACCAAGGGCATGCCTACCCGGTGTGGGACTTGGACGTCAGCCCCTACAGCCTGTACTTTGCCAGTGGGTCCCACGACCGCACCGCCAGGCTGTGGTCACTGGATCGGACGTACCCCCTGAGGATATACGCAGGTCACCTGGCAGATGTGGACTGTGTCAAGTTCCACCCGAACTCCAACTACCTGGCCACGGGCTCGACCGACAAAACTGTCCGGCTGTGGAGCGCCCAGCAGGGGAACTCTGTGCGGCTCTTCACAGGCCACCGCGGGCCCGTGCTGGCTGTTGCCTTCTCTCCCAACGGGAAGTACTTGGCCTCCGCAGGCGAGGACCAGCGGTTGAAGCTGTGGGACTTGGCCTCCGGGACCCTCTTCAAGGAGCTGAGAGGCCACACGGACAGCATCACCAGCCTCGCCTTCAGCCCAGACAGCGGCCTAGTGGCCTCTGCCTCCATGGACAACTCTGTGCGCGTCTGGGACATCAGGAGTGCCTGCGGCAGTGCGCCTGCTGACGGCTCCTCCAGTGAGCTGGTGGGTGTGTACACGGGGCCCATGAGCAGTGTACTCGGTGTGCAGTTCATGGCCTGCAACCTCCTCTTGGTGACGGGGATCACACAGGAAAATCAGGAGCATTAGCCTTTTACCTTGGTTAGGGTGGACTGAGCCGTGGCAGAGGCCTCTGGCTGCAGCAGTGGACATGTGGAGACCGAATCACTGATGGACTGTGACAGAGCCCCTCCCTTCCTGCTGGGCCCCGACTACACTGCAGGCCCATGGGGCTCGTGGGGGGGCAGAGCATTGGTGCCCGAGTGTGGGCTGAGGACTGGCCCGCTCCCAGGGCGGCTGCTGGCCTTGAGGACCCCCAGGACCTCCTGCACCTCCCTCTCCTCCCCGACTGACCTGCCTTCTCCTGCCCGCAGGCTGCAGAGTGCTCACAGCAGCGGCACAGCGTCACTTGGGCTACCCCTCGCTTCTCGGGGGCTCCTTTTGGAGACTGGGGTGGGACCTGGGGAGGGCTCATCCTGGCAGAGTCTTTCCTTTTCCTTCATGACAGAGAACCAGGATTTTTTTTATTATTGTTATTATAATTATTATTATTATTATTATTATTATTGAGAAGAGGAAACTAGCACTGGCAGAGGGGCCCTTCTCTGCTTTTATCTTTCAGGTTTGACTCCTCGCACTGGCTGTGATCCTGGGAATTTTAAGGTTCAGGGAATTCAGAGAAGCTGGCAGCACAGTGTGTCGGGAGAAGGGAAGTCTCTGTGTGGCCTGGTGGTGCCAGGGACCCATTTCTGGAAGCAGGTGAGGGCGCTGAGCGCTGGCTCTGTAGTGACCCTGGGAAGGGAAAGTCCTTTTCTCAGCTGCACTTTTGTCAGAAATTCTCCCCTAAAAAGAGAGATGATGGTGGGCTGGTGTGACTTGGCAGCAGACCGCTTGCCTAGCAGGCGTGAGGCCCTGGGTTTAGTCCCCAGCACCAAATAAAAAAGATTATGATAAAAAACAATTTGGAATAAGTCACAAGACATGAAGTCTCCAAAGGACTGTTTGTCAAGGTAGCCCTCAGTGTCTTCCTCCCGCGGTGGCCACGTTGCGCTGACCTGCCTTGTTTTGTCGCGCCCGCCCTGAGGGCATGCCAAGCCCAGCTATGCTGAGGGTAAAGCAAGTTCCGACGTGTGGGAAAAGGGTTAAATATTTCTGTTTTCTGAAAAGAGTTATTTTGTATTTTGTTTTCTATTAAAATGTATTTAGTTTCAACAAACAGTGTCTCCTCTTTTTGGCCTCGGCAAGGCAGGTGGCAGCCAGGACAGTCCCAGGCACGGCATCGTATCTGTTCTTGGGTTCTTTGGGGTTCACTTCAGGTGCAGTTGCTCTCGGCCTTTGCCTGGATTGCTGGTGGCATTCCGCACTGTCCACATCCTGCGAGGCACATATTCTACCACCTGTGGAGTCGTTGGGAAAGCCCTCCTTCCAGCTCCTTGAAAGACCCTCTGAAGATCTGTAAGGAGCATAAGAACCAGGTCATTTCATAAACTTGAACTTATAGACAATTCTGGATAAGGACTTAAGAGGTTTCTAAACGATGCCAAAATTGAAACCGATGCTAGTAAGCCCTGATGGAGTAGATGCCCTGTGGTCAGAGGCTGGAGGCCCTGTTGCCTAGAGTTGTCTCAAATCAGCAGCCTCATTTGGTAGAGAATAATGTAGTTCCTTCTCTGTGCCTTGAGACATGATTCCTATGTTGAGACTTTCATAAAGTAGTACAGGTAAGTGAAATCATAAGGCTAGTTTCAGCTTTAAAAACTCTGTACTTTGAAATGACACCAAGAATTGCCAAAAATTTTGTAGGAAGACAGGAATGTTATTCCTGTTTTTTAGCTTGACCTGCACTGCTAATATCTGGGAGTGCTGTGATTCCTGAAGCCTGTCTGAGACATAAGGAGCATTCTGCGCAGCGCAGCCCTCAGGCTGCCCTCATGTGCTCTGTGGGGAGAGCTGGAAGCTCCAGCAGATTCTGAGTGACAGAGATCTCGGGGGTATCTGTGGCTGAATTATTCTCAGAGGTGAAGTATCACTCTGTAGGAAGATTTTGTATGATTTTACCAATGCAGAATCTCCTGGTCAAGCACACAAGCCACCAGGGCTGGTCAGGCTTCTCATCACTAGCACAACTAGTCCTGTGATGGGTTTGGGCTTTCAGGACCTGTAGAATGAGCCTGGCTCCCTTCTCTAGTGAACTCGCATTAACATTGGGTGATTGACTTTACAGATTGCCCTTCATAACTTCCCCAAACTTGTGCAAGTATTAAAAGGGGGGTGTGAGGGGCTGGGGATGTGGCTCAAGTGGTAGTGCTCTCGCCTGGCATGCGTGAGGCCCTGGATTCGATTCTCAGGACCACATTAAAATAAAAAATAAAGATATTGTGTCCTTCTAAAACTAAAAAATAAAATATTAAAAAAAGTGTGTGTGTGTGTGTACCTTGGTGCCTATACAAGGTCACCCTCCAGAGTGTGCCTTCTCCCTCAGCAGCACCCAGGGGATGGTGGGGAGGAAGTGCTCAGGAGCTGTTATGTTATATCCTGTTATGAACTAAAATGGGAGCCTGGCAAGGTGTGCATCCCTCCCAGTTGTCCTGGTGATCTTAGGAGGATAGTCCTGGACATAGAAATAAAAGTCCTTTAAGCTGGGTGTGGTGGCCAAACCTGTGATCCCAGAGACTCAGGAGGCTGAGGCAGGAGGATTGCAAGTTCTCAGCAACTTGCTAAGTTCCTGTTTCAAAAAGTGAAAAGGACTGAGGATGCAGCTCAGTGGTTGAGGGCTCTTGGGTTAATCCCTAGAATCAAACAAATGAAACTAAAAGCCTTCCAAAAAGGGAGTCTGTAAATATGATGCATCTCTGCAATGTGTGCCAGGGAGTGTCAGGACAACAGGCTCAGAGTGCTGTTTTAATTTAGCAGAAGACCTCCTAAAAGGAAAAGGGAAAATCAAGGGAGCCTGAGAGCAGCACAGGAGCAGCCATCATGTGCTCAGAGCCCCACGTGTGCAAACACCAGGATTCCTCCTTTCATGTCTTCATTCATTTGTTAAAATGCCCTGGTATGCAGACGTAATTCTGCACTACCCAGGTTGGTATTCGATAGAAGATGCACAACTGTGCTGGCCACACCAACCATTGCCCCAGAGGCCTCCCCCGTGCTGGCCACGCCAGGCAGCCTCTTCAACACCCATGTTGCCCAGGCAACTCAAACTACTTGTGGGAATCAGGTTTCCATTCCAGAATGTCCAATGCACATGTTCTTGTCAGGGTGACTCACTGAAGGACAGCTTACCTGTGGGTAAACATTTCCTAAGAGAAGTGTCTTCATGTAGTATGTGTGTTTCTGCTAGCACCGGATGTGTTAGCTGATGGCGATGCAGAGGTCAGCAAAGCCCAGGTGGCCTCTGCCTTTTGCTTACAGTGCCTGCAGGAACCTGATTCCACAAGTACGAGCTGACTGGAAGACCAACCCACCGTGGATCTGGAAAGGCTTCTGGGGAAGTACAACTCGGCAGGAGGCCAAAAGCAGCTGGGAGCAAGCTGAACACAGGCCAGGAAGAGGAGTCTAGCTTTTGTCCTTGGGATGAGGCCACCGAAATGCTGCAGGACAGGGCCTGGTGCTGTCCAGTGTCCACCTTGGTGTGGCCAGGGATTCTGCTCCAGCATGGGGATGATTCTGTAGTGTTCCCTGAGCCTGTCGGAGCCAAGCCCTTAGCACAAATGATGGGGACTCCAACAGCCTGCAAAGATGTGGATCCTACTGCCAGCCAGCAGGGATCTTGGGTGTCAATGTTGCTCCCAGAGCCTCCAGCAAGCCTGAGGTCCTGGCTGACTCTGCAGCCCCAGAGGGGCCTTGAGGCAGGAAAGCCCAGCAGAGGCCCGATTCCTGCCCAGAGAGGACTGTGACATGAGGACTTCCTTAAGCCAGGGAAGTTTGAGATCGCCCCACCTACCCTGCCTCACAGCTACTCTTCCAGACAATGAAAGGATTGCTGATTGTTTTAAGGGGCTTGCTGTAAGGGGCCCAGGTTGGAGGGTGTAAGAGTGAGGCAAGGAGGTGGTGATGGGCTGCTGGCCACGGTAGACCTGCGATCGTGCCAGCCCTCCAGGGACAGGCTTGCTAGACTTCCTGTGCACTGGACAGCAGGAGAAGAGGAGGACAAATGATGGCCTGGGATTTCTGGCATAAGCATCATCTGTTTTTGGTTTTGACGCTGGGTGGTGCCCAGGGCCTGCACATGCTGAGCACTCCACCACTGAGCTGCACCTGCACCACTTACCCCAACCAACTCTAGTGGCAGAGGAAGAGGATGTGATGTGAGAAAGGATCCAGAGTCTGGTGTTATGTTTTGTGGGGAGTTCTTGGTGGTTTTTTTGTATGAGATTTTTGTGTTTGTTTGGTCCTGGGGATTGAATCCAGGGTGCTTTACCACTGAGTCACACTCCAGCCCATTTTACTAACTTGAGTCAGGGTCTCACTAAGTTGCTGAGTTTGGCTTTGAACTTGTGATCCTCCTGCCTTAGACTCCTGAGTCCCTATGATCACAGACATGCAGCACCATGCCCGGCTTGTTTTGGTTTTTTGAGACAGGGTCTTAACGTTACCCAGGAGTGTATTGTGCCCTAGAGTTTGAGAGACCCTCCTCTTCAGCCTCCCAAGTAGCTGGGCCTACAGGTGCACACCACTGCACCCCCTCTGGGTTAGTGTTGGCTTCCTCAATTTGAGGTGCTTATGAGAGAACCCAGCCAATGTCCTGTGGGTGGTTGGACAGAGGTGCCTGGAGCCCGAGGGAGGCCTGGATGGTCTCCAAGTGGTTTCTAGATGGAGGATTTTACTGGTTCACAGTACTGGCAAGTCTGGAGGCCCACCAGTTCTGCAGTGGCTCTGTGCTCTGTGGCTGGCTTTGCCCATGGTTGCAAGGGGGCTCCTGGGACCACCTAGGGGAGACACCCTGCTCCATGGCTAGTGGCACTGGGCACCACTATCACCATCCTCACTCTAGGATCCCATATGAAGCTCCCAGAAACCCTTTTGACTTCCCTTGACTTAGGTCTGCCCATCAGAGGCCCACCCCAGTAACATCCCTGCTCCCAGTTGGGAAGGTGAACATCAGGTTGCTGCAGGAGTGGTTGGAAGGCCCTTGGACTTGGAAACCTTATGTGGCTGAAGATAAAAGCATAGGTGAGGTGAGCCTGGCTGTGCGTGGAAACTCTCTAGGGTGCAGGGTGAGGTGAGCCTGGCTGTGTTTGGAAGCTCTCCAGAGTGCAGGAATGAGGTGAGCCTGGCTGTGCCTGGAAGCTCTCCAGGGTGCAGGAATGAGGTGAGCCTGGCTGTGCCTGGAAACTCTCCAAGGTACAGGGGTGAGAAGGTGAGCCTGGCTGTGCTTGGAAACTCTCCAAGGTGCAGGGATGAGGTGAGCCTGGCTGTCCGTGGAAACTCTCTAGGGTACAGGGTGAGGTGAGCCTGGCTGTGCTTGGAAACTCTCCAAGGAGCAGGGGTGAGGTGAGCCTGGCTGTGCCTGGAAACTCTCCAAAGTGCAGGGTGAGGTGAGCCTGGCTGTGCCTGGAAGCTCTCCAGGGTGCAGGAATGAGGTGAGCCTGGCTGTGCCTGGAAACTCTCCAAGGTACAGGGGTGAGAAGGTGAGCCTGGCTGTGCTTGGAAACTTCAGGATGCAGGGGTGAGAAGGTGAGCCTGGCTGTGCCTGGAAACTCTCCAAGGTGCAGGGATGAGGTGAGCCTGGCTGTCCGTGGAAACTCTCTAGGGTACAGGGTGAGGTGAGCCTGGCTGTGCTTGGAAACTCTCCAAGGAGCAGGGGTGAGGTGAGCCTGGCTGTGCCAGGAAACTCTCCAAAGTGCAGGGTGAGGTGAGGCTGGCTGTCCCTGGAAACTCTCCAGGATGCAGGGTGAGGTGAGCCTGGCTGTGCCTGGAAACACTCTAGGGTGCAGGGGTGAGAAGGTGAGCCTGGCTGTGCTTGGAAACTCCAGGATGCGGGGGTGAGAAGGTGAGCCTGGCTGTGCCTGGAAACTCTCCAAGTTGCAGGGGTGAGGTGAGCCTGGCTGTGTCTGGAAACTCTCCAAGGTGCAGGGGTGAGGTGAGCCTGGCTGTGCCTGGAAGCTCTCCAGGGTGCAGAGGTGAGGTGAGCCTGGCTGTGCCTAGAAACTCTCCAAGGTGCAGGGGTGAGAAGGAGCAAGCCACGAAGAAGGTAGGGGGAGTCCCTGGGCTGCTCTGCTCAGAACACACCTGTGAGTGTCAGAAGTATCCCTTGGATCTGGGGGCTGACCATTTGTACTGCAGTGGGTACCAAGTCCTGGGCTGGGTGGGCAAGTGGAAAGGCAGTGGAACCCCCACTCAGACATGTCATTTGTAACAGGTGACACAGAAGCTCAGGAGGCGGCTCTGTTCCCAGCCCCTGGAGGCAGAGGCAGAGCAGCCTGGGAGCTCAGGAGTTCAAGACCAGCCTTGCCAGTCCAGCAAGACCCCTTCAGAAAGGAGAAAGGAAAGATTTGTTAATGACAGTTGCTAAGATAACTGGTTATCTATAAGGAAAACAATGAGCCTGGACCCACCTCATTATACACTACAAAATCAACTGTAAGAAAATCTTTGCTTCAAAATGTGAAATATGATATGTCAAGAACTATGTAATGTTTTGAACAACCAACAATTAAAAAAAAAAAAGAAAAGAAAAAAATTTTTTTGCTAGCTACTTTTCTGACAGGGGATTAATACCCGGAATATATAAAGAACTCAAAAAATTTAGGATCAGAAAAAACAACCCAATCAATAAATGGTCAAGTGAACTAAACAGACATTTCTCAAAAGGAAAAATACAGATGGCTGGGCATGGCAGCACATACCTGTAATCCCAGCAACTTGGGAGGCTGAGGCAGGAGGATTGCAAGTGAGAGACCAGCCTCAGCAACTTAGCGAGACCCTGTCTCAAAATAAAAAAGGACGGGGCTGGGGATGTGGCTCAAGCGGTAGCGCGCTCGCCTGGCATGCGTGCAGCCCGGGTTCGATCCTCAGCACCACATACCAACAAAGATGTTGTGTCCGCCGAGAACTAAAAAATAAAAATATTAAAAATAAAAAATAAAAAAGGACTGGGGATGTTGCTCAGCGGTTAAGCATCCCTGGGTTCAATTCACCCTCCCCCCCAAAAAAGAAGAGAAATACAATTGGCCCCCAAATAAATGAAGTACTGTTCAACATCTTTAGCAATTAGGACAATACAAATCAAAACTACACTGAGATTTCATCCCACACCAATCAGAATGGCAGTCATCAAGAATACATGCAATAATCAATGCTGGAGAGGATGTGGAGATAAAGGACCACTTTACACTGTTGATGAGACTGCAAATTAGTACAGCCACTATGGAAATCAGTATGGAGTCTCCTCAATAGACTAGGCATGGGACCACCAAGTGATCCAGCTGTGCCACTCCTGGGTATTCATCCTGAAGAAGTAAAGCCCTCTTACTCCAGTGACACACGCATACCTGGTTTATAGCAGCACAATTCACAATAGCCAAACTGGAACCAGCCCAGGTGTCCATCAATGAATGAATGCATAAAGGAAATATGGTATATACACACAATGGAGTTTTACTTGGTCATGAAGAAAAATGAAACCCTGTCATTTGCAGGAAAATAGATGGAATTGAAGACCATCATGTAAGAGAAATAAACCAGACTCAGAAGGTGAAGGGTCATATGTTTTCTGTCATGTGGAAACTGCAGAGGAAACAAGGATAAAAATGATCTTATGAAAATAAAGAGATACAACAGAACAGAGTAGGGGGCTGCAGATGGGAGGAGTGCAGGGGGAGGGGAGGAACGGTGTTATGTGCACGTATGGAATATGTCATCGTGGGAGTCTCTGCATTATATATAATGAGCCAATAGTGTGTGAGAAGGGCTGGGTGTAGCTCAGTGGTGGAATGTTTCTGGGTTCATCCCCAATACCACACCCAAAATTTTAAAAAGAAAGACAAGACCAGAGGGAAGGGTCCTGTCAGCCAGGTGGGGACGCAAAGCATGAACAGACTGGGCCCTCCCCGCCCGCAGGAGGGAAGGAAAGCAGGGCCCACGCCTGCGGCTCCAGGGGCACGTCTGACCAGGGCCTTCGGAACTCACAGGCCTCGGCCTGGAGTGGGGCCTGTCTCCAGAGCTGGGGCTCATGCAAGTCTTGCAGACAGGTGCCTTTGATCAGGAGACACACCATTATCTTATGTGCCACTTTCTCAAAACAGGCTCCAAAGGTGATCGATGCTTATTTAGCTGTGCTTTCTGGTGGAAGCTCACTTAGACTCACGGGGATTTTATAATGAATGAGATTCCCGCATTGGTCCCACAGCTCCCTGCACCACGTGGTCTCAGAGCACCCACCTAAGGGCTGGCCAGACTCTGCACAGTGGTGGCCCTTCTGGGTCCCCACAGCAGGTGCCATGCAGGCCTCGTTCCTTCCTCAGACTGCACCCAGGTGTTCTGCTGCCTGGGCTGGAGAGGTGACAGTTATTCTGGCTGCCACCCACTAGAAACCATGTCATACCACAGCCACCCCTGGCAAGACGCTGGCCAGCTGTAAGCCCTGTCCTCTCTTTGGCATTTGCCCAAAACTGAAAAAAAAAAAAATCCCAGGGATTGAAACTAAGGCTGTTTAACCTGAGCCACATCCCCAGCCCTTTTTATATTTTATTTTGAGACAGGGTCTCATTAGGTTGCTTACAGCCTGGCTAAGTTACTGAGGCTGGCTTCAAACCTGCAATCCACCTGACTCAGCTTCTCAAACATTGGGATTTCAGGCGAACACCACCACATCCAGCAAAATCACATCTGAGGAGATTAACACTAAGAGAGCTTCTGTATGGTGTATGGGTTTTTTTTTTTTTTTAAGTTTCATTTGTCTATCTTTGTGGTGCTGGGGCTAAAACCTGGGGCTTCACCAGTAGGAAGTAGGAGGTGTGGCCAACCCTTACAAGTATTCGAATGTTCTCGGGCCTCAAGAGATCATTTACTAAATAACAGACAAACTCCCAAGCTCAAGCTGCAGCTTCTGAAGGGACCGGGGTGGCAGGAAGAGTGGGGCCTGCAGCTGGGCAGCTAGGGCAGCACTGGGGCTGACCATGCATGTTTGGAGCCAGACCACCTGCAGTCCACAGCCACCACCTGGTGGGCAGAGACATGAAAAATTTCTGTATCTGTTTCCTCATCAGGAAAATGCAGGCAGTGAGCTGTACTGTGGGTCTGCTGCGACTGGCATCTGGGGTGCCAGGCGGGGCAGTGCTCCCTAAGTGCCACCTCCAGCTTCCGTTTCCTCTCATGTGAATCAGAAAGTCTAGGCAATCATCCCAGAAGCCACTGGTAGCTATGACAGAAGCCTGTGATTGTGACCCCTGTGTAGCAGGGCGCTGACAGGCACCTCTCCTCTGCACGCAGCCATAGTCCTTGATTTGGCCAACTCTTGGTGCTCTCTAGGAACGGTCCAGTGGTGTTTTCCTGGGTGACTGGTGATGGCAACTAGTGTCATGGAGATACCTGTTTAGTCCCAGCCTGAGGCTGAGGCCAGGGCCCAGGTGGGGCAGGGCTGCTTCTGCAGAGGCCTCCCCTTTGGCTTGCAGATACTCTTCTCCCAGTGTCCAGTGTCTTCAACAGAAGACCTTCAAGGGAGTATAACTCATCCTCTCACAAGTGTCCCCTAGTTTCAGAGCCCTCACCCTCCTCCAAACAAGGGACTGTTAGGATGAAGGCATCCACTGACCCAGCAGGATGAGCATGAAGTGACCAGCAGGCTGCAGCCCCGGAGGTGGAGAGAGGAGCTTGCCCCACTAAGACAGTGTTGAGGTGCCACGGAAGCTGCAGGGGACCTCCTGCCAAATAGAAGGCAAATCCCTTGCCACAAAGAGGCTCAGCAGGCTCTGGAGGCAACAGGCCACACACTGGGGACTGCAGTCCATCTGTAGCAGCTGACCTCAGGAAGCCTGCTCTGCATGGGGTGTGGGCACAGCAGCCGGGCACCCCTCCTCTGAGGTGGCCAAAGGCTGTGTGCAGAGGTGGAGGCGGCTGTGCTGGGCTCAGCCTGCCCCCGCAGAGGGTCAGGACAAGGAGTAGGGTGCTGCAGTGGGCGGGGCTGTGGTGGGTGGCACAGACACCAGGAGGGTGGGAGCAGACCAGTAGCAAGATGCTGAAGGTCAAAACAGGCTTCCTGGTGGCTGAGAAAGGCGTAGGAGGCACCCTGAGTGGGATGCCGGGATTCCCCAGACGACAGCCCAGCCAGAGTGCAGCAGAGCACTAGCTTAGGCAGGAGCCCTGCTGCTGCCACCCTCCCACCCCTGCTCTCCAGCTCTGGGAAACTGGGTGGGGGGGTGGAGAAAGGAGAAAAGCAATGGCAAAGACAGGGGCAGAGGTTTGGTGCCAACGTAGAACCCCAACCTAAAGAAAGCCTGTGCCTGCCTGGTATCCCTCCCAGGAGAGGGAAGAGGCGACCCGCTCAGCCAACCTTAGAGGGAGCATGTGCCCGAGGCACCATTCAGCACACTAGAGGCTGGCACAGCCACCTGCTCTCCTGGGACAGAAGGAAACCTGTCTGACCTGCTCTGGCCACTTACTAAGAAGTGCCCAAAGCCTGGAGACTGGCAGAGGGGCTGCTGGGAGTTGTCTGGGGGCTCCATCTTCTGTCTACCAGCTAGTGCTGCTAATCTGGTGTTCACAGCTTGAGGAAGAGGGGTTGGAGGAGAGAGAAGTGGCAACCATCCTAAGGTGACCTCAAAGGTTATCCCATCTGGTCAAGGGGTATCAGCCAGCTTTGAGTCTGCAGTGCCAGTCTTATTCCACATCCCCCCTGCCCCTTGAGCAGTCACCTCCTGCCTGTCCCCGCAAATGTGACCTGGAAGTCAATCTTGGATACCTCTTAATTCTGACTACCTGCTGGGTGTTCCCAGCGCTTACCTGGTGGAGGGGGACACACTGCCCTGCTCCTTTAGGCCAGCCCACAGCCCTGGGAACTGCCCTTCAAGGAACTTGATTTGGGGGTGGGTGTGGCTGGCTGGCAGGTGGCATGGTGACTACAGAGAAGCCAGAGGAAGATTTCAAGCTTTCTAAAACAGACTAGAAAGACAGTGTCTCGTTCACATGGTCCTTCCAAGGCCTGCTAGCCACCCCAGGATAGCCAGAGTGCTGCTGTTCAGGACCAGCAGCATACATCCTGACTTCAGATATGCAATCAGGTGTCTGAATGTTGGGCTGGACACACAGATGAGCATATGTAAAATAGGTAATGTGTTTTTTTTTAAGAATTCATTAAACATTTTATTTTGATTTAAAATCTCAGTATGAATTCATAATTTGTATTTTCATTTAACATTTATAGACAAATTTAAAATTTGAGAATATAACTTTTAAATACATAAAAATATCATCTTTACATTTACATCGACGTTAGCGGGGTATGGTGGTACATGCCTGTAATCCCAGTGGCTTGGGAGGCTGAGGCCGGAGGATCATGAGTTCAAAGCCAGCCTTAGCAACTTAGTGAGACCCCCAAGCAACTTATGTGAGATCCTGTCTCAAAATAAAAAAACAGGGGCTGGGGATGTGGCTCAAGCAGTAGCGCGCTCGCCGGGTTCGATCCTCAGCACCACATACAAACAAAGATGTTGTGTCCGCCGAGAACTAGAAAATAAATATTAAAAATTCTCTCTCTCTCTCTCTCACTCTCTCTCCTCTCTCACTCTCTCTTTAAAAAATAAAATAAAATAAAATAAAATAAACAGGCTGGGGATGTGACTCAGTGTCAAAGCACCCCTGGGTTCAATCCCCAGTACAAAAAAAAAAAAAAACAACAACAACCATTTACATCAATGTTAACTCATGTTAATTGAGATTATATCCAAATTTGGGTGATCTGAGTACAATTATAATTGCTGAACCCTTTAGACTGTCACTGTCAATAAGAGGCCAATTATATGATCATTATTATATTGGTCATAACAACATCAGTAATCAATTTTTTAGGAATAACTGTACATTCATTTATGAATCATAATGTTCATTTATTTCCTAATACCTAAACATGGGCAGTAACAAATTCAATGGTGTTTGGTATTTTGCTTACTTTTAAGTAAAAACCGTAACTTTGCACATTTAAAAAATGTCATCATAAATATCAAGGTGCATGTGTAATTTAACACTTATCTTGATGATTCTGAGATGGATTCACAGTAGTTAGTGCCACATTCACACTCTTGCCTTAGACAGTGCATATGTGAGCTGGGTTTACTTCTCCCTCCACGCATGTCCAAGGGGAGGCCGAGGGGAGGAAGGTTTTCACTAACCAGTCTGAGGTGCATTGCCTTGTGTGTGTGTGTGTGTGTGTGTGTGTGTGTGTGTTTATGTGCGTGTGTGCAATCTGTAGGTATTTGGAGCAATCTGACAGAATGAGAGATTCTAAATGAATCAATTAAAAAGAAAATCAAAAACAATTTAAAACCCATGGTTTGACATTACATTTGCAATGGGACTATTCAATAAATTAGGTATATGATTCTAGAATTAATACTACATTGATTTCTCCTCATTTTTAGGATTATCATATTTTAAAATGTAGCTTTATGGTTTTCAAGATGTCAAGAAAATAAAGTTGTGACAGCAAGGCAATTGGATTAGAGGGAGAAAGGGGTACCTTGGAAATACAGTTTTAATATTTTATGATGCTGGGCTGGGGATAGAGATCAGTTGGTAGAGTACTTGCCTTGCATGCACAAGGCCCTAGGCACCCCCCCCCAAAAAAAAACTGTGATGCTAAGTTACTTACCAAAGATTCAACATTTTTTTATTGAATAAAATAGAATAAATAGAATACAACTATATACCATTGGAAAATGTAAGAATTGTCTTTTTTGTTTGTTTGTTTGGTTTGTTTTTTGTTTTTTGTTTTTTGTTTTTTGGTTTGTTTGTGTTTTGGTACTAAAGATTGAACCCAGCGGTGCTTAACCTCTGAGCCCATCCCAAGGACTTTTTATTGAGATAGGGTCTCACTAAGTTGCTGGTGCATGCTTCACTGATCCCTCTGCCAGGCATTGTTCTGTCACACAGTGAGCTTGAGTTATGGGGAAAGAAATGCATTGGGAAGGATCAGATGACCCAGGGTCAGGCTGCAAGTCAGGGAGCGGCTTTTGGCTTCCAGCATTCCTGTGTCCACTTGGGCTTCCACTTTGCTGAGGTGGCAGACACCTAAGAAGTCTGCCCTTGAGGTAATCCTGTCTGGGTTTCCTCAGAAGAGCTCCCTTCTGAATTCATACCTGTCAGCTGCTAAGCCTACTGACCCTACTCCCTGAGGGTCAGATTTTGTCTGAGGTCAGCCACACCTTCACCAAATGCCCTTGTCCTGAGGGCAGGATGGGCTTTTATTCCAGCTGCTGTGCTGGGTGCACCCACCCCTAAGCAATGTGGTCCTCCCCATGCACCTGGGGCATCCTTGCCTTTTCAGAGAAACTTCTTTCACTTCCAGTACTTTCTAAAAATCCTGGACATTTTCTGTGTATTCTTATGCTACTGAAGAATGCTGGCTATGTATATTAATATGGTTGTCTGGGTGACTTTTTTTTTTTTAAGCCTGACATTTTTGTTAGGGGATAACTGTTTTCAGATTACTTCCCCAACTAAGTTCTAGAAGTGTAACAACATGGAGAGCCTGTTTTATGAATCAGCTATTCTGGAGCTGTTCTCCCATGCACTCCAGGCCTAGTGCATACTGGCTGAGAATTCAGGGCAGACTCCAGGTTGATGAAGGCAAGAGTCTGTGGCCAGTGCCTCATTCCCTGGCCCTCCACAGCAAGTGTTTTCTGGAAAGTGGGAAAGAGAGGAAACTTAGGTTTGGGCTGAGATGGCCACTTCCTCTCCATCTGGGAGGGTTGAAGGTGGCAGGATGCATCATAAGGTCACCTTATAAGGTCTACCTCAGAAGGCATTGCCTACTCAAAGGTCAACTTCACCCTGCAGGGGAGGACTCTGCCCTAGGTCTGAAGGACTGGATTTTAGAGGACTTTACTTCCTCCTTCACAGGAAGATCAAGCCATGACATAATCCCTAATCCTACACTGCCTTCCTATTATTGGCCCTTCCACTTCCACCCCTTGTATCTCAATAATCAAGCAATGAAAAAATTATTTTAATGCAAATTTTTAAAATATCAGATAACAGGGGCTGTAGCTCAGCGGTAGGGCGCTTGCCTAGCAAGCTGTTCGAGGCCCTGGGTTGGATCCTCAGCACCACATAAAAATAAACAAATGAAATAAAAATATTTATTAATACAACTAAAAAATAAACATTTAAAAAATATATCAGATGACAGATTACAGGTTTTTGTAAGTGAAGCTTCCAGGACTGGATTTGAGTGGCAAGAGATGATAACGTGAATGGGGCTGGATCCTGCATTTGGGATTTTAAACTTTTGTTCATTATGAACTTTTTTTTGCATTTCTCTTGATTTCTTAAAATTCTTAAAATTGCACTGAAATATTTATCTTGATTGTTGAAGTTTTTGCTTGCTTTCGTTTTGTGAGACAACTGAGGTGAGTCCGGTGAAAATACCTAGGAGTCCACAGAACTCTGCACTGCCCGCGCCCACGGGAGGGCCTGACGGTTTCCCGCGGTTCCAGCGCAGATGCCCACGAAGACTCAGGGCGCATCCTCTCCCTGAGCGCGTGGATCCTTCCAGTGGTCTTCTGGCGGCCGGGTGACCCCACACCAGGTCATCCCAGTTTCTCTCTGCCAGCCCTCTCCTCCACGCCTCCCCTAGCCGCGTCCTCCCGGTGGCTTCCGCAGCTCCGCCGGGACTCTGCACCACACAGAGTGACCCGCCCTCCGCCTGCCCCTCCCCTTCGCCTCTGTCCCGCTCCGCCGCGTCCCCGCATCGGTTCCCCGCAACGCCCCTCCCTCGCGCCTCCAGACTCCCAGGGCCGCGTACGCCACTTCAGTGCGCTCCGCCGGTCTCCGGCCTGAGAACGTGGCCGCGCGCCCCAGGGCCACACGCGGAGGTCGCGGGGGCGCGACCGGGAACCTTGCAGTGCGCAGGCGCGGGCGCCCAGTCCTGAGGCCTGTGCGCGGCACTGGCTGCCCGGCGGGGGCGCTCAGGGTGGCGCGGGTTGGGGCCGCCCCGGGATGGGCCTTGCCGCGGCGGAGGCGGAGGCGGGCGCGGCCTGGGGGCGCCGGCCTGATGGGGCGGGTGACAGCGGCCGGGGAGGGGCGGGCGGCGCGGCGTCCACGCCCTGCGCTCGAGCTGGAGGGGTCCTCGGGCGCGTGGCGGGACTGGCGGGTGAGAAGCTCCGGTTGGACGCGGCGCCATGCGTGGCCCTCTAGCCTGGCCGCTGCTGCTGCTCACCCGGCGGGCCCCACCCGCCCGCGCGGGGACATCTTCGGCCCACAAGTGGACTCGGGCCGTCCGTGCATGGACCCCGGCAACCGGCACCTGGACAGCGTCGGCCCATGAGTGGACCCGGGCCGCCCGCGCGTGGACCCCTGCTGCCCGCGCGTGGACATCGTTGGCCCACGAGTGGACCCGGGCCGCCAGAGCCCCTACTCTCCTGTCAGTGCGGCCGGGATTGCCGGGCGGCGCGGGTCTTGCGCGGGCCCCGGGGCGCTGGGCCGGGTCCCAGGGCAGCGGGCTCCAGAGCGGCCCGGCGGCGGCGGCCGGGGCTGGGACAGAGGCTGGGCGGCACCGGCCACCAGCGAGCCCCGGGGAGGACTGGCGGCCGCGCTCCGCTGTGGCCCGGCGCTCGGAAGCCCGGAAGCTGCTGGGGCTGGTGCGCCCCGAGCGCGGGAGGCTGGCAGGTAGGGAGCCGTGCCGCGAGGGGCCGCTGCGCGCGGGGTGGCCTGGCTCGCCTGGACGCCGTCGGGGCGGTGGAGACCTGCAGGTGGCCGCGCCTGTTGTAGGGCTTGCCCTGGGCTCTCCATGGGCTGGCGCTTCCAGCCACCGGCTTCGTGGGAGAATCTCCTTTGGGACATTCTCTGAATGAATTGGAGTTTCCCTCTTTTTAAAAAATTAATTCTGCCAAAAATATACCTACTTTGCACCAGCATTTGAACCATTTTTAAAAAGGTGACCGGGACTGGGCTCTTTAATCAAGCACTCAGCAGTCTTTCACCAGGTGATACAAAGTTGTGCGAACCCCGACGACGCACCTCTTGATTACCCTGAGTGGTGATCGGTGACCACCTGGCCAGGACTCCCAGGTTGCCCTGGCAAAGAAACTGGACCTTATTCCATAGAATTGTAATCGAGTGGTTTTTTAAAAAGAAATCAAAATGAATGATTTTAGAAACAACATACAAATAGAGAACATTTAATTTATTATTTATGGTAGTGAGGATTGAACCCAGAGGCGCTCTGCTGCTAAAGTACATCCCAGCCCTTTTTGTTTTTACTTTGAGATAGGGTCTCACCACATTGCTCAGGCTGGCATTAAACTTCTGTCCTCCTTCCTCAGCTTCCCTCCTTCCTCAGCCTCTGGAGTGGCTGGGGTTACTGCTAGGCCACTGCTTGTCTTAACCATTGGAGGGATGTCTACATAGCTGGCAGGCAGAGATGGAGGGCCCTTCCCCTGCTGGGCTTCCAACTCAGTGGAAAGAGACAAAAGAGGACATCTTTATGGTTGGAGAGAAGGGCCTGTGAGGTTGTTCCTGCCACAGAATTCCTTGCTGGCAGTTCCTTGCCATGGAAAGTGCCCTCCTGAGGGCAGAGTTTGGGTTCAGGTCAGATTTGCACCAGAGGGGAGCAGGCAGGTGCCACCTCTCATCTGCCACCCACTTGGGAGTCTAGGAGATTCTTGGGGTGCTTAGGTATAAAGAGAGTCATTTCACAGTTCAGTTGATTGTTGTAGATTTTGATGGAAAAGATCCTTTTCCTCTTTTAGAAGAGTTTTGAGAAAAGAGGTCTCCCTGGGCTGAGCCGTCTCACAGACTGGGGCTGGTCCATCTTCCAGTGTCCAGCTCTTAATGTGTGGGGCTGAGGGGAAGCACCTTACATAAAGGACCAAATGACCCAGGCCCCCATGGGGTATCAGAGACACAAGGGTCCCACTGTGTGCCCGGTGCTCCTGTAAGTGGCTCGGGGCTTGGTGGAGACATCCAGTTTTGCTCTATTTCTGAATCATCAGATGTCAGGGTTTCCAAGTGTCCAGTGTGCTGGGATCACCGGGGCCAGCCCTGCCTGTCCTGTGACCGCTCCTGTCACTCCTACAGTCCCCACCTGTCCTATGCTAGCATATTGTAAAGAGTGCCTTAGACAACCAAGGACTGTCCCTCCTGGTGGGAGCTGTTGTGGTCTGCCTTGTTGGAATGTTAAATGTGTGATTTCAGGAATAAACCTGTGGTCAGCACACCAATTTTTTTTAAACAGATAGGGCATATTTTATGTCCTGAGGAAATTGATGAAAAGCCCTCATTAGACCATGGGGTCTCCTCAGAAGTTGTCATAGATAGCTTATCAGGGCCATCTGGGGTTGGTGTTTGGGTTAGTGGGGATCATTATTAATTGGATTATCCTAAGAGCATCCAGGTGTTGGCCGTCTCGGAGTGCTACGGGTATAGAGCAGTTGTATGTCTTCAAGTTGAGATGCCACAACAGCTGAGGTGACAAGAAGGAATTCCAGTGTTAATTTGTTAATTTTAGTGGGAAAATCCCTATCCAAAAATGTAGGTTTAGCTGGGGCTGAAGCTCAGTAGCAGAGTACTTACTTGCCTAGCTCCTTCAAGGCCCTGGGCTCCATCCCAGCACCAAACACACCCCCCAAAAGTAGGTTTATATTTGAATAAAAACCCTTCTCCATGTCTTAGCAGTTTGCTCTGTGTGGTTCTGTTTGATGTCATCGATTTGTGTCAGGAGCTGGAACACCAGAGCCTGCCCTCAGACATGCTTGCAGATGCTTGCTAGGCACGATTAGCTGTCTCCACTCCTCCTCAGGAGAACTACTGTCCTCTGACTTGCTCTACATGCTGCTGTCTCTTTCCCTTGGCAGAGAAGTGCCAGAGCCTTTTGCACTGATAACTCTTCTTCTTATCATTTTGACCACAAGGAGCCCCAGGGGGCGTGGAGCCCAGGAGGAGCAGGTGTGTGCTTCCAGATAGGAGGTGTTTCTTCGGGCCTCCTGCATGATAGGCAGACTGGGCTCAGCCTCCAGTGAGCCTGGGCCTCAGGATGCTGTGCTGCCAGGAGGCGCTTCCAGCCCAGAGTCTTCCTGTGTGGCCTCAGCCCTGGGAGGCAGCCCATCTCCCTGGGGGTGGGGGGGTGGGGACACAGTCCTGGTGGCTCTGTGGTTAGATTGTGGACACTACCTACCCTCCATGTTCAGCTGGTACCTGGGTGGAGAGCTCAGGGGTACTGCTCCCTGAATTACCAAGGGGCTGGGTGATGTGAGAGGGGGCCACTGGCTGAGCTGCCCCAACAGCAAGCACAGGGAACACAGTGGCCATGCCACTATGGAGGGGAGGCCAGGGAGTGCTCAGGGTGCTGCTTCCTATAGCCCGACAGGGCAGGATCCACACCGGATGGGGCTCAAGGACAGGGAGGGTGAACCCTCCACATGGGACACCCTCCAGTGCCACAGAAACCTGTTTCAGAGATAATGCTGGCCTTCCGCAACAGAGCTGTGAGGTATGTGGCTGGCGCTGAGCATGGTGTCAATACCGTCAGGTCTGAAAGGATAGAGAATCGTAAAACATCAGTTACATGCAAATAATGGTTTAGATACATTGGGTCAAATAAAATGTTATTTAATATTATCTATTTTTAAACATTATTATTATTATTATTATTATTATTATTATTGTTATTATTATTTTGGTACTGGGAATTGAACTCAGGGGTGGTCAACCACTGAGCCACATCCCTAGCCCCCTTTTTAAAATTTTATTTAGAGACAGGGTCTCACTGAGTTGTTTAGCACCTCGTTGTTGCTGAGGCTGGCTTTGAACTTGCGATCCTCCTGCCTCAGCCTCTTGAGCTGCTGGGATCCCAGGCGTGTGCCACTGTGCCCAGCATTATTATTTTTATGGTACTGGGGTTAGAACCCAGAGCCTTGGCCCTAGCTTTATTTCTTTTCTTTTCTTTTTTGATGTGGGGGGTACTGGGAATTGAATCAAGGGGTGCCTACCACTGAGCCATGTCCCCAGTCCTTTTTATTTTGAGACAGCGTTTCAGTAAGTTGCTTAGGGCCTCATTAAGTCACTGAGGCTGGCTTTGAACTTACAGTCCTCCTGCCTCAGCCTCCTGAGCCACTGGGATCACAGGTGTGCATCACCGCATCTGGTGCCCTATTCCTTTTCTTAATGTGGCAACTAGGAAATTGCATTACATGGGTGGCTCCCATGATCTGCTGGGTGGCCCCCTCACTCTTGGTGGGGCAGGTCTGGCCTCTGTGAGCAGGAGCCAGTGTGGGCAGAGGCAGCAGGCGCACCGGGGGCTCCGGGACTCATCTGCAACTCCCTCCAGGAACCAGTGGAGTCTGCTGAGCCCTCTGCCCCTCTGCTGGCCCCTTGTGCCTTCCCCTCCCTCCCTGCATGCAGGGCCCCTGGCCTCCCCTCCTGTGCTCCTCCATACCACCCCCTCCACAGCATGTCTCCCAACAGCCTGAAAACCAAAGCTGCTCCCTCCCCAGCTGCCTTCCCCTGTGGCCCAGGCCAGGTGGGACCATTCCTGCACTGATGGTACCACAGGTGACAGCCGGTTTTGTTTGCTGGGACCGGCCCTGGACCACAGGCTCTCCAGACACGTTCAGTCTGTTCCTCACAGCAGCTCCTTGGGGAGATGTAATTTGTACTGCCATTCGCAAAATAGAAACTGAGGCACAGGGGAGTTGAGCGGCCTGTGCAGGGTCAGGCGGCTCAGCCAGACGTGGGATCCTGCCAGCCCTGCCTCATTCCACCCTCTGGCAGCTTGGCCCCAAGCCCTGTTCTTCCGAGAGCCCAGTGTCTGCCCCAGCAGCCTGAGTCTGCACTTGCTCCCCTCTCTTCCGAAGGGTATTTCCCTTGTTTCTGAATGCCATGCCAGGGAAGGAGGGGAGAGAGCAGCGCTGAAGGTACCAGGAGATGCAGCCGAAGAGGCTGGAGCCCTGTCAGGCAGAGATGGATGGGCCGAGGGAGAGGCTTAGTCCTGGAGGAAGGGTGGGAACAAGTTTCACAAGGGTCTGAGATGCAAGTTAGATTGACTGTCAATGTCAGAGACAGTGACACACAGCAAGGCCATGACCACAGGGATACAGTCAACCCAAAGCTGGAGAAATCTTCACTTTACCTACATTTGACTTGTGATAGAAAGAGGCACATGGCAGTAACACATACTGCTGTGTATTTTAAGCAGGGTGTGTGGCATGCTCCTGTGATCCTGGCCACTTGGGAGGCTGAGGTGGGAGGATCATGTGAGCCCAGGAGTTCAAGACCAGCCTGGGCAGCATAGTGAGACCCGATCGCCAACCGAACACACACTCACCCTTAAGATATCTGTTCAGATGAATGAAAAGCAAACCTGAGGGTGTGTGACCCTGCAGGGGGCTTGAATCTAGCCTTTCCTTCCTCTGTGTTGAGTCCCTTGACGGTGTGAGACCTCAGAGTCAGACACCAGGGTTCTCCATTCACTGGAGTGAGAAACCATTGCAGTGGGGGAGATGGACCTTCGTGGTACTGCACATGTGCTGTACTTCTGGGGGGGTTCTATGCTGGTCCTGGGCCCTGGGACGGCTCTTCCCAGCGGGGAGCTCTCAGTACTTGCAGTCCCTTGGGGGCACTGTGGCCAGGCGCAGGGTGCTTTGAAACGAGACCTGGCCTTACATCAAGGTGAGCCGGCCTTGGCCAGTGTCATGCTAGCCAGATAGACGCACTGGTTTTTAAACCAGGCCTCACGTTCTTGGTGGGGTGCAGGGGGACTTTGGGCTGATGAGCCTTTGCTGCCGCCTTTGCCAAAGGTCAGTTCGCTCATTCATTCGACAGGTGTTGAACTTTAACTTTGTGCCCATCCCTGCAGAGGTGGGGAAGAGCAGGGTGCAGGGCAGGCCAAAATCACTCCTGTCCTGGTGGGCGCAGAGCAAGTCAGGCACACTTAGGTGGCCAGCCGGTGGCAGACGGAGACCCATGAGGAGAGGAGGAAGCAGCAGTGGGGCGGCAGAGCCTGGGGAGGGGAGGCTTGCACTCCTGGAGCTATTGGGCTTCCACTCCCAGAGCTCTCGGGCACACCAGCTGCTGTGAGGCCTACACTTTGCTCTCCTTAAGCCTGTGACTGTGTGCGCCAGCCACCAGCCAGCGCCGTCTGTCCGCCTAGCGCTGGGGCTCCTCTTCACAGGGCTCTGTCCACCTTGAGCCTAGCGGGGACCAGTGGTTCCTAGTGGGTTCCTTAAGTGTGACATGTGCACTGAGCGCCAAACCAGAGGCACCCAGCAAATGGGAAGCCATGCTGCACCTACCTGCCTAGAGCTGCTCTTGGACGGAACCCGGGGGGCTGTTAGATATCACTCTTGCGCAGGTGCCCTGCACACATGTAAACTTGAAAAACCAAAAAGTGAAAGACCACACAAATGTACAACTGTAAGGCACCAATAAGAAGTGTGGGGAGAAGGACGGCACACGCGTGGGCATTTGTGTCCTGAATTTGTTTTAACCAATAGTGATCCTGGTGGAGGTTCCATTTCCATGCCTGTGAGGTTACCTTGTCCTCTTAACGACTGCACAGCATTTGTAAAATCAATGCTGCAAAGTAGATCTCATTTGTTCCCCACCAACAGAAGAGTAGAATGTTTTTTATGAGCAGTGCCTTAGTGAACACTCTTGAATCATCATCTTCTTTTTTTTTTTTTTTTTTGGTGCTGGGGATTGAACCCGGGGCGCTTAAACATTGAGCCTCATCACAGCCCTTTTTATTTTTTTGTTTTGAGACACAGTCTCACTAAGTTACCTAGGGCCTCACTCAGTTACTAAGGCTGGCCTCAAGTTTTTGATCCTCCTGCCTCAGCCTCCTGAGTGTCTGTGATTTCAGTGGGCACACGGCACCCAGCTGAGTCTGTTTTGACTGCCTGTGGAAGTGTGTCTGCAGGAATTTTTCAGAGCTGGCATTGTTGGATCAAAGGCATTGTGCGTTCTCAGTCTGAGGGACTCCGGGCCAGGCTGCTCTCCATCAAGATCGTGCCAGTTGCATTCTCAGCAGTGGGAGGGGCTAGCTCCATGGCTTGGCTCGTGGCTCGGCTGGCATGCCACGTGCCCTTTGCCAATGCCACAGCCACAGTGGCAAGCTCTGGTTCAGACTTCACTGCTGCCCTCCCACAGGTGCAGATGCCTGTGTTGTGTGCTCCTGATTCGATTCTGTAGTACCTCCTCTTCCCACAGGACTCTCCCCTAGTCTGTCTTCAGGGACACGAACCCGCGTGTCCTTATTCATTTCCACATGTGCTGAGGCCCCAGTGCTTGATTTCCCAGCAGCAGTGATGTGTAACAGGTCCAGAGACTGCTTCTCAAAGGTCATTCAGAGGTCTGCAATACTAGACAGTGTCCAGCCTGACCTGGAGTCTGTCCTGTAGCTAAGGGAGAGAGGATGCCAAGGGAGAAGCAGGTGTCCACAGCTGCAGCAGAATGCCAGGGTGGGGAGAGGCCAGGATGGTATCCGGGATGCCCTGCTGACTCTCAGGGTGTGTGGCATGCCCCTGGGGTCCACCTGCAGTCTGGAAGTTGAGAAGGAGCCCCAGCAGTTGCCCCACTAAGCCGCCTTCTGTCTTCCAGCCGCTGTTGGATTTCTGGCCGTGTCCAGTGTTGTCACCATGTCTGCCCCTTTCTTCCTGGGGAAGGTCATCGATGTCATCTATGCCAGCCCCTCCATGGACAGTAGTGCCAGTTTGACTGACCTCTGCCTGGGGCTGACCTGCGTGTTCCTGTGTGGTGCAGCTGCCAATGCCGTCCGCGTCTACCTCATGCAGTCTTCAGGTGGGTCTTGGGCAGCGAGTCTCCAGAGAGGCCAGGGGCCCACTGAGCCAGCCCAGCTCTTCTTCTCTGCCAGCATCACATTCAGGGCAGCAGATCCCAGTCGCCAGAAACAACATTGGAGTTGCTGTTGCTCCAGCGCTCTCTTCTTGCCTCTGTTTTGCCTACTTGGGCTCAGCAGTGGGAGAAATGCCATGTGGGTCTTATAGGAGGTTTGAGAACAAGGCCCTTGGCTGCAGGTTGGCACCCGAGGCTTTAAGGATGGCATCCTGCTTTCTGCCCTGTGCTGTGTAGCGGCAGGGGTGGCAACTTTGCTGTATTTCTTCTGAGAAGTCTACTTGTTAGCAGGCAGGAAAACACTCAACACCGATGCCAGGGCACTGCCTCTAGGGCTGTTGTGCCGCTCCGTTAATAAAACACTGCATGCACAATTCACTAGTTCTCACACCAGAGCTCATTGCAAAAGAGGTGCCAGGAAGGAGAAAAATTACCTTTTAAAGATCAGTGTCATCTCCAGGTGTGGTGGTGCACACCTGTAAACCCAGCACCTGGGGAGGCTGAGGCAGGAGACTCACAAGTTCAAGGCCAGCCTCAGCAACGTATGAAACCCTGACTCAAAGTGAAAAACTACCAACGACGGGGATGAGTTCAGTGGTAAAGTGCCCCTGGGTTCAACCTTCAGTGCCAAAAAATAAATAAGAAAATGGGAAAGATTTAATGTATTCGAGCTTCTTCATGATACTCTCTATGCACCTCCTGTCTCCTCATCAGCAGCACTGTCCATCCTAGGAGGAAGTCAGTGACAGGCTGTGTGCAGCCGTAGTGCTCTCCTGGTGATGGGCAGCACACTGAGAGCCCTCACAGGCAGCCCTACTCCAGCCCTGCTGATGTCAGGCAGCACGCTGAGAGCCCTCCTGGTGAGGGGCAGCACTCTGAGAGCCCTCTGCTTGCTCCACAGGTCAGCGCATTGTGAACAGGCTGCGAACCTCGCTGTTCTCCTCTGTTTTGAGGCAGGATGTTGCTTTCTTTGACAAGACTCGCACAGGAGAATTGATCAACCGCCTGTCCTCGGACACTGCGCTCCTGGGGCGCTCAGTGACTGAAAACCTCTCGGACGGGCTCAGGGCTGGAGCCCAGGCCTCAGTTGGGATTGGCATGATGGTAGGTGGGCTTCTCCTGGGGACCTGCTGGCTGGGTGGGCTCAGCTGGGCCAGGCCTCTGCAGCCTGACGGGTGGAGGCCAGCTGTCCTGGAGGCTGCAGTGATGGGGTCTCCTCTCCCACTGGGCTCCCTGCATCTCTCCAGAAGCTCCACAGAATAGCCCCTCTCGATGTTGCTAGGTTTTCTGAGCACGCGGGAGCCCTGGAAACCCAGCAGTGGGAGGCAGGGGAGCTGGGCCTGCGGGAGTAGACCACACTTCTGCACGGTGGCAGCTGTGCTCCTGCAAGGGGCTCTGCACCCCTGGCTGTGCTGTCCTTGGTGGCTGGCTTGGCCTGTCTAGTTGGCTCGCCTCACTTTCAGGCAGTGTTTGTTCTCAGACCAGCACAGCTGGCCTGATGGCCGTGGCAAAGCCTTGTCCTGACCTTAGTGTTCTGACCATGCTCAGAAAAGCGAAAGGACATAGGGCTGATGATGGTGGTGTTTGTTTAACAGTGTGAATGACTGTTATCATCTTGACGTGTAATTCCTGTCACAATCACTAGTGAGGAACTGTATTTTACTTTTTACATATTATGACTCCAAGCTCCAAGTGTAAGGAACATCTCGATATGGGTGCAGAATTTTCCCTGGCAAGGCCTGATCCAACTTTAGATTTCCTAAAATTTGCAAGTGAAACAGTAGTTTGACATGAGGAGGGTTTGCAGGCATACTTGAAAGCTTGCCAATCATGGAATATTGATCTTAATTAACCCTAAGTGAAATCAGCAGTTCAGTTTTCCCGCCACACCTGCCATAGTTCACGTGCCCAGGGCCACCTGAGGCTCTTGTTTGACAGCGGTTTCTGAATGGGCGGTATCTGAATGGGGGGCTGAGGGCCATACCCTGAAACGCTTTCTTACAAGAAGAAGAGTTTTTGTCTTGTTCTGTATCCCACTTAGCATCGGCAGGGATCGGAAGGACCTGTTGCTAGCATCTACCTGCTAGATCTGTTGTACAGGGCAGAAAAGAGCTTTGAAGTGTCATGGTTTTATAGCTGCAGGAGAAACAGACCCCGGGAACATATGCCTTCCCACACTCAAGTGCCTTCATGGTCCTGGGGCTCAAGAGAGGGCAGTTGGGGAAGCTCTGTACTGTGAGGGAGAGTCCAGTGTAGTAGGAGTCCTGTGTGAAGGGCCTACCCCCTTCACTGGATGCCATAGCTGAGGTCCACAAGCTTAGAGAGCAGTCGTGTGTTTCTTGTGGTCTGGAAGCTGCAATTCCAGGGTCATTCTGAGGCTTCTTCCCTTGACCTGTCAGTGACCAGCATCTTGCCATGCACTCACAGAAGAGAGCTGCCCCTCCTGGCAAGCATGCTCCCCTAGCCCAGGTCTGCCCCTGACCTCTTTGGGCCTCATCATTTACTTCCTCAGGCCTCATCTCCAACCCTGGGGTTTAGGGTTCCCACATAGGAGTCTGGGGTAAAAACAAACTTCCAGCCACAGTGGTCCTCTTATGGAGCATCGTTGAGATCGGTCCTCAGCTCTGGAGGAGTGGTGGGCTTTGTTCCTCCTGCACAGGGCTGGGGTCCACCCCCTGAGAACGGATATTGCCCACGTCACCCTGCCATTTTCTCCCTGTGTGAAAACGTGCTGGCGCAAATGCCCCTTTCTGGTGCTGGGACCCTGGTTAGGCAACAGAAGGACATTTATTAAGCCTGGATGCAGAACAAGGTGGGAGGGTGGTCTGGGCTCACCCCAGTCCTGGAGAATCCCAGGGGCCTGTGCCTCTCTACCTGGAGGACACCATCGGATGTGAGCTGCTCCCTGAGCCTGTGAGTACCTCGTGGACCTGTGAGCATACTCGCTCCTCCTCAAGTCCCGTGTCTTGATTGGCCCTATGGTGGAGAGGCCTCCCAAGACTGGTGGCCCCGGACATGTGTCCCTCTTCCTCCTCATCATCTAACTCCCACCTGTGGGCCAGGCCTCTGTCCAGCGCCTGGGTACTGCTCGCTGTGTGAGAGCTTGGCAGGAGTTTCCCCTGAGAGAAAAAACCTGATTGGCGGATCTGCCCGTTACTTTCCCTTCAGTCCCTGGTGTTCCCTGGGGACAGTTAGGAAACCTGCTTTCTGTGCAAATGGGACCTAGCGGGTTCTGTCATGTGCTGAGCAGACACTAGTGCCCCTTCACAGGCCACTGGATTGCAGAGTTGACAGGACACCTCTGCCATGCACAGCAGGTGGTGTTCTCCCTGCTGGATGCCCATCTGCCCCCACTTTTGGACCTGCTGCCCCGACGTGTACGGATTGGCCTGAGCACAAGCATCCCATCTTTCTCCATTGGCTGTGTGCCACTTTACTTCTGTGTAGCACTCATGGGGTTTTATGAAGATTAAAGGGGTCTGAAAAGCTCTCCTAACACAGGAGGCCTGGCCTGGGGACAGTGCTGTCAAGCTGCTTCCCTGGCACAGAGCAGAGAGGACTGCAGCTCCACCTAACGAGTACCCCCACTTTTCCCACAGTTTTTTGTCTCGCCTGCCCTGGCCACTTTTGTCCTGAGTGTGGTGCCTCCGATGTCCATCCTTGCAGTGGCTTATGGGCGATACCTGAGGAACCTGTCCAAAGCTACACAGGACTCTCTGGCACAAGCCACTCAGGTAACGGCCTCCCCATGCTGTGGTGTCCAGGGGAATAGGCTCAGAGCAAGGGCCACAGAGCACAGCTCTCCCTTTCCTCACTCTGCAGTCATTGCACCGCGTCACAGAGCACGTCCAACCTGACCTGACACTGTCCCACTCTCTCATGTCTTGCTATTGCTGTCTCTGGCAGGGCCAAAAGCTAGTCATGTTCTGGTAATAGTTTCTAGATGATACTGTGCCCTCCATTAAGTCAATAAGCAAGCTCTAGAGTGCCTTGCGAAACCAGGTTTGCAAAAAATGAAAATAACTTGATATTTTCATGTTATAAAGCCATGCTTGCTTATCATTGGAAAAATGTGAAAATATGAGAAAACACAAAAACATGGATAATCCTGCTTCAGAATTAATACCATCAATGTTGTGAAGTCTTTCTTTTTACCTGCATAAGCCTTTGTGTCATCTGCCTGTTCTCTGTCAGTCATCTGGCTCTGTCTGTCTGATGTGCTTTTCAACAGTGGGGTGGTTTGTGTACTTGGCCCTATATCCTTTCCTGACCCAGCTGGGTTTCACGAGTGTCTTTCCATTGATAGTGTTTTAAATAAGAATCACATTTTGCTTCTGCTTCTAGACTCAAGTGTGCCCCTTCTCCCTGTAATGCACCTGTGTCCCTGCAGCTAGCAGAGGAGTGCATCGGAAATATCAGAACCGTGCGAGCCTTTGGCAAAGAGGTGGCTGAGGTGGAGAAATACTCCCACAGAGTGGACCACGTCATGCAATTGGCAAGGAAGGAGGCCTTTGCTCGGGCTGGCTTCTTCGGAGCAGTAAGTGGGTCATTCTGGAAGGAATGGAAAAGCAGGTGCTAGTATTGTGAGAGATGTTTATTCTGTGGCTCTTGACACAATAGAAAATACTTAGTCACTATCAGGAAAACAGGTAAATACCATGAGGAGAAGGTGGTCTAGGCAGGTTGGGCTGGTTCTCAGGGTGAGTCCCACCTGGGCCCCTTAGTTCCCACTTTCCCGACCTCGACCAGGGCTGGGCAGCAAGTCTGTGTTTGAACAGGCCTCTGTGTCATTGTGATACAGATGAATTTGATACCTACTAAGGATTACCTGGATAACCTCAGAGCCTTTCAAGCAGGAAGTGTAAGAACTCGGTTGCCATAAACCTAAATAGGACACATTTCAGTGATATGTCCAAACTGGAAAGGACTTTAGAGGTGATTTGGTGATTGCCACAGTTAACATGGAAACAGTGACCCTGAGAAGGCTGCCCTTACGAAGGCCCCACACCACCTGATGGTCTAGCAGGGCACCAGGGCCAGCTCAGTACGGAGTCACAGCATCAGATGTGTAGGTGAGGGACGGGTCCTCAGTCTTCCTTTGCAAGCGGAACAGAGTGAGTGGAATGGGAGCCTGGTGGGTGTCTCAGCACCTAGGTTTTCATGGTGATGAGATTATGGCAATACTAATACTATTTCAGTATTTTGAAACATTGTTTTGTTTGAAATCCAGATGAAATTTTAAGCCTTAAGAAGGAAATCAGAGGCCTGGTCCCTGCTTTTGGCGTCCAAAGAGGCCCTTGGTTTTCCCTGACTCTGTATTTTCTCTTCCTACAGACAGGACTGTCTGGGAACCTGATCGTGCTATCCGTCCTGTACAAGGGAGGACTGCTTATGGGCGCTGCCCACATGACGGTGGGCGAGCTCTCTTCCTTCCTCATGTATGCCTTCTGGGTTGGACTGAGCATTGGAGGTACATAATTTAAGTGATCTGGGGACTTATGAATTAAAAAATCAGGCTTTCATCTGAACAAACATTCCCTATTATGTTATTCCAACTGGGTTGTAAAAGAAAATGCAGTTATGAGAGTAGCCAGTGGGCCCTCTGGGACATTCAGGGTCTTTGTGGACCTCCTGCAGCTCAGCATTGCTGGGAGCCATCTATCCCTGCTGTTAAAACAGCTGCCGCTGCTCACAGATGCAGATGCTGCTCGCAGAGGCCAGGGTGATGCTGATCATCTGTGGACACAGAAAACACAGTCCTGTGGTGGTGATAGTTTTACTACTGGCAAATCACTGAGGAATAAAGCTCCTTTTGTACAAAGCTAACCATACTCAAAATGAACAATTAAAAATATCAACACATGCCGGGCACAGTGATGCATGCCTGTAACGCCTGTAAGGCTCAGGAGACTGAAGCAGGTGGATTGCAAGTTCAAAGCCAGCATCATCAACTTAGCAAAATTCTGTCTCTAAACAAAATAAATAAGTAAAAAGGGATGGGGATGTGACTTAGTGGTTGGCTCAGTGGTTAAGAGCCCCTGGGTTCAATCTCAGATGTAATATGTGTGTGTGTGTGTGTGTGTGTCTATATATATATGTTTATATATATATATATATATATATATATATATATACATATATATATATACATATATATATATATATATATATATATATATATATATATATATATATCGACATATTTGCTTGACATATTATCGAGTGCATGAAACAGACTTGCTTGCTTTTGCCAAGACTCTCTCAGAGCTGGATGCCTGCTTTCCCAGCTGCTTAGATGCTGAGGCAGGGGGATCACTGGAGCCCAATCACTCAAGGCCAACCTGGGCAGCATAAGGAAATACTGTCTCAAAAACAAAAAAGGAAGAAAAGGGAGAGAGGGTCTTTCAGAGTTTAGCTTTTGCTGTCCGTTCCTGGAAGGGGAAAAGCCTTTGTGAAGTCTGGAGTATTTTTTCTGCACCTCGCACAAGACCCCGGCCAGCCTGGCAGATGGCTGTGGGCCTTGTTTTCCTCCCAGCCTGTGGTGGAAAGGCCAGGCAAGTGACTAAGGTCTGGTTAAAGGACGCTGGTCCTGTGGTGTCAGTGCACCTGGTGTCTGACTTAAAGGTTTTATTGTAACAGCTGAAAGCAAAGGCTTTTCCTCTGTCTTGCTCCACCACTGAGCTGCACACCAATCCTTTTTTATTTTATTTTGAGGGTCTTGCTAAGTTGTGTAGGCTAGCCTTGAACTTGTGATCCTCCTGCTTTAGCCTCCTGAGCAGCTGGGCTGACAGACGTGGGCACCGCACCCACCTGTGGTTCAGTTTTCAGAGTTCTTTGTGTACAGAGGCTCCCTGACTGAGGGATGGGCTGTGTCCATATAACCAACCCAAACTGGAAAACACCTAAGGTGGAAGTGCCTTCAGCACACCAGCCTCGGCTTGCTGCCCAGAAGCAAGGAGGTCAGGGAATGGTGAGGACGGTTTCACCTCCTGACTCAGAAGTGACAGATCTCACCTTAAAGTGCACCTCTGCAGGGCTCCCATGGGATGGTGCTGCGGAGCCATGCTGATGGATGCTTCTCTCCTGCAGGTCTGAGCTCTTTCTACTCGGAGCTGATGAAAGGCCTGGGTGCCGGCGGCCGGCTCTGGGAGCTCTTGGAGAGGCAGCCCCAGATGCCTATTGACGGTGGGTGTGAAATGGGCTGCTGTCTGCTGGGGGTGAGGCAGTCTGGCTTCTTAAGTCCAGCACATTACAAGGACACGGTCCCCATGCACAGCAGGGAAAGGGTCAGGCTTCCTATGAGAGGGGACGAGGAAGGACGGCTGCTACAGGCCACCATCCTTAGATGTGTGGACACTGACCTCCAAGAAGGGCCACAGCGAGTTTACCAAGCAGACCTGTGAGGGGTTGGGATGGGAGGAAGGGGCCAGACCTAACATTTAAAAGACTGCATTTCTTGGCACGTGGGGTGGGGTGAAGGACCTGGTATTGAGTGGCTGGAGCCTCCTCCTTGCTTTTGGGCAGCGTCCTGCAGCCCTGGGGCTGGGCCAGCTCACAGACTCAGCAGACTTGGCAGAGGTTGTGACCACTCTTCACCCTCACGGGCTCCTAGGCACTGTGGGGTGGGCAGGTCCAGCAAGATGGTGCTCTCCAGTGTGATGGCCCTGGACACACACCCTACGAGAGGCTGAGCCCTGTCTCCCACACCAGGGCAAACGGCGCTGGCAGAGCAGACCTCTGACTCCACTATTGTGCAACACTCCCGTCATCAAGTATTTATTCAGGGTGACATGACGCCCTGCACCAGGAGAGTAGGCTGGGAGAGGCCAGTGGGTTTACATCAGACTGCTCAGAGGCTGGATCTCCCTTCACTGCTAGGCCAGGCAGGCTGACCACAGAAAAGTCCACAGAAAAGCTGGACTCTCGGGCTGTGAGATCAAATGAGCCTTTATACATGTGATCCTATGTTTGCAGCAGGTGAGGGTGGCTGCATGGCCAGACTTAGAGACAGGTCTGCACCTTCATTCCCCAGGAGTGCCCTCTAAGTGGCTGCAGGGGTCCCCCTCTCCCCTGTCCATCTTCAGACAAGTTTGGTTTTTGCCTTAAGTACCTGGGTTCCTCCTGTGTTTCAGAAGGGGTCACTTTACGTGAGAAGAGCTTCCAGGGGGCCTTGCAGTTTAAGAACGTGCACTTTGCCTACCCAGCTCGTCCAGAGGTGCCCATATTTCAGGATTTCAGTCTTTCCATCCCGGCAGGATCTGTCACAGCTCTGGTTGGCCCAAGTGGCTCCGGCAAATCAACTGTGGTCTCGCTCCTACTGCGACTGTATGACCCCCTTTCTGGTAAGTGGTGCCATGCTGTGGGCAAGGACACCCTCCTGACTGCAGAGCTTTGGGTGCTCTGCGCCAGCCACTCCTTCCAGGCAGGAACTCCCCCAAGTGGGAGGCATCCTCAGTTTTCCAGATTTTGTGTTCTGCCTCTTCAAGCTCAGAACTCCATCTCTCCCTGAGAGGACAAGAGTGAGGCAGGTGAGGCAGTGCTTGCAGCCAAGGGGCTCTTGGGCTGCTGGGCACCCCTCATAGCATGAGGTGCTGCGCACAGGAGCCCTGGGAGCTCCAGAGATGCTCCTGCCTGGGGGTGTTCATTGGTCATGAGAAAACACTTAGTCTGGCCATCTGGCCATCAGTGATTCATGCCCATGTGACAGCCCTATTGAAATGTTTTGAACTAGGAGGGATTTTCTTAATGGATTTTTGGGTTTGTTTGTTTGTTTGTTTTTTGATACCAGGGGCACTTAACCACTGAGCCACATCCCCAGCCCTTTTCTGTTTTTTTATTTAGAGACAGGTTCTCACTGAGTTTCTTAGGGCTTCACTATGTTGCTGAGATTGGCTTTGAACTTGTGATCCTCCTGTGTCAGCCTCCTGAGCTGCAGGGATTACAGGTGTACACCACCGTACCCAGCCATCATTCTAGTTTTAATTTTATTTTTAACTGAATTACAACATCTTTTTTTAAAAAATATTTATTTTTTAGTTGTAGTTGCACACAATACCTTTGTTTTATTTATTTATTGTTATGTGGTTCTGAGGATCAAACCCAGGGCCTCGCACATGCTAGGTGAGCTCTCTACCACTGAGCCACAACCCCAGCCCCAAATTACAATGTCCTAAAGAGCAAAAGCACATGATTTCACTTTTTTACATCCTTCCCATAGTAGATAATCAGTGTGTATCTCTTTGGATTTGGATTGAAAAAAACGGTTGTCAGCAAGCAAACGACTATCAGTGACTAGAGTTGTGACTTCATGAAGAGTCTCTCTTCTAGCACTCTTGTTTAAGCCGCATGCACCTGGTGAGGTGTTGTGCACACTTGGCTTGCAGATGCTAAGCCAGGAAGCCCCACCTGCTCTGGATGGGGGACCATTCTGTTGCCTCCAGAGTTGCTGTTGGGATTCACTCTTGACATGCTATGAAGTTCTGAGTTTAAATAATCATATCCAGGTAGATACAAATCAAATCAAAATAAATTAAGTCTCATTTCTTGCAGAACAAATAGAATCAAGGTCGAGAGAGCTGCCCTTGAGCCTCTTCCATGGGCACAGCACCCCTGGGTTTCCAGCTGGCCCTCAGTATCTCAGCTCTGCTGGAGAGGAGCTGCACTCCTGGTGTTATTAGCATTCAGCTCTGAGTACCCTCAGCACGCAGAAGTAATTCTGCTAGTGAGGACTGTGAAGTTGGCCTCTGATCACTTAAGATCTCTGCCGTGGCGTGGGTCGGATTCTCAGGTGGCAGATAATAGATTCCCCTTGATTAGATTCATGCACAGGGGATATTTTAAGGAGTAATAAAAGCTCAAAAATCACTGGGCAGGCTGATAAAGCAGATTCCAGGTTGTGTTCCAGGGCACTCTGAGATCTTTGCCCGAGAACAGGTGGAGCTCGAGGCCACTGCTAGTGCTGGCCCATCAGGTAGCTGTGGGATCTGGCACTACCTCAGCACTGCACCCCTGGGAGGACCAGTAGTGGACCAGCTTGCCTCTCCCTTGTAGCTCTCTTTTGACTCAAGGCCCCTCCTGGGGCATCTGATGGTGGGGCCTCAAGTCACCAGGAGGAGGAGCTTGGACAGGCTGAGGAAGGTGATAGGGCCTGGCTCTTAGCCCACGACTGAGGGAGCCCTAGACTTGGTGCTCAGAAGGCCCCTCTTAGCTCTGAAATTCACATGCTGGCTTGGGCTCCACTTAGGGAGTGTCATTAAACTTCACAAACCTGCAACTGGAACTCTCCTACCGTGCACAGTCTGTGTTCCTGTTAGCTGTTGGCTGCCTGGTGCTCAGCGACTTTGTTCTCCCCCTACAAGGAGCTGTTCTTCTCGATGGCAATGACATCCGCCAGCTGAACCCAGCCTGGCTGAGATCCAAGATTGGGACCGTCAGTCAGGTGAGACAAGGCCTCTGTCCATCATTCACTCTTTGAAGCTGCTTCTGCCCCTTGCTTTTTCTGGAACTTGCACCTCTCAAGAGAGAAGGACACAAATTTCCAGGAGTGTCAGGCTCGTCCTGTGGCAGGTTTTTGCCACATCCCAAGCGTCAACTAGTTGAAGCAGTGGCTTCATCCAGGTCTGGGGCTTGTGCTTCTCTGAATACGTGTAGTCTAGAGGATGCAGGGAGACTGCAGATGCTTTCAGGAGCTTTTCCCAAGCCCCATGTCACCACCAACCATTCTCTTGCTTTGTGCGACAGGTTTTCGGAATAAACAAGCAAAGGCTCCTCATGAGAAGTTCAGGTTTCAGAGTTCTGGGCTGGGGCCAGTGGCACAGTGATGGGTGCTAGGCAGGGTGTACGCTGAGCACTGGAGAGAAGCTGCAGGCAGCCTTTCTTTAGGAACCCTTCACATGCTGCCAGGATATGCTCCCACCCAGGAGGAGGAGGAGCCCCTCTACCCTCAGTGGGAGTCATCTGGGAGGGGATGGACAGGGGTCCTCCAGTCCTGAGGGAGGGGCTCAGGTATATGTGGGATGGCCCCAGTGGGCTCTTGCTGCAGGGTGTCATCTGCAGCATGGTGAGGATAGCAGGTGCTCAGATCAGGCCCCTTTGTTATCGCTGTTTACTGGTGACAAGACCTTGCTTCCCCGAATGCATAACACCAGAGAAGCACACCAGTAAAGGACAGCAGAGAAGACTTCTCCCAGAGGAAGAAGGGTACCCAAAAGACAGAATCCGTGGAAGGGGAAGGTCTTCCCTTTTTATAGCTAATGTCTTCTTTCAGCTTTCCCACACTCATGTCTTTTGTTTCCCTTTATCTTGCAGGGAAAAATTGCAGGTGGGAAGGCCCAAAAAGGTGGGAGATAGGTGGGCTGAAGGAGTAATCTGGGCTGGAAGGGCCTGGGACAGCTTTTGATTAGCACCTCCCTGTTTTCTGGGAGCTGCTTCATTAACATTTCCTTAGGATGGGCTCCAGGCCTTGGGGACATTCACATTTCAATTTCCCCAAGTGCTGCTCTGGTTTCCTGGACTCCATTCTCTATAATGGCTTCCATTTTATTTATCTTATTCAATATTAGACCCGATTTACCTAACTACACTAACTACCTATCTTTAAATCTGGCTTCACCTTCAGGGTAAGACAGAGGCCCACTGAGTGCTGGGGGGCCAGAGCAGGAGGACGATGATGTAGAGCCAGAGCAGAGCCTGTCCTTTGTGCCGAGGGCCCATCTGGGTCTAGTGCTGTGCAGAGTCCAAGGCACTGAGGTGCTATTGAATTCTGCCTTGGAATTTGTGACACACATGCTTTGTTCCAATTTGTAGGAGCCAGTTTTATTTTCTTGCTCTATTGCTGAGAACATCGCTTATGGTGCAGACTGCCCTTCCTCGGTGACAGCAGAGCAGGTGGAGAGGGCTGCAGAGGCCGCCAATGCTGCGGCCTTCATCCGGAAGTTCCCCCGAGGCTTCCACACGGTGGTGGGGGAGAAGGGCGTGCTGCTGTCAGGTGGGCCTGTTGTCTCCTCTTTGCTGTGTAGTGTCCCCCCACTCCCCCACTCCACCCCCACCCCTGTGTGCTGGACTCACAGGAGTGCCCTGCTCCCTGGCCTCAGACTGCACCACTGCCATGGCCAGGTCCTGTCCTCAAAGCCACGGGCAGAGCCTCACGGCCTCTGACCTCTGTGGATGGCTTCGAAGTCTCCCTCTCCTAATGCCCAGAGCTGTCCCAACAGCTTCTGGGCAGTACTCAGTTCCTCAAGGTTTCTTCTCATCTGAGAAAAGATGTTTTGTGACTGGAAACTCAGAGACCTGTAGAGCAAGGCAGCTATGAAGAGCAGGTGATCTATGCCCACCATCTATGCAGAGATGCTCTCCAGCACTGGCTCTAGCCCACCTGTGTTCTGAGAGGACCCAGCACTTGGTCCCTGCGCACTGGCCGCACCCAGAATGCCTCAAAGCACAAGTAGCCCATGGCCGGCTACTCCAGGGACTGGCCCTGGACAAGGGAGGGTCATCCTGGCGTCCTCCTGTGCTAGCTTCTGTGAGGGGCCGGGTCTAGGGCACCATGGTGCCGGCTACAGGGGATAAACTTCTGGGTGAGTTAGCCAGAAAGGAGTGCCCTTACCACAAAGCTAGTGGGGAGGTAAGTGTCCTGAGGCTGGGGAGGAGTCCTGGAGGAAGGGAGGGGCAGGAGGTGGAAGGGCAGGGGGTCACTACAGGCCTCCAGGTTAAGAGGAGACCATACACATGGGAGGAGTGAGGACCAGTGTCTACTGGGGAATCAGGTGCAGGTGCCCTTTATTCTGGATGCTTCTAGTGCTGTCCAGAAGCCTCCCATATCTAAGCTCCTAACCCCCTGAGGGGGAGTGCATGGGTGGAGGCAGAGCCCTCCACACTGTGTTGGTCAAGACTAGGCTTGCACCTGCTGATCCTGAGACCCAGTCCTGCCTGTGCCTCAGTCTTTCCTCTGTAAAGTGTGAGTAAGTTGGGGTACACCTCGTAGGGTAACACACTTAGATGACATCTGCTGGGTGGGGCATCCTTAGTGTAGCTGTGATAAAAGTTGTTGCTGTTAATTCTGAGATTGATGGGAAGACAAGGTATTGTAAAAACAGGTCTCTGTTCTCCCCTCTATCCCAGCTGTAGGCAGCTGGAGAAGGTACCTCCACATGGCTACATGCCTCATCAGGAAAGCGTATTCCTAGAGTTTTTGTTAAGACTTTTTGTTTATTTTTGTCAGGTGGACAGAAACAGCGGATTGCAATTGCCCGCGCCCTGCTTAAGGTAATTGTGAAGCCTCTCGACTGGGTTTGGTGCCGTTTTCACTTGGATATCTTACAGTTTGTAATTTCCGTCTTTCTTCCTTATTTTTGCGTTGGGGGGCGAGGGGGGGTAGGTGGTGGACCATTCTTGTGGAAGGTAGGCAGAGCCCAGTGGCCATGTCCAAGTTCAACAAGGGCTTCTTGGGCCCGGAGCTGTCGTGGCTTTGGACTATGAGGGAGAGCAGAGCAAGCAAGTCATGTCCTCAAGAACCATCTGCACACAGTGATCCCAACTCAGGGGACCCAGCACATGCTGGGCCTGCGTACCCACTGCTGGTCGAGCAGTGCAGAGCTGAGGTCCAGGCAACCTCAGGACAGGGAAGGGCCTCACTGGCTACAGTCAGAGAGCTGCCCCGGAGGACAGCCCCTGCCACAAGTTCCCCTCAGGGATACGGCGAGTTAAAGACAGCTTCACTTAAGCACAATCTCCATAGCATAAACTTCACCCATCTTGGCATCTTCTCAGTGACTGTTAGTAAATTTAGAGTTGGTTGAACACAGAACCCACAATCAACTGTAGAACTCTTCATTGCCCTGATGGTGTCTGCCCGACCTCCACTGTGCATGCCCCTCCTCTCTCCCTCTACTGACCCAGCTGGCCACTGATTTTGCCCTGTCCTCCATGCTTCTGTCCTGGTAAAGTTGCCCAGGTGGAACCACGCCAGTGCGGTCCCTCCCTGAGCGTGATGCTCCAAGGCCCACCCACACTGTGGCACATGTCAAATGTGGTTCTGTCTTATTACTGAAAACTTGTATTTTCCACTAAAATCATTTTTTTCTTTTCTTTTAAATATTTTCCCTTCAGAACCCTAGAATTCTTCTCCTGGATGAAGCGACCAGGTGAGGGTGTGTGCACATGTGGGGCTGTGTTCTGCACAAGGCACTCAGGATTGTCCCACTGTAGGAGGGACCCTGCACAGTGAAGTGAGGCAGTCTGGGCCAGTAATGGCAGTCAAGAGGCAGGGGACAGAGGGGCACCAGTGGGCATCCAGCTCCGGAGGGGCCCTGATCCCTGCAGTTGGCACCTGAACAGGGCCTTCTGCTTGGATGCCAGCGTGGTTCTAGAGGTGGGGGGTCCTGCCTGCCTCCTTGCTGTCCCTGCTCGCAGCAGGGAAATTTGGGTCAGAACAGAAGTTCACCATAAGGAGGGCCAGAGTGTGGCCCTGGGGTTGTGCACTGCTCTGGCACTAAAGTCTGCTCCTGTGGCCCTGACCAGTGCGCTGGATGCCGAAAATGAGCACCTTGTGCAAGAGGCTCTGGATCGACTGATGGAGGGAAGGACAGTGTTAGTCATTGCCCACCGCCTGTCCACCATCAAGAATGCAGACGTTGTCGCTGTTCTTGACCGTGGAAAAATCACCGAACACGGGAAGCATGAAGAACTGCTTTCAAGACCAGACGGGATGTACAGAAGACTAATGAGCAAACAGAGCTTTCCCTCAGCATGAAGAAGCAGCTCCCCATGCACTGAGCCTGGGAGGCTTTAAAGCAAGGTGGCACTGCAGGAAAAACACAAGAGACTGATGAAATCCCCAAGTCACACTTCAAGATACTTGAAATAAGTCTATTTTTCCAAAGTATGTAAAAATATTGTTTTGAACCATCCCTGTTATCAAGACCTTTTAGCAGTGTGACTTTCTAAGTGTCCCCGCACCAGGGCCTTCTCCTGGTTCTGTGCTCCCCTTCATGGTGGAGGGGAGCACAGTGTTGCCCAGCACCTTGTGCTCTTTGCCTGACCTCGCAGATTCAAACCGTTGTGGAGAGAGCTCTTGAAATGGAATTATAAACAAGGAGCAAGGACTGTGGACCAGCTTAGCACACATTGTCACCCAGTGTCCTCTCACTGGGTAGTAGAAGTGCAACTTGGCCTTTACTGTGCCTGGAACAGGGAAGCGAAGCTGCCAGGCAGAGCATTAGGTAGAGGAAGGGGACGTTCACGCTACCTGTGCCCTGGAGTTCCTGCAATGTGATCCTGGGGTGCGACATGCACGGTCTCCAACATCCTGGCACCTGGAATCCTGACTGGTTTGAACATGGGAAGGAAGCGGTTCCTCCAACTGGAAAGCCTTGTGTTCTCTCTTCCTGTGTCTGTTTCTGTGAGTACTCTTGGAGCAAGGCACAAATTGCCGGGTATCACAAGAAAGAGGAATGAACATGAACTTTACATGTCAGTTATGTGAGGTATGCATTTGAAAATTATCTGTCAAAAGCTTATAATTCCTAGAGAAACTAAAATTTATAGTTTTTATAATACTTTTGAACTTTCATTAATATAGTTAAAATCTGAATAACATGGCTATCATTTTCAGCCATAACATATTTGAAGAAAGTTTGAAAGCCCTCCTGCTCCACAGAGCCCGGAACCTTCTGTTGTGGCACTGTCCTGAGGAGGACACCAGTGGCCCCCCTTCTTGTATTTATGAGCATAGTCTTGTTCACCTGAATGTCTCAGTCGCTAAAACAAAGTAACTGCACAGACATGTTTGCCATGTTCTGATTCGTGCTGGTAACTTGCTGTTGCCTCAGGAAAAACTGCTTTTTCTACATTGATGATGCCAGAGCCTGAGTTGCTATGCTGGCGTGGACTGGCCTCCCTCCAGAACCTCCTGGAAGAAGCATCCTGTTTCAGTAGAGGCATAGAGTGTTGTGTTTTTGTTTTGTTTTGACAAAAGGGAATTTAATAATGAATAAAATGATTCAGTGAATATAGTGTTCTTTGAATTGATAAACAACACATCTGTGGTGATCATTTTAACAAGCTTTGTGTGTATTCTCTACAGTTTGCTATTTCAATGTTGTTCTCAGAAGGCAGACAAAACACAAGTCAAGTGTGGGGGAGTCTCGTTTGTTCCTCACAGGGATTTACAAGATTGAGTTTGATGATTATTTTTGCTTTCTAATACAAAATGTTTGATTTCTTTACTTTTTTTTTTTTTTTTTGCACTGGGGATTGAACCCAGGGGTGTACTACCACTGAGCCACATCCTCAGCCTTTTTAATTTTTTTATTTTGAGACAGGGTCTCACTAAGCCTCTGAGGCTGGCTTCAAACTTGCCATCCTCCTGCCTCAGTCTCCCAAGTCACTGTGAACACAAGTGTGTGCTGCTGTACCCATCTTGTTCATGTCTTTAAGTAATATTTTATATCATATATTAAAATGTGTAGTGAACTTTATCTGTGTCTATCACTTGCACAACTTTATACCATATTAGGTTTCTTTTTAAAAATATTTTTTAGTTGTTCATGGACCTTTATTTTATTTATTTGTATGTGGTGCTGAGAATCAAACCCAGTGCCTCACACATGCTAGGCAAGTACTCTACCACTGAGCCACAACCTCAGCCCCACTATATTAGGTTTCTTACTAGAATTTTCTATAGAGATTCAGGAATAAATAAAAAATATAACAAATACAGAAAAGCAATCATAATAAGAATTAAAAGCACATATAATTCCATTCCTTCCTTCCTTACTGAAGACTGTCATCACTTCTGTGCTACTTATATTTGTCTAGTTTCTTCAGATCAGGGAATGTCCTGTGCCCCACCAGGACCTGTGGACACAGGGAGGACAGGGTCAGCAGATCTGCCCTCAGGGGCCTCCAGCCTAGCAGGGCATGGCAGGCAAATCTAATACAAGAACAGCCACCTGTCACACAGAGATGTGACCAGCCCTTGCCTTGGTACCACGTCATCCCTCACCCATTCACACTTTTATTTAATGCAAACTTTCTGCATAGCACCAGAGTTGATGCTCTGGCTATCCTGCAGGTGACACCAATACCTATTGTCCCACTTCCCAGGTCAGGAAATGAGCATGGCAGGCTGTAAATTAATGCAGCAGCATTGCCACTGTGTGTAGCCTCGGGCAGAGTGGGGAAGGGCAATGGCAGGAAGCAGCAGGAGCTGGTGGTGTGTGCATGGAAGCTGCTAGACACCTTGCCTCTCACCTTCTTGCAGAACCCCTGGAGGACATGGAACCAGTTTAGAAAATAAGCAGAAAAGAAAAGGAATGTCACTAGGATTTGACAGGTGTGGTTAGAATCTCATCCTGATGAGTTTGCATATTATTGTATGACCTCTGGGGCTCATCTCTGTGGGCTCATCCCCTGACCTTGGACCCTGCAGGTTCCCAGGAAATAATCACAAGTTAGACCATCATAAAATAGGCCAAACCCCTGGAAGTACACTCCTTATAAAGCAGGGCTCCATTTGGGGAAATCTTTTTGTTCCATAAAAATGCCAAGCTGATTAAAAAAACAAATAAAAACAAATATAAATGTTATAAAACAGTTAAGTACATAAATGAAAGATGTATGAAAACTACACTATCAGTATTCCTTTGGGTGTTCTTATGAACCTGAGGCATTGTGGAGTTTTCTCAACAAACCCTGAGCATCCACTTGAATAAATCCTCTGCCTGCACCTACCTCACAAAGCTAGTGCAGCGGTCAGCAAGCTGCCCGCTTACCTATGTGTTTATGACCTGCAAACTAAGGATGGTTCTTAGTTTTGAATGGTTGAAAAAAATCAAAAGAATAATATTTCAAAATACATTAAACATATAAGAAATTCAAATTTCAGTGGCAGTAAATAGAGTCTTGTTGGAACACAGCTGTACTTTTCCATGTGGGAAAATCCATGGCTGCTTTGCCCTACAATGCAGAGGGGAGTGGCTGTGAGACCCCTAGGCCTGCAGGCTGAGATGCTGGATGAGAAGTCTGCTGACCCCATACTGCATTCTGCACTTCTGGAAGGACTTCTGTGCTGAAATTCAGCTATTTGGTGTCATTGCAATCCGGTGAGGGTCAGGTGAATGCCTGGAAGTGTCTGGGTGTGGATGATTTCCTGCCTTTCCATTTCAGCATCTGTTACCAGCCTGCTGAGAATGGGACCTGATGGTTCTACCCAACCTGCAGGCAACAGTTCTGGCTGCTTCTGGCTGCTGACTGCAGTGATCAGTACCACATAAATCAATGTTTGATCTTCACTGCAAGGGCACAGAGCCGAGGCACATCTGCATGGGACCTGAGGCTGGGCCCTCACACAGAGCTGTCTGAACCAGCAAGGCATATTTCTCTTAACAAAAGTGGTGTAGACTACATGTGGAGGAAAAGATGCATGTTTTCTTCCCATTCTAGGTTCATGGCTGAGGCCCCTATAACGAAAGACAGATTTATAAGAGAAAAGCATACACTTTTATTTAATGCAAACTTTCTGTGACCTGGGAGCCTCAGGAAATGACCCAAAGACACGGGAACTCATGCATTTGGGTTTTTTTTTTTTTAAGTTGTCAATGGACCTTTGTTTTATTTATATGTGGTGCTGAGAATCAAACCCAGTGCCTCACAGCTGCCAGGCAAGCTCTCTACCACTGAGTCACAACCCCAGTCCCATCATGCATTCTGATGCTTGGGTTTGATGAGCATGTTGGGCAAAGGCATGTAATACAGTGGGGACTACGGGGATTCTCGACAAGGCCTCTTGGTTCAGAGTCTTCCTTGTGTCCCTGTCTTCAGGGATATGGATGATCCTTTCCTCCAAGTACAGGAGGGCACCTCTTACAAGAGGGTCCTATGACTTGCCTCAGGGATAAGGGCAGGTCAGAGTGACTGTCCTTCTCTTGCTTGATGTCTTCTCTTTTTTTGGTACTGGGAACTGAACTCAGAGGTGCTTAATCACTGAGCCACATCCTCAGTCCTTTTTATTTTTTGTTATGAGATAGTCTTGCTAAGTTGATTGGGGCCTTGCTTAGTTGCTGAGGCTGGCCCTGAACTTGCAATCCTCCTGCCACAGCATCCTGAGCAGGAATTGCAGGCCTGGCCACTGTGCCCAGCGCCTGCTGTCTTCTTAAGTGCCAAGGTGACATATTTTGGGTAGTGTGTCCTGAACCCCATCACTGCACGAACTGTTCTTTATTGTGTATATTTAAGGTGTGCAGCATGTTTTGACACACATACATGTGGTGAAATGATGGGTGAAGTCACCTTCCATAGGTATGGTGCCAGAGAAAGAGGAAATACTTGAAAGTAAGCTGCAAATTCAGGGGGGAAACTCAGGCGGGAGAAAGTAGAGCAAGGTAAGGTCAGGTGCCACACGTGCACAGATGGTTTGGGGGCTCTTATCTCCCAAATACCAATTTACTTAAGTGTTAGGATGGCCTTAGACCTGATCCTAAGCAACTCCATTTTAAAAACTCCAGTTTGAAACGTGCAGTTTCACCAGGCACACCCACAGAACCCTCCAGTATGGACACAAACAAGTTACTTCCCCTCACCCTGATAAACAGAGTTAAGCCCCTGGCAGGCTGTCCTCATCTGATAAGAGGAAACCAAGAAGATCAAGGTGGAGACCACCAGACCAAATGTTTCTGACCCCAGGTTAAATGATGTGACTGAGATATCAGAGGTAGCTGATAAGGTTTGAAAGGAGGGTCAACCCCCCCCCCCAAATTTAGTATAAATAATTATAGAGCAAATTAACAGGGATTCAGCCAGCCCAAACAAGGATGCATTTGAGCTGGAAAGCCTGATGAGGACCTGACATCCCATCACTTGTCATCATTCTTCAGCAGCGTGACCAGCACACTAGCTTCATACTAGAGGTTCGAAATACAGAAATTAACTAGTGAGATCAAATTAAAGACACATAACTCTCAATTTACCTTTTTCTTGCCCAGCTCAGAGGCGGCTTCCCCCAGCTCTTGCCTCTAGCCACCTGATGCGGTGGCGAGGTTTACACAGGAGAACAGCAAGAGAGAAAGAGGCACGCCAGAGAGTGAGCTTTTATTGGGGAACAAAAAATTCAGGGGAAAATTCCATCCAATGAAGGTCAAGGGGGATAGCATTCCAAGGTCAGGGTCAGTGATTGGTTTTCAGGTCAATGGTCAGTCACACCCCCACACAACAAGCCCTTGCACCTGGGAAGGGTGGGGAAAAGCTCTGACACAGCTTATCTGAGCGCCTCACACCTAGCCAGGGAGGTAGCTCGATCACATGGGAGAAAGGCTTCCCACAATCATTTCCTGAGCCTTTCTGTGATCCTCACCTCTCTCAAACTCTACCGCCTAGTCTGGACAATGGTGAGAGCTGCAACTTCTCCCTACTATCCTCTCTCCTGAATGGCCGTCCACTCCACGCCAGGAAAAGTCTGCCTTGGTTCTGGACCTGATCACTGTGATCTGAGCGAGTGTGCATCTGCATCTGCTAAGGCTTAAGACTTTTGAACTTAGCATGCAGAGGAAATGTCTGTCATTAGCCTATCATGATTAAGTGTGTTTTACAGTGCTTAGAACTAATCTATAATTGTTTGCTGTGAATTGATTATGTCTATTGCAGTGCTTAGCATTAAGGATTGTTGTTTTCTTGATTAAGAACCTATAGAGTGAAATTATATTGAGTAATTTGAATGAATAAAGCATTTTTTTAAAGAGAGAGAGAAGAGAGAGAGAGAGAGAGAGAGAGAGAATTTTTAATATTTATTTTTCAGTTTTTGGCGGACACACATCTTTGTTGGTATGTGGTGCTGAGGATCGAACCCCGGCTGCACGCATGCCAGACGAGCGCGCTACCGCCTGAGCCACATTCCCAGCCCCATGAATAAAGCATTGAAAGGGGAAGAAGCCGCTGGACATTCTTTATTTCTCCCCTTAACTGCATACGTCGCAATTTTGCCCCCTCAGACATTAAGCCATTCCCTTATTTCAAGATGAACGTCTACTAAATATCTGTTGGGTGTGCACGAATGTATCAAAGTCAAATGTCTTCTGTCAATACACTTCAATGTAGCTACTTGCGAGTTAGCTATGAACACAAAACTATTATGCAGAATAAAAATACCAGTCTGTGTACAGGAGCATAAAGGGACATCCAGGTTTCCCTAGGACGCAGCACTGAAGGAAGGGGCTGCTGGGCCAAGTAGGAGGGCAGGCAACCTCGGAACAGAAACGTGAAGGGCAGAGAGTTTCAATTTCTAGGAAGGTAAGGGAGGAGTGGTGGATGGGCAGGCGTGGCAAAGCCGGCCAGTCAGATCAAAGCAGCTCAACAACCTGCGGGTGGTCGTCAGCCACCAGAGTCCGTCCCAGAGTAGCGTAGGCCTGCCCCAGTGCACCTGCTAGCGTGTGGAGGGCCGCAGGGAGCGAGACCAGGCCAGAGCCCCTGCCCACGACTCGCGCTGCAGCACTAGCGGTAATCACCACTCACCCAACCCGCTCCGACCACGCCCTGTGCCTCGGGGCAACGTTTGACGTACTTTCTACGCGCCTTTGCCCCCGCTCCGATCACGCCCCGCGGCTTAATGATGATGTAATTTTCACGCGCCTTCCGGCCCGTCCGACCACGCCCGTGGCGTTTTGACGTCATCTCCCCGCGCCTTCCGGCGCTAGGGCTTTCAAGTTGTGGACGCGGGAGAATCGTGCTTGACTCTAGTTGTGTCTCGGTGGTCGCTGTTCCCTGCGGCCATGTTCCCGGCCGTCCCTTCACTGCGGACCCCGGGTCCAGGGTCCCGAAGGGGCCCGCTGGCCGGTGTCGGGTCGGGCTCCACACCCCGTGCGACGAGCAGGAGGGGCCTGTCCATGGGCTCTGGGGTCGGCAGCCCCGTGCTCTTCTCGCCCGCGGGCCGGCGGAGCTCGCTCAGCTCACGGTGAGTGGCGGCGCCTGGGAGGTGGCCCGACTTGCTCTTGTTGTTTCAGCTCTGCTTTGGTTGTCGCTTGAGTCCTAAGTTTGCACTTTTCGTGTGTCAGAACACAAAAGTGCAACAAATTTAGTTGCAGTTCTGATTGACTTTTATTTGCGATTCGTGAGTCCGCGCAGCCTCCATTCTGCAACATAGGAAGGGAGCCTACAGTATCACAGTAGTGGGTCTCTTAAGGCGGAAAGAAGGAAGCAGCGCAATGGGAAAGGTTGACGGGTATCATCAGGTTACTCTTTTGCGCGTTAAAGCAAAGAGGATTTCTTTATAATACTCAGACTCGAATCTCTCATTCTCAGGAAAAACTCATGGGTTTGGGGATCTGCCCGCCCTTAAAGCTTCAGCTTGTGAGACTCCATTTCGGTGTGGTCTAGTCTTTGGGGCCTGGTGCAGGAGCTCAGTACAATACGGCGGCTTTCCATCATTTTTGTTTAAAAATTCCCACCGTTTGGTCAGGAACTCAGGTGAAAGTGGGAACAACACTAAGGGTGTGGCGCTACTTTGTTACGTTATTTTGGTGTCCAGTTTTCGACACATCATTCATAGGTTACCATGTCCCTGTGATCACCAGTTCCTTCAGGTTTTTTGTCATTCTAGCTGAAGAGAAACCATTTGACATTTGATGGATGGCTGCATGCAGATGGAGAGAAGGTAGTGTACCAGGAAGACTGCTGTTAGGACTGGAAGATAATACCAAAAAATGTGGAATATGCTTCTTACTAGGGTCCACATGAACCAAACCAACTAAAGTCAACTAGATCACAGAATGAGCCAAATGAGTCATTTTAACCAAGTAGCCTGTTCAATTCCTTCCTTCCTTCTTTCTTTGTAACTGAATCTACTATATCTGATGTATTTATCCATGTGCAACAAGAAGTGTTTGTGACTGCACAGATTCCTCCTTGTTTAGCAAGTAGGTAGCAAAGATTCTTTTATCTAGCATTCCATGACCAACTTAAATTAAAGCAGAGAGTGAGAACAAGTGGGTCTATAAGTCTAACTATAAAGGAACCACTAGTACAATTTTCGGAGATACTTAAAAGTGCTGCTAAAGTTACCTGCTAGGTGGACTAAAGTCTCTTAAGGCATGTATAGATTTGGGGTGAACTTGACCTGCTGTCACTTTACCACAGTAGCCACTGAATGAAATTCTAGTTACAGGATTATCCTGCCAAGTGAATGAGGTAGGCATAAGCAAGGAAAAGTCGAAAGAGATCAGCACCTCATTATTGTGGGAAGTCTTGTTCCCATGTCTTGGGAAAAGCTGTCCATAGCATGAAGTCATCAACTTCTTATCTGGTTTGCCTTTGAATGTCTCTGGTTATGGTTTTGTGGCTTGGTGAACTCATGTCAAGCATGAAATTTATCCCTTGAAGCTTTCTAGCTTTAGTTTACAAGGCTTCAAGAACAGAGGAATTTTGTTCTTAGTGATTCCATGATTTCATGGATTGGAGGAATCTAGAAAATTCAGGATCTTGTTCAGTCTATAGACAGATAATAAAAACTCGAAAACAGTGAACAGGACTGATCTAATAACAAGTGTATTGGAGTTTTTCTCCAAAAAATGATTTTTCTCTCTACAGTCACCCCATTCCCACTGCAGGTGTGGGGCCAGTCAATCTCATCAGACTTGGCCAGACTGTTTAGATCAGGTCTCTAAGGATTTTTGTGATTGACCACATAGACACTTTTTAAGTTTGCTCTGCTGGAACTTTTGGTAAGGAGTCTGATTGGACTTGGTAAACCTCGGGGTTAGGTGTATCACACCAAGGTACACTTCTGTGTACACCCTCAAATGGGATATCCCACGGACTTAGTGATAGAGCCAGTATTTCCAATATACCTTCCCATAAAGAACAGATTTTTACTGAACTTATATAAATAATTATATTGCCATAAAAACAAGAAAATTCTTGAATAGTTTTCCGAAATTTTAAGGGATCAAGTTGGCAGAAATAGCAGGAAAGTAGGCAGAAAAAGTAATTCTTGTTCTACTTGAACTTGGGATCATCTCTTTCTTCACTAGGATTTTGGAAGTTCTTACCCAGTTCTATGATACGACGTAAATGCTGTCAGAGTCCTTTTTATGACTCTGCTTGAAGAAGAAGCAGTTTTTGACTGTGGCTGATGCCCAGTGCTTTGCAGCAGAATCGATATCTCTGCCTTGGGTAGCAGAGACTTAGAATAGATGTAGGTAAAATCTGATGAGAATCACCATAGCCAGCAGCCAGCCAGGAAATGTACTTCCATGGCCTGGAACACTTTAACATGACCACAGTTGTGATTGATGGCATGCTGGATTTCAAGGACTCATATAGTTTTTGAAACAGTCATATCAGTAACTATCCTTAAGTATAAATTTTAAATTTTTGTTCTTTTTAGTTATACCTGAATGACAGTAGAGTGTATTTTGACATACATACATGGAATATAACTTTGCATTGTTGTGGTTGTACATGATGTGGAGTTATATTGGTTGTGTATTCATGTATGAACACAGGAAAATTATGTCCGAAGTCATCTATTCTTTTCCATTTCCATCTCCCCTTCCTTCCCGAGACTCTTCTCTGTCCAATCCGGGAAAGCTCCTTTCCCCCACCATTGGTATCCAATATCCCTTAAGTATGTCTTGAAGATTGAGCATCATTTATTATTTGACAGTGATTCTCATATAACTTAACATTACCTAAGCCTAATTAGCTGGGCGCAATGGTGCACACTATAATCCCAGCAGCTCTGGAGGCTGAGGCAGGAGGATCACAAGTTCAAAGCCAGTCTCAGCAGCTCAGCAAGACTCTGTCTCTTAAAAATTTTTTTTAAAAATAGGGGGCTGGGGATGTGGCTAGGTGCCCCTGGGTTCAATCCCTGGTACCCCTGCCCCCACCCCGCTGCCCCCAAAAAAAGCCTAAATAGTCTTTTTTTCTTCACAGTACTTGGGATAAACCCTATGGGTGTTCTGCCACTGAACTACATCTACAACCCTTTAAAAATTTTTAAATTGTTCAGTCTGATCTCAAACTTATGATCCTCCTGCTTCAGCCTTCCAAATTGCTGGGATTAGAAAGGTGTGCCACTATGCCAGCACCATCTGTCTTACAGGATGAGAAACACATGTTTTTTATGGCTTTCTTGAGACACAACTGGAAAATCCCAGTTAATTCAAGGTCAAAAAGATCTAATTTAGAGTTTGATTTTGGAAAGTTTGTCAAAAATGTCGAAAGGCTTAAATGTCTTAGTCATCTGTTTAGTCAGTGACAAAAAACTATTTTAAAGGCAAGTACAAAAGGTTACATAATTGTGAGCAAAAACTTAGTTCATTTAAAATATTAAGAAGACTCCCCTTTGTTAATAAACAAAGACCAAATAGAAGACAACATGAAATACAAATTGTCTTGAATGAAACTAAATATGTTTCCTAAACCTTTCGCATTCTCAGATCAATAGTGTAAGAAAATTTCATTGGTTTAATAGAGGAGACCAAATTCTGCTTTTGCCTACGTGCACTGCTAGTATTCACACTCATCAAATCTGAGAGAGCAATCATCTCGTCTCAGCCAACAATGACCACACATCAGGGAGGAGGTCCACGGCTTCCTGGGCTCTTCTCACCCACCCATTTCTGTCCTGCGCACCCCTTTCTTCTTCAACAATCAGCCACTCCCCGTCAAAACAGAAAGGATACACCTCAAGTCATACCTCAGAGCTTAACTTAATTACAAACATGTGCTTCCCTTGTGCGTAGAGTTGTTCCTTTTATTATTTTAAGTATTATATAAAAAGTAGAATTTTTAGTGCTTAGTAACTTTAATTGCTAGTGAGAGCCCAGGAATAAGTTCATCATACACCAGCATTTTATGAGCACACATTTTATAGCTTCTACATACACAGGCGTACAGGACGGTTTTTCATTGTGATAGGACACATTACTAACAGACTCAATTTTTAATTTCTTTGTAATAAGAAGCCTAAACTGATAAATATAAATGTTCAGCAATTTATGTTTTAGTATTTCATCTTATTTGAAAAGTTCTAGGTATTCAGTGAGTAGAAGCCAAGAGAGAACATCAAAGGGATGGGGTTGTGTTGCTCTTACAGTGACTTCTCTGGACCCTCGTTGGGGGCATGTGGCTCTCACATGAGCATTACTGAGCATTACTGGTTGAGCCAGGGTTCCCTAAATCCTGTCAGCCCTTTTTTGAATGAAAAGTACATTTACTCACACAGTATGCAGGTGCCAGTGTTTAAGCTCACTTCCTTATTTATCAAGATCCTTTCATCACGTAAATACATATGTAAACACTAGGGTAGCGAAAAGTTCTAAGTGACAAGTGAAGTAATGTGGTCTCTTCTCTTTAGAGGAACACCTACACGGGCATTCCCGCACCACTCCATAACCGAGTCTGTGAACTACGATGTGAAGACGTTCGGATCATCTCTCCCTGTTAAGGTCATGGAGGCCCTGACCCTGGCAGAGGGTAGGTGTTTCCCTCCACTCACCTGTCAACATCTGTGAGCGAAGCAGGCCTCTTGGGTGGATGGACCTGCGGGAGGGTAGAGCGTCTGACTGGTTCTTTGCTTCAGTCCAGACACATGATGTATTCGAGAAACAGAGGGCATCATTCTGACACTATCACATTTAAGTCCAGTGGTTTTAAGTACTGTGCAGAATTCAGTCCCATTTCAAAAACTGATCAGATATATGGAATTTAGCTTTAAAAGCAACTCCCAAAACTAGTGCAGTAAGTTCAGGTCACACTCCATTTCTGGGTCCTTTGTGGGTGTCCCAGAGGCTGTGTGTACAATGGCATGGAATTACCAGTGTAGAGTGATCTCAGAAGGTTCTGTTGGCTGAGATTCATTGTAGAAGTTCAGAAGGTGTGGTCAACACAAAATTGGAAGAGCAACATTAAAGAGTGAAGAATTGGTCTAGGCATGGTCGTGCATGCCCATAAACCTAGCAATTTGGCAGATTGAGTCAGGAGGATGGCAAGGTTGAGGCCAGACTGGGCACGTTAATGGAACTCTGTCTCAAAGTGAAAAATAACAGGGCTGGGGATGTAGCTCAATGGTAGAGTGTTCCGGGATTCAGTCTCTAGCAGAGTGGGACTTGCAGTTTAGACTGCTCTCTGTACATACCTAAGTCGGACCCCTTGACTCTGGCTTTTCTGAAAGTGTTTTTCATATTGCAGCTTGTTACTGAAATCAGTTTAGTAGTTCACAGCTAGCATTAAAAACAACAACAACAAAAAAAAAGATAGAAGAGAATCACGGTATCAGAGTACATTACAGTGTAAGTAATTTTGTGTATCGCTTACTGTGAATAACATTAGAGTTTTCAGTATACTCCATTCTTGCTGAGCATGATGGCACACATCTGTCATCCCAGTGACTTGGGAGGCTGAGGCAGTAGGACCACACATTTGAGGCCAGGCTCAGCAACTTAGTGAAACTCTCAACAACTTCGTGAGACCCTGTCTTAAAATAAAAAGGACTGAAGATGTGACTCAGTTTTTAAGCACCCCTGGTTTCAAGCTCTGGTACTGAAATATGTAATATATATTATTATATGTATTACTCCATTCTAAAGGAAGGGATGTGTCTCATGGATTTGAACTTGCATATCTGGCTTCCAATCCTGGGGATAGTTTTTAGACAACTAAACTACTAACCTCTATTATATAGTGCTCTGCTTTAAATATACTTTTCTTTTCCCCTGAAAATCTTCAGCTTGCATTGCATTAAATCTTTGAACACACTGCTTATCCATGCTACCAACTTGTTGATAAGAAACAACACTGGCCTCAAATCTAGGCATTCAGAGGAGCCAGCCCTAGAAATGAGCATGTGTACACTGAGAGGTGTAAACTCCAGGCTCCTCCTGTGGATGATGCCCAGGGCCAGTGTTGAATCAGGCCATGGAGGCTTGCCACCATGAGCCTGGAGCTTCGAGTGCGTTAATGAAAAGGGCTTCCTGAGCAGGCAGAAGCTCCAGTTCAGCAGAGCCCCAGCACAGCCTGGGTATGCTCCGACATTTTAGCTTATAAGTTGTGGATGCCTCAGGTTCCCCCACCTTAACTCAAAGAGCAGAATTCAAACTAGTGCCATTTCCAGGGCCATCAGTCCCTTTGTGGAGGCCTGGCATCTGTGCGGAAGGTGCCGCAGGTTTGTCCTGTCTGTAGGGAATGCCCTTGGCTCCATGTGGTGGGACCTGCATCCTACTTCCAGGGGCTCTGATTTGAAAAGCATGTTCTTTTGAAGGAATGTGATACTTTTTTTTCCTTGAAATGCTTTTCATAGTTAATGAGGAGGTTATTAAATAATAAATGTATTGCTTTTCAGTTAAATTATGAATTCAGCTAAATATTTCTAATAGAAAGTAGGGATATTTACTTATAACAAAAATCATAAACCTAGGCCCAAAATGCAGTTATTGCCTTTATGTATATTCTAAAGGCAAATATCAAAGTTAAAAGATCTCTTGCTTAGAAGTCAGTGATTCTTGAATATTCAGGAGCATTCCTGGTTGTCGGTTGATCTCCTGTTGTCTGATCTCCTGTTGTTGGTTATCTCCTGTGTGTTCCTGTTGTTGGTTGATCTTGTGAAATGAGGCAGTGGCCGTTGTGGCACAGGAAATGTTGATCAGCTTTCCTCATTTGGGATTTAAGGTTGATTGCATCCTTGTTTCCCCACAGTTGATGACCAGCTGTCTGTTCACATAGATGAAGGTGGCTGGGCTTGCCTAGTCAGCAAAGAGAAACTGCTTGTTTGGAAGATTACTCTGTCACCTGTCACCAAGGTAAAGGGGAGTACCGGTGGGTTCTTTGTTTCTATCCTAGTTCTTCAGAGTTGGTCGAGGATGGTTGTCTGTGCCTATGTGGGTTTCAGGGATTTGTGTATGAAATGCTGAGTGCACATCACATTTGTGTCCTGGGAAAAAAGTGTTCTTTCAGTAATTTTAAAATTGAAGTCTGTAATTTTATTCCCTCCCCAAGACCTACCCTAACCAAATAAAGTGAACATGGCCTCAAGTTGTTACTGTCCTCCTAGTAAAGAGTAAGCTCCGCATAGGTCTCTGGGCCTTCCTCCACCTTGTTCCTCCAATTCCCAGTGTTCTCTCTGCTCTGCAGCTGGCTCAGGGTGCTTCGGCCTCAGCACAGTCTTGTGGGCTTTTAGCCTTTTTTTAGGAGAGGGGCTCCAGCTGTTTAGTGTGACCCCTTAGCTGCTAGGCTTCCCATCTTTCATGCCTTCCCTGGGTGCATGATTCCTTGCACTTCTTGTGCATGTTGCTCTGTGGGGTAGATGCTTACCACATTTCTTGGGGAAGTCAATGGTCTGTGGAACGGTTCCTGTGTCCACAGAAGCACTGTCAACACAGCACACCTGTGCACTAATTTTAAGGAGAGTCACATTATTTACTTTCAAAAAATCAGAGACATTGAAGTTAAAAATGATGCCAGGGCTGGGGTGTGGCTCAGTGGTAGAGCACTCCCCAGCATGTGTGAAGCCCTGGGTTCCATCCTCAGCACCACATAAAAATAAATAAAACAAAGGTATTGTGTCCAACTAAAACTAAAAAATAAATATTAAACAAAACATGATGTCAGTCCATCTGCTTAGTGAAGTCTGAGATTACGCTGCCCACATCAGCTAATGAGCTGAGGGTGCTTATTTTCAAGAAGATACAACAATATTTTGTTCAATCTACTGCAAGGTGCTTAATACAATAGGAAAAGTGAGACCCTTGCTAGGTGGCTTTCAGAGTGTGCTCCACAGTGTGGTCAGTGTCTGGTGTGGCGGCGGCTCACCTTTAGCAGCCTCTTCCTGCGCAGTGTCTCTGCCACCTCTCCTTACCGCATGTGTACTGGCCTCCGTGCTGCTGCCTAGAAGATGGCGCTTGTGATGAGTGTACATGATGGAGAGGTCCCAGGGACGGTTCTGAGGCAGCAGGGGCTTTGATACTTGGCTCAGAGTCAAAGAGGCATTGTCAAGGCAACTTGGTTTAGTTACTTTTTGGTTAAGCAAATTTTATTTCTTTTTTTTTTTAACCTTTATTTTATTTATTTATTCATTTTTATGTGGTGCTGAGGACTGAACCCAAGGCCTTGCATGCGCTAGGCAAGCACTCTACCACTGAGCCACACCCCAGTTCCGGTCAAGCTAATTTTCAATGTCCAGCAAATCGCACGAGCTTGGGACAGGTTCATAGGAAGCTTCTCTTCACCCGAGGACTCTTGTCCACAGGTCTGATCTAGAGCTGCGTTGGTATTCAAGATTCAGCCTAGATCTTTTTTTTTTTTTTTTTTTTTTAAATATTTATTTATTTATTAGTTATTGGCGGACACAACATCTTTGTTTGTATGTGGTGCTGGAGGATCGAACCCGGGCCGCACGCATTCCAGGAGGGCGCGCTACCGCTTGAGCCACATCCCCAGCCCCAGCCTAGATCTTAAGTTGTCTCAATTCTGTGAATGTTGTTAAATTCCTGTAGCCTGGTCAAAAAGAGCTACAAAAGGACAGAATACTTGTAGAATGTTGTTTTCTAGCAACAAATCAGAATCTGCAATATGCAGAGAAAGGAAATAGAAAAATCATTTGTACATTCAAAGACTTGGGTTTCATGCAAAAGGCTTTCTGTTTGTGTGTGGTCTCCAGTTATCTGTTTGCAAAGAACTCCAGCTGCCACCTAGCGATTTCCACTGGAGTGCCGACCTGGTGGCCCTATCCTTCTCCGCTCCCTCAGGTGAAGCACATTCCATTCAGGTAGGTGACTTAAATGCTTATTGAAATGAGGGCATTCTGAATGAGGGACATCAAACCCAAATTTAAGACATTACTGTAACGTACAGAAATAAGACTGTGGCACTGACAAAGAGGTAGATGGTGGTGTGTAGAGCAGGGTGGAGAGTGCATTTTAGATCCATGGTGTGGAGCAGGACAGAGGGCACCTTCCAGACCCACTCGAGGACTGCACTAGTCTCTGACAAATGCAGAAGCACTTCAGTGAAGGTCACTCAGTAAATAGTGTTGGAACAATTGGTAATCTGTTAATTTTAAAAAACAAGTTGCATGAAGATTAACTTGAAATGGATCATAGATTTAAATGTAAAATAGAAAATATTTTTAGAAAAAGAAAGGAGGTAAATAAGATCAAAGTTAAAACTTTGCTTAAGACAAGAAAATGAAGAGACAAGCTACAGACAGACAATATTCGTAGATCATACATCCAAGAAAGAAATTATGTCCAGAATATAAAAAGAGGTCTTAAAGCTGGATAAGAAAACAGCGCAATTTAACAAGAGTCACTGGGGAGAAAGCCAAACAGGCAGCACAGGTCTAGAATGAAACTTTCCAGGCAAGATGTGGGGTGGGACAGCCTCGCAGCTTCCCTTTCTCACGGGTCAAGGCTTGTACTATGGGCCCAGCAGTTCCATTCCTGGCTCTTCACCCTGGAGAAGTGAAAACTGAGGTCAAGGAGGAATACCACACAGGTGGCACAGCTGCTTCCTTTGTGATGTCCATTAGCAGGTGGCAGGGCAGCTGAAGGGGTACCTCCATGGTGGAGTGCTTCTCATCTCAGCAAATTGAGCCGGCAATGCCTATAGTGACCCAGTGTGTCTGAGGTGGGAGACTGAGGAGCAGTCAGCGTCCTACTCTGTGATTTCAGCAGAAATGGGTTGCCAGGGGTTAGGGTGGGAAGGTGCTGCCACTTTGGGGAGGCGGGTGGGACTTTCTGGATCCTTACTGTGGCTAGCTATGCGAACCTACATAAGTGTTAGAATTGTTCCACGTAACAAAGGAAAGGCAGTTTTACTGCTCACTCACTTTAAAAGCAGTTTTAAGATAAAGAGTCCTTGCTCTGACTTCTTCAGCATTATCAGACTCTGCCTATGAAGCCTCCTTGCTGACTGTTGTTGCTTTGTTTCCAGGCCGTTGCTGTCATGGTTGCCACTAGAGAAGGGTCCATCCGCTACTGGCCAAGTCTCGCTGGGGAGGACACCTACACAGAAACATGCGTGGACTTGGGAGGGGACAAGATCTGCAGGTTCCTCACGGCAGTCAAGGTGTGAAATGAGTGTTGCTTTATGTCTGGGGAGAGCTGTGAGCTGGGACTATGGCTCCTAAGCAGACGCACAGCAGGGACGGGACCCACAGGGGACGAGGAAGTAAGAATAGGAGTCTGCCACTGCACACTTGGTGGAGCGAGACCCCTCCAGGGGCTCTGAGGGCTGGTATTGGGTGGTGGTGAGTAGTGTTCACGTCTTTTAGAAGTGTTTTATGATCTGAACGCTGTAAAGAATGACTGCTGATGTCCAAAGCTAGACTTGTTTAACTTGCATTATGGTGAACCTATTATTTAAAAATCAAATTTAAAAAGAATTAACTGTTTTTCTGCTGCAAAAGTTTTTCTGTGTAGAATTTGTATTGTTGGTCAGAAGGGCTGGAGGTGTAACTATTGGTAGAATGCTCGCCTAGCATGGGTTCAGTCCCTGGTATCACCAAGATAATCATGTCATCGTATTGAACAGATTCTTAATTATATCAGTAAAATAATGTTGTGCTTTTATTCGTTCTTTTAAATTTGTTTAAGGTGAGGATGATTTTTCTCTGCATCAAAGAGGTTTTTTTTGTTGTTTGTTTATTTTAGTGGTTCAGGGGATTGAACCCAGGGCCTCATTCATGGTAGACAAGTGCTCCACCACTGAGTGACATCTTCAGCTCTTTTTAGTTTTCATTTTGAAACAAGGTCTCACTAATTGCTAAGGTTGCCCTGGAGCTTGCCATCCTCCTTCCTCAGCCTCTCAAGTAGCTGGGTTTACAGCCTTTGCCACCTTACTTGGCTCTTCCTTTTGGTGGTGACACTTACCTATCTCTCTGTTTGCTCACAGGGAGGAAGCTTCGTCTTGTCCTCTGCAGGGAGCCAGCTAATTCGGTTGATACCTGAAAGCTCGGGGAAGATCCATCAGCATGTCTTGCCACAGGGGCAAGGCGTGCTTTCAGGGATTGGTCGGAGGGTTTCCTCCCTTTTTGGAATTTTGTCTGCTAGTAGTGATCTCATGGTAAGTTTATAAAATGTCTGTTTTGGAAGCTCATTTCTTAGCTGAAAGTTTCCTATGAAGTTGGTTTTGCCTCCATATGATTTTAAACTAGTTTGTAAATTTAAAATGTGTTTCATAAAGATTGAGTTGACGTTTTAAAATTACCGCAAGTATCCTCTCTCTCATGACTGATGTTCTGACCCTGTTGGAAGTCCATACCTGTGCACAGCTGGGGAAGGGGAGATGGGAGCTGACACTGTGCAGTGTCTGCTCTCTGCCAAGGCTCTGTCATGTCGTGCCATCGTTATGACAGCCTGTGAAGTAGAGGGCCTCCTCAGTGTGCCACTGAGCGGCAGGGCTGGGGGCTGTGCCCAGGCTGCAGAGTCTGCGGTGGCTCCCCTGCCGGCATCTGCCCCCTACCCCCTGAAGTTATCTTCTTGCCAGTTGCTTTCCTCTCCTGCTTCCATGAGTTTCCTCTTTCCTCCCAACACTGGGGATGAAACCTGGTGCTCTACCGTGGAGCTACCTCTCCAGCCCTTTCTATTTTTTTTTTTTTTATTTTGAGACAGAGTCTTGCTAAATTTCCCAGGCTGACCTTGAACTAGAGAAATCTCCTTCCTCAGGCACCACCATGCTTACTTCCTTGAGTGTTCTTCTTTAAAACAGAACATGTCTGAAAACAAATTTACCAGGTTCCTTCTCTGCCCCGGACCAAGTGTACAGAGCTCGTCTCTCGACTGTTCTGCTAAAGGCATCATCACTTCTTCAGTGACCACCCAGAACCCTGGTGCTTTCCTAGACTCTGTCTGCTTTGGGGCAAATTAAATGCTCCCCTCTGGGTCCCCTTCCATTCCTTTCTTCCTGGTGCTGACTTTAAGCCCCTGCACTTGGCAAGCTTTGCCCAAGCTGCTGGGCCAGGCCAGTGTACTTCTGAAGGTCCTGCCTGCCCCATTTAGAACCACCCTGGACACCCAGGTAAACCTCACACAGGGCTTGATGAGCATGTCTGTGCTTTTGCAGCTGCACGGCCATGTGTAGCCTTGCCTTCCTCCCTGCTATTGGTCCCCTCAGGGCTCTGGGTTCAGAAGCCATTACATCTGCTCTGCTTACCAGAGCTGCTGACCCACCTCCAGGACTTGGCTGTATCTTGCTATTTTTCAGGTTTATTTTACAATTGAAGAGGACATCTTCCTGAAGGACCCTGTACTTCCACACCCCACTCTGCTCTCCAGGCCTGTGCCCCCACCTTGCTCTTGCTCCTCAGTCCATCATGAGCACTGATTGCTCAGCCATCCTGCACATGGGGTCTGAGGTCTCATTGGGCCCTTAGGAAGCATGACTTCTTTCCCTCTGTGCAGCTTGCAGGTGTTTTCTGGGACAGAGAAAGCTCCAGCTTCTACAGCCTCACCAGCTCAAATATCAGTAAATGGGAGTTGGATGAATCATCAGAAAAGCAGGCATACAGCTGGGATGTGCATCGAGCACTGAAGGAGAATGTCACCGATGCTATCTGGGTAGGATGGCACTTCACGCCCATGGCTATACCAGCTCCTTCCTTCGCTATTTGAACACAGTTGAACGTTATAAGTGTAGAGTGCAGAATGGGGTATTTGTATCCCCATGGTGGGTGCTCATCAGTCACTTGATGCATCAGTTTCCAGGTGTATGCACCACTCATGCAGCAGCTATGAGCTGCTTTATTAGGTGTCGGGGGCACAGAGGGAAAAGGAGTGCTTCTGGTGCTTGGGAAGCTTATGTTTTTGATATTTCCCCTTAGGGATCTGAAAGTAACTATGAAGCTATTAAAGAAGGGGTCAACATTCGGTATTTGGACTTGAAGCAAAACTGGTAAGCAATTAAATTGTCCTAAGAAAGATAGAAACAGTTTGGGAGATAAGCTGGTGGCTCTTCTAAAGCCAGCCTCCTACAGTCTGTGGAGCCTTCCTTCTCTGGGGGTCCACAGGACAGTAGTCCTCCAGCACAACCTGTCCACATCCAGCAATCCATCCTGCTCCTGCTTCTTAGAGTGGTGCCACAGCTTCTGCCTGTCCTGTGGTTGTTGTCCTGCTGTGTGAGCTGGGCACTTAGACTTGCTGTGCTCCTCCTTGCTGTCTCTGAAAACCTTGGAAAAGCCACCCGGGAGGTAAAGATGGTATTGCTTATTTTATCTCTGCAGGCATTTTAATTAAATATGGTTTATCTGTTTCCATTATCAGACTTGGAAATTTAGCACTGCTACTTGGATATCCAAGTTCACCATGGGTTTCACTGTTCTCAGATTTGGAGGCAGAGGCTGGGAATGAGGAAGGGAGCATGCTCAGGAATTGCCATCCTGGGGGCTCCTTCTCCCAGTGTGGTCCTCTGACACATCCTTTTGAGGCTTCGGAGACTGGCTCACCTCTTGATCTTCCTGCTCTCCTGAGCTCCACACAATGCAGATCTCACTCAGGCCCTTGGGGGTCGTGACCAGTATGCACAGGAAATTCCAGCCACGTGTGGGCTACTTCTGTTCCAGAGTGTTTTTCTTCCTCAGTGCTCTTGACACTTTTGATTTAGTGCTGTAGCCTGGTTTGTGTTTGCAGTGAGCAGGCTTATGAGTTCTTTTGTGAGGCTGTTGCAATAACAAAGCCTGTATATATCTTCATATCAGATATGAAGTTTGGATTTTTTTTTAATCTTAAATTTATTACCTTACGTATTCCTACATAACTTGTCAATTTTTACTGATGTACAAAATTGCAATTATCTTCCTGTCTTTGCTACCTGAAGTAGCAACTGTGTCAAAGAAAATTGGTCCTGGCCCCCCCTGCTAAGTGGACTAACTACCAGAGAGACTCCTGAGGCTCTGTTCTGTGAGACTTCACTCCAACCCCTCGTGTGGAAAGTTCTTTGGGCCCCATAGGACCCTGCCAGTATATCACAATTTTAAACTAGAATTCTTTAATTCTTTGAAAAGTTCTAGTGGATGTGGAGCACAAGGGAGAACTGAGGACAGTTGCACGATGTGAAGTGCCACATCGTCTGGGTACTTGCCCCTGTTCTTGGGTGTGACTGTTCGTGGAGGGAGCTGGCCTCCCTGTTGGTATTTCTGAGGCTCCAGGGAAGGTTGCTGGCACTGCCACTGCCACTTGGTTTTTGGGAAAGGCTGGGATCAGAGAGCATTGTGTTGTCTGTTGGTGCAACAGCTTTGGAGTAGTAAGAACAGCACACAACTTTAATGAGAACAAAGATTTTTCACAGTATAGCAGCCTGGTGTTTCAATAACTTGTGCCTAAAATTAAAAGCAATGTTATTCCTCTGGACAAAGGCTAAGTTGTGAAGAACTGATTAGATTGCCGGTTGGCAGGCTTGTCCTGTGACGGGCTAGAGCGCAGCTGTTTGGGTTTGGGCCCTTGAGTCCTTACTGTAACATCTCTGCCTTGAGTTTGTGGCATACTGTCTCTCTGTGGTGCTTAAATCTGCTTCCCAGAACAACTTCTGTTACATTCTGGGCCTGAGCTCATTTTGGCCTGAGGACTATTCTGTGCCATTCCTGAATTAGGTGACGTGTTGATCCTTGATTTATTGAGGCAAGTTTATTGAGTCCTCATTTACATTTGGTAATATTTATCATTTTCTTCATTTTATCATTTTTAAAGTATGATTCTGAGTTGGCAAATGTGGCAGTCAACCACATCTCAGTCAAGATATAAAACAGGACTGGGGCTCTGGGCAATGGTGGAGTGCTTGCTGAGCCTTGTGGAGCCCTGAATTTGATCCCCAGCACTGCAAAAGAGGGGGGTGGAAGAGAGGGAGGGAGGGAGGGAGGGAGAGGGAGAGGAACACTTCCATCACCCTCAAAAATTCCCTTCTGCCCTGGTGGTCATCAATCTGTTTTCTCCATAGCTTTGCCTCTTTAGAATTCCACATGATTGGATCATATGCTACACAGTCTTTTTGAGTTTGGCTACTTTCACTTAACATAATGCATTTGGGATTGATTTCTTGCATTGCTCAGTCATGTTCCATTTGCACACAGTTTATGGTGTGAGCGTGTTTGGTTTTTCTCTTGGGTCAGGATCTGGGAGCAGAGATGCCAGGGTGCATGATGAGCATGTCTGAGTTAGTAAGAACCTTCCAGGCTGTTTCCCCAGAGGCTGCAGACTCTCTTTTTCCCTGGCTAGTGATGGGCTCCTGATTTTGGCAGCTGCGTGGCATCCTGCAGACAACCCCTGCCTGGTCTATTACTCCCTTGTGACAGTGGAAGATAATGGCTGCCAAATGTCAGATGCAATTACAGTAGAAGTCACTCAGTACAATCCACCTTTTCAGGTAAGTCAAGTTACAAAGTGGCTCAACACATTTGAGTGTTTTTCTAACCATTGAACACTTTTTGGGATCTTGTTCTCTGAGTTATATCTGTAGGTCTTGGAAATGCTCTCCAATATCACTATCTCATTGGCTTTTCCGTCTCAGCGTCCTTTTTCCCAACTGTGGCTGAGGGCTGAGAATGGAGGTACTGCAGGTAGTCTGTGACCCCTGCTGCAGCCCCATGTCATCATTTCTGTGTTGCTGAGTGGGCAGGAAACACTAGTGCAAGGCAGGAGGAGGCCGAAGGTAGTGGGGCTCCATTCAGAGCTCCAGGGAGCCCTGGGGGTCCACAGAGGGCTTGTACTTCAGGCAGCAGCACATGCGCTCCTCAGAGCTCACAAATGCCGCTGAGTTCCCCTTGCCCTCAGCTGCATGTTCTCAGAGAAGCCTTCACAGCTGCACGCCCTGTGTTCACGCGCTGCATTCTTCTAATTCTGTTAAGTCTTTTTCTCTGCATGACATTAACCGAATCCCACAAGAAAAATCTTCTCTTTTTTCTTTTCTTTTTGGTACCCGGGATTGAACTCAGGGGCATGCAGTCTCTGAGCCACATCCCTGGCCTTATTTTGTGCCTTGCCATTGATGAGGCTGGCTTTGGATTCACCATCCTCCTGCCTCAGCCTCCTGAGCTGCTGGGATTACAGGGGTGCACCACCAAGCCTGGCTCCTTTGTTCTTTTATTTCAAATGGAAATGAACGTTACCAAGTGTTTCTGTTTTACAAAAAAGGCATATTCATTGTTAGAAAAAATATTTCTGTTAGTGCAAAGGGATATAAAGAAAACAATTTTAGAATAAAATAAATCTTAGGTTCCCACTTTAATGTAACATTTGTAACATAACTTCTTTAATGGCAGTTTATTGTTTTTAACATTTTCTAATTTTATCATTTAATTTGGTCTTTATTTCCATTTCTGGCTCTGGTTCTGTACGTGAACAGTTGGCTCAGTTTTCTTGTGCTTGACGTGCTTTTTGTTTTGTTTTATTTTGATGCTGGCCTTGAAGCCTTCACATGCCAAATGAGGTTGAGCTTCTATGTGATATCTTGACAGTGAAAGAAGAGTCAGAACCTAAATGTTAACCAGGGATTATTTGTAAGGATTTCCCAATCCTACAATAAATAGTGTGGTGGGTTAATAAGCTTTGTTTTATCACTCATATTTGTTGTGGGCATCACCTTGTAATTGGAATACTTGAAAACATTTTCTGAGTTTGCCGATTATTTGCATCTCAGCCAATGACTGTTCTGACTGATATTTGTCCAAGTTTTGGGCTGCTGTATGTAACAAGCATCCAAGGTTGCGTGAGTTACAAATAATAGAGAATTATACACACAGTGCTGGAAGTGGTCCATACCCAGGGTTTCTGGGCTGCCCTTGCTGCATCGTCTTGTGGTAGGAGGGCAGGCTGGTTCACCAGGGCCCTGATCTCACTTCTGAGTAGCCCATGGCCCCTCCTGACCCCTCACTGTGAGGGCAGGTTTTAACAGGAACATGAAGGGTCCCAGAGTTGGGACCATCGATGTACAGAACTGTCCTGCTATGCTCTGCAGGTCATCTGATAGCCAGTGTTTGGGCTTTCACAAGGAGCCTGGTGAACTAGCCTGTCATTTCATGGGCTGCTTTCATAGGAATGCGGATTATGAAATCATACAAACATGTACTTTTGTTTCTAAATTCTCCTTTCAGTCTGAAGACTTGGTCATGTGCGGGTTGATGGTCCCAGACTCTTCAAGCCAGACTGCCTACCTGTACACTGAGAATGCTGTCCATGTGTGCACCACTGGGACTGGGAAGTTTTCTCTCCCTCGAGAGAGAATCAGCTTCAATTCACAAGGTGCAGTAGAGGTCAGAGAAGGTGCAGCTGGCAGCTCTTGGTCAGCCTTGTGGTTCTCCCTCTCTCCCCACACGTTGCTTGGGCACAGTACCTCCAGGAGTCACTGAGACTTCATACCACATCTGGAGCAGCTGGAGCGATCTTCCTGAGAAACCACGAGGACAGTAGAATCCCCAGCCTGTTAACTTATGGAGAAAAATAGTTGTGTTTTCCCCAAGGGAAGAGACCAAGAAGGAAAGAGATGGCTCTTTAGGGAAGCCAACGCTTGTGCCAGTGAGGGTGGCTTGTATGAGTTGATGTTCTTTAAACCAGTCTGCCTAGAGCCCTGACGAGAGTCCAGATGCTGGACTCCTGCGTGGAGGCACCCACAGTGCAGGCAGGCCACAGCGACTCCACCAGGTGATCCAGAGGGCCATGTGGAGGATGGAACCTATGGCTTAGTCCCAGGGCACCAGCAGCAGGCAGATGTGCTGAGGCCAGCAGGCCTAGCCCCGTCCAGTGGCTACACCAGGCAGAATCAGGCTGGAGGGCGTCACAGTGAAAGGGGCTGCTGTCTCAGCCTCCCAGAGGAAGTGCTCTTTTGAGCCCCTGCTGTCTTGCAGGGCTGGCTTTATCATCCTGAAGTGAGGGCACAGGGTCTGCTTCTTAAAGCAGTGGCTGGTTCTTGGCCTTTGATTCTGGAGCTGAGAAGCCAAGTGCACAGTAGGGAGGAAGTGTGATGGTGCTACATGGCCACAGCTTCTGCCCCACGAGGTGGGCTCCACAAAGCGTCCTGTCTGTGTGTGCTTTTCCCTCAGGAGATGGCATCCTGGGCGCGGGCTCCTGTGGCGGCATTCCCCTCCTGTTCTCTAGAAACAGCGGGCTGGTGTCCATCACTTGCAGGGAGAGTGTGTCCCTGCTGGCAGAAGAGCTGGAGGAGTCGTTGGCGTCTTCAGTTGCTGGACCAAGCAGTGATGTAATGTGGTTACCCATCCCATGTTGTCCATCAGGAAGCCAGACGTGTGTTAAGCCTAGATGAGAACGTTCGTTCTTTGATCTGCATCATGCCCTGGTCCTCCTTCCCAGAGCAGCTGCTTTTAAGTCTCTGCACTGTTCCTTCTGACACTTTCCTCTGCACTTTCAAGCAGTATGTGTGTCTGCTGTCTCCCGCTTTGCCACCTTAGGGGTGAGGGTTCAGGTAACTTGTTTTTCCTCCTGTGCCGTCTCAGCACAGGACCTCTCATTATAGTGACACAGTGAACGTGGCTTTTGGTTTCCTAAGCCTGGTAACATGCTGACTGCATCTCCTGCATCATAGGACTCTCTGTGGGTCTTGGAGGATGGAAAAGGGTCAGCTCATATTTGCTTACTTAAATGTCTGCATCTGTCACCCTACACCTTCCAGCAGCTCTGAAAAATGCTTCTCAGGGTACTTCTTTCCATGGTCAAATCTCAGGAAGCTGCATCTGCACAGCCACCACCCTGGGCTCCCCTGCACTATTCCTCAGTTGTTCACACCTGTCCCCATTCCACACAGGGTGGCTTGTCCCAGCACTGCCAATGCCCTCTGGTTTCTTCTTCCTGGGTAGTTAGACTCAGAGTTTGAGTTCAGATTATGCTTGTTTCTTTTTTGCTGGGATGAGTTTTAGGAGAGAGAGTGGGGTGAAAAACTCACTTTTCCCCTGTCATCTTGAAACCTGAGATACCTATCCTTTTCTGAAGTTTTTTTTTTTTTAATCTTTTATAGGAGACTAAAAATATTTGGTATTGTTTTGGATATTTTCCATTTGAATTATATATGAAACATAAGCTATTTTTGTAATTTAAAGTGATTTGATACAGTCTTTAGAGAAAGCAACATGCTCTCTTTTTTAAATGTTATATATATAATATTTAGCTGTAGGTGGTCACAATACCTTTATTTTGTTTTATGTGGTACTGAGGATTGACCCCAGTGCCTCACATGTGCTAGGCAAGTGCTGTACCACTGGGCCCCAGCCCAGTCCCAGCAAGCAACATTCTTAAGCTTTGTTTTGTGGTCCTGTGGTTATTTAATTTTATAACTAACTACCCACATGCTCAGTGGTGTGCGTTAAGTGGAGCTGTGTGAGAGCAGACCTGTAGATGGTGTTGGTCTTGCTGAGCTCCCCAGGGAGTTTTGCTGAGGTTGTGATCACTGAGCTGTCCACCTTCCTGCAGGACCTGGGGGGTTGGTCAGCACTGGCCATGTGTTTGAATGCCGAGTACATCTACAATCTCTAGAGGGGTGTAGGGTGTGTCAGGTGTGGAGATGTCAGGCATGGAAGAGTGAGCATGTATGTCAGGTATAGGGGTGGGGGTGTGGTATTTTTGTCAGGTGTAGGGTGCCTCAAGCTTGGAGCACAGGCAGCAGTGTTGGGGCTTCAGGTGATCTGGTTCTTCCGTCAGCCATCATGAATATTCTGGACCTTCACCTCTGAACTCTGGCTTGTGTCCTTGCAGAGCATGGTCTTTGAGACTACCATAAAGAATGGGACAGTAGCCCAGGAAGACAGGACCAAGCTGCTGAAAGCTGCTTTTCTGCAGTACTGCAGGTACGGTATGTCTTCAAGACCAGGGCCATCCTGCTGCCGACACTGGCTGTTGACCTTTGGTTTGGGATGGGAGCAACATGGAGGGTGGGGTCATCAGGAGGGTCGGTTTTCTTGAGCATTAGTGCTTTTGCCAGCAGTGGCTCTCAACTTGGGGTCACTGAACCTGGTGGACACAGAGGGCTCACTGGACAGGGCTTCCTGTGGAACATGCCCCCAACCTACTGGAGAGCAGTTGTACTAAGACAGCTTGCTGGGGCTCCTTGAGTAGCAGGCAAGCAGAGGAGTTGTTGGCGGTAATGAGACTGGTCTTTGGTTGGACTTTGCTGCCTACAAACTTGCCTTAGCGCTGAGGCTGCTGGAGCATAGCTGGGGTCCTGTAGGTGGGCTGCTTGACTGTCCCCACTGGGCCTGTGTGTGGGGCCTTGGCTGGCTGGCTGTTTGCTCTTGGCTGGGCCCACTCACCTTACTAGGACCCAGTGCCAGCTCTGCTTCCCATGGCTCCTCAGCACCTCAAGGGAGCAAGTGCATACTGTGGAGCTGCCTATGAATTGCAGGCCGTCCAGTAGCACCCGTCCCTCTTCCCCCAAGAGAGACCACCCAGATTGCCTGCAAATGTTGCCAGGTGCCCTGGCACAGAGGGTAGCGACACTTGGCAGTTTCTTTTTTTGCTAAGGTAACACTACTATTTTTGTGCACATTTTCTTTAAAATTGCTTTTCATGTTATCTGGATTTTTGTTTTACTTAGCTCAGAAGATATAAATATAAACTTTTTTTTTTAAAGAGAGAGAATTTTTTAATATTTATTTTTTAGTTTTCGGTGGACACAACATCTTTATTTTATTTTTATGTGGTGCTGAGGATCGAACCCAGGGCCCTGCGTATGCCAGGCAACGCGCTACCGCTTGAACCACATCTCCAGCCCCAAAAATAAACTCTTTTTTATGAGAGTTTGGGGAAATTTGCTCTGTAATTTTTTTAAAAACCAAACAGTGCATTTGTAGGAATGGAAGAAATGTAACAGCTTTATAAAATGCATCAGACATTATGTAAAAGATGTTTCATTTTTCAAAGAAGTTTCCTGTTTCCATCTTTTCCATCTTGGTCAGAATAATGTGCAGTAGTTACTGACTGTCATGGATAAACTGCTTCATTGTGTTGGGCAGTAGTTTTTTCCTGATGTTCCACGTTGCTATCATCTGTGCTGTGAAATAAAAGGATCTCTGGAGTTAGAGCAGACAGCAGAATTTGAGTGCTAGAGGCCCAAGGACTTGAAGTTCTGAGTGCTCATTGGTACAGCCTGTTCATACATATTATTAACCTAGCAGCACTAGAAATGGAAACGTGTGTGATGAAAGTGGAACTAGGGAATAAGGTCGTTAAACGTAACTGAGTGCGTTTTAAATGTAAACACTATATGTTTCCTCTAAGTATCCGGTAAATAAACTGTCTATCCTAAATTCTAGTTTCAGAGAAAAAGGTGAGAGACGATCACAAAAAAAAAATACTTCATGGTATCAGGTCCATTTTTAAAACAATTGAGATCCTTTGGGGAAATTGCCTTGTCTTTGTCTTTATCTAGATTCCTGTGAGTCTTTGTTGGTAATCCATTTCTGCCCGTAACCTTATAGTCTGCTGTCATTTGTACCATTGGATTCTTGTACGGGTTTTCTAGGCTATATACAACTAGCAAAAGGGGAAATCAGGATGTATATATGGCTCCAGGAATTTTTTGTAGATTGAGAGCAGAATTGGAGTGATGATACAAGGAACACACACCATTGTCCCAGGCTTGAACTCCTAAATCATGAGGGCAGGCAGGTCTGTTGGAAGTACAGGTCTCAGCAAGGGACCAGACCACGCAGGGCAGGAAGGTGAGCCATGCACCAGCCTAGGGCTCCTGGGCACCACCAGGACGAGCCTGCCAAGCTGCCTGAAAGCACCATGGGAACACAGAGGACAGCATCCCTGCCCCCACCCCATTGCTGTGTGGCTTTTTAGTTGGATCTTGCTCTCCTTGCTTCTGTGTTCTCCGAAACCTGCAGTCTGTACCAATGAGCACCTGGGTCTCCAGGTTCCACTTGCCAGTCGTGCTTTTAAGTGGTTTTCTGTGTTTCCCTCATCAGCTCTATCTGCTTTTCTACCAGGAGAGCATTTTAGCCCTTTTCTGGTCTTTCCGCTCCATTTCTCTTTCTCTCTCTCATTCAGCACTGGCTGCATGACCTCATTTACGGGTTGCAGGTGCCAGTAGGGAGGACATACTGGACCTGCTGCCCACTGCCATGCCTGCCTGTGTCTGCACTGTGCAGTGAGGTTTGGTGGTGCTCCGTGGGGACAGTGTGTGGAAGGCTGAGCCCCATGGGGCGAGCTCAAATCTCAGTTCATCTTAGCGTTTTCCTGTACACTTCTGTGTTCTGGTACCTTCCTTAAAAGGCTCAGTGAATTCACATTTGAACAGACACTCTTGAGGATTACAGTCCAGCCCTGCTTTGCCCCCAGTGAGCTGCTGAGCCTTGGGACAGATTGGGAATACCCCTGGGTGGAGTTGGCCGAGTGCGGGTGTATTGTTGGCAGGACTTGGTTTAGCTGATTCGTCTGTTTTGAAGTCCCCAGAGTTCACTGCATCTGCTGCCTACAGATCTCAGACCAGGACCCTGCAGCCCAGCTTGCAGAGTACCTGATCTTACCAGTTTTTGCACTTATTACTGTTCCATCAGATATAAACAAGGCAGCAAGCCACCGTCATGATTGCTTTAGTTGCTGTGGCTGCTGGTGGTGGCCTCTGATAAGCAGCCTGTCCACATGTGGCGCTTAGAACTAAACTAAATATTCTATACTCAGTGTCTTAGAACAGCGGAAGTGTGTTGTCTCAGTTCTGGAGGCCAGGGCCCAGGATTGAGGCACTGTGGGGCAGGCTCCCTCTGAGACTCTACAGGAGCCCCTCCTTGCCCGCTTCTGGCTGCCAAGGCTTCTGCGGCAGTGTCATGCTGCTGGGCTTGTTGGTGCGTCAGCCCATCCTCCCAGCGTGACCATCCTCTCAGGGTCTTGTAAGGGCACCGACTGTAGGATTTGGACCACATTAATCCCTACCCTAACTGGTTGTTTCTGCAGGTGCTTTATTTATAGACAAGGTTTTGTTCCGAGTTTCTTCTGGACAAGAATGGGGGCGCTATTCAGCCCCCTCAGTGGACACTGCGTAAGATGATGGCTAGATGTGAGCCTGAGTTGGGAGGGCCTCAGGAGCAGCACCTGGGTCTCCTGCTGGTCTGAGCCCTAGCTCCTGACTCCACTGGTAGTCCTGGCTGGGAGCTCAGGCAGTCAGGAGTCCTGGGGAAGCAGCCTCTTCACCATGAGCAGATCTGGGCTGCAAAGCAGGATCAGCCTGGATTCCTGCAGTGACCTCTGTCTCATTTGCTATCCACCTGTCAGGGTGAGAGTCAGAATGGCCTGGAAAACAAGGATGGGCCGTGGCAGCTCCACCCACTGCCTTCCATGGTCCTGGTACTGCGTGTACACTTCTGCCACGGTTTGCCTCCTTACTGCCCTGGGGATGTGTGCTATGAGGAGCATACACCCTGCTACATTCCTCCTGGCCCCGGCTAGGCCTTGGATGGCAGCTTTTCTGCCCCTCTGCAGGCTTAGTGGCCTGTGTCCTTCCCTGTCCTGGTGCTGCGCACATGTGGCTGTCACTGGCTATTGCCCAATTCCCCTGATATTGTGCGTTCTGAGGCCCCGGTTCTTGGTGTCTTGCTCAAACTCCTGTGTCTGGTGCCTGCATGTTGCAAGCATTCAGTGTGTTTGTTGGATTCATGGCTGCAGCTTAGGTTTCCCATTGTAATTAGTCATAATCGACAGTACTTCAAAGGCTGAAACCCATACATGGGACTTGAACCTCCTGAGTAATTTTCCATGGTAAGTTTTTGGAAATGTTTTGCCTCCCTTCATACTTTTGTTTTCCAATTTGTTTCAGGAAAGACTTGGGTCATGCTCAAATGATGGTTGACGAGCTGTTTTCCTCCCACTCCGACTTGGATTCTGACTCTGAGCTGGACAGGGCTGTTACCCAAATCAGTGTAGATGTGGTGGATGACTACCCAGCCTCTGACCCTCGGTGGGCTGAGTCTGTTCCTGAAGGTAAGAAGAGTTTGACTTTGAGGAATGACCCATTTGAGGAGGAAACTATGTTTTAGTTTCTCAAACAATTGGGAATTTTCACCTGATATTATTTTAAAAGTTGTAACTGTCCTCATTAGTAGATCTTGAACAAGACTCAAGGTAGTAATCTAGACAGCAGAAGAGCATCTGGGGGAACATGGGAGCAAGCACTGACTGCTCCTTCAGAGGCAGGCTGCTTTTCTGTCTTGCATTTTATTTCCATAGGAACTCAATGGCGTGTAGGCCCCCAGATCAGAAGATGGTCTTGGCAGATTGTGTATTTGGTTAACAGAAATGGCAGGCTCTCCTAGGTGCCAGAGAGTCTGGTACCAGAGGTGGGCATATCATGTCCTCCAGCCTGCCCTGGGTGACCTCTAACAAATGGCTCTTCTGCAGCAGGGAGACCCTCTGTGGTTCGTGGGAAACAGGGTGCTATCCTTAATGGTCCTGCTTTAGGCAGACATGGGACAAAAGCCCTGCTGCCCAGCTCCTTTCCATAGCTGTTTCTTTGGAGCTGTCAAAAGTATAACTACAGTGTTTAAACAGAGCATGCTTCTTGTTTTGAGTAAGTACAATATGAATTTTGTCAAACCCTTCAAATTTCTTTCTAAATTTTAAAACAATGGAATAATGTAAATAATTATTTTGAAGGACTGGCCCTGTCCTCTCAGGTGTTTTCAGACCCTACTTGACTAGCTGTGGTGATTCTGAAAGCTCTTTTGGGTTCTCTCTCATTTCTGTGTTCTCACAGAGGCACCTGGGCTCAGCAACACCTCCCTGATCATCCTCCACCAGCTGGAAGACAAGATGAAAGCCCATGGCCTCCTGGTGGACTTCTTACACCAGGTGAGAGTCCCTGAAGGTTCGGATTGCTCTGGTGCCCCACACCTAGGGTGCCCACTCTGCCCTGGCACTTCCCAGTGGCCTGATTCGAGTTCCCATTCCCTGTGCAGACATAGAAATGAGCAAGTCAGGGCATGTGAAGGCTGCTACTCCAGCCTTGAAAATTAGATTAAGAGAAGAAAGGAGCACTTTTCCAAAGAAATGCCACATCAGCTTCTTTGTCAATTTAGCTTTGACGCTGTCGTGTTCATCAGACCAGCTTCTTTCAAAACAGGGTTTCTTGCAGGCTTGCTGCGTGCCTTCATGGAAGAACTTTGGTCTGTGCACGTTGTGTTGATAGGTGACATTGGTCACAGCAAGGCACAGGCAGACCCATGGGAGGCCAGAGCATCTTCTGCAGGGCGGTGTTACCTTGTTGAGGGTGTGAATGCTGGGTGGGGCGCCACACTTGGACAGGCTGCTTATCAGAGGCCACCACCATGAGCCTTGTGGCTTTGCTGGCCAGAGACCCAAATGGAGGCTCAGTCACTGGCAGCACCTGATAGGGTCTGGAAGCCCCTCTCTGGCTCTGCCTTTATGTTTTCATTATCTTCCATCTTTACATCTTGTCGCTGATGAGGAACTACTGTGGTAACAGGCAGGAAATATGTGGGACCAGGACCTTTAAGGAAACACTTCTGGCACAGAGCTTTTGCCTCCCTTGAGCCAGTACATGGCCAGTGAGGCTGTGTCCTTATTTTGAAGGTGGGAGTGAGGTCAGCACCTCAGGACACCTGCTACCCACTCTGGTGAGGAGGGTCCTGTGTCTGCCTTGAGGAGCAGAAGTGGGCCCAGCCCCACCTGCTTCACTCGTTGCTATATGCAGTGGCCATCAAATGCAGGCATCAGGAGCCTTATGGAAGAACTACACCTGACAGAGTGTTGAGGGGTGAATTCAAATCATAAATGACTGAGTGACTCTTAAAATAACTTTTAAGGTAACCAGGTGAACAGGTTGAATGAAATGTAACAGTTAGATTCAGCAAAAACATTCCATTCGTTAAAAACAATGGATATGGGGCTGGGGCTCAGTGGTGGAGTACTTGCCTAGCGTGCAGGGGGGCACTGGGTTCGATCCTCAGCACCACATAAATGTAAAATAAAGATATTGTGTCCACCTAAAACTTAAGAATAAATATTTAAAAACAAAATGGATATCTAGCTGGGCTGGTGGTGCATGTGTATAATCCCAGCAAACTTGGGAGGCTGAGGATTGTGAGTTCAAAGCCAACCTCAGCAAAACGAGGTGCTGAGCAACTCAGTGAGACCCTGTCTCTAAAATACAAAATAGAGCTGAGGGTGTGGCTCAATGGTCAAGTGCCTCTGAGTTCCATCCTCGATACACACACACACATACACACACACACACACACACACACGATACCTAGCTAGGCACAGTGGTGCACACCTGTACTCCCAGCTGTTCAGGAGACTGAGGCAAGGAGGATCCCAAGTTTAAGGCCAGCCTCAGCAACTTAGCCAGACCCTGTCTCAAGATAAAAAATAAAAGGGGCTGGGGTTTGACTTAGTGGGATTTCTGTTCAGTAGGAACCCTGGGTTTAACCTCTTGTACCAAAAAAATCTTTACCATCATTGTCGTCATTAAATGTTATGAAAAAATAAAATCCTTAGAACAGCAGTGTGGAGTGAAACCTCTTGTGTTTTAGAAAAGGGAATCTGCTAGGAGATGAGGAAGTGAGAGTGAGAGGAGCAGGTGCTAATTGATGACATGGAAAACTGGCCACACTTGTGTCCTGGTTGCTTGCTGGTTCTTCTGTGGTGGTTCCTCTAGTGCTCAGGAAAGCTGGATTCCAGGAGCCCACCAGAAGCCACCTTGGCAGGCGGTGGCAGCAGGTGTGCAGGGCAGCAGCCTGCCAGGTCATGGGCTGGAGCCAGCCCTGAAGGTGAAGGAGAGGTGATTGGTATAGGTGGGAAAGAATAGTTTGACCATCTTGAAAACTACGACCAGGAACTCAGGATATCTGGGGTGGACTCGGTTAGCTCTAACAGGCATGTCTAGGCTTCCTGGCAGTCTTGCCTGGGGAAGCTTGACCAGGCGGCTGCAGGTACAGGGAACAAACTGCCCTGGCTACAGGTTGCAGTGAGTGTTGTCTCAGGGACTGTGCTTGTCTTCTTGCAAGGTTGGCCTATTTGGGCGTCTGCGCACATCTCCAATCAGAGGGACACCAATGGCAACCCGCCAGCTGCTCTGTGAACACGCGGAAAAGCTGTCTGCAGCAATTGCTCTCAAGAACCACCACTCACGGCGGCCAGACCTCGTGAACACTGCCATCCAGGCAGCGCTGAGCAAGAGGGAGCGGGAAATCCCACCCAGCCTGACACCTGCAGACGTCTTCTTCCGCGAGGTCAGAGGCGTCCTTGTCTGGCTTTCTTGGCTCTGCAGAGGGCACCATTTGCTGACCGTTCTCAGACAGGGCAGACTGAGGATAAACTGAATCTTAGAAGACCTCATGTAGATTTTAAATTGAACTCCCAGTTTTATGGACACTGCTCCTCATTGTTACCTGCTCTGCAATAGAGCTTACCCAGCTGACCTAAATGGGCTTCCTGCTTGCTTTGGGTGCCCAAGGGTTCCTGCCTTCACAGCCCCTCCTGGCTGCCTTGGAAAGCTAGCCTTCCCCGGGGACTCCAGCCTTGGCCCCTTGTGAATGTGGGCCACTGCAGAGGCCAGAGGTGGAGTGGCTGTTCTCTCGGCTTTCTCACCTGCCACATCTGCACAAGCCTCTGCCTCCCAGTGGCTGTCCCCCTCCACTTAGGTGGACCATGATCACCGGGAGCACTGCCCCATCCTAGGCTGCACCCTGGATCTCGTCTGCCACTGTGTAGTGGTCACTGTACTGAACCCCGTCAGCTCCCTCCTGGGTTCCTGCTGATGCCCACTTCATGCCACCTCTTTTTGTAGCGCTGTCTGTGATATCACCCCTGTGATATCTGGAACATCAGGCTCTGCTGACACCTTGATTCTGGCTCTCCACTCCTGCAGCCAGGCCATGTCCTAGGGTCCATCAGACTGGGCTGGGTTTTTCTTCTCTAGTGCTTGCTGCACTTTCACCTAAGCTCAGACTTTCTGTTCAGTCTCGGGAATGTGTTGAGCTTGAATTTCTTTTTCTTTTCTTTCTTTCTTTCTTTTTTTTTTTTTAAAGAGGGAGAGAGAGAATTTTAATATTTATTTTTTAGTTTTCGGCGGACACAACATCTTTGTTTGTACGTGGTGCTGAGGATCGAACCCAGGCCGCACGCATGCCAGGCGAGCGTGCTACCGCTTGAGCCACATCCCCAGCCTCGAATTTCCTTTTCTTAAACCCTGGGTTGGTTAGTTCCTGGGGAGTGTGAGGAGTAGTTTTACAGTACTGGGCATGGAGCCCAGGGCTTCGTGTGTGCCAGGCAAGCGTTCCACCTCTGAGCTGTGCCTCAGTAGCACTTTTTGGCTCTGTTTTAATTTTTAATGTAAGAAATTTGGCAGAAAATTGAAAGACAGTCCACTTCAAGTTTCCTAATTAACAAGTCAAATTGTAACCTTGGTATTTTCTTTGGTCTTTATTCAGACATAGTTTTATGTGGTAAGCAAAGATTTTTAAAATGTCATTAATGGTAGATTTTAAAACTATCATAAAGACCTGAGCAAGAGGCTAGCTCCTTTCCTGCATTTGGCTTGGAGGGCAGAGCACAGTAGGGAATTTAGGGCATGTATAGCTTTCCCGCCAACTGAGTGGAGGTCATTTACTGGGTACATAATTTACGAGTAGCTCTTTAGGAGCACCATGCAGCCAAACTGAAAACAATACTGTGCCACATGAAGGTGTCTTCAGCACGTCCCCATCACTCTGGTATGCTGCTCTCTAGCCCCCTTTGCCTTCCCTGTGCACGGCCACACTGCCAGGGATTGCTGGAAGAGGGATATGTGAACACCTCACATGTGCAGTCTGTCCATGTGGGGTGATGAGTTTACATACTGAGTAGGCATGTAGCCCTGATGGCCTCTGGTGGAGGGCCACGCGCTGAGCGTGTCCTCTTTGGCAGCCTGATGGAAAGTGCACTGACAGCCTGCACTATTGTCTCTCTTCCCGCCTGGCCCCTCTGCAGCTGGGGAAGTGGCACCACCTTGGGCTGGGAGCAGTTTGAGGCCAGGGTGTGCTCGAGAGCACCAAGGTGGACACTTGTTACGTGTGTACAGTGAGTGTGCTTGCTGTCTTACCTTGATCATCTCTTAGTGGTCACAGGGGAGCAGTTCTAGGACCCTGTGAATTCCAAAATCCACAAGTCCCTGGTATAATACAGGATAATGTTTACATAGAACCTATATATATCCTCCCCACTCACTTTAAATTTTCTCTGGTTACTTATAATACCCAGTGCAGTTACTTACTATTAAGTAGTGTGTTATTTTAGAAATAATTTTTAAAAATTTATTTTTATGTGGTGCTGAGGATAACCTTAGCCCCTAAGGAAAATTTTTTTAAAGTCTACATATTGGGTACAGTCCCAACCCTGTAGGCCTGTTGCATACTACCTTGAGCAACATTGTAACTTTTTTCTCCCATCATTTTTAGTCTGAGGTTTGAGTGCACAAAGGTGGAATCTGTGCTGTGGGCAGCCAGCAGTGAATGGCTCCATTATTTCCATCTCAACAGCATAAATATTCTTACCTTTCTACTCACAAAGTAACTGTCTACTCTAGCACCTGTGGCTGGGTCAGGTGGAGGCTTGGGTTTGCAAGAGTGGCTCTGCTTGGGCCAAGTGGGGGTGGGGGCTCCCTGAGGCAGCAGGACTGAACTGTCCAGTGCTTTGCTGCAGCACCTGTGTGGACCAGAAGGCAAGGAGCCAGGAGCTGGTTTCCCAGCTCTTCGCCCAACACAGTTGGGCCTGAAAGAGCACATTACTGCCATTGCAGAGGAACAGCATTGGTAGCTAGGGCTGTGTGAAGGTCACATCCCAACCCTGAGGCACAGCAGCAGGTGGCAAGTACTTCAGCTACTTGGAGTGTGAATTTAAAAATCTACTTGGTAGCAATCCAGATTTCACTGTTTATAAAACTTGGTGATTCCATGGCTCTTCTTGTTGGTAATGAGGATTTAACCTGGGGCATTTACCACTGATCTGCATCCCCAGTCCTTTGAGACAGGGTCTCACCAAGTTGCTTTGGGGCCTCAGCCTCCCCAGCCACCGGGATTACAGGCACGTGCCACAGCACAAGCTTGGACACTCTTAAAGTTTGGGAGATTCTAATTTCCTTGTTTCTCAATTTTGTGTCCTATATTATCGGATAGTAAGTTTTCTCCTGTCTAATGATCTGAGGATATGCCTTGGAGACTGAGGCTATGGCACAGCTGTCCCCATGCCTCCATGACTTTGTACTAAGCAGTGACTCTACCCTCAGGTGTCCCAGGTGGATACCATCTGCGAATGTCTGCTGGAGCACGAGGAACAGGTCCTGAGGGACATGGCGCTGGACTCTCTCGAGTGGGCAGAGGTGGCCATTGACGTCAACACTGTTCTCAAGGTAGGCCCAGCTGCACCAGCATCAGTGGCCCAGAGCTGAGAGGGAAAGACAAGAAGGTGGTTTCCTTGTCCCTGCTCTGTTGTAATTGACTTAGCAAGACCATCTCAAAGAGAAAAAAAGGCTGGGGGTATGGCTCAGTGGTAGAGCACTTGCCTATCATGCATGATACCCTGAGTTCAGTCTCTTTACCACAATAAAAAGGCAGAGGCCAGGCATGGTGGCACACACCAGCGGCTCAGGAGGCTGAGGCAAGAGGATCACAAATTCAGATTCCCTAGTACAAAAAAAAAAAAAAACGCAGAAAGAACCCATAAGTGCTGAGTATGTATTGTTTTTGCAGTACTAGGGATGGAATTCTGTGGTTTACCTCTGAACATCCCCAGCCCTTTTTTATGTTAGACAGGGTTTTTAAAATTAATTTATGTATTTGTTTATATTTATTTTTTAGTGGTAGCTGGACACAATACCTTTATTTTATTTATTTCTATGTGGTGCTGAGGTTTGAACCCAGGACCTCGCACATGCGAGGCCAGCGCTTGTACCACTGAGCCACAACCCAGCCCTAAATTTATATATTTTTGAGACTGAGAGTCTTGCTGAGTTACCAAAGCTAACCTTGAACTTATGATCCTCCTGCCTTTACTTTCTGAGTCACTGGGATCGCAGTTGTGGCCACCGCATCTGGCCTGAGAATAGACTTTGGTGTTTCAGATCACCTTCTGAAGCTCATCAATCTGGACTGCACTGTGTCTTAGTAGTAGAGCACTTGCTTGCCACGTGTGAGGCCCTGGTTCAAGCCCCAGCACCACAAAAAAAGGAAAAGGAAAACAGATATGTCACTTCTGACTGTGATAATATGTCTCGTTTTTCCAGGACATGCTGCAGGCTGCTAGTCATTATCGCCAAAATCGAAGCTCCTTGTACAGGAGAGAAGACGCAGGAGGAAAAGAACCGGAATATGTCCCTTGGACAGGTAGAACACTGCTGCTCACAGGGTGTTCCTTACAGCCCGTTGTCCCCAGAGCCGGTCTGTAGGAGCAGAAGCCACATGTGCCCCACAGCAGGTGGTGTGCCTGCTCAGTGTGCTCCTGAAAGTCCGACCTGCTGGCAGCTATGTCTGAGCACAGGTTTGTGAGTGGCATGGATAAACCCCAGTGCCACCTCCAGCATGAGCAGTGCTGGTCTGCTACTCATTCCTTCTCATGCACTTGTAGACTCCCCCAGCATTTGCTTTAACTGATACTCATTGTGCATCTACTGGTGCAAGTAGTAGATACCAGTGGTATCTCAGTACAAGTAGCTGCTCCCAAAAGCAGGCCTGGCAATGGGCTGTATGTTACATTGACCTAGCACCACAAAGGAGGTGCTGAAGCTTTGACAGAGTTCAGAAAGAAGAAGGTGCAATTTGCCTGACTGCTGAGGGGAGCCCCACAGGGAATGTGGCTCATGCAGGGTACAGGCCAGTGTCACCTGCACACAAACATGCTTCCCTGTAGCAGTGACGTCACATGGGCTTTAGACAGCTGATTTTCCCTCAGCCACTGGGAAACCCTGACAGCCAACAACTCTTTGTGACTCCACAGCAACAAGTGGGCCCGCTGGCATTCGAACCACTATCGTGCGCCAGCACGGGATCATCCTGAAGATTGTCTACCCGCAGGCGGACAGCAACCTCCGCAACATCCTAATGGAGCAACTGGTTGCACTGATTGATTGCTTCCTGGATGGCTATGTTTCACAGCTGAAGTCTCTGGATAGGTCCAGTGACCAGGAGAGATATAACAGCCTGGAAATGGAGTACCTACAGAGACGCTCAGACCTCTTGTCTCCTCTACGTGAGTGCAGGGTGCTTTGTGGAGGCTCTGGGTCTGAGTGTGCAGGACCAAAGGAGGGGTCAGACACCCATATGTCCCTGTGCCTCCATATGGGACAGCTGTGAAAACCTAAATTGAGCAACTAAAACCAAAAGGGTCTTTCCTTTTCTTTGCTGCCCAATTTAAGCTTTTATAGGTGTCCAGCAGTGGATGTGCAGCCTGGCCAGCGTGGTGGTGTCTTCCCCGCCCTATCCAAGAATTTGGAGTGTAGCAGACACTACGGCTGTCCCTGTGTGTTTAGTCAGCCTTCTTCAGGCACAGCACCTGTTTGGGCTACACCAAGTACATACAGATGCTGCTGTGGACACAAAAAGATGGCACCCACCCCAAGGCCCAAGGGACAGACCAAGAGGGCAGTTGATTAAACAGTGACCTCAAGAGCCCAGTTCTCGAGCATTGCAGGAGCAGCCTCACAGCAGAGTGTGGCATGGTTGGGGAGGGCCAGGCAGGCATGCTGTAGAGCTGAGGGCCGGGCGTTCTGGCCAGGATGTGGGAGACAGCATCGTGTCTGGAGGCTGGAGGGAGGCAGTGGACTGTGTCTTCACTTTGGCAGTGCATGTGGATTAGGAAACCAGTGTCAGCAGCCAGAAAGATCCTCGTCCCCTTGGTTATTCTTAGTGTGCAGTATGAACACAGAGAAGTTTCAAGTACTGTTTTCACTATGTCTTTAATGTTTACTAACAGGATTTCTTTCTTCTGTTCTCATTTTCAGTCACGCTGGGCCAGTACTCATGGGCTGCTTCTCTAGCAGAGAAGTACTGTGACTTTGACATCTTAGTACAGTTGTGTGAGCAGACTGACAACCAGAGCAGGCTCCAGCGCTACATGACTCAGTTTGCCGATCAGGTAAGGTGCTGGACATGGTGGGTGGTGGGCCACCTTATGGTCAGGCTGCTCTCTTCCATCTGTCCCTGGGGCCTTGGTGGGTGTCATCATTTTGTGTCCACAGCAGCACCTGTGCTAGTGCAACCCAAACAAGTGCTGTGCGTCCTGTGCCCACAGCAGCATCTATAGGGGTGTTGTGGGACCTCACTGGCTCCTTGTGTGGTCAGGGCCCAGCTGTGGGGTATGGTGTGTACAGAATTTCACAGTAGTGCTGAACTGTGTGCTTTCTACCCATTGTGACTTTTAAATTCTTATTATGGATTCCGATCATCTATGGGCATTTTCCCTCTGCGTGTACATTTCCTTTAATGTGTTCCGTGATTATCTTCAAGCCCTGCTGACTTCACAGCCTGCTCACTCTTGGGTCAGCCTCAGCTGCCTGCTTTCTGTGTTGCTGCTTAGTCAGGCTTTTCTTCCTCTTTGGTCTTGTGGTTTCTAGTTGTGGCGTGGACTTTGGGGTGAGAGAGCAGTGTGGTGGGATGAGTATCTTCTCCTGGGACAGCCCTTTCCTTCTACAGTTGCAGTGTGAGGCTGAGTGCGGCAGAACCGGCAGGGAGATGGCCAGGGCTCTGTCACCACCTCTACTGCTATGCTTCATTTCTGATTTCATGTCTTTTGGGAAGAGATCTCTGATGTGAATATTTCCTAATTCTCCCCTGGTCTTCCAGTCCGTGTGCACTGCATTCCAGAGCCCAGCACAAGGTTCCTGGGGGCCTGCCTGGATTCCCACTCACCATGCCAGCCCCCGTGGCTGTCCATGTGGCACTGCCTGCGAGGCCTTGCTGTGGATGGCACAGTCCCATGCTTTCCAGGAGAATGCTCTGTGATGGTGGAGATCATGTTTATATCCGTTGTCCAAGAGAGAGCAGCTGGACACACGTGGCTGTTGACTGCTAAGGCTCTTGATCGATGCCTAAGGAACTGAAGTTTTAACATTAATTAAATTTAAATACTACCCATGGCTGACAGCTCCCTCACCAACTTGTGCACATTCCGATTCTGCCAGTAGCAAAGCCAGTGATCATGAAATGAGGTTCCTTCTGAACCTGAACCTACAGGCTTGTCCAGTAAGATGATTGAATTAGGCAAACAGGAAAGTCACTGTCATCGTAGGAATACGTATCGACATAGTAACAGCATAGAAAATTATTGCTTAAAAGGAGAACCTCCTTGGGGCTTTGAAAGCTGCTTAGCATTTTGTTGTCATGAGAGAGTGTCTTAGAGCTGCACTGACAAGCAGTAATGGGTTCTCGCCTTTGTGATCTTGTAGAATTTTTCAGACTTTCTCTTCCGTTGGTATCTGGAGAAAGGAAAGCGGGGCAAGTTGTTGTCTCAGCCTGTTTCTCAACACGGACAGTTGGCAAGTTTTTTGCAAGCTCATGAACATCTCAGCTGGCTACACGAGGTTAATAGCCAAGAGCTGGAAAAGGTAAGAAGGACCCAGTTGTGTAAAATGGGTGCATGTAGCTGTTGGTGTGTTTTGAATTCATTTGGTTTTAGTAATTCAACCACTATTTATGGCTGTGTGCCTGAGAAGGGGTTAGTGTCTAAGACATATACAAGGAACTCAAAGGCAAGAGAACAAGGAACTCAACTTAAAAATGGACAGAAGACCTAAGTAGACATTTCTGGAGAGAAGTGGTATGGATGCCACAGAGGGGCACGCTGGGTATCACCACAGCAAGTACAGGACAGTCCCGCAGGCCAGTGCACGCCTTACAGAGCAGCCTCCTCAGCACAACAGGAGAGCGGTGCTGGGAAAGAGGCAACAGAGGGAACCTCTGCCTGGTCTCGGTGGGAGTGTCCCCCAGTGTAGCCAGTGGAGGGCGTGCTGGGGCTGCTCAGAGATCAGCAGTGGCCACACATCCTGCTGCTGATTTCTGGGTGTCCCCAGACAGTGTGACATCAGTGTGCCACCCACACCTGTGCACTGTGTGATTATAGCAACACTGACTGTACAACGGCCAAGTTGAAGGATCAGCTGCATCCACGTGGGTGAATGACAGGCACCTGCATGGTGGCGCGGCACTCAGCTGTAGAAAGAAATCTACCATTGGCTACAGCATGGGTGACCCTAGAGGACCTGTTGCTCAGTGGAATAAGCTGGGACTAGAGTGACGAGTACCGTAGTCTCCCATCCAAAGGGTCTGGCACGGAGCCACTCAAGCAGAGAGCAGACAGCATCAGAGGCTGAGGTGAAGGGCAGAGGGCCGCAGCCACCTGCCAGCTGCAGCCCAGGAAGGAAAGGTGCTGCTTGCATGCTGCCAGTTGATGGCGGTGCATGCACTCAGGGAGTAGACTTCAAGTATTCTTACCATGGAAAATAAGTCCTTGAGTAAGGGAGCTATTCATTGGCCTGATTTAAGAGTTCCACATTGTATGGGTGTGTTATAACCTCATTTTGCACTCCATAAATGTATGTGCTTGTTTTTGTCAACTTATAATAAATAATGTTTACAAATTTAGAAGGTAGTACTTACAGGTTATTAAATCCTCCCACTCTGGAATAATTCGATAAATCTGGCATTCTCGATTTATGATGACTCTGTCATTACTTCTAATACCTCAAAAAAAAAGTGAGCTGTTGTGCTTTGGCTACTGGTACAATAGAGTAATGTCTGGAGCGGTCGTTGCCCTTTATTATAATGAGCATGTTCTCAGAGCTAGCTCATTCCAGTTGGTTGAGTAAAGCACTCCCCCAGCAGGTACCCGGCGGCCTGCCTAGTTGAGACTGCGGCTCCAAGCAGGCTGGCTGTGCCGGTTGCTGGTGTGCCATCGTGGGCTCGCTCAGGGGAGGCTGCATTCGGGGTGTGCTGAGCCCTGCTTCCTAGTTGGGTCGGCACCAGGACCTTACCATGCTTCTTATGGTTTATTGTAGGCTCATGCAACGCTTCTGGGTTTGGCAAATATGGAGACTCGTTATTTTGCCAAGAAAAAAACACTTCTTGGCTTGAGTAAATTGGCTGCATTAGCTTCAGACCTTTCAGAGGATGTACTGCAAGAAAAAATTGAAGGTAAAAAAGAAACAAGAGGAGAGCCATGTAAAGGTCACAGTGTTGCTTAGAGCCTGGAGTGCGTGTAGCCCTCTCTCATACAAGGCTCTGTGTACTCCACATGCCTGCAGTTACTTGGTTATGTGCTTGAAATCCTTATTCTTTGGAAAGAATTTATATTTTAAGCCAGAATTCCTAAAGAATAAAAAGTCGGGAAGAATGGCACACGCCTGTAATCCCAGCAGTTTGGGAGGCTGAAGCAGGATGATCCCAAGTTCAAAGCCAGCCTCAGTAACTTAGCAAGGCCCTAGATGGCTCAGTGAAACCCTGTCTCTAAATAAAAATATTAAAAAAGGAATGGGGATGAGGTTTAGTGGTTAAGCGCCATTCAATTCCTGATACAAAAAAAGTATACACACACACACACACATATACACGCATGCATGTAAGTTCAAGTGAGCATGACTGGAGGGCTAGTTATGCACACTTGGCAAAAGTACTCTAAGATGGGACTGCAGAGAGAGCCCAGGCTTCACATGGGGCTTCTCATAGGCCATGCTGTTGGTGCAGTTCTGAAGCTGTTTTATAGATGAAGTGAGGAAATACTGTTTTTTTGTTTTTGAGAACCAAGAAGGGAGTCACAAGTGTGAAATGAAAGAGAACTGTTACATATTCAAATTGCAGATCTCGGGTGGGGTCTTGTCTGAGGGCCCCACACCACCCCATGCCATGAGCCCTGTGCAGTCTGGTGTCTCTTCCAGTTTCCAGTGAGAAGAAACGGAGCTGTTGACCAGGTGACCTAGGAGGGTTCTGCTGAGTCAGAAAGTACAAGAGCCTTGAGTAGCTCCTTCTGAGTGTCAAGAGTGATGAAGGATTGCATGTCACAGTTTATGAAAGAAAAGCCAGGGCTGGACATGGTGGTACATGCCCATAATCCCAAAAATTTAGGAGGATGAGGCAGGAGGACCACAAGTTTGAGGCCAGCTTTAGCAACTTAGGGCATTGTCTCAAATTAATTAATTAATTAATTAAAAGAGTGTGTGTGTGTGTGTGTGTGTGTGTGTGTGTGTGTAAAAAGAAGGTAAAAGTCCCTGAATCCACAGTGTTCCCCAAAAGGGGGGGTCAGTAAAATGCTTCTTTAGAAATGATTGACAGCTAATATGGACAGGGTGGTTGATGTCACCACTTTGCAATTACAGTGAATGATGGGTCACCAAAAGATACTAGAATTAGTCGGGTGCTGTTGCACATGTCTACAGTCCCACCAGCTCTAGAGGCGAAGGCAGGAGCAAATTCAAGACCATCCTGGGCAACTTAGCAAGGCCCCCATCTCAAAAAGGTGGCAGGCCCATTCAGTTCAGGGTCTGGTAAAAGGTGTTCCCAGGTTTTCAGAGTGTTGGTACACAGATCAGACACAGCCCACATCCCATGCTTCCTGGGGTGGTGTTACAGGTGGTACCTACTGTCACCTGCCTAAAGTGTTCATCCTGAATCTGGTCACAAGGGGGCAGCCAGTATGCCTCAAAGGCAGAACATTTTACAGTGTACTCAGCTGGACACTTAACATTTCAGCAGTGCAAAAGACAGGCAGCCCTAGATTATAGGAACCCAAGAGCCATCACCCAGAATTGCAGTTGGCTCTTAGGTCACACCTCTGATTTGGGAACCACTGAGAGAGCCTGGATGTGTTTAATACTAGGTGACTGTAGCATGCTGTATCCACTCTGTGAGCTTGACTCTGAACCATGGTGATCGGGTGGTACCTGCTGAAGTCTGTGGATGTGGCGTGCCATGACAACTGCACCCTCCATGAGAGGGGGACATGTGTAGTCAGACTGTCCAGCAGCAGGCCAGGCAGAATGCCCAGAGACATGCCAGGTCCCGCAGAAGCTACAGATTTGTAAGTTTCTCAAAATAAAAATTGAAGGGGGCTGGGAGTGTGTGTAGCTCAGTAGTAGAGGGCCTGCCTGGCACGTGCAAGGTTCCAATCTAAGTTCCCAGCACCACTGTCACACACATGCAAGTAGTGAAATAAATAGGCCTGGAGGAGGAGCCTCTGCTGTGTGGACAGACTAAGGTCTGCACAAGTGGTTATTTTCAGGTCTCTCGGATGGATTCCCTGCAGACTATTGTCATGACTTTAAAGTTATATGAATAACTATATGGGAAAACAAATAACCATATGGGAAATCTGTAAATTTTAGAAAAATACACACCAAATAAGTTGTGTTGAAATAGGTCCAAGTTCCCTGAGCTACCCTCTGGATCTGCTTTTCTAGGTATGGAAGTGCACAAACATGCTGACTTTTTAAAAAACTGAGTGTGTGTGGTGCTACAGGTACTTTGACTGCACAGCAGTACCTGCCCAGCAGCCCAGAGAGTCTGCGCACGCAGAGGCTTTGTGTGCTGGCCAGTAGACTGGCCGCATGTCTGTGCAGGCACTGCTCTTCTCCTTTTGTGCCCTGGTGGCTTTGCCCCATTCCCCTGTGTGGATGAGGCTGGGCCACACTGGGGCTAGAGTCTGGGCCCTGCCCCTCTTGAAGTAGCCAGGAGGAAGCAGTGCTGGTGGCATCCTGAGGTCATTGTGCAGCAGTGCTGTGATGTAGCAATGCCGTGGCACTAGAGCTCTTTGTCGTCGTAACTCGGTTTTGCTTTGTGACTGCAGATTTGAAAGTCTCATCTTTCTCCCTCTCTGTCCTTGAACACCAGCAATGGCTGAGCAGGAGCGCTTCCTGCTGCACCAGGAGACCCTGCCTGAGCAGCTGCTGGCAGAGAGACAGCTGCGCCTCGGTGCCATGCCCGTGCTGACAGCTCCACAGCTCATCAGTGTAGGTTTGCACCTCCTGCTCCCGTGCTCACAACACCCCAATGTGTGCTGGCCAGTCTCCACCTCCCCGGGCTACTCCCCTGGCCCTCCAGATCCACCTCTCGTGACCAGGAGGAATCACCTGTAGTTCACTTTCCTGGTACAGGAAGAGTGCACTGATATTTCCTCCACAATGTCACTCTTCAGTCTTCCGTAGCAAAATGGTTCAGAAAAGGATTTGTATGGTCCATGGGTGCCGCCCATGCCTCTTTCCTGGGAACCAAGTGTTCCCAAGGGTATGGCTGGGAGGGGGTTGCATGGGCAAGCTGGCCAGTGCTCTTTCCTCCTGAGAAGACCAGCACCCCACACACACCTCCCACCAGGCCAGCCTGCTGTGGTGCAGCTCACTGGCCTCCACCTGGTCATGGTTCTTGGCCTTAAAAGCCTCTAGCTCACTCTAGGACAGAGTGGCTTCTCCTAAGTTCTCTGGCATTATGCTGATAGCTGAGAATGACCTGCCTCCTGTAATTTGTTGCAGCTGTACATCTGTGAAGAAAACAGAAGAGCCAACGAGTATGATTTCAAGAAGGCTCTGGACTTGCTCGAGTATATCGAAGAGGTGAGGCAGTTGCCCAGGCTCTCAAGCCCCAGCCTGGAGCAGAGCTGCCATGGGGCTCCGGTTCCTGGTAACTCTCATGTTCTAGTGCACAGATAGATAACGGCAGCTTTCCAGCATTCTGAGGTATTTTCCTCACAGCGCTCACCTTAAGGGGAGTGTTCTCATTTTCAAACGATTGTGCTGCTCTATAGGAAGGCCTTCTGTTAGGGCAGGGTGAATGGGAGTTGTTTGGTGGATCTTAAAAACCCAAGGTTAGCTTTTTTTTTTTTCTCCAAACACTTTTTTAGTTGTCAGTGCACCTTTATTTTGCTCATTCATATGTGGTGCTGAGGATCAAACCCAGTGCCTCACAGGTGCTAGGCAAGTGCTCTACCACTGAGCTACAGCCCCAGCCCCCAAGGTTAGCTTTTTAAAAATATTTTGTATAGTAAATGGACACAATATCTTTATTTTATTTTTATATGGTACTGAGGATCAAACCCAGTGTCTCACATATGCTAGGCAAGCACTCTACCAACTGAGCTACAGCCCCAATCCCCCAAGGTTAGCTTTTGTACAACCTCATTTAATAACCTTAACCTGAGGCTGGGGATTTAGCTCAGTTGGTGGATTGCTTTCCTCACATGCACAAAGCCCTTAAAAGGAGTTTTTAAAAATGATAAACTATAGTATCAATATTAAAAGCAAAGACACTATTTATGCAGGATTAGGAGTTGACATAAATAAAATTGAAGACTCTTTCTTTGTGACAGCCAGAATTTAACCAGGATGCTTTGTTTTGCTGTGAAGGATGAAGATGTGAACATTGACGACCTGAAGCTGGAAATCCTCTGCAGAGCCCTGCAGAGGGACGAGTACGTGCCCCGGTCCAGCTGTTCCTCGCCGGGTGCCGGTGCTCAGCAGCAGGAAGTGCTCACGCAGTTTGCTGCTTGCAGTGCTGCCACAGAATGTGACCTGCTGCTTGAGACAGTCTGGGAGGCCACAGCCCTCTTGTCTGTGTAGAGGGGGATTTCCACCCCTGGCATTCCTGGTCAGACATGAGCCCCAGGGGAGCTGGGCCCAGGTGTGGACCTGGGAGGTGGCAGCCGGGTCCCTGAGGAGCTTTGTTGGGATGCTCAAGCACCCACTATATGGCCCTCAGTTTATTGTCCTATCCCAGGCAACCAAGAGGAGCCTTGTCCTGCTTCTTGTTGGTGCTGGTGTTTGGTGGCTTGCGTGTTGAGCACTTCAGAGCAGGGCCATGTGAGCCCCTAGAAGAAGAGCTCCCTTCTGCCACACAGGCACTGTGAAACAGGCTTGAATTCATAACCGTACCCATGCACTGCTATATGCTGTCTGAGGTTCCTCCTGTGTCTGGAAGTCAGGTCGGTGGTGGCTGGGAGCATGTCCACACTGCAGGCCTGTCGTTCAGCTTTGACCACCATCACAGAGAGCGCTATCCATCCTCATTGCATCCAGATGGGACCACAAGAATGATGGTGCTATTTCCTTCATGTGTTTTTGTTTTCTAGCTGGTCCAGTTCAGATGGTAAAGATGATCCAATCGAAGTGTCTAAAGACAGTGTCTTTGTGAAAATCCTGCAGAAACTTTTAAAAGATGGTAAGCATTTTGTTACTATTAGAAATCACAGTATCAGGAGCTGGGTTTTTGGCTCAGTGGTGGAGCGCTTGCCTGGCACATGTAAGGCACTGGGTTCAATCCTCAGCACCACGTAAAAATAAATACATAAAACAACGGTATTGTGTTAAAGAGGAAAGAAATTACAGTATCAGCCAGGCATGGTAGTGCATGCCTGTTATCCTAGTGGCTCATGAGGCTGAGGCAGGAGAACCACAAATTAAAAGCCAGCCTCAGCAATTTAGCATAGCCCTAGGTAACTTAGCAAGACCCTGTCTCAAAATAAAAAAGGCTGGGAATGTGGCTCAGAGGTGAAGCACCCCTGGGTTCAATCCCTGGTATCCAAAAAAAAAAAAAAAAAAAAAAAAAAAAAATCACAGAATCACTTCTTAGTTTACAAGTCTTTGGATAGTGGGTATTTGTCAAGATGTCAAATGACAGTGGATTTAAGATAAAGCAATTTCATGGGCTGGGGATGTGGCTCAAGCGGTAGCGCGCTCACCTGGCATGCGTGCGGCCCGGGTTCAATCCTCAGCACCACATACCAACAAAGATGTTGTGTCTGCCGAGAACTAAAAAATAAATATTAAAAATTTTCTCTCTCTCTCTCTCTCTCTCTCTCTCTCTCTCTCTCTCTCTCTCCTCTCTCACTCTCTCTTTTAAAAAAAAAAAAAAAAGATAAAGCAATTTCAGCCGGGTGCAGTGGCATGCACTGTAATCCCAGCAACTCAGTAGGCTCAGACAGAAGGATCACAAATTTGAGGCCAACCTGGGCAACTTAGTGAGATCCTATCTCAAATAAAAAGTGAAAGGGGCTGAGAGTGTAGCAAGAAAAGCAAAGTAGTGATGCAGGAGGGACACCATGGCCACCACTGGTTTGACTCCCCAAACCTGTAACTGATGGCAGTAAGAGTTCCCTTGATTTTTCATTTAATTTTTGTGAAGGCTGAAGGTTTCTAGTTAGCTATGAGCTCTGGGGTGTATTATGAGCTATAGGGTGAAATGAGCTATGAGAGGTCACTGACCATACCGTACTTAAGAACAAACTAGAAGATATTTGTACAAATCCATTTAAGACTAGGATTCACTTACAAACAAGAGAGTAATGTGTTTTATGTGTGTGTTTTGTGCCGAAGGCAGTAAGCAAAATTTCATTTGGTGATAAATAGGTGAATAGGCTGTTTCAGATACAGTGTTCATTCTTGAGGGAAAGGTGAATTTGAGAAAACAAGCTTTTATAAACTGCCTTTCACGTTCCAGGAGCAGAAAATATTCAGAATATTGGACAAAAGATGAGAGACTGCACATTTTATACATGAAAACAAATATGACTCATGTTTATTGTAGAGTCATGAAGTCAGGGTGTGGGGTGCCAGAATCCAAGCAGTGTGCAGAATAGACTGAGCTCCAGGCAGAGACACTCCTTCATCATCATTGGGAGGGGTGTATGATGGCAAGCCCAGGGCCCTCCTGAATGAAAGAACTGTTCGTCAGGTCAACACATCCATGCACTGGATGCCTTAAGGGCACAAACCTGCAAAATACATGGTGCATTCTCACACAACACGCCTGGCCTGCTGTCTGGCATGTGGGAGTCACTCAGAGAATGTTGCTTGTTAAATGTGGAATCACGTGCACATCAGTTTGCCCAGCTCCTCTAGACCAGGTCCTCTGTCCTGTGTGGCATTTCCACAGGCCAGGGTCTCTGGCTTAGCCACATAAAGAAGGGACCCAGAGAAGCACCAGGCTCCACAGCCAGTGTTCTGAGCTGCAGAGCCTTTTGCTGGAAGTTCATGAGAGCTAACCTGTGTCTGTGAGCCTTTTCTCTCTCTGTGTTTGGAGTTGGGAAGACACTGGACATGACGGCTATCTGCACTTGCAGAGGCTCTAGCTGAGCAGATAAGTGTTGGGAGGGCCCAGCCTTGTGAGCAGGTGCTCACGGACATGTATAGACCTTAGTTCTTGGTGCTCAGCACCCACACCCAGTAAATGATGGAACAGAGAGAGAGCAAGAACAGAAAGTCCTGGTTCTACACAGAATTGTTGAGTTTTGTACACAGATGGACACCAGGAGAAGCTCCTATAACTTAGAGGGGCATGTAGCCATCCTGCCTTTGGGGCCCTTTCCACACAGGACTGTCATATAAGAACAGGTTCCAACGTGAACTGACACTGCAATGTGGGCTCTGGGGGTCCAGGGTGGCTGCAACCTATGGCTGAGTTCATCCTACAGACAAGAAAGTGACCCTGTGACAAAGCACCTTGCCTTGTGGAGTGAGATGCCATGTCCCCTGGGAGCACTGGGGTTTTTTTTTTTTTTTTTTTTTTTTTAGGCAGCTGCCAACACCTCCTCATTGGGGGTACTTATCAGTGTTGTTTCCTGACTTCTCTTGAAGATTGAAGGCTGTATTCAGCAGGCCAAGGGTTGGCTTGGTCACAATCATGGGGAGGGAGGTGTGCAGCCTCCTGAACCCCTTCCCTGGAGGAGGATGGGCCTCATGCCCTAAAGCCAGATGCAAGGTGGGCTTTTCTGGAGGCTGACCTTCTGACACCCAGGTGGTATCTTCTCAAGAGTAATAGTACTTTACAGAGAAAAGGTTTTTGCTAAAAGTGTGTTAATGGCAGTAAGTAATATACACATTTCAGATTTAGCCTCTAACATTTATTAATCCAGATTTTCATTCTGTGAGAAATACAAAAAAATGGTGCTAGACACTGGGAGTACTTTGTTTTTAAAACCAAAACTTGGTTTTCAGAACTTATGGTGATGTAACAAATTATATCTTAGTCTTATTAATTTAAAATTTTGGTTCATTTTCTTCACTTGTCAAATGAAGAAATTTCTCATGCTTTCTTGTACCCATGGAGACCTCACCTTGCCTGGCCTATCTGGCTGGTGCTCCTTGGAGTGGCCTCTGTGGGCCGACAGGCTGTGCTGCCTGTTGGTCAGACCTCAGTCGTTACCTCTGAGGCACCATTGCCAGTGCTGTTGACAGCCTCTCTGCCAAAGGGTTTCCCAGCTGGGGAAGAAACTACTCAATGTTGTTTTCAAGTGATTGTTAAGTGTGACCTACACTGTGGGAAAGTGTAGGACTCCACATCTGCTGAAGCTTGCAAGGAGGCGCTGTCCACCTGCAGAAGAGACTGCAGGGGGGCAGCTCTGCCAGCCTACTTGCTGGGGGGTGGGGTGCGGGAGGCAGCTCGCACAGGCATGGGTCCAATGTGCTGGAGAGTTCTGTACAGTAAAAGTGCTTTTGTGCTTGTCCACAGGCGTCCGGCTCAGTGAGTACCTGCCAGAGGTGCAGGGCCTGCTGCAGGCAGACCAGCTGGGAAGCCTCAAGTCCAACCCGTACTTTGAGTTTGTTTTGAAAGCAAATTATGAATATTACGTCCAGGGACAAATGTAAAGTGTTCTACAACTGGTCACTTTCTAAGATCTGTACAAGTGTGTCCTTATAAAATTTGAGGCCTTAAACACTGGGGAGCTCGTGCACTATGGTAGCACGTGCAGCAGAACTTTCTCTGTGCTGTATTTGGAAGCTGTACTGTGATTTTGGCTTTATCAGTTGTTTGTGCACTTACTGCCCCTTTCTCTTCATTATTTTGTGGTACTGGAGGTTGAATGCAGGGATGCTATACCACCAAGCTACATCTCCAGCCTTTTTTATTTTCTTAATTATTTAAAATTTTGAGATGGGGTTTCCCTAAGTTGCCTGGGTTGGTTGTCGTCCTGCCTCAGTCCCTGAGGTGCTGGGATCATAGGCCGCCATGCCCAGCTGACCCTCTCTGTTCTCTGTAACGTGGTCCAGTGAGTTTTGTGGCTCTCATCCTTGTTCTGGCTGCACGTGCACACATCACTTCTAGGCCTCGGGGTCCATGACCCTTAAAAGTTAGGAGGGCCCTAGAGTATCTCTGATGTTTATGACACTGGAGAGGATCTGGGGTGTTTGACTTCTGTTTTGTTTGGGACTAGTGGGAAATACCTATCTAACAAGATAAATGTCATATTTTACTGACTTAACAGAATTAAAAGCAAAAAAACAGTGGGTCTAAGTCATGTGAGTTTGTCCACCAGGCGACCAGCACGCTGGTTTCATTAAAGAGGTTCGTGGCATAGAAGTTAACTAGTGAGATCAAAATAAACACACACAGACTCAATTACCTTTTTCTATGACCAGGTCCGAGACAGCTCTCCCCTCAAACCACCTGGTGGGGCAGCAAGGCTTACTCAGGACTAGCAGGAGAGAGAGAGAGCACGCCAGGGAGTGGCCTTTTATTGGGGAACAAGAAATTCAGGGGAAAATTCCATCCAATGAAGGTCGAGGGGGGAAGCATTCCAAGGTCAGGGTCAGTGATTGGCCTCAGGATCAGTGGTCAGTCACACCCCCCACACAGACAGGCTTCGCACCTGGAGAGGGTGGGGATAGCTCCCACACAGTTTGGCCAGAACGCCTCACACCCAATCTGGGAGGTGCCCAATCACGTGTGAGAATGGCTTCCCACAAGTTTGATAACTGATTAAGTCACTGGGAGCATTTTTAACTTGCACATGAATGAGTTTCAGTAAAAGTACTTCAGTGGATAACAGTTAGTGTTGTCTTCTGACACCCCACCCCCGCTGTCGCTGTGGGTAGTAGTCTGGTGCTAGTGGCGTTTCTTCAGTCCTCACCGTGGTTGCCCTCATCACCACCATTCACCATGCTGGAGACCCCTGGGGTTTGTTTTCTCCAAGCTCTCTGACCTAACCAGTTGTTACTGGGCACTGTCTGGCTTTAGATAAAAGCAGAATAGCAGGCATTGCTGGCCAGCCACTCTTGGCCAGGCGAGTCTCACTAGCTGCTTGCCCGACAGCTGAGAAGGTCAGAAGTCAAATGTGGTGCAGAGCCCAGTTGGAGGTCCCTCTCGCGCCCATTGCTTGTTGGGAAGGAACTTGGCGACCCCGTGTCAGAGCCAGGTCAGGAGCTTGTTGGAGGTACCGTCACAGGTCAGTGGCTAGAAGACCAAACTTCAGTTCACACGACATTAACTGTGATGACACAGTGCTCTGGGGACATGTGCTCCTTCCACCTCCATCTGCCACCACAGTCATCCCCTGCGTGAGGCAAGGGTTCCACCTGAAGCCAAGCCGATGCCCAGGCCCCAGGGTTCTGTAGTGAGGTGTGGCCTTCCTGGCAGGGAGGGAGGCTGCTCCCTGGCTGTCTGGGCTTCACAGCTCCAGAACAGTAAAATTGGAATTGAGACATGGTTTTAAATACATTTTCTGCCTTGCTTTTAGAATTGCTCCATATCACTCTATCATTAATGATTTTGGGAAAATCAAGTAACAGACGATGACTCTGGGTGCGACCCATATCCTGTAGAGGGTGTTTGCCCGTCTTATACACACTATCAAGGCCCACTGGGGGCCTCGGGTGGCAGCAGTGACCCCAGCAGCTGGCCTTGGGGGTATGTGAGGGGGTCCAGGACAGGCAGACAAGCTGGGCCCTAAGTGGAGGAGCTGCCTGAAGCCTGGAGCCGGGTCTGGATCCCAGGCCTCCTGAACCTTCTGAGCACACTGGGGCCTGCTGAGGAGCTCTCTTCCCATGCTATTGAGACCCTGAGTGCCTGCCGCGTGTGAACAGCGCGCTCACCAGGTGCCCAGTAAGCACTTGAGGACGGGAAAGCCTATATTTAGGAAAAGTATGTGAAGAAAGAAAGAAAACACATTTGGGAAAAAAGGGACTTGGAGATGTGGCTCAGAGGTAGAACACTCCTAAGTTTGATTCCCAGTACCTCCTCATACACACACACACACAAATATAAAGTTAAAAAGTAAGGAGGAAACAGATTCTGTGTCCGTCACCTTTCCATCACTGTGACCAAATACCTAAGAACAACAAAGGGAGGAAGAGTATTTTGGCTCAAGGTTTCAGAGATTTATTCCTTGGTCGCTGGGAGGAGAGGAGTGGTGTGGCTGAGGGAAGAGGTGGACAGGGGTGGGCCCAGGGAAGATGGCAGCCTTCCACGGCAGCCCCAGTGCCCATCTCCAGTCATGCCCACTTGCCTGTGGTCACCACCCAGTCCATCCATTCAGACTGGCAAGGGCAGATAGGTGACAGCTCAGGATCTAATCACTTCACCTCTGAACATTTTGGCAGTAACAGGAGCTTTTGGGGGACACCTCACATCCAACCCATAAACCCCTGTAATACTCCAGCCAGAAGAAACTGAAATACTTCTTAGAGTGTATGGAGCCAGGAGCACTAGGAAGCCCAGAGACTCAGGAGGTTGTGAGGATCACAGGCTTGAGGCTGACCTGGGCCACTTGGGAGACCCCCCCTCAAGGGGATGTGGTTCCATGGGGAAGGAGGCCGGGTACTGGGGACTGTCTGTACCCTCTGCTTTGTGGCCTCTGGTGGGAGCAGGTGTGAACTCTCCTCTGCTCTTGGCCATTGCTTCGCAGCCCTGGTCCCCATTACCACTGCTCCTGATACCACCCCTCTTGCAGAGCCAGTTTCGATGTTCTTCCAGCTATCTCCACCCCAGGGAGAGCTCAGTCCTGCAGGTCCACTTTCTCCTCTGTGTACTTGGCCCTTGGGAATGCATGCCTTAGTCCTCAAGAGGGGTGTGTTTTTTTGGGGTGGGGGAGGGTAGTACTGGGTATTGAACTCAGGAGCACTCAACCACTGAGCCACATCCCCAGCCTTATTTTGTATTTTATTTACTTAATAAAGACAGGGTCTCACTGAGTTGCTTAGCACCTCGCCATTGTTGAGACTGGCTTTGAACTTGTGATCCTCCTGCCTCAGCCTTCTGAGCCACTGGCATTATAGGCATGTGCCATAGTTTGCACTCCCAAAGTTGAAACATGGGTCGTTTATTGGTTGTAGGTTTTGTCACTTAATAATGCTAGAATTATCTGCCCAAGCTCCAAATACGGTGAATGTTGCACTGGCCCTCCCACCATGGGTGACTACCGCTGTCCCTGACCTCTCCAGCCCCTTTCCCCCTGCAAGCCCTCCCAGTCACAGGAGGAAGGACACCCAGGGCCCAGGCACTCACTAGTACAACTTGGCTCAGTCCCAAGGAACACTTTGATCCAGCTGCAGATGCTGGAATCTTCCAGAAATGACTTACCCAAGGTAACTTAGCAGTCAGGGGAGGCAGATCAGGTTCTGCTTGATCCCAGAGTGCACTGGGTGTGGGGGAGGGGCCCCACTGCATTTGAATCCTCAGTCTGGAGGTAGCCATCATAGAAGAGGAAGAGGCCAGAAGGACCAGGCCTTTTCTTCTGGAGCCTCGGTCCCCCACACTTGTGGATGGGTAGCCTGTGAGGGAAGGTATCTTCTCTAGGGGACAGCTGCTCCTGAAGTCCTTGGTTTGCATTTCAAGAAGCCTTTGCCTCCTCCTTGGAGAAGATCCAGAGCCCCACCAGGGCACCTTGGTGAGCCCCTGTCAAAGTATAAGTGTTCAAAGTGCCAAGAATATAGGTATTGTTGGAGCCCTTCCCTCACACGCAAGGCCTGGGTTCCCCCACAGCTGGGGCCTTTGCGGGAGTAACTTGCTCAGCAGAGGGGAGCTGTGCTTTGTGGCTGAGCCTGAGTGCTCCTCCACCAGTCTCTGGTCTGTTGGCCACTGAGAGACCAGAGTGGGCTGGGGGCCTGGGTGACTGTCAGGGGCCTGTCAAACCAGCAGTCACATGGGTAGAGCGCCAGGTGGGCCTCTCTTTAAGGCTGTCAGTGTTTGCCTTTCAGGGACTCCCCCTTCAGACTCCTTGCCCTGGGAGAGGCAGGCCGGTCTACCTGCTAAGGGCCCAAACAGCACATCCTCCTAAGAGGTACATACAGTGCACTCTGGCCACCATCTACTCTTGCCCACAGACGCGGCGTTAAAAGTGAAATGTGGTCACCCATTCTCCAGAGTAATTGGGAAAGCTTTCCGCGGCCCCTTCCCACTGCTGGGTGGCTGTGCCAAGCCTGGGAATGCTGCTCCCCCAACCAGGGCATGCTTCTACTCTCGCTGTTCCTTCCACACCAAGCCTGAACTGCGTTGCACAGAAGCCAAGGCCTCCCTTCTGGCTTGCACCCATCACTGAGCTCTTCACAGAACACTTCCTTTTGGGCTGTCCTTGTCCCCCACCAAATGAAGCCAAGCTCCCACTGATGACCTCTGCTGACCCTGCTCCACCTTGTCACAGCAGATCCAAGTCCTAGAAACGCAAAGGCAGATCTCTATATATCAGTGGTATAAATAGCCCCAGCACAGCTCTGGCAGGTGGTGACTCCAAGGTGGACTGGGAGCAGCCTGGCCAGTGGACATCATCCTCTAAATATAAAGGGTTTGTTCAGCCCTTGTGGGAGAGGGGGAGTCCAGCATGGGTCCTCTCAGTGAAGACACTCCCCCCACACAGACCCTTCTTCCACCTCCAGGCCTAGCTAGTTGCAGGTTAGGACCCTTCTTTCAGCCACAGGAAAGGGACACACTCAGCGGCCACTGAGGAGGTGGGAGGTGGATGCCAGCTCAGCCCAGCCATGCAGGGTTGAGGGTCCTGGAGGAGGGGGTGCACACCCCACCCTTCACCCCTCAGGAGCTCCTGGGGGCTGTGGCACCCCACCGGCTCCCTCAAGGCCTGTTGCCAAGCCCCACCTCCTTCCACTGCTCCGCCCTGCACGCCAATTGCAACAGCTGCATGCCCTCCCCACTCCCTCCCCTCGGTGGCCTCCAGGGTGGGGAGGGGCTGTCCCTGTTGAGCCTCTGGATTGGGGAGGGAGGGGGTTATCCGGCAGGGCTCCCTTCCTTCCCTGCCTGGAGGGCTCCCCTCTGAGCCCACCTGACCGCCAGCTCCTCAGGAAGCTGCCTGCAGCAGCGTGGGGCCTGGGAGAGAGCTAAGAGGGGAGGGGAGCAGGAGGTCAGCTGTCAGCACCTTTGGAGTGCCCAGTGGGTAGACTGCAGAGAGGCCTTGAAACAGGTGCAGCTCCAGAGCAGGGGCGCTAACCAGCCCTGTGGGTGTGCAGGGGCCCTTGCCCCACCCGACTCTGGCAGGCAACTGGGCGGGTCGGGAGGGGCAGCCCGCTGGGGAGACACTCCATATACGGCCTGGTCTGCGTTACCTGGGCCAGGGCCAGCCTGCTCCTTCTTTGGTCAGTGCAGGGGATCCGGGCGGGGCCCATGCGGAGAACCAGCTGAAGGAAGGGACTCTAGTGTCCAACACCCAAATATGGCTTGAGAAGGGCAGCGACATTCCTGCGGGGCGGCGTGGACGGAGCGCCCACGGGCTATATAAAACCTTAGCAAGGGGACAAGCAGTCACTGCAGCGGACAGCTCCCAGTGAAGCCCGCTTCCCTCCTGGAGCGACCAGGGCCTCAGCCGAAGAACAGCAGGTGTAGTCACCCGCCCAGGTAGGGTGGAGTGGGAAAGGGGACAGGACAAGGTGGGAACTTGGGGGGAACTCCTAGGACAAGGGCAGAGCCAGCTGTCCAGCCTCAGGCCTGGGCCACCCTGTGCCTCCTTCAAGTCCCAGGTGCTCTATGTTTTGAGATGGGGCCTTACCATGTTGCCCAAGTTTGCCCCAAACTCGCCATCCTGCCTCAGCCTCCAGGGGAGTTGAGATTACAGGCGTGTGCCATGGCACTCCACATTTCAAGGGCCTTAAGGAGAAGACAATCAGCTGGAAACTTCTCCAATCGGACTGCTCTCCCTGGTGTTCAGGACATACCTGAGGAGATCAATTTTAGGATGTGCTTAGGGAGATTCATAGCACTGCTTTATTTTCTGAAGCCAGCTCCCCCAACCTAGCACCAGTGGCAGCTAGAACCACTTTTCTCAGGATGGCAGACAGATGCAAGTGTCCCTCCTAAGTCAGAAATGTTCAGGGTGTCCAGAACAGACCACCTCTCCCTAGATGGGGCACCAAAGCTGGTCTGTGGGCCAATCCTTACACCCTCTAGCTGGCCAGGAGCAGACAGCCCAGCTTTAACCCCTCTGAGCTAGAGCCCAGCTCCTGGAGCAGGTGGAGTGCAGTGGCACCTGGCGGGCAGTGTCCTCTGGACCCACCATGGAGAATTTTTCAGTGTGCCCTTCCTCTGGGACAGCATTCCTGAGCCCCTGCCATGTGCCCCGGGCTCCTCTGGCTGCAATGAAGCTCAGCACTGGGGTGTCTCTGGGTCCTTGGGGTGGAAGGTCCTGGGGCATGGGGGCCTTTTCTCCCCAGAAGCTTCTTAGTGACTGCTGTTGGTCACCACCTTGCAGAAACCAGACACCATGTGCGACGAAGATGAGACCACCGCCCTCGTGTGTGACAATGGCTCTGGCCTGGTGAAAGCTGGCTTTGCCGGTGATGATGCCCCTAGGGCTGTGTTCCCATCCATTGTGGGCCGGCCTCGCCACCAGGTCAGGCTTCTCTTCCAGAGGGAGCTGGGTTGGTCCGTGTGCTATGGGTCCTAAAGACGCCAGCCGCGGTAACCAGTACATGGTGTCTTCTCCTCTGGCAGGGCGTCATGGTGGGCATGGGTCAAAAGGACTCCTACGTGGGCGACGAGGCCCAGAGCAAGAGAGGCATCCTGACTCTGAAGTACCCCATCGAGCACGGGATCATCACCAACTGGGACGACATGGAGAAGATCTGGCACCACACCTTCTACAACGAGCTGCGCGTGGCCCCCGAGGAGCATCCCACGCTGCTCACAGAGGCCCCCTTGAACCCCAAGGCCAATCGCGAGAAGATGACCCAGATCATGTTTGAGACCTTCAACGTGCCCGCCATGTACGTGGCCATCCAGGCGGTGCTTTCTCTCTACGCCTCCGGCAGGACCACGGGTGAGTCCCTGCGGGTGCCCAACCCCGCGCCCCCCGCCCCCGCCCCCCCCCCCCCGATCCTGCCGCGCCCGGGGCCCGCATTCGCGGACCTGCGGCTCAGGCGCTGCCTGATCCCGGCGTAGGCATCGTGCTGGACTCCGGCGACGGCGTCACCCATAACGTGCCCATCTATGAGGGCTACGCCCTGCCGCACGCGATCATGCGCCTGGACCTGGCCGGCCGCGACCTCACCGACTACCTGATGAAGATTCTCACGGAACGTGGCTACTCCTTCGTGACCACAGGTGCGCAGCCCGGGCGGCCCGGACGGGAGGGTGGGCGGGCGCGCGCGCGCGCCCCGGGGCTCGGTGCTGAGGCCGCCGCCGCTGCTGCCCCTGTCCCCCGCAGCTGAGCGCGAGATTGTGCGTGACATCAAGGAGAAGCTGTGCTACGTGGCCCTTGACTTCGAGAACGAGATGGCCACTGCCGCCTCCTCCTCCTCCCTGGAGAAGAGCTACGAGCTGCCCGACGGGCAGGTCATCACCATCGGCAATGAGCGCTTCCGCTGCCCGGAGACGCTCTTCCAGCCCTCCTTCATTGGTGAGCCCCGACCCCGCCGCCCGAGGTCCCCCCGCCTCTCACCGCCCCCCAACCGTCCCGCCGCTCCCCCTCCCCCAGCTCCCAGGTCCCGCTGCTCCTGGCCCCGCCGCCCCCTGCCGGGCCGCTCACACTGTCCCCCACGACCCCAGGCATGGAGTCGGCGGGAATCCATGAGACCACCTACAACAGCATCATGAAGTGCGACATCGACATCAGGAAGGACCTGTACGCCAACAACGTCATGTCGGGGGGCACCACCATGTACCCCGGGATCGCTGACCGCATGCAGAAGGAGATCACGGCCCTGGCTCCCAGCACCATGAAGATCAAGGTGAGCAGCGGCCGGCCGGGTGCGTGGGTGGGCGCGCGGGCAGGCGGACGGCCCTCCTGACGCGCTCTCTTGCAGATCATCGCACCTCCTGAGCGCAAGTACTCGGTGTGGATCGGCGGCTCCATCCTGGCCTCGCTGTCCACCTTCCAGCAGATGTGGATCACCAAACAGGAGTACGACGAGGCGGGCCCCTCCATCGTGCACCGCAAATGCTTCTAAGCGCCCGCGCCCGCGTGCGCACTCTCCTCAGGACGATGGACGCGCTCGCGTTACGGGGCTGGCCTCGGCCGCCCGCGGCGGCGACCCCTGCGACAGCCCCCTCGTCGCCGCCGCAGCCTGGCGCCTGTCCATAACGTGTACATACCCAACGTGATTTACCTCATTTTGTTATATTTAAAACAAAGCCCTGTGGAAGGAAGTGGGAGCTCGAAGCATTAAAACCTGTTTTGCTGCACAACGTGTCTGTCGTCTGTTTACCCGGGTGGGCAGCCAAGGAGACGAAATCGTCTCCTGCCCCTTCAGGCACTGCGCCGGGTGGCCTCAGGCCCCCAGGGGTGGTGAGCTGCCTCCCTCCCTCCGCCCAGAGCCGGGACAAGCGGCGGGCGCTGGCCATGGTGCTGCCCAGGGCCGCGTCCTCAGAGCTCATCTCCACCGCACTCACGGGGCTCCCCGTTGAATCTGCAGGTCTAATTAAAGGAACTGTGCTCTGCGGTCTAGTGAGCACCCACACACACACCTGGCACCGAGGATTGAACCCAGGGGCTTTCAATCACTGAGCCACATCCCCAGTCTTTTTTTTTTTTTTTTTTAATTTGTCTTTAAATTCGGAGACAGAGTCTCAGGAGGCTGAGGCAGGAGGATCAGAAGTTCAGAGTCAGCCTAAAGCTAGTTTTAAGATAGTCACCATCTCTTCCAAACTGGGAAGTACTTTGCTTTGCACCCAAGAGGAGCATCCCCCTAACCCCCACCCCCGAGGTGGGAGGAGGGTGAGGAAGCCTGGGGCTGGGCTGAGGCGTGGGCTGAGCCCCATCTGGAGAAGGGAGGTGGGTAAGGGAGGAGGACCCCTCACCCATGCTTTAAAGGCACAACAAAGGTTTTAATTTCTATAGGAGAATGCAATACCTATTCTTTTTAAGTAACTAGTCAATAATCCCAAGAGCAGAGGTCCCTAAATTAAACAGATTCTGACACAATGAAGATAATAAACCCATAAGGAGATAGTTCTGTAGGTGCAATTGTGACAGAGAGAGATGGTAGTGGTATTTCGTGCTGAACAGTATCGGTGTCCTTTCAGGCCTGCTGCCTGGTTTCAGAAATCTTGGAGGCCTCCAAGACTAATGCTGCCAAATCCAGATATCAGGAGAACCAGTCACTTGGTAAAGTTTAAGATGTTAGTAAAACAAGGGTTGGGGAATAGCTCAGTTGGTAACCACCAAAAAAAAAAAAAAAAAAAAAAAAAGGATTTTTAATAAAACACATGCATGATAACATGTTTACTAAAAAACATATTTTCCCCTACCCAGTTTGGATAAAAGTTTAAGATGGGCTAAATTCTAGAGTTTCAGAGGAACCCAGCTTTCATTGATAGTATGAAGTACACATTGGCACATCTGACACAAACCAGGACCTGAGTCACTTAAATAAGCTGCAAGCCTGTGTGGAGTGGGGTTAATGACCCACTTCTGTGACCCGCTGTGTTGCTAGGGTGGCTCTGGTGTTTCAGGGCTGGCAGCAGGCTTGAGGCTAGTGCTCCACATCACTCATCTATTGAAAAGGATAGCAAAAGTGGGGATTGTGTGGCTCTTTGAAAATGTAAGAATTACCTCTCGTGATATTTCTAAGAGAAAAAGAAAAAAATCTAAATTAGGATGCATCTTATCAGTGCTGTTTATCTTGTGTTTTTTTTTGGTAGTAGTTCATGCTCCCAGGCACTGGGCCAAGTGTGCTACCCAAACTAGGCCTGAAAGGATTTATGGGGTAATGTTGGACAGAAAGGAATAGATCTTTAAAGAAGAAAATTAACCAAGGCTGGGGATATAGCTCAGTTGGTAGAGTGCTTGTCTTACATGCACAAGGCCCTGGGTTCAATCCCCAGCACCACAAAAAAAAAAAAAAAAAAAAAAAAAAAAAGAAAGAAAAAAATTAACCGGGTGTGGAGGCCATGCCTATAATTCAGCAATTATAAGTATTGCCAGCTTGGGCAATTTAGCAAGACCCCATCTCAAAATTTAACAAGACTATCGTTTCTCTGGGCCCAAACATGCACTGAGTTTGATAAGTGTCCAGGACACCAGCTGGATGTCCAGGGGCCTGGATCCTCAGGGTAACATGCTGAGGGCCCATAGGGATCTACTGAACTGTGGAAAACAGGAATGAAGGGCAAAAGAGACAAAGGAAATAGGCCAAAGTGATCAGTCACTGTGGGGGTGACAAGGTGATTACTATGCCATTTTTATACTTCTGTGTCTCTTTAACTTCATTTCCAACAAACACGTACCAATAATATTAAAAGCATTAAAGTGGAAAACAAAAATTAATAAACAGAAGAGAAAAGGTCAGGCTAGCCCGGCAGCCCTAAATTCCATTTCTAGTGGAGGGTGTTTGGAGTGTGGGCAGATTCATCACACCTGCTGGTCAACTGTGGCAGGAGCTTAGGCTGGGCAGGGTGCAGGGTGGCACCTGTGGCTCTCATTGTCTTCCTGGGCTCCACAGAGCCCTGCACACTTGACTGACAATAGTGCACTGAGAACTCAGATCAGAGGCTGAGTTCAGGCCTCCAGTCCAAGCTGCCTAGGAGGCTGAGTTCCATGTCTGGAGGGCAGAGTTCATGACAGGAGAGAGCCAGGAGGCTGCTCTACAGGATTTCACAAAGGGGGGAACTTGAGGTCTTCCCTGAGAAGCTCTGGTGTGCTTCAAGTCACAGCTGCCTCTTCCAGGGCCCCAAGTCCAGCACTCCTCCCTGAACACACACTGCTGTCTCTGGGACTATGGTGTGAGACACACTATCACTCCATAGCATAGGTTGGCTGTACCTGAACTTCTCCAGTGATGCCTTAAAGGTGGCTGGGGCATGTCACCTCTGCCTCTGGGTCACCCCTATTTCAACCTCTAGTGCTCCATGCAGGCAGCCAGGTGGAAAGCAGGACACTAGATCCAGTGAGGTCTAGGACACTTGTGCTGAGACTCCAGAGGTGCCAGGTCCAGCCTACCAGACCTGGCCCTCCCTGTGGGTGGGGGAGATTGTGTTTCTTCCCTGACTGCACCTGTCTGTGCAGGCCAGGAAAGAGCTGGGGCCTGCAGCACCTCCAAGTTCTTCTCGCTCACATGGGCTGAGGAGGGAGGCCCACTGCATCAGTCCCAGTCCTGAATGGGGGTGGGGGGTCCTGTTTCCAAGGGATGGTGGATTTTTTCTCAGCCAGGGAATGTCTGTGTCCTGCACCCAGCTTTCTGGTTCTCTGAGTGCTCAGGCAGGGGTTCTCACCAGCCTGAGGTGGGGCATCAAGGCATCCAGAATTCAGCTCATTTCCAGCCAGCTCTAGAACTGTGTCACCCCACTATTGACGTGCTTATTGGCATCCTCCAGGCCTCAGATATTCATGCATTTATTTAACAAACAGTCACTAAGCACCTAGGAGGTACAAAGATTAGCCAGAAGAATGGGGTTTCAGCTTCCATCCCACCTGGGAGACAGGCACTTATCAAACAGCAACTCAAATCATCCTCTCTGCAAACTGGACCCCTGCTACAAAGGAGAGTCCCACTGAGCCTCTCAGGAGTGCCAGTGAGGTGGCAGGTGGAGCACAGGCACCTCCTGCAGGCTCAGGTGGGCCCTTCAAGCCTTGGAGGGAGGTTGTGGCTGGGGTGTGGGATGGTGCCCAGGATGGGGGCAGCTTGCAGGCTCCCTTGCTGAGTGCATACTCCTTTATGGGAAGAGCAATGGAGAGCTGTTGACCTGGGGATGGGTGAGCGCTGGTTGATGCATGAAACTCTGGGGCCTCTATTTCAGTCATTGGGTGCTGGCCAGGGAGAAATGGGGCCCTGGAGTAATGTGGGGAGGGAGGCAGCCTGGGTCTCAGCCCTTTCACTTCCTCTAAGTCCACTGGTGCCCTGGGGCTGGCAGGAGTGTCCTTAGAGCCAGAACATTCTCTATAGAAAACCCTAAAAGACCACAGGAGGATGAAAGCCTGTGCTATTTTGGTCTCCTTCCTCATCATGCACTAACTTGGGGAAATGTTAACTAGTAAATGTCTGAAGAAACCTGCTTGAGGAGGGCTGGGGTTGTGGCTCAGTGGTAGAGGTCTTGCCTGTGTGAGGCCCTGGGTTTGATCCTCAGCACCACATAAAAATAAATAAATAAATAAAGGTACTGTGTCCACTACAACTAAAAATATTTAAAAAAAAAAAAAAAGAAAGAAAGAAAAAGAAAAAGAAAGAGACCTGCTTGGGCAGCTGGCTTCACCTGTCTGCCCTGGAGTCCCTGCTTTGTGTGGGAAAAGGGAGGGAGAGGGGCAGAGAAGGGAAGAGGGAGAGGGAGAGAGGAAGAGGGAGAGAGGGAGGGGAAGGGGAGGGGAGGGGAGGGTTAGAGCAAAGTGGAGAGAGGGATGGGGGGAGAGGAGAGGGGGAGAGGAGAGGGAGGGATAGAAAAGAGGGATAGGAGAGGGAAGAGAGAGGGGACAGAAAATGAAGAGTAAGGGGAGAGGGAGGGACAGAGAAAAGAGAGGAGTAGCGGGATGGGAAGGGGAGAGGAAAGGAAGGGGAGGAGGGTGGAGGAGAGGAGGGGCCAGGGGACTGGGAGGTGGAAGAGGAGGGGGAGGGGAGGCACAGCTGTCGCGGAGCCTGCCACCCCATGAGTCACAGTGCCAGCTCCCTCCGCCAGCCTCTATTTTTACATCAGCGCCTGCTCCGTCTGAGTGGTGAAATGAGCCTTCCCGCGGGTGGAGGGGAATCTGGTGGCAGAGGGTGAGGACGAGGGAATGATTCGGATGTCTAAATAGGAATGGTAAAGCCATCCCTCTCTTATCAGGAGCTCTTCTGCCTTTTTAATAACCAGGCACTTTAGCCTGCAGCCTTTCAGGGCTGGAGAGCTGCCAGCCTCACAGAGGGCCAGCTGGGAAGGGAGCAGAGAACCCACTAGGACCCACTGGCCTGGTGCACGGGCAGCTGCAGGAGGGCTGAGGAGCTGTACTCAGGCACCTGGGGGTGACCCCACAGCTGCCCTGCCCAGGTAGCAGGCTCCTGAGCACACGGTGGCAGGAACGGAGTCCAGGGGAGCACCGGCTAGCACACACGCAGCTGGACGCTGGCACTGCCAGCTTGCAGGTGGCACTCCCTCACGCCATCTGTCTGTGTATCTGAGCCTCAGTATCCTCATCTGTAAAGAGGGTGCTGTGCCAGCTTTGCTGGCTGGGGATCACAGCAACAGACCAGTAGCTCTGGTCTTGCTGTTTGTGATGAGAGGGACCCACGGACAGCGCTTTACCTCAGTGTGTCCAGCACAGCTTGCCCCTGGCTCCTGGGGAGTGAGGTGGTACCCTTTTTTGGCCTAAGATAGGTACAGAAGCCTTTCCAAAGTCATTGAAGAGGGCCAGGGGGTCAAAACCTCAAGCCCCACTGGGGCCCAGTCTCCCTTCCAGGAAAGGGAAACTGGAAATATCAGGTTCTTCTTCCCCAGGGCTCTGTAATTCAGTGGGTCTTTGGGGCATCTAAACCAGCTATGTGGAGTCCTGGGCTCTGAGACCATGCTGAGTCCTCCTGTGGGTGTTGAATGATGGAGGATCCTGGTCTCCTTCCTTCTGGGAGGGGCCCAGGAGTCATCTTCTTGCTACACCCTGGGGGGACGGAAGGCCAGAGCTGAAGTGTGCGCCTGGGTCCCCAGGTTGGACGCTGGCCCTCTGCCGTCTCCTGGCCCATGTGCCTTATGGGGAAGAGGCCTGCTGGGTCTGGTCTGTCCTCCAGAAGAGTCCTGCCTTCAAAACAAGGAGCTGGGGCCTGGCCTGGACCTGCCTGCACAGGGTGGTAGAGCCCGGGACCCCTGCACAGCTCCCTGAACCCTGAGGGCCAGCCGACAGCATTAGGCCCATGCAGGCACAGGCTTCTGTTCTGAGACTCCTGGCCCAGTTGACCTCTTTCACATGCTCTGCTTGATTCTAGAAGGAAGCAGAGGGACACTGACAAATGTCCTATTCTCTTTTTGCTCACCTCCTGGGGTAAGAAAGCACAGTTTTAAACACAAATGTTGGAGCCCAGGGAGGCCCTGGAGGCACCTCCGGGGTCTCCTGCTGGGGGAGAAGGAACCTGCAAACCCCACCTGGGTGGTCCAGGGGCCATGGTACAGGCTCAGGCTGCCCTCCTTTTGTCCCTCCTCTGGGGGCTTGGCAGGAGCCTCAGCCCTTGCGCCTGTGCCTCCACACCTGTTGCAGAAGGCTAGGCTCACAGCTCTCTACCCCTCTCAGGTTTCTGGACTTCTGCACAGAGCTGTGTGCTCCTGACTGGCCCCTGTGCAGAAGGTGATGGTGCACCTGCCCAGGGGTGCAAGGTGGCTGGGCCCTGAGCTGCTGGACACCCTATCAGGCCCAGGTCTCCCACCTGGGCCTTGTTGGTCTGCGGTGCTCCCTGAGGGCAGGGCTCACACTTCTCTTGTACTGTGGCCCCAGAACCTACACAGTTCCTTACACCAGGGTTGCTGGCTGACAGGTGGGGGAACTTCCCTCTGGGAGCCCGAAGTATTCCCATTTATTAGATCTGGAAACCGAGGCTGGGGGGAATAGGAAGTGTCTTGTCAAGCAGACATCTCCTGCTGCTGTCCAGTGGTGTGTCCTGGGAGGCTCCTTCCTGGGATGGAGGGACAGATGCAGGTATCACCTCTAGATACCTCAGCCAGTCCCCTGATGAGGGGGCTGCCCCTTCCTTGAGCAGGCTTCTGACTCTTCTGTCCTCCATGACCTGCATGGGTTCCCCTTCATGCTATTGGTCCCTGTGAGCATCCCTGTCCTTCCTCGAGGGCAGTCCCCATGTGGTCCTGGCTGGGCAAGAGCACAGGGCTGGGTCTCTCTGCAGCCCTTGGCTGACTGGGAGCCTGGGCAGGAAGAGGCTACGGCAAATCCCTCTCTGCAGGCAGCCAGAGCAGGGCGGGTGGGGACAGCTGGGCACATGCCTGCCATTCCCCCCAGCCCGCTCATCCTCTCAATATAGGCCCTGCTGGCGCCCAGCAGCCCTGCTGCTCTCGGGCAAGGCCAGCGGGGACAGGCCAGGGCAGGCTCTGCTCTTCTCTCCTTGCATGGCCAGGGCCTGCAGCCTGCCTTCTGATTCGTGTGTATTATTAGTTCAGGGAGGGTGGGGGCGACTGTCTATGAGGGGACCCTGTCCCTGGACCTGGGCTTGGTCGGGGTCCTGCAGCCCCAGCTTCCTCCAGACCAAATGTGGAGATGCCTCATGAGCTGGGCAATGTCCTGCTGTCACTGACTCACAGGGACCTGCACCCTGGGGGTCCTTCTTCCTGTGAACTTGCCTAGCTCTGGCTGGCAGAGCCCACTTACCTCCCCTGTACCTGGCATGTCACAGCTGGGCCACATCACAACTCAACAAGGAATGTTCGTTCTGGAGATTGGGAGGGGCTGCCCTGGAGTAGTGGGGCTATGGGGGTCAATACCTCCTGCCCCACACCAGGGGGGGTGATGAAAAGTGACCACATCTCTAGGCAAGGGGACCCAACCCCCTTCACACACAGCATCCAGCAGGGGGGAGGCACCACCCATAGCCCCAGAGTCAGAGCCACCAGAGGAAGGTTTGTGCACCCTGTGGCACTGGGAGCCCTCTCTGGTCTCTCCCCTTTCTCCCCCAGCAGGGCTCACACCAGCACCTCCCAAGCCTTGGTGCAATGTCCTTGCTCTGAATCCACTGGTGCCTGGCGGGTTTGCCAGTGCCCACTCCCTGTCCTGAGCAGGAAGAGCCCCATGGCCCACAGGTCCAGAACCCTGGGAAGCCTCCCCTGTGCCCTGCAGCAGGGCCCCAGGGGAGGTGGCCTTCCTGGTCTCCTGATCTGAAAGCTACTGGGACTGCACTTCAGTGTTTCAGCCAAGCTGTGCCCCATATCTGGGCAGACAGCAGTTACCTGACCACCAGCCACCATGCCCGCTCAGTGCTGGGCAGGGAGCAGACTGGCTCCCCCACCTCCCCTCCCTGCAGGACAAAGGGCAATGGGGATCGCTCCTTGTCTAAGCTCAGGACACATCCAGTGCACACAGGCTCACAGATCCCGGAAGCTTCCAGGTGGAAGGCAAAGGAATCTTGGCTTGACAGCAGCCTAGAGGGTGGGGAGCACCAAGGGTTTGAGAGGCTGGCTTTGCCTCTCCAGAGTAAAGGAGGCCTAGGAACTGCTGAAGACCTTCCGGGTGGGCTGTGCCCAGGGCCAATATGCTCACAGAGGTGAATAAGGCAGAGGAACAGGCCATTTTGGGGCACTTACTGTGTACTGAGCAAGGTCAGGGGAGCATGGCTCCTGCCCCGAAGGGCTCCTGCATTCTGGAGAAGCTGGAGTGGGCTGCATCCGCTGCCCACAACTCTCCTGCCAGATTTGAGGGCCCAGTGCCTCTGGCTGGCACCCACAGGACTGCAGGATGGAGGTGAGCAGTCCTGTGGATGGGGAGAGCAGACCAAGTCTAACAATTATGCAGGCTTGAGGGCCCCCAGATGTAGGACCTTGGGGTTGTAGCAGGGTCCACTCATGCTCTGAATTAGCCCTTGCCACTGCCACTGAGTTTTAAAATGGACCTGATTCTTTCTCCTCCTCTCCCCCTGCTCCTCCCTAACCTCTCCCTCCCTAATCACAGGATGACCTTCCCCCCCATGCAGGCAGAGCACACACACACCACAGGAATGGGGGTAATCCAGACTCTGGGGGTGGCAGCAGAAGACCTCCCAAATTAACAGGTGAATTACAGCTGCAACAGAGAACACCTGGAGCCTCGCCTTTGAGCCACCTCTTTAACAGCCCCCTGTTCTTGCTGACGGGCAGAGAAGCACAGCCTCTGGGACAGGAGCCCCCTGTGTAAACCTCCTTTCCCTTTTTCTCAAAACCGCATTCTCCTTACTGGATTGGCATCTGGACAAGGACTGAGCTTTCAGCAACAGGGTGTCCATTTGCTCCCCTGAGCTTTCACTTCCTTGTGAATAAAAAGAGAACACTGTTCCAGTGGTGTGGGCTCATCACGGGGTGGCTGCCATTGTCATGCAAGCAGCGAGGCCAAAGCCACTCTGGCTCTCCCCCACCCCAGTGCCTTCAGAGTCGGGGCCAAGCCTGGAGGCGGGGCCAAGCCTGGAGGCGCTGCCCCGCCCAGGGGGGTGGTCTTTCCCAGGCCTGAAAAGAGGCCTGGGCCTGTGAAGAGGAGAACCACTCTCGGTCCTCTGCAAGTCAGGCTCTGCCCGCTGCTTGGAAGAGGAAGGCTGCTTGGAAGTATGGAGGACAGAACAGTGGCCCCCAGGGATGTCCCCCGCTAGTCCTGGAATGTGACCTTGTGTGCCAAGGGACTCTCTGGGTGTGGCTGAGGATGTGTGTATTATTAGTTCAGGGAGGGTGGGGTCCTAGTAAGGGAGGAGGAGGCTCAGAGTCCAGGGGGAATAGGGGAGCAGAGGTCAGAGTGATGTCTTGGCAGGAGGGGCCATGAGCCCGGCAAACAGATGGCCTCTAAGGAACTGGCTTCTTCCCTGGAGCCTCCAGAAGGGACTAAACTGGTGGCCACTTGAGTCGAGACCCAATTCAGAGGTCTGACCCTGAGAGGTGTGGGCTGGTAAGCTTGGTGGTCAGCCACTAGTTGTGATTTGTCACAGTACAAGGGCGCGAGTGGTGTCTCTTGTGGAAAAGGGCCTTTGGCCGACTTCTTCTTGACACTTTCTACAGGGCAACAGACCCTGAAGGGATGGGGTGTGATTTCCTTTGGGCCTATATTACAAACTTGTAATCCCACGGTAGTCAGGTGGACGCTGGTGCTGGGCACCCACCACCTCCCCTTCGGAATTGAAGGTCACCTGTACTGCACTCTGATGAGGCAGCTGGCCAGCATCAGCCTTTACTGTTTGGAGTGTCTCCCTTTCCTGAGTATGGATGACCACAGTGTCCTACATGTGGACTCTCACGTGTTGCTTTTCCTCTCTGAGTGAGAGCATCTTCGGGAAAGGCTGCATTTGAGGGGCCCACAGCCCCAGAGTGTTCATGAGGGCATAGTCTGTGCACAGGCCCCCAAGCCTGTGGCTCCCTGTGTTCAAACCCCTCCAGGAGAGGCGGCTAGACCTAAGTGGGGTTGAGGAAGCCTCCAACACCTGCTGTGTTCAAGACTGAGCCCCAGACTTCTTCCTCCTCTTCTTTTTCTTTCTTTGGTACCAGGGATTGAATCCAGGGTGCTTAACCACAAGCCACATCCCTAGTCCTTTTTATTTTGTATTTTGAAACAGCGTCTTGCTAAATTGCTCAGGACATTGCTAATTTGCTGTGACTGGCTTTGAACTTGTGATCCTCCTGCCTTAGCCTCCTGAGCTGCTGGGATTATAAGCATGCACCACCACACCCAGCTACAGAGCCTGAATTGTGAGGCCCTCTGCTGACCTGGGACCTGGCAGCTGAGCAGGACAGCAGAGCTGGGCACCCACCCAGTCCTACCACAGGAATGCTGACATCCACCCAGTCCCACCAGGTGGACCCTGATGCCCACCCAGTCCTGCCATGCAGATGCTGCTGTTCCCTCTCTAAAAACAGTAGCATTTTCTTCTCCACGAACTGGAGAAATGGCTGGAGCTATGTTCTGCATGTTTGGGAGCCAACCCTCTGGGGTTTGACCCCAGCCAGATGACCTCACCCTGATCATATCACCTCTCTGTGCCTGTTTCTCCTGCAGGAAGGAATAATGGTTTACCCATAGGGCATTGCTATGAGGGTGACCAGAGATGTTTGCAAGGTGCTCAGAAGAGATGGCTTGCCCTGCTGGGTGCCTGCCTGCCTCACTCTGGTGCTGGCCTGGAACAGCATGCTGACTGGATCAGCTTCCATCCTCTTCGGTCCTTGGTGGATGGTCCAGTGAATTAACACAAAAATGTGAGGACGATTCAATGAGGGGAAGAACAGCATTCTTATCAAATAGTTCTGGGGAAGCTGGGCATTCCCTGCCAACGCACAGAGCTGGAGTCCTCCTTCACCCATGCATGCGGTCATCGAGATGGGTCACAACATTAACACAGCCACCTAGCCACTGAGAGTGAGCCGTGGCCATCGAGTAGGTGCAGGGCTCTGACTCCATAAACACAAGCAACAAAAGGAGGAAGAGACCAAGTGAACTTCATCAGAACTAAAACTTCTGTGCTGCAAAGGAGACCATCGAGAAAGTGAGAAGAGGGCCCTCAGGATGGGAGAAATGTTTGCAAATTGTATGTCTGGTAAGAGACTTGTATCCAGAGAAAGTGATTCTTCATTTCCAACATTAAAAACAAACTAATTAGCCGGGTGCATTGGTGCACGCCTGTGATCTCTGCAGTTCTGGAGGCTGAGACAGGAGGATTGTGAGTTAAAAGCCAGCCTCAGCAAAAGCAAGGCCCACCTGAGTTCAACCCCTGGCACCAAAAGAAAAAAAAAAAAAAGAAAAAGAAAAAAAAAAACTAATTAAAAAATGGTGCTGGGCATGGTGGTGCACACCTGAATCCAAGGCAGGAGTTCAAGGCCAGTCTCGGCAATTTAGCAAGGCGCTAAGCAACTTAGCTGTCTCTAAATGAAATATACAAAGGGCTTGGGACGTGGCTCAGTGGTTGCATGCCCCTGGAGTCAATCCCCCATACCAAAAATAATATGAAATAAAAATAAATTAATCAATTTAAAATAAATATGGGCTGGGGATGTGGCTCAAGCGGTAGCGCTCTCTCCTGGCATGCGTGTGGCCCGGGTTTGATCCTCAGCACCACATACAAACAAAAATGTTGTGTCCGCCGAAAACTAATAAATAAATATTAAAAAACTAAAAAAAAAAAAAAAAAAGAAATAAAATAAATAAACAATTAAAGGCCCAAGGATTTGTATGGACTTTTCTCTAAACAGGTGGTGGTGACATGGCTGGTGAGCACCTGAGACTAAACACCCAGTGCAAAAGGACTATGTGGGTGTGGAGAAGTTGAACCTGACATCACCACAGGAATCCCAGACACATCGTCTAGTCCCCAGACAAAAGCAGCTGGATCCCAGGAAGCAGCTGATGGGGCCTCCAGTCATACCTCACCTCCTCCCCAGCTCTCTCTCTTTTAATGGGCATTTTTTGCTTTGAGAGTGGGAGGAAGGCAGGAGGGCTGTGCCTCAGGCCTGGGTCTGTTCCAGGAAACAATGCCAGTAAACCCCCTGCCCTCAGAACTCCAAACTGGCCAGGTGCCCCTGGACTGTTCCCAAACACAGGTGAGTCTCCCTTGCTGTGGAGCCAATCAGGCCACTGCCAGGACCAAAAGGAAACAGGAAACGGTTAGGTATGCTGGCTGCACCTCTAATCCCAGCCTCTCCGGAGGCTAAGGCAGGAGAGTCGCAAGTTCAAAGCTGGCTTTAGCAACTTAGCGAGGCCCTGAGTAACTTAGTGAGATCATGTCTCAAAATAAAAAATAAGAAGGGCTGGGGATGTGGCTCAGTGGTTAAGCACTCCTGAGTTCAATCCCCATAGATACCAAAAAAAAAAAGGAAAGTCAAGCCTGGCCTGCAGGCTGGCTGAAGGAGGAGGGTGGGATGGGCAACTGTTGGGCCCTGAGAGCAGCCCCAGGTCTCCACTGGAGAGGCTGGTTCATGACTGTGTGTGTGTTTAGGGGGATAGAACCCTGGGCATTCTACTGCTGAGTCACAACCTTGGAACTTTTTATTTTGTTTTATTTTATTTTTTATTTATTTATTTTTAAAGGTTACAACCAATTGAGGAAATACTTCCTTTTTTATTTTATTTTATTCTTTTAGTTGTTGATAGACCTTTATTTTATTTATTTATATGCGATTCTGAGAGTCGAACCCATTGCCTCACACAGGCCAGACAAGTGCACTACCATTGAGCCCCAGCCCCAACCCCAACTTTTTATTTTTTAATTTGAGACAGGGTCTTGTTAAATTACTGAGGCTGGCCTCCAGCTTGTGATCCTCCTGCCTCAGCCTCTCAACTTCTTGGGATGATAGGTGTGTACCACTGCCATCTGGTTGATTCTCAACTGTCTCAGTGCCCTTCAGAGGCCCACTCTCAGGCTCAGAGCCTTGTGCCTCTCTAATTCCCAGGCCACATCCTCTGCAGTGCACCAGGTCCTCGTACCCATTTCTCTCCTCAACAACTGTGAGCAGATTACTTCTGTCTTTGACTAATATTTTTGTTTGACTCACTTAAGTCCCAATTTTTGGTTAGAATTTTCATTTATTGGAATAAACATGCCACAGCTGGGCACAGTGACATGCACCTGTAATCCCAGGGGCTCAAGAGTCTGAAACAGGAGGATCATGAGTTCAAAGCCAGCCTCAGCAAAAGTAAGGTGGTAAGCAACTCAGTTTGACCCTGTATATAAATAAAATGCAAAATAGGCTGGGGATGTGGCTCAGTGGTCAAGTGCCACTGAGTTCAATCCCTGGTAACCTCCCCCACCACCAAAAAAAATTAATAATAATCATGCCACAGATTTACTTAACTCAGGATTGAGGGGGCCAGTAAGCATATAGAGCTGTTTGTAGGATTGTGGTAGAATGTCGGGGAGATGCTCCTGGGTGCATGTGGGCTTCGCCCTGATATCTTCAGCTGGAAGTGCCTTGGATATACCTGACTGCTGGGTTTCTGTTCTCACAACTAAAAGGCTCAGGGGTCACTCCAGTCAAACTGGGCTAACTGGGCTGCACGAAATAACCACACAAGAAACACAAATACCTTTTTCTTTGGGGTTGCTGTGACGGCTCCTCTGACCTTAAGGGTCCCCAGGAAGAGAGAGAGCGAGATCAAGCGCTGACCCCTTTTATTGAGGAGAAGCTATTCAAATGAGGCAAGGGGTCAGGTTTCAGGGGGCTGAGTCTATCTTCATGATGTCCACTGCCAGCAGGTTGACTGACACCTGGGTAGGCCACACCCAAGGGCACAGTAAGAGGAGGGGACACACACAAGGCACTTCTATGGAAGATTCTATCCTAAACAGGGCAAGGGGTTATATTACAAAGGAACAGGTGAGCATAGCTTCACCCATGGGGCTGTAGCAAGACACACCCATTTCTGTGACTGAGCGCCTCAGCACCAAGTTGGGGAGTGTAACTCAGTCACCTGTAAGGTTGGCCTCCCACACCTGACCCTGAACATCCAGGCTCAGCAGTCGGCACACTGCCCAGGGCCACTGTGCCTTGTGCTGGCAGCTGACCAGGAGCGGCTGCTCTCCAGTGCCCTAAGAGCTTCATACTGTACATGGCCAGTCTGGGAAAAGGTGAAAACTGAAAATTTAAAGTACTATTTCTACATGCATATTGCATTCATACTGGTGTAAAGTAAAAAACCCAAGACAAACCACTATAAATTAGAGGTTGAATGCTTCTAGAAACGTCTAGACACCAGTGAAGGGTGCAGTAGGTTGCGGCCTGTGTGCTTGATCTGGCCCTCGATGGCCCTCTGGGCTGGCCCCCACCCACTGCATTTCTGGTAGGTGTGAAATGGCAAGCTTCTGCTGAAAACTTTGTAGTGGCTGTAGTTAGGTGCTGTCTGAGGAACAGGAGAAAGGCTATTACCTGGGGCCTGTGAGCAGCAGGGATGCGCACGCAGGCAGGCAGGCAGTGCTTGGTCCTGATTTCTGGAGTGGAGTCTGTAGCTTTTGGCAATTCTCAAAGTTGGAAAAACCACGGACCTTTCAGTGAGCCTGGAGGTTGAGGCCAGGGTGGCCCATGTCCTGCCCTTGGCATGGCTATGCACACTGCAAGCTCTCACCACCCACTGTGCATGGACTCCAGTGCCCCCTGAGACCTGGCAGCCACCTGAGGCCAGGGATGGTGGGGACCTTGGTGCTGCCAGTCCATCCTCATCCTTACAGCCATGCTCACTGGGAAGAGATCCCACACCAGCTGTTCTGTGCAATGACGGGGTTCCAAAGCTGAATATTCCAAATTCACATTGGGGTAGACAACACCCCTCAGGGTTGCAGTGACGCCAGCTGCAGGTGAGCAGGGGATGAGGCTCAGAGGCGGCTCCTTCCAACCTTGGCCTGTCCTCGTCCCAGCACCTACAGGAGTCACAGGCCGTATTGAAGAATGGGAACGCAAACTACTGATTCTTAGTTTTACTCATTCCTTGTTTTACTCATACCCCTTAGTTTTACTCATATCCCTCCTCAACTTAGGAAGAATTTAAATCTGTTTTGGAATTGATTTCCAATTAAAATGTGTAACGTGTTTGCCTCCAATGTGAGTTTCATATTACAAAATCCTGCAATTTTTTTTAATATTTATTTTTTAGTTTTAGGTGGACACAATATCTTTATTTTATTTTTATGTGGTGCTGAGGATCGAACCCAGTGTCTTGCGCATGCCAGGTGAGTGCACTACCACTTGAGCCACATCTCCAGCCCTTCTGCAAATTTCATTGAGTTAAAAATTGCAAATGCCAATCTTTTATGTTCATTCTGGAAAGTTAACAGTTTTCAAGCAGTTAAAAAATTATTTAAAACCTTCCAAAAATAGAAATAATACAAGAAAATAGAATCATTAGAAGAGGAAATCAAAGCAAGAAAAGGTAAGAGTAGAAGATAGAGCAGAGTTGTGCATACAAACAGGCCACACTCTGCCTTATACATTCTGCAGCCGAAGCAGAAGGAAAATAGTTTTCAGTGTCCACCAGTAAGAAGGAAAGTCAGTTTGTCAACAGAGGGCTGCATCCAGTGTTCCCTGAGAGCTTCACCATCTGGGCAGGTGTGGCTGGTCCTGGCTGGAGCACTTCCAGCCTCATGCATTGCAGGCAGGAAAGAAGGGTCAGTTGAACAGCTTGTGTTGCAGTTGAAGGTCTTCAACATTCATCTTCTTGGTTTCTCTAGTCCCAGACAAGCTCCTTCTGGATCAGCTGTGGCTCCCTGGCAGATATGGACCAGGAATCCCCGAGAGCTCAGCACTCAGGTAGGCCTGCCTGGATGCAGACCCTCTGTTCAGGTCTGGCTTCTCTCTCTGCAGGCCCACAAAGGTGCTCCATGCTTGTGATTGTGCCCTCACTTGAGAACTGTGTTGGTCAGCCCCAACTAGGGGATAGGGGTTGTGGTGGTCCCAGCATGTGATTGCAGGCCTCAGAGACTGCTGACTCCCTGGTTGGACCTGGGAGAATGACGATGCTGTCTGCAGAAACTGGGACAGCAGAAGGGCTGGGGTGCGGGGAGAAAGAGGTGGCTCTGATGCATGAGCAGGAGAGGTTGACGAGCTAAGCTGGAGAACCCGTGGCCAGTGGGCTGGAAGGGTGGGGAGACCAGCAAGGGGCTGGACATTGAGCAGATTCCTGGTCCCAAGCAGGGATGGTGAGTGAAGAGAGGTGAGAGAGTTTAAAGAGGGGAACGTGCAGGAATTCCAGGGCGCTGGAAAGCCTACCACAGAGGAAGGGGTTGGGACAGTCCAGTGTGCTGAGAGAAAGCACTTATGGGCACATCACAGAGATCCATCTGGCTGAATCCAGCTGACTGACGAGTGGCTCCCAGGTCCTCTGGAAGGGCTGAAGCAGCAGGCTTGGAGCTCTGAGAGGAAGCTCTGGCTCCAGGGGGCACCTTTGCTCTGAGGCCGTAGCACTTTGTACTTTGGTCTTTGTACTGCAGCTGCTGCTGTAGGGACTCAGCTGTGGTGTCCTCCTCTTACAGGGAGCTTGGCCCTGGCTGACCGGGATCCAGACAAGGGCCAGGAGCTGCTGCAGAGCAGAGGTTGGATCTCAGCACTGCGCCCAGGCTGCAGGGGAGGCTGGGGAAGTGTTCTAGCACCTACATGGGGGGAGGGTTTGTGAAGAGGGTGGAGTAGACAGGGGCTCCTGGGGATGTCTGTGTTGGGGGGACTGAAAGGAGAGACAGAGACAGGGACAGACATGCAGAGAGAAGCAGGGAGGTGTCTCTGGATGTAACAGGGGTTCACTTGATGCTTTGACTATATCTCTTGTGGCTTTGAAATTTACATGTGTTTTTTTTCTTTTTCCCAAACAACTTCTCCTCAATCTCTTCCCTGATCTTTGTTTCCTTGACCTCCTCCCTGATCTTTATTTCCCTGATCTTCATTTCCCTGATCTTTTTCCTAATCTCTCCTCTGTAATCTCATTTTCTCTGAATCACCTCTTTAAAAGCCCCCTGTTCCTGCTGATGGGCAGAAGCATAGCCTTTGGGACAGGAGTCCCCTCTGTTTCTCCTTTGCTAGCAAAGCAATAAACCTTTTTCCTTTTTCTCAAAACTGTGTCCTTGTTATTGGATCAGTGTTGGGGACAAGGATTGAGCTTCTGGCAACATGGAGGGACTCTGGGAGGGCTGATGGAGGGAGCAGAGTGGGAGGGACCAGGAGAGGTGGGAGCAGAGCTTGCCACATGGAGAAGAGCTTTCTGAGAAGGCGAGAAATGGAAGTGGAGGAAGCTCATGGACTATGGCCTCACTGACTTAGGACAAGTCCTGCAGACAGGATGGGGTGATACCCAGGAGGAGAGGCAGTGCTGGAGGCATAGGGAAGAGGGCTCTTGGAGGTGGGAGCCTAGGATGGTGCATGGAGGGTGGACTCCCACTGCTCATGTCTGGCCCACTGTGGTCAGGCCTAGTCACCAGCAGTTTTCCCATTTTCTTTTCTTTTTTTTTTTTCACAACTGGGGATTGAACCTGGGGTACTCTACCACTGGGCTACATCCCCAGCCCTTTTTATTTTTGAGACCAGGTCTTACTAAATTGCTGAGACTGGCTTCCAACTTGTGATTTTCCTGCATCGACCTTCCAAGTCACTGGGATTACAGGTGTGCGCCCCCATGACTGGCCAGCAGGTTTTCTTATGTTGAATCTATATGCCTGTGTAGCAAATATCAATTGTTTTTCTTTTCCTTAGGGAGTCCTGCTGAGAGCCATAGCCAAGTAGGAATGACGCATGGCAATTTCCTTGTCAGCCTATAGAGGGAGGACTCTCCATTGTGGAAATGGGCTTGCCTTGGACCCAGGTCATTTGCAGTGACATTGCATGAAAGGTGACCTTGCTCAAGGACCAGGGTGGATCCGGGTTCAGGAGGATCCGGGTTTAGGGTGGATCGGGGTTTAGGGCGATCTGGGTTTAGGGCGGCTCCAGGTTTAAGGTGTATCCTGCTGGGAATAGGGCTTATCCTGCTGCCTCCAGGTGCCCACTCCTTGAGTTCCCGTTGAGTTCTCACAGGATTCAGAGGGTATTTGGGATGCAGAGCCTGGTGGAGGTGTGGATTTTTCCCCAGAATGTGCGTGTAGAGTGCCGGTGACAGTTTGGGAATAAAGAGTTGCTGTTTGAATCTACAAGGTATGAGTGGCTCGTGATTTTGTGCCCAGCCAGACTGTGGCAGAGTCCAGCATCAGAACTTCCTTCCCAGGGTAGCCTCCCAGGCTGCTCTCATTGAAGTCTCTATTATGGTTTAGATGTGAGGAGTCCCCCTAAAGCTCATGTGTGAGGCAATGCAATAGGTTTAAAGGAGAAATGAGAGATTATGAGAGCCTTAACCCAATCAGTGAATTAGTCCCCTGATGGGATGAACTAAAGTGGTAGCTGAAGGTGGGTAGGATGTGGCTGGAGGAGGTGGGACCCTGGGGGTGTGCCTTTGAGTTATATATTTTCTATCTGGAGTGTGGAGTTTCCCTGTTTCCTGATCATCATGTGAGCTGATTCCCTCCACCACACTCTTTCATCATTATGTTCAGCCTCACCTTGAGCCCTGAGGAATAGAACCTGCTGTCCATGGACTGAGACCTCTGAAGCCCTAAGCCCCTACATAAACTCTTCCTCCTCTACGATTGTTCTGGTCAGATCTTTCAGTCCCAGCAGTGAGAAAGCTGACTAAAACAATATCCCTCCCCCATGCTTGAGGGAGCAGATCTTCTCTCACCTGTTCTGCTGGGACCTGCTTTGAATCTTTGGTGGGTGTCTGTCCATTTCCCACTGACTCCATGTCTTCTGTGAGCCCCTGAGGTCAGTTTTCTCTTGCTCACCCCAGTTCCCAGCCAGTGACATCTGCCCTACTTACAGCTGGTCATCTCTGCTCATGGGTCCTAATCTCATGCATAGAACAGACTGAACTTCTTCCACACTGGTGCTTGTGCAGCACTGCATGAGTGGGTTCTAGAGCACTTCACATCCCTCATAGAGGACACAATTTCATAGATAACTCTCAGATCACAGCAAATTTCTTTCTTTGCTTCCTTCTTTCTCTCCCCTGCCCCCTTCCTTCCCTCTCTCTCTTTTGAGGGGTACCAGGGATTGAAATCAAGGGCACTTGACCACTGAACCATATCCCCATTCCTATTTCATGTTTTATTTAGAGACAGAGTCTCACTGTGTTGCTTAGTGCCTCTCTATTGCTAAGGCTGGCTTTGAACTCTCCATCCTCCTGCCTCAGCCTCCTGAGCCGCTGGGATTACAGGTGTGTGCCACTGTACCCAGCTAGATTTCTTAGTAGTTGTGTCCCTCTTAAGGTCAACTATATCCCAGGAGCCCTACCCCCAAGAACTATCAAATCCCATCTTTCTCATTCTTGTTATTTAAACACAAAGACAAATATGTTGATGGATATTTGTCATTTGCATGCTGTCTTCTCTGTTCCATATGGGTCTCGTTGGACTGTCAGTTCTCGCCTTCCACCTTAGCACCATCTGCAGGGATGGGCACATGGCCTGGGCATAGCTGACCTTTCCACTCAGGTACCTGCTACCACCTGAGCATGGACTGGGTAACTTTCCTCTGTAAGTGGAAGTTCTCTTGCTGATGGTCCCTAGTTGAGACAACAAACATCATTTGGGGCTGCAAGTGGCTCTTTCTCCATCTGTGGGAGGAAATCCATTTCTAGACTAAGAGGGAAGCCCTTAGCAGGAAAGCAGAGTTCAAAGACAGAAGGAAGCCAAGTCCTAATGTTATTGAAACCCTATATCTAACTACCTGAGCCAGTAGGTGACCTCCCTGGTATAAATTGTTTGTCACTTCTAATGGAAAGTCTTGATGTAATAACACCTTTAAAAGAACAAAAACAAAACATTTAATTATGGAAAATAGGGACAAATTTTAAAAAATAAGATTATTTCTAATTCCATTTCTGAGTTATTAAAAAACTGGTATCATGGGGCTGGGGTTGTAGCCCAATAGTAGAGCACTTGCCTTGCACAAATGAGGAACTGGGTTCAATCCTCAGCACCACATAAAAATAAATAAATAAAATAAAGATAATATTGTGTCTATCTATAGCTAAAACAATATTTAGAAAAAAACTGGTATCACACTAGGTGTGGGTATGACTGTGTTGCAGACTGAACATGGCTGCTAGCTGGCTTAGCACGGGGCCTCTCTGCAGCCTGAGTTGGCATTCACAGCTTGAGTTTTAGCTAGCATCTTAGGACGGGGCAGCAGATGTCCCGGATCTTCTGAGGCTGCTCCAGCTGTCTGTACATGACCCAGGCAGCCTAGGTTGTCTGCTCCACCTGCCATGCAGTGGCCAACTGAGCCTTTCCAGCACTAGTGGTGGGACTGCCCAGCTCACCCCAGAATCCCAACAAGTCTTAAGTCATAGTTGCTCTAACCACTAAGTTTTGCAGTTATACAGCGAAAGGTCAACTGTGTAACTGCATGTCACCATTTCTTCCTCGCTATTAAATATCTACTAAGGTTCTTTTGGTTGTCTAAGCATAAGGGGAATGAATTAGAATGTCCCAGAGATGTGTCAAGGGGCAGAAGGTGACATTACTAAGAGGAGAGGTGAGCTTTGGTGGGGACTGCAGAGCAGCAGTTGGTGGGTTCCTTCTGGAAGCTGCACTGAACGTAGAACTTCAGGTTCTCAGGAGGGACAGTCAAACCATATTATTGGGGCCAGTGCCCTCTCAGGGTCTTCAATCTGAGATGAGGGATGGGAGGGCACAGACACAAGGAAAAGGCAGTGAAGCCAGGAAATCCCAGTGCTGGAGCTGGATCTGGGTCGCTCATCCACAGACAGGCCTGCTTTTGCTTGTTAATTATGTTGCAATTTCCCAGAAGGTCTTTCCTTTCAAGGCTTTCTGCGCTACTGTCTGTATCCGGGCCTCTTTCTATAAAAGCAGGAAAGAGGAGAGGGCCTTTGGAAACTCTAAGTTCTGCAGGGCAACATTTCTGCACACTGTAACCACAGGCAACGGGCTTCTGGGTGCAAATGCATTCCTGAGCGGGTTGGTGTTGTTGTCTAAGTTGCTCAGGTTGACCTGGAACTTTTGATCTTCCTGCCTCAGTCTCCCCAGTCAATGAGATTACAAAGTGTGCCATTGTGCCTGGCACTACGCGGCTTTTAATCAATTAATGAATACTGGTGTGTTAAAGATAAGAAAAGGCTTGTATTGAAAGAAAGGCTGAAAGTCAGAGCAACAGATAATGTGAACCAGGAGGAAGCAAGGTGACGGGCATGTAAATGGGCCGTTGAGCGTGGCGGCGGTAGTTTGGCCCGGGCTGACCGCTCCCCGCGGCGGACTAACTCTGGGTCTGGGCCTCCAGGGCAGCGCTGGGACGCAGAGTGCGGGCAGGTGGGCCTGGGCTGGCGGGCGGCGCCCACGGCGCTGGCGGGGGCCGGGTAGGCGCGCGGGGAGGCGTCTGCTCTTGGCTGGGGCGGCGCCTTGGCGTAGCAGCCGCTGGGCCGCCGATTGCCCGCCGTCGGCGACATCTTGTCAGGAAGCGAGGGACTACAGCCGCGCTTTAGCTGCTGCGCCACGCGCGCCACGGCGGCAAGAGGTAAGGCCGCTGGCCGCCCACACCTGCGCCCGGAGGGTGCTCGGCCCGCTCTCGCTCCGGCTCAACCCCGGCCTCCGCTTTCCGCTTGCGGAGCCGCCCCCGGTGACGGGCTGCCGGGTCCCCTCTGGGAAGCCCGAGTGGCCCCGCCCCCGCTCCTGGACCAGTAGGGCCACCCCCACCCCGCCCCGACTCCGCCCATCCCCCCGCGACCCGGAGGGCGGTGACGCCTCCCGGAGCCCCCGCCCCGACTCCGCCCAGCCCCCGCGACCCCGAGGGCGGCAACACCGCCCCCGCCCCGCCCCCGCCCCGTCCGGGCGGGGCTCCGGGTTTGAAACGCGCGGCGGGCCGGCCCGGCCGGGGCGGCTTCTGTTGTGTGGGCCCCTCAAGCAGCGGCGCGGAGCGGGCCGGCGGTGGATCGCAGCACCATGTCACCGGGCAGCGGGTTGAAGAGCGAGTACATGAAGCGCTACCGGGAGCCGCGCTGGGACGAGTACGCGCCGTGCTACCGGGAGCTGCTGCGCTACCGCCTGGGCCGCCGGCTGCTGGAGCAGGCGCACGCGCCCTGGCTCTGGGACGCCTGGGGCCCGGACTGCGCCTCGGACGACTCGGCCTCGTCGGCAGCGTCGGGCCCCGCGCCCCGGTGCGCGCTTGCGGACCCCGAGGAGGCCTCGGAGGTCTCGGAGCCAGCGGAGGCCTCGGCGCGTGAGGAGCCCGAGCGGCCTGCTGGGGAGCCGGGCGCGGAGGCCGGGGACGAGCAGGACGCGGCGCAGCCAGGTACCGGGCCGAGGGGCGCGCGAGGGGCCGCGCCGGGGTGGGACGCTCGGCGTCGAGCTGCCTAGTATGTTTATTGCAGCGTTTGGGGCGAGAGCTTCCTGTTTTGTTTTGTTTTCGGTGACGTGCGGTGAACCTGCCTACCCCCACGGAGTTTGAAGGGCTTTGGCTCCGCCTCCGCTCTCCCGCCCTGCATTTCCTTAATTAGGTGGCTCTGGGTCAACCTAGCCGTGTGGCCTCTAAGCACAGGGGGACGAGGTCTCCTCGTCGGCGGCAGCTCCCTCGGCGAACCCCTGACTCCGTCTGTTTCTTGCTGTCTCTCGCGACGGGAGGCGCTTTCATCACGCTCCCAAAGGTGCCCCGAGAGGTTAGGAGCCCCGGACTATGCCTGGTCATAAAGAGGCCCGTGCTTTCCAAACAAATTCTCCGACCTCTCCGCCAGGTCTCTAAGGAATGCCGTGCGCTTGGGTGCGAGGATGCGCGGTCTACGCCTGGTTGCTCTCTGGTACTGCCCACGCGTGACAGTGCTGCCCTGTGCCTGCCGCCGTGCGCAGGCGGCGGCTCGCTTTGGCCGCCGCATAGGCCCTGGCCCTGCCGCTGCCGGGTGCAGAGCCTTCGGTGTGCGAGGGAGTCCTGGGGGGTGTTGGTACCCAGCGCAGAGGTAAAGCCTTCGCACAGCTGGGTGATTCGGGCTCCTGCAGCACTGACCAGGCGCCACCCCGAGGTCTCCAGGTTTTAAGGAGGATCTAATGAGAAAAATAAACACTGAGAACTTCAGTCACCGTTCTAGGAATATGTATTTTCAAAACAACTGTAAGACGTCTGAGAAATTCCACTCAGTCCCATTACTTTGCTCAGCTCCTCAGTTCATCCAAGCAGAGCTACCTTCCTGGTATCATGTCACGTGAATCCCAGCCATTCCTGGTGCTCAGGGCTCATTGCTGGAATTTAGAGTAACAGAAGGTGTGTGTAGGGGGGAATGGACGTCCCAGTGATGCCTTCTAAGGTGAGGTACATGCAGTATCAGTGCTGTCCAGTGGACTTATGGTGTAGTTGTGTGCCTGTGTTTGCCTGCCCAGGTGTGCCCTGTCTTCAGGATCACTGTGGTTGCCTTGGGAGATCCTGACTCCTGGAGGTTCTGAAATTCTTGGTTAAAACGTGTGGTTTGGCATCTGGGAGGAGGGGGATGCCTTCTACATTCAGGATGGGCTGTTGCCGGCTCTTTGGCTTCGCAATTCCTTGCCAGAGTTGTTCTCCATTCCTGCGTTGGGAAGATTAGAAATGTCTTCAGTGAGTACTTTTATGCGCTAGAGTGATGGCCAGACTAGGCTTGGAGTGCTGCAAAGCACAAACATCTCCCTGAAGCCATTCAGGTACACAGGATCTGCAGCTCTGCATGGCTATTACAGAAATACAGCCATCCCCAGCCTCACACACCCCAGCTTCCTGGTGGCTGACTGCTTACCACTCTGGCTTTCCTTTGGTCTTTTTTTTTTTTTTTTTTTTTTTTTTTTTTTTTTTTTTAAGAACGAGTTTATTGAAGGGAAAGGGGACACTCTGAGAGGAGAGGGACAACATGCTTCTCCTGCACTCCAGTTTTTTGTTTTTTTTTTTTTAAGAGAGAGAGAGAGAGTTTTTTAATATTTATTTTTTAGTTTTTGGCGGACACAACATCTTTGTTTGTATGTGGTGCTGAGGATCGAACCCGGGCCGCACGCATGCCAGGCAAGCGCGCTACCACTTGCCACATCCCCAGCCCTTCCTTTGGTCTTGTCTCTTTTCCAGACAGGGTCTCCTTATGCTGCCTAGGCTGTTTTTAAACTCTTGGGTCCGAGGTGTTGTGCCTCAGCCTCCTGAGTAGCTGGAGCTACAGGCATGTACCACTGTACCCAGCTGTGTGTTCTTTCTCTCTCTGTCTCTCAGGGCCTTGTGCATGCGAGGCCAGCACTCTGCTAACTGAGTTGTGTGCCTAGCCACCTAGCTGTGTTTATGGACAGATCTTTTTTTTTTTTCAAGGTTTAATGTGGCCTCTTGACTTTCACTCTTCTCAGTGCTGCTTTCAGCTGTACACATAGAGAGTAGCCTCCTCCTTCCCAACAGCCATGGGCTTCTGCTGGTCTCACTGGTGGTGACCGTGATGTTGGGCCTGTGGAAATGGTTGCCCAGGCTGCTTCTTGGGCTCCTTTTTTTTTTTTCTTTCAAGTGGAGCTTCATCTGAGCCACTGTCCTGCTCTTCCTTCTTCCCTTGGGGCCTCTGACCGCCTTCTGTCTGGCCTGCCTGGCTGCCTCTGGGTCCTCTGGCCGGTGGCCGTCACCTCAGGCTCTTCCTGGCCTTCCTTGAGAGGCAGCCACTGCAGTTTGGCTGTCATGCTTTTTTCTTGGTTTACCCCTCACTGTCTGGGGAAGGGTAAGGGAGGTGAGTGTTGGGGTCTGTGTCCGAGATGGCTTTATCCCACCCTCACTGGTGAGACTTGGCTTGTCTGGCATTCTAGGTGAGTCAGGGTCTCCAGGAAGTCAGAAGGTGTTTCTCCATTGCCCTGTGATTGCTGACTCCCTGGCCTCCTGGCTGAGGTCCTTGGCCTCTGAAATGGACCCCGTCTATTCTTGTCCATTGAGCTGGGCACCTGAAGGGCTGTTACAGTGACATGCATGTTTTTTCATTCCTGGAAGTTTTCTTGAAGTATTTTGTCGTTTCTGTACATATTTGTTTTTCCCTATCTTTCTTGTTGCTTCGTCTTGCAGTGCTGGGGATGCAGTTCTGGGCCTTGCACATTAGGCAAGTGCTCTACCACTAAGCGGCACATACAGCTCATTCTTTCCTTTCTAGTTTTTTAAAACTGATACATATAACAAAAATTGTACAGCTATATATAGTGTTCCATGTGACATTTCCATTCACATATACACATGTAAGGTTTAAATCAGGTTAAGCATATCTAGCTTATCAAACATTGATCATTTCTTTATGATGAAAACACTCAGAATCCTTCCCTCTGTTTTTTTTAAATACACAGTACTTGTTGTCCCCTGGAGTCACCTGACCATGCAGTAGGCTCCAGAACTCCTTGTTCCCATGTAATGTAACTTAGTGCCTATTGTTCAGCTTCTCTGTCCTCCCTGCAGCTGCTCTCCCAGCCCCTGGTCTACTCAGCTCCTCTGAAATCAGCTTTTTAGATTTCACCTATGAGAGGGCTCAGGCAGCCTTTATCTTTCTGTGCCACCTCCAGTTCCACCCATGCTGTTGCACGTGACAGGAGTCATCCCTTGCCGTGACTGAGCAACACTGCTTCATGAGTGTGCATCGTATTCTCTTCAGCTGTTCCTCTGTCAGGACACACAGGTTGTTCCCGTTTCTTGGCATCCCAGATGCAGACGTCTCTTGGATATGCTGGCTTCTCTTCCCTTGGATGTGCATCCATGAGTGACATTGCTGGATCGTATGGTAGTTCTATTTCTAATTTTTGGAGGCGCTTCCACACTGTCTTCCAGAATGGCTGCACTAATGTACATCCCTACTGGCAGCAGGCAGGGATTCCCTTCTCTGCATCCTTGCTGACTCTAGTTACCTCTTGTCTTTTTATATTAGCATTCTTACTGGAGTGAGGAGGCATTGTGGTTTGGTTTGCATTCCCTGATGGCTAGTGACATTGAGCTTTTTTTTTTTTTTTTTAATGTCTTCTTTTGAGAAATGTCTGTTTAGGTCTGTTGCCCATTTTTAAATTGGATTATATGTGGGTTTTTTGCTATTGAGTTTTGGAGTTCTTATATATTCTGGATATGAATCTCAGATATAGTTTGTGTTTTCCTTTCTGTATTCCTTGACTAGATGTTAGTCTTTGTGGATTTATCCTTCACTTTTAAAATTTTACTTTCCTAATTTTCATCTTTCTGTTCTGTTTTCTGGATAATATTCAGCTGTATCTTCCAACTCTTACTGCATTTTTCATTTGTGGGTCCTATTTTTTTTTAACTTAAGAATCAGTGAATCATTTTCTGGGCCTGCCTGCCTCCCAGCCTGTCCCCCCCCCCTCCCTTTCTCCTTTTCTCGCTCCCTGCCTCCCTTCCTGCCCTCCCTCCCAGCCTCCCTGCCTCCTTCCCTCCCTGCCTGCCTCCCAGCCTGCCTCCCTCCCTTTCTCCCAGCCTCCCTCCCTCCCTCTCTATCTCCCTTTCTGCCTCCCAGCCTCCCTGCCTCCTTCCCTCCCTGCCTGCCTCCCAGCCTCCCTCCCTCCCTCTCTATCTCCCTTTCTGCCTCCCAGCCTCCCTGCCTCCTTCCCTCCCTGCCTGCCTCCCAGCCTGCCTCCCTCCCTCTCTCCCAGCCTCCCTCCCTCCCTCTCTATCTCCCTTTCTGCCTCCCAGCCTCCCTCCCTCTCTCCCTCCCTGCCTCCCAGCCTCCTAGCCTCTCTCCCTTCCTGCCCTGCCTCCCAGCCTCTCTCCCTCCCTCCCAGCCTCCTTCCCTCCCTCTGTCCTTCTCACTCTTTTTATTCCTTTCTGAAAATAAAGTCTCTGGTTTTTATTGGGGCACATATTGTCTTATCTTGCTGAAGACATTACTAGATTCTGTGTGCTTTCTTCTCTGTGCTGCATTAGCATAGTCTATTTCCCCATCCTCTGTTTTTGTTTTGGCTTGTAATTCTGAATTGCACGGTTAGAAGCTTTTTTCAAGTGTGTGGTGATTCTCGGGTCCTTATTTTGCTTAAGAGATGCGTCAGGAAGGCTCTTTGGAAGTTCCCTGCATGTATATGGGAGGTGGGAGTGCTGAGTGTGGGACCCCTAGAGCAACTAGACTGTCTCCAGTTTCTTATTTATTGAACCCAGAAGTTACCACTGAGCCACATCCCTGGCCCTGTTTTTATCTTATTTTGAGACAGGGCCCAACATGCCTGCCTCTGCCTCCTGAGTGGCTGGGATGACAGGCGTGTGCCACCTCGACTGGCTTACACTGAATCGTTTGTTTTTAGCAGAGGGTAGGTGATGTGATTTTAAAGTGTGTCTGAAATAAGAAAAGCCGTCCTGCCCGCCTCCTGCCCTGCTCACTCAGCTCTTCCTGGCTCCCTTGCAGCTTCATCCCCTCCTTGTTTAGACTTCCTTGGTGGCTTTGGTTTTAGACTTTGTAAACATTCAAATTTCATAGGGTGAAGTCTGGCTCCTAATTGGACTCTGCCTCCCTCACTCCTTTTGGAGGAGGATGTTCTAGGATCCCATGGGGAGCTTGTGCCTGCCTCTTATCTGGTTGGGGCCTTTCAGCGGAGGAGTTCAGTTCAGTGATGTTTCTGACTGGTTTTGTGCGTGTGGTACTGAGTATTGAACCCAGGGGTGCTCTCCCACTGAGCTACAGCCCAGCCTCCCCACCCTGTTGTGTTTTTAGATAGGGTCTCCCTAAGTTGCCCAGGCTGGCCTCAAACTTGCAGTCCTTCTGCCGCAGCCTCTCAGTCATTGGGATCACAGGCATGTGCCATCGTGTCTGGTCCTAGTACTGGTCTTGCTCTATTTGTTTTTGGTTGTTGTTTGTTTGTTTGTTTTTCTATAATTCTTGGCCGAATGGCATACTTCCTGGATCAAACCTATAACATTTTTCTTTTAAAATTGGAATTTTTAGTTTGTTTTCTGGGAGAACTCCTGAATTTTATCTTCCAAGCTCTGTATTAAAATTTTCCATTGTACCATTCCAATTTTAAAATCTAAGAGATAAGAGATCACTGTTTAGGTCCTAAGTGTTTTAATGTTTTTCTTCCACTTTTTGAATCTTGTCTCCCCCTTGTCTTGGGGGCAGCTCAGGTGCTTGCTCTGCCCCTCTGCTCATATGAGGTATGCCCTGAACCTGTTTCCCAAGAGATGGCTCCTGTAGTCAGATGAGGACCCAGGTGTTCCTTCCTCTGGGGCACTGGGAACACTGTCATTATTCCCCTGGGATCTCTTATATGACCTTCCCCAGATGGCAAGTGCCCCTTGCCTCAGAGGAATAAGCCTGGAGGAAGGTTCCCGGTCTCTGCCCTCCTCACTGAGAGGCTTTCTTCTAACTCTGTTTTCTGGAAGGTGTCACCCATGACTTTCCCTGTATGTGGGTGGACCTGGGAGCCCGAGCCCGAGCCCGAGCCGGAGACAGAGCCTGAGCCCAGATCCCAGGCCCCTGTGCTTCCTGCCATCCAGCAACCCACATGTCTCCCTGGTAGAAGGGAAACAACCAGTTCTGTGGCTGGATTGCTGTGAGCCAGAGTGGCTTAGACTAGGCTCCTTATAGTGCTGAGGTTTCTGTGGCCTCAGTCCCTCACCGCCCCCATCCTTGGGATGCCTTCTCTGACTTCAGCCTCTGCCTAGCTGGAGCCGCTGGGTCCACCCAATGCGGGACCTCTCCCTGAGCCTGGCCCTCCTGGCCACCTGTGCTGGCCTCCCACGGCAGTGCCGAGACGAGCTGGCAGAGGCTCTGCTGCCCTTTGTGATCCGCCAGACAGCACCTCTCTGACCTGTTCAGGCCCCAGGAGTTACACAAGTCTGCTCAGGCCCAATGGGAAGGTGGAGGCATAGCCCTTGCATTCTCAGAGCTGCTTGTGGGACTGGGTGCTGACTGGTTGGTGCTGGACCTTTGGCGGGACAGCCTTCTCAGGACCTGCTTTCTCCTGGCTCTTGTCCTGGGTGCCTGTTTCTCAGGCAGTTGGGATGGCTCAGCCAGGTTGTGTCCTCGGCCCCTTGTCCCACTGGTTCTGCTGGCAGCTTGTGCTGAGGTCCTCACTTCCCTTGTCCTTTGCCTTTTTGCTTTTGACTTGTCCTCGACCTCCCTCCCCCATTGGGAGAGGCTACTTGCACATGTTTTCAGTGTTCATTTGACTCGGACCCCCCCTTGATTTATTTGCATTTTTTCTTTCTTTCTCTCCGTTGGGCTACCATGGTTTGTGAATTCTTTTAGTTTTTCCCCAAACTAGTCCGTGGCTCTGTGGGTTCTCTTCTTGCGGCTCCTATTACTTGGCAGTCTCTGCTCCTTGCTGCCATTTCCTTCCGGCTTGTTCTGCTCATTCTTATTTGTGAGGTGGGTGCTCGGATGCTTTCCCTGCCTTTCTTTCTTGATGTGATTGTTTTAAAGTTGTACATTTCCTGATTATGGCTTCAGCTACATCCTGCATTTTTGTCATGCTGTATTTTGACTCAGTTAAACACATTTTCTAATTTAGATATGATTCTTAAAAATAGTCACAAAAATTGATAAAGTTTTACACGTATGTATAGAACACAGGCAAGGAAATATATTTATCTTAAAAAAACTTATATTACAGAAACCTACTACAGACATGCTAAGTGAGGGCACTATTTTTTATTTTGAGACAGGATCTAGCCAAGTTGAACTGATATCCCTCCTGCCTCAGCCTCCTGAGTAGCTGGGATTATAGGTGTGACCATCACACCTGGCTAATGAGGACACTTGGGGAAAATTCCCAATAAGATCAGAAAAAGAAAAGGATGTCTTTTGTCCCTGTGGCTTTAGAACTTTTATTTCTGTGTGTGGTAGGACAGGCAGAACATGCAATTCCCCATCCTTCAGGGTGCCTGGCTCCTGACTGAACACATTCAGGGTTTCTGTGGCCACAGTGTGCCATGGTTACTTAGGAGTGTTCTTATGTATAAAAATGGGAGAGATTTTTTTTAAAGTTTTTTAAAGTCAAGCTTAATTACCTTGTGGTTTAAGAATACATTGTATATAATTTCAGTTTTGTAGATGTGTGAAGATTTGACTTATGTCTCTGGATGGCTAAAGTCCTGCACATGTCCACATTGTCCTGATGAGAACACATGTGCTGCCGCTGTTGGGCCTGCACACTTCACCTAGTGGGTCGGATTCATTAATTTCAGTCAAATGGTTTTAAACAGACTGTTCAGTAAGACTTCTGTGATGAGGGGGCATGTCCCTTGCTGACTAATATGTTACTGTCACTTGGACTGTTACCAGTGTAACTGAGGAATGGAATCTCATTTTATTTACTTTAAACAGGTACTGAGTAGCCCCCATGTGGTTAGCAACTAAGCACTGCACAGCATTGTTATAAATCGAGGCAGAATTTGTTTGAACGTCCATCAGTTGCCTGTATAGAGGTGGAGCTGGTGGGGAATGTTGTTTTTGTTTGTCTGAAATGTCTTTATTTTAAACTTTTTTCTTTAAAATAGGATTTTATTTTATTTCACACATGTGAGGCAAGCACTTACCACTGAGTCACAACCCCAGCCCTTCAAATAGGATTTAAAAAACACATATGTAATTATCCTGTACCAGGCACTATTTTAAGAGTTTTTAACTATTAAAATTACAGTGATATGTTCTTATTTTTCCATCTTTGCCTTCTGCTACAGATGATCCCCTGCTGTGTCTTCCTGTCTAGGTGCAGAGGGCAAAGAAGTAGTTATTTCGTGGTCGGTAGATGGTGGTTCCAGAATCTCAGGCTCTTCCAGCTGGCCAGCCTTCTCTGCCTTCTGTGTGTGCCCGTTGTCCTTGATGTACTGGGAGTTGAGTTGAAGGCATTTGTAGGGCTTCTTCGGGGCTGAGGTCTGCAGAGCACGATTGGTCTTGTGCTGGGTATTTGTGGACAGGGTTCTCCTGGGACCATATATTTTGGCCATTTTATGCCCTTGGGGTGGGGGGTGTTGGCCAGGGCCACCCTGGCTGCTCACCAGGATGGTGGCACCTGCCTTGCTGGGTCCTGGGCCTGCCCTGCTCTGCCACCCCTCATCCTTCACATGGGGACAGCCAGACCGCCTAGCATGGCCCCTGCTCTTCCTTTCACACCATCTCCCTGTGACATGTGGCACCCTTTATGGCTCTTTCCTTTCTGAAACTCCTTCTTTAGCTTCCCTTCTGGTGGTCTTTTTCAACTTTTCAGCTGTCCTTCCTTTGTCCTGCTCTTGAACTCCCTTTCTCTGCCTGCTCATTAGATAGCTGCACCCCAAGGCCTGGATCTGCCCTTCCCCTCACTTCTTGGTGACCCAGGCCACGCCAGAGCTCCCACTCACCACACTCACATCCAGTGCCATTGTCTCTCCTGTGCTCAGGCTGGGGTCCAGCAGGCTGTTTCCTCTGCTAGGCACCCCTTCTCATCCTTGGGTGGGCCTCGCAGGGTGGCGTGACCACCTGCCCAGAACACCTGGCTTGGTGTACCCCACTGAGCTGGGTCACAGGCCCAGGTGAGTCAGCATCTATCAGCTTGGGGGCCTGCTCTGATCCCTGCTGGCTGACCACCCTGGGGCCACCCTGGGTTGCTTTCCACTTTTCCTGGCTCGCCCTCTGCTCCTAGCTGACCTAACGTGTTTGTGCTACATGCCTCATTCCTAAAGTGTAGGTAGGACCACACTATTCCTCAGCTTGAAATTCCTCAGTGATTCTCCATTTGCAGGATAAAATTAAAACTCCTCAGTTTTGCATGGAGAGTCTGTATTCCTCCACTGCCTGCGGCCTCCTCCCTAGGCTCTCTGTGGACTTAGCATGTTGAAGTGTCTGTCATCCCTCTTCCCAGTTCCCTGGTGCCCTTTCCTGTGCCGTGTCTCCTCCTGGCACTCCGCTCCTATTCTCTGCCTGGCCAGCCCTAGCTTATCTTCTATTCCAGGTCACTCTTGCTTCTGGGGGCAGGCTTCTGGGGTGAGCTGGGTCCCATGAGGAAGAAGGGGTACTCATTAGCATGTCAGGGCCAGGTCCCACCCACCTCGCGCCCTCCTAGATCCTGAGGTGCCCCTTCCCAGTGAGCGCATTTGGGCTGCTATCAGATGGAGCCTGGTGTCCCACCTTCTCCCTGCACTCCACTGCGGGACTTGAAGAGACAGGCACACCCCTGGCCCCAGGATGGGACATGCGTCACCTGCCCCTCAGGGTTTGTAAGGAGTAGGGCCAGTGGTGGCGCCAGTCAGCACAGGCCGGAGTGGCAGGTGGCCCGCAGATGTCTTCATTGGACTGCTGTGCCTGGACTGCCCACACAGGGTCCACTCTGCCCCAAGGGAATAAGGAAGGAGGCCACAGTGCAGTCTGGACTGTGAGGGGATCAGGCCCCCATGGCAGGCTTACGGCTGGCACTGAGAGGCAAGTTCTGTGGCTTCTGGAGGGAGTAGTCCGCTAATGCCTGGACCTCAGGATTACCTTGAGGCAGGAGGCAAACAGGCAGAGCCTTTTATTATGAAGGAGGGATTTACAAAAAATAATGGTAAAATCCTAAAAGGTAACTAGGATAAATCAGAGCTGTTTTGAAGGTGTCTGCACTTTTTTGGGGGGGTGGGTACCAGGGATTGAATTTAGGGACACTCAACCACTGAGCCACATCCCCAGTCCTATTTTGTATTTTATTTAGAGACAGGGTCTCACTGAGTTACTTAACGCCTTTCTTTTGTTGAGGCTGGCTTTGTATTCGAGATCCTCCAGCCTCAGCCTCCCGAGCAGCTGGGATTACAGACGTGTGCCACTGCACTCAGCCAGGACTGTCAGATTCACCTCAGTCTGGGTAGCCACATCCACCATTTCCTAGTTCTGCTGGCAGAATTTAGGGCTGTGTAGACCTCAGAGCTGACCCCAGCTGTTGGGGAGCCCCTCAGAGCAGTTTACATGGTTTGCTGTTCATACTGGGAATACAGAGCTGTCACCCAGGTGAGGAGCCATGAAGACTGCTTCCTATTGGGACAGGGGCCTTCATGTTGGGGTGGCCAGCCAGTTCCTAAGAGCAGGTGAGCAGCATTTCCATGACCATGAATATTAAAAAGAAATAGCCAGTAATCCCAGCTTCTTAGGAGACAAGGCAGAGAATTTCAATTGAAGGCCAGCCTGGGCAATTTAGGACCCTGTCTCAAAATAAAACAAAGGTGAGGTGCATCTCAATGGTAGAGTGCTAGCCTAGCATATGCAAGGTCCTGGTTCAGACCCCAGTACTACAAAAGAGATGCAATCCTGCAGCTCTAGTAATTAAAAACCAACATTCTGTGGCTGTCCAAGTTGACAGTCAGCCTCCCTGAGGCAGTGCCTTCGGGGCCTGGAGTGGGTGGAAGAGGCCCATGCCCCAGCACTCCACCTGTCAGGGCCAGGGGATGCCACACCACAGAAGGCAGGGCCCGCTTGCTCTGGAATAGGCCGGTTCAGTGTGGGACATTTGTTTTAAGATGGGATAAAGGTCCTATGTAGATGTCTCTGCTTCTGTGCTAGTGAAACTTGGGAGTTGAGCCCCTGGTTAATGTGTCGCTGGCTTGAAGAAATATGATGCTGCAACCCAAACAGTAACTGCACGTAAGCGTGGTTCAAGGTATTTTTCTCTTGTTTTGTCCCTTTTTTCAAAGCACTGCCAGTGAAAGATGTAGAAGAAAAATCCGAACGACAAACCAGAGTGAAGGAGACGGACAGGTTACCTGCTGGTGTCAAACCCCGACAGCAACCAAGTGCCTTATTTGCTAGAGGAAGTAGGAAAGCGGTCAGAAGCCCCCAAAGATCGTCCAGTAAAATAAAAGAAAACAAGCACCCATTTGCTCTTTACGGCTGGGGAGAGAGACAGACAGACACCGGAAGCCAGAAGACCCACAACGTCTGTGCCTCTGCCTCGGTGCATGAGGTGCGGGCCGGCCTTTCTGTTCTCCTCTGGAAACCACTGGGATGCACTGGGCCTGCAAGGTCCTGGGGTGGGGTGGAGGTCAGGGAAGCCCAGAATCAGGGATGGTTACCAGCAGGAGGCTCTGGATGTCGCTACTCGGGCAGTAGGGGTTTGTGCTGGGTGTTGGCTGGCACCTGAGGGGTTTACTGACACACACCAGGGGAGAGTGGGACTGGCTGTGTGGCTATAGAGCAGAGAGGAGTGCAGCAGGACTGGTCTTGCTGCTGCCCTTGTGAAGGCTGTTCTCTTTGGCTTCAACAAGCTGGTGTCCAGGGCTGCTTGGTGGCCTACTTCCCAGATGTCTTCCAGGCCCCTCTCCTGCTTGTCCAGGAGGGATGCATTTTCTCCCAGGGGCTCTGGTCCTCTGGTGAGGCCCTGTCTGAGCTCTGTCAGGACCTGAAGCATCTCATGGTGAGTCCCTTGGCAGCACTGATGCTGTGACAGCTGGAGCAGGGTGGCTCAGGAGAGGGATAGGAGCTGCCTGCTGGTGGCCATTCCACATGGCTTCCTTGAACTCTGGGCCCAGCAGATGCTGGCATTGGGAGTGAAATTTGAGGCCACTGGGCTGTTTTTCCAAGAACCTCAGTCCCTGGGGCTGATTTTAACAGGCTTTGCCGTTGAAGGGTGACGCCTGGTGAAAGCCCTGGGCGTTTCCAGGTGCTGGTTTAGAAGGTGGGCCCCTCCCAGCAGGTGCAGAGCTGACCCTGCTGCTCCCCAGATCTACTCAGGGTTTAGTCTTCTGTTGCCCAGCATCGTGTCACAGGCGTCTGGTGTGCGTGTTCCTGGGGGAACTCAGGTGTGCAGAAGGCCCGTTGGCAGGCATTCTTGACGATGAGCGCAGAGCGGACTCACTTCTGTGTTTCTCCTCCCTAGATTCACGAGTCGGCGCTACGGGCCAGGAGCAGAAGGCAGGAGGAGAAGAGGAAGCTGGCTGCTCAGCGGCAGCGTGCGCACTCGGTGGAGGTGCAGAGAGGCAGGACAGCGAGGGCCCCCTCTGCAGAGAGCCCCTGGGTGACGGAGTACATGCGCTGCTTCTCAGCAAGGGCCTAGAGCTCCCCAGGGGCCAGTCTGTCTGTGATCTGGACCTGGCCGAGACCTGGACCATGCAGGGCCTCTCGGAGAACAGCCAAAGGCTGTCCTGTCGTGAATCTCATCACCTACGTCAGCAGTAGGGCAGAAAGCTGAAGCCATAGACACTTGGTTACCTGTGAAGATGAGCCCCAGGCCCCTGGTATTCTTGTTAGAGTTGTGTCTGAGCATCTTACCTTTGAGGTACTGACACCAGATGCCTTTAAACAACTATGAGGCTTCCGTCCCCTTCTGGGTGGCACAGGTGGGATGTGTCACTCACCCTAGGGGCCTCCAACTCACACTTATGAGTCCCCTGTCCTGCACGAGATTTGTGTTTACTGACACATGTGGTTTCCTTTGTGAGAGAATACCCAGCAAGTATCACTCCCTGTGACCTCGGGCCCAGTTCTCCCTAGGATCTAACGTCCATCTATGGTGAAGCAGGGTGCTCGTGTTTGAGCTCACACCAACCTTCACATGGGTTGTGTGTTCAAGGATTGGGCTGGCGAGGCCTGGCTTCTCTGGATGGTCTCCTGGGCGCTCCCTCAGCAGTTTAATAGCCCCACACATTCCAGTAGACACAGCGCGGCCACTGTGTCTAGGTGTGATGCAGTTGTTGTGAGCCAGTTCACCTGTCTTTAACTACAGCATTTCTCTTCAGAACACATAAGGTACAGCAAGCCACAGTTACAGGCTGTGGACTCTAGCCTCTTCTGCAGCAGCTGGCAGGACATGTAGAACGAATGCCCTGGAATCACATGGAATGAACTGAGACACTCTCAGAGACACTGCCCTCCTGCCTTCTCCACTCTTCCTTCTACAGAACTTGGTCTTGGCAGTGTGTGGTGTTCCTGCTTCAGGATGAACCGACCGTGTTTGGTTCCTGGCCAACAGATCTTACCTGTACCTTACAGGAGCATGGGGGCCTGAGCGCATGCAGCTGTGTCTCAGAAGGGCTGGTCCTTTTGTGCATTTGCCTCTAGGGTGGAAAACGGTCTTCACACTCATTTCTCAGGTGCTGGTGGGTCTCCCCGCTGACGAGGCGTGTCCAGGAAGGATGAGGGCAGGTACTCTAGGAGAACGAGCAGGTCCTGCAGCTTAGCCCCTGCGGGCATGAGTGGAAAGTTGGTGTCGGACTTGAGGCTTGGTATGCCTGGGTTTTCACTCGGGATCTCTCAAGTCTGCTGGCTCTTAGCACACAGACTGGTCTCACTCCACATAAATTCAGCATCTTGTCACTGTGTCGAGCCATGAAAGTGCCTCTTAGAGCCTCCTGAGTGCTGTGGTCCTGAGGTGAGTCCTGTATGGAGAGTGTGCCTTGTCGTGGAGGAGTGTGCTTACCAAGAAGAAGTTCTACATGGTGTCTGACATCCTGGCTATGAGTTCCAGTGAACTTTGGATTAACCAGCCACACATCTTCAAACACTGTGGGAACCTGTGGGTCATAGGACCCTGGCATGTGACGGTGTGGCTCAGATGGTTTCACCCACTGGCTGAGCATCATGTTGCATCTGACTGTTGGAAAGTCAGCCGGGCATGGCACCTGGCACCTCACTCCTCCAGCCTGTGTCTCCCGGACATCTAGGAAACACTTGTCTGTGTGCTTTCTGTCTCCAGGCAGAAGGGAGCCTGGAAGGCAGATCAGCAAGTCCCCCTTCTTTATAAGTGAAGATGGATGGACAAGGTAGTTAAGGGACTTCTGATGATCATGAACAACCAGTGGCTGAGTGTAGTAGCTGTGGTCCCTCCTGTCTGAGCCCTCGATGGTCGAGATCCTCCTCTTCCCTTTTTTTTCCTCAAGGGCACAGTTACCTTTTGAGCCTATGAATTTGTAAAAGTTGTGACAATGTGACATTCCTACTTTCTTCTTTTACTGGGAACAGATGTGGTGCTGATCATGTTCCTAATTCTTAGGACATGTTGCAAGACAGGGAGATAATGTAAAGCTGCCTTCAGGTTGGAAAAGTAGAACTGGTTGAGAATCCAGTGTTATTTAAATGCTACATAAAGTCTTTTAAAATTTTGGCTTTAAGTTCGTATTAAAACAATTTGCCATAAACCAACTTGTTTTTTTTTTTTTTTTACTTTTATACTGAAGCTAGTCATTGAATATTGGAGCAATAACATCCAGCCCTCTGCTGGACCAATGCATCCTTGGGCATCTGACTGCCCTGCCCTGATTGGAGCTGTCTGGCTCCTGGTGCCCTGTTGGTGCACCCGACCCAGTTCCTGAGCGCCTTTGTGTAGCTCCAGTGATGACTGGGTCATGCTCTGGGGGAGGCCAGCACATACCCACCCCAGAGACCAGTGGTCAGTACCTCCAGTGTCAAGCAAGTCCCAGGCCTGAGTTCATGGGACAGAGCTTGTGAGTCTGCAGGGAAGAGTGCCAGCCTGGGCTGTCAGCTAGCGGAAGCTGTGACTGCTAAATCTGCAGTTAGGAACAGCCTTAGCAATGGTACCTTAGCTATAACTGCGGAGTTGGAGATTGGGGCACTTAAGACACCTAAAAGTGTCAGCAGTGAAGGGGAGGGTGGAGCACACTAGAGCGGTTTCCTGGTGGCTGACACTTCTGTGTGGAGTAGCAACACTGGACTGCTGCCGATGGCCTGACCACAGAGTAGTTTGGCTTCCAAGGGCCAGTACCTGACTATAGAAAGTCCTCGCTCTGGAGTCTGGTCAGTGAGCATGAAAAATGGCCCTGAAAATATGACCTGGTCAAGCAGAAGTTTTGCACCGGGGGTGGGTTTTTGTGTGCTAGAGTGACTAGAGTTACCAGGAGTGAGTATGCCCAACACCTGGCTACAGCCAGGGTAGTGCTGGCCCAACCTTGCCCCTTCAAGAGCCTTCTCTTGGGATGCAGGTGCTGGGTGCCCTCCTCGCATCTTTCCGCTTAGCATGGCTGGTCTGAGAGCCCTTGTGTTGGCAAGCACTGGGTTCACTTCAGACTTCTGCAGATCACAGGCAGCCCTGGACTGCGGCCCGGGCAGCGAGGACTTGTCTTTCCTAAGAAATGTGGTTTCAGCTCACATTTCATATAGCATTTATCTGAGCCTTCTTGTTTCTGAGAAGCAGTTTTGGTTGGTGCGCTTGTGGCTGGAAGAGCAAGCACTGTGTTGGTGCCTGCATCCTCCATGGATGTCCAGCAGATGCACTGGGGTCCAGGAGAGCTGTGTGCTGAACACAGGCTCGGTGGCCCTGGTGTCTGGAAGTCAAGAAAGTGTCAGTGCCGCAGAGTGCCCATGATGTGGGGTGGGAATGGGACTCCCTGCAGAGCTCTAGACACAGCTCCCTCTTGGGGGAGCCAGGTGGCCTGTGCGAGCTCGGCCTGGGAGCCCTCTGCAGGTGCATGCATATGCTATGACTTTGCACTAATATGTGTTATTGCTATACACACCCTGCAGTGTTTTCCACTTTGTCTTTTAGCAAAGTCTCTGGTTCCAGATGAGATGGGTAAGCACGTTTTGTGTCACTGCACATAGCTGTGGAACACTGATTAGGTACATCTCAAAGCCAGGGAGGACAGCCTGAAGAACCACCTTCCCCTGGTGTTCCACCCTGAGCTTACATAGCCTTATTCTCCTGTCCTCCTGACCTGAGCTCCTCATGGCCAAGCACAGAAGGAGCATGTTGTGCAGACCCAATAGCTGCCACTCAGAGGCAGGAGATGGACACAGGAGATGGACATCTGCAGCTTATAGAGTGGGGATGGCCCCCTTTTTGTCTGGTTCTTCATTTTTCATGCTGAAGATCCTAGGAGACACTGTTTGGCAGCAGGAGCCTGAAGAAGTCATGGGGTTGGGGAGACCCAATATCTCTCCTCATTGGAGCTGAGGCACCACCAGCCTGAGGCTGGGTGGAATGGCTCTCTTCCCTATTGAGGGGCAACCCAGGTCCAGCAGTGGGCAGTTCTAGGCTGCAGGATCAGGAAAGGAACCAGCCAGTGCCGGGGAGAGAGGCAAGGAGAGCTGGGGAAGGGCTCTGCCTTTTTTTTTTTTTTTTCAGCATTAGGGAGGGTGGAGGTCCCAGGGTGCTCTACCAGAGCTACATCTCCAGCTCTTCAGTTTTAATTTCGATTCAGGGTCTCACTATGTCACCCAGGTTGGCCTTGAACTTGAGGTCCTGTTGCCTCAGCCTCCAGAGTCAGTGGGATTATAGGTGTGCAGCCCCTCACCCTGTTCTCAGAGTTACTTAGGAGCTCCTGGGCCGCTGGCCCACTCACCTTGTGCACAACACTCATCTGTGGAGCTGACCCTAAGCAGCAAGCCAAAGATGGCTAGGAACTGAGCCCATGGTGACCTCTTCCCAGGCCAGATCCGCCCAGGTGGGTCCACATCCTACTATCAGGCATGGGAATTGCCAATAGGGAGGCAGATTGGAACTTGGGGTCTGAACTTCACCATATCAAAAACATTGAATTAAACAGGATACAAATCAGCCACCAAAGAGGGATTCTCACCACTGCCACTCCCCTCCATGCCCACTGTGTGCTTCCACCAGCCTCTGGAAACCCTCTAGAGGAGCTCCTCTGTCCCTCCTTTGGCCCCCAGTGGGGGCCAGATGGCAGCTCTAAGCGCTTCTGTGGCGTCCCCTGCCTGTGGCTTGGCAGCATGTCTGTGTCTGCAGTCCCCCACCTTCCCATTTCCTGGGCCTTTCCTTTTTGTGGTGTGGGGACAACCCAGGGCACCTTGTCCCTGAGCGACACCCTCCTCTGTTTTTTGAGATAGGATCTGGCTAGTTGCTGAGGCCACAGGCTGTGTCACTGCACCAAGCAGTTATTTACTTTTATGTGGCTCTCAGGATGAGCTTGTCAAATTCTGTTTCAAAATTCCATTTAGAAGTGTTATTAACCTTCACTGAATTGATAGAGAGACACTAGCCCTGCTTAGATGCCATCAGTGCAGGTAGACAAGCAGCAGAGCCAAATGTGTCCTCCATCATAAAATACAGGCCTCAAAGTACAGTCCAGACCACGGAGACAAGCTGAATGAGATCCACCTCATGTCCCCGTGCTGAGAAATCCAGCAGCTGTGCCTGGCTGAGGGGGCAGGCTGGTCCTGGGGCCCTGCTGGGGCATGGCTGCCCAGGGCCAGGGGACAGCCCTCCAGGAACCACCAACCACATGCTGGGATGGCCCCAGGACTTCACAAGAGAAAACCAACTGTAATGGCAAGATGAGAAAAAGACATCACCATCTTTGCCTTCCAAGTTCCCAATGGCAAGGGACTTCTTAAGATGGAAACGAACCATTTTCCAGAGAAATCTGGAATGCCTCCAATGTTTCCAACTAACACAGCATATGAAGCAGGTGAAGTTGGAAGGGTAAATTGGAGTCCTGTAGACAGCTATGTGACTGAGCAGCTTGCTCTGCTGCTTTATCCCCACAGTTGGATATCGAAGATCTCCATGATGAAACATGGAGGAAGACCAGTGCACCAAAAGGAGAACCAAAGCTTCCCTGACCGTCACTTTGTGCCCTCTGGCCCCTTGGGCCCAGGTTGTCAAGTCCAGTGTTCTCAATAAAGTCCCCAGAAATTCTAAGATAGATCAGGAAAGAGTTGCCTGATAACTGGCATACAATCATTAAAAGCTCACAGGCAACTTGAGGCCCCTCTAACTGTTCCCCCCCAAAAAAAGAAAAGCCCAGAGATGCTGAACGTGAGCTCCCACCCTGCTGGGCACTGGGTTCTTCCCCTGGGGGTCTTCTAGAAGCCACAGCCATGTCTCCAGCTGTGACATCCTGCTCTCACAAGAGAGCCAGGCTGCAGAAGGACTGTGACCACCAGTGTAAGCGATGCTATAGCCTTGCTCTTGCAAGACTGGAAACTGCCAATCCAGAATCTACATGCGCTTCCTTGAAGATGTGGTGACCAGGCGTCCTCCAGGGAAGGAGCCTCAGGAAGGGCACTGGGTCTGCTCCCCAGCAGACCCCTCCTCTGCCGCTGCTTTAAGGGTTGCAAACAGCCCAGCCCTGTCCTAAACCCTGTTGTGAATGTGACAGGCTCCTCCCCTCCCATGAAGAGCTGACCCTTAGGGCAGTGGATGACACCATTCCAGTGTGAGACACAGGAGCATGGTCCAGTTTGAGAATTTGCTTCAGAATCATTTTTCAAAGTAAAATGTTCAAGGAATTGAGGGAAAAAACCCAAAATATCTAAAACAGATACATACTGATTTTTTAGTCAAATAACTTCCCAGAGTTTGTGTCTCCGCGCTTATTTATTGATTAAAAGAGAATAAGCACTGGGAAGCTTCTAAATTAAAGTTAAATTTCTGGTCCATAGTTAAAAAGTCCCAGTGGAAAGGCACATATGGTAAGAATGCTTCTTATTTTTGCACCAGGGACTGAACTTGGGTGCTCTACCACCGAGCCACATCCCTTGCACTTTTTATTTTTTACTGAGACGAGTTCTTGTTAAGTTCTGAGACTGGCCTTAAACTGTGATCCTCCTGCCTCAGCCTCCTGGGTAGCAGGATCAGAGGTATGTATACCATACCCAGTGTGAAGAATGTTTTTTTAACCTCTCTGACTTAAATAATACCTATTTCAACCTTAGAGAAAGGTCTTTATCTATTTTTTGCATTGGCATTTTTAAGAATGAGGACAGTCTCGGTGACATAATAGGTGTCCCCGCCTCACACCTGCCAGGCCTTGCTGGATCAACTCCAGGCCAGCCTGGTAACCACAGCATGCATCAAGCCACCAGCAAAGATTCAGAAGGCTTTCTTAATAAGTATGACCCTTATGACATGAACTAGAGTCTGTGGGTCTCCAGAAAAGGAACACAACATGCAAGTGGGAGGGGGCATATCCATGGCCCATTGACGTGGGTGGCCAAGCAGGAGGGCAAAAATTCAAGGTGAGCTTCAGTAACTTAGCAGACCCTATCTCAATAAAAATAAGGGCTGGGGATAAGGCTCAGTGATGGAGTGCCCTGGGTTTGGTCCTCAGTATTGCTAAATAGGCAGATAAATACAATAATTAAAAGTAAATAGCTGGGCGCAGTGGAGCACACCTGTAATCCCAGTGACTTGGGTGGCTGAGGCAGGAGTATCACAATTTCAAAGCCAGTTTAGCAACTTAGCAAGGCCCTAAGCAACTCAGTGAGACCCTGTCTTAAATAAAATACAAAAAAGGGCTGGGGATGTGGCTTAGTGGTCGAGTGCCCCTGAGTTCAATCTCTGGTACCAAAATTAATTAAAAAAAAGTAAACAATGAGGATGAGGCTGGGCATGTTGGTGCACATCTGTAATCCCAGCTACTTGGGAGGCTGAGGCAGGAGGATTTAAAGTTTGAGCCTGGGAAAACTGTCTCAAAATAAGAAAGGCTGGGATGTGGCTCAGTGGTGGAACACCTCAGGCTTCAGTATAAAAGAAGTAAAAAAACAAAACAGAATACAACACAAAAGATTTGAGGTAAAGGCAGGGTGCCCTGAGGCTGGACTCTAGTGGTCTTCCTGCTAGGAAGGGGCAGCAGGGAGAGCTGGTAGGTTTTGTCTGCTGGGTGGGACACAGACCCTGGCCTGGCCTCAGGGAGGAGCCCTGAAGCCCATGGAACAGGACAGTGCCAGTTCACCAAACACCAATTTTTTATTTCATTTCGGGTCGCTGGTGAAGGGTGACTGCTCCAGCATCTCCAGTGTGGGGCATGTATGGTGGAGTGTGGTAAGTGCGGGTGAATAAGTGGGACCCCGGCTGCAGGTGCCAGGGCCCTTGCATGTTGGTCACAAGTACACCAACACGAATCTCTGTGCCTGTGGTTAATGAAATACCCAACTGCATTTAGAGCACCATTCCTATCCTATCACACCCCAGGAACATGCTGGGGAGATGGACGGGGTCACACAGCACAGTGTGTGTGCTCTCGGATGGGGCGGGGGACAAGGAACATGAAAGTCACATGCGCGTACACATCGGCTGGTGTCGTCCCTCACATCAGGTTTATTACGTGGCTCCTGGGCTGCCTCTGCCAGCTGGAGTAGCGTCCCCATAAGATCCACTTCTGCTCAGAGAAGAGGTGGAAAGGCTGCAGATTCTCCAAGCTTCAGCCACTGTCCCAACACCACGCAGACACCTGAAAAACAGAGCCATTGGGAACATACACACCTACAAACTCAGAAATACACCTGCTGGGTGCTGGAGGAGCTGGGCACACTTTCTCTTGACCAACATTATGTGCACTTGGCAGAGCTGACCGTGGCAGTAGCCAGAGAGGAAGCTTTGAAGTCGGTGGCAACACGCTGCTTTATGAGCAGGCCTTGGGCTGGAGCCACAGGTGCCACATGGAGATGTGAGAAACCAAGGAGCGCCCTGGCAGGCACCAGGGTGGGTGGGCTTCGGCCACTCCCGTCCCCATGTGCCCTGCCGTCCTCTGAAGGGCCTGGGAGCTCCTGAGCGTGGACTCTGGCTAACGCGGCGCCTCCTTTCCTACTGAAGCTCCGTGGCCCTCCTGCTGCAGGCGGCAGGTGGATCGGGGATCAGGGAGCGGGCACACCCACCTGTGTAACGGCTCTAACAGCCACACTCCTGCACGCTCACAGCCTGTGTGCGGCGTGGGGACCGGAGCTGTCTCAGGGCGGCGTCTCCATACTGGATGCCTGAGCCCATCCTTTCTGGGTCCAGCTCACCTATGGGATAAGCACATCTCTTTAAAAAGGATTGTTATTATTCCATGATCCCCAGACAAATTATGTGAAAAAAGTGTGGAACACCATGAACATTTGCCCCCTTTCCAGGAAAGAGGAAAAACGTGTATGTTAGCACGCACATGCATTAACCACCTCTAGGACACAGAGGACTGGGAACAAAGTGGCTGCCCCGTGTCCCCATGACAGGGAACAGCAGAGGTAGTGTGGAAGGCCCCTTCTGCTTGTACTCTTGTACCACCTGAATTTGGAATTTCATGGATATATTATGTATGCAAAATAAAGTCAATTTAAAACTGAATTATTAAGATGCCACTGTCTACTTTTAAACTGGCAAAAACCCAACTCAGATAATATAACACCCCAGGACACAGCATAGTGAAGCACCTGCTGACAGAGGGTGCCACAGCCCCTGCCTAACCAGCACTTTGCACGAGACTGGAATCACACTCTTGGTGCTTTCAGACCAGTGTGCAAGAGCTCATGAATAGCAGGTACTGGCATGACCAAACCTCCAAAATAGTCTGGTACCACAGATCTCAGTGATCACGTGGATCAGTGCATCTGACACGCCTGTCCCTGTGTGTGCATGATGTGCATGTGGAGCAGGGCAGCTCACGTGTGTGTCTCTGTGCATGCATGATGTTCACTTGGAGCAGTGCAGCTCACTTGTGTCCCTGTGTGTGCACGATTGTGCAAGATGATGTACATGGAGCAGTGTAGATCACATGTGTGTTCTTGTGTGTGCATGATATATGCATCGTGATGTACATGGGGCAGTGCAGCTCACACCCGTGTCCCTATCCAACGTCTGCACCTCTACCTGGGCTGAGGAGATGGCTTAGGATGGGCTTCCCACTGTCCCCATCTCATCTCTGTTCCTCCACTTGGCTGAGGAGATGACTGGGCTGGGGTCCCTTGCTCCACACTTTGGCCATGGACTAAACCTGTGCTGGCATTGCTCAGTTTTGTTTGGGTCTCCTGACACTGAAGAGAAGATCCCACCTCTGAGGTCCCCCTGCCCAAGGGGCACTGACATATTCTTGGTGACACGTCCTACCACTAGCCCATTGGTGCTGTTGCCACCATGTCTGGGCTCATCTCCCTTCCTTGCTTCCGTGTCCTGGCTTGAGCTTGCCAATTGTCCTGTGCTTGGATGGTCCCTGAGTGCCGTCTCTCTTCCCGTTGTCCTCCCTGGAGCCCTGTCTGATCACCTCAGTCACCCTGATGGCACCCTGCCTGACCTCCCACAGAGCTTCTCCTCCTGGGTGGATATCAGTCTCAGAACAGCTCCAGGCCTGTTCTAGCAGCTCAAGACATGGGCAGGGTCAGGGCTCCTGTGGCACTCTGGGTGGCTGCTGCGTAGCCAGGCTGGAATCCCCGAGTTTCGAGAGGCAGCTCCTGGCCTCACAAGGATTGCAGGCCAGTCCTACCTCCTAGCTTCTCTGCCCCTGCCTCCCCTCCTTCATGTCCCTGGGCTGACTGCTACCCTATAGCTGCAGATGCCCCACTGGGCACCTACTTGGAAGCCTGCCTGGGTGACCTCAACCTCCTTCCTACTGCCCTGGCATCATCTGGTGACAGTAAGAACCCAGTCTGACAGAGGACAGTGCTGGCACTTTGTCCCTGCCTGCATCGGGCCTGGAGTGACTACACAAGTGTCTGCCGTTCCCACAGCATCCTGTAGCCCTGACCCCATGAGAGAAGGAGCAAGCTGTTGAAAAGACCTTGGAGATGCTGCCCTGGGGTCAGGCAGGTCCACCACCCTTAGGCCTGGGGCTTGTATCTCAGCCATGGGCCCTTTGGACCCTCAGTGGAGATTTTAAGTCAGGAGGTACAGAGAATCTGCTCTGCCCAGTCACCATGCAAGAAGGGGACCCTGCAGAGCCAGCAGGAAGAGCAAGTAGCAGGACTATGCCTACCAAGGGCGCTTTACCTGACTCGATCCTGTTGAGTATTTTTCGTGCACACTGCACAAATGCCTCTTCTACGTTCTCCCCAGTCAGCGCACTTGTCTCCAGGAACATCAGCTCTGAAAGTGATGTCAAACAAGACACGGTGTGTTTAGATGGTGATTGTACTTGTCAATCTCTAACAGGCTGCTTAGTGTTCTCAGAATGGCAGGAAGGCCCGATTCATGACCTACAGCCATCTATTTCTGAAAAAATAAAATCAGTATATGTCAACGTGCTTTAAAAAAATGTTAACAGGATTAGTAAGACACCATCTCAAAAAAAAAAAAAAAGATTTGGGGGCTTCTGGGGATGTGATCAAGCTTGCCCAGCATGTGCAAGGCCCTTGGTCTAATCCCCAGCTCCACAGAAGACCCCCAAACACATAAACACAAAATCAAAATTGAAAAATGTTGGAGGTATCTAACGTTTTTCAAACATTAGCTATTGTCTTGGCTGGCCCTGATCCGTTGGGGAGATGGATGAACCTGTAAACAGGCTCTCTGTGCCAATGACCATCAGGAAGGAGGCAGGAACAGGCCCTACCCCCAGTGCACGGGAAGCCTCAATGTCCTTCTCCAAATAAACTGTCTCACCAGGAACAGGACTTGCAAGTATCTGCCAGCCAGGGGACTACACTGCGAGTGGCCACAATGTGCACTGTGGCTCCCACCCCCAGAGCCAACCAGGGCCCAGCGGGAGGCGTGTTCCTGTCCCTGAGGTGAAGGCCTCCTCTGCTTCCTCCCAGCACAGGATACTGAGCTGTGACCCCTGAGCAGCTCCTTCGCTATGGCTTACGTGCGTCTCTGATGTTCACTTTCTTAGCAAAAAACCTGCAGAGCTGTAGGAACACTGTTTGGGGCCTAGAGACCAATCAAAGCTGACTTTAGGATATTCTGGTTGTTGATTGGCACTCACAGTTCAAGTTATCTAAAACATCCGCATTTGCTCCATCCTGTTACCCATGAGCAGCCACCCATGCTATGTGGTGGTCTTGTATGTCCTATCTGGCAGTTCAGAGGTGTCAAAGCCATATGTACCAAGTGGCTCTGATGGTCTACAGAAAGCACAGCCAGTTGGCCAGAAGCGGGTCTGAGGCTTCCTTTCCATGTACAAGGACACAATTTAGAGTGCTGACTCTGAGCCCGGGGTGGAAGAGACCTTGCAAAGTGTTACAGGTGTTTCCATCAGCGTGGTGGCTCTGGGGGCCCTGGGCTCTGGGGCAGGGTGCGCTGTGTGACCACGCTGACTGAACTCACACCTTAGTGGCAGTTCTGCCTTCCCAAACACAGCCTAACTTCGACCCTCCTGCAGAGCACCAGCACAGCACCCATGTCCACACACGAGAGCCATGAGGGGGAAGAGACTTGCCATTCTCTTGCGCGAACCTGGAGGCCTCTAGGAAGGTGACTTCCCGGTCAGTGTCCAGGTCCTTCTTGTTCCCGCAGAGGAGGATCACGATGCTCTGACTCGCCAGCATTCTGGCATCTGTTAACCAATTAGTAAGCGTATTGTAGGTTTCTCGGCTGCGTGACACAAGATTGTGAAAATGATACATGTATTTTATAAGACCAGCAATCTTTCCAGCCGCTCATCCTACTCCACTGCTCGGCAACATGTCAGGTAAGGGCCTTAGGGTCCCCTGGGGAACCTGAACGCACCCAAGCCGCCAGGGCTCAGGAGGAGGAGCCCTGACTCTTTAGGAGCACAAAGGGTACAAGAGCCTGGTGCCTGACTGCTGGGCAGCTGGGTACCTCTCCATCAACTGTCCTGCCTGTGCTGCACTCTGCTCATGGGAGTCCAGCAGATGGATTCTGCTAGAGACTGTGGGGACAACTGCTACCTCCTGCTGTGCCCTTAGGAGCCCTAGGTGCAAGCACCACCCCACAGCCCCTGCAGGCAGGCCGTGGCCAGGCTGTCCACTCAGGGCCCACTCAGACCCGCTTTCTCCCCTCCGACAGCTAAGGGCAGGTGCACCTGCAGCCTGATGCCCTCATGCCTCGGAGGCCAGAGAGGGGCAGCCATGTGACACCCCATCCCTGGACAGGTTCCTACCCAGAAAGGACACTTGCAGGTGGCCTCTGTACCCCGTGTCTGAGCCAGGCCTGAATCCTGGGATCAGCGTTGTGCATGGGATTTCCGCAAGGACAGGAGCACTCTATGTTGTGCTGTCTGATGCCACAGTCACACCAGCACTTGAAATGTGGCTGGTGCAACCAGGGAACTGAATTTTTAATCTTTGTCTCAATGGAATTGCCACATATGTCCAAGGGTTACCCTGTTTGTGCTCAGTAAACCGATCCAATCCTCCGATAGCCTCGTGAGGACCATGTGGTCCCCATCACACGCACCCACAGGCAAGGAACCCAGGCAGCCAAGTCTTGGCCTGTGAGGTCACACACAGGGCAGCTGGTCCAGGACACAAGCAGCCTGAGCCAGAGCTGTGTCCCTACCTCCCTGGGTCACTTTTGATAATGCTCATGGAGAGCTTCATGGGTCTGCAGGAGAGCATCCGGCACCAGGGGCTTCATTCACAGAAGCTCCCCAATGTTTCTCAAAGACCTCCAAGACCCCACAAGGCACCTGCCCTAGGCATCTGGCCAAGGCCAGTCCCGGGGACACAGGGCACCAATGCCCGGCTCAGGGGGGCTGGCATTACCTGGTGATGTCATAGACGAGGAGCGCACCAGCCGCACCTCTGTAATAGCTCCTTGTCACAGACCTGAAAGGACAACAGCAGCTCTAACTCAACCACCAAGACCCTCCACTGCCTAGCACCATTTCCCCAGACCCCCAGGCTTGCTTTGTGAACCCCAAAAGAGACAGGCCTGGTGTCAAAGAGCATGACTCTGGAGGTGTGAACACATGTGTCATCCTCCGGGAATCATGTCATGGAATCAATGGGAGGATGTCAGGCTGGGATGGGCAGGGTGTCTTCCCCAGAGTGGCACAGTTGCGTGCATGGCAGGGGGCAGGGTGTCTGACCCTCAGGGGTAGTGAAGCCTGGGCAGCAACCTCTCCCAGCCTGGGTCCAGTCACCTTCTCTGATCTAATCTCCTGGGACTTGATTTCCCTTTTTACATTTGGTTAAGTGGTTAAAGGACATAGCCGTGAGTGGGCACTCCTCTGGCCACAGAAGAATGATCACAAACTCCCAGCTTGTGAGTCTCAGGGTTTCTTTCTTCTGGTATTTGCTGCTTATTTCTATAAAGTGCCTCTGAAGTGGTTTGTGCTTGGGGCTGGTGCTTCCTGCTGCAGTAGTCTCATGCTGGGCGGCAGCGTATGCCGACCACCTGGGCCTTTCTCAGGTTGGGGTCCCTGGGCTTTGTCCAGGGGAGGTGGCCTCTACCCCTCCTCACATCTTCTGGCCACCATCTTGCTCCTGCACTGACCTGCTAGTTGGGCTGTGTGAGGGTTTTAGGTTGGAAACTTTCCCCTCTGAGTTCTGAAGGCATCTCCGCCCTGCCCTGGTGCTGGGGAAGGGACCTCTGACTGCACAGCCAGCTTTCACCTTCATCTCACTGGGTCCTCAACACCTTGGAGCTCCCAGTGCTGCTCTTGGCTCAGTGAGGCTCTGACTTCTGAGCCTTCCACCTCTCCTCTTGGCTCTGGGGAGTTCCCTTCTCAGCCTGACCTGCTCTGGACCTCCTCACCATCCCCTGCAGTGGAGTGGGCCAGCAAGGACTGGACTGTGGTCTCTCTTCTGCCGCTCTGGCTCTTTCCTGGACCCCTGAGCAGTCTGCCCTCGTCCTTCACTGAGGCTGGCCTGTCTCTGCCCTACCCCTGCTGCCTCGCTGTCTGGGAGGCTGGCCACTCAGGGACACTTCCCGAGAGCACTCTTCACATGTGTTCAGCACTCTTTGTTCTTATTTCTGGGGACTTCCCCTTCTCCCAGAAAGTCCCAGCTGATGTTCTTGGTTTGGGCTCTTTGACCATCGGTACTGTGTTCAATGGTCGTTTCTTCTGTCGGATCATTTCTGTTAGGAGCCAGGGATGGAGAGGGCTGGGGAAAACTTGCCAACCTCACTCTGATCCCTGGAGGGTCTGGGGCTGCTGTACCAGGAAGCCAGTGCCAGGCCTTGACACCCCTCGAGCCTGTCCATTTTCCTGCAGTCACCCTTTCTTGGCCTGGTACTGGCACAGCTGGCTGCCAGTAGTCATCGGGGAAACAGGGGGAGGCCAGGGCTCTCCTGCAGTGGGCCTGCCTGCCAGGCAGAGCCTCAGACCCTCACCCTAGAGGCTACACCTCTCCAGGCTCTGGAAGCTGGTGTCCCTAAGCCCGGCCTTCTCTGGGACTCCTAGGAGGGGCCCCCACAAAGAGGAACGGCCCCTCTCCTACCTGCTTGAAAGGCACTCCTGGTCATTCATGTCCTGGGAGCTCTGGGGTGGAGGCTATATCAGGTGGGACCACTGTTCAGCCAAGGTATCCAGGAGTGGTGATGGCGGGGACACTGTGGTATTTCTGAATATTACTAACGCACAGTATGTACCAATCTTAATGAAAAGCTAAAGGTTTGTAGTGGAGTGAATTTTATTTTCCAAATCTCAACACTGAGTGTGTGCTCTGACCTTGTGTACCTGTAGGAACCCAACCAAGTGAGGCCCAAGTCCTGCACCCAGGTTCTTGACAGCCCGCTGAGCACCCATCCTGCAGGCATCTAGCCACAACCTTGGGCCTGCATGCCTAACAGAGTGGAGCCCCAAGCAGCTTTTCAAAACCCCACCTAGGAAGGGAACAACGGGTGGATGAGCCCTGGCTTTGCAGAGATTCCCATCTAAACACGGCTCCAGCCATGACCTGCGGCAGTGAGCTGGCCGAGTTAGAGGCTCCTCAACCTCTGGGCTCTAGCCTCTTCAGGGGGAGCTTCCAGAGGCAGAGCTGGAGGCAGTGCAGGGGAGGACGTGGGGCGGGAGCCTGAACGTGGAGAGAACATGATCATTTCACCCAAGTTTCTGAGGCTTTATTAAATCAGAGGAAAAGCTACCTGAATCGTTCTTGTCCTGCTGTGTCCCATATCTGCAACTTGACGTATTTACCACCAACATTTATTATTTTTGAGCCAAATTCCACTCCTATTGTATGATTTGAGTCATCTTTGACTGAAAAGGAGAAGCAAGAACAGAGCATTTCATTTTAGACCTTTAGGGAAAGAGGTCAACCCATCTGGGCAGCGACACTGAGGTTAGGGGCTGCCGGGAGCCAAGTCACCTCCGCCCTATTCACCTCATGGCTTTAGGTGAAATGCACACCACCCTGTTCTCAAAGGCCCTAGAGCTTTCTCTCCAAGCCCTTTAAAGCTTGCACCTCTGAGTACAAAGGCACCCTCTCCCGACCATGGCCCGGGATGTTACTTACATTTTTTTTCAATAAACTGATGAAGTAAGCAAGATTTCCCAGTCCCCGCATTTCCTATCACCAGGAACTTAAATAAAAAATCTGCAAGACAGAGGGAGACTGTGAAAAGCATCTTGAAAGTGGAGGCCATGAGCTTATTCCTAGACTGCCATGCTCGCTGAGGTCCTGCCTGTTAACGGGACAGAGGACAGAGCAGGGGTGCTGGAAGGTGGTACATGCTGGCTGGCCTTGGCCCCGGCACCATCCATGCCTCCTGGTGCCCTCAGGACTCTGCCCATCAGTGCACTCTGAACCACTTCTTTTGAAGTCTGAAGTTGAGAACCAAGTGAGCAAAGCATGTCCCTGCTAGCCTCTGTCCAAAGGCATGTGTGCACTCAATTCTGAGCAGCAAAGCCCAGAAGTTCTAAGTGTGTCCTTACAAAAGCATGAGCCTGGAGGACTTGGGAGCTTCCAGGGTGCTTGGGAGGAACAGGCAGGTCCATCTGCGGCCTGAGGGTCCTCTTCCCTGGTGACTCATGGGAGGGACAACTCAGGCCAAGTTCAGTGGGCATATCCTACGGGTAATCCCTGACTCAGGGTGGAGAAAGCCCACACATCCTCTTCATCCACAGTCCTAAACTCCCTGGGACATCACGTGCATGGAGTGGGGACCAGGGGGCTCCAGGATGGGCTGTGCTGGTCACTGTGGAGCAGCACAGGAGTCTGTGTGGCCCTGGAGGCCTTGCCTTGCTGTCCCTTTGTTGAGGATCTTTTCTCCTGCTCAGCCTGGGAATGGCACTGCACCGACCCCCTCTCCAGCTCTGCATGTCTGCACTGACCCTGGCCTGTCAGTGCCGCCCCACGCCACGTCCTTTGGGCCTGTTCTGCCTCCTGCCTCCTGTCTCCTCCCCAGGTGGGGGCCAAGTACTCCCTGACCCTGGCTGCCCCTTCCCCAATTAGGCTAAGAGCCGCTGGCACTGGCATGGCCTGGCCCTGCCACCTGTGTTCAGGGACAGTGCTATTAGCAATTCACTAACAAGGCCACTGACAGGGGTAAAGGACAGCAGGCAACCCTGCCATTACTGCTGTACTCCTAGGCATCGAACCCAGGCAAACCAAGGTGGGTTCACAGACCTGGCAGGTGGACATTTCATCCTTAAAGCCTCAACTGGGAACAGCCAGGCAGTCTGCAAGGGGCGCTAGGTTGCACTTGGACTCCCAGCCCAGCCCTGGCAGGTCCCCAGGGACTGCAGAGCCAGGAGTCACAACCATGAGCATCCATTCCTAATAGTCTTGAAATAGCAAGATACAGCAACAGAGCAGGGTAGAGGCTGCCAGGGCGGGTGGGGCAGGAAGACGAGAGGAGCTGGCCTCCTGGGGGTAAGGGTCCTGCCAGCCACGAGGCTGCCATGGCCCTGAAAGGTGTTCTCTCTGGAGAAATCCCTGTGGAGGGGCCCAAGACCCTGTGAGCCTCCTTAGAAGTGTGAGCCTGCAGAGGCCTCGGCATGGGAAGCGCATCAGCAGACAGAGTGGGTGCCACTCTCAGGCTCCTGGCCTGAGTGGGAGCAGCAGTAGGATTTTTTGGAAGAGCGTGGCCCTAGAGGAGCGGAGGCACAGCCAGGCTGTCCTCAGTCTCCACCTGCCTTAGACACAGGCGTTTGGTCACATGGGTGAGCCTCCAGTATCCACCTCTAGGGGCTGTGGCTGTAGCTCAGCCGCAGAACACTTTCCTCACACGTGTGAGGCACTGGGTTTGATCCACAGCACCGCATAAAAATAAATAAAGATATTGTATCCATCTGTAACTAAAAACATTAAAAAAAAAAAAAAGAAAAAAGAATCCACATCTAGTGAGGCATTGTGGTCAGGGCCCAGTGATCTGGACCCATGGGTCACTCTGGATAGACACGTGCTGCAGGCGGCAGGTGGCCAGCTGCCCCGGGGGGCCCTGCTTTCTCTCCTGGGTGCTCAGCAGCTCAGAGAACTCAGTAACTGAAGGGAACCCAGGTGGCACGATGGCTAGGGAGGGCTCTTACAGTCCATCCATTCTAACAGAGGCCGTGTGTTTATGAGAACTGAGGGCTCAAAACCCAAATGCAGAATCCCTCGCATGACCCACGGTCTTCAGATTTACCTGCAGAGGGCTTCCTCAGAACAGGTGGCGCTGGAAGGCAGGGAAAGACCATGCCCTGAAACACACCCGAAGCAGACGCCCTGCGATGCAAGGTGAACGTCCACACGAGAAATGCAGAACCGTGGGCAAGACAGGCACAGGCAGAGGTCAGCCATCCTGGGCAGACACACAGGTCAGGCCTGAGGAGAGCACAGGCCAAGGGGCAGATGCAGGCAGAGGCACAGGTGATGTCCCTCCAAGGCCCCTCCACCACTTCCCAGGCCAGGCAGATGGGGCATGTACATGGGAAGGCCAGACACGGTCCTGAGTCCTCAGGAAAATCAAGTCACAGTGGATGAGATGGCTCCACCTTCCTAGCTGCTCTCTTAGGTGAGGTCAGAGGGAGGCAAGGGGCAGAGCCCATGCACCTACTAGGCGCTTGGCCCCTGGGGCATGGGGTCAGGGCTCACAGGGCACAGGGCACACGCAGAGAGTGGGCAACTCACTACCCAAATAGGAGCCTGCAGCTATCCAACTGAAGCCAGGGGCTTGGAGGGGAGGTGTCCCCGAAGGCTCCTGTGTTAATGCAGGAGTGCTCAGGGGTGAAATGATCAGGTCATGGTAGCTGTGACCTAATCAGTGGATTAATCCACCTCATGGATTAATAATTTGAGAGGACTACTGTACCTAGTGGTCCCTATAGGTAGGTCTCTAGGGGTGCCTTGGGGACTATCCTTGTCCCCTGGCTCTCCTCCTCCTCCTGCTTTCTGGCCATCATGAGCTGCACATTGTCCTCTACCACGCCCTTCAGCCAGATGCTCTGCCTTACCTGGACCCAAAGTGATGGAGTCGCTGTCTATGGACTGAGACCTCTGAAGCTCTGAGCTCAAAATGAATATTTCCTCCTCTGAGTTGTTCTGGTTGGGTATTTTGGTCACAGTATGCAGAGCTGAGTGACACAGCCACATAGAGTGGATGCAATGAGAATAGGACAGAAGGTGCCCAGGGAGCAGCCAGGGGAGAGGAGGCAGGAGAGAAGGTGACTGGAGGTGACCTGGAGGAACCAAGAGATGCTGACCAGCTCTCTGCACAGACACTGCAGGCACCAGCTCAGTCAGAGGTTGGGGACAGAGAGGGGTGTATGGCAGCCAACCTTGCTGAATGAGCACTGGCCCAAGGTCATCAGGAGACAGCAGTGGAAGAGCTGGCTGGGCGCATAACATGGAGGACACTTGCTTCAGAACAGAGTTTGGTATCCGCTGCAGGAAGGCTGGCTCCGGAGAGGTCGGAAGCTGTGTGGGGATCCTGGAGAGGGCACCAGAGGCAGCGGGTTCCCGTGGTGCTGGGCACTGTGCCCAGGTGGTATGGTGCAGAATGGAATCGGGGCATCTGTCGATTCCAACTTGTAGCAGAGAACCCAGAGATGCTGGATTCTTGGGCCTGTGACGCTGCTGACCTGTTCACTGGGACCATGGGCACCAGGGATGGTGCAGAAGCAAGAGCCCAGCAGTGAGCCCAGCGGCCCAGCATGGAAATGGCCATCTCTCATTGCTGCCTGCTGATGCAGTAATATCTTTAAATACAACCCCCTGGCTATGTGGAAAACCACCCAGAAGAGAAGGTGGAGGCCTGAGAACAGTCACCCTCAGGTAGGAGCACTGGATTTGTGGGCGGACCAGCGGCCAGCGCTCTGTGAAGTGTGGGAGGAGTCTCACGATGCTTTGTGGAGTGCCCCAACCAGAGCCACAGAGAGTGGAGAACTAAGGTTCACACTGGAAACTGTAGCTGGGCTCTTTGCAGTGTCAGGACCTGGTGAAGGTGGACACATCTTCTTCTAGGTGCCTGTCTTGTGTGCTGGCAACAACCTCTGCAGGCAGAGCTGGTGCCTGGCCAGGTCCCACCTCTTCAAGCTGTTGGGATGACCTTCGGGTTCTCAAGTGAGCTCTGGATGCAGGTGCATACAGAGCATGTGCGTCCTCACAGTGGCCAGAGTGAGCTCTGCCAATGTCACAACATCATCGTTCCAGAGGCCATTGGGTCTGTGACAGTACCCTGGTGCATGTCCAAGGCTTGCTTTACCTTGGGTCCTGCCCCCACCTCTAGTCTGCCCTGAATTCAGTGATGAATTTTAGCTCAGTTTGAGATGTCCAGGGACCTCTGTACTATTCACTACAGCAAGAGTGGGTCAGGATCACACTCGTAGTCTCTCTCCTCACCTGTGGTACAGCGGGGCTCACCCCCCTGCCCAGTGTGAGGGTGAGCTCCCCAGTGCAGTCTCTCAATGCAGGCTAGGTGAGGCCACCCCTCAGCTCCGGTGCATCAATGCTCCTTGAGGGAAGGCCCTGGCATGGTGGTGGAGACGGGACCTGAGAGCTGAGGCCATTCAACAGATAGGGACTGTTCGCAGGGAACTAGCTGCATCACTAAGATGGCGTACGCCAGGAGAAAAAGGGATGGCCACTTTCCTTTTTGTTGGTTTTAGGGATTGAACTCAGGGGCACTCAACCACTGAGCCACATCCCCAGCCCTATTTTGTATTTTATTTAGAGTCAGGGTCTCACTGAGTGGCTTAGTGCCTCATCATTGCTGAGGTTGGCTTTGAACTCTGGATTCTCAGGTCTCAGCCTCCCGAGCTGCTGGGATTACAGGTGTGCCCACCATGTTGGGCCACCCCAAGTATTTTGAGTTGGGTTTTCTGCCACTTGCAGAGTAATAATCCATCATCTGCTAAGTAGAAAACCTTAATCACAATATTTTTTGCCTGGGCTTAGAGTGAGAGGATTCATTCAACAAGACCTTCATGAATAGCATGAGGCTGGGGATCCCACCCTGGACCCAGGCCACAGCAAGGTGTGTCCATCCTGGGGATCCAGGCCAGGTCTGGGCTCTGATAGTCCCGCAGGGCTGGACTCTTGTGGCCTGCCTTTGATTGCCATGCCTATGGCTGACCAGCTTCCTCATGGTCAGCAGGCTTTCTCTTCAGGGGCAGAGTCTGGCCCAACAGCTCTGAGTCCAGGGCAACTGTGCTTTGGGGCATTGAGCTGGTTGTAGGCTTGATTCTATGGGGGACTGGGGCTCTTTGTTTTCAAACTCTGGGAGGTGCTCTGGCTCCAGGAGGATGCCCCAGTCCCAAGGGGTGCCTATCTCCAGCAGGATGCCCCAGCCCCAAGAGGTGCCCGGTCTCCAGCAGGATGCCCCAGCCCTGAGGGGTGCCCTGTATCCAGCAGGATGCTCCAGCCCTGAGATGTGCCCCAACTGAAGGAGGATACCCTAACTTGGCTTCCACAAGGGACACAAGGACATCATGCCGTCAATGCAGCTCTTCTATTTATTCTGGCCTTTTGTTTCATACGCTGTAACCTCTCAGGTGGAAGCAAATGGAGCCCCTTCAGCATCCTCTGAAGGCTGGCAGTGCTCAGGACTGTTCAAATCACCAGGACAGAAGTCCCTGGAGCCTCCCCAGCTTCCTCCCCAGCTTGCAGTCTCGTCCTAAAAGACCTGCTCTGCTCACCAGCCTAGTGGACTGAGCCTCAACACGGGCCTGACGGTCGTGCAGGCACAGGGCTGGTGCTCATTGCACCAGCACTTCCCCAAAGCCTGGAGCAGGCAGGCAAGAGAGCAGGAAGGAGTGCTGTCACTGACTGCAGGCACACAGAGCTTCCCCGTCCTTGTCTTAGGGTCCCAGTTGTTTTGCTGCCTGATTCAAAATTCACATTTGAAAAGAAAAGGATCTGCCTCCCTCTAAAGTGTATCCTCTCACTCACGGTTCACCAGCACTTCACTGACGACATCCTGTCTTCTGAACACTGCTCTTCCTTCTCAGAACATCAGAAATGCTGCACAGCAGCAGGTTGGTCCTTCTGTCCACCACTGTCGTCCTGTGCTTGGTGGCCAAAGCCCTCTCCACAGACCCACCTTCAGGCCAGGAGTGAGTTTCAGAGGAAGGACAGCAGCAGGCATGGTGTCCCTGTGGCTCTTGTCCAGTGCTGTGTGCTGGCCTTCAGACTCGCCTCTGCTGTCCCCCGACAAGGGAGGGTGCTCGCATATCATGCTAGCCCTTGGCCCTCACTGACCATGGACAGGGAGCAACTGCGGCTATCGAAGGTGGCCAGGCGCAGGGTGTGTAGGAGAGCTGTGTGTTCACACGGCTTGCCTCCACCACACCTGGGCTTTGTCCCCATGGAAAGCTGCTGAGAGTGGGGGCCTATGTTCCACTAGCAAGCTGATGCACCCCTACAATATTCAACCTTGGATGATTCTACACCACGCGGCTCAAAGAGGGAAATGGTTCTAACAACCGAAGATGCCATCATTCGTAGTACAAGCAGGTTCACCCTCATGCCTGCAGGAAACCATTCTCCAAGGAGCTCAAAGAGCTTTGGGGATGTCTCTTATTCCAAGCACAATGATCTCCCTGTGGTGCCATGCCTCAAGAAGAGCCCCAAATAAATTTTATCAAGTCCATTCCCAGTCCACCTGACCAGAAACCCCCAGCCCCAGGGAGCTCCTGTGACCCGTGAGTAGGGCCAGCAGAGGTGCTGGAGAGTGGGCCTGAGGAAGCGGACAGCAGCTCAGGGCAATCCCTACACCTGCCCACGGTGCTGCCAGGAGAATTCCAGGAAGCCTTGTTTTCTCCATTTCCAGTCAAATAAACTGCTCTGAATTAACTTTCCATTGTAGTTTCAGGGGCAGGGGTGACTTGAGTTATAGTAAAGGGCATCCAGGAAGACTCAGCAGTCAGCTGGTTTTCAGTGAAGGAGAAAAGCAAAAGCACTTTCCAATCATGAATTTATTCAACCTGAAGAAATGCCCTTGTTTTTTCTGCTTCCTTTGTTGACACACTTACGTGTCCTGACATCTATGCAGCTAAGACAGTGGTGATCCAGGTGACACCTAGTGCAGGTTACCTGGCACCTTCTTGGAGCCAGGTGGCTCTGAACCTGCCACTTCTCTTTCTTGGGGTGCCCTCCTCACTCCATCTTGTCTTATCAAGTCTGGGCTTCGCCAAGAGCAGGGTTTGATGGCCAAAGCCAATGGGTTTGCTTCCCAGGCTGGTCACAACAAGCTGCCCATCAGGTGGCTTCGAACCATAGGAGGTGCTGTCTTATAGTTCTGGGGGCAGGGAGTCTCACATCGAGGCAGGGCAGTTGAGCTCCCTCTGAGGGTGCCAGGGAAGGGCTTTCCTTGCCTCTTCTACATCTGGCTGCTGGCTGACATTGGCTCCTTGGCTTGTGGCCGTCACTCAATCTCAGCCTCTACCGGCACGTCACGTCCGCTCTGTGTGAGTCTGCATCCTTACCTCATAAGGACAACAGTCCCTGCATTAGTCCACCCTACTCCAGTATGACCTCATCTTAACTCTGTCTGCAAAGATCCTGTGTTTTTGTCTTTCTCCTCGCTGTGACCAAAGACCTGACAACAGCAAACAGGAGGAGAAGTTTATCTGGCTCACGTTTACAGACTCACTCGTGTAAATGGCTGGCTCCTTGTTCTGAGGCAGAACCTCATGGTGGAAGGGTGTGGAAGAGGAAGGCAGCTCAGGACACCGCCATCAAGAAGCAGAGAGCTCTGCTCATCAGACAAAATATAAACCCCAAAGGCATAGGCCCAAGGATGGCCTCTTCCAGCCACACCCTACCTGTCCACAGTTACTACCCAGTTAATCCACTCCAGTGGATTAATGCACTGATCAGGTTAAGACTCTCAAAACCCAATCACTTCCCCTCTTAGCTTTCTTGCATTGTCCCACACCTGAGCTTTTGGGGGACACTTCATGCCTATATCCTAACAGCCTGCTTCCAAATAAGGTCACACTCACAGACTCTGGGGTTCAGGACCTAGACATGACTTTTGGACATGATCCAACCCGCAACGTCCCACAAGGACACAGATTTGACAGCAAATGTCCAGTGATTCTCTTGATCACTCGGTAAATACACTATGTTGTTTTCAGAGGGAAGCACAAATTGAAAACTCTAAGAAAATAATATGATAAAAACGAGCCCAGGACCAGCAACTCACATGGTCCTCTCTCACAAACAGCCCTCCTACAGAGGCACATCTGCTCACGGGCAGTCTGTTAGCGTTCTCTATTCCTGAGTTTCCATCACACTGTCTGGCACCTCCGCCACATGTCCTGAACAACATGTTTAGCTCCGTGCTGAACATCACTGCTGGTTTCAGGAATTCCTCAGAGACAGGGTGCAAGCCCCAGGCCTCAGGTTGCTAGGGCACAGGTCCTTGGGGCGGCCCAGAAACACTCCACAGGGCCTTCAGAGTGTGGACTTTATATCTGAGAGAACCTTGTTTCAGGTTAGTGGTACTTGGACTGAGTATCTCTATTCCCCTCTGTTTGACACTTTGATTCTGTGTCATGATATTACACAACCTAGAGCACTGTCCACATGGCTAGGGGCCTCTGAGCTAGCACATGTGGGTGCCACCATCCCTGGCAGGTGCAGTAATAACCTGAACATGCTAATGAAGAAGTGGTGGAACTGGCCCCTTGGCAGCATATCCCAAGTGGCTCTCCCCTCTTAGTCACAGACCATCGAGCTTCCAGAGCCCCCTTACACAGGAGAGGATGGGCCCAGAGTACAAGGAACTCAAAGGCCAGGCAGACATTCCTTCAGCAAGAGGCAAGTGTTCGAGAGGAAGAGACATGAGGCTTTACTTCAGGGAACAGTGTCATGCAGACACAGCCATATCTGAAGGGCCAGGTGAGGCCTTGGTTCAGGGTGACCTTAGGTTGGCAACTTCAACCACCATGCCAGCTTTCTTTTAGTTTCCTTTAATTCCTCCACTGGAGAGAGGATTAAATCCAGGGGGAGTGACAAGTAACACCCATTTGGAGGGGCCATGGAATCACCCTAATGGCCTTGCCTCTCGCTGAGCCCACTGGCCCCTTGGTCCTGCCATGCCCAGCATGCCCAGCATGCCCAGCACACTGTCAGGGCTGCAGCACTTCCTGTGAGAAGCTCTTTCCCCACTGATTCATGACAAACCCCCACCCCCCAAGCCCTCTTCCTGGGCGACCCGCCCCTCCCAGCACTCCTGACCAGGAAGCTGGGTGTGGCTAGGGAGCAAGAAGCTCAGAGGAGCACAGGTGAGATGGCATGCGAAGGTTCTCTGCGTGGACAGGTCTGACTGGCTCTCTGCAGAACCAGACGGCAGGAGCCACCTGGGGGGTACCCACAGCTGACAACACAGTCCTAAAGAAGCCAGTGGCTGCAGGATTCTCTCAGCTTCTAGGGACAGATGTCAGGCCCCACTCACAGGAGCAGGGCAGTGCCAGTTGCTGGCAGAGGACCAGGTGCCCTGTGAGCCCTAGTGTGACACCCTTCCAGCTTCCCACCCTCTCAAAGTCCAAGCCCTCCTTAGGCCCTCTGCCCCTCACCCTCCCAAACTATGGTGCTCAGATACATGCAGGTCTGGGCTGAGGTCCTGTGCTGCCTGGGCTCTGGCTGTAGGGCTGGACACCTCCCTGGCCCTGACCCTCTGGGTCAGTGCTCTTTGCCATATACTTGCACGGATTACATTCTTCAGAACTCTTGCCTGGCTTTAAGTTATTTATCAGTCAGTGTCCAGCTGGACATCTACACTCTTCCCCACTAGACTGCACACTGTGAGACCTAGCAGGTGTCTGTGGTGTTTGTTTCTGCAGTGTCCAGAGCCCTGACAACATGGTCCTGAGGAAGTCCGCAGCTGCAGGATTCTCTAAGCTCGATCCCTCCTCCACACACCTCTGTGGAGGGCAGGAGACATCTGCCAGGGTGGCAAACACACCAGGCCTAAGGTCCATATTTGCACACCCAGAGCCTCTGGGTGACTATCAGCTGTCACATCTGAAAGAGTGATCAGGGGTTGGCAGACTGGTCTCCACTCTGACACAAGGTTCAAGTCCTTTATTGAACCTAGTGGGTGGGAGCAACTTAGTATATAAATTGAAAAAGCTTTGATTTATCAAAAAAGAAAAAAATTTGCTTAGCACATTTGCTTAGGGGAAACAAAGATTAAACAGACTGGGCTCTGCTTCCAAAGTACTCATGGTCATCAAAAGGAGACGTGTTATAAATAGCCAGAGAGCAACCTAGAAAGGGCTGAGAGAGGGAGATGGATGAAGCCAGAGGTCACAGGAGAAAGATGGGTTAATCACTGCTCCCTCACTGTAATCCTGCTGCAAAGAAGCAAAGGAGAGAACTCCCAACCACGAACAGGGATCTGCCCGGTCAGAGGACACCCAGAAACAGGTGCAGCCCTGAGCCTGCGGCCCTCACTGAGCACCAGCGGTGGAAATCAAATCTGGTTCCCACACCCTGCAATGAATTAAATTCTGTAAGGAAAACCTAAGGGTGGCAGAGGGGCGCACGCAGGAAACCCGAGCCAGCCATCATCAGCCATATGCACTCCCAGACCGAGCTGGGCACCCTGACACCGGCTGGCTCTGCTACCCAGAGATCCTGGCATCGCAAGATCCGGACCTGGCCCAGCATCCTGCCTGTTCCGTGGCCACCGTTCAAGAACCCAGACCCGCCTGGCTGGACACCCGGACACCCCGCGAGCCTGCTCTCCCGCCCCGCGGAAGGCCCTACCATAGGTCTCGGACATGGCGGTCTGCGACATCCTGGCCTCTCTCGCAGCTCAGCCGGGGTCTGTCCGGGTCCAGAGAGAAAACGAGGCGGGGACCAAGCAGCGGGGCCGGGCGGGTGCCTACAGCTAGCGCCGGCCACCGCGCTGCGGCCCAGCCGGACTCGGCTCCGCGCATGCGCACGGCGCCCCGCGGAGGAGCCAGGGAGCTGGGCGGAGGGTGGAGGGTGTGCTGCGCGGTTGGGGCGGCGGCCCGAGCACGTGCGCGCCCAGCTGGTGTCTGCGGCAAGGCCTGCTGCAGAGCCTGAGGTCGGCCGGGGGGACTCGCGCGGAGGCCGTGAGGTCCGGAGGCCAGGAAGGACGTGGAAGAAGAGGAGCACGGGCACCTGCACTGGGCGGTCCTTGTGCAGATGGCGCGGCAGTACAGGATGTGGTCAGCCTCCCGGGGCTCTCAGCCAGAGCAAGCTTCCCTTAAGTGGTAGTTGGACACCGCGGAAGCAGGATTACCTGCGGGAAGCGGAGCTCTTGGCCGGAACGTGCAGGCCTCCGGGCACCATGACGTGCAGGCCAAGAGTTCCCAAAAGAACCGACCCTGAGTACCTGTCTGGGGAACGGGCGTTCAGGGGAGGCACCACCTGGCCCTCAGGTGCAGGTGCGATTCAAGGTTAGGACTCCAGGAAAAACAACAACAGCAACGCGCGCGCGCGCGCACACACCCACACACACACCCCAGTTCAGAATTTCCGTGTTCTGTGGAAACGTGGAGAGACCCGGCCTAGTCCACGGCGCCTGTAGCATCCTAGCGGCTGTCTTGGTAAGGGCAGCACACATCTGCCTCCTCGGTTTGGCTCCATCCTCCGCGGGAACTGAACACAGACCTTCTGTCTCCCCAGCATTGTAGGGCTCTACATTTCTCCTTGCTTCCAAATCCTGGAGGGGCAAGCCTTTTGATCTGGAGTATTCTGTGTATGCTTCTTCTCTGTGGCCCAGACACTCTGCTGCTTTCTGCTGGGCTTCATTTAGGCTCCTAAGCAGAACAGTCTGCTTCTGATTAAGGCTTTTCAGAAGACAGTGATCCCCGGAGGAGGGAAGAAGCCAGTGCCCCTGAGGACTGTTCCCTTCCTTAGGTCTGAATTTCCTCCCTGCCAGAGACTGCCTGGGTCAGGAAGAAGTCACTGGGTCAGTGATAGTTCTTGATGATGTCAGAAACTGGACCCAGAGGCCAGGGAAACCTATGCATATAGTAGCAGTGACAATTATACTATAATTCCAAAGCTGCCAGCAGTGTTCTGGACTGTGGGGATGGCCTTCAAAGGCCTTTGGAAAGACTGGGGAACACCCTCCTCCAGGGAGAACCTTGTGCTCACAGGGTAAAGTCAGATCAGAACTGGAAAAGGAGAGGATGGCAGCTGGGATCTGAGGGAGCCTCCTCCCCCCCGCCCCCCCAGCCCTGTGAAGGTCTTTATGGCTGGGTGATGGGCTGGGAGGAAGTGATTCTTCTAGGTATTGCTGGAGATTCCCAGCTGCTGTTGATGCTGTGAAAGGAACGGTCAAGGTAGCGTGTGTCTTTCTCTAGCGATGCCTCCTTTTTCTTCAGAGGTTTGTAGCAGAGTTAATGTGTGTGTCCCAAAGCCTCCGCACACCTGATGAAGGGAAGGTGGAGGAAGGGTCCCTTCTGAGCAGACTGGTCCCTGGTTCTCCCCAGACCTGGTCTGTCACCTCTGCCACATTCTAATGATTAGAGTGACTGTGTCCCATCACACCAAGCCAGCAGGAGAGGAAGGTTCAACTCTTGGAGGGCAGTATCCTGAAGGTTTGAGGATCTCTGGGAATGCCCTCTCTCTGGGTAGGGCTTTGCCTGTCTAACACTGGAGGGAATCTCAAGCTCCTGGAGGGTCTGTCCTGGGATCCTGATGCCCTTCCACCTAACTCAGGGTCTGTGGCCATACTCTTGGTGTGCAGATTTGATCCATTCACACTGAAGCCAGAGGATCCTCAGCTCCTGGGTCCAGCATCACATTCAAACAGGGACAAAGGAACCACTCCAGAGAGTACGATGACCCACATGGTTCTGCAGGTAAACTTGAAGCCAGAGCAGAGGAAGGGGCCAGACAGCCTACTCCAAGGCCACTCCTAGTCCCTGCCTATCCCTGTCTGTCTCTCTCTCTGTCCTCTGCCCCTGCCCCTCTCTATCTCTCTATGTGTCTCTCTTTCTATGCCTCTCTCTCTGTCTTTTCCTGTGCCTGTCTGTCCCTCTCCTTCTCTCTGGGCATCTGCAGCTATGCTACATTGTCCCCTCCTCTTTTGATTCTGAGCTTTTTCTCTTTCCCTTTCTAACTTCCCACCCCAGAGGTTATTAGAGAATCAGATGAACAGTTACTTGTTCTATTGAGACAAACAAAAAGAAACAAAGCTTCTTTGTTATGCAGATAGACTTCAGCTTAAACAAAATGTGCACCAAACTCCATAATAGAAACATTTTCTTAAATGTAACTAACCTTCCTGATCCTGAAACCAATACTTTGTTGCAGAGAGTCTGGATTTTTAATAGAGAGCACAAAGGAGAAAATCAAGACTGTGTTATTCCATGCCCAGGGATAACAGGTGGACACTGGGGTATGTCCCCTTCATCTTTGCACACCCATGTGCACACACATTCCCTCTTGGTTTTTGTGTGTGCATTATTTAATAGTCTACTTATTTCATGTTAGCTTTCTGTGGTGAACATTCTCCAGGCTAGCATTTTTTCTGTGGTTTATTTTTAATGATTGTGTATTTAAAATTTTTACTACATGAATGTCACAGTTTATTTAATCTATTATTATTGGTCATTTAGGATCCATGAAAGGCTTTGCCAGTAACAGAAGCACGGTGCTGGACATTCTTGATCCACACCCGTGCTGTCCTTGGCATGCACTCCTGGATTAAGGGAGTCCATGCTGACCTTCAGAAAGATTGTGCTCATTTCCAGCTTCCTGAGCAACGAAGGTACTGCTTCTCCACATAGGTAGCCGTGGCCAACATCATTTTTTCCTGCTGTCAATGTTTAATTATATTCTGTTGGGATCAGAAAGCATGTCCTGTATGAGGTAAATGTGTTCTAAGGCCAGTGTGGTGTGCCTTGGGAACAGCACGGCTCTGCCGAGGTCGGCGTGTCCTGGCTCAGCCTCTTGAAACCCTCGTGTTCTTTCTGCTTTCTGCACTCATCTGTTAATCACCAAAGAAGAGAGGCTGGCTTTCAGCTTGTGTCCCTTCCTACCAGCTTCTCTGTTCTATGATTAGGGCCATATAGGTTCTGGTCCTGGCTGGGTGTGTGGATCGCAGTCCTAACCCCTGATTCTGGTCCTGGTTGGGCCTGTGGGTCCTAGTGTATCTCTGTCCTTCCTGTGTCAAGGACAGACTCACATAGGAAGTGGTAAGTCGCTGACTTAAGATATTAACGCTATCTCCACCTAGAACAGCCGGAGAACTCCACCTCTCCCTCCACATGCAGGACAGGCACAGAGAGAGGCCTGGTGCGTACAACTTGCCATCTGGTGGGTCTGGCAGCCCTGTGCTCCCCTCCAACTTCGGGAGAAGACACCAAGCTTCCTTTCCCTGGCCCATTGCTTTATAGAGGCTTGCTCCAGTTTTGGGCCACCTATTTCCATTTCCTTAATAATCCCTGTTGCTGCTGCTTTTTGTGCCCTTGGCTACAGCTGCTACGGGAGATGGCTGACCCTGGAGTTCCTGAACAGTCAGGCTCTCTGGTGTGATTGTTTTTAATTTTTCTCAGAGGCTGTAGATTTCAAAGGCTTGGTTTCATGTGCAAAGATGAGGTAGAAATCATGGACACTCAGATGCCTGGGCAGCTGGGAACTCCCTCTGACCTTGCAGGTTTTAAGTGGTGGAGTTGTTTGAAGAGCTTTGGTCTCGAGGCGCCCAGTTCTTACTCTCTTCCTGGCAGCAGGTGTGTGCTGAGAAGCCCAGCACAAGTCCAGGTCGAGGGTCCTATTGCCTATGGTCTTTCTCTAGTCCTGTGATTTTTTTTTCCACTGGGAAGTTTCTAAGCTGGTGAAAGTCTGAGACTCTTCTGACTGGGCAGAGGGCCAAGAGCAGCAGGAATTGGGAGTGTGTTCAGGGCAGCTGGGGGTCAGGCTGCGGGGTGAGCGACTGTGAGGACAAGAGCAACACCGAGGGCCTGCAGAGTGTCCTGGGGCAGGACAGCCACCATGATTGACAGTTCTTAAATTATGAATTATCAGTGGGACCCCAGCAAGCTCCTCTCAGGGTTTTCAAGGCCTTCCTTCCTGCTCTGCTGCCAGGTGGGGAGGAGGGATCCTGGAGTGGTGTTTCTCCAGGTGGCTTGCCTAGCAGGTTCAGCACTGGGACTTTTTGCAGCTTCAGGCTTCCTCCTGCAGAGCTGCACAGTTGACATTGGCGGTGGTGGTGAAGAGAGAGCTTTTAACATAGTGAATTCTGTGGAGTGAGGTAAAAACAATGGAACTCAGTCTGCACAGGAACAGGAACTGCTTGTTCCTGCTGCTACCCTTTGTGCTTTGTTGGTCGAGTGTCCCTGGTATGTTGTGCTCCAGCCCAGTCAAAGCTGAACTCTGTTATTGCCTGATGCTGGGCACCCAGGGTTGGGCATCCTGAGGCTGGTCACCCTGAGGCTGGTTACCCTAAGGCTGGTTACCCTGAGGCTAGGGGCCCTGAGGTTGGTCACCTTGAGGATGAACACCCTGAGGCTGGTCACCCTGAGGCTGGGAACCCTGAGGCTGGTCACCTTGAGGCTGGTCACCCTGAGGCTGGTCACCCTGAGGCTGGGCACCCTGAGGCTGGGCACCCTGAGGCTGGGCACCCTGAGGCTGGTCATCCTGAGGCTGGGCACCCTGAGGCTGGGCACCCTGAGGCTGAATACACTGAGGCTGAGCACCCTGAGGCTGGTCACCCTGAGGCTGGGCACCCTGAGGCTGGGCACCCTGAGGCTGAATACACTGAGGCTGGGCACCCTGAGGCTGGGCACCCTGAGGCTGGGCACCCTGAGACCAGGCGCCTTGAGGCTGAACACCTTGAGGTTGGTCACCCTGAGGCTGGTCACCCTGAAGCTGAACACCCTGAGGCTGGTCACCCTGAGGCTGGGCACCCTGAGGCTGAATACACTGAGGCTGAGCACCCTGAGGCTGGTCACCCTGAGGCTGGGCGCCCTGAGGATGGGCACCCTGAGGCTGAATACGCTGAGGCTGAGCACCCTGAGGCTGGTCACCCTGAGGTTGGTCACCTTGAGGCTGGGCATGCCGAGGCTGGGCACCCTGAAGCTGGTCACCCTGAGGCCGAACACCCTGAGGCTGGGTACCCTGAGGCTGGTAACCCTGAGGCTGGGCACCCTGAGGCTGGGCACCCTGAGACCAGGCGCCTTGAGGCTGAACACCTTGAGGTTGGTCACCCTGAGGCTGGTCACCCTGAAGCTGAACACCCTGAGGCTGGTCACCCTGAGGCTGGGCACCCTGAGGCTGGTCACCCTGAGGCTGGGCACCCTGAGGCTGGCCACCCCAAGGCTGGATGCCCTGAGGCTGGGCATTCAGAAGCTGAACACCAGGGGCTGGGCACCCAGAAGCTGAACACCAGAGGCTGGGCACCCTGAGGCTGAATACCCAGAGGCTCAGCACCCATAGCTTGGGCACCCTGAGGCTTGGCACTGTCAGAGCCAGAAGGTCTTTCCTCTGAAGGCTGGTGTTAGGGCTTGGCTTGCCAAGGTGCCCAGACAGTGCTAGTTTCAGACTTCTAACCTGTTCCTCTGGAATGCTCCCCATCTCCCCCAGCTCAACTCCTCCCTCCAGGGTTGGAATCCTCAGAGCCTTCTGCCCAGTGAGAGTGCCCCCACCTGGCACCGGCCTCCAAGCCTTCTCTTCCCCATTGTGGGGAGCTGAGTGAGTTATGGAGGGAGTCATCTAGGCCTGTGTAATCTTTTTCTTCAGCTGTCTTCTACCAGGCTGGTAGGCAGGGCCTCCAGTAGGAGAGAGCACCTCTCAGTGGCTCTTGGGGCCTGTGGGGTGAGATCAGGAGTTTCCTCTTCCTCTAAGGTTTCTGTTTTCTTTCTGGGAATGCCAGATTCCTTTTAAGAGCCAGAAAGTCGACTTTGGGGGAAGCACCCCCACCTGGGGCAGCTGGAGTCTCTGTGGCCCCTGAGCTCAGGCACAGGAACCCTGCCTGGGAGGGAGGTGGCCTCTCTCCCCTGCGGGCCCACAGGGCTGTGCAGTCTGCCCCACGGCCTTCACATAGTCTGTCCGGCTCTGAGGCTGCCCTCCAGCCTGAGCCTTGTTCAGGTCATGTTTCAATTCCCTGCAGCTTTAACTAGAAGAGGAACTGGCAGCACTGGTGGGGCCTCCCTGGGCCAGCCCTCCTTAGGTGTTGCCGTGTGTGGCTTCACTGTGTCCTTTGGACTCCTCTTTCTGGCCTATGGCTGGTCACCAACTGCCACCGCAGCTTTCCACAGAGGTCAGACATGTCAGGAAGCCTCTCAAACCATCCTCAGGGGCTGGTGGCTGGGAACACACCTACCTCCTCTCCCGCCTCCAGAGCCTCAGCATGGCGGTCTCTGTCTCTTTTGAAGCCTGGCGGCCATCCATGCTGCGTCCTTGTGCTGAGGTTACTCTGGGATCAGCCAGCAGAGGGCAGGAGTGTGCTGCTTTTGGCTCAGGCTTCTGGAAAGATGGGCCTGTTACCTCCCCGCTGGGGAAGCAGAAACCTCCTGGGCTTGGAGGTGGACTGTGTGCTACACACAAAAAAAGTCTGATTCAGTTGGTGGAGTGCTTGCTTCACATTCACAAGGCCCTGTGTTCAATTCCCAGCACCACAAAAAAAAAAAAAAAAAAAGAAGTCTGAAAGGCAGTTGGGTTGTAGGGAGCTTGGCTGTACTACTGTGAGCTAATTGCTGTCCTCCCTGAGGAGTTTCTGTAAGGAGAGCCTGGTCTGTTTCCTGGTCAGCTGCCTGGCATTACCCACAGGCACCAAGGCAATCTCAAGACCCTCAATCCCGCCATATGTCTCTCTTTACTCCCCACCTCCTGTGTTGGAGACCCGAGACTAATGCTGCAGGTGAAGAGGTGTCTGGTGTGGGGCTAGGGTAGCCCTGGGGGAAACTGAGCCCCAAGAAGGTGAAAGGGAGGCCTGGCGCTTTCCTCCTTCCTCTGCCCCCGACTTCAGATGCATTTCACAGAACCTCTGTGGGCCTCTTGGTCACTCAAAGCAAAGTTAATCGCAAGCCCCTCGCCACCCGCCCCACCCCACTCTGCTCTCCTCCAAGGTGGAGGATGCTGGCAAGGTCAAAGCCTCAAGTGATCTGAGCTGGCAAAGCTCCTGCGGTTACCTTGAGTGTACCCATCCCACCATATCTGGTGCCCCCCTGGGCAGCTGTAAGCAGGGCCGCCCCAGTGGCCCTGGAGCAGGATGTGGGTGGGGGCAAGCCCCAGCTGGCCCCAGGAGGGTCAGGCTCAGCGTCTGGCTTGGCTCAGCTTGAAGACAAGGTCTGGGCTGTCACCTGTGGCTTGGAGGCCTCCATTCCTTGACCTTGGCTGGGCCCATCTACAAATGGAAGGCTAGTCTTGAAGCTTTCTGGGGCCCTCGGTGGAGGGACAGGGCATGTGGGCAGGGTGGCCCACTCTTCCTGCTTTAGCTCTGGTAGTCCTACATCCCAGGAAGAGCCCAGCCAGGGTGAAAGGGCTGACCATGCGTGACCTGTGGTGTGCGAGGTCATCTTGGGCTGATCTCTGTAAGTGAGCCGTGTGGCTCCAGGCGGTGATATGGCATTGGGAGCATAGCCCTGCCACTGCAGAGCCAGCATGGGTGTCACCAGGGATGACTGGAGTGGCTCCAGGACTCTGTCTGGAACCCCTTCTTCACCTGGCCTCTCTGAGCCTGGCAGGCTGCAGTAAGCCCTGCCAGGGGGTGCTTGCTGGCCCTTGCCTCCAATAGCAGCAAGCACTGGCGGGGGCACTTGCTGGCCCTTGCCTCCAGCAGCCTCCTCCACACACAGTGACTTCCTCTACCTGTAGCAGAATTTGTCAAAAGCAGGTCTTTCTTTTATGCCTTTTAAAAATTCAAAGGAACCCGCTTCCTGGGAGATCTGGGGAAAGGTGCCTGGATCAGAGGGGCTGTGGTTTTGGCCTGGGCCCTGCTGCCCTGCCCTGCACCCTGTCCTGCACCCTGTCCTGTCCTGCCTTCAGTGCTGGGGTCCTCTGCCTGAGGGAGGTCCAGCCCCTATGGAGATGGACCCTGGTCCTCTTTTGGGGTCAAACCATGCACTTGATTCTGCAGTGCCCTGCTGAGGGGGCTGGATGGATGTGGAGGCCCTGAAACTCTGGACATTGGCCATTTGCTGGCACTGCTGCCCTGTGTCCATTGCTCCTATGCGTGGGGGCCCTGTGCCCTGTGCTTGGAAGGCAGAGTGAGGCAGCTTGGCTCAGCATGGGAGTGGGGCTCACAAGCTCCTGGCCCATCTCTCAGGCACAGAGGAAGTGCTGTCCCCTTCCTGACATCCTAGAGGGTAATTTCTGTGCACACTGCAGACAGGACCCTGGCCTGGGGAGTTCCTGGGGAAATGGAGATGGCTCAGTGCCTTGTTCCCAGCAATGGCACTTGTGGGTGTTGAAGGGATGAATCTACTCCTCTTGAGAAGGGGAAATATCCCCAAGGGGCTATAGGGTGTCTGGGAAGGGGAGGCTGCTGGTGGGCAGGGAAGCCGCTCATGTCAGCATACTTTCCCCCACCCCACCAAGGGGCTGCCTACCCCACCCACACCAAGCAGGTGGTAGAGGAGTGAGCTGTGTGTGCTGAGTGGCTCTGACCAGGGCAGTGAGGGACTGCTGTAAACTGCTTGTCCCTGCCCTCGACGAGCCCTCAGTTGAAAGCCAGAGGCAAGACAGGCCTCTGCTGCTGTGATGCTGGTGGAAGCCACTGCTGGCTGTTCCCCAGGTGCAGACCTGGGAGCTCTAGGCCTCCCTCTCCTCCAGCGAGCAGCCCTGAAGCCAAGGCCAAGGCTGGCAGGGGGCAAGCATCTCCACTAGGTTCTGGACCCCTTGACTGCCTGTACATTCATACAATCACAACAGATATACACACGTAGGCCTCTTGTATACCCCCCCCCACACACTCACACATACACACACACACAAATAGCACAACACACACGTGTCTGCAAATAGAATCTACACATGCACCCTTCTTTCCACCGGAGCGCTGGGAGAGAAGAGGCTGCCCTTCTCCTGGGCTTGAGGCCGGCTCCCCCAACCAATGCCTGTAAGGGATTTGAGTGCTCATCTGTGACTCAGCCCTCAGCCTGCGTCTCGGAGTGATTGCTGCTGCAGACACGTGTGCTTTCATGGTTTGTGGCTTTCGAGGCTCGGCTGGTTGTCTGCTCCATGTATGAATATGGGTGTTGGCCCCGGTCTTTCTGCCTGGGCGGCTGCTCAAGCCATCTCATCCTGGTGCTGGCCGTCCCCCCACACTGAGCTCCACCTTGGGAGGTCAGAATGCAGCCCACTCAGGAGTCCTGATGGGGCCAGTCTGTGCCATGGGGTGCCCTGATGACCAGGTTCAGCGTCTCCAGGGGTGGAGGTCAACGTGGGGTCAGCTGGCCCTCTAGGCAGGAGGTGGGACTGGAGGACCTGAGGAGCTCCTGCTCCAGGCCTGTCTGCCCTTGACCTTCCTGTGACCTGGTGTCCTGAGCACCTGACCGCGGGCTCTCAAGAGCTGCCCAGGAGCCTTGTCAGCAGGATGTCTGCAGTGACTTTAGGGCTGCACTGACTTGCCAGTGAGGTAAACCTCGTGGTGTGACCAGCATTTAAAAAGCCACCCAAAGTAGAGGAGCATGTGCTGTGTGTGGAGTTTCTTTCTCAGGCAATGAAAGTGCCTGAAAGATTGTCACGATTGGTGGCTGGCAGCTTGTGACACATGAAAGTGACTGAGTGGATGCTTCACACAGGTGACTTTTGTAGCATATAGATCCTATCTCAATCAGTGTTAAAAACCAGAGAGCCCTAGACACCCAGCAGGCTCTGCACGGGGACTTCGTGTGCTCTGTGAGCTCTCAGTTGAAAGCCAGAGGCAAGACAGAGCAGAGGCTCCATGCTACACATGCAGCCAGCGAAACATCACGCTAATGGAATGTGTGTGCGTGTGTGTCAATGCAAGTGTGCAAGGTGTAAACCATGTGCATGTGTGAGAATGTGTGCATGTATGTAAATGTGAATCTGTAAGGTGCAGACTGTGTTCCTGTGGTATGGATGTGAATGTGTACATGTGTGCAAATGTGAATGTAAACTACGTGTGCCTATGGTGTGGACACGAATGTGCACATGTGTGTGAGTGCACATACATGCTAACTGTTCATGTGATGTGGACACGAGTGTGTACATGTGTGTAGATGCAAGTGTGCACAGGTGTGAACTATGTGCCTGTGGGGTGAATATGGGTACTGATTGTAGTAAAAATGCTTCCTCTGGGCTGGGGTTGTGGCTAAGTGGTATAGCCCTTGCCTCGTACATGTGAAGCACTGGGTTTGAGGCTCAGCGCCACAAATAAAAATATTCTTTTATTTATTTATAAAAATAAATAAAATAAAGGCATTGCATCCATCTATAACTAAAAAAATAAAAAAAAATCTTCCTCTGTGGTTGCTCCTGAGAATGCTGGCTAGCACCTACCCAGCTAGGGTGGGCACCTGTGGTGGTCATTCATTCCCTCCATCTTCCTGTCCAGAACAGAGGAAGCATGCTCACAGTGACCTGGAGTGCTGGTCTGTTCTCTGGCCACCTGTGAGGACCCCCCTGCCCTCCAAGGACAACTGCTGCTTCAGCCAAACCCAGGTCTCTTCCAGTTATCTAAGTTCACACCTGCCATGGGGGCACAGGGGCTGGCCTGAGGTTTTGCAGGTGACTCTCCACCTCCTCTGGGACTCCCTGCCACCTGCACTTGGTTGTAAATATGACGATGTGGCAGTGTGAGTGGGCTGTCTGCCTGGGGCCTGCTGGGAACTGTCTCAACAGACTCTCAGGCACCCCAGCCCCTTCCTCCTCAGACTCAAGGGGCAGAGGGAGGCAGCTTCCCTCCAGGGGCTGAGGCGTGGGTGGGCACCAGGCGGGACCTCAGCCACTGCCACTACTAGGATGAGGGCTTTTCCCTCAGATAGATGATATCACCTGGTGTCTAAGAACTCTGAAGATGGTCAGGTGGTCGGTCAATAGTGTCCCTTCAGGGATGAAGGGTATTTCTGTCTCTCTCTGGTGACTTTCCCTTGGGCTGTTTTCCCTGGTGCTGCCTTTTCCATGACAACCAGACAGGCTGGGTGACCCGTCCAGGAGAAAGATCACATTGGGAGTGGCAGGCTGGCAGCTGTGTCCTCTGACATCTAGGGTATCAGAAGATCCACTGGAGAATACTGAGAGTTTACTCTGTTTTTGTAAGTTTTGGGTTCAAATTCCTTTTGATGTTAGAGTAAGATGACTACTAATTTATAGCCACATTGTGAATGATTTGGGAGAGATTTGTATCTAGAAGGCCATGGGAACCTTTTCAGGTTCCTTGAGTTCCCTAAGGGGCTAAAGCTAGGGGACATAAAACCCACCAAGTAGATAGAATGGGTAATGGCAGACAGTGGCTGGGGGTTGGTGGCTGGTGCATAGCACTGTGGGTATGGTGGTTGGTTGGAGGTTGGTGGCTAGTGGCTGGTGGTTGGTAGATGGTGGTTGCAGTTGGTGGGTGGTGAGTGGTAGGTGGTGGATGGTGGTTGGTGGGTGGTAGCTTGTGGTTGGTGGGTGGTTGGTATATGGTAGATGGTGAATAGTGGTTGGTACATAGCAAATGGGGTATAATGGTTGGTTGTTGGTGGCTGGTGGTTGGTGGTTGGTTGATGGTGGTTGATGCTTGGTGGGTGGTGGTGAATGGTGGTTGGAGCTGCTGGCTGGCGGATGGCACCCCCAGAGACACCCCAGAACCATTCAATCCTCCCAGGAGCCAGAGGCATGTTGTGAATACGTGGAGAACAACAGTACAAGTGCTGGTAGAGGTGACAATGCTGCTGTTGCTATTTTGTCACATCCTAAACTCTTGTGGAGCAGGCAGGTATGAGGGCCAAGTGCACAATGTGCTTGAGAGTACTGGCTCATTTTAAGCACACCTTGTGTGGATGTCTCTGTGTACCAGGCGCTTTGAGACCCCCGGGGGATACCACTCACCAGGCTCTCTGAAAGGCCCCGGGGGACACCACCCACCAGGTGCTTTGAGATCCCCGGGGACACCACCCACCATGCACTCCAAGAGGCCTGGGGAACACCACCAGGTGAAGGACACAGAGCCCCTTGTCTTGAGCAGCTCAGTCCTGAGGATGGGAAAGATGGTTCTGAGCTGTCATGAGGCCTCTGTGGAGGAGGAAGCAAGGGAAAAGTTCAGCTCTAGGTGCTAGGGGTGAGAGGAGATTCCAACATCAGGGGACATTTCTTCTGCTGATGAAATTGACTGTGGGTCCAAAGAATGACCATGATATTGGCAGACACCAGAGCTTTCCTGTCAAGCCCTACCAGCAACAGAGTTACGAGCCCACACTCACCTCATCAGCAATGGACCAGCACAGGATCAGGGACATGAACCTGATGATGACCATACTCTCCAGCCGTGTGGATACCTGTGTGGTGTTTGCAGTAGCAGAGCCACCTGGAGAGGCATTGCTAGGATGGTTCCCTGTTGTGAAGGGTCACAGGAGTCAGGCATCACCTGGAGCACCAGAGAGCTGTCATCACCCCTGGACATCTGTCTCTGGAGGTCTGTCTCTGGTGGTCACTCTCTGGAGGTCGCTCTCTGGAGGTTGCTCTCTGATGATCTGTTTCTGATGGTCACTCCCTGGAAGTCTCTCTGGAGGTCTGTCTTTGGTGGTCACTCTCTGGAGGTTGCTCTCTGGTGGTCACTCTGGTGGTCTGTCTTCTGCAGTCAGTCTCTAGAGGTCACTCTCTGGTGGTCTCTCTCTGGTGGTCATTCTCTTTGGCAGTCATTCTCTGGACGTCATCTTGCTGGTGGTCACTCTGTCAGTCACCCTCTCTGCCCTCTGCAGGCTTCCACTCGCCAACACCTCCAGCGTCTTGTCCTGGATGAGGCTCAGCCTCTCCGCCCTCTGGAAGGGGCTGCATTTATCTGCTTCTTTCTTGCTTATTTCTGCTTCACCTTCACATGATGAGTAGGTAGTGTGCTCAACGTGGATCCCACTTGCTTTCTCCTGTGGAGCTCCTGGGTGGAAAGACCTGGAGGCCACTGTTCGGTGGTGCAAGGGCCCACAGCTCATGGCTATGTCAGGCTACTGGGTGCTCCTCACAAATCCTGCTCATTGTTATTTTTTCTTTGATTTGAGATCTCCTGCCTCAGCCTCCCGAGTCCCTGGGATTGCAGGTGTGCGATGGATGGGTCTGTGTTGTGTGTGGTCTGGGCAGGTAGCTGCCCTGTCCCTCCCTAAATCACTTTTCATTCTTGACTATCTTCCCATATGCCTTTGGAACATAATCTCCTTTTTGTGACCAATAGTTAGATTCCTGAGTGTAGTCTGGGAACACTTGAGTCGAGGTCCAGCCCCGGTGAAGAGCTCCCGAGGCTGGCAGTTCAGAAAACCTGGCCCATGTTTCCTGTTGGTTACTCCAATCCCCAAGTAACAGAACTGAAGAAGAGGGGCTGCTTTCTGAGATGGGAGGGGAATCACACCAGCTGGCTTCTTGGCAGCGTGACTGCAGGCCATGTCACCACTAGGTGGTCCCAGCCAGCACTGGCCTGCTTGGTCAGCTCAAGGAACCACAGTGAGCCGCTGCTGGCCGCAGGGTGCCAGGCTGGTGCCACAGCACCAGTGTGAAATCCACTTCATGAGCTTTTGCCTGGCTGGCACTTCCGTGTTGAGGCCCTGTGGCCTTCTGAGGATGGTTGCCCTTTACACGCCCCTGGCAGCTTCCTCTTCAGTGTCCTGAACAGTTAGCTGGAAACTCAGGTAGGAGTACTTTTTACTTAAGGCTTGTAAGTGAACTCTTGGTGAAGCCAGGAAATCCTCCTGAGGGTCCTATGCTGGGGGCTCCTTGGGCCTCCCTGTCCTGAAGGCCACCCCTAGGTAACAGCATGTGGGGACAGGAAGGTCAGGTGGAAACCTCCAGAGTGTCCTATGCTAGGGGCTCCCTGGGCTTCCTTGTCCTGAAGGCCACCCTGGGTGACAGAATGTAGGGACAGGGGGGTCAGGTGGAAAGCTTCTCAGGGTCCTGTGCTGGACAGGGAGGTCATGTCAGCAGAAGGCCAGGCGCTCCCTGCTGCCCCAGCTGTGGTGCCCCAGATGCTCTCCCCACTCTGCAGAGCAGGAAGGAGGCTGGGGAGAGGCTCTGGAGTCCTGCGGTTGTACAGTGGGTGAGGGCCATGCCAAGTCTGGGTCTGGGCCCCTTTGCCGGCCTGGAGTGAGGCCCCAGCACTCCCCACCCACACTGTACCCAGGTCCTGACAGAGGTCAACCCGGGAGAGACTGGCTCTGAATTTCCAGGTCACCCTCATTTCACTCTTCAAAGCCATTCTCAGAGTCAAGTTTCTTGTCATTGGAGGAGGGACATGGTCTCTCTTGGTAGTGTTCTCGATTGCTGTAGCACGACCCCCCAGGGTAGGAGTGTGTTCCCCTCCCAGTCCGATTGATGCCTGCCGGGCCTGCTTCTTTGTCTCCATTCTGGATGCAGGCTGTTTTCCAGGACAGCGAACAGGCTAAGTGGCTAGCGCTCAGCCTCTCCCCTTAACCAGCAGCTGGGCTTGAGGTTCTCAGTGACCAGGGACTTTTTCTTTCTTTTTAAAAAATTTTTACAAATACATTAAGTATGACAAAGATGAGCTTCAAATTTATAAGAACCAATATATCAATAGATGATGAGGTGGGAACACTTCCATTTACAAAATGCTAACAACCAAAGATTGCCTTTAGTGTGTCTTTAAATGGGGAACTACCTAAGTGCCTGTCATATGGTTTTGTTTCTAAAACTAAACCAGGTTTTTATTCAAATATGTCATTAGACATAACTTACCTAGCACCAAATTATTACATGGTGTATATGGTATAATTCATAACAACAAACCTAGCCCCAGCTAGCTCAGCTCTTCCTAGAGTATGCTCCCTGCCATCAGCACCCAAGATGTTCATGAGGCACCTTCAAAAATAATGTATAACCAGAACATTTGGGAAACACCAAGTCAAAGTTAAATATTTTAACTGCATGACTCCATCCTGGATTTCAATATTCTAGCATATATTTGTATCAGCTACTATTGCTGTGTAACAAATTATGTGAAAAGCCCAGTGGTAAAAAGGCCAGTAGACACCAAAGTCTCCAGTTGGAGGGCCAGGGTTCGTGAGTAGTATGGCTGGGTGGTTCTAGCTCAGGGCTTTTCCTGAGCCTCAGCAGGGATGTTGCATGCTGCCTTGCCTGAGCTGGCCTGCAGAGGCGGCTCCCAAGGTGCTTCTCTGGGCTGCAGGTTGGCTTCTGGAGGGAGCCTGGGCTCTCTGCAGGAGCCTGTGATCCTCAGGGGATTAAGAGGCTTCTCCCTGAGAACAAGGCAGAAGCAAGACTCAGATAACATGCCAGTCACCTGCCCAACCTGCACTGATGTGGGAATGCTAGGAGAGAATGGAGCCAGGGACAAGGTCTCTGAAGCCAAGCACTTGTCCTGGGCAGTGGGGTGGCATCCCTGGAGGGCGGGAGTGCACAGGGGACCAGCCACAGCACCGACTACCTGCTACTGTCCCTAGCCAAGTGCAGCAGATGTCGCAGGCTCTGTGCACCCACAAGGGCCACAGCTGGGAGCCAGGGCATGCTGACCTGTTGCAAAGAGGCAGCCCAGCCCAGTGTGGACGCCACTCCACATAGCACAGGCAGTCTGGATCCCCTGAGCACGCACAATCCTGTGACCTCAACCTCCCACAAGTGGTGGGAAAACGGAAGCGGGGCAGACATGACCGGACGGCAGGGCTAGCCAATACTGTGGTACTTTTCAAGACCTGATATGCATAAATTTGGACCAATAGCAGAAACCAAGTGCTAGACAAACCCCTGGATTAGCACACCCAGGGGGCAACCTGCTGACAAGGCCATCTCTTGCTCTGTGGCTGCTCCTTTCACCTTTGTCTTCTGTTGTCTCATGAATGTGGCTGGGGTGAGCTGCAAGACTGGAGGGAATAGCCTGCCACTGAGGGCTGCCACATGCCACTCAGTACTAGTGCAGAATTCAGCTGTTGTGGCTGCAGCCCTCAGAACTGCCTCTGGTTGGTAACCCTGCTGTTGTGAGCTGCTAACACTAAAGGAGGCTTTCTTGGCTACAGAGGCTTGCCGCTTACTCCAACTACCTGCCCACAGAAGCTGAGAATTGAGTTTCATTGCAAACCCAGGAAGCAACGAGATTCCTGATCTCAAATGAGTGCTTATTCCCAGTTTGGGGCACACTGCTACAGCTCGGGCTGTCCAAACCAACCACTTGCCCAGGGCCAGTTGCTGGCACACCCTGCAGGCTTTTGGCATTATGGCATGCATGTGTGTGCAGGTGCAAGAGAGGAGCAGAGATTGTGGCATGAGGCTGTATGTTTCACCACATGGGCATGGTAGGGGTGGTGGCTGGGAGCTCCAGGCCACGTGGAGCTGGGAGCTCCTGTGTGCCTAGACAGCCCTCAGTGTGCTCTGGCACTGTTCCCTTGCAGAACTGACTTGACCCACTCTCCTCCTGGTGGTCACTGGGTCCTGGAGTTGGAGCTTCTCTCCACTCTGTCCCTTCCTCACCTGCCACTGCATCTGGGTCTGCCATTTCACCTCCACATAAAGCTCTTCCTGAGCTGGACACAGTGGCACATGTCTGTAATCTGAGGGGTATGTGGGGCTGAGGCAGGAGGAGGATTGTGAGTTCAAAGCCAGCCTCAGCAACTTAGTGAGGTCCTAGGCAACTCAGTCTCTAAATAAGATATAAAAAATGGGGGCTGACTCAGTGGTTAAGCACCCTAGTACCAAAAAACAAACAAACAACAACAACAAAAAACAAACCAAACAAACAAAAATCAAAAGCTAAACAAACTAAACCCCAAAACTCTTCCTGGATTTTCTTACACAAAAAGCTTTGGTGACTCAATGTTGTAGAATAGGATTCAGCCATTGGCAAGAGAAGTTTGTGCCCCCTCTGGGCAGTTGGGCCACACTGGCCTGGCTGCTCTTCAGAGGAAGCAGTGCTCCTGGGGTATAAACCAGAACAGGAAAATCCCAGGTGAGAGAGAGATGACATCATTAGCAAGGGGCTGAGGGTTCTCTTGCTATATAGCAATCACTTTAGGCAAAGTGCAGCTCCCTGAGCGCTAACAGCTCTGGGCTCTGGACACCAGTGGCTCTCAGCACTCAGTGTAGCAGCCCCCCTCGCTGCTCCTCTTCTCTCGCTGCAGCTACCAGTTCTTGGCTCCTGCCTTTCTCTGGCTGCTGCCCACTCCCAGTGTCACCAGCTGCCTTGCTGGGTGCTGGCAGTGCTGTAGCCCTGAGTTGCCAGACCTTCTGCAGAGTCGTGGGGGGACCTTATGGGGACAGTTGAGGAACTGCAGAGGGGTAGGGTCATCTAGAGAGGGTATGAGTGTGGATGGGGCCACTTGGCATGGACCCAGCCAGACAGAGCCTACTGCAGCGAAAGCTTAAGTCTCTGAGTGGCCAGGGGGTACCTGTGTGGCCATGGCTATCAAAGCTGGGAGAATTAAAAGCACCTCTTGTGGACTGCTAGGCCCTTCTCTTCTTTTTCAAATGACCTTAGCTTTCATGTCAAATTAGGGCTTTTGTCCTCCCTGCTGGGGGTGACCCCCACGGCTCCCAGGTCCTCTTACTAGCTGCTTTCCTGCTTAGACAGGGCTCAGCCATCCACCTGCTGCCCTGTCCTGAAGTGCCAGGTCTTTGAGCAGCATCTGAACCCATGCCCTCAATGGTGGATGTGGGTAGGTGGAAGACAGGACCTGGAAACAGGCATCCTCACTTCCATGAGCTTGCATGGCAGATGCAGGAAAGCCCACCTGCTATCCAGGATCTTGTAGTGTCCAACCCTAGAGGAGAAAGATAGAGCACATTCCAGATGGGTGCCATCCAGAGCCTGTGGAGTGTGAAAGCCTCTCCATGGAGCCCAAGTGCCACTAAGCAGGCTCCCCACCCACTCCCCACTGTTCTCTCCCACCCACTCCAGCCCCTTCCATGTCTCTCCTCCTCCCCTTTCCCTCCTTCCTCTCTCCCTCTTCTCCCTCCCTCTCCCTCCTCCCTCTCTATCCCTCTCTCTCCTTCCTCCCTCTCTTCCCTCCCTCTTCCTCCTCCCTCCTCCTCCCCTCCCTCTCCCTCCCTCTCCCTCCCTCTCCCTCCCTCTCACTTTTCCTCCTCTCTCCCTGTCTCTCCTCCCTTATCCCTCCTTCTCCCTCCCTCTCCCTTCCCCTCCTCCCTCTCTCCCTGTCTCTCCTCCCTCCTCCCTCTCTTTCCCTGTATCTCTCTCCCTTCTCCTTTCCTCCCTGCTCCCTCTCTCCCTTTCCCTTCTCCCTCCCTCTCCCTCCTCACTCCTTCCCACTCCCTCCCTCCCTCCTCACTCCTTCCTCCCTCTCTCTTCCTCCTCCCTCTATCTTCCTTCCTCCATTCCTTCCCCTCTTTCTTCCACTCTTCCTCTCCCCACTTTCTACTCTCTCTACTCTTCCTCTGCCTCACCTGCAGTGGTCTCCTGGGTGAAGCTACAGATCTGTGAAAGCCATTTCCCTCCTTCTAGGACAGGGGATCTTCCCCTTGGGTCTCTGGTGGCTCTGAAAGCCTGTGTGTTGCTCCCTCTGTGTTGTGAACGCCCACACTCCTTTGCACAGGGCAGTTCAGCACCAGGGTGACTGTGACTGTGAAGAAGATTGGCTTCTAGTTTGGGCAGCAGGAATGAAGACTGATGCTAGCCGACAAACACTTGTGGGGAGTTGGTTCTCCCTTCAGGCTGGGGAGCATCCTGCCCGGGATGACCCCACCCTATATGTGCTGGCATCCCCACCAACCCACATTTTCCAAGGTGTGTGCAGTCATCTCCCTGACAGTCTCAGAACAGTTGGTATGTCCAACTGAAACAGGGAAACAAGAGAGGTTAAAGAAATGGCTTCAATGGATTCTTCCCTGGCCTGTTGTAGCCTCTGCTGGCTGCCCCATAAAACAGCCCTGTCTAGAGGCAGTGGACGGTAGGCTGACAGCACTGTTTTTGGCCTGCTTGGCCTCTGGAGCTTGGCTTGAGGAGGAGGATGGCCCCTGGTCTCTGGACACTGTCCCCTGGCTGGCTGTTGGTCACTGTTCAGGGTGGGAGAGGACACAGGATCTTATGGAGATAATGCCTTCTCCTAAGGCTCTGTGCCTAGATCTGTGGCTCAGCAGCTCCCAGGGCCCAGGTTGATAGGAGAGTGATGTGTATGGGGGGTGAGGGCTGTATCTGAGTCTCAGTTGGACAGTTGGATGGTGTGTGTGTGGGGGGGTGGGTGAGGACTGTACTTGAGGTGGACACTTGATGGGAGGTTAAGAGCTATATCTGAACTCCAGGTGGACAGTTGGATGGGGGGTGAGGGGCTGTACCTGAGCCCCTGGTGGACAGTTGGATGGGGTTTTGAGTGCTGTACCTGAGCCCCAGGTGGACAATTGGATGAAGTATTGAGGGCTGTACCGGTGCCCCAGGTGGACAGTTGGATAGTGTGTGTGTGGGGGGTTGAGGGCTGTGCCTGAGCCCCAGGTGGACAGCCTGGGTGGGAGGTTGAGGGCTGTGTCTGAGCCCCAGGTGGACAGCTAGATGGGGGGTTGAGTGCTGTACCTGAGCCCCAGGTGGACAGTTGGATGGGGAGCTGAGGGCTATACCTGAGCCCCAGGTGGACAGTTGGGTAGTGTGTATGGGGGGTGAGGGCTGTACCTGAACCCTAGGTGGACACTTGGATGGGGGGCTGAGGGCTATACCTGAGCCCCGGGTGGACAGTTGGATGCGGGGGTTGGGTGCTGTACCTGAGCCTCAAGTGGACATTGGATGGGGGATTGATGACTCTACCCGAGCCCCAGGTGGACAGTTGGATGGAAGGTTGAGGGCTCTACCTGAGCCCTCCTGCTGGCTCTGCATGGGGTTGGGAACCCTGTAGGAAGGGTTTGCGTTCTTTGGCACACTTGGTCTACAGACCTCCTCACCACATCTGTGCCACCGCAGGCCTTTCTTCAGTAGTGGCTGTGCTGTGGGAGTCTCACAGAAATGCCCCCTGGGCACACGACATGCAGAAGTGCCTCAGGCCTGACCCGGCTTCTGTGGAGTTCTGTGCTTGAAGAACAGCGTGCTTATGGGGTAGTTCTGTGCTTTACAGCTGAGCTTTGAGCTGGGACAGTGGAAAAAGAGCAGGCTCTGCTGCCAGCCAGTCCCATTGGCAAGGCAGGAGGTGAGGCTGGTGAGCTGGTCTGGACTGGCTGGATGCATGGGTGGATGATGAGGGACCAAGGGCCAGGAGGATGGGCACTGGCAATTAGCCCTCAGTGCAACTCTGTACCCACAGGGGTTGAAGTCGATATGTGCCTGATTCTTTATAGTTATATCTAAATCGCTTAATGACCTGTTGATGTTTTATATTATAGTGTAAATTTAGTTCTGCTCACCTGATATCATGCTGTTCTATTGTTGCTTTGCATGATCGTGATTTTCAGAATTTTCCTCACATGTGTTTTGAAATATGACTGCATGGGATCTGAAATGTGTTGAGACGTGACACCTCAAGCCTCCGAGGACCAAGAACCAGGGTCAGCTGAGCACAGAGCTACTGGTCATGGCAGGACTCTGATTCTGGCCTGTGTTCCTGGGGACTTTGCAGAGAGGGTGGTTCTGAGTGGCCTCCTTGCCTGTGGTACTGGGGTTTCCCTGGGCTCCCTGTGGTGGGCTAGGTGTGGGAACTGTGCAGGGCAGGGCCACTCTTGGGGCATCCTTACCCTCCCCAGGCTGCCATTTTGTCTTTAGACCAGTTCTGGATTGCAGGGGCCAATCAGGCCTGTTCCTACCCAGGCCTTTGCTCTCTGCTTTGCTTGAGGGAACCAAGGGACTGGCACCCAGCTCTGCAGCACAGCCAGGGCTGGGCCCCTGGGCGTCCATCCCTCACCTTTGGGCATTGCCAGCACAAATGCATGGCTTGAAACCAGGATGAGACAGTGAGTCAATGGAGCCAGCGAAATGGAGCCTGGACCCAGACATAGCTGGGGAGGGAGGCTGCGGCAAGAGGCTGGGTGACGGGTCTGGGTTGGTTAGATAAGGGTCTGGCCGCACAGTCCAGGGAATAACACTGACCTTCCAGCACAGCACAGCCAATTGAGAGTTGCATCGGGACTCTCTTGGCAGGGGATGAGGGGCTGTTGCCCTGGGGGTCTGTAACTGCTGAGATAGAGCTGGTACCCAGGGGGAAGATGTGCAGGGACCAGAGTAAGCCATCCCTACATAGACCCCTCTCAGTCCCCACCATGGGTTTCAGCCCAGTGAGCTAGGGCTGGGCTTCAGAGGGATAAGAGAATAAATTCATGATTTTAAGCCACTGTTTTTTCAGTACCAGGGATGGAACCCAGAGGTGCTCTGTCACTGAACTATGTCCCCAGCCTTTTTAAAGAATCGTTATTATTACTTTTTTTTTTTTTGAGAGAGAGTCTTGCTAAGTTGCCCAGGCTGGCTTGGAGCTTGTGATCCTCCTTCCTCAGTGTTCTGAGTAGCTGGGGTTACAGGTATGGCCACTGTGCCTGGCTTAATGCTTTATTTTATGTAATGTATATTTACCCATTTCTTCTGTTTCTCTGGGAAGCTCTGACTGATGCATTGCTCTAAAATACAGAGATTTTTAAAGATCTGCATTGCTGGAATCACCCCAGGGATTGTGGCTCAGGTGCTGGAGCAGGGCTGAGGGATCTGCATTTGGGACTGTCCCTTAGTGTCTGGTACAAGCACTTTGGGGGGTCACCCTCGAGAAGCAAACCTCAGAGCATCTCCTTGCAGCTGGCAGTGGGGGAAGATAGCCCCAGCCTGGTCCCTGCCCTGGGGGTCAGCAGCTGAGCTTGAGAATGCTGGTAGCAGGCTTGTCTAATGCAGGTAAAGTGCTTTGGCCTCTCAGGCCCCTGGGGGAGAGGTCACCTGAGGCTGGCCTTCAGTGTGAGGCTGGCCTTCAGTGTGAGCCTGTCCTGGCCACTGCCCCCTCCAGGCTGCCCTTGCAGCTCTTGCCCATGAGCTGACTGGCCCACAGTCCCCTCGGACAGTCTCCTCATAGCACCTCCCTCCCTAGAACCTGCCCTGTCCTGCTGCCATGGGGTCCACCCAGATGTGAGATCTGTGCCTGCCCCTTGTCTGCACCTGTCCTTGCCCTGGGTGCATCCACTTTGCTCCCAGTGCCCCTGGTCCCCATGTTCTCAGCACTGGGCTCTCACCACTTCTCCAGGGCCTTCTCTGCCTTGTCCCCAGGACCCACCAAACCCAATAGTGCTAGAGCATAATGAGGATCAGCTGTCCTTGCCCTACTGTGTGCTTCCACCTGCCCTACCCTGCCTCCTGGTGAAGAGGCCAATGTGTGTGCAGGGAGTTGCCATGGAGGGTCAGCGTCAAGGGCTGCAGACCATGTCCAAGCTCAGATGGCTGGCTGGAGCTGAGGACCAGACACAGCCGGCTCAGCTCTCTTCATGGCAAGGAGAATTGATGTGGGATTACCAGGACTGCAGGAGGAGTGAAGACAGAGGCCAGGGAGCTGCATGTTCTTGGAAACTACAAAGCACTTCTGAGCCACTGGGCAGTTGGTGGCCAGGTCAGGCTCAGTTCATACAGCCACTGCAGCCTGAGTCTGGAGCAGGACCCTGATGTGGAGTGAGGTTGAAGGAGCATTGGGTTGGGGAGATGCAAAGGGTCAGCAGAGATTGACGGGGGCAGGGCCTGGGCAAGGAGGCCATGAACTGTAGAAGGAGGCTAAGGACAGGGAGAAGCAGTCCTGAGGACAGGGAGAAGCAGTCTCAGGCCAGGAAAGGGCTCCTGGACAGTCCTCAGCCAAGGGCATCCTGAAGCCTGACCTCCCTGGTGCCGCCTAGACTGTGGGCCAAGCTGAGGTACGGTTCCCACCCCAGAGCACGTACATAGTACAGAACACATGGGCTCTGCTTGGGTAGCAATCTGTGTATTCTATTGTAGAGTTTCATTTTTTTTTAATAGAAAGATTTCAAAATTAGCATCAACATTTGGGAAGAAATAAACTCTCTTCCATCTGCTACTGAGTTTGGTGGCACCAAAAAGGCAGAGCTGAGCCCTGTACCTTCCTTGTTTCAGTCTCCCACAGCCGGCCGAGCAGGTGCTGCCTCTGCACCGGCCTGATTCCCTGCTCTCCTGCCACCCGCCTTCTCCCCTCTCTCCTTCACCCCAGCTCAGTTTCCTGTCAGGTTGGGCGTTATGATGGGCACCACCTGCCCTGGCTTCTAGGTTCCTCCTGCACACTGTCCTGCACGGGGACACTGGCCCCATCTCTTTCTGGGAGCAGGGCTGGGCCTTCCTTCACCCAGAACATGAAAGGCCTCTGACCCCAAGGTCAGAACTCTAGAGGGTCTATAGAGCCCCCACCCGGGCAGCTGCTCTGTGTCTGGCCTCGATGCTGCACTTGCAGACATTGGCCAGCAGAGCCAGAGGCTCAGGTCTCTGGGCTTTTTATGGTCCCTCCTGGCCAGAAAAATCTTAACTTTGACCCCCTTTAAAAAAAAAAAGAAACAAAAACTCCTGGGTCTCCTCTAAATCGATGATATGATGGTATTTTTCTTGTTCACAAAAGCCCCTGTGGCGAGTGGCGAATTCTCACACGATCTCACCAGGCAGGACTTGCTTTCTTGCCTGGAGCTGCCACGTGCTCCAGATGGTCCATCGCAGGAAACCGCTGACTAGTCCTAATGGTACAAGATCCACCCAAACTCCCACAGCCTCCCGCTCAGCTCTGTGTGGCCCGAGGGTGCAGCACTGCCCAGGGTCTCAGCTTTGGACCTTTTTTTTTTTTTTTTTTGGTACCTAGAGATCAAGGAAAACACAGTGAATTTAATAATAAAAACTTAACGTATGATTTGTGATGTTGCTAGATTGAGGGGGAAAGCAGCTCTCTAGATAGACAGCCAAGACGGACAATACTCAATATCAGTGATGCTATTTATTTGCAGAACTGGGGATTGAACCAGGAGTGCTTTACTCCTGAACCACATCCCCATCCCTTTTTTTTTTTTTAATTTTGAGGCAAGTTCTGGCTAAGTTACCCAGGCCGGTCGGGAACTTGTGACCCTCCTGCTATGGCCTCCTGGGTTGCTGGGATGATGGGCATGGCCGCCATGCCCGGCCACACCAGTGACTCCGCAGAACCGCCCCCAACCTCCCATGGGAGCACTCCTTTCCTTGCTGCCGTATGGGCTAGGGTCTCAGAGAGCTGACCTAGGGGCTCTGGGAAAACTGAGGTCTGGTGAAGGCCAGAGACAGGAAGAGGGGCAGGGCTGCTTGGGACCATGGTGATGTCCACTCTACCCACGGCACCCTGGGGCTTGAGGCATCTGGCCATGGGTGGCCCTTCCTCCCTCTGTGGTCACCCTCCCAGCCCTGTTCCCAGACAGACTGCAGAGATGGACAGAAGGAGTGTCAGGGGCTGGGGATGTGGCTCAAGCGGTAGCGCACTCGCCTGGCATGCGTGCGGCCCGGGTTCGATCCTCAGCACCACATACAAGCAAAGATGTTGTGTCTGCTGAGAACTAAAAAAATAAAATAAATATTAAAAAATTCTCTCTCTCTCTCTCTTTAAAAAAAACACAACAAACAAACAAACAAACAAACAAACAAAAAACAGAAGGAGTGTCAGGCCAGTTCTTCCCTCCTGCCCTGTGCTAGGAGGGTGAATGGCTGTGACAGGGGACAGGGTGGACCTCAATTCTCTCACAGGACAGACCAGACAGACATGGGAGAGTAGAGGGGGCTTGTCTGTGGCCAACCCAAGACCATGCTCCTTTGGCTGCTACACTCTGCCCTGGGCACCATTGCCTGTAGGAACTCAGGGGGGCACATGGAAGACAACTATGGCTTCCTCAGGTGCCCTGAGAAGCTGCTCTGTCATCCCTCTTCTGTCCCGCTGGCCAGCACAGGTGGACGATGCTGCATGCAGCCCTAGAGAGGAGAGTGTGTCTCTGGCTGGGAAGAATGAGTGGAGCCAGGCATGGCTGCAGCCCCTTTCTTGGTTCTCAGGGGCTCCTAGTCTCTGTGTTTGCCTGAGGACTGGCCCTGCCCCCCACAGGTCTTCCTGCGGGCACTTCCTCCTTGGCCTCTTGTGAACACACAGGTTGCATTTTGTCTCACTCCTGGACTAGGAGAGTTCTCAAAGGATCATAGACCAGGCGAGTTGCTGTAGACAGAGATGAGAAGTGTCCAAGGGCAGCAGTCTGAGGGGCCATCGGTGTTTCCCAAACGTTCTCTGAGGACTCAGACTTGGCAGATCTGATGGGCTTGTGACTCTGCCTTCTAACAAGCTGTTGCTGCAAGGGGACCTCAGAGGGTCACCTCAAGTATTGTCTATGCCTGGTCCTCAGGACCCAGAAAGCTGGTCACAGATCATGGCTGAAGTTTCTGTGAAGGAGCTGCTGGTGAGATCAGCAGACTCCCAGATGTCCCAGGTGGTGCCCACTGGGAGAGGCCTTGTCCTGCCAGCTGAAGACCAAGACAATCAGCCTTTGGTTTGCTGCGTAGGTGCTGTAAAACCACCGAGGGCTCTTTTGCTCTGATCAGATGGAAATCATGGACAGGCAAGGCAGCTCCTGTGTGTCTGCCGCTCTCCCCTCTGCTCTCCTGGATGCCTAAACCAGCAGCCTCCAGCAGCCTCCAGCAGCTCCCAGCAGCTCCCTCAGTTCTGACTGCTAGAACCCTTGTGTCACCAGCCCTGGCCACTGGCTACCTTCTGTGCTACAGTCTTAGTGCAACCAGTACAACTTTCTTTGAGGCAGAGACCAGAAAATTGCAAGTGCAGCTCCAGCTCCCTTAGAACTTGGGACACCAGTGACCCACAGCTCTTAGTCTTCACAGTTCTCCTCATTGCCCTCCTGGTGGCCCAAGCCAGCAGCCACTAGCAGCCCTCTGCAACTTCTCTAGCAGCCAGGGGTCCTGGCAGCTCCCCACATCCCTGGCCATCCTCAGCATCATCAGCCCCGGGTGAAAGCCGACCTCAGTGCCAGCAATCTCAGAGATAGCAGCTCTGTTTGGAACCAGGCCAGCCTGCTTTACTGAGACAGAAATCACAAGTAGGCAAGATAAAAGCCACCTGAAAGAGTGTTCTATTGGGTCTTACACTGTTGCATGGGGAGAAGCAGTTGGTGAACGGTTCTGATGGGAAGAGGAGGCTCCATATATACACAGAAAGGGGGATTGTGCATGTAGTGTCCTGTGGCTGAGATTTTCTGCTTAGTCAGGAGGAGGAAGGGGCTCCTGTGGATCTGATGGGGCACAACTGAAGGGCTGCAAGGGTCGGGTCATCCAGAGAGGCAGTGGGCAAGTCAGCTGGAGCGACCTGGACAGAAGCTCCTGCTTCCAGAGCTAAAAATCTCCCCCAGGAGTCATGGGGATCTCATGTGGTCATGGCTGGCTGAGTAGTGATGGGGACAGCTGTGGCTGTCAAAGATGGAAGAAGAGCCTTGAACCCTATCTTGTCTCAGAAGGAGTTCTACAGCTAATCTGGACAGCAGCATCAACCCTTCTGGGGTCTCCAAGCCACTGGCCTGCCCTGCAGGAGTATGAGTCTCCACAATCATGTGAGTCAAATCCTGGAAGAGAGGCTCTGTGTGTGCATATGTATTGTAGATACACACATGTCGGCGAGTTCCTTTACCTGTGCTCACACTGAAGCCTTTAGCCTGCTGTGAGATTTTGGACAGGCTACCCCAGACCTTGGCTTCCTTCTCTGTACGTGGAAAGTGCACAGTTGGCACAGTGCCTGGCGCTTGGGAAACTTGGAATAAATAGGAGAACAGCCTGTGTCAGGACCCAGAGGAAACTGCCCTCTGGGTCTCAGGGTATCTGGCCTCTGTCACTCCTAAGGGTGAGAACCTTACCTTTCCTGGAACCCTCAAGGAAATGGGGTTGTGGGCCTTTCTCAGAAGCCTGCTCCCCAAGGTGAAGCCCCTCCCACTTCACCTGTCTCTGTGGAGTGCAGCCCTGGCACAGTAGGGTCCTGCCTGTTGTTCCCTTTCCCCTTGCTGCCAGCATGAGGGAGATGCAGCAAGGGGTGGTTTCTAGACAGGACACTGGCCATAGCTCCTCACAGGGTAGTGGTTCTCCCTTTCTGTTTTGATTGGCATGAGCTGTTCATCATCTGTGCAGTTCTCTGGAGAGAGACCAGAAACCTGATTTGCTCTCTAAGCAGCCATGAGCGCTAGGCCCTGCTCTGCTGTGCTGAGCACTGACTGGGGGTTCCTGCCCCTCCAGGCTGCAGGCCCTAAAGCTGGTGCAGGATGTGCTGAGGATGAGGGCCCAGACTTCACGAAGAAGCTTGGGGGCATGAAGATGGCTGGGAGGGACTGTCCTCTGGTTACGTAGTGGAGTGACCCCACTGGTTCCATTGAGTCTCTACTGTTACCAGTGATGATTATCAATCAGGGCCTAGCTCCTTTTCCCAGGTGTTGAAGATTGAGCACCCGAGAAACACCGAGGTGAATGTAGAAATCAAGTTTTATTTAAAGGATAGAATAAAGACAGACTTCTCCTGGGAGGAAGAAGGGGATCCAGAGCTGGTATCCGTTGGGGGTGAATTTTGTCTTTTTTGGTTTCCAGGTTTCTTGCTTCTCATGCCTGTTTCTTCTATCCCAACCATGCAGCCAGAAGTGGGGAAAGGGGGCAATCCAGGGATACCTCTTTCCATATTCCATTGTCTGCCCAGAAAAGGAAGCCCGCTCCCACCCCAGGGAATACTCATTAACAATTCTCTGCTGGGAGGAACAATCCCCTCACCCCCAGGTGACTTTGGCTACAGGTGTCCTTTCAATATCCCAGAGGCAGTGACTTTGGCCCAGGTGAGGGGGATGTGTCCTGAAGATATTAGCATTCCATTCCCTTTGAATCAGCTCTCATCTTTATGACCCAATCATTTATCACCTGTATTGACTGCCTTTTTGTCCATACCTCCCCCCACACACATACACTCTGATGAGTGGTCCAATCTGGCCCACCACCTGCTTTGTAAATAAAGCTTTATTGGGACACTGCCATGTCAACAGTTGGCCTTGAGGTGTCTGTACCTAAGATCCTACTTCATCATGCCTCCGTATCTGGGCTGGGATGTCTGTCCCAACTCAGCCAGCAGGACGCGAGGACCGGTGGCTGGCTCTGGAGTTGGCCGAGGCTGGGCCCTCACTGAGGACAGCACAGCTCCACTGTGGCTGGTCATTTACATGGTTGGGCTTTCCACCTGGGAGAGGGAAAAGACAAATTACTGTCAACTCAGTGATCATCCATTTCTCACTCTGCGTTCTGGGGAACACAGCGTAGGTATGTATCCCTATCCAAAATGCCTGCATCTTCCCTGGCACACATGCCCATGTCTGGAGCCCCCTCTGCTGCTGCTAAGGACCCCTCAGACCCTCAAGAGCCCTGCTTGTCTCTCTACCACCCAGACCTTCCTAGCTCAGCAGAGACCCGGTCTCTTTGGCTCAGTCTGAAGGCTCAGCTCAGGGGTCCATGGTGCCCAAGCCTGTGGGCAACTGAAGACCCTTGTGTCCTGGCAGAGGCTTGATGCAACTCTGATTGTGCCAGTGGTAGTGGGGGCTAGTGGCCACTAGTGAAAACTTTCCTATGGAACACAAGCTGTGACTCCTCTCACCTGATCCATACTCAGGGGCTCAGAAGGCAGGGCCCGGAGCTTAGCTAGAGCAGCTTTCTTGTGGACTTCACAGGCTGGCTGTGCTGTGGCTCTTCTGCTCCCCTGCCTTGCACCTCTACCCCAGGCTCTACTCTACCTCTTGCTAACACTGGTTCCCCACGGCTGCAGCACTGGAACTTCCTGCTGGGTGCATTCAGACCAAGGCCTTGGAGACTAAGAGCCATCATCCATCACCCTTCTCAGGGGTGAGCTCGTAGAGGTCTAGTTCTCATTTGTAGAACTATGTGGTGAAGCATGAAGACTTCACAGAGAATCACACAGTCCAGCTACTTTCCAGACTCCATCATCATTGGCATGAACAAGGGCAGGCGGCTGTCCTCAGGTGGCAGGTGCAGAGTGCCTGCATGGTCCTGGGATCCACTGCGCACTTCATGCCCCTGAGGGCTCCAAGGAGTCCTGCAGGAGAAGCAAGCAACACGGTCAGCTTTATGCTTTGTCTCTTCCTGGATGCAAATTCTGGTGGATGCATGCACAGGAGGCTTGGCAGCTGTTGAGTGCAATGGGGACATGAGACCTTGTAGCCACAGAGCATTTGGACTGGGCAGGTCTGGAGAGAGATGTACTGGGAATAACATCAGGGCAAGAAGAGCATGCACTATTTCACTAAGGGTTTTGGGACAGGAAGGGGAAATAGAAAGATGTGGGTCCTGGGTAGGAAGTGGCCTCTGGCGTGGTGTGGAGCAGTGGGGCTATCTTGCCCTCCTACATGAGCTGGGACTTCAGGGCTGCTCTCATTCCCTTTCTCCTCTGCGTAGTTGTCTGCTTGCCACACTTTATCCACCTCCTTCTTAAACAGAAAAAGGAATTCAGGGACTGGTGTGGGAATGTCCTCAACACTTTGATCTGAGGGTGTGGAAAAAGGAGGCTACAGGGAACCCAGAGTGCAGAGACCTGGGAGCTCAGTCGGGGTAGGGCATGCCCGACTGGCCAGCAGCCAGAAGCACTTTGTGAGTCATGGAAGATGCTCCAATCAAAGGCATAGGATGATTCTGAGTCCTACGATTTCACAGAAAGTTAAAACTTGGGAGAGTGTCTTGGGGGCCACAGGCAGTGAGCAGAATCCATGTCAAACAACCTTAAAGCAGGTGGGCTCCTCATGTCTAACTGATCCTTGGGGCTCAGGCAGCTTTGGGCATGGTGCCGGTGTCCTAGCCTTTGTCCCTGTCCTCCCAGCCTGCAGCATGGGCGCGCCCTTCACCACAAACCCGCCAAGTCTGTGTGGCCTCTGCCCTTTGAGGGAGGCAGGAGCGGGAGACACCACTGACATTCAAAGGCGGTTCCAGCTGCTAAAACGAAACCCCGCAGACTGGGTGGCTTGGAAACATAAGCCTGGGCCTGGCGGGGCTGTAGCAGACAGCAGGCACCTCCCCATGCTTCCTACTGCTCCCATCTCTCAGGCCCAGTGAGCCCACCGGGGCTCTGGCTGACCAGGAACGAGGGGGCCCAGAGAGGTCGCACAGGAGAGATTTTGTTTCTTTGCTCTCAAATCTGACAAGGGGAGCTTGTCCACGTTTAAAAAATCGTCCCTGGACTAAAATCCAAGCTGCAGGAATTCAACCTGCAAGGGACCCACTTTCAAGAGGTCACTATCCTGGGGACATACAGGATTGTAATCCTCCTGAACGCCTAGTCACGTGCATCCCAGGGCTGTTCTGAAGCTGGACTTTTCATGGGAGTGGAATGTGCTCTTGGGAAGTTTCACTAAAATACTGTGGCCAGTGAGACTGGGCAGTGAGACTTCTGAAAGTGACCCTCCCTTCTTGCCTTCTTGATTTCATTGTTATGGCTCCTCTGCACTGGGAACAGCTCCTGGACACCAAGATTTGGTCACTACTGCCTGGAGGTGAGGTGACAGCCACCACTGTCCCTCCATCTCATAACTGCTGGCAGCAGGTGACAGGGTCCCTAGGTGTCGACAGGGCTCCTGTGCCCCCGCAGATGCACCTTCTTGGCCTTGCCTGACAGGGCATGCCCAGCACAGGACTAGGGCAGAGGGCGTGAGCAGAGGGCATGGGCAGAAGTGGGGCAGCAACTCGTGTCTTGTGCAGGGAGGTGGAGACCCTGGGTCACACCTGCAGCTCAGGTCACCTGCTGATGAGCCCCCCTGAAGGGCCACTAGGCTATGTCGTTAGGCAGGCAATGGTGTGAGGCCCTTGCCAGGCCTCCTCCTGTCCATCAGCCACTGGTCCTATTGGAGTCTTGCCTGAGGTCAGTGCCCTACTGATTTTACCAGGCCTTGGCATATCTCTGGAGGAGCTGCTCTGAGAAGTTAGTGGGGCCAGAGGCTTGGGAAGCTCCCTGCTGCAAACCCTGCCCTGCGCTGTGGGCCTTGGGGACTCAGTGGCTACATGTAAAGTTGAGCTCAGTGGGGAGCGGCTACCCAGGGTGGGCTGGCTGTTGGCCCATAGTCTATTGTGCTCGCAGCACTGCCCTCTTCCCCTGCAGCACCCAGCAGATGTGACCTCTGTACACTATGGTGGGACTCTGGGATCCTCAGCCCTCTGCCCACTTGCTCACCAACACACTGCTGAGGGCGTACTATGCGCCTGGAGCTGGGCTCAGCAAGGTCCTGCTCTCCTGGGACCTGCGTGGCAGTGGGGAAGACAGATGAGTGAACAGCAGACACAGTGTCCAGCGCCATGGGCTTCCTGCAGGTGATGTGGTGAGCCCAGGGCTGCGCCAGGACCTCTCCCAGGGCTCTCACATACACCAGGACCAGCCCTGTGATGGAGCCACATGGGATAGTGCCCACCAGGTCCTGGCTCTGAGGATCTGGTGAGTTCTAGGCACCAAGAGGAGGCTGCGTGGCAAGGTCACAGGGCGTTCAGACTGAGGCAAGGGCAGAGGGCAGAATGGTAGATCAGGCCAGATGGCTGGGGCTGCACAGGCTCCAAGCCCGAGTTTAGGCTTATTTTAACCACAGTTTAAAGTCATTGGATGATTTTAAACAGAAGGACATGGTCTGATTTGCATATTAAAAAGATCTCCCAGCTGCTGTGTGAAGAATGCCTTTTAAAAGTGCAAAAATAGAAATAGGAAGACCAGTTAGGAGGATCTGGAAGTAATCCTGGCAGGAGGTAGTCACTGTCATTTTCCCTGTTTCTTGGGATCGAGTTTAGGAGAGGACAGGCCCCCTTTTATTTGTGTAGCGTCCACACTCCACAGGAAAAGGCCTTTCATCTGCCTCACTGGACTTCAGAATAGCCATGGGATGCATGTGACTAGGTGTCCAGGAGGCCAGGAGTGTGGCCAGGCCCTGACGCCTGCCCCACCTCACGCCTGCCCTCCCTGTCCCCAGACTACTGCCCAGGTCTGGAGCAGTGGGTGGAGAAGCCAAACTAGGCAACTGTCCACGGGACCAGGAGGAGCAGGGGCTCTGCTGCAGAGAGGGAGGGAAGGAAGGAAACACCGCTTTCCCCCATTTAAAATCCAATTGGAAAATCCAGAGGTCTTCTGCAAACAGTGTGCGCACACCCTGCAGATCGAAGCTGCATCCAAGTGCTATTGGCCTGAGGAAGAACCCAGATTCCTCCTTTCAGGCAAACCGCCTGCCCTCCATCAAGGAAGAGGGCTTCCATAGAGGCCTGCTGGTCCTCAAGGGCAGCTACCACCCTGCTAACTGGTCAGCTGCATCATCATCCAAGTCATCTGGGATGAAGAGAAGCCCTTTCCCAAGTGCCCTCAGCCACCTTCAGCTGCCTAGCGAAACCCCCAAACTTAGCTGGACATATAATGACGGTTTTGCTATCCCTGCGAATTCTGTGGCTCTGGAATTTGGAAAGCAGAGCGAGCTGGCTTGTCTTTGGTTGGTGTGTCTAGGCCTCCACTGAAAAGACCCGATGGGCCAGGAGCTGAAATATGTGACCCTGACAGAGCTGGGCTGAGCCTGCTGCTCCACCGGATTCCATCTGGTCCCTCCCTCACACAGTTCCTCAAAGCATGGAGTCCTCCAGGAAGCTCCACCTCCTGGAGCAGGCCAGAGGGCCCACACCCTCCCAGAGTGGGCACCAGAGGCCCTGCCTTCTCCTGGAAGATCACCAGAATTGCAGCCACGCTGGCACTGCCACCTCAAACCTCAAGCAGATCACTGCACATGAAGGATTCATGCAATCGGGAGATACAATGCATGTGCAGCCCCAGAGCTGTGGTCAGCAAAGTTATCTGTTGATATCAACTGAATCAGAGCACAGAACTGTTTGTATTCTAATCAATAGAATGCCAATGTTTCAGTCCTGGGGCTGAAATATGGTGCTGCTGTTAGTGACAGTGCGTGGGTGAGCAGGACCCAGCCCTGAAGCCTGGCTCCTGTGCAGCACTGGGGAGCGGCTGCCTCGGGGCTTGCCTGGCCAGCACAGCGTCAACCCAGATGCTTCCTGGAAGGTTTGTTTCAGGCAGGTTTTAAAAAGCAAAAAAAAAAAAAAAGTATTTATTTCAGGTGTACGTGACTGATTATAACTGTACACACTCTTTTCATTAGGAAAAGCCCAGCAGGCCTCATGCTTGGAAATACTTGGAGTTGTTATGAACTTGAGATAGAAATGCAGCCATAGGAGAGGAAACAAGTGCGCCCACTAAGAAGTAGGAAAGTGACCCTGAGGCTGATCCCAGGCCCTGGCCCATGGCCAGCTCTGGCTGAAGTCCAGGATGAGTCAGAGCACGTGAAAAAGAGACCAGGAATCTTTTCCAGCAGAGTGGAGATATACATGTGCACAGGAGGCGGGGACAGTCCCCTTAATCTGAACCTCTTCCATGGTTTATTTTTTTTGCAGTATTGTGTACAGAACCCAGTGCTCAGTACTCTACTACTTGGCTATCACTCCCACCTTTTCTATTAAATTCTTAAAATGTTTTTGATACAGGCAGGGCCTTGGTAAGTTGCTGAGGCTGGCCTTGAACTTGTGATCCTCCTGCATCAGCCTCCTGAGTAGCAGGGATACAAGTGTGAGCACCACAATAGATTTACACATGGTAGAGTGATGAAATCAAGCCCATTCACCTCACCATTGCTTTGAATGCTTACCATTTTTTTTTTTTTTTTGCGGGGGGTGGAGGTGAAAAGAACATTTGAAATTTAGTGTCTCAGTAAGTTTGACATACACATTATTGTTAGAGTCACCAGCTGCACCACAGGTGTCAGAACTCACTCCTTCCATCTGATCCTTAGACCAGCACCTCCCCAGCCCATGCCCAGCCCCTGGCGACCCCTGGTGGCATCCTTGTCCAAGTCTGGCTCCACCTGGCTCAGGGTCTTCAGCTCTCTGTTTTAGGGCTGAGTGGTTTTCCCTGTCCCTCCATCCTCTGTCCTCCACTGGGCTTGTAGGCTCAGTCGCAATAAGCCCTGAATGTGGCTGTCTCCTCCGTGTTCTGATTTCAAGTGCACTGCATCCATGGCAGAGCGCAGTTCTGGAGGAACCTCTGTGTTGCTTCCCCTCAGGCTGCACTGATCTCCATTCCACCCCAGTGTGCCAGGCCCCTCTGTCCTGCTCCTTCCTGCTGACAGCATCACACCAGTGAGGCTCAGCTCTCTCACTGGGCCACTAACCCTGGCAAGACCCAGTGAGTGCTCCAGGCTCTGTGAGGGTTCAGTCATTGGCCACTTGGCTCTGGGCTTCACCTCCTGTGTGCAGAGCCCAGGGCTGAGCACAGTGGGCAGGTGTGCGGCCTCCAGATCCTCAAGGATGGGCCAGCGCTTTTCAGAGACTCTGTGGACATATCACTCCACAGAAGTTCCTTTCACCCTCTGGCCACTCCTGGTCATCCAGCTGGTACTGCAGCCTGGGCAGGAGCAGTGACTGCAGCCTTCTGGGGTGCACTCCCTGGCCCAGAGCCCGACCTGTGCACTGAGCATGGTCAGTCAATGTGCTCCACAAATGCCAGGTTCCCAGAGGTTGAGAACAAGTGCTCGTTGATGTGGCTCCGAGTCCCTCGGCTTCCCAGGACCAAGACCTGGGTGAGCCTGGCAGCCCTGGCCCGGGAAGCTGCAGTTGGGGTGAGAGTCTGGGCCTGGGGCTAGGTGGCAAGGAAGCAGCAAGTTGGCTCCCTTTCTGCTGTGTCCCTCACTGGTCTGGTCCCCACACCTCCGGGGCCTCCTTCATGCTCACCACTGTCGTGTCAGTGCTGGTGATCCTTGACTCTCATCCAGGACGTCCTCTGGGCTCACTTCTGGAAAACGGCCTCTATTCTGGTTTCTGTTAGCACAGCAACTGTGGACTCCTGCCAGGTGGCCCATGAGCCTGGCAGGGTGGGTCCCTCTTGCCACTAGGTCCTTTTCATGGGTGGCTGAGGCTTGGGAAGCTCCTGCCCCACCTGCAAGTGTGTGGTCAGTGAGGCCACATCAGCAAGGCCACATCAGCAAGGCCACATCAGCACCCTTTCCCTTTATACTGGAGCCCCCATGCCCAGGCTTCCCTATCCCACATGCTCCAGCTCTGACCTCCAGGGCTGGGCTCCTCAGCAGGCCTTGTGAGCTGGCCTTCTGTCCTGCTGGCTACCTCCAAGGCTGGCTGTTCCCTCCACCCATCCCTTCCTGCAGATGCCTCCATTTCATTCTGCAGCCAGCCTCATCCAAAATTAAGCTGAAGTTTTTACAGTGCTTGTTCACGTTTGACTGTGTCCCTCAGTCTGCCTCATCAGGCAGGAGCCCAGCACAGTGCCCACTCTGCTAGGTGCGCAGCAGAGCAGAGGGGACCAGAGGGGTGGGGTAGAATCAAGCAGGTTCTACTTGAGAGGTCTCCCAAGGAGGACTCCCAGACTTGGAGGACACTGCACTAGGACCACCGGTTGCAGGGTGGGCCTGGCAGGGGTCCTGGGATTCTGCAGGCCCTGGGTGCCCAGAAGATGTGCAAAGTGACTACACAGAAAATGGTCAGGCATTCCTGGGAGATGTTGAGAAAACCAAAGAAATGGGAAAACATGTCTTTTTTGTGCATTCAAAGACTAAACATTTAGAGTTATTTTTTCTTCCCCCAAAGGTCTAGATAGATGTTACAAATTCCCAGCAGGGATTTGTGTGGAGATTGATAAACTGATTTTCTAATCTACCTGGAAGGAATTGCTGAGAGAGAGGAAGGAAGGAAGGGGGAAGAAGTTGGAGGACTCTTTCTATTAGATACTTAGACAGTGAAGCAGCAATACCATAACAATGCCATGCCTCAGTGAGGACACAGCTTGGCAAGACCTTAAAATAGAGAGTATCCAGACCCAGCCATTGTTTCCCTTTTCTTCATCTTCCTTCCTTCCTTCCTTCCTTCCTTCCTTCCTTCCTTCCTTCCTTCCTTCCTTCCTTCCTTCCTTTTCTTTGGAGGGGGTCACACCCAGGTTGGCCTTACCTCATGGGATCAGGCCATCCTCCCGCCTCAGCCTCTGGGTAGCTGGGACCACAGGGACACACCACCCGCCCAGCACAAAATATGGTTATCTCAACTTTTGTTATGTACACAGGCAATTTCAGTGGACAGAAGATCAAATGGGAAGATAAAATTAAAAGGTTCACAGGACACAACACTGGAAAATGTCTTTGTTGCCAAGCGGTCCCAGAAAGCGTAACCACAGAGAACTGAGAGATATTAAAATTTATAACTCTACTCATCAAAATACACCGTGGAAAGAGAGATCTCTGCTGCGTGTGATGAAAGGCTCCTGTGAAGAAGAGACAAAGAACTGCAGATCAATACAGAAAGGAGGAACCGAACCCGAGTGGGGTTTTTCGATGACCTTCTCTAGCCACTAATGAACCTGTGAAAAGGTGCCGACCCTTGCCCACCATCAGAGAGATCCACATAAGAACCACAGCAAGGTAGCACCTCCCACCACTGGAGGTGAAAAAAACCAAGGAACCCATGCTGGCAAGAGCTGAGCCTCCCTTCCAGCAGTGTCCATGGCTCACCAGTCTGGCTGGCTTCTTGAGGGAAGCCAGGCCCTTACCCTGTGCCCGCAGGTCTGCTCCTGGGTCTGCCCACCCCTCCCCAGGTACATGAACAGAAAAGGCTCTCTGTGGGGCACCCCTGCATCATACCATGGCATGACACAACACAGTGAAGTGTGGTGCCAGGGACAAGGCCCCATGTAGCCAGAGGTTGGCCTGTGCAGCTGCTGGAGCCTGCTGTCTGAGCCCGAGCTGAGCAAACACGTCAGGAACAGTGCCATGCTGGGATTCACCCGTAGGCTGGCTGGTGTGGGAGGGAGGGCTCTGGGCCTGTCTCTGCAGGCATCTGGGTGGAGCCACAGGGCTGCTTACTCTGGGCTGGGGCAGTATTCACTGTGCCTGTCACAGGCCAGCAGAGTTTATCTTTGAAGAGGAGGGATGAGCAAAAAATGGTGCAGGACGCCGCTCCAGCTCTGCGTGTGCTGGTGGAGTCATTCAGCTCCTCAGCATCTCCGCTCTCCTGCAGCCCGTTTGGCCTGGGCAGCAGCTTAGCTCAGTCACAATGGCATTTCCATTAAGCATACCCTCTTGCAGAGAAAATGAGGCCAGTGTGGACTGCTGTCTTTTTTCACCAAGTTCTTTCAAATGTGCACACGCTTCACATGGAATCCCCTCCCCACAGTTTTGGAATATCCGAGTGTCAGCTGCCCACTGTGGTGGCTCTTCCCTGGTCCTGTAGACTCAGTGCTGGCTCTGCCTTCCAGTTCTCCTGCATGATTAGAAAGGGAGGAGAGGGGCCAAATGCCACCTTCACTCAGGGCTCTCAGAAGAGAGCCAGGTAATTGCCAGATTTAAAGATGCTGGGAATACAGCATGCAAACCTACATTATTTCCAGGAGTGGGAGCCCACCCCACAACGACTTGTGAGTGATCCCATCTAAGAATACAATTAAATGTCTAAATGTGCTGTCTGTGTGCAGCAAGGCCAGGTCAGGAGCACTCCTTCCCCCACTCAGGGCAGCTCTGTCCACCAGAGGACATGATGCTTCTCTTTACTCCTCGAGCAACCACATAAGCAGAGCCCTTGCTCTCATCTCAGGGTTACGCAGCTCCCCAGGGTTGCAGCAAGTCTGTCCTGGGTGCTCTTTCTCCAGGTCCCTGCCTCCTCTGCCTCATAGGGTCCAGCTGCTCGGCCCAGCCTGACCCTTCCTGGGACTGACCTGCGAACACAGCCGCAGGGCCCACAGGTGGCAATATGTGCCTCCCTGGGCTGGTGGCAGGGATGGGATGCCTTCCTGTGGCATGTGTTTGGAGTCGCCCTGGCTCCAAAGACTAACTTCCCCATCCCCCCGAGAAGAGCCGTCTAATGGTGAGCCCTGCTGGCTCACATGATCCTTACGTACCAATCAGAAAGCACCCCATGCCAACTGTCAAACCTTTCAACCATTAAACTGTCATAACTGTCAAACCACCCCCAGCTCTATAAATATGCAGAGCTGTTCCTCAATAAACAGGCATTTTCTCTGACAATGAGCCTTGTTCGTTCTTTCATTGGTGCCAAAACCCGGGAGGGGGAATGCCTCACTGCTCGAGGGCCCCCCTCTCAAGGCTTGCCGTCCTCGTCCACTCTTTTGAGCACTGCTACTACTCACACAACACCGGCTCTTCAGTAGGTAAGTTCCCCTATTGGGTATCCAACTTCAGATGGGCTACACAGGGGCTTTGACTGTGATCATCCGGCAAACATCTGACGCCCAATTTGGAGGAGAGAACACACCCCACCACGACCTTCATGGTCACGGTGGACTCTCTGGAGCCCGGTTCATGAGTGGGAGGTACTGAGGGGTGGAAGAACAGGCACTCCCCGCCCCCTCTCTCTCAACCACCCTTGTCCCTCTCCTGACCTATGGGGGCCTCTTCTTCCCTCCCTGCAGACTCTCCCTTATTAAATTCTGCACAAAAGATTGGCCTTACTATCAATTAGACAATCAAAGTCAATGGCCCCCAGGAGGATCCCTAGATCCTGCAATTCTCAGAGATCTGTTTAACTTCTGTGAGTGCTCGAAAAAGTGGAAGGAGATCCCCTATGTTGAGGCTTTTTCTCTTCTTAGTTCTCACCCCGACCTATCTGGCAGATGAACCCCTCCCGACCAACCTCCCCTGTCGGCTCCGTCCAGCCCCTCAGGTGCTCCCCCTGACTCAGCTGACACCTTTAATCCCCCCCCCCAAACTAGGTCCCAAGAATTTCAATGGGTTCTCCGGGCTTATAGCCTCACTCACCATGGTATGTATATGTTATTGGCTAATACTCTCCTTCTTGAGGAACGTACCAGAGTCTGGGAACTTGCCAGAGCCCATGCAGATGAAACTCACCGAGTTAATCCTAATCACCTTCTGGGGCTACTTGCTGCCCCAGATCAAACTCCCGACTGGGATTATACACAAGCTGGCATACAGAGTAGGGACCGATTCTCCGCATGTATTATTGCTGGGCTCAAAAAAGTGGCACATAAGGCCGTCAATTTCCAAAAATTACAAGAGACCCCATCAGAATTTCTGGATCGGCTAACGAAAGCCCTTCAGCAGTAACCTAGATCCCAAAACCCCAGATGGCCGTCATGTCCTTAGGACATATTTCCTCTTGCAGAGCTACCCCGATATCCAGGCCAAACTAAAAAAGCTCGAACAAGGCCCTGCCACCCCCCAGACTGAGAAATTTCAGATGCTAACCCAGGCCCTGCAGGGTATTTCCTTGGGTCGCCGCCCATCACCGAAAACATCCCCGGGTGCCTGCTTCAAGTGTGGCAAGGAGGGACATTGGGCCAGGGCATGCCCTGCACCATGTACTCTGCATACCCCATGTCCTAAATATCAACAACAAGGTCACTGGGGCTCTGACTGTCCTGGATCCCATAGGAGACCTATAGCCAGGGAATCCTCTGACCTTCTGGGCATGGCAATCAATTGACAGAGCCTTGGGTCCTTGTCCCTGGCCGTAACGAGACAGGAACCCAGGGTGTGGATTCAGGTGGATGGACACAAGGTTGACTTTCTCTTTGACACCAGGGCTACCTTCTCAGTCCTGACAGAATTCTGGGGGCAAACAGTGACATCCACCTCTCCTATTGTTGGGGTAGGAGGAAAGACCATCTATCCAAGAAAGACTCCCCTATTACTCTGTTCCATAGACAGCTTCCCATTCTCTCAGATGTTCCTAGTTATGCACCAATGTCCAGTTCCTTTGCTCGACTGAGATATTGTCTCTAAATTCAATACAACAATCAATATCTGGGCTCCTGGCATTAGTAAGGCCCCAGAATCAGCCTGTTCATCTTTTCTGGCCCTTTTGGCAGAAGACTGACCATTCTGCTCCACTTGTGAGGCTGACATGAAACACCATACTGACATGAAACCCCTTGCCTATGAACCTGGTTGACCCAACTGTATGGGATACCCACATCCTCTCCACTGTTTCCTGCCCACCAGTTAACATTCATCTCAAAGATCCTAACACCTTCCCCAATCAGGCTCAATACCCCCTGTCCACAAAAGCTCTTCTGGGCCTACAACCTATTATTCAGGACCTTCTTAGCAAGGGGTACCTCCGCCCTGCTCATTCCCCTTACAATACTCACATACTAGTGGTAGAAAAGCCCAAGGGTCCTATTGCTTAGTTCAGGACCTACAACTCATCACCTCCGTTAGGCCCATACATCTTTTGGTTGCCCATACAACCTGCTGTCTCAGATCCCCCACACTGCCACCCACTTCTTGGTCATAGACTCATGCTTTCTTCTCCATTCCCCTTGCCCCGGAATCACAAGATCTTTTTGCCTTTACCTGGACAAATCCCACCACCAGACATTCTCGACAACTAACTTGGACTGTCCTTCCTCAGTGGTTTCGAGATAGTCCACACCTCTTTGGACAAACCTTGGCCTCCGACCTCCAATCTTTTCACCCCCAGTGCCCCTCTTGCAATATCGTCCAGCAAATCTCTTTGCCCACCTGCAGGGAAGAAAGCACCCCACCACAGCCTTTAAGGCTACGGTGGCCCTCAGGGACTCCTTCCTTGGGCAGATTCGAAAGTCCTAGTCCTCTCACCTTTAAGACTCTGCCCTAGAGAGATGCTTATCCTCCCCTTCCTCTCTCTTGCCCTGCCTCTCCCCTCTTTCTGGCTCTGGGAGTATCTGGCCTCTCCAGGAGGGGTCCCGAAAAGCCTTGGCCAAGGTCTCCCACGGCTCCAGCTCTGTCCAGGATGAGAGCTTCAACTGTTAGGATTCAGTGACGACCAAACTCTGCAGCTCGAACCTGCCACTTAGGCACTCCTAATTTTTTGGCTCTGGCAGGGACGCCCCTTTTGCCAATAAATCAGTTTCCTCCTTCTCTGTATCCTCTTCCCTCCTCCTTACATGGGTAATATGTCCTCTCTGCTGGTTGACTCTCCCCTACAATGCCTCTTGGATCAAATATAACACCCAGGCCTGGCCCACTTATCCCTTAGACAACCAAAGCAGATGGCCCCTTTTTGGGTCCCTGGATCCCTCCATTCTAAGGGATCTCTACAATTACTGTGAGCATAAAAATCGGTAGAGATTGCTTATGTCCAGGCTTTCTTCTTGCTCTGATCCAATCCTGCTCTCTGCACCTTTTGCAAACCCCTACAAATTCTTCTAGCCCGTCCAAAGGGCGCTCAACAGATAACACAGTTCTCCTACTTTCTTGGCCTTAAAGGGATATTGGGCTTCTCCACAAAAGGCCCAAATAGCATCTAGGGTTCTCTATCTCTCAAGGGAAAAAGGCCATTAAAACAGCTTATCCTTCTTGGGTTTGGCTGAGTACTTCAGGGCCTGGACTCCCTCCTCACCAGGTCATTATATAATCTGGCCAAGGGCCCCCAAAATGAACCCCTACTCTCAGTGGTAGGGAAGCCCTTTAAAAAGGCCCTCCTCCGGGCACCCGCTCTGCATCTCCCCGACCTCTCCCAACCCTTCACCCTCTATGTACATGAGAAACAGGGACAAAGTCTGGGCGTTCTGGATCAGGAATATGGCCCCACATTTGCACCAGTGGCCTATCTTCAGGGGCTGGCCCCCATGCCTCAGAGCCCTAGCAGCAGCCCATGACCTCCAGAAAGAAGCACACAAGCTTACCTTTAGCTCCCCGCTAACCATCTCATCTCCTCACTATCTAAAGTATTTCCTCACAAGGGGCTACAGTCACTTCCTCCTTCCAGGGTTCTATCCCTCCTTGGCTCTCTTTGAAAATCCCTCCATCTCTTTTCAGCCCTGTCTCCATTAAACCCTGTCTCCCTCCTCCCATCTTCTCTCTCACAAGATCCTGTCCACAAATGCCTGGTATTAGAGACGATTTTACCCTGCCCTACCACCATTTCTGAGGGACCCCTGCCCTCTTATACACGAAGGGGTTAAAGTGGCGGGGTATGATGTCGTTTCTTTCTTATCCATCATAGAGGCAAAACCTCTCCCACCCAGTACCACCAACCAACAAGCTGAACTCATAGCTACCACAAGGGCATGTGAGCTAGCGGAGGGAAAAACCCACTCCCTATATAATACGTCTTCCATATCTCCCACACAGCCATTTGGAAAGAAAAGGGGCTATTGACCACCAGAGGGACGTCGTCAGTCATTAATTCCACACTTATTTCTGGCCTACTATGAGCCTCCAGGCTGCCTTCCCAACTGGGGAATAGTCCATTGCAAGGCCCACCAAACTGACTCCTCCTTTACTACTATGGGGAATTCTAAGGCCGATCAAGCGGCGTCATCAGCCGCCCTACAGAGTTTTACCTCCTCTCCGCTACTCTTTGTTACCACCGGGGATCGGCCCAAAGATCCCCAACAACTCTTCCAGTTTCTTCACTCTCTATTCCATTCTAGTCCACAGAGTCTCACTACTTTCTTTCACTCCTTTTTCACCTTTTCCCCACTTGATAAGACCCTCCTACAACAGATCACTTTTGCTTGTCAGATCTGCCAGAGAACCAATACCAATACTCCATTAAAACCTAAACCTTTCCCTTCTCATCAGGCCCATGGTCATATACTTTTTCAGGATGGGTTGAAGCCTTTCCCACTTCTAACAATCGGGCCTCTACGGTAGTTGATCTGTTGCTTACTCACATAATCCCCCATTTCGGGATGCCCACTTCTATCCAATCAGACAATGGCCCAGAATTCACGTCGAAGATAACTCAGGGATTGGCTCATGTGCTATCACTCCCTTGGCATTTCCATTGCCTTGACTGCCCCCAGGCTTCTAGAAAGGTTGAAAGGACCAATTGGTCCCTTAGACCCTCACCAAGCTCACCATGGAATTAAGTCTGGACTGGGTAAATGTGCTCCCATTGGCTTTATTGTGCATTAGGGCCTTGCCAAAGAAGCCTTCTAATCTCTCACCTTTCGAAGTCATGTATGGCCATCCCCTCATTCCTCCCGGATTGCCTACAGAATCCCTACCTATCTCCAAAACCTATGCCTTGCCCCTCCTCTTCCATCTATGCTCTGAACTCTGGCGCTATCAAGACTGGCTCCTTCTTGACTCCAGTCTCTTTCAAAATCCTACCTTCTTAACACCTGGTAAACTTGTTTACTATTGCCCACTGGGGGAAAAGCCCCCTCTAAAACCAAAATGGGAGGGTCCTGCTCAGGTGATTATGTGCACTCCCTTGGTGGCCAAACTCAGGTTGTCTAATAACCAACTTACCCCGTGGATTCACATTTCTAGGCTTAAGTCCGGTGCTCCTACACCTTCATCAGAAGAGCCAACGATTGTCACCTGTCATTAAGTACTCTTGTCATCCTTCCCTACAGATCCCCTCAAGCTCTGCCAATCCCCTCAAGCTCCATCTCTCCCGTGTCTCTGTTCTTAGCCCAATGTTCCATAATTGGGTTCTCCTAATGCTCCCTCTCATTTCTGGCCCCTCTTGGGTCCTCTCTTTGCCCTATTTTCAAGGCAAGTGGCCCTAAGGGCCCCCTCCAGCTAGACCTCCTTCTCCTCCTTACAGACCTCCCCCCACTTGCTTGGATCTGGCCAGTAGTGGGACCATTGTGTGTTGTCCTTCTGACAAACCACTTAGGTGTCTGGAGCATGGTGACCCCTGAATAAGTGTGAACTACCTTTATCATAAGAGAGCACTTTACCAGTTGTCTTCTGGATCTAAGGAGGAACATGTGTGTTTTGTTTACCCTCCCAGTTTTGTAAGAATTTCAAGAATCAGTATTTAAAGTTGAGGTGTTTCACATAAAACCTGGAGAGATCTGACTGCTTTCAAAGGGAAATCTGGTAACAATGGGCCACTGTCCTCCCTTGGCCGCCTTCGTTCAGAGCATGGGAGAAGCTGCCTTCTTTATTACAAAGTTCGTGCTTTCTTGGTGTGAAGAGAGACAAGACTAGGGAAAGCTGGGAACAGTGATAGAAGTGAGAGAAACAAGCTGGTTTGGAAATCTGGGATATTTTGAGAAAGGTAAAGAGAGAAGCAAGATGGTTTCAGAGACACCCAGGTAGGAGAGAGTTTGAAGAGCAGCCTTAATAGAGAGGGGAGGGAGCTAGATTGGACTAGGAATGGAGAGTGGAATTGAGGGTGTTAGGTGCAGGACAGGCTGGTCTACAGGGCATGCCAAACAAAGTTAACTGCAGGATGACCTGGCTTCTCAAACCCTCTGTCTGGTTCTTTGTCACCTGTTTGCTTCAAGCCCAAGCCCCTGCTCAAGGCTGAACACTTAACCCCCCTTGTGCCAACAAGGCAGCTTGCAGACCGAGAGACCCCATTAGATTTGGGCTATAAAAACTCCCTATGCCTGTTCCTTCCCTTTATCATAAAGTTCATTCAGACTCAGGTGGGTAAAAAATTTCTAATCAAGCTTTTAACCAGCTTCTCTTCAGGAATTACCAACTACTGGCTACTGATGATACCTCCAGTCGAGACCTATGCCGAATAGATTGACATCATCATGGATCTGTGGGGGCAAGGAAACTTCATTGGTCTAGTTCCTGAAGTTATACCTGTCCTCTCTGCCCTCCTGTGGGGGCTCCTTACTTCCCATCTCTCTGATTCTCCTACACTGCCCCACCTCAGCAGGAAGCAGCTAGAATGAGTCTACGCACACTCTCATTTAATAACAAAGAGGGGGGAATGTTGGGAATCACCTGGCTCCAAAGACTAACTTCCCCATCCCCTGAGAAGAGCCGTTCAATGGTGAGCCCTGCTGGCTTACATGATCCATATGTACCAATCAGACTAGTCCTGCTGGGTCATGATCCTTACCCACCAATCAGACTAGCTCTGCTGGCTCACATGATCCTTACCCACCAATCAGAAAGCACCCCATGCCAACTGTCAAACCCTCCAACCATTAAACTGTCATAACTGTCAAACCACCCCCAGCTCTATAAATATGCAGAGCTGTTCCTCAATAAACGGGCATTTCCTCCAACAACGAGCCTTGTTCATTCTTTCAGCATGGAATTAGGGGAGGGACACACTGCTTTGAGCTAAGAGGCATTGCTGCTTTCTCCTAGGCCCAGATATGGGGAGCAAATACAACCCCTCCATGTAGGAGGGCAGCTGCTCTGGGTTTGGTTGGCCTCTGCATTTCTCTCTTTTTTTTTAAATTTATTTTATTGTTGGTTGTTCAAAACATTACATAGTTCTTAATATACCATATTTCACAGATTGATTCAAGTGGGTTATGAACTCCCATTTTTACCCCGTATACAGATTGTTGTGTCACATCAGTTACATTTCCATTGATTTACAAATTGCCTTTCTAGTGACTGATGTATTCTGCTGTCTATCCCATTCTCCACTATCCCCCCTCCCCTCCCCTCCCCTCCCCCCTCTCTCTCCACCCCCTCTACTATAAATCATTTCTTCCACTTATATAATTTTTCTCCTACCCCTCCTTTCCTCTTATATGTAATTGTGTATAACCCTGAGGCTCACCTTCCAATTCCATGCAATTTCCTTTCTCTCTCCCTTTCCCTCCCGCCTATCATTCCTGTTTAATGTTAATCTTCTTCTCAAGCTCTACCCTGTCCTTGGTTACTCCCCTTATATCAAAGAAGACATTTGGCATTTGTTTTTTAAGGCTTGGCCAGCTTCGCTTAGCATAATCTGCTCTAATGCCATCCATTTCCCTCCAAATTCTATGATTTTGTCATTTCTTATTGCAGAGTAATACTCCATTGTGTATAAATGCCACATTTTTAATCCATTCATCTATTGAAGGGCTTCTAGGTTGGTTCCACAATCTTGCTATCGTGAATTGTGCTGATATGAACATCGATGTAGCGGTGTCCCTGTAGCATGCTCTTGTTAGGTCTTTAGGGAATAGACCGAGAAGGGGAATAGCTGGGTCAAATGGTGGTTCCATTCCCAGCTTTCCAAGAAATCTCCATACTGCTTTCCAAATTGGCTGCACCAATTTGCAGTCCCACCAACAATGAACAAGTGTACCCATTTCCCCGCATCCTCGCCAGCACTTGTTGTTGTTGGACTTCTTAATGGCTGCCAATCTTACTGGAGTGAGATGGTATCTTAGGGTGGTTTTGATTTGCATTTCTCTGACTGCTAGCGATGCTGAGCATTTTTTCATGTACTTGTTAATTGATTGTATGTCCTCCTCTGAGAAGTGTCTGTTCAGGTCCTTGGCCCATTTGTTGATTGGGTTATTTGTTATCTTATTATCTAATTTTTTGAGTTCTTTGTATACTCTGGATATTAGGGCTCTATCTGAAGTGTGTGGAGTAAAGATTTGTTCCCAGGATGTAGGCTCCCTGTTTATCTCTTTTATTGTTTCTTTTGTTGAGAGAAAACTTTTTAGTTTGAGTAAGTCCCATTTGTTGATTCTAGTTGTTAACTCTTGCGCTATTGAGGAATTTGGAGCCCGACCCCACAGTATGTAGATCATAGCCGACTTTTTCTTCTATCAGACGCCATGTCTCTGATTTAATATCGAGCTCCTTGATCCATTTTGAGTTAACTTTTGTGCATGGTGAGAGAAAGGGATTCAGTTTCATTTTGATGCAAATGGATTTCCAGTTTTCCCAGCACCATTTGTTGAAGATGCTATCCTTCCTCCATTGCATGCTTTTAGCCCCTTTATCAAATATAAGATAGTTGTAGTTTTGTGGATTGGTTACTGTGTCTTCTATTCTGTACCATTGGTCCACTCGCCTGTTTTGGTACCAGTACCATGCTGTTTTTGTTACTATTGCTCTGTAGTATAGTTTGAAGTCTGGTATCGCTATACCGCCTGATTCACACTTCCTGCTTAGTATTGTTTTTGCTATTCTGGGTCTTTTATTATTCCATATGAATTTCCTGATTGTTTTATCTATTTCTACAAGAAATGCTGTTGGGATTTTGATTGGGATAGCATTGAACTTATAGAGAACTTTTGGTAATATCGCCATTTTGATGATGTTAGTTCTGCCTATCCATGAACAGGGTATATTTTTCCATCTTCTGAGGTCTTCTTCTATATCTCTCTTTAGGGTTCTGTAGTTTTCATTGTATAGGTCTTTCACCTCTTTTGTTAGGTTGATTCCCAAGTATTTTATTTTTTGGGGGGATATTGTGAATGGAGTAGTTGTCCTCATTTCCGTTTCAGAGGATTTGTCGCTGATATACAGGAATGCATTTGATTTATGTGCGTTGATTTTATATCCTGCCACTTTGCTGAATTCATTTATTATCTCTAATAGTTTCTTCATAGATCCTTTTGGGTCTGTTACGTATAGAATCATATCGTCTGCAAATAGTGATAATTTAAGTTCTTCTTTTCCTATTTTTATGCCTTTAATTTCTTTCATCTGTCTAATTGCTCTGGCCAGTGTTTCAAGGACTATGTTGAACAGAAGTGGTGAGAGAGGGCATCCCTGTCTTGTACCAGATCTTAGAGGGAATGCCTTCAATTTTTCTCCATTCAGAATGATGCTGGCCTGTGGCTTATCATAGATTGCTTTTACAATGTTGAGGTATGATCCTGTTATCCCTAATTTTTCTAGAGTTTTGAACATAAAGGGATGCTGTACTTTGTCGAATGCTTTTTCTGCATCTATCGAGATGATTATATGGTTCTTATTTTTAAGTCTATTGATGTGGTGAATAACATTTATTGATTTCCGTATATTGAACCAGCCTTGCATCCCAGGGATGAATCCTACTTGATCATGGTGTATAATTTTTTTGATATGATTTTGAATCCGATTCGCCAGAATTTTATTGAGGATTTTTGCATCTAGGTTCATTAGAGATATTGGTCTGTAGTTTTCTTTCTTTGAAGTGTCTCTGTCTGGTTTAGGTATCAGGGTGATGTTGGCCTCGTAGAATGTCTTTGGAAGTTCTCCCTCTTTTTCTATTTCCTGAAATAGCTTGAAAAGTATTGGTGTTAGTTCCTCTTTAAAGGTTTTGTAAAACTCTGCTGTATACCCGTCCGGTCCTGGGCTTTTCTTAGTTGGTAGTCTTTTGATGGTTTCTTCTATTTCCTCTATTGTTATTGGTCTGTTTAGGCTGTCTATATCTTCCTGACTCAATCTGGGCAGATCATATGACTTAAGAAATTTATCGATGCCTTCACTATCTTCTATTTTATTGGAGTATAAGGATTCAAAGTAATTTCTGATGATCTTCTGTATTTCTGAAGTGTCTGTTGTGATATTGCCTTTTTCATCCCGTATGCTAGTAATTTGGGTTCTCTCTCTTCTTCTCTTCGTTAGCATGGCTAAGGGTCTGTCGATTTTATTTATTTTTTCAAAGAACCAACTTTTGGTTTTGTCAATTTTTTCAATTGTTTCTTTTGTTTCGATTTCATTAATTTCAGCTCTGATTTTAATTATTTCTTGCCTTCTACTTCTTTTGCTGTTGTTTTGCTCTTCTTTTTCTAGGATTTTGAGATGATATATGAGATCGTTTATTTGTTGGTTTTTTCTTTTTTTAAGGAATGCGCTCCAAGCAATGAATTTTCCTCTTAAAACTGCTTTCAATGTGTCCCATAGATTCCGATATGTTGTGTCTGTGATTTCATTTAACTCTAAGAAGTTTTTAATTTCCTCCTTAATGTCTTCTATAACCCATTGATCATTCAGTAACCTATTGTTCAATCTCCAAGTGATGCATGATTTTTCCTTCCTTCTCTTATCGTTGATTTTCAGTTTCATTCCATTATGATCAGATAAGATGCATGGTATTATTTCTACTCCTTTATATTGTCTAAGAGTTGCCCTGTGACATAATATATGATCTATTTTTGTGAAGGATCCATGTGCTGCTGAGAAAAAAGTGTAACTACTTGATGTTGGGTGGTATATTCTATATATGTCAATTAAGTCTAGGTTGTTAATTGTGTTGTTGAGTTCTATAGTTTCCTTATTTAACTTTTGTTTGGAAGATCTGTCCAGTGGTGAGAGAGGTGTGTTTAAGTCTCCCATGATTATTGTATGGTGGTCTATTAGACTCTTGTACTTGAGAAGAGTTTGCTTGATGAACGTAGCTGCACCATTGTTTGGGGCATATATATTTATGATTGTTATGTCTTGTTGGTGTATGGTTCTCTTGAGCAGTATGCAGTGTCCCTCTTTATCCTTTTTGATTAACTTTGGCTTGAAATCTATTTTGTTTGATATGAGTATGGACACTCCTGCTTGTTTCCGCAGTCCATATGAGTGGAATGATTTTTCCCAGCCTTTCACCTTCAGTCTATGTATATCTTTTCCTATCAAATGCATCTCCTGTAGGCAACATATTGTTGGATCTTGTTTTGTGATCCATTCAACTAGCCTGTGTCTCTTAATTGGTGAGTTTAAGCCATTAACATTTAGGGTTATTATTGAGATTTGGTTTGTTCCTCCAGTCATATTTGTTTATTTATGTTACTAAACCTGATTAGTTTTCCTCTTTGATTACTTTCCCCCCTTTACTGTCCTACCTCCCACTGATGGTTTTCAATGTTATTTTCAGTTTCCTCTTCCTGTAATGTTTTGCCAAGGATTTTTTGAAGAGATGGTTTTCTAGCTGCGAATTCTTTTAACTTTTGTTTATCATGAAAGGTTTTAATTTCATCTTCCATCCTGAAGCTTAATTTCGCCGGATACACGATTCTTGGTTGGAACCCATTTTCTTTCAGTGTTTGAAAAATGTTATTCCAGGATCTTCTAGCTTTCAGAGTCTGTGTTGAGAGATCAGCTGTTATCCTGATTGGTTTGTCCCTAAATGTAATCTGCTTTCTTTCTCTTGTAGCTTTTAAAATTCTCTCCTTATTCTGTATGTTGGGCATCTTCATTATAATGTGTCTAGGTGTGGATCTCTTATGATTTTGCACTTTCAGCGTCCTGTAGGCTTCTAGGATATGGGATTCTGTTTCATTCTTCAAGTCTGGGAAGTTTTCTCGTATTATTTCATTGAATAGATTGTTTATTCCTTTGGTTTGGAGTTCTGTGCCTTCCTGTATCCCAATGACTCTTAAGTTTGGTCTTTTAATGTTATCCCATAATTCTTGAATGTTCTGTTCATGGTTTCTTAGCAGTCTTGCTGAGCTGTCTATGTTCTTTTCAAGTTGAAATACTTTGTCTTCATTGTCTGATGTTCTATCTTCTAAGTGATCTATTCTGCTGGTGGTATTGTCAATTGAGGTTTTAAGTTGGTTTATTGCTTCCTGCATTTCTAGGATTTCTATTTGTTTGTTTTTTATTACTTCTAACTCCCTGTGAAATTGATCTTTTACTTCCTGGATTTGTTTCTGTAGTTCCTTGTCAATGTGATCTTTCATTGTCTGATTTTGCTGTCTCATGTCTTCTTTGAGACTCCAGATCATCTGAAGCATGTATATCCTGAACTCTTTATCTGACATTCCACCTGTTGCAGCTATTACCTCTTCTAGAGTTGAGTTGACCTGCATTGCTTGTGGTCCTTTCTTTCCTTGTCTTTTCATAATGCTTGCGTTTCTTTCTGCTTGGTGAAACTGTTGTGTTTTTGAAATTTTCCCCCTATTTATTTATATTGCTCTTGTATAGTTGGGGTATCTCTCTTGTAGGGCGGGTAGTGGCTGTGCTCCTCCTCTAATTAGAGTGATCTATCTACCACGCTGGTTGGTCGTAGGTCTGCCCACCCTGCGGGCACGGGTGGCTGCTCTACTCTGCCCCCACTCCAATTGTGGTGACGTTCCTACCATGTCCTCGGATCGTTGGTCCTGATCCGGATGTGGGCGGCAGCTCTGCTCCACCCCTACTCCAATTGGTGTGACGTGTCTACCACGCTGGCAGGCCTCTAAGCCTGTTCCGCCGGTGGGTCTCAGATCTGCCTACCTTGCGGGCTTGGGCGGCAGTTCTGCTCAGCCCCCACTCCCAGTGGGGGTACCTAACTGCCTCTCCAACGGGTCGCTGGGCCTTTTCCGGACACTGGCGGCGGCTCTGTTCAACCCCCACTCCAACCAGTGTGACGTGACTGCCTCGATGCTACTTGTCCACCACACTGGCAGGCTGCCGAGCCTGTCCTGCCAGTGGGACGCAGGTCTGCTTACCTTGCAGGATCAGACAGCGGCTCTTCATGGCCTCCACTCCAAGTGGGGTGACTTGGCTACCCTGCCGTCGGGTCGCTGGTCCTGTTCCAGGCGTGGGCGGCTACTCTCCTCGGCCCCAGCTGCAGTTGGGGTGTCGTGATACCACACCGGCGGGTCCCTTAGCCTGCTCTGGGCGCAGGTGGCAGCTCCACTCTGCCCCCCAGGCCCCCGCAGCACCCAGCAGGACCCGGACCAAGAAGCAGTCCCTATAGGATCCCCAACCCTGAGTCAGAGCAGCTTCGGGAGCCAGGAGCCGGCCTCTCCGGTCCCCGCCACGTTCTGCTAGGAGCAGGCTCCACAGAGCAACTGCTGGGGGTTCTCCAACTCCAGGCCAAAGCAGCCCCGGGAGCCCAAGCCTGGCCGCACCAGACTCTCCCTGCTTGGTGCCCAAGCCTGGGCGCACCAGACTCTCCCTACTCGGTGCACGCTCCACTGGTAGCAGAGTCAAAGACGCAGTTCCCGCGGGCTCCCAAGCCCCGGGCCAAAACTGTTCCGGGAGTCAGAGTCCCGCTGCCCCTTGTCGCAAGTTTCACTTGTAGCTGGCCTCAGCTCGCGGTCCCCGCAGGTTCCCCGGCCCTGGGCTCAAGCAGCTACGGGAACCAGAACCCAGCCTCTCCGATCCCTGCCACACTCTTCTAGGAGCAGGCTCCACAGAGGTGCCCCAGCCTCAGGCCCCAGCAGCCCCGGGAGCCCGAGCCTGGCCGCTCCAACCTCTCCCAGCTCGGTGTACACTCCGCCAGGGGCAGGGTCAAAGATGCAGTCCCTGCGGGGTCCCTAGCCCCAGGCCAAAACTGTTCCGGGAGTCCGAGCCACGCCACCCCTCAGCGCACAATCCACTTGTAACTGGCCTCAGCCCTGAGTCCCCGAAGGATCCCCCGCCCTGTGCCAAAGCAACCCGGGGAGCTAGAATCTGGCCGCTCAAAGTCCAGCGCCCGCCTTGCCAGGGGTGAGGCCCGAAGAGTATTCTCCTCAGGTTCTCCAATCCCAAGCCTGAGCGATCTGTCTGCGAGACGCAGGCAAATACCAGCCTGGAATCACCTGTTCCGTAGTTGAATGAGCTGAGATCAGCAGAAAACAGGGATGATTGCATCAGCTCTCCAAGATGGCGGCTGCTGTCCTCCTCCGTGTTCCGACCGGTGTTGGGAATCGAACTGGACCGGTTCTCTCCTCTGTCTCAAAACCGGAACTCAGCACTCAGCGCGGCCAGTGCGCCGCTGGCAGGAGCCTCTAGAATCCGCTTCGCTGTAATCCCGCTCTGGTACCTCGCCGCTAACTAGCGCGCGCCCCAGACTCCATCCGCGGGGCGGTCCGCCGACCAGGTACTGCTACCCTCCGTGCGGAGAAATCGCCCGTGACCAAGCCCCTGCAGCCGAATCCCGCGCGCTGGAAATCTGTCCTCTAGATTCTGGAACACCTCAATTTCACTGGAAATTCCCACCAAGGTAACCTTCAGCCGTTTCACCTCGTCTTTCTCTCGCACAGTGACGTGGCGCACTGGGGTGCTGCTCTCTCCTCGCTGCCATCTTCCGGTCTCGGACATGTGTTTTAAGTAGAAAATACACACTAGGTTTTAAAGACCTTCCACATGCATGTGTCACAGAGCTGGAAATAAGCAGTTTATTCACCAAATGTTACTGGGCCTCTCGCGGGCCCTCCCCGCAGGTCCCCGAGGCGGGGGCGACCGGTGGCCCCGCAGAGGAGCGCAGGGCTGGGATTCCCCGCCCTGGAGGAGCAGGAGGAGGAGGAAGAAGAGGAGGAAGAGGGGGAGAGGGGAGGAGAAGGAGGACCAGGGGAGGGAAGAGCTTTGTGTTTGCCTCCCACCCTCCCCTCGCCAGAAGCGCTCTCTGCATTTCTCTTGTTTTGATTGGTACACTGTAGGCTGGAAGGGTCCCTTGCAGGATTGGGAGCCGGAGGACCCTGCAAGGGCCGCTGGGCCATGGCTGCACTTGGCAGAATTGGGCTCAGGCAGTCCTCCCATCTCATCTGAGAACCCTGACCTGGATAGACTCCCACTCCTTTCAGGTGACATAGCAAGCTCCAACGATGAGAACAGTTTGGAAAGAAATGCTGGGCTATCTTGAAAACAGCTTATACTGGGGCATGTAGAAGCAGGGTGGGAACAGAGAGTGGGGTTGTTCCCCTGGGGATCAGGAACTCAGGAGGGAAGTCATTCTAGGGGGAGGAAGTGCCCCCAAGCCTTTACCTTCCCTCACTACTGCCTTCGAGGCACCTCCACTGACCTTACTGATCCTCTGGGCCCCCAGTTGGCTGCGACCTTGCCTCTGTCACTTCATGGTGGCACAGGTTTTCCCACAGCATGGGCACAGGAGGGAGGTCCTCCAGGGTGGGTGTGGGCATCTTGATCCATCCAGTCAGTTGCCTGTCTTTCTGAGGCTGCTCTTGGAGGGGTGGAATGGGGGTCCAGGCACTGTAAACACCCTGTGTGCCAAGTCCCCAGGGGCAGGCACTCCATCTCATCAACCGCCCCAGCCCCAGGGGGCTGTAGGTGGCCCAGGGCCCTTACCCAGGCTTATAGCTGGGCCTTGGGAAAGGAAGAGCTGTCCTGGCAGGCTACATGGCTGGACTGTCACCAGACACCAACAGGAGGCAAGGTCTCCTGCAAGCCTGGCAGCTGGCCTGCCTGTCATTGGAGTGAAGTGCAGCCTCCAACTGGCCGCCTCAGGATGGTAGGGCTTCTTAATCAATTTAAATGAGTCTTGCCACATTTTAATGTCCTCAAAGCAGATAGAGTGCATGTTTCAGAACTGTTTCATGTTTGAGGATGTTTTATTTGGAAAGGTCTCAGCCTGCAGGAAATTACATTTGGAAAGTCTCTCAACTTGGAGTTATAGCTGCAAACATCTCTTGCAGTTTTAAAAATTATGGTAAAAAAGTGTCATTTAAAAGGCAAAGTAAGTTTATGTAGAATGGTGTTTATTTTTGAAGTGTAATTCAAGTTTACAGTATTACTTAATGCCTCTTTACCGAATTTAATAGAGAAAAAAGGCCAGGACACATTTGCGTCCTGAAGAGCCTTTTGCAACTTCATGTTATAATATGACAAGGTTTATTATTTTCCTTAAAGTTGAGCAATTGACTTTTATGGTCCAAATGACGAACCTGTTATTAATAAATGATTGAAGTGCCTGAAGTCACTGAGACAAGAAGTGAATGGGCTTAAGGGTCTGCAGGGGCCAGGGTGTCTGAGAGGCACATAACCTGCGGGTGTCCTGGGGGTCAGCAGGTGGGGGCAGGGTAGAAAGCCCCCTGGCTGCTTGCCTGTCCGCTCCCTGTGCTGGCTTGGACTCACTGTGCCTATGCGGGTGGCTCGTGTGTGCTGTGCTGCTCTGTGTGCCTCTCCAGACTCCTTGTTCCTATCTTCTGGCTGGGCTGCCTCTTCCTGCACCTGCAGCAGCTGGTCCCTCAACACAGGCCAGAGCTCACCCCACTGCCGTTGAGGGTTCTGCCAGCAGAGGGTCCCCAGGAGGTTCAGCCTGCAGAGCCCCTCACTGACATGGGCACGTTCCAAGGCCTTGCGGAGACCCTTGCAACATGGTAACTGTGTTATCTTCCTGAGGCCCCCAGTTCTATAAGCTCCTAATCCCTCAGGGCCTGGATCTTCCTGTCTGTCAGGATGCTGGGAAGCTGCCAGGGTCCTTCTTCAACAAATGCGGGGAGGTCTGCCATCTGCCCTCAGTTCAGGTCTGTCTCTGTCCCCCACACACTTTACACCCCCATTTCTCCTTCCAAGTCTTTCTGAGTACGCAGAGTCTTTTTTAAGCAGGCCTGCTTGAGAAGTGAAATGAAGAAGACGGAGATCCCTGCCTCAGCCGGGCAAGACTGTTGACAGACTCAGTCATTCTCCTGAAGCCTTCCCAATCCCCAAGTGAGACCAGGGTGTCCCTGGTACATGGTGGCGCTGGAGAAGATGAACCCACATGTGCTCCAACGATGAGAAGCACTGTACCTACAGCTGCGCCTGCACGGGGTTGACATGGTCGAGCTAGCACTTGAAAAGCTTTGGGATTCCCCTGACAACACCTAGGCCCAGCCTGGCTGACCTGGGGGCTCCCAGCCCCCGACTTTCCTTCGGCAGCACTCTGAGGTGTGTGGTCTTCATCTTGCCTGTGCTGTGGTGCTGTCCACCTGGCCTGTGCAGTTCCTTGTTTTTCTTTAAGAAAAACACATCAGCATGGGACCCCTGGACTGCTCTGGGTAAAACAGCACAGAAGACCTGCGTGGCAGGACTCTGGCTGACTCTTAGAGTCAGAAATAGACCACCAAGTCTAAACCCTGGGGTGGGGCCCAGGAGGTTGCCTGGCAGTGAGGTGTCCCCTGGCACACAGAAGAGGAAGCCTGGATAGCCCAGCATCCATCTGCATGTGAGGATCCCCCAAAAGCACAGGGCCTCCTGCTGTCTAGAACCCTCCAAGGCAGCTCTGTGGTGACCTATCCATCAGGCACAGGTTGCCTCCACCCATCAGGCGGAACCTGTCCACCACATGGCCATGAGAACTGCACGGCTGCTCCTAGCTACATGTTAAGCTGACACCTCCTCAGACCCTCTGCCTTGACAATTCTGTGGAACTGGCTTGTGCAAACCCTAGTCTGACTATGTACAGTGGCTCTGCCCCTTCTCTTGTCTCTCTCTGCTTGTGCTCTTGCCTCATCTCCTGTACCCTGCAGCCACCTGTCCTTTTCTCAGCCACCTGTCCTTTTCTCATTCTCTCTTTACACATATGTCATTGTGTAAAGTATGATATGGGGAGTACTGTAGATGTTAGGAATAGAGATTGGAAGCAATAAAGGAACTTGTGTTTTGGGCCTCTGACTACAAGGAGACCCACAGCACATGGTGAATGGCCACCGTGGACGGTGTTGTAGCCTGGGAACTCTGTGCCATTCCATGCGTTCTGCCTGTGGAAAGACAGATATGCTTGGTCCATGTTAATGGCACAGCTTGCTCATGACACAGTCATCTCTTGAGGTGCTGGGCTGGGAGCCAAACCCAGAGCTCTGCGTGACACAGCTGTCCTAAGCACCAGGCCTCTGTCCTCGGAGGTCATAAAGTTGTCCTGTTCCCCCAAGACCAGCTGTTCTCAGAATGCCGGTGCTCTCCTGACCCTGCAGAGAAGGAGGCCATGGTCTCTTTCCTCCTTGATGGTCCCCCCTGGGGTGAGGGTGTTCTGCAAGGTTCTCTGGGCCTTTACTTAGAACTCACAGAGCCTTGGCCTTGCTGGGAGGTCAGTTCAGGCCTGAAGGAACATTCTCAGAGACCTGCTTTTCTGGGGTTAGGGACAGGGTCACTGGCCTGCTTCCTGTGCTCAGGGCTGCTGCCAGGGGCTGGAAGAACAGCCTCCCTGTGTGGCCAGGGCCCTGGCTCTTCCTTCCTTTCCTCCAGGTCCTCACGTCTAGAATGAAGGGTTTACAAAGCTGAGGGAACACAGCACACAGGATCACAGCCGCAGGGCAGAGGAGGTCCCGTGCACAGGCATCTGCCTTGTCTGCAGGACCCAGGTGTCTTCTACAGGGGAAAGCCCTGAGCTGCCGCCCACGGTCCTCCTGAGGGCCACAGCCCCAGCCCTGCAGTCATCCTTGGATTCCAGGAAGGGGCAGGGGTGCTGCCACATGTAGGCAGGCCGAGTGTGCCCTTGAGATGCCCTTTATACTTGGACACGGGACTCAAATGCGGACATTATTGGTTTGAGAACATCATCTGCTTACTTGCTTACTTGCTATTTGATAACATAAAATTAACATAAAATTAAATAAAAAGTTCTGCCTTCAAAAAGGTGGAGTTTGATGGGGCAACAGAGCACACACATTAGAAATGACTGCAAAACCCCATAGAGCCTTCCAGGTGCTGTAGTCTGGCAGGCCCTGGATCCCTGTGGAGGAGCCAATGGCCGGCAGTGAGCTCATGCAGGAAGAGGAAAGCCAGGCTGTGTGTGCTGGGGAGAGGGGCAACATGGTCAGGGCCAGGCCAGGTGTTGAGGCTGAGAATACCTCGCTGAGAAGCTTCAACTTCACAGAGCAGCAGGTACCGTCCATGGGTCAGTGGTGTCCTCAGGGCATTCAGAGTCCTTGCCTACTTGCTCTGACTGGTGCTCTGTGTCAAGCTCAAGGACACACTGCAGCTGGGGTCTTTCCATCGCAGTCCCTCTTCACCCTACCCAAGCTCAGCTCTGGCTCAACCTCCTCACATTCTCAGCTCTTAATTCTGCAGGGTCACAGTGAGCTGTGCCATAAACACAGACACCACCTCTTTCTCTCCATACCACCGAAATTTATTAAAGGACAATGAATTCACAGGCAGCACCACTTTCAGCAGCAGCAAATCACTGAATACCTGTGGGTCACCTGGGGTCATAAGTCAGGCAGTGACAGGTTATTTTATTCCAGTCTTAATGTCTAATATCTGTAACACTCAAGTCACTCATCACCCTTCACGTGTGTGTTACAGAAAGGCTGAGAAGAGTTAAGGCGGCTGCAGAGGTACAGGATGCTGAGCCAAGGGCACAGGCAAAGAGGTAAGAGTGCACAGCTTCAGAGTTGCTGTAGAAGGCCAGATAAGTATTCAACAAACCAGTTCTACAGAGCTATCAAAGCAGAGGGTCTTGATAGACAGCAGCTATAGTTTCAGAATGTCAACTGGATTGGATATACATGGCGATCACAGGCAGGAGAAGCTGTGCTGTGCTGAAGCTTGAGGAGAGAGATCTGGAGGTGTGTTGCTGTAGAGATTTTCCTGGGCAAGGCTCATGATGAGTGACCAGATGATGGGGTCTTGGTACTGCCAGGACCAGCCTCATGGGGCTTCTCCTTTCATGGACCTTATGAGAGCAGGTTCTGTCTGCTGAGCTTGATAAGCTCCCGTGTCTGGTGTTCCTGATAAGATTTGGGATTGTCCATGTGTCCTGGTTTACTTTGATAAGTGGGCATGTGTAAATTTGGGCTTATGGTGGTCCTGGAAAAATGAGGTTGTTCACTTGTATAATCAGCCCTTCTATCTTGGCATTTGGACCAAAAAGAGTGATTCAGAGCACACAGAGCCTAGAACTACTGTTCTTATACCATGGAGACAGGGCAGGCACAGCCTGGAAACTGAAGTTCTGTACACCATGGAGTCACTCAGGGCAGGCACAGCATGAGAACTGCTGTCCTAAAAGCCATGAAGTCAGTCAAGTTTATACACAGACTGAGAACTGCAGTTCTATATACCATGGAGTCGTTTCAGTTTAGACACAGCCAGTTTAGACACAGTTCTATATATCATGGACACATTCAGGGCAGGTGTAGCCCGGGAACTGCTGTTCTGTACACCATGGAGTTGCTCAAGGCAGGCACAGTCTGAGAACTGCTTTTCTTTTTTATATATTTATTTGTTAGTTGTAGTTGGACATAATACCTTTATTTCACTTATTTATTTTTATGTGGTGCTGAGGATCGAACCCAGGGTCTTGCATATGCGATGCGAGCGCTCTACTGCTAAGCCACAACCCCAGCCCCCTGAAAACTGCTTTTCTATGCATCACGGTGTCCCGTATGGCAGGAGCAGCACGAGAACTGCTGTTCTATACATCATGAAGTCACTCAGGGCAGGCACAGCCCGAGAGTTGATGTTCTATATACCATGAGGTCACTGAGGGCAGGAACAAACTGAATAGTGTTGTTCTACATACCATGGAGTCACCCAGGGCAGGCACAGCCTGAACACTGTGTTCTGTATGCCATGGAGTCATTCAGGGTAGGTAGAGTGGGAAATTACTCTTCTAGACATCATGGAGTCACCCAGGGCAGACATTGCCTGAGGACTGCTGTTTTAAGAGGATGGGGTAACTCAGGGCAGGTACAGCCTGAAAGCTGCTATTCTAAACACCATGAAGTCACTTAGGGCAGGGGCAGCCTGAAAATTGCTGTTCTACACACCATGGAGTCACTCAGGGGAGGCGCAGCCTGAGGACGGCTGTTCTATACACCATGGAGTCACTCAGAGCAGGCAAAGCCTGAGAACTGCTGTTCTACACACCATGGAGTCACTAGGGCAGGCACAGCCTGAGAACTGCTATTTCATACACCATGGAGTCACTAGGTCAGGCATAGCCTGAGAACTGTTATTCTACACACCATGGAGTCACTCAGGGCAGGCACAGCCTGAGGACTGCTATTCTATACACCATTGAGTCACTAGGGCAGGTGTAGCCTGAGGACTGTTGTTATACATACCACGGAATCACTATGGCAGGAACAGCCTGAGAACTGCTGTTCTACACACCATGGAGTCACTCAGTGCAGGCACAGCCTGAGGACTGCTGTTCTATACACCATGGAATCTCCTAGGGCAGGTGCAGCCAGAGGTCTGCTGTTCTACATACCATGGAGTCACTCAGAGCAGGCAAAGCCTGAGAAATGCTGTTCTATACACCATGGAGTCACTAGGGCAGGCACAGCCTACTCTCCACTCAGTTCATATGGCTATTTCTTGAAAAGTCCAGTAACTCCAGGAAGACTGACATAGCATTGGGTTTTAGAATATAAGGGAATGAAAATATCCCTCTGTTCATTTCAGAATAATCAGGGCAGAATCTGCATGAACCTCAGGTGGTCTTCTTGTCTCCATCCTCTGCCACATCTTGATCATGTGGCACCTGCTGGCTTTGGTTTAAGCATCTGTGAACCAGGACCTCAGCATAGGTCGTTTGCATGGTGAGCCTCCAGGATGACTCTGTCCTCCTTTTTCCAAACATGAAACATTTAAATGTACATAAACACTACACTTAAATTTCAAGCATTTAATTGAGAAAACACCATCTCTTTAACAGGTTGTAGTTTGCAGGACATTTTAACTGCATTTTGACTTTACAAAGCCACAGAAAAGGGTTTGCTCTCCCATTTCTTGTGTGGAGACACAGGATCACTGAAGGAAACGGGGCAAGGGAGGCGAGGCCTGTCTCCTACCTGCTTCTCAGAAAGTGCTCCTCCCGCAGTGGGCATGGAGAAGAGCTGCTGCCAGTGCTAGGACGTCACCTTGTCTGAGCCAGAGACCTCCAACCCCTCTCCCCATGGACTCACCCCCATCCTTGTGACTTCTTCCAGGTGCCTGGACCCAGGAGACAGCCTGGCAGTGGTGGAAGCTGGGAGGGTTGGGCCTGCCGTGACTCTAGCAGCCTGACATGGGCTCTTAGAGCTGGAAGGTTTGGAGGAAGGATGTGGAAGGTGAGGTGGAGCCGCTACTGGGGCCTGCCCACCTGCCTATAGCCCCTGCTGCCTTCTGGGCCTCTGGCACCATTTGCCTATCCCTCCACCCACCCACCAGACCCACCTGGTAGGTGGAACTCCATCAGGGAATCACCCACATTACTCTTCCTGCACAAACTATGTGCTTGGGATGCTGCTGTAGGAGGATTGCAAGTTCAAAGCCAGCCTCAGCAACCATGAGGTGCTAAATAACTCAGTGAAACCCTATCTCTAAATAAAATACAAAATAGGGCTGGGGATGTGGCTCCATGCCCGAGTGCCTGTGAGTACAATCCCTAGTACAACCTCCCCCCACCCAAGAAAAGAAACTATGTGTTTAACTCAAAGTCAGAAGTTGCAAATGTTTGACTCCAACTCCAAGTGGTCTTGCTTCCAGGTGACCCTGCTGTAGGGCCTGACCTTGTCCAGCCCACAGCAACTCTCTTAGTGCCTGAGCACACGTGCACCTCTCCATAGAAATCCTGGGGGTTCTCTGTGTCCAGATTCCAGTGAGACCCTTGGTGTCTCTTGTCTGGGTGGAGCTGGGCAGGTGGGCTGTGCTCAAGCAGAACCACCTAGAACCCGCAGCTAACCCACCTGGCTTTCAGTGACTGTGTGACCTTCGTGGGTCATGCCTCCTCCTCAGAGTTTTGGTAAAGACCACAGAGCAGGAGTGCTAGAGTACTCTGTACCTCCTAAAGCCACGTGCAGATTACAGTGGTCCCCGCAGGAGGCAGTGTTGTCTGTCCCCTGTATAGGCAGCCCTGTCCTGTCTCTTGTATAGTAACTTTCCTCATCTTCCATATTTCAATCCTGCTTCATTTAGGGTGTGCTCCTGGATCATAAGAGCCTGCAGAGGGCTGGCACTTTGTGCAGAAACCAGTTCAGCCTGTGCTGCTCCAGAGACGCTCTGATGACGACCACACATGTGAACCCGTGATGTGGACCATGTAACCCATTGGCCTTTCTGTTCAAGGTTTGTATAATTTTATGTCAAATATACCAAATAACATCAGCAGTTGTAGTTGTCGATTCTTAAGACAACTTGGTCTGAGCCCAGCCTCTTACCAACTTACCTCCATGGAGCATGAAGGAGTTTGGTTTGGTTTTATCTCAATACTTGAACAGCAGCTTTGTTTTTAAGTCATTGATAAGGATTCAAACATCTGGAATGTGTTTGGAGTACAGTCATCTGAGATCTTGTGCCCCTTCCTGTTTCTCATGGAAGACTCCCGTGCAGCCCAGCCGAACTTCATGCCTGGCCATGCTGCCAGGCAGATACCAAGCCTCCTTGGGCCCTGGAATCCTGTCCAGCACAACTCTTTCTAAATGTCCCTTCCTCCAGGTCAGTCTTTGACCTGAGTCTGCTCCTGGGCTCCCAGGCAGTGAGCTCTGGTGTCTTCTGGGGAGGGGAGTGCCCCAGCTGAAGATGCAGTCGTGCCTAGGTGGGCCACCTCAGCTCGAGCCAGCCCTACAGTGACAACTAGGGGCTCGTCCTGACCCCAGCGCTGTAAGCCCACTGTGGACCTGGCCTCTGGCTCCTGCTGACGGTGGTCCTCCTCTGCAGCAGGGAGACTTGCCTTCTGTCCAGGAGCAGGCGGCACCTTCTGGAGCCTGTGAGACCTGTGGCCTCTTGAGTCTGTTTCCCTCACTGCTGCCTTTCAGGGCTCACTTCGTCCATCCCCAGGACCTTTGAACAAATTCTTTGTTCCTTCTGGAACTTTCTCTGCCCCTCCCAGCCCTGTCCTGTCCCCTGTATAGTAATTTTCCTCATCTTCCATATTTTAGTCCTGCTTAATTTAGGGCCGCTCCTGACCTCCCAGGCGTGGCCAGACCTGGACACTGCCTTGTGGTCTTTCACAGCCAGGGGCCCTGCAGCTACCATGTTGACCTTTCAGTGGTGAGGGGCGAGGGGCTTCGAGGCCTGGGCTGCCTTTCAGGTCAGACACATGCTGGGCAGTAACTGCAGCTGTATGAGGAAGACAGACCTGCACTTGCTTCCTAAAGCCAGTTTTGTTTTCCACAAGATTTAAGAGACTAGTGTCTGAAAACTAGTATTGGCCTGTTTGAGGATATACAGTGCATAAAGCTATAATTTTGTGGCACTGGTGACAGAACAGGGGTGGTTGGAAGTACACAGGAGCTGAGCTTTTTATGTTATTGAAGTTAAGCTGGTGTGAATTCACACTGCAGGACGTTAAATGTAATCCCCATGGTAACCACAAAAAATAGCATAGAACAGACACAAATGGAAATGAGAAGGGAATTAAATCCTTTCTGTTACAAATAGTCGGCACCACAGCAGACTATAGTGCAGAGACGAGATGGGAAATCTGCAAGGCAAATAGCAGACGTGACAGAAGTCTGTCCTTCTTATGAGGCTACTTCAAATGTAAATGGATTAAACTCCCCAATCAAGACAAAGATTGACAAGCAGGGTAGAAAGAGCGGAATCAGTGAGGTGCCATCCACAGGAACCTCATTTAGGTCCACAGACAGAAAGTTCAAGGATAGACCAAGATGTTCCCTGAAATGAGAAGAGAGCCGAGAGGATAAGATGGACGTAAAGTCAAACGAAGTGTGAAGCCCAGTGATGTTAAAGAAAATCCCAGGGGAAAGCCAGGACATTGTGTTGAAGCAGTGAGAGGCACAAGAGCCATCGCGTGCCTCTAAAAACACCATCTGGGTGAGTGGGCCGGCCTGGCCGCTGAAGGAGAAGAGCCCCACAGTCACTGTGGGGCTCAGTGCTGCGCTCTGGGTGACCGAAGGAGTAGCCAGGCGAGAAGGCCGAGGATGGGAACAGCACAACACACAGCAGTGCCCCTGGAACCTGCTTCTCTAGCCCTGGGGAACCTTCAGGATCATGTGTGTCAGTCACTCTGAAGTCCCAGAGGACGCCATAGAGAATCTTCTCTGGCCACATTGGGATGTAGTTAAAATCAAGAACAAGAGCAAAATTGGAAAATGCACAAATTCGTTGCAAATAAACAACAGTGTAAATTCCAACAGGTCAAAGAAGAAATGCAATGACATGTGGAGAGATAATCCACATCAGCAGTGATCAGGAGATGCAAACCAGAACCACAGAGAGGTGCCCCATGAACATCTTGCCCCTTAGGATGGCTCCCACACACAGCTGGCCAGAGCCAAGCACTGCCCCTGGCTCCATGCCCACAGGAGTCTATGCTGGACATTGGTTCCAAGTGCAGGTATTGGGCCTTCGAGGGTGGGACCTGGTGTGAGGTCCTAAGGTGGGGCTGCCCCAGGGGGACCTCAGGAGGTTGTCACGGCAGCCTGACCCCTATTCTCAAGTTACTGTGTGTTGGATTGTTGGCACCAGTCCTCCTCCCAGTGGTTTCTCTACCTTCCTCTAGATAGCACCAAGCTGGGAACTCGTGCCTGCAGGGCAGATGCAGGAGTACAGCCACACCAGAGTGGGACAGTTCACATGGCAAGCCTCAGCCTGATTTCCAGAGGGTCTCCTGGGATGGCCGCACACAGCATTACAAGTCGGTTTGCCATGGCTCACGGGTGATGATCTCAGGAACGATGCACATTTCTTGCCTTCTCCCTGGAAATGAATGCATGTTTCCGAGGCAGTGCTGTGAGCTTCCTTGCCGGCCTGAGGACGCAGATGAGGGTATTCTGGCGCCAGTCTGCACACTTCGTCTGCTCCACCAGGCACGCGGCTGCTCACACTGGGAACTCATCTGTGCTCAGCATGAGGCCACCCAGATCAGGACAGAGTGTTCTGCACAGCCATGTGTCTGCTGAGTGCAGAGTAGTTAATATTTTTATTGCTTTAAGAAGCACATGGGGTCAAGGCAGGAGATGGCGAGCTTACTGGTCTTGGGCTTTGAACCTTATTTTCTGTCTCCATCCATGTTAAAGGAGCATCTCCCACAGCAATCTCTGAATGCCAGGATGCATACTCCTGGGAAAACTAGCCTTTCCGAGGCATGTCAAGTGGATCTGTTTAGGATGCGGGTTTCCTGAGGACTCTTGGAAGACATTGGGGCCTGAAATGGCCTGGAAGAGGGGCTCTCCTACCTCCCCCCATGCACAGCAGTCCTTCCCCAAACTGCCCAGCCTCCTGGGTGCCAGGAGGCCACGTAAAGGCTGGGTGAGGGTGGCAGGCTCCTTTACCCCAATACAATTGAAGAAGAATCTTATCCTGTAGGATAAAAGAACATTGAAAAAGAAAATTTTTTTGACACTGAGGACTGAATCCACGGGTACCTTATCCCTGAGCTGTGTCAGCCCTTTTTATTTTATTTTGAGACAGTCTTGCTAAGTTGCCCAGGCTGGTATTGAACTTGCCAGCCTCCTGTCTCAGCCTCCTGAGTTGCTGGGATTATAGATGTGGTCACAAGCCTGGCTTGACATATTTCTGATGTTAATTTATTTTATAAATTTTATGTAATTCAGGAACATCTCAAGGTATTGGAGAGAATCTGTGACTCCTTTCTTGCCAATCCCTTTTATGACTAATATTGCTACCCTTTATTTGTATAAGGGGGAAAAATAGAAAGAAATTCAATGCTGGACTCTGTTTCATTCTAACAAGGATCAACCGCAAACCCCTTTCTTATATTTGTATAGAATGTTTAGTTTTTCCTTTCATTAAAGAAAAAGCATACTTAAATTTTAGTTTCACCTTTAATTTACACTTTTCAAAATGTGTAATAAAGCATTACTTTGGTCAGTTGTAATAGAAATGCAAGCAAGAAAAGAATGAAGTTTAATAATTAAGCTTTATTTTCACCAGAATATTAAAAAATTATTTCAATTCATACATATTTGGTAGAGAACTGAGAATGATCAACAAAGGTCATACATTTAGAATCAGAACACAATTCTGTGGGATAAACGAAATGGGAATAGCTATTCAGAGAGAAAGGAGAACAGAGAGTTGTAAAATATCCAGCTGCTTCTGGGGGAAGCAGAAGTGGGTGGCTGCGGCGGCCGTCAGACCCATGAGCTCATTTGAAAGAATGATGTGGGCTTTAATTTAAACCACCAACATTTACAATATGTTGAGAATTCTCTGTGACAATTCAAATCTTCATGAGGAATTTTAGCTGTCAGCTCAAAAATATGTGAAGGTATGTAATTTTATTACAAAAAAGGTCTTGGGGCACACAGGAACAAAAAACTTGCATGTCACAGACCTAGAACCATTCCTGACCAGCATATGACCCTGAAGGGTGGACCCACCCTGATACAGGACATCTACTTAGCCCACATAGGGCCCGGTGGGAGAGCTGCGCCTATGTGTACAGCTGTGTGTGTGGCTGTGTGGTAGCTGTGTCTGTGGCTGTGTGCATGCCTGTGTGTGCGGCTGTGTATGTGGCTGTGTGTATGCCTGTGTGTGTGGCTGTGTGGTAGCTGTGTGTGCAAGTGTGTGTGTCTGTTTGTACACCTGTGTGTGTGGCTGTGTGGTAGCTGTGTGACCACCTGTGTGTGTGACTGTGTGTGTGGCTGTGTGTGCACCTGTGTGTGCAGTTGTGTGTGTGGCTGTGTGTATGCCTGTGTGTGTAGCTGTGTGTGGCTGTGTGTGCACCTGTGTGTGTGTCTGTATGTGCGCCTGTGAACCTATGTGGCTGTGTATGCGCCTGTGAGCCTGTGTGTGCACCTGTGTGGCTGTGTATATGCCTGTGTGTGTCTCTGAGTGTGTGTCTGTGTGTACACCTGCGTGTATGTCTGTGTGCATTCCCATGTGTGGCTGTGTGGTAGCTGTGTGTGTGTGTATGTGTGTGTGCCTGTGTGCACGCCTGTGTGTGTGGCTGTGTGGGTGTCTGTGTGTGCACCTGCATGTATGTCTATGTATGGCTGTGTGTGACTGTGTATGCATGTCTTATGTGTGTCTGTGTGGGTGCCTATATGTGTGGCTGTGTATGCAACGGTGTATGTGTGCCTATGTGTGTGTCTGTGTGTTGGCTGTGTGAGTGCACCTGTGTGTGTCTGTGTGTGTGCCTGTGTGTGTGGCTATGTGTGAGTCTGTGTGTAGCTGAGTGTGCCTCTGTGTGCCTCTGTGGTGTTTGGGCTCTGGGGGTGGAGGACTGGCCTCCCATCTCCTGTCCTTGAGGACTGGGCATCTCTCTCAGGCACATGGATATGTCCAGGCTACACATCTGATGTCAAGGCAAATTTCATCCTTCATACTTGAATCCTGCCCTCCATGAGACGAGCCACTTCTGCAGGCCACAGGGACAAAGGAGGGGCAGCCAGTGCTGTCACCTCATCTGGTATTACTATAATCATTCCCATGCACGCTGCACCAGGCCCAGACAAAGTGTCCCTTGCCTCAGAGGCTCCAGGAGGTTATTTGAATAGGAGCTTCACTGGTGGTGCAGTTCAATGATTCCACTTACAGGGTGTCCCCAGTCAGCAGAGCTCAGGGTCTGTTTTGAAGCAAGTTGACATGACTGCTGCTCCAAGCACTGCGGGACCTGTGGTTGTCTGATGAGAGTGAGGAGCAGAAAGGGCAGGAGTGCAGGGCTGGGGTTATGGCTCAACGGTAGAGCATTTGCCTAGCACGTGCGAGGCCCTGGGTTCGATCCTCAGTACCACATAAAAATAAATAAAGGTACTGTGTCCAACTACAACTAAAAAATAAATATTAAAAAAAATTTAAAAAAAAGAAAGGCCAGGAGCAAGGGCAGGGAGTCCCCCCCCCGGAGGCAGCCCGTAGAGCTGTCCTACAGGACTCATCCCCTCCAAGCTGGATGTCAGATGCTGTGCCACCCTCTCCAGAGAAGGGAGCTCCTCACCCAGCCACAACCTATAGTGAGAGGGGATTGATGGTGACCTGAGATGTGCAGTCACCAGGGAGTGGGACTTGAAGCCTGGGAACAGTGCTTGCCATATTTGGTGCCAGACACCGGCCAGACCACTGCTCAGCATCCCAGGTAGAGACAGTCCATCTCCAGATGCTCCCCATCCAGCCCTCCTCTGGCAGCTGCAGCCTCTGCACTGGGAAACAGGCCTGCCCTCAACTTGGACTCCTCTGCATGGGGACCTTCCTGGAGCCCAGCAGGACTGAGGCTGGGTGGGGATAGATCAGCAGACAGACTGACTTTGGTCCTAGGGTCAGCCAGGAAAGTGCTGAGCCCTGGCCCTGCTCTCCTCTCTGCAGCTGGACTGTGCCACTATGTGGCTGTCCTCAGCTGGTGCATGGAGCTGCAGACAGAGAGGCCCTGTGAGAGCCAGGCCTGGGGCTCTGTGCTAAAGAGATGCCCTGGGGACACCACCCTCCAGCTACCTCCAGATGCTCACCACAGGGAATCTCCCTCAGTCCTGGGTGTTAATGGAGGTGCCATTGTGCAGGCTCAGGGGCGATGAAGGGCAGAGGAGGGCACCGGCCACTAGCTCTACCTCCAACTCATCTCCTCCAGGGAAGCTGGGGTGGGTTAGGAGGTCAACCTTCAGATCACAATGGCAACTAGCACATATGGAGGCCCTGGGGACATCAAGAATTGGCTGTCAGACAAAAGCTTCTCTTGGCTCCAAACCTCAGGGAAGGTTGAGGGCTAGGAGCACCATGCCAGGGTCTGAAACCAACGTGTATTATTTCACAGAGGCAAAAAAAAAAAAAAAAAAAAGAACGCAGAAAACTATAGCATGTTCTATCTGTGCACCAGAGTCTGCAGATGGGTGTGTGCATGTATACATCCCAAATACTACGCTGCACAGTGAGGGTCCAGGGCCTGTCAGTGATGCTCCTTTGGGGCTCAGGATCAGGTGTTTTGTAATCAGCCCAGCAGTGGAGAGAATGCTGTGTCCTGCCTATTGACTCCATAGTGTATAGAACAGCAGTCCTCAGGCTGTGCCTGCCCTGGGTGACTCCATGGTGTATAGAACAGCAGTTCTCAGGCACCAGCCCTAGTGACTCCATGATGTGTGGAACAGCAGTCCTCAGGCTGCGCCTGTCCTAATGACTCCATGGTGTGTGGAACAGCAGTCTTCAGGCTGCGCCTACCCTGGGTAACCCCATGTTGTGTAGAATAGCAGCTCTCAGGCTGCGCCTTCCTGGGTGACTTAATGGTGTGAAGAACAGTATCTCTCAGGCTGTGCCTACCTTGGATGACTCCCTGGTGTATAGAACAGCATCTCTCAGGCTGCACCTTCCTGGGTGACTCCATGGTGTATAGAATAGCAGTTCTCAGGCTGCACCTGCCCTGAGTGACTCCTTGGTGTGTAGAACAGCAGTCTCCAAGTTGCACCTGCCCTGGGTGACTCCATGGTGTGTAGAATAGCAGTCCCCAAGTTGCACCTGCCCTGGGTGACTCCATGTGTATAGAACAGCAGTCCTCAGGCTGTGCCTACCCTAAATGACTCCATGGTGTGTAGAACAGCAGTCCCAGACTGCGCCTGCCCTGGGTGACTCCATGGTTTGCAGAACAGCAGTTCTCAGGTTGCGCCTGCCCTGAGTGACTCCATGGTGTGTAGAACAGCAGTCTTCAGGCTGCTCCTGCCCAGGGTGACTCCATGGTGTATGGAACAGCAGTCATCTGGCTGTGCCTACCCTGGGTGACTCCATGGTGTGTAGAATAGCATTCCCCAGGCTGCGCCTGCCCTGGGTGACTCCATGGTGTGTAGAACCCAGTTCTCAAGCCGTGTCTCTCCTGAGCCACTCCATGGTGTGTAGAACAGCAGTTCTCAGGCTGTGTCTGCCTGAATGACTCCATTTGTAAAGCACTAGTTTGCTGTGAGTTATTCGATTTTGAGTATCGGTGCCAAGGTAGAATGACTTCACACCTCTTTGTACAAGTAAACAGCCCCCATCTGCCTGGCACCACCAGAAGGCACAGATTGATGCATAATTTATGCATGCCACCCTAGAAAACTAAATCTGGAGCACCTGGACATGTGGCCATCCCACATCATGTCAGGAACACCAGACATGGGAACTTATCAATCCCCCCACCTGATGAGAACCCCTCCCGTGAGACTCGTTAAAGGAGGAGCACCCTGAGACTGGACACAGCAGCTCCTTGACCCCATCACCTGGTCACTCATCAGGGGCGTCACCCAGGAGAATCACCACAGCTATGAACCTTCAATTTCTTGTCCTATCGGGCCTCAGTAGTGCCAGTGAAGACCACTCATGGCCGTCTCCCAGCTGACACCTCGAGCTGACACTCTGAGACTGAAACTGCCATCCACCTGGACCCTCTGCTTTGACACGGCTGCAGAACTGGTTTGTTAAAGTCCTGTCTGGCCACCTACAGTGACTCTGACTCTGCACTCTCTTCTCTCTGCCTGTGCTGTTGGCAGGGCCTCCTGTGACCCTGGGGAGTGTTGGCCCTTTCTTAGTCTTTCTGCGACCTGTTTCTATATCATTGTGTGAAGTGTGGTGAGACTTGTTTAGATATTGGAAATTAAGATTAGAGTAAAAGGTGTGAGTGTCCTGCTCACAACCACCAGGTGACCCATAGGTATTCAGAGATCTGCTGAAGGTGGTGCAGCCTGTGAATCATGGTTATTCAGTGGACTCTGACCTCGTGGAGAGGCCCAGAGCGTTTCGCCTACGTTGTGACATCATTCACTCTGGAACCTTCCCCTTCTTGTGTTCACTGGTCCACTTGACCTCAAGTCCTCTGTGCTCCATCCTCCCATCTCCCAGGCCAGTGTAGACCCTCAGGCAGCTGTGACCCTCTTGCCCTGCAGCCCCAGTACATAGTGGGATCCTCCCTGCTCACACCAGCATCAGGGCTGAGTCCCCAGTCCAACAGAAGCAGCGGTGGTGGGGCTTGCAGTGGGCCCTGTGCACCTGGAGCAGGGAGCTAGGCCTTTGGGCAGTCCCTGAGTTCCTCCTCTGTGAGCTGGAATGAAGCACACTGTCCACTGGCCTTGTGGTGTGAAGTAAGAGCAAGGGAGAGCCAAGTGTGGGCAGGTGGGTGCTGGGCTGGGAGATAGCACCATGTGGGACCTGACTGCCTGCCCTCTTCATCTGAGCATTGGAGCAATTAGAGCTCCAACCTGGGGACTTGAAGGAGTGAGGTCAGCTTTCCTCCGGGCTGTGCATGTGGACTGCAGAATCAAAGGAGCAGAAGGCACCGTTGCCAGTGCCTGCTCCAGAAGAAGAGGTGTTGGTTTCCTCTCTCAGAGTCCTTCAGGTCTAGGGAGGAGCATCCCAGTCTCTCTCCACCCAGGATCCTAGAGTCCTAGACACAGGACATGCTATCTTTAAATCTCCAAACAAAACAGTGTTTACAGCCAGAGGGGAGTGGCTGCCCAACCCTCGGATAGTAGGATAGCCTATATCAGGGACACCGGGTCATGCCTGTGGGGTCAGCAACATGAGTCATTGCCTCTGAGCTCATCTGGCTCCAGCTCCAAGCAAACAGAGCCCTGCTCTGCAGATCAGCTGGACAGTGAAGGAAAGAGAAAGACCAGAGGAAGCAGGGAGCGCCAGTCAGCCATGGGAGGGAGTCACTGGCCAGGGCAGGCCAGGCCTCCTAGCCTCTGGCCTCCCGGCCTCAGACCTCTGCTCTGTGCATTGTGGGTTCCAGGGGCAGCATTTGCTGAAGGACATTGCAAGCAGAAACTTAGGGTGACACTCATGTTCCCTCGTGTGGCCCTGCTGAGCACTGGGTTGGAATGAGCCTTTCCCCTCTTCTACATCATCCTGTGATGGTTTTTCCTGTCCATGCCCAGAGCACAACCTCTCCTCTACAATACCTTCATCAAAACCTGCGCCTGCCAAGTGTGATCGTCACCAGGCCTCTGACTCTCCAGGCACCTCAGGTCAGAAGGGCCCTGTATCCAGAGCTCCCACTGAGGATCCAGCCAGTGTCTTGGGCCCTAGCCGGGCCTCCTGGGAGCTGCCCTCTCCTCTCAAAATGGAAGACTAAACAGGCCAGGCAGGCACTCTGTGGATGAGACCCAGAGGCAGGTGGTAAGTCCTGGACGCGGCTTATCTTAGACCCTAGGGCCTCTGCCTCATTGTCTACAGAATGTCAGGTTGGGGCTGACACCCTGTATACATGAGTGCCTAGAGGAGGCTTGCCAGGGGAGGTGCCTTGGTGAGGAGGAGTCACAGATCACAGAGAACCAAAAGCCACAGTAGGTCCCGTGCGATGGCTACATAGAACTTCAGTTTGGCCTGCTCTGGAGGTCCCTAAAAGTGGTCCCTGGGCCATGAGAAGTTTTATGTTTGCTCCTTTTTATGGAGATGTATGGGGATTCTCATTTTTTACCTGCTCCTGACAGCACTATTAAAGATATTCTGGATGTGAGCTTTCACCTCCTGTCAGGGCCAATAGTATGGAGTCTTCAAACTTCAGTGAGTCCAGGAAAAGCAACACTAAGCCAGTAACAAGGCAACATCGTAACAGGCTGATCAGCCGACAGGGCCCAGTCTCTCAGATCAGGACTCATGCCTTGTCCCACACGAGCTGGAACAGTCGCGAGAGCCGCCAGGTGTGTGGTCCTCCTCTGGAGCAGGGTGTGGGCCAGGCTGTGGCTTCTCAGGACCTCATTCTGGGCCTGGGTGGGGAGGAGAGAGCATTTCAGAGAGCCTTACCTGGAGCAGTCCTGGCACTCCCAAGAAAGCCCATCACTGGATGGATACCAGCCTAGGGTCTTTGCACATGAGTCTTTCAGGAGCCTCTGAGAGGAAAAGCTCCATTTCTCCAGACACTGCACTTGTTCTCAGAGCTGAGTGGGCAGTGTCTGCATCGTGAGCCAGGTTCTGAGGTCTGAAGGCTGGGAACATCGTAGGACCCCGATGCCAGAGGTGGAAAGGCAGCCTCAGCGACCGGAGCTGCACCAGCTCACCAGGTGTGAACAGTGGGGCCAGCTGAGCAGGGGACGAAGGCAGGCACCAGACACTTCAGCACAGCAGCCCCAGCCCTCCTGATGCTTTTTGTGTGAGCCATATCTTTCCACGGGCACACCAATGTGCTCACGCCCACAGAGCACCCTTCCTGCACACTCACCCAGGCCCATACCCTGGAGGGAGCAGAGACAGGAGGATGTGTGGAGCTGAGCAGAGGCAGAGGGCGAGGTGGTCTGAGAGGCAACAGGGAAGCCAGCCCAAGCAGGGAGCCTTGCTGGGTCCCTGCTCTGCCACCCCCTGGCTTCGTCAGGTCAGGGGCTTGATCTGGTTTCTTTCCTCTAAATGAGGATGCTGCCATCTACTCAGGATGAAACCAAAAGATGGTTAAAGCTCCTCGTCATGTGCAGGAGCCTCAGTGAAAAGTGGGACACACTGCAGCAGCCTCTTGCCAAGTCTGAGCTGAAGGCAAACAGCTAATGGAAGCTCCATTGTCCTCATCCCTGCTTGTCACCTGCTGGGAAACCAGAGGCCACAGGTCCTGGAACCCAGGGCTGATGGGGATACCATCTAGTATCCACAAACAGTGGCATGAACAACATCCTGTCTTCACTTCACAACTCCATATTCTGTTCATCAGGAATTTTTGGCTTTAAAAATAAATTTTACTCTTCAACATTTGCATTGAAGTACTATTTATCTCAATTGCTGAGTTAGTTCCTCCCTCACCCCACAGCTCTGGCTCACCATAGCACGTTTGATTTTGGGGTACCTGGCATCTACAACAGTCTGCCTTTCCTCCTGTGTGTCATATCGTCCAAATAATAGGCTCCAGCAGACTCTGAAAAAGTGAGGGAGCTGGCCCTTGACCTGCAGGCCCTTCCCTTCAGCCGGGAAGCCCACAGGACACAGTTCAAGGCAGTTTGAGTTCCTGAGTTAGGATCAGCCGAGGCTGAGGACTGTGGCCGTAAGCCCTGGCCATGTTCTGGGTGCCTGGAGGAGAACCTTAGGGAGGTTATCAACAGAGCGGCTCACAGGCTCAGACTGCCCCTCCTTTGTCTGCACTGAGTAGATTTTTGCTCTGACCTGAGTAAGGGAGACAGGCTCAGCCCTCCAACTAATCTCAGGCTCCTGGGACCCTCCGATGTAATCTGGCCACTTCAGATCTAAAAGTAGATCTTAATGATGTGGTTGAGAGAGAGCGTGCAAGTAGCAGGAGAGGGGATCAAGTCCTGGTCAGGTCAGCAGGACACCCAAAGTGAGGGCTGTCGCAGCCACAAGCAGCATGAGGCAGTAGCTGGAACACCAGGCCTTGGAGGCGATCGCGGGAGTCTGGGCCAGCTGAGACTCCACTGATAACGACAGGTCCGTGAGGCTGTAGGACTCAACCCTGTGGGGCTCTGTAATCCCATAACCGTTCTGTAAATCACAAACTAACCTAAAATAAAAAGTTTATTTAAACAAACAAAATGAACGCTTCACTGGCACAGAGGAGAATCAGGACAGGAAGAAGAGTGCCTTGCAGGTGTTGAGAGTCAGAGCAAATCTGGCCACAGTCTTCCCCAGATCTCCCCAAAGGGGCCCCCAGGGCATGATGGGTCCTGAATCCTGAGGAAGCAGCAGAGAAGGAGCTGGGCTCAGTTTCCTTCTCCTGTGAGACCTCAGATGAGGGCCACAGCCCAGATGTCCTGGGCTGAGGTGACTCCTGGGTCCTGATTGTTATGGCACAAGGCACAGACATTGGAAGCCAGGAGGGTTCCTACTACCTGAGAAGAGCTGGCTGCCCAGGGCTGGCTCAGGCTCGGGACTCTGGGCCTGGATTCAGTGCCACTTGCTGAGCGGGCTGGAGCTGTAGCCCAGGAAAGCCTCTGGCTGGATGGGGCTGCGACAGTCGGGACCAGTGTTCCCTGCCTGCTCTGCCTGGTCCCAGGCAGAGGAGCACAGTCTCCAGGTGGACCTGAAGAGGGGTTGGACGGCAGTGGCACTTGGGGCACAGCCGTCCCTGCCTAGCCTCTAGGGCTCTGTGTTCACTTGAGTTTCTCTATCTGGAAGCCCAGGGCAAGGCAGGGACCTTTACAGGCTGAGCTAGATATAGATGTCTCCCCCAAGCACACCCTTCGCTGAGGTATGTACAGACTACCAGGTGGGCACGCAGGCTCCCTTCAGGAGACCAGCAGACCATGAGCTCACTGGAGCTTGCTTTCCTGTGGCTTCTCAGAATCACCAAGAGGGAGTGGGCTTTTTGTCTGGAGTCTGATTATTCCAGCCTCTAGTTGGAGGCTCTGGTATGCCCAGCTCCACAGGGTGCCAGGGTTGGGGGAACAGAGAGTAGGACCCACTTCCAGGTGGCAGCTGTGGCAGCATTGCTCAACAGGCCCTTGGTTTCTCTTTTGTGAGAGGGGGCATGTGCCTGCCTGTCCACATCTAGCCATTAGTGTGCAGCGCTGGGCAGGTGGGACCACAGACCAGGCCTGCAGGCCCCTTCTGGCCCTGGGGGCATAGTTCAGAAGCTGGAGCTGGTGGCTTGCTCCCTTGTTCCCCCAGCTCTGGCCCCCTGCCCTGCTCTGGGGCAGTTCTTCTCATCTGGCTACCTCCAGCCTGCTGGCTCTCATCCAGCCCCCTGGGTGTATTCTGGGCATGCTGTCCCTTGAGGGGCCCCAGCACCTCGCTGCCCCAACCTGTTCCTCTTTCCTCAGAGTCCTTACTCAGCCCTGTTCCCTGAGGTTAGGACCTTGTCCTTGAAGCACAGAGTGAAGGTGAGAAGGGTTAGCGACCAGAGAACTACTTCCCCCCGTTAACACTATTTAATAACAATTTTCTTAGAAATTTCAAGAAAATGATTTTTAGGTTCAAACTTTCACATTCACTGCCCAGCCCCCTACTGTAAAACAGAACTTGATCAGCTGAGGGTTTTGGGCACCACAAAATATGTTTCCTATTGGAAGGGCAAGGTTAAGGATCATAGTGTTCGATGAGCTTCAGATAAGACCTTGATCATTCCTTACTTGAGAAACCAGAGTCTCCACTTCTCTGAGCCAGGAGGAGGCCGGCTGTAGGCTGCATGCACTTCTCCCAAGGTTTCCAGGATCTGGGCTTGGAAACCCAGGTTCTGCAGCTTGCTGGGTCAGCCCCATGCAGACACCTGGGCCAGGGTCCCTGGGAGTGGCTGCCTGTCCTGGGCCTGCCTGACTCTTCATGTTCACCTTCTCATCTCTGTGTCCAGCCCATTCACTTCTGACCGAGAGAAAAGAGGCCAAAGAGAATGACTCTGCCGAGTCCCTCCTCTCCTTCCGTTCTATTTGATTTCTTTTGGAGCAGATTTATCCTATGTGCAGTTTTACATTTGGCTCACATAATAACAGGTGATTTTAATCACAGGAGATTGTATGCCTGATTCATCTCATCTTCTGAATCTGTTGATGCTGACCAAGATAACCATAAGTTGGACCACAAGATGACTGTAAAGTGGACAATAAGATGGACCACAAGGTGACCACAAGATGCATCACTAGATGACCACAGGATGAGCACAAGATGACCATGAAATGGACCATAGGATGAACTGTCTCCCACTACCAGAATTGAGAGGTGGGCCTGGTGACTGGGGCATTTTCCTATTGAAATAACATCAGAAATGTGAGTCACAAGTAAGTGAACCCTTCACCAGCACATGTATGTGTGGTTCAGGAACAGTCTGTGGACTGGGCATAAATCTACTGTCCCAGACATCAGTGCTAAATTCTGGCTGGCGAGGTACCCTGGTTTGGGTGGCGGCCCCGCTAAGCCCTTTGCCCACATGGTCTTTTCTCATGCTCACGACCCTGGGAGACAGATATTGGGACAGTCTCTGTTTACAGATGAGGAAACCCAGGCCCAGGAAGTCTGAAGAGTGACAGTCAGTGTCCAGACCAGCCCCTCAGACACCCCTCTCCTGCCCACTCTCGCAACACTGTTGCCTGGGTGTGGGCTGTTGGCTGGTGGAGGAGCTGGGAAAGACCCGTGCATGACACTGTCCCCTGGACTCTGAGAGGCAGACCCCACTTCCAGGGGATGAGGACTCTGGGGCAGATGAGTGTAGCATTTTAAAATCATTTTCATGCATCAGAGAGTCTCTGAAGTCAGGTTCCAAGAGCCTAGGAGGAAGCAGAAGGACTGTGACCACTAGTCTCCCTGATGAGCCCTGGCAGAGGCTGCAGGGGTGAGGACAGCAAAGCCCTGCCTGGCCACATGGAAGAGGCCAGACACTGATGAGAAGGCCAGCAAGGGGCAGAGGCCCTGCCCCACCCTGTCCCCTCAAACTCACCAATGCCCAAGGGGAGTGGAAGTGAGCCTCCTCAGGCAGGCTGAGAGCTCTGAGCTCGCTCCCCAGCCACGTCAGCTGCACCCTGGCTACAGGCCCAGGTTGAAGCTGAGAGGCCTGTGCAGTGGCGGTGAGGGCCACAGGAAGCTCAGTGCCTGCATGGCTCTGCTTGACTCCCGCTTGCTTTGTTCTTGCCCATTTGTTTTCTTTTTGCCACAAGTGAACCAGGACTAGAGTAAAAAAACTCAGCCCAAGGGCAGGACAGGGCAGCTGCCAAGACAGGACTGCCCAACTCCAACCACTTCACCCACCCAGCTGCACCCAGAAACACTGTGCCTACCCTAGGAGGCCAGGAGGGGAGATGGCACTGCCTGGGCACCCGTCTCCATAGGTGGAGCCAGGAAGGCCACATGGGGAGCTGTGGCTGGTCCACTGAGCATGAAGTCCCTCCTTTCTCAGAGTTCCCACAGGGAGGAGAGATCCCCATCCCGAGTGTCAGGGGCAGAGTGGGGACCCCAACCTCTATCCGCATTGGTCCCTTCCCGTCCAGAAGTGCCAGAGAACCAGGAAAGGCAGCACCTGCAGATGTAGACCTGCCCTGTGGGGTGAAGAGCTGTGTTTCCTCTGAGCGCTACTCATCAGAGAGGAAAGGCAGGGACAGCATGCCTCCTTCCTCTGCGCTCTTTGTGAGTGATGTCTGACAGTTGAACCAAAAGTACAGTGCTGCGTGACACTGAGGCCAAGCACTGTCCTTCCGTGGCCTGTTGACACCTGCTGCTGTCCCTAGTCAGGCCACAGGTGTCACATGGGCCTCAGCCATGCAGAGCCTGCTGTGCCAGCGCTTGCCTGAGTCACAGCCACCCAAGGCTGAGTGAGCTGGGACACTCTGGACTGTGCAAGGCAGCCTTGCCTGGCCTGGTGAGGATACCTGCTCCACACAGGGCCGTGGCCCAGAACCCCAGAGCATCCACAATACAGCAACACCAACCTCCCCCTTCCCCACGATTGGCAGAAACACAGAAGTAAGGAAGAACTGACTGAGACTGCAGGGCTAGCCAACAGCATGGTATGTCTCAAGGCCTGATCAGCATAAATGTTAACCAATAGTGTTGACTCAAGTGCTATACAAACCCCTAGACCAGCAACTGCCCAGTGACCTGCTGCTGGGTTTCTCGTGTCTCATCAGGGTTCTGCTTCTATTTCTCACATTTGAGTAAGTTCTATTTCTCTGTTTGTCCTTCCATAGTTTTGTAAATTTCTTTCCTTATATTTGAAAGAGTAGAACCCAGAAAGAAGTAGGTGGAGGGCTGCTGGGAGTGCTGTGACGCTGGAGGGCATAGCCCGCCACTTAGAGCCACAGCCCTGAGATCTAAACATGCCATCAATAATAGTGAAGAAGCAGTGGAGAATCATTTCATCTCAAACATCAGCTTCATCTCTGCTGAATGTACGCATGGGGATATTTAGGAGAGTTATATTGTAAACTGGGGGAGAAGGTGCCTAAAGGGAGGTAATGTGTCTGTGTAATCTAACCCCTATGGCAACCTACGCAAAGCAGCCATCTCTGGACACTAAGAAAATGAAGATGGAATCTTTTGGGTGTTCAGACAACCTACAGGAAGGCAGAGGAGGAGATGCAGAGAGAACAGAACAAGGAAACCCCCACAGGCTATGCTTACACATGTCAGTTACTTTAAATCCAAAATGATCTAAGAACGCCAATTAGAAGTTAACAGCAGGATGAGAGTCCTTCCTGACATTCTGTGAGCGTGGCTGGGCTAGAAGTGAGGCTCAGCTTTGCCATGCGTGTGGCCAGTTGTCTGTCTCTTTAGGAATTTGCAGAACAGAGTCATTTATGCCTGAGGAACCAAGCGGCTGGTTTGCCTGGGAGTCACTTTTGTGGCTTCCCTGGAATGGCCATCTTTCCCTGCCATCCCTTACAGGCAACTCTGCACTGAACTGGGCCATAGATCACCTTCCAGCTGAGACCCGAGTGTCCCCAGGGTTCGTGGGTGCCTTAGTTTGCTGATAACTGACTGACAGTCACTATTCCTGCCCCCTTCATCCCCTGGCTGGTCACTCCTCCAGTTCCATTCCCATCTCCGCAGGAGCATTAATCTTCTTTCTCACCCAGATAGCCTACTTTCCTTCTGCTCTTGCTTCTGACGGCCAGAGCTTAGGAGAACCCGACAGGGAGAAGCCTAGACTTGGGAGAGCCTGATGGAGAGAAGCCTAGATTTGGCCTGTCTTCTGCCAAGTTGGCAAGCTTTGCTCCTCACAGAGCACCAGCACTTCATCACCGAATCCCGAAGCTGCCTGTTTGCAGTTGTGTCTGTAAAGCCACAATAAGTCTGAAAAGCCTGCCTAGAGAGGAGACTTTCCTTGCTCCAGCCTCATCTGTTTTCCCAGCCCCCTTGCTCACATTCTTGCCTGTCCTTCATGGACCCTGATCTTATGTTGCATGTGCCTTTGTATCCGCTGGCCACTCTGTCTGGCATGCCCTCTGCCACCTCACCCACCTTCCTCAGGACACACGAGGGTGCCCTGTCGGTGAGGGCCCAGTGCTGGCTTCCTCCTGCTTTCTTTAGGACATGCATTGCTGTGGCACCCTCCATGTGGCATACTCTCTCCCACTGAGTCCCCGGGAACAGATCTCTTTCTGTCCCCCTCATCTGTCAGAGCACAGAGTAGCACAAAACAGATATTTGTTCAATGACTGACACTAAGTCAAATCAGGAAGAAATGGGAAACTTCCAAGCCAGTATCTGACTGGTCAGACCTCTGGTGGGCTGTCATCAGATCAAACATGGAGTGACCTTTTCTGAGCAATGTATCCAGAAAGCATCACAAAGTAAGAGGCAGATCTCCAGTTAAGAGATGGCAAGGTGTCCCACCCAGAACCTGGAGGGCCCCCATTTCACCTGCTGCCCTCGCCAGGACTGGGTGTGCCAAATGCCATCTGCCCATACCAGGGAGGAGTCTGTTAAACATGTGCAATCCAGGACTGCATCAAAGGCCCCAGCACACTGTGAACCTTCCTGGAAGCTGGGGCAAGTGCTTACCTGGTGAGCCCGAGGCCCAGGGCTGGAGCCCAGCACCACTGCACATGAAGGAGTCTAAGTGTGACTCTCTAGCATGCACATACCATCCTTTCAGCTAAAATGGTCTGTGGATCAGGCCTCGTGAGACCCTGGCTCCCCAGATGCCTCACATGCTGCTGCTGCGTCTGGGGGTCACATCTGAAGCTTCTGGCCCAACTGAGTTGGGAGAGGGGCTCACACTGAGGGTCCCCACACCTCCTGCTGAGTACAGGTCTAGTCTTTTCACTTGTAAGTGCTCAGACTCCCAGATGGACAGTACAAACAGTGAAAGAGGGGTAGGACAGGGGTAGGGTGAACTTGGACCCTTCCCAGGAAGCATGCCTGGGCAGCATGCCAGACCACTAGCTCAGCATCCTCCACTCCCCCAAAGCTCCTGCATGCTGAAGGCAAGCTCGGTGCTCAGTACTCTGCTGCCCCAGGGACATAATCAGGAGCCTGTGTGCAGGAACCCTGTGTCACTCCACCCAGGGCAGGATGTCTCTGGGCCCTGGGCTTGTTTCCAGATGCCTGCAAGTGAGCTGAAGGTACCCCTACCCAGGGAGGTTTCAGGACCAGGATGCAAGGGCAGGAGTCCTGCAGGGCAGCTATGGCTCATCCCCTGAGGCTCTCACTCTGAACACTGGGCTCTGACCTTCGGTGGCCATTGTGGTCAGGGAGAGGAACACGGGGCCTGAGATGAGAAAGGACAGAAGTAACAAAGATCATAAGAGTTCACTGCAGCCCAGCATTCAGTTAACAAATGCAGTTTGTCCAATAATAAAATGACAGAAATAACAACACTAATCCAGTGGGAAACCCCAGACGGCATGGGTTGGAACACCCACTCCATGTGCCACTGTCTCAGGCATTTAAATACCAAATTAAAAATGCATGAAACCCTTGGATTTTCTGTCCTAAATGTATCAGTCTTCTCTCTACTTGTCATAGTTTGGTAGGGTAATAGGGTTGAGAAATTTCTTTTTCTATTTTCCAAACTTCCTAATATGTTGTACTCCTCCTCCTCCTAACAGGTAAATTAACCTAGCAACAGATTAACATACGCACTTAATCAATGTTTTTAAACAATGACACACAAATAAAAAGAAGATTCAGAGATTTTTCTTAGGTAACATAACTGCATCCTTGAAACCCTGGATGCTCTGAGACATCAGTGAGGTGCCCACTACAGGATAGCTAGATGGGTCGTCGATATCATCAGTATCTTTGTTATGTGACGGGGTTGAAAGGTGGTCATGTTCATGTGATGCTCTCCAACTTGCTTTTCGTGTGTCTTAGTCTGAGGATGAGTGAGTTTTATTGAGCTCTTCCTTCCTTTCTCCTTTTGTCCTGATGGTAGAAATAGCACATTTCATGTACCATTTAGCCACTTTCAAGCCTGCAGTTGTGGGGCACCAAGCACTTCCACACTCTGTGCTGCCCGCTGACCTCTCCAGAACCTTTGTGTCTGCCACAGTGGAGTGCTCCCCTCTGTCTGGTCAGCACCCTTTGCAGATGCCATGTGTCTACATTGCCCAGGTGTCACATAGAAGTTCAGTGCTTGGTCTTCTTCCTGCCCCAGTCGGTTTCCAGAGCTGTGGCGTGTTTCTGAGTTTCCCTCCTAAGGCTGAATGAGATCCCACTGTGTATACGAGTCCCACTTTGCTTATCCGCACTTCACCAATGGACAGTTGTGTTGCTTGTGGGGCTGCTTCTGCCACCAGGGGTATGTGTGCCTCTGTGGGTCCCCTCTGCTCTCTTCTGCTTCACACCCAGGAGAGGAACTTCAGGTCTCCTGGCCATCGAGGGCCTGGCACCCTGTTCCCACAGCTACCCCACCTCACCCTCCAGCAGCCACTAGGCTCTGACTCCTCCACCTCCTGCCCATACTAGCTGATGTCTCCACTGTCCCCTGAAGACCAGTGCACTGTGCACTGACCCACCTTTGCCCAGCACTGGATCAGAAGGGAGTCTGGCCTCCCAGCAGGAGCGTCTGTCCAGTGGAACAGCCCTGGTGTAGACAGAAGAAGGGAGGCCCCCAGGCTCTGTGAGAGACGGAGACTCAGTTTCTAGTTGTCAGAGAACCCCGGGCTCTGATTCAGTCCCCTGATCCTCAGAACTTGCCACCTGACCTGTCCCCACATGGGCTGTGCCTGCCTGAGCTCCCACAACCTGAGCCTCAGAGGAAGATGTAGCACTGCTCGTGGCCCCAGAGCCCAGGTCAGAAGGCCAGGACTGCCCAGCCTCCAGTTGCCCATGCCGTCTGGCCTCCTCCACACACACTCCCTGGCTGGTGTGTGCTGATGCTGGGCTCCTGGGTCTGCAGTCCCTTCTCCTTTGAGGTGCTGCTGCTGCTCTTGACCTCTCTCTAGGGTCCTTGCTGCTACCTGAAGCTCTATCGGCACTGCTCCCTCTCCCCGTCTGACTCTCAGTCGCCATCTCCAGACCCTCCCCAGCCCCACTCCTGTCTGCTCCTGGGTGACCTGGTTGTGCTGAGTGACCCCAGAGTCTGGTGTCAGACTTCGGCCTTCTTACCTCCTTGGCTTCCCCCTCATCTCAGAACCCTAATGCTAGCCTGGGCTGCCAAGCATGCCAGGGACATCACACAGCTCTGGGGCCTGCTCCCCAAGCTATGCTGACCAACGCTCACAGCTTCCACCTGCCTGGCTGGGCCTGGATGGCTACTTTTAGCACTGGAGGAAAGCTGAGAGGTGGCCTTGGAGGATGACAAGCCCCTGCAGCTCACGGTGCAGTTTGTGAAGTCAGAGACAGGAGACCCACAGGCATGGAGATGTCTGTCTATGATTTGCAGAAGTCCATGGAGGCAGGAGGCTGTCCTGCAGGGCCACAGGGGTCAGGAGGCATAGGGCTGGGCTGTGGTTTCCTGGGAGGGATGGTGAGGCAGAGCATGCAGGAGGAGCACATTGTCCTGTGTGGCTGGCCTCAGGGCTCTGGGCACGAGCTGTCCCCAGGTGTCCACTGCAGTGGACCTGGATGATGAGGGCAGGGGACCAGCACATGAGAGCCCATGAGCAAGCAGGAGTGGGCTCTGGATTGAGTGGTTTACATCTGAAAGGCACACTGGGTGTGGTCATCTGCTCTTGGTGATGGACAGCAGTCTGCCAGGGTCCTCAAGGCTCTCAATGTCACACCTAGGGACACAGAAAGGAATTGCCTCTAATTATGTCCCTGCTGCACACCTCTGACCCAGACCTGAGGTGTGACAGGGTTCTGACATCTTAATCCAATCAGAGACATGCCGCAGTGTGGCTGGGCACAAAATAACCGAGCCACCACGAGGCACTTGTAGGTTCAAAACAGGAACTTCTTTATTGCCCGAACTCCCGTGAATGCCTCCCAAGAGGCCTTTCCAGGAACCCCACCAACCAGAAATCCCTCCTCCGGAACTTCCCCAACCAACGAGAGAACTTCAAAGTAGCAAAGTAGCAGGCGCCACCCCCCCCAGGCGGACAGCAGGGGTCTAATACACAATTGAATACACAGCTTAACATAACCATCATCATCTCAATGGCTGGCGTCACCTCTCAACCACTCCCTTCTGGCAAAAATGCCATGCATCATTCCGACTCTGCTGTGGCTCTCAGCAGAGACACAGTGTGTTTGTGTTGTCGTGGTAGGATTTAGAATCACAGCAAAGAAGGTAGACCTCCCTGGCTGAGTCATAGACCCTGAGACACGCTGAAAGGCAATCATCAGGGAGCAAGAGAGGTGCTGGCCAAGAAGGCACCAAGGAAAGGAGCCGAGCAGAAGGCAAGGATGGGGGCCGCCGAGGCACTGTCTGTATGGTCTCAGGGGGCGCTTCTGGCCGGGCCTTCCAGGAAAACACACAGCAAGACACAGGACGGTGATGCTCCCTGGTCACTTGGCGCTTTGACAGCCTACAAGTCCCTTCCAGGGTGACCCTCTGCCAATAGTGGGGCTGGTGTAGGGAACTCAGACATTGTGCCCAGGACCCTTAGAGCCCCCGAGACCTGCCTCCCTAGGCAAAGGGAGAGGTGCTGAAGCAAGGCAGTGCCAGTCATAGGAGACTGACATGGCAAGCCCTTGCCCCCACCCCAGGACAGGCCAAGAACAGGAAGGTCCCCTGGAGAGCAACCTGTGCAACGGGCCCAGTCCCCTGGAGCAGAGGCAATGGGGTGGGGACTCAGGCAGGAGTGTGGACCGCGGTGGAGACAGGAGGGCAGATGGCAAGAAGCAGAGGAGGGGAGCAGGAACAGGGCATCGTGAGCTGCGGCCTGGGACACTCTGGGAGAAATCCCAGGATATCCCGAGGAGCCACACTAATTGGGTCACACGCACACTGTTGCTCCATTTGACTGGCTCCATCTGTGGGCAGGACCATCACTGTGTCTTTAGTCTGCTCAGGCTGCCCCCCAGCAGCCACCTGCTGCCTCCTCTTCCCGCTCAGGCTCCAGGCTTCAAATGCTTTCCTCTGGGCTGCACACAGCCTCAAATGGAGCCACAGATGCCCTACAGGGCCAGACTGCGCACTAGGAGTCGATGGTTGCTGTCTTTGTCACCGCAGCCTGAGCAGACTAAAGACACAGTGATGGTCCTACCCACAGATGGGGCCAGTAAAATGGAGCAATAGTGTGCGTGTGACCCAATTAGTGTGGCTCCTCGGGATATCCTGGGATTTCTCTGAGAGTGTCCCAGAAAATACACTCGCCAGGAGAGAGGAGGCTCCATTGAAGCTTCAGGCCCTTCTGACACAATTTCCACCCCTGTCAGGGCTCCTATCTTGTCCACAGTCCTCTTCTCCAATCTCCCCACCAGGAAAAACAACCTGAGGAGGTGCAAGGGGTTATGCTCTGCCGCAGTCTGGCTGGGCACAAAATAACCTCCTCCGGAAATCCCTCCTCTGGAACTTCCCCAACCAAATCGAACTCCCCAGGAATCCCCGCGAGAACTCCAAAGTAGCTCTCCAAAGTAGCTCGAGAACTCCAAAGTAGCAGGCCGAGGCCAGGCGGACAGCAGGGGTCTAATATACAATTGAATACACAGCTTAACATAACCATCATCATCTCAATGGCTTGCTGGGTCACCTCTCAACCACTCTGTTCTGGCAAAAATGCCATGTGGCATCCCAACTCGGCTGTGGCCCTCAACAGTGCTCAGCTGTCTGCCATCCAGCAGTTGGATCTTGGGCCTATATGGCCATGGAGAAAGTGTAGATGAGAAGAAACAGCAGTCCTGGCACCCATACCCCTGCAGGGGAACAGGCCATCTCTTATGGCCACCCTCTTGTCAGCTCCCATGCCCTTCCACTGTCCAGCTAATGCCATTTTTTTATGTCTGTGCTTTTGTTGGTGATGTTGCTTGTAAAGTGGCCCCAAGTGTGAGCTGGGAGCCCTCTGGCACCCATCCCAGTGCTGGACAACCTGGGCTAAGGACCAGTGCACAGTGAATAAGGCGTCTTAAGCAGAAGCAGACTCACAGGCAGTGACTAGCTGGTAAAATGCTAATCAGCTACTCACAGGATTTTTCCCTGGTCCCCTGCAAGCCTGTGTTCGGTGTGCACTAATTCAGTGTTCACACAACTGTCCGGAACTCTCCTGCTGCCCAGGAGCTCTGACTATAAATCTCAGCTGGGCTCTGGCTGGATCTGGTGGATGGTAGTGGTGGACAGGACATTAGGCAAGGGACACGACGCAGTTCTGAAATTCTTGTCTCCTGGGACTTTGGGCCTTATTTTGGTGTCATGAGCACTTTCATGGCAGGACAAATCCTACCCTATTCTGCGACGTTGCCTGAAGTCAATCAAAAGATCATTCAAGCCCATGTCTTCTGCCTTCTCGAACTCCCCACTCTAATCCTCCAAGCTCAACAGGATGTAGGGAGATCCCTCAACAAAACGAGAAATAGACTTCTGTAGCAAGCCCGAGTCCACCCATGAGGCAGCAGAGTCAGAAGGCAGCAGCCATGTCCAGGACTGCAGAGAAAGACGAAGCTCCCCAGCCAGGCCAGGTCCGGGAAGAGGGCCTGGCTGAGCACCTGGGAGACGCGAGGGAAGTGAGCAAATGTGAAGTGCTAGGGAGAAGAGGGAGGGAGAGGGAGAGCAAGAGGAGGGGGTGTAGGAGAATCCAAGGTGCCGGTTGGGCACGGCCTCATCATGAACCCAAACACACCTGGCCCTGGAAGCCCCTTACTGTGGGACCCTCACCCAGAACTAGGGAACCAGGGCCCACTGGCCAGCGCGCCTGCCTTCTGCCTGTGCACTGCCCACTGGCTAAGCCTGTTGGACCCATGTGGCTGGGACGCGGCTCACTGTGGAGCGTATCCTGGTCAGACAAAATGCAGGTTTATGGAAGAAGGGTGCTGCCCCAGACAGGAGCTGTGTGCAGGCTCTGGCAGGGGTGCTGTGGGACCTGCCCTAGAGCCACAGGCTGGAGCTGGGCTCCATGGATGCTGTGAAGCTGGGCACTCACTCCTTTGGATGATGGCTTCCAAGTCAACATGGAAAGACTGGAGCCTTTGGAGCCTTGTTTTTTTTTTTTTTTTTTTTAATGGCCAAATGTTATTTTAAACACACACACACACACACACACACACACACACAATACAATAGAAACTCAGAAATCCATGCCACATGGTAGGATGGATACCCATATCTAAAACTTTCTCCTTTATTTATTTATTTATTTTCCATTTTAGAGAATAATAGAGCTAGAGTGACATAAGATACAATTACATGGGAATGAGGCAAGCGGTCTCATCTGAAACAGACTGATTTTAATTTAGAAAGATGACTCATAATCTATCCACAATTGAAGACTAACCTTTAAGTTGAATTAATGATTACATTTAGAGATCAATTTAAAACATTCATTTAAAATATTCTTGAAAATATTTATGCACAAGATCTTCTGATATTTGTAAATCACTAAGGAATTGAGTTATTTTCAACAATTTCTATCTCTGCTGAGTTCAAAAGGATGTCCAGTCTCCATAAATAAAAAGTAAACAAAGGAAATGCATCAGAGAGCTGGAAGATAGTTTCATCATGGTTCTAAAGAAATCTCTTGACTTCCAGGTCATCATGCCTTATATTGGCAGTGTGGTCTTTGGTTTCCATTTGAAAAAGCTGCTCAAGAACCCAGAACAAGGAGAAAATATTTTCATAGCGTGTCACATCATAACTGGCTTGTACCTCACTGATGGACCCCCAGATCATCAGCAAAGCTGTTTTTTTTTTTTAAAGAGAGATTAATATTTATTTATTATTATTATTTTTTAGTTCTCGGCGGACACAACATCTTTGTTGGTATGTGGTGCTGAGGATCGAACCCGGGCCGCACGCATGCCAGGCGAGCGCGCTACCCCTTGAGCCACATCCCAGCCCCAGCAAAGCTGTTTACTCTGACAGAAGTAGAGATATAATAGATTTTCTCAACAAGCTGCAACTTCCTAGGGTTACCAGACTCTGAGAGATATAATGCTGCACCTGAAACTGGTTGATATGATTGTTCCCTAAAATAACCTGTTAATAGTGTTTTCTCAAATTCTTCCAACTTCTTGTAACACTTTTTAAGAATATAATTAGATAAGTTATAATCACTGGTCAGTTTAGCTAAAGTACCAACAAGCTTCTGTCCAAAAGCTTGAAAAGGGAAGTTTGGGATTACGATAAAAAGCAATCAGGCCATCCGTCAACTGACTAACAGTTCAGAGACTGTGGAAAAGTCTTTTTCAAAGTGGGTTAAACCTGTTTTCAGACCACCTGATTCTGTCAAGTTCTTTAGTTCAAGCAGATGCTGTAAGAACTGCATGTGAGAAAACAAAGGATTTTCTGGGGCAGCACAAGGTCTTTTCACAAGAGGTAGTAGTGGAAAAAGTGGGAGTATGCAGCTGTCAACAAAATGTGGGGATGGCTCCAAAGACTCAGTTCTCTGTTCACTTGATAAATCACACCCAGAATCTTCCATCGGAGTTAAGGTACTTTCAGAACTTCCATGTTCCTGAGCCAGCAACTGGGAAGATAAGTTCCCATTCTTAATTGATCCTGAACAAATCCTACTCAGAAGAAGTTTTTGACGTAACTGTAGAACTTCGGCTTCCAAGGCTTCAACTTTTGACCTCCATTTCGATTCCTGCTTAGACACCAGTGCTGCAAGGTGCTCTGTGTAATCTCTGCTGCTTTTGTCTGCCAGTTTTGATCGGATAATTGCCAAGGCCAGAGCCAGTTTTGAAGTTCTCAAATACCATGCTCGAATATCCATCCTGGCTTTTGTCCCTACTGTGGGCTGATGTTTCCGGGGATCCTGCGCAGATGCAACTTCCTGGTCAATATAAAAACACTTTTCTCCTTTAAAGAAAACCATTAGTCATGTTTTAATCATCTGGCTGGGCAGGCTGACCCCTTCCTGGGGTCAAAGGTTGAAGACCTGTCTCTCCCTGGCTGCCTGGTACCGCTGACCCTCTGATGCTGCCTGCTGATGGCTGATTCACTAGCTGGATCTCCTCTAGTCAGCACCCTGGGGTGGTGAACGCTGGCCTGATAGACTCCTCCAGGTAGAGCCCTGGGCTTGCATGAGATTCTGCCTGCTGACTCTGACTCACTACTTCAGGCTCCTCCAACCAGAGGCCTGTGCTGCTTGCAGCCTTGGCCCTGTGGACAGGTCAGGTTGATCTCCACTGGCAGCAGGCAGCCCTCCATATGGTGCCTTCCATTCTAACTTACCTTCCTTTTCCTTGCTAGTACCCAGGGGAGTAAGAAGTCCTGTGTGTCCCCTTAAGCCCCCTGTCTTGTCAGCCCCTGCTAATGGAGGCAGCTGAGCAATCCCCTTGATTGGCACCTTGCTTCTCTTACTACAGATCTAGCCTTGCCTGGCATGTGTCCTCTCTCCCCCGACCCCCACTGTCCCTAGGCCACTGCTCAACACAGCACTTCTCACACTTCTCCAGCTGGGAAGGTTGCTGTTCACAAGCCCAGGTCCTGGCTGCCAGCTGGAGCCCATGAGAGCAGTGGTAGCTTTGCCTCCAGGGGCGGGGGGCTCAGGAGGTCGTGTGCAGGCTTATGGACAGGCTTCAGCTGATTGCAGTCACAGTGGTGTGCAACTGTTGTGGAGGCCAGGCCAGCTATGACCACCCCAGATGCCCATTCGTGACCAATTTATGCAGAATATGGATTTGTATTTATGTTAAAGATAGACGTCCAAATTCCTTTTATAATTTTTATAAATAAAAGTTCTTAAATTCTGTCACTTAATAAAAATCCCAGCATGACAAGCATGATATTGTAGCAAGGTTCCTTTTCTGATGGGCCAGCAGGGTTGCTGGAAAGTCACCTAGTGTTTGTCGGCTCCTGAGCAAAGAGCCAGTACTAAGAAGAGCCAGTCTTGTTGCTTTCTGCGACTTCCTCTTTAATGCACATAGGGCCCCATGGCAAGAATCTCAGTGCCAAGGGGGTGTGTGAGCTCTTCTGGGCATGTGGGCATGCCTGGCCTGAGCTGGACACAAGGGCATCTTGGTCATGTGTCAAGTCCACACCAAGAGACACCCAGATTCTAGTGCCTTCCTGAGAAATAGGAAGGGCTCATATGGAAGTTTCTAGAATACACAGTGGACACCATCAGCCTCAGAATCCACCCAACTTCATGAGACTCTGATGCGAACCAGTTTGCATGAAGGCTTCCTTCTGGTGAAGGAGGGTGTGTAGGATGGTGGGAAGAGGGGTCTGCACCCCTAGCAGGAGGAGGGCAGGTGGGGAGGAGCCTGCTATCTGTCCAGGGTTGCTCCTACAGCTCTTGTCTCAGCTCATGGGGACACAGGCTTCAGGCCAGACCAGGGCCAGGTGCACCAGGAGCACCTTTGTACTGGTGGATGAGTAAAGTCTCGCACCAGCGGCCAACTGGACTCGCCTCAAAGGTGCTGGCTTGTGTGAAGGACAGCTGGCCCCACACACTGCTGGCCATCTGCCCACAGGAGCAGCACTTCCAAGAAGCAGCATTGGTGGCCAGGAGGAAGCAGAAAAAAATATCCAGACAGAGCCACCTTGTCTGTGGACTTGTGTGGATGTGGCACCCTCCAAAACACAAAGCCAGGACCTGTGAGCCCTACTGTCCCCAGGTGGGCAGTGAGGTGCAGTTCTATACTGCCCAGGACTCCCACTTGGGCCCAGGAAACTGGGAGTCCAGAGTCTGCACTCTGGTTCATCCAGGGATTGGGGAGATTCCTAGCAGCTCAGGCCTGGACAGTGGCCTCAGATCCCAGGACATAGCAAAGCAGGGCTGGGGAGGCTGCCCTCCACCCACACCTTGCAGGTAATCTTGCTGGGTCCACATCACTTATTTCAGGGCCTATTTATAAGCAAATTCCTTAGACTGGATTTTTTTGTGGCTCAAAATGTCAAAGGGTTGTTGGTCAGTGAGAGTCTTCTCCCTCTCTCCTACCGATCTCTGGCTGAGTAGAGACAAGAGGCCTCAGCCTAGGAGAGGAGCTCTCCTCCTCCTCAGGGGCCCAGCACTGTCCTGTGCCCCACCCACACCGCAAACGCAGGCTTGACCTTTCCTCTGACTAGTCCACTGCCAGTAGACGATTAAAACATAGAGAATCTGTGGCTTTCAATCTGCATGGTTGGGCCTCTGTCCTGATAGCCACCCAACCCACTGGCACTCTTCCTCCTGGCTCTGACCTCAGCTGGCTCTGACCATTGCCAGCCTGAGTCCAGCCACTGCCCACACCACAGCCCAGGAAGTGGAGACAGGTGTTGAGGCAAGGAAGGTGAGGACTTGAGATAGGCTCAAGGAGAAGGTGAGGGCTCTTGTCCAAAGCCCCACCACTGGGAAGTGGGTTGAAGGGATCTATGCAGGTAGCGGAGGGTGGTTCCCAGAGGTGGCGACCTCCTCACAGCTGGAGTCTTTCGGCCAGATGATGCACATCCAAGCACTCACCAGAGTCACGACATGCTTCTCTGTTCTGCAAGAACAAAGATCACTAATTCCTTGGGCTATTCCTGTCACACTGAGGCTGCTTGCTTATAACCAAAGGAGAGGAGACCTGTGCCCTCAAGTACTATGGAAGATAAGCAGGTCATCTGCCGTGAGGACACCTGATGGCTCTGTGGGTCTCTACCATCCTCCCTCCACTTCCAGGAAGGGACCTGAGTGTTGAGCCACCTGGCCATGTTCCTGCCTGTGTGGCACCCAGGTCCTGAACACTGACATTGCAAGTGTTACAAGGAAGAGGACTTCACAGAGGTGACCAAGCAAGGACCTGGGGATGGGGACTGTCTGTTTGGGATCATCCATGTGGCCCTGAGTGCCATCATGAGTCTCTGACTTAGAAGAAGGAGACCCCATGATGAGGGGAGGTGACAGAGCCAGTGGCAGGGGCTGCAGCATCACAACCACAGAGGGCAAAATCTGGTGTCCTCCAGTATCTGCAGGAGCAGGAGCTGTGTCCTCCAGGAGGCTAAGAGGGTGCAGGCCTGGCCTCTTGGATCTCAGACTCCTGGCCTTGGGTTATGAGGGAACACACTGACCAGCTGTGAGCACCCAGTCATGGCAGGGGATGGGGAGCTACTCCCTTCCCTGAGCAGCAGAGCCCAGAAGTCTGCTCTGCACACTCACCAGACACCTCTCCCCCATCCTGCTGCCTCCAGCCCCAGCCATAGGTCCACCTACACGGAGTGCTTGGCTGCACTTTCACTCCTGGTCTCCAGAGGCCAGACCTAGAGGCCACCTGCCCAAGGATCCTGTCTGGCCTAGCCATTCATCTTACCAGCTGTGACAATGCACTCCAACTGCTGAGCTCCCTGTAGACCTGCAGCTGACTCCACTTGCCCATCGATGCCCCCCTAGGTCACTGGACTGGAAGTCCTCACAAGCAGGCTCTGAGCCTTCTACTCTTGAAAATTTTGTGCCCAGCTCAGTGTCTGTCACACAGAGAAGGCAGCGAACATCCTGCCGCTGGAATGAGAAGGCTTCTGTGAACAGTTCTGAGCAGATGCCCCTCCTCCACATGCCAGTGTCTCTAGGCACAGCCCCCTGCTGACTTCTCTCCTCCTTTGTGGCATCTCATGCCCTGTGGCATGGTGCTGGCAAGCTCAGAGGCCAGTTTTCTGCCTCCTCATTCTTCTCCCCCGCAACACCCTTCGTGAGCAACCCCGGTCACCCCCCTGTGTCATTGGCCTCTGAACATGCCCCTCCTCTCCTCTGAACTCTCCCACTTGCCCCCTGGATGTCCCTCTGTGGCTTCTCCATGATACTTGGAGCCTAACATGTCAAAGCAATCTCCTTCTCTTCTTTCCTCCTGTTAACCCACCTGTTGATCTGGACAAGCAGAGCCCGGGCAGCACATGAGCAGGGGCAGCACATGAGCAAGTGCAGGAGGGGAGGTCCAGAGGCTGCAAACCAAGGAGGTCCATAGTGATGTCTGGTGATGCTGGTCAGTTTCTGGAAGGCCCCAGCGGAGGGACAGAACAGAAGGACCCCAGCCAGACTCCAGGCAGGGTGGCAGGCAGGGAAGGGTGTTGAGGGAGGCCACACAGGGGAATGCTCTGCAGACACTGACTCCAGGGCCCTCTAAGGGAGCCAGTGTGGACATAGCCACCCCACTCCAAGCCTCCATCTTGTTCTTGGTCCTTCCCTAGTGGGCCAGTTCTGTTGAAGGGGTTTCCTGGTGTCACCTGCCCCATCTCTTGGCCCCTTCCTGGGTTGCCTGGGGTACTTCATGACCTCAGGGAAGCCACTGCCACCAAAAGCCAAATGACATCGATATTGTCAGCAGCCTTCCAAGTGGAGCAACCATAGCCTGGCTCAGACGGTCTGCTGCCTGTGCTGGCTTTAACCAAGAGCCCTGAATGCACACTGGCAGCCCATGCCTAGAGCGCACACCCTGCATCTGGCATCCAGCATCTGGCTTCTTTTTAGGACTGCCCAGTGTGGCTCCTTCCTCAACTCCTCCCAGAGCTGTGGGTCATCCTGTGCTCTGGGCTCCCATGTGTGCAGACACCCTAGGCACATACCACGCTCTCCTGGGAGCTGCTGAACAGCAGGCTTCTCAAACACATTCTGGACTTGGCTCTGAACCTTCACATGAGAGAACAGGATGAGAAGAAGGCGGCAACAGGAAACAGAGAGGGAGACTGGGCCGTGTTGGACCCAGGATCACTTGTGCCTGACGTTAGCCTACATTAGGAGAGCATCAGGGCTTGTCCTGGAGCAGGACCTACCTGAAGGTCAGGCCATGATAGAGTCCTGCAGTGTGATCAGGGCTAGACCCCGTGGGTGAGGGGAAACTGGCAAGGGTGAGTGATGTTATGGTTTGGATGTGAGATTGCCCCCAAAAGCTCACATGTGAGACAGTGCAAGAAGGTTTAGGGGTGAGATGATTGGGTCATGAGAGTCTCAGTCCAATCAGTGTATTAATCCCCTGAATGGGATTAATTGTTAGCTGCAGGTTGGTGAATGGAGGAGGGGTCTCTGGGGGTATGCCTTTGGGGTAGATTTTTTTTGTCCTTGGTGAGCAGAGCTCTCTCTCGGCTTCCTGGTGCCCTGCTGTCAGCCGTTTTTCCTCTGCCTCACTTCCTCCATGATGTCCAGCCTCACCTCAAGCCCGAGGAATGGAACCGACTGTTTGTGGATGGCGATCTTTGAAACCCCAAGCTTCAAACACACTTTTCCTCCTCTAGTCGCTCTTATCAGGTCTTTCAGTCATAGCATGGAAAAAGTGACTAAAACAGGTGGGGAACCAGTTGCAGGTGTCAGAACAGCAGCACAGAAACCCAGGCTCAGCCTCACAGAGCTTAGGCTGAGGGACGAGGCCGATGTGGCCACCTGAGCCTGGCGCCTGTTTGCCCCTGGGTGTCTGTGGGGTTGGTTCCAGGACCCCTCAGAAACCCAGATTCTCAGGCTCTCTCAGTTTCCCCTTATACATGGGCAGTGTCTGCCTGAATCTTATGCACAACTTGCTGGCTTGGAACACCTCAGACCACGAAGGTGGTGAGCAGCCATTAGTTACTGTGGCTCAGGGCATGGTGACAAGGGAAGGCTGTGCAGTTTACCATGGTTATGATTTTTCCAAGCATTTCCATCTGTGTTTGGTTGACTCTGCAGATGTGGACTGCAGGGAGGACAGGGCTGAAGCTGTCAGGTGGAGCCCGCCCACACGGGGCTGGGTACACTGAAGGTGCTGCCCACTTGGGATCCTTCTCCCTCCCTGATCCTGAGGTTTGGAGGCTCACACCCTGCTGCCTTTCTGCTCACACCTGAGACCACCTGGAGCAGGAAGGCTGGCAGACCTGCCAGACTCCTCCTGGTGAGGCTGTTCTCTTACCATCTTCCTGGGCAATCATTTCTTAGCTTTCAGGCTGGAGCTGAGGGCAGTACAAGTCATCAGCCTGGTGGCTGGAATTCTCAGTGTTGCCACGGGCATAAGGTTAGTTCCCCAGAGTAACTTTAACTTGCTATTTTACTATTTTATGTTTTTTTTTTAATGCTGGATGTTATGAAATTGTTGCTATTTGACCACTTCCGGCCTGCGAAATGGATATTTCATTACCTCCAGCCACTGATGGAATTCTGGCCTTTCCTTTGGGCAAATGCCTTAATGGATGTTTCTGCAAGCAGAAGATTAGAGGGGAGAAGATTAAAGCCAGCTACAACTGCTCTGCTGGATGGGATAATGAGGATCTCAGGGTTTAGTTCTGTTTTGTTTCATGTTCTCTCATGAAGAATTTCATGCCATATACTAGGCCAACACCAACGGAGGCCTGGCCCTGAGCACAGGTCAGGCCCAGTGGGTCCCCTGAAGACCCCAGCTCCCACACTTGGGCTGGAGCTGGATGCACCCCAGGTGCTCAAACACCTAGTTTTGCCAACAGGTCTTGTGGGTAGTATTTGGGGACATACCCCAGCAGTCTCCTCGGGGCCACAGCAGAAGCCCCACATGTTGGGAGGGGCATTTGAAGAGGGCCACAGAGGAGGAGGCCAGGTGCAAACCTGAGTGCAAGACCCCCAGGCTCTGCAGGCCTGGGAACCCTGCAGCACCACATGTGCCGTGGGCGTCTGGAAACCTTGGCTCTGGGGACCCAGGTGCCTGCACCCTGGTAAGAACCTCAGTGTCTCAGCCCAACCAGATCTTCCTCAATACCCACCCACCCCCTGCCCTTCACCCCCTCAATAACTGCACCCTGGTAAGAGCCTCAGTGTCTCAGCCCAACACCAGAGCCTCCTCAATACCCACCCACCCCAAGGCCTTCCAGGAGGCTCTTCCTGCCAAGGGGCAGAGAGCTCCCTGACACAGTGAGCACCCAGCGGCTTCTGACCACCCAGGTGTGGGTGTTTTCAGGGAGCCAGAGCTGTGAGCCTGCTGCAGGCTTGCCTTGGGAACCTGTGCTCAAGTATTAAGCTGAGCATGTCTCTCAGCCACTGTGCCCTTATCTAAATGCAATACAAGGAGTGCTTCTGGAACCAACAGGCAGGTGGGCTAGCTGCAGGGTCGCAGCCCAGATGGAAGCAGTAAGCCACCCAGGGAGGCTTTGCTGCCCTCATGCTGGAGCCTGGGAGAGGCAATGACCAGGTGCAGGAAGGGACTGCAAAGCCTGGGTGCACCGAGCACCTCCAATGGGAAAAGGATGTGGAAGCTGATGGCCAGAGGGCCTGGTGGGCACCACTGCGGGGCTGGCACATCACCCAGGAGGGTGAGCAGACGTCCCTATCTCAGCTCAGGACAGATGGGGCCCTCGACATAACACAAGAATTTCAGCACAAGAGCAGAGAGGCACAGAGATGCTTCAGGAAAGTGGGGTTCACACTCAAGGAGCTCTTGGGCCAGCCTGGGATGAGGTGCCTCTCAGCTGTGGCTGTCTCTCTCCCTCTGTTTAAGCTACATGTTGGGGGCTAATTATCAGTGCAATCAATGTCTACAGGAGAGATTTTATGGAATTCTAAGGCTGACAGATTTCCCAGAGGTTGGGGAGTGTCTGGCCCCCAAGGGGAACCAACTTGGGCTGGGACAGGCCTGGTAGTGTGTGGAACTTTACCTTCTGTTTCCTTGCCTTCCTGTCATCTCCTTTCTGCCTACTTTTTTATTTCTTCTCTCATACCTCAGTCAGGTGTGTTGTTTCGACCTGTGCTCCAGGTAGGGGCAATCTCGAGGGGCCCAGGGGCCTGGCTGTGGTAGGAAGGGTGGGAAGCCTGTTTCAGGGGTCTGAGTCCTATATGGATCCTGCATAGGGTGGCCCTATACCCTGGGACAGGCTGCAGCAGGTGGCCAGAACACTGGTTAGGTCTTTCCTTCTGTCAGAGAGAAGGTGGGATGAAGGGAGGCCTGAGTCGGAGACCGAAGCCTGAGAGACCCAATGTGCTTATTCTCCACTTTGGTCTTGACATGGGTCATGAATCTGAGGGAGATTCTCAGTTGACAAAGCTACTGTAACATGATTTTTTTTTTTTTTTTTTTTGCATTACACTCTACGGAAGATGCCGAAGATGCTTTTAGGAGTGCCTTTGGATCTTCATATTCTCCCACTGTGTGGCGATTTTCAGACCTGAGAATATGTATTTGTTTACTAAGAGACAGGGTCTTGCTATGCCACCCAAGCTGCCCCTGACTCCTGGGACCAAGGGATCCTTCTGCTTCAGCTCCCTGGGGCACTAGCTGGAGAAGGACAAAGTGGGGCTGGGACTAGATGAGGCTCCCTTGAGGGGAGATAGAGATGGGGCAGGAATGTGTGCGGTGGCCTAAGGGTGGGTGGACCAGGGCAGGTGAGAACTGCAGTCCCAAGGGCCACTGGCCTATGAGCTTTGGTCTTCCCCAGATGGGCAGTGGGCAGGGAGAGTCAGGAAGCTCTGTCAGAGGTTGTCCCAATAGTGCAGAGGGTAGGGAGGGCCCCAAGGCCTATGGAGTGGGCGGCCAGGAGTGTCCAGGTGTGCGTGAGGAACAGGCAGCCAGGGAAGGCAACCCAGGAGGTTGTGCTGACCTGTTTGGGGCCTACTGAGTGTGGCGGAGGGCAGAGTCCACATGGACCCTCGGAGGCCCAGGACACACCTGCTTCTGTACCAGACCAGACACTTCGAGATCCAGGCCCACCAAGGTGCTTCCTGGATCCTGATTGCAGCTCCTCCCCCCACCTGGGGCAAAGCAGTGGGAGAAAATGAGATACTTGGAGTCTTTTCCTCCCCCTTCCCCTACCCTTTGTGTGCAGGACAGGGGTCAAAGCCAGCTCACCTCTTAGGAAGGAGACCTCAAGGAACCAGGGACTTGGAAGCAGTCCCTGCATTCTTACCTGGTGACACAGCAGTGCTTTCAGGACTCAGAGGTCCAGACAGAGCAGACTCCCCGCTGAGTTCCAAGAGTGACAGCACAGCCCACCCCAAGTCTCCACACCCTACCCTCCACATGCTTCCTGAAGGAATCCAGGGTCATGGCTATAGCAAGGAGGGCCCCACCTTGCCTTCACCTGCCCTGGCTGGTCTGTCCTGGGTGAGCACATTCTCAGTGGGGACAGCAGCTCCCAGAGCAGGTTACCTATGCAGAAGAGGGAGACTTGGAGGCCAGTGGGTTGTCCATGGAGACAAAGAGCCTTTTAGCTTTTGTAATTTGACTCTGTAATTGGCTAACTATTTTTGTTTAATCCCAGGTGAGGACACCTTGTCAGTCATGCTCTGGTCTGCTGGCTGCTGCCGGTGGCCTTCCCTATCAGCTCCCCTGTGGGACCCCAGGTAGACCCTGCACTGTGGCATGGGTCAGGCATGGCACTGCACCCTCCCACTGAGCCTCTTGTCCCCAGACACCTCTTCTCCCCAGACACCATGTTCTGGGCCCCAGATTGTGGCAGTCCTGACAATCTGTCTGCTCTGTCCTGGACCCTCCATATGCACTGGACACATGTCACTAAGGAGAGTCCTGCCTCCCTTCTGCTCATCAGCCTGTCAGTGTACTTTTGGCTTCAACTTGTCCTGCTTCTTAGAGCAGCCACCTCCCCCAGTATGTAGGGCACTCCGCGCCTCCTTCCATATGACCCATGGGTGTGGCGGGGTCTCTTGAAACTCAGGATTGATCCAGCATTGCATTTCTCAGGAGATGGGGTGGAGCCAGCCTTCCCTGAGTGCCTGAGGAAGTGCAGAGCTGCAGATCCCTGGGGTGGAGTCAAGGAATCTGCATCTTCCCACTCCCCAGGAACACAGTTTGAGAATCATTAAATGTAGATTTTGGAGGGAGAGACTTTCAGTTTTAGATGAGACAGAATTCCTGTTGAACTAGTAAAAGCCAGCAGAACATGGATTGAGAGTCGCTGTGCCTGGCATTGTTGCAGGGTCTTTCTCTCATTCTCCCTGCCTAATAGCACCAACAGCTTGTGAGCCCTAAACATGCCAGATAGGCCCCAGATCTAACCTTCCAACCCTGCAGCAGGAAGACAAGAAACTAAAGCTGAGAAGGGCCGAGGAGCTTGCCCAGGATCCTACCTCTGGTTAACCCAAGTTGACATCAAAGCCAGATCCCTCCATCTCTAACACCCCCTCACCCCCATCCCAGGAAAGTGTCTGGCAAGGGCCACACAGGCCTGAAACACACAGATGTTGGGGCAGCTGCAGACAAGCCATGTTCCTACAACCCCCTGCTGAGCCCGCCAACACTGAACTCCCAAGCCAGAGTGTTCTGCTTTGCAGCCGGACAAAGGTGAGTTGCTTCACCTTGACTCAGCCCAAGAGACCCAGATAACACACCTGGGATCACACCTGTTTAAGCCACCCGGTTGTGGAAACTGTTGCCGCACCTAAGAGAAGCTGCATCCTAGAGTCCCGAGCCTGCTTGGCCTGCCTGATCTATGCCTGGTGATGCTCCTCAGGCCCTCTGCACATGGCAGCCCCATACTTCTTGGGGGGCCACCCTGCCGGGTCTGAGGTGAGACAGCTCACTGTGTGGCCCTTTATTGGGCCAGGCTTCACCTCTACTCTGCTGGTGGGGGTGGGGATTGATAAGTTGCCATGTCTAGTGTTCCTGACATGATGTGGGATGGCCATGTGTCCAGTGCTCCTGATAGAGTTTCCTGGGTCAAGGTGAAGCATGACTCATCTTGGCCCAGCTGCTGGCTTGAGCATTCAGGGTTAGTTGGCTCAGCAGTGAAAACATCCTGAGTTTGCATTTCTGCCATTGTAGTTTTATTTTTTAAGCGGTCTTGCCTGTATTCCAAAGGTTTCTAATTATAGAACACCGCTCTGTTGCATGGATACAAACTCCCTCTCCATGCTGTGCACTGTGAGTTTTCCTCCTGCATTGTCTCTGCTCTTCACCTCCTCCCAATCTGTAGTTTTCCTGGCCTTCTGAGGTAAAGACCCCCCTCAGGTACCTGGGAGACATCATCAGCGAAGGGAGCATGACGGGAATCACCAGGCGTTTCCCTGGACACCTCCACCTGCCAGTCCTTCCATCCGCTGGGCTGTGTGGGATCTTCATCGCTCATTGCACTCCAGAGCCAAATTCAGAGGGAGAGGCCCAGAGAGGACCCACCAGGACTCAGGGTTTTATCTCCTCTTTTCAGTAGGTGTGAAGAGCAGAACACTGAATCACTCTTTGATGTGTAGAACAGCAATCCCCAGGCTGCGCCTGCCCTGGGTGACTCTGTGGTGTGTAGAATAGCAGCTCTCAGGCTGTGTCTGCCCTGAGTGACTCCATAGTGTGTAGAACAGCAGTCCCCAAGCTGCACCTGCCCTGAGTGACTCCTTGGTGTGCAGAACAGCAGTCTCCAAGTTGCACCTGCCCTGGGTGACTCCATGGTGTGTAGAATAGCAGTCCCCAAGTTGCACCTGCCCTGGGTGACTCCATGTGTATAGAACAGCAGTCCTCAGGCTGTGCCTACCCTAAATGACTCCATGGTGTGTCGAACAGCAGTCCCAGACTGCGCCTGCCCTGGGTGACTCCATGGTGTGCAGAACAGCAGTTCTCAGGTTGCGCCTGCCCTGAGTGACTCCATGGTGTGTAGAACAGCAGTCTTCAGGCTGTGCCTGCCCAGGGTGACTCCATGGTATGTGGAACAGCAGTCCTCTGGCTGTGCCTACCCTGGGTGACTCCATGGTGTGTAGAATAGCATTCCCCAGGCTGCGCCTGCCCTGGGTGACTCCATGGTGTGTAGAACCCAGTTCTCATGCTGTGTCTGCCTGAATGACTCCATTTGTAAAGCACTAGTTTGCTGTGAGTTATTCGATTTTGAGTATCGGTGCCAAGGTAGAATGACTTCACACCTCTTTGTACAAGTAAACAGCCCCCATCTGCCTGGCACCACCAGAAGGCACAGATTGATGCATAATTTATGCATGCCACCCTAGAAAACTAAATCTGGAGCACCTGGACATGTGGCCATCCCACATCATGTCAGGAACACCAGACATGGGAACTTATCAATCCCCCCACCTGATGAGAACCCCTCCCGTGAGACTCGTTAAAGGAGGAGCACCCTGAGACTGGACACAGCAGCTCCTTGACCCCATCACCTGGTCACTCATCAGGGGCGTCACCCAGGAGAATCACCACAGCTATGAACCTTCGATTTCTTGTCCTATCGGGCCTCAGTAGTGCCAGTGAAGACCACTCATGGCCGTCTCCCAGCTGACACCTCGAGCTGACACTCTGAGACTGAAACTGCCATCCACCTGGACCCTCTGCTTTGACACGGCTGCAGAACTGGTTTGTTAAAGTCCTGTCTGGCCACCTACAGTGACTCTGACTCTGCACTCTCTTCTCTCTGCCTGTGCTGTTGGCAGGGCCTCCTGTGACCCTGGGGAGTGTTGGCCCTTTCTTAGTCTTTCTGCGACCTGTTTCTATATCATTGTGTGAAGTGTGGTGAGACTTGTTTAGATATTGGAAATTAAGATTAGAGTAAAAGGTGTGAGTGTCCTGCTCACAACCACCAGGTGACCCATAGGTATTCAGAGATCTGCTGAAGGTGGTGCAGCCTGTGAATCATGGTTATTCAGTGGACTCTGACCTCGTGGAGAGGCATGGAGCGTTTCGCCTACCTTGATGACATCGCCTAGTCACGTGGGTGGGAACCTCTTCTGTCCTCTGCTCCTACAAAGTCTGGTGCCTCCAGGTCTTGACTTCTCTAGAATGTTCCCCTGCTTCTGATATGGGTCAATGGAAAGGAGGCAGAGAAGAGAGCAGGGAAGACAGGGGGAGGGCCAAGGCTGCACAACAGGTACTTCCATTCTTCCATCTTGAAGGCCACAGCTGCATCAGATGCTCCACTGAGATAGAAATTTAGGAATAGGGGAGGGATACTGAGTCTCTACAGAAGTGACCATAAACCACTGAAACCCAAAAGGCACCCCTGTCCACTGCATGTTGTGACCGAAGGGCAAAGCGGGAGCAGGGAAGCACCTACAAGACTCCAGCTCCACATCAGCAGTGCTCTCCAGCTGGAGATGGCGGCTCAATGCTTATTCCTAGCTTTGCCCCAGAGGTGTCCCTCCTGACATTGCCCCTGCTCTCCTCTAGTGTGTATCTCCTTTCCTAAATAAGCCTCTGTCTATGTCTTTGACAGGAGCATGCTGAAATTCTTGTCAGTTGTGTATGACCTTGCTCATCCCGAGTAAGTTCCCCTTCTATCTCAGAATTCCTCGAACCCTCCTCCAGATCAGGCTTCCCCTGACTCCCCAGCCTTGCCCCACACCCCCACCCCCTGAGACTTCAGCTCCACTGTGGCAGCTTCTGTCCTGGTCCATCCTGACTCCACCCTCAGCCTTTCTGGATGACCCTGCCCCTCTGAATCCCCTAGGTGGTCCCCAATGTGGTCTGCAGGAGCCCCCCCTCATGACTCATCAGGAAGTCTGTGGTTGGCTGGAACCCTGCACGTGCTGAGCCTGCCTTTTCCATCTATAGGAGCAGCCTCACCTTCCACCCTTTCTGTCCATGCTGCAGCTTAGGTCTTTACAAGTTCTCCTTGGGATGGTCTAACGATGCTCGTTGTGTAGTTGGGCACACTGAGGCTATAGCCCTGAAAGAAGCAGCAGATGGAACTGGTAGCCCTGAGGGTGGCCCATGGCCAGATAGGGGAGGGCTGCCTTGACACCAACAGAGAGCTGCTGGGGCTGGCTGCAGGTTGGCATGAGGAGGGTGGCTAACACAGAGCTGAGAGCTGGTGGTGCAGAGTTTTCAGAGCTGCGAACAAAAAAAAGCAGCTGTGCTTTTTTTTTTTTTTAAGAGAGAGTGAGAGAGAATTTTTAATATTTATTTATTTATTTATTTTTAGTTCTCGGCGGACACAACATCTTTGTTGGTATGTGGTGCTGAGGATCGAACCCGGGCCTCACGCATGCCAGGCGAGCGCGCTACCGCTTGAGCCACATCCCCAGCCCCAGCTGTGCTTTTTCTATAGTGGTTTCCATCTTGGGATACAGTGGGCTGAGCTGGCTGCACTAACAGCTGGAACCTGAGGCTGTAGCACTAGAGGCAGCTGGAGCTGATAGGGCTGAGGGAAGCTGTCAAGGGGGGTGAAATGGGGATGTGGAGCCATGGTCCAGCTGCTGGTGGTTGCAGACTCTGATGGCCAGGATAGCGGTGAGGAGGGCTACTACTACCAAGAGCCATGAGCTGAGGGTGTTCAGAGCTTAGCTGCTGACACTCAGAATCGTGCTTGTCCTTTTGGTGACTTGTCCCCCTTCTCCGTGATTAACTGTGGAAGTTTTGTCAGAGCCGTGTGGCATTTCCCCAAACAGGAGCCAGTTCTGCACCTTTTGAAGGAAGTGCTAATAGAATAAAACTGTCCCTTAGCTTGTCCTCGGGCATCAGCAGGTGAGCTGAGTTCTTCCTGCTCGAGGCCAGTTTTGGAAGTGTGGATAGTGGATGGTGACACCCTGCCATGGTGTCCTTGGTGAGAAGTGAGGTGACCCTGTATGATCAAGAGATGTTTGCTGCACATCTTGGCAGGTGCGATGGTCCCTCCAAGACCCCCTTACTCAGCCCGAAGAGACTGACACATCCAGTGTGGGAGCAATCTCCTGGGAGCAGGCTGTGCTCTGGGGTCTTCTCTCCACGAGCCCAAGAACACCTCCAGCTACCATGTTATCAAGTCCAGTTATAGGGTCAAAGATCACATGCTGGCAGAGCTGGGTGGCTGGCTGTGACCACTGTGAGACTCAGGCGGCCAGTGGTCCATTTTTAGAACACAGAATTCAGCCCTAACTGGGATGTAAGACCCACTCCCAGCCATTTTAACCACAGCCCTTCCTTGTGCCCACCTCAATTTTAAAATCAGCCATTCATGTAGATCAGGACTCAGAGCTCCTCCCATCAGAGCAAGAGCCAGTGCTGCATTAGGGACAGGAACAGTGGACTGGCACCTCTGGCCCAAGTGTGCTTGCTTGCCAGGTTTGGTAGCATGCCCTTCTGTGGAAGTCAGTTTGCCTTGAGACTGCTTCTGAGTCTCGTCCTCGCAGCACCTGAGTTTTTCTAATGACTACCCCTGCAGGTCTCCGTGAGGAGCACGTGTGCCTTCTCCAGACACTGGGCTCAGCATAAAGAGCTTCCTCCACATGGCAGCGGGTGGGCCCTCAGTGGGGTGGGTCTGCACCTGCCTCAGGAGCCGGTGACTGACTACACAGGCAGCCCCACAGCCCAGGATGCCAAGCCTGCTGTGGCACTTCTCTGAACCCCCTGCACCGGGACAATTTCTGACTTGTTCTGGTGACTTCCCCAGTATGAGTCCCAAGCCAGCGTTCTGTAGCACATGCTTCAGTGTGGACTTGTCCGTTTTTTTTTTTTTTTTCACCAGCAGATGGGGGCTTTGGGTCATAGGTAAGAGCCCTCCCAGGTCCTGTGGGAGCACTCACTTCATGGCGCTCATTGCTGACGCTGGCCTGGGTCCTGGCAGCAGGGCATCTGCAGGCTTCCACCCAGGAGGCTCCAGATTCTGCCAGGAGTAGGTGGGGGGCAGCTGCCCGAGACTGTGTCAGGCTCCTCCTCCACTTGCCTTGGCTGGAAGCCTCTATGCAGGGTGCCTCCTCCCTGGACCCTTGACGTGGGGTTTCCATGCTGGGCAGGCTTTGCCGTGCGCCCTCTTCCCCAGGCCATGATGATTACAGAGGGCAGCTCTTGACCTGGACGCTGAGGGGGGATGTGGCAGCATGGAGTAGCATCCGCCAACCTGTGAGGAATGTGATGTGAACAAGAGGGAGCTTCTGCACATTTGGCCTGGACCCCTGGTGTTGACCTTCACACTGGGCCTGCTGCCTCCTCAGGCAGCAGGCAAAGGGATGGACCACAAAGGGCTACATGTCCCCCCCACCCCCAGCCTCCAGCAGGCCAGGACAGGCCTTCAACCTTGAACCCAGATAGTGCTGACCATGGGCCAGGGGTGCTATTTTCCCTGCAGGCCATACATTGCCCCTATTGTATTTCCAATCCCGAATCCCAAATCCTGTCTCCAGACTGCCTGGGCCGGGTGCTGGGCACTACAGGGCTTCTGTGGATGGCTGCTGCTTGGAGATTCTGCCCATGATGCCTGTCCCCACCACTTTGTCCCCACACCTCTAGTTCAGACTGCCTTCCACCTGGACACTGAGACTCTAATGGAGCCCCTGCTCCCTCCCTTGTCCCTCTCCAGGTTGTCTGCTCTGCACACCACCTGATCACTTCCTGGTCTGCCTCCAGCCTCTCCAGCCTCTCCAGCCCAGCTCCAGTGGGCCTGAGTGGGCTTGCCCCTGGCTGGCTGCTGGTCACTGGCACACCAGTGGGCCCTTCCCCATGCATCTCGGTTCCTCCCCTCCTCCTCCCTCTGGTGAAGCCAGGCTACCCTGCAGGGCTCAGCTCTTCTGTGAGAATAATCACTTCCCCTTCCTTTCCCTATGTGGAAACAGCTCACCCTCGAGAGCCTCCTCTCATCCTTGTGGCTTCACCTGGGCTGCCACAGCACATGCGCCAGCTGCCACTTATAGACAGGCCCAGAGGCAGAGTCCAGGGCCAAGGCACAGCAGGGCTGCTCCTGCTCAGGTCAACCCCAGGTGTGTCTGTGCCCTTGCCAGTCAGATTGGCTTTGGCCCATCCTAAGGACCTAAGCTAAACTTGACAACTTCTTTAATGACCTTATCCAGGTATAGTCACATTCTGAGGCCCTAGGGCCAGCCCTTCAGCATGAGTTCTAAGGGATACAACTCAGTCGTGACTGCTTTCTTCCTTCCTCCTACTTTCTTTCTTTCCTTTCCATATAAAGATAACTTGAGTCCTATTGTTCTGGCAGAGATAAAAGAGCAACAGAGTCCTTGTCCTCCAGCGGCATCTAGGCGACCAGAGGACAAAGATGTGACCACCTGAGAGCAAGGGCCCGTCACAAGGAGCTGTCAGTCCCTGGGCACGTCAGGGTTGTGTCCTCACTACTGCAGAGCCCTCACCACTGCAGCAGCATCCTGTCACAGGAAGAAGGGCAGATTTCCTGGGGACATGGTCATCCAAGGCACCTCTGTCTTGTGATGAAGTGAATGATCAACCAAGACTGACTAAATCGATACCTTTCACTCTTGAAGGGTTTTTTGCTGAAGGATGAACTTTTTTTTTTTTTTTGACCTTTATTTTATTTGTTTATTTTTACATGGTGCTGAAGATCGAACCCGGGGCCTCAAACATACTAGGAAAGTGCTCTACCACTGAGCCACAACCTCAGCCCCAAGGATAAACTTTTCATCAGACTTAAACCAGGGATGAGGCACGCAGGCCTAAAAAGACGGGGTCACCACATGCAGGGGAAACGACTTCAGAGTCTTCTATTTAGAAATCTCAGTTTTCCCCATTGTAATACTTTATGCATCTAAAATTGTAACTGCAATGATGAAATAATGTTATGTTTTGACATGAGCCAAAATAAAAACAAGCCTCATGCTTCTAAAATGCTGAGCACATTAATCAGAACCTTACAAAGGCTTGGGTGCTTCTTGAGGAAATTAAAAGTGCAAATTAAAAATATCCACTTAGTTGTTGCACAATTAAGCCTCAACAGCTGGCCTGCTATGCCGACATAGGGCTCTGCAGTGTTGGTAACGGGTGACAGCATTGGTAATGGGTCATTGGGTCAGAGTGAGGCTCACAAACGCAGCTGTCAGGTGAAGAGCCCTCTCCTTTGCATTTCATTCTGAGGCTGGTAGTGATTTCCCTTCTGCCCAACAGTGGGACAGAGCTGCATGTGACCACCTACAACCAAATGTTCTCTGCAGTCTGGGCCCAGGGGCCACAGAAGCTCTTCTGAATCTCACTGGGCTGCAGCCCTCCAGTGGAGTCCTATTGGTCTTCACCACCTCCCCTGCCCTCTACAGAAATCCCAGGCTGTGACATCCCAGTGGCAAATGTGGGGAGAAGCCTGGGGCGGAGTGCCTGGATGGGGCAGCCCAGTGTGGAGGAGCGACACCCTGTCTCTGGACCTAGATCTGTGCTGGCAAAGATGCAGTCAAGGTAAAATAGTAACCACTGTGGCACTGGCACTGGCAGCGTGCCAGCACAGTGCATGCTGACACCTGTGAGCTTTTCATTGTTTAATCTCACACACATACACACACACACACGACCACTAACTGCTGCACATTTCTGGTGAGATGCCACTTTCCTTTAAGACTCCTTAAAATCCAGCTCTTAGCAGATGGGGGAGGAGAAGAACCAGCCCTGCAATGAGGGAAGCAGTCAGGGACTTCCCAGTGTAGGGGACACTTTAAAAATTGTGCCATTCACAACAACAGTATTAGACTTTCAAAATCTTCTAACCAAAATAGGTTGCATGACTCACAGACCAAGCCCAGCGATCCTGTGAACAGCAGTCCTCAAGCCCACAGGTCAGGTGTGATAACCAGCACCGACTTGGGAGTTCATTGGGAACAGATGGTGCTGCTCAACCTGGCCAATCTCAGACAGGGCAAGACCCCAGGCTGATGCCCAATGGGCCATCTCTGCACCTTAACTCAGCCTTCTGTCCCAAAAGGCTGCATGGTCTAGGAGCCTCTCCTGATTGCAAGGGCCGCAAATTGCCTTGGCAGGTCAAACTCTGTTATCTCATCTAAGGTTTTCCTGTAAACCACTGTAACATTGTTACAAAGTTCCCCAGCACAGGACCACAGGTTCTCCCCATAGCAGCTGAAGCACGGTCCTCATATCCCAGTGCTGGTCCTGAGCGCTTCCTTGAGAACCTCAGTTAACTCCCATAGCTCTTCTCTGCAAGCCCCTTACAAACGTGTTCATACCATAGAGCACAATGTTCCACAGGACTCAGGCGCCCTGTGGCACAGCCTGGGACACTCTCTGCTCGGTTGTACAGGCCCCAGAGCTTACGTCAATCATTCACACAGAAGCTCTTTTGTGATGGGCCCTAGTCAGTGCCTTGGGAACTCGCTGTGCCAGCTCCAGCCTCTTTTTCCCCTGAGGGAGATCAGCACATAGGCCACTGTGGTTCTGCTTTCTCAAATGTATCCATTGCTTGTATCTTCAACTCGTATTTATCTTCTTCATTGAATTTTATGGGCAACCTGTAAGCAGAAAGCCTGGGAGGGATGATGGTGCAGTATCATTCAGCATCCTAGCAGCTCAAGGGGTCACTGAAGAGAACTAAGCCACTGCTATCTAGAAAGCCAGCATGGGATGATGAGGCCAGGAGCATGGGAAGCCTCAGGGTTCCGCAGAAAGAGGCTCTTATCAGTGCAGGCATGGGGAAGTGTGGCTGTGAGCTCAAAGCAGCAGCTGTGCAGAGCTGGAGAGGCAAAATACCCTGTGGAAGGACCCATCAGGACACCCACTCCCGCCACCTCCCCAGGGACCCAGCCAGCAGGAAGCAAAGGGCCAGGCAATCAAGGGAAAAAAATGGGCCATGCCAAAAGGGCAAGAAGGGTGACAGAAACAGCAAGGAAGCAGTAAGACAGACCTGTGCTGTACCTCTTCATCACCATGTCCCCTCTGTGCTGGAACATCTGTACCGTACTGGCCAGTGGTCTTCCTCCATCAAAGGACAGATCTTGGGTCAGGAGTCCTGCACCAGAAGGCGACCTGCTCACAGCACTGTGGCTTTCGAAACTAAACCATGATATGTCACTCTTTCCTGAATGTGACTCTATTCCTAAAACAGTATTTTCCTGTCACTATCCATAAATATTAAAGGAGAATTCGTAAGTACAAGTTCCTGCTCCTCTGCACACTGATGGGCTCAGAGAGGCTACTGATATCAGGAAAAAAAAAAAAAAGAGCAGAGCCCATGATTCTTCTCCATGGTTCCGGGAGAACCCAGACCTTATGCCTAGGGTGAGAGGCTCAAATCCCATCTGCTCTGGAGGGTGTGAGCTCCACTCAGGCAGGACCCCAGGCCACAGGCTCAAGTCCCATCTTCCGTGGAGGATGTGGGCTCCCATTCAGGATGGACCCCAGGCTACAGGCTCAAATCCCATCTGCCCTGGAGTGTGTGAGCTCCACTCATGCTGGACCTAAAGCTGCACAGCTGCTATGTGTCTGTAGTCCCTGAGCACTGCTCCTGGGGGAGGCAGGGGACATACACCAAGCCAGCAGCTGTCTCCTAGGGTGTCTGCAAGGGCAGTGTTGCTCTGGCTTTACTTGAAGGCCACTGCTCCACCTGCATCCTGTTCCTAGGCCGCTCTCCCAGTGCTCTTCCCTGAGCGGCTTTTCCATATCTAGATCTGAATCATGTTTCCATATCTGGATCTTGATCCCCATCTGGACACTTCCATAACCTGAACACACAGTTGCCTGTGGGTCCTTGGGAGCAAACGTTTGCTTAAAGCCATTCCATGACTGTATCTAGAAGGTCATGTAAAATGTCAACAGAAATGACCCAAGAATGTGCTATGTCCAATATTCCATGTTAAACTACATGTTTTATGGTTCTGAAATATGAATTCTTCAGTTCAAGGTAATTTGTGTGATCTTGTGTTAGATGGGGACTTCCCAGGTACACTTCCCAGCCCTGTGTCCCTTAAAGTTCTCCCGCCCATGGGGGTCAAGTCCAGGGAACCCCGCCAACTGTAGGGGCTGCTGAGGCTTGGCTAGCGTGGCTGAGGGCCTGCCTATGTTGAAGAGCTGACTGAGACTGCATGAGTAGGAGACAAGCCTGGATCCCAGAGAACCCAGACAGCCAGGGAAAGGGAGGAACTCCAGCCCTGGAATGCACAGGCCTCCTGACAGCCCTTGCACAGAGCAGGGGTGCTCCACAGAGGGGCATGGAACGTGCTGTTTTTGGTTTTACTTTTTCCCTATATTATAGTTGTTCACAATGGTGGGATTTGTTGTCACATGTTTGTAATGCACACAAGGTAGGGAGAGGACCCAGGCAGAAAGGGAGATCCACCCAGGTCTAGTTAGCTGGGGATCAGGTCTGGAGGTTCAGATCAGGGGTCAAAGGAGTGTGTGGCTGAGCAGGGACCAGCCACCCTGCGACTGACCTCAGGACCCCACATATCCTTCCCAAAGCTTGTACCCAGCCCTGAGATTCTGAAACAAAGCCACCAAGAAGTCCACTCATGCGGGTGGCTGGAGTGCACTCTTGGCGGCCATGTCTGGGTTTAGGTCACTGGGCCACCATGGCCTGTGCACAGCTCTCCCAGCTTCCCAACTGGCCTGAGCTCTCATTTCAGAATTTGAGGAGCCCAGGCACAGTGGGAAGGAGAAGGACAGGAGGAAAGGCAGGCAGGGAGACTCTGGGGTTCCAGGTGATCTTGTATGTGAAAGTTCTGTATCCTCACTCACCAGCACAGACCAGAGCTTTGATAAATGTATGTCTGCACCATCCCCAAGGGCATTAGTCTTCTGGCTTCCAGCCCCCTCCACTTAGCTCAGAGCTCAGACACCTACTTGCACCTACTTGCCTGGTGAAGGGGACAGAGCTGTGCCCATGTGAGGGGCATGGCCCTTAGTCCACCCCACACTATGTGCTGTAGCCTGGATTCCCACTGTGACATATGGCCCAGTGTGCCAGGCACAGGATGGAGCCTCCAGAACCCCCAGGCCCCACACTGCACAGGTGTGATGGCAGAGGGGCCATGCTCCCCAAAAGTCAGGATACTCCCCACCCATTTGCACCCAGGTGTGGCTGAGTCTATTCCCTTCAGTAGAAAAGGCAGACAAGACATCCTCAGGTCAAAATTTATTTCACACCGCCTCATTTACAGCATGTTCAAGTACAAGTCTGCCAGCATACCTGATCCCTGGAGAAGGAGGGCACAGCGTGGCCAGGCACAAGGCAGGGCCCATCTGGAGAAGACCGGCACCCACTTTGGCTTGGGGTTCCTGGGTGGTCCTTCTAAAGGCTGCCAAGCACAAAATATGTTATAAAAGGCCTCCTTATGTGCTCATGATGGGAAGAGATGACAGGTCTGGGGCTGGGGACAGGGTTAGGCCAGGATGCCATCCTGGACTGTGGGGTCAGCCTGAAGAGGGGCTCTCCAGCACACCTCCAGAACCCTCTCTGCAAACCAAGCTGCTCCTCAGCCTGGGGCTCTGAAGTGGACTCTGTACTAACTCCAGCACATGCTTTAAGAAATGCTCAGCCTAAACCCCATTTCACAGACACATAGGACAACCTCGAGCACAGCCGTACCCACACTCTGACCTGTGCAGCAGCCTGTTCAACCCTGCTGCACTGAAGGTCCAGGCACAGAGCCCTGACCACACTGGTGCCATGGGCATCCTCTGCTCCCCACTTTCATCTGGGTGCAAGGGGTCCAGGCCTGACGCTCACTGTCCACTGCACTCACTTCCTGTTCATCACCCACCAGTTCAGGGCTAAGCCCTGCCCACCCGGCACCAGGGCTGCAGAATGCTGGGCAGCACAGCGGCTGCAACAGGTGTCAGCCCCAGCATCTCAGTGAAACAACTTCATTTGCTCAGGTTGAAACAAAATGCTTCAGGAAACTATGATGACGCCAACGTCAACGTGTTGAAAAATCAATAGAAAAGTCTATGCATTTAGTGGTTTAAAGATTAACTTTTGTTAAACAAAGAAATTCTTTCATCTCGCTAGCAGGAATAAGGAAGCCCCTAACCTAAAGTATGGAATGACCCTTCACTGTTTTCTATAGAAAAATACAAACTAGATTTTTTTTTTAAAACATAAAAAAGAACACAGAGCACCAGGACTGTCACATTGGGTTCTCAGGAGATATTCCCAGATGCTTACTGAAGTGGTCTGGGGTCGCCTTGTGCCAGGATTTGGGCCTGGCTGCCTGTGGCCTCTCAGATCATGCTGCTGCAGTATTAGAGGATGCTTGCCTTCAGGAAGGTGGGCTTTAAGATCCCCTGAAGGACATATGCATGTGTGGCGCCTGTCATCCCCAGCCAGGAAGTGACCAAGTGGTCCTGTACAGACCTGGCCCCTCGGGCTTGAAGCCACTGGACACCTGGCTGGTTGTTCTAGCAGCTCTCAAGAGACCTTCTCCTTAGTTTTGATTTAAAGTGGTCTCAAGCTTGTTACCTTAGGATACACTTAAAATCACACCAAGGGTATGATACAGTATTTGTTCACAGAAGCAGAGTCAAGGGGCCCAAGAGTCACCTGACCTGCTTTCCACTAACATTTAAAAGTCTGAACCCTCAACAAATATAGCTGCCTGCACATGTGTGTGCACAGAGAAGGACCCAGGAAAGAAGTATCACTGGGTCCCACAGAATCCACACTGGCCTTTCAGGGGTTCGCTTTCCTGCAGAGGGTGGTGACAGTGTGGAAGCCAAGACGCCTCTGCTTGGTCGCCACACCGGGTGGTGTGGTGTGAGGTCTGCCCTGAGGGCCCGGAGCACCACTGTGATCTCCGGCCATTGATCCCTGGGGGAGATGGTCACTGTCCCCCATGGCTGCTCAGGGCATTCGGTGGTGTGTGCTAGGCATTGGCAGGACTGGCCTGTGCATCTGAAAGCCCACGCACACTGTCCTTCCGTCTATACTATGCTTGGTCTTTAAAATCTTAAGCAGCTGAGAATCACTCAACGGCGGCCAGAGATGGCTTGAGATTTTGTGGCAGAGGTGCCCATCATTTCCCAGATCTTTCCTCTTATTGAAAGCGGTGTTCACTTGGTCTTAGGAAGCACTGTTCCCACCAGGGCTGACATGCTGTGAAGCACATGCCCTGACAGACCCCCCCCATCCCCGAGAGGGGTGCAGCCATCGTCCCTGTTGGTCCTGCTGTCACCGTGAAATAGCAAACTCTTGGTCCTGACAGCAGATTTGAGCCTTTTTCATATCAGACATAAATTAATCCAGAGGCTGAGAGCTCTAAACTTCCAGTTACAGAACATTCTTAAATTACAACTTCTTTAACTTACTTATCTCACATCAGAAGTAAACAGACAGGAAACTAAAGCCAGGGCAGAGGATGGGCCACCTGGGGGCTCTGAAGTGAGTCGTCAAGCATGAGCTTGGTCGCGTGGCTGCTTCAGGCCAGGCAGCAGGACTTCCTCCACCAGGACCTGGACAAGTCCCTCACTTTGTCCGGAGTCCTGCTCTTACACTTCCTGGGCTGCTGCTGGGAGTCTGCATGCTGGATCCCAGCCATGATGGCGGCATCGAAGACCTCCTTGAGGTTTTTCTGAGTCAAGGCCGAGCACTCCACGTAGGAAGCAGCTTTGATTTCCTCTGCACACAGTTTGGCCGCCTCCTCGGGCACAGGCTTCTCCCTGCCTTTGTCCAGCTCAATGAGCACTTTGACATCTTCTCTGAGGTCTGACTGTGTCCCCACCAGGATGATGGGCGCTTTGGGGCAGTGGCACCGGATCTCAGGCACCCACTTCTCGTTGACATTCTGGAAAGAGGTGGGGCTCACCACGCTGAAGCAGAGCAGGAAGATGTCAGCATTGGTGTAGCACAGGGGCCTCAGCTTGTCAAACTCATCCTGCGACCAAGCACACACCGGTCACCCTAGTTAGCTCTTGCCAGCAGAAGGCCCTCTTAACCTGCTTCCTGGAAGGCCTGGCTGTACCAGGAAGCTCATGGTCCCCCCAGGAAGAGCCAGCATCCAAAATTGCTTCACTGCCTGTCCCAGACACAGGCACAGCAGCTTCCACCCCAGGCCAACAAGGCCCTAGAGCCTATGACCAGAGGCGCCCAGTGCTGTGATCACCCTGCTGAGCACGTGGGAAGGCGCTTGAGCAGTGGGTCTGGAGACTGCTTTTAACTGGCCTTCAGCCCAGAGTGACCCAGACTTACTATCACCTCTGGGGACTAACCACTCTTCTGAAAGTCAGAGCATGCCTGCACTGACCCCAGACTCCACCTGATCCTGCAAGACATCTGTTGGCACAGCCCCTTCCTCAAGACCCCAGCCCTTCCCTCCCCATGACAGGGTGAACCATGCTGTTACCCACCTGCCTGTCACCCACAGCACAAAGCATTGTTTCGGACCCAGATCAAGCCATAGCAGTGCTGGGGACTCTGTGAGGCCCCATACACCAGCAATCGGGGCACTCTGTCCCTCGGTGTCCCTCACAGACACTGGTCATCATGCTCACATTCTGACTGTAGACCTTCCCTCCCTTCCTCCTCTTCTCTTAAACTTCTTTGCTCCTGCATTGACCTCTGCCAGCACCAGGGGCCTCCAGGCACAGGGATGGGACAGATGAGCCAGAGAATGGGCACGCCCTGCACAATGAGGACAGCTGGACCAAATGTGGGAGTGGACCAGCAGTGGGTGCCCACTATGCGTGGATGCTCCTTTGCAATCACCACTAGTGGACACACACCAGACACCTCCCACAACCAGGCCTGGCTGCGGGGGCTGGGCTGTGGATAGCATAACGGGTATGCCAGTCAGTACTTCCTCCAGTCGGACACCCCAGAACCTGGCAGCACCACAGCCAACCACCACTGAGAGCTCCCTCCTCCCCTAGGAGAATCCTGCACCTCTTGTTCATGAGTAAAACGCACATCTGTGAACATCGCCTCCGGCATGACATCAAGAAAACACCAGGCACACCCAGGTCTCAGAACCACTCGCATTCCCTCACCAGCCCCATACAGTGTGCCACTCCTTGCCAGGCCTTCCTCTGCATGGAAGACTCCTTCGATGCCTCCTGCCTGCACTTCCTCCCTCTGAGGCCCCGAGTCTCCACCTGGGACAACAGCCAACCAGCCACACAGCAGGAATGAGCACAGCCTCTGCTCATAGGCACTACAGATAGACCCTGAGTCAGGACTCACACCTCTTAGTGCCAACCCTGGGCTGCAAGAATCAATGCAGAAACCCAACCAGGATGTTCAGCTATGAAGACCTCTGCAAGAGCAGCTCCACCTGCCCTCAGGAGCCTGCAGTGTAGGTCTATAGTGTAGATGCCCCACAGGATTTGTGGTGGGATGGCAGATATGGGCCAAGACCCACTGGTCAGGCTGATGTGCTACTTTGTTTTGTTAGTATGAAGCTTTTTCCAAGTGCCTCAGGGGTCAAAGGCTGAAGAATTCTGGACTGTGGGAGCAGACCCCTCTCCTTCAGTGATGTTCTCCCTTCTTGCATGCTCCCTTCTGTCCACCTTCACCCTAGCTATGCCTGAGACTGTGAGTCAGGCATTCAGAGCTGCATCTGGCATGTGTGGAGATCCACAGGCACCACAAGTGCCTTCCTCACTGATTGCCTCCTGGAGTAGCAGTGCCCTTGCTCACAGGCCATGGGGGTCAGTGGCTCATAGGCCACAGGGGTCAGTTGCTCACACTCCTTCCCAGAGGAAGGAGAGTTCCTTGGTTGGACCACAGAGAGCCTGGCAAGTATCACAGCAAGCCCTCAGACAGTAGCTGGTCAGACAGGACAAGGAGGGTAGAAAAGGATGACCACTCTGACCAGTCCTACCACTGTCATGACACCCCCTGACTGGCACCTTGAAGCAGACCTGACTTTGGCCAGCAACATGCACTTCTCTTATGGAGCTCTGCAGCTGGCTTTCTGTGGGTCTTTGGAGAACAGCAACTCCCAGCAAATGACATGGGACATAGGAGGACCATCTACAAACAAAGCCACCAACTTGGCACTGAGACCTCTTTCTGAATTATAAGCATCCTTTGTGAATGAGTTTCTAAAATGGTTCTTGTGCCCTCCTGACTTTTAAAGAAAAACTGTGAAGGAAAATTCCAACTCCTTTTCCACAATTCAGTCCCTTTTAAAAATGTTTTCTGGGTTAAAAACACTACTGTTTTGCGAGCCTGCCTGGAGCTTTCCACCAAGCCCACCACCTGCGTAGCAGAGGCCTTCCCCTGTGGTGCTCCTTTCCTTGGCGAGCTCCCAGACACCAGCTCCTCTTCCCAGGAACTTCAGAGCTGTGGAGGACAGGCCCATGGCTAAGCTGCACACCTGGGGTCCAGCACTCCGCCCACCATCTGCTCGGAGCCATGTGGGCTCTGCAAGTCACTGTGTATGTGCATGGCCAGGCATGAGTACCCAGCTCAGCACTGTCTCCTGGGGAAAGCAGCCTTCCCAGGGAGCCTGGTGGTGGGCAGGGATGCTGTGGGGAAGGAGCCTGGGGTCTGTTCTTGGGGACGCCTTGTGTCTTTCAGCATTCTGTCCTGTTCCCAGGCTGCTGCTCCACAGGGGCCTATGGATCCTGGGCCACTCTTCTGCCAACCTTAACGATGGGAAAAACCTGGCCCCTCAGCTTACAAAGAAGTGCCTTCCGTGGCATTCAGAAAGAGCAAGTGCAGAAGGGACTGCACTGACTTTCTGGTCCCACAGCAAAGAAGTGGGGCTATGTTGGGGTCTCCCTCCCTACGAAGGGTATGAGATGTCTCAGGCTGGGCTTCAACCTGCTGCTGTTCTGAGAGGACCAAGGCTGCCCAGATTCATGTGACCTCAATGTCTGTACAATAAAATCTGCCCTTACCCTGAACTGCTGTCCTAGAGTGGGTGAGCAGCTTGGAAGCCCTGGCTTGGATGTGGTACTGTTGACCCTGCAGAGCCAGCTCGCTCATAAGTGTGATATCCTGGGATGGCATCTCAGCAGAGCACACTTCTACCTGCCCGTGGAGCAGCCCCAGCATTGGGCCTGACTCCTCACCTACTAGAGAGACAAGTCCAACAACAGCCACCCAGCAAGCTCAGCACAGGTGCTCACAGGGCACATGCGAACTTGGGGGCTTGACCAACTGGGGATGAGGTGGGGTGACCAGGTGGAAACCTCTCCAGGGAATACCATGGGGACCCATGCTGTTCTTTCATCACTGCCTGGCTGCCTCCTAACACCCAGCCTCTGGACAAGAGTCCATGCCCTGGTCTGGAAAGAGCAAGGCACTGCTCATGCCTCTCTCCAGCTCAGGACTGCCCTGGCTACTGCCTCTGTGCTCCAAGGCTGGGGCTGATCCTGAAGAATCAACCGTAGCTACAGAAGCAGATCCCTTACTGATGCATGTTTCACTTTCTCTTGAGCAAATTTCTTAAATATCTGGCTCTTTGGTCTTTAATATCACCAAAGCATCACAGCATGTTTCAATAAAACTAGAAAGCAAGGGATAACAGAAATTCCTGTAAGATAAGGGCTATTTCTGCCCAGGGTCCCCTCCTGGCCAGAATGAAGGCGGCCAAACCCTGTTTTGCTAGTTCCAGAGGTGGCCTCCTCTGCTTCCTCCCACCACCCTCCAAAGGGGCCATAGCAGGGCAGGGCCTGCTCCACCAGGCTCCGCACAACCCAGTTACCAAGGGAATTGTTTGGAAATACAGTCAAAGGTCATCTGGAAGCCTTTACAAGGCTGCTTCCTCTCCAGCACTGAGTCGTAACATGATACTGACCTGTCCTGCTGTGTCACAGAGCTGGAGTCTCACAGGCCGCCCGTCCACTGACACCACAGCTTGAAAACAAGACGAGATGATTATCAGGAAGTCTCTTAGCCCCAAACCCTCTGCTTCCAAATCCCTCTGCTCCAGTTCTGGGTCCTCCCAGTCCTCCTGTGAACTAAGTAAAACAAGGAGGCCCATGGAGCATTCTCCTACACAAACCCCAGTGCCAGGAGCCAGGCAGCAGACCCAGAGCCCCTGGTGGCTCCTCTGAAGGGCCTGTACTTTTCTCACAGCCCTTGAAGATTTATTTTCCTGTCACACTTGTTACAAAGACCTAAAAGCAACACAGAGGGGTAAGTGGGAAACAGTTCTGCTGTTTTACATCAGTGGGAAACCTCCGATAACTCTGTTTCCCTGGGAACAGCTGCCTGACTTTAGGGCTGATCCTAAAACTGTGGCCTTAGAGACTTGTGCAAACACAGGCTGCACATGGTCCCGTGCCTAGAAGAGGGCACCTCTCATCTCCCTCCATCCCCAAGGAGGACTAAACAGAAGAGGAAAAACACCTGGCCAGCTTTCCCCCAGGTCAGCATGTGGGTGGGGAGGCCTGTGAGGAGGGTCCTATAAGAATTAAACCACTTTATCCTTTGGCTCAACCCAGTTGTTTACACGTATTCACACTAGTCAGCTGGGAGAGGCGAAGCAATACAGTGCCTGGGAACCCCTCACACTATACCTTGTAGGTAGGTACCTCTAAGGTGCAGGAAATCAGGCCCTGCCAGCAGGAGTACAGAGATCAGAAAAGCAATTTTTTAAAAGGAGCAAGTCAGGTTGTGTTTCACTCAAGTGTCTGTGAATTAAACTTTTTCTTAAATTCCTGAAAGAGTGAATAATCAAGATAAAGGAGCCCTTTATCTTCCCATGACACAGCACCCCTTAGGTGCGAACTCGCAGGAGCTTAAAGAACAGCAATCCGAAACAGAGCCAGCGAGGGCGGAGCGCTGGCCAGGGCCGTGCCGCCCTGGAGAAGGATGGTGGGGCGACCAGAGCCTCACCGGCACGCGGGGCCAGCTCACCGTGGCGAGTTCTCGGGTGTCTCGGAGCGGGGACGCGCGGGCGAGCCCGGCTGCCGGGTGAGGGGCGACGCGGCCGCAGGTGGCCCACCTGCCGTGGGCTCAACCGCAGCCCTCCCGCCCGCAGCACTGACCCGCCCGCGCCCCGCGCCTGGGCCCTGCGGCCGCCGGGCCGCGCCCCGCCCCGCCGCTCACCCGAGAAGTTGTCGAAGGCGGTGGGGATGTACTCGGTGGGGTAGCCATTGGTGGTGTAGCTCACCACCAGGCTGGTCTTGCCCACCGCGCCGTCTCCGACCAGCACGCACTTGACGCTGCGCCCCTCAGCGCCGCCCGCACGCCCCCGGCCCCCCGGCGCCCCGGGCCCGCGCGCCCCGCGCCCGGCGCGTTCCCGGCGAGGCGGCACCGGAGGCGCGGGCAGAGACTCGCAGCGGCCGGGCAGCGCGGGCCGCCCCTGCTGCGGGGCCATCGCGCGGCCGCGGGGCGAGGACCAGCTGCCGGGGCGGACAAAGGCGTGAGGTCGCCGTTGCGCGGGGCGGCTCTGCCCGCGGCCGCGAGGTGGCCGAGCCTGCTCCGCCCGGCTTCCCGGCGACGCGGGCGGGCGGCGGGCGGGGAAAGAGGCGGGTCTGGCGGCGCCGTCCCCGCGCCGAGGCCACAGCGCCCCCGCCTGCGCGCCGCGCCCCTGCACCGCGCCGCCTCCCGCGAGCTGGCCGTTCGCCCAGCGCGCTGCGCGCTGCGGAGCCCGCTGGAGACCCGAGCTCCTTCTGTTCCCCGGCTGGCCTGGCCAAGCTCTTGGCCCCTGATCCCACGACTTCCCTCTGCGTCCTCCTTCCCTGTTCCCCCTATACCCCCACTCTGCCCCCTGCCCCCGTCTTCCCTTCTACCTCCCCTGCATCCCTCCTTCACTCTTTTCATGCTTCCCACATTCTCTCTCCCTCTTCCCCCTTTCCCCTGCTACCCCTGTCCCCTTTCCCTCTCTTTCTGCTCCCCCTTGCCCCTGCTCCCCAGCTTCTTTCTCCTCCCCCTCCTTCCGGCCCCTCCTTACCTCCTGCTCCTCTTGCAGTGCTCCAGCAAGTTTCTCTGTAGTCCCAATTTCTTCATTTACTTAAATGTAATTTGCTGAAATTAGTATTATCTAGAAGGAAAAAAGCTTTGCCTTTCCTCTCTCTGTGCTCTCACAGCAGGACTGCACTTTGGGCCTGGTCATGGTTCTGAGGCTCCTGACTTGCCTGTGGGGTGAGAAGAACCACCTGCTGTGAACATGGTGAAGACAGGAGCCAATAAACACTGAGCCTTTACTATGCGCCAGACTCTGCTGTGCTCACTCTGTCTGAACAGATTCCTCTAACCCTAGAATTACCTGTACCCACCTTACAGACAGGAAAACCTGGGGTGCAGTGATGTTCAGCAGTCTGTTTCCAAAACAAGCTAGGGAGCAACAGACCAGGATCCAGACCAGAAGAGAGCCTCCCAGCACCTTGTTTGGAGGTGTGAACAGTGGAAACCAGACTCCAGAGTTCAGAATGCTCAGAAGTAACAGTGCAGGGCAGATGTGTCAAGAGGCCGGAGCCCAAATCCTGGGCTGCCCGCTGCCAGAAGCATCCTCCATGGCCTGGTGAAAGCAGCTGTGAAACACTAGAACAGTGTTTCCAGGATGCAAATGCAGTGACCTGTAGAGCCAAGTGGAACCAAAGTCTCCCCTGAGCAGAAGTGAAGAACAGGGCCTCCTCAACCTCTGAAACAAGACAGGGGTGCCACCTACAGTTGCAGGAAAGGCCAAAATAAGGAGAGGCTGCAAAGTCCAAGGTTGCAACCAATCTGTCCTCCATTGCCCCAACCCTAAGCAGCTTAAATGCCTTCTCTAAGGCCCAGTAGGAGGCCCAGATTGACCATGCCTGTCTTCTTGACTGTCAACCTTCAATAAAGCTCTTTTGTTTTGCACAATTTTTGCCATAGTATTGACTTCTCTGCACGTCCACCAAGGGCTCTCTGGGATGATGGCAGTGTTGGCAGTATGGGTCTTGGGGACCTTCCAGGTGGTGGCTCAGGGATCCTGTATACTTGCAGGTGGTGACTATGTCACCTGGGACCTGTGCATCTGTGAGCACAGGCACCTGTACCTGCACAAAGGCATGTAATGGCAGTTCAGCAAGGGTGCAAAGCTGCACAACTAAACAGCAAACAGATGCATTAGTTGTGGAATATGTCATGCTGCTCAGTCAAAAATGGACAAGAATGAGTTGCACACAGCAAGGAATGAAGAAGCCAAGCATGCAGGAATATCATCATTGAACTTGATGTATGAGGTCTGGAAAGGGGAGGAACCCCCAGGCTGTGTGTCCACACGGTCAAGAACCGGGGGGAGGAGCTGGGTGCCATGTTTCTGGAGTCCTTCTCTCCATCTGAGTGGTGAGTTCATGATCCGTCTTTACAGCATTATAATCAGGCCATGTTTGTTTTATTCACTTTCATGAATTATACTTTATTTCAGAATGGTCAAAAATATTCAAGCCTATAAATCCTGCTAAATAGGACTTGTGGTTATTTGCACTCCAAAGAGCTGTGTGCCTGAGCCCAGCACAGGGCTAAACACATATTGCACCCTCTGTGGGTTAGATAACACTCTAATCATAAAGCTGGAATGTGATCTGAGTGCCCAGATCCTGATGATTCAAAACTTCCAGGAGCACCTCGCAAAGCACAGCCACTAACTGTGTACATCTCTACCGTTTCCTTTTAATATGGGTATCATCTTCCACAAGGGCTGTTAGAGGTGCGCTGATATTTTTAACCAACTGAACTGGTTCCACAGGATTATTACAGAAGAGGTAAATAGTACATAAGTTCTGGGAGAAAATGGAAACTTGAGGAGGGCCTAGAGGGACAGCAGGTGCCTTGGCCTGGGGAGGACAGGCTATGCTCACATGGGGACAGGCTGAGCCACACTGCACACCTTTCCCCTCAGTCTTACTTCATTTTCCTCTTTAAATCCCTGCTCTGGTTCCTCCTGGCTGCTGCCACTCTGCTGGTCCCCTTAGTGAGGAGGGCCACTTCCCACCCCCTCTACGCTGCCTCAGCGTCTGGCAACCACCCAGCCATCTGACCCTCCACAAAAGAACCTTCCTCCCAGGCTTTCCCAAGAACTGACAGCCTTCCAACTCCCCTCCCAAACACACCACAGGAACTCCCAGGCCAAGCAGTTCCCAGCTGCCTGAGTCCTCCCTGATGATAAGAACTCTTTAGAAACTCCCCTTGGTGTTGCGAAACCCCGAAACCCCGACCTCCCCTAGTTTCACAGCTACCCTGAAGATAAGAACAGCCGTGTCATCTTTTCCCAGCAGCCTACTGTCAGCAGTTCTGCAACAATGAATTGTCCTCCCCCGTGCAGAACATGAAGCTCTCTCTCCGCTCTTCCCAATCCTAAGGACGGGAAGGGAGAAAGAAAGGTGCCTTCCTAAAGGATCCCGTGGCTCTCCAAAGTCACTGCTGGGACTGCAGTCACAATGTAAGAACTAGAAAGGGCAGATTGTCGAACGTCATGCAGACCTGCCACATCACTTCTTGAGGAGAGAGCAGACTTTGCTATACAGGTGCCTGATTGCTCTGTCGTATGCATCCTTAAAGGATGCACTAGAAGGCAGATACTCTCTTACATGTTGAATCATGGAAGAAATTCAATTTCAGAGATGAAGGGTGCAGCTTTTGGCTGTCTTGTTGAGTGGAGAAATCCAACTCATGAACTCAGGATGACGAGGTGTATGCAAGACCTGTGAGCACAGATATGTCAGAGCAGGCTGTGACTTCAAGTTCACAAGTCCAAGAAGAAAAGAGATGCCTGTAAAGCAAGTGAAACATCAGACATCACATGGAGAGGCCCCGGAGGGCAAAGCATGGAAGAAAATTAAAGTCACCTGAGGACAGATTTCTGCATGGGTGTGAAGGACTTGCCCTGGCACAGGTGGCTTGCAAGTACAGGGCCAAAAAAAGACCCTCCACTCCCATCTACCAGATGGTCCTTAATCTCCAGCAAATTATAGCCACGCTTATTGAACTCGATGCCCTGTACTTTTTGTGGTTCATCCCCATGAAATCTACACATGTGCTTTTGCCTCCCCAGCTTTGCCCATTAGTACATGAGGAATTTCCCAAGTTTGACCAGCAGGAGGCAGAAGCAGGACTGAGTTTGGAGGCCAGTCTGGCCAAACTCAGTGCCCTCCCACGGAAGGCCAGGCCCATACAAGGTAGCAGAGCTACGGAGTGAGCGGGTTCTGCAACAATAGGTTGTCTTGAGCCTTTCACAGCTTGTTCACAGCCAGAGCAGAGCAGTGCTGGGGTCTCAGCCCCTCGAGGGGCACAGGGCACAATGAGCTCAGGCCCCTAGCACAGAATGAAGGAAACAGGCCCCACAGTCTTCAACACCCAGGAGAGCAAGATCAATAATAAAGCCTAGGAAGGAGGGCAGAAGAGAGAACCCACAATGCTTGGCTCTTTAACAGCTGGGTAGAAAGTGTCCTCCTGTTAGTTGCTGCTTATGTGTCTGAGGTAGCAAGAGGTTTGAAGAGATGCCGGGGCAGTGAAGAAGCAGGACGTCTGTCGTGGCTCATTGAACATCATCTTCACACACGTGCCTGCTTTCATACGTGAAGCCGCTCTGTCTATTCACTACATCAGTTCCATAAACCTTATAGAATCTCTTTGTTAACCTAAGGACTTGTAAAATGATCAACTATGTTGTTTATTTTTTTTCCTGTGATTAAAAAATTCTACTAATTCAGTGACTTCCTGGAGTCAGAGCTGGGAGGTCTGTGTGTGGTGGAAGCAGGCAAAGCTCCCTGGTGGTGCTCACTCAGTGGTGCTCCCACCCCTAGCTCTCCTCCTGCGGAGGTGCTTAGCCTCCCACACCTGCCAGAACCCAGGGGAAGAGGTGGGTCAGTGCAGCCAGTGCTGTCCAAGGGGTTACAAGGCCAGAAGTGGGCTCTGTGCAGTGGTCCCTCAGGATTCAGGATGGAGCAACATGCAGCTGCGAGGGCTCTGGGACAAAATCCCGGACTTCTGTGCTTCCCAAGAGCAGTGGGCAAACAGAGTTGGGAACCACTGGGCTGTTCCTTCCTGGGAATAAATCCTGGCCTCTCCTGGCACCAGTTTCTGTAAACTTTGAAACTCAAGACTGAGAGTGCTGAGAGGATTCCTGCCCCATGCTCCAAGGACCTTCGAACCAAATCTAGAATAACCCAGTGGTTGAATACAGACACAAGATAAGGGGCAAGCTAGAAATGTCAGCTTTCTCTTCCTGTACTCCTAGAACCACAGTCCTGACATAGAACCAAAATAAGTAAATAAAATGATGGGCAGTAATGTGCTTACCTGGCATGCGCGGGGCTCTGGATTCGATCCTCAACACCACATAAAAATAAAATAAAGATGTTGTGTCCACTGAAAACTAAAAAATAAATATTAAAAATTCTTTCTCTCTCTCTCTTAAAAAAAAAAAAGAAATACAGAGAGAGATGGGGTTGTGGTTCAGCGGTAGAGCATTCACCTAGCACATGCAAGGCCCTGGATTCAATACTGAGCACCACATAAAAATAAATAAATAAAATAAAGATATTGTGTGCAACTACAATCAAAAAATAAATATTTTAAATAAATAAATTAATTAAATTAAATGCAGAGAAAGATGGCAGACCAGAAAGGACGTGAGGACAACCACTGGAGTAGAGTTGTCACTGTGCACGGAGACAAGCAGGCCAATCTGCTTGGCCTCACCTAGTGCCAGTCACCTGTGTGTGTGACCTCTAACAGGGTGGAGACTGATGAGGGAAGGGAAGGGCCCACAGACACATCCGAATGAGTAGAACCTTTGCCTGCTGCAGGAGGGACTTCAAAAGCAGTACCTGCTGGATACGAGGTTTCTGTTAACAGGAGGAACCAGTCCTACTCTTCAACCCCACAGCATGGTGACCAAAGGCATCAATAGTATGTCCCAGGGCAGGGAGGCTCAGTAGCTAAGCACTTGCGTAGCATGCACAGGCCCTGGGTTCCAGCACCATGGAAATTAAGTAAGCAAACAAATAAATAGTGTGTTGTATCCTTGAAAATCTCCAGGATAACTCATTTCAAATGTTTTCACATACACACAAAAATATAAGTGTGGCAATGTATATGTTAATTAGCTTAAGTGTGTGATCATTCCACATGCTTACACACACCAAAGCATCACACTGCACATGTTGAATATAAATCATTTTTATTTGTCAATTATATCTTAATAAATATGGGGGCAAAGGGAACTTCTTCAAGTCACTGTGAGGTTACCCTTCCTCTCAAGCAGTGAGACTTTTCCATTGCAGGAAGAAATGCATGAATTTCCTCATTTGACACTTAGTAGGCATCACAGTACACAAGGCCTGCAGTCACTGGGGATGTGTCAGGGACACATAGGCCCAAGTCACTCCTTCATGGAGCTGATGTTCCAGTGGTACATCCAGTGGGCACAAGTCAATGATGAACTGTGTTTGCAATGAGCGCCAGGCAGAGGAACCCTGGGCAGGGTCATGGAGAGCCTCCTACCTGCCACATTGGAGCAAAAACTTGGAGTGAGGAGGGAACATCTGGCATATCTAGGAAGAGGGTTTGGCTAGGGGAGCAGCAGGACAGGAACCTCCCAGCAGGGACTGCTGGTGTGTCGGAGAACGGCAAGGTCCTGTGCATCTAGGCACATGGGTGAGGGGTGGGAAGCCACAGAAGTGAAAACAGGCAGTGGCCACCTGCAGAGCCTGGGAGCCTGTGGAGTTGAGCACAATATCACACATGAAGGCTTATGGGCACCTTGGCCACTGGATGAAGAGGGACTGTGGGTCAGGGGCAGCAGACAGGAGGCAGCTGTGGCATGGCAGAGGAGGGAGACAGACCTGCCTCTAGGACCAGCAGCACCAACCTGGTTGCATGCATTGGGGGGGGGGGGCAAGGACAGTGCCCAAGTCACAGGCCAATTGAAGTCAGCAGCAGTGGAACAAGCCGGACTCTGGGAGGAGTCAGGACTCAGCAGCCTTGAGGTGTCCAGCGGGCATGACATGCAGACAGTGGGCCCCACAGTGGAGTCCAGAGGTGCGGTGTGTGGTGGGTGTGAGATGGAGGAACGAGGACACAAGAGAGAGTGTGGGCCAGATGGGAGGCGAGGTCTGAACTCTGAACTGAATGGAGAGGCCAGACATCTTGAGAGCTGGCATCTATTATGTGAGGTCAGATCCCAGTGAGAAGGAAGATGGGAAGCCACAGCAGGCTTCACCCTTGGGGGGAAGTGCTTACTGCACCGCTCTGCCCTCTGGCTTGAAGCTGTTCTCGTCCTCTGCCTGCCCTGAGGCCAGCCACACCTGGCAGCCCGCCGTGTGGGAATGGACTCTGCCTGTCGGCCAGCTGACTGCTTCTCAGGCTGCTGGCGCCGGGCTGTATCTCCGTGAGGGAAGGCACACCCGCCCTTGGAAACAGAGCCTGGGCGTGTGCTCTGCACTCCGCCAGAGCGGAGCCACCGGCTCCCATCCACACCCCCACTGCATCTGGACATTGACCAGGCTGCATCAGTAAAGACCTGTGCTTGGCTGGCTCTGCATACTCCACCTTGGGGACTAGAGGTGGGGCCCAGGGACGGTGAGAGGTTTCAGTGCTCACCTCAACTGCTGATGAACTCCAGAGGGTTCTCTTTCCTTCTCCAAGTCTCAGAACGCTTGTCTCTGTTTAGGAAGAAACATTCAGCCCCTGTAGGGACCTGTGACGCTCTTGACCTTGCTGTTAAGGGAACAACCAAGTTGACCTCCCCATTCCTAAGAGCTTACCAAGGTGCAAAGGTGACCACCTGCCCAAGGAGCCTCCTGTGGTCTAATCACACCTCTCCTGGCATCAGCCACTTGTCTCTCTACTTGAATACTCTCCTCTGGAAAATGGGTCATAAGTCTGCTCAGCCGCCCTGACAAACCCACTGGGAGGTTTGCAGGACAGAGTCTGCTTCCTCACAGTTCTAGAGAAGTCAGGGCAGGGGAAGCAGGCCTGCTCCTCCTGAGGCCTCTCTGGCTTGCAGAAGCCTCTTCTCCCTGTGTCCTCACCTGGCTGTCTGAGTCCCAACCTCCTTATAAGGACATGTCCTATTGGACAAGGACCTCATTTTAACTCAATGACCTCTTTAAAGATCCTGTCTACAAATAAGGTCACATTCTGAGCCTCAGGGGTTAGGACTTCAACATGTGAACTTGGGGGAGATGCAGCTCAGCCCATAACCACATAAAAATGCTATTTAGGGGATGTACAACATGCTTATGTTGTTCAGGTATTATGTATTCAAAATAATGTGTGTGATATGTTCAGAGTCCTATCTGACAATCAGTTTTCTGTTGATTTTTGGTGTTTATTGTTTGTACAGGAACATTTCTTGCTTCAGTGCCCATATCTAATAGGAGTTCTCATAATTCTGCTGTGAAACCAAACACATATGTTCACAAAGGGCGCATCTCAAACTTTCAGCAGGCCTGGAGATGATGTATTGTTATTTCCCTTAGGATCATTTCAGTCCTGCTTGAGAGAAAAAAATAGCCAATGAGAAGCAGGAGAGAAAGCTATTGAGTAGAGAGGAAGTTGGAGAACCCACCAGGGGAGTGATCTGCCACAGTGCAGCTGAAATTCCGCCATTTGAATTGTGCAATTTGGCTCTGGATAAATATGAGCTCTCTTTTCCTGGACTGGAGTGGCAACATGCTCCAGAGACAGAGCACTGTGCTGGTGGCTTTTGGAAGAAAGATAATTTTATGAATTGAAAATTCAACATTGTGTTTAGTCTCTAGAGAATCAGGGCCCAAAGTAAGCAAGTGGTCAATAAACACTGGATGGATGGATGGATGGATGGATGGATGGATGGATGGATGAGTAGGTGGGTGGATGGCTGCCTGGATTGAAGAGTAGATGGGTGGATGGATGGATGGTGGGTGGGTGAGTGGATGGATGGATGGATGAATAAATGTATGGATGGGTGGGTAGGTGGGTGAATGGATGGATGGAGAGATGGGTGAATAAGTGGATGGATGGGTGGGTATGTGGGTAGATGGAAGGATGGGTGGATGGATGGATGGATGAATGGAGAAGTGGATGGATGGATGGATGGATGGTGAGTGGGTGGATGGGTGGATGAATGAATGAATGGATGGTAGGTAGATGGAACAATTGATTATTAGATAGATAGGAAAGCAAAATAATGCAGAGGCATGGTAGGACATGATCTGAAACTCCACTGCACACGAGAATGGCTGGCGCAGAGGCAGGAGCATACCCCTCATGCAGGTGCTGCTCTAGGCCTTGCTGCATTTCTATCAAACTCCTTTTCCTTATAACCCTGGGAACTCCTGGTGACCTCTCCACTAGGTAGAATGGCTAATTTGGATTGGTGCCACCACTGGACCTGGTGGCATCCTCATTCCCTCTCAGAAGCTGCACCTTCCCCCAAAGTGAACATTGGCCATCTGCTGTGTGAGCAGCAGGTTTAAGCTAGCAAAACCCAACTGGACCCCCCAGCTCTTGCCTCAATCTCCAGGTTTCTAGATGAAAAGGCAGTTTTCTAATTCCCCTCAGGTAGTCTGCATCCAGGTGTGGCCACTGTGCTTATGTTATATGTCCTCCATGTCCTTCACCCAAAGCTCCCTAAATCTCTGGATCCACAGTTGTCACATACTTTTCCCAACCCATTTCTCTGTCCAGTTGACAATGCAGTTCCTTCCTTTAACAGAGCTCAGCCATCTCTGTCCCTCCCAGAAGCACTGGGCACAGCCTTTCCTGATTGCCAGCCTCAAAGTCTACCATCACACTCCTGGAGTCTGATCCTGTGCATCCCATCCACACCCAGAAGGGATGACCCCACTAACCAGTGGTGTATTATGGAGGTAACTTCTCATTCCTTCTTGTGAATCCAGCTCTCATACCGTAAGAGGACACTCACAGACCTGTGGAGAGGCCCAAGTGACAGGGAGCTGAGTCCTCTGGCCAATAGTGAGGGAGGGAGACATCCTGAGCCAGGCCTGCAGAAGATAGCAGCACCCAGTCACCTGCACCTTGGCTGCAATCCCATGAGTCAGAACTACCCACCAAGGTTGCTCCTGTTCCAGCCCATATAAACGGGAGAGGGTAAGTGTGTGGTTTTAAGCCATTGAAGTCAGTATTAATTTGTTAGGTGGTCATAGATAACTAACCTACTCCCCAGGATGCCCAAACCTGAGTGGTAGACCTCTCTGTCCCTGGAATGCATCATCCTGCCATCTAGGCGATAAGCAAAACTCCCTGGCTCTCTCTACCCTGTAGGCCATCCCCAGAGCCCTCCTTGGAACCAGGGCCTCAGGATCCACTCTTCCACTCCCATCCCAGAGTCTCACTTAACCTGAGACACCATCACCAAGGGCACGGTCCTCTGGAACCCCATCTTAACACTGAGCTGTCTTAGCATGTGGATAAGTCCTGACTTAATTGTCATGAAGGACACTGGCCCAGGTGCCATCTGGATGTCCTGTCCTTGGCACCCAGACACAACACTGTCCTGTTGGTTAAAGATGCTGATGAACCACCTGATCCTTTCTTTGTGTCCAGTGCTTTTTCTGGTTCTGAACAGATGTTTTAAATGACTGACTGGATTCATGGGGCCATCAGTCCAGAACATACTAGGCTGGATCGAGGGCACCAGAGTGCTGTGCTCACTGACTGAGATAGGAGGTGCCCACAGGCCCCTCCCCCAGAGCTGACTCAGCCTTCACCACACCAGATGCCAGAGGCCTGCCTCCGAATCTGAGACAGAAGCTCCTGGGAATGGGGGGGAGTATGGAGGGAGGTCACAGCAACACGTCAGTGGAAGGTGGCAGATGTGTCCTCCTCTCCTGCCCCTCCCCGCCCTCCTGGTAGAGTGGAAACTCATGGGCGACTTGGTTCTTGTCCCTGACATCTGAGGACCTCTACATTGAGTGAAAGGAATGGGTCACAGGAACCAGAGGATGAGGGAGGTCTTTTTAGTTCTGGGGAATAGTTGCTTCCAGGTAGTTTGCACTCACAGCCTCTGGCTCTGTCCTCTGAGGAGCTGTGCAGGTCTGGGAGACAGGAGGCTACTTTCCCACAGTGACGCCATCCAGCAAATGGGGTGGCCTGGCGCCTCTCATGGAAGACACATCAGACAGGCACCTCCATGGTTTTACAAATCTCAGACCTTTGTTCTTCTGAAATCCTCATGGGAAAGGGAATGCTTTTGTGTCGGTGGCCTACAAAGACTAGCTCTTGCCTGCAGGCCGTCCAGCTCTGCTTCCACCTGACAGGCACAGCCCAGCAATGGATGCCAGCCAGCACCTTGCAGGACCGGCTTAGGCTTTCTAATCCCTGGACAGCAAAGCAAGAATGAGTTTGCTTTGCCAAAGGTGACAGTGGGAGGATTGGGATGCTCTTCTGAATAGAAAACGAAGCCCCCTCTCTCCACAGCATTTTTTCATGGACTTTAGACTGAACTCATAGTTGAACTGGGGGAAGAAAAACCCCTTTATTTAAAATGGGTGATGGTGGGCTGGGGATGTGGCTCAAGTGGTAGTGCGCTCGCCTGGCATGCGTGCGGCCCGGGTTCGATCCTCAGCACCACATACCAACAAAGATGTTGTGTCCGCCGAGAACTAAAAAATAAATATTAAAAAAAATTCTCTCTCTCTCTCTCCTCTCTCACTCTCTCTTTAAAAAAAAAATAAAATGGGTGATGGTGACCAGTCTACCTGCTTGGAGTATAAATAAATACAGACATCTATATCTGTTCGGCATCTAATACTAAATATGGACCAAGTAGTGCCCACTGTGTGAGGTGCTGGGGGTGAACAGCACCGTGACACTGATGGATGTCAACCAGGTGCATAGCACTGCACTGGAAGCCGTGTTCCAGGTTAGAAAGTCTAAATAAGTGTTGGCAGAGCTGCCCAGGGCTGTCCTTCCTCCCCACATGGTGAATGGGTACCTGTGGAAGACTTGTTGAATTCACATATTTATTACAGGAAGTGACAACAGAGAAAACCTCAGTAGAGAGGACAGGGAAAGTCCAGCAGGATGCAGGCAGGGGAGTAAGCAGGTGTGAACAAGCCTGGGCCACATGGCAAAGGCCGCAGCACTCCGGGAAGGCCAGGAGGGTCTACATTGTCCAAAGCTAAAGGTCACAAACCACAAAGAAGCTACTTTCACCAGGAATCATCGAATCGTGAAAACCCAACCTGGCAGAGTATCAAGACACAAAGAGGATTGATGAAGCCCCAGAGACTCAGACACACCTCTCAGAGCTCAACAAAGCCTGTGGGCCAGAAGTGAAAGAAGGCATGGAGGAGCTCAGCCAGGCCATGTGGACACACCTGGTACCCACTCACCCTGATCAGGGATCATCCCCAGCCCATCACATATCCAGTCACAGAGAACAGATCAGAAAGTTCCATGAAGTAGAAACATTGCAACACAGTCTCCACAGTGCAACAAAACTAAAAACTCTTACAGTACCTCCGCTGGACACTCCTGGTGCAGGGAGTAACACCCCCAGGAGCTGCAGAACCCCTAAGGCCCATTCGAAGGAGACTGTGCACCAGAGCTCAGGAGATGCCTGTGAAGCAGTGCCCACAGGACTGCGTGGTCTTACGCTTTCATAGATGGAAATAAAAGTGAACAAATTAAAAAGCTGGAAAAAAGTGCCAAAAAATGAATCAAAGGAGAGAGAAGTTAGAGATAAAAGCAGAAGTTAGTATGATGAGACAGCGGTAATCTGACAAACCAGGCTTTCAAGACCATCAACAAAATGGTGAGTCACTCGCTAACTAAGAAAATGCAGGGCTGGGAGCACACACAAGGAGGCCTAGGTAGGACAGTCATCTGAGCCCAAGCTGGGCAGCAAACAGGTGAAGATAGGATCTCACAATGAGGAACCAGGTGTACCAGGCCTGGGCAGGCAGTGAGTGAGCACAACAAGACCCCATCTAAAAAAGAAAAAAAAAAAAACAAACCCAAGAGTCTATTTTATAGACTTTTACACAAATAATTTTGAAAATGTAGGTGAAATGATTTCCTAGAAAACCATCCAAAATTGGCTCCTTAAGATTTACAAAGATTTGAGAGAGCCGTGGTGAGAAGCGGAGTGCACTGTCCTTCTAAGAGAAGAAAATGAAACAGAAGAAATGTGACCAATTACCTTGACCACCATGGCTCAGCTCTGCTAATGAAGAAGAATGAAAAGGAAGAGAGAAAGGACAGCAGAAAGAAGGATCTAATAACTGGGAATTCTGCTGAGTGTGAGTTAATTTTCTCGACTTCTTGGGTGTGAGTTGGCCTCAGAGTAAATGTTTCTAAGGAACTTTTAAAAAACAAGTTTGTAAAACACTTGAAATTGTTTTTTAAAAGCTGAGAGAGAGAAAGGAAATCAGGGAAAGCATCACTCAGAATCCGTCCCTAAGAGGCAGCACTGTTCGCCTCCTTGCACAGCTTTCTCCAGCTGCCGTCTATTCTGGAACTCCTGGTGCTACCCTTGCTGTGTTCACCACAGGCTGTTCCTCCCGTCCTTGAAACTGCAACATGCAGACAGGACAGTCCAGTCTCTGTGCTAATCTAGACCAGTCAAACAGGGTTCTGGTCTGTAGGTGGCAGGGGACTTGCAACCAGAATGCAGCCACACCACTCCAGCAGCTCCCACACCCTGCACAGCCACCCAGGGCACAGCCCCGTGGAGTGGATGACGCCAGCTGAAGCAGCAGCTGATTAAATACTTAGGGGAAGGAAATGTCTGTCCCAAGTGTGAGGTGGGCGTGGCGTGGTGGGAAAAAACACAGAGCTAAAAATGTTTAGGTGTAGGTCTGGTGCTGCCTGGGCTCAGGATCATAGGAAGGCAGGTGGCAGAGCTTGGGCACCACACGGGGCCAAGACAGATGGCAGAGCTTGGACCTGCACGGGGCCAATCTCTGAACTTTGATGGAAAAGATTTTTCCTTTCAGCCCTAAAATCCTATTGTTCTAATGTTTGAATTTTGTTCATCACTAATTATTGGGGGGAGAAAAATTTACCTTATAATAACTTTAACTTTTTAAAAATCATCTTTGTTCACTGGGCATTGTGACACATGCTGTGACCCCAGCAACTTGAGAGATTGAGGCAGAAGAATCCAAAGTTCAAGGCCAGCCTCAGCACTTCGGTGAGACCCTTTCTCAAAATAAATAAAAAGGACTGGAGTGTGGCCCAGTGGAACAGTGCCCCTAGGCTCAATCCCAGTGCCCCCTAAAGCATGTGTCAGTCATCTTTGTGTAGCTTTGCAATTGTTGTGAGCCTCAGAGTAGCTGCCAACGTGAAGTGAAGGTGGAACCTCTTTTGGATCTGGGCTTTACCCTTCCCTGAGTGATATGGCAGCTTCCTTCTCTATACTCTCAGTCACTCCATCCCACCTGAGGTCCACAACAAAGCTCTGAGGAGCTGTGTTATCCTGGAAACCAAATGTGGGGGCAGGAGGACCTTAGGGACAGGTCACCCTCTGTGGGGATAGGAGGACCTCAGGGATAGGTCACCCTCTGTGGGGACAGGAGGACTTCAGAGATGGCTCACCCTCTGTGGGGACAGGAGGACCTCAAGGGCAAGTCACCCTCTGTGGGGACAGGAGGACCTCAGGGACGGCTCACCCTCTATGGGGACAGGAGGACCTCAGGGATGGCTCACCCTCTGTGGGGACAGGAGGACCTCAGAGATGGCTCACCCTCTGTGGGGACAGGAGGACCTCAGGGATGGCTCACCCTCTGTGGGAACAGGAGGACCTCAGGGATGGCTCACCCTCTGTGGGGACAGGAGGACCTCAGGGATGGCTCACCCTCTGTGGGGACAGAAGGACCTCACAGACAGCTCACCCTCTGTGGGGACAGAAGGACCTCACAGACAGCTCACCCTCTGTGGGGATAGGAGTACCTCAGGGACAGGTCACCCTCTGTGGGGACAGGAGGACCTCAAGGCTAGCTCATCCTCTGTGGAGACAGTAGGACCTCAGTAATGCCTCACCCTCTGTGGGAACAGGAGGACCTCACTTGCTGTCACTCTGTGGCTGGCAGAGGACAGTCTCACTGACTCATCTGTGCCTCCATGTGCCTGGGGTCACCTGTGAGCAACATAAGCTGTGAATGGGAAGCCCCTCACTTGCAACTGTTTTCACCCTGGGTTCCATCTTCAGCACCACAAAACAACCACAATAATAATAGAAATCACAATAATGATAATGATGGTCATTGAAAAAAAAAGAATTGATTCTGAACACTGCAGTTCAGAAGTTCCTTTAAAAATCTGTTTTTATGCTGGAAGGTATGGGAAGAAAAAGAAGATCTTGTTGGCTCTTTTTTGGTACCAGGTGTTCTTCCATTGGGCCTCATCCCCAGGTCCTTTTATACTTTGGGACAAGGCCTTGCCAAGTTGCTAAGGCTGGCTTTAAACTGACAATTCTCTGTCTCAACCTCCCAAGAGACTGGGGTTCAGGTGTGTGCCACCATTCCTGGCTTCTCATTGGCATTTTACTTGAATGTTTACTCTGGAACTTGCCTATTATTCTCTAGTTTGTGGGGGGCTTGTGACAGTTCAATGAGAGGCTGTACATTCCTCAGGTGCCCTGAGCCAGCTACGGAGCAGAGGCCTCCTGCAGGCATGCCACAACCAGACCCTCACAGCTGCCTAGTCAAAGGAGAGCTCAGGGACTGCCACTGCCTCCTGGCTCTCTTGTCACACCATGATGTCTCAGGCTAAGAGCCCACATGAGGCTGTGCTTGTCTCTGAGGCTTTGCAGAGTTGGGTCAGAGAAACTGGAGGGGTCATTGGCAGCTCATGTCAGGCTGAGGTGGACCCAAGCTTCTGGGTTAGAGGGTGGTGAGTACAGAAGCCCCAGTAGCACCAGCCCTCTGCAGTTCAGAAGTTCCTTTTAAATATCTGTTTTTATGCTAGATGAGCGAGCAGGAGGGCAGGGAAATCAGCTCCCGAGGGGACTGCCCAGAAGGAGGGGACTGACAGGCCTCTTCCCAAAGTGGCTCTGAGGTCACCCCTGCTCTGTTGCCAGTGGCTCTTCTGAGGTCTTTGGATGCCTTTGCTAAGATGACCATGAAGTTGGCATGCAGGACTAGGGGAGAGGACCTCCTCACCCCACAGGACTAAGAGGAGAGGACCTCTCCTGTGGTGACCAGAGAGCAGAGTAAATGAGCCATTTGAACAATTTTCCAGAGGAACTCTCAACTTGAGGTCTCCAAGCATTCCGTGTATAATTGGGCCTCAGAATACACAACCAGGCTTGGTGGACAGAGTATCAGCCAGTAGGAAGACTTGGAGGGAGAGAGGACTCAGGTTATGTGACTGCTGGCAGCTATGGGATACAGTGGTTGAGGGATCAACCAGAGTCCAGGACCATGAGGCCCCATTGGGAGATGCACTGCCCAGGTGGCCACCCACATTGCCTCCCGCACTGCTGTCTGTGGGAGCAGTCTGCCTTCTTGGCCCATAGACTGCCAGCTCGTCACACAGCTGTGGGGAACTTCCCTGTCAGAGCACAGGGAAGACTAACTGTCCATGCGCCAGGCAGCAGCTCAGCAATGACATCCCTGGCCAGAGGCCTAAGGACAGAAGATAGAGTGTAGGTGAGGATCCGCTTCAGCTGCAGAGCTAGAAACCCAGACACAGCATCTCATATTCCTTGAGCACGAACCCTTAACCAAGCACGGTTCAGGAAACAGATCTGAGGACGAACAGCCACAATAACAAAGTCCTTGCTCTTGTGCAGCAGGATGCGGGAGAGAGAATAGACGACAAGCAGAAGGGAGAGCAGAGGGAGGAAGGAGGGAGGCGACAGGGCTGGGGAAGAAGGGGCTGCTCCCTTCCTGTGCCTTGAGCCTCTGGGGTGACCAGTGCTGCCCACTCCCTCTAATGGCAGAAAGCCGGCCACGCGCCCTCCGCCCCAGTGGCAGCTCATTTCATTTCTTCACTTCTTGAATCTTTGCACCATGACTGTGGTCAGTGAGGCTTGAGGTGGGACCTGTAGGCTTCTGCAGTTATGGTTGCCATCTGGGCTCTGGGATGGTGCTCAGGATGTTTTGCTCTGCTAAGCAGCAGCTACCTCATGACCAAGGAGAACCTTTCACAGAGCTTTTGAAGCTGAAGTTCAGAGGTATACTGCTGACATGATAGGCTTTAAAGGCAAATGCATAATTACTACATTTTACCATTTTAATTTTTTTTTTGCCATTTGGCCATTTGAAGCATATAATCCATTGACGGTAATTACATTAATGATGTGAAACTATTGCCACCAGCCATTTCCAAAATTTCCATCACCTGAACAGAAATTTTGCATTATAATAATAGATTAATAAAATATATTTACTCACTACAAAGTACCAAGCACAGAATTGATATTGTCTCATTTAAACAACACAGGTTCCCATAAATTAGGCATTTTTGTTTTTATTTCATTGATGAAAAGATTGAGGATAAACTACTCTAATAAGTAGCAGAATCACAATTCAAAATCATAGATAAACCAACCCTCCCAGCGGATGAGATTGGAGCCCATGGGCTAACATACAAATCTGATCATCACTTTGTATTAGGGTTTCTCCGATGGTGATATCTCAGCTTTATTCAATCAAATGACAAAGTGTAAAAGTTTTTATCTTATTCATGATCAAATGAAATTACCAAGATTCTCAACTTTTTTTTTTTAGTGGCTAATAGATCTTTATTTTATGTACTTATAAGCGGTGCTGAGTATCAAACACAGTGCCTCAAACATGCCAGGCAAGTGCACTACCACCAAGCCACAGCCTCAGCCCCTAGGCAGGCTTCCATGCTTTCAAAAGCAACCAACCTATCACCTGAAGTTCATGTCTATCTTAATCACACAGCTTATTGCCTTGTCTTTCCAGCTTTGAGGATACAAGTTGCATTCTAGAATCATCACATGACTCAGCCCCTAGAGTCTCAACTTTCAAGATGCTTCTATTTGCAGTTCTCTTAATGGCAGCCCTGGGGGGTTATCTCAGAGGCCCCAGGCTCCCTCTGAAGAGAAAGGAGCCCAAAGTAAAGCACTAAGGGTTTCACTGAGAGAGGACCAGGTGCCTTTGAATTTCATCCCAGCTCATGGGAAGATTAAATGTGATTACAGAATTTGTTTCATATATACATTGCTTTTACCTGGAAGACAGCACAGGGTCATTTGAGTGTCTGATTCTTTGGTTATGTTCTAAACCTCTCAGATTCCCCAGTAAGTGCTCAGAACAGTGTCCTCTAGCTTTTTAGCTTAAAGGGTCACAGATTTCCACGGGATTATCCTTTGCCCATTTTCTGTCAGCAAAGCCCAGTACTAAAGTCATGTTCCTCCTCTGTGGGCTCTGATTGGGCCAATGGGAAGCTTTTCACTCTGGTCACTTAGGCTCATGGTTTCTTAGAGGGCCCTGCTCTCTCTGCCATCTCGTTCCTATTTGCCCCTTTCTGCCCTCATCAGCACCTGCAGGACGAACCCTCTTGCTGTCCCTCAGCATAGGCACTTTACCCTGTTGCCAAGGGCAGCATGATTCAGGCAGGTTCTCCTCACCCCACAGGCAGGCTTCTGTGCCTTCAAAAGCAACCTATCACCTGAAGTTCATGTCTATCTTAATCACACAGCTTATTGCCTTGTCTTTCCAGTTTGAGGATACAAATTGCATCCTAGAATCATCACATGGCTCAGAGAGCTGGAGGGGGAAATGCCTTTCACAAGGAAGCAGCTAAAATGGCCCTTTTAGGAAATTCTGCAGTTCCCCACCTTAATGGTCATGCCATCATTCCCAGATCATAAAAAGCATTATAAGGCAGATAATATCAGCTACAAGTCTAAGAACTGGAAGATTATCTCTAATTCAACAAGCCAAATGCTTTTACCTATTCTTTACTTAGCAAGTTCTCCCTACCAGGGATTGAGCCTTAGGGCACTCAACCATTGAAAACCCTTTCAGTTTTCTTTCTTTCTTTCTTTCTTTTTTTTTTTTTTTTTTGGTACCTGGGATTGAACTCAGGGGTACTCAACCACTGGGCCACATCCCCAGCCCTATTTTGTATTTTATTTAGAGACAGGGTCTCACTGAGTGGCTTAGCACCTTGTTTTTTGCTGAGGCTGGCTTTGAACTCACTATCCTTGTGCCTCAGCCTCTCTAGCTGCTGGGATTACAGGCATACACCACTGGACCTGGCTTAGTTTCCTATTTGAGACAGAGGCTCACTAAGCTTCTGAGACTGGCCTTGAGCTTGTGACCCTCATGCCTCAGCCTCCCTTCTACCTCAATATCTGGGATTATAGGCTTGTTCTACAGTGACTGGTACCTGAGCTCTTGACTGTGAGCCAGAGCTACAGTTTAATAATGGACAATGGATTACCCCAGTCCCCCTGCTAAAAGCATGCAGAAAGAACACCAGGTAGTGGCTATGGGCTCTCAGACAATAGAACAGGAGTCAAGAGCTCTGCTTCTCCAAATTGAGCATTGCATCAGGAAAAGCACAGAAGCTTCTGGTGTAAGAAGCAGACCTACCATGATTGCATGAGCTTAGTGGACCCAGGCGAGGCAGTACCCAAGCCTGAAGCCTGGAGGAAGTGGAGATATGAAGACAGGAGGAGGGGGCTGCCTGCCAGTTCTTGTCCTGAAACCTCAGTGACAGCTGCCCCTTTGGCCTCAGCAGCTTAGGTCCTGCTGGAGAAAACAGCTGGGGGCTGGGTCCTGTGGTCATGCAGTCAGAGACTCAAATCCAGGGATAATCAGACTCTTCTTCTTCATGAGTGGGTATGGTCTCCCCAACTCTATGTACAGTCCTGTGTCCCTGTCACTGCCCTGCCTGTGCCTGGAACACATCCATGTTCTGCACAGGGCTCTCAGGCACCAGCAAGGCTCTGGCTCCTCCATGTCCATTGCTGGCCCCTTTTATTTCCTCACACACTGTGCTCCAGCAGCCCTGTCCTGGGCTCCCAGGCCTGGGTGGTCTTGTTGCCTCTAGGCTTGGAGAGAAAGATAGGGGAGGGAGGTGGCTCTCTGCAGAAGCCATCAGGCAGTCTTGGGACTCAACTTCAGTGAAGGTTGGAAGGAGAGCAGGAAGGTCAAAGTTGGTGGGGTTAGAAATGAGGTGCCCAGGAGTTGCAGGCCAGGCAGGGCTGTCAGGCACTAGAACCTAGTCAGGAAGATTCACTGATTCTAAAATGAAGCTGTTGTCATGCAACACCTCTGAAATCAGATGTCATGAGATCAGTGTTGTCTTGGACCTGTAACACTACTGTCAGTGGTGTCTACCAACAGAACACTCCACACCCAGTATGCCAGGGGCCCACACTTACCAGTGCTCTGACACCAGCTGGTGGTCTACAGTTCAGCTCTGATGCCATCTACCTGGGTCTATTGTGGACCCTAAAAGTTAAGGGCTCAGAATGCCCCCATGCCAGATGCCAATGACAGTTCTGGGCCCCCCACTCCTGATCTAGTGGTCTACACTGGGGACCCCCCTCCCTGGGTTTGATAATGGGCTAGAGTGACTTACAGCACTCAGGAAAGAACTGACTTGCAATAACAGTTTATGGAAAGGCTTCACAAAGGACTCAGAGTCTCCGAGGAGGTAGTTAGAGGACAGCCCTGGACATGACAGAGCCTCCGAGGAGGTAGGGGGAGGACAGCTGACATAAGATATCTGTTCCCATAGGGTCAGGTCTGCCACCCTGGCACCAAGTGTCTCCATCAACCTGGAAGCTCCTGAACCTCTGGGCTCAGGCTCGGTTGAGTGAAGCACTGCCCACTGGCGATCAACCTATGTGGTCACATGGAGTCTCCCTCAGCACCAGGCCCGGTCCTAAAGCTGTCAGGGCACTCCTGAGCCACAGCATAGCAGAGACTTGGGTCCCAGGATTAAGAACAAGGGTTTAGGAGCATGTGCCAGGGACCAGGACAAAGACCAAACACTTGCAATTACCTGACAGTCTCACAGTGGCAGCTTAACTGCCACTATTTTAAATGACCAATGAGGTCAAGGTGATTGAAGTGAAACTCCTCATGACTTTACTGCTTTGTTAAGGACAGTATTAACAAAGGATGATACCAAATAGGGCAAGTAAAGACATGGGTCCATTTCCCGAAATCTACTCAGAGTTGGAAGGATCGTGAGGCAAAGGTCACATTCAAGGTTGGGGTCAGAAGCCGAGAAGTGAAGAGGGGCTCACGTGGACCTGGGCTACAGGGGAACATCCTACTGGTGGCTCCTGGTGGCTCAGAGAGCTCAGGACTCAGCGCTCTGCACCGGCCATCCCATGTCTATCTCTGCATGGCCTTCAGAATTCCTGCATAAGAGCTCCCAGGCAGCTCCAGGGTGCTGCTGACCCCTCCCTGGGGCTCCCGGGGTCTGTTGACACCCACAGCAAACTTGGGGATGAAATGCCAACTTCCTTTGCTCCAGGATGGGACCTGTCTCTAGCTACCCACATGGGGAGCAGGGTCTGGAAGAGAGGGCCCTCCTGGGAGACCTGTAAATGGACCTGTTCAGGAGCTGCAGCATTCCTCAGCTGAAGTGATGACAACCTGGTGGCCAAGGTGCCTTTTATCCTGGCCATAGGAAACTGCTTTCCTTGAGGCCAGCTCAAAGATCTCCCTCTGTTAGAGCTCCTGGTAGTCTAAAAAGCAAATAACAGGAGTGGCTGTATCTCGACATATGATGAGGAACAACTGAGGAAAGTTGGCTGAAGGTTGGCTTCGAAGCCCAGGTTCCAGGTCTGCCTGAGGGAAGCTCTGCCTGCAGTCCCATCACATTCACTGGAGAGCTGCTCACTCCACTGGCAATATGAGACACTTCTTGAAGGGCACAGCATGGTTTTACTCCAGGCCACCTTCCCCTTGCTTTAGAGCAGATCATAAGGTCAGTACAGCTATTACCAGAGTCCTGGCACAGGCCTGACCCTGGGGATCCAACAAGTCGGCCCAGCCACTCCCTCCAAAAACCAAACAAAAGGTCTCTGTGAGAAGTAAGAAAGGAACTTGAAGCAGTGTATCTATGCTGGGAGGACAAGGGGACCCATGTCCTCAGCCCTGTCTTCCAGGGGCTGATGAGGGTTTTGAGGCTGTGTAGAAAGGGCAGTGAGGGCAAGGGAGAGGCGTGGCTGGAGGTTTTGCACAGCCTCCAAAGCAGGTGACGTTGGTCCATGTTCATTTCAGGATTGGTCATCAGGGCCTCGACAGCCCAAGGGGGCTTCCACTTATCACAAGATGGTTATCCATCAGACCTACTATTCTACAAAACCAAGGTGACTCGGAGCAAAGGAGACAGATGCAAGATGGAGCCAGAGACACCGAGCCTTTAATCCTGCTTTTTAACCACAGAAGTGAAGTCCTAATCATAGGACTGCATTTCAGGCACAGGGCACACGTTCCTGTGGGCTCCAGACTGCCTCCCCACCCTGGCAGAGGCATCTAGAAAGGCTGATGTGTGCTGTACTTTGTGACTTCGTCCTTGCATTTTTGATACTTTGACATCTTGCAAACTTGCTGCTGGGAGGGACTGCCCCTCCCAGGCACCAACTCAGCCTTCTGGGCTCTGCTCAGAGCCCCCCATTCCAGGTCTGGGGTGAACTCATGCTATCTGTAATTCTAGGAACTTCCTGGGGGACACTGTCCATCATTTGGAGAAATGATGGTTCTGGCTGTGATAAGCCACGATGCCAACAACTAGCAAAGGACTCTCCTGCAAGCACAGCCTGTCTTCTGGGGGCAAACTACCTGTCAGAGCCACCCAGCCTTCTCTTTAGGGACCTTCTTTTCTGCCAGTTTCTCTGTCCAAATGCCCCAAGGCAGAGCACTAAATTCCTAGGGGCAACCCTGGGCCCGAGGTGAGGCTATTCAACCAGCCAATCCTAAGCCTGGTGGCCCTGCCTTGCCCAGTCTTTTGATACCAGAGATGGGAATTTTTGACTCCGTGTCAATAAAAAAATAAACCTCAAGTCAAGTGAGCAAAAATACACAGGCAAGCCAGGTGTGGTGGCACACATCTATAATCAAGCAGTTCGGGATGCTGAGTTCAAAGCCCACCTCAGCAAAGGTGAGGTGCTAAGCAACTCAGTGAGACCCTGTCTCTAAATAAAATACAAAAAATAGGGCTGGGGATGTGGCTCAGTGGTTGAGTGCCCCTGAGTTCAATCCCTGGTATAATCCCATCCCCCCCCCAAAAGAATACACAGGCAAAGTTTTACTCAGGAAGAGATGAAGGGGCTCCATCTGCAGGTGAGGGAGGGACTGACAGAGGGGTATCAGGAATCAGAGGTCTCAGGCTTCTCCTGAATGCTGGGCAGGAAGGGTCTGTGTTCTTGCGTTGCTCAAGCAGCTTCCCTCTGTGGAAGGGACTCTTGTCTTCTCTCTTGGGACTATCCTACACTAGTATTTATGGTTGGTTTGATTAAGAATCAAAGGGCAGGAAAAGGCACCTTCTGGAGGAAGAGGTCTAGCAGGTAAAGGTATGGGTTAAACCCTGGGGTCTGTCTGCCACCTTGTCCCACCTGGTCTCTGTCTCACACTCCCAAGGAAGCCATGAATATGGCTCCTGCCTGGGTCCCCTGAGGAAGGTTCTGCCGTGAGCTCCTGGCCCCCTCTGCCTCCTGACCTGTCTGGTGCCTCCTGTGTGGCCTCCATATTGTGCTGCCCCTCCTCTGAGGAACTGTGAGTGACAGATCGATTTTTCAGTGACAATTGTCTCCTGATCTGTTGTCCTCCCTGCATTTCACGTACTGAAACCAGTATTTAAAGCACACACACTGCAAAGCCTCAGGTCTGCTGAATATTCACTCATTGAAACACACCCAAGTCTTCGCCTGCAACCAGCTGAGTAGGTTCGAAAGTCCTTGAGGAGTTCTCAGAAGAGTAGCAATAAGAGGCAGCAAGAGATTGGCTGATAATAGAAACCAGAAGAGGGAGCTGAGAATTAAAGAAAACAAAGAATTAGGAAAACAAAGCCAAACATCCCACAGCATTCTGGAACCACACACAGGCCAGGAATCTCACTCATTCGTAGTCCTGTGAGCACTCTGTATTGTGTCAATGAGCAACTCTGATACTTACAAAATGAATTTTGCATCTCCAAGAAAAGAACGTATTGCATTGAGATGTGTGTACAGATACACAGACACACATTTCTCTGGAGTGTCCTAATACAGCGAAGAGAGGCCTGTACTCACTCAGGATGCAGCAGCCAATCTTCTTCTCCCTTCACTCAGGACAGCCGAGTCCTTCCAAAGCCAAGGGAGGGAACTCACTAGGGAGCTGGCACCCAGCCATTCTCCCCTGTGTGACCTGGCCAGACCCAGACAGAAAGCCCTTGCAGGCCTGGCCCCGCCCATGCCATACACAGGTGAGGCCCTTCTGCAGCCTCCTGCACAGATCTGGCCAGCGGAAAATGCTGGTTCAGAGAATGTCACAAGGCTCCCCAGATGGGTGCATAAGCTTAACATGGTTCAAAAATCACCCTTGTGTATGATAATACAGAACAGAAGGAAGGAAAACACTTAATAACAGGCGAAGCACCACCCTGGCAGGAGGCAGAGACCTGGCAGGAAGCAGAGGGCAGGAATGAGAAAGGTGTGCACTGTGATCACAGTTTGCACAAGTGGGCCAAGATGCTTCTCCAGAGAGCTTGTTCCCAGCACACAAAGACACCAGAAGCCCTGTGCAGCACACGCCATTCCTCTCCAACAACCCTATGACGTGTGTTCACGAGCATCCTTTCCTCCAAGCATAGGGTTGCAACAGGCATCTTGTGTCTGCCTATTGAAGCTGACTGGGCACACACTCCACTTTCCAAGGTCGCATGCCTCGGACTCTGAAGGCTTCTCCAACTCAGCCTTCTGGGCTCTGCTCAGAGCCCCCCATTCCAGGTCTGGGGTGAACTCATGCTATCTGTAATTCTAGGAACTTCCTGGGGGACACTGTCCATCATTTGGAGAAATGATGGTTCTGGCTGTGATAAGCCCTGAGCAGCAAGCAGGTCCAGGGCTCCAGCTAGCTGGAGGGCTGCTGGTGAAGCCATTGTCACCCCCCCCCCCCCCCCGGGGCTTCTACTCTGCAGGACAGTGACAGCAGCAGCAGCAGTGCTGGGCTGTAGGAGTTGGGCTTGCAGAGTGCTCAGGCATCTGGCACGCAGCCTGCTCTGCACTCTCCCCCAGGAGATTGTGCACGTCTAGGGCAGACAGCCCAGCTGACCTCCACATGGGCCTTCGCAAGTCAACTTGGCCATTCTGAGCTCAGCTTTCTGGTTTGCCAACTTTCTGGTTTGCAGATAGAGGAATCATATCTTGTCCTGAGGATTTTTTCGGGGACTGCATTGGCAGCCTGGTCCTGCATCCTGGGGCCTCTCGGAAGTTGTGGCTCATGGAGTTATGCTGCCCCCTGCTGGGCAGGCTGGCTGGCTCTCACGCTGGCTGGGTTCTGTCCCAGGGGCCCTCCGCCTTATGCAGTGGTGTCTCTTCTGAGCTCATTCCTCTGGCTGCTGCTGTGATCTCAGTGTTTGCTTCCTCCTGCTAGCTTTAGGTTCCGTTTGTTCTTTTTCTAGTTCCTTGAGTTGTAAAGTTGGTTGTTGTTTTAGTCAGCATTTTCACTGCTCTGACTAAAAGACCTGATGAGAATAGTTTTAGAGGAGGAAAAGTTTATTTGTTGCTCACGGTTTCAGAGGCCCCAGCTGGCTCCATCACTCTGGGATCAAGGTGAGGCAGAGCATCATGAGGAAGCATGTGGTGGAGGAAAGCAGCTCAGGATGTGCCACTAGCAAGCAGAGAGAGACTAAGCTCAGTTCACATAACATAAACCCCAACCAGGCCCAGTGGTGCACGTCTGTAATCCCAGTGATTTGGGAGGCTGAGACAAGAGATTTGCAAGTTCAAAGCCAGCCTCAAGCAATTTAGCAAGATCCTGTCTCAAAATAAAACATAAAATTCTCTGTGGATGTGCTCAATGGTTAAGTCACCTTGGGTTCAATTCCTAGTACCAGGGCGGGAAAATATGTGTGTGTGTGTGTGTGTGTGTGTGTGTGTGGTGTATCCCTCTAAGGCAGGCTGCCCCTGACCCATCTCCTCCAGCCACACCCCAACTGCCTATAGTCACCACTCAGTTAATATCCATGAGGAGATTATTGCACTGAGTATGTTACACCTCTCGTAATCTAATCATTTCATCTCTAAATTTCACCTCTAAACTTTCTTGCACTGTCTCACACATGAGCTTTTGGGGGACACCTCATATCTAAACTGTAGCAGTTCTTGACTTGGAATCTTGATTTTCCATGGTATTTAATGTGAGCACTCGGGATGTGAGTCTTCCTGCTGTTTTCACTATGTCCTGTAAGTTTTGATGTACTGTTTTCATTTTCAATCATCTCTGAGCATGTTATGATTTCTTTGGAATCTACTGGTCAGTTGCCTTATAAATGGCACAAATTTATTTCTCACATTTCTGGAGGCTGGAAGTCCAAGACCAAGGCACCACAAACTTCTACATCTGGGGAGGTCTCTGTTTCCTAGAGGTGGGCTGCCTGGTGGCTGCTAGGGGACAAGCACCACACTTTCTCTGGTGGATGGGTGGGAAGCTGGGGCTCCTTCAAGGGCCCACCACCTTCTGAAGCCTGCATCACCTTCTGAAGCCCCCGCTCCCTTACACACCAGCAATTCAGTTTCTACATGCGAGGTTTGGATGACACATTCCATTCATTTGTTTCCACAGATCTGTGAATTCCCAGTTTTGCTTCTGTTTATGACTCTAACTTCATTCCATTGCGGTCAGAGAAGGTGCCTTGTGTTTTATCTGTCTTAAAATCCAGACTCAGAGATGGGGGTGTAGCTCAGTTGTAAAGAATGTGTTCACTATGCACAAGCCCTGGATTCAATCCCCAACATAAAAGAGAAGTAAAAACGAAATTTAGTCTTAAAACATGGCCTCACACATGGCCTACCTGAGAGTATCCCATGGGCACTAACCCTGACCCAAGTGTGTACTCAAAAAGGTCTGTCGAGGCCTGCAGTGAGGAAGCTCCAGGTTGCCTGCCAGACCTGGTGGGCCTTCTGTGGGGGGTCTCTGATTGCCCATCCCACCCATCAGGAAGAGGAGGGCACCAAAGTCTCTAGCTACCACTGTTTCTTCCTCTAGGTGGTCAATGTAGATATACATGGAGCTCTAGAGTGGGCACTGGTCAGGTTTGCTTCTATTGCTGTCAGGTGCATGCTGCTTCTTGCTGTGTTGAAACTTTCTTAAATACACTGTGTCCTTAATTGTGACAAGTAGCCTTCTTTGACATTGAGTCTGCTCTGATAACAACCCTGCATTTAGGCTGCTGTTGCATGGAACAACTTGTCTATTCTTTCACTTTCAACCTATTTATGTCTTTGAATCTGAAGTTGTCACAGGAGAAGCAACATCTCTGAGGAAGGGTCCCAGGAGTTCTTGGAGAGAAGGGGCACCCAACTCAGGACCCATAGATTCTAGATCAACATGTTGGAAAAGAACATCAAAGGCACAGGCAGAGGTTTACTCAGGGAAGGAGAAATACATTCCAAGCAGAACAGGGCCAGCCAGGTCTCCTCCAGAGTAAGGAAGGCACCCTGGGCTTCATCTCTCTCTCTCTCTCTCTCTCACACACACACACACAAAACATCTTTGTTTTTAGATGGTGCTGAGGATCAAACCCGGGCCGCACGCATGCCAGGCAAGCGTGCTACCGCTTGAGCCATATCCCCAGCCCCTTCACCTCTCTCTTCTACAGGGAGCTTGGTGAGGCAAAGATCTGGAGAGGTGTGTGGAAGCAACATCAGCCTAGGAACCTTGAGACAGATTCTGGAGGCTGGTCAGTCTCCAGATCCTCAGAGCAATGCGTTCTTCACTGTCTGATCAACAGCCCTGGAAACTCCCTAAATGATAGGATTCTTAAAATGAAGAGTATGCAAGAAGATTTACAGATTTTCAGGAATTTGGGAGTAACTGGTCTGAAAGAGAGACTGGCTTGGGAAGTGCAGAACTTGTGAACTAAAATCCCATTTTCAGGGTTAGGGTTGAGGCTCAATGGTAGAGCGCTTGCCTAGCATGTGTAAGGCACTGGGTTCAATTTCCAGCACCATATTAAAAAATAAATAAAATAAAATAAAGATATTGTATCCATTCTACAATTAAAAAAATTTTTTTTAAGATCCCATTTTGTGGGGCTGGGGTTGTGGCTCAGTGGTAGAGTGCTCTCCTTGTGCGTGTGAGGCCCTGGGTTCTATCCTCAGGACCACATAAAACAAACAAACAAACAAATAAATAAAGGTATTGACAACTACAACTAAAAAATATTGAATTTTTCAAAATTAGGTAAACATTATGTTATCAATGATGGACCTCTAGGATACTGGGTTGAGGGCATTAAGAAATGAGAGGTCAATATAAATATTATAAAACATTTAGTGGGCTGGGGATGTGGCTCAAGTGGTAGCGCGCTCTCCTGGCATGTGTACAGCCCGGGTTCGATCCTCAGCACCACATACAAACAAACATGTTGTGTCTGCCGAAAACTAAAAAAAAAATATTAAAATTTTCTCTCTCTCTCTTTAAAAAAAACATTTAATGTAACACTACTCTCCCCAAAATCTTAAAAAGTTGTATACATGATATATTGTCAACAATGTACAACGTATTTGGGCTTGTCAAAACTTCTAAGTGCATAAAGAAAGGCCTAGAATAATGACACAGAAGTGTGATCTGTGACAATTACTCCTAAGGAATAGCAGTCATACTTAGGCACAAAGTATTTCAGCTTTTGCAGAAGAATATGTATTTCATATTTCATTTGTATAATTAAAACAAAAACTTTAGATAAAAAGAAATCCCATTCTGTTGCCCTTCCGTAGTGTCTCCTTTCTGCCTGTTTCTTATTCCTTCATCCTGCCTCAAAGTGACCCTTTGTGGACAGCATGCAGTGGGATGTGTGTCCACATCTTTATCATTAACTGGGTGTCGCATCCGTTGGCAGGGAAAGTGACTGCTGGTAAGAAGGAACTTGCTTCTGTCTTTTGCTATTTGTTTTCTATATGCCTCTCAGGCTCTACCCCCTTTTCCTGCATTGCTGATTTATTCTGTATTTAGTGATTCTTAGTAGTGAAAGATTTTAATTCCCTTCTCATTTCCACTTATTTCTTCTTTGAAATTAAAGCCCTAAAATGACGCCCCCCCCCCCCAGTTTCCTGGTTCTTATTTTCATCATCTCAACTGAAGGTGAGAAACCACCCTCAAAGTCCTGGTGGCACCAGCAACAGTTGAAACAGAATGGCCAAGTGTCCTCTGGCCACATCCAGAGGCTTTCACATCTGTACCTGTGGCCATTTCCACAGCAATGCTGATGAAACTGCTTCTCCACCATTATGGCCCTGCTCTATTAAATTCATTTATCTTTTTAAAAAATCACCAGACTCCTAGCTTGGTGCTGGTGACAGAATGGTGACACTGGCAGGACCAGGATGTCCCCTGTGGCTAGCTGACCCTGGGGGAGGAATCTGGGAGGACATCCCTGCAGCTGTGAAATTGGGTTTTGTCTCAGGATCTTCCTTCCTTTCCCCTTGACAGCATCTACTGCCCTTTGCCCTCATTCCCACTTATGTATAGACAACAGAGCCCCTGTAGGGGAGAAAAGTGAACTTTTAGGAATCTGTGGGCCTGAGCTCTGGTTACCCTCTGGTCCCCATGACAGCACATGTCAATCTTTGCCCTTCCTTTCCTGGTCCTCTGGGGCTTTAGCCAATTTGGAGTTTCTCTGAAACTGATTTGGAGTTCAATGATGAACATTGTGCATAGCAAGGCTCAGCTTGGAGCCCAGTGGCCGTGGGGCTCTCAGTCTCCCGTTCTTGCACTCTTGCAGGAAGAATTTCACGTGAGCCATGCACAGGAGCAGGCAGATTATTAGAAAAGTGGAGAAGGCAGGTGTTCTGGAAAGACTGAACCAGTCACTGAGAGAGGCCAACATGGGCCTTACAGAGAAATTTTCTTGAAGACTGAACTTGGAATTCCACCCCCAACCTGGAAGATGCAGAGGCAAGGAAGCCTCGGTCCCTCTGGCATGAAAAAGGAAGGCTCCTGGGGACAGAAAGAGTGAAAACCAGTGAAATCCCTGTAGTCTGAGAGCATCCTTCCCCTTCTAAAGCTCTCTTTCTCCCAGAGCTTTAGGAATTGGAAATTTTCAATGAGTAGAGTTTTTTCCATCTTCCCCCAAAGCTGGCTTTGAATAGAACCTTCTTTTCTACCAAATTGACTTTGAATCTCTGGAGCAGAGAGCACTATGGCCTGGCTTCTTTCCGCCTGAGCTGGTAATAGTGCTGTCAGGCGGTTAGAGCTGCCAGGTCACAGCTTCTTGTGCTCTCGTCTGATTTCATAAAGTTCTCTATCCCCCACCCAAGTCCAGTGACCTATGGACTCTCTCTGAGCAATTTGTCTGTTTTCCACCCTTGAGTTATTGCCCTTTACTGTCTCTCCCCACCCACCTGCTCATGGTTGGCTAACCTACCTAACAAGCAGATTGTGTGATAGGAGAGTTTGGCCTTGTCTTTGACAGGGGTTGTTTCCCTGGTGCCAATCTGTTTGAAGGAGACACAAGAGGCATAAAGAACTATGGCAGAGACCTCTGTTATGAAAATGAACAGTGCCAGATCTCTCAGAGCTCCTTAGAGAAGTTTTTTTTTTTTTTGGAGGGGGGGCGGCGGGGGACCAGGGGTTGAACTCAGGGGCACTCAACCACTGAATTATATCTCTAGCCCTTTCTTGCATTTTATTTAGGGTCTCACTGAACTGCTTAGCACCTTGCCTCGATGAGGCTGGCATTGAACTCTTGATTCTCCTGCCTCAGCCTCCCAAACTGCTGGGATTATAGGCATGGGCCACCATGTCTGGCCTTAGGAAAGATCTGATTTAATGATTTTATATTGTGGCATAGCACATCTAAAACTACATCTGATTCAGTGCAACTGTTTTATGTGTGTTAATTTGGCTGCTGGCTTAGCAGAGGTTAGAACTCTGATGACTGCAGCAAGATTTATCTTCATCATTTCTTCTTAGCCACGCCGAAGTCGTGTGTGTAGTCTATTTCGACGTCAGGATCCTCAAAGAGACGATGATGTTGGGCACCGAAGGCGGAGAAGGATTCGTGGTTAAGGTCCGGGGCTTGCCCTGGTCTTGCTCGGCCGATGAAGTGCAATGTTTTTTTTCCGACTGCAAAATTCAAAATGGGGCTCAAGGTATTCGTTTCATCTACACCAGAGAAGGCAGACCGAGTGGCGAGGCTTTTGTTGAACTTGAATCAGAAGATGAAGTCAAATTGGCCCTGAAAAAAGACAGAGAAACTATGGGACACAGATATGTTGAAGTATTCAAGTCAAACAACGTTGAAATGGATTGGGTGTTGAAGCATACTGGTCCAAATAGTCCTGACACGGCCAATGATGGCTTTGTACGGCTTAGAGGACTCCCCTTTGGATGTAGCAAGGAAGAAATTGTTCAGTTCTTCTCAGGGTTGGAAATCGTGCCAAATGGGATAACATTGCCGGTGGACTTCTAGGGGAGGAGTACGGGGGAGGCCTTCGTGCAGTTTGCTTCACAGGAAATAGCTGAAAAGGCTCTAAAGAAACACAAGGAAAGAATAGGGCACAGATATATCGAAATATTTAAGAGCAGTCGAGCTGAAGTTAGAACTCATTATGATCAGCCAAGAAAGCTTATGGCCATGCAGCGGCCAGGTCCCTATGACAGACCTGGGGCTGGCAGAGGGTATAACAGCATTGGCAGAGGAGCTGGCTTTGAGAGGATGAGGCGTGGTGCTTATGGTGGAGGCTATGATGATTATAATGGCTATAATAATGGCTATGGATTTGGGTCAGATAGATTTGGAAGAGACCTCAATTACTGTTTTTCAGGAATGTCTGATCACAGATATGGGGTTGGTGGTTCTACCTTCCAGAGCACAACAGGGCATTGTGTACACATGCAGGGATTACCTTACAGAGCTACTGAGAATGACATTTATAATTTTTTTTCACCACTCAATCCTGTGAGAGTACACATTGAGATTGGTCCTGATGGCAGATGTTGAGTTTGCTACTCATGAAGATGCTGTGGCAGCTATGTCAAAAGACAAAGCAAATATGCAACACAGATATGTAGAACTCTTCTTGAATTCTACAGCAGGAGCAAGCGGTGGTGCTTATGAACACAGATATGTAGAACTCTTCTTGAATTCTACAGCAGGAGCAAGCGGTGGTGCTTATGGTAGCCAAATGATGGGAGGCATGGGCTTGTCAAACCAGTCCAGTTATGGTGGCCCAGCTAGCCAGCAGCTGAGTGGTGGTTATGGAGGAGGCTATGGAGGCCAGAGCAGCATGAGTGGATATGACCAAGTTTGACAGGAAAACTCCAGTGATTTTCAATCAAACATTGCATAGGTAGCCAAGGAGCAATGAACAGCAGCTACTACAATAGTGGAAGCTGCGCATCTTTGGGCGTGAACGGAATGAGAGGGATGTCTAGCATGTCCAGTATGAGTGGTGGATGGGGAATGTAATTGATCCTGATCACTGACTCTTGGTCAACTTTTTTTTTAAAGAAAAAACAAAACTTCAGTTTAACAGTTTTTGCAATGCAAGCTTGTGACTTATGCTTACTCTATATGTGGGAATCAGGATTATTTGAAAGATTTAAGGTTCAGTATTTTTGAACACAGCAGTCATCCAGGATGTTAACAGCAAAGTTGAGTAAACTATAACTGTTAAACAATTTTCAGCTTTTCTCAAGTTAGTTATATTGTAGGATGTACTTAAGCAGTAAGCGTATTTAGGTTAAAGCAGTTGAATTATGTTAAATGTTGCTCTTATACCATATTACATTGAACACTGTTTGGATGCATGTTGAAAGACATGCTTTTTGTAAAACTCAATATAGGAGCTGTGTCTACAATTAAAAGTGAAACATTTTGGCATGTTTGTTAATTCTAGTTTCATTTAATAACCTGTAAGGCACGTAAGTTTTAAGCATTTTTTTTTAAGTTAATGGGGAAAATTTGAGAGGCAATACCAATACTTTAGGATTTCGGTCTTGGTGTTTGTATGAAATTCTGAGGCCTTGATTTAAATCTTCATTGTATTGTGATTTCCTTTTAGGTGTATTGTGCTAAGTGAAACTTGTCAAATAAATCTTCCTTTTAAAAACTAAAAAAAAAAAAATAAGATTTATCTTCATGAGGGTTCTCTGGAGAAGAGATGGATGCTCCTTCTCCCATCCTGGGTGACTTGTCGAAGCTCTGGCCTATAATGCTTGGTTCTCATAGGGAATTCCACTTTGGAAGCACATAGCCCATTCCAAAGTCACATTAAAATTCACCTGGTAGATAGGGTAAAAGGGTGGGAGAGCAAGAGGGGCCTGGTGGTAGAAAAGATGGAGGAATGAGATGGACATCATTACCCCAAGTACATGTATGAAGACACGAATGGTGTGACTCTATTTGTGTACAGAGATATGAAAAAATTGTGCTCTATATGTGTAATATGAATTATAATGTATTCTACTGTCATATATAACAAATTAGAATTTAAAAAAAAAATCCTCACCCGGAGCAGGGGCAGTGGTGCTTGCCTGTAATCCCAGCAGTTTGGGAGACTGAGGTGGGAGGATTTTGATTCTAAGCCAGCCTCAGCAACTTGGCAAAACCCTGTCTCTAAATAAAATACAAAAAAGATCTGGAGATTTGTCTAAGTGGTTAAGCACCTCTGGGTTCAATCTCTGGTACCACCCCACCCCCTCCCCCCCAAAAAAAGAACTCTGCTGGACAAATTGCCTGGGATTCCTGGGAATAATAATAACTAGCTGGAATGTCTACAGCTGGCTACCTGTAGCTCATAGGGGGTTTCTCTGATGAGTTCACTTTTTATTTTGCACACTTAGATTACATATTTTTGTTCCATTCTGTTGAAAGTTTTTGATTTTCTCTATCTGAGGTCTGCCCCTACCCCCAAGCCCAAGAGAACCAGTTATTCAAGTTTGCTGGCCTGAGCCTTTGAGACATAAATTTTCTATTTGGTTTCAACTGTTACATCTTGAAGATGCAGATTTAGAACTGCTGAGAAGTATAGATCATGAAGCTTTTAAAAACCAGCAAAGAAGAACCTAAGTTTTGAGACTTCCTTGTGTAACTTACTTGTATGTTTATTAATTGTTGGGTGCATGATATCAAATTGGTTTATTGCCAAATAACTACTCACCTAACTTAAAACCTGTTCCATTAGCCCAGATACCTTTTGATTTCACATGATTTGAATAAATCTTTGACAAATAGGTTAATTTAAACTTTTGGTAATAAGTATATCTTTAAAATTTGTTAACATATTTTTTTTCTGGCCTGCTAATCAATTGGAATATTTGTCTCTATATATTGAAGATCTGATATTCAATGCTTTCTCTATACAACAAATTTCAATATTTTTGCAAAAAAAAAAAACTCCCCAAAACTTAAGCTGTTAATTGTGCTTAGTTTCCATGAGTAATTTAAAAATAGTTATCATAAAGAGTAAATTAAAAAAACAGCATGGTACTGGTACCAAAATAGGCGGGTGGACCAATGGTTTAGAATAGAGGACACAGAGACTAATCCACAAAGTTACAACTATCTTATATTTGATAAAGGGGCTAAAAGCATGCAATGGAGGAAGGATAGCATCTTCAACAAATGGTGTTGGGAAAACTGGAAATCCATATGCAACAAAATGAAACTGAATCCCTTTCTCTCGCCATGCACAAAAGTTAACTCAAAATGGATCAAGGAGCCTGATATCAAACCAGAGACTCTGCGTCTGATAGAAGAAAAAGTTGGCTCCGATCTACAGATTGTGGGGTCGGGCTCCAAATTCCTTAATAGGACACCCATAGCACAAGAGTTAACAACAAGAATCAACAAATGGGACTTAATTAAACTTAAAAGTTTTTTCTCAGCAAGAGAAACAATAAGAGAGGTAAATAGGGAGCCTACATCCTGGGAACAAATTTTTACTCCTCACACTTCAGATAGAGCCCTAATATCCAGAGTATACAAAGAACTCAAAAAATTAGACAATAACAAATAACCCAATCAACAAATGGGCCAAGGACCTGAACAGACACTTCTCAGAGGAGGATATACAATCAATCAACAAGTACATGAAAAAATGCTCACCATCTCTAGCAGTCAGAGAAATGCAAATCAAAACCACCCTAAGATACCATCTCACTGCAATAAGATTGGCAGCCACTATGAAGTCAAACAACAAGTGCTGGCGAGGATGTGGAGAAAAGGGTACACTTGTACATTGCTGGTGGGACTGCAAATTGGTGCGGCCAATTTGGAAAGCAGTTTGGAGATTCCTGGGAAAGCTGGGAATGGAACCACCATTTGACCCTGCTATTGCCCTTCTCAGACTATTCCCTGAAGACCTTAAAAGAGCCTGCTACAGGGATACTGCCACATCGATGTTCATAGCAGCACAATTCACAATAGCTAGACTGTGGAACCAACCCAGATGCCCTTCAATAGATGAATGGATAAAAAAAATGTGGCATCTATACACAATGGAGTACTATGCAGCAATAAAAAATGACAAAATCATAGAATTTGCAGGGAAATGGATGGCACTAGAGCAGATTATGCTTAGTGAAGCTAGCCAATCCCTAAAAAACAAATACCAAATGTCTTCTTTGATATAATGAGAGCAACTATGAACAGAGCAGGGAGGAAGAGCAGGAAGAAAAGATTAACATTAAACAGAGACATGAGATGGGAGGGAAAGGGAGAGAAAAGGGAAATTGCATGGAAATGAAGGGAGACCCTCATTGCTATACAAAATTACATATAAGAGGTTGTGAGGGGAATGGGAAAATAAACAAGGAGAGAAATGAATTACAGTAGATGGGGTAGAGAGAGAAGATGCGAGGGGAGGGGAGGGGGGATAGTAGGGGATAGGAAAGGTAGCAGAATACAACAATTACTAATAGGGCATTATGTAAAATTGTGGATGTGTAACCGACGTGATTCTGCAATCTGCATTTGGGGTAAAATTGGGGGTTCATAACCCACTTCAATCTAATGTATGAAATATGATATGTCAAGAGCTTTGTAATGTTGTGAACAACCAATAAAAAAAAGAAAATAGCTGTTGGGGCTGGGGATGTGGCTCTAACAGTAACACGTTCACCTGGCATTCGTGGGGCACTGAATCGATCCTCAGCACCACAAAAAATAAAATAAAATAAAGATGTTTTGTCCACTGAAAACTAAAAAAAATAAATATTAAAAAATTCTCTCTCTCGTTCTCTCCCTCTCCCTCTCTTAAAAAGAAAAGAAAAGAAAAGAAAATAGCTGAGTAGGAAGACAATACCTGGAGTGGAGATGGAGATGCTTCTTGATGGCTCAGTTGGAGGATGCAGAAGAAAGGGGCCAAGAACAAGAGGACAGGAAAGTAGAAATGTCATGCTCACACAGAGAAGGAGCAGAGGGTAAAAGAGCAGAACAGAGCTTCCGAGGTCTGTGGGTGAAAACCAGGTGAGTAAAGAGGAGAAAGAGGCCAGAGGAAAGATGGAGGATTGTGCTTGATCCTCACATCCAGAACAGTCACAGCTGCTGAGCACCAAAGAAAGACAGTCATGAAGGTAGCTAGAGAAAAGACTCAGTGAATCCAGGGGACTGTGGAAGGGTGAATGAAGAAAGGAGAGGTGGCACTTATACAGGTTGCTCAGCCCTGCCATGGAGGCAGGCTCAGTCACATTCTGCAGTGTGGACCCATGCTGAAGACATTGAGCTAATGAACAAAGCAGACTGCAAAAGGACAATTACCATGTGATTCCACCCATGAGATCCCTAGCATCCTCACATTCAGAGACAAAATAGTGTGGCTTGCCAGGGGCCAGGGGAGGGGAGTTAGTGTTTAATGAAGACAGAGTTTCAGTTTTGCATGATGAAAAGCATCCTGAAGTTTGGTTGTGTGACAATGTGATATCATTGACACATTGTGTATTCTGGAAAATGGTTGAAATTGGTAAATTGAGTTTACTACCATTAAAAACAACAACAACAACAAAACACTTTTAAGCCAGGTGTGGTGCCAAACTCCTGAAATCCCAGAGACTTGGGAGGCCAAATCAAGAGGATCACAAGTTAAAGGCCAGCTTGAGCAACTTAATAAAACCCTTTCTCAAAATAAGATTTAAGAAAGGGCCATGGATGTGGCTCAGTGGTTGAGTGCACTGAGGTTCACTCCCCATGACCAAAAAAAAAAAAAAAAAAAAAAAATCATCATCATAATAATTCACTTTTAAAAACCACTGTCTAATGTAATTCTGGCATAATTTCCTGACTTTAGCACTGTTGTATTGTGGGGACCAGGCCATTCTGTGTGGTGGAGGCCATCCTGTACACCATAGGATGTCGAGCAGTGTGTCTGGTCCCCACCTGGAAGGTACTGCTGGTCTTGTTCCTTTCCTTCTTAAAGGCAAATGTATCTCCAGGTATTGCCAGGCCCCCCTAGGTGGGAGAGGGGGCTTGAACACCCCTGCCCCCACTGAGAACTGTGCTTCAGCAGGAGAAAGGGGACTCAGAGATGCAAAACTTCAAGCTAAATAAGTGATAAACTGGAATACTAAGCAATATGCAAAAGCCAGAACAGGGCCAGGGCCGGAGCTAGTCCTTAGTGACAGAGCATTTATCTAGCTTGGCCAAAGTCCTGGGTTCCATCCCCAGATCACAAAAAAGAAAAAAGTCAGAGAAGAGTCAAAGAAGAATAGAGAAAAAAAGTACAAGGTAGGACTAAACTACAGGGTGGAGAATGAAATCCAATCCCAAACCAAGAGCCCAAGAGGAGGAGTGGGCAGATCCATAGATCTGTGGAGCTCTGTGCCTCCTCTTCAGCGACTGATGGAACAAATGGCAGGAGAATGAATATGGTACTGATGTTGGGGAGAAAGCTGCAGACCAGCCAAATGCAGGTAGCACCCAGGGGCTTCAGCGCCCAGCACAGCAGGACACACGACCTTCTCAGGTGTGCCTGTGGGAACATGCAGCAAGATAGCTGCATTCTGAGCTGGACCACTCTCAGTACCATGAAGGTGCTGCATTCCAAGGGCACAGGTTCCTAACCACACCTGAGCAGATGGTTCTCTGGAAAATTCTTTTTTTTTTTTTTTTTTTTTTTTGAGAGAGAGAGAGAGAGAGAGAGAGAGAGAGAGAGAGGGAGTTTTTTAAACATTTACTTTTTAGTTTTTGGTGGATACAACATCTTTATTTTATTTTTATGTGGTGCTGAGAATTGATCCCAGTGCCCTGGGCATGCCAGGTGAGCATGCTTCCACTTGAGCCACATCCCAAGCCCTCTGGAAAATTCTTAACATGCCTGGATGTTTAGCAGCATGCTTCTAAATAATGTCATCTAGGAGTGAGGAAAGATTCTTCAGAGAAGAAATGGAAAGCACAACTAGACAAAAAAAAATTGTAGGGTGCTGGGCTGCGCTCAGTGGCAGAGGCCTGCCTATCATGAATGAGGCCCTTGGTTGCTTCCCCAACACCACAATTTTTTTTTAAATCCAATAAGTATAAAACAGAAAATAAATCTGAATTAAACATGAAAACAGCACTGCAATCATTTCCATGCACAGATAACTGCCATGTGTGGAGTGCCCTATCCTCCCACTCCCATCCCTACCCACTCAGCCCAATCCGCCCACCCCCCACAGACCCCTAGTGCACAGTGTGTGCAGGCCCTGGGATCCACCTCAGCTTTGCATTTCCATTTCTGATCACGCCTTTATAGTTTGATCACAGAAATATTTCAGAGTTCTAGTGTGATATTCCTAAGAAGAGTCAGGGAATGGGATTTTGCTGTCACTGGGGCCCTAGACATGTGTCATCAAGCCCTCCATGTACAGGTACTCCAAGGAAGCTTCTGGTGACAGGAGCCTTATTAAACACTATGACATGGAGAAAACACAAAATACCTTTCATTTTGAATGAAGGCCGTGATCCAGAAAAATTGGTTTCTATATGAGTGTTTTATTTATTTTTTTAAATATTTTTTTTAAAGAGAGAGTGAGAGAGGAGAGAGAGAGAGAGAATTTTTAATATTTATTTTTAGTTCTTGGCAGACACAACATCTTTGTTGGTATGTGGTGCTGAGGATCGAACCCGGGCCGCACGCATGCCAGGCTTGAGCCACACCCCCAGCCCCTATATGAGTGTTTTATATAGAGCTCATTAAATTGATCTTTTTAGAAAGACAAAAGGAAGGAAAAATGGCTAATTTTTGAAAATTGCCTGTTTTTCAAGCTGCTGTTCTGGTTGCTTTTTTTTCGGCGTGGAAAGACACTAACTTGGTTTCATCTTTGCTCCTCTGGTGAGGGGCAGGGAGGACATGCTTAGTGTGGGGCAGGGAGGAGGGGAGTCAAAACAATCAGGCACTCACACCCCCACCTGCTTCCATGTTTGTAGGAGATGCCTCTCTCCCATATTTCTGTATTCTGCAGCCATTTCCTCAAGGACAGTGTGGCCAAGAGCTTTGAGAAGTGTGTCATTGAAGCTGTGAGCTCTGCCTGCCAGGTGACCAATCTCTTTTTAGAAACATGCTTGGGTTCTCAGCTTCTTGCTGACATAACCAGCTCCAGGTCCTAAGTGCCTGCCAGTACAAGACCTATGCCGACCAGTATTGGGTGCTGGGCCCTGCCAGCTGTTAACATGGAGCCCAATTGGTAACTTCTCTTAGAAATGTAGACATCTCTGTGAAGCTCCAGCTCAAGGTCAGAGGCCTTTTTTACATATTTCTAGAAACTTCTACACTGGATAAACGTTTGTGAAAAACCAGTAAGGGGGTGTCCAGCACCTGGAATGCTGATTTCTTCCAGGCTATTAGCCAAGTAAAATAGGGCAAAATGAAAATAGGATGTTTATCTACATTGAACTCGTTTGCAGAGACTCTTACTTATAGTCTTAAAATCAATTTTTTTTTTTTTCATTTTGATGAAGATTTCTGGAGAAGCCGAGTTAAGATTTTCCGGTGAGAAAGAGGGTGCCACTACAGATTCTCAGGTGTTGCTGATGGCTATGACCTTTGGCACCTTTTCCTATGTTTATTGGCTATTCCTATTTTATATGTCTTTGTAGAAATATCTATTTATATCTTTGGCCCATTTTGTTCATTGGGCTGCATGTCTTTCCTTTGTTGTTGATTATGAGATTTCTTTGGATAATCAGGTGCAAATCTCTGTCAGATATGTGATCTCCCAGTATTTTCTCCCATTCTCTGGATTATTTTCACTTTGTGGTTTCTTCAGAAGCACAGAGGTTTTAATTTCTTTTTTCCCGTTTTTTTTTGTGGTGGTAGGATTGAAGCCAGAGGTGATCTATCACTGAACTACATCTCTAGCCCTTTTTGTTTTCTATTTTGAGACACAGTCTCACAAAGTTGCCCAGGTTGACCTCAAACTTGCAATACTACTGCCTCAGCTTCTGGAGCAGCTGAGATTACAGGTGTGCCCTACCACTCCAGGGAAGGTTTTTGCTTTTGTAAACTTTAATGTGTCTATTTTTTTTTTTTTGCTAGTAATTTTGACATCAAAGAATCTTGTGCTAAATCCTAGGTCATGAAGATTTACCTGTGTCTTTCTCTAAAAGGTTTTTGTTTTGTTTTGTTTTGGGCACAGGGTGTTAACCTAGGGCTCTATGCTAATAAGTGCTTGGTCACAGGGCAACACCCTCTGAAAGCTCTAGAGTGTTAGCTCTTAACAATAGTTCCTTTTTCTATTTGGTATGAGGTAAGGGTCCAAGTACATTCTCTTGCATATGGAGATCCAGCTGTTCCAGACCATTATAGGAAGACACTGTATTTTGCCCCTTTAGTGATATTGGCACTCTTGTTAAAAAGTCTGTTAACTGAAGCTGAGAGGGGTTTTCTATTGTGAGGTGTCACATCCATCCATGTCTCTACTGCCATTTCTTTCCAGTAGGTAATAAAATCAAGAAGCATGAATCCTCCTGATTTGTTATCCTCTTTTGACATTGTTTGCTATTCTAGATCTCTTGGGATTCCATGTGAATTTTAGAATCAGTTTATCAACTTCTACAAGGAATGCAGCTAGGATTCTAACAGGGATGGCTTTGAATCTGTAGGTCAGTTTGGGGAATGTTGACCTCTTAACAATGTCACATCTCATGGTGGTCTCTGAACCTGGAAAGTCTTCCCATTTATTTTCATCTTTAATTTCTTTCAATGAGGGTTTACAGTTTTTAGATGGTGAGCTTTGCATTTCTTTTGTGAAATTTATTCCTAAGTACTTTACTTCTTTGCTATTGTAACCAATTATTTTCTCAATTCTGTTTTCAAGTTGTTCATCACTGGCATACAGAAACAGAGCCACACCTGTCTCTATGTCCTGCAGCTTTGCAGACTCTTTTCTTGGCTCTAGTAGGGTGTTTGTGGGAGAGTGTGTCTTGTTTGAGATTTTGATGTAGACAACTGTGTTATCTGCCTATGAAGATGCTACTTCCTTTCCAGCCCCAACACCTTTTTTTTTTTCTTTTTCCAACCTAATTACCCTGGATAGCAATTCTGGGACTATGAAAGTGGTGAAATAGGCCATTCTTGTCTTGTTCTTGGAAGTTTTGTATGATACTTGTTCTGGGTCTATTAAAATTGTTGTGTTATTTTTTTTCTATTGGTATGATGTATTAATATTTGTGTGTGTGTGTGTGTGTGTGTGTGTGTGTGTATGTCTTACTGGGGATTGAATGCAGGTGTGCTTTGTCACTGAGCCACATCCTAGCCCTTTTTATTTTTCATTTAGAAACAGAGCTCACTAAATTGCTTAATCAGACTTCTAACCTGAGATCCTCCTGCCAGAGCCTCACAATTTGCTGGAATTATGGGCATTTGCCACTACACCCAGCTTATTAACTGATTTTTGATGTTAAAATGTCATTTTATCCCTTGGATAAATCTTCTTCATATGGCCTATAATTATTTTTAAATTATTTTTTGTTGTAAGTGGGCACAATACCTTTATTTTATTTGTTTTTTTTGTTTATTTATTTGTTTTTATTTTATTTTGTTTTAATGTGGTGCTGGGATCCAACCCAGTGCCTCATGCATGCGAGGCAAGCACCCTACCACTGAGCCATAACCCTGGTCCAGTCTATAATTTTTAATGTGTGGCTAGTTACTAGTTTTTTTTTTTTTGTCCTTTAATGTCAAAAAAGTATCCACTGTTAATTAACCCTTTGTTTCTGATTACTGAAAACTTTTTGCAAAATTGTTAAAGCAAAAAAGAAAAATGTTTCATTTCTTGGTGAAGCATCAGAAGGAGGATTGGAGTGTCTGTGGTTTTGAGAGCAGTCTTTATGAGAATCACAGCCCATGACATAAAGTACCCAATGTAGTAAAGTTTTTATCATCTTCTTTTTGGTATTTTTCATTACAAGCAAGACTAAGAGAAATGTGGAAGTTGGCAGTGATCTTGGGGTTGTCATGGTGTGTTCCTACATGTGCGTGCATCTTCAATCACTGGCATTTCACAAAAGGAGCCAGGCCACATGGAAATGAAGACTATTAATATTTTATGCTTTCCTTTTTGCAGCACTGGGAATAAAACCCAGGCCTCCAATAGGCTAACATCTAACTTTATCAGGAGGATATCCCTAGCCTCTGATATCCCTAGCCCCACTGTTCTTTTTTTTTTTTTTTTTTTAAGCACAATAAAACTACCTTAAGTAGATTTCTAAAATGCTATTGGGTACTAAATTGTGTCATTAAAAAACAAATCCCGGCGGGGCTGGGGTTGTGGCTCAGCAGTAGAGAACTTGCCTAGCACATGCAAGGCACTGGGTTCAAGTCTCAGCACCACATAAAAATAAATAAATTAAATAAACATATTTTTTAAAAATCCAGGGCTGGGGATACAGCTCAGTTGTCGAGTACTTTCCTTACATGCACAAGGCCCCACATTCCATCCCCAGCACCACACACACACGCACCAAAAAAAAAAAAAAAAAAAAAAATCAATAAAATCTTTTTAATTCATTTTTTAAAATTCATTTTCTTTTAGTCTCATATCAGTGTTCTGGAGGGAGTCTCTTGTCATGATTTTCAGAAATTTGGCAGCCTTGTGTCTGCTGTGATCACCAATTCCTGGCCCAGGAACAACAGAGAGGCCATGGAAAGCACGGATGAGATTCTCAAACACCTGCTCATTGGGCCAGATGTGAAGCAGCTCTTCAAGTTGTATAGTGAGTGTAGAGCTAGTTGGTGTTGCTGTCCTTCCTCAGGCATCAGAACAGGGCAAGGTACTTGAACTGATCCTCAGCCTTCATGTGCTGAGGTTTGGTAAAAGCAGGATGGGCAGAAGTACCCAGGCAGGTGCTAAGCATCGCATGTAATAAAGAGCATCTAACAGCAGAGCCACCATCTGCTGAATGCCTGCTGGACATATGCTCCCGGGGAGACCCACTTGAAACAGCCCCTCTGAAAGTCTCCAAGTCCCTTGATTCCCAGATGAGGGACTGGAAGTGCCCAGGGCACGTTGCTTACCCAGGGTGTTGAGATTTACTATCGGAAAGATAACAAGTGTTTAGAACTCAAATCCAAACCCAGCTTACCTCTTTGTGAAGTCCATCTGTCACATTGTGAGACCAATACTGATAACTAACAAAAAATGAAGTGACTCTTCAGCCATCTCCTTCCCAAGTGTTGTTCATCGTCCTGGAAATGGTGGTGCAGGTTTATGTATAAACAGCTAGATTCAGATTCAAATCCTGTAGTGGGAAAGCACTGGGTGTGGCAATAAATACCCAGGGCCAATGATTGTCTCAGCCAAACCAACTGCACCCTTCTACACCAGGAGAGAGGCAAGAGTAGCATGTGGCCTGAAGGTGGCTTCTGTCTGCATTGGCCATAGCAGCTTGCTGGAGAAGAGTATACTTTTAAAGTCCACACTCCATATACTCAGCAGTATGCATTTAAGGCTACTCCTTATCTTTTCGTGGCTTCATGGCTCCATTCCTTTTTTTAAACATCTATTTTTAAATTGTATGTGAACACAATACCTTTATTTTATTTTTATGTGGTGCTGAGGATTGAACCAATGCCTCACACATTCTAGGCAAGCACTCTACCATGGAGCCATAACCCCTGACCCCAATCTCCCCCCAACCAGTCCCCCTCCTCCCACACTGTTCCTTTATCACTGAGTAAAACTTCTTTGTCTGGATGTGCCTGGGTTGTTTCATTCTCCCACTAAAGGTCATCTCAGCTGCCTCCATGTTTTTTTGTAATTATGAATGAAAATCTGTGTGTGTGATTCTGGTGACTGAATCAGGGTCTCATGCCTGCTAGCCTAGCACTCTACCACCAAGCTGCACCCCAGGCCCTGTTATCTTTGCTTTTAATAGTAAACTTGGTCTTCTCATAATACTATATGAGCCTCATATTACTGTGAGATAATTAGTCTGGCAGTTAAACTAAGCACGTTTTAAAATTTTGTCTTCTAAGTTGATCCAAAAGCTCATATTCCAGGTTTTGACCCACAGAAAAGATAAGTAGAATGTGAAGCTGAAGCATGGATCTGTCTTCTTCCTTGGTGCTGTGCAGATGCTTCCCTGAACTCTTAGAATGGCCTCTGATGTGTGAGCTTGTCCTGTTGCAGTTTATTTTGTACTACTGCAGGGATTCTCAAGACAGGTGAATTTCAAAAGAGACCATGTGTAATCCAAGAAATATGGTCAGTGGAGCATGGGCTCAGGTCTTCAATCTTGAGCACTGTGGTTCTCTTGGCTGACTTTGGCCATTAGGAGAGTCTCCTCCTCCCAGTCAGGAGATGCACTAGGGTAAAACTTTAACCTCACAGGTACAGTCACATCTGAGTGAGATGTCAGATATCTGAAAACACCTGATGTCTCATCCTGTGTGGGCATGGGTGTGAGGTTCTTGCAGCAAGGAGGTAGAAGGCCCACGGGCTCAGTGTACTCCTCATCTGATCAGGGATGGGTGAGAAGCTGTTACCCAAGATCACAGAGGATGCCAAAAAGGTGATGGCTGCTGTGGGCTCTGTCTTTAGGAAGGTTTCTAGTGATGTCCTGGAGTCCATATTGGTTGGAAGGTTGGAGCTGATCCTGAAGCATGAAAGTCAGTTTCTGGACCTGAGGCAATTAGGTGAGCTGAGGCCAGGCTGATAAGAAGTCCATGTTCACATGTGTGCTGGCTGTCCTGACGCATGCCACTGAATGGCACCCTCCTTGTCCTTCTGTTGGTGACTGTGGGGTACTCCCAGGGAGAGAAAGGGGTGCCACAAAATTTGTTTTTCTTTGGCTGACCTTGTCATTGTTTTCCAGAGAGAAAAAGATTTTCACTCCAAGAGAAAAAATGTGATATGGAAGAGACACTGGACTAGAGGATGGGTAAAGTTATGTTTCTGAAGAGAGAGAAGAGACAGGTGGACAGCCTCCTGAGGCTGTGTGGGAAGGTAAAGCACCTCATCCAAGGTACTGCTCCCACAGTTGCACGGGGCACCTTCGAGAGCTATTGTGGGAATGGAAGTGGGCTGCAAATAGTGGGGCCTTATTTTGTGGAAAGAAGCTTTTAAAAAACATTCTTAGCCAAGTTTTCAATGCTTTTCTTGAGGAAGCAGCTTCACCTAGTATGTTCTTGTTGGTGTGCCTCCACACATGTCTCTGTCCCTGATTTCCTAGTGTCAGGGTCTTTTGCTGGCTTTCAATGGGGGGAGATGTAGATTTCTCTCCAGTCTCTGCTTGGCAAACAAAGCTGCTTACTGCCCTGTCACTTCCAGTGGTGTCCTGTTACTGGCATATTCTTCAGGGTCAGGCCTTCACCATGGCATTTACACAGGATTCACAGGTGAGCCGTGTGGTGGACCATGGCTATTCCATGGTCCTGGCACAAAGTTTCTTTAGCTGGTGGAATTGCATTTCTTGTCTTGTTATTTCCTTTTTCCACTGTTTGAGTGGATGTCTTTGAAGGGTCTGCCAGGACAGGGGGCTCATCTTCCCTGGACGGAAAAATGCCTCCCAGCACTGGTTTGGCCTCTGGACTGGTAGGGCAAGTCCTGCATTCCTGGCCTGAGCTTGACTCCTGTTTGACAGAGGATGTCATCTGCTACTTGCTGGGATGGGGGCACAGAATGCCAGATACAGAACCTTGCCCCTGCTGCAGTGCCTACTTCAGAGTGCTTCATTAGGATCAGATGCAGCTTCACTACTTCACAAACTCTTCTCTATGGGGCTTATTGTCTTTTTGTGGATGTTCTTTAGAGCTGTCTGGCCCTGGTGTCCTGAGTTGTCATAAAATTGTGCATGGCTGTTGATTTCTTTTCTGCCTCCAGGACTGAGCACTGGCAAATCTTTCTCAGTTTAAGATCTAGTCTTAGAGCTCTTTGGTGTTTTTCTGAATTGGTTCATCGTGCTTTTCCTCTTACAGGATTCACATCAGCAGCTGCTGGGCCTCCTGACATTGTTGCCTGATTCCTGTATCATCTCTCCTGTTTGGGCTTTGCTTCCTGAGCCTTCTCCTCAACCTCCTCCTGCAGCCTGGGTATTGAAATTTTCATTTCAGTTATCACATATATTAAATTTAAAGGCACTTGCTTTTTCCTTGAAGATTTGTTTATGTACTATGCTGTTCTCATTGTTCGTGGTTACAATATGTTTTCTTTCAGAGATTATTGGTAATTTTAAAGGTTTTCTTGTTTCTTTTCTTTGCATAGTTTCCCATTTCATCCTGATGGTCTGTTGTGAACCATTATATTCAGTATCTCAGGCAGAGGTTTTCTGGATAGCTTCCCAACCTGTACTTCCCCAAACTCTTTCAATAGTTTGAAAGTTACTTTCCTTGTATAAAGCTATGGAATGCATGGAATGAAGTGTCTTCCTTACAAACTAGAAAAAAAAAAACAATGTCCACAGACATGAATTGAGGACATACTACCTGCCAATCAGTATGCATGGTGATTTCTGGTTTATTTTAATCTCTACCCCTTTAAAATTGTCATTTCTACGTGGACCCATACATTTGACCACATTTTCTTTATTCTAAGAGACTAAACAATTATTTTCATGTTAATCTGATTATTATATCTGTTATTATATCTTATTATTATATAAAATCCCTCTTTCCCCTCTTTCAGTCATCTTTCAGTACATATGATTAGTTACTACTTCCATACTGTCTATATGTGAAGTGATTTATTAGGAGGGACCTTATGATAAATACTTGCCAAATACTATTCAGTATAGTCTTCCAGTCAAATGCAAAGGCAATGCAATAACCCAGGTTCCAAATCCCCTGAATGAATAACCACTTTCTTAGTTTATGTGATACTCATCTATGGGGTACAATCAAATGATTTATAAAATTTTAAAAAATCTTTACTGAAATAAAAACAAAATTTAAGATAGTAGGAGATAGGAAAGGTAGCAGAATACAACAATTACTAATAGGGCATTATGTAAAATTGTGGATGTGTAACCGACGTGACTCTGCAATCTGCATTTGGGGTAAAATTGGGGGTTCATAACCCACTTCAATCTAATGTATGAAGTATGATATGTCAAGAGCTTTGTAAAGTTGTGAACAACCAATAAAAAAAAAAAATTTAAAAAACCATAAGTTACATTCAATTCATTGTTGTCAATTATGCTACATTTAAAAATATAACAAATTATAATATTTAATAGGATGTCAATTCAAATATTGTTTCTTCACATTTATTGGCATTTATATTTGTTGACATTTGGCATTTATTACTATTTTTTATTACTATTTTGTGTCCAGAATATCACTGTGGTAAAATGTATATGTAGATCAGGTGACATGAGTATTTCTTCCACCATTTCTGGGAGCAATATGTGGAAGACGTATAAATTAGCGTCTGGGGGGTACAAATAGGTGTACCCTGGGTCTATGAATATAGAGATAATGCATGAATAGACCCTACTGTGAATAAATATTATAACTGGTTCCAATTTAAATAATGGATTGAATGGATATCTGAAAATATATAGGAAATCTTATATTGATACACAATCATTCATTCCAACCAGTTATACATCTAATGGTGATATTAGGGTTATGGTTTACCATGAACGGTGTGTGAGTTTTGCTTCAAAAGTGATTATGGAAATGGAAAAGAATGTGTTTGGAAAGAAGTCTCATGAAAAGACCAGTCCAGAAACATGGAGGAATACATGTGTTCTGAAGCAGGAAGTGATTGAAAGTGAACCAAATGCCTAGAAATTTGTGAACTTGAGGATGAAATATATATCCCATGATGTGCATCAACTGAAGAAATAGTAATGTACCAGTGTTGAATAAAAATGAACGTCAAAATACACATCACACACACAGAAAACACACACACAGACATTAAAAAGTAGAAATATATATGCCAATCGAAATTCATCATGAAATATATATCATCCACAGATCCAAAAATATTTATTTTACTGAACATGGATTTATGTATCATGTTGTTCAAGTAGGAAGCTCACCCTTAGGTTGAATTTTCAGTTCCAACAGCATTTAGGAGGAGTGATCTCTTCTCACAATTTGTATCTGCCAAGTCAGCCACCTCACAAGAATGTACGTGGGATAGGAGGTAGGATTCTATATGTGCATGTAAAAATACATGTGCTGAATAGGCTACAGAGAAAGGGAGACAGGAATTCACATATTTGTTAACTTTAAAAACACATGGAGAACTATTTCTATTAAATTGGACTAGATTTATAACACCTACCCTTTATAATGCAAAAGGCAAGTCCAACTATACACCATGCCTCCTCTGAACTGCTTGTATTTCTATTCTGTCTGGGTTATTTTCCTCCATCATATTAGGATTCGTTGTCAGAGTCTAGTAGGGTATGGGTCAGTGTCAGGGATTCAGTATTTCGAATGGAAAATAGGAAAATGAATCCAATGTGTAGGCAAATATGTGCTACACAAAAATCTTCCCACTCTCATCCAGAACAATGCCTTGACATTACCTTCGCCCCAAGTAAGACGCAATTCGAGGAGAAGAGTTAGAAAATCTGTGAATACATATGTGGAATGGAAAATGCTCAGGAGTTCACAACCTTGGAGGTGGTAGAGGAGTTTCCATAAGTAAGGGACAGGGTAAACACTCCACAAACACGGAGCTCTGCTGGCCTAAAGACTTCGTGAGAAACTGCCTCTGAGGTTGGGCACTTGAAATATATGTTGTTGTCAGGAGCTTTAGCTTCCTTTGTAGTGAGACCATCAAAGCTGGGTCTGCATCTATGTGACCTGGAGGACATGGTTTCCGATTTTCCAATGAACATGCGGCAGAAGTGCTGAATTCTCTCTTTGCAGGTAAACTGTGGCCACTGGGGTCTAAGTGTCTCCCCGTGTGGACTGTGAAGCCATTTGGTCATCCTCCACTTTTCGTGGTGTTTCTTGCTGCTGCACTCTAGGAGTTTGGTATTTGCTTCACAAAATACAAGGAGTTCACCTGGGACACAGTGCTGGAGGGAGTTCTGTCATGTGTGGTGGGTCAGGGTCCTAGCAGAATGCACCAACCAGGCTTCTATCCCACAGGGCTTGCCCCCTTGACCATAGCAACCTGATTCTGAACATTGCCCTGAAACCTCTCCATATACCAAGATGCCTTTACATAGAAGGGTCTGCTGGCTGCACCATGTCAGTCACAAGCCATTTGGAAGCCAATGGCAGATCCACATGGCCCCACCACAGATGTTCTATCACACACCTGCACACCACTGCTCTAGGCCCACTACTCAGCAGGCCCCAACTCACTGGCATCTCTGTTCTACACCATTTTCACGAAACCCAGTCAATCAAGGCACTGTCTGGTACACTCATGATCAGCAACAGGACATCCAAAGGTTCTCCAGTGCCACCTGGTCATGGGAATTCCAAAAATTCCATGGTATTTATCTAGCCATTTTTAAAGGATGAAGTTGGAGGCACTGTGGGTTTCCATTCCTTCAGGAACCATTAAATGGTGAGGAAGCTCATTTCAATGAAAGCTCTGGAGAACTCTCACAAACAAGGCTTCCCAAAGAGTGGCCAAAAGGTCACATGAAGCCAGGCCCATTGAGGTCTACAATGTGAGGTCCACGTGTGTTTTGACTCTCAACTATGGCTGCCGGGTCTTTAAGAATAAAATCATGTGATATCCGGGCTGAGATTCCCAGTGCTCTGTGGAAAGCCACCCTGGGCCTAGATCTCAGTTTCCAAGGGCGACTCTCATGCGTGGCCTCCTAAAATCCCAACACAATTCACGGCAATACTTCTCTGAGGTCAGTTCCAGAACTCAGTCTCCAAGGGGAATCACACCAGAGTTCAAGCCCAGGTGGACCCAGTCATCTCTTCCAACCGCCACGTCAATGACCACAATTCAAACCAAAACACTGCCACACGGCCCTCATCTTCTTCCGCATAGACACTCGTCATAACCTCTGGCTGGAGGTTTCCGTGAGGGGCACAGCCCAAGACAGTGTCCACAATAAGCTCCCTTGCCCCTCATTTGCCTAATGTCAGGGTGGCCTGGACACCCTTCCTGTGAACCAGGAGTGATCAAATAGGCCTGCCGTTAATACTGCTCCGCTTCTCCAATTGGAGGCCTACTGACTGCCGGGTATAGATTCTTTGTGTGAATTGGAGTCATGAGAAAACCCAAGCACCTATGGGCTAGCCTCTGCAGGGCTGTGAAGAACTCATTTGACCCAAAGGATCCCTATTCTCACTGGATGGAGGTCAGGAACCTTACAGAGGAAGGCGAGAGACTTCATCCACAATGGCTGCTTTTTTGCCAATTTGGCTTTGGATGCACACATGGGATCTTTCTTTGGATCCATCAGGTGCTGACAATCTAAGCCACAGCCTCACGCAGGGCCAAGAGGCTGATTCAGACACATCCCTTTGCAAAGCAATTAAGCAAAGAGCCACAGGTGATGCCCATTCATTTCCATTTGAAAACTGTTTTCTTCAGGCTTCACAAAGGGGTGCCCTGAGGCAAAGGCCTTCCTGACATTCAGGGCAACAGCACAATAGGTAAGCCAAAGGCCCAAAGCAGGGTTTCTCCAGGGAGACTTTACTGGTCACACTGATATCTGAGTTTTCCGCGATGCTCACCATTCCTTTCAGCTATCCAGTCCATGGCCATGTCACCGAGCTTGGAGGTGGTACATATCTTGGACACAAAACCATGAGCCTATTCTGGAGAGTGGCCAGAATTCAGGAAGAAAACAGGAACTTAGGAAGATAGTAGGTGTTGCCCATCCATAAGGCAAGCCGCAGTCCATTCATAAATTGGGCAGGATGAATGCCGGGAAGCTTTCTACTAGACCGGACACACATCCATTGATGCATTCTCTTCTCTAGTGTCTACAACCAGGGACACAGTGGGATACACAAACATAGAAACACTCGCCTCGTCAAAAGACTTACTAGAAACAGTCCACTCCAAACCAAACAAACCGCCTTTCCTACCTATTCTCCGAACATGAGACAAAACCACAAACTCACACCCACACCCACAAAGGCACCTCCTTCTTCCAAGTTGGTCTGTGACTACCCGGAGTGTCGTCTGACTGGTGGGCCACACTATGTTCCCCCGAAATGGCCTGTCCTGTCTCAGATCTGGCCTCCTTGGCCAACTCTGTGAAGTTGTCAGGAGCCAGCGGTGAGCCACTACCTGCTTTCTCAGGAAAGGCCCCTCTTCAGAGCTTTCCTGGCATTTGGCCATCCTCACATCAGTAGGTACCAAGAAAGACTGACTCTGTCCTTGGTAAATCCAAACAAGTGAGCCCACTGGGACTGGGACTGGGACTGGCTCTGGGTGCCTGGCTTCCTGGATCCCAAGTTCAGAGAGTTCCATCACCAAGGAAGCGAGGTGAGGTCACTTCCCTCAGGAACTGAATGAGGTCACTGCCTTGGCAACCACTGTGTCCTAACAGTTGCTTCCAAGGGTCCCATGAGATGGAGGCTGCCCCTCCTTCCTGTGACACTTTCACAAGTTAGAATGGGATATCAACCATAGGCACCAAGGAACAGCTCTCCACACAGGCCTGCTTTGGTCCATCTTGTCTACATTAAGAAGAGAGAGGCTCATTCAGACACATCCCTTCATCCTGACCAGGTTGTTTGCCATGGAAGATGACTTCTGCTCTCTCGGGTCCTTCGTAGCTGCCTACATCTTCTCCAGGGATCATTTCTGCATGGACCTTTGAGGTTCTCAGCAGGTGGACGGTCCCCTACATTCCTGTTTTGTAAGACCAACTCTGTCCCTGCTCTTCTGTAAAGTTAGATTGAGGGAACAGTGTATGGTTAGGGTTAAGAACCTGTTCGATTTGGGTTAGGAATCACTCCGCTGGATCAAGAATGGTATTGGGAACCTGCGATATTCATAATAATATATAGGTGAAGTATATGTATGAAAACAGAAATCTAAGTAAGATTTGAAGGCCAGAAGGGCATTGGGCCCTTGATTGGGATACTTAGCTTTGAAGGACTTTCTGCACAGATGTCTCAGATAAATCGATATACAATGGCATAGGACCTTGTACCTTGGATGATTGAATGTAGAAGAGAACATCCAGTCAAAAAGGGATAGGAGGTAGGATTACGGAGACAGTCGGTAGGTTTAGGAAGAAGAGTGAGTATAAAATTCGGACCAAAAGTTCTTTAGCAATAGGGTGTCCGTTAGAGAGTGAATGTAAATGTCAGCACATGTGAAGAGTCAGTCACAATGATGAACTGGGGAAAATATGTAGGAAAGCAGATATCAATAGAGACATTAGGAAATCAGGCAAAGTATAAAGTGAGTGATAGGATTAGACATTTTCAACAGGGTTGAGGTCAAATATATAATCTTAGGAAGAAACCAATGTGTAGTGGAAGGTCTGGATAAGACAAGAGACTGGGCAAAGATTCACCAAGAATTCACCAAGAAATCCTGGTCACAATGACCACAAGGAAAGGGATGAAGAGGAGACACTGCACTAACTGGAAGAGCCTGAGAACTGGGCCAAGCGCCCATGCTGCTGAAGGAAGAAGAGGAGATGGCTGGTTTCTTCTCCAGGAAAACAACAACCCCCCACCCCCACCCCACCCCACATATAGATTCTGACTAAATTTGTAGATTTCATGTGTGTTTATAAAAAAAAGTGAGAAAAATGATCTGAAACAATTAGGTCTCACTTGCAGGACAAATGCCCCAGGGAACACCTGTGTGTCCTTGGCACCTAAAAATAATATGGCTCTTCAAGGAGGAGCAGGTGACATCAGGAAGTCTGCTCCCAAGCAGAAGGCCAAAAGGTCAGCACCCTGGCTTTAGCCCAACAGTCCCACCCTTCTGTTAAGACCAGCCAGGGAGCCTGGGGCCGACCTTCAGAGACCAGGGCAGTCCTCCTGCCTCAGCCTTGGCTCTGACTCAGGACAGCCCAAGACTCACACAAGATGGGGCAGAACCGCCCCTCCCAGAGAGCCTATCCCAAATGCCACTCCTTTCTACCCCAAGGGTCCTCGCATCAGGCAGGCTCGGCACTGTGAGGGTTTCAGCAGAGAACAAGAGCTACGATTTCTAGTAATTTCTACAGAAGAACTTGTTCAGCCCATTTTATAGCTATTCCAAAGCATTATGTAAATTATTTTAGGATGTTTTAGGCATCATTCAAGTTTTCAAAGATTCTTAATTTTTAGTGGCTACATTCAAAGCATAAGGCACAGTGATTTTTTCTCTCTTAAAATGTCAATAAACTCACAACAATGAAACTAAATGAGGAAGAACAGCCAAACTAAATCAGCAACAACTGTGAACAGTGTTTTTTCCAAGAAGTCATTTACCCGTGTGCAGAAACCTCAGTCATGCCAGGGAGCTGGCCTTTCTGTAACTCACACAGTTGATGCAGGTCTCTTTTGAGATTCTGCCAACACCCAATAAAGGTGTAGGAGTCTGAGCTTTATGATGAATAACTGCAATGATGCTCCTTTTAAAACCCAAACCCTTCCAGGAGAGTCAAAGGTTGCTAATACTATGCAAGAAGAACCTCTCTTACTGCTCTGCAAACCCAGGGCACCACCCACACCTGCGGCCAGCCTGGAGGAAGCGAGGGGGAGGACGTACCTGCTGCCTGTTGCTGGGCATGTAGGGAAGCAGGGTGGACACGTGGAACATGAGCTCGTAGTCTTTGTACGTAGTGTAGAGGGAGTGAGTTCCCGTGGAGTCAGCTGGAAACCAAGGTTAATCACAAAAGAAGTTAGGCCACAGCAGACTGTGGGGATCGACACCCAGAAGGTCATTCCCACAAGAGATGACTCAACTACAAAACAGATGCCACACTGAACTGGTAGCACAGGCTGCCGCCCGCGCTCCTGGAGGAGTTCCCACAACCTCCCACTGAGGCTGGCACCCGAGGGCCTCTACTTTCCCCACCCTCTCGCTACTGTGTTGGCTTCACCTGCTTCTCTTCATTCTGGACCTCAGGACCCACCCAGGGCCAGGTGCCTTGGCCTGGGTCTGTAGTGAGGGGAAGGCATCAGGCCCTCCCAGACCCTGGTGGAGCACCTGAAAGTGACAGTTGGGCAGCCAGAAGCTGGCCACACTCTTGTGTGTGCATTTACTGTTAATTCTACATCATCTGGGGATGCATGACCTTCCAGAATACAGAAGAATGAAGTAGGGCTGACAACACTGAGATGGAAACAAAGTGTTACTTTAAAACTTTCTTTCCCTAAAGGATGTTTTCACCAGAAAACAGCAGCATGACACATCTTTTAAATGGAGAATGAGGAGAGTGGTGTCTTGCTGTATCTTTTGCCCAACACCTGAACCCTGGTGATCATGCAGAGTTTGTCAAGCACAGTGATTCTTTGCAAATTAAAAACCATCTGTGTGATCCATGAGATTGCCACAGATTGAGTCTCAGACTTTCCAATCAACTCAGTAACTCTAAAATAATTCTAGAGAGAAGTTCTGGACCACTCTGCACAGGGCCAATGAAGACAGACACTTGCGTAGGAGCAAGGCCAGCAGAATTCGGGGCCACCCCTCAGTGTCTCCTTGGCTTCTGTGACTCTTCTATTTCTTAAACAGCAGGAGATAACACTTCTAACCTGTGCATTCCCTGCTGCACCTTCTGGGGAAACCTTTGAGCAGTCATTTTGGGTAAATCTTTTTTAGTTTAAAATCTAAAATTTTTACTTTGAAATAGGAATATATTCAACCTTCATGGACCTCCACTGCTTTCCTTCTGAGCCCTGTAGCATGACTCTCTGGTATTTACATCTGACTTGGAGACAGTCCAGACATTATCTGGAAGAAGTGCTGTGCGGTTCTCGGCTATCCTAGAAGGCACCTGCTGTCTCTGCCATCAGTAGCCAAGATGAGGGAACCGCCTGTGGACCCTCAGGAAACGCACACTGACCTTCTTCACAGGACTTCAGGAAGCAATGATCCCCTTGAACTCTCTTGGCTCAGAGCTTGACAGTGGACCCAGCTGGGATGCGGGAGCTCAGCCACATGAGAAAGGGCAGACTCACTGACCCCCAAGCCCAGGTGGGCGGTGCGAGACAGAGCAGCCAATGCAGCCAGCACAGCAGTCGCTCCTGGACCTGAGGCCCCACCTCACATCAGAGAAGCACAGCCAACAGTGAGAGCCCGGGGGAGCAGTGCTCCTGAGGTTGTGATATAACCAGCCTGGCCCAGCAGCACCCAGAGGCCACGCCAAGTGAGTGCCGTGAAGGTTTACCCCAGACACCAGCACGCAATGGAAAGAGGAAACCAACAAGGCTCGCTCAGGGGCTGGCAGCAGAGAACAAGGGGGTGTTGCCCTGACTTGGTCACTCCTGCCCAGTGACGAGGGTGTCTCAGTGGTCAGCCCCATTCCTACTCCATTCTTCTTGGGCCCAGACTTGAATCAAGTCCTACAGAGTGTTAATGTGGTACCCGATTCCCTAAATTGCAGAAAGAAAATCTTTGAGCTTACTGCACTGGGGACATTGCTGAGATCACAAGGCCGCTGTCAACTCTACACGAGGGAAGACATAGTGCCACATACTTCACGGACCACACATTCTAAAAGGGATTTCTCAGTGCCTCCCACTGAAGAGAGAGGATGCCCCCCCCCCCCCCCCACTGGCAACAGGAGCCATATCCACAGTGGCTGTCCACAAGGAGGTCCCCAGGGCACCACAGTGGCCTCTAGCAGCTGGGCTATGGTTTTTAGCAAAGGGGAGTTAGACAAGAAAATCAAGAAAGGTCACGTGGATCCTTCTGAATGCATGTGGATATTCATATGTGGGGTGTCGTGGGTCACTTCCCTGCCTTTACATACCTGGGGCATGAGCAGTGGACATGCACTGGGGAAATGCTCCAGCCTGGCACACATGGAGGACATGGGGCCCACATGAGACAACACCATTCAAATTTAGAAACACATCAAAACCCAAGATTGACTCAGGTACCACCCTCATCTGGACAGAGCATCAGGCCGAGCAGGCACTGGGCAGGGCTGGACACAGAAAAGAAGGGCAGGCAGGCTCACATATGGCCAGCTCTGCTCCAGGGCTGGCCATACCATGGCACCCACAGGGACAGCTCCTGCTTCACCCTCCTACTAGCTCTCAGATCCCAGACTTATCATCTACTTATCCCCTTTCAGTGAAAGAGCAGGAATTCCACATAATTTTAAATATTTGGGGGAATTCTCCACATAATTTTAAATATTTGGGGGAATAAGAATTCCCCCAAATATTTAAAATTATGTTGCCTGGTATTTCAAGTGCTGGTAGCAATCTAATAATAGCAGGAAGATGAAATACACGGAGCTTCTGAGGACATCTGGAAGATACTGGACAACTCACATACCCCCGGGGGCAGAAAGCCCATATTTGAATCAGGTAGTCAATCTGGCCCTTGAGAGCTGATGTGTGTCCCACTCCAAGCAACCTGACTCAGGTCCCTGGAAAGCAGGACACCTGGCTTCCTCCTCACTGCTTCAACTCCACTGCTCAGCTCATGAATCTAGAAATGAATGAGCCCAATAACATACACCAACCAATGTGCCAATGCTCTGTCTCAGCAATGAACACAGTGCTGGTCCATGATGTGACGACACAAGGGTGTCACAGAGGTGGGTATGCAAAAGGGGAGGACCACACTGAGATTCTTTGGGAAACATGGGGAATCTCTGCTAGTGTCACAAAGCACTAGCTGTCAGGCATGCAACGTTTGACACACACCCACTGAGAAATGAGCCCCTGCTTTCCTGAGGACAGTGAGCTCCCTGCTCACCTGAGGATATCCATACTGACCCAAGAAGCTCGGTGGGCTGCTCCTGGGGCCAAGAGCAGGCGTGCACAGGACCCCACTCAGTAGATCTGAGCTCACGCAGGCATGGAGCTTTTATTGTCCAGCTGGGCGCGGTATTTAGTGAATCCTTTCAGCCGCACTCTCTGGCCCAGAAGGTCCAGGAATTCCTCAAAAGCTGGTCCCGCTGTCTCACTGTTGTACATTTCTTCCTCCGTGCTCTGTCCTGCTTTGCAATAGAGGATCCCAATCTTGTGCTGAAAACTCAGCTGAAATGGGGAGGAAATGTCATTACTTGCAAAGAGTACCAGATGAGCTAACTCCAGTGAAAACGAGAATAACAGAAGCCTGGAGCTCTGTCCTCAGGAAACACAGGATGATTTTCACAAGCAAAGGAGCAAAAAAGAAGGCACAATCTCTGTATGAGGTGCTACAAAGAAGTAACAACCAGGAAACCCCAAACACAGCTGGAAAAGTGTTGGAATCCCCAGGAGATCCAACAAATGGCCAATCGTGTGGGATTTGCTGGGGTTCCAAAAGGACAGGCAGTCAGGTTTGTGCTCTCGGTAAATAGGCCAGGGGGCAAATACTTGATCTCAGGCCTGCAGAGGCAGGAGAAAGGCCAAGAACTTTAGCAAGATTCCCTCTGTGGTTCTAATGCCATTTCCTTCTTTAATGTATTTGAACATTCATGGAAACATATAAGACAGGAAAGAAAAAAAAGGTCTGCTAAGGAAAGATCCCAGTGGGACCTGCGATGGATGTGCATTAACAGAGAGTTGTTTGTTTCCACAGGAGTAACTCTGGTTGAATAACACGGCCACTTCTCACATCTTTCCCTGTCTGCTAAAGATGCACTGTGCCAAGAAGAGCTCCAGCCACGCTGGGCGGGCTTTTGCCCAACTGCTCCCTGTCCCCACCAGGGCGCTAGAAGTGGGGCTCGCCCTCCACGGCAGGGCACAACTGTGTCTGTTCTCACAGCCTCCATTTTCCTCCAAGGAGAGCTTCCCAGTCGGGCCATCAGAGCCCCTCTCACCAGCACCTGAGCCTCAGAAAGGGACAGACAGTCATACATGGGTCTGTCACTGTGCATATTTATCACCAAGATGTGAAGCAGAACCTTGGATCCAAACCCACAACTGCCTGTCACGTAAAACACGGCACGGTGCCCTCACTTCCAGGGCAGCACAGGTGCAGCACCTTGTCTGTACTGCCTCCCAATGACCACAAACACTGCTTGCAGTGACCTCCCTGGGTGGCAGGAACGTCCTCTGCTCATGGCCAGGCAAGTCAGTGACATGCAGTGACGAACGCCGTAGCAGTGAAAGCACCAGGCCCTGGCTGGGCACCACTCAGCCACAAGTTCCCCATCGCACAGTGCAGACCAGGGTCCCAACCTCCGTGTGGGCGGGAGACGATGTGCAGAAGCTACCAAGTCAATAAAGAACTGGTTCTTTAGCAGGGTCAAGAAAAGAAATTTCCCCCCAAAATGAACAAATAAATACATAATGTTATAATAGAAATGCCTATGGCATTTCATGATAAATGTCAGGAGATCTGCCAAGATCTTACCTTAGGGACACTCTTGTGATTCACAACTGTCATACAAGCACTGATGAGTGAGTGACTGTGGAATCAGGATACTTAGTGGTAGGGTTTGGATCAGAAGTGTCCCCCTAAAAGCTCATAGACTGAAAGCAGGTCCCCAATGCAGCAAGGTTCTGAATGGGGCTTTTCAGCAATGACTGAACCATGAAGGTTGTAACCTCATCAGGATTAATCCATTTAGTGATTAATAACTTGAATGAACTCCTGGTGGTGACTGTAAGCAGATGGGTGTGGTTGGAGGAAGTGGGTCACTGCAGGCGTGGCTGTGGGAGCTGCATCTGTCCTCTGGACTCTCTTCTCTTGCTCTCCGTTTGCTGGCTGCCCTGGAAGGAGCAGGCTTCCAGTTCTGCCTGCCTGCCCTGTTTCTACCATGCAGTTCTGTACCATGATCTGAGGCCTCTGAAACTGAGAGCCAGAATAAGTCTCACCTCCCCTCAGTTGCTCTCCTCAGATGCTCTGGTCACAGCACATGCGGTATCAAGGCCCCAAATAGCAGCTGCAGGACATAATGTTGCTAGCTGGGCTTCTCACGCACTGCTCTGAGGGTCTCACCTTTGCTGCTTGACCTTTGCTTTATTGAGCATACACCATTCTACAGGTTCTACAACTCTCCCTGCAGATACCAGCCCTAGGTGAGAGGAGGCTGCCCCTGGGCACTGCTGCAGACAAAAACACTCACTGTCACAACCTCCATGGTGTCAGGGTCCTAAATGAACGGACACACGGATGGCAGAAGAACCAGCATGTGTCCCTGTCCTTTCTGCACAGGATCACAATTGGCTTCTGTAACCCAAGGCTAGAAGTATTGTGATCATTGACAAAAAACCAAGGTGATAAAAACAAAGCCTCAGATTTGTCTTGAATCTAGTCTGAATACCTAGTGGCTCAGTCCTCATATAGAGCACGCAGCCTCAGAGTGGCCCAGCTCCCCTCCGAGCAGAGCCTTTCACTGTGGCCAGGTCCCCTCCACGCACAGCCCTAACGGTGGTCCAGCTCCTCTCTGAGCAGAGCCCTCACTGTGGCCCTGTACCCCCTCGAGCACACTCTCACTGTGGCCCAGGTCCCTTCCACACACAGCCCTCACTGTGGCCTTGCACCCCCTTGAGCACAGCCCTCATGGTGGTCCAGCTCCTCTCTGAGCAGAGCCCTCACTGTGGCCCTGCACCTCCTCGAGCACAGGCCTCACTAAGGCAGAATGAAGTCTGTTCCTGAGCAATCTGCCATGTAGGTAAATAGGTGGACAAGGGCTGAGAGGCCATGAAGGGGAAGAGGGGTTGACCATAAGGAGAAACAGTCTTGCCCAGATGGCCTAGCTGGAGTACAACTCTTGTGGAGCCTGTGCTGACTGAGGGAAGGACAGCCCTGAGACACCCTCTCTACCCCTCCACAATCCATTTCCAAGACTGCTTCTAGGACATTTCCTATTCCCCACGTTCTACTAGCCACGATCAGGGTCACCATATTCTGCGCATCCTGCCACTTGAAAGGCTGACCACTCAAGTGTTCTGACATGCCAGCTTTTGCTCTTGAGACAGTATGATCTCAGGAGTATTTGATATGAGTGTTACCATATCAGCTTCTCATTTCCAGTGTGGTGTTACCTTACCTAGAAAGACTCATATCATAGTCCTCCTAAAACATGCAAAATATTTTCCTTGGGAAATTCTGGAAGTACACGTGACTACTACCTTTTAAAAATTTTAATCCTGGATTTAAAAACTAATTCACTCACTAAAATAAATCATCTGCACTCAGACACCTGCCGCTCAGTTTCCCCTACAAGTAATTTTGCATATGAAATATGAAAGACTCCTTTCCACCCACCATGCCACCATCTCAGCCTGTGCAGCACTGGTGGGCTCCTGAGCAGTGTCTATGAACATGATGGGCTCCACGTCATCCCTGCTCCTTCTTCCTCAGCCTGTGACCTCTTCTTCAGCACAACCTGCTCCGCACACAGCTCCCGTTACCCTGAGCTGTCCCAGAGGAAAACCTTCACACAAGACCCTGCCCAGCATTCCAGGGCTCTACACTCTGCTTCGCCTTAGTATTACTGCCCCCATCTCGCAAGCTTCCTTCTTTGTAAAGAAACTGGAATGGTCAGGGTTCTCGAGCAGCGGCTGCCCGTGTAGCACCCGTGAACTCTACCCAAAGAGGGCTCAGCAAAAGGCCATCTCCTCTAGATTTGTACAGGTGCTCACTGCACTTCCATGTCTCCAAGTTCTCTTCCTTATTCTGCCTGGGGAAGCCCTGGTGGTCTTGGCCTCGCTGCCCCCATGGGAGAGGGACAAAGTCCCATCAGTCTTGGTCTTCCTCATGCAGTCTGGGACACCCACCTGTCAGCACTGTCCTCAGAACAGACAAGGATAAGCATAAGGGCCACCAGGCTTGCACATCATCTACTCTCAGACGAGGGATGCGCTCCTGCTCGCTGGCACACACCAACAATGCAGCCAAGACGGCCGCCGCGCAGCAGCAGGTTTCTGAACTGGAGGAAGGTGTGCTGGGGAAATTGCAGAGCAGAGCTCCAAGTGTTTACAGGAAGTGGTCTTCAAAGCCGATGACGAGGACACTCAAGGTCTCATAAATAAGACACAGACTCACACACCCTCGCGCCATACTCACCCCTTGCTCGTCCAGTTTGAGCAGCTGCTCTGGGACCTTGGGGGAGCTGGAGGCCTGCCGCAGGCACTGTGTGTTCAGCTCCGGGACCACGTACTCCAGCACCTCCTTGAGTGGCAGTCCCCGTGCGGTGCCGTGCCGGGCAGTGGAGGGCACAGCATCTTCCAAGATGGCGCCCCTCAGGGTTGTGAGCTGTAGGAACAGCCACCAGAGCGCAGTTAGTGCTTATTCTTGGTTATCTATATAGGGCAACACTCCACCAGGTCACCGAGAGGGACTTCATCTCATGTGTATATATCTAGCATGGATCCTAGGTCACCAGAATAGCTGCATACCCCAGGCAAGACACAGGGCCACACGTGTCCACATAAGCTGCAGGACTGGACAGGGCTCTCTCCTCCCAGATGGGTAAGTGTCCATCAAAACACACATTCCAGACAGTTAACAAGCAGACACCCCTCTGAATCCAACAGGCTAGGGACCAAAACCACAGTGCAGATGAGCTCTGACTCTGTACTACCAGTGAAGCTGCCCACTGAGCCACCACCCTGCACCAGGTGGCCATGGCAGTCTTGTAAGTGCACATTCACCACACAGTGGCTTCCGGTGTCACATTCACATGGCCATACAAAGTATGTTTGGAAATGACCAATATCAATCTTCATTAAAAAGAGTCAGGCCGGAAATTAACCTGGGTCTGCAGTGCACTGAGTGTGGGTACACAGCGCCCCTAGACTAGTGTGAGCACCGGAGAACACTCACCCATCTCAGGCCACCCAGTTTTATGTTGGATTTTAAACTAATTTTTGGTTCTGACGTGCATTATAGCCTTTGTCCTCTGTGTCCAGCCCTTTATAGGTCTTTATCCTGTTACCCATTCTACCTTGTAAGGTGGCAGCAAAATCATTGCCATTGAATATATGAGTCAGGTTTCCAAAGTTTTCACTTAGAATAACATCCTGCAACCCTTCTTCAATTACCTTAAATGTATGGTCATACACTAAATAATGCCCTCCAGGCCCTGTCTGGCTAGAGCAGTGGTGCTCTGGAGACTCAGCCTGGACAGCTGCAGGGCAGGGCAGCCTGTTACCTCGCTAGTCCTGAAAGCCACCCTGTAGTTGAACTGGGACCCTTCCTTCTCTTTGGGGTCTTCCACCTTCTCCCTCCGGATGCTGACAGCCACAGGGCCGAGGTTTTCGTCTATTCCAAAGTAGTTCTGGTGCTCTACAATGCAAGAGAGAGGTGGCATCAGGAGAGAGGACACAGGCAGCGAGGGCCCTCAGTGGCCCCTCCAATTCATGTGACAAAGGACTCCATCTCACGTCACTTCCTTTTTATCTTCCTCATCTCATTCTGCTTTTGCTAGATCAGAGCAGAAGACTCTCGGCCCAAAGCTGTGGAGGGCATGGCCACAGAGAGTGCACCGCCCCTCCTGGCTGCTGCCCAAAGCTGGTCCCTGCTCCTCGCAGAAGCCAGACCGCACAGCACAGCCCCTTCCACCTGGGAGGAACCTTCTTGGACTGAATGAGGGCTCCTGGGGGCACCTAACAAACCATCCAGGCTGGCCAGAGTGACCCTGGTCATCAGTGGAGGAGCGAGGTCACCTTTCATTACACTGCTACTAAAACCTCTCATGTCCAGGTCAAAATCTAGCAACAGGAAATACATAAGAGGTCATGAGGTTGCTATGGTCACACCACATCTACGAATCCAATCTCTTACTAGACTCGCTTGTCAGTCATTTCTTTCCCATAAACTGCTGGTCCTTGAAGGGACCTAGAATCATACAATCCATGGCAGAAAGGAACCTGGTGCTGTCCTGCCCATCTAGCACAGGACCCTCAGGCACCAGCTTCCTGGAGGATGACTATGACAATGACCATGTGGCCAGTCATTGGTCAGCAGTGGTAGCAAAGAATATTCTGGGAAGCAATTCTGACTCCTGAAATGGACCAGAGATGTCCATGATGGGAGCTCACCGCTCTGTGGACAGTTCTCCTGAACTCCTGGACAAGGGCTCCCGTCAGCGAGCTCTGCTGAAGGCGTTACTGTGCTTCATGCACCTGCCACACTTTATGAGGACTTCCACGGAAACAGCCAATTCTCAACACCACACAGAGGTACAGCGCAACTGCGCCAACAGGGAGCAATTACCCACGTTTATTAATGCTGCTCAAACGCGTGCCTATTTTTAGCAGCCACTCTACTCGTTCATGTGGAGCAGGTGGCAGACGCAGACCCTCAGGTGCTTTTTGTTCACGTCTTAATGAACTGTGGAGAGCTGGTTCTCCAGGGCGCATGCTCACACAACTGACTTTTCTGCCCTCTTTGCGAACACCAGTTAACCCTTCTGAATGTCACCTTACTAGCTTTGGCTAATCTTGCCTGACTTACGTTTTTAGCTACAAAAAAACCTAACAGTGAACACCAGGTACTTAGAGGAAACCCATGGTTCCCTAAAGGCTTCGGCTATGCTAACATTGCCTGCCACAAGAATTCTGGGGAGAACGTGCTACTGAGAAAGCAGAAGCAGGACGACTCCCAGTCTCACACAGAGCAACGGCCACCAGGGCACAATGTGAACGGTCCTGGGAGGCAAGTTCCACCTGGGCTGCCTAGAAACCAGCCCAGGGACTGCCGACACCATCTTCTTACAGAGCGGGTTGGGTGGAGCAGTGGACACCATGTAAGGGGCTGGAAGATGCATTACTGACTGAGCCATTAGATCTTTTTAAGGGGGACATTTCCTTCAGGTGTAGTGTATCCTCTTAAGGGCCAGGTAACTATTCTAACAAAATCCATTGAAAGCAACATTCATTAAAAAAGGCCGGGTCGGAGGCAAACTGAGCCAGGAGCAGTCATCTGCAACTTCAGTAGAAACAGTCACAGGAACAGACCAGCAACACTAACATGGGCCATCTCCTGAATCTAGGTGAGTGGGGGGACCCACAGCATCACACTGTCCGTGAGAGTGCACACTGAGGCAGCCTAGGGCCTGCTCTGCTGCCACAAACTATCCTGATGACTTCTGTGTCCCTTTGGAGACGTGTTGAGAATATTCCAAAAGCAAATGACAACACAGCCAGGCACCAGGGCGCCACTGCCCCCAGGACACCACCCAGGGAGGTGGCTGCAGAATGTGCCAGGCGCCAGGCTCCAGGTTTGGTAACGCCCAAAAGATGAACCTAGAGTTTCAAAATATTTTAGGGAGAAAGAGTGAATACATAAAACCCCTTTTCATGGCAAAATTGAGAGCCCAGATCACCTGGGCAGGTCACTGCTCCTGATGCCTAACAAGTAAGAGCAGCATGCTCAGCGGAAGCCAGGGGGACAGCCGACAGACCCGCACTGCCTTCAGGGTGAGAAGCACACCTCCCTTTTACAACTGGGGTCGGGAGGTCCAGGGGAAAAGGCCTTCTATTCAGAGACAAGGCACTCCATCGAGGGCCCCCACTGCCTGTCAGCAAAGATAGCGCCTATTCCCCATGTCCCCACTCACCCTCCTTTCCCAGCCTCCAACCACCTCTCAACCCAACACCGCTGCTCCACACTAGCACTCTGCCCGAGGTCTCCGTGGCACCCCGTGCCAGTCTAAGTCCCACCTTCCAGGCCAGGCCTCCCCAGGCCTGTCGCTGCGCACCCTGGACTCTCTTGCCAGGGCACCCATCTCCTTCAGAGCATCTCCCTGATCAGGTGGGGCCCCTCCTCGGGCCTCTCCTAACTTGACCACTCCATTCAACAGCCTCACTGGTCCTTTCTGATTCTGAATTTACACCCTCTGAATGAACGTCTATCATCCCACCTAAGGATTTTTAAATTTCTATATGTTGAATAACCTAAAACAGGACAATGATGCATCCCTCCCTTTATTTAAGAATTCAATTGCTCCTGACAGTGTCTTATAGCTTTCTGTCCTGTTCTTCATATCTCTGTTTAGATGCAGGCCAGGGCCCAGTGGCTGGTACAGGTGAGTGCTTCCCAGAGCTAATGTCCTGGAGAAGGGTCATCCGTTTAGTTTGGAGGTATTCAGCCCAAATAAGGGAGTGTGGTAGGCTTACTGTGTGCTGAGCTCCACTGTGGCTTCACTGTGGGAGGAGAAAGAGCCCTGTCCTTGGGCCTACTGCTAGGTGTTCTCCTGAGGGAGGGAACTCTAGTGCACCTGGCTACCAGCTTGTGCCTCCAGGCTTGGCTTCCTACCACCCACCTACTCTTGGCTTAGCTCCGTGACCTTCTTTAACTCAGCACCACCTCTTAAAGTGCACATGTAATACACAATCCCTGCTGTCCTGCAAGCTGAAAGCAGAGGTGCTCCTGACAGAAAAGCCAAACCAGAACAAAAAGCGATTCTATCACCAGCAGTCCTTCAGGGGTCTGGAACCAACACGAAGGAGACTCACTGTCAATCCCAAATGCTGCCTGTCCAGCAGCCACCTCCACTTGCTCCTGCCATGGGTCCTGTGTGTGCGTTAGTGGTTCTGAAGTTACTATTAAACCAAACAAGTAATCATTTCACTAAGTCTATCAGAAATTATATGTAAAAAATAATTGGGAAGCCCAAAATTTGTGTATTACTTCTAATTGTTTTCCCCCTATATGTAATCTAATTCCTTTCTCTTGTGACTCTTAAATCTCCTTATTCTGTATTTTAGGCATTTTCATTATAACGTGCCTTGGTGTGGATCTGTTGTGATTTTGTACATTGGGTGTCCTGTAAGCCTCATTTTAAAATTTGTTCTTAATGTTTGGAAATTTTTCTGATATTATTTCATTGAATACATTGTTCATTCTTTTGGTTTGGAACTCTATGCCTTCCTGTATCCCAATAACTCCTAAATTTGGTCTTTTCATGCTATCCCACATTTCAAAATGAAAAGAAAATGGATGCCAACCAAAAATCTTATATCCAGCAAAATTAAGCTTTATATTTGATGACAAAATAAAAACCTTCCATGATAAACAAAAAAGAATTTACAACTAAAAAGCCTGCACTACAGACATCCTTGGCAAAATATTCCATGAGGAGGAAATGAAAAACAATGATGAAAATCAGCAGAGGGAGGGATTACACTAAAGGAAAAAAATCAATCAAAGGAGAAACCAAATCAAGTTAGATACCAAAAATAAACAAAAATAGCTGAAAATAAAAATTATGTCTCAATAATAACCCTGAATGTTAATGGCCTAAATTCACCAATCAAGGCACAAACTGGCACACTGGATTTTAAAAAGACCCAACAATATGCTTCCTCCAAGAGACTCATCTCATAGGAAAAGACATCCACAGACTGAAGGTGAAAGGTTAGGAAAAAACATACCATTCACATGGACCACGGAAACAACAGGGGTCTCCATCCTCATATCAGATAAAGTAGACTTCAAGCCTAAGTTAATCAAAATGGATAAAGAGAACATTTCATACTGCTTAAAGGAACCATAAACCAACAAGACTTAACAATTATATATGCCCCAAATAATGAAGCATCTATGTTTATCCAACAAACTTCTCAAGTTCAAAAGGGTCAAACAGACCACAACACAATAATTCTGGGTGACTTTAACACACCTCTCTCACCACTGGACAGATCTTCCAAACAAAAGCTAAACAAGAAACTACAGAACTCAATAATATAGTCAATAACTTAGATTTAATTGACATATATAGAATATTACATCCATCAACCAGTGAATACACTTTCTTCTCAGCAGCACATGTATTCTTCTCTAAAAATCATATACTATGCCACCAAGCAACTCTTAGCAAATACAAAAAAGTAGAGATAACTATTCAGCATTCTATCAGATCACGATAAAATGAAATTAGAAATCAATGATAAAATAAAAAATAAAAGCTACTCCAACACCTGGAGACTAAATAATATGCTATTGAATGAATAATGGGTTATAAAAGACATCAAAGAAGAGATTAAAAAATACTTAAAGATAAATGAGAACACTGATACAACACTAAAATCTCTAGGACACTATGAAGGAAGTACTAAGAGGAAAGTTCACTGCATGGAGTTCATTCCTTAAAAGAAAAAAAAGGCAACATATAAATGACCTAACCTTACATCTCAAAGCCCTACAAAAACAACACATCAACACCAAATGCAGTAGAAGACAGGAAATAATTAAAATCAGAGCTGAAATCAATAAAATTGAAACAAAAGAAACAATTGAAAAAATTGACAAAACAAAAAGTTCTTTGAAAAAATAAATAAAATTGATAAACCCTTAGCCATGCAACAAAGAGAAGGAGAGAGAAAACTCAAATTACTAACATCCATGCTGAAAAAGGAAATATCACAACAGACACCACAGAAATACAGAAGATAATTAGAAATTATTTTGAAAACTTGTACTCCAAAAAAAATAGAAAATATCAAAGGCATCAACAAATTTCCAGAGTCATATGATTTACCCAAGCTGAACCAGGATGATACATACAATTCAAACAGATCGATTTCAAGCAATGAAATAAAAGATGCCATCAGAAGCCTACCAACCAAGAAAAGTCCAGGACCCGATGGATGCACAGCCGAGTTCTACAAGTTCTTCAAAGAAGAACTAACACCAATACTCCTCAAATTATTTCATGAAATAGAAAAAGAGGAAACACTTCCAAACTCATTCTATGAGGCCAATATCACCTTAATTCCAAAACCAGGCAAAGGCACATCAAAGAAAGAAAACTTCAGACCAATATCTCTAATGAACATAGATTCAAAAATTCTCAATAAAATTCTGGCAAATGGAATACAAAACATATCAAAAAAATCATGCACCACAATCAAGTGGGATTCATCCCAGGGATGCAAGGTTGGTTCAACATATGGAAATCAATAAATGTAATTCATCACATCAACAGACTTAAAGATAAGAATCATATGATCATCTCAATAGATGCAAAAAAAGCATGACAAAATACAGTACCCCTTCATGTTCAAAACACTAGAAAAACTAGGGATGACAGGAATATATCTCAACATTGTGAAAGCTATCTATGCTAAGGCCCAGGCCAACACTATTCTAAATGGAGAAAAATCGAAAGCATTCCCTCTAAAAAGTGGAACAAGACAGGGATGCCCTCTTTCACCACTTCTATTTAACAAAGTCCTTGAAACTCTATACAGAGCAATTAGACAGATGAAAGCAATTAAAGGGATATGGATAGGAAAAGAAGAATTCAAAACTATTACTATTTGCAGACGATATGATTCTATACCTAGAAAATTTAAAAACATCCTAAAACTTCTAGAACTAATAGATGAAATCAGTAAAGTAGCTGGATATAAAATCAACACCTATAAGTCAAAGGCATTTCTGTACATAAGTGACAAATGCTCTCAAAGAGAAACTAGGAAAACTACCCCATTTACAATAGCCTCAAAAAGTAAATAAAAATACCTGGAAATCAGTGAAAGACCTCTACATTGAAAATAACAAAATACTAAAGAAAGAAATTAAAGAAGACCTTAGAAGATGAAAAGATCTCCCTTGTTCTTGGATAGGCAGAATTAATATTGTCAAAATGACCATACTACCAAAAGCACTATACAGATTTAAGCAATTCTAACCAAAATCCCAATGATATTCCTCATAGAAAATAGAAAAAGCAGTCATGAAATTCACTTGGAAAAATAAGAGACCCAAAATAGCTAAAGCAATCCTTAGTAAGAAGAGTGAAGCAGGAGGCATCACTATACCAGATCTTAAACTATACTACAGAGAAATAGTAACAAAAATGGCATGGTATTGGCACCAAAATAGACATGTAGACCAATGGTACAGAATAGAGGACACAGAGACTAACCCACATAAATACAGTTATCTTATATTAGACAAAGGCACCAAAAACATGTAGGAGAAAAGATAACCTCTTCAACAAATGGTGCTAGGAAAATTGGAAATCCATAGGCAGCAGAATGAAATTAAGTCCCTATTTCACACCATGCACAAAATTCAAATCAAAGTGGATCAAGGACCTAGGAGTTAAACCAGAGACCCTGTGCCTAACAGGAGAAAAAGTAGGCCCAAATCTTCCTCATGTCAGATTAGGCCCCAGCTTTCTTAGTAAGACTCCTATAGTGCAAGAAATAAAATCAAGAATCAATAAATGGGATGGATTCTAACTAAAAAGCTTCTTTTCAGCAAAAGAAACAATCAGTGAGGTATAAACAGAGAGCCTACAGAATGGGAGCAAATTTTTGCCACACTAACATCAGATAGATGTTAGTAAATATATAAAGAAATCAAAAATCTTAATACCAAAAAAAACCCTCAATTAATAAATGGGCCAAGACACTTCTCAGAAGAAGATATACAATCAATCAACAAATATATGAAAAAATGTTCAGGGCTGGGGATGTGGCTCAAGCAGTAGCGTGCTTGCCTGGCATGTGCACAGTGCTGGGTTTGATCCTCAGCACCACATACAAATAAAATAAAGATGTTGTGTCCACTGAAAAACTAAAAAATAAATATTAAAAAGAAATTCTCTTTAAAAAAAAAAGAAAAAATGTTCAACATCTCTGGCAATTAGAGAAATGCAAATCAAAACTACTCTAATATTTCATCTCACTCCACTCAGAATGGCAGCTATTAAGAATACAAATAATAAGAACAGTTGATGAGGATGCAGGGAGAAAGGAACACTCATACAGAGCTGGTGAGATTGCAAATTAGTGTAGCCAGTACGGAAAGCATACAGAGATTCCTTGGAAAACTTGGAATGGAACCACCATTTAACCCAGCTATCCCACTTCTCAGTTTATACCCAAAGGACTTAAAAACAGCATACTAAGGCACACAGCCACATCAATGTTTATAGCAGCACAATTCATAATAGCTAAACTGTGGAACCAACCTCGATGCCCTTCATCAAATGAATGGATAAAGAAAATGTGGTATACATATATACACAATGGAATATTACTCAGCATTAAAAAGATAATAGAATCATGGCATTTGCAGGTAAATGAATGGAGTTGGAGAATATAATGCTAAGTGAAGTTAGCAAAACCAAAGGCCAAATGTTTTCTCTGATATGTGGACGCTCATACATAATGGGGGTGGGTGGGAAGCATGGGAGGATTAGATGAACTCTAGATAGGGCAGAGGTGAAGGAGAAAAAAGGAGCGGGCAGTGGGGTAGGAAAGGCGATGGAATGCGATGGACATCGTTACCCTAAGTGCATGTAGGAGACACGAATGGCATGACTCTTCTTTGTGTACAACCAGGGACACAAAAACTTGCGCTCTATATGTGTACCATGAATTGAAATGCATTCTGCTGTCATGTATAACAAATTAGAATAAATAAGTAAATAAAAGAAAATCTGCGGCATTACAGAAAAATTAAAAAATGGTTAAAATATTAAGCATTTTTTACATAAGGCAACTTACTTCCTTCTGACCAACCAGGTGACACAGCTAAGTCCCCGTGTTACGAACAGGACAGGGCTGAGAGGTGAAGCAACTTGGTCAAGGTTCCCATCTGGGGTGACTGCTGCCCACGGTCAGCCTGGTTCTAGCTGCTCTCATGAAGCAGCCCCGGGGGAGAGGCTCACTTGCAGGGCTCGGCTGCATTCATGAATGCAGGCGAGGGGGCACTGCTGGGATGAGCTTCCTGGAAGCTGGGGACGGTATCCTGCAAGAGGCCACTTTAAGGAAATCGAGAACAGTAGAGACTGGAGAGGGAGGTGGCCTTCACTGGGTTTCCTCAGGGGCCCATGTCTCTACAGCCTCTGCTCAGGAGGAAGAAGGAAAACTGGGAAGATGTGGGAAGGGGAAGGCCCTGGAAGCCCACCCATGGCTTCCTGCACCCCAGGGGCTGGGGCCAAGTAAGTGCCTGTGCACACAGGGTGGGTTTACTAGGCTTGTGGTGCTGAGATCTGCGCTCAGAAGAACCCCGGCCAGGCTCCAGCACCAGTTCCCCCTGCTCCAGGACTAGCTGAGGACTTTCAGGCCAGGTCAACAGGCCTGGTGGTGCTTGGCCCTTCATGGGGTCCTACATGCTGTAGTGGATACACAGCCAGGCCCCAACTGCACCCTGCAGGAGAAGGCACAGCGTTTCTATATCACCCGCATGGCCCACAGGGATGAGTCCCACGTGCAGCTGGGCAGTCACCTGGCTAGGAGCCCCCAGGACTCAATGGGACCTCTGTTTGTGATGGCAATACTGTCTGGGAGAGAAGCTAAGCGTGGAGGCGATTATGTCCTCTGAGGGAAGATTTTATTTCTCAGAATAGTCCCATTGTTAGATGGCACTCCGTTCAACTGTGTGAATTTAATAGTGTCCAACTCCCTATTAATTTTTGTCAGTGACTGTATAAAACAGGAAGAAAGAAGCCACCAGGCATGAAACTCAAAGCATGCGCCAGTCAGCAGTGAGACCCAACTGTATGTAAAGGTGTGCTCCGTCCTGCAGCTGCCATCTCAGGGACACAGGAGGGACTGTGCTTGGAAAGGGTGGCTGCACCATCGGATTTGTTCTCCGGCCACCCCACGTACTGCTCTGCTTCTCCCCATCTCTAAACCATTCAAACAAATGGCCACCCTTTGAAGCCTGCACCAGTGGGTGGGCAGTGGTCTCTTCCCAGGGAGAACCATTACCTGTTAGAGAAACCCTGCGGCAAACTGTGTAGCAGGCAGACGCCAGCCCGAGTTCAAGGACTCTCCCAAAAGCTTCTGGGATTGAATCCAGGTGCACATGCCACCCTGAGTGGTACCTGAGTACCAAGGACGCCCCCCAGGCCTCTGATTCCCAGGAGTGTGGACCTCCAACTAAAAGTTATAACAGACACTTGTGTCTAATGGCAAAAGATAATCCCAGCCACAAAACAGAAGCTGGCGCCACAAAGGCAAGAGGGCCGCTCCCCAGTTCCAGGGGAGCCTTCTGTTCTCAGTGGCTCCTGGAGCAGATTGGTGGGCACTGTCCTGCAGTGAGGGGCTAACACGGCAAAGGCTAGTGCTGAAGAAGAGGGGTCAAGAGAAGCCATGTGAGGACGCAGGGCTGGGAACAGCAGAGCTGAAGCGCTCCCAGAAAGGAAGCCTGGAAAGACCCAGCACCCTCATAGACCCCCCAAAGGGACCTACTCACAGTGAGGTGGGGCCCCAGAGCATAAGGGCTCGCACCCTGGGGCAGAAAAGGACCCAAGAGGGCTGGGCCTGCATACTGTGGAACGACAGGGCTGCGGCTCCTGTGGGGCCTCATTGCACTGGGCAGCAGCTAGAAACGTTTTTCTGGAAGGTTCTTGCAAAAAGAATCCTGAGCTGCCCTGGGCCCAGAAGTCCAGGGAAGCCACTAAGGCACAGGTAGATGAAGGAGGTCCTCTGGGACACACTGTTTTGTAGCCAACACAGAAACACAATCTCAGCTTCAAAGCTGGGCACACAGGAGCCCTGGCAAGCTCCCGTAAGGGACCCTGTGAGAGCTGCAGACCAGGCCTGTTTCTTCTCATGGACTTGTTAGGGGAAATCCCCAGAATGAATCTGGCAGAAAGGCTGACTTCAGAGTCATTCAGGGAGCTTGGAACCTGTTCACACAGGACACCCTAAACCATGTCCCCAGCTGCGCTACCTCCTCATGCAGATCTCACCGAGGCTCAGGAGGAATGGTGGCAGAGCGTGCTCAGTAAAGCTGACATGAAAAGTAAATGCTGCCCTCACCTCCTGCACCCCACAGTGAGCCTGCGGTGCAGTGCAGGAAGGAGCCACAACTGCTGTCCTAGGCCTCCCCTGTCTGAAGCCACAGTGGAGGGGAGCTTGTGGGAACCCTAAGGTGGTTCAACAAAGCCATCACCAAAGGCCCAACTGCACGGAAAAGGCCAGGGCAGCGGGTACCATGGGCTTTCCCCTAGAGCTTGTCCCATGTGGCAGCGCTAGCGCACCAAGGCTCAGGAGGAAGCATGAGGGCCTTGACACCTCGCACCTTGACACGCACGATGTCCAGCTGTCCTGCACAACAGGCCCAGCACATGACCCTGCCGCCCAATTCTGGGCATGTGGATGCTCGAGGTCTGATCTACTTGCCACCCTCTGTACCACAAGGCATAGCTCAGAGCAGAGAGGACCACATCTTCACCAGGGGCTCCCTTAGAAGAACAGCAGGGCAGCAAATGGCCACTGACAGCAGAGGAAGGGACGGGACCTATTGCAGCTCTGCTCCCCAAGCCCTTTCACTGAAGGCTACAGGGGTACCTGCCTGGACAAGCCACAATGCATGCAGCTCACAGTGGCAAGCCACGGCCCCCACAAATCCCTAGGGAGCCCCGAGGATGCCCTGCCACAGATAGCAGCCCTTCCACACCACAGGCCTCTAAGGAGCAGCTGCCTTATTGAAGTTCACACCTTAAACATCTCCCAGAGATCGGGAGCCATATCATACTTTTGAAATGTAGTTACACAGAGAACACAGGACAAATAAAACGTGTTCAGAAGGAATCAAAAGACCTCGGGAAGCCAGTTTCTGAAGAGAGGCACTCAGTGCTGGGAAGGGACAAAGCACAGCAGGAGGCATCTGCCACACAGCAGCAGGACCAGTCTGGGCCAGGCATCCCAAGACTCCAGAGCCTGCAGACAGAAGAGCCCCACCAGCTGCATGACATGGCTGGGAACAGGGTGAGGCCACCATGGGCTGCTGCTCTGGAGGTGGCCTCGGCCTAGGCACCTGACTAATTGGGAACCAGGAACCACATAGAGACCAGACGAAGCAGGAGACCTTCAATCACACTGGGCACATGGCTGCACTGGAGCATGGGTCGTGGGTCCCTCCTGGCCCAGTACAGAGCCACAGAACCCTGCAGACAAGCATTCCCCACTCCTGCAGGCCTCACAGAGGAGGCCCGGGTTGGGGCCTCAGCCAAGCCCTGGCCCAGAGAGGATCACCTCGGCCCTGGACATCTGTGTCTACCTGTCCTGAGTCATAGGCATCTCCACAGATTCTTCTTTGAAGCTTATTAATTTTTTATTTCACATTCCAATCTAACAAGTCTGATGTCATTTTCAATGCCCTCAAAAATTATAAGTAAATCAGAAAAAGCAAAAGAAATGTCACTTGCAGAGGAAGAGTCATCAGGAAGTCATAGATCACCCTCAATAAGTACAACTAAAATGCACCAACTAAAAAATGTGGAAAAAGTATGTTGACTTTAAAAAAATTTTTAAAAGGTGATAGATCAGAATTTAAAAGAATAATGACAAAGAGCAATCACAGGAGCAGGGAGAGCACCTAGCAACCAGAGACCCCTGGAGCATTCCTGAGGACACAATCAACCCAAAGGAGGTGACCCGGTCAACATCAGCTCCTTGTTCCAAATGCACTTTGGGACGTGAGAAAGAGTCACCGGCACCAAGCATGTGCAGAATGTCGACGCACGCAGAACTGGCATGTTCTGACATCAGCCACCTGGGGATCTTGAGCATGAGAAGCCTAGAAGCCTGGACCTCACAGTCAGCACTGGAAGCCGCAGTTCGTCAACAAAAGCAGCCTTCACAAGAAGCCCACTGCTCCAGGGCCTCCCTTTCTGGAAGCGACCGACTTCCCCCAGAGACCAGCCTTGAGTCACACCTGGGCTGCCCGTGTCATGGCTCATTACTGCACAGGCCGAGGACAGGCCAAAGGTTCCTGGGCTCCGCCACTGGAACACAGCACAACAGTGAGCACCGCCGCAGAAGGGCCACAGTGAGACCAAGACTGTGGCAGCACACCACTTCTGGGCACAGTGACCACTGTGTCACAAGGTGAATGTCAGCTTGCTCAGCTTTGCTGCTCACCCAGCTTCGTGACCGTTTCTGACCTACGTGACCTAGCGAAAGCGTGGTGATAGGCGACATCAATACGCAGAAGGGGGAAACAATGTTATAACTGCAACTTATCTGGCAAATGACTTCTCCCACTCTGGTCATCCCTGGGGAAAGGGTCCATGTGACTGCAGGGCTGTAAGGGGCCCAAGGCCCTCCTGAGGTCTGAGTGACACTAACCCCTAGCAAGGGAAGCCCCCAGAGTCCAAAACTGCAAGTACTTAGAACAGAGCATTGCTAGGGACGAGGGCTCTGCCAGGCGGCACCTGTGGGCAGAGGGGTGGCAGGTGGAGACCAACAGACAAGTAGAACCCCGAGAAAGAAGGAAGGGGCTGAGGGGCCCGCTGCACCAAGCAGGAGGACATGGGAAACCCACGTGCTACTGCCAGGTGCTCTGCCACCCGTGGAACCCAATAATCAAGGACACTAGTGGAAGGCCAAAGACTCTACATCCCTCTGCAGGAAGTACCCTTCCAGCCTAAAGATGCAAACAAAAGCAAAATAATTCATTTTACCTGGGACTGACGAGTTTTAAAAACAATACCACCAGGGAATTGTTTCTTAATATATGAAACCAATCATAGAACTACAAAGAAACTCCACCTGTCTATCATGCTAACCCACATGTCCTTTCAACAGGGTCTGGCATGTCCAGTACATAAAGCAACATGGTGGAAGCAAAATACAGGGAAGACAGGAGTGGGAAAAGCCACAGAACTGTCCACACACAGAACCTGTCAGGGAAGGCTTATTAAAAGGGTGAGGAGTAAGTTCAGTTTGACAGATGTGATGCGCACAGACGGGAAGGGACAGGCAGGGCGAGACAGAGATGCCGAGATAAGACAGAGCAAGACACAGCGCAACAGTCACACAGAGTGACAGAGACAGAGTTACAGAGAGAGAGAGAGAGAGAGAGACAAGGGACAGAGAAAGAAGGCACTTCCACACTGGGGATCGTTAATCAGCGAAGGCAGAGCTGGGTTTCCAAAGCAGCAACAAGGACTGAGGCAAGGACGAGCCCAGGCCCAGTGGGCCGGTCTTCCGAACCCTGAGGGACCTGCTCCAATGCAAAGCAGGCCACACTGGCCTAAGGACTCACCCCGAGCACACCGCAGCCAGCCGGGCTCCTACCTTTCCCATAGAAGAACTTGCGGTAATAGTAGGCCCCGAGGTCGACATGCTCTATGATGTAGCGCTTGACCTTCTCCCTGTGGACGGGCTGGTTTTCCCGTGGCACCTCCAAGACGGAGACGCCTGCATTGGTGCAGTGGGAACTCAGGGAGGACTCAAAGGAGCAGCTTTCTACTGGAGCCCAGAGAGGCTGAGCTGGCTCGAGACAGTGCAATGCGCCGGTCGCCCTCCCCGCCCGTCTCGTTTCTGAAGTAAGGGCAGCTGAGAACCAGGTCATTGCTCTTCCCATCCCCCTCGTCAGCGTCCAGGTTCTCCTTCGAGTTGAGGTCCTCCTTGCTGCCCAGAGGGGACTCGCAGCCGCCCGCCTGGCCTGCAGGCGCCTGGGTCTGCGAGGCGGCCTCGGCCCCCGTGGTAGTGTTCTTCCGTCTCCCCACGTTGGCCCTGGTAGCCATGGCTTCATTGATGTTGAACAGGACACTCTGCACGTCATAATGTGCGAAGCACCGCTGGCAGTTCCAAGGGCGGACAACCCTGTCCAGGCGGCCATCTTCCAGGTCAGACACAAACTTGAAGGTCTCATGCTCACTCTTGACGGTCCACAGCTTCCGAAAGAGGGAGGTTTCCACCGACTCTGATTTCAACCTGCGCTTGAAAGGCTTGTCCCTGTCCCTCCCCACCAGGAGCGCACTGTCCACATAGTCCAATCCTGAGATGCGGACAAATTCTCCCCGAGAAATCTGAGCTGCTGCTTGCAGGCTGGGGGAGATTGCAGAGTCACAGGGAAAAAACTCAGGAAACCCAAGTGGGACCATTGCTTTGGGGTCATAGTTGTCCATGCGATAGCCTCGCAGCATAGCAAAGAAGCTTTCTCCAGAGAGGCCCTGCCTGTCGATGGACGATGTGCTTCCATACTCCCTGTGCAGGGCCGCCCCAGTGTTGGGGTTGACCGCACGCTGGTCCAAGACATCCTCGGCATCGATGTCACTAATGGTGACATCACTGTTGCTTCTCTGCCTTATGGGGTGCAGCCCTCTTTGGGGAGAATGAACAAAGATGTCTCCGATGGTGTACTTGGCCTCCACCAAGCCCAGGTCAAGCTGCTCCCCCTGCTGCCCCTCGCTCTGGTCACTCTGCCCATTCTGCAGAATGGATGTCACACTCTCGTGGCTGCTCTGAGACCGGCTGTCCCATAGTGTCTTGCAGGGTGGCTCCTTGGGGCAGTCCTTTTTAGGTGGCCACTCAGACACTCTGGCTCTAACGCCCATTTTGGGCATGGCTGGGGTACTGCTGGCTGGTCCACCACCACTCTCACTGGAACTCGAGGCATTCAAGGAAGCAGCAGGTCCCATGTTGCCATTAATGGCTTTAAATTTCCGAGCAAAATAATCATCTGACTGCATGATTCTAGGAGGGCCCGTGAACTGGGAAGGGGCTCTGCCAAGCTTGGGCTTCTCTGCTGGTGGCTGTCTTGGGTCACTCATGTCCAACCTGGTGAGAAGCTGAGCGTCACCAGTAAGACTGCTGTAAACCTACATCCACTGCCATTTGCAACTCTAGAATACAGGCACATAAAGGCCTGGACTATTTTCTCTTCGTCACCAAAAGCAATCAACGTCCTTTGAGTCTAGTTTCTCCAAGCCAACCCACTTCTCGGCTGTTGACAACTCGGTTGCCTCTACTTTTCAACAGCATTCCTCCAGACAGCTGACCAGGGGTATTCTCTTCACCTACGTCAAGATAGGAAACAGACATTAGCATTGATGAAGCTCAGGCTCAACAGGTTCTGTGGTCTGGCTTCTTTCCTTCTGCTTCTGCCCACATCAATTCCCCTGAACTGTCAAAACCTCAGGTCTCCACAGAGCTACTGCCACCTCTCCTCTCTGGAGCACTGTTCCCTGAGAGGGTGGCCAGAAGCCACACACAGAGCCTTCCATGCACTCAAGGGCCTTCCTAGGATGCCTGCAGTCACACGTTCTGGGGCAGACCTAGCATGAATATGAGAACCAGGCTGTGTAGACACACAGCCCACACTCCACGGTCCTGCAGTACCTGTCAATCCAACAGTGTTCCCCTCTCCCACCACGGCTGACCCACACTCCAGGCCAGCAGCCTTCCCCTCAGCCCCAGCCATGGTGACATCACACAGCCCAGCCTAACGGCGGCCACCCTGACAGGCTGCGTCAGCTGCGAGAGCAACAGCAGTCATGGGTGCAACATTCCGTGTGGGCCAACACCAGGCACTGGCAAGGCCTTTTCCTACCCACCACTCATGGTCAAATCGCATCTCAGAGACCCCCAAGAGTGGGAGGGGTCCTTAGGGATTTGGCATTTCAGAGTAAGTTTCTTATGTCCCACAATCGTTTTGTCAAACATGCTGGATAAAACAAAAGACACCTGCAAGTCGTTAACTCTGTGGCTGACCTGGCAGAAACAATGTGATCAACTCTTCTTTGAAAATGTTTTTCTTCTCATTTATTCTGTCTCTGATGAGACAAAATATTGATAGGTATTTTATATTTTCCCAGCACACGTATGACGGTCTAATTCAGAAGAGAAACTCTACCTCTTCTGAAAACAGCAACGCTAAGAAAGACGTGATCAAACCCGTTTCTCTTGCCTCTCCAAGTGTGAGGAACGCTGCAGTTCAGCTGGAAGCCGAGACCCCCGACGCCCAGTGGTGGGTGGACCAGGACAGTAGCCCTCCCCTCGGTAGGAAAGTGTCAGTGTGGGCATGACCCACGCGGTTTCACAGCAGGGGCCTGGAATCGTGTAGACACACAGCCCACACTCCCATGCGGAGCATCCAGGCTGACGCAGGGTGACGGAATTTCCTACACAGTGCAGCCATTATGAGATGCATCCCTGGAAATGGAGACAGTGACAACAGAAGAACAAGAGAACAGCCCTCCGTCTTCTGGAGCATGTCTGATTCACTGGGCTCGGTTTCCACAGAGCCTACCAACTCTGCTGCCCAACTCTGCTGCCCAACTCAAGGTGGACCACAGACCTAGCATGAACGTGAGAACCAGGAACTCCAAGAGAACACTCTAGGACCCTGGACTTGGCTGTGGCGCCACAAGCACAGGCAACAGCAAGAAGCAACTGTAACTGGACTTCATAAAAATCAAACCTTGGCGGTCAGCAGAGCTGAGTGAGAAGGCAGGAGGGGGTGGCACTGGTGAGCCGTGTGAAGCTAAGGCCTCAGCAGGAGCCATACCGCGTGCCCCCACGCTCATACCAGGCCCTGCTGGCACCCGCAGAGCAGCCCTGTGGTGCTGGACACCGGGAAGGCTGCCTGGGTGGTCACATCTGGCCAAGTAGCCCATCGACACACCCCCAACACAGCTCCCCTTGACCTCAAGACTCTCCCCACCTCTGAACTATAGCACGGAGCATGCAGGCTGTGACTCATGGAACGAATCTATCCTAACAGGGAGTGCCACACACAAATTCTACAACTGTGATTTATACCCATGAACACACGAGGCATGATGGGTAGCCTCCGATACACGGTCCCACAGCGGTGTATGCCCAGACCCACACCCCGCAGCCAGACCCATGCGGCACACCTTGGGCCCTCTGGTCCCAGGCAGAAGAAAGAGTTCCCCAAAGGGTTCAAAGGGCCCCAAGCCAGGCGCCAATGGAAAGCACACCAGCACCTGGGAACACAGGGAGAGGAGCCTCCAAAGCTGCCATGTAGTGTCTGTGAGCCTCTCCGCTTAACCCAGTCTCCCTCCTGAGTGTCTGGCTTCAGCTCAAACTACATCAACATTTCCATTATAAATCTGTTTTCACATTTTCCTGGTTTGATTGAAAAACATGTTAGTATGAAACACAAGCATAAGTTTGAATTTTAATGCTTTTTATCGGCAAAACGGTTTTTCTACAAAATCAAAACGTCAGGAAGCAAGTCTGAGAAAAACAAAGCTTCTGTAGAAAATTCTTCAGATATACATTTTATATCCTCGGTTCTCAAGCACAATTTGTTCTCTATTTAGGTCAGTTACTGTCCACCTGAAGGACTGGCATTCACCTTGCACCTCGGTCCCACATCACTGCAGGGTCTTCTCCAGGTTTTCGTCCACGCATTACGCCTCACGGAGAGGAACTCTGAGTGAGCCTTCCTCCAGCAAGTTCCTCATGGTGCGTGCATTATAAATGTTGAAAAGCAGCAAAGAATTCCTACCAGTAACTAGGGCTGCTGATTTTATATACATTGAACAGAACCTTGAGATGCTCCACAGAAAAGAGATTCAATGTCCCATCAAAATTACAAACGTTGACATTTCAAGGGACTTTCTCCTGAGGGGCAGGTTCTGCAGCCAGGCAGGACAGAATTCGCAGAAGCAAAGGGCCACACTGGGGACTAACCTGGTGAGACAACCTCCAGCCCCTCGGTTGGTCAAGGAGAGCAGGGAAGCTGCTCCAAGAGAGTGAGGGCCAAGATAAGCCAGCGTTGCCTACAAAGCCGTGCCCCTGTGACCTAAGACTGCCCTGCACTTCCCCAAGTCTCTCTCCATCACCACACAGCTTCTTCTCTGTGACCACCAGGCAAAACATTCTTCCCAACATCTCATATGCTGATGTTGCTCAGATATAAATCACGGTGAGGAAAGCTGGAGAGAATCTAACTTAACCCAGGAGCTCAGGGACAACCTTGGCCACACTCTCGCTCCAAGGGCGAAATGACAGCTCCCAGGCTCTTGGACTACTGCCATGGGTGCTGCTTTCCTCTCACCTCTTCAGACATCAATCACAGAGCCTAGGAACTGAAAGCAGGCTTGGGGCAAACAGGCCCAGAAACTGCTCAGAGTGCCATCATACGTCTCCAAGAGGACCAGTCGGGGGTGGCTGCGCCAAGTCAGTGTTGTTTACGCATTGACTGGAGATGTCTTGAGCTCAGAACTGCACCTCCAGGAGTGATCCCACTCCAGAGGCAGGGAGCAGAAGCCCCCTGCCTGGAAACTCACTACAAATGCCACTGACATCAAAAGCCTATTCATGTCCAAATACTTAACAATACTGATGGCTCAAGTTCAAGGCCAGCCTCAGTAACTCAGTGACAACTTTGTGTCAAAATAAAAAAGGCTAGAGCGGTAGTCCCATGGTAAAAGCATCTCTGGATTCAATTTCCAGTAACCCCCACCCCCCAAAAAAAGGCTTAAAGAATATGCTTTAAACTGGGCGCTGTGGTGCAAGGCTGTAATCCCGGTGGCTCAGGAGGCTGAGGCAGGAGGATTCTGAGTTCAAAGCAGCCTCAGCAACTTAGTGAGGTCCTAAGAAACTGTCTCTAAGTAAAATACACAAAAGGGCCGAGGATGTGGCTCAGAGGTTAAGTGACCCTGGGTTCAATTCCGAGTATCCAAAAAAAAAAAAAGTGCTTTAATTTGGATGGTTCCACTATGCTGTTCTATCCTGTACCAGTACTATCTCATAACTCCATTGCGTGTGCAGTTAGCTGTGCCAAGCACTCAGTAATGAAGATCGGCTCATTTCTCAGAACAGAGCCCATTCTGAACAAGAGAATTAAGAAATATTCACATTCACACACGTACGTAGCTCACCAACGGCACAAGAGAAGAACGTCAGAGCAACCCAAGGACTGCTGTGGACGGTCAGTCTTCCATCTGTACATTAAACACATGCTGGAACTCACAAACTATGATGTGACTGGGCACTTCATGAAGCAGGCACACCTTGATTTTCTTAGTGAAAAGCCCCCCGAAAGCCTGACCTCGTGCCCGTCATTCAGCAGGAATGAAAGAGTCACAATGGCTGATGGCCCAGGTGGGCAGTACAGTCAGGCAAAAGGTTGGACCACAGCTGCACTAAGTGACCCTGTGATGTGGCCTGATGGCCTGACCTGGGTCTCTGTCCTCTCTGCAAACTAGAGATCATCATGGGACCCACCTGTCAGGCCACAGGGCCCAGTGAGATGGCATCTGGGAGCACCCTCTGGGAACTGTGCCTGCCTCCAGCTGAGACATTGGAGCCCACCTGTTGTTTACTCACTGACTGGAGATGTCTTCAATGTCAAGAGCAGGTAGGTATGGCCCTACTGGCAAAATATCACTGTTCCGAGTCTCCCAGAAAAGTTCTCGACCCTACGGTAACCTCTTGAGCCAAGTGACCTCAGGCAGCAGCAGTCGCAACCACGCCCACCTGAACACTGGCCAGACTGCAAGGCACAGACGGGGTCCTCCACAGAAACCTGCCACAAGATACTGGTCTCAAGGCCATGGAAAAGGAGGACCCAGGCATGCGGGTGTGGGGGAGGGCCAAGACCAAGTGCAGAGGCCTCTTTACCCTGCCAACACACACTTCCTTCTCAACATGGCAGGGCAGTAACGGACTTGGAAAGGACAACATGGCAATGTCTGCTCCTGTGAAAGTGTCTTTCTACCTAGGCACTGAGCATACCACCCTGCTGGGCACCCACTCCCCTCCCAGGGGCTCATGTCACCATCATGTTCTCCTGCCTGCCCCAGTTCCCAAAAGCAGAGAGTGGAAGTGAGGACCCCATCTTCTGGTTTCAAATCCTCCAAGAGAAGCCACATGGGACCCTCGCCACCCAGGAGCTGTGACTGTGGGGACTCCTGCTGTGCACAGCCTGAAGCCCCACGGGCTTCCCATCCCAGTACAGACACACATAACCTAGAGGACAGGCGGCTTTCAGCAACTCTGGGGCCTCAAGAGAATGTGTTTTGAGTCGAGTGCTCCAATTCTCCTAACTTAGAGGACAGGCTGGGAACTATTTCTCGGAAATGTTTGGGACAGACTCATTTATGTGCTCTACACACAGCACTGCAGTCTGGACCCTGACTGCCTCGAGGCCCTCACGCTCCTGGCGCGATCCCTAGTGAGACATGACTGGGAGGCGGGCCTGCTGGACAGCTGCCACTCACTGGGGCATGCCCTCGCCTCCTGGGGCCTACCGGGCAGTGACCCAAGTGGTTCTGCTCTACCACATGCTCCCCCAAAGCAGCAGAGCCAACCGACCACAGATGGAACCTCTAAACACGGGACCCAAGATAAGCATTTTCTTCACAAGTTGATTACTGCAGGCATGTATAATAGGAACTGTAAGCTGACCAACCAACCTTAGAAACTAAAGTCACCCAATAGAACCTTCCACCTACAAGCAGAGCTGCATCTATGCCAAGGCGTGATGTCCACCTCTCAAGAACTACTCAAGGAGATCCAATCATATGATATGCTGCATAGAAAACACTTATTTGCAGAAGTTCTCAAATATTTGGTGCATAATCATCACAGAATGGCCTTCACACTTGCACATCTGATCCTCCTGGGTCCTTTCAACACTTCCCACCTCTTCCATTTCCCTCTACCACAGAAGAGAATGCAAACTCCTCAGCCCAGCAAGCAGGGCCCTGCAATGCCTGACCCCAGCCTTTCCCACTGTCCAAGAAACCAGGCCCTGAGCTAAAAGAAGTGAGTTAGGCAAACAGAAAGCGTCTGCCCCATGTGTGCTGCAGCAACGTCCTTGGTCCTAGCAGTCTCTGTCTTCATCCTTGGGCCCAGCTGAGCCCACCAGGACCTTGTGTCCCCTCCATTCTGTGTGTTCCTCCCTAACCGTCTGCTGAGGCTATGAATGGACGGTGCCTGGTTTGTATACACTGTTAGTTGCACATGACAAAAATCAGGCTTTGCTGCCTAGTAATTCCCTGACTCAGAAAATCAGCTAAGTATTTCAAGAATCTGCAAGAAGCTATTTCCGGTAAACTTTGTCAGCATGTGCTCCTCCACAGCCTCAGGCTGCGCTAGCAGAGGTGCTCTGAGCATCTCCGTCCCCTCCGAACATCCCTGCCTTTTAAAGGACAGCCTGTGCCCATGCTGACCAGTGAAAGCCTCTGAGCTCACATTTCACCTGGCTCAGCCCCGCTGGCAAGAGGACCGTGAGTCTGCCCAGGCGCACAGCATTTCAGTGACTCTCCAGAAGGCCTGCTGTGTGACGCGGCAGAATCAGCACTGTAGAGGACTGCATCCCGACGACATGCACAGCCCGGTCTCCACAGGCAAAAGGAAAGCAAGCCCAGAATGCCTGGGGCCTCCTCGCTCTGCTCCACCTCAATCACAGCACTCTGAAGTGGGTGGTACAGGCCACCTGCCCACAGACCAGCACCAAGAGGCCCCAGACACCTGTGAACAGGAAGCCTGTAACACACTGCAGCTTCATCTCCACACCTCTCCAGGAGAGAGGCCATAGAGCAGGTGGACAGCCACAGGCAGCAAAGCAGCCGTCCAGGCTGGAGCAGATCCCAGAGCACATCCCCATCTCCAGAGGCCTCAGGCCCACTGGCCTTTACCAGACGGCTCAGCACCTCCGCAGGCAGAGTCTCAGGGGTGCCTTGCAGGACATGCAGGATGCAGCATACACAGGGACAGTGGCTGCAAGCTAACTCCTGGCTTCTTACTGCATACACTTTGTATTTGCTCTCACCGTCTGAGGCCAGACTCTGGACTAAAGTACATGACAGGAACATCATGGGGCTCCATGAGTCTACATCCCCCAAAGCTGCAGCAGCTTGGTTTGCTGGCTACACCAGTGGTCCACGCATGCAGCACAGCGGTGAGCAGGATGAACTGCATGCAACCAGATGGCACTCCAGCCCCAGGAGCCAGCGTCCGTCCTTCCTCCCAGGCAAAAAGACCAGGGAACAGAGAGGCTCTCCTTAACTGTCATCTGCAGCTGGATACACACAGCATCCAGTTTCCCAGCCCAAACGTAATCACCTCGCTGTCTGGAGCTGAGCAGCAGTGGGGTTACACTGCTGTGATTTTCAGTCACTGTATTGGTGGCTTCCTTCCCTGCCAATATGTAAAGATTTTCTGTTCAAATAAGTCACAGCTTTCTCTGGGCGCTGCAGAGCTGCTGGACACACTTCAGAAAGTGAGTTACACACAGACTGAGGCGTGGTTCTGTCCCTCCCTTCTCCAGTGTCACTGAGGTATGCACCATCAACAACTGAGCTGCAGTGACTCTGAGGCTAGGGATGCACCCATCACAAAACAGAAAGCCATTTCCTGCTCTCAGAAGCAACCACAGAGCACAACCAGGCATTGGGGCATTCATAGCTGGGCAGCAGGGGCACCCGCCAGTCCAGGGGACTCACTTCTCACCTGCTTACCCCAACCCCACAAGCAGAACTTCACAATGCAGTCGTTTTCAAAGACATTAGTGAACTTCAGAGCACACAAATTAGACAAGGAGTGACAAGATGTTGCCTGTATGCTCACAGCCTGTCTCTGAAAGGACACGAGACACAAGCCACACCACAGGGCAGGGGTGGGAGAACTGTTCCCTGAGCAGCCTCTGGACAATGGGAACACATTTCTCTAAGTGAAGAGAACTCTTTTCTTCTCCCCACCAAATCACACCAGAATTTTATATGCGGAACACACAGCTAAATTACACAACAGTCGGAGAGAGATGTCTCCCCCGGTCACTTCTGGGAGAGCTCACCCGTTAGTCTATTTTCTGTTACCATAATGCAATACCTGAGGCTGGGTCAGTGATTAAGAAAAATGACCACCACCGGCCTCAGAAAGCACACAGCCTCCAGGCCACACGTCCCTCGGATCAGCCTGGTCCTCCATGAGCCTGGGGAAAGGGTGCTAGGCCAAGAGATGCCTCCAATGTACTTGCGATGCAGCTGAGTGATGAAGGCAGGCACACTTCAGTGATGGCAGGAGCTCCCTTTTCTGGGACATGAACAGAGGCAGGTGCTGCCTGAAACTCCGGGGGCTGAGGCACAAACCCGAGGAGAACCTGGGCCTTCTAAGTCACACAGGAACAACAAGCAGCGCTAGGCTGCTTCTCCCTTGCCTGTACCTGGTCCCTACGTGTCCCCACCACCTCTGTGTGTGACAGTCCTGTGCAGGGAGGAAGAACGGGTTCTCACGTAGAGTGTCCCAAAGGAGGCAGCTATGCCAGGAATGTCCTCTTCCTCCCTGTGCAGAAGTGGAGACCCATGTTGGGATGGCTGAAAGGGGCCAGGCGCGTAGTTACCTACAAGATGGAGTGCAGCATCTACCTCAACTCCAGCTGTCCACACCCACCTGGGTATTTTTGTTGTTGCTGCATGAAATATGTATTAATAATGCCACTTCATCAGTTTACCAAATGGCATCTTGCTGTATTTAAAGGAGTGTTCATTACTCAAAGGACCATCTGTCTAAGAGCTCGACAGACGATTCAAGGAGCCGCCATCTATTGGAGGGTGCATGGCTGCATTCTATCATGTCGAAATTTACACCTCTCAGTGTTTTAAATATGCACTTTCTTATCCAGCCACCCACTATAAGCTAGACTTGATTACTGTGCCTTTTTTGGTATTTTTATCTTCTTTTTTGTCAAATCAGTATAGAAATTTCAATATGAGGGTGGCTTAACCCATGCACAGAGGACTGCCAACCTCAAGGGCCAGTGGCCACTGCCCCTCTCACAGGAAACAAGCCTGGTAGCAGCAGTGCCATCAACCAGGAAAGTAGCCAGATGGATCACACAGAGCAGGAAGCATTTGAAAAGCAGTGCATCTGCCTTTCTGAGCATCAGTCACCGCTGTGGCTGCCACGGTCAGGGCAGCAGCAGCACCTTGCTGTGTGTCACCCGACGACTGTACTGGGCAGAGCACAGACCAGCAACCACCTCTGCTGGGGAGGAGACAACCCAAGAAGACCCAGCAGATGCACAGCTTGAGCAGAAACACTAAGACCTCTTCCCAAGTGGTCATTTAAAAGATTCAAGAAGCTTTTAAGGTGGACAAGGGTGGACAATGCGTTCAGGGTGACGCTGGGCAACTCATCAGGAGTGGCGCGTAGAGCAAGCTCAGGGGAGGGTCATCTAGAGGCAGTGGCTGAGTGAGGAGCCTGCAGGACTGGCAGGAAGGTGAAGATGACAGGATTCAGGTCCAGGACTAACAGGCACTCCAGAGACACTCCAGCCACAGCATGCAGGCCCATCTGTGCTCTTATACCCCCCAGGGGGAGCAGATCCAGGGCAGGGGGCACCACACACATCTGAGCAATAGGAGCTGAGGAGCAAGCAGCACCCGCACAAACCGGTGGGAACTGCAGGGTTGAGAGAAGGCCAGAGGAGAGAAAGAAGATGGGTGTGGCTGAGCCCCCTGCTCCAGTGACCAGAAAGAGTCTCGCTGCGAAGGCAATTGTCCATCAAGGAGCTAGGCCGTAAGGGCCAGGCACAGGGACTCTGCCTTCACCTTGAGAGTGCCAGTCACAGCCCAGAGCCTGACGGGGTGAGCCCCGACTAGATGTGGCTTTCGCTGACAGTGGCAGACAGGCCCACCCACTGCCCTGTCAGGCAGCCCATGCTTTCTTGACTATGACGTGTAAAGCTGAAACCGAGACAGGGGCCCTGGCCGAGGTGCTCAGGGTGAGCACTCTGCATTTGCCGAATCACAGGTGCCAGAGCCAGGGAGGGATCAGAGCAGATAGCATGAGGGCACGGGATAGGACCAGGGCATGGGACGGGACCAGGGCACCGTAGCCGGCTGCGCCCTGCCTCTTGCTACCTGTGTGACTGCCCAGACTGCCCGAGGGTACAGGCAGCCAGGGTTAGGGCGCAGCTTACGTGCTCCCTCTCCTCACACGATGTCCCAGCAGACCTGCCAGGTCCCTGTCCACTGTGAAGCCCACGCAGGAAGTGCCTTCAAGTCTGTGGACCTGCCTTCCTTTTAGTCAGACAATGCGTTCAAGTCACCATGCACTAGGGAGACCACTGAGTGACTAGCCAATTTCCTAAATGACACAGAACTTTTAAATGAATCATTATTCCACATTATACCTGATTAAGAGGGACAGAACCCAGGCTCTGACAGCCCCGCTCAGGCCTTCCTAAAGCCCACAGGCAACCAGCAGCAAGGGGAGGAAGAGGCGGCACACGCTGCTTCCCATTCCATCTGCAGGAGTTTCCTCCAAAATTAAGAACAAAAATGGATAAATTCAATTTTAAACTTCTACCTTGACTTCTGGTCTGTCCCTGCGAAAGACATGTGATAGGCACTTGTGCCACTCAAGTGCAGCCACCAGTGGAGGCCAGGAAAGGACTGAGGGGGAGGAACGTGCAGTCAGCGCCCCACCCAGGGAAGTGAGGCCCAAACCCCAGGCCCTGGACAAACGCCCCAGCGCCACAGTGAGTAGTCACACAGGCACCGCGCCAGAGGGGCACTGAGGAACAAAACACTTGGAGGTCTATTTTTAACAACACTTTATCCAGCCTATCAAATACCAGAGCCTTCAAAAAGAGAACTCTTTCCACAACACGTCCCTCAAAACAGCACCCTTTGTTCCTTCTCAGGACGCTACAGATTTCCTTCCAATAGCTTCTGCAAGAGCCGCCACAGGCGCCAGACTAGGGAGGGAGGCACAGGCCATCCTCCCAGAGGTGGCCTTCTGCATTGCACGCACCCCGTGCCACCAGACATGGGTGGCGCTTCTTCTAGGAGCTGGTCTGTAGCAGCCGCTGGGTGAGCACCCATCTTCACAGCTGCTGGCGCTGGCCACTTGGGTGGGCTCAAAAAGGTCAATTATTTTTATTAAAATAACAACAAGGAAATGCTTTCCAGGAGTGAGTTTCCAAGTGAAGGAATCTGCACACCAAGCACCTGTGTCTGTAGTTAGCAGAATTCAACCTGCTTCTCTCTGTGAAGCATTTGGCTTGCTTCCTGATAATAAGTGTCCATGGAATAGAAGTAAAACCAGAAACCAAGTCAGCTAAATATGGACATTACTCGTTCAGTTCTAGAAGAGGCTTACACTTAAATATAGTTACAACCCAAACACCTGGAAGGCTCATCTTGGCAGGGGACACCTTGAGGACAAGGGACACCTCCACCAAACAAGCCCCCAGCACGTCTGTCTCTCACAGTGTCACTCCCACGCCCAGGAGAAAAGAGAAAACTGTTCCAGACTCACCACCCCCTCCCTGGTAAGCTGAGGCCAGGGAAGAAAGGCCAAGTCTGCCCTCTTTGCCATGCTTGTCCTCCCTGAGGCCAGCCTGGAGCGGGAACCCCACGGTGATGGCATCGGCTCCCACTGCAGCCCACGGCCTAGTTCTTATCAGCAGTGCCCAAGACAGACCTTGAACAGACAGGAACAGAGCCTAAACCACTCTGCCACACGGAGGCACTCACCAAAATGCCAGGAGTAGCCAGAAAAGCAGACAGTGGGTCAGAATTCACCTTTCCAGTCCCTGACAAAGCCTGACAGCCTGATGTCACCTGGCAGTCAGCATGCATCACAGCAAAGACCTGGTCTCCAGAGCCACTCCACAGAAACACCAGCCGAGTACAAAAAGAGCCCACTCAGTGCAGCTGAGGACAAGGGCAGGAATACAGGGTTCTGGGAAGTGCCCAGAACCACTCCTGCACAAAGCCAGCTTGCACCCTGTCCATCACAGGAAGCCACGCCGAGGGCAAGAAGGATCCATCACAGGCCTTCACCACCACGCTGGCCCCAGGTCCTCAGATGGCATCCCGAAGTAAGGACGGCCACCTTTACAGAAGACAACCCACAGCTAAGGACCACGGCAGCCTGGTCAGGATTGCCTGGGAAGACCCCAGCAGGTCATCAGTGGGTGTGGCCAGAGGCACCCCACGGCCAACCCAGGAAAACCAGGAAGCACTCAAGACACCTCTCCTCTTGGCATGCCAGTTTTCCGGTGGCCACTGCTGCTAAAGGTAAAGGGAACCAGATCATCACCACATGCACATTTTTAAAGAAAGGCTTCAAAAAACCCTTCTTCTTACCCCACTTCAGTGACAAGATGGTCAAGTGCATTTCTGCAGCCCAGGTACCACATGTGCAGATGTGCTCCTTCCTGTGCTACGAACATGAGGGACAGCACCCCATAGCTCAGAACCACCAGTCAGGTCGGCCTGTTGTCCAGAAGGAGCCAAGCTGCTTCCAACAGCAGGACAGTCTTTCAACCTGTGCCTTGAAAAAGTAGGCATCTTCTCTCGCCACAGATGAAAACCCAAACCAGGTCATCAAGCCCTGGGGCAGACTTCACCTTGGACAAGAAGTCAGGACAGCTCACCGAAAGTTACAGAATAGGACTCTTGAAAACTCACTTCATTTCCCTCAAACTTTTAGACCTAGATACTATGTCTCACTGAGCACAGGACTGAGGAAACCAGTGGGCCAAGAGACCGAAGGCCACTGAAGAGCCCCTGGGCGGCAGTTAGAGTGAAGAGAAGGGAGGCAGCAGAGATCCCGCAAGCAGCATGGGCAATGCACCTGCACCCCATCCGCAGGGGACTCACAAGCATTCATGAGGGCAGAGCAGCCACACTGCAGCTGCTACCGCAGGTGCCAGCAAATCCCCTCTGGGGAAGGAGGGAGCATCTGCAAGGCTGGCCTCATGTCCACCACCAGACACGGGAGGTAAGGTGTGCAAGGTAGTGGCAGGACAGAGAGAGCACCACATGCCTTTCCCGGGTGAGCACCCCTGAGGCTCTTTCTACCAGCACATGGCTGCAGCATCCTGACTGGCCAGAGGCCAAGGCTCCAAGCGCCTGAAGTCACGTCACATCCAGCTGGGGCAGGTACTCAGCATGTCTCAGTGTCTCCCATGCGTTTCCTTCTACCCTATCATATCACTCTCTCTCCTACCCAGCACACCAGGCCCTACCACTCCATTCCCACCCCACTGAACCATGGCCAGGCACTAACTCCCGTTCCCCAAGAGCACCTGCCATCCAGTGGTATCCTCCACGATCTCGCAGATTCAGGAAGCTGCAGTTGCCTTTTGTGTTCTGGCAGACCCCACCCAACATTACACTTACAACATGGCATCTGTCCTACCTGTCCTGCAGGGCTGAGGGTCTAGGGATCAGGTACGCCTCCTCCATGCTCTGCCCTCTCACTCTAACAGGGAACCTGGCCCATGAAGACACAACACCCTGCCAGCAAGCCAGACGCCCCGTGCCAGTCCAAGACATAGTCAGATCAGCAGGAGACAGAAACATCGTAAATCTAAATGACACAGAACTTTTAAATGAATCATTATTCCACATCAGCAAAGCAGTGTTGGTACAGAGAAGCAGCCAAAACAAAGAATCCACCTTCCTGGAAACAGTGGCAAGCCCCTGCCCGCTTGACAGAACCCCACCCAGGACGCCAGCTGCCATGAGCCTTCATCTGCGGCAAACTCCCCAGGGGACTGGGAAATAGAGAAAAGGATCCTCTGGCCCCTGGACTTCAACTCCAAAGAGCAAGAATTCCCAGGCCTGAGAGCTACTACCTGATCAGCCACCGCATGACTAGGGGAGGAGCGTGGGACAGGCAGTAGGCACACTGGCCACATGGAAAAAGAACCCAAGTGGATTGGAGTCTGTCCTCCAGAGGGGAGGGATCCTTGGCCACTGCATGGGCAGTGCAGGCCTGAGTCCAACTGCTCCATTTCTCTCTTCCTTGCTCTGATGGCAGACCTCGCCTGACCTTCAGGGAGACAATGTGGGGCTGAGAGGTCAGATCTCAGATCATGGTGGCCACGTCCATTGTTGTAAATTACTACCTGTTAGTAGTTGGGTCAATGAGCGTGGTTAACTTGAGAGGGTTGAGATGGACCCATCCTCAGAGCACTGAGAAGAAAACCATCTTTTCCCAAACACCAAACAAGGACTCTCACCAGGAGTCTTAGGAAGAGGCGGTGTCTGCCGGCTGACCACCTCCTGGATGGTCATCCCTGGGTGCACTTCTTCACACCCATGGGGGTCAGGTCTTATGATGGCAGTTACCTTTGATCAATGGTGGTTTCCACCAAACAGAAGAACAGTCGATTCAACAAGACTCTTCATCCCAGTCAAACCACCTCTTACCTCTCAGGGTGGAACTGCTGCAGAAACAGCTTGGTTTCCAGCCTAAACTAATGCTACTTTTGTAAGGCTGAGGCTAATTCCTGAAAAATTTAATTTGCAAAAACCAAACCAAGGCTACCATGATATAAAATTCACTTGATGTGTTAATTTCACACTCTAGAGTCCTCATCCACTGGCGGGTGGGTGATCACAATTATGCGAAGCAGAAGAGTATCTGGATTTACCCAAGCAGCCCAGACTCAACCCCAGCAGCCTGAGCCAACAGTTTGACTCTGCAGAACTCAGCCACAAGGCACTAGCGAATCTTTCCTTCCACATCTTCATACAGAAGGGAAGTGCAATGTGGGTAAATACTAGCAAAAATGTCCGCATTCCTAGCTAGACCTAGTAAACCTGGAGTGCTCAGGGCTCCAGAGCAGACACCAAACCTGGGAGCATCGAGGGCAACCCTCTTGCACCCAGGTCCGTTCTTGACAAGAACGCTGTCGGCTTCTATAAAACAAAAAAGCCGCATGTTCTAACACAGAGAATGCTGTTGACGAAGAACATGGACTACTGAGTTGCACCAGGCTGGAGTTCCTCAGGAGCACACACCTACATGCACACAAAGCACAGTGGTGACTTTGTAATCCATGCACAGGGACACAGGAGAGGTGAGGAGGACGTTCCCAGTGCTGTCCTCCTCCTGAGTGCTGGCAGTGGCAGTGACTGCTTCCTTTCCACTCAAATGTTACACACGCGAGGCACACTCATTCTCACGGGTTCACGCAGCAGCAGCTGGCCACACACTAGGTGAAGCTCTGTGTCCACACTGACCAGTTGCCTGCTCCACTGCTGCCGGGGCTCCACAGGCCAGTCAGTGCGGACACAGGGGACCAGGAATGCCTGTCAGGGAAACCAGAGCCACAGTTCAGGAGAGCAACCCCCACGCCTCAGTGGGAAACTTCTGGAAAACTCCCCCCTGCTGGCCGAGCTGTCTGTTCTTGATTTCTACTCCCTAATTTGTCAGCTCTACTACACACAATTGTAGGACTTTAGGGGCCCAAAAAAGTCCACAAGTGTATGGACCCAGGGCATATACAGCCGTTGGCCACATCTTCCTTGACAGCAAAGAAATTTAGTTCACGTTCAAAAAAAAAAAATAAGTTCTGTCCAAGACACTGGTGGCAGCCTGGTGGCCAGGCCCATATTTCTGTCCTCAGACTGTCACACACATCCAAACTCCCAGCTCCCAGCCCCATAGCAGGAATTAGTCAGAGATCCTCAACCTGGCTATTAGCAGCTTCTTTAATCAAATAATACCTTGCAAAGAAGCGGCTCCACCCTGGGGATCGAATACACCACGGCTCTTAATAAAGCCCCTGGGACGGGGCTGGGGATGTGGCTCAAGTGGTAGCGCGCTAGCCTGGCATGCGTGCGGCCCGGGTTTGATCCTCAGCACCACATACCAACAAAGATGTTGTGTCCGCCGAGAACTAAAAAATAAATATTAAAAAAAAAAAATCTCTCTCTCCTCTCTCTTTAAAAAAAAAAAAAAAAAGCCCCTGGGACACACAGTTTAACCCAGTCCTCATCTTTGTACCATGGTTCTCCAAGTTGTTATTCATCACTGATCTCTTTAAAAAGGCTGAGCTCCATAGACATACTGTTCAATCTTCTGGGGAAGGAAGGAGCGGCCTACTGGCCATCTTGAAAGGCAGGAGAATGTCCACTGTCACCTGTTTCTACCAGCCCTGGGATGGGGCCAGAAGCCTCGTCTTCAGGAGACTCTGTCGAGACAAGCAACACAGTGACCCAGCTCTGAGTCATGTCAGCAACACCTGTGTGGATGAACTGCTCACAGGGGACCAGGACCACGGCAGGTACCACTGATGCATAAGCACCAAGAAGTAAAACCTGCGGAACAAAGAAACAAAGCTACCCCATTAGAGATAATGGATTCGACAGTCTAGATTTTTATAAAGAAAAAAGTAAACAAAAAAACTACAGGGCCTTAAGCTAGAATACAGACAGACATAAAAGAGCCTTTTTGAAAGCAGGACACATTAATCAAGTACCTTCCACGTCCCCAACAGACTGTGACTCCATTCACTGGTTCACTAGGAGGAAGGCCACCACCTCTGAAGTGACGGGGAGGGTTCCAGGACCACCATGTCCCTCCTGATTCTCTTCCCAACCCCATCAGCATCTATCCTGGCAGAACATAGATAAATCCAGGAAGCCAGCCTTCAATTATCTAAACAATCTACCCACATCTATGGTCACTATGCTATCAGCAGAGGCACTCAGACGGACCAGCTGTTCTGATATGGGCCTGTGCCTCTGAGGAGACACACTCATACCCCGCCAGCTCACAGGGCTAACCACAACACCCACAGACAGCAGCACACGACCAACACACAGAAGCCCAACCTAGAGGCCAAACCGCCTTTTAACTGGGAGTGGGATGAGTGAACACAGACCACGGTTTCCTCCTGCCACTGTCACAGGGAGACACATAGCTCCCTTGGGATGATGGTCTAGCCCACACCTTACCCCTGCCAAATCAACATTTGGTCAGAAGAGGGGACCCGAGGAAGGTATGGGGAGGGCTCGGGAGACTGACTTCTGACACACGGGTTGGAAGCCACTAACCCTCTCCATGGCAGGCCAAGAAGCCCACAACCCATAGCACCCACTGCGCTAGCTTCTCTGAGGGGGCCTGAGAGGCATAACAGACTAGCTGGTGTCCAGGCAGAGCAGTAAACTCACAGAGCCAGAAGGTAAAGGGCAGTGGAGACATCATGAGGAGAAATGGGAAGCTTTCCTGACCCAAACGCAGTCAGGAAAAGCTCAAGATTCCCGGACTGTCCTCACTGAGGGGCACCAGGACATGCTCAGGAAAGACCAGCAGGAGGAGGAGTTACGGACCTTAGGGGTCCATCCCACAGCAGTGGCTTGGACCCACCAAGCATTGCTACAGAGAAGCTTTGCCTGGCTATTGGCCCAGAGAGAAATCAGTATGGGAGTTATTTGCATGAGGACACATAATTTCAAGGTCAAGGCCCCACAGCACTGACCCTAATACACTGCTTACTACAGCACCCTAATGAGGGAAGTGCCTGAATGGGAGAGAGGATCATGGACAATAGCCACTTGCTCCATGGACACCAGAGAGGAATTTCCCAGGGCAATCATGGGAACACCACATGCCTTCACCCTGAAGGACTGACACAAGTTTCTGAGAAGGGATTAGACCAGCAAGATCTGCCTGCCTTCTGAAACAAACAAATTAACAGTGCTGGCATTCTCTGTCCACCATCAGACCCAAGCGAGGAGATAACATGTGCAGAGACCCTGCCAGTGAGAGGCAGGGGGGATCCAGGGTGCAGAGACCCTGCCAGGCACAAGGCAGAGGGGATCCTGGGTGCAGAGACCCTACCAGGCGGGAGACAGAGGGGATCCCCAGTGCAGAGACCCTGCCAGGCGGGAGGCAGACTGAGACAGGACAACACTTCACATGCTCAATTTCTGGGAAGCACCACCAACTACGCATATTTTAGCACATTCTAAAAGGAAAAGGAGAAGAAACAAGATTTGCAACTTAATAAACACCTGCAAAGGGTGCTGGAGGAGAGCTGTGCAGACACTTGGCATTGCCTGCCAGGCTGCCAAACTTCTGCATGTTAAAGCCATTCAGGTGCTTTCTAAAGAAGAACAATTCCTACACGCCTGAACTGTGAGGGGAGTGCCTGCCTCTGAGTCAGCCCTTGTCAGACAGGACAGTGGCTTCAGAGGGCCCAGCAGCCTCTCCACAAGCCTACCTATGGCAGCGCCTACTAACAGGGCCTAGGGCAGGGGTCACAGGGAGGAGTGCGCCTGCGTGGAGGAGGAAGAGGGAAGGGGCCAGGCCTGCTCTCAGATGGAGCGCCACTCCTGGGCTTCCCCACTGGCCCCCTAGATGCATCCTTCCCCTGGACACACAGCGAGCCATGTTGGCCCTTACAGGAAAATGGGGAGCCAATGCACACTCCACATGCCCAGGGCCAGTGGTAAGAGACCCTCCTCCTTGAACAGAGTGATAACTGAACCATAAGTACCCAGCTTGGCCTCTGGTGCCATCACTGATGCCAGATTCACTGGAGGCATAGGAAATGCAGGTATCAGAAGCTCCACTTTTAGTTCAGTTTGTAAATCTCAGGCATTGGTATTTTCAAAAGCTTCCTGGGTGTACAGCTGGGGCTGAAAACTGCCTAAAAGATCAAAAGCCTTCGAGCAACTCAGATGGACTGCCCAGGCCAGGGAAGCAGAAGAACAAAGCCAGCAGGGAGTGGGTCAGCATAGGCGTGGCCCGCCTGCTGGGCTGCCAGGAGGCCCAAGGTCCCCCTGGCCATTGAGCCTTCTGAGTGGCCCAACTCAGTCCCACAAGGCTGAGCTGATCGGCTCCTCACTTCAGAAACCAAGCTGTACAAAACCACCAAATCATGATAGGCAGCCCGAGACACAGGCCACCCAGGGAACTAGAGAATGAAAGCTGAACTGTAAACTCCTACACCCCTAATTCTAATTTAGCATTCACCTTTTCTCTTCTCAATATATTTATTTTAAAAACAGAGAGAGAGAGAGAGAATCTTGCCTTGAGTTTTTATTGAGGAGACAGGTCAAAAAGCCAAGATGGGAGAATAAAATACTCATAAGATCTGATGCAGTTCAGTGGATTCTTCAGATAAAACAAGGAGGCCAGAGGACTGCAAAAGCATCACCTCAGGAAGCATGTGGCAGGTCGGGTGATTGCCCACAGCACCAAGGCTGGCAACAGGAAGACCTGGGTGGCAAACCCACTGCCACCCAACTTTGGGCTCCTCCATGAAATCGCACCCCATCCCCTAGCCCACCTGCCAGAGCTGTAGGGACATAGGAGCTGGCGCAGGGGGGCGAAGCACCGGAGGCTCGGATCTACTTCCTCGGCCACAGATACAGCCTAGCACACCTCTGCAACCTGGACAGCCCTCCATGTCTGGTGGCTCAAGTGCCCTGCATCCCCCAGCAGGGAAACAGCAGAAGAGCACCTTTAGATGGAAGGAAGGTCGCCTGAGATGTGGCCCAGAAAGCCGGTGAGCTAGTGTCATCGCTGTTCAGCGTGAAGACCCAAAGACTCTCATCAGAGGACAGCCAAGACAGGACCCTGCCATGCTGCACATGTAGACTCTTTACTCCCCTCCAAATAAATGGTCCTTCAAATGGGCAAAGGTCAGGCCTTTGTTTTACTGTGCCTCCAGGTGTGCAGGGGACCAAATCACCCATGATCCCACAACCCAGGGGCAGGAGAAGCTTACGGATCCCTCCTCTCAGCCTGCACTAGACATGCCCCTAACTACCTTGGAGGAGAGCTCTGGGGGAGCCAAAGCCCCTGTCTAACTAGTGAATCAAAGTCTCAATGCTACAGAGCTGCTGCTCACCAACACCTCCTCTGTGAAACCTCCGGCTGACACTTCCTCCAGACAGAGATGTTTAATACAGACAATTGACTCAAAGAAAGCAACTTGCAGAAGCACCGTCTGTCTGTGCACCGGCCTGCTGATCAGGCTGGGGCGCTCAGGGCAGTGCGGCTGGAACTGTGCAACCTCCAAAACCAGCACCATGAAGACCTGTGTGAAGTTTCAGAGGTTTCAGGGTTAGTAACGAGAAGCCAGTTGCTGCAACTGTCACGTCAGCCCCACATTCCTCTCAGCAATCATGCAGAGCCACCGAAGCAGGAGGGAGCTGAGCCGGGAAGTCGTAGCATCCAACACTCAGGACAAGGATGCTGAGAAGCCGGGTGTTCCAAGCAGTCCTAGGAATGACAAATGCATGAATAGCTGCCTGTGAGAACAGAGTAGGCGCCCATGTCAGTACAGCGTGTGCCCGAGTCCTTGAGCACATGCAGGTCTACATGCCCGGGCACACTTCTCCCCAAGGACAATGTGTGGGGCTGGGCAGCATGAGTCCAACTGTATACAGCCTTCTCTTTGGTCCTCCCCAAAGCTGCCTGCAGGAAGCCCACCCAGTCCTAAGACACCTGTAGAACAATCCTAAGTGCGTGACTTGGCACCGGGTGGAGCCCGAGCCCCTGCCCCTGCCTCCATGTCACTTCTAAGTCTCTCTTAAGAGGACTCAGTCCTGACCTCACCAGTGGGAACCAGAACCAAATGGCAGTAACCCCATCCAGGGCAATGCCACCAGCCAGCAAGCCACATCACCTCCTTGGCAAAGACCTCCACAGAGCTTACAGATTCCAGGCAATGCACTGTCCACACATGAGTTCACGGGATGGAGGGACTGCGGAGGAGAAAACAGAACCCTGGCAGCCAAACTCCACCTGCACATTTCAACAATAGCCATCTCTGGGGCTGGGAACGACTGTCAAACAGCTTTAGAGAAGGTTTTGGCATAGAGGAAAGGGGGTCTGTTCAGAGCAGCTGGGTGCACACGGCATGGGCCCCCACCTTTGCTAGGAAGGCTTTCTGCACTTCACATCACTCGCTATGAGAATCAAGTTGGATTTAAAAACAACAGAGAGCCTGGGCTTGACTGGCTGACTGGAAAGGGTGCAGACTGGACCTCACCAGATACAGAGACAAGATGATCCACACACATTAACGTCAAAACGGGGACAGGAGTGCCACAATCCCAAGTGGGGAGGTTTTCCCAGCCTAGCAATCAGGCTGGAAGTTGTACAACAGTTGAACGCAAGGAAAACTGACGTATTTGCTAAGTAGAGACAAAACTACTGCGGGACCTTAAAGCTAAAAGGCAAACAGAGGTGGCAAAAATATTTGTTTATGACAAGTGATGGAGGACTAACATCCAAACTCAAGAGACAAAAACATCAGTACATGTAGTGATCCAAAAGGCAAATGAGCAAAAGAAAACAGGTGAACATACCTAACCACAGGATTTTTTTTAGAACATAAAAATTAAAATGACGATATATTTTTAATATTAAAATCAGAAAATTAAAATGTTGAGGTTACTTGCTTGATGGAGACCATGGGCTCACTGTAAGCTGCCAAGAGACGCTCAATGGACACCACACTTGAATGGGACCTGGCCATGACACGCAGAATTCTAACCGTGCACTTTCCCCTGTGGGAAGTCCCTTCCTGGGGACCCAGCTCAAGGAGGTGGTTGTGAGAATTTCATTAACATAGCCAAATGTTTACAAGCACTTCAGGAGCCGTTTTCTGACTTCGCTGCAACCCAGGGCACAGAAAAGGCCAGAGAGTCATCAGCTCTGTCCAGGTAGCACCAGTTATCCCTAACTGACCAGTCAGCTGGTAGAGTGAATTTACACCCAAGAAAGTGGGGGCAAGAGTAGCCTTACAGGGTGAGAGTTTTTCCATCCAGCACACCCAGGTAACACCGCCTGCTTCCTGTGCTGAGATGACAATGGCCTCCCTGAGTTTTACGTCCACATCGGAATTCACTTGGCTGCTCAGGTGACACTTGAGCCCAGTCCCATCAGAGAAGCACCCCCTCTGCAGTCCCATGAGGCTGGCCCCACTCCATTCACTCACCCGCGTGCAGGTGTAACACGCAGTAAGGGAACACTGATGGCAGCTGGCCCACCGTGCCATGCATCCTGACGCCTGCTCAGATGCACGCTCCCAGTCACCTCACCTACCAAAGACCAAATTTGGAGTTCAGGGAGGAGAAGCACCTGCCCAGCATGGGCAAGGGCCTGGGTTCTGTCCCCCAAACTATTAAAAAAAAAAAAAAAAAAAAAAAAAAAAAAGGACTGGGCACTAGACGGATCCTGTATGCAGGAGGAGGGTGTGTCAAATGACAGGCCTGAAATACAAACAATAGATGGGGACAAATAATGAATCAACAGTAAACTGCTCAAAAACAGAACTGCTGTGAACAAACCATCTTTCTTAGGAAAGATGCCAAAGTACTCTGGGGTGAAAGTTCAAAGAAAACCATGTGTGTGTGCATGTGTGCACATGAGAAAGCAGCACGCACATGTGCCGACAAAGGAGGACAGGGGTCCAGTGCTGACCAGCCAAGGGCCTGGGCCTGCCGGGCCACTCCTGACAGGGCTCCTCTGCAGACCTATACTACTCCTGCTATTCCAGGAACAGCAGTGCCTACGAACCCTCACAGGTAAGGGCAGTCCTGCCCCGGCTCTAAGGACGGGTGAAGGGGACAGTCTCTGGGGTGCACACACCCTTCCCAGTAGGCTAGCCACAGGCACCATCACCACCAGCATGCTCAAGCTCTACCGCTAACCTGAGGGACACTCTTGAGATCAGTGCAAGCATCGCCTCTAAACACAGGCATGAACTCATGGGTGACCCTAAGCCCCCAGCCCCCGCATTTCCAGAGCTCAAATGAGCTCCCAAAGCCTGCTCGCCCCTGCTCGCTGTGTGCTGCAGAGAAGTGAAACAAATCCACATGTCGGCTGTAGAAACAGTCTTTAAAAACAACATTAAGAATCACAGGAGTCCAGTTCAAAAACCAAAGGCATAACTGGCCTGTCTTAGGAAGCCTACCTTTTTAAATCTGTCTCCATCTTTATGAAGCATAGAACAGTCGACAAGAAGTTACTCTAGACTCTCGACTACAGCTGAACTTGACTTCCTGCAGGGAAAGAAATTCTCACTGACCACTTTAAAGCCAAATGTACCCAATTCTGAGGTTAAAATACTAAAGGACAGTATAGTGGGATCCTTGGGTTGGGGGGGGGGTCAAACAGTGCTACTGTGAGGTCCAGCTGCCTCAGGCTCCCAGAGTCCATTACAGGGACAGAAAGTGCACCAGTGCTACCAGGACTGGGGAGGGGCTGGGGAGCCACCTGCCACCACAGAATGTCCGTTCTACAAGGATGGTGTGGCACACTCACCACCGTGTCAACAGAAACAGCATAGCAGTGTTCATCTGGGAGTCCCCAACACTGCCACCTACTGCAATCCAGAAAGGAGGTAGCCCTGGATATCCATGTCCTGGCCCCAACCTCCCTTCCTGTCGCCACTCAGGCAGCACACGCCTCTAGTGGCCATCCACCCAGCGAGGGCTCACTGTCTGTTTCCTGGACTTCAGCTGCCAGGACAGAGGCACCATGTGCACATGACAGTCCCTGCCCAAGGACAGGCCAGGGCACGAGGCACTGCAAGACAGGAGCTGCCTGGGCAGCCTCAGGAGAGAGGCAACCAAGCTGGGCCTGCCAGTCATTAAAAGAGAACCACCATGGTCCTCAAAGCACGAGGACTCAGCTCCAAGTCCCTGCTTCTCCCCAAGAGAAGCTTCTGTCCTCCCTACTTCACACACTGGCATACCCCAAACCCTCCTGTGAGTCCCAAGTCAGTCCTGAGCACTCTCCCTCCTGCGCAGTGGGTCTGCTGACTGCTGTCTGACGTGGTGCTCCATGGATGGGCCTGCTGCAAAGTCCCTCTATGATGGACAAGGTCTGTGAAGCCACTGTTCCTGCCTGCCATACGGCAAACGTCCTGCAAATAACCCGGCCCACCCAACAACTGGCTGCTCTTGTCTGCTGGTAGGAGAGGAAGGCTCGGTTCTCCAGCAGCAGCAGGTCCTGGAGCTTGGCTTCACTTCTTCCTGGGCAGGTGGTGCCCCAAGGCTCTGGCTGTTGCACTTTACAGTGCTTGCCTTAAGAGAGGGAAAGCAAGTTTTAGCAAAGTCTTCTCAAACAATCTCCCCTGTGCATGAAATGCGAGGCACACCTGGGGGCAGGAGGTCCCCATCCTGGGTCTGCACTGCGGCAACTCTTCACACCTCAAGGAAGCTCCTTGAGGAAACCAGGTGTGCACACAGGTCTGGCCCACCTCCATTCCAACAAGTTCTCAGCTGCTTTCCAAGTGGAGGCAGCTCTGGGAAAGTGCAGGGGACACCGTCTTCCCTCTGAGAGGAACGAAAACATCCCCACTAGCTGCTCCTTCCTCAATTGGTGAGCTGGGCGTCCTGGTATTCAGGGCAAGCAGCACCAATGGAAGGCTCTATCTGTTTGGAGGTTTGTTTGTTTGTTGGTACCAGGGATTAAACTCAGGAGCACTCGGCCACTGAGCCACATCCCCAGCTCTATTTTGTATTTTATTTAGAGAGAGCGTCTCACTGAGCTGCTAAGTACCTTGCCGTTGCTCACGCTGGCTTTGAACTTGTGATTCTCCTATCTCAGCCTCCCAAGCTGCTGGGATTACAGGTGTGCGCCACTGTGCCCGGCTGTGTATATTTTTTATTTTATAAATTTCAAAATAGTGAGATTCCCGAGTGAAGTCAGAAGTACTGATTCATTCCTTGTTCCTGTGTGTGGCCCTGTGAACTGTGGCAAACCCCACCCCATCCTGACAGACAGCTGAAGCCAGAGGTAGCAGCAGAGCCCAGGCATCTTCTCCAGGCCCACAGCTGGATGCCACCATGGGCCCAGGGCCCCCGGAGACACTCCAGAATATGAAGGAACCTTCCTTACTGGAGTTGAGGTTCATACCCGGGAGGAACTTATTGGGTCCTGGGGAGTTGGGAGACCAAGTCAGACTATGCCATTCACTCCCAGAAATGCACTCTGGATGCCAGGGCATTGTCAAGGGCACAACATTCAACACACTGACCACTCACCCCACAGTCACCAACAGCTGCAGACGCTCAGCACAAACCAGGGTCTCTGATGCTATGGGCTACTTCAAGGGCCTCTTTCCCATAGCATAGGCGGTCACCAACCAAGGCCCAGGCCTCTGCAAGCCTCTCCTTCGTGGCACTCCCCTCTGTGCACCCTACCCCTCTCTGCCCAAGTGGCCTCGGGACCTGGCCTAGGTCTGAGGTCCAACCGGGCGTCACCGTGCTCAGTTCTCAGGAAGACCTGACACAGGTTTCCAAAGGAGTGTGGTGGGGAGAAGGGGCATGAGGGCTGGTTCCTGAGCAGGACAGGGTAGGGCATGAGGGCTAGTCAGGAAGGAAGACAGGGCGAGGGCTGGTTCCCAGGGACAGAATCCGAGAAGGACAGGGAGCACAGTCAGCCTCCTCTGCTGCCAGCGCCAGGCATTGTCTCCAGGAGGGACCAGATGGCTGAAGTACAGGGAACTGCCAACCCCCTGCCTGTGTGTCCAGAGGCCAGGCACAGTGCACTCCCACAGAGCCCAAGCCCCTCCAGCCTCCACTTACTTCACCCCCCCTTTGGCCACAGCTTACCAGGTGAAGTCGCAGGGCACTCCTGCCAGCAGTGAAGGGAACACACCTGCAGGGGCTTCTGCTTGCCCGTCCCCACCTCCTGCTCCTTGTACTTGGGAGGGACTTCTGAGTCCTGGGGGGTTGGGAGACCAAGATTACACCAGGAGCTCCCAGAACCCCAGATGCCGGCATCCCTCCCAGCCTCGCCGGCCCTCACCACCTGCCAAGCCTCCTCCAACACTCAGGGAGAGCCCGTAAAGAGATTCTGGGATGAGATGGCCCACTCTCCACTGCCTCCAGAACACTGCCAACCTCTCCCTCCCCACCTCTGTAGCACTGTTCTAATGTGTGTCTGCAGGTGTGACTGAGGTCATGGTGGACCAGGCCCTCGAGGGCAGTGGATGGCATGCAGGTGAGCTCCTGCATACACCTTCACCTTCCTCCAGAAACTCATTGCAGCAGCTCTCCTCTGAATTTTTAGGAGTAAATAACTAAATCGTCATCCTCCTGGGATGGCCTAGATGCTCCCTGAACTTGTGAGAGTATCTGGCTCTTTCAGTGTTTCCCACAAACAAGACAGATACAGAAGCCTGTGGGAGAACTGATGTGTTCCTGCTCCACTCCAGCTGATGAGCTCTGCCTTTCAGTGTCTGCAGAGCCCGTACTTCCAGGCACAACAACCAAGGTGCGTGCCCTCTCCAGCCCTCTGCAACTCTGCCTCGCTCTGTCCCGCTCTCTTGTTCTCACGCTGGCTGAGGCAGGGGTGGAGCAGCCAGGGCCTGGACATGCGTGGTGAACACTCCTCCTTCCACCCGATGGTGAAACATTACAAATACTGGCACCATCTAGCAATGGGAAGCAGGAACAATCTCCCTAGCTAAAGATGTCCATCATGAAGTAAGATGTCTATCATGAAGTTCTGTTGAGAACCTCAACCAGAAAAAAAGAGGGACATTATGTTGCATGCATAGCTAATGCCCCATGACTTTCCATCATAGTCTGCTAGTGCCCTCATCCCCTGCTTCCAGACAAGCAAAACACTAAAGAGAAGCAAGGATCACTTATTAACAGAGTGCTGACCTGCAACCCTCGGGCTGCCCCAATCAAATGGAGCGCAAGGAGAACCTGGTGTCCTGCAGGCTCCACAGGGGCGGAGCCAAGTTCCAACTTAGAACGTTTCTCCTGGGGATCCTGCAGTATGAACCCAAGCATGCTCAGTATGTCACTGAGGGAAGACAACACTAGTGAAATGCCAGTCCCTTCTCCATTTCCAGGATAGGTTAATAGAATCCACAGTAAACCAAGAAAGGCCAATTCAAGTGACTGTAGGAGCTTGTCAAAGGTACAGATGCCTCCACCTGGAACTTTCTTAGAGTGCTGCTTTTTGACACCAAATGGGAGGGAGTTTCTTACTCGTGCTTCACTGCCTATTTATACAGACCCATGAGCAGCCATGAGAACCAGGTAGTCACGAGAAAGGAAAACGAATCAGTGTAGACCAGTCCCTTGCAGGCTGGCTACTGGTAGAAGAGAACAAGGAATGGTGAGTACCCCTCTGATGCACATGGAGTGCCCCCTAGAGGAAGGGCAGGTCTCACAAGCATTTACTCTCTGGGGTCAAGATGCAGGCTTCACATCCATCAAAGTGGAAAATGAGGCTGACTTCTGAAACCAATGTGCAATTTGAGGGAAAAAACACAGAATCCACTGACCCACTGAAGTGTCACGAAAGCACAATCGCCCCCACCCACACGAGTTTCCACTGCAGTCAGGAGGCACAGCTCTGCCACATCCTCACCAACACCAGACCCATGGAGGACTGTCCACCAACACCATCTGCTGAGTCCACTCTGCTACTGAGGAAAGGGAAGGGAACTGACTGAAGAAAAATTTCCTTCTACTGTCCTCCTCCTCCCCCCTCCAAAACTTCTTCCCAATCCAAAAAGGGATACAAGGGCCCAACACCCAAAGCTCTGTGATTGCAGAGTGAGAGACAGGTGACCACTGCAGGGTGCAAGGAGGGAGGCTGGTGGCAGGCTCACCTGGCAGCAGGCCTTAGTCCTGAGGGGCAGGAGGGAGCGTGCCAGCTGGGGTAATCTGCATGGCACAGGCCAGCCCTCTACAAAAGCAGGGGACCATAGTACACCTTCACAACCCGGGGGATTGGCCCCAGGACAGGCAAGACTGGAAAGGGCTGTCTCCAATCTGTAGAAATAATGTCAACTCGCAGAACTCCAGGCAGGACAATGGCACTGGAGTACTTCAAAACCACAGGAGGTGCCGGGCACGGTGCCGCACCCCTGTAATCCCAGGGGCTGAGGAGGCTGAGGTGGAGGATCACAAGCTCAAAGCCAGTCTCAGCAAAAGTGAGGCTGCTAAACAACTCAATGAGACCCTGTCTCTAAATAAAATACAAAAAAGGCTGGGTATGTGGTTCAGTGGTCGAGTGCCCCTGGGTTTAATACTCAAAACCAAAAAGAAAAATAAAAAAAACCCACAGGAGGCATCAAGGACTTGATGGCTTCACCAGCCAGCCCAGCAACACCTCAGGGGAGCTAGACTCCAGGCTGGGGACCTGCTGCAGACCTACAGTCAGCCTGCATCTCTGCACAATGTGCCACAGGGCACAGCTCCCGCTGCTTTCCTGCCACAGAGCTCAGACATCCTTCCCCTGGACATGCGGGCCACAGTGGCACGTCAGCGACCAAGGGACAGCTCACTTCAATACCCAGACAAGCCTATTGCTGCCACCACTCCCAGGACAGAAATTCCTATGAAAGGGCAGCACAGGGCTTATATCTATCTCCTCCACCTAGGTATCCCCTCCTGCAGTCACTCAGGAAATGCAACAGGAAACACAGCAGGGGACGTCAACTCTGTGACAACTCTCTGCAAACAGCCATCCTGAAAGTCTTAAGATAGAACTGGACACAAAGATAAAGTCACAGCCCTCACATCCACCAGAGGCTTCTCTTGAGGAAAAGCAGAGAGGAATCCCTCCAGGCAGCCCTTCTCCAACCACCCCAGACAGGACACACAGGAGGCAGCGCTCTGCACCAGCCAACAGCCAGGCAGGTCCTGGACTCTGGGTGCTGCAGCCACACAGGCACCGCCAACTGCCCTGACCTGCACAGCTCCAGTGGCAGCTGTGGTCCTGGAGAATGACCATACAGCTGGTACCAACCTCTGGGTACAAGAACAGACACAGGACTGGGAATCTGGCAAGGACAGCAGGTCCCAGGAGCGGGATGGGAGGGCTGGTCCCACGTTTCCCAGTGTATCATGTTTATAATACCAGAAGAGTTGACCCTGAGTCTGCCTATTCATAACATGAAGTCAGCTCTTAAGAAGTACTGCCTTTCTGCCTGCTGCCCACTAACCACCGAGGTGGCTCATGACTTACTGCTTCAGGTATGCAGGGCACAGGCGGACATTCCAACGGGCTCCATGCTCGGTGACATTCACACCCATCTCACACTCACTCTGTGCTGCGTGCTATGACAGAATGCCATAGACCCTGTAATCTAAAAACAGAGGGTTGTCTGTCTCTTGGTTCTGGAGGCTGGGAACCCAAGGTTGAAGAAGGCATCTGGCTAGGGCCTGTATGCTCTGTGCATTGTGGCCGGACTTGCTAACCATGAAGCCACCCACGCACCTGTGGCCTTCCTTCCTCAGCCACGGGGGGGCCTGAGCACCTGAGCCTTGGCAGTGAAGGCCTGAAGGCCGTGGAGACCTACAGCACACACCCAGGCCCTGAACCCACTTCTGGGATGCTGGACTAACCCCGGGCCCATCTGGTTCACTGGGCACCTTTCCTATGCACCGCACAGCAATGGCCCTTGAAAGGCATGAACCATGGACCCTCGGGTCCTCAAGGCTCATGGACTGGATCTGTGGTCAAACTCATTTCACAATAACTCAAACGGGCTAAAGAAACAGCAGGTAAAAACGCCAGCACCCCAGCATAAAGTGGGCAGTGACAGAGGACAAGGAGCCCTTCCAAGCAGGACAGTGTACCTGCCAACCTGAAGGCCTCACTCCACACTGTTACAAATGAAGACAACAAAGGCCATCTCACTGCCTGGCCTGGGTAGACAGCCTTGGCCCTGGAACATCACAAGGGCCACCCAGTGAGCCCTGGTGTGGCACACCGATGCCGTCCCAAGGGGCTGCTCCTCACGGAAAACCACCTTCCACCTGAAGAATGATACCCACCTGTCTTTGTATTCAGAGGAACCAGTGGGCCTGTTTTCACGGAAAACAAGATCCATGCTTTCTTTTTTTTTTTTAAAATATTTATTTATTTATTTTAGTTTTCGGCAAACACAACATCTTTGTTGGTATGTGGTGCTGAGGATCGAACCCGGGCCGCACGCATGCCAGTCGAGCGCGCTACCGCTTGAGCCACATCCCCAGCCCAAGATCCATGCTTTCATGCAAAAGTCAGACTTCCCAAACACCTGTATTAACCACTGAGACCTTCAAGATGTCCCTGAACTTAAGGCTTTTCTGATTGGCAATATATTGCCAGTAAATATATTGATATATGGTAGATTTTCCACATGACCAATGCCTGATTTTCAAAATAACACATAGAACATGGTTAAATAGCTTTAAAAGCTCACAGAGGGACTGGGGATGGAGCTCAGGGGTAGATGCCTCGCACAGATGAGGCCCTAAGTTAAGTTCTGTCCCCAGCACTGCCAAAAACAAGGAGTGATAGATGCATTTCAGGACCTGCACCTGACCCCCTCTCAGAGAGCTGCCCCCTTTCAGGGGCTTTCAAGAAGACCCAAGTACCTGAAAAGAAGTTAAAACCTCCCTCCTTTCCCATTATAGATCAGGCAAGGCAGGGTTCTCTTGGACAGGATGGCAACCAAGACCACACACCAGAGTCAGACACAGAGGCACAGCCCAGCACCCAGCTGCTTCTAGGAGCCAGGCATGAGGGATCTGCACCCAATACAGCAAACCTCTCAAGTGCTTCTGCTTGGGCCCACGCAAATATTCATTAATACCTAACGAGCATATTACTTTCACTTTAAAATTAAGTTGAGTAATGATTTCTAAAATCACTAGCTTTTCAATTCTAACATGATCTGACAGAATTCACATAAAACAACTCTTTGGTGTTCCCAGTAGTTTTTAAGGGTTCAAAACAGGCTTGGGACCGAAACATCTCAGACACCACTGAAGGGAACACTTTGATGGCAACTCCCAGGAGCAATGAGGAGGAGGAGTATGGAGAGGCACTTGTAGGATCAAGGACGTAGGTGAGCAGATGTGTTGTGACGCCAGGCAGCAGGCGAGCCAAGTCACCTTCTCCCCACTGGGCGAGACACACTCACTGAGGTCTCAGGGGAAACGGTGAGCTGCTGGGACGCCTGTGTCTCCATCAGTCTCCTAGAGATGGCCAAAACTGACCGCATGACCCTGCAGTCATGCAGTGTCACCTCCCCAGCCAACTCACTACACTGCTCCCCTCCTGCCTCTGGAGCATGCCCATGCTTCGCCATGCAGGCTGAGACTTCTCGATGAATCACCAGCTTCTGCCAGTCACTCATCCAGGGAGACCCGCTGGCCTCTGCCTCACAGGAGCTGTCTTTCTGTAGTCTCTTCGCTCGTGCCTGTGGAGTCAGCCAGGGAAACAAAATAGCTGGAGAGCGGAGGGTGGGACCCTGAGCTCTAAAATGTGCTCAGCACAGTGAGGAGTAGAGACGGGCATGCCACTGGATTCCTGGCTCGGTGCTTTCCACTGAGGTCTTTCCCTCGGTTCCATCGAGGACTTCATTTATCATGTGCATCTTGGGATCCATGTTTTGGGGGCTGGCCATGTAGCTCCGTGGCAAGCACTTGCCTGGCCAAGGCCCTGGGCTCCAGACCCAGCACTGAAAAGAAATTCTGAGTAGTGATGTACAGTTCGGTGTGAGCTCCTGTTGGTGAAGTGGCATGCATGCAGCACTAGGGCTGAGAGAAGCAAATCTCCACACCTGTGGCCACGCACCTCTCCTCTCCAACCACGCCTCCTGCCCAGCCTGCACGTCCACTCTCCTGTCCTCCACACCACTCAGGCAACAAGATCCCTGAACACCTGAGGGGTATACAGCAGACATGCCCAGCCCCCCTCACCCTGAGGCCTCCCAGGCAGCCACCTTGCAGTCTATCTCAAGAACTCCTCTAACAATGGCTCCATGTGTCCAGAAGGCATGTGTCACCAACAGACAGTGATGGTCAATAAAACTCAACTTAGTTCATAAACCACTTGAGTTTGGAGAAAACAACAAATCAAACCTTCAAAAGGTAAGGAGAAAGGGGGAATTGGAACTCAGCAAGACAGACTGCTGAAGCTTGCGGGGAGAAAGGCAGTCGGACTCTGCGCACACTGTCTTCTGGAAAAGGAGGGGACACAGCAAAGACACGGTGGTGTAGACATCAAATGCAATTTCAGCCCCACTGTCCCACTCCAGAGGAGGACCCTGGCCTGCAGACACACACCACCTGGGCCTAGCCCACAGCAGGGCCACACATTGACAGTGCCTCCTGGCATTCCTCCTCAGTCTGCCCCACCACCAAGAAGGTGCAGTCTTCAATGAGCAGGAACATCTCCAGCCCGTAGCCCCCAGCTAGTCGCCACATCCAACTGTGACTTCACCCACATGCACTGGACAAAGGAAGCCGGCTGGACAGGGCACCCTAGAAGAGAGCTGAAACCCACCCACAGAGAGCACAGAAGACAGCGAGCAGGAGGGCTGTGCCTGGCCAGTCCTTGCACTGTCCACAAAAGGTGTTCAGCCTTGGCCAGTGGAGCTCTGGCAGGGGGAGGCCAGAGAGCCACACTCCGTTCTTCATCTCCAGTGGGTGCTTCTAGAAGGCCATCCACACAGGAGGACTGCAGGGTGCTCAGCCCACCTGAGGGCATCTGCCCAGACAGCATGAGGAAACAAGAAAAGCGTGTGAATGGAAAGACTTAAAATCAGCAACAGCCTGGTATAAACATCTCAGTGTGATTCTCCACCTACCCACCTACCTGTCTGCACTTCTGAGCAGAGGTTTACATACACACACACACACACATACACATACACACTCACACACACACGCACGCACACACCCAGGTCGGCTAGGGCTGAAGTCTACCCCATGGGGTTGGCTACTCACCAGGGATGTGCTCTCTTCCCACAATGGCTCTCTACCACGTGGCCAACGCTGCCCTGGTCTACCCCAGTGGGCAGTGGGGCTCCCAGACCAGCTGCCCCATTCAGCAGCCTCCACCTGACCTCTGGCCTCAAATGGCATGGCCATGGAGCCCCTTGGCCTGCACTGTGTGGCCTTGGAACTCCCTCCTCGGGCCTCCTGACAGGCATGGCTCTCTTAGGTCTCTGGGTCCCCTGCTAGGGCCAGAGCAGAACAATCTAAGAGAGCCAAAGATACCTGGCAGCTAGTCACAGGAGGGAAATGCACCTCAGCCCTCCTGCTAACAAACACCCAACCCCTGCTGGCCAGAGAAGGGTGTCAGCCACTTCACCACCCACCCACCTGGCCCACAAAGAACTAAAGGCACTTCTGAGTTCTAATCTTTAATTCACTAAGATACAATATGACTCTTGCTTAAGGAAACAAAACCACAGTTAAGACTGCAGCAGCCCCAGCCCCCAAGGGCCATTGGAGCGGGCCACTCCCAGACTGCTCCTAGCAAGCCTCTGCCCCATCACTGCTGAAAGACCAGCTCCCACTGACTTCCTGCTGAACATGAACCACTGCAGAGGGGAGGGGAGAGGAGGGGAGGGAAGGGAAGGGGAGGGGAGGGGAGGGGAGGGGAGGGGAGGGGAGGGGAGGGGAAGGGAGGGGAGGGGAAGGGAGGGGAGGGGAAGGGAGGGGAGGGAAGGGGAGGGGAAGGGAGGGGAGGGGAGGGGAGGGGAGGGGAGGGGAGGGGAGGGGAGGGGAAGGGAGGGGAGGGGAGAGGAGGGGAAGGGAGGGGAGGGGAGGGGAGGGGAGGGGAGGGGAGGGGAAGGGAGGGGAGGGGAGGGGAGGGGAAGGGAGGGGAAGGGAGGGGAGGGGAGGGGAGGGGAAGGGAGGGGAGGGGAGGGGAGGGGAGGGGAGGGGAAGGGAGGGGAGGGGAGGGGAGGGGAGGGGAAGGGAGGAGAGGGAAGGGAAGGGAAGGGGAGGGGAGGGGAGGGGAGGGGAGGGGAGGGGAGGGGAGGGGAAGGGAGGGGAGGGGAGGGGAGGGGAAGGGAGGGGAGGGGAGGGAAGGGGAGGGGAAGGGAGGGGAGGGGAGGGAAGGGGAGGGGAAGGGAGGGGAAGGGAGGGGAGGGGAAGGGAAGGGAGGGGAGGGGAGGGGAAGGGAGGGGAGGGGAGGGGAAGGGAGGGGAGGGAAGGGGAGGGGAGGGGAGGGGAGGGGAAGGAAGGGGAGGGGAGGGGAGGGGAGGGGAGAAAATCACCAGCTCTGACAGCAGGCATACTTGAGGCCCTCTACAAGCCGGAGGAATATTTAGCAGACATTGGCAGACGCTTACTGTCAGAATTAAAACGTGAAGCTACACAGATAGCAGTCACCGAGTCACGAGCAGTGCTCTCTCCAACACAGTGGCTCTCGCTGTCTCCAGAGGTGAACAAGTATGAGCTGGCGCAGCCAGTAGGCCACCTGCCACTCGCGTTCCAAGGGTTCTTGACTTGGGCCCACAACTGTGGATGCCTAAAATGCTCACTTCTTTAAAAAGAGTGTTCCACTGTACACTGTCTGCTGGCTTTAAATAAACATGGCTGGTGGATAGATGAAAGCAAGAGCTGACTAACGGGCAGTCTGAACCCTTACCCTAGGGCTAGAGGACTAAGGAAAACCTAAAGTCAAAGAAAAGGATGTGGACAGTGCACAGTTACCCAGAACTCAATGGACTGGTAAGTTTCCTAGAACTAAACAAAAAACAAAAAACACTGTTGTCGGGAGGGAATGGGAGAAGGGGAATTGCAAGGAAAATGGAAGGAGATCCTCATTGTTATACAAAATTACATATAAGATGGTATGAGGGGTAAGAAAAAAAAAGAGAAATGTGTTAAGTAGATGGGGTAGAGAGAGGTAATGGGAAGGGAGGGGAGGGGGGTTAGGAAGGGCAGCAGAATACAACAGACTCTAGTATGGCAGTATGTATAAACATGGCTGTATAACCAATGTGATCCTGCAATCTGTACACGTGGAAAAATAAGAATTCATACCCCATTTGAATCAAATGTATGATATGTCAAGATCATTGTAATGTTTTGAGCAACTAATAAAAAAATAAATTAAAAAAAAATTGTTGTCAGAACCTTTCCAACCTCCCTTAAAGAGCCCTGAGAAACTAAACACAAGACCAGGCCTAAACAAGGACCAGCACCAACTCTTCAAGGTTTCGGAGCACTTTGTCCCCATGTTCATGGGAGGAAAACAATGGAAACACTTTGCTCTGCTGTGTGACTCAACAATGCGGAGTGAGAAAGCCACTCCTGGCCTGGTCCAGCAAGGAGAGAGCCACCGCACCAGCCTTCACCAGACTCCATAGCACTGAGGACAGCAAGGAGGTGCCCTTTCAAGTCCAAAGTCAAACACTTGCCCAACTAGGAGAGCGCCTTGAGAGCACCTGCCTGCCTCCAGGATCCCAGCTGGACACCACTGGGGAGATGCCACGGGGATCCCTGGAGGTGAGCTCCCTTCAAGGCTGTACCTGGAAACTACACCTCACCAAGAAGTGAGCCTTCTACAGCAAAAGAGCCTCGGGGTCCATCCTAGAGTCACTGTCTCCAGGACACTCTACCTGAGATGGTTTATTACAGCTTCATTCAAACGATGGGACATACACTGCACAGACTATAGTATACCGCTAGGCACCTCGGAAGTTCAGCAGAGTGACAAGGACTTCCCAACATGCCACTGGACCAGATGGGAAGATAAAAATTCTCTGCAATGAGTAAGACAAAATAAAGACACCCACTTAAAACATTGTGTCAAGCAAGCAAAATCCTCAGAGCAGGTCCTGGGGGCTACCCTCTGGCCACACACCTGGCCTCACACAGGGCCTTCTGGTCTGGAGCATACCAAGGGCAGACTCCTCTGGATGGAACCAGCACCAACCAGGCTTCACACCCACAGGGCAGGTGGGGCCTCAGCCCACTCCCACAGGGCAGCCAGAGCAGCCTCCAGAACAGCCTCTCCAGCCACCCCCTTTCCCCCACCATGGCCTTCCCATGACCTCACTCCTTCGGCCCCACCCCCTAGAGGGGACCTGCCTAGCAGGACCCTGCCACTTGGCTGATAACACAGAAAGGAGAAGGCAGGGCTAAGAGCTGGGTGTTTGCTGTGCTGGAAAGTGGCTGAGGAGTAGGGGGGCTGGGGGACTCGGGGAGCTTTCACCAGGGTGCTCCTGCCGAGGGCCATGGTGAGCACAGGCCCGCCACACATCCTGAGCTATGCACCTGTCCTCGTCCTCAGTTCAGTGGTCTTCCAGGCCCATCCCCCCACCTCCCCGGCTCTCCAGCAAGCAGCAGGACCCCCTTCCCAACACCACCACTCAGAGGACTCTAGCCTCTTGAAGTGAACACACTCTTCCTTGGGCCCAGTCTGGCCTCTGAGTCACCTGAAGCCACCTAACCACCTTTAAATTCTGTTCCCTGAATTCACTGCACTGGGGAAAGGCCAAGCACAGCCACAGTGAGGAAAAGCCTCAAGGTCCAGACAAGCCAGTCCTGGAGGTGCTTCCTGCCATCCCAGGACCTCTGCCACTCTCACATCACCCAGGAGGCAGACTCTACAGCTGTCCCATGCAGCCAGCATGCACCCCAGTGGGGACCAGGAGAGGCTTGGAGCTCTGTCTCCCTGCCACCCCCTCCTGCACCATTGTGTACCTTAATTCCTCCTAGTTCCAATCAGGGATCATACAGGGCCTGATTAAATGACAAGAAACTAAGCCAGAGGTCAGAGAAAGCGTAAAGCTCCCGGTTCCTGACGGCCACTGAAGACCCAGCAAGAAGAGATGGCCTTCCTGGGTGCCTCCATAAGGCAGAACCCGGAAGCCCAGGTTCTCTGTGCCAGTGCCCTGCTGCTAAGGCTTCGGCTCCACCTTCCTTCTGTCTGCAGTGTCCCCAGACTAACTCTGCGTGGCTCCCTGCTCCAGGAGGGAGCATCAGGCCAGCCAAGGACACCACCATCTGCACAGGACTGCACGCCAACTTCAGATAGGGTGCCACCTTACGGCCGAAGCCTTGGCACCGTGCAGAGAATGACAGTTGTCTTCAACGTTCAATATAAAGGGAAGGTCTGACTCTGGACAGTATGTGAAGATTAAGCTTTTATTCCCTTAAAATTTCAAAGGAAAACAAAAAAAATAGTTTCATTAAGAACAGATGGAAATCATCATTGAAATGCTAGCATAGAGGTTCAGACGGGACCAGTACACCAAACATCAGCCCATTTTTTCCCATTGTCCAGATGTGAAAAGTGCACAAATTAAATACAGGCTATAGGACATAATTGCATAATATGTACCACAATTATGTAACAATGTGAATACAATTTCAGCACTAATACCAATCAAAACAACATCACCTCTAGTGCACCTGGGTCGAGTTCATTGAAAAAGAGTCACAGAATTGAAAACCTGGACTGAATGGGCTAACCAGACCAGAATCAATCAGAACACTGCAGGGCACAATGGCTGCATCCCTGGGGGTTCCACTGTTGGGAAAGCCTGTGGCTCCCCTGGCCACTCCCAAGCTATTCCCATTCACTAGGGTGCCTTCCTGGCTGTCCTTGCAGAGGTCAAGGCATGTTTAAGCCAAGGGTGAGGATGGCAGACACAAAAGAAGGTGCAGAAAGGCAGGAAAACTAGGTCTAGAACTCACAGGACAGGAGCAAGGGGCTGGCCAGGAGTGGTTCTGCACTTCCCAGAACACCTTGTGGATTCTGAGCTCACCATCACCTCAGGAAACAGCGCCAGACACCAAGAACACAGCCCTGGAGGAGTCCTCCAACACCACGTGGCCAGGAGAACAGCCCTGCTGTATCCCACAGGTGAGAAGACACTGAAGGAATGCCCAGTGTTAGGAAGGATCCTAACACAATGCTCTGGCAAGCCACACACTGGTCACCATATTCTCAAGCATCAATGTCTGCATGGAGGCGGAGGCTGGTGAGCCGGCAGCAGCAGCCCTGCTGCTGGCACAGACCCAGACTCCAGCCAAAGGAAGCAAGAACACTCGATCTGGGGGTCGCAGGGGGATGAGGGTGCCAGGCCACTGTTACCATGACCCAGGCCAGGGAGGGCAACGCTGGAGCAAAGTCAGCACTGGAACCCCAAACAAATCCCTGCGCCCCAGGCTGAGCCCAGGCACCAGAAAGAACACTTTCACAAGACAGGAGCCTTGGCTGCCTCCACATCCCCACCTTCTTAAAGCAAGGCACCACCTATGAACTGCAGCCTGCACCTGACCCTCACACAGCCTGCCAGGAACCATGCCCTCACCCTGGCCTGCTCTCAGGCCACCAGAGCCTGGCTCCCAAGGACAAACACGCTCTGCACCATCAGCATTCCTTTAAAAAAGAGCTTGCAGACACTTCTCAGAAGAAGATATATACGTAATCAACAAATATATAAAAAAATTTTCAACATTTTTAGTAATTAGAGAAATGCAAATCAAACCTACTCTTAGATTTCATCTCACCCTAGTGAGAATGGCAATCATCAAGAATACAAGCCATAAATGCTGGCGAGGATGTGGGGGAAAGGTACACTCATACATTGCTGGTGGGACGGCAAATTGGTGCAACCACTTTGGAAAGCAGTATGGAGATTCCTTAGAAAACTTGGAATAAAACCACCATTTGACCCAGCTACCCCACTCAATCTATACCCAAAGGACTTAAAATCAGCATACTATAGTGATGCAGCTACAGTAGTGTTTATAGTAGCTCAACTCACAATAACTAAACTGTGGAACCAACCTAGGGGCCCATCAATAGATGAATGGATAAAGAAACATTGGTATATATACACAGTGGAATATTATTCAGCATTAAAAAAGAATAAGATTATGGCGTTTTCAGGTAAATGGATGGAGGTAGAGAATACTGTGCTAAGCGAAGTAAGCCAATCCCCCAAAACTAAAGGCCGAATGTTTTCTCTGATTAGTGGATGGTGATCTATGATGGGGGCGGGGGGAGCATGAGAAGAATGGAGGAAGTTTGGATTGGGCAAAGGGGAGGGTGGGAGGGGCTAGGGGATAGGAAAGGTGATGGAATAAGATGGACTTCATTCATTACCCTAGGTACATGTATGATTGCACGAATGGTGCATCACATCATATACAACCAGAGAATTGAAATGTGTGCTCTGTTTGTGTACAACTAAGTACAATAAATTTTTAAAAAACAAAAATTTGGGGGGGCTGGGGATGTGGCTCAAGTGGTAGCGCGCTTGCCTGGCATGTGTGTGGCCCGGGTGCGATCCTCAGCACCACATACAAACAAAGATGTTGTGTCCTCCGAAAACTAAAAAATAAATATTAAAAAAAATAATTAAAATAAAAAAAATAAAAATTTTTAATTAAAATAAAGGTTGATCAACAATTTTTTAAAAAATTTTTAAATAAAGAGCTTGCACGAGCATGGTGGCACACGCCTGTAATCCCAGCAACTCCAGAGACTGAGGCAGGAGGGTTACAAGTTCAAAGCCAGCCTCAGCAACTTAGTGAGGCCCTAAGCAACTTAGTGAGAACCTGTCTCTAAATAAAAAAATAAAATGCGGTGGGGATGTAGCTCAGTGCTTAAACACCACTGGGTTCATTCCCCAGTACGAGAAAAAAAAAAAAAAAAGTTTGGCAGCAAACTCAACAATACCTATTGTCCTTTGATTAACCCGTAAGGTGTGGGGAAATACACAGCTATAACAGGCAGTGTCTCAGTCCTCCAGTGCCTTAGCAAAGTAACAAACTGGGCTCCCTACAAACAAGAAGTTTCTCTCTCAAAGTTCTGGAGAGAAGTCCAAGATCAAGGCGCTGGAAGATCCCATGCCTGGCTCACAGAAGATATGTTCTCACCAATCCTTCACACGCTGGTAGGGCCTCTTGGGGCACTGATCACCCCCATGATCCAGTCCCCTCCCAAGGGCCCCACCAGCACCATGGGGGAGAGGAGCCAGCACAGGAATCTAGGGACACGTATAGACTGAAGAGCCAGACTGACAAACGAAAATAGGCCACAGGTGCAGGTGGACTCCACAACCTGGCCTGGCCATGGTGAGTCGGCAGTCGAGGACGGCCTCCCACAAAACCACCCTATTACTTGACTAGAAGCCAGTCCCCCAAATAAAACTTCCAAACTCTAGGGATTTTATCCTGTCCATTTCATCATAATTCCAGGCCCTTTAGTGTACAATCTCCTTGATGACCCAAGTCCATCAGCCCCAAAGACTCTATTTCCCTTGGTAAGAGTGAGTATATGCTAGGTAGCAGCACCTGGCATATGCTTTACTCTTTGGAACGTAACAGAACAGGTTCCAGATTCATTACACATTTTAAAGTTAGCAGGGGTTGCTGGTCACGTGCAGTACAGCAGCTTCTAGGACTACCTTCCACCTTGCCTGGGTCATCAACAGTTAATATTGAGTTTGGCCATGAGGCCTAATCCAATAGCTTGCTCCACCACTGTCTTCCCCAAGGCCATCAAGGGCAGGGGGGCCAGGGCAGCAAAGTGCTGATAGCTGACCAGCCCCAGCAGCAGACACGGTGACCAGGGGCAAATTCCTACCTGTTGCTGGAAGCTGCATCATGTTCTGCACCCTTAAGTCAAAATATGGGAAACTGTGGGGGAAGCCACAGGCCCATGCAGCTGCATGCTGGGGCAGAACTCCCCTTGAAAGCAGAGGCCAGCTTCCCCTGGGTCCATGCTGCAGCCCTGGGCAGGGCTCTGAAAATCCATCTGTGCTAGCAGCCCTGAGCCAAGGCCTGAGCCTCCCCATAGGAGGCCACTCAGCACCAGCAGGAGGACTACTACTGCCAATCTTGGTCAGCTCTGCAGGAACACTTGCCCAAGAGCATCCAACAAACCAGTCACTTGTCTGCTTTGCATCTCTCCATCCCACACAAGAAATACCTTTCTCAAAGTGCTATTCAGACTAATGCACCCACCATCAGAAAGCAAACCTTGGGCTCTGCGTGCACGCACACAGAGTCCAGCTGGCCATTGGCACCGGCCCATGCCAGAGTGATTGTCCTCCTTGAGAGGTCCCTGGGCCCTCTGAGAATTGGAAAGTCCAGTGCTCAATTTTCAGCCTATAGCTTGTAGTGTAAAATTACTGGGGATGTAAAAAGAAAATGCCAAAGGGAAATGGAACAAATAGTCACCACAGTTAACACCTGCATATGGCGGTCACAGACCCTTGACAAACAGGAGCAAGGGAAGCTCAAGCAGGCCGGCTGACCTGACCAACCAGTGCACTCACCCCAACAAGGCCTCCTGCCACCAGAGGTCAAAGGGAGATGGGGACAGCTAAAGGCACATTTCTTTAAGTAACCGAGCAGGGGACAGCAGCAACACCAGGGGATATCTGAGAGGACTGTGTCCCTACAGTGCTCAGCCAGTGAGGAAAGGAGAGGGCCCTGTGCATGGTGGTGGTGGGGGGAACGCTGGTTGTAACTGCTCTGGGTGCACTTGTCCCCAGAAACCCTATCTTGCAGGACCTCCAGTGAAAGCCTGGCTCCATGCTGCCTCCTGCCTCAGGCTATTCTCTGGGTCTTGATGGATGAGCTTGTCTCTCACAGGCTTGAACCACTCTGCAGGCTTTGCCTCCTGGGAACATCTGAGAACCGGGTGCTCAGCATAGAAGGGGCTATACACACAGTGGCCACTGAGGGTTTCCCAAGAAGGGGCAGCGTTTAGAGTGACAAACGTACATTTCTGTGCTCTATTAAGCAGCATCTGAAAACAAGAAATCAGCTTTCTTCCAGTTACCTTCCCTAGTAAGCTATAGCCCAGATCAACACTGTCCAATCAGTCTTTCTAACTTCCACCATGGTCTGGATCCAGAAGGTCCCCGAGGGCTCGTAAGTGGGAGGCAGTGTCCACAGCGGGGCCCTGGGAGGTGACTGATGGTGAGAGTATGACCTGGCTGATGGCTTGCTGACTTATGGCACTACTGGGAGGCGAGGAAACTGGAGACACAGGGCCTTGGGGTTCTGTCTCTGGAGACTGTCTTGTCCCTGCCCCTCCCTCTCTCTGCTCCTGGCTGTCATGCAGTGAGCAGCTTCCCTCTGCCACCTCCTTCCCCCAGATTCTTGCCCTAGGGCCAGCTGACAGTGGACAGTGGACTGAAACCTGAAACATGAGCCAGGACAATTCTTTCCTCCAAGTTGTTATTTTCCAGGTTTTTGTCACAACAACAAAATCTGATTCACACATCCTCACTATTTTGAGCTTCCATGTGAGAGAGCAGGCCTCATCTCAGCAAGCCTCACGGCCTGCGAAGTGTGTTCAAGCGAGCAGAGATGAGGAACCACGTCTCAGGGTGACCAAGAACCTATCTGTTGTCAGAAAGAGGCTTCTCGTTTTGGCGTTTGCCTAGGAGTGCCTGTGTATAATTTCCTAACACAGGTGGCGATCCACACAAAGGAGCCTGCATGTGGAGACAGCATGGTCTCCCTGACAGGCAGTGAATGACTCACCATGGCTCCGCTCTGCAGGGGGCAGGAGGCTAGCAGAGATGGCAGCCACTCCAGGAGGACACGGATGTGACACCAGACAGCCACCAGGTCAGACAGCCTTCATCGCATCCTACACAACGGCCAACACCACACAGGCCTCCGTAAACACAGTCACTGGGCATTGTGACACAAGTACTTCCACTGCTCCCAAAGGCACAGCTTAAGACTCTGACACAACTCACAGGGAGAGCAGCTCCAGAGCGATTCCCTGGACACTGCAAAGGGACAGCAGGTGCCACTGAGGGACCTGTGTGACAGAGACCACCCTGTCCTTCAGGCTGCATGTAAGGGACGGAAGCCCCAGGGTCCATGCACACAGCTCAAGGAATCAGTGTCCAGACCCTCACTCTCCACTTGCCACTCTTCAAAAACTGGCCCAGCAGCCCTGTCTTGCCCATGGTTCCGTTCTCCCCAGCTCCTACCTCCCTGCAGCATTCCAGTCCTAACCCTCCAGTCACTGGCCCAGGACAATTGAGAACGCCAAGCATCAAGAAGTCCATCAGGACCCACCTGGCCTCTGGAATCCAGCTCTGAGTGTCAAAGGCAATCCCTGGGAAACTCAGCCCATGTGGGGATTCTGGATTCAGGACACAAGAAGTCAGTGGGCTGCCATATTAGTGACTGTTGTATTCTGCTACCTTTCCTATCCTCTACTATCCCCCCTCCCCTCCCCTCCCATCTTCTCTCTCTACCCCATCTACTGTAATTCATTTCCCTCCATGTTTGTTATCCCATTCCCCTCAACCGATGTGATTCTGCAATCTGTATTTGGGGTAAAAATGGGAGTTCATAACCCACTTGATTCTAATGTATGAAATATGATATGTCAAGAGCTTTGTAATGTTGTGAACAACCAATAAAAAAAAAAAAGAAGAAGAAGTCAATGGGTTGATGACGGAGTGTTCCTAAACACACCTGGCAGTCTTGCCACCGTGCTGGGGCTACCCAGCCACAACCTCATTTACATCCTCCACAAGCACATTTCCAATCAGCCATTACAATCAGTTCTCTGGACTCACGGAAAGACAGACTCCAACCAGGCCAAGCCTCATATCTGCTACTGTCTACCTCTAGTAACAAAAACAGACAGCTTAAATGTGAGATGTGTGACATGTCCCCAGAAATGTGCAGAGTATGTGACATTTAAGATGTTATTTCAGAGTGCAAAGGACAAACATCTGAGACCACGCCTGCAGAGAAGGCATCCTCTGGGGAGGCCAGCCAGGATGCAGCTGTCTCAGGGCCTGAGAATGTGTCACCAGAGGACCAAGCGCAGGTGCACCTGAAGAAGCAGTGGCCCGCAGACATGCTGAGCAGGGGAAGGGTGCAGAGGTGGTGGGCTCGAGGTTCCTGTTTGCTCAGCAGTGGGGCAGCTCTGAGCAGGGAGGGCAGAGCTGGACTTGCCCAGAAAGCATGTGTGTAGCAATGTGCAGGATGAAGCTGTCAAAGAGATAAGCCGAGCATGGACGTCAGCTGTGCGGGGTATCCACACAGAGCCCTGTGCCACCAGAAAAACCTCCCCATTTGCTGTCCATGTGGCAGCCACCAGCATCACAGGACTGAGCACACAGGACATAGCTGTTGAGACCAAGGAATTGCACAACCTGAATGCAAGCGGTCACAGGTGCCACCCTCGCACACACCAGGCTAGAAAGCTACTTCCATTCCAAGAAGGACAGCAAGATAGTCCCAGTGTCCCAACAGGGGGAGGCCGGGAGGTGAGCAGGCAGAGCTGCGGTGGAGGAGGAACAGCGCAGGGGGACAAGGGCTCCAATTGGGCATGCCAGGCTGGCCATGACAGCACAACTGTAGGAGCAGGGCGCAGACGTCTGCAGAGGTAGGTAGGCAGCAGACCCAGGGTGAACTCAGCTCCTGAAACCAACATCACCTGAGAGGCAATGAGAAGGTCGCCCAAGTGAAGATTTCGAGGTCACCACCTCAGAGACAGCAAAAGAAGCCCCTTAGGAAGACATGTTCATCCAGAGGGAAAGACGACCATGGAACCCAGCAGAGCCAGAAATGAGCAGGTGCAGGATGAGACCCAGCGAGAGAAGTGCCACCAAAGCCAAGACTGGGGTGTTAAAACAGAGGCTACATGAGGGTCAGAGGAGCAGAAGGCCAGGAGGGCGGGTGTACAGGCAAGCCACAGCCCTACAGAGTCGGGAAGGGTCACAGAGGGGTCTGTGCCCAGGAAGTGAGCTGGCAGCACAGGGGCTGGAGGGGTGCTGGGAGCACAGTGGCAAGGTTAAGGGCCAGCCCTCCCTTGGCAGATGCCAACCACCCCAGGGGACAGCAGATCCACAGGGGGTCCTTAGGCCCCGGCAGCAGCTGCATGGCTGCACCACATCTTCATCAAGAGTTTCTTCTTTTGGGCTCCAGTTGCAACCCCCAGAAGAGTCCAGGTGACCCTTTTCTGACCACCTGTTAAGTAAAGGTATTCAACAGAAAGAGGCATTCAACATACAGACGGGAAGTGAGCAGGCAGCGAGACAGGAGCCCACTAATCAGAGTCCTCAGCCGGCCCTCTGGCCACCTGTCAGCTACAGCAGCTCCCTCCCAGCCCCGATCAAGCAGAAGACCCAATTCCAGTGCAGGGATCAAGTGCAGTCAGAGGAAAGGCACATGGCATCTGCAGACCTTGCTCCTCACCCTCCATAGGCTGCACAGCAAGAGGGAACGTCCCAGCCATGCCTCTCCAACCTGCACTCTGGCTCGAATCACCAAGAGGAACAGCACTCCTTGAACACAATTCTTCTGACTTTAAAACGTTCACCAAAATTTGCTCAGCTTTTCTAGGTGGTCACAGTTGTGCCCTCCTGGCCACCTGCTCCCAGGTCCAGCCTGAGCCTGCGGGCTCTTGGGAACACACCAGGCGCTCAGTGGCACACAAAAGGAGCACCTCGGCACAGCTGCTCTGCCGAGCACCAGAAAAGCACCTTCGTGAGCATGGCCCAGAACCTCCCAGCTGCCTTTCCCAGCACACATTCTAGCTCCAGGCAGCAGTGTGGAAACTGGGGTCTGCTGGCCCAAGAGGGTACCCAGCTCAATAATTCCTGGGTCATCATTGTACCTAAACCATGGTAGGTGTCCAAAGACCTGACAGAACACGGTATTCCAAACCCTGCGCCCATTTCACTGAGATTATACTGACTCCAGGGATGCAGCTGTTTAAATTATAAAGATAAGAAGAGACTTCTGAGTCTCCAACAGCACAGTGCTACTTCTCACACATGTCACCAGCATCTGCCCGTGTGTGCCCACAGACGGGTGCCCCTACTGCTTGCTGCCTGAGACAGTGCTGGGCCAGATACAGTTATCTCAGCTGCCCGACAGCACTGAGCCACACAGTACCCCAGGTTCACACCACTGCAAACACGTCAATACTGTGTGTATGCACAGGTGTCCTTGGCAACGACAAGAGAATGGACTTCAACATCCACTAAAGCTTTCTGTCCTAAACCATTGCACTCTGATGCTAAGAATTGACTTCAGAGTATTCAAACACGGTTCTTAAATCACGCTTCCATATGTCACACAGGCTAATTCACAGAGAGACAATTAGCCTTTGACACTGCATTTAATTTAATAAGCCATTTCAGAATTTTAATAGAAGCATTAACAGGCGTGAAAGAGTAATGAACTACTTTTGAGACCTTATAACTTACAAATTAGCTAATTTTTATTTTTAATGTAAATGTCAAAAAGCATAGTATCAAAGGGCTGGCAATTTTTCTGCTAAAAAGACATGAAAATGATCTGAGTCAAGGTATGTCTGCTTCCAATGATAAGCAGAGAGATTCTATGGTATTTTTAAAGCAAATGCCAAGAATCTCTTGCCGCTTGGTGGCAACACGGAACTACTTCCCCTTGCCCGTGATCTTCACAGGCCCCATCAGAGGAATGGAACTGTGAGGGTTAAATGACGTCGCTGTGGTAATTCCTTCAGTGCCTCACCAATAAACTGTGACATTACTCCTTAGTACTAAAAAATACCCTGGAATTAATCTCAATGCTTTTAAATTATACATTTTGGACTGGGGTTGTGACTCAATGATAGAGAGCTCACCTAGCACATGCTAGGTGCTGGGTTCAATCCTCAGCACCACATAAAAAATAGAAAAATAAAATAAAAGTATTGTGCCCAACTATAACTTATAAAAATATTTTTTAAAAATTATACATGTGTATATGTTCTTTCTCATGTAGCAAGTTTAAAGAAAGAAGTTAGAAGGTGGAAAAGCACGATGCTTAAGGTCCAACATTCAAGACCAGCAAATGACTTTCAAAGGAGATCTACCTATGTGAGACTCAACAGACTACAGATGCTCTCGTGGTGAAGAACAGGTACTGAGAACATTCAGGAGTAGAAGGCTAGTCAATATTTACTAATTACGTTCCTTAAAAACTTCTGTTATATACACTCAAAAGAATAGCACAAGGGAGACTGCATAATACAAGAAAATCAACCCAACTTATATTGAACCAGGAAACTATAATGAGATAGATTAATCATTTTTAAAGAAATATAAAAGTCATTCAAATAATTTAATAGCATGCTTCTTCTTTTGCAAAATTAGTATGTTCATTTTAGAAAAACTGGAAAACAAGTGCAAAAGGACAAAGATAATTATACACATGTAACACAACATAAAATGTAAGTAATACCACAAATTTTTAATGTATCTTTGTCTGAACAATACATATGCATTGTTGATTTTCCTGGGAAGCTGAGATATATACTACTCTGTAAGAAAATTTTTTCACTTACTATTCTACAAACATTTTTCCACGTTATTAAATAGCCTTATAAGATATGTAATGGATTTAAATTACTTGATTACATACAACATCCAGAAGTCCATTTTACTGCCAATATTTTTCACACTAGAACCTACACTACGCTGAGTATCCTTATGTGGTTTCACTGGGGTAAACAAACCCACACACAACTAGAGCTCTACCTAGAAGATCCAGAAGCCATACCTGAAGCAGGGAGCACTGAGAAGCAGTATTGACCCTTCTCCTCTGATCTCTCGGCCTGTCCTGGAAGGGCCTTCAGGCACAGGTGCAGGGACCTGGCAATCGCACACGTCTTGCTGGGAACACAGAATATTTAGACAGAGCTTCTTGCAAGGAGGCCAATGTCCAGTGGGGGCTTGCTGCAGGACAGGCCACTTGCATGTGGCAATGACTCCAAAACAACAGAAGACAAATTAACAGACTGGAACACAAGGCCCGTGCCCCATTTCAACACACTCCCTCCCTCCACCCTCCTGGCATGGGTTTAGCCAAGCATGTGGTCCTCTCCCTCAAAGACAGCTTACTTAGCATTTTGGTGTCAGCAGGTAACTCAAGTTAATAAAGGCTTTCCTCTGTGTGCTCATCCTGCATATTCCACAAACTTGAGGCGCTCCATGTGCACCCAGAACAGACCAGCATGCCCAGAAAAGGAAAGGCGTGGGTCAGACATCCATGCCAATGAAGAGCAGACAGCAGTCACCCAGGCAGGCTCACATGGGAAGAGGGTCACTAGGCAGAGGGGCTCCAAAATACCATGACTACATTCTAAATCACAGCCCCCAAATAAATCCTCCCAGGAACTCCTGGCCCACTGTCTGCAATAGGCCAGTCTTCACAAGGTCAACACATGATCTGACAGCAACCCACACCCTTCCCTTTTAAAAAGGGGCAGCTGGTTTTTAAAAGTAACCTCTTTTAGTAGTTTGTGCCCCAAAATTTTATCCTGATCCTCTGAAAGGTAATTTTCATACACAAACTACCCACAGACCAGACCAGATGTGGCAGAACTTGAGTGATGAGCACGTGACTGAAACTATGAGGATGGCATCATGATGGTGACATTTTACAGCTAGCTGTCAACTATAACGCAGAAGAGTGCAACACCCAGACTCCACCATGCTCAAAGGACAGAGGAACTTGGCCGACAGAATAGGGTAAGTTAAGGAATGCAACATTGTTTGTCTTCCAGATAAAAGTTTAAATGAAGAATGAACTTGCTGGAACTGTTTCAGAATCTCTTTCAGTTCCCATGGACACTTCTAGGAGAGGGTCTATCACAGGTGCCTGCTGTGATACGCATTCCCCCACAAAGCTGTGCGTCAACCAAGCCTGACTGGCTACCAAGCAAGAAGCCACTTCCCACACTGAAACCTTCCAATACCAACCTGCTTAATGGCTGCCTGGTGAGAGCACTTCACGTGGGGACTGAGCTCCTACCAGCATGAATCTAGTTACAACTGCAGAGCAACTGAGAGTCACAGGAGCTGCTGTCCCCAAGTTCATTTCTCTCGAGCAGACTTTCAGGAACAAAGCTATAAGTGTGTCTTATTTCCATCTTGTGATGAAATGTGTCCAATCACTTGTATCTATTTAATAATTAGCCCTCACTATGTTCTCAGAAGGACCCACCTGCACAGGATTGCAATTGGAGAAAGAGAAGCTCCCTAGGTCCTTTCCACAGAGAAGTTCTGCAGCCTGCATTGACCTAGAGGAGCTTTCTGTGCAGGCAGGAGGGCAGCAGGGGCTGGACATAGCAGGCTTCCAGGGCTCGAGCAGCAGCAAGACTCAGGCCAGGGCCACAGAGGACAAGAGCAGGAAGATCCACCTCAGTGATTTCTGTCGTTTTATTCAAATGGAAGATGTAAGGAATTCAGAGAGAACTCTATACACAGCTAAACACCTGTATGTTAGCCAGTGTCTGCCTCCGAGTTCTAAAAACAAGAGAATAAGCAAGCACACAAACAACCCCTGGCCCTGCACACATGCAGGGCAGCAACCGTCACCCCACACCAGCCACAGGAGGCACCACACCCACATCCATCCCCAGCAGTTGGGTCGCATCAGGGCCCAGGGAAGGGGCCTGAACACAGGCACAGGATGGGGACAACACCCAGGCAGACAGCTCAGCAGCTTCAACCCTCACTGATGCTGTGATCTCAGCTAAGGCCTCAATCAGATGAGGAGCCTTGACATTATAGGACCTTTAGACGACACTGAAGCAAACCCTGAGGGGAACAGTGGCAAAGCTGCAGAAGCTCACACAAGGAGCAGGAGCATCATGGCAGGCACCCCACAAAGCACTATGTTCCCCATGGGGTCCAGAGGACCTTCCCCAAGCTAAGAGTGTACCATGTAGCCTCTCAAGGTGTCAAATGCAGAACTGTGTCCAGACAATTCCACAAGTCACCAAGAATTTAAACTTGAAGAACAGAGCAAGGATTTAAAAATGTGAAACAGAAATACTACTATAAAGCAAGATTAGAAGGATCAGGCTGTTGGAAACTTCCAATTAAGTTATAATTCAATAATGTTGATTAATGCCAAAAATGTTGATGAGTGAGTTAGCTCATCTCAGCTTAGGAAGCACAAAATATGATATTTCAGATGCTATGTGCTTTTTAAACTCATGAAATGCACCCCATCTCTAAGCTGCAGGCAGCCAGGCAGGCTCTGAATGCAAAAACCTACAGATCCCCACAGGACCAGAGGCACAGCCAGCAGGCCTCTGTTCTGAGTCTAACAGTGACAGCACTGAGCAGAAAGGCGCTGGGCAGAGTACCTCATTTAGAATCACCAGTGCACTGGCAGCTTTCCTGCACCTCCCACTCCCATGGACACAGACTGAGAAACCTGGCCCGGTGCAGGACTCCCGTCCACCCCCATCCAGCTACATACCAATCAACACCACCAACCCTGTGCCCACAATGCCTGTGGAAGCAGAAAAAGATAAAAGCTCCAACAGAGGGAGCAGCGCTACCAGGGCAGAGGTGGGTGTGAGTAGGACCCTTACAGGAGAATCTAGCGCCTGGCTCCAGCGGGCACGTGGTTTCATCACTCCCTACACCACAGGCCAGTCCCACTCACCCATGAGTTTCACATTCCAGCTGAGACAGTCACAGCCCTCAGAGTCCACACACACGGTCAAGGGCCACAGCTCTTGTTGCCCACAAGTCATGTGAGAAACTCCCAACTGCCTTAGAGAGTCAGAAACACCCCCTCTGCAGCTGCTTACCCACAGCCACTGCCACCAAATCAAAGGAGGCTCAAGACCGTGCCTCTGCTCAGCCATCCTGAGCAGCTGTGCTCCCCTCAAGCGGGAGGTTCCCCGGACCCACCCGTGCTTAAGTCCCTGGCAAAAATTAGCAAGATCGGCATCCCCCACCTGCCAGCAGTGCACCCCAGCAGACAGCAGCAACAGAAGGGGGATGGACACCTTATGCAGGCTCTCCAAACACAAGCACTCCCGTGACAGAGCCCGTTCACCTTTCCACCTCAGAAAAATTTAAATGTCATGTTTCAAACAAGAGTTCAAAACAAATTTTTAGTGGGAAGTGACAAATGCAGCCCTATCACCAAGTATTCTTTTGTGCATCATCATTCCAGAACATGAACACTCCAACCATCAGAATAAAAGTTTCGGGGCAAAGCTGGACACAACTTCTCAGCCTGGAGCACAGGAGCAAAGCCTGCTCTCTCCAGCACCCAGGAAAAAGACCTGACCTTCTAGAACGGATGCTTTGGTCTGGCAGCTCCACACATCCTTGTGAAGCCACAGAGTAACCTAGGACTCAATGCAGGACCAGCACAGTGGCCCCACCCCATTGCCACACCCTGACACCTAGGGTCACTGGCCACATGTTGCTGTCCTGGAACCCAGCACAGGATGTGCTATATGTGGCCCTCAAAGTGGCCACATCATTGGGTTAGAACTGGCTTCAAGGGTCCCTCAAAGTGCTAGCCAGTGAGCTTCCTTTCAGGTGGAAGCAGTGTGGTATGAGCTCATCACAGGCCAAGTGCTTCCCAGACCCCAGCTCCTAACAGTGCCTGGCCCCAGGCACCCAAGCAGCATGCAAGCCAGAGGGTTCTGCTCCCCAGGCCCCTGTGAGACCTGTAAGCAAGCACTGTGACTCCACTCAGCAAGTGACTCTGACCAGGAACGAGGTGCTCGATGATGCCCACCCACGCCCCAGTGACATTGCTCCCAAGTTCTGGCACCTGTCTGCAACCTCAGTCTCCTTAGCCAGAACTAAACCACACCACAGTCTAGAGCAGAGGGTGGCACCACTGCCTCCAACAGCAAAAAAACAAAACAAAACAAAAAAACAAAAACCACAAAACAAAAAATAGCTAAAACCAATTTAGAGAAATATCACACAACCTGCTCCATCCAGAATCACCAGACAGCAACATCTCGTCTAGCCCCACAGCCCAAGGCCCCAGAACCGCACCTGCTCCAAGAGAAAGTGCACACACCTGAGTGCCCAGCAGACAGGTGCCCCACCCAGCTGACCCTCTTCAGGACACCACAGGGTCGGTCAATGGCTGCCCGTTCACAGGTGTAGAAACTGAGGCTCCTGAAGAGGAAGCAAGAGGCCTCCGGATACCCATGGAGCATCCCTGTGATCCTCTCAGAATGCATCTATGCCTTGGCATCAGAGGACGGAAGCCAGGGTCTCCACGTCACAAGGAATTTCATCCTACCACAGAAGCAGGTGCCAGCGAAGCCCCAAATACCAGCACCAGCATCAAATGAGGCATCGCCAGACACCAGGCGGGGCAGAACCGAAAGACACTATGCTACTCCATAGGCCCAGGCCCAGGGCTGGCAGCTACAAGGCATTCCCTAGCAACTAGAGGTGACATGTCATCCCTAGGAGAAAGAGCAGAAGTGAAGTATACCCAGGGAACCAAACCTTCAACTGACCCATTTCCTGGGCCCACCACTGCAGACTACTCAGTGTGCTGGAATGAAGCTCTGGGACAGAGACAGATGGTGGATGGAAGGACCTGGGTTGAAAGCATCAAACCAGAGAGAAGTGCCCACACGCCAGACCTCAGGTTGTCACTCACGACAGACAGCTTCTTAGCCAGGAGCAGTGACACACACCTAAAATTCCAGCAACTTGGGAGTTTGAGATAGGAAGATCACCAAGTTCAAGGCTAGCCTGGGCAATTTAGTGAGACCCCATTTCAAAATTTTAATAAATAAGTAAATGGGCTGGGGCATGACTCAGGGGTAAAGTACCCCTGGGTTCAATCCCCACAATCCCAAGTATCACCAAAAAACAAAAAACAAACAAACAAAAAAAGAAAGCCTGCCTCTGTCCTGTCTGACACTACATTCAGAAGTGTCCCTGGAGCAGGGAGGATGATCACCCTATCAATCCAGCCCCTCAAGAATCTTTCCACACTGACAGCACAAGGCACACGCAGAACCACCATCAGCCAGGACAGCTGATGAAAACCAGTTTGCTTAAGGGCGCCAGAGGCTCAGCAGCACAGGGCTCAAGGGGCAGCTATGAGGCCCTGAAACCTACAAGTCAACCAGATTCTATCTTGCCAGGCAACACCCCCTCGGTGCAGACTTTAAAATCTGGTTCTTCAGGTCTAGTTGGCTAATCTCCTCATATCATAAAACTGAACTCAGGAAACCTTTGTTTTAATAACTGCTACATTTGAGCTACAAAGGATCCCTCAGCTCTGCAGAAACACAGGTATATTTTTTTCACCTTGTCTCTCAAGCAGCCCTCACAATTAAGCAGCTCCTGTGGCAGGGCTCATCTCCAAAAGCAAAGTCTGCCCAGGACAGTGAGCCTGCAGTACATATCAGCAATCCCACAGTGGGCACTTCCAACCCCAAGCTCAGTGGGAAGGACCCCATGGGCAAATGACCAGACCAGATGGGATACCACATCCCTGCAGGAAAAGGGAAGCAGAAATGCACCAAGACATATGCAAAATCATCTGACAACCAACACAGCCTTCGAAAAGGGCAAGCGATCAGTGGAGGGCAAAGCAAACCTGGTGGGTAAAAGGGCACGAACTGCGGGATCCCACTTAGGTTGATCTTCATTCACCGGGTCAACTCTTAGCTATGGCAGAAAAAGAAGCAGTCATTTCCTGGCATGGGGGTAGTAAAGTGACTGGGAAGAAGCAGGAGAGAATTTTATGCAGTGGTATCAACATTTCATATTCTGGCAAAAGTATGGATTACATGGGTGTATGGATTTATCAACATTCCCAAACTGATACTAAGTATTTGTGAATTTCATTCCATAAATTTCACCTCAAATAATGCAAGTATTGAATCCACTGGCCATCTGTGTGCCAAAGTGCTTTGTAATGAGCTGATCTGATGTGGTGTGCGCAACTTAGGAGGAGATGCAGCTAAAGGAGGAGAGGGCCCCGGGGTGAATGGGAGATGGAGATGGGCAGAGACAAGAGAGTCCAGTGTCAGCCACAGAGGGGCTGGGTGGCGGGTGGGGGCCCCACACCACAAGATACTTTCAACTCTCTTACAGAGAGATTAGAAATCTCTGTGCAAGATGTCCAGGGAAAGCATGTGTGGCTATGTCCTATTCTGGATTTCAAATGAGGATGCAAATCTCTCCAGCACTTCCTTCCTGGGACACAGAAGTAGACATGAACCAAGGGACAGCATGGGCAGCTGGAGGACAGCCCACAGAGCCCACCAACAGGTGGGATGCAGTGACACTGCCACTTTCCACAGCTGTCTTTTCTAAGTGCCAGTTTAAAACTGATTGATGGCATAACTCTAAAATATATGGCTTCTGGGAATCAACTATATATTGCAAATGCCTCACTATAAAATCTCAAAACATGACCCTGAATTACAAATATTATACTGTGTGTAGATTCTCTGGACAAACAAGTGAAACAGACTCAGTTATTTCATACCAAAGTACAGCTTATCTCTCAGGTGCATCCAGAGTAACTTTTCTTGTAGGTTTATGACACACTCTATAACATTTTACAAATTGTAAGAAAAAAATCAGACTGCCCATCTTCCATGAAAGAGCAGACCGTCAGCTCTTGGGAGACGCTGCCCCTTGCTTCTCCTGACTGCTGCTTTTGTCAATAAAGTCCTTTTCTGGAGCCTTGAAACTACCCAGACAAAAGAAGAGTCTGGTTTTGAGCAGGCAAGATCGAGTGAGAGTCCCAGGATTAAATGGGCAACTGAGACCCCTGCATGCACTTGCTGGTCCCCACAGAACCAGGAGAGGACAGGAAGACCCCAGAAAGCACTCAAGACCTAACTATTTCCTGAGCTCAACCCAAGTCCCACTGCGACCCTCAAATGACCCCTGACCACACCCACCCACCGTTCTTAGCTCCCAGAATGTCCAACAGAAGAAGTGTGGTGCCATCTGTCCTCAGTTCTCATTTACACAGGAACCTGCTCCTGATACACAAGACACTCACAGCTGAGTGGGCACTAGCTACTCACCTATTAAACAGCCCTTCCACGGGCGACAGCCCTCACAGTTACACATTCTCTTCTCCAAGTGCGCAACATGGGGAGATTCATTACAGGAGAACCCACAGGTCCCTTTGAGGCCTGAAGTCCTTAGGTGTTGGTTGATTTGCTGACTGTGTCCCACTCTGCCCAGGGCTGGAGACAGAGATGGAGCAATGTCTCTGCCCTCAGGGCAGCACACCCTAGGATGCCATGACAATCTACACACAGTATAATATTTTCAATTCAGGGTGGTGTTTTGAGATTTTATAGTGAGGCATTTGCAACACATAGTTGATTCCTAGAAGCCATGGCAGAATGCCAGAGGGTAAAATGACCTGGAGACTGTGGGGACCCCATCCTCATTTTAAAAGTGGACTACCCTTGCTGTCCAGGAAACTCAGCAAATTAGACAAGACCACCAAGCAGCCCTCACCCACCTCCGTCCTCTGCAACAGCATGAAATTCTAGTTCACTTCTCTATGATGCTCCACATAGCTTGAAGGGAAGAGGCCTGCTTGTATGTTTAATTATCATCCTTCTCCTTCATTTTACCTTCTCCAGAAAAGCAGGTTAAGGTTCAGTTTTAACAAACTAATCGTGGCAGGAACAGCAAGGGAAACCGGAGATATCCCTGCTCCAAGAAAGCAGGAAGCCCAGAAAAGTCTCTTCCACGGTGAGACTGAGGACTGGCCTGGCACCTCCCAGCACTCACACACAGCCCAGCTGGTCCACATCCCCTGGCTCCACAGCTCACTTCCCCGAGAACCCAGGCTGTGGTGCCAAGCAGAGGGATGAATTTAGAAAGCCTGACAGAACCACACACACTGCGACAGCGCCAACAGACATCCCAGATTTAACTGCCCTAAAATCATCCGTGGGAGCGCAGCAGTGATTGCGTCAGAGCCACGCCGGCTGGCAAAACACCAGTTTTAAACAAACTGTCCTGTTCCCTACCAGGGGAACAATGTTTTGGCACAGTGCCAACTAAGCATTTCAGTGAGTGTTCAAATCCAGCTTCGATATTAATGTTTTATAATTCAATGACAAGGTGAACAAAGTCTATATGGGCTGCATCTGCAAGGGTGTTATTTTCTTTGTTGAAAGCATTTATTCTTTGGGTGAGTAAAGTACTGTAGATGAATCCTTTTAAATATTTAAATGCCTGAAATTTATTTAGGGATTCACATTCAATTGGCTTAAACAAAGATTATGCAAATCTAGCCAAGTATAAATGCAAAATAAAAACTGTTTTCCTCTTATACTTCCTTTAATCTTGGCAAAGACTGGGAGGCTAAAGAAATGTTCTTTGCATGACCACAGAAGAGCCCACCAGCTTCCCAATAAAGGCACTGCCTGGCTCGGGGTCCACCAAACACAGCGTTCCCAGCTGATAACAGCGCACTGGCTTACAGACCAGGCATTCTGTACACAGAACCTGCAGCTCACAGGCAGCCCCGCCATCCCCAGGGATAGTGAGTGGGCCCCTACACTGCATATGTGCACTCCTGCTCTACTCCTTGCCCTCCTGTTTCCCCTCCCACAGAAATTAACTGAGGGCCCCCTTCTTGCAGGCAGCTGCAGGGCAGAGTGGGGAGCTCTGGATGTGCTATCAAGAGGCCTGGGTTTGAAAGAACTAATAAGGTTCAGAGGGCCACTTTCCCCTTTAAAGTGCAGCCTCTGCACCTGTAAAGGGGAAGCCCTGCCAGACAGAAGGGAGAGCAGGCGCCACCCAGCCTGTGGTCCTCAGGCTACAGAGCCAGAACACCAGTCTCCTCACACTTGGCCTTCAGAACTGTTGAATGGGTGGAGAGACCCAATATTCCAAGCAAATGACTTAGAATGACCTTCGAATAACAAAACTGCCTGATGAAGTAGATGCTCCTCTCATTCATGAGGGCACAACTGCAGCACTCTACAGCTCTGGTCACGGCAAGGAGGTAGCACCACGACATCATTCTCCTCCAAATCAAAGCCCAAACCATGTAAACCACAACAGTTCTGGGGAAATACAGGCCAATGTCAGAAAGGCCCTTAGGAAAAATAATGAATGCGAATCACAGGGCCATGAGGAGTGGAGCTTCCCCTGAGAGGCTGCAGGCACCTAGAAACTCTTCAAACACAGGAAGGAGCTCCACAGGCAGAGTGGTGGAGCAGCGGCTCCAAGTGAGGGCCACAGATTTCAAGAGATGACAAATGAACACTGAGGTACATAGAGGGCACCTCCACTGCTACTCATTCTTCATGAGATATACACTGTCTTGCGCAAGATGTCTCGGCATGGCAAAAGGTACATATATGCACACATGTATATCACACATGTGCACATTCAAGGTTGTACATGTATATGCCCACATGTATAGACATCTGGGAGTTGGCTGTGCAGCTAGGATGCACAGAGGAAGAAACTTCAGGAACCTACTTCCAAGCAACCATTGTTCCTTGGATTGAGGCATTAAATAGCTGAAACAGTAGCATTTCCTCTGCAGGAAGGATCAAACTGTAATTCCTAACATCACTATTAGAACCTTCAGTACAAACAGGAACCACATCCCAGAGCTATTCCTGGGCCACCGGAATCCCACTGTTGCTTGCACAAGGAACCATCAAGACACCTGGGGACACAGTGAGAATAGTGCGGTGCTGGGGACACGGATTACCAGAGCCAACACTCAAAAGTTTCTCAGCCCACACAGCAGTTTGGCCTGCCCAACATTCCCATTTCTCAAAGAAACAATTTTTAACTGCTCAGATGGTTTATTCAGATATTTTGACTTAGTGGGTAACTTAAGAGTAACTGAAGACACATACAGCAGCCTTTGGACTGCTGGTCTCCTGCCACATTCTCAGGAAAGGCAGCAACAGCAAGGGTGAAAGTAGAGCACCCACATGGCAGAGCTTCAGGTGCCCTACGGCTGAAGCAGATTTACCTGGGAAATGAAAAAAATTGTATAAACTAAAGCACCAAGAAAACAGGACAAGACTGTGGCTCCCATCCCCCCTGTCGGGAAGCAACTCAAAATACTACCGTAACCACACTGAGAAGCAAACTTTCCCATTAAGTCCCAAGGATTCTATTCTGTAAATGTTGCAACAAAATTAATTCAGGTGTATTAAAATAGGTTGGCGATCACTACCAAGGACTTATCTATGTGACTGTTTTAATTTATGTTATGTTATGTTATAATTTTCGTTATTAATCATATGTATTTTTACTACATTTAAGTTTTATACATGTTACATGACTAGGATGATATGACAAATGGGCTGAGAAAGTTCAAGACTTCTTCATTTTTCCTATGTCCTTTCTGGTACCCCCAAGGTCTTCAGAAGTCATGGGGCCCCCTAGTTTCTAGTCACTCAGTCATGAAACATGTATTATTTCCTAATCACCAACTATATGCAAAACAGGGCTTGACTTACCAAGGACACATTAAGAATGACTCGCTTCTTCCTCATAGCAACCTGGTAGGCAGAACCAGCAAAGCAGCTGAGAACACGCTTTCACAACCCTGTGCGGGAAGGCGGAAGGTGGCCATCACGAGCAATGGAGCAGCACTTCCCCCAGCCCAGGCGTGACCCTGGTAAGCCTGGAAGGAGCCCTGTGGCTAATGGGACACAGCTGCTAGTGCTCAGCCAGCTCACCAGGCTCATCAGGACACAGCCCAAGGGACAATACTGAGCTAAGGCATGCACCATGTTTCTTTGGGAGGACAGGCAAAGGTGTTAAGTGACAGGATCAAATTCCCAAAGCACCCTGGGAGGAACCAGCCAAAATAAAGCCCAATAAAGTCTGGCACACCATGGCAGGAGTAGGGAACAAAGAGCATAGGGCTGGTGGCCAGAAAGCCACCAAGTCAGAGAAGCCCAGAGGCGAATGCAAACTCAGAGCACAGCAACACAGTAGCACAGCAGCAGGTGGCCAAAAAGGATGTTCCTGCTCTACTCTGAAAGGTCAGGGGCAGGTGGGGCACTGGATCCTAGGCCCAGCTCCTACAGGGACTGTTCCATAACTAAACTACCTCTATAAAAGGATGTGTTCTAAAGGCCACCAAGACAGTAAAATGTGGATAAACAGGTAGAATTAGGTCAATCCCATTAAGTCAAAAACCTTTCTAGTTCTAAAGGCCATCTAAAAGGTAGCACTCCCACCCCTTACTGGCCATGCCTGGGTACTGCCAGAAGACCACCTCAGAGAATTCAGGCATTGAGGAAGGCTGGGCCGGGCTGTCCATGACTTCCACATCCTGGTCCTCTGGGGACATTCTCAGTGCTCCATACAACAGGAGAACGGATGGGCACATGGGCGTGCAGGTAGCTGGGTACAGATGTTCTCTCCAGATGGGAAGAGCCCCCCGCAGTCTGACAGCATATACAACCTTTGGTTGTATCAATACATCTTGATGAAATGCTTAGATGATGAGAGTAACTGCTATTATTAATTTCAATATACTTCTATAGCAATGTTAAATGCAGACAAATATGCCCATCCCTAAAATTTGTGGTTTTTTTTTTTAATTTTACAGGAGGATGGAAATAGAAAGTGTAAAATAAGGAAAAGATAACCTTTAAGGTCCTTTCTGACCCAGAGATGCTAAGACAATGACACTCATTGCATACCCTCTTCCTTCCCAACACTCAGGTTGCCATGCAAGGTCGAACAGGGATAAATACAGCAAGAAGCCAATCACACTAAACACGACATCTTATAGGAAAGAGGGCCCATACAGCTGGTCAGACCTGGCCCCATCCCAGGATTTCTGCTCTTCAGAACAAAGCTTATGAATCAAGTTCAGAAAGGATCAAAATAAATTATCCCTGAACTTGTGAGGCATTTAAATTCTTACCAGACAGATACCTCTCCTTAAAAGGGGTCACAGGTAAATGCAACTGGAATAGAAAAGTTCTGAATCACTGACTTCAAGGTAAACCAAGCAGCTAATACCCAAAACAGGTTTCAAACACAAACGTGCAAGACCAAGAAAGACACAATCAGGAAAACATAAACTATCCCAGCCTGACATTTGCATTACTGATAATTTTAAACAATAAAGCAACCTAAACTTCTGGTACTGAAGGAGACTGTGGAAATAACTAATCCCAACTCGTCTGTGACAAGGAGTAGAGAGGAAGCTTGCTCCCCCGGCACCCCTCCACCACCCTGCCTGGTGCCTTCTGCCCACCCTGAAAGGGAGGCAGCTGTGTTGACAGAAGCAGCAGAGCCACAGTTCTGGGTTCTTTAAAGCTCTGCTTCCTACTTTACTCAGGCTTAAAACAGAGAAGAAGAGCTAAGCTTTTCAGTTAACAGTAACAGCCTAACTTTTCTTCCAACCTAGTACGTCTTTGGAAGCTTATAACCCTAAAGCACCATTGCAAGAAGGTCAGCTCTTCAAACACTAAATGACTCCTCAGTTCCAAAAGGTAACCAGGGCATTGATCCCTTGGGACTGGGGAGCAGGGGCTGCACACAGGTGAACTTGCAGTTCTTCTCCATGATGCAGTCAAGGATTCTGATGTCCAAAGTTTTAATTACCAAACCATCACTCCTTCAAGATACCTGCTACTATTTCCTCACTTTCAGAAATGGACAGATTTTCAAAATTAATAACCCACTTCTCCCCTTGCCTCAGATAAATAGATTCCAAGGTGGACAGCTGTTGACTGAGCTCAGGTATCAGGGAACCCCAGCCTCAAGGGAAAAAAATAAGAAACCTCCAAATCCCATGTTATACAGCTTTAACTACCATACTGTCACAGATGCCAAGTCATGATAATCTGATCATTTCACTATTAACTAAAAGTTACAAACAATAAAATTTAAGCTCTTTAAGAAAGCCTAACACTTAAAAACATAGAAAGCATTTTACGAAAAAAGCCATCTGGGGGAAATCCCAGGCCCTGCTCCAAAGCCAGAAGCTCCACCCCACATGTGTATCCCTCTCTTTATTTTCTGGACCAAATGCTTGCACTGCTTCTTGCCCAAACTCCCCTCACCCCATCTATAGGCAGCAGGTGGGTACTGATAAAAAGCTATTCCTCATTTCACTTCACTCCCTACTTCCCAGATGTTTGCTCAGTAGCTTTTATTTTTTCCTTCAGCTACTTATGAATACACTCTAATTTAGAACAAACAAATTCAATGTGTCATAGTTTACGCTGAGCAAGGCACACAATAAATGACAGCTATAAAGATAACTTCAAGATATTTCTCCTGCTTATAAATAAGTCTGCCTACCAAGGCAGGATTTAAACAGGCTGCTGCATTCTTGCTTTAGAATCAAGTATTTAACAACATAACTGGGAGACGGCTGCCGCCAAACTGGTCAACTACAGGCAATTGTACCTGTCACAAAAGGTTTGTGCTCAGAAATGAAGATGCAACATCATCTGGGGAGAGGAAATGAAGCTGCCCGACACAATCCCTGGTATGAATCATGCAGACACACTCCAACTGCACCTCTTCCCAAATGCATCAGCTGGTCTCCAGGAACAATCCCTGCAGTGTATGCTCACAGCTCAAGAAAGACTGCCCTTTCCCGCGAATTATCAGAGAGACATATGAAACGCAAGATCATATAAGAGGAAACATTATCTAAACAGAATTACAAAGCCCACCCAATAACTGAATTCCCCCATAAATAAATCAAAACACGAAAGATATTCCTAAATATGTAATCACGGTAATCAAGTTCTCCTTTGACATTCACCTTTGGGAATGCCAGAAATGAAAGGACAGTTTTCCAAGCCTGCAAAATATTGGTTTGTATACCTCTTATAGGGAAGAGAATATTAAAATAAAGAAAAGTCAACAACCCTGGAGATTTTCTTCCTTTCATTACTACTTGTAAGACTATAAAAATCACAATCTAGATTGCAGATAGGCAACTCAAATGCGCAGTTTACCAAAGGCTTGTCATAAGAAAGCCATCTAGTGTTAAAGTTTAGAAATGAAAACTGCAGACAAAAGAAGCAAAGAAAAGAAAAATTTGTGAGACTATTTTGAACTTACTGAGCAAACCCATGAAAATCGCCAAGGTTTTTGTTTGTTCGTTTTCCTTTCTAAGCCAGCCCTGTCCACACCAAGGCGAACTCTCAAACTCAAAGCAAAGCCCCCCAGGTCTACAGTGCCGTTTTGTCCTGGGAGCACAGTTCCCCGCCCGGCGCGCCCGCCGTTTCCCACACTCGGGCTGGAGTCACCCCCGGGCTGAATTATCTCGGCGAAGCAGGTTAACGATGACAAATACCTCCCGGGGGGCAACGCCAACTTGTTCCAGGCTCTAGCTCGGGAGGATAAGCCGCAATTGATTCCTGGGTTGCGGCGCGGCTGAGATTGATCTGAGGGCGCGCGCGGGGACATCCCGCACGCAGTGGGGCGCGGGCCGGCCGGCGCGGGAGGGCGCGGGCCCGCGCTCACAAAGGGCCCGCGGGCCCCGGGACCCACCCCGCAAGGTGGCCGGCCCGCACGCCCAGCCTCGCCGCCGCATCGCCCCGGCCCGCGCGCGGCGATGGGCACGACCCTTCGCCGGTCGCCCGGCGCTCTGGAGACCGGCGGCCCCCGGCTCCCAGCACAGCGCCGGCTCGCGCGCGCCCGCCGCCCAGCCGGCGGCTCCCCCGGGACGGTCCCCGCGCCCGCCACGCACCTCAGAGCCGCCGTCCCCGGACCCGCTACGGCCGGCGCGCGCAAGACGCGCCGCCACCTCGCCGCCCGCCGCCGACCCGCGCGGCCCATCGGCCTGGACTCCGCGCTGCGCTCAGGCGGAGGCGGCGCACCGCGGAGGCAGGAGCTCTGGCTGCGCGGGCGGCGGCGCTGCGTCCTCCCGCCCGGCTCCAACTCCTGCTCCGTCTCCTCGCCGGCTCCCGCCGCCGCCCGCCGCCCGGCACCGCCCCCGCACCGCCCGCCGCCTCCCATTGGCCGGCGTCCGGGAATGCCGCCTCCTATTGGTCGCCGCTGGGACCTCGCCCCGCCTCCGCGGGTGCGCGCGCCGCCCTTCCGTCCGCGGCTCCCGCAGCGGTGCGCGGTTCCCAGGCGGGCGGCGGGAGGGGCCGCCCGAGGCCGCGGTCCGCTCCGCCCTCGCAGGGACAGGGCGGGCCGGGACCCGGCCGTGCTCACCCTCTTGCCCGAGTTGCGACGAACGCCCGCCGGCGTTCGGATCGTGCGCCCGGGGCCTGAGCGTCGCCGGCCGGGGCGAAAGTAGTCGGGGGCCCTGCGCGGCACCCGCCCGGGACGGCTGGGGGGTCGCAGCGACCCGCGGTGTAGAAGCCAGCGCCGGCCCCCTTGCCGAGGCGGCGCCGCCGCCCGGGGCTGGGAGGAGCGAGGCGGAAGCACTGCGTTGCAGGCACCAGCGGCGAGTCGCAGCGCGGGGACCTGTCGGCTGGGAAGGCGCGGCCCCGGGAGAGCGGGAGAAGCGCGGGTCTTCGCCTAGCCGCGGGGAAATAACTTTCCGTTTTCTACTTTCCCAGGAGACGCGCATCACCTGCGAGGAAGCCTCGCCGGAACCATGAGTGTGCATCGCTGGATCCCCACCTGGACGCTGGAAGTTTGGCGGCCTCGGGGGAGTCTTCCGAGCGTGGCTGGAGGTGACGCCGCCCGCAGGGTGCCGTAGGAGTCATTGCCCGCAGGAAGCCGAGGCGGCAGATGCGGGTCTCCGCTGACCTGCCCCCAACCACCGAGGCCTGTCCTAGCGGGCTTCGCCGCGACCGAGCCAGGGGCTGTGCCCAGCCTGGGTCGGGCGTCCAGTTGAGGAGGCAGAATTCTTCCCGAGAGGTGTTCTCTCTGCTCGCCGCTCAGGCACGTCCAGGACACAGCCCTGGTAAAGTTAAACAGGGCCTCCCACGCCGTATTTCTCTGTGAACACACCGTACAGTCCTTTGTATCTTATTTTTAAATGGGCATGATGTATGGCAACGGGTGTAATAAAACACGTCGGGCAGCGATCCTGTGTCAAGATAAAATTCCTGAGTTCTCCGAGTTTGGGGGCTTCCTGTCACCTCATAATCAGCATTTGAAAGACCGTTGTGTATTCATTCCACTAACATTTAAGGATACGCTAAAAGACCTGCTGCTCGCGTCCTCGCTGAAAGGTCTTCTTCCCAGCAGCCCGTCGCTGGCTTTCCAGGAAGTGAACGCAGCCTTAACCCTAGGGCGGAGACTGCAGGAGCTCAGCACCTGTACGATACCTGCACAGCGCTTCGCTGCCTCGGGTCTTCCTGAAAGAGTGCCTTTTCTAGGAAAGCTGTAGGTTTTGCGTAAATTTTAAAGAAAAATATCAGATACGAAGTATGAAATTGGGGTTACCTAAAAGCTCACGTGAGCGTATCTTCAGTCTTTCACCTTCCCTAAAACCGAAAGCGGCTCCCTTCGCTGCTTAACCCCCACTTGCCGCCCCTCAAAGGCCTCCTTCCTCTTGGAAATTTCACCATGATCCAGGGCAGCCTAAAGAAACACTATAGGGATGACTTATCTAGAATTATGCCTCGGTACGTGGACTCCTTCTGAAGTAATTCCAGCGGCAGTCTTACCTCTTTTCCTCTAGGAAAAACAAAAGGGGTAGAGTTCAAAGGCAAACCAGCTATCTACCCGTCTTAAGGACTTTGGCTTGTGCGCTGACCTTGCATGCTGCTTGTACTTATTCACCATTGAATTGAGCAAAACGAGTTTTATTTCCATAATAAACCACGGCAAGATTCAAGCTACAATAACGTGCACACACTATAATAAACCTGAATGGCTAATATGGGTTTATATTCCTCCTTCTCTGTTCTACTACAAATCATTTTTAAAGTGTTTATTTAATATGAAATGGATATTCGTAATTTGCAATAACTAGGTACTGATTACTTAGACTGTTCAGGGCATTGTGTTAGATGCATGGGACCCAAGGGCTACTGACCACCCTGAAAGAATTTCAGAACAAGCGGAGCTTAAGCAGGTGTTCAGGACCGCCTGTGGGTGGCGCCCATGGAAAGCAGAGAGCCTGTCCTGCAGGTAAATCAAGGGTCCAGTGGGCCAAGGCCTCCTGACCAAGGCTATCAGAGGGCCAGGCAAGAAGGAGGGAAAGAGGCAATCTGCTGGCCAGGGAAGCATGGGCAATACACCTAGGAACCAATTGCACAGGCCTGTCTGGGAAACAGCAGTGCCCTCTAGCCAAGCACAACTTACCACTTATGTAACCACAGTTGCCTGGCACTTCATCTGCCAAGTACAGTTTGCTTCTCAGAAAGTATGTCCTCCCATGCAGTAGAGCATGTCAGGAGCATGTGAACCTCTCATAAAGCACAGATGTGTTTAGATATGGTCTAGTAAGTAAAATAAAGTAGCAGTCCTGCTGAAATTTAAAAATGCTTTAGTTACAGCTCAGAAAGGCCTGGTGTTGTAATATACCAGTAGTCCTGATAGCAGGAAAGCATCTGTTTCAGAAGAAGGGAACTCAAAAGAGTAATGTAAGAGTTATTGAATACTGTCTCATGGTATAAGTCCACTCTATCTCTAGGAGCCCAACAAGCCCCCTAATAAAAATTCAGCTCTACAAATACATTGGAGGCCCACTCTGTGCTCTTTTGTGCTCTGGGGGCCACAGAAGAGTCCTATGTTTAAATAGTAAGGCCATTCCCAGGGAAGAACAGGAGTGCTCAGCTGGGATTTTTGCACGGGAAACAATTCTAAGAGCAGTGCAAAGGCAATGCATTTAAAATGTGCATGCATGGAATTTAATATTGCATAGAACATGCCATAGAGATGTGGAAAGGTGACACTGGATGGAGTAAGTAGGCTCAGGGACAAATATCCTCCCGCAGGGAAATGTTTCTACATTCTTCATTGTATGCTTCACAAGCAAGAAGTCCTGTATACTGGTCTTTGCTGTAATGTGCCCAATCCCATGTATCTCCAAGACCCTTCCAGGACAGGTGCTTTACTTTCTGATGATTCAAACTCTTGGCCATTGCAATTCACGTTTTCCTACTCCTAGTGTCTCATCTTCACCAATCCAAGCTTACTGCTGAACAGCTTGTATATATCTTATTGCCCTCTTGCCTCGCCAACAAAAGAAAAGAGGAGAGGCAGGCAAGGAGGAAGGGGGAAAAGGAGAGAGAGAAAGGAGAGAAGATGGAAGAGAAGGAAGGATAAAGAGGGAGAGGAGTGGGGGAAAAGTAGAAACTGCATGGGACCAGAAGCATCCTCCAGCATATCCTTACTTGGGTAGCCCAAAGAGCAGGGTTCTTTAGAAGCCCACAGACATGGGAATCGAACCACCCTGGCTCTGAACTGGTTTGAAAGCTTATTAGATATGTAACCATAAACAAGTTACATCTCAATTTTTCATTTATCTCATCTTAAAAAAAAAAACAGATAATAAAACCTCTGGGTAAAGATGCTGTTATTCTGCAGCTCCACAGCTGGCATGCTGTGATCTCCAGTGTGGACCATGACCACTGCCTGCCCCTATGCAGACCTGTCAGCAGGAGGGCTTGGTTGGAAGCTGGCCAGTGTGTCAGGGATGGAAGCACTGAGATGAAGCACTGTTGCTGCTTTCCTGTGTCCTGCCATAGCCAACTTAAAGTTGATGACTTAACCCTCCACGTGACATGTTGCCAGTTGGGACGCACTTCTCTGGAGCCAGTGTTCTCTGGGTTCCCCTGTTCATAAACACTAAGTCAGCATGTTCATTGAATGGATCTAGAGCAGCTGCTCCCTGTCCACTAGGTGGCGTCTGTCAACAGGAAGTTTCCAAAGCACCACAGGTATGCTGCCAGGTGACCATTCTAAGGAAATAAATAACAGAAAAGGTGTGTGTCCATCTAACACATATTCACTTTCTACATGTTATTTATTTTTAATGGTATCTATGAACCTAGAGCTGTGTTTAATTTGGCAAACCATTTTTCTAATTTTAACAATCTTCTGTAACATTTTAAAAGTTATTAAGTAAACTCTAAGCAACCTCAATGTGCAAGACATTTCACAGTACCTGGTGATGCCTGTCACTGATTGACTTATTTGGGAGCACGCCTTCATGTCCCCATCTCTGCATAACAGGAGATGGCTCTTATTCAACATTACTGACTAAAATTCAGTGTGGCAGCAGGGCACCAGCCAGTGCCTCTGATTTTATTACAGCATGACCCGACAGAGAGCTCGTACCTAGATGCAGCAAGTCCTGCTCACGGCACAGACACATTGGTCCCATTGCCCTGTGGGTGGTGGCAGAGGCAACCATAGAGCCCATAAGCAGACCAAGGTGGTGAGGCAGAGGCTCTGGGAGGCAGTGGTGTCCTACAGAGACAACTGGACTGATGTTGCACGGTGTGCCCAGGGCACACTGCAGAGATACCAGCAGCTCCCAGGCAGCTGGCCAGGGGCCTCATGCTTCAGGCCACTCAATGGTCCCTGCTGCATGGGAGCGAGTGGTGGGAACAGGAGGGAGGGTGTGAGCAAGACAGAAGCCGTGGTCCTCCCCCAGGCCTGGAAGTGGCCACCCATCATGCTTGCCATACTCTCCTCATCAGCCTATGTCTGGTTCCCACCACAGGGAAAGGGTCCCCAGGGGTGTGGACAGCAGGGAAGTAGGGCCTCAGAGCCGTGCTGAAGCTGCCTGTCCCACGACAAGACTCAGACTCCACCAAGGACAGTGGAGAAAGCAGAGAGTAGAGAGGGAGCCTGGCTCTTCGTTCTCTGGCACCCATGGCCTTCCCTAGGCCCCCAGAGGCAGGGTGCTGGGGATGCAGAGCAGGGATGGGACCCAGAGCAGCCTGGCTGCAACCCCGGCATCCTGTCCCTTTAGATGTTCTGACATAATGGACAAACACACCGAGACTCTATCCAAAGAGAAGTATTTCCTGGCAATTGTGCCCCTAGGATTGACGGATACTATTCTAGTCTCCTGTGAGGTGGCACTGTGCCATATGCCAACCTTCCTTTCCACCAAAGAGCCTAACACCGTGCACACGCTTGACCATGCTTCATAGCAGAGCTTTCTTGCTTGCTCAGGAACAGGAGAAACATACCTGCATCTGTGCTCAGGAGGAGGACTTTACCTGCCTGATCGATGGTCAGGACAAGGGTTGGGATCCCCCTTCATACCACATGGGAGGCAGGAGACCCCAGTGTCCACTGTGACTCCTCTATCTGAAAACCGTGACAAGGTTTTTGCAATCAGCCGGGAATCTGGTGTTGGTTTGTTCCCCTTTTTGCAAACGACCACACCCATCTCTGAAGCAGGGCAGCAGAAGCCCTAGGAGCCATGAAGCCTCTCATCAGCAGAGGGCCCAGGAGCAGTGAGGCCTCCAGGGGGTCTGCATCTTCCAGGAGGCTACAGCCCCTTCTCCACACGCTGTGGACTCCCACGTCTGCTCCCCTGGAACTTGGGTGGGTGTCATGCCCCTCTTCACTGACAGCCGTGGGGGCAGCCAGCCACGAAGGTGCTAAGGCTGGGTCAGAACGATGCCACCAATGTGCCCCTGTTCCCTTTCTGCTCTTGCTCTTGGAAGGCAACCTGCACATTGCGAGGCAGCCCAGGCAACTGCGAGAGAACCACACAGGCAGGAACAGAGGCCTCTGCCCCAAGCCCTGATTTTGCCAGTAGACAACCTGAAAGTGTTTGCAAGTGCCCTGTCCTGCTTAGTTAGCTGGTGCCACTTGGAAGAGAGGAACCACCCCCACTGAGCCCTGTTGCGATCGTGGATTTGTGAGCAAAACAAGTGGTTGATGTGCTTTGGGCCACCGTGTGATTTATTACAGCAGCAGGAAAGTAGAGCCTACCCCTGGGAACCCCCAGAGAGGCAGAGCACCTGAATTAGGACTGTGTCTGGCTGGCCACAGGAGATCTGCCTTGCAGGGGTCAGCACACACAGCGGAGCGGAAGGCCTCTGGCATCGGCGCAGAGGCTATGTCTGCCAAGGCCATTGCCTTTATGTTCTCTGGGCCCTTCTCATATGTTTGTGGCTTCAGTGTGGCAGGGCAGCAATGCTGTGTGCCAGGAGGGATGAAGGGAAAAGGGAAGAGGCCAGTTCTCCTGAAAGCCTCTCCCCGTTCCCTGCCTCGGCTGGCAGGCGCTCTCCAGCTGGAGTGGAAGCAGGAATGGTGAGCACATGCCTTCATGCCAAAGAGAAGGCTGGGTATGGTCCAGAACCCCACGCTACAGGGGAGGCCTGAGTCAGCAGTAGCAGGCTGAGGAAGCCTGGGTCAGGAGCAGAAGAAGCTGGTCAGTCGTGCCTGCGAGAAAATGATAGGGACTTTACTTCTGTGGCAGCATGTTTAATATTTCCAGAAATTGTCAGAACTCCATGTCTATCTGACTAACCAGTGTTTTCTCCAATTCTCCAAATACCTTTTTGCAGATATACCTCCAGAGGCCCCTCCTAAAATTCCAGTCCCAAATTGTTGATCAGAGGTCAGACACTCCTTGACCTCCAAGCCAGGTCCTGCAGCCTACACTGCTGTGCGAACCCTGAGCTGGCTTCCTGCGCTCTGGGCTTACGCGCTTTCTCCCTCACCCCCTGGGTGAGGCATCTGGCTTCTGCTGCCTTCCACTTTCTCTGTAGCCAACCAGCTTGGGCTTGGATGGCTTTTCTCTGAAGCTACTGTAGAGCTAGCTCCTTCCGCTTTCCTTCCACGCTCCTCTCCTTCCCATCACTGTGAGTGCAGGGAGGAAAGGCTCTTCATGGCTTGGTGTCATCGTGTAACTTTTTATGTGGCTCCAGGAGCGGTCTCCCCAGAAACATCACCTGCCCTTTTGTGAATATGCATGTCATTTACTCATGGGAGGGTCTTGGGCCTTTAAGACCTCAAGACACAGGACACAGAAAGGCAACCTCAGTGTTACCAGAGATACACCTCCCACCTTCCCAGGCTGGCACAGTAGGATGGCCTCACATAAAGTCAGGATTCTTGTGCACGAACGTGACCCTAGCTGTCTCCATCACATTAGTGGGAGCCTTGCTCAGAGGCACAGGTCCCGTGAGCCTTATGCTGTCTTGAGTCTGAGCACCTGGAACCCTTGCTCTCCTCATCCCTGCAGCCTTGTCTGAGTGAACCTCAGTAATTCGTCTCTGGGCACAATTTTGTCAGAGTAAGCTTGCCTGTAGGTCCAATCTTGCAACTTCTCTGCTCAAAAATCCCTAGTGGTTCCTCCTTCCCTCCAGCTTCCTTTTCACTCTCCTCCATGATGGGCCAAGGTCCGGCCTTGCACGTCCATCTCTCCCTGGGGTCCATGTCCTCTGGACCCCAGCCCAGCAACCTGTGCTTTTGTGCCTTTACCGTTGGCTTTGTCTGTCACGTGTGTACCCCTCTATGCTTCCCCTTGCGATCCAGCCAGAGGCCTTGAGGGCACGGGAGGTAGATGCATTTGCCTAGGCCCAGGGCTTCATCTTCCTTGCCCGAGCGCTACCTCAGCCTTGTGTGGGAATTTGGAACTTGGTGATTGTCTGTTGAAAAGTGAACTGAGGGCCCTTCACCTCTAGCCCAACAGGCCGAACACACAAGATGCTTGAATGATCGCCCTGTGAACTGTCCTCATCAGTCTGATGTGGCCACCTGCCCCTTTGCATCCTGCACCTGTCCTGCAAGAACATCACAAAGATGGCGCTGCCCACAAGGACTGCTGGCCACCGCTGGTCCCTATGCTGCTCTTTTTCTGCTGTTACCGCTGCACTCTGCAATAAGGGACCCAGATCAGTACCTCCCACAGTGCTGTCCTGACCCCCATGGAGAGTGAGAGGCTGAATGCCAGAGTCAGAGGAGGAGAAAGTGTCTTGGAGGCCTCTATCCTGCCCGCGGCACACTGGCCTCCTTTGAGGCCCGGCTGGTGTGGACAGGCTCAGTGCTGAGGAAGTTACAAAAAGTGGGTGCGCGAAAGGTGACATCTGTGTATTTACCTCACTTTCACCCAGGGAGGACAGAGGCCTCGACTTGGGCCTGTTTGTGGTTCTGAGATACAGAAGATGCCCGTGTCTACCCCGTCTGCAGTTCCTCTGCCTTCATCTGCAACTGACCCTAAGCTCCCGTCTCTCCCGGTTTCAAAGTACAAGTTTCCATCTGCACAGCTTTCAAAATCTCCAAGGAATCCTCTATTTTTAAATCCACTTGCAAATCCGCAAGGCCCCAGGCTCCACCCCTCCTCTGCCCGTGTCCCTGTAGTGCTGTCCCTACCCATCCCTGCCCATTCCTGCACCACCCCTGTCAGGCACCTGCACTGCCCCGGTCCTCAAAAACAGCTCAGCAGCATGAACTGGAAGAATGCCTGCTGCTGACAGAATCCTGGCCACCTTGCTTTGCCTCTGCTCCTTTCTGGGACGGGAGGATATGGCAGCTGCTGCCCCACTGGGCTTGCTGCAGATCTCCATGTCGACTTCAGTTGCATCTTTGAGTCTTTCTTTTCAGTGTGTACTACAAGCTATCAGAACTGATCAGCACATAATTTAGTCTCTGTGAAACTTCCAGTTAATTCTTGGAATGTATTTCGTATTTTCCCTTGGGGTTTGACTAATAATTTTTCTACTTTCTTCTTATATCCTAGGTTGGGAGAATTACTAAAACTCAGAAATTAAATGACATGAGTCAGGAATACTATTGTTAACTTTAAAGATTTTTGCAATTGATTTTACAAAGATATCTTTTTGGCTTTTTCCTGCTATTCTGAGGATGGAACCTAGGGCCTTACACATGTTAGAAGAGCATTCTGCTACTGAGTTATATACCCAGCCCCCACCACCATGCTTTTTAAATTTTATTTGGAAACAGGGTCTCCCTGAATTGCTGAGGGTAGTCTCAAGCTTGCAGTTCTGCCTAAGCCTCCTGACTAGCTAGGATTACAGATGTGCACCACTGTAACAGACATCTTTTATATTCAGACATTATACAAATAACTTATGTTTGGTTTTTATGCCTATTTTGTTAATACCACCTCATTCCTAAGTCTATATTATTTGGGGAGGGGAGTGGCACCAGGGATTGAACCCAGGAATGCTTTACCACTGAACCACATCCCCAGCCCTTTTTATTTTTTATTTTGAGACAGGGTCTCACTGAGTTGCTTAGGGCCTCACTAAGTTACTAAGACTGGTCTTGAACTTGGGATACTCCTGCTTCAGCCTCCAGAGTTTCTGGGATTACAGACATGTGCCACTGTGCCTGGCTCCAAGCCTATATTTATTTAATCTGATACCCAGGGCTCTTTAGCTACTATTTTTCTTAGTAGTACTCTGCTTGGCTGCATGAAAGTCTGATGCCTCAAAGGAACCCAGTCATGAGTTGTCAAATTGGGAAAAGAGCGAAGGGAAGAATGAACACAAAATCTAGGGTCTGCGTGTCTGTGTATAATTTCTGTCATAGGGATCCTAACATCAGGGCACATGAAGCATGTTGTCCAGTCTGATGATAGCTGGGCAGTGATGACCAGCTGCCAAAGCCCACTCAGAGGATGCAGGAGTGAAGTCCAGCACACAGATATGCCTGGACCTCAAAGGCAGAGAATTGAGCATGCTCCCACAATCAGAGTGTGCCTGAGTTACAGACACTGAGACCCTGGGACATGATACCATTTCTCCAAGGCACGCGGTTTGCAAGGTCACTGGACATGGGCTCTGGCCTTCCCTAGTCATCCCCTGCCTGAACAGCTATTTCCACAGCCAGCTGATCTGCTGAGGCCGGGCATTGCATGGGTATGGGATCCAGTTTCTCAGAGCAGTCGTTCAAAAGTCAACTACATGGAAGCACAAGAGAAAGAGAACTCTCGTTTTCCAGGCAGCTGGAAACTTTCACTTGGAACTCATTTTTAACATCTCCTGTGTGCTCAGGAGCAGCCATAGCAACACAGGCTTCACCTCCACAGGGAAGCGATGACAAGTTGGACACATCCTGTCGCCTAGAAAGCCATGGCCAAAGCATAACCTGGGCTCAGCAATAAGTCACTGGTGAGGTCATCACTGTAAACCTCCTTTCCCTGCCCTCCTCCCTCCAGCAAGGCAGCTCGTAAATAAAGCTGAACAAGCTATCCCCACTTTGAGGTCTGATGGCATCCTGTTTTGTTTACCACAGTCTCTGTGAAACTGCAAAACCACAGAGCCACAGGGAGGGCCCAGGACTTAGGCTGCCCTTTGGAGATGGCTTCAAAGGTCTTTGGTGTTCTTTCCCATCTGAGCAGACGCACAATCCAAAACTCCCCAGCTTTTCCTCAAAAGACAGGTGAGAGCGCAACTGGGGACATGAGTCTGCTCTGGAGAAAGCATCAGCCAGGCCACGCCAGCTACAAAAGACCCTGCGCCTCATGACCAAAGTGAGCTCAGGCTCACCTGCCACCAGTGTGCTCTGCAGATGGTCTCCCCCCGGGGAAGGGACCCCAGCTGGGGTGAAGGACCCAGAATCCCTCAGGAAGCTCTTCAGTTTCTGGGTTTTTCTGTCCTGCTCTCTGGCACTGGCAGACCCGGCTGGCCACTTCTGCAAGGTCACGTGTGATCTTAGCTTTCGGACCTTCACATAGGTCCCACCACTTCACCCTTCCTTTTGCCACATTCTAAAACTCATCCCTCTACCTTATGCTGCTTGGCAAAAAACCTCCGTGAAATGTGACCAGCGTGACAGCCTGTGAGAAAGCTCCGCCTTGGTCAGGGAGCGTTCCTGCCTGGGCGCTTCCTCATCATGATCTTAGAAAATGGAGAATGTTTCTAATTAAATTTGGTTAATTTTCAAAGGATAGGAAGACACGTATTTCCCTGAGTTTGTGGTTCAAGCTAACATGATAGTGATTGATAAAATGTTTCCCTCGGACGAATCTTCTATAATTGTAAACACATTTCAATAAACCCCAAAGATTCAAGCGATATCATTACACAGATTGGGGCCCATATGAATTCCTCTTATTTGATCACATTTAAGCTCTGGGATAGTATTTCTCACAAGCAGGTATTTAATAAATAATAAATAGAGCAGGGGAAGAGAGCCATCGTTATGGTCATGTGGCTGGAAAGACCCTATTGATCTTCACTTCTCCACAAAACCACATAAATGTATAATGTGGTATTGAGCTGGCTCCCACCCCACAAAGGAACAATGGCTTCTATAAGAGATATGCATGTTTTTATGGAGCAAAATCCTAAAGATAAAATAGATGACAGTCTCTATCCTACCCAGACTGAGTGAGACTGGGGGAGGAGATATCTACATGAATTTTTTCCTCATTTCTGTCCCTAAAACAATCTATGAGGCATCATCACAGGTTCTCAGTGTTGGAAGAAATCCCCAAAGGAATAATTTATTGCTTCCCCCGGCCCCAATAAGCTTCCATCCCCAATGCACAGACCAACCCGCATCACTTTGAGAGAAGTCAATCTGCCATTTAATTACTAGGTTCTGGGAACTTCTCAAAGGCCACACCCAGAAGCAGAACAAAGAATGGTCCTGGGAGAAAACACAGTTCAGAGGAGCCTGCTTCTGTGGTCACTCCCAGGCCAGCTGTACTCCCTCAGCCTCCCAGGTGTGGAGAGGGACAGCAGGCAGCAGGGCAGCAGAGAGGCACCAGCACCAGGAGGCTCTAAGTCCCTCAGAGGGAGCAGGACAGGCTTCAGGAAGGCAGCCTAGTGTGCACCACAGATGCCAGGACAGCATCATGTTCTGGAGCAAGCTGCAGGTGGACCCAGGCCCCTCGTACCTGCTGGCAGGGAATGTCCAGCACACAGTCCCTCCAGGAACATGATGAGCCTGCATTTCAAGTTTTCTCACTCTCTCTGCCAAAAATGAGATCCTTTTAATTGATTTTTTTTTCTCAGAATAGATAATAGACAACTTTAAGTTCTACATAAAGTAATTCTGGAGACAACTGAAGAAAAACTTTTGCAATATCCTCAGATCACTTCCCGAGTGAACAAGCAGAAATGCTGGGGTTCACACAGCCATGTGACAAGCACATGCAGCTGGACCCAGATCCGGTTCTGTAGGCTACATGCCAAGGTGGAACTGGCCTCCTTACATTTTATTTGTGCAGTGCGATAAAGAAAAACAGCCGACCAAATTGGGAGGGTGAAGATAGCGTTCCATGTCTCTCTGCAGATGTCCTCCATGGACAGAGAATATGACTGGTTCAGGAAAACATGGTGCAGGAACTGGGAGGGTCTCCAGAGGCCAGGTCTCCTCCACCTGGGGGCTACCCACTCGCTCACATCATCGCAGCCCTGCCTGGTGGGGAGGAACCTGTGGGGACAATTACTCTCATGCATCACACCACTCTTCCTTCTTATTTGCAAGGACTTACACAAAGAGAGACACGTTTATTTTCTCTTACCCACAGCCAGCAGGACACCACTGAAAATGTGTGAGCAGGGCCAGCTGGGGGTCCATCCCAGCAGCTAGCAGTGCAGAAGAACTACCAGTGACACCAGGCCCCCACTCAGGGCCGGGGCTTGACCTCCCACTCTGAAACACAGAGGGCAGTTGGATCTCATGCTGCAGTTTACAGTCACTTCCAAGGTAGACCCAGAAGGACCAGGACCTGGGAAGGGGGCCTGCAAAAACTGGGTCTCCCCCAACTTTGGCAGCTTTGATGGCACTCACACACTGCCCCCCTGGGAAGCCCTCTTACAGCTCATGCTGAAGTCCCCATGTGGCTAGAGAAGCACAGTCCCCACGGTCATGGCCTCTTTCCTCTAGGCAGGTAGGTTCCTTCTCAACACGAACCCCAGGTCACACATTTCCCTTGGCTCCTGGAGCCCTCTGCAGCACTGAGTGCAGGTTAGTGCTGCCCACGGAACATGCCAGGAGCCCAGCATTCACCTGAGGCACTGCCTGCAGGAGGCAGCCATCTGTCGAGAGGCCGTTTCTGTGAAGGGACCTCTTGCTGGGTCCCCCTCACAGGTCCCACAAGATGAATGGTATTCTGGGGTCTGGCAGGGAGCTTTCTCTTTTGTAAGTGAAGGAATTGAGGTGAAAAGTGAAGCCACTCGTCTTAAATCAGCCCATTTGGTCAATGGTGAACATTTAATGTGTCTTACGTGATCGGGGTGGTAGGCCCTCCTGCTTCCTCAGGAGCAGGGTTATGTTGGAAGGTGGCAGGACCAGCATGAATACGCCACAAGAAATAGCACCATGTGGCAGGCCTCCCCGTGCCAGGGCAGGACAGGGCTGGCACCCCCCACGGCCACACTGCTGCAAGGACACAGCTACCATTGCTAATGCACCAAGCCGGGCAATATGCCAGGACCTCGAGCCAGAGACTTGACCTCGCTGAAGGAGGTGCACATCTGGCCATGTCACCTCAGTGATGATCCAAGAATGGCTCCTGAGCTTTGGCATATCTGTGTTGCCCCAAGGAAGGGCCACTTGTTGCCCTCTGGGGACTTTGCCCGACACAGCTGCTTCTGTTCCTTGTGATGAGCAGTCCTTCACATCTCTGGTGCCGTCACACTAGTGCTTGGTGAGAGAAGCAAGGACAATACCAAGATTTGAGCCGTGCCCCTGTGCAGGGATGTCCACCCTCCCAGAGCAAAAGGCAGGTGCTGGTGGCCACAGAGCCATGCCTTAGACAGGCACTGGAAGTCCAGGTGGGTGAAGCCTCCAACCCGCTGTCCAGTGCTCTCCCCTGCTCAGACTCCCAGGCTCCTGGGAAGTGCAGCTGGCATCTGATTTATGCTGAGGGCAGGGAGGTTGAGGGACAGGTCCATTAAAGAAAAGAATGACAGAGCCCAAGTACTATAAGTTTGGGGGAGATGTCAATTACGGCATTCCGTCCCTCTCTTCTGGAAGGGCCTGTAATGACCATGTGATTTATGGGCCTGGAGAGAGCCATAAAACCACAGAGCAGAGGAAGCAGATGAATCCAGCTATTAAAAAACACAAGATAGAGCATATAGATCTTTAGCCATTGTTTTTGAAGCAGCTCTCAAAAACTGAAATATAGGGTAGATAAACAATGTTGATGAATTTTAAAGATTCTTCTGTTGTTTCATGTGAATTCTACAAAGAAAACGGCTCCATTTCTCAAGTTTGCTGAATGGACTTTTCATGGTCAGTGTTTTCTCAACTGCATGCTCTGAGAGTTTAACTAACAAGCTGACACTTTTCTGGTAGCAGGGCCTGGGAAAGGCATTCATTCCACAGGCAGGAAAAGAAAAGCAGGAAGGGAAACCATCTTCCTATATCCCAGCGAGAGTGTGGAAGGCCTTCTGCACCCCACACCCCAGTTCCCAGCAGCCCATCTCCCTGCAGCAGAGTGCAGGAGCCCAGGAGCGGGCCTGGTCATGCCCAGGGAGAGGACAGGCTATCAGCTCTGGAGCAGCCCACCAGGATGAAGCCCATGATGCGTGGGCTGGGAAGGGGGAGGCTGGCACTGGGTAAAGGGTTGGAGATACCCCAAGGACTCAGGCAAGGATCCGACTCGCACAGTAAGCTGGGGAGGGCCTGCCTTATGTGGTGGTGAGTGGCTGGCTAGTGCTGTGGCATCAGGCCACCCACCTGGTGGCATCACCTCGGGGAGCTGGGCGGGTGCTCCCCCTGCAGTGCTCTGCCCAGGCATCCTGTGCCCCCGACCCAGAGCTCGGCTCCGGGAGCCTGCTCTGGGTTGGCTCTACCTAGATCTGCATTCCTCCGACCCTCCCTTTGGCCCAGATGCTCACCTCTGTCTTCTTAGCATGAAGGTGTCCAGCAGGCAGCACCTACACTTCTGTCCAACTCAAAATTGATCTGAGCTCGTGTTAGACTCGTGCTCCTGAAGACAGGCGTTCCCAGCATGAGCACTCCGGCTTTCCCTCCACTCGGTCCTGCCTTCAGCCAGAGGGGGAGATTTATAAAACTACTGCTCTAAATAAAAGTCCAGTGAGAACTAGAAGCACGTATATGCTCTTCACTCCTTGAAGCTTTCCATGTTTTTGCTCACCCTTCAGTGTTCCTCTAAGCACCAATCTGTATCGTGTACACCAAGGACTGAGTGCCTTCCTTTTCTCCTTCACAGCTCAGGGAATATTGACTCAGCTTTGGTCTGTAGGTTTCCTGTGGGTTCAGGAGTCACTGAAGTGTGGTAGGTCTTTAAGAAGCATTCAAAGTAGCATCAAATGGCCTTTCAAATAAGCAATACATATTCGTAGGGCTTAGAGGTCCAGCTCCTCAATGACATGTACATAGGGTAATAATGTCCTTCATTACACTACCTTTCCCACCCCCACACCCCCTCCCCTCCCCTCACTCCCTTGGCCCAATCCAAAGTTCCTCCATTCTTCCCTAGCCCCCTCCCCCATTATGAATCAGCATCTGCTTATTAGAGAAAACATTTAGCCTTTGGTTTTTGGGGGACTGACTTAGTTTGCTTAGCATGATATTCTCCAACTCCATCCATTTACCTGCAACTGCCATAATTTCATTCTTCTTTAAGGCTGAGTAATATTCCATTGTGTATATGTACCACATTTTCTTTATCCATTTGTCTGTTGAAGAGCATCTAGGTTGGTCCCATAGTTTAGCTATTGTGATTTGAGCTGCTGTAAACATCAATGTGGCTACATCACTCTAGTATGCTGATTTTAAGTCAGTCATTTAGTCAAGAAAATTATTGCATTTTTAAAATGCTGAAAAAATTAAGGGGAAATATATTCTCAGATAAAAATCAAGGGAATTCATGACTGGCAGATCCATGATAGAACAGAATAAACAATAAGGGAAACGATTCTGGGTGGAGCAAATGATCTTATTTGGGAACATCCAGTGTGTGTGTGAATCCAAATGGGAACAGTAATGACAGTGTCTTGTGTGGCTTTAGCCAAGGACTCCAAGTGGCCCCATGCAGACCTCAATGGCCATGTGGCCCTCACCTCCAGGTAGTGCTGAGGAGCTGTGTGCAGTGCAGTGGGGGTGACGTCGTGAGATGCTGATCAGCCAAAGGCAAGCTGGAAAAAAGAAAGTAAGAAAGATGGAAACGGTGACCACTAACACACAGCAGCCACCAAGGCCAAACGGATTATGCTGAAACTTGGGACACGTAGACTAGCTCTGGACCGAGAGGCTGAAGGTAGAGCGTTGAGAATGACTGTGAAGACTCCCAGCAAAGGGAAGCAGGACAAACATGCTATCAAATACAGACTTGGAAGGCAAAAAGTTCACTAACAAGCAACACGGGTGTGGGAGATGCACATTCACGCCACCTAGTAATAGGCTCCGAGTATGCAAAGCAAAAATCAGCAGGGCCAAGAGAAAAAAGAACAATGCAAAATCACAGTGATTTCAAGATTTTCACAGGTCTCTCTTGGTAACTGACAGAACACATGTGCAAGAATCCCTAGGGACCTAGACAACCTGAACAAGTTTGGAATAGATCTGACCTGGTGACACATTGACAAACTGGCTGAAGAATATGCTTGCTCCTCCGTATTCAGGAAGCACTCAGCCACGCTGACTGTGCTGATACAAGGCACTCATGTCTGCTGACCACCTCGTGACATTGATCACAACTTAGAAGGTCTGTGTATTGGAAAATGGACCAATAAATTCTGAACAGCATGCTGATAAAATGAGGAATACCACTGGAAATTAGAAAATATTTTGAACTTAATGATATAAAAATTGCTACATAACAAAACAGGTTGGGGGGATACTATAGTCATGGGTAAAGGGAAACTTATAAATTTATATCAGAAAAGAAGATAGGTGGAAAACAAATAACTTGTTATTTATCTCAAAAATTTAGGTAGATTCAGAGAAACACAAGGAAGGAAATAGCAAAGATAAGGTCAAGACTTCAAAAAAAATAGACAAAGAGAATCCACAGGCAAAATTTAGTTCTTTGGAAAGAATAACAAAATTCACTAAATCTCAGGCAAAGGTCAGAAAAAAGAATAAAAAAGACAAATGAATACAAAAAATTACATATTCTGCAGATGATAAAAGAAGTTTAAGAGCTGGGCACAGTGGCACATGCCTGTAATCCCAGCAACTTGAGAGGCTAAGGGAGGAGGATCACAAGTTGGAGAGCAGCCTCAGCAATTTAGCAAGACCTTGACTCAAAATAAAAAATAGAAAAGATAGGGGATGTAGCTCAATGGGGAAGCGTCCCCAGGTCCGATCCCCAGTAATCTCCTCCCCAAAGCATCATCCCAAGTGAATGCATTTGCCACATGAGTTAAATTGCATACATCCTTAGAAAAGTGCCTCAAAATTACACACACAAAGATAAACTCATAGTTAGCCTTTCAAAACAAAACTACAGGCCCAGATAGCTGCATTAGTGAGCTCTTCTGAACACCAGTAGGAAAAAAACACCCTGTTGCACATAGATCCTCCCCAAGAGAAGAAGAGAGAACATTCCAGATCTGTCAATAATACAGTCCAGCCACATCACCACGCAGCACGTTAGCCCAAGGCCCAGGGGAGGTGCTGCACCAAAGGTCAGGAGGCCAAGGAGGCCAAGGGGCTGGCACCCACCACCAACTCCAGTCGAGTTTCCTGAAGGCCCAGCCAGCGAGGCAAGACACAGAGAAGACAACCCAGGAAAGGCTGAGCCAGGACTCACGGTGACAGCTGCCAGGCCTGGCAGAGAATGCAAAAGGTCCACAGAGTGCTGGAACCTACAGGTGGCTTCTCAAGCTCTTTAATTCAGCATGGAATTGTTCTTATACCAACAATAAACAGACAATGAAATTTATAGGACACCTTGACATTCACATCGAAAACTATCAAACGGGAATAAATCTACAGAAATGTACAAGATCTTTATGAAGCAATCATAAAACACAATTGAAAGAAATTAAATGAGGAGAGAATGACTGAAGGCATAAGTTAGTGCCCAGAGTGGGAGTCTCCCTGGGGGTGGGGGGCCTTCCTCTGCCTGGGCCTGGTTATCCAGGTGCATGAAGTCATTCAAGCCACAATGTGGGACTTCTGCATTGTCTGCTTGCATGTGATATTAAGAAGTAAGCAGCTTAGGCTGTGCTCTCGTGACAAATCAGTTAATAAATGTTGTGCTGAGTCATATGAAATTGTTTTTTTTAGTTCAAAAAATGGTCCAATACAAGCAAAAATTATAGAGAAAATATAAGCAATATTTAAATAGATCAAATAAAGTTCTTTGTTTTTTATTATTAATAAATAGTTGCAAAATCATGGTTTTGTAGTTGAGACTTTTCATAATCAGGTTTGGTATTTTTGTCTTTTAAAGATGAGACCATAATAAGTACATGGCGCCTACAAGGAAAAGAGTTTTGACTGGTGACCCACTACCCAAGAGTCAGTAACTTGGACTTGACAGGAATAGTCCCACGTGGTTCAGTCTAGCTACCGCACACAGGGCATGATGTCCTCATCCACGCTGCCTGCCTGGGCCAGGGCTGCAGGGCGGACCACTGCCATCACCATGGACACAGGCCTTCTCAACATAGTCTGAAGCCTGGACGGTGCTTGGAGGGAGGGTGGAGAGTCATCTGTGAGTGAGTGGCTCCACCGGCTGGCACCCTCCGAGGTGATGAACTGAGTTTACCACGGGCACGCTGAGGTGCAGCCAGAGGGACAGTGTGGGTGGCAGAGCTGGTGCCAGTGGTTCTGACAACCTGGGTCTGAATTCTCATTCTATGCTAGCCCCTGGTACAGTGTGAGAGTCTTCTCTGATCATTGCCTCCTGCGGTCCTGTTTCCGCCTCTGGCCCTGTCCAGCTTCTCTCAGGCTGTGATACCAATCAGGAGAGACACCAAGTGATTTTTACTTCCCTAGGAACTTCTTCAGTGATGACACGTTATTTTTGATTGATCCAGGAAGCTATCATGGAAGGAGGAGCAGACTGGGTGGTTGATGGCTGGAGGGCTCCATCTCCCCACTGCTGCGGGGTTCCCTCACTTTTGTTTAAGCTACATCTACCTATAAAGCCAATGCAGTCGGTTAAAACATAGCAACATAAATTAGACCAAACATCTGCATGGGAAGCAAACTGGCCAGATGTTTTGATGATTTATGAATGAACACCAAAAAGAAAAAGGATTAAAAAAAAAAGGTGGGTAGGAGAATGAGCGGGATGAACATGCTGTGGCTGCCCACACACGCCCTCCACCTCCTTGTCTGAGAGCCAGCTCTGTGAGTCACCTCTGAGGAGGTGGAGTCAAAGGGGTGATAGGTTTGGAACTTATCCCTGAACAAAGTGAAGTGACCTTCCCTGTATTAAGAGGAAATGGAAGCTTGCCTCGGACATTTTTTTCAATCTAGAAATTATTTCTCAATTGCTCATAATTTTTGAATTATATCTACACGATTTCTCAGAGCCAAGCCAATGTATCGATTTGCTAAGAGAACTAGAAGAGTTGCCAGATTGGAAATAGATTTGTTTCCCGTGTTGGAATCACTAATGAAATCTGCAGGCATGTGTCTTCCTCCCTCCTTCTCTGGTTGTTTTCTATTTAGTTCTTTTCTCGGTACACTGCACTTCAGAGAGCAATTCCCAGTGTGGGGAAGAATTTGGGAACAAGATTCTTTGCTTAGCTTCAGCATTTTCACTTATGAGCTTCTAACTATGAGCAACTGAACCTCTGAGAGCTTCATTTTCTACCTGTGTAAGAAGAAAATAATAATTACATCAAAAAGCTATTTGAGAAGTCGCTGCCTTGTCCAGTGTGAGACACCCAGCCTGGCTCCAGCCAGGAGTTACCCGTCATGGGTCTTCTGGACCTGTATGGGTGGATCTCCTCCCACCACCTCTGGTGGTTAGAGGTGGGACATCTCAGTTGGATGAAGCTGTCTCTTAGCCCAGCCTAATTTTTTTTTTTTAAGAGACTGGCTCCCATTACTCTAACCAAAGAGAAATGGGATCAGAATGAAAAGCCAAGCTGTGTATCAGTATGTGGGTTGATGGGGTATGCCAAAATGGAAAACATTCAACATGTTCACTTATTCTTTTGACAAGTATTCACTGAGTGTTTATGGTAGCTGGAAACAGCTCCAGGTGTTTGGGATACAGAACATAACCCGGCTCTCACACAGTTTACAGTCTAGTGGGGGAAGCAGACCATAAGCCCAAGAACTGGTAAACCCCACAGGAGAGAAGTCAGAAGCCAATAAATCTTTCCTGTAGAAAAGCAACGAAATCAACTGTACTACTGATGTAAAATTGACAGAGTAATTCCCACAGGAGTGCTCTTCCGGGGATGCTCTCTCCTGGGGAGGCTTGCTCTGTTAGTCTCACATTTCTAGACATCGTATTCTGATTTTGAGTTCTGTGGGTTTGGACATGATTGCTCAATAGAGAGAATCTATTTCTGAAACTGGTTAAATCTTTATGGAAACGTTTCAAATTTCTAAGTTTTTTTTTTTTTTTTGTGTGTGTAAAGAAATAATTAGTGGAAAAGAAAACAATCAATCCCACAACACAAGGGTCCACCAAGATGCTGAAGGCTCTGGAGGCCTGCAGGAAGGCCTGGGCAAGTCCAGGCGGGTCTTGACAACGAGGCAGCACGGTCTCCCACTAGTCTGTGAGGTAGGGAAGATCAAAGGCAGCGACTATTTCAGTTACTGACCCGTCTTTTCCCAGAAATGTGAGCATGCTCCTGAGGACGGACCTTCACTCTCCACTCACTCATTCTTACTGTCTTTTCCACACAGTTGAATGTAAATGCTCCCTTTCTCTCAGAAATGGACATGTTAGTCCCTGTGAGCTCAGGCACCATGGAGACTCCACTTATACACAAAGGGCAAATTCCCCTGCCTGAGAGCTTGGCGCTCCAAGACTATTTGTCCAGTCCTTGTTTTTCTTGTTACCATTTTTGGGACTGATGTAACATCTTTCCTAAAGTTCTGCTCACCAGTTTTGGACCTGCCCATAGCCAGAGCTTCCGCCACCACTCAGTCCCTTCTGCTTTTGCACCTCGCAACCTGACATCTGGCTCTTCCTTTTTTCATTACTAAGACTTTTTTCATCAGATCAATGACAACCTCTGAGCTATGAAATGCAAGGACACGTTGGAGCTGACATCACCTGGCGCTGGCAACAGGAGGAGCATGTCTGCATTCTGCATCAAGGGGTGCGAGTCCTCTGCCCGGGCCCTGGACCTGCCAGGAGGTGGAGGAAGGCCCACTTGGTTACTCTGTGTGTTCTCCTTGGCTCCTGTGGGTCCTCTCACCCGGGTCTCCATCTACTTCTTTGTCCTTCCCACTCAGTGTCTTCTCTGGCTTTTCTTTTATCTTCCCTAAAGGTTGATCTTCCCTAGAATTCCTCAGTAATCCTTGTTTTCTATCTCCTCCCACAGGCAGGGCCTGCTTCCTCCACCTGAAACTAAGGTTCCAATGCTGCCATTTTGAAATTCCTAAATTTTGAACAAAGCCCTACAGGCTTTTTTTTTCTGCATCAGATCCTGCAAATTATATGGCCAGCCCTGCCCAAGTCATCTCACCCATAACGGAGCATCCCCTTGTCACTGCAGCCAATGCCCTGTGTGCTGCACCTGTGCTGAGCCCCAGCCTCTTCCCCTGAGGGACAACTCAGAGACTCCCTGCCGACCCCAACCCTGGTGCGCTAGTTCACTCCGGGCCGTGGCTTTCTGAGCAGGCCCCTCTGCCCTCTCTTTCTGCAGGCAAAGCCCCAGTGCTGCTCAGGAAGCAGTCTCCTGCAGCAAATGGACAAGCACTTTATGATGCCCTGTGGTGCTGGCCTGCAGAGTGGGTGCGGATGGCTCCGCCTGGAAAACCTTCAAGATGATAGGATTTGCTAATCTGTCCCCACCGGAGCCACAGTCAAACCTGTAAAATGCTTCTGTGAAATGCTAGTGGAGCACATGGCTTCCTGTGATTCCACCAGACAACTTAGCCACAGAAAAATGCCGCAGGTAGCAGTACCAGTGACAGCTGCAAGAAGCCCTCTGATTAAAATGAACCATTTCGACCGATCACGAGCAGAGTTTACAGATTGGTTAAGTGTCGAGTCGCCTTTATGGCCACGGTAGCCACTAGAATCTGTCTTTTGAAATGCTCCCTGTCGCCCCGAGAAGACGCTGTTGCGTTTCTCCACGGCAGAGGCACGTGCCCAACTCCTCCAGGTGCTTTCCTGTCATTAAGAAGGACAGGAGACAGAAGCGGCAGGACTTCCCTGGCCTGATGCCCCAACCATCAGACATCTGTTTTAGCCAATCCTGATTTTTGAAAAGGTGTCAGAATTCAAGATCTGAGTTCCCACGAAAAAAAATTACACTGCTTTCCTGGAATCAGAGATAAAGGGCATGAAGAGCCAAACAATTGTGTTACCTTGTACTGTTCTTTGCACACGTACCTAAGAAATTAATAGAAAATTTAACAATGACCCATGGAAGAGCCATTATTCTATAAAACTTATCTTTCCTCAGTTAAATATTGGACGGACAAACTTGACCATCCTTTGAGTGAGTGACTCTCTTTCACACTGCCAGGTCTCCATACTTGGGGCCCCCTCTACCCAGAACATCCTCCATCTGGCCAAAGCCCACACCCCACAAGGACTCAGGGCCTCTTGGTCCCGGCAAAGACAGCCTTCCCTGTCCTCTAACCCAGCGTGCTCTGTGAGCAGTCTGCGGGCTCTTACCAGCCAGGTCGTCCCTGTGCCCTGACCCACAGTGGGAAGGAGGGAGATGGAATGCGGGAGGGAGAAAGGCAGACACAAAGGAAGGCAGGTGGGCAAGAGGGGCCGGGCCAGGCATCAGACACGTCTCTCCACGTTGGTGGAAGTCTGTGGTCTAGTGCTGCTAATGGCCGTACTGTCCCCCCAGTGTCTTCAATACTGACAGCAGCTGGCAAACAGCAGTGGGGACTGTCCATTGGTACACAAGTTAGCAGGTCTGTTTTCCTCTATGGTTCACTGAGATAAGCAGTAATTGTCCACAATTCAACCTTCATTAATTTCTCTATAGAAGACAACCCTTCGTTAAGGCCACGACATAACTTTAAACACTAATTGCTATCTTTGTTTAGCTAACAACCCTTAAACAAAAACACAGCTTAGGGCCAGATCCTCTCAGGGTAAGCATTGCGTTGATTTTCAGGTCACCCTACTATGAGGATGGGGTACTTCTAACCTGGCATGAACAGCTGTGGCTGCTGCCTCTCCAGCCTGGCTTGGCTGTCGCTACAGAACTCACCACCTTGGGCTCAAGCCCACTCACCGCGGCTCCTCCACTCTGACCAGGACAGGAAGAGATGAGTTGAGACCCTGAACCTGGGACCTGGTAAGGGGAAGAAAGAGGCAGGAGTCGAGTGCAGCTTGACCCAAACTTCTTGGCCCTGCTGACCCATTTCTGCCCTGGGACTTGGGATAAGTGTCCCCAGTTCCCTGCTGCACCTGGAGTCCCATTCTGACCTGTTGGTTGAGACTCGCTTCCTGCCAGCCTCCTGCCAGCCTCCCCTCAGGGGCAGATTGCTCTGTTCCCAGCAGGCACAGTTACCGGGGAGTACCCCTGGTTTGCATCCCGCCAGGCAGAGCAGGCTCACATGGAAGTTCTTTTTTTTTTTTTTAATTTTTTAAGGGCGCTCCGTACTGTCTTTCATAATGGCTGTCCCGATGTACACTCCCGTCAACAGTATACCAGAATTCCCTTCTCTCCACAGCCTCTCTGATGCAGTTCCATTCAGGTCCTCATCCCTTATTAATCCAGCACCCCCACTTCTGGGCAGTGCACGTGAAGGAAGCTGGTCTGTGTCTTGAAGGGTATCTACCCTCCCTCACACACTCACACACTGCACCATCGCCCACTGTAGCCAGGACGCGGAAATAGCCTGTGTGCCCGCTGACGCCCGATGGGGAGAAGACAAAACCGGGGTGTGTATGTGATGGGGAGCTGTGAGCCACAGAACAAGAGGAAGGCCCACCACCTGCAGCAGCATGGATGAGCCCCGAGGACAGGAGGTGAGATGACAGGGACAGTATCCCCCATGACTCTGCCTCTATGCAGATCATAAAATAGGGGAACTCCTAGAGACAGAGAGGCCAGAGGTCAGAGTGTCCTAACGCCCCTAGAGACATCGCTTGGGAGGGCAGTAATGGGAAACGTCTGCAAAGAGCACCTGCTCAGCCCCTGTTGGAGATGTGGATAGAAGGGACCAACTCCAGGGGTCTGGCGCAGCGTGGAGATCACAGGTGATCACACAGTGTGTCGGGTTGATGTTGGTTAAGACAGGAGATCTGAAGTGTTCTCACCCCAGGACAGAAGACAAAAACCAAGGTGGGGAGGGCACTCCAGTCAGCTGGCTTGTGGCAACTAGCCCACACACGACCCACAAAAGCATCAGAACCTCACATTGTGCGTAGCAGAGACATCCAACTGTGTCACTTGAAAAACAAAAACAAAAGGCTTTTAAAAAGGGCAGTGCAGAGGGCCTGCCTGGAGCCACCACCTAGACCACCTGGGCCTGGTGGTGACAGAGGTCAGCCTCTCGAGCCACCCTGTCCTTGTCTGTGCCTTACCAATACTGCGGCTTCGTGTTCTGGAATCTGTAAAGCACATTCTAACAAGCAGAGCACTCTTGAAAACAGGAAGAGTCCTGCTCACGCCCTGAGAAAGTGGCCCGCCTTAGGAGGTCCATGCCGCCCACTAAGGTGGGGGTGCCGTCCTGAGCACACCTGCCCAGGCAGCCTGCTGGCCAGGGCCGCTCCTGCAGCAGCACATGTGCCCCTTGTCTCCAGAGCAGATCTGCAGTGAGTCACCCTGTGCGTGTCCTGATACAATTACCCACCAACCCAGGCTTCCTAGCTGGGCAATTAACTAATTAATTGAGAGCCAGGGTAAACAATCGAGTCAATGTCTAAGCTGCATTAATTACTGTTTATGGAACTCTGTGTGCAGCCCACAGGGAAAAGTGCCACCTACGGAAGATGTCCTCTTTTCTGCATGGTGGTGGTGGTCAGGAGAGGTGCTCCTGCAGGGAGAGCTCCCAGCTGAGCCAGGCCCTGCGCTCTCCACTCTGCCAACCACTTGTGTTGGCTTTTAAAGAAAGTCACTTCTTGTCTCTGTAAATCAAATCCAAGGACACAGAGTCATTGAAACCCTTAAGGCCCTTTGAAATCGACCTGGGGTAGCCAGAGGCCACAGTGCATCTCCATGTCAGTGAGGAGTGTGGTGCAACCGGTCCTGAGGGAGGTTTTCAACAAGTGTCTAACAGCTCAACGTCCAGTTCAGGACTGTCTTCTCATGAGGCTTCTCTGGAAGCCTTCGCCTTTCCTCAATTCAGTGTGACACGTATTTATTGAAAACCACTGTGCCGGGCACACCCAGGAGCAACAAGATAAAAACATCCTGACTTGCAGGGCTTACAATCTAGCCGTGGAGGTGAGACGTGAGCACCACCAAGATCCCAGAGTAAGTGCTAACATTGAGACCTGCAGCTACTTCGGGAGGTCCACCCCCAGCCTGGTGGAGTCCTGAGGGCAGGTTTGTGGAGGAGCTGTCCCTTGATAGTAGTACTGCAGCCTGGCCTTGTTGTTGGTTTTTTTTTTTTTTTTTTTTTTTTTTTGAGTTTTTGCTCTTTTTGCTGGATGCATGTAACGGGGGAGATAAAGATTCATTTCAGGTGGAGAAAAGAGAGGGCCAAGGAGGACGAAGGAGCAGACAAAGAGCCAGGCACCGGGGACATCTCGGAGGGGTGCCTGGTTCTTCGTCTGCTCCTTTTCCACTGCACCCAAAGGGTCCACCTGGGGCTCCACCACTTCCTTTTGGCTGGGGACCATGTGTTCATGCAGGGCGTGGATGGCAGTGAGGCCAGGCCAGGCAGTGAGTGGGAGCAGCTCTAATGGCAGGGGCTGTGGGAGGCACATGTGCAGGCAGGCAAGGTCAGGCTGCAGAGTTAGTGCTTTCACTGCTGTCCCACCCCACAAACACGTGTTCAGTGCCCACTGCGTCCCTGGCCATGTGCCAGCTCCTGGGGTTGACAAGGAAAGTCATGTGGGCTGGGTGGTGGAGCCCGTGCCCAGGTGCCTGAGGTCCTGGGTTCCGTGCCCCCACCAGGTTTCAGTAGAGGTCAAAGTCAGCACAAGAGTGGAGATTGAGAGCCAGCAGAACGCAGTGGTGCTGAGGGGTGGGGATACACGCTGCAGGGGTGGTGGGGCCCTGGTGCTAGCCCAGACAGGTCCCAGGCTCTGAGTGGGAGCAGGGCAGAACTGCATTCCACCAACTCGTGGGAGGCAGAGCTCTCTGCTTCTCTACGGGAACCACCCTGGCCCCCAACTTCGGAGGGTGAAGGTGGCTTTGGAGCTTGATGTTTTCAGAATGTAGACTCAGCATCATCGACAGGACGAAAGTGACCGCTTAGTAAACATTTCACATAGAAACACGTTAGTTGGCTACTCAACACACCTTGACTGACCCAAACAGAGCCACAATCCCAAAATGGTGGGCGAGACTTCTCCCCCTTGCCTGGTGCTCTTCTCAGGCCCCTGGGGGCCTGCTGAGCTCCTGGAGGGAAAAGCAGCCAGCTCCAAGCAGCAGGTACCATGCCCTCAAGGCTCCCAGGATTTCAGTGGCCTGCTGATGCATCTGCCCCAGGCTCATCCCAGAATCCCTCCATCTAAACCCTTTCTTTCCGAAGGCTCTGTCAAACCTCGGTAAGCAGAGGCAGTATCATGCCGGCTGTGTTAGAAGCTGGCCTGGCAGCCCACGTTGTTCAACAGCACACAATCTAGATCCTTCCCACTGATGTTCTGGGGCCTGTTTGGACCTGCTCATAGGGAGCTTCCCAGCTGACCACCCTTAATCTTCCCAAAGATAATTCCTATATCTGAAGAAAGGCAAATGGAGATGCTGGGCCCTCTGCCAGGGAAGTGGAGCCTGTGGACTCCCCTGAGCCCCTGGACCCTGGGGCCAGGATTGGTCCTTCCCTTGAGTGGGGCTGATGGAAAGCGTGAGTGCCCGTGGTCCTTCAGGGCATGAGGGGGCAGGACAGAGGACTTGAGCCACCCACACTACACATGCTGGGACAGAAAAGTCCCTGCCCTTTCAGTTGGTTGCCACCCAGAGATAAGAAGGACCTTAGTTACAAAACCTTCTCTTCAGCCACGTCACTGAGACATGCTGTGCAGCCAGGTAAGTGCGGCCTCTGAGTTGCCTCAAGGAGCTTCCTGGTTAGTTCCCAGGGCTGGCCTTTTAGAAAGCATACCTGGAGCTCCTCCTCTGGAATGGCCATCCTGAATAAAGTTAGGCTCTGACCATGCTAATGAATTGTCACAGCACATTAGGTGACAAACATGGGCCATGCTTGTGTAGCCCGGGACACCTGGGCTGCAGCAAGAGGAGATAAGGCACTGTGGGCAGTGCCAACTGCACCAAAGCCAACGCAAAATCAAACCAAAACCAAGACAGCCAACACGAATGCTGATTTTCAGATTCAACATTCTAAAATGTTCTCTCCAAAGATGGTGGGTGTCTATGCTATGTGCATGGAAGGCATGCAGACAGAAGAGAAGAGAGGCCCTGTGTCTTTTCACTGGTATGTCCCAGTTTATTGTGGAATGGAAAGCTGGGCAGGGTTGGTGGAGGGGAGGGACAGTGAAGGGCTGTGGCAACTGGCAGTGGCCTGGGAACTTGCAGGCCAGTACCTGACTTCATGTGCATACTCCTAATTGGCCTTAACAGATAAACCTTTGCTTATGAATCTTCAATGCATTAGGAAAGGAGGCCCAGAGGGGCCAGAGGCACACCCTCCCTCCCTCAGCCACGCACTGGGTCATGGATGTAGTCAGCGTTGGCTGTAGGAACGGTGCTAAACCTTGTGCGTCTCTCTTTGAGAAAATGGGCTTACACACCACAGCGTGCATAAAAGACCCACAGATGTCTTTTAAAAAGCTGGTGGAGGTCGCTTCTGGGGATCTCTGTGGACTCTGGGACTCACAGCACACTTGGTGGCTTCGCCGGATGGTCTGCCTGATCTCTAGTTGGCCACATCAAACGTGGCCAGAGAGACAATGTGCACATCTCTAAGAGGCTGCTCCTCCTTGCTGTCAAGGGATGGGAAGGATGTGTGAATAGATGGATGGATGGATGTGTTGATGGATGGATGGATGATTAGATGGATGAATGTGGTGATGGGTACATACCTGGATGGATGGATAATGGCAGCCTTGGACATTAATCTCTCTATGGCTTGGTTTCTCCATATATAGCAAACTTTCTGATTAAAAAAAAAACAACAACAACAATATAATCTCTAACGTTCTTAGAACCGAGCCTGGCACACAGGAAGCACTATGTGAATGTTAGCTCTTCCCATGTTAGACGTGTGGACTGTTGAGAGGCTGGTGGCTAAAGGGCTTGCTCAGTGGCAACCTTTATTCAACAAGGGTGGGAGAGGAACTCTTCCCAGAGAGTTTGAATAAAGACATTTTCATTTTGAAAGAAAAAACGCTGCAACTCATGGGCATTTTTTTTTTCCTTCAAAATTTGGACCTCAGGTACAAAAGGCAGTGTTTTTAACTTAATCTTCTCAAGAGAGAAGTAATTTCAGTTTAATCCCTATCATTTACCACAGTATCTGGAACAGATAGTGGGAGAAAGGGAGAAAGGAAGGAAAAGAGGGCAAAGGAAGGAAGGGAGGGAAGGAAGGAGGGAGGTGTGTTCAACAGACAGCTCCCTTCAGATCGGCCACTAAATGCTCATTACATGCAGGGATTTGGGGTTCCTACTCATTAGAGACAGATTCAAACCAGAATAAGTGCCACGCTATTTTACACACAACAGATCCTCAACTGATGGGATCAGGTGGGAGGAACGACCTTGAACCTGAAGAAAACATAGTTGCAGAATGTGCCATCCTCCTGAGATGACGGCAGGGCCAAGCAGCTCTGCTCCCAGCCTCCTCTGCCCTGCACCTGTCTGGCCCTTGGAGTTCATTATGAAAATCTTGTTTATTCCCATTATTTCATGAGGCTAGAAGAATTCTGGTCATTTCCACTGGTTGGCTAGGGACTGAGGGGTTTCCTAAGACAGGGGACTTAGTTTTAAAACTAGGACAGTCCTGGGCTAAGGGAAATATGGAAAACCCCCACAGAACCTTGTTTTTCAGACTTTCTTGGCTTCTCTAACTTTAAGAGGTATTCACAAACTGCTTCCCTAAAGAACAGTGCTCCTTCTAGCCAAAGGGAGGCTGCACAAGGTCTGCAGGAAGAAGAGCTGCAGTCACATGTTCCTTGGGAATGTCCACCTTGTGTCCTGGTGTAAGGAGACAGATTGATGAGAATGTTGGGAACATGAGTATAAAATGGGCTCACTGTGCTGACCCCCATAAGCTTCCTTTACCCCAAAGCAATTTGCCTGTAGCCCTGCCTGGCCTGAGTGGACAGGACATGTCACATTCCTCAACAAACTGGGGCAGGGTTGAAGGTCAGGCAGTCAGTGTAGGTAAGGAATGAAAGGGGTGGAGAGAGGATGAGGACTGGCTATCAAACAGAGAAAAATGAGTTGTTAACCTCTGCCATCATGTTTCTGGGCACTCTGGGTTGCTAACAATTAACCTCCATGTCCCTGCTCTCAGGAAGGAAGAGAAGACAATAATCAAAAAGAGGGGTTCTGAGGTCTATAAAAGAGCAAGATGCACCCCTTCCTATGGATACCAGCTCTGGGGCCCCTTCTCTTCAGAGAAGTCTGTCTCTGTCTCTTTCTTAAATAAAACTTGCTTTCTATGATAGACTCACCATTTCTTGGGTATTTAAACTTCTGGGGAATAAGGACCTATTCCTGATCTCTAAAGGACCAGTATCACTAGCTCAGTTTACTGTAACATAATACCAGAGACTCGGTGGCTTAAATAGAAAACATATATTTCTCACAATTTTGAAGGCGGGAACCCCAAGAGCAAGGTGCAGACATCCTCAGGTTTTTGGTGAAGGTTTCTTTTGGTTTGCCAGTGTTGATCATCTTGTGTGCTTATAAGCAGAGCTCTCTTCCACCTGTTTGCAAGAGCATAGATCCCATTCATGACGGCTCCACCCTGTGACCTACCTATCTCATGATTCTTCATACTGGGTAGGATTTCAGCATGCATTTGGGGGACAGAGTCAGTCCACAGCATCTTGATTAGATGACAAAGGAAAATGCCATTCATTCAGGATGGTATTTTGTTGCTAATCACTTTGTCCCCTCTTGTTAATCTCCAGAAGACATGGTTAATTAACCTGTGCTACCGTTGTAAAACACAACACATAGAAGAAAACTGTACAAATCAGTGTTCAATCAATTATCATGGAGTTAAAACATTTCTGAAATCCCCCCAAAAGAAGTAGTTTTTAATGGATAAAGAACATCTGTTTAAGGAAGAGTTTTCTTTCTCTTTCCTGACACACTGAATCTCTAGATCTTGATTCTATATATCCTTGAGCTACCTACATTTGTGCCAGAATCCCATACAGAGCATCACAAGATGCTTCTGGTGAGCCTCTTCCAGATTGCCTGTCAGCAATGAAAAATGTTACCTTACCAACTTTTAGAATTAGTGTTTTAAAACAAGAGATACATTTGTCTGCATATATGTTTCCTTCCCCTTTCTTTCTTCCTTTTGGAAGATCATTCTATGGGTTTATTTTCCTATATCCTGTTCAGTGACTCAAATTTTCATGCAGGTACAAAATGTGAAAGGCCCTACATTACATTACCCGTGGGGATAAGTGATATACTGTTATAATAATATACTGTTATAAATGTTGCAGATATTTATATCTTATAAATCTGACTCATTTTTAAATTTTGTTTTGTTTCTTTTTAAGCAAGAAACTGAGGCCACATGACTGCCACATATTATAGGCTAACTGGAATCCAGGAGGTCTGTTGTGTGGGCGCAACCCAATTAAGCTGAGCACTCACTGAAATTGCTTTCTCAGCCAGGATGGAAAATGATTGATCACAAGTCAAACCACACATTAGACTGAAGGAGTTTACAGGTAAATCTGGCCCAAGGCCATTGCCATTTCATTTTGATGGGTGGAAATTTGAAGTGGTTAAGTGAGGCAGGGAGCTACTTAATTCTCTGCCTAAGATCCTTAGATTGGGGGGCAGGGGTATGCAGGGGAGACTGGCTTCCATGTGTGGCTGCAGATGGGATATTCACCTGAACCAGTGGCTCACACCCAGTGGACTTTAGGAACTTCCTGACAAAGGGCAAGTGTGCTGAGGACTCACCTAAGCCCAGTGACCCCTGTTAGATATGTTTACTGAGCTCCTGCACTGGGCCCCTGCAGACCAGACCAAGCCGGAATGGAGTCACTTGTGCAAGTACCTGGTTATCAAACTGAACTTCCAAGGAGGCTAGTTTTCCTAAAGCAACAGAAAATTCCAGCCCACCTGAGCCAGCACAGTAAGGAAGCTTCTTCTGTTTTAACCACATAAAGAGAGTAGCCCTTTGTTAAGCTCCTTTCTGCATGTAACTGCCAACCTCCTCTGCTCTGCTCATCGCCAAAGTACATTCTATTTTCAGACTCCAATAAAAGCCAAGTAGCTCTTTAGGTCTGTGTAACCTTGTCTTGACACTCCTCATCTTGAAGGTGGCGGTCAGGCCTCAGGGTAAGTTCACAGCTGCCCGGGCGGCTCTGGGACTCCGCGTGGTCACGAACACTGCGCTCCTGGCTGCATGTAGCCAGGCCTGCTCCTTTCCGAAGCCTGCCCAGAAGCAGAGGGGCAAGCCGCAGCCTGGGGGGCCTGCAGCAGAGGGGCGGCCCCAGGGCAGAACTCGGGATGCTCGGCGCAGCAAAGGCTCAGTAGCTGACACCGCCCGCCAGCCCCGAACCGAGGGCCACGCCCGAGCTCCAACCCGACCCCGGCGGCTCAGAGGTGCGCAGCTCCCGCAGCCCGCCCAGGCCTGGTCGGAGCATGCGCGGGCGGAGGCGCGGGCGCGGGGCGGGGCCTGCGGCTCGGGGGCGGGGCGGGGCGGGGCGGGCCCGAACCGGACGCGGCGGCGGCGGCTAGCTGGGCCAGCCAGCATGGCGCGTCACGTGTTTCCCACCGGGCCGCCAGGTGAGCGCTGGGCAGCGGGCCGGGGCCCCCAGAGTTCTGAGCTCGCGCTGCAGCGGCCCCGGCCCCGCAGGACCTCCGCGCCGGGGGAGGAGGCCGGGCCCCGGAGCAGGTGGACGCGGCCGAGGCCCGGAGGTGGCGGGGCGCCAGTGCGAGACCGGTGGCCGCGAATCAGTGCGGTCCTGGGACGGAGGTCGTCACCCGGTGTCATTCATTTAGCCCCAAGTAGCAAAGGTCACGTCCACGCAAAAAACCGCTCTTGCCCCAAGGGAAATGAAAAGATGGCCCTTCTGAGCCAATGAGTGACCCAGGTTACAGGACGAAAGAATCTCAAGAGTCAGTGCAAGCTCCAAGTCTGCTGCAGTAGGCGGGGCTTCCATAGGCCCCAGAAGTGGCCTTCTTAGCTGCAGCGTGGGTGGAAGCCAAGGTCAGCTCAGTGTAAAGACACAGGAGGTTATGGTGGGTCAGGCGCAGAGGCTGGTAGTAAATGGCTAGGGACTGAGGTACTACAGATAAGCCTGGATCTTACCTGCAACATTTCATCTCCCCCATCAGGATGTTCCTGTTGGCCAGGCCCAGGACTCTGCAGGGCCTTTAATATGGATAGGACCTCTTCAGAGCTTCAGAGCTTTAGAGCTTTTCATTGCATGGTGCAGACTCTGGAGCTTTACTTTACTAGGCGGTGTGTGAGGGGGGATTTAGGAGATCTGGGATTTAAGAGATGCATTTTAGGAGACTGTGGAATAAAGGGATTTTCCCACCAGTAAGCATTGGCCTGGTGTCCAGCACCCAGCCTCTGACCTAAGCATGGCCCCTGTTGTTTCCCTGGTGGAAAAGTGAGGAGGGTGTACCTGGGAGGAAACAAAGCTTAATTCTGGATGCAAACTCATCTTGGTAGCATCTTGGAAGCAGTCTGCACATGCTGGGGTTGCATATGAGACAAAGCTGAGGATGTTTCAGAACCTGAATAAACTTCAGGATGCCATTCATGTTTTCACTGTGTTTGTTTCTGCTAGCATTGAAACGTTTGTAACACCTGGAGCAATCAAGATCAGAGTGAGATTCATATTCATAAATCTGAGTGCAGCCTGCTTCTCTGCCTCCCTTTGTTGCCCTCCTGGAGTGGCACGTGTTGTGTGTGCTACTGGGAGCACCTCCTGATGGACCTCTTCTTTGTGTTTTTCAGGGGTTGGAAAAACAACCTTGATCCAGAAAGCCAGTGAGGTTTTGAAGTCCTCTGGGGTGCCTGTGGATGGATTTTATACAGAAGAAGTCAGGCAGGGAGGGAAAAGGACAGGATTTGACGTTGTCACTTTGTCTGGCATGCGGGGGCCTCTGTCCAGAGTTGGGTACTGATGCTTCATTTCTGTGGGTTTTATCCTTAAGCTGCCCTTCTATCCAAGTTCAGAGCTTTTATATTCTGACTCCACCAGAGCTAAATTCTCCAAAAGTGCCCTGTGGGGTTCTTGGATGCCACTCTGCCTCCCTTGCCCAAGGGTTCAGAGTCCGCGTCTCCCTGAGCTTGGGGCTGAGCCCGATGATCTCCTCTATCTTGAAGTATCTAGGGCTCGAGAGATGTGCCAGAAAAAGGAAATGGAGACCACTGTGGGAACAATAAGCACAGAAGGCACCACGTTTCATTTGGAATGTGGGCCAGAGTCCTGTGCTTTTCTCCCGTGGTAACTCATGGCCCTGTGTCTGGCCAGACAGCTTGGGCACTGGGGCTGCAGGGCTGCGGTCACGCTGCAAGGCCCTGGTGGGATGCAGACAGGCAGTGTGATGCAGTTCTCAGGAGAGGAGTCAGCGGGACCAGTGCTCAGAGCGGCCTCTTCACTAGGTGGTTGCTGAGGTCGGGGTGGATGTGCAGAAGGCCAGTGCTGCAGTGGGATGCCAAGCACCAGAATCCACACCAGACCCCTCCTCAAAGCAGTGTCTTTTCTTTCAGTCCAGACCCTGTGCCTGGAAAGCGTGAGTGCCGGGTTGAGCAGTTGGCACTTCCTGTCTTGAGGACCGTGAGTATGTGTTTCTGCCTCCTGAGCCTGCCTGTGCTCTGCGTCATGGAGGCTCCAGGGGAGCAGAATGACATTTGCTCCTTCAGGGAGGACAGTTGTGCAGTTTATGATTTAAACTCTCTAAACAGTTGAGCTAAGGAAATGCAGCGTGAGATACCCTGGGATGCACATGAAGGCCTTGCCTCTTGATTGGCACATACAGGTACTCCACTAGGGTGACCAGGAGGGCTCTCAAGTTCAGCTACCCACACCATAAAGACTGGACTGCCCTGCTTCCCTGAGTATGGAGCCCTTTCTCTGTTACTGTTCATTGCTGGGACTGAGGGGTCTGCATCTGTGTTCAGAGGCCTGTGTTCTCACTTTATTTTCTTGGCATCTTTGGCTTTGATCTTAGGACAATACTGGTCTCCCTCCTCTGATATTTGGAAGACTTTGTGAATGGTTGGTATTCATTTTTCTTTGAATGCATGGAAGCCACACAGGCCTAAAAAGCTTTTCATGAGAAGCTTTTTAATTATGAGTTTAATCTCTATTTGTTATACATTTGCTGGTTTTTGATTTCTTACTGGGTTCATTGTGGTAATTTGTGCCTTTTGATAATTTGTTCATTTCATCTAAGTTACAGTTTTATTTTATTTTATAAACTTAGTTGTGTTGGCTGAAATTTCTTTCATTCCTTCTTTATTTATAGCTCTTCTCCTGTTTTTTCCCTAATTAGTCTAGTTAAAAGTTTTTCAACTTAGATGATCTTTTCAAAGAACCAGCTTTTGGTTTTGTTGGCTATTATCTGTTTTTGCATTTATTTGTTACATATTATCAAGTCCTGGATCAAGTTCAGGGTCATGAACAAAACATACATAAGCTCACCTCTGGAGACAGCCTAGCAGGCTGTGGATGTGAGTGAGGCTGGGACCCCTGCTGTATAGCTGTGAGAGCAGCAAGGGGTAGGTGGGGCCTGGAGGCCAGGAAGGGGTCCCCAGGAGCTGATATCCACCAAGAGGAAGCCAAGAGGAGAGACTGTTGGGATGACTGGGGAGGGGTGGTCCAGGGAGAATCTTCTAGGTGGCAGGAGGAGGAGGAGGAAGTAGGATTGGTGAGGGTGGGGCTGAGGTACAGGCTGGGGGCCTTGCTGCGGATCTTAGACTTACTTTTGTGAAATGGAGTGGTATGAACTTGTCTCAAGAACCTGTTATAAACCTTCCAGGGCTTTCTACTGCACCAGGACTGGAATCCGACTTCCTTGTCGTCCACAGATGTCAGGGCCGTGCCCGTCTTAGGCTCCCAGCACTCACCATCTTTATAGCTGGCACTCCCTCCTCCTAGCTTGGGCCCTTCTGCCCCTCATCCCCAGAGTGCAGTTGAGCAGTGCAGGGGAGACTTTGGTGGTTGCCAAGACTGCTGGAGTTGATATCTAGCCTGCCCAGGGTGCCTCAAGTGGGTGGGGTCTTGTGCCCTGGTTGGGGGGCCACAGCAAAGGGGTTCAGTCTCCTTGGCCTCCTCGGCTGTGCTCACCTCCCCCTCCTTGTTCTCTCCTCTGGAAACCTTCCCTGTTCTGATCCCTGGGAACAGTCAGAAAATGTGGTATTTTTCCTTAAAATACCTCTATCTAAGTGTCCAAACAGCAAGTGAAATGCGTCTAATGAAATTCCCAGTGAAGAGCCTGGCTCTGAGCATCAAATCAATACGCTGAATTGATTTTTACTTCCTGTCGGCAGGCAGAGTTCTGGGAGAGAGGGCGTGTGCCTCATGTCTGGCTGCAGGGTTACATAAGCGTCCCCGTACTGACCACATCAAGAGCCTGCATCTGTCTTCTTAATTAGGAAACAAAGACAAGTTCTGTGCTGACCAGCAGCCCAGACCTTCAGGTGCCAGGTGGGAGCAGCCCTCCACTGGGCGTCCCTGCCCAGTTAGGGCCTGGATTTGTTTTCCAGAGCTAAAATATTTCTCCCCTCCAACCCCCACATTATTGTGATGAAGAAAGGAGAAGGAACCAGTGTTTAGCTTTTATAAAAACAAAAAGATTAGGCCACAAAAATAGGGGCAGATGGGTTTTGTTGTTGGCAGGTGGTGACCAGGTGGGCCGGAAGCTTTGGAAACCCCAGTGGTGCAGGTGAGGCCCTCCAACCAGGGCTGCAGTGTCGAGCTTGGGGCACCAGGACCTAGGAAAGGCTCTGACAAAGTGAAGAACTGTCTCTTATGTGTAAGAGCTTCACTAGGGGTGAAAGGCTGGTTGAGTCCTTTTAAAAATACTCTGAAAAATGTAAGAAAAATAATTCTCGGTTTGGACCAGCGTGGCTTGCCCATTTGTCCCCAGGGAAGCAGGATGGGCCGGGAGCTGGCAGCAGCTTGGGGCATGGGAGGCCAGGAGGCTCAGGTTGCTGCCTTAGCGTGGGTGTCTGCCAGTCTCTGCAGACAGAGCGGAGATGGAGCAGAGCAGGGGCGCAGGTGGGGAAAGGAGGAGGGCAGGTGCCTGTGGGAAAGGATCTAGACCTCTAGGAAGCCCCTCAGGCCCGACTGTGTTGGTGGCTCACCCCAGGGCTGACACCTCTCCTTGACTGAGAGCTGTCACTTATTATTTTCCTAAATATTGAAATTTTCTCTGCATATAGTAAAAGAAATGTTGTAAAATATTTAAAAAGAAGAAAGAAAATATGAGTAGCTCAGGCCTTGTCACTGGCACAGCCGCTGTGGGCCTGCTGTGCTTCTGCCCCGCTCTGCCCGGTGTGTCTGTTCAGTTGATCAGAACTGGGGAGTAGCCTCTGTCATTTTATGGGCATAGTTTGATTTTCCTATGGTCTGAGGGGCCTGGAAGACATCTCATAACTTAATAATCTTCAAAACTGAAGTTTGATGATCTGCTATCTCAGAGTGAGGATTTCATCTTCCATGTAGCTGTGGCCCCTCTGTATGGACACCTCGTTCCTGTGGGGAAGTGGCCTTGCCACCAAGCCCCCCCGCAGGAGCTCTGTACCCAGTTGTGCTGTCCTCTGTGGAGCCTGACGGGCAGTGTGGGTGGGAGGAGCCTGCGCTCTCAGGGCCACTCTCCCTGCCAGTGTGAGCACAGGCTTGTTTCAGGCACTTTGTGGGCACACTGATTTACACTTGGAAAACACTTCTTAGTTTTGATTTCCATTTTTAAGGTACTGATGAGGTTAAATGGTTTTCAGTTAGTTTGGGTTTTTTTTTTTTAGTCTAAATTGTTATTTCATTATCTTCCCATTTTTTTCCTCTTTGGCTTAGGAAACCTTTTGTAAGGCAGATAACCTTTTTATATTTATTGATTCTATTTTTCTGTTTGTCAATTTACTTTGGGGATTTTTTTTAAACATAAGGAAAGCTTGGCCCTATTAAAAATTAACATAAAATTTTAACTTTACTTTTCTTCTTTTCTGTGCTTTTGCTTTCAGTCAGTCCGTCTGGATTTATTTTGAATGTAACACAAGGAGACAGTTGGGTTCCTTCCAGATTCTTAGCTTGCTTGCTAAAACCATTTATTAAACAACTCACTTCCAATTAGTGTATTATGCTTCATAAATCATATTTTAAAACCCAAGTGTGTGTGATGTTTCAGGGTCAGCTGTTACCTTCTGTTGATCCTTTCATTTTTGTATCAGTACCATACTACTTTAATTACAATCATAATTGTAATTTTGTTCTTTGAAAAATTGCCTGTGCGTTCTCATGTGTTGGTCCTTCTGTGTTGCCGGGTGCTGATGGCAGCACGCTGGTGTTGACTGTCACTGAGTGCAGACTCCGTCAGGCTGGAGGCTCAATCCTCAGAATGCTGCCATGATGTTCCTGTTTTGCAGAGGGGGTGCCCAAAGCCTTGCTGGGTGGCACAGCTTCTGTGAGTTAGAGCTGTCCTGAACTGTGGAATTGAGAATGCGCTGGAGCCATTGGGGTGACAGGAACTATGCGTAGCTAAGGCCGTGCTGATGGAGAGGACATGGTCGTTTTCCAGACAGCCTCCTTCCCGTGGCCACAGTGCGGTTCCTCCCTCTCCCCTCGTAGCGTCTTCCAGTGCCCTGTTCACAGGGCTCTGATGAGAGTGGTCTCCTCTGCAAGCCCTAGTGGCAAGCAGGTTGAATTGCTGTCCTTGGAGTGCCTGTCCCACCAAGGCGTGGCGCCTTGGGGCGCTGAACCCCCAGCCAGGACTGCCCCCAGCCACTTGCCAGTTAGACACAGGTCGTCAGGGAGTCTGTTCACTCCCCCACAGGCAGCTTCCAATAAGGAGAAGGTCAGCAGGCAGCAGAGATCAAAGTTCTTCTTCAAAGTTCTAGTAGCGATGAACATTTTTACTAGTGTGTGAATTTTTTTGAAAACGGTTGTGGTGAATGCTGCAGGTGTGAGGACAGCAGTCCCTACACCTGCCGTCGGGTCCGAAGCCCAGCAGGCCGCTGGCTGAGCAGCTCCATGCACATGCTGCTCGCCACCCATACATGTGGGGTTCGTGCCTGTGCCTCTGTCCACCTGGGCACATGAGTGCTGCCTGCCTTGGAGAGCGGCTTCTTCACGGTGAGAGGGATTTCTTGGACACAGTTCCTTGTTCCTGGAGGAAGGTGTATGCAGGGTGTGACGCACAGGCGTGGGTGGAGCCTTGGAGTGGGACATCTTGTGTTGGACTCCAGACCCCTCAGTGTGCTCTCTGTGGGGTACCCCTATAGGAAGTGCGGACACCTGCCTCACAGTGGCCAGAGGCCTGATGGCTCTGCTCAGGGATGCCTGGTGCCCACGCTGAGGGTGTCCATGGAGAGGAGGTTCTGGTCATCCTGGAACAATTGGGGCAATGGGCAACAATACCTGGGAGGCCTCCCGTCACGGTTGGGTCTGTATTTGCCAGGGAACTAGGGCCAGAGCAGACCTGTTAATCTGTCCCGGGCCTCACAGGCCTAAGCCTCCAGAATGGTACTCAGGGCCCTTGTCACGAGGAGGGGCTCTTTACACTACATGCCGCCTATCAGCTGGCAGGACCTTCTTGGCCCCAGGACAGCTCTCCCAGTCTCGAGGACCTGTGTGTTGGCTTAGGTGACTGTGTGTGTATGGTTAGGACATGTAGGAGGGGCCTCCACCTGAGCCACCTCAGCCCTGAGAAGGACACTGGTGCATTGTGGATCAGCTTCTGCTGCAGCTGGGCCCAAGTGGGGAAGAGCCTAGTGGTTGTCCAGATGTCTCAGAGAAGACTCAGAATCGAGGTCAGGAGGCCAGAATCATTGCTGTCTTGTTTCTTTTAAACCTGAGGTATTTAGGTGCCATCTGTTTTCTGGGTACATATAAATATGAAGTGTGGTCACTCCTGGGACCATCGCAGAGGAATAGAAATATTGCAGGAAGCCAGGGCTTGGGGAACCAAGTGCTCCATGCTGAAAGTTCCTGGGAGCCCTTGTCCTAGGTCTGCATGCAAGGACAGTCTGTGGCCCTTGGGCCCTGCAAGTGGTGTGGCCTGGTGTCCAGTGTGATTCTCCATCCCCAGGTGGGTTCCAGTGGCCCTGGGCGCAGAGTGTGTGTCATTGATGAGATCGGGAAGATGGAGCTCTTCAGCCAGCCTTTCATCCAGGCTGTGCGCCAGACACTGTCCTCGCCAGGGACCATCGTCCTGGGCACCATCCCCATCCCCAAGGGAAAGCCACTGGCCCTGGTGGAGGAGATCTGGAGCAGGCCTGACGTGAAGGTGTTCAGTGTGAGTACCCGTCAGCAGAGGCAGCACCCTCGCCTGCTCCTGGGCCTTGACACGCCGCTCCTCCCTACTGCAATGTCATGAAACCATCCTCTACATGCTGACAGACCATGGGGGTCATGGAGTGTCCTGTCCCCATGGCCCCCTCCCGCCCTCCTGTGCCCCTGCGTCTGCCCCACCGCCCCCTCCCACCCTCCCTTGCCCCTGCGTCTGCCCTGCTGCCCCCTTCTACCCTCCTCTGTGCCTGCGAGTGCCCTTGGCGAGCTCTGCTTGCTGTTCCCACCCCAGGATAAAAGCCTCCCAAGTGCAGGTGGTGAGTGAAAGGTGCCGGCTTCTCAGTGGGGCTGCAGCAGAGTGAGCACCCGCTTCACATTGGCAAGACCACCTGGCCTGTGGGCCCTGGTGTGATGTTGCCACCGAGCATCCTGTGGCTGGTAAACAGCCATTAGCCTTCAACAGCCAACCAGCGAGGCATGCGCACCTCTCACGTGTGCACTCCCTTGGCAGGTGCTGACTGAGCACCTACCGTGTGCATGGCATTGTTCCACGTCTTGGTGGGTCTGTTCTTAGGGAGCTTGTGGCCAAGTGCAGGTGGCCGAGTACACGAGCCGGATGCCCTGTGTGGGGAAGGGAGGCCCGGCAGCATGGCCAGGTGGCCTGGTGGTGGGCAGCACTCAGTGGAGGGCTGTCCCAGGAGGTGACGTCTCAGTGGAGGCTGGAGTCCTCATGACAGTGGCTTCTGAGCCAAGTGCTGCCCTCCTGCCCCTCTGCGCACTGCCTCTGTGGTAGAGGTTTGTGATGACAGTGTCTGTGGGGTAGAGGCAATGAGTGCCAAAAGGTCACAAGATGGCACGTTCATGCTGGAAGGCTGGTAGTCTTAGCACCAGGGACCTGAGAGTCCTGAGGAGGGTCAAGGGAGCTGAGGGCCATGTGCAGAGTGAGTGCTGTGTCTTGAGATGAGGCTGCGTCCCCTGCTCTAGGGAGGAGGTCGTCCTCCAGGCAGGGCCATCACTGCTCCTAATGAGGGTACATGAAGCATCAGCTCCGAGAGCGAAGGGGGGCCCTTTCTGGTCCTGGCTTATGAACCAGAACCTTGTTCCTTGTCAGCAGACCTTAGCAGCTGGCTTACATGTGGTCTTGGGTCCTTTCTGATCCTAAGACACAGTGGATGTTTAAAAATGTGTCTGAGAATGTCCTCTGCCTGCAGCGTTCCTGGAGCAGGTACCTGTGAGGAACAAGGACCATGAGGCAGGAGAGGCATGCAAGGGAGGAGTCTGAGCAGAGGGGAGGGGTGGGGAAGAGAAGGGAGAAGGCCCCCCACCCCCCACCCCCACTCGGTGAACACACAGGTGGGAGGGGCTGGAGCGCATGGCGTGGCAGGGAGATGCCCCCAGAATCAGTGCCAGGCAAACAACTTTACTCTTCAGAAGAACTTGGGGCAGGGTGGGGGAAATCATGTTTTGTTCTCCTCACCGCCCTAGAGCCTCAATGACATCTGTAGGACAAGCAGAAAGCCTGAGAGATGGGGAGGAGGCAGATGGGCTGGGGACCTCTGGACCCAAACTGTGGCATGATAGACATGGCTGCTGGGAGTGCTTTGCCTTGGGGGAGAAGAGGCGGCCAGCAGATACTGGCTTCCAGCCACTGTGTTGGGGTCACGGGGCAGGATTGAGCCTAGCGTCTGGCTACCGTCTCAGTGACCATCACAGGCCCTTGAAGCAAATGAAGAATAGAAAGTCTCAGAAAGAATGAAAGTCTTAGCAAAAATAGAGAAGATAGGAGAATCCCAGGAATATTATAGAACCATGAAACACAGTAACCAAATTAAGAAGTTAATCCACAGGCCCACCCTTCTGGGGTTGACAGAAGAAAGAACCAGTGGATTTGAAGACAAAGCAACAGTTTACCCACAGAGCGGGGGACAGTAAGGTGTAGTTGCCCAGATCTCCCATGTTTGTTAAAGGACACAAACCTACAGATTCAGAAAGCCTGGTGACCCTCAGCAGGATAGACCAAGCGTCCATGCCAAGAGCCTCAGCACCAAGCCTTAGACATTGAGACGAGTCCTGAGGGCAGTGAGAGAAAAGCGGCCCCTGACTCAGGCAGAAGCAGCGACTGCAGAGAACCCTGTCAGACCAGGGGCCGGAGGTGCAGCTCTGCTCCAGGCTAGGAGCAGCACCTGGGCACCCAGAGGACTCTGCCCAGGTGAAGGTCCCTCAGGAACCTGGGGAGGACACTCTGCGCAGAGGCAGAACTGCACACCATGGCTGCATGTCCCAGGCTCTCCAGATCACATGGGGCAGGTGAGACAGAAGTGAGGACATTTTCTAGTGTGTAAGTAGATGAAGAAAGTCAGTCTCCAGAAGGGAAGCAGAGCCCTGCTCCAGTCGCCTCCACTGCCCCGCAGGTGTGGCGGGAGAGCTGTGGTGGACCTGCCACCTGCCCTCGGGAGCTTGTGGGTGCTGCTCTCTCCCCTGCAGGCTCCCCAGCGAGGACAGCAGCCCTGCTGCATGGAGGGGACCTGCCAAGCAAGCGTGCATGGGATACATCCAGCTATGGGATGTGTCCAGCCATGGCTGGGCAGAAGGGAAGGCCAGGCAGGGTGGACAGGTCTCTGGAGGGACCAGAAGGCCTCTCCAAGTGCTGCTTGAGCACCAACCAGCCTTAGGCAGGGGGAGGATCAGGCTAGTGGTTACCTGGGACAAGAGTTTGTCTCCAGTGAGTAACTTTTAAGCTCAGAGTGGACTTTGGCATTGCTGCCATTGGTCTCTGTGAGAGAAGTCACCAATTTGTTCTGCCTTCCAGCCTGCATCACAGCATTGGCAAGGTTCAGATCCTCTGCAGTGGGCACCTCGGGTGCCATGAGCCTGGCGCCTCGCCATTAGCCACTGAGCTGCTGATATTGGCAGTACCATATCGGTCAGCCCAGGTGCTTCCCTGACCTGCTGTGTGCCGCTGGACTCCTGGTCCTGCTTGTTCTGCCTGGAGACCTTCCAGCCACAGGAAGGTCTTGGAGGTGTAGGAACTCTGCCGAGGCTTGGGCACTGACCATGGCCTTCTTGAAGTTATGCTGGTCTTTCAGGGCTTTGGCCAAATTTTTTCATGGCTTCTAAAGCCTATTGCTCTCTAAATATAACCACTAAAAACTTTTAAAAATTTTTTAAAACTTAGTATTTGGCTAATGGAGGCTAATTATGAAAACAACAGGTAATGGCTGTGTTGATGCTGGAGAGGCAGAGGTGAAAGCCTTTTGGATCAAGGGGACTGGAAAGGGTGATGTGTACTTTCTGTAGTTTCCTGATGAACAGGGCAGAGCAGACTCGCAGGCTGGGAGCGTGTGTGGAGGCTCAGCCTGCAGACTCGCCCCACCAGCAGCATGCAAGGCGGGAGGCAGCATCCACCAGAGCCTGCAGCAGCAACCGTGCCCACTGTCCTCGGTGACTCCAGAGTCTGAGCACTGGCATGATCCCGCGACTCTGCTGCCTCCGTTCCTGGAGATAAGGCACGTGGTTTGGCCACACAAGCTCAGATGCTTAGAAGTTATTTGATTTTTCTGCTTTATAAAAGTGTTAATTTAACCCAAATCTACTTTCATGGTCAGAATCCAGAGCCCTTTAAACTTGCTTCTTTCACAAAGCCATTTTTATTCTTTCAGTTGTCACTTTGGGGTTGCAGGATCACAAGCGTACTAGATGCTAGGTCCCAACTTCTAATATGGAAGTTTTTTGACCTCATGCTCTTCTTCCTGTGTGTATGTTAAACAAATAGGACATAAATTGTTTTCCTTTTACTGGGAATTCTGTACCACACACCTGCTCTCTGGATGCAGAGCCAGGGCTAGAGCTCATTCACCAGATGCTGGATACAGTGAGATCAGAAGTCAGTGGTGGTCAGGTCTTTGTACAGAAATTGAGAGGCCGATCCTGAAATGCACATGAAAATACAAGGGGCCCAGCTGATTAATCTGCAAAAAGAACAATGTTGGAGGACTCACACTTGCTGATTTTAAGTTTCACTCAGAGTAGTTGAAACTATGGCACTAGTGCAGGGTAGACATGGAAACCTTCGGAAGAGAGTGGAAAGTTCAAAAACAGACTCTTAGTCTGTGATCAGTTGATTTCTGTGAGGGAGCTTGGGTAGTGCAATGGGGAAAGAGCAGTGTTTTCCACAAACAGAGCCGGAAAACTGGATAACCACATGCAAAAGAATGGAGTTGGGCCCTTACTTCACACTGAGCACAAAATGAACTCAAAATAGGTAGATTTAAATATAAGAGGTGAATCTATAGAACTCTTGGGAGAAAATATAGGACTCAGTCTTTGTGAACAGCAGCTAGGCAAAGCCTTGTTTGAAAGAACACCGAAAACTTAAATGACAAAGGAAAAATAGGTAAGTTGGACTACACCCAGAGGGTCAGCTTTTTGCTTCAGAGCCTCCAGCCAGAATGGAAGACAAGCACAGAGGGGAGAAGAGGCTGGCAAATAATGTACCAGATGGGCCGTGGCCAGAGTCCCACACCTGTGGTCCTGCTCACATAGTGTCCAGCAAAGGCAGAAGTGGGTAGAAGTGGCCAGGGAGGGTGTGAGGGGGTAACAGGATGGGGTTTCTGTGTGGGGTGATGACATGTTCTAATCTTAGATAGCATGAGGATTGTGGACTCTGAATGTGCTAAACACTGAATTCTACTCTGGAGGTGAGTTTTATGATGTATGGATTATGTCTCTGAAACCCCACCACCACCGCACAGAGAAATCAGGTAGGAGGTCCACCTGGAAAACCCAGGCACCATTGCCTTCTCTGGGAGACACAGGTCAACACTTAGTGACCACCTCTCTTCTGCATGTGGAGAGAAGCGTAATGCCATTTGGGGCTTCCCCTTCTCACAGAGCCGCTGATGAGGTCCTGGGACCCCACCTGGTGCCCTCATCCAATCCGAATCATCTCCCAAAGACCCCAGCCCCAAATGCCATTGTGCAGAGGGATTAGTTTCCCAGACATTGACCTTGGTGGACAGTCAAACCAGAGCTGGCCTGCTGGGGCCCGCTGCTCCTCTCAGGCCTGCCCACACTGGCCTCTGCAGGCCTCCAGTGTACCCCTTCCTCATACCAGGTGTGTCTCTGCTCAGGTCCCTCCATGCCCAGGTGCACCCAGCTGTGGAAGCCCTGGGCTACCCCTCCAAGTCCTGTGCCTCCCTGGCCCCTTCTTGGTCACCCCTGCCCCCATTCACATTACCTGTCTCCTGGTCTGTGAATTCCACGATGTTAGGGTCCTTTCTGAGATGTTCTTGCCTTTGTGTGTGGAGTGGGTGTCCATGTGGGCCTGGGGGGGGGGCACAGTGACAGGAGGAGTCAGTCTTGCTCTCCTGAGCCCTCTGCGTTCTCTAGTTCTGCTTGAGTCTGGCAGTGAGGGCTGGAGTCTGGCGGTGAAAGCGGTGAGGGCCGAGTCTGGTCGTGAGGGAGACATGCAGCAGCAGGGCAGGTGGGGCTGGAACAGGCTCTGGCTGTCTTGATTGACCTGTTTGTGTTTGATGGAAGACTCATGCCTTTTCCTGTCACTTCTCTGGCTCAGCCCCTCCTCTTGCAACACTCAGGTCCGCCAAGTCCCTGGAGGGCCAGGTAGTTCTGACTTGGGAGCATATTCAGGGTTCTGGGTGCCCCTGGGTATCTGGTGGCTCCTTCTGTGGCAGTGTGACGGTCCCGCCTGCCCTCCCAGGGATTGAACCCAGGATGCTTAACCACTGGGCCACAGCCCTGCCCCTTTTTAATTTTTCTTTTGGGACAGGGTCTCACTAAGTTGCTGAGTCTGACCTTGAACTTGAATCCTCCTGCCTCAGCCTTCTGAGTCGCTCGGGGTCACATATGTGCACCACTGTGCCTGGATCCTGGCACTTCTTGAGCTGTCTCTGCAGAGCTGACAGTGAGACTGAGACACCTGTCCCATCCCAGAGCGTTCCTGGCGAGCTGGCTTCGGCTCCCTCCCAGACTTCCTGGCTCTCCTTGTCTGTGTTTCCTCTCAGGGCAGAGGGAAGGAGGGAGCTCTGAAGCCTGCTCTTTGCCTGTCCCACAGGTCACCAAAGAAAACAGAAACCTCCTTCTACCGGATATCGTGACGTGGGTGCAGAGCAGCGAGAAGTGAGGTGGGGCTGCTTCCTGCACTGCTGCCCTCAGGAGGCTCCCAGTGGCCTGCTGCGAACGGCCATGCCTCAAGGCTTCTGGACCTTGCGGCCAGGAAGGCTGACAGCTGCTTCTCACAAGGTTCAGCAGGTCAGGGTGGCCGTGTGCTGACCACAGCCCCTCACAGCCTGCTCACGCTCAGGGCTTTCTGTTCATTCCTCCTCAGCCGTGCATGGTCTGGTAAAGCAGGAACCGAGCAAAGGTGCTAGTAGTCACTGGAATTTGCTCCACTGAAGTTTGTCCTTGTGTCACCATGTGGACAGCAAGCTCACTGCCTGTTCACCGCAGGTCCTGAAAGTGAAAGACCTGTCCAGGGTTCTGTCTCCTGCAGCACGAAGTCTTGTTTCCTAGGAAAGCCATTTGGGGTTCTCCTCCATTTCTTGTGTATTTCTTCATTAATTGCTAAATAAAATGAAAGCAAACCTGGTGTTTCAAATGCACAGGTCTTTCTGTGGGTGGTCCATCTGGCCTTGGAGCGGCCCTTGCCACCTGACACTCAGGCTGAAGGGCAGCAAGAGCTTGGCCAGGTTCCTTCAGAGCCCTACCTGGGTCTTTGGCTTGGGTGCATTATTTTAACTTTTGAGCCTTGTTTCCCTTCCAGGAAAAGGGCCAATGGCTGTCCTCAAAGCAGGTGGTAAGAATGCAGAGTGAACTATTCTCAGCACTGGGCTGGCCAGTCAAGAGGAAGGTCAGCCCACAGCAGAGGCTCTATAGAAGAGGGAGGTAGAAAAGCCTAGGCACTGTAGGATTATAAGACTGCCCCCCACGGTGATCCTCGAGTGATAGCTCCGTGTTTTCAGGTCATTTTGGGTGAAGAACTGTGATTTTCCAGGATTTTTTAGCAACCAGCTATGGCACCCCTGCTCTGTAACCGACAGGGCTGGGCACCTGCAGGTGGCAGCACCTGTGTGGCACACGGGCAGGGCCCAGGCACAGCCTCTGAGCAAGACCAGGGCCTGCAGCCAGGCAGAGCCCTGGACGTGTCTCCTGGAGGGACCACAGCAGGTGGCCTCCAGACTGGGAGCTAATCCCTCAACCAGGGCCTCCTGCCCAGGAGCAGGAGGGGCTGCCTCCTTCCACTGTCCCTGTCCTGGTGGCCAGGTGCTGCGTCAGGGTGGGCTGTGGGGCTCAGTGGGCCAGGATGGCCGCCACCACACCTGGCAACCTGACCCAGCCAAACTCTGAGAGCAGCACAGCCTTAAGGGGGGCCCCTGCCAACCTGAGGAGAAGAGGGTGGAGGGAGGGGACAAGGAAGGGCTGGGGAGATGTCCCTCACCTGCATCCTGGAAGCCCCAGTGCCACCGCCCAGCAGAAGCGGGACTCACATGGGTGCCTTTCCTGGGCCTAGAGCAGTGGTTGTGTGTGTCCAGGGTTCCTGGGCTCCCAAGTAGGGATGTGTCCCCCTGCACTGTCCCTGTGCTTCAGGGTGATATTGGCTGAACCCTGGCTTTGTCTCAAGTCAGGAAACCAGTGAAACTTATTTCAAAGAAGACAGAATGGCTGGCTTGGGGCTTTGTGCTCAGGCAGGGTGTGGCACTCTGCTTGAGGGTTGGCACCAACTCTGTGGCCCCTGGCTGGGGCACTGACCAGCGTAGAGGGGCAGTTGAACTGTCTGAGGGGCTCCAGAGCAGGCGCTCTTGCCAGCACTCCCTGTGGGTCCTTCAGGCTTTTTGTGTCTTAGTGTGCCACGTGCCCGAAGCCTTGCAGGTGACGTTTAGCTGTGACACTGTGGCAAGTCCTGTCATGATTGTATTACTATGTCAAAGAGAATGCTCAGGGCATGTGTGAAGGTGCCAGATGTAATCCCTGTCTCAGGATGCACCAGGGGCTCGAGGAGGGCACCATGGGTCTGCAGCTGGCCTGGATCCCGACATAAGGGGCTGACGTGGTGCCGCTCGTGTGCAGAATTTTGGCGGGAACAAGAGGCTGTGTGATGCAGAACCAGTTGGGGACTGGCTTGCTGCCCACGATCCCTCCTGTCCTCAGCAGTTCTGCTACCAGCCACACCACATGCAAGGTTTTACAGATGGACTCCTCTCAGCTCTGAATGGGGTGACTCGTGGAGGGAGGAACAAGCCTCTTAAATTGGCCGACAGGGAGAGGCTCCCAGTGCAGTTGCTTGTCCCAACAACCCCAAATCCCAGGGCGCTGGTGTTGGTGGGATGCCTTGCCCCTCCCTCCCTCCCTTCTGTCTGGTGTGGCAGGATGCCTTGTCCAGGAGAATGGCACCTGAGTGCCAAGGGCAGGTGTATAGCACCTGGACCTGGGTGGACAGGGAGGGTACAGGGGTCAAGGTGTGTGCAGATCTCAGAGGCAGCAAGATGTTGGGTGTTGGGCGTCTGAGAGGCATTTGTCAGGCAGGTGCGCAAGATGGTGCAGAACTTGGCCTCCTGACTTCCACACAACACAACATGCATAGTGTTACGTCACTTTGAGGAGGGAACTTTTCATCCAGGGTTCAAATACAGAAAACAGCTGTGTGTTGGGAGAACTTGTGAGTGCCCTGGCAGTAAGTGCCAACCCAGCCCCTGCAGGGCCCAACCTTGGTGGGAAGCACTCTGCTGCGGCCAAGCGAGTGCCTGAAGGCCCAGGGCGCAAGCTCCTGAGCTGTGGGTGTGAACGTCTGTCCTGTGCCAGGATTGAACACAAAGCTGCAGCTGACAGTCAGTGCAGCTTGCACAGCCACAGTGACTCCAGTACCATGCCCCTCTTGGTGATGCCCGTGGGCACCCCCACCTCAGCATGCATGCTCAGGATGCCCAAGCTCCTTCCTGCACAGCAGGCAGCACGGTGAGGAGCAGCCCATGGGGGTGAGAGGGCGCACCAGGCCTCACCTCCCATGCACACTTCTCTGCAGGTGGGTCCTACCCCCTCCTCAGGAGTCCCCATCTGCTCTGCTCTGGGTCCCCAGGAGTGGCTGACTATGCCCCAGACTGACTGCGGTCTCTTCTCACTGAACTCAAAGAACCCAGGGCAGGGCTTCACTCACATCTCAGGCCATGCTTAGTCCCGAGGGCCCAACAGTGTTTGGGGGGCTCCCAGCCAAGTTTGGTTAGCCACTTAGAGAACTGCTGCAGGTGACATCAGCGTCCCATTGGTCAAACCGCTGTGATGTATAAACAGAACTCGAGCCTGGGTCTCTGGGGCCTGTGGAGCCATGACTCGCCTCTCATTGTGGAGCCTACCTACTGCCAGTAATCACTGGTCCTCAGCTTTCGAAAACAGAGAAGGAGGCATTAGTGCCTGGGCCGAAGGATAGGGAGACTGTTGTCCTCTGCCCCAGTCTCCAGGGCCGAAATGCCTCGAGGACATTTTGTGACTGTTCGGGACTATATTCCTTTCTAACTCCTGCCGTCCCCACAGGGTGGCCCAGCAGGACAGCATCATGTTCCCATGTACTATTTCTGGACCCCTGACCCTCCTGCATGCCAGCAGGAACACAGGTCTCTGCCTTACCCAGGGGGTCTTGAGGGAAAAAAAGTCCCAAATGTCAGCTTTTGCCCCAAATTCACTCTCACCACGTGGGACAGATTTTTCAAAATGGCAGACATCTCAGCAGAACTCAAGCACCAGACAGACGCGGCTGTAGCTGTAAACATTTTAATTCTTAGGACGAAGGCTGTGCCAGTGTGCTTGTGCTGGGGGGTGGGGGGGTTGCTCAGTGTGGAAGACAGTACGTGGGCCTGGGGCGCATGGGGAGCACGGCCAGGCCAATCCTGGGACTGGGTGGAGGAGCACCATGAGGCTCCCCCATGGCTCGCCGTGCCCCGCCTCCACCCTGGCATCCTGGCCCTGCCTGGCTGCGCACAGGGCGCTGGAGCTGTGACCGCATGCACTGTCACGGGCTGTGGGAGCTGTGCTGTCTGCACTGCCTGCTGCATGGGCCTGGGGAGAGAGGAGGTCTTCTCTATGAATCAGCCGCAGTGCACCTGGACAGCTGGTGGCCTCCCGCCCTGTGGTCCACCTCTTCCTCGTGGTGACAGAGCAGTGAGGGCATTGACGAGTGGGAGATGCCAGTGATTCAGCATGCAGTGGCCTTACTTCCATTAGGGCAGAAGGGAGTTAATCACGGGCTCTACTTGGTCTAGTTGGTCTAAGGTATGAGATGGCTTTTGTCTGACGCGTGGGCTCTTGTGCAGTGCTGGGGGAGGGGGCCTCTCCCTCCCCTAGCCCGCCACCATCACGTGGGTCGTTTTTCAAGAACCTGAGATAAAGTCAGTGTTTTCTGAGCAGCTCTTGCTTTTCCTGGGAGGACACCCCAGGGATCGCAGCTGGGCTCTTCGATTTGGGGTAAGGGGAGGACAGAGGAGGGCTGTGGAGGACGAACTCTCCGGCCAGATGTGCTGGCTATTGCTCATCTGAGGCGCTTTGCTGTGAAGCCGTGTCGTCCAGGCCCATGTCCTCCTGGCTTGCTCTCCTGCAGATCAGCCCCCGGTTCTCTGCCATAGCCTCCGCCAGCCGTCCGTCATGCAGCTGCCCCTGCTCGGCTGCATCTGGGGGTTCGCAGGGCTCTGAGAAGTGCTTCCAGAGAGGAGAGAAGCAGGGACATTCAGCACAGGCTCGCGCCCAGGCTCCTGTCCCCCACCCGCATCCTGCCCCAGCAGGGGAACGGGGGCTGGGGTTGTGGAGTCCCTGAAAGCAGGCCCTGAAGGGGGGACAAGCCACGACTGAGGGTAGGAAGTGCCACGGAAGCTGCATGTCTCATGGGGACTCCGAAGGCCAGTCCTTTCTCAGAAGGAGGTGGCCTAGGAGGTCACCGTGTGGCCCTCTCCTGGGTCCCAGGCAGCTCCGCCTCATGCTCGGCCCCAGCTCCGGGGCGACAACAGCACTGCAGGCTGGCCCAGGGACATGGAGGCCTTGGGTTCTGGAGGCTTGTTGGAGACAGGGAAGGGAGTATGCCAGATTCCCAGAACCACCCTCAGATGTGGCCTTCCTGCTGGGGATGGGGAACAAGCGTTCATCTGGACACCCAGCTTGGGAAGTCTCCTGGACCACCTGCCTCTCCTCTGGGTCCGCAAGGCCTGGGGCTCCAGGAGGCCTGAGTGACCTCCACGGGGGACATGCCTTTGTTGGGCCCCAGGTTCTTCCTGGGTTACTTGGCCTAGCCTTGGTACCCCTGGAGGAGATCGTGGAGGGGCAGCAGGGCACCTCTGAGGGTGCTCAGGGGTGACCCCCATCTCCAAATGACTGCACCTGGAAGGGGGTCCCTGATGACCTCCAGGCAGGAGCCCGTGGGGCCTCCTACTTTGAAGCCCCTTGCCCTGACTCCTCAGGCAGGCAAGTCACCCAGCCTGGACTCTGGACACTGACAGTGTATCTGCTCAGGGTCCTTAGAGTTCACTTTCTAGTATTGAGATATCTGACAGTGGCTGCCCGCCCACAGCTTTAAAGGTAGACTGAAGGGCTGGGGACTACAATAGCTAAACCCTGGTGCTGCTATCCTGTCCTCTCCCTCAGGCTGGACAGCTGAGGCAGGAGCTAGCCTGCTTCTGCTAGGGTGGGGGTGCCTGCTCCCCACCCTTGGGCTGAGGGTCCAGGATGCCCTTCTGCTAGCCTCTGTAGGGGCTTGCTGTTTACTATGGCTTAGCACCGAGCAGCTTTGTGTCTAGCCACTTGTTGCCCTGGGAGCCCTGCAGAGGAGCTGGGGTCCTGCAGCAGGAGGTGGGGCCCAGAGGCCATGGCACTGCAGCACAGGCAAGAGATCACCGGTCTTACCCGTGTGGCCTGGCCGGCGGCCCTGGCCGAGGGGCCCATCACGATGTTGACACTGCTGGAGGACTGGGTGTCGCTGGTGTTCCCCCCCTCTGCGGCAGAGAGCCCAGAAATGACCAGCGCGCTAGAGAAGCTCCTCTTGCCGAAGAGGAAGCTGAGGGTGGAGCTGGTGGAGGATCCCAGGCTGGATCGGATGAGTGCTTCCGCCCGCTCATGGACACTCAGGTGGCCTGTGGTGGTAACAGGTGGTGGCTGAGAGTGCAGGGAGGCGTCAGAGGTGTGCAAGGAGAGCCGGCTGCCTGAGGGCCGCTGGGCCAGTTCGTGGACTGACGTGGAGGTCTGCAGGAAGGCCTGGCGGCTCTCCAGGATGGGCCCTGAGGAGCTCAGGGCGGGTGGCCTCTGGCTCAGGGCCGGGTGTGCCTGGACGGACTGGCTCCGGCCCTTCCTCCTGCCTGTGTGGAGAGGAGGGCACTGTTGGTCCATGCGAGGCCTGGGTGGGAGGCACGTGAGGAGATGGGGTCTGCATGTTCTCCACTGGGGTTAGGGATGGTACCAATCAGGCAGATGAGGGAAGGCACAGGAGAGGACAACCGTCAGCAGTGGTTGTGACGCATTTCAAAACAACTGGGTAGAAGAACTTTAGGGTCCACAACACAGAAACGACAAATGTTAGAGGAGATGAAATGAGAGTTACCCTGGTTTGATGATCACACATCATGGACGCGTATTGAAGTGTAGACCATACCCCCATAAGTATGTATAAATATGTGAGATTAAGAATAAAATTAAAAACTTCATCATTTTAATGGGTGGCCAGGGAAGTCAGTATCTATGTGGTGCTGTAGGCCAGGGAGCCCAGGAAGTCACCCTACAGGGCCAGGACAAGGCCTGGGAGCTCACTGTCCGCCGGCCTGGTCCTTCCCCCAGTCGAGGCCCTGAGGACTGCAAGACTCGCTAAGGGTGCTGACAGCCAAGGGTGGGGTGGGAGGGGAACTGTGGCCAGGGTGACCCACCTGCTGGGTTTGCCCGGCACTTTCCTGATATTGCCACTGAAGGTCCTGCACCTCCTCAGTCCAGGCAAACCCAGACAGGGACCTTGGCTGCAGAGAGCAGATCTGAGCTTGTTTCTGACCCAGGACCTAGGTTCCTGTGCTGATCTGGTCATCTTGGTAATACAGGAAAACAGGCAGAGTTTGGTCATTTTCAGTTGCTTTGAAACGGGGAGGCAGCTTGGACCCACGTACTGGGCACTTTGTTCTCTAGACATTCCTGTTGAGGTTGGGGTCTTTCAGGTGCCTGACACCCACATATCTGCCAGGCCCAGGCCTCGGTTCTGGTGGCCATTTTGCCTGCTGTGGCCGGATGCCCTTTGCCAGCCATCCCTCCTCCCTCCCTGGCTCTTGCTGAGACTTGTCTAAGCAAGACCATTCTTGAGGGAAGGATTGGACTGCTGCAAAGACTCAGCCCTGTGCCTCTGAGGAGGGGCATTTTAGTGGGTCTTCCTGTGCCCTGGCGTCGTGCATACGCCCAGCATCTGGGAGCACGTCGGGTTCTCGTGGCAATGCTGGGCTCCATGACAAGCATGTACAGTCCCCAGGCCCTGCTTTAAAAGGTCATCTTGGGCTGGGGTGTGGCTCAGTGGTGGAGCCCTTGCCTCGCACATGTGAGGCATTGGGTTCAATCCTTAGCATCACAAAAAAATAAATAAACAAAATAAAGGCAATGTGTCCATGTTATAACTTACAACAACAAAAAAAGTTTATTCTTGATGGGCAGCTGGTGACCTCACGGTGCTGTCATGACCTTACGACAGCACCATGACCTCACAGCTCGTCTTCTGAAGCTGCTCCCACCTGCTGACTAGCACAGAGAGTTTAAGTACCAGGTTATTAGCTGGGTACCAAGAGATTAGAAATGTTTTTATATGTCTGCATGAGAACCTGAGCAGGGACAGCCTTTGAGATAGAGCCCGTCAGGGAATAAAGGTCCCATGGAGCGCCCAGGAGCTGTCCACCTGCTTCTTCTCCCCCGGGCTTTCTCACTGAAGGGCCAGCTACCTCTCGTTGACTGCATGCCAATTTGGATGCTTCAATGGTGGGTGTCTCTGCTTCCAGAAGGCATGGGTACCCCACCTCACTCTGTCCCACCTGCAGGCTGAGAAAGTGGGGGCCCAGCTTGTGGGACTGCATGCAGTCCCCAGGACTGGCCCTGGCCCCTTGGGGGTGAGCTTGCCCTGGCCTGGTGCCCACCACCTGTGCCACAGAGCAGCAATCCACGGCCTAGAGGAGCCTGCTGAGTGATGGCATGTGTTGAACTTCCAGAAGGAATAAAAAGAGGGGAAAAAAGGATGAGTCAGAATCGAGAGCAGGACGATGATGTGCTGGTTCCTTGGAGCCCATCATGCCCAGGCCTCTGTCTGTGAGAGGCTGAGCCCCTCCCCAAATCCTCCACATTGTCCAACCACCGGTGCCTTCGATGCCCCACAGACCACCTGCACTTGGCAGGGGCTTTCCTGCTAATGCCAGGGACAAAGGGACAAGCACCCTGCTGTGTGTCTGCAGGGCAAGGACCCTCCTGCATGTCTTTGCTTCAGATGTATTTTTTGTTGCTATTTTTTTTTATTTTAATTTTTCAAGAAGCAGGCAGACCACGCTGTGTCCATCTCTGCTTCCAGGACCCTAGTTCTGTGGTCTCACTGATTGCCAGCCACTGTGTTGTCACATGAGGGCTCCCAGGGAGCCTTGAACCTGAATGGAAGTGTGACATAAGTCACACTCTGTGTTTCTTGTCCCTGGTCTCTGGTAGACATCTGAAAGCCTCAGCCCTGGGAGCAGGAGCTTCCCTCTCTACCTTGGGACCAGGTAGGGATGGGTTTCCAGCTGTGCCGGGAGAGGTCCCAGCCTCCTGTCCTCCAGCCGTGACACACATTTCACCCCAGCAAGGTAGCTGGCCATCAGCTCCTAGTTGGGGTTGGAACATCAAGGCTGGGCAGCGGTGCGGAGTGTGGGGCACCCGATCACAGACGCATGGCCCAGGGCCTGGGGAGGCATAAGGATGGGCATCTGGCAAGAGCTTGGAATTGGGGTATGTGGTAGGAACTGAGCAGGGAAGGGATGGACACGGGGCCCTGCCTTGGTCACTAGGAAGGAACTGCCCTCCGTCCTTCAGAACTGCTCCTTCACCGCTACCTACTGAGCCTGTCCTGCCCCTCCTAGGGGCAGGTCCCCACTCTGAGGGCCTCCCTTGCCCAGCTCTCACCTGGCACTTGGACACCATGTGCTTTGTGTGAGGTCCTGCCTGCCCTTTGCCCAGCTTCCGGAAGCAAAGGACTCCTGTGCTGTTTCTGTCACCTCAGCGCCCAGCACTGCCATTCACTGGGTCTGAGGGTCCGCAGCATGGGACCCTGAGGAGGCACACGGTCTCTGAGGCCCAGCTCCAACATGGTACTCACAGTGTGTAGGAGGGTCATCTAACTGTGAGGGCCGTGGACGTAGGGCACACAGCCAGGGTGGGGGGGGTTAGCACTGACTGAACCACCATGGGAGCCAGCAAACTCCCCTTCCCAGCTTAGCCAGAGTGGGGACAAAGGGCACCCACCCTCTCTGGTCTCTGTCCCCTCAGGCACTGCTCTGCTCAGGGTGTGTGCAGAATCCCCTAGCACACGAGCCATTCTTGGGACAGTGGCTTGGTCGCAGCCCCACCGGGCTGCCCCCACTCCCACCCAGGAAGTGTTGTTTGTGCCCTTGCGGGAGGACCCCACGTGGGCTTCAGACAAGAGGGTCACACAGGGTCACACTTGGGGGTGGCAAAGCCTGGGCAGTCTGCATGTGCTCAGCTCAGCAATATGGGAGGGCAAGTGGGGTATCCCCTGCCAGCTGCCCTGGGATGCCTGCCTACCACCTCTCCTTAGTTCACTGGCCCCTTGGGGATTTACAGTGTTCTGGAGGGGCTGTCCCATGGTGTGTGCCTTCAGCAGACCTTTGGGGACGGTCTGGCTGTGCTAAGGGTCTACAGGGGACCCAGGCATGGTCTTCCTCTCAAGGAGGACACAGGTCAGCTGCCTTTGGCCCCTCTGCCCAGGCCCTTCCAGCTCAGCATAGCCAGGCCCCTGTCACCAAGCATCCCAAGGAAAGCACCCTGCTTGGTCTCCTGAGAGCCTTCTGGGTGCAGAGTCCTGCAGGTTGGCATGTTGTACTCTGGAGAGCCAACAGGGTCAGTGCTTACGGCCCCACTTCATCTGGTTCTGATGACAACCCTAACAGCCGGTGGACCTGGAGATCCTGAGCCTAAGAGCCCAGCCTTGGCCCTCTGGGGAAGCTTCATGCCATTGGGTCAGCTTCAGGGGCCACTGCTAGTATCAGCTGAACACAGGACCAGCCCCTGTGCAGCCCCTACCTGGCACTTAGGGGCCCACTCAGCCCCCAGCTGTGGGGACAGGGGCGTGCACAAGCCTTTCCCCAGGCCTGCTCCTGGGGTGGGTGCAGGCCCTCCTGCAGGGTGTGCATCCTTCCCTGGGTAGGGTATGGGGCACTGGAAGAGTGGCGTGCTCTGCAGGTGCCTACTTCAGGCTCTACAGGTCAGGCAGGCCCCACTGTGTGGCCAGCACCCTGAGTGCAGGGTAGCAGCTCGGCCCCATCATGGGATAGCTCTGACCATGGAAAACAGATGTGGTTCGGCAGAGGGGAGGCAGGAGGGTGAGGCTAGGCAGGGGCAGGGGCCTCGGGGGTGAGGTAGCATTTGAGGTGCTGCTGGTGATCAGAGGAGATGTGTGAGGTGGCACATCCAAGGGGACAGGGCCCTGAGGGGGACGGGAGGAATCTGTATGGCAGAGGAGGCCAGTAGGAAAGGCCCAGCTCAGCTGTGAGAGGTCAAGAGTGCTCAGGGAGAGGCCAGAGGACAGGGGAAGGCTCAGGTTCTGTGACGGGTGTGCAGGTCCCTCCACATCCACATGAAGAAACCCGAATCCCGCTCCTCTCCTGGCAACCTTACATGGAAATGGGTCATCAGGTGGATTAAGAGGAGGCCACACCAGGCAGGGTGGGCCTCCAGTCCACAGTATCCTTAGAAAGGGGATGTTTGGACACAGACACTACATGGGGACAGAGACAGAGAGCCACGGAGCACCACAGATGGCTGGCAACCACTGGAAGCCAGGGGAGGGACTTGGAATGGCTTCTCTCTCATGGCCCTGTGACCCCTTGACCTGGGACATCCAGCCTTCAGTCTGTGGGACAAGAAGTCCCTGCTGCTTGAGCCACTGGGCTCTGGCCTGGATGTGGTGGCCCCGCAGACCTGCCAGGTATACTCTGGGCCGAGGGAGAAGAACCAACCTGAGCAGGAAGAAAGCTGCCCTGGAGAGGGTGCCAGGGACACGTGCGTCCTCCAGCTGCAGGAAGGCCAGAGAGGCCGGGAGCCTCCCCTCCCTCCCCCCTCCAGCTCTTGCTCCTCTGCTGGGCACTAGCTCAGGACATCATCAGGCCACTTTCCCTCTGGTAAGGAAGCTTGCAGAACCAGGGAGGAACTTGACTGCCCCTGCCCCACTTCTGTCCCCTCCCCTGCCATAGCACAGAACTTGGCTGTCTGCCTCAGGAAGAACCAGGTGACTGCTTTGCCTGCCTGTGGGGCCAGAAGGAAGGTCCCTGGGGCCCTTGCCAGCCAGGGGACATGACAGAGTCATGGTGCGGGGACTCTCCCAGAGGCAGAGGGAACATCAGAGGCGAGCATGTTCCAGGCATCAGGGTTCTCTGTAGGCTGGGGAGGCAGTTCAGCAGAGGAAGCATCCCAGGCCAGGACCACGGGACAGCCACAGGGTTAGGACTGCAGATTCTGGACATCCTGCTGCATGTCCAGGCTTGCCACTTACTAGCTGGGTGCCTTAGGGTAGGGAGTTGCCCCTCTGTGCCTGTGTTCTCATCTGAAGGTGGGCACAGCGAATGCACCTAGACATTAGTGTCCTGGAGAGGTCAGTTAGCCTGTGCCCCGCAGCCCTCAGCATGTCCCCACGCAGCAGCACTCGAGGACAGAATCAAATATATGCAAGATGCTATCTATGGGCAGTCCAGAGGCCTGGGGATGCTGTCCTTGGTGGAGGGAAGGCAGCTGGGGAGGGAGCTCTTCGGCCATGCCCCTATCTACCTACCCACCTGCCTACCTGTCCATCCTCTGTCAATTTTTTGTCTACTCCCACCTGTCATCCACCTCTCCATTATCCATCACCCACCTGTTATCTACCATCTGCTGCCCACCTCTCCCTATTTCTCACCTGTCTGCCTCTCTCTCTCTCATCCATCTCTGTGTCCATCATCTATCTCCTGCCCACCATCCATCTCAATCTCTTGTCCATCCGTCCATCTGTCTTGTCCATGTTCAATACTCTCATCGCCTCCCTTCCTGTTCTGCCTTGCTCTGGGCTCTTCCAGGCAGGCCTGTCCTTCCAGTTGGTCAGGGGCAGAGCTGGTGGGGCAGAGCTGGCAGGGACAGGGCTGGTGGGGCAGAGCTGGCAGGGACAGGGCTGGTGGGGCAGAGCTGGTGGGGCAGAACTGGCAGGGGCAGCATGCGCGGAGGTGCTTCGTAAATGCTGCTGGAAGTGGAGGAAGGAAGAACCGAGGCCAGAGATGAAGCCACTCACAGGTCGTGGAGGGCCAAGGCAAGGCCCAGCAGGACCAGGACAGAGCGCCTGCCTGCCCCATGTCCTCAGGACTCGTCCTCTGCAAACCCTCGGCTCTCCTTTCCAGCCCAACCATCCTCCTCCCAGAACAGCACCACCAGTGAGTTTCAGAGCTTCCGCCATCTGGCCGAGCCTGCGTGGGCATCAGTTCAACAGGCTTTAAAGTTTAGACTCAGCTCTGGCCACCCCCATGCTCCCATCTGCTGGTACCTCCCTCCCTGTTGCTGTCCTCTGGAAGGAGGGCAGAGGCCTCTCTGCATAGAAAGAGAGGACGCAGCCACAACACAGCCAGACCCAAGAAGGACATTCGAGAGGGCTGGAAGGGAAGGCAGTGACTGCTGAGCAGGAGGACAGATGAATGGCCGCCCAAGGTGACAGATATGACCAAAGCTGGACCTAAATGACGCAGAGGTTTGCTCTGAGCAGATCTCTGTAGGATTGTGGATTCTGAGCTGCTGTGGCTAGCGCTTGTTTTTAATTTAGAGGGGAGTTTGTGGCACCGAGGGCAGGCCCTGCTGCACCCACCTGTCCTCTGGGCCCCTTCACGGGATGAGGTCCAGTGCTGGGGGCCACCTTTCCGGGCATGCTCCGTGCTGCTCTCCCTGCTGTCTCCACTTGGTGCGCAGCTGCCCCCTGCAGGGGCTCCACCTCCGTCCATGTCCTCGATGTTGCCCCTGCTGTGCTGTCCCACGCTGCAGTCCTTGCGCATGCTGCAGGGAGAGACGCTCAGCCCCTGCTCTGCTGCGCCCCACTGGGCCCCCTCGATCCCTGCCACCCAGTGAGGTCTCAGCCTTGGTTTGTCTAAGCACTTCGTTCCTGTAACTCTGTGATGGTCACCCCGCCCTCCAGTACCCCAGAGAGGCCCAATCCTAGTCAAGATACAGTGCAGCCCTTACTGCCTGGGTCACCAGGAGAGGCAGGTCACTGTACCACCATAGACAAGTCTCCAGTGTGTAACTGAGTGCCAATAAGTGGACGTAAAAGATGTGTAAAGAGTGTACCTATTGGTACTCTAGATCCCTGTGTGCACCACTTGCGGGAGAACACGGAGGACTTAGGGATTCATGCCAAGAGCTCTCGAGGGTTATCAGAAGGAAGAGGAAGGCTGGGGAGCAGGGACATGTGTCCAACACTTCCTCTGCATTTCCCTTGGTTTTTCTAATTTTACCAAATGAGCAGACATTTAGGTACTGCTTGTGTAAATCTAAAGAGTGACATGGGGAAGATCCTGCTCTCCTGGCTTTGAATTTGGTCCTCATCACTTCTCATTCCCACCACCTAGAATCCACACCCTGCTCTCTTATTTGTCTCCTAGTTTGGCTGAGGCTACCTCTCACCTGGCTCTGTAACCGCTGAGTGCCTCCTGGCTGGGGCTTCCTCCTCTGCCCGCCACTGGCCCAGATCGGCGTGGTCACAGTGGTACCCACTCTGCCTCTTGAGCCCCATATGACTCTGTCCCCTTCTCCTCCTGCCTCTCTGCCACCTCAGTTCAAGTCCCGTCAGGAGGTGCTTGGACTTGGCAACACTTCCTACCAGTCCTGGCCTCGACCTTTCCCTCACCTCCACAAAGAGACATTTCTAAATGTGGCTGGTCCTGCTGCCCCGTTCCGGTACTGTAAGGCTCATCATTCCACCTGCACCCTCTCCCCACCCTGCCCCAGGTTTTCATGCTGACCCAAAGTCTCACAGCTCCCCGAACACACCAAACTCCATGCCTTCCACAGGCTACTTCCTCCGGGGAACTCTCTCTTCCGGCCTTCAAGACCCCAGGTGACAGCCTGGCTCCCAGTTCTCCCTGGTTGGACCAGTTCCACTTCCAAGTGCTCCCTGGATGGTCCTCAGCCCCATCTCACCCACCACACTTCACTGTGATGATCTTCTGTCTGTCACTCCCCCCACCCCACTGTGTGAACGCCTGGGCCGCACACTATTCTGTCCCCACGGCCTGTGGTTCCAGAACTCACCATTTCCCATGTTTTCCCAGCTCCAGCCCACTCAGGAAAGAGGGCAAGCTTCATCTTCCAGACCTCAGAGGGTCAGGGATGCAGGGAGACCTGGTCCTCTGGACCCACTTGTGCCCTTCCCTGGCTGCTGCTTTGAGCTCACCCTGCAGATCAGCCCTGGGGTCACTTCTCTCCCCTGTCATCCTGTGAAGCCTGACAGATTCACGGCAGCTGATTGTAGTAATGAGCCTGTGCCTGGGCAGCTGCTTTCCTCAGAGTGCACTGGAGGCCACCCCGACGTGTCTTCCTGATCTCCTAGCCCTTTGTGGGGGAGGAGGCTCCAGCTAACATCAGCTTTGTTGTGGGGGGGGCAGGGCTTGAAGGTGGAGGGACAGCTGTGATGGTCAGGGGAGAGGACAGTCACACAGGGTTCTGGTGAGTGGTCTGGACCAGTAAAGCCTCATATCTTGCAGAGAGAAACCCCGAGAGCAGGGTGGCCTCTGAACTCGCCCTGGAGGCTTCCAGACCACCCCTGGGACTCACTGAAGGGGGCTTCTCAACAGGCACGGTGAACTGAGGGGGATCACTGTGCCCTCCTCACAGGGGGCACTTCCTGGCTCCTCACACTCTGCCATCTCCATCACCTCACAAATGCTGTCTGTTTCCCTAACTGTCTTCATGCTGGCTTGCTGTCACCACTCTCTGGAGATGAGCAGGAGCGGGTTTCTGGGCGAGGTGGGCACAGCCGGGTGCAGGACCCACTGGCTGTACCGAGAGCCTGTCTCCGGGCTTGTCTCTCTGTTCCTTTCCCTTTCCCTTTTAGACACAGCCATTACCCCAGCCTAAAAGCAGATTATTTAAATGACATGCTAATGCTACGCCAGTCAGAGGAAATAAGAGAGCCACTACTGGGGTTCAGTCTAAGAGAACATTAGTATTTTAATTGGTGCTTCAAAAAGATTCTGGCAAAGTCAAAGTCAACGCCCAGAACAACTAGGACTTGTGGCTTTCATTTGGGCCACACTCTTTCAGGCCTATCTCCTCATCCTGCACAGGACAGGGCTAAGAGTCCTCATGGATGCTAAGGATGAACTAGGCACACACCTTTCTGCACCTTCACAAGCCTTTTCCAGCAGTGACTTGCTGGCCCTTGGCTGATCAGCAGGCAGCTCCCCTGCCTCAGCTGGGGAGCCACCCGGAGCCACCTCCTGCACAGTGTGGTAGGGATGGACAGGCCCCAGGCTGCACAGGCCCCTGGCTGCACACCCACACCATCAGCACCTGTCCTAGCCTACTTACAATGACTTTGACATCCTGCCCTGCATTGTTCTCCGCTTTAAAACCTCTCTCTTAGCTACAGGAATGGACCCTCCCGACACCAGTGAGTCTGTGTCATTAGCTCCATTGACAGCAAACCAAAGTTCAGAAGGGCACATCTCACCCTGTGAAATGTCAGTCGCTGGAGTCGGCCCTGAACTGCTTCCAGCACCCTTCATATCTGATGCTGTGCTCTTGGCACCACAAGCAGTAAAATCACGTATAGTAACCTCTCAAGGGTGTAAGAGATCCCAGGGAATGAGGTCCACCTCCTGTGTGAGATAGGGAACTTTGTACTAATGATGAATAGGAGAACATAGAAGCCTGGGTCTGAACAGTCACAACAGGGACACAAACTGACCAGAACCAAGAGAGTTCATACGAACAGGAAGCAATGCCTGTGGCCCCGGCAGGCCAAGGCCCCGGTCTGGAAGGAAGTGTGGAAACTGGGGCCCATGGGAGAGGTCACAAGCAAGGACGCGGGAATCTGAAAACAGCACTCAGCCAGTGCCACCAGAGAACCTTCACAGCCACTGAGGAGCTCTGAGGATGGCCACCTGGGGGCTGCTCTCATATCACAGCAGTGTTCAAAGAGGAGAGGTGGAATGAAGAGAAAACAAGGATTAACAGAGTTGATTCACAAAGGCACCGGGGAAAGACTCCTGGGATCTGAAACAGTCAACCAACAGGATGAGGCACCGATGTCAGTCTCTGGCGGAAGCCTGTGGCTGTCACGTTACACAGAGCACACACATGACAGAAGTGCTGGCAGGGTCCATCTCCCAGGAGCTGTTCCCACGCCTGCCCTGCTCTTCAGGGAGGGGCTTGTCACAGTGGTCAGACTATACTTGGGCTTGGAGGAGCCCCCACAAACCAGGGGCCTCTGCCTTCCCGTGGAGACACTGGCACCAGCTCACGGCTTTGCCTGGTGTCCCAGGAGCATTGTTCCCTGCACCTGGGAATTCACAGGAGGTGAACCCTTGACCAGAAGCAAACAGGTGGCCAAAACATCCCAAGGGACCCATTGTGGGACACCAGGTCACCAGCTGGACCTCAAGGGGCAAAGTTAAAGAATCATATTTAATTTAATTCAGAGCATTTGAGATCCAGGGACTCTCTGCCATGAGATTGCTAATGGACACGACGGCCATGAAAGTCCACACCACACTGATTCATTTCAACCAGTGACACTCAGCAAGCCACCTAGCACACTGACACTCCATGAGAATTTCCCCCACATGGCAGCAGAGTGTAACATAACACGTAACTCAATTCCATTTCCCTCTATAAACTGTCTACAAAGAAAATGCTTTCAGCTGTTGGCTGTTTGGTGGGAAATGCCTTTCCCAAGGTCAAGAACACCACCCTCCATTCACTTGCCTTGCTGAACACAATGGACACCATGAAGAAGTCCAGCAGGAAGCTCTCCGAAATATCTTTGTAGTCGAAGTGGAAAAAGATGACGGTAAAGCTCAGGTGCAGGAACTGGTGAACCGGGTTGCAGAAGGACGTGTGCAGAAGCTTCATGCCCGCGACGATCATCAGGAAAATGTCCCAGCTGTAGGAAAGGAGAGGGACTCAGGGTCAGCCACAGCCCAGGATGCCAGGTGCCTCCCCAGGGCTGCGCCTCCCACCAGGGATGGAAGGACTCCCTGGGCATGAGCACCTGGCCAAGTACTCACGGGGTTGAGCCAGGGTGGAAGCCACCCTGAGTGACCCCTTGCACATTGTCTCGGCCACTGTGGCCTCCCCTGCCCATCCAAGGCCGTCTCCTAAGTCCTTGCGTTCTTCTGCAAGGACGCAGAGCTCCTCTGGGGCTTCTCTGAAGGAGCGACTGCAGGGCAGAGGGGGGTCCCAGGCACAGCTGGTGCCCAGGGAGAAGTCAGCCTGGACTAGCACCTCTCAGCTGCATCTCACAATCAGAGGAAATGACTGAAACCATGGCCCAGCATGGGCAGCATGAGGCTCTGGGTGGAGAAGAACCCAGTGTCGTGGGAAGGCCACTCCACACCTACAGGCAGCTCCAGAGTCGTCTGGTCTATTTGCCATTCTGGAGAACGTAAGCTTTCTGCTCTCCTCACACTCCCACCTTTTTTTCTTAAAATCGCATTCCTACCACTTCTCCCAGGAGCAGGGCTGATCATCCAAGGGGCTCAGCAAAGCAGAGGCAGGTGGAGAACTTCCCTTCCAAGTCTTGGTTTTGAGGACTCAATTCTTGGACACCCTCTGGCCAGGTGAACCAGATTTATTAGTGGAGTTGGGCTGTGTGTGCAGTGTGCGTGACCCTCCCCCAACCCCCAGAGGGTAGAGCAAAAACAAAGAACTAGCTGGAAACTGGATGGGGGGGATGGGAACATACAGCCTCCTCAAGGCAGGCTGGGCCTCTTGGCCAGCTTGCTACCAATAGTAACACGCCCCGTGGGAGCTTGAGGACAGAGTGGGATAGTGGCAGAGAATGGTTACACCTGAGAGAGAAGGTTCCCACTCTGGCTAAGTACAAGGCACAGGGGCCAGGCTTCATCCCCTAAGCCCAGCTGAGTCTGGGACCCTGGACCTTAGCAGACATGAGCATCTTCGCCAGAGGAGGTCATTCAGGAAATGCTTCCCAGTGGTAAGCAAGATTGACATCAATTAATTGAATACTTCAAATTAGCTAGTAGAGGGGAATTTGAATGTTCCCAGTGCAAAAAAAAAAAAAAAAAAAAAAAAAAGGATAAATGTCAGAGGTGATAGATGTTTCAGTTACCCTGATCTGATCGTTATATATGATGTGTGTTGGAATATCACATTGTACCCCATAAATAAATACAATTACTATGTGTTAACTAAAAATTATATAAGGTGGCTTATGAAAAGTTTCTTTTTTATCATCGAAAAGACCTGATGTTGGCAATTCCGTATGTCTCAATCTAATCCTTTGTCCACTTTCAGAACTCGGGCCATGACTGAGGCTGCTTCTGCTCTACCATGGGGTGCTCAAGGTTAGATGTGCCCTTGGCCCTGAGTGACAGACTTAGTTTAGGTTTCTGAGAAAAACTAGCCCTGGTTCCAAGTGGGTTTGTGGAGAGTGGCAAGGTTTTCTGTGTCCTCACGTCCTGCAGAAGGGGTGCCCTACCACCTGCCCTCCTCTCCCAGAGGACCCCTGATGCCACGGTGACAGCATGGAAAACCTGGCATGGCTCCTGTCGCCCTGACAGCAGCACCCAGCACAGAAATACTGTGGGACAGAGGAGCCCTCCGAGGGCCCAGGGCTGAGGTACCTCAGGACTATGGACATTTTGGGTTTCAAGGGATATCAGTGATTTTCTGGGTTATTCAGGCAAAATATAAATGAGGGACAAATCTAACACTCTGTTTTCTGTGACCATAATTTGGTGGAGAATTCATTTCACATTTACTAGTGATGACTGGTTATAATTCTGGGAGATTCAGGATCAAATCCTTGGGCAATGTACACAAATAAGAGAAAGCTAGTCCCCCAAGTCCCCGGTACTGGGACCTGCTGTATTTCCCCAAGGCTTCCTGACTTCCTTCCTGAGAGCTGGGGCTTTAAGTCAGGCTCACCCAGGTCACCAGGACCAGCAGGCCCACCCAGCATCTCCACCAACCCCTAGCATGTGACCTCAGACTGTTCCTTTGTGTTCCCGAGCCTCAGCTTTCTGTGTCCCATGGGTACCTTTAGAGGGCTGCTGGGGAAGGAGTCCGGCTCCCTGTTCCCTGGTGGGTGCCGGGGTGGGATCCACACGAGCAGCACCTCTTGCAGTCCTCACTTGCTGCTCTCTCTGGGGAGGAGCAGCACTGGTCCCACTGGTCAGAGCAGACTTCTAGGGTCACATTATCAGGTGTGAGGGACACTTCCTCCCAGCCTCCAGGGCCAGGGCCAGGGCTGCTTCCACTGTACCCAGGGGCCCATGGTGGCTGTCCCTCCCTGTCACACACTCCTCATCTGCTAGAAACCAGGAGGCTGCCCCTGTCCCCACCCACCAGCACAGAGCACAGGAGCCTTCTGGAGGCTCCACCTTTTCCTCAGCAGCTCAGAGTCTGAATCGGCCAAGGGGACGGCGACTCCATCACAGCCCTGGAGTCACGTTCTCAGTGGCTAAGGTGAACACTGTACCCAGGTAAAGCACAGTAGGGAGAGGTCCTTGGCGGTGGGGAGAAGGTACGCAGTTTGCACCCTGTGGGGTTGCACGAGAACGACTCATGAAGGAGAAATGCACTCTCCCAGAGCAGCTGTCCTCTGGGGTCCTCACCCAGATCAGAGGACAAGTCACCTAGTTCCAGGCAACAACACCAGGGCTGCATGTAAAGAACCTCAGGAAGCAGCAGACACAGGGTGTCCACTCTCTTCACCGAGGCTTGTTTTCTACATAAGAAGGTGTTGTCTTTAACTCAAAAACGATCTTCATGGATAAAAATATGAAGAGAAATTTGGTTTCAGAAATCCCACTTGACAGAACTGGCTGGGACAGGACAGGAACGGGGAGACAGGGCAGAGAGGGCAGCATGGGAAGTAGAGGAAGAGAACAAACACCAATGCCCAGGCAGAGAAGGAGCGGCAACACCTGAGGGGTGGCAGAGAGGAGAAAGCCTGGTGACCCATGAAGAGGGCGCAGGGGGAGGAGAGTTAAGCTCGGGGTAAGGATGCTGGGTCAGAATTCAGCTCTGGGCTTTCTTAATGGATGATGTTTCCTGGGGGCAGATTTGGAGATGCATTATTTCACAATGAATGAATTTTGATAGATGATGAAGTTAAGGTCACACATTTTACATACGGATTAAAGTCTTTTAGTCTTTTGTGAAAGTATATGGAAAGTAAGAAAAACAAACATTTAAGACCTTTCCCCCTTTACCCCAGCACACAACTGTGACCCCTTCTTCCTAGAGAAAATGGCCTCTATGAGCTGCGGACTGGCCTCCCCACCACCCCTGGAGCAAATGCACCTGCAGACACACCCACCTGCTCCTCCCAAGGCTGAGCCTCAGTGCTGTGCTGGATCCCAAGCTCCTGGTGTGTGCTGGACAGTCAGTCCCATGCCCCAGTGGCCCCTCCAGTGCTCCCCACGGGAAGCACTCTGCACATCCTCTAAGAGCTCACTGCCCTCTCTGTACAGGCAAGCTCCCTGAAAAGCTCATCACTATCTGACCCTCCCACGCCCACATCTCCTGCTTCCTACAGAAACTTCTGCCCTGTACCTTTGCAGCCACACCTGCTCAGAACCGCACATGCCAAGGTGCCCAGGCCTCCTGGCCACCCTGGACACTGGCCACCAGACGCCTGCCTGGCCGCCTACCATGAGGCCATGCCCATCTCTCCAGTCATTTCCAAGCACTCCTCTACTGTTCACGCGTGGCCAGCTGCCGGCCGTAGCAGCTCCTTGAGAAGCATGCGGGCAGCCTGCTCCTCTGCAGAGCTCTGTCGGGAACACCCTCTCACATGTTTCCAGGGCTCCCCCTCTGTGCGGGTCCCTGCTCGAAGGCACGTTCTCGGTGGTATTCTGACCACCCTATGAAACCGCCTCCTCTCGTCACCATTTCTTCACTCCGACTTACTTTTCTTCATACGCCATATCCCTGCCTGACACTTGTTGACTGATGGAGTTTGCTTGCCCTCCACTGAAGTCTCAGCTCCATGAGGGAGGGGCTCCATCCCTGGCTCTAGGCCAGGAGACACCCCAAAGCACCTCCTGCCCTGAGCCACGGCTTCTCCATAACCTTGGCTCAGCTCTGTGCCATGGTTAGCTGTGCTCACTGTCCTGCGGGGTCCTTTGCTTCACCGTGTGCCCCTGACATCCGTCCTCGGAGTTGTAATTCATTCTTTCTCCAGGTGTAGGAATCTATGGAGGTGAATTTGCAGGTTGGCTTTTCTAGCTTCTGCCGACAGGCACTTGGTTAGGATCTATCGTCCACTATGAGGAGCATGGCTGGGAGCATCCTCCTGTGTCATGGTGAACCTGCCTGCTAACTTCTGTGCAGCACACCTTGGGTGGGGAACTACAAGGTCACTGGGTGCAGGCGTTCATAGCTAATGCCAATGTCCCAGGGTCATAGTGCCAGTCTGTACTCCCACAGGCAGTCATTTGGCTTGTCCCACGTCCCTGCCAAACACTCTGTGGTGCTGCTTGTGAATGCGATGTAGTCTCACTTCACATGTCCCCAACCACTGGGTGGGGACCTTCAGCTCTTCAGTGAGCTCTTGACCACTGTGACACACACATCTGAGTGCTAGTTCTCCATGGCTGGCTGGCTGGCTCTTTCTCCCAACAGCTGACGAGCCTCTTCCTGAGTCTTAGGACTTGACACATCTGTGTACATCTGTGTACAGGTCCTTGGTCAGCGCACACAGGGAGCACCCATTCATGACCTGTTTCACGATAACAGCCCCTCGTAGAAAGGAGCCCATGACACAAACACATCCACCCTCTCTTCTCTCTCCCATAGCCTGCTGTCGTTTGTAGGAAAACTCATGACCTGCTCCTTGCTGTCCTCTAAGGCCTTTGGTCTACCTTCCAGGTTTAGATCTGTGGACTCCCTAGAACCGACTCCCATGTAGTGTGAAATGAGTGCCAAGATCTGTTCTTCCTGTGACAGTCCTGTGGGCGGCTGCCACTCACTTCCACAGGCACAGCCCGAGTATGATGCTTCAATGCCTCCATGTGGCCAGGTGCTCCAGAAGGCCCCTCAGACTCTCCTGCTGGAGAAGCTCCTACACTGTGCTGTCTGAAGATCTTAGGACTGGCCCTTCATCCCAGGATGGCATCTCCAGGGGTGCAGGCCAGGGCATCCAGACCGTCTCCTCCAGAGGGAGCAGGACTCAGTGCTGACCTATTAGAACTGTCAGTCACTGGGATAGTGAGAGGGGAAACTTTCAACCAGCTATTTTAACGACTGTGTTTAAATCCTTTGTAATCAATGCACCCTCCATCTGCCTGCTCCCAGGTGGACCCCGACACTTCCTCACCTGAGGTACTCTGCCACACTGCTGTGGACCCAGCCCCACCAGGCACCTGCAGACACCTGGCGCTTCTGTGTACAGTGCTCCTAGCACCAGGGGAAGCTTGCAGCTCCCTGTGCCGTCACTGTGACGGCAAGGTCCACAGTTCACAGCAGTGAGAACACTCATCCCCAGCAGACTGTGCCTTACGTGGCCTAGTACCTCAGTACCTAGTAGGTACCTGTGCTGGGCTGGGGTTCACTGAATGTTACCTGTTGTCTTAATGTTTGGGGGAAACTCTGGATACTTAACAGATTTACTTAAATATGGATACTTAAAGATGGACAAAAAAAAAAAAAAGAAAAAGAAAACCAAGAGACAGAAAGCAGTCCTTGGAATTGCTTTTGGATTACAGACAAGCAGTTCTCTAACTACATCATATCAAGCATTTCCTATTTTAACCTTTCTAAAGATTCCCTCAAATGCAGCTAGGTTTCTTTCTATACAAAATTGCTTTTTTTTCTGATTTCCAATCTGTAACAGATGGACAGTGTCAGACTGAGGCCAGCCCCTCAGAGCCAATCCAGTCTGCTTGTAAAATCCATTTACAGAAGCCCATAAGCTTATGCCACCAATTCAGACAACCTGGGTGAGATTCCTGCAAAAAAAAAAAAAAAAGTAAAAAAAGTAAAGAAGATAAATATAACTGACCCTTATCCACAGTGCTATTAGGAAAACGTCTGTGTTAAAGACAACGTTTAAGAGGCTTATTGCTGAAGAGCAATGGGGCTGTCTGTCTAGGGGTGTCTGAGCTCTTCCAGAACTTGTCACGTTTACTTTCAGAAAATGACATTTTCCAGTGGGTGGGGATGGTCCCATGCAGCCTATGAGGACTCACTGCAGAGCATGGCAACAAAATCAGGTTTTCATAAGAATCCACCCATCTCAGAGACAGCAATGGAGTCTGATCAAGTGGAAGCTCGGGATTCAGCACCCAGGCCTGGCGGGGTGTCTGAGACTGAGGTTCCTACTCAGCGAGCCCTTGGCCTGAGCTACCTGGGCATTCGAGGAAGGGGAGGGCCCCTCGGCCCTACCTTGTGGTGTGAGAGTGAGGCCTGCAGGCTGCAGGGAGACCCAGCACTGCAGGTCGGGTCCCAGGGCATCCACCACGGCCAGACGCGCACCAGCAGACAGGCGGCAGGACTACGGAGGCCGGTCGTTAGGAGAAGGCAACCAAGCCTCCAACTGAAAGCAGAGCAAGACACAGCTCTGCAGGAGGCTTTTGAGGAGGAGTCATGGAACCAGAACCCCCAGATCATTGACCCGTGAGTCACAAAACCTTCACTAGTTCCCAGGGCCTTAGAGTCTCTGATGCATGCAGACTGGGGACGAAGCGGCCACGCTGACTGACCCAGCACAGCCACCACCGGAGCACCTAAGGGAACAGAGCATGACTACCACGGACCCCTGCACCTGGAGCACAAGCCACCATACCCCCGTGGGGAAGTCAAGCTGGCCAGGAGCCCAGGGAGGGCAGCAGACACTCACAGGGCACCCAGCACAGGTGTGCACGCCAGGCGTGAGGGGAGCAGGCCATAAAAGGCAGGTCCCAGCACCTAGCCAGAGCAGGGCAGAGAAGTGTAGCAGGGACACTTTGCACCTGCACTCCTGGACTCTCTGTCCTTCCTATCCCAGAATCCATCCACCAACACCACTGGAGTGTCCTAATGAAATGCTTCAGTCTCTAGATGGAGATAGCGTTGATCACACAAGTGGAACTCGCTACAAGGTGTCCAGCTGGAGGCAGTGGGACAGGGTGGGTGACGGGGTGGGGTGGACACAACAGGCCAATGTGCATGTGCAGAATGCCCAGTGCCAGGGGGAACGCGTTCTTGCCTGTGGGGTGCCCACGGAAAGCCAGCACACGGGAAAGCTCGCAAGCACAGCACACGGTGCATGTTTGCAAGTCCCCACAGGGTCTCCCTAGGCATAAGTCAGAAAGCAAATCTGCAGCAGTATTTTATAACTGCCTTTCCATTAATGTCCTGAATATGCAAAGAGACCATAAAAAGACATTATTTGGCATTATTATTTCTCTTTTCCCTGGAAGATGAGGCCCCCGAGGGAAAGAATGTTAACTAATTATGCCATTTACATGCTTATATATGACTCGTTACAGTTGAAAGCTTTATGCTTTCTTAAAGGGTTTCAGGTTGTGTTTTTAGATGCTCTTGCTACTAAAATAGGTCCTCCTCAATAATTAAAAACAATCCAGATCCTCAGGATGGTTTAGCTTTACAAAGACGACCTTCTCTAGTTCAATTCCTGAGTTGGGACTTGAACTGCAAGGACTCTGGGGCCCCTGTTTTACTGGGAACGGGGGGCAGACCACAGCCCGGGGTAGCTGGGCACCGTGGCAGGGGATGGACGTTGCCTTGTCCGTGAGCAGTCCTCCCTCCTGCCTCTCCTGCTGGGCCGCGGCTCAGCCTGGGAAGTCCCGAGTACCCTGGGCATGTGCCTCGTGGCTTCTTCTCTAGAAATAGGCTTCACTTGCAGACGCAGTAGCGTGAATCGAGGATGATCACTGACAGCTGCAAAGGACATTGCGCCACCCTACTGCTCGGAGCCCTCGAACTCTGCTTAGCAGACCTGAGGGCCATGACCTTGGCCTTTCTTTTCCCAGACAGGCCGAATCCAGAAGACCTGTGGCTTCTCCCCACACCTGGAGTCCTCTTCCTCCCACACCTGGAGCCCCCTTCTTCCCACACCTAGAGCCCCCTTCGTCCCCATGCCTGGAGCCCCCATCCCCCCGCGCCTGGAGCCCCCTTCTTCCTTTCTGAGGGCTGGTCTTCACCACACTTTTCCTTGAGGCATCAATTTAAATGTCATTTTTTGAAGGCTCCTTCCCTTCCTCTCAAATCTAAATAGGGGCTTCCTGGTCCTCCCTCCCTGTCCCTGCGCCTTCCTTCTCTGTGCCTGAGACACGGCACATGTGCAGCCATCTGTGTGATGACAGCCAGCGCTGGGACTCTAGCTCCATCATGTTTCCTGTCTACGGCCGCTCGCTGGGTGGAGGATGGGTCAAGGACGTAACTGGGGAGACCTTGTGGAACAGTCCAGGGAGGAGCAGGTGCTTCTGGCAGTGAGTCTGGCTCGGGATCAATGGCCTCCTGGCCAGAGCACCTCACTCCTGCAGTGACCACACTGCCCGCCCCCCAGAACTACATAGTCCCTGGCATTCGATGGGCATTCCATGAACATTTCTAAGTGAATTAATAAATAAGACCAGTTCAACACCATGGAAAGCTTCTAGAACAAACAGAGCAGTAAAGAGTGACATGAGTGAATCAGAACATAAAAGTCCTCGTTTCTCCAGAGCCCATTTGGAGGTTGTACCTGCGACCCTAGGGCTTCATCCTAGATCCAGGAAGGCTGTTCTTGACTGCTCAGCTTGGAGAGGGACGCCCAGGGAGCAGCGAGGGGGAGGGATACCTGCCTCTCCAGCCAGATCCATAGAATCAACCTGGCCATCAGTGGTTGTCCTCGTGTCTGAAGTGTCCACTCCGCATGGGCTGGGACCTCCAGAACTGGGGGCTGAAATGAGCCTCTTCTTGTTGAAGACTTTGGGCTCAGGTTTGCGATACTATGGTGGCAGCTGAGCCACCTGGCACTGGGTTCCCAGGCCATGTCCTTGCTGCTTCTTCAGGCCTCCCTTGGCCTCGCCCCTGTGAGCGGAGGCGACTGGGCTCCTCTTCTCCTGTTTCCTACTGTGGTGTGAATCTGCTCCACTGCCAATCCCCAGCGGCCATCCCAGCCCGTAGAGCCTGACACAGAAGACAGATTTCCCAGCAGGCTAGGGAGGCCAGCCAGAGCCCGAGAAGGTCCAGAAAAATCACAGGACAGAGAGTAACTAACCAGCAGGCTTCTGATCAGCCCTGAGTCCCCGTGCTGGCGTTCAGACACACTTTCCAGGTAGCAGCTCAGCGCATGAAGACTGTGTGTGCCTTGCTGTGCTAGTTCAACCTGGGCGTCAAGCTACTCCAGCCATTCTGAGTTAAAGAGGCTAAGGACAGCTGCCCAGGTCCTATCTGCTGAGGCCAGCAGCCTTCCTCTCTGGAGGAAAGGGGCAAGGAATAGTCCTTCCACTGCTCCCCACAGCACCCCCATCGCACAGATAAGATGAGCCCCGAGATCCAGCACAGCACGGAGTCCTGAACTCACTGCCCCCCCTCTCCTGCTCCTTCAGTCATTGCTACCCATGTTCCACAGATCTCACACCTACATCAGTTTCAGTCACCAAGGAAGGTCTGTAATGCAGGTCATCCAGAAAGGACCACCCCTGTTGACAGAATTCTCAAAACCACAGGACACGAACATCCAGATGATAAAGGGTGACCAAGTGCCCAGCCCCATGGTGAAATGTGAAATGCATAGCAAGGCAAGTGGCAAAGGATGTCCCCTTTCATTGGCGACGAGGGGGCACACTCATGGGGCTCTCTGCTGTCTAGGACTATGCCAAAAGCTCCTCACGTCTCGTGTGTATTACCCCAACCCACGGTTCTCACATCTGGGACTCCAGTTGTAGACGGTGGGGGTGAGCCACAATGGTTAAGCACAGTCAGCCCAGGACACGGCCAGGATTTATGTCCACTGCCCTGTCCCAGAGACTGCTCTCTGGGTCTGGACGCTACACTCCCCAAAAACATCCTTCAGGAAAAACCTGGTCACGCCTAAAGGGCCAGGGGTCAGAGAACATCAGACGTCCCAACGGCAACAGACGCCTCAGAATCCCAGTCCAGAGCCTGGCTGGGCTCGCTGCAGACCGGCCCTCAAGTGCAGAGCAGACGAGACCCCACCGGGTTTCCTGCTCCTGGGCCCTTCTCTGGAGTGACTGGGGGGAGTTGTGCCTCCAAAGCAGGTGAACAAAGAAGCTATGACTCAGAGGGAGTCTGCAAGGTGGACGGGTGAAGACTGGAGCCAGGCCACCAAGCTGCTGGAGAAGCTGACACACACAAACACAGGACGGGGAGAGAAGGCGTGGAGCCATGGTGCATCCCGGACTCGCAAGAAGGCCAGGGGTCCGCAGTGTGCTCTGGACTTGAGCAGACAGCACTTAGACCTTGAAGCATGTGTTCCACAAGCAAGTGAAGGCTGTACTGGAGGAGGATGGGAATGCACCGTGGAAGGAGGGCGAGGGCTGCGCTGTCTATCCCAAGGGGAAGCCTGGAGACCAGTGAGTCCAGACCAGAAGGAGCAGAGCAGCTCAGGGCCACTATTGGGAAGAAGCATGGGGGATGCCAGGAGGGACACCTGGAGGACAGGGAGCGATTCTTGCTGAAGACGAAGAAGCACAGATGGAGGAGTCGGTGACAGGGATCTGCTGCTTTTTGTTATAACTTGTTCCATTTTCCTTCTTTTCTTGTTTTTATTTTTTTTTTAATTTAGAATCAGGGTCACTCTAAGTTCTTAAGGCCTCACTAAATTGAGGAGGTTGGTCTTTAACTTGCTTCAGCCTGCCTCAGCCTCCCGAGCTGCTGTGATTACAGGTGTGGGCCACCAGGCCGGCCCTTTCCAGTTGATTTCTAATGCTATATATCACTTTGATGAAATAGCTAAGGTATTTTTAAATGAAAATTTTAAAAGAAAATTAGAGAAAGCATTTTTAGAACCATGTTTATCATATGTAGAAACCAGTCTCTCTGCAAATTGATTGACAAGACTTGCTAAACTGTAAATAAATTTACTGGTGAATTACAAATCTGTGCCAGGCATGGTGGCCCCCACCTGTAATCCCCACGGCTTCAGAAACTGGGGCAGGAGGATCTGGAGTTCAAAGCCAGTCTCAGCAACAGTGAGGTGCTAAGAACTGGGTGAGACCCAGTCTCTAAATAAAATACAAAATAGGGCTGAGGATGTGGCTCAGTGGTCAAGTGCCCCCTGAGTTCAATCCCTGGTACCCCCCACCCCCACCCCAAATAACAAATTTGGGACTCATTAGTGTATTAGTGGATTTTTTAAATTTATAATTTAAATAAAAATTTTAATTTAGGTGTTTTATAATCTATTCAATCCTTTATTCATGTATTCTAACGTATCCCCATATTGTAACAAACTTCAGCAACTAGTGAGCTCTTGGGTACAAGTCACAGACAGGTGCACCTGAGTCCTTGGACCTACCTCAGAGAACTTATAAAGTCAATGTCACTCATCTGTTCACTCCACCAACGTCTGCTGAATACCTACTTGGTGCCAGGCACTAATCCAACGTTCAGCTACACAATTCCACAGACTTCCAGTTTGCATTTCCACCGGACTGAAGAGGCTGCCCCAGCCACCAGCACCTCCCCAACCCTGAGGCTCCTGTGACTCTACCTCACTCTGTACATCCCGGAGCCTAGAAGCCTAGCCCCCCACAGTGCAGGCTCCTGGGCGTTCACTGTATAGTAAGCTCCTGGGCATCAGAGATAGAGGTGGTCATGCTGTGTCACTGTTCCCAGGGCGTAGCATCAGGTGGGGACCCGATGACTATTTCCTGAATGAACACACAGTGCGGTCATGGGCATTTCCGGCTGGCACGGGCCCTACAATAACACAATCTTCCTGGGCCCTCTCGGCTCCACCAGAACCCAGGCATCTGGCAGGAGCATGACCATCAGCTCAGATCACTTCACTTTTCCTTGAAGCCTTAGAAGCCGATTATCACAACACTAACAGAGGCTTTGTGGAGGACACATGAACATGTGCCTAATGCCATTGCTCCTTTCTTGAAGGAATGCACTTCCTCTGGAAAGTTCTGGGGTAGAACGAAGGTTCTCACAGGCAGAATCTTAGAGAAGGCTCAGTCCACAATGTCATAGCCTGAATCCTCCTCCAAGTTCGTGAAAATCAATTTACTTTATTTTTTAAACAGAGTGCCCCTCTAGCCCTTGGCCTCTCAAATCCCACGTTGGGCTCCAGCCACCATCTAGCCGGTCCCCTGGGGATGGTGGAAACACAGCAGCTTTGGCTCTGTGGGGGTGACCACACAGGCTCATCACTGCTCTTGCCCACAGCTCCTCCTGCTGCCGACCTGTACCACACGACGGGTTCCGCTCCTGGCCAGACAGAGGTGGAGAACGGGTCGGGATCAGGATGGGGAGAGGCCTCACAGGTCAAGGGCTGAGCAGATGAAACCACGTCCTGATTACAGCCGTCAGCTCCGGCTGATACACTCAGCTCCATTTCATAAAGTCGATCTGACATCTCCACATTCCACCAAGGAGAAGACATACCTGGGGCATGCAGAGGGGGACATGAACTGAAAGGGGACAGGCACCAGGCGTAGACTTGTCCCAGTGAATGTGGAGTGATGTGTTTGGATTAAATGCGGTTTGGCAGGAAGACCACAGGCCTTGCCTGCACAGGGATGGAGGGGTTCTGGAGGGCTGGCCCGGGCACACAGCAGCCCTGGAGCTCACCAGGCCCTTAGACACGGCAGCTGCAGGTGCTGGACTGGACAGAGGAAGGCTCTAGGAGCGGTGGGAAGCTGGACAGGGGTGAGCACTAGGGAAGCTCTTCTGCAGGGACTGGCTTTGGGCAGAGACCCACAGGACCAGCAGCCTGGCTTTAGTGTTGGCAGCGGGAGGCCAGCATCCCACTCCAGGAGCATCGAGGAGAGGGAGAGGGAGAAGGAGAGTGTTGTGTGTCTGGGAAACGCCACGCGGAAGGGAGCCGGCTTCACCCAGAGAGGGCACCTGGAGGGTCAGTACGCTCTGTCAGGCTTCACAGGACCTGCTATGGCAGAGCCACATGACTCTCCTGGGCCACCACAGTGGCATTACAGCCTGGGAGTCACATTCGGGGTGTGCCCATTACAAAGAGCAGAAGGAGCACCAGACGACAACACCCTGCGTGCTAGTCACTCACTGGCCACAAAACTGGCAGGATCCAAGCTCTATCCCTGGACTTCCCTGGGCTTCCATTCTGCTTATTGAAAACAGTGGGCAGCACATGCCCCTGCCTTACGTGCCAATGGCAATCGACTAGCAATATCTGCTGCTGGCCCAATTCCAGGGTGCTGCTCTCAGGCAGTGGCGCCTGCCAGTCCTGGTGCCCAGAGACAGACCACATGCTCACCAGCCCTGCCCTGCTCTTTCCTCTTTCCCAGTGACAGTATTCTGTGCTCCTATGAAAAAAGAGGATCTGGGCACAGCTTTCACAGGAAGTCACATGACCAGCCTGAGTTTTCTGGACACTCCTGTGGCCAGTGGGAGAAAGGAAGAGAAGCGAGGAAGAGGGCCGGAGGCTCAGGACAAGGAGAGTGGCAGGTGGTAGCAGCCTACAGCTCCTAACACAGCCATAGCTCATGACTTGTGCATTTGGATTTTCCTTCCAACACACACACTTTTGAAGTCGAAACTGCTTTTCATTACGTGCCTCATTTGTCAAGCCTGGGACCCTTGGCAAGACTCGAGGCAGCCTGTAAACGTCTAACAGACAGGAAGACAGGTCCCACAGCCTCTATTTGAGCCATGTAAGCAAGCACCTCCATTTCCCACCTGCCTCCATGGGGCCCATGGAGGCCCAGGGCCACCCACACACCCACCTGCCCTTGGAAAGTGGCAGTCAGACCCAGAAACACACTCACTCCACTTGTTCTTGAATCTTGCACTAAAAAGTCCAACAGGCTTAAAATAGGTAAAGGAGTCCAATTTAAACTGAGCTCTTGCAGGCCCAATGGTACACACCTGTGATCCAGCTGCCTGGGAGGCTGAGGCAGGAGGATCACAATTCAAAGCCAGCCTCAGCAACTTAGTGAGGCCCTAAACAACTTATTGAGACCTTATCTCAAAATAAAAAATAAACAGGGTTGGGATGTGGCTCAGTGGAAAAGTGCCCTGGGTTCAGTCTTCAGTCCGTACATACTACATACATGAATGAATAAATACTTTGAGCTTTTTAATATTTAGGGAAGAAAAAATAGGAAATAAAGAAAAGAAAGGGAGGGACGGGGCAGGGAGAGAGAGAAAGAAAGAGAGTCCCTGAGTGGTTAACAGCCCCCTCCTATTTCCATGTCAAATTCCACACTCTGAGCTGCCACAAGAAAGGAAGCCCAAGACAAACCTGCCTGGTTTTCCTCTTTCAGTCAGACAGGCTCTCCTTCTTCCTGCAAAGGCCTTTAAATATGCAGAGTCAATATGACAGAGGTGAAAGTATAGGCCGGCCCTGAGTCAGGGACAAGGTATACACACGGGAGCAGGTGCAGGTGAAGGTGTGGACAAGAGTTAGGCCACCGAAGGGGCCCAGGAGTAGGTAAAGGGACAGGCAGAGGTAGGGGGGGCCACTCTGGAAGCCACTTCCAGTAGTGCTTGAACACAGAACAGTACGTTTCACAGCTGAGCCTCCATCTTGTCTCTGAGGGAACAGCAATTCGAGCCCTGGTCCTGCAGCCCCCCGTGCTGGCCCATGAGGCCATATCACTTCACTTCTGCCTCATCATTGTTTTTTATTATCTCCCCTGCTTCCCTTCTGTGTCCCTAGTTCCCTGAGGCTGCTGATGCTAGTCCTGCCTGGCACTTTCCTGTGAATCAGTGACCTGGCCAGCCTCACATACCTGCGCCTGGGAGTAGGGACCAGTGGATAATTCCCATCACAACCAGGAAGCTGCGGGTGCTAAAGGTTCTGTGCAGTCTGGGCAGCGCTGGACAGAGTAGAATGATCTGTGGTCTGTGGCTTTGATGCATCAGAAGATGGGAAGGAATGCATCAGTCTTTCTGCGTCTGTTCAAGCACAGAGCAGGACACCTTGTGGGGACACCTCTGAGAGACTTCCTACAGGAAGTGCTCTGATGAGTCAGACGGTGGGTCTGGCGGTGTGGTTACGAGGCTGGTGCCCCCACGGGAATTGCTAAGTCAATCAGCTGTAGACACAGTCAAGGGGACCAGGCATGTGACCAGAAACTCCAGGTCCAGGGCCTGATGGCCAGTGGCTGGTCTGTGCTGTGGCCCGTCTAGCCATTGTCCAGGGTGCACTGGAAGCACACTCTCCAGTCTGAAGGACAGCTCAATTCTCCCCAAGACCACTGACCAATGAGCCTTCCAACAAAGCCACTTCCAGTTCACCCTGCCTCAACTGTCTCCATCTGGTGGCCAGGACAAGGGGACTACCTGCACTATAAGGCCCACGCTCCCCATTCATGTCTTGGTTGCAGGGAAACACGCCCTGTGCACCACCAGCCACATTGCCACGTGTAGACCCGTGGTGCCAAGTGCAGACCTGAGGTGCCAAGTGCAGGCTCACAGGTCAGTGTCCCCCATCCCTCCCACTAGGAGGGAGGCACACTGACCTCTCACTTCTCGCTGCTGGTACTCCTTACTTTTGAGCACGGGGTGAAAGATCCACATCCAGGGGTGGTGCTTGCGGAGCTGAGGGAGCAAGTGGTGGGTGACGAGCCCCACGGCGCCCGCCAGCGCGAACAGGACGAGGCTGAGGAAGGGCTGCGAAGGAAGGGCAGGCCGGTCACCAGCCAAGGCCGCGTCCTTCCCGCTCCCTCTAGAGTCACAGCAAATTCCCAGCTTGCTTTGAGCCTCTGGAGCTCCTTCCACACCCCCACGGAACAGATTCCTGCACTGGGGGCCACCAGGTTCAGCAACAGCCTGCAGAGTGGCAAGGCCAGGGAGCAGAGCCCTCGAGTGCGTTTTTGGTTCAATTATAAGGACAGGTGAACAATGACAAGCCCAGCCAGCAGAATCCCTCATTGAAGGGAGGTCCCCCGACGTCAAGTGCTACACAGACAGTGACCGAGAGACTGGGCAGGAAGTCTACCCGGGCTTCTGCCTTTGCTCACTGCAGATCCCACCCGGCAGTCCTTCAGGTTCTGTCCCCACCTCAGTATGGCATGGGTGTGCCCCTAGCTGCCGTCCCACCACTGAATGGCACATGCTGGCCTCCAGGAGGCTCACCATGGCCCCTACAGACAGAACCCCTCCCCAGTCGGGAGGGAGGTCATGGTGGGCACCAGGTCACCTCCTGGACACCACTGCTCAGGATGCCATCCTCTCGACAGGCACTTCATTTCCCCAGCTCATCTGCCCTCTACTCTGTGGCCGCCCAGGCAGCAAGGAGAAGGGGCAGCCAAGAAGCATCCAGAGCCCAGGGGACACCTACTCTCAAGGACAGGAACACGGTGCTGGCGCTGACTGCAAAGGAGAGGATGGCCACCACAGAGCAGACAATGAGGTCCGACCTCAGGACATCCCTCTGAAAGAGAAGACCAGCTGTCAGGTTTATGCATCCAGTTTCTCTCGGCAGCTCTGGGTAACCAGGTGAGTCGGACGGTGGGTGCTGGCCTGATATGACTCTTCCTGCCCGACACCTGCTAGCATATCCCCAGTGGCATGCCCTGGCCAGGCCCATCACCAGCACATTCACGGTCTCCTGCTGGGGGAATTTCAGGGGACCAAGGCCGGGGGTTGGGGGGTAGACCTGGGAGGTAAGCCCACCTGCTAACCAGGCAAAGCAAACAGGTGTGTGCGCCCCAGGAGGCACAGGGCTGCTTCCAAACACACATGGGAGACCTCATGTCCAGAGCACCCCAGAGATTAACGAGACCTAAGGAGACCCAGGTGCCACCAGGCACTACTGGGTCTTGGGGCAGCCTGGGTTTCCTCATGCCCACAGCCTGGGCATGCCAAGCAGAAGCCTCCTGCACCTTTCTCACCATTTAAGCCAGATCAGAGTTCACATTTCAATTTCAGTCCCATGGAGAAAAGGCTACTTCCAATGGTTGAAACACATGTGCAGCGTGCCCCACAGGCCCTATGCAGGCAACGGAGTGCTCAGTGACTTGGACATGTCTCTCCAGCACACCCACTGTGGCCTGAGCAGGAGCAGGGGAAAGCAATGTCAGGCCTGAGAACACCGATGCAGGGATGTCAGACCTGAGAACACTGATGCAGGGATGGGAGAAGGGCCAGGGACCCTCACAGGGCATGATGTTGCTGACTGGCAGGTTAACAGGATATAAGGCACTATCAATTCACTTCAGTTAGTTATGATGCACAATTACGGATAACTTTAAGATATCTACAGTTCTCTGAAAATTCTGAAGTCACCAATACTTTTATACCTCCCTGTCCTTGATTAAAAAGGAATTATGCTTTTGAAATTACTGTTTGGAATGTTATCTGCCAGGAAATGACCCAAAAGACAATCTCTACCCCATCTTTTCGGATTTTTAACTAAAATGTGGAGCTTCCTACCATGCTACTGGCTGCCTGTGTTGACCCCCAGAGCCAGGAAGGACCCAGACAAGGGCAAAGGGGGCAAAAAGGACCCTGGCCGTCTGTGGCTGACCATTGCAGCCACGGTCCTGGCTAGCCTAACCAGCTGTCAAGGAAGAGACACGTCCTCCACGTGGGTTTGCCCATTACCTGCTGAGGTGGTCTTGAATCTGCCCTTGCATGTTTACAATTCACATGAAAGTGTGGAAAGGGAGGAGCCGCAGTTTAGATTTTATTTCAGATTTATTCTTTGTAAGAGCAATCTGACTGTGGAGCATGGAAACTCACTGGCTTTTAATTCTAAATCCATGAAACATTTGTGATCAGAGGTTTTCACCAAAATTTCACTCTCCGAAATAGCCAAGATCCACATCCCCCCTTGCAGGCCAGCCCCACACCCAGAGGGTGTTCTGGGGTTCTGTGTCTTCCCGCTGTGTAGATATGCCAATTCCCCAGTGTTTCAATGACATGGTTTTATATTGTTTAAGAGGCACTGAACGTTTCTCCCAAGGGAAGTTTAAAATTTTTCCAGATATTTCACTTAAAATTGTGTCAACTTTAGTCACCATTCACGCTTGTTTAAGGGACAGCAGCAGCCCAGGGTAACTGCTGGATGGGGGCCCCTGAGCTGCTCAGAGTAGGACAGAAGGGAGTTGGCATGGCCACTGGTCTCCCTCGAAGCTGGGTGACAACTGGAAGCAAGGGTGACCCCTGTCAGGGTCCTGAGGATTCCTCATAAATAACTACCAACCACCCTGGGTCTTTCTCTACTCACTGAAGTGCTCTTTCCACCCATCTCCCTTCTATACTAGGGTCTGTGAGCAGCTTCACTAGGCCTATGAACCCCGCCACCCCCCACCCCCCCCCCCCGCTTTACTGTGTGCAGCTTGATGAGTTCTGATATATGGTCACCTCACAATCATCACCAGAATTAAGTCATTAGCATATCTATCCTGCTCCCAGTTTTCCCTCCATTCAATCACTCTGTCCTCTGGGGCCACTGGTCTGCTCTATCACTAAATATTTTTTTCTTCTCATTTTCAACAATGTTATAAAAATTGAATTATAGTATATGTGCCCCTTTTTGGTCTGGCTTCTTTCATTGAGAATAATTATTCTGAGATTCATCTATACTAATAGTTCATTCCTTTTCATTGCTAAGTAGTATTCCTCTGTATGGAAATACTGGTGTGTTTATCTATTCACCTGAGTAGACATTTATTTGTTTTGGGTTTTAAGCCAATTGTATAGTCTTATGATTTGGTGGGGTGGGGGGAAGGGTAATATTTGTTTAGATTTGCCACTGTACCTTCTTCTTGCTTTCCTCTTTATTCATTCTTGCATATTAGACCTTATATCTGAGATCCCTTTCTGCTGAAAAATATCTTTCAGACTGTATCCCTACTTTTAGCTGGCCTTAGTGGCACCTGCTTGTCATTCCAGCAACTCAGGAGGCTGAGGCAGAAGGACGGCAAGTTTAAAGCCAACCTCAGTAATTTGGCAAGGCCCTGTCTCAAAATAAAAAATAGAAACAAAGGGCTGGGGATGTGGCTCAGTGGTTAAATGCCCCTAGGTATATTTTATATATATATATATATATATATATATATATATATATATATATATATATATATATATCAGCTTTATTTGTCTAAAATATTTTTATTTTGTCTTCATCCTTGAAAGTTATTTTTGCTGGGTATAAAATTTTAACATGGCAGTTACTTTATTCACAACACATTAAATACATAAAGCCTGTCTTCGGGCTCCATGGTGCTCTTTAAGGGAGCTCATTTGAGTTCAGTCTGTCTGCTGTATTTACCTGTGTGCGGATGGTCTGCATCCCTGGTGCTACAGTCCCACTGAGGTTGGACTGTGTGGATTCTTTCTTCTTTAATTTACCTGCTTGATACTCATTGGATCCCCAGTATCTACATCCTACATCTGTGCCTTCCACCAATTCTCACAAGTTTCTGACATTATCTCATCGTACATTGATTAGACTCCAGTCTCTGTTTTCCCAGGGATTCTGATCAGATATGGTAGGACTTCTTACTCTGCCCTTGAACTCTCCTCATTCCTCTTTGGTATTTACCAATTTTTGCCTATCAGAGTTGTATTCTGGAAATTTCCTTCTGTTTATCCTTCAGTTCACTAGTTGTCTCTTCAGAGGTGTCTAATCACTTGGGGTGGAGGAGAGAGTTGATTTTATTTTTTACTCTATTTGCTTTATTTATTTGCTTATTCATGTAGGAAGCTCAATTTGACTTTTTCAAGCGTGCTAGATCACCTTAAATACATCCTATTGTCAATAAAGTTTTAAGCTTGCCCATACTTCTTTAAATACAGTAGGTATAGTTATTTTAAAAATCCATGTCTGATACTTCCAACATCCGCAGTATTTGTAGATCTCATTTTGCTGGTTCCTTGGTTCCCTGTATACTTTCAAATTTGTACTGTGAACTATTCGTTTTCCTTAGAAAATCAGCTTTGGAAACACTTGCAGTCGGAGAGAATATTCTATTGAGGACTTACATCTTCCCTCCATAAGGTATTTCTGGCTGGGAACCGTATTAAACTGAATACATAAATCAAGGGGTTTTGAAAGTGTGCTACAAATCCCTGAAAAGATACAGCTTTCCAAGGACACACGGCTTGCTTGGCATGGAGGCCAGTCTCCCTCTGTGCCCTGGTACTGGGGATGGGGGAGCGGCCTTCCTTCCTCTCAGCCCCACCTGAGACTGAGGCTCTGTGGGTCCAGGGCTGGCGATGGCAGTCTGAATTGGACACTCCACTGCAGCAGGCCTGGGCCCCAGGAAAAGCAAGCTCCCTGCCCCACCTCCTGCAGGTACCTGGTTCAGATTTTTACCTAGCAGTTCCTTATTATTTTGTCAGTTATTCATTACATTAAGAAGAATTTTCTAATGTTTTATTTAGAATTTGCTTTTGGTCAGCAGAGTTTGGTTTTGATTTATCTGCCCTAACACAGAAACGGAAAGGCCCCCTGTTTTCTCCTCCTCTCTCTCCCTCTTCCTGACTCGTTAATCCCCCTCTGACTTTCATTGGTGTCTGATGAGGGATTAGTTCATAAAATTCTTTTTTCTCTCCAACTGCTAAATGCCATACACTGAATAATCAATTCTTGACTGTGACATTATTTTCCATATAACACGTTCTTATAAGTAATTTGTCTCCTTTCTGTGCTTTTCTGATCCACTAATCCCATTCTCTAAACTTGAATAGGTCTCATATTTTGTTCTGATTATTCAGTTTTAATAACATACTCTTAAATCTCAAAAGTGCTAGTTCTTTTTCTTATTCTCTTTCAAGTTTTATTGAACCATTAACTGCTAGTCTTCTACATAAACCTTAGAATCATTTCCCAATGCTGTGAATATAACTCCATCGGAACCATTTTGAACAATATTAAACCTATAAATTTACTTTCAAAGAACTGGCAGTGTATAAATCTCAGCTTTCCTGTTTAAGATCGGGCTACGCGTGTCCTCCACTGCGCTTGTCCACAACTTCATTTGCCTCGTAAGGGAACTCTGCTGCTGAGTTCATAACAGTGCTGGTTAAGACCCTCTGGTCAAGCCATGTATTTGCGGTTCTCCTGAGTTGGGTTATGTTTTCATCGTATTTTCCAGGAGTATTGCTGCCCTGTTAGGGTGTCTTGCTTATCCAAGTTTTCTTCTTAGGCGGTATTTACGAACCCTCTTACTCTGATGGTTGATTCCAATGGGCCTTTCTGTGTGTCCCCTCTACATGTCACTGGGTCATCTCACAGCTCTCCCGTCGGGCCTCATGCTGGCCAGGACTCCTAAGGCAACACTCAGTGATGTCAGCACTTCCCTCCATTCTCATGTTGCGGGCACGATGCTGAACTAAGGGGGTCACCTGCTCTCTCACATGCTTATTCCCTGAGGCAGTCTTCGTGGTACTTCATGCTCCCTGAGAGATGAAGCAGCGCTGTCTGGTCTCCATGCCCAGCAGGTTTGCGCAGCGTGGGGCCCAGGGAAGCAGCAGCTGCAGCCAGAGGCTCAGGGGGCGCTTAGGAGGGGCCTCTAAAGGCCCGAGTTCCACACGTGAAAGTTGGGAGGTGTTTCAAAAAAATTTTGGACCCTAGGAAAGAAGGAAAATGGACATAACAAAAGCAGCACATCGGAAGAGGACAGGGCTGTAAGTGAGGCCCGAAGGCTGTAGGCCAGCGGCCCACGGGAGACGGAAACTGCGGTGGGGGTTCCCACCTGTCCTGACGGTGGCACTCTGGAGACGAGCCTGTGTGTGGGACTCGTCTTGCTCCGGGCACCCCCAGCCACTGGCAGAGCTGTCTTTCTGGAGCAGCGGCTCCTCGGGCGCTGTCTATAAATCTGCAGGTCAGAATCCCGGTGGACATGCTGATCGGTATGCAGGTCCCCAGGCCACCGCTGACAAAGAAATCAGAAGGGGAGGAAAGGCCAGAAGCTGCAGTCTAAGAGCCTCCCTGGGGTTTCTCGTGCAACCAAGGTTCAGGAAAAGAGACACACGGATGGAAAACGAAGGGCAGAGAGAAGACGGGAGCGCCACCAGAGACCACCAGGAGGGAACCTCGGAATCACACCGTGGCCCAGGTAGTAGGCATCAGCTCAGAGAAGCCAACTCTGATGTTCCCGTTAAGATGTTAGATAAGATCAGAGGCTGTTCAGAGAAGTGAACACAAACATCACATGAAGTCACCTCGCCAGCTGTGTGCTGCCTCTGCAGAGACGTCAAAGGGCACGAGAACCAGTAAGGCACCGCTGGCCTTCACATCTAATTACACTAATGAACTGCTATCAGCAGCGCCAGGCAAGTTTCCCATCATATTTCTTTGTAATTCTTTCCTTACTTTTACTGCAATAAATCAGAAAATGGAGAGGCATCCTCATTAGGTGTGAGATGAGGAGACTTGGGGTGCACAGGGAGACTCGGGCTTTACAGCAACCTCTGGGACATTGGCTCAGCCACCGGGTCCCCTGTCACTCTATCAGCTGCGGTGCTGCTCCCATGTCAGCACCTCTCCCGTCTGGCTGCCACCACATCAGCCCTCCAGCTTTGCCTCCTGCCCTCCTCTGAATGTACCTCTGCTCTTAAAACTCACCAACCACACCCCTCCTCCCACTCAGTGGTGCGTCCTTTGAGTCTCTGGAGGTGACACAGAATACTGAATGCTCTAGCTTGAACTGTGGCCACTCTAAGGCCAGGGCTGAGTGTGCACTTGCTAAAACGTGGTCCTGTTGGCCATGAGTCCTGTGTCCTGAAACAGCAGACTGCAGTTAACTCGTGTGAATTCAGCAGAATGTCCCGAGCACCTATTGTGTATCAGGCACAGTGGACACTGAGACACATGAGATGCAGTTCCTGGCTGCATCTGATCACTGACTGCTTTTCCCTTTGTCAGTCCTAAAACATAGGAGAGCAGGAACTGGGGACCAGGCTCCGCACTCAAACGTGAGGGGACTTGCACAGTCAACGCGCGTCACTTCCTGAGAACTGATGGAAGCTGATTCTGGGGCAGCTGACACTGCCCAGAGTCATCTTCCTGGTGCACAAGAAATAGTGTCATTATTTTACTGCCCCAGGACTCTCCTCTTCCTCCCTCTCTCCTCCTTCCGTTTCCAACCAGGATAGTGATTCCCCTCAAACTGCACCACAGCTGTGAGCCTGAAGCCGGGGGCCCCTTGGGGGTGGTGCAGATGCCAGTTCAGAGCCAGAAGACCTGGAAGAGTGTTCTGGGCTGAGCACCGGGTGGTAGCAAGGCAGCAGGAGCAGCGGGTGGGGGTACCAGGACTGCAGGTGGCTCGCATTCAGTCTAGGGACCTGCTGTTTGGAGCCAGTAAAGGGCAGAAGCAACTGAACGGATTCACGACAACATCCGGGCCAGCTGCTGCCACCGAAGACCACAGGGCACCTGGGGCCCGAGGAGACGGCACCCCCCTCGGGTGCTCCATGGCTCCCACCTGGCAGCCAGTGCAATGGGCAAGCGCCAGGCCTGGCTTGAGACTGGCGCCTCTGCCTGCCCCATTCCCTCCCGTGGCCATGACCACAGCCCAACCCTGCTGACTAGGAGGCCCACCCCCAACACACAACGCAAAGGTCTCACCACCGAGTCCTTCATCTTCTGTGGGAGAGGGTCTGAGGCCGACTCTTCCAGATTTTGATGTAAAAATTTAGGGAACAATCTGCATTGAATAAAAGACCTAAGAGTGGGAAAACACACAGTTTTAGTTTTAAGATGCATCTGGGACAGTGCCCCTGACCTCACACCCACAGATGGCAGACAAGTGCCCTTGTGAGGAAATTAAAATGAAGGAGGTGCCTCCTGAAAGCAGCGTCCTGATCTTTAAACTTCCCCCTGATAAACGCAGTTGAGTCCCCTCCTCGCTGGGCACTGGCGCTGACGAGCAGCAGTGAGTGCTGCTTCTGCCATCCTCCAGGTTCCTCCCAGAACACCCCAGCAAGACCATGCTCCAGGGGGACCTCTGACACCAGACACCATACAGACCACGGTTCCCTCTCGCGCCCACTTCTCATACACCCAACAACCTCAGATTATGTCACTCTAGCCCCCAAGCAGAGTTTCCCTGGCACTGCGGGTGGGGACCAAGGCAGCCTCCTTCCAAGTGCTGCCCAGGCTCCATGCACGGTGCCTCCGGGGGGTTCTCTGGGGGCTTCTCCGAGACTCACCCAGGGGGGTCTCAGTGGCCCCCACATGGGGCCACCTCCAAGCAGGTGGCAAAGTGGTGGCAGGATGCCCACCCATCAGCTTCCGGTCAGCACTGCACCGCTGCCCCCTCGTCTGGCTCCCTTGACAGCAAGCATCCAGTGGTGGACGGCTAAGGGCACCTCCCACCTCAGCGCCGACACGGGGAATGGGGAGCACTGCAAGTTACTCACAGGAGCACCGTAGGGTCACTGCTCTGCCGGCTCAGATGGTAAGACAATGCGACCAGGAGACTGCAGAAGGCGGAGAAGAGCGCGGGGATGTGCTGTGTGCTCCACGGCTCCTGGGGAAAGACAGCAGGTGGCTGAGCAGCGCAGAGGCTGGGAACCCAGTCCAGTGCCACATGCACCTGCTGCTCCTGCCTCCACACACAGGGAGACGCAGGTGTGGCCTTCAGGCTCCTGCGGCACCGCCACGGTGGGCTCCCGGCACCAGACACGCATGGCATGAGTGGTACATGTGCACCATGGGACCCGTGTGCGATGGGTCTGCTTGTGACAGCACTGCATGGACGCGCTATATGAGCAATGATGATGTCACTAGGCAACGGGGATTTTCCAACTCACTGCAATCTCATGGGACACTGTGGTATGTGCTGTCCACTGACCAAAGGTCCTGGTGGGGGTGGAGGGACAGAGGGAATGTATTCTGTCCACATATTTTCTAAAAATTCACAATAGAACTGTGTGCTGTATGTCCTGGGCAGCAGCTCATCACCCTGTGTTTCCTGGGCTTCTAGATAGGCGCTGTCCAGGTGGGCACCCACGTCACTCCACAGCCAGGTGGGGACAGGAGCTCTTCTACCACACAGGACTCTGACCCCCCCAAGTGGGACTTCTGTTGTCGCAGGCTGCTTGGTGAACCACCCCGTGAACTGCCCCGACCAGTGCTTCTCACTGACTACCAGGCTGCCACCTTCCTGAGGCGCGTCCTGCACTGGGAAGGGTTCTGCCAGCATCATCACTGGTTCCCCCGCTTTCCCAAGTGTACGGCAGGCAGGCGTGGGGCTAGAGGCAGTAAGCCGCAGCAGGGCCACAGGCAGATGGAAGCTCCTTCAACAGCCTGAAGGCCAGGTGACGCAGGAGGCGGGCTGCTTCCTAGGAAAGGGCGGAGCCAGGGACGGGCGAGGCACGGACTCCAGGCCTACCTCGGCCCCATCACTCCTTCCCTAGGCTCTGAGATGGGCAGCAAAGGCAGATGCCCGGAGCTCCCCTGGAAACACCCCTGAGCTCCAGGTTCTGCATTATTCAACACACACACACAGGCCAACTTCCCAGGGTCCATCCACAGACACACACACACACACACACACACACACACACATACACAGGCCAACTTCCCGGGGTCCATCCACAGACATACACACGCACATACACACACAGGCCAAGCTTCCTGGGGTCCATCCACAGACACACACACACACACACACACACACACACACACACACACACATCAGGCCAACAAGCTAAGTGTAAGGGAACCACATGGGGCTTCCACAGAGTCAGGTTGGGGTGGACAACCATCTCTGTTCCTGTCTGCCACCCTCAGGTGGTTCCCTCCCTACCCTGGCGCCTCGGGCAGGTGCGCCCTCCTGAGGGTGGCTTAGGGCACTAAGTTGCAGGGTCCCCAAGCCTGGCAACTGAGGGCCAGTGGGTGTTTCAGGAATGCCCGGGGAGGAAACGCATTTGAGGATTTTTATTTTCAGTTTTATTTGAAGTCAGAGAAGGAGATATTGGCATTCAAATAAGAAGGTCAGTTTGCAGGACCAAGTGGCCTGAGGAGGGTTTTGGAGCAGAACAGCCAAGTGGGGTGTGCAGCTGGAGAGGCTCAGAGCTTGTGCTGCCCACCTCTCAGTGGGAGCGAGGGCAGAGGAGAAGCACCAACCGGCATTTCTAGGTTTAAAACATGAGCTCTTTCCTTCCTGATGTGTGTGTCTAGTGTTGAATCATTTTCCACCCACAAGTATTTATGACACTCACACACAGACCCACAAAAGCATGACCATTTCGAGGGAGACCAGATTTTAAACGATCTGTCACTCATGGATAATAAAGCACACACCACGGGACAGTTTGCTTCAACCTCAACATCCCTAATTGCTTTGAGATGTGTCTCAAGAGCCCCTAAATTGGGAACGATACGGATTGACGAGTGCAGGTTTCACAAAGCTCCATCAGGTTTGGAAATGTTTTTATGAGGTACAAGAAAAGCTGCCTCACAGGCACATTCCCCGAGGATCCGTGTGCACTGGGGAGTTACTCTGGGCAAGTGTGCATGTGGGGGCATCTATTTTGACAGGAATCTTGTCTTCTGTGACTATGAAGAGACACAACTGTAGCCATAAAGTGCAATCTGTAATATAAGTAAAAATGAGCTAGAACTCAGGTTTTATTTTCAAATCCACTACATTTTTTTTTTTTTGGTACTGGGGATTGAACCCAGGGGCACCTGACCACTAAGCCCCATCCCCAGCCCTATTTTGTATTTTATTTAGAGACAGGGTCTCACTGAGTTGCTTAGGGCCTCCCTGTTGCTGAGGCTGGCTTTGAACTCACCATCCTGCCTCGGCCTCCCGAGCCACTGGGATCACAGGCATGCCTGGCCCACCACCATTCATATCATTGCTATCACATGTGTCATTGTGACAAGCATCAAGTGCTGATGTTAATGAGCTATCCTTTATGCTGCTTTTGTACTGCTAGGTAACAAAACCCCACCCTCTGTGGCTTAGAACAACGCAGGAATCGCATAGTCTCGGTGGGTCAGGAGTCTGGGCCCAGCATGGCGGGTTCTTTGCTCAGGGTCCCGCCAGGCTTAAACCATGGAGCTGGCTGGACCTTGGGGTCCATATGAGATGAGGGCCCTCTTCCAAGGTCCCCAGTCAGCAGGACCCTTGGTCAGCAGCATTCAGTGCCTGCAGGGCTGTAGTGCCTGCTTTCTGGCTGATGGACTACTGGGCCCAGCTCTAGTGACTGCTGATGGGTCCCAGCCACACAGCCTCTCTGACAGCCATGCACACGTGGCCATGTCCCTCCTTGAGGGCCTCAGCAGCTCCTCCTGGCCCCTTAGACCTTCAGACCCTCGTTTAAAGAGCTCCTTTAATTAGCTCAGATCTACCCAGGATAATCTATCTCCCTTTTAAATTAGATTCTGATTTAAAACCAAGTTCTCTGGTTGGAGACCCTCACTGTGTCTGCAGCTCCTCACTTTTGCCAGATGATGTAACCTAACCAGGAGCCACCTCCCTTCCTCCCCCAGGCCTGCCCACAGGCCCTGCCATGACCCTTCATCCCCCAGGCCCTGCCCGCACACCAGGGGTGGAGAATCCTGGCAGCCCTAGATCTTTGCCTCCCAGGCTGTGTATCAAGACCCCTTCAGAGAGGGACTTCACACACAGCCTCCATTCCATTCCATTTCACCCCACAGCTAATCCACTTTACACTAGGAAAAAGCCAGTGCAAGTTGGGCATATGCTCCTAGGCAGCCAAAGCTCTGCCTGGGTTCTTCATGGAGCATAGAAATGCTAATGCTCTCTTTGTCCCTCACCTGGGATGTAACAAAGGGCAGACAAGAAAGCACTTGGGAAACTGTCTCATGAACCAAGGCATTAGGAAAGGCATCTACCAGTGGTGAACTGACTGTCCTCTGGTCAGAGAATTCATCCTGAGACGTGGAGGGAGGTGGTGCCAGAGAGGCAGGACCATGAGATGGAGCTCTGGCTGGGACACAGAGCACCCTGCAGGCCCCACACCAATCTCCCCATCTGGAATAATACAAGGGAAAAGCTGGGCCAGGGACGTCCAGGTTCTGCAGCAGCACTGAAGATAGCCCACAACGATGAGTTGAGTTTGCTTCCCACCTGCAATTAGACCTTAAATGCCATCCTTGGTACCTGATGGTATCACGAGGGGGACCCTGCCATGAGCTAATGATGCTTGTAAAGCACCAAATGATGCTTGTAAAGCACCAAAACAGCAGGCCTCCAAAGACTGGTAAAGCCTGGTAATAATAACACAGACCCTGGCCACACTCGGAGTGATGGCCCATCTTCAGAGTCCTCACAGGGTTGGCTGATGGCTTTATTCAGGTTCATCACAGCCCAGTCTCTCTCACTATGATACTTGCTTTTTTTTGGGATCCTGCTGTTAGGTACAGAATCCAGGGCCTCATGCACATGGAAAGCACTCGGCCATTGAGTGACATCCTCAGCCTCCAGCCCCAATCCTTTTCCTCCCTCCCATCCCACTAAATGTCCTGAACATTGTCCATCCCAGAAGTTGCTTCCTGGGGAATCTGCAACCTCCAGCCCATACCAGGAGGAAGGGACCAAGGTGAGGCTAGAATACAAGAGCCAACACTCTTGATGATGACATCTGTGGTCTATTTCTATGGTGTTGGGCCCTGAATCAGGATCTGGGAATGAAGTCCTTCACAGATGACCCTGTACTCCATGTCTTCCATGTTTGAAAGGTGCCAGGTACCAGACTTATAATTACTGACAGGAGTGCTAACCTTACTTCAGGAAGAGAGGACAGGATGTTTGAGAAGTAGCTATTGAGCACCAAGTCAATCTAGGGGAACACAGAAGCCTTGCCAGAGGCAGGGGTGGTTGAATCAGGACCAGGGAGAGTGAGGACAAGTTAGTCAGACCAAGCGAGGCAGGGGGAGAGAAAGGCTTGTTTCGAGAGCTAGAGGCATGATAGGTTGGAGCATCTGGATAGTCAGGAAAGTTCTGGATCCTCTCTGTGGGATGTGGCTTTCAAAGACACTCACAGTTGATGACTTCCTCTTTAACACACTCACTGCTCCACCCAAGGAGTGGTGGGCTACATCTTCTGGCACTTTGGATCAAGTGGCTTCCTGGGCAACAGAATGCAGCAGAATTGACAAATTGTCAGTTTGGGGCCTCATTCTGAACAGGGTTGGCCCTTCCCACCATCTTTCTGGAAGCTGAGGTCATGCTGTGAAGAAACTCACACCATGACTGAACCATGAGACATCCATGAAGAAGGGGCAACCACATGGAAACACACCATGGGGTCAGGCAAGTGAGGGAGCCTCCTGGACTTTCTAGCCCAGTGGGACCTGGAAGGTACCACCAGCTGAGGACAGTGAGTGAACCCCACCAATGCCAAATGGGACAGAACTGTCTAGCTATGCCTTACCTGAATTCCACCAATGCCACATGGGGCAGAACTGTCTAGCTGTGACTTACATGAATTCTGGACCCACTGAATTATGAGAAGCAATAATGTAAGAAATGATAAAGTTTGTTGTTTTCAGCCTTGAAAATTTAAGTTGTCTTGTTACACAGCAAGAGCTGACTGTAATATTCTCCTCTAGTGGGAAAATATTCCAGATACACATGCATACTCAATAGCTCAAATTTATTGAGTACCAATACTGTGCCTGGCTTTGTCCCCAGTGTTGTTGCTCATTTTCTGCAAGACATGTCAAGTCTTGATTTACATGTGATTATACACCTAATCATATAATTAAAATTTAATCCAAATATTTTTAAGTCCAGTTTTATCAGGACTTCCCCGTGCAATTAAGGTCTATCTTATTTGTGTATTTAAGCACTGATGGCCCTGGCTACAAAGTCACACAGCCTGTCTACTAATCCCCGCCAAGAAGCAAGAGAGGTGGGGTGTTGGCCTGGGTGGGTCAGAGTTCCAGTGGCCCTGCTGCTGCCTGGAGCCAGTGCCTAGGGAGTCAAGGCTCCCTGACCTGTCAGACCTGTCATCTGCAGCAGCCAGGCTTTGGCACAGCAGGGAGGCCTGCTGCAGAAGCCCATGCCATGCATCACTGCAGCTGGGTCCACAACCTCAACTTCCCACTACTCAACCTCCATTGAGAAAATGGAAGTCGGGCATACATGAATGAATGCTGGGAATATAGAATTGACCAATAGCATTAGATCATTTCCAAACCTGATTGGCCAAAGTCTGGACCAATAGCATTGGTACATTTTTTCAAACCCTAATTAGCATAACTTTGAGCCAATCACAGTAACCCAAGGGCTATATAAGACCTCTTGCCGGACACATTTGTCAGAAGATAACTGAAGAAGACCGCAGAAGACCGTGGCGGCCGCAGAGGAGAAGACAACGACGGCTGCAGAGGAGAAGACGACGACGGCGGCGGCCGCAGAGGAGGAGACGACGACGACGGCGGCGGCGGCCGCAGAGGAGACGACGGCGGCGGCGGCCGCAGAGGAGGAGACGACGACGACGACGACGGCGGCGGCGGCCGCAGAGGAGGAGACGGCGGCGGCGGCCGCAGAGGAGGAGACGACGACGACGACGGCGGCGGCGGCGGCGGCCGCAGAGGAGGAGACGACGACGGCGGTGGCGGCCGCGGCCGCAGAGGAGGAGACGACGACGGCGGTGGCGGCCGCAGAGGAGGAGACGACGGCGGCGGCGGCCGCAGAGTCGGCGTCCGCAGAGGAGAAGATGGCGGCGGCCGCAGAGGAGAAGATGGCGGCGGCCGCAGAGGAGAAGATGGCGGCGGCCGCAGAGGAGAAGACGGCGAGTGAGTTTTTGCTTTTTGCTTTTTCTAGTTGTTCTTGTTATTGACAAATCTAAAAGATATTTTTGTCTTTCTTCTGAAAATTGTTTTTCTCAAAACCCAGTATATCTATGGTTGAGGTATCTGAAAGTTAGGCTTCTGGATCCTGATGTAAGAAAACGTAGGGTAGCTAGTACTAAGTTCAGGAGGAACCAGGAAAAAATATGAAGGGAAGACAAGAAGAACCCCTGAAAAATGTAACCTGTCAGGTCTTGATTTACATGTGCTTATACACAAAAACAGGTTTTTCACCATATGATTAAAATTTAATCCAAATATTTTAAATCTAGTTTTCTCAGGATTTTTCCTCACAAGTTAAAGTATATCTTATTTGGCTTTGAACTTAGTCATTGAATAATTAATGCAATAACTAATTTTGCTAGAAATAATTTTAATATTTTCCTCCTTGTTTCATCTATTCATTTCATCATTTTCTCTCCATGTCTTTTGCATTTTCCTTTATCTCATATTTAGTTTATTATTCTGGGAACATGAAGGAATTTTTTTTCAAATACTTGATTGAATTATCACATAAGGTTCTCATGAATGGGATATGCCATTCTGACCAAGATTTGATAATTTCAAAGATAAAATTATCCTGTGGCACCCGTGAGAAAGGTAGATGTCTATGCAGTTTCTTACTTTCCAGGATCTTGGCATCTATTGTGTGTCTACATAGAAAGTGATGAAGTATCATTTCTACCTCTTTCATTCAAAGACTGAGCAATATCCCCATCCTCAACAATTTAAGTTACTCAGCATTAAAAGGGAATAAAATTATGGCATTTGCATGTAAATGGATGGAGTTGGACAATATCATGCTAAATGAAATAAGTCAATCTCTAAAAACCAAAGGCAGAATATTCTGATAAGTGGATGCTCATCCATAGCAGAGAGGGGTTAGACATGGGAAAAATGGAGAAATATATTGTTTTTAACTTTAAAATACAATAATCCTTTGTTGGTATTCATTCAATTTCTTTAATATATACAGTACCATTCAGATCATCTACTTATTTTGTAGTAGGCATTTTGGTAGATTTTGTCTTTCAAGAAATTATTCCATTTCATCTAGGTTTTCAAATTTCTGATTACATAACTATTCATAATATTACTTTATTATCCTTCTAACATTCAGAGAATATTTAGGAATGGCCTCTTTTTCATTTCCAATATTAGTAATTTATGATTCCTCTCCCCCCCCTTTTAGCTACCTTGATTAGATTCTTACCAATTTTATCTTTTCAAAAGACCATCTTTTTTTTTCATTAAGTTTCTCTTTTGGTATCTTGTTCTCAATTTCATTGAGTTCTGCTCTAATTTTAATTATTTCTTTTTTTCCTTTTATTTAAGATTTAGTCTGCTTTCCTTTTTCTGGTTTCCTAAGTGAGAAGCTTAGGTTATTGATTTCAGATATCTCTTCTTTAATATATGCATTCAACATTACCAATTTCCTGCTGTTTTTAATGTTCCCCACAAATTTTTATAACTTGTAATTTGATTTTTGATTATTTTGAAATGCTTTTAAATTTCTCTTGAGATTTCTTATTTGTCTCATATCACTTTAGAAGTCTTTTTTTTTACCCTTCCAGTATTCAGGGCTTTTCACTATCTTCCTATTGTCAGTTTCTAGTTTATTCATTGTGATCTGAAATTAGGCATTGTAATTTCTACTTGTATGTTTGTTAAGGTGTATTTTATGGTCCAGAATGTGGTTTGATTTGGCTGGTGTTTCATATGAGCTGGAGAGCAAAATGTATAATTGTATATATGTGAATTAAATACAGCTAATTAGTATTAGCACAATGGAGTCAGACTAATTAAAAATAAGAAAAAATTTGTTTTTGCATTTTTCTTTCACTTAATTCTTTGTCTAATACTCATCATGTCTATATGTAGATCTGTTTTCTGAGCTGTGATATTTTCTTTTCCTCTGAGGCATTCCTTTTAATACTTCTTGCAGGGCAAGGTATACTGTCAAAGAGTACCTCAATTTTTGTTGAGAAAGTCTTGATCTCTGCTTCACATTTGAAGGATAATTTTACTGAATACAGAATTTTAAGTGGGTGGTTTTTATATTTCAATGCTTTAAATATGTTGCTGCATTTTTTTATTTGTAAGGTTTCTTAGCAATGTCTGATAAATTTCATGTTTGCTCCTAAAGAGCTAAGCTTTTTTTTTTTTAATAAAACTTCTTTCAATTTATTTTTCTTTATATTTGGTTATCCACAGTTTGAATATGGTATGCTTAAGGTATTGATATTTTTTACATTTATACTGATTGATGTTTTATGAGATTTCTATAAAGATCCGATGAACATGGTAAAGAAGATTAAGATTTATAAGTTAGGTATAAAGCTATCAAATAGATATGGTCCATGATGGAACATGGACAATATGTAATTTGAAATGTTCCAATTACTACATATAAAATGCTGGAAATCATAGTAACTATGAGTGGTAATGGCTATATTAATCAATTTGACCATGGTGATCAATACATGATACATACATGATATATGCACATATGTGTGTATACATACAATCGTTTTGCATACCTGAATATATATAGATTTATGTGCTTATTAAACATTTTAAAGTAAATAATAAAAATCAACAAATTTAATTTTAATAATGTAATTTGACTCAAATATGAAAATTATTATTTCAGTACATATTCGGTGTTTAATGACTAATTGTATCCCTTCTTTTATATTAATTCTTTGGTACCTGTGGTTTATTTTGCATGTATAGTCCATCTTAACTCATACTAGTCACACTTCAAGCATTCAATAATCATATGTGGCCAGAAGTAACTATATTGAACAGTACAGATCTATACATTTTTATGTATTAAGAGTTCATAATACAAATATTATTTCAAAATGCCACTTAACTGGTATTTTCTTGCTATATTCCCATGATTAAGTCAGGTTTGTGGGTATTTACCAGGAAAATCTCAGATATAAAGTGTCATTTTCATACATCATATGAGTGGTACATAAGCTTCTTTGATGTAACAGTATTGTTTTTTAAATCCTAATCCATTACTTAATATTTTGAAGAAAGTCACTTTACACAGTGGGAAGGTTTTGTTTAACTGTAGATATGAAATTCTAATTTGGATTTCTTTCTTGCAACACTTTAGATGTTTCACTGTACTCTTCATTTGCTTGCATATAATTTTAGAGGAAAGAAGAAATAAGTTGAAATAATTCATCTGTTTTTTTTTTTTTTTTAGTTATGCTGAGGGTCAAACCCAGGGCCTCAGATATGCTAGGCACGTATTCTATACCCCAGTGAGCTATAATTCTTAACGATACTCCAGTCCCTATAATTCTTAACTTTGTTCTCCATAGGTGCAGTATTTTTTCCATTAGACTTCTTTCAAGATTTTCTCCTTGTCTTTTGTTTTCTGTAGTTTGAGGTGGATATATGTAGGTGAAAAGGTTTTGATATTGTATCTGGCTGCTGGAGTTCATCTCTGCTTTATATATAAGAAAGAGAGAGACAGAGAGGGAGAATTTTTGAGATCTGATTTAGTCGGCAGTTTTGCAGCTATGACCAAAAGATCTTACAAGAACAATTAGTGGACTTGGGGGCTCACTGTCTCAGAGCACTCAGTCCAGGGACAGCTGGCTCCATTCCTCAGGTCTTGAGGTGAGGCAGGACATCATAGCAGAAGAGTGTGGCAGAGTGAAGTAGCTCACATGATGAAAGCAGAGAGGAATGTCGGTAGCCAGATACAAAATAATATCCCACAGACATGTCCCCAGGGACCTACCTCCTCCATCCATTCCCTACCTGCCTTCAGTTACCACCCAGTTAATCCCATCAATGGAATTAATCCATGGATTGGGTTAAGGCTCTCATATCCCAATCATTTCCTTCTTGCATTGTCTCACACATGAGCTTTTGGAGGACACCTCACATCCAAACTATAACAATTTCTGAGTTCACATCTCCATGCTCTGTTTTTGCATTTCTGTTCTCCGCCTTTTATACTAGAGGCTTTGATGTATCTGAATCTAGTTCTGCTACTTGCTTCTTCTCTTCACACTGTTATTTATTTCTTGTCTTAATCCTTATTATACATTTTTTCATTGAATGATGAACACTTATTAATAGATTTAAAGTACATAAGGCAGATAGTGTGAAAATTGTTGCTAGTCTTTCTCAGGCTTGGAATTTATTGAAGTTTTGTTCGCTGTCCATGCAAGGAGTTTTAAGTTATTCCTTGGTTCTTACCTTTGTATCCTGTCTTGATTTTGACCTCTCTTTTGAATATTATTGTTCAGGGAGTCTGGATCTTTCAATCACTTAAGTTGTAGCCCACTATACTAGAGCTCTGTTGCTGTGATGTTAATGAATCCTTAATCTCAAAACTAAGTGCCAGTCATGAGTGTGTCCATATCCATGAAATCTGACCTTCACACTATTTTTTCTTCTCTAAAGTGAAATAGTAATGCCAAAGGGGCTGAATGGAGAGTGTGCTCCTCTTCTACCTGAGATTTTGTGGCAAGGGCAGTTTTTCCATTTTCTTTTCTGTTCTGTTCTAACCAACCCCCTGCCCTTCCAGTCCCTGAAGAGTAGACTGTTAGGGAGAACACTCTAGGGTAATTTCACAAGGATTTTTTTCAAAATATTTTCCTGTCAGAGCCATGAAGGGATCTTCTTGGATATTTACCATGAGAACCTCATAGAAAACAGAGGTACAACCCCAAACCTTCAGGCTGCAGCTCCCAGGAGTTTGTCATCTCCTGATAGTTCACACTAAGCCTCTAGCAGTTTCTCAAAGTTGTTACTGAAATCTTTCCACCAGTTTATGGCTATAGTGACCTCTGCTTCAGATCTTGGGCAACAAAGTCTCTGTTGGGACTCTCTGAATCCTTGGCTTTTTCAGATTTGGGGGAGGCAGTTTGCCCTGGAAATTTGTTTTTCTGATGTGTATAAGAAATTATTGGAGTTTATTTGTTAGTTGTAATCTGCTTTTCCTCATTGTAAGATAGGGATGACAAAATACAGGATCTTTGTATATAGGAGCTGACATCTTTAGATTCATTAAAAAACAAGAAACAAACAAACAAAAAAGCCCTTATATCTCCACTACTGAAATTTACTTTGGTGGAAGCATGCAGGGAGGACAGGTTTTTGTTTTTGTTTTTTAATCAAAAACCAAAACCTAATATTTAAGAGGAACAGATTATTTTCCTTACTCTAATATAACGAGATAGGGAAATTGACAGAATAAGGTTGAATTTTCTCTTATGGAATTTTAATTAAATTCAGGAGGGTACATTCTTCAGATTTTGTAGTTACAAGACAGAATGTGAGCTGAAATTCATTTGACCTAAATTCTTTATATTTAATATAAAATTACGCGCGTGTGTATGATCATTCTTCTTAAGTCAAATGTTCATTACAATTATTTACTATAGTTTAAAATTTTCTAATGATCATTTCACTTTACAAGTTTGTAATTTTAAATTCAGGAAATTTACATCACTTAGAATATACTTCATAAAAGTATTCATCAAAATTAATCATAAATAAATATATTCAAACCCTCAAACTGTTAAATTCCCTCAATTTTTTCCAAAGCAAACAAAAACAAAGAAATTACCTTTGGGCAAAAACTGAAAATGGAAAATTTTAACCAAAGGGGAATTATTTAAAAATTCTCAAGTGTCCTCAAATCAAACCTTATAGTGGAAACTCTTTCACAAATTTAATTATATTGGTCATTCTCCCCAATGTTTATAATGGGTTAGGATACCTAAACTGGACGCACAAGCAAAGTACAAAATGTCAGGCCTAAAACCACATAAAGGCTCTTAATATTTAGGCTAATTTCTATTCCCCTTAAGGCATATGTTGTGAAATATGGACATCTTCTGCAAGTAACTGGCACAGCTATATCCCCAAATACTGGTAGAATTAAATAGAAGTTTCCAGAGTTAAAGAATTTCTCCTCTCTTCAATAACTAAAAGAACAAAATCTCAATTTTTCTTCATAAAAATTGGATGTGATAAATATTATGGGGTGCTTTAGTTTTGGAAATTGGATACTCTTGGGCCCATGCCCATGTGTGTAGTGAAGTATATAAATCAAGATTAATTATTAGCCCAAAGAAGAAATGGATGTGAAGTGGGGGGAGTATGTCCTTTACTCAACTGTCACCATTCTTGAACCTTCTTGGTTCCAGTTCAGATGGATGCTTGAGTGCAGGAATCAGTTTTCAAGCTGCAAGTACATTTGGTTTGCAAAAGAAAGAGGTTATTGGATTAGTAATCCATAGCCATTTGTCATGCAGCTATTATCTGCCAAACACCAACCTGGTTTTCTTCCCATCTTTATCTGTAATTCAAGAGCATACACATTATCCTTCTTCTCTAAATGCTATTATTAACTGGTGGAGTCTTCTGGACTGCTCTTTACTCATTGGGTATCTGTTCTAGTTGGGAGCAGAGATATCTGGAAAAAGTAAATGAGAGGGCTATAAAAAGGGAAATGGCCAATTCCAGGAGATAGAGGGCTCATTCTTCTTCCAGGGTCCCTTTCAAGGAAAGAAGCTGTTCAACCTAACTAGGTAGGCCTGCCTGGGGTTAACTCAGTCACTCAACATAGAATGAAGACAATCATGTGATCACACCAGAACCCTCTTAGGGGTTGCCAGGGCACTATATCCACCCTGAGTCAATTTTAACAAACTCAAGATTGCAATGGCTTTCTGAAGTTTTGGAAGCCTTAGAGTTGTTGTGATGTTTGGCTGGATTCTGTGGAACTTGGGCATGGATGTCTTCACTTCAGCTCTGAAGCAGAATTCTGAACAGGAAAGCAAATCCCTTCTCTTATTGCAAGATTTTCAATCTCTCCTATAGTTTCTTCCCCTCCCCTGTTTCCTAGTACTTACATATCCACCCAGTGTGGTTTGTTTGAGAGAAATATTCCTGTGAGACATGTGATAATCCGTCTGTCTTCTTTTCCTCAAAATTTATTTTTTCCCCAAAATTGTATTTTTCCTTTTAAGCAAAGAGAATTATTTTGAGAATTGATGTTTTAACAAAAGAATGTTGTGGATGAAAGCAAGTCAGGGAGACCTGATAATTGGGAGGCACCACCATTGAATAAGAACATGAGGTTCCTGAGTGCTTCCTGTGGAAGCAGCCCCATCCAGCCAGCCTTTTGGACCAGGCCTAGCCAGGCACAGCACCCTCCACCAGCCATGAGCCAGCCACGGTGTAGTGATAGACTTGGATCCTTCATTTAGGGACCATCTGAGGAGCTACTGGGCAGCTTAGCAGGCCCATGCCCTCAACTCCAAATTTTCAGAGGGTAGCATCAGTCAAGGCCACTGCTACTTTCTTTCCTATCCTGAAGAGGATTTTCTTCCCCTCATGTCTTTCTTTTTCTTAATGTTTTAAAATTTAATTTGTAAAAGCATTATTATTACTAATTATCCCATAGTAATTGGACATATGTTGGTGTTATCCAAAGGAGTTAGAGCAGTAGAGTTCAATCAACATGTACAGGGTCAAAGACCTCCACTCTTTGCCTTGGTGAATGGACTCATGTAGATGAAACTGTGCTCACAGGACTGGTGGTGATTAAAAAGTCCTCAAAGGATTGGGACAAATTAAAAGTGGCCTTACTAGATTGGCATAGATTAACATGTCCTTATTGGATTTGTAAAGATTAACGTGTCTTTATAGGATTGGTTTAGATTAATGTGGCCTCACAGGATTCATATTGATTAAACTGTCCTCACAGGATTGTATATATATATATAAATGATCTTTCTACATTGGTATTGATTAAGCTGTCTTCACAGGGATAGGATCACATCACTTCTTGCAGTAGCCTTTTGTTTGAAGTGGAATGAGCCCTGTCTGTGTGAAGGGTTGATTCCTAGCCCCTCACAATTCTTACTTTGAAGTCCTAACCGAGTAGCTCATAATTTGGAGACAGGGTTTTTTTTTAGTGATTATTAAATTTAATGAGGCTTTCTGGTGGCTCCATTCAGATGCAAGCAGTGTCCTTAGAGCTGAGAAAACTGGGCACAGATTCCCAGAGGTACCAATATAAGGACATACGCCATCTGCAAGCTCAGAGAGAAGCCTCAGAGGGTACCAGCCCTGACCACACTGGTTGTCAGACTCTGGCAAGCCCTGTGTTGGGGCTACCTACCCCACATGTAGATGGCTATCCTGCCTGTGTACTGGGAGATCTCCCCATATAATGTGGAGCAAAGTGCAGTGGCAGCTTGACCTTTCTGACCACCTGTCTGACTCTCCATAATCCCTCCCCCAGTTTTGTCCCTGAATTTTCCTCACCTCTTCTTCTGCCCTCAGCACCTCTTCCTGGCTTTCCAATCAATCCTGAGGACAGCCCCTCTTGGAAACTTCCCTGAAGATGGATAACCCAAAGTGTCATCTGGGAGCTCTGAGTAGCTCTAGTCCTGTCACATTCTGGTTAGAGTAATGAAACTCCATCTCGTCTTCCACACTCTAAGATTACTCAAAGTGACTTCTCCCCAACTCTGCCTAGAATTTTGCATCATATATGATTATATGGGCTGTCAGCAGCCTCTTGCTTTACAGCCTGAGCCCCTAGGCTCTGCTCCCTGAGGTGATTATTTGTGCACATGCTGAGTACCTCTGACTTTGGTCAGCTAAAGTGCAAGAGGATGACATTCCACCCCCAATACTGAATTTCCTGACTTTCCATTTCCATTGAGTGAGAATTCAGTTCCACCAATCTGATCTGTTTGACCTTAGATCTTTAAAGCATATCTCAAGGCCTTTTTGAATTTCAAAATTCTAGAGTGACACAAGTACATTTAAATGCCTTTCAGATTTTTTTTAAGAAATATCTAAAAGTATCCCCTTTAAAGTAGTAGTAAATGTATGACTATGCTTAGATTCTCATAGACAGCAGTCTATGTAAATTTTTTCATTAAGCTGAATTTCTGAGAATGAGTCATTGTGATATTTTTTTTGTCAACCACTTATTTATGAATGTGCAAAATCTGTGCACCCTCAGGAGCTGAGTGGCAGTGATGGAGAAGCACAAACCTCATCTCGGGGTAAGGGTCAAATATTTTGTCAGAGGAAATGACAATTTTTAGAGAATTTGTCTTTTTAGGGTCTTGGGCAGAGTTAGCCCAGCATGCTTTGGTTTCCTGGATAGTGTCTGTTCCATGTGGCCATTGAGCTTGTGAATTGTGGTTGGGGAGACTTAGAAATAGACTTTGGGTTTTAATTATTTAGAATGAAAATAGTTTCATGTGGCTGATGGCTATTTCATAGGACTCTGGGGAGTTGAAGAGATTTGGACATCATGGATGCCTGCTTTCCTAAGAGAAGTCCCTGAGGGCCACCCAGGCCCTCATGGGGCAGGGATGCAGAATGGAGACAGATGACTTAGGAGCTGAGAGAAACATGGAAGACAGGAGGACAGGACAGTATATTGTGCTGTGTGTTGCCAACCCAAAGCCATCCTCACTGTAGAGGTTGCTCTGTGGAAAAAAGACCAGTCTGTCTGAGGTGGGGGTAGAATAGATGCAGGGGAATGGTGTGCTGGGTGCCCAGGATCTGTGGTCTCAAGGACATGTCAGATCCTCAACCACTAACAATAGGCCCTTCTATGCTAAGGACATTGCCGGTAAGTGGTGTGAGGCCAGAGGCCTCTCAAGAGCAGTGATGGGCACCTTGGTTCCTTGAAAGTATAGCCATCGGGACACCCACCAGCCTCAGAGCTTGGGAGTAAGACCTGAAGAAGCCGCTGGAAGGCCTTGCCCCCAGGAAGAATGTCATTCCTCTGATTATCCTGCATCGCTGAGCAAATTCTCTTCTCAATGCCAGTTTCATTAGTGTGCCTGGCACAGCTCCTTAGGGAAGCAACCAAAGGTCAAAAAAGAGGTGAACTGGCAGAAGTAGTCCCAGGGTAATGTCTGGTGTCCACAGTCATAGAAATAAAGCACAATGGATTCTTCCTCTTATTTCACTTGTAAGAGAAAATGAATGAGGTGGAGGGAAAGGAGGAGGCAGGGGAAGAAGACAAGGAAGAGGAGGAAAGAAAGGTAAAAAGTCATAGGATAGAAGGAACAGAAGAGAAGGAGGAGGAACAGTAAGAGAAAGTGAAAGAAGATAAAAAAAGGAGGAGGAGTGAAGGAGGAGGAGTGAAGGAGGAGGAGGAGGAGGAGGAGGAGGAGGAGGAGGAGGAGGAGAATTATTCCATCTGTGGACTATAGCAAATCAGAGAGACCCACTCTTTGCAAAGCACAACCATTGCATTAGAATATGGGGTCCCTGAGTACTCCCTGTGAAAGGAGCCCCACCCAGCCTGCCCTTTGGATCAGGAAAAAAAAATGCTTGGAGAGGAGGTTTCATAGGCAGGCCTGGCTAAGGACAGCAACCTTGCCAGCTATGAGCTAGCCAGGGTGTGGGCAGTCCTGTCTCCTTTGCTTAGGGACCATCTGTGTAGCTGCTGACAGTGTAGAAGACAGGTAACTCTGACTTAGTTTTCAGAGGGTGGCAGCAGTCAAGTCCACTGCTGCTATCTGAGATTCTCTTTCCTATTTTGGGGAGGATTGTTTCCCCTTAAGTCTGTTTTTCCTCCCCAGATCTTTAGTTGCAGATGGACACAATACATTTATTTTGTTTTTTTTTATTTAACTTTTTTATTTTATTTTATTTTTTTTATTTAACTTTTTTTTAAATGTGATGTTGGTGATCGAACCCAGTGCCTCATGCATGCTAGGCAAGCGCTCTACCACTGAGCCACTACCCCATCCCAAGTTTGTCTTTTTCTTAACATCCTAAGTGAGTTTTTTTATTTAACTTATAAAAGTAATTTTATTCCTAATTATCACATAGTCATTGGACATATGTTGGTATTATCCTGAGAAGTTAGAGCATAACAGTTCAACCACGTACAGGGGAAATGTCCTCCCCACATTGTCTTGATGAAAGGACTCCTGTCAATGGGATTATCCTCCCAGGACTGGTGTTGAGTAAAAAGTCCTCACAGGATTATAGATTCAATTATAGATTAAAGTTGCCTTACCAGATTTGTATTGATTAAAGTGGCCTTACTGGTTTGGTATAGATTAAATTTGCCTTATTGGATTGGTATTGATTAAAATCTTCTCACAGTATTGGCATAATTCAAAATGGCCTTACCATTTTGATATAGATTAAGCAATTTTCACATGGCTTGGATCATGTAACTTCTCACAGTGGCCCAGTGTTTGGAGAGGAATGAGCCCAATCTGTGTGATGGGCTAACTCCAGGCTCACAGTGCATATGTTGAAATCCTAACTCAGTAGCTCAGAATGTGACTATTTGGAGACAGGATCTCTACTTGCCCTGGAGTGAGTGCTGAACCTGTTTTCTGAGACCATAGCTGACCCAGAACTTTGTCAACACCCTATAAGGAGCCTCAGAGTCCAGCCTCTGGGAGGCCATCACACTTCTCACCTATGTCCTGGCATGCCCCAGGTAATCCTCAAGCCTGGAGGAAGAGGAGGGCACTAGTCCTGGCCTCCCAGGTTCCCTGAGTTCAGCAGGGTGTGTGGAGTTGGGGGAAAGCTCTCTGCCTGCTTTCCACAGCTGCACTGGGCCCCTGTGACCCCACCAGGAAGTCTCTCCCAGAGTCAGGGCAGAGGGAGTGACTACTGTGTTTTAGGCTGGTATAGGGTGTGGCAGCTCTTAGCCCTCTCAGGAAACATTCAGAACCCTGGGCTCATCCCAGCCTCAGCCTGTGGCCTTTCCTGAAGATGGGAGGGTCTAGAGTTTTAGTAGGGTGAAGCCTGTGAGAAGCTGGTCAATTAGAGACAGGGACTGAGTGATGATCTCAAGGTCCTTTTGCTTCCTATGCTAGACAGGCAGTGGGTTCCGTCCTGAAATTTCCAGAACCCTGGAACTTCATCATCTGACATCATCATGTCCATTTTGAGGAAAATGGACTACAGTGCCTGCAGCTGACCCTTGACTAGGTAGGAAAGGACCTCCTGAGAAGGGGTAACTTTGCAGTGTCCAGAGGTCATCTGGATGGAGGCAGGAGTTCTCTCCTTAGTCCCTGTGCTCAGCCCCTATGGGGAAAGGTGTCTACTCTCAGTATACTGACAGCCAGCCCCCTTCCCTTCCACCCATCTGACTGTCTTGCACCACTCTTATGGGTGTGGCTCCCAGCTTGTTCTGTGCTCACTCCCTTGAAGGGCCAGCTGGGCCCAGTGGGCACAGGTGAGACACCATGACCCAAGTGGAGTATCATCTACTGTACATTCCTGAGGGACTCTCCCTGCTGAGATTAAAAGAGATATTTTGTCTGTTCCAAAGTGTGGATGGCAAGAGGGGAGCTGAAAGAGAATATAAGGGGTGGTTTGTTCAGCCCTGGACTTTCTGGGCTCCAGGGCTTTGGGGACATAAAATATGGGTGGAAAATATTCAAACCATAGCACCATCCTTTTCAATCAAAACATGGGATGATGTGCTCTATTTTAGCTAAATATGCAAATGTATGTTGAATAACTAGAACAGTGAATTTCAGAGGTTGTGCATCAGGACTAGGTAGTGGCACAGCTCTCTCTGCAACACTAAACAAGCTAATCAATCAACAGAATCCCTGAGAACCCTGAATCTGCATAGCCTACAGCTCCCAGGAGCATCCATGGTGAGAGCTGGACAGGCAAGAGAGTGAATTACCTAGAATGCTCTCAGAGGCTACTGGGAACTTGGTCTGAACTCAGGTTCTTCTGCTCTCCTACAGTGGTCACCTTGGGCTGGGAATTATCAGATTTTCTTAAAACCCCTGATTCTAAAACAGAGCAGTCCCTGGCTAAGTCACTCTTGTCTCGAAGACTACATGTCCCAGAAGCCCCTGTGGTGGTCTGTTTCTGACCTCTGTCCTTGGAAGTGTGAGTGAAGGTCTAGACTCCCTGTAGCTGCCTTCCTCTGTGCCTCTGCCTGCCTGGCTCAGGCTACTGCAGCACTTGGCCTGGTGGAGTGCTGGGAGAGGGGGTCTCCTGGACTCCATTTCTCCTCTCCTGAGATTCCACTCCTCATGGTGCCACAGCCAGACCTATTTACAGCAGTGGGAACAGATTTTATTCAGTAACTGCCAAGGGTGGAAGAAGGCACTGACTTTCATCAGGGAGCTGGGAGAGGCCCTGCCTTTGAGCCCTGAGCAGCTCCTGCACTGCCTGTGGCCAAAGGGGCATGGTCAACAAGGGGCAGGGCCTTGCCATCATCTTCAATGATACCTCCTTCAGAGTGAGGAGCTGGCTTCCCCCTCAGGATCAACCCAGGAGAGCCCTAGCTCACAGGGCGGATTTCCCTTCTCAGAGAAGATTGTGTAAGGGTCAGGCGAAGCGTCGGAGAAAGAGACCACAGGAGACTAGCTTCATGCAATTGGCAAGGGGGATTTATTAGGGCTCTGTGCTCACTCAATAAGGGAGAGCAGCCCAGAGCCCAGAGCAGAGGTCAAGCAGAGCTTAAGTACACTTTTTGGAGAGGGCAGTGGGCTTTGCATACATCAGAACAAATCATCATGAGGCGCGGGAAAATTGAACAACAACTCTGAGACATGATTAGCACATTCATTGGCGGGAACAGTTTGGGCAGGGGTGATTGGTCACTTCTAAGTGGGGTACACATTTAAACTGATTGGTTCTGGAGCCTAGATGCTTACGTGCCAAGTTACCTGGAGCCCTTAGCTATTAAACAACCAGGGGATCAATGGAGATATTTACTGGGCAGTTCCCGCATTGTCCTAACAACTTACAGAGATTACAGGTTCCAGGGGTAGCAGAGGAATTGTAACAATAGACTTACAATTGTAACAATTGTCTTTTACTTTTTAGCCCAGGCCTTGTAATCTAGAAGCTTTACAATGCCCAGTCTTTTACACTTTAACTCAAGCTTTTGCAGCTTGGAATCAGTTTAGAAATTTTGCCTTTACAATTGAGAGAGACACCCTCATGGTCACACCTCCAGGGGGAGCTCCCTTGTCCTCAGAGCAGCCTCAGGGGACTCTTGGCTTAGAGACTTTTGTGAGTCTTGTCTTTAGGGATGCCTGGGGCTCCTTTCTCCTTAGAGCAGCCTGAGGGGGATGCCCCTTTTGGACACCCTTGTGTGTCACATTTCTAGGGTCGCCTAGGCTTTCCTTCTCCTCAGAGCAGCCTGATGAAGATGCCAGGGTTGGGGACCATTGTGGGTCTTGTCTCTAGGATCACCAGGAACCCCTTTCTCCTCAGAGTGGCCTGAGGGAGAAGCCTGGTGTGGGGACTCTCATGGGTCATGTCTCTAGGGACACCTTCTCAGAGCACCCTGAGGGAGATGCCAGGCCTTGGGACCCTCATGGGTCATTTCTCTAAGTAGATCCATGGTTCCTATCTCCTCAGAGTGGTCTGAGTGAGACGCCAGTGTGGGGACCCTACTGGGTCTCATCTGTAGGGCAAGTCACAGCTTGTAGGGGCATGCTGCAACATGTGGTGCCACAGTCTGGCTGGGCACAAAATAACCCAGCTGCCAGGAGGCACTTGTAGGTACAAACAGGAAGTCCTTTATTGCATGAACTCCTGAGAACACCACCCACAGTGCCATTCCAGGAACACCACCAACTGGAAATCCCTCCTCAACCAACACAAACTCCCCAGGAATCCCCAGGAGAACTCCAAAGGAGCAGGGCACCCTGGACAAACTAGGCAGACAGCAGGGGTTTATATACAGCTGAATATGCAGCTTAACTTAGTCATTATCATCTCAATGGCTCACTGGCATCACCTCTCAACCACTCCCTCTGGTAAAATGCTAGGCATCATTCCCACTTGAATGTGGCTCTCAATATCTCCCCCCTGACAGATTATGCTAATGTCTTCTTTATGTAAGTGGGTTTTCCACACTGTGGGAAAAGGAGCAGTTTTAGAGATGTCCCTTCCTGAGATTGTTACAGAAAGACAGGAAAGCCTGTGCTCTCCCATAAGGTAGCTATGAATCTTTATGCATGTAATAGATTTTGGAGGGTCCCACACCATTGCTGCTACTGAGAAATTGTGGAAATAGATCATGTAGGAATGACCAGTCCATTCTACTAGTGTCAGGTAACCTAGTGGAGACTCAGGTGAGGTCTGACTTCCACCATAAATCTTCTTTGATTTCTGTTTTTGGCAGAAGAAAGATGGTCCAAATTTAGGTATTCAAGCTAGGAGAGACAGTGCAGCTCATCAGTGCTCTCACAATCAAACCTGAGAGCAACAGGCCTCCAGAGACTGCAGACAAAGGTGAGCACTGGGCTGGCTTCTGAATATTTCTCAAAGGCTTCATCAGTTTGCTTGCTTCCACATAGGGAGTGGGAAAGGTGTTTCAGTAGCACTGATGGAACCAAGTGAGGGATGCCTGAGCACAACAAGATGAGGCTGATGCACTTTGCTTCCTTTTAGAAAAAGCCCCTTTTGTACCTGATTTGTAATCTGGTCTATTAAGATTTTTGTTTTTATGTAGGGTGCTTAACTTTGGGCAGGGAGATAATTAATTGGTATTAGCAGATGCATTTACCTCCATTATGGACTTAACTAAGGCACTAGACTGTGTGGTCTGTGACCCCTCCTCTAACAAGTGTGGAAGAGCAATGAAACCTCCCTTGGATTCTTTTGGTTGGGAAACAAACTAGAATGAAAGGCCTTGTCCTGACATTTGGTGCTACATGATCTATGGTAACACTCTTTTAGCACCATCTTATCTTGTAGCAGGCACTCCCAGATGAAGCTTATTGTACATCTCTCAGAATGTTAAGGATCTTTAATATCCAGTTTCTATGCTATTGTCACCTGGCTGCTTAAACTCTTTCCATCTAAATATATATAATGCTAAGTTGTGCTATGATGTGAGTATCTCTTATCCAAAATGTTTGGAACTGGAAATGTTTAAGATTTTCAGATTTTGTAATACTTGCATATATATATATATATATATATATATATATATATATAGAGAGAGAGAGAGAGAGAGAGAGAGAGAGAGAGAGAGAGAGACAGACAGAGATGTCTTGGATACTAGTAGTCAAGTCTCAACATGAAACTTATTTATGTTTCATATATAACCTATACACATATATGAAAGTTGTTGTAGGGGAGGACATTTTTTTCCCTATTTTGTTTTTTGCTGTTTTGGGCGGCCTTGAACTGAGGATCTTGCATGGAGTAGGCAAGCACTCTGCCTTGACCTACATGCCCAGCCCCTGAAAATAATCTTATGCAATATTTTTAGCAACTTTTTTTTTTTTTTTTTTTTTTTGGTACATGCTGCGGATTGACCCCAAAGATGCTTAACTACTGAGCAGCATCCCCAACCCTTTTTATGTTTTATTTAGAGACTGGGACTCACCAAGTTCCTTAGGGCGTCACTAAATTCCTGAGGCTTGCCTTGAGCTCATAATACTTCTGCCTCAGCCTCCTGAGCTGCAGGGATTTACAGGAATGAATGGGTCACCATGCTGGATACACCTTCATTTTGACTGCAACCCATCACAGGAGGTCATATGTGGAATTTTCTACCTTTGTCATATCATACTGGCACTCAAACTTTTCAGATTTGGGAGTATTTCAGATTTTTTAATTAGGAATGTTCGACCTGTTGAACATATTCCAGTGGTATTTCTATTTGAAAACCTTGATTGACTTCACTTGTCTATGGACATCTCAGTCCAAGCCTTGAATTTCACATAATCACTATGCTACTTAATTCTCAAATATTTCTCTTAAATTAAATATATAGAAATTGCCCTACAAGGTGACCCTTGATGCTAATACTTGGGTATTAGATTTTATCATACCTAAACCACATGGTTGTTACAGAATGAATACAGAGTTTCATGTTAAAGACATCAGCACTGCCAAAATTTTCAGAATTCCTTGGAGACCAAATTGAGAAAGCTTCCCAACTAAGGCAGCTGTCTTCTTACCAGGAATCTCTAGTGTTGAAAGTAAATTTTTATACTTTGGGATAATTGTGGGAATGTGTAATGTAATACCTTTTTAATGATTTTTAATTTATGAAAAATGCATCTAATATTTATTGAGTACTTCCTATGGACACTTGCTATGTATTTTCTCATGTACTCCTGGTGCCTGTCCTGGGAACATGAGTATTCATGCATTAAGCCCATTTTACTGATAGGGAAAATGTCTAATTCTGAGCCCTAGGGAGCTAGTTAAGGCAGAATTCAAACTGAGACTTTTTGCAACCAAACTTGCATTCTAAACCAGTATTCCATCTGGTTTTTCCGTTGATCTTCCTCAGTGTTGGAGACTAAATCCTCTCTTTGACTGTGAGAACAAAATGAAGTCCTTTTATATGTCAGACAATTGGTAGAAATTCTCTAATCCTGTTGGCTGAAATATTGCCTTGAGCATGAAAAAGATACAGATCATCTGGTGGCACTGTTCTGTTTCTTAACTACCAGAAAGAAAATTGGAAGGGGTGAGTGTGGAGGAGTGCAGAGAGAGAGAATACTTTTGAAAAGATACAGTCTTTGGGGCTGGGGCCTTAGCTCAGTGGCAGAGCACTGGCCTAGCAGTTATGAGGCCCTGGGTTGGAACCTTTGCACCATATAAAAATGAAAATAAGAAAGAAATTCTGTTCATCTACAGCAACAACAAAATTTAAAATATTCAATCTTTGAAGTCTATATGGTCCTCGTTCTTTTTTGGTTAATTGAAATCAAAATCACATAACAGTCACCCTCTTAAAATGTAAAATTGAGTGCTTTTTGGTATATTTACAGAGTTACACAACAATTACCACTATCTAATTCCACAAAATTTTTGTCACCCCAGTAGGAAACTCTGTGCCTATAGAACAATCATTCATTCCCTAGCTTCCTTACTGGGTTTGGGATATTTTATATGAATGGAATCATCATAAGTGGCCTTGTGTATGCTTCTTGTAGTATAATGTTGTCCTGGTCTGTTCATATTGTAGCATGTATCAGTACTTCATTTCTTTTTTGGCTGAGTAAAATTCCATTGTATGGACACAGCCCATTTTATTTATCCAAGCATGTGTTGATTATTGTTTGAATTGTTTCCATATGGGGACTATTAGGAATAATACTGGTGAGAATATTATTGTGCAGGGTTTTGCAGATATGTTTTCTTCCCCTGAATATATCTCTAGGAATGGAATTGCTGGGTCATTGCCAGATGCACTGATTCCGCACTCAGGCCTGTAATCCCTTGTCATCCTGCCTGAGAGACTACCATGTCTCACAGACACAGGTCGTTATCTCAACTTTCTTTGTTCTAGTCAAGAAGATTCACCAGCTTACAAGCCCCAGGAACCAATTTCTTAGTGTTCTTGTGGGATTTATATCTGTATGGGGTCCTCACTTACCCAGCCTAGTCCTTGTGTTGAGCTATAGTCAAGCCTCACCTGCCACATTCTCAGCTCTCTGAGAAAGATTGGGTAGTGATCTGAGTTTGGTTTTCATTTGCAATGCTTTAGCTATTCTGTGTGGTGGCTCCTACTGCTTCTTTCTTTAGTTTCCCTAAGTACTGCTTCCTAATCCTTTTATTCTACTGATATATGCCTGGCATCATAATCTTTACTTAAAGAGCCTCTCCATTATTCAGAGAGGCAACAGGTCCTGTAGAATTCCCAGAGGAATAGAGTGCCTGGCTTCAAGATGCTGCAACATACCTGGCATCCAAGAATGGGTCTGTGGCAACAAAGCTGAGGAGTGGACACCTTTCCTTTGCTCCTGGCTGTTTTGCATTCTACAGCAGTTTCCTTACTTTGCATTGCTGCACATAACCCCTCCAACCTCCTGTGGTGGCTCTGCTGGTCACAGTGGAGAATTTTAACTCCCGTAGTTTTTATTGACAGCTTTTTTTTTTTTTTTTTTTTTTTTTTTTTTTTTTTGCTGTGTATCTCATTGGCTTGCTTACCAACACAAACTGGTTTTGGTTTCTTTCATACCCAAACCAGAACACATTTGGGTATCCTGAAATTTTATAGAGCATGCATTTTTTTTGTTATATGAATCTCACCTACCTTGTTTTCTCTTATGAAGTAATGCAAATCTACTTTGTTCTAGTGGAGCTATTTTGGTAACATAAGCAATTTTGGTTCAGTTTAGGGAATGAATTCAAGGTTTTCAAACTCAGTTTGAGCTTCATTTCATATCAGTGACAGCCATTTTAATTAATCTGAATAAAAACATTTTGTTTTTCTCTCACTGTGTCTTACAAAGCACCCCCCTCCCTTGGTTGTTAAGAGAAAGAAAATCTTCTTTGATTCCTATGTTTGTGGCTTCTATCCTCCTTTGAAAGCTGAGCCTAACTGATCATTGGCAAAAAATTAGTGTTCTAGAATCTACCTTCAGAATTAGAGTATTATTGGTTGTGAAGAAGTGAAGACTATAGGTCAGGGGCTTTAGGTCTCTGCAGGGTTGAAGGGGGCAAGGTGAAGAGGGGGCAAGGTGAGGGAGAAGTGAACCTCTGCCCATGTTCTCCCAGAAAAGATGGGCTTAGTCCTGCTTTGTATTTTGAGATACAATATAAGATCATGTTTACACAAGGAAAAAATGGTTGCACTTAACTTTAAAAAGTAAAAGTGAAAGAAAATGGCTTAAAATATATTGCTAGAGGTCATATAGATAGGACACAGGCTTTCTTTGCAGTTGCTGGACCTAAGCCCTTTAGCCCACACATGGGGGAAAAAATGAACTACATTGCTGAGGGCCATAGTGGAGTTGGAATGATGCGTTGCATTTTTGCCAGAATGGAGTGGTTGAGAGGTGATGCCAGCAAGCCATTTAGATGATAATGGTTATGTTAAGCTGTGTATTCAATCATAAATTAGATCCCTGTGTCCTCCTGGGCCTGCTACTTTGGAGTTCTCCCTGGATTCCAGAGAGTTCCCATTAGTTGGGGAAGTGACCAGGGAGGATTTCCAGAGGAGGGATTTCAGGTTGGTGTGTGGTGTGTCCTGGGAGAAGGCCGCGTGGGTGGCGTTGGTGGAAAAGCGCACGTGCAGTGCCAGTGAGAGTTGAAATAAAGTAGTTGCTGTTTGAACCTACAAGGCTTTGTGGCGGCTCGGTTATTCGTGCCCAGCCAGACTGCAGCTCTACATGTTTACTTACTTTTGAGAATCACAATCATACACACCACACTCCACAAAATAGGCAAAACTTGGCAGTTCTCTCAGGGACATCTACATTTAAAGTTTAGATCAAATATGGTTAGTTGTTTTGCTCATTTTCAAAATAAATGGGAAAAATTTGTGTGACAGAATCGGGCTTTTTTATCTTTAAAGTGGGGCCAAATATCTCATAATTATCTTTGTGTCTCCTTTTTGGACCTTTTCCAGAAAGTATAAAAATTATTAATATTCCCATGTAGTAGAATGACAGGGGACTCAACTTTCGTGTAGCCATGGATATCTTAAGATACATGCTTTGGATGTGTTACTCCATATAATATTAGGTGGTTACCACCAGCCCTTTCAGTAAGCAAATCTGTAGACCAAGCTGATGACACTCCATACACAGTGAAGCATTCATTCACCAAGGATGTTTTAAGAAGACATGATTAGGGAAGGGATACCATGGGGTGGAAAGACCAGAAAGTGTAATGCCAGGCAGATGTAAATGGGAGAAGAGGCTCAGAGAAAATAACAAAAAAGAAGAAAATGGCATATGCCCTTGGAACCTGTCTCATCAGTAAAATAAAAATCATAATAGCTATTTTGCAGTGTTGTTCTGTTAGCTGATTGTTTCTCTACATTATTTCTAAGAATTGATACATCATAGGTATCACCAAGTCAGAACATAATGTGGTGAGATTCACTGACCTCATGATGACTTGTTTGGCAAGTGGCATAGTCACTGTGGACTGGCATGGCTGTGTACCCTCAGGCACTGTTACTCTTGTGGCAAGTTTACTTCCCATCCTGCAGAACAGCAGTGCCTTTGGGGACCTAGCCCAGGGTCTTGAACACATTGAATACTTGTTGGAGGGAATTTTGCTCATCCACAAATATTGGCTCAATGTGTCTCTTCAGAGCCAGCCTCCAGTTCTCATTGTATTGGTGAGACTTGTGCCACCATCACACTTGGGGAAGGACATTGCCTTTCTCCTGGCAAATGAGATGCAAATGACTCTGACATTTCAAAAACTTTACTAATTAACTTCTAAATGGGCTCTGACCTGTGTGTCAAGATCACTTACTTGACATTGACTCCTTTTTCTAATACCTGGCACCTGAAACTCTCACTTTCAGTGAGAGGAGGCTACAACCCTGAAACAAAAGTCTGCACATTGGGTCAGTTCACCCCTTGGGTCAGTGTGGAAAGGGAATAGAAGTGGACATGGCTTTCAGGACCCTCAAGAAAGGGGTAGGAGGCAGAATGGTCCAGTATGGGAGAAAAGTTCAGGCTGCAGAGGGTTGGGGCAGAGGGGATCTCCCGAAAGACAATTGGGAAGGGGGATGGGGTCTGTCACTCTGGCATCCCGTTAGGTGAGGGATGCTGTGGGACCACCAGAGCAGGCTGCAGGGGAACAGGGGCTTCTGCCTGGGGGCTGCTGCCTCTGAAGGCATGACACCTGTCTTCATGGAGGTGCGGCTCTGATTGAAGATCCGGAATTTGGAGTTGAATGTCAATATTGGCAACAGCCTGAGGAGGGCCTATTCTGATCGCGGCAGTCATCCAATATCTGTCTGTTGACCCAGTACAGCGGTGGGCTGTAACTGAAGGTGGCAGCTCTCATCACCTCCACCCACTGCTGGGCACGCTGCCTCTTCTGCAGGTTCTTCCTCCAATGTAGTAAGAGGATGCAGCCACCAGTTATCATGGTGCAGAGCCCCAACAATCTGAAGAACCATGGGACCCACACTGAGGCAGGAAAAAAAGAAAGAAAGAGGCAAGCTGACTGACAGCTCCAGCTTGGGACCTGAACAGTTTCTCATTCCTCTCCTGGATTTGGCTCATTCTTCCTCTCATTCCTTCCCATCCTTCTCGAAGACATGCGTAATAATTTCCTGATTCAGTCAAAGCTATATTTGCAGGGCACATAAGAGACCCCATTAGCCTTTTACAGATAAGGAACACTAGGTGTAGAGGGGCCATGACCTTCTCAGACTCAAGTCAGGCCTTCTGGCTCCAGTCCAGGCCCCATGCAGTCCTTCAGACTGAGAAGCCTCATGAAGGGCAAGGACCTCAATTGTATCTTTTCTGCTTGGGCAGAACATGGCCTCTGCTTTCAAGGAGGCCTTAGTTTCCTAGAGGAGTCTGTCTCTTAACTAACAGCACTCCATTCAGACAGCCACTACCCCATGCATGCAAAGGGTCTTCCCTGAAAGTTTGTCCTCCACACTCAAAGTCTGGGTGTACTTATGGCCTGGAAGGCCCAGATCCTCCTTTTGCAAATCCATAAGGTTCACTCTGGTTACCAGGCCTGTAGCTCTTGAAAGAGTGAACACACCCACTACTCTGCCCACCACTAGGAGTCCCCAGAAGGCCCCAGTCCCAGTGTTCTCTAAAGATGAGGTCTCCGGGTTCTGAGCCTCAGGATTCTATGGCTGGTGCTTGTAGAGTGGTTGATGGAATAAGGGACTCCATCTTGTGACATCTCATGAGCATATTGTCTTCCATGAAAGACTGGTCCACCATAGAATTGTTTGTCCCCAACTTTGTGTGATGAACTCACAGGGCAGCCTCCAGGAAAGGGCCCTTACACCCTCAGGGGCTTCTACTTGTGTTTTCAGTTGTTAGGGAGCCATTTTCCAGTGGGTAGTGGGGCAGGGAGGACAGTGAGCATTGGACAGCCCTACCCTCAATAAATATCTTAACCTAGTTGTCAGGGAACAAAACATCTCAGAAGAACCAAGTGGTCCAAACCTCCTCCTTTGGCTCCTACCATCTCTGTTTTGTTTCTTCAAGAGGTGTTTTCTTGGGCATCATCAGGTCCCATGGGACCTCCCCCCACATGATCCTGCTTCTCTTTCCAGCTCCATCTCTCTTCCCACCCGTCTGAGACAAATAGTCCTTTCAGTTGATTTCCCAGTTTCTAGAACTCTGAAGCAGATGAATTTGAAACAAATTGGTCCCAGTGACAGGAATAAAAGTGATTTCAACAACTATAAATTTGTATAAAGTGGAAAACAGTGTTCTACAGATTTAATATATTATTTTTAGAAAGTTGCTCTATTCGAACTGGTATAAAAGTGATGCCCTTTGAAATAACACCACCCCGCCCACCATGAACAACTAAAGTTCAGTTAAGTATAAATTAAATTAAAAAAAAAATTAACCTGAAAAACCCCAGAATGATGATCTGCCACAGAGTCTTATTTTAAAATTGACAATTTTTTTTCATCCCCCTCTCCCCATCCCCAACCTGGGGGGAAACAGGATTACTTTTTGTCCCCATCCAGTTATCTATTCTTGAGCACACACCCACCATGGGAGTGAAGAAATTCAGAGTTGGGGATGGCAGCAGAAGACTTAAAAAATGATTACATCCCAGATTAACAAGTGAAGAAGATCGGGCACACCTGAAGTCACATCATTAAAAACCCTCTGTTCCCCCTGATGTGCAGAATCACAGCCTCTGGGACAAGAGTCCCCTGTGTTTTTCCTTTGCTTTCAAAGCAATTAAACTTGTTTATCAACTAATTACAGATAAACAAATGGGTATATCCATCCAACAGAAATTATGTGTGGATTTGTGTATGTACATATACATTGTATTTATATAAGATTTTGATATTAGGGATGAAACCCAGTATTTAGTTATTGAATAAACAATATAGGAAGCCTAAATCAATTAAAAATTGATTAATAATTTTCTCTCTTGAAAAAACGTTAATAGCAATTATACTTATTTTCTACATCTATATTACTTGTTGAGATGTGCATATATATGCGTGTTTGTCTATAATATATGTATAATATAAAACATATATATTATATCTATTATCTATCTATCTATATCTATAATAATCTATATATCGATATCTGTAACTATCTATCTATCTCGCTATCTATCTATAAAGTTAGGGCTGATGCATTAAGACTATGTAGGAATAACAGTTAACAAAGAGATGTGCTCCTTATAAGTAATCTTTATTTGAAGGTCCTTGGAAAGATCAATTATTGCTACAATTAAGAAATCAAAACCAGTTGACTTGTATATAATTTTTCCTATTTTATTTCATAGAGTGCTGTGTGGAGTGCTCCTCAGCCTTAGAGATTCACAGATATTCAAGAACACAGTGTCCATGGTTTGCAGGTGTCACTCCTTTGATCCTGGAGTTTTTTAAGTGTCTGGGCTGGGGCTCCATCCCAGCTGTCTCCTTGACCTCATCTGTTTGTGGAGCCTGCTGCCCAGCAGGGATAGCAGGAGTGGTCTTGATGTTGAGAGGAAGGGTCCCTTCACCTAGGATATGGGTGCCTCAGAAGAGACTCCTCCCTTTTTATTGCCCTACTTGTGTACATGCAACTAAGACTGTAAATGGTGCTGTATGGGTGTGTGGCTACTGGCCACAGGCTTTTAAATAGATTCTAAGTGTTTGATGTTCTAGCACCCTGAATGATTCTAAGATGATTGAGCAAACATCCTAATTTTTAAATTATCAAGCTAACTTTCATTGTGGTGAAAAAAACAGATACACACCAGCTTTTTTTTGTTGTTGTTGTTGTTAAAAACAATCATGAACATGGAAATCTGTGAGGATAAGTGCATGGAGTACTGCATACATGGCATACCTTAAGGGTGTCTGAGAGGCAAAGCACTCCCCTGTGCTAGGTGTGTGAGTAGCATACCATTCACCCCATAGGCACAGCCCTAGGCATAAGGCCATATGTTGCAGTACCAGCACTTGGTCCATGGCCCCTCCTTGATTGGTCGCTGCCAGGACAGTTGGACAGAAATTGTATTGGTGGCTGCCTATAGTCTGCTTAGCTATTGCCTAAGTTTATATACATGGTAACTGTGCAATAAAATCAGACCCGCTTCCTGCTTGGTCTCTGAAGGTCTTGATTAGCGACTATACAGCCACACACTCCTCTACCCTGTACCATGGACCTCCTCACTGGGTGAGAGAGAGCCCACAGATATCCATCTCCAGGAACTGTGATTGACATGGTGATAACCAGGAAGCAATAGTATGATGGTTTTAGTTTTGCATCTGAATCTATAACATTCTCAGTTCACCTTGGCAAAATCACTTAATTCCAATAACTTCAACTTAGAAAGATTTTCTGATCCTTGACAACTAATTTGATCTATATGTTTCTCACCCTTGACCAGGAACTCTTCATTTGGATTTAGAAATTGTGATTAAGTTTCTTAATCAAGTATTTGTGTCTGTGACTAAATCAAGGTTAATTTTAGTGTGTCCCTAAAGCCCCTTCAAGTGTGAATATGAAAGTAGCAAGTTATGTGTTTGTTGCCAGGTTGGAGTCAACACAAATCAAATATGAATTATGCCCTATCAAAATGTTTAATTATTGAATAGCCTGAAGAGGTTTTCTGTTTTTAAAAATGATTTACTGTTTTTAAGAGGGACAATATAAAAAAAGATTCTCTTACGCCACTCATCCTTAAAAGCATGGACAAATGATGCATTATAAAGTAATATGAACATTGGATAAGCCACAAAATACAGAGTTATTCTTACACTGTCAGCTCTAATATCCATGAATATATCAGAGCAGTTACTTATAATTTTTTAATGTAAGGAAATAATCCACCATGAGTGAGAATCAGCAGGCAAATGACATCAGGATCAGACATTCAAAAATTTTACAGAATGAAATGGTGTAAACATTCCATAGTAAAGTATGCTTAAAGGGGAAAATTATTAATGGAATAAAAGTCATAAGAAAAGAAACTAAGAATGTTGAATTAAAAGGTCAATTTAGACTTTGATATTTAACAATGGTAAACTTCACAAAAATAAAGGAAAATTGGAGGAAGTACCAAAGAGCAGTTTAAACCCAAAGAACATGTTTAACTAGAAAATACATGGAAATATCCATGGTTTAGTTGAGAGCCCTACAGATATGAAATGGAAGAAAGTAAATGTTCAGCAAATTATAGGACAAAATAAAATCTTGCTGTATATCAAATAGAATTTTCCTTAGGAAAAATGTGGTTGGGAATAATAATCAAAAACAGACTCTGAGATGTTTGAAAATCATAATTTAACTAAGATCAATGAAAATAATTCTTCACTTAGGCATATTATAGATTTAAGAATGCTAGGGGGCTGGGGTTGTGGCTCAGTGGTAGAACGCTTGCCTAGCATGTGTGAGGCACTTGGTTCGATCCTCAGCACCACATGTAAATAAAATGAATAAAATAAAGGTCCATCAGTGTCTAAAAATATTTTTAAAAAGACATTTTAAAAAAGAATACTGGGAACAAGAAAATTTACAACAATTGGAAGAATAATATGTTTATAAAAACAAATCATAAATGTATTATTTATTATTCAATACCAGTAGTAGAAACCAGAATAAATTCTATTGTATCCTTAAACCGTGCCAAAGTAATCAAAGTAGAATTTGATTCCCAGCTAAGCTATCATCAAGGGTGTCTGAATTACAAACATGCTTACATGAATACATAGGGCATACACTGTAAGCCTTGATTTCATAAGTAATGAGTAACTGCTAGGGTATGTTAAAACAAGGTAAAGTCCTATTTTAAAATTGATATGTGTGTGTTCAAAGAAAACTCAGAAAGATAGATATATAATACTATAATAACATTTACACAGTAAAAGTTTAGAGAATTAAAACATTTTAAGGTTGTTCAGTTACTGGGGAAAAAAAGAGGTGCTGGATAAATTTAGACTTAACATTTTATTTCCATAATTCAGTTGTGTGAAACCACAATAGGAAATAAAACATATCAATAGAAGGGAAGAAATGAAGTAACATTAAGGAAGGGTAGAAACATTGACCAATAGAGTAGCATGCAGGGAAGGACTAATTGAAAAAGCTAAAGTATAATAAAGTCTTACCTAGGATTGTACACAGCCTCTTCAGTTACTGCCATTTGCATCATGCAGCCAGGACTTTGAACTCTCCTTCTGCCAAATGTTAACTGGGTGAATACTCTGAATCTCAGTTTCTTCTATAAAATGAGAATAATACTACTTATCTTAAAGGGTTGTTTTCAGAACCCACAATGAAAGTAGGGCTTTACCAAAATCCCTTACTTTGCATCCTTGGCTTACAGTTTTAACACCACTTCTTTTTTTTTTTTTCCTTTTTCTTTTTTTGTAATTCTTAGTGAAACAGCATTTAACATTACCACTTAAATTTTGTGTCAAAAATACATTTGTAAACTACTAGCATATTAGAATTTTGTTATCTATGACTTCCTTTATTTTGCCAGAACCTTTCTGCCAGGATTGGCAATGCCTAGCTCATCTTGCAGATTGGCAGTGCAAAATAGGCTGCATGGGATTCAGAATGAAGTGAGTGGAATAGGCAGGTGATAATTTACCTTTCCTACCATGTCCTCTTATTCCCTGTTTTCCTGCCTCCATTGATAGTACATATTTTGAATCTTCTGAAGTTCACATTCTCCTTATATTTGGTGTTTGGACAAATGGAAATAGGATGATCACTCCAAAAAGTATTTAGACTCAAACACAATTCACATTACACATTGTTAAAATAAGTTGATTACTCTTAAGTCTATGGATCACTATAGTTTTAATGACTTACAATTCAACATAACTCTACCAATGCCCTAAACTTTAATTTTCAATGCATTCAATGAACTAATAATGTATCTGATAAGGGGTTAAGTGCAAAAATTGTTTTCCTGATACACATAAAACTGAAATTTTATCCATCCACTTGTTTTTATATTTTCATCTCCTCCTCCATATCTCATACTTCCTGACATAAGGAATACAAACTTTTTGGATTACAGAATTTTCACACAGGAAGTTGCAAGGATGATGGCCTTTAACCTATAAAATCTTGGCAAAATATAATGAAGAAGTACCAATGTTTTAAATTGAATAAATCATGAAGAAAATTCAGCAAAAGAATAACTATTATTTAATTTTCAGTTGCTTTTAGGACACCATTAGAAACTGCACAAATATAGGGGCTGCTATTTTTAAGGCCACAACAGCTAGCCAAAGTGGAATCCCTTCCTGGGATGCACAGTGCTAGTGGGATTCATTGCTGGTGAAAAAGCATCATCTCATGATTTTTCTCTTTCCTTCCTTCCAACTGAAAAATTAATCATATGATACTGAAAAAAGGAAGGCATGGAGAGAAGGAAGGGAGTTACAAAAGCAAGAACACATATCACACACTACAGTGCTGCTATTTGAAAAGAGTCACATAGATTTGTGCATCAGATAGCCCTGAAGATGACAGTGTCCTTGTCCAAATCAGTGTATTGCATTTCTAAACTACATTTCAGATAGAAGAATGACCTGGCTGACATCAATGTCCTGCAAAAGGTGCCAGATGGGCTGACCCTAGCCAGAGCTGAACTGGAGATGCTGACTGAGAACCTGACGAAAGAGTTGGCCTATCTGAAGTAGAATCAATCATGAGGAGGCCAAAATTTGATTTTTTTTTCCTTCCAGACCTCAAAATTAAAACATCAGGTTTGCAAATCTGGAGTTAAAACACGACCTGTTTAACTAGCCATTTGTTTTGGATGTGCCCGTGCATGTACATTGCTGCTACTGCTGTTTATAATGGTTCTTACTAAGGTTTAATTAATCAGAGACACATTCTGATTTTGCCATTTTCATTACAGGTAATAAATTAGGTAATAAGAATTTTAACTCTCTTGATTTAGTGATTTTGAAATAATAGTATACACATGGCACTCTGATGGACCACAGTGTATACCAGTGACTGGTGTAGAGAATAGACACTGGCAGCAAGTTTTTACTCAGTTTTCAGTGATTCTACCAATTCTGCAGGATTAGACACTTCTTGCAGCCCTTGGCTTAACAGCTGTAGATAAAATCTCTCTAGCAACTTGCATACCAAGCCTCCCCTTCCTGTACAGACAGGACAGTGGATTCTCTAGAAGGAGGGTTAAGTAATCCTTCTGGCCCATAGGCACAGCATATAGAGTCCATGGTCACTTAAATATCCTGTGAAAATATCTTTAGTTGTTATTTTGTTGTTGTTTGTTTTTAGTGTGCCCAAGAACATTTACTTTTATTTGTTCTAATTAGTTATATGTGAAAGTGGAATGCATTTTGACACATCATACGTAAATGGAGTACAAATTCTCATTCTTCTGGTTGCACATGCTATAGAATTATTCTGGTCATGTAATTATATTGTAATGGGCCAGGCTATATGGATAATAACCAATCAGACTCCATTTTGCCCTGAGACTCCACATCATGTAAGAAATGCTTCTCCCAGGGAAATCTCCACCTCTACCCATCAACAGTTGCTTAGCATAGCATGTTTGGCAACACAAAATGGCAATTCTTATACAATGTAGAAGTGTTTTCTTTTTGGTTCCCATTTTTTTGGACAGTGTGTTCTGTCATGATTGATTATCTAGATATTAGTAACCATTCTATACCATGTACATGACATTTTTGTCCATGCTGGGTGAACAAACAACAACAAGAAGTAGTAACATTGTCTTTAAAGTTACCAATGCAGTTTTGTTTCTAGGTCATCAAACAGTTGTTGAAAAAATGTGAATGTCTATAAAATGTCTAATATCCATTGTTTCTAGGATTTTTCCTCAACTGAAAAAAAAACTGATACTGTTCAGTGCACTTCTCTGATATCTTTGATTTTAAAAATTAGTGAATTTTATTTAACATATATAGAATTAATTTTAAATAAGTTTGTTAGAGACATTTAATTGGCTTACAAAGTTAAAATGTTAACTGCTAAATATAACATCAAGTACTCTTGACTCCTAAATTTTATAGGGTAACATATTTAAACATTAAAAGTGTTTTCCTAAATTGATAAATAAAAAGAATTTAAAATTACTTTGTCACTAAAAATGTGTTTTTCATTCTGCTTATGATTTTAGATTTCATGACATTTGTTCATGGTTTTGAATTATACAAACAGCCACTTATTCTTTAATGTGGTTTTGGACTACAAAAGGTGTACTCACACCCCAGGTGGGGGTTGAAGGGTATAGACTTGCAGCCTACCTATCCCTTGGATGGTGGATCTGTACTATCTGCTGGTGAATAAAGTTTCCATCTCCTGCTTTAAAATCAACTCAGTAATTTATTGCAATGTCACCTTTACAATATATGCACAGAGAGTAATAATTTGCAATTCATTCTTCTCCTCTTCCTCCTTTCATACCCCTCTCCCCATTCACTCCCCTTTGTCTAATCCAAAGTATCTCTTTTTTTTCCTAGCTCCACTTCCGTATTGTGCATTAGCCTCCACATATCAGAGAAAGACATTAGGCATTTTGTTCTTTGAGATTGGCTTATTTCGCTTAGCATAATATTCTCTAGCTTCATCCATTTACTAATAAATGCCATAATTTCATTCTAAAGGATGAGTAATATTCCATTATGTATATCTATTAAATTATCTTTATTAATTCATCTCTTGAACAGCACCTAGTTTGGTTCCATAGTTTGTAACTGCTTTGCAAATATAACCTCATGACATCTTCATTTTATCATTGTGGAGAAGGTTCATTTACTAGGTTCATTTGCTGGATGAGAAAAGTGGATCTCAGGGAATTCAACCTAATTACTCAGAGATATTTTGTAAAGCAGAAATACAAATCTAGTTTCATCATTACCCCCAATGCATCCTACTTCTACACAGTTCATGGCTGACCTTATCTTACGAAAATCTTTACCCACGATCCATCGTGAGCAGGTCCCAGAAGGAAATCAGGCTGGCTCTTCCCAGAGCCCTCTGGACAGAGGTTGGCCTCCTCCACTCTTATAAGGTGTTATTTTTTCTCTGATTGCCTGGCTCCTCTCCAGGCTCTTCAAGCTGTCCTCTCCCATCTTTGTTGTTCAGTGACATCACCTGCCATTCATGTTTTTATAGACCTCTGAGGAAGAGAAAATCCACATGGATTTCAGAATGGCTCAAGATGTAAATGACTGGTCATAATTGGACACCCTAAAAGGGGATGGTATTGATGGCACAGGGGCATAAATCTCATGATGGGCCATAAAACTCAAATATTTACAGAGCAGCCAAAGGTCTATGTAGATCCATAAAATGGCCACAAACAACCTGAAAATCTAGGTAGTAACTCATCTGGAGCAATCATAACCTCTTTCTGCTGGAGAAATGTCAGTGGCTTCTTTTGGAATTGAATTAGGTGTGAAAAATAGCTCCTATGCCATTTGGTTAGGAAAAATGGTAATGATGATGAAGGTGATAATGCAATAGCTTATATTCATAGACCACTTTGCATACATTATTTCATTGAATATTCACAAAGTCCTTTCACTGACTGTCCTAGTGAGTTCTAGCTGCTACAACAAAATAAGCTTAAGAAACATTTATTTCTCCCCATTTGGGAGGGTGGGAAGTTCATGGTCAAGGTGCTGATAGATTGAATTCTTGGAAAGAGCCCTCTTTTTGCTCATAGCTGGCTGCTTCTCACTGTATTCTCACTTGGTGGAGAGCAAGTAAGCCCTGGTCTCTTTTTCAAATTCTGAGAACACTAATCTCATCTTGGGAGACATGCCCACACACACACCCCCCCCCCCAGGCGCATGGAAATCTGATTACCTCCCAATGGCCCCACTTCTCATGCCATCACATTGGCATTAGGGCTTCAACATGAATTTGGAGGAGACACAAACATTCAGTAAGGAATGCACTGTGGAGTCTTGGGCATATTCTGTATCTTCTCTTCTCTGTGCTTCTGCTGCCTCATAAAGAAAAAGGATGGTAATAACATCTGATCAATGTGTGTGTGTGTATGATTACATTGAATTAAAAACAGGTGATTGGATGATATATGCAAGTAATCCTCGATTTAAAAAAATGAATATACAAACACAGGTGTCAAAATAAAAGCTGAAACCAAGTTTAAGAAAAAATTTCAGTGTGGTAATAGAAAATATTTCCCAGGAAGAGGATAAAAATGGAGTTTTTTTCCTGATGATATCAACTTTTCAGGAGATCTAATAGATATGTATGAAATTTAACATGATAATTTAGAAACAACGATATATGCTTATATTATACATGTATTACTTTATTCTGATTCCACATTTAGAAATCAATTTTAACTAAAACTCATCATGGTATTTACCCTCTCCAAAACAAATTTGGAGTCTTAAAGGCAGGTTCCAGGACTTGGGTTCTGTTCCCTCTAAGGCGAGGGAAAGACGGGTCCTTGTGAATCAGGATGATCTTGACAAACCACAGTGAGGCCTTCATGTGGCTTAGTATATTTGCAAGTTCATCCTACAGGTGTATGTTTGCGACCACCACAATGTGTATTCCTTTTCAATGACTGAACAACACTTGTACACAACACTATCCATAGACTCAAACCCAAGGCCACATTCCAAGGAATCTTAGCAATCTGTACTTTCTATCTGATCTACCCCAAGCATGAATTGCTGATTTAATAAGAAATAAAACAAGAAATCCAGACTGTGTTTACTTTTGTTAGTAGAAAATAAAGAGTTTGGCCAACCTCAGACTCCAGGACCACTCAGGTGTGGCCCACATTTGTGGTCACCCTGTCCACCAATGCAGTCAGTACCCTGACTCCAGAGGCAGGCAAGATCTAGGAGGGTGTCCATTTTTCCTCCCTATGCAGCAGGAAATGGTGACTGAAAGAGGAAACTGAGAATTTCCCAGCCTTTAAGCCTGTGGGGAGGCCTATGGTGGGGGACATAAACCCATCTTCCAGACATTTTCTCAAAAGCACTATGATTTCATGACACTCAGGACATGAAGGAGCTTCTGGTTCTGGCCACTCCAGAGGAAAGTTCAAGATAAGTGCCAATTCAGCTGTGTGGCATGAGGAAGGACCTATACACTGAGCCCCAGGACCATGTTCTTGGCAACCCAACTCCAACTTTGTCACCCACTGCAAGTCTGTGCTGCACTGGCCCATCAGGTGATTCCATTACTTCCAGGACCCTGATTCCCAATGCAGCCTACTGGGCAGCACCTCGAACTGGGTTCAGGAGGATACCATGCCAGGAATTATCCCACCAGGAGAGATGAGCACTGCCACAACCTCACCCAGTGGCCTTCACTGATTACTGAAGGTCCAGTGGACCCAGAAAAGGCCATGGGCAATGGAAGGGGCCCAAGGAGCACCCACTTGGGACAACAGTCCCAGGTGAGGCTCCCTCCAACCTCACTCCTCCAGGTCCCCACTCACTGATATTTTGTCCAGTTCAGAAGCAAGCCCAGAACTCCACCAGTGAGGAGGAGGGACAGTTCTTAATAGCTGAGCATGGAGGAGCATGCAGGGCTGCTTAGTGGGTTATGGGAAGCTTGAGCTTGAAACCTCACAGCTAACTCTGGCAGGGTGCCCTTCCATCCAGGAAAAGCCAAGACCCATGACAACTGGAACCTCCAAAGAGTGAATGCTGAGTGGATCTCTGGGTCTGTAGGTGTCTGTGTTGGATTGGACTGGTGAAAGGTCACATATCTTACACTGTAGGAACAGTAGGAGGCCTAGTATTGTCCCCAGAACAGCTAAGCATGAAGACAGTCAAAAAATGGGAGAGCTGGGGTTGTGGCTCAGTTGAAGAGTGCTTGCCTAGCACGTGGGAGGCACTGGGTTCAATTCTCAGCACTGCACAGAAATGAATAAAGGCCTGTTGACAACTAAAAAAATAAATTTAAAAATTGGAGAATCTTGATAACCAAAATTCAAAGAAAGCAACCCAAATATGAATAAAACTCGATTTTGTGAGCGCACGGCTGGGTTTTTCTGGTTTCCACACAAAGAGAAAGGACTGTGCACAGAGGGTAGCATTCCCTCCCAGCCTGCCCTGATGAACCCCTCAGCCGGACTCTGGGGGATGCCTTAAATGCATTCTCAGCAGCTGTTCCCTCCACTGTTCCCAGAGGAAGTGCAGGAAGACACACAGGCCATGATCCCAAAGCTGCCGCCACCTGCAAATGCTGCTCAGCCAAGAAACTTGCCCCCCAGCAGTTCCCCCTTCTGACTGGCCAGGCCCAGGCAGGACAGCAGACAGAACTCTGACAGCTCAGGGGCGGGGCATGGGCTGAGGAATTCCTGCCATTGCAAGAGCTCCTGGCTGTCAAACTAAGTCCCGCCCACCCTCACCAGAGCAAGGCTAGACACAAACACTAGCTCACACCTTCAAGGGAGGACAAGGTGTCCTTCCCAGCCCCAGCAAGCGAGATCCTGGAGATGCCACCACCACTTGCTCACCTGCTGGTGCACCGACTATCTAATGACATTGCTTTCCCCTTCAGAGGCCCAGGGAGGCTACCCCCTGCTTCAAGCTTGGAGGTATGGGGGGCGCTTCTATTGGGGCCATGGCACTTCCCGCCTTTTCAGAGAAGAGCACTCCTGAAGAGGCACCGACCTGTCCCTGTACCGGAGGTGCAGGTACTGCCAGCCAAACACCTGCTCATCACCCTAGTCCGCAAGTGCTCCACGCCCCAAGAGCTACCCTCAACCCGCATCAAGAGCCTTCTCAGCCCTCTGACTGCCCCCACGTCCATTGGAGTTCAGCCCATCTGTGCTGCCATCCTGGCTGCCTCTGGGGAGGGGCAGGGTCGTTGCACCAGTCTGAGGGGAGAGATTCCTGGCCTTGCCATAGCCGCCACCCCTCAAACCCAGCATCTACAACCCTTCCGAGATGATCCGGAAACCTCACTGGGTCAGGAGGTGGACCAGCGGGATCTGAATCACATCCCAGTGTCAGCACTCAACAGTCCCCCCCAGGACCCACGCACGCACCAGGCACGTGCCTATTTCTTCTGAATCTGGTGCAAGGACGTGGACTTTGCACGTGCATGCAGACTTTGCACATGCACGCGGAATTTGCACGCGCGGGTCCGTTCCTGGCGCAAGCCTGCCTCTTGTCCAGTATTAACGGTTTTCCTCACGTGCTCGTGTGTTCTCCACTCATTCCTTCCTCAGCTGCGCCCCGGCAACAGGTCTGACAGCCATTTCGGCTGAAGCTGGGTGAACAGCCGAAGAAGGCCTTCTGCGATCGAAGCTAGAATTACCCACTAGCGCCTTCGCTAAGACTGCCATGGAGACTTCCCACAGCAAGTTTTTCCCCTCACCCCTGCCCCCGGCGCTGAGGGGCAGAGACCTGCCAGAAGGGTCCCACCAGAAGCCCGGTCATGGGCCGCGCCGACTTCCCTATACTGGTTGGCCACTAAGGGCTTCCTGGGCTGCTGGCGCCACTCGCAGGTCATCTTGCCGCCATCCTGCAACTGCTCCTCAGCGGTTGCGAAAAGTGCCTGCTCGGTGCTTTTCCAGGGTCCTGCGGACCCTTGGATCTTTTCTTGGAGACTTGGCTATTGCCTCCTCCCTCCGCATGCCAGGTCTCCTGAAGAGGACGCTGCTGTCAACTGCAGCTTTCATGAATTCCTGCATCCCAGGCCGCAGACTCAGACAGCCGCCTTGTAGGGTGCAGGGGCAGGAAGTGGCTCCTTGCCAGCTTCCAGCACCCCAAGAACCCTGCCCAGGGAGGACTGTGATCACAGCCCCTGGAGACAGTGGCCAAGTGGTGGCTGAGCAAGCAGAGCCCCCTGTAGATAGAGAACATCAGAGGGGGCGCCCTCAGGTCACTGGAAGAGCATCTGCTTTTAGGCCCCTGGGGGCCCATAGCTGTGTGCCTGCCTTTGTGCCCAGGCCTGGGCCTCTGAGGAGAAACCTCTGCACCCAGAGCTCCCAAGACAGAGCTGAGAGCTCCCGGGCCATCTGCATGAGCTCCTGCCCCCAAAGAAACCCCATCAGCAGCTCCTACAGCTCCTACAGCTCCACGGGAGGTCTCCGAGCCCTGAAGAGGAGGGCTCCAGACCCATCCAACGAGGAGCCACCCCTGGGATGTTCTTCATCCCCAGGGATTCCCCCAAAGAAGGCCCGGGATGAGAAGGTGGCAGAAGGCAGGGCGGGACACGCATTTCCCAAGAAGTCCTCACCCACGGGAGACACCAGTAGGCCATAGAAACGCAAGTTTCCTCTCCTGCAATGCCGCTGAGGGGAACCTCTGAAGCTGCCACCACCTCTGTTACTGGCCTGTGCAGTGACTGCTGAGGACCTAGACAGGGAGAAGGAGAAAGCTCTGCGGCGCATCAAGGGTCTTCTGATGGGTGAGACCCAGGCCATTGGGAACAGCTGTGCCATGGCCCCACAAGCCCATGGGGGGGTCCCCTCTCCACTGGGAGGGGCCAGGCCTCTGGCATCAGTGGGCCTCAGCCACACCTTTCCCCATACCCCCAGCAGCACAACCATGGTGGCCCACACCCCAGTGTGGGTCAGCTCTGCTGTCTCTTCCCAGAGCCATCCTCCCATCACCAATCTCACAGGACCGCTCTCCCCCAGCCTGCCAATTGCTGCTTTGGCCCTTCCTCCCAGGCCCTCTCTCAGCACATTGGCAGGCTTGGCTGCACAGCCAGTGGCCCCCTTTGGGGTCACACCCTTGAACACCACTATGCCTTCGCAGCCCCCACATCTGGGGCCTCCCTCCACCTTGGGTAGGAGCTTCCGGCGCTCTCACCAGGGCCCAAAGCCCTACTGTACTCACAGGCCCTCACCTGTAGCAAGCTCCAGCTCTCCAGCTCCAAGGGTGTGAGGACACATTCCGCAGGGGAAGCAGCCTCTCACCCCTGGAGCCACCGTCCCACCAAGTTCTGGGGTTCCTGGTGGGATGAAGCCTGGAGCCCCTAGCTTTGTCAGCTATCATCAGCTTGTACACGTAGGAGCTCCAGGTCCAGGGGCAGCTCCGATGCCACCCTTGACTGTGGGCCCAACAACCTTGGGCAGCCTAAACTACTCAACCCTTGGGTCTGACCAACATAGAAACTCCACTGTGGGTCCTCGTGGCAGCACCCAGACACATTCAGTGACCTCAAAGGCAGATGGGAGGAGAAACTTGTCCTTGGGTCGGACATCACGCAAGGAAATATCAAGGTCAGAAAGTAGAGAAACCCCCAAAACTAGAGAGCACTGTGGGGCAAGTTTGGGAAATGACATCTCCAGTGCCCCTAGCCAGAGCACCACCAAGGTACCCAGAAAACACACAAAAGAGGGTAAAAAAGGGCAAGAAAAGAGTGGAGTTCCTACCCCAAGTGCCATTCCTCAAAGCCTGCCCATCCAGAAACACCAAAGCTCACCTCAAAGGACAAGTACTACAAAGGGTATCTCTAGTTGCCCTTCAGTCCCTGGGACATCAAGGAGATCAGAGAGCCCAGACTTGCTCCCTGAACTCATGTCAGCCTTTGGGGCCTGGTGTAGCTCCTCCCAAACAGGAGAAACCCCAAGCAACAGGCAGCAACAAGGGACAATGTTGGAACAGAACACCTCCAGTGCCCCTAGCCAGAGCACCACCATGGCACCCAGAAAACACACAAAAGAGGGTAAAAAAGGGCAAGGAAAGAGTGGAGTTCCTACCCCGAGTGCCGTTCCTCAAAGCCTGCCCAGCCAGAAACATCAAAGCTTACCTCCGGGGACAAGCACTCCCACTGAAAATGGTATCTATAGTTTGCCTTCAGTCCCTGGGACATCAAGGAGATCAGAGAGCCCAGACTTGCTTCCTGAACTCATGTCAGCCTTTGGGGCCTGGTGTAGCTCCTCCCAAAGAGGAGAAACACCAAGCACCAGGCAGCAACATGGGGCAAGTTTGGAACAGAACCTCTCCAGTGCCCCTAGCCAGAGCACCACCATGGCACCCAGAAAGCACACAAAAGAGGGTGAAAAAGAGCTAGGAAAGAGTGGAATTCCTACCCCGAGTGCCATCCCTCAAAGCCTGCCCACCCAGAAACACCTAAGCTCACCTCAGGGGACAAGTCCTACCACTGAAAAGGGTATCTCTAGTCTCCCTATGGCCCCTGTGACATCAAGGAGATCAGAGAGCCCAGACTTGCTCCCTGAAATGATGTCAGCCTTTGGGGCCTGGTGTAGCTCCGCCCAAAGAGGAGAATCCCAAGCAACAGGCAGCAACATGGGGCAAGGTTGGAATGGAAAACCTCCAGTGCCCCTAGCCAGAGTACCACCATGGCACCCAGGAAAAACACAAAAGAGGTTAAAAAGAGGCAAGAAAACAGTAGAATTTCTACCCTGAGTGCCATCCCTCAAAGCCTGCTCACCCAGAAACACCAAAACTCACCTCAGGAGACAAGCACTACAAAGGGTGTCTCTAATTTCTCTTTGGTCCCAATGACATCAAGAGGATCAGGGAGCCAAGACTTGCTCCCTGAACTCATTACAGCTTTTGGGGCCTTGTGTATCTCCTCCCAAACAGGAGGTACCCCAAGCAACAGGCAGCAACATGGGGCACAGTTGGTACAGAACACCTCCAGTGCCCCTAGCCAGAGGACCACCGTGGCACTGGGGAAACACACAGAAAAGGGAACAAAGGGGCAAGGAAACACTCATGTTCCTACCCTGACTGCCATCCCTCAAAGCCTGCCCACCCAGAAACACCTAAGCTCACCTTGCGGGACAAGCAGTACAGCCAGTAAGGATACCTCTAGTTACCCTTTGGTCCCAATGACATCAAGAGGATCTGGGAGCCATGACATGCTCCCTGAACTCATTATAGCTTTTGAGGCCTTGTGTATCTCCTCCAAAAGAGGAGGTACCCCAAGCAACAGGCAGCAACATGGGGCACAGAACAGAACACCTCCAGTGCCCCTAGCCAGAGCACCACCATGGGGACCAAGGGACAGAAAGCAAGGCACACCACAGGGAAAGCAACGTCTGGTGTGGCCACAGTTACTGCCATCCCCCAAAACCTGCCCACACAGAAAGGCTTAAGCTCTCCTGGGGGAACCGGCACCACATCCTCAAAATCAACCTCTACTTTGATGTCCACCCATAATCCATCTATGAGCCCTGGGAGCCCAGACTGGCTCCCAGATCTGATCTCTGCTTTTGGAGCCATGGTCATCAGCCCACATGGAGAAACAAGAAGCGTGAGAAAGCGCTAAGAACACGCTTGGGCTTTAACACCTTCAGCCCCCCTACCCAGATAGGATGATGCTAACTTCTTTAAGGGCTGACACTGCCTAGATCCCAACAGTCCTCCACTGCCCTCAGCTGGGCCTCAGCTGGCCGTGCCTCTACTCCCTGGGGCCACTGGGCATCCTAACACCTCACAAGTATTTAAGCAGCAAGAAGTGACAATACATATTTTTATTTGGCCAGGAAAATTAGCAAGAGTGACCTGTGATGCAAGGGAGGATTGTTAAAGTCCATGCTGTGGAGCTAAAGAGGGCACCACAGCAAGAGGAGGCCTACATTTTTGTTGTTGTTGTTTTTTTTTTTAATGAGACTTATGATTTCCCTTTGTCTCTACTAATGGGCTGAGCAATAAAAGTATAAACTGGGGCCAGTATAGATACTAAAATACAGTATTACAACTTGTTTGCCTTATAAGAAATCACCTTATTATTATAAATTACCTTCAGTTGTTACATGAAAATTTGTACTTGCATAAGGCTTTACGAGATAATAGTTTTAAAACTTGTAAGGATAATACAATATAAAACTAATAAAAAAAAGATTTAATTTTATAATAGTTATAAATTAAGGAATGTAATTTTTATAATTTGAAACATTTACTTATTTATATATAGTGTTTTTGTTTACTTTAGGGATATAGTAATCTTTATAACAAAAGCCTATCTTCTGAATTTAATTTTCAATAAACTTGAATAATTGTCTTAACTTGGAATGAGATGAAATAATTTTAACTTAGGCATGGTGGCCGCTTGTTCAATCTTAGGCAAGATGTTTTGATTTTGAAACTAATCTTAATTTTTTTAACTTGAATATTATTTTTAAAAAATTATACATAATTTTTAAATTAATATTAATTAGTGAACGTAATTTATCATTATATATGAAACATGAAACAGACTAGGTAAGAGAGCTTTTAATTCCCTGTTAAGGGAAAGAGGCAAAATATTTTTAAACTTTAAATAAGTTAGGCTCTCTTTGTAGTCTTTTAGAAATATATTTAAGTTGACTTCTCAGGCAAAGGAGTAGGTAATGGAGCCAGACGGCTACTGGCAGGAGAAGCTGAATGGGTGAGAGATCCACCTCATGTATTGGTGCCCTACATGACTTTTGTGGGACTCTCCACTGAGTAGATTGGGCTCCCTAAAGATGTGGAATGCAACCATCACTCCAAAGGAGACCATGTGCCTTGGCCTATAGATGTATTCTTGCAAAATAAAGCATCCCCTTTTCTGGCCTATTCAAAATATTTCTTGCCTTGAAGGGATGCTGGCCCCTGATCTCTTGCCCCGAGTGTAAATGTAAAGGGAAGACTCATACTTGCTGTATGAGCTGCCACCTGTCACCCACTTCCTTGGTCTTGAAGGGTCTGAATCATCTGTCACATCCACTAGGGGCCCCACTGCCCACACTTTGCCCTTTCTGAGGTGGCCTCTTCTTTTTGATCCTTCGTGCAGTTTGTGAGTCTTGGGCCAATCACCATCACGAACATCTTAAAAGAGAGTGCAGGCCTGGCATCAGAACACCTGGGCCAGGAAGAACAAGAAAAGAAAACTCACTTTTTTTGAACCTAGGGAAAAATTAATTCAAGGGTATAACATATTCTTGAGGCATTGGTGTCATTCTGCTTTGACAGAGGAAGAGTGCCCCATGAGTACATCTTCCCACTTTCTGGAACTGGGATGGTAGTAGAGTGTTTTCTGTAGGCCTCCAATTGGAGAAGTAGAGCAGTATTAATGGCAGGCCTATTTGATCACTCCAGGTTCACAGGAAGGGTGTCCAGTCCACCCTGACATTAGGCAAATGAGAGGCAAGGGAGCTTATTGTGGACACTGTCTTGGGCTGTGCCCCTCATGGAAACCTCCAGCCAGAGGTTATGATGAGTGTCTATATGGAAGAAGATGAGGGCCATGTGGCAGTGTTTTGGTTTGAATTGTGGTCATTGGTGTGGCAGTGGGAAGAGATGACTGGGTCCACCTGGGCTTGAACTCTGGTGTGATTCCCCTTGGAGACTGAGTTCTGGAACTGACCTCAGAGAAGTATTGCCGTGAATTGTGTTGGGATTTTAGGAGGCCACGCATGAGAGTCGCCCTTGGAAACCGAGATCTAGGCCCAGGCTGGCTTTCCACAGAGCACTGGGAATCTCAGCCCGGATATCACATGATTTTATTCTTAAAGACCTGGCAGCCCTAGTTGAGAGTCCAAACACACGTGGACCTCACAGTGTAGACCTCAATGGGCCTGGCTTCATGTGACCATTTGGCCACTCTTTGGGAAGCCTTGTTTGTGAGAGTTCTCCAGAGCTTTCATTGAAATGAGCTTCCTCACCATTTAATGGTTCCTGAAGGAATGGAAACCCACAGTGCCTCCAACTTCATCCTTTAAAAATGGCTAGCTAGATAAATACCATGAAATTTTTGAAATTCGCATGACCAGGGGGCACTGGAGAACCTTTGGATGTCCTGTTGCTGATCATGAGTGTACCAGACAGTGCCTTGATTGACTGGGTTTCATGAAAATGGTGTAAAACAGAGATGCCAGTAAGTTGGGGCCTGCTGAGTAGTGGGCCTAGAGCAGTGGTGTGCAGGTGTGTGATAAAACATGTGTGGTGGGGCCATGTGGATCTGCCATTGGCTTCCAAATGGCTTGTGACTGACATGGTGCAGTGAGCAGACCCTTCTATGTAAAGGCATCTTGTTATATGGAGAGGTTTCAGGGCAATGTTCAGAATCAGGTTGCTGTGGTCAAGGGGGCAAGCTCTGTGGGATAGAAGCCTGGCTGGTGCATTCTCCTAGGACCCTGACCCACCACACGTGACAGAACTCCCTCCAGTACTGTGTCCCAGTTGAACTCCTTGTATTTCCTGAAGCAAATTCCAAACTCCCAGTGCAGCAGCAAGAAACACCACGAAAAGTGGAGGATGACCAAATGGCTTCACAGTCCACACAGGGAGACACTTAGACCCCAGTGGCCACAGTTTACCTGCAAAGAGAGAATTCAGCACTTCTGCCTCATGTTCATTGGAAAATCAGAAACCATGTCCTCCAGGTCACACAGATGCAGACCAGGTTTGATGGTCTCACTACAAAGGAAGCTAAAGCTCCTGACAACAACATATATTTCAAGTGCCCAACCTCAGAGGCAGTTTCTCACAAAGTCTTTTGACCAGCAGAGCTCCATGTTTGTGGAGTGTTTACCCTGTCCCTCACTCATGGAAACTCCTCTACCACCTCCAAGGTTGTGAACTCCTGAGCATTTTCCATTCCACATATGTATTCACAGCTTTTCTAACTCTTCTCCTCAAATTGTGTCTTACTTATTGCGAAGGTAATGTCAAGGCATTGTTCTGGATGAGAGTGGGAAGATTTTTGTGTAGCACATATTTGCCTACACATTGGATTCATTTTCCTATTTTCCGTTCGAAATACGGAATCCCTGACACTAACCCATAGCCTACTAGATTGTGACTACGAATGCTAATATGATGGAGAAAAATAACTCAAACAGAATAGAAATGCAGGCAGTTCAGAGGAGGCCTGGTGTATAGTTGGACTTGCCTTTTGCATTATAAAGGGTAGGTGTTATAAATCTAGTCCAATTTAATAGAAATAGTTCTCCATGTGTTTTGAAAGTTAACAAATATGTGAATTCCTGTCTCCCTTTCTCTGTAGCCTATTCAGCAACGTGCATTTTTACATGCACATATAGAATCCTACCTCCTATCCCACGTACATTCTTGTGAGGTGGCTGACTTGGCAGATACAAATTGTGAGAAGAGATCACTCCTCCTAAACGCTGTTGGAACTGAAAATTCAACCTCCAGGTGAGCTTCCTACTTGAACAACATGATACATAAATACATGTTCAGTAAAATAAATATTTTTGGATCTGTGGATGATAAATATTTCATGATGAATTTCGATTGGCATATATATTTCTACTCTTTAATGTCTGTGTGTGTGTTTTGTGTGTGTGTGTGTGTGTGTGTGTCTATATATATATATATATATATATACACATACATACACTATATATATATATATATATATATATATATATATATATATACACATATATATACACACACACACACACTCTCCAGATGTTTCACAATCTGAAATGTATGTGTCTTATTATACACTCCCTAAAATCATTCATGTTCATATATGTGGATTTATAATCAACTTTTCACAAGATTATTCTCAGAAATATTCATCCACCTGAAATACATATTTGTTTCCTAGTGCTGAAATCCTAATATTTCTACAGTAACTGACCCAGTTTAACATCAATGCAAGTAGATTCCTATGGGACATGATGTGTATCTTGACATTCATTTTTATTCAACACTGGTACATTACTATTTCTTCATTGATGCACATCATAGGATATGTATTTCATCCTCAAGTTCACAAATTTCTAGGCATTTGGTTCCCTTTCAATCACTTCCTGCTTCAGAACACATGTATTCCTCCACATTTCTTGACTGGTCTTTTCATGAGACTTCTTTCCAAACACATTCTTTTCCATTTCCATAATCCCTTGTGAAGCAAAACTCACACCCCCTTCATGGTAAACCATAACCCTAATATCACCATTAGATGTATAACTGGTTGGAATGAATGGTTGTGTATCAATATTAGATTTCCTATATATTTTCAGATATCAATTCAATCCATTATTTAAATTGGAACCTGTTATAATATTTATTCACAGTATGGTCTATTCATGCATTATCTCTATATTCATAGACCCAGGGTACACCTATTTGTACCCCCAAAGGTTAATTTATATCTCTTCGACATATTACTCCCAGAAATGGTGGAAGAAATACTCATGTCACCTGATCTCCATATACATTTTATCACAGTGATATTCTGGACACAAAATGCAAAGGTCACACTTATGATTGTACCAAAGCCTCATTGGAAAGTGAGCATGGATTACTAAAAACATCCTTGTCCAGGTTGCCTAATGCTCTCAAATGTCAATCCTATTGGTGACTACACATTTGTTTCTTCCTAAGATGATATATTCAACCGCAACCCTGTTGAAAATGTCTAATCCTCTCACTCACTTTATACTTTGCCTGATTTCCTCATGTCTCTATTGATATCTGCTTTCGTACATATCTTCCCCAGTTCATCATTGTGACTGACTCTTCACATGTGCTGACATTTACATTCACTCTCTAACCGACACCCTATTGCTAAAGAACTTTTGGTCCAAATTGTATACTCACTCTTCTTCCTAAACCTACCAACTATCTTCCTAATCCTACCTACTATCCCTTTTTGACTGGATGTTCTCTTCTACATTCAATCATCCAAGGTACAAGGTCCTATGCCATTGTATATCGATTTATCTGAGACATCTGTGCAGAACGTCCTTCAAAGCTAAGTATCCCAATCAAGGGCCCAATGCCCTTCTGGCCTTCAAATCTTACTTGGATTTCTCTTTTCATCCATATATTTCACCTATATATTATTATAAATATCGCAGGTTCCCAATACCATTCTGCATCCAGCAGAGTGATTCCTCACCCAAATCAAACAGGGTCTTAACCCTAACCATACACTGTTCCCTCAATCTAACTTTACAGAAGAGCAGGGGCAGAGTTGGTCTTACAATACAGGAATGTGGGGGATCTTCCACCTGCTGAGAACCTCAAAGGTCCATGCAGAAGTGATCCCTGGAGAAGATGTAGGCAGCTATGAAGGACCTGAGAGAGCAGAAGTCATCTTCCATGGCAAACAACCTGGTCAGGATGAAGGGATGTGTCTGAATGAGCCTCTCTCTTCTTAATGTAGACAAGATGGACCAAAGCAGGCCTGTGTGGAGAGCTGTTCCTTGGTGCCTATGGTTGATATTCCATTCTAACTTGTGAAAGTGTCAGAGGAAGGGGGGGCAGCCTCCATCTCATGGGAGCCTTGGAAGCAACTGTTAGGACACAGTGGTTGCCAAGGCAGTGACCTCATTCAGTTCCTGAAGGAAGTGACCTCACCTCACTTCCTTGGTGATGGAACTCTCTGAACTTGGGATCCAGGAAGCCAGGCACCCAGAGCCAGTCCCAGTCCCAGTCCCAGTGGGCTCACTTGTTTGGATTTACCGAGGACAGAGTCAGTCTTTCTTGGTACCTACTGATGTGAGGATGGCCAAATGCCAGGAGAGCTCTGCAGAGGGGCCTTTCCTGAGAAAGCAGGTAGTGGCTCACCGCTGGCTCCTGACAACTTCACAGAGTTGGCCAAGGAGGCCAGATGTGAGACAGGACAGGCCCTTTCGGGGGAACATAGTATGGCCCACCAGTCAGATGACACTCTGGGTAGTCACAGACCAACTTGGAAGGAGGTGCCCTTGTGGGTGTGGGTGTGAGTTTGTGGTTTTGTCTCATGTTCTGAGAATAGGTAGGAAAGGCGGTTTGTTTGGTTTGGAGTGGACTGTTTCTAGTAAGGCTTTTGACAAGGCGAGTGTTTCTATGTTTGTGTATCCCACTGTGTCCCTGGTCGTAGACATTAGAAAAGAGAATGCCTCGATGGATGTGTCCTGTCTAGTAGAAAGCTTCCCAGCATTCATCCTGCCCAATTTATGAATGGACTGCGGCTTGCCTTATGGATGGGCAACACCTACTATCTTCCTAAGTTCCTGTTTTCTTCCTGAATTCTGGCCACTCTCCAGAATAGGCTCATGGTTTTGTGTCCAAGATATGTACCACCTCCAAGCTCGGTGACATGGCCATGTACTGGATAGTTGAAAGGAATGGTGAGCATCTCAGAAAAGTCAGATATCAGTGGGACCAGTAAAGTCTCCCTGGAGAAACCCTGCTTTGGGCCTTTGGCTTACCTATTGTGCTGTTGCCCTGAATGTCAGGAAGGCCTTTGCCTCAGGGCACCCCTTTGTGAAGCCTGAAGAAAACAGTTTTCAAATGGAAATGAATGGGCATCACCTGTGGCTCTTTGCTTCATTGCTTTGCAAAGGGATGTGTCTGAATCAGCCTCTTGGCCCCGTGTGAGGCTGTGGCTTAGATTGTCAGCACCTGATGGATCCAAAGAAAGATCCCATGTGTGCATCCAAAGCCAAATTGGCACAAAAGCAGTCATTGTGGATGAAGTCTCTCGCCTTCCTCTGTAAGGTTCCTGACCTCCATCAAGTGAGAATAGGGATCCTTTGTGTCAAAGGAGTTCTTCAAAGCCCTGCAGAGGCTAGCCCATAGGTGCTTGGGTTTTCTCATGACTCCAGTTCACACAAAGAATCTATACCCGGCAGTCAGTAGGCCTCCAATTGGAGACGTAGAGCAGTATTAACGGCAGGCCTATTTGATCACTCCAGGTTCACAGGAAGGGTGTCCAGTCCACCCTGACATTAGGCAAATGAGAGGCAAGGGAGCTTATTGTGGACACTGTCTTGGGCTGTGCCCCTCATGGAAACCTCCAGCCAGAGGTTATGATGAGTGTCTATATGGAAGAAGATGAGGGCCATGTGGCAGTGTTTTGGTTTGAATTGTGGTCATTGGTGTGGCAGTGGGAAGAGATGACTGGGTCCACCTGGGCTTGAACTGTGGTGTGATTCCCCTTGGAGACTGAGTTCTGGAACTGACCTCAGAGAAGTATTGCCGTGAATTGTGTTGGGATTTTAGGAGGCCACGCATGAGAGTCGCCCTTGGAAACCGAGATCTAGGCCCAGGCTGGCTTTCCACAGAGCACTGGGAATCTCAGCCCGGATATCACATGATTTTATTCTTAAAGACCTGGCAGCCCTAGTTGAGAGGCCAAACACACGTGGACCTCACAGTGTAGACCTCAATGGGCCTGGCTTCATGTGACCTTTTGGCCACTCTTTGGGAAGCCTTGTTTGTGAGAGTTCTCCAGAGCTTTCATTGAAATGAGCTTCCTCACCATTTAATGGTTCCTGAAGGAATGGAAACCCACAGTGCCTCCAACTTCATCCTTTAAAAATGGCTAGCTAGATAAATACCATTAAATTTTTGAAATTCGCATGACCAGCGGGCACTGGAGAACATTTGGATGTCCTGTTGCTGATCATGAGTGTACCAGACAGTGCCTTGATTGACTGGGTTTCATGAAAATGGTGTAAAACAGAGATGCCAGTAAGTTGGGGCCTGCTGAGTAGTGGGCCTAGAGCAGTGGTGTGCAGGTGTGTGATAAAACATGTGTGGTGGGGCCATGTGGATCTGCCATTGGCTTCCAAATGGCTTGTGACTGACATGGTGCAGTGAGCAGACCCTTCTATGTAAAGGCATCTTGTTATATGGAGAGGTTTCAGGGCAATGTTCAGAATCAGGTTGCAGTGGTCAAGGGGGCAAGCTCTGTGGGATAGAAGCCTGGCTGGTGCATTCTCCTAGGACCCTGACCCACCACACGTGACAGAACTCCCTCCAGCACTGTGTCCCAGTTGAACTCCTTGTATTTCCTGAAGCAAATTCCAAACTCCCAGTGCAGCAGCAAGAAACACCACGAAAAGTGGAGGATGACCAAATGGCTTCACAGTCCACACAGGGAGACACTTAGACCCCAGTGGCCACAGTTTACCTGCAAAGAGAGAATTCAGCACTTCTGCCTCATGTTCATTGGAAAATCAGAAACCATGTCCTCCAGGTCACACAGATGCAGACCAGGTTTGATGGTCTCACTACAAAGGAAGCTAAAGCTCCTGACAACAACATATATTTCAAGTGCTCAACCTCAGAGGCAGTCTCTCACAAAGTCTTAGGACAGCAGAGCTCCATGTTTGTGGAGTGTTTACCCTGTCCCTTACTCATGGAAACTCCTCTACCACCTCCAAGGTTGTGAACTCCTGAGCATTTTCCATTCCACATATGTATTCACAGCTTTTCTAACTCTTCTCCTCAAATTGTGTCTTACTTATTGCGAAGGTAATGTCAAGGCATTGTTCTGCATGAGAGTGGGAAGATTTTTGTGTAGCACATATTTGCCTACACATTGGATTCATTTTCCTATTTTCCGTTCGAAAGACTGAATCCCTGACACTAACCCATAGCCTACTAGATTGTGACTACGAATGCTAATATGATGGAGAAAAATAACTCAAACAGAATAGAAATGCAGGCAGTTCAGAGGAGGCCTGGTGTATAGTTGGACTTGCCTTTTGCATTATAAAGGGTAGGTGTTATAAATCTAGTCCAATTTAATAGAAATAGTTCTCCATGTGTTTTGAAAGTTAACAAATATGTGAATTCCTGTCTCCCTTTCTCTGTAGCCTATTCAGCAACGTGCATTTCTACATGCACGTATAGAATCCTACCTCCTATCCCACGTACATTCTTGTGAGGTGGCTGACTTGGCAGATACAAATTGTGAGAAGAGATCACTCCTCCTAAACGCTGTTGGAACTGAAAATTCAACCTCCAGGTGAGCTTCCTACTTGAACAACATGATACATAAATACATGTTCAGTAAAATAAATATTTTTGGGTCTGTGGATGATAAATATTTCATGATGAATTTTGATTGGCATATATATTTCTACTCTTTAATGTCTGTGTGTGTGTTTTGTGTGTGTGTGTGTGTGTGTGTGTATATATATATATATACACATACATACATACATACACACTATATATATATATATATATATATATATATATATATATACACACACACACACACACACACACTCTCCAGATTTTTCAAAATCTGAAATGTATGTGTCTTATTATACACTCCCTAAATTCATTCATGTTCATATATGTGGATTTATAATCAACTTTTCACAAGATTATTCTCCGAAATATTCATCCACCTGAAATACATATTTGTTTCCTAGTGCTGAAATCCTAATATTTCTACAGTAACTGACCCAGTTTAACATCAATGCAAGTGGATTCCTATGGGACATGATGTGTATCCTGACATTCATTTTTATTCAACACTGGTACATTACTATTTCTTCATTGATGCACATCATAGGATATGTATTTCATCCTCAAGTTCACAAATTTCTAGGCATTTGGTTCCCTTTCAATCACTTCCTGCTTCAGAACACGTGTATTCCTCCACGTTTCTTGACTGGTCTTTTCATGAGACTTCTTTCCAAACACATTCTTTTCCATTTCCATAATCCCTTGTGAAGCAAAACTCACACCCCCTTCATGGTAAACCATAACCCTAATATCACCATTAGATGTATAACTGGTTGGAATGAATGGTTGTGTATCAATATTAGATTTCCTATATATTTTCAGATATCAATTCAATCCATTATTTAAATTGGAACCTGTTATAATATTTATTCACAGTATGGTCTATTCATGCATTATCTCTATATTCATAGACCCAGGGTACACCTATTTGTACCCCCAAAGGCTAATTTATATGTCTTTGACATATTACTCCCAGAAATGGTGGAAGAAATACTCATGTCACCTGATCTCCATATACATTTTATCACAGTGATATTCTGGACACAAAATGCAAAGGTCACACTTATGATTGTACCAAAGCCTCATTGGAAAGTGAGCATGGATTACTAAAAACATCCTTGTCCAGGTTGCCTAATGCTCTCAAATGTCAATCCTATTGGTGACTACACATTTGTTTCTTCCTAAGATGATATATTCAACCGCAACCCTGTTGAAAATGTCTAATCCTCTCACTCACTTTATACTTTGCCTGATTTCCTCATGTCTCTATTGATATCTGCTTTCCTACATATCTTCCCCAGTTCATCATTGTGACTGACTCTTCACATGTGCTGACATTTACATTCACTCTCTAACCGACACCCTATTGCTAAAGAACTTTTGGTCCAAATTGTATACTCACTCTTCTTCCTAAACCTACCAACTATCTTCCTAATCCTACCTACTATCCCTTTTTGACTGGATGTTCTCCTCCACATTCAATCATCCAAGGTACAAGGTCCTATGCCATTGTATATCAATTTATCTGAGACATCTGTGCAGAAAGTCCTTCAAAGCTAAGTATCCCAATCAAGGGCCCAATGCCCTTCTGGCCTTCAAATCTTACTTGGGTTTCTCTTTTCATCCATATATTTCACCTATATATTATTATAAATATCGCAGGTTCCCAATACCATTCTGCATCCAGCAGAGTGATTCCTCACCCAAATCAAACAGGTTCTTAACCCTAACCATACACTGTTCCCTCAATCTAACTTTACAGAAGAGCAGGGGCAGAGTTGGTCTTACAATACAGGACTGTGGGGGATCTTCCACCTGCTGAGAACCTCAAAGGTCCATGCAGAAATGATCCCTGGAGAAGATGTAGGCAGCTATGAAGGACCTGAGAGAGCAGAAGTCATCTTCCATGGCAAACAACCTGGTCAGGATGAAGGGATGTGTCTGAATGAGCCTCTCTCTTCTTAATGTAGACAAGATGGACCAAAGCAGGCCTGTGTGGAGAGCTGTTCCTTGGTGCCTATGGTTGATATTCCATTCTAACTTGTGAAAGTGTCACAGGAAGGAGGGGCAGCCTCCATCTCATGGGAGCCTTGGAAGCAACTGTTAGGACACAGTGGTTGCCAAGGCAGTGACCTCATTCAGTTCCTGAAGGAAGTGACCTCACCTCACTTCCTTGGTGATGGAACTCTCTGAACTTGGGATCCAGAAAGCCAGGCACCCAGAGCCAGTCCCAGTCCCAGTCCCAGTGGGCTCACTTGTTTGGATTTACCGAGGACAGAGTCAGTCTTTCTTGGTACCTACTGATGTGAGGATGGCCAAATGCCAGGAGAGCTCTGCAGAGGGGCCTTTCCTGAGAAAGCAGGTAGTGGCTCACCGCTGGCTCCTGACAACTTCACAGAGTTGGCCAAGGAGGCCAGATGTGAGACAGGACAGGCCCTTTCGGGGGAAGATAGTATGGCCCACCAGTCAGATTACACTCTGGGTAGTCACAGACCAACTTGGAAGGAGGTGCCCTTTTGGGTGTGGGTGTGAGTTTGTGGTTTTGTCTCATGTTCTGAGAATAGGTAGGAAAGGCGGTTTGTTTGGTTTGGAGTGGACTGTTTCTAGTAAGGCTTTTGACAAGGCGAGTGTTTCTATGTTTGTGTATCCCACTGTGTCCCTGGTCGTAGACATTAGAAAAGAGAATGCCTCGATGGATGTGTCCTGTCTAGTAGAAAGCTTCCCAGCATTCATCCTGCCCTATTTATGAATGGACTGCGGCTTGCCTTATGGATGGGCAACACCTACTATCTTCCTAAGTTCCTGTTTTCTTCCTGAATTCTGGCCACTCTCCAGAATAGGCTCATGGTTTTTTGTCCAAGATATGTACCACCTCCAAGCTCGGTGACATGGCCATGTACTGGATAGTTGAAAGGAATGGTGAGCATCTCAGAAAACTCAGATATCAGTGTGACCAGTAAAGTCTCCCTGGAGAAACCCTGCTTTGGGCCTTTGGCTTACCTATTGTGCTGTTGCCCTGAATGTCAGGAAGGCCTTTGCCTCAGGGCACCCCTTTGTGAAGCCTGAAGAAAACAGTTTTCAAATGGAAATGAATGGGCATCACCTGTGGCTCTTTGCTTCATTGCTTTGCAAAGGGATGTGTCTGAATCAGCCTCTTGGCCCCGTGTGAGGCTGTGGCTTAGATTGTCAGCACCTGATGGATCCAAAGAAAGATCCCATGTGTGCATCCAAAGCCAAATTGGCACAAAAGCAGTCATTGTGGATGAAGTCTCTCGCCTTCCTCTGTAAGGTTCCTGACCTCCATCAAGTGAGAATAGGGATCCTTTGTGTCAAAGGAGTTCTCAAAGCCCTGCAGAGGCTAGCCCATAGGTGCTTGGGTTTTCTCATGACTCCAGTTCACACAAAGAATCTATACCCGGCAGTCAGTAGGCCTCCAATTGGAGAAGTAGAGCAGTATTAACGGCAGGCCTATTTGATCACTCCAGGTTCACAGGAAGGGTGTCCAGTCCACCCTGACATTAGGCAAATGAGAGGCAAGGGAGCTTATTGTGAACACAGTCTTGGGCTGTGCCCCTCATGGAAACCTCCAGCCAGAGGTTATGATGAGTGTCTATATGGAAGAAGATGAGGGCCATGTGGCAGTGTTTTGGTTTGAATTGTGGTCATTGGTGTGGCAGTGGGAAGAGATGACTGGGTCCACCTGGGCTTGAAGTCTGGTGTGATTCCCCTTGGAGACTGAGTTCTGGAACTGACCTCAGAGAAGTATTGCCGTGAATTGTGTTGGGATTTTAGGAGGCCACGCATGAGAGTCGCCCTTGAAAACCGAGATCTAGGCCCAGGCTGGCTTTCCACAGAGCACTGGGAATCTCAGCCCGGATATCACATGATTTTATTCTTAAAGACCTGGCAGCCCTAGTTGAGAGGCCAAACACAGGTGGACCTCACAGTGTAGACCTCAATGGGCCTGGCTTCATGTGACCATTTGGCCACTCTTTGGGAAGCCTTGTTTGTGAGAGTTCTCCAGAGCTTTCATTGAAATGAGCTTCCTCACCATTTAATGGTTCCTGAGGGAATGGAAACCCACAGTGCCTCCAACTTCATCCTTTAAAAATGGCTAGCTAGATAAATACCATGAAATTTTTGAAATTCGCATGACCAGGGGGCACTGGAGAACATTTGGATGTCCTGTTGCTGATCATGAGTGTACCAGACAGTGCCTTGATTGACTGGGTTTCATGAAAATGGTGAAAAACAGAGATGCCAGTAAGTTGGGGCCTGCTGAGTAGTGGGCCTAGAGCAGTGGTGTGCAGGTGTGTGATAAAACATGTGTGGTGGGGCCATGTGGATCTGCCATTGGCTTCCAAATGGCTTGTGACTGACATGGTGCAGTGAGCAGACCCTTCTATGTAAAGGCATCTTGTTATATGGAGAGGTTTCAGGGCAATGTTCAGAATCAGGTTGCTGTGGTCAAGGGGGCAAGCTCTGTGGGATAGAAGCCTGGCTGGTGCATTCTCCTAGGACCCTGACCCACCACACGTGACAGAACTCCTTCCAGCACTGTGTCCCAGTTGAACTCCTTGTATTTCCTGAAGCAAATTCCAAACTCCCAGTGCAGCAGCAAGAAACACCACGAAAAGTGGAGGATGACCAAATGGCTTCACAGTCCACACAGGGAGACACTTAGACCCCAGTGGCCACAGTTTACCTGCAAAGAGAGAATTCAGCACTTCTGCCTCATGTTCATTGGAAAATCAGAAACCATGTCCTCCAGGTCACACAGATGCAGACCAGGTTTGATGGTCTCACTGCAAAGGAAGCTAAAGCTCCTGACAACAACATACATTTCAAGTGCTCAACCTCAGATGCAGTCTCTCACAAAGTCTTAGGACAGCAGAGCTCCATGTTTGTGGAGTGTTTACCCTGTCCCTTACTCATGGAAACTCCTCTACCACCTCCAAGGTTGTGAACTCCTGAGCATTTTCCATTCCACATATGTATTCACAGCTTTTCTAACTCTTCTCCTCAAATTGTGTCTTACTTATTGCGAAGGTAATGTCAAGGCATTGTTCTGGATGAGAGTGGGAAGATTTTTGTGTAGCACATACTTGCCTCCACATTGGATTCATTTTCCTATTTTCCATTCGAAAGACTGAATCCCTGACACTAATCCATATCCTACTAGATTGTGACTATGAATGCTAATATGATGGAGAAAAATAACTCAAACAGAATAGAAATGCAGGCAGTTCAGAGGAGGCCTGGTTTATAGTTGGACTTGCCTTTTGCATTATAAAGGGTAGGTGTTATAAATCTAGTCCAATTTAATAGAAATAGTTCTCCATGTGTTTTGAAAGTTAACAAATATGTGAATTCCTGTCTCCCTTTCTCTGTAGCCCTTCAGCAACGTGCATTTTTACATGCACATATAGAATCCTACCTCCTATCCCACGTACATTCTTGTGAGGTGGCTGACTTGGCAGATACAAATTGTGAGAAGAGATCACTGCTCCTAAACGCTGTTGGAACTGAAAATTCAACCTCCAGGTGAGCTTCCTACTTGAACAACATGATACATAAATACATGTTCAGTAAAATAAATATTTTTGGATCTGTGGATGATAAATATTTCATGATGAATTTCGATTGGCATATATATTTCTACTCTTTAATGTCTGTGTGTGTGTTTTGTGTGTGTGTTTGTGTGTGTGTGTGTGTGTGTGTATATATATATACACATACATACATACATACACACTATATATATATATATATATATATATATATATATATATATATACACACACACACACACACACACACACTCTCCAGATTTTTCAAAATCTGAAATGTATGTGTCTTATTATACACTCCCTAAATTCATTCGTGTTCATATATGTGGATTTATAATCAACTTTTCACAAGATTATTCTCCGAAATATTCATCCACCTGAAATACATATTTGTTTCCTAGTGCTGAAATCCTAATATTTCTACAGTAACTGACCCAGTTTAACATCAATGCAAGTAGATTCCTATGGGACATGATGTGTATCTTGACATTCATTTTTATTCAACACTGGTACATTACTATTTCTTCATTGATGCACATCATAGGTATGTATTTCATCCTCAAGTTCACAAATTTCTAGGCATTTGGTTCCCTTTCAATCACTTCCTGCTTCAGAACACATGTATTCCTCCACGTTTCTTGACTGGTCTTTTCATGAGACTTCTTTCCAAACACATTCTTTTCCATTTCCATAATCCCTTGTGAAGCAAAACTCACACCCCCTTCATGGTAAACCATAACCCTAATATCACCATTAGATGTATAACTGGTTGGAATGAATGGTTGTGTATCAATATTAGATTTCCTATATATTTTCAGATTTCAATTCAATCCATTATTTAAATTGGAACCTTTTATAATATTTATTCACAGTATGGTCTATTCATGCATTGTCTCTATATTCATAGACCCAGGGTACACCTATTTGTACCCCCAAAGGCTAATTTATATGTCTTCGACATATTACTCCCAGAAATGGTGGAAGAAATACTCATGTCACCTGATCTCCATATACATTTTATCACAGTGATATTCTGGACACAAAATGCAAAGGTCACACTTATGATTGTACCAAAGCCTCATTGGAAAGTGAGCATGGATTACTAAAAACATCCTTGTCCAGGTTGCCTAATGCTCTCAAATGTCAATCCTATTGGAGACTACACATTTGTTTCTTCCTAAGATGATATATTCAACCGCAACCCTGTTGAAAATGTCTAATCCTCTCACTCACTTTATACTTTGCCTGATTTCCTCATGTCTCTATTGATATCTGCTTTCCTACATATCTTCCCCAGTTCATCATTGTGACTGACTCTTCACATGTGCTGACATTTACATTCACTCTCTAACCGACACCCTATTGCTAAAGAACTTTTTGTCCAAATTGTATACTCACTCTTCTTCCTAAACCTACCAACTATCTTCCTAATCCTACCTACTATCCCTTTGTGACTGGATGTTCTCTTCTACATTCAATCATCCAAGGTACAAGGTCCTATGCCATTGTATATCGATTTATCTGAGACATCTGTGCAGAAAGTCCTTCAAAGCTAAGTATCCCAATCAAGGGCCCAATGCCCTTCTGGACTTCAAATCTTACTTGGATTTCTCTTTTCATCCATATATTTCACCTATGTATTATTATAAATATCGCAGGTTCCCAATACCATTCTGCATCCAGCAGAGTGATTCCTCACCCAAATCAAACAGGTTCTTAACCCTAACCATACACTGTTCCCTCAATCCAACTTTACAGAAGAGCAGGGGTAGAGTTGGTCTTACAATACAGGAATGTGGGGGATCTTCCACCTGCTGAGAACCTCAAAGGTCCATGCAGAAATGATCCCTGGAGAAGATGTAGGCAGCTATGAAGGACCTGAGAGAGCAGAATTCATCTTCCATGGCAAACAACCTGGTCAGGATGAAGGGATGTGTCTGAATGAGCCTCTCTCTTCTTAATGTAGACAAGATGGACCAAAGCAGGCCTGTGTGGAGAGCTGTTCCTTGGTGCCTATGGTTGATATTCCATTCTAACTTGTGAAAGTGTCACAGGAAGGAGGGGCAGCCTCCATCTCAGTCTTTCTTGGTACCTACTGATGTGAGGATGGCCAAATGCCAGGAGAGCTCTGCAGAGGGGCCTTTCCTGAGAAAGCAGGTAGTGGCTCACCGCTGGCTCCTGACAACTTCACAGAGTTGGCCAAGGAGGCCAGATGTGAGACAGGACAGGCCCTTTCGGGGGAACATAGTATGGCCCACCAGTCAGATGACACTCTGGGTAGTCACAGACCAACTTGGAAGGAGGTGCCCTTGTGGGTGTGGGTGTGAGTTTGTGGTTTTGTCTCATGTTCTGAGAATAGGTAGGAAAGGCGGTTTGTTTGGTTTGGAGTGGACTGTTTCTAGTAAGGCTTTTGACAAGGCGAGTGTTTCTATGTTTGTGTATCCCACTGTGTCCCTGGTCGTAGACATTAGAAAAGAGAATGCCTCGATGGATGTGTCCTGTCTAGTAGAAAGCTTCCCAGCATTCATCCTGCCCAATTTATGAATGGACTGCGGCTTGCCTTATGGATGGGCAACACCTACTATCTTCCTAAGTTCCTGTTTTCTTCCTGAATTCTGGCCACTCTCCAGAATAGGCTCATGGTTTTGTGTCCAAGATATGTACCACCTCCAAGCTCGGTGACATGGCCATGTACTGGATAGTTGAAAGGAATGGTGAGCATCTCAGAAAACTCAGATATCAGTGTGACCAGTAAAGTCTCCCTGGAGAAACCCTGCTTTGGGCCTTTGGCTTACCTATTGTGCTGTTGCCCTGAATGTCAGGAAGGCCTTTGCCTCAGGGCACCCCTTTGTGAAGCCTGAAGAAAACAGTTTTCAAATGGAAATGAATGGGCATCACCTGTGGCTCTTTGCTTCATTGCTTTGCAAAGGGATGTGTCTGAATCAGCCTCTTGGCCCCGTGTGAGGCTGTGGCTTAGATTGTCAGCACCTGATGGATCCAAAGAAAGATCCCATGTGTGCATCCAAAGCCAAATTGGCACAAAAGCAGTCATTGTGGATGAAGTCTCTCGCCTTCCTCTGTAAGGTTCCTGACCTCCATCAAGTGAGAATAGGGATCCTTTGTGTCAAAGGAGTTCTTCAAAGCCCTGCAGAGGCTAGCCCATAGGTGCTTGGGTTTTCTCATGACTCCAGTTCACACAAAGAATCTATAGCCGGCAGTCAGTAGGCCTCCAATTGGAGAAGTAGAGCAGTATTAACGGCAGGCCTATTTGATCACTCCAGGTTCACAGGAAGGGTGTCCAGTCCACCCTGACATTAGGCAAATGAGAGGCAAGGGAGCTTATTGTGGACACTGTCTTGGGCTGTGCCCCTCATGGAAACCTCCAGCCAGAGGTTATGATGAGTGTCTCTATGGAAGAAGATGAGGGCCATGTGGCAGTGTTTTGGTTTGAATTGTGGTCATTGGTGTGGCAGTGGGAAGAGATGACTGGGTCCACCTGGGCTTGAACTCTGGTGTGATTCCCCTTGGAGACTGAGTTCTGGAACTGACCTCAGAGAAGTATTGCCGTGAATTTTGTTGGGATTTTAGGAGGCCACGCATGAGAGTCGCCCTTGGAAACCGAGATCTAGGCCCAGGCTGGCTTTCCACAGAGCACTGGGAATCTCAGCCCGGATATCACATGATTTTATTCTTAAAGACCTGGCAGCCCTAGTTGAGAGTCCAAACACACGTGGACCTCACAGTGTAGACCTCAATGGGCCTGGCTTCATGTGACCATTTGGCCACTCTTTGGGAAGCCTTGTTTGTGAGAGTTCTCCAGAGCTTTCATTGAAATGAGCTTCCTCACCATTTAATGGTTCCTGAAGGAATGGAAACCCACAGTGCCTCCAACTTCATCCTTTAAAAATGGCTAGCTAGATAAATACCATGAAATTTTTGAAATTCGCATGACCAGGGGGCACTGGAGAACCTTTGGATGTCCTGTTGCTGATCATGAGTGTACCAGACAGTGCCTTGATTGACTGGGTTTCATGAAAATGGTGTAAAACAGAGATGCCAGTAAGTTGGGGCCTGCTGAGTAGTGGGCCTAGAGCAGTGGTGTGCAGGTGTGTGATAAAACATGTGTGGTGGGGCCATGTGGATCTGCCATTGGCTTCCAAATGGCTTGTGACTGACATGGTGCAGTGAGCAGACCCTTCTATGTAAAGGCATCTTGTTATATGGAGAGGTTTCAGGGCAATGTTCAGAATCAGGTTGCTGTGGTCAAGGGGGCAAGCTCTGTGGGATAGAAGCCTGGCTGGTGCATTCTCCTAGGACCCTGACCCACCACACGTGACAGAAGTCCCTCCAGCACTGTGTCCCAGTTGAACTCCTTGTATTTCCTGAAGCAAATTGCAAACTCCCAGTGCAGCAGCAAGAAACACCACGAAAAGTGGAGGATGACCAAATGGCTTCACAGTCCACACAGGGAGACACTTAGACCCCAGTGGCCACAGTTTACCTGCAAAGAGAGAATTCAGCACTTCTGCCTCATGTTCATTGGAAAATCAGAAACCATGTCCTCCAGGTCACACAGATGCAGACCAGGTTTGATGGTCTCACTACAAAGGAAGCTAAAGCTCCTGACAACAACATATATTTCAAGTGCTCAACCTCAGAGGCAGTCTCTCACAAAGTCTTAGGACAGCAGAGCTCCATGTTTGTGGAGTGTTTACCCTGTCCCTTACTCATGGAAACTCCTCTACCACCTCCAAGGTTGTGAACTCCTGAGCATTTTCCATTCCACATATGTATTCACAGCTTTTCTAACTCTACTCCTCAAATTGTGTCTTACTTATTGTGAAGGTAAAGTCAAGGCATTGTTCTGGATGAGAGTGGGAAGATTTTTGTGTAGCACATATTTGCCTACACATTGGATTCATTTTCCTATTTTCCGTTCGAAAGACTGAATCCCTGACACTAACCCATAGCCTACTAGATTGTGACTACGAATGCTAACATGATGGAGAAAAATAACTCAAACAGAATAGAAATGCAGGCAGTTCAGAGGAGGCCTGGTGTATAGTTGGATTTGCCTTTTGCATTATAAAGGGTAGGTGTTATAAATCTAGTCCAATTTAATAGAAATAGTTCTCCATGTGTTTTGAAAGTTAACAAATATGTGAATTCCTGTCTCCCTTTCTCTGTAGCCTATTCAGCAACGCGCATTTCTACATGCACATATAGAATCCTACCTCCTATCCCACGTACATTCTTGTGAGGTGGCTGACTTGGCAGATACAAATTGTGAGAAGAGATCACTCCTCCTAAACGCTGTTGGAACTGAAAATTCAACCTCCAGGTGAGCTTCCTACTTGAACAACATGATACATAAATACATGTTCAGTAAAATAAATATTTTTGGATATGTGGATGATAAATATTTCATGATGAATTTGGATTAGCATGTATATTTCTACTCTTTAATGTCTGTGTGTGTGTTTTGTGTGTGTGTGTGTGTGTGTGTATATATATACACATACATACATACATACACACTATATATATATATATATATATATATATATATATATATATATACACACACACACACACACACACACACACTCTCCAGATTTTTCAAAATCTGAAATGTATGTGTCTTATTATACACTCCCTAAATTCATTCATGTTCATATATGTGGATTTATAATCAACTTTTCACAAGATTATTCTCCGAAATATTCATCCACCTGAAATACATGTTTGTTTCCTAGTGCTGAAATCCTAATATTTCTACAGTAACTGACCCAGTTTAACATCAATGCAAGTAGATTCCTATGGGACATGATGTGTATCTTGACATTCATTTTTATTCAACACTGGTACATTACTATTTCTTCATTGATGCACATCATAGGATATGTATTTCATCCTCAAGTTCACAAATTTCTAGGCATTTGGTTCCCGTTCAATCACTTCCTGCTTCAGAACACGTGTATTCCTCCACGTTTCTTGACTGGACTTTTCATGAGACTTCTTTCCAAACACATTCTTTTCCATTTCCATAATCCCTTGTGAAGCAAAACTCACACCCCCTTCATGGTAAACCATAACTCTAATATCACCATTAGATGTATAACTGGTTGGAATGAATGGTTGTGTATCAATATTAGATTTCCTATATATTTTCAGATATCAATTCAATCCATTATTTAAATTGGAACCTGTTATAATATTTATTCACAGTATGGTCTATTCATGCATTATCTCTATATTCACAGACCCGGGGTACACCTATTTGTACCCCCAAAGGCTAATTTATATGTCTTCGACATATTACTCTCAGAAATGGTGGAAGAAATACTCATGTCACCTGATCTCCATATACATTTTATCACAGTGATATTCTGGACACAAAATGCAAAGGTCACACTTATGATTGTACCAAAGCCTCATTGGAAAGTGAGCATGGATTACTAAAAACATCCTTGTCCAGGTTGCCTAATGCTCTCAAATGTCAATCCTATTGGAGACTACACATTTGTTTCTTCCTAAGATGATATATTCAACCGCAACCCTGTTGAAAATGTCTAATCCTCTCACTCACTTTATACTTTGCCTGATTTCCTCATGTCTCTATTGATATCTGCTTTCCTACATATCTTCCCCAGTTCATCATTGTGACTGACTCTTCACATGTGCTGACATTTACATTCACTCTCTAACCGACACCCTATTGCTAAAGAACTTTTGGTCCAAATTGTATACTCACTCTTCTTCCTAAACCTACCAACTATCTTCCTAATCCTACCTACTATCCCTTTTTGACTGGATGTTCTCTTCTACATTCAATCATCCAAGGTACAAGGTCCTATGCCATTGTATATCGATTTATCTGAGACATCTGTGCAGAAAGTCCTTCAAAGCTAAGTATCCCAATCAAGGGCCCAATGCCCTTCTGGCCTTCAAATCTTACTTGGATTTCTCTTTTCATCCATATATTTCACCTATATATTATTATAAATATCGCAGGTTCCCAATACCATTCTGCAACCAGCAGAGTGATTCCTCACCCAAATCAAACAGGTTCTTAACCCTAACCATACACTGTTCCCTCAATCTAACTTTACAGAAGAGCAGGGGCAGAGTTGGTCTTACAATACAGGAATGTGGGGGATCTTCCACCTGCTGAGAACCTCAAAGGTCCATGCAGAAATGATCCCTGGAGAAGATGTAGGCAGCTATGAAGGACCTGAGAGAGCAGAAGTCATCTTCCATGGCAAACAACCTGGTCAGGATGAAGGGATGTGTCTGAATGAGCCTCTCTCTTCTTAATGTAGACAAGATGGACCAAAGCAGGCCTGTGTGGAGAGCTGTTCCTTGGTGCCTATGGTTGATATTCCATTCTAACTTGTGAAAGTGTCACAGGAAGGAGGGGCAGCCTCCATCTCATGGGAGCCTTGGAAGCAACTGTTAGGACACAGTGGTTGCCAAGGCAGTGACCTCATTCAGTTCCTGAAGGAAGTGACCTCACCTCACTTCCTTGGTGATGGAACTCTCTGAACTTGGGATCCAGGAAGCCAGGCACCCAGAGCCAGTCCCAGTCCCAGTCCCAGTGGGCTCACTTGTTTGGATTTACCGAGGACAGAGTCAGTCTTTCTTGGTACCTACTGATGTGAGGATGGCCAAATGCCAGGAGAGCTCTGCAGAGGGGCCTTTCCTGAGAAAGCAGGTAGTGGCTCACCGCTGGCTCCTGACAACTTCACAGAGTTGGCCAAGGAGGCCAGATGTGAGACAGGACAGGCCCTTTCGGGGGAACATAGTATGGCCCACCAGTCAGATGACACTCTGGGTAGTCTCAGACCAACTTGGAAGGAGGTGCCCTTGTGGGTGTGGGTGTGAGTTTGTGGTTTTGTCTCATGTTCTGAGAATAGGTAGGAAAGGCGGTTTGTTTGGTTTGGAGTGGACTGTTTCTAGTAAGGCTTTTGACAAGGCGAGTGTTTCTATGTTTGTGTATCCCACTGTGTCCCTGGTCGTAGACATTAGAAAAGAGAATGCCTCGATGGATGTGTCCTGTCTAGTAGAAAGCTTCCCAGCATTCATCCTGCCCAATTTATGAATGGACTGCGGCTTGCCTTATGGATGGGCAACACCTACTATCTTCCTAAGTTCCTGTTTTCTTCCTGAATTCTGGCCACTCTCCAGAATAGGCTCATGGTTTTGTGTCCAAGATATGTACCACCTCCAAGCTCGGTGACATGGCCATGTACTGGATAGTTGAAAGGAATGGTGAGCATCTCAGAAAACTCAGATATCAGTGTGACCAGTAAAGTCTCCCTGGAGAAACCCTGCTTTGGGCCTTTGGCTTACCTATTGTGCTGTTGCCCTGAATGTCAGGAAGGCCTTTGCCTCAGGGCACCCCTTTGTGAAGCCTGAAGAAAACAGTTTTCAAATGGAAATGAATGGGCATCACCTGTGGCTCTTTGCTTCATTGCTTTGCAAAGGGATGTGTCTGAATCAGCCTCTTGGCCCCGTGTGAGGCTGTGGCTTAGATTGTCAGCACCTGATGGATCCAAAGAAAGATCCCATGTGTGCATCCAAAGCCAAATTGGCACAAAAGCAGTCATTGTGGATGAAGTCTCTCGCCTTCCTCTGTAAGGTTCCTGACCTCCATCAAGTGAGAATAGGGATCCTTTGTGTCAAAGGAGTTCTTCAAAGCCCTGCAGAGGCTAGCCCATATGTGCTTGGGTTTTCTCATGACTCCAGTTCACACAAAGAATCTATAGCCGGCAGTCAGTAGGCCTCCAATTGGAGAAGTAGAGCAGTATTAACGGCAGGCCTATTTGATCACTCCAGGTTCACAGGAAGGGTGTCCAGTCCACCCTGACATTAGGCAAATGAGAGGCAAGGGAGCTTATTGTGGACACTGTCTTGGGCTGTGCCCCTCATGGAAACCTCCAGCCAGAGGTTATGATGAGTGTCTATATGGAAGAAGATGAGGGCCATGTGGCAGTGTTTTGGTTTGAATTGTGGTCATTGGTGTGGCAGTGGGAAGAGATGACTGGGTCCACCTGGGCTTGAACTCTGGTGTGATTCCCCTTGGAGACTGAGTTCTGGAACTGACCTCAGAGAAGTATTGCCGTGAATTGTGTTGGGATTTTAGGAGGCCACGCATGAGAGTCGCCCTTGGAAACCGAGATCTAGGCCCAGGCTGGCTTTCCACAGAGCACTGGGAATCTCAGCCCGGATATCACATGATTTTATTCTTAAAGACCTGGCAGCCCTAGTTGAGAGGCCAAACACACGTGGACCTCACAGTGTAGACCTCAATGGGCCTGGCTTCATGTGACCATTTGGCCACACTTTGGGAAGCCTTGTTTGTGAGAGTTCTCCAGAGCTTTCATTGAAATGAGCTTCCTCACCATTTAATGGTTCCTGAAGGAATGGAAACCCACAGTGCCTCCAACTTCATCCTTTAAAAATGGCTAGCTAGATAAATACCATGAAAGTTTTGAAATTCGCATGACCAGGGGGCACTCGAGAACCTTTGGATGTCCTGTTGCTGATCATGAGTGTACCAGACAGTGCCTTGATTGACTGGGTTTCATGAAAATGGTGTAAAACAGAGATGCCAGTAAGTTGGGGCCTGCTGAGTAGTGGGCCTAGAGCAGTGGTGTGCAGGTGTGTGATAAAACATGTGTGGTGGGGCCATGTGGATCTGCCATTGGCTTCCAAATGGCTTGTGACTGACATGGTGCAGTGAGCAGACCCTTCTATGTAAAGGCATCTTGTTATATGGAGAGGTTTCAGGGCAATGTTCAGAATCAGGTTGCTGTGGTCAAGGGGGCAAGCTCTGTGGGATAGAAGCCTGGCTGGTGCATTCTCCTAGGACCCTGACCCACCACACATGACAGAACTCCCTCCAGCACTGTGTCCCAGTTGAACTCCTTGTATTTCCTGAAGCAAATTCCAAACTCCCAGTGCAGCAGCAAGAAACACCACGAAAAGTGGAGGATGACCAAATGGCTTCACAGTCCACACAGGGAGACACTTAGACCCCAGTGGCCACAGTTTACCTGCAAAGAGAGAATTCAGCACTTCTGCCTCATGTTCATTGGAAAATCAGAAACCATGTCCTCCAGGTCACACAGATGCAGACCAGGTTTGATGGTCTCACTACAAAGGAAGCTAAAGCTCCTGACAACAACATATATTTCAAGTGCTCAACCTCAGAGGCAGTCTCTCACAAAGTCTTAAGACAGCAGAGCTCCATGTTTGTGGAGTGTTTACCCTGTCCCTTACTCATGGAAACTCCTCTACCACCTCCAAGGTTGTGAACTCCTGAGCATTTTCCATTCCACATATGTATTCACAGCTTTTCTAACTCTTCTCCTCAAATTGTGTCTTACTTATTGCGAAGGAAATGTCAAGGCATTGTTCTGGATGAGAGTGGGAAGATTTTTGTGTAGCACATACTTGCCTACACATTGGATTCATTTTCCTATTTTCCGTTCGAAAGACTGAATCCCTGACACTAACCCATAGCCTACTAGATTGTGACTACGAATGCTAATATGATGGAGAAAAATAACTCAAACAGAATAGACATGCAGGCAGTTCAGAGGAGGCCTGGTGTATAGTTGGACTTGCCTTTTGCATTATAAAGGGTAGGTGTTATAAATCTAGTCCAATTTAATAGAAATAGTTCTCCATGTGTTTTGAAAGTTAACAAATATGTGAATTCCTGTCTCCCTTTCTCTGTAGCCTATTCAGCAACGTGCATTTTTACATGCACATATAGAATCCTACCTCCTATCCCACGTACATTCTTGTGAGGTGGCTGACTTGGCAGATACAAATTGTGAGAAGAGATCACTCCTCCTAAACGCTGTTGGAACTGAAAATTCAACCTCCAGGTGAGCTTCCTACTTGAACAACATGATACATAAATACATGTTCAGTAAAATAAATATTTTTGGGTCTGTGGATGATAAATATTTCATGATGAATTTCGATTGGCATATATATTTCTACTCTTTAATGTCTGTGTGTGTGTTTTGTGTGTGTGTGTGTGTGTGTGTGCATATACACATACATACATACATACACACTATATATATATATATATATATATATATATATATATATATATATATATATATACACAGACACACACACACTCTCCAGATTTTTCAAAATCTGAAATGTATGTGTCTTATTATACACTCCCTAAATTCATTCATGTTCATATATGTGGATTTATAATCAACTTTTCACAAGATTATTCTCCGAAATATTCATCCACCTGAAATACATATTTGTTTCCTAGTGCTGAAATCCTAATATTTCTACAGTAACTGACCCAGTTTAACATCAATGCAAGTAGATTCCTATGGGACATGATGTGTATCTTGACATTCATTTTTATTCAACACTGGTACATTACTATTTCATCATTGATGCACATCATAGGATATGTATTTCATCCTCAAGTTCACAAATTTCTAGGCATTTGGTTCCCTTTCAATCACTTCCTGCTTCAGAACACATGTATTCCTCCACGTTTCTTGACTGGTCTTTTCATGAGACTTCTTTCCAAACACATTCTTTTCCATTTCCATAATCCATTGTGAAGCAAAACTCACACCCCCTTCCTGGTAAACCATGACCCTAATATCACCATTAGATGTATAACTGGTTGGAATGAATGGTTGTGTATCAATATTAGATTTCCTATATATTTTCAGATATCAATTCAATCCATTATTTAAATTGGAACCTGTTATAATATTTATTCACAGTATGGTCTATTCATGCATTATCTCTATATTCATAGACCCAGGGTACACCTATTTGTACCCCCAAAGGCTAATTTATATGTCTTCGACATATTACTCCCAGAAATGGTGGAAGAAATACTCATGTCACCTGATCTCCATATACATTTTATCACAGTGATATTCTGGACACAAAATGCAAAGGTCACACTTATGATTGTACCAAAGCCTCATTGGAAAGTGAGCATGGATTACTAAAAACATCCTTGTCCAGGTTGCCTAATGCTCTCAAATGTCAATCCTATTGGAGACTACACATGTGTTTCTTCCTAAGATGATATATTCAAACGCAACCCTGTTGAAAATGTCTAATCCTCTCACTCACTTAATACTTTGCCCGATTTCCTCATGTCTCTATTGATATCTGCTTTCCTACATATCTTCCCCAGTTCATCATTGTGACTGACTCTTCACATGTGCTGACATTTACATTCACTCTCTAACCGACACCCTATTGCTAAAGAACTTTTGGTCCAAATTGTATACTCACTCTTCTTCCTAAACCTACCAACTATCTTCCTAATCCTACCTACTATCCCTTTTTGACTGGATGTTCTCTTCTACATTCAATCATCCAAGGTACAAGGTCCTATGCCATTGTATATCGATTTATCTGAGACATCTGTGCAGAAAGTCCTTCAAAGCTAAGTATCCCAATCAAGGGCCCAATGCCCTTCTGGCCTTCAAATCTTACTTGGATTTCTCTTTTCATCCATATATTTCACCTATATATTATTATAAATATCGCAGGTTCCCAATACCATTCTGCATCCAGCAGAGTGATTCCTCACCCAAATCAAACAGGTTCTTAACCCTAACCATACACTGTTCCCTCAATCTAACTTTACAGAAGAGCAGGGGCAGAGTTGGTCTTACAATACAGGAATGTGGGGGATCTTCCACCTGCTGAGAACCTCAAAGGTCCATGCAGAAATATTCCCTGGAGAAGATGTAGGCAGCTATGAAGGACCTGAGAGAGCAGAAGTCATCTTCCATGGCAAACAACCTGGTCAGGATGAAGGGATGTGTCTGAATGAGCCTCTCTCTTCTTAATGTAGACAAGATGGACCAAAGCAGGCCTGTGTGGAGAGCTGTTCCTTGGTGCCTATGGTTGATATTCCATTCTAACTTGTGAAAGTGTCACAGGAAGGAGGGGCAGCCTCCATCTCATGGGAGCCTTGGAAGCAACTGTTAGGACACAGTGGTTGCCAAGGCAGTGACCTCATTCAGTTCCTGAAGGAAGTGACCTCACCTCACTTCCTTGGTGATGGAACTCTCTGAACTTGGGATCCAGGAAGCCAGGCACCCAGAGCCAGTCCCAGTCCCAGTCCCAGTGGGCTCACTTGTTTGGATTTACCGAGGACAGAGTCAGTCTTTCTTGGTACCTTCTGATGTGAGGATGGCCAAATGCCAGGAGAGCTCTGCAGAGGGGCCTTTCCTGAGAAAGCAGGTAGTGGCTCACCGCTGGCTCCTGACAACTTCACAGAGTTGGCCAAGGAGGCCAGATGTGAGACAGGACAGGCCCTTTCGGGGGAACATAGTATGGCCCACCAGTCAGATGACACTCTGGGTAGTCACAGACCAACTTGGAAGGAGGTGCCCTTGTGGGTGTGGGTGTGAGTTTGTGGTTTTGTCTCATGTTCTGAGAATAGGTAGGAAAGGCGGTTTGTTTGGTTTGGAGTGGACTGTTTCTAGTAAGGCTTTTGACAAGGCGAGTGTTTCTATGTTTGTGTATCCCACTGTGTCCCTGGTCGTAGACATTAGAAAAGAGAATGCCTTGATGGATGTGTCCTGTCTAGTAGAAAGCTTCCCAGCATTCATCCTGCCCAATTTATGAATGGACTGCGGCTTGCCTTATGGATGGGCAACACCTACTATCTTCCTAAGTTCCTGTTTTCTTCCTGAATTCTGGCCACTCTCCACAATAGGCTCATGGTTTTGTGTCCAAGATATGTACCACCTCCAAGCTCGGTGACATGGCCATGTACTGGATAGTTGAAAGGAATGGTGAGCATCTCAGAAAACTCAGATATCAGTGTGACCAGTAAAGTCTCCCTGGAGAAACCCTGCTTTGGGCCTTTGGCTTACCTATTGTGCTGTTGCCCTGAATGTCAGGAAGGCCTTTGCCTCAGGGCACCCCTTTGTGAAGCCTGAAGAAAACAGTTTTCAAATGGAAATGAATGGGCATCACCTGTGGCTCTTTGCTTCATTGCTTTGCAAAGGGATGTGTCTGAATCAGCCTCTTGGCCCCGTGTGAGGCTGTGGCTTAGATTGTCAGCACCTGATGGATCCAAAGAAAGATCCCATGTGTGCATCCAAAGCCAAATTGGCACAAAAGCAGTCATTGTGGATGAAGTCTCTCGCCTTCCTCTGTAAGGTTCCTGACCTCCATCAAGTGAGAATAGGGATCCTTTGTGTCAAAGGAGTTCTTCAAAGCCCTGCAGAGGCTAGCCCATAGGTGCTTGGGTTTTCTCATGACTCCAGTTCACACAAAGAATCTATACCCGGCAGTCAGTAGGCCTCCAATTGGAGAAGTAGAGCAGTATTAACGGCAGGCCTATTTGATCACTCCAGGTTCACAGGAAGGGTGTCCAGTCCACCCTGACATTAGGCAAATGAGAGGCAAGGGAGCTTATTGTGGACACTGTCTTGGGCTGTGCCCCTCATGGAAACCTCCAGCCAGAGGTTATGATGAGTGTCTATATGGAAGAAGATGAGGGCCATGTGGCAGTGTTTTGGTTTGAATTGTGGTCATTGGTGTGGCAGTGGGAAGAGATGACTGGGTCAACCTGGGCTTGAACTCTGGTGTGATTCCCCTTGGAGACTGAGTTCTGGAACTGACCTCAGAGAAGTATTGCCGTGAATTGTGTTGGGATTTTAGGAGGCCACGCATGAGAGTCGCCCTTGGAAACCGAGATCTAGGCCCAGGCTGGCTTTCCACAGAGCACTGGAAATCTCAGCCCGGATATCACAGGATTTTATTCTTAAAGACCTGGCAGCCCTAGTTGAGAGGCCAAACACACGTGGACCTCACAGTGTAGAGCTCAATGGGCCTGGCTTCATGTGACCTTTTGGCCACTCTTTGGGAAGCCTTGTTTGTGAGAGTTCTCCAGAGCTTTCATTGAAATGAGCTTCCTCACCATTTAATGGTTCCTGAAGGAATGGAAACCCACAGTGCCTCCAACTTCATCCTTTAAAAATGGCTAGCTAGATAAATACCATGAAATTTTTGAAATTCGCATGACCAGGGGGCACTGGAGAACCTTTGGATGTCCTGTTGCTGATCATGAGTGTACCAGACAGTGCCTTGATTGACTGGGTTTCATGAAAATGGTGTAAAACAGAGATGCCAGTAAGTTGGGGCCTGCTGAGTAGTGGGCCTAGAGCAGTGGTGTGCAGGTGTGTGATAAAACATGTGTGGTGGGGCCATGTGGATCTGCCATTGGCTTCCAAATGGCTTGTGACTGACATGGTGCAGTGAGCAGACCCTTCTATGTAAAGGCATCTTGTTATATGGAGAGGTTTCAGGGCAATGTTCAGAATCAGGTTGCTGTGGTCAAGGGGGCAAGCTCTGTGGGATAGAAGCCTGGCTGGTGCATTCTCCTAGGACGCTGACCCACCACACGTGACAGAACTCCCTCCAGCACTGTGTCCCAGTTGAACTCCTTGTATTTCCTGAAGCAAATTCCAAACTCCCAGTGCAGCAGCAAGAAACACCACGAAAAGTGGAGGATGACCAAATGGCTTCACAGTCCACACAGGGAGACACTTAGACCCCAGTGGCCACAGTTTACCTGCAAAGAGAGAATTCAGCACTTCTGCCTCATGTTCATTGGAAAATCAGAAACCATGTCCTCCAGGTCACACAGATGCAGACCAGGTTTGATGGTCTCACTACAAAGGAAGCTAAAGTTCCTGACAACAACATATATTTCAAGTGCTCAACCTCAGAGGCAGTCTCTCACAAAGTCTTAGGACAGCAGAGCTCCATGTTTGTGGAGTGTTTACCCTGTCCCTTACTCATGGAAACTCCTCTACCACCTCCAAGGTTGTGAACTCCTGAGCATTTTCCATTCCACATATGTATTCACAGCTTTTCTAACTCTTCTCCTCAAATTGTGTCTTACTTATTGCGAAGGTAATGTCAAGGCATTGTTCTGGTTGAGAGTGGGAAGATTTTTGTGTAGCACATATTTGCCTACACATTGGATTCATTTTCCTATTTTCCGTTCGAAATACTGAATCCCTGACACTAACCCATAGCCTACTAGATTGTGACTACGAATGCTAATATGATGGAGAAAAATAACTCAAAAAGAATAGAAATGCAGGCAGTTCAGAGGAGGCCTGGTGTATAGTTGGACTTGCCTTTTGCATTATAAAGGGTAGGTGTTATAAATCTAGTCCAATTTAATAGAAATAGTTCTCCATGTGTTTTGAAAGTTAACAAATATGTGAATTCCTGTCTCCCGTTTTCTGTAGCCTATTCAGCAACGTGCATTTCTACATGCACATATAGAATCCTACCTCCTATCCCACGTACATTCTTGTGAGGTGGCTGACTTGGCAGATACAAATTGTGACAAGAGATCACTCCTCCTAAACGCTGTTGGAACTGAAAATTCAACCTCCAGGTGAGCTTCCTACTTGAACAACATGATACATAAATACATGTTCATTAAAATAAATATTTTTGGATCTGTGGATGATAAATATTTCATGATGAATTTCGATTGGCATATATATTTCTACTCTTTAATGTCTGTGTGTGTGTTTTGTGTGTGTGTGTGTGTGTGTGTGTGCATATATATACACATACATACATACATACACATTATATATATATATATATATATATATTTATATATATATATATATATACACACACACACACACTCTCCAGATTTTTCAAAATCTGAAATGTATGTGTCTTATTATACACTCCCTAAATTCATTCATGTTCATATATGTGGATTTATAATCAACTTTTCACAAGATTTTTCTTCGAAATATTCATCCACCTGAAATACATATTTGTTTCCTAGTGCTGAAATCCTAATATTTCTACAGTAACTGACCCAGTTTAACATCAATGCAAGTAGATTCCTATGGGACATGATGTTTATCTTGACATTCATTTTTATTCAACACTGGTACATTACTATTTCTTCATTGATGCACATCATAGGATATGTATTTCATCCTCAAGTTCCCAAATTTCTAGGCATTTGATTCCCTTTCAATCACTTCCTGCTTCAGAACACATGTATTCCTCCACGTTTCTTGACTGGTCTTTTCATGAGACTTCTTTCCAAACACATTCTTTTCCATTTCCATAATCCCTTGTGAAGCAAAACTCACACCCCCTTCATGGTAAACCATAACCCTAATATCACCATTAGATGTATAACTGGTTGGAATGAATGGTTGTGTATCAATATTAGATTTCGTATATATTTTCAGATATCAATTCAATCCATTATTTAAATTGGAACCTGTTATAATATTTATTCACAGTATGGTCTATTCATGCATTATCTCTATATTCATAGACCCAGGGTACACCTATTTGTACCCCCAAAGGCTAATTTATATGTCTTCGACATATTACTCCCAGAAATGGTGGAAGAAATACTCATGTCACCTGATCTCCATATACATTTTATCACAGTGATATTCTGGATACAAAATGCAAAGGTCACACTTATGATTGTACCAAAGCCTCATTGGAAAGTGAGCATGGATTACTAAAAACATCCTTGTCCAGGTTGCCTAATGCTGTCAAATATCAATCCTATTGGTGACTACACATCTGTTTCTTCCTAAGATGATATATTCAACCGCAACCCTGTTGAAAGTGTCTAATCCTCTCACTCACTTTATACTTTGCCTGATTTCCTCATGTCTCTATTGATATCTGCTTTCCTACATATCTTCCCCAGTTCATCATTGTGACTGACTCTTCACATGTGCTGACATTTACATTCACTCTCTAACCAACACCCTATTGCTAAAGAACTTTTGGTCCAAATTGTATACTCGCTCTTCTTCCTAAACCTACCAACTATCTTCCTAATCCTACCTACTATCCCTTTTTTACTGGATGTTCTCTTCTACATTCAATTATCCAAGGTACAAAGTCCTATGCCATTGTATATCGATTTATCTGAGACATCTGTGCAGAAAGTCCTTCAAAGCTAAGTATCCCAATCAAGGGCCCAATGCCCTTCTGGCCTTCAAATATTACTTGGATTTCTCTTTTCATCCATATATTTCACCTGTATATTATTATAAATATCGCAGGTTCCCAATACCATTCTGCATCCAGCAGAGTGATTCCTCACCCAAATCAAACAGGTTCTTAACCCTAACCATACACTGTTCCCTCAATCTAACTTTACAGAAGAGCAGGGGCAGAGTTGGTCTTACAATACAGGAATGTGGGGGATCTTCCACCTGCTGAGAACCTCAAAGGTCCATGCAGAAATGATCCCTGGAGAAGATGTAGGCAGCTATGAAGGACCTGAGAGAGCAGAAGTCATCTTCCATGGCAAACAACCTGGTCAGGATGAAGGGATGTGTCTGAATGAGCCTCTCTCTTCTTAATGTAGACAAGATGGACCAAAGCAGGCCTGTGTGGAGAGCTGTTCCTTGGTGCCTATGGTTGATATTCCATTCTAACTTGTGAAAGTGTCACAGGAAGGAGGGGCAGCCTCCATCTCATGGGAGCCTTGGAAGCAACTGTTAGGACACAGTGGTTGCCAAGGCAGTGACCTCATTCAGTTCCTGAAGGAAGTGACCTCACCTCACTTCCTTGGTGATGGAACTCTCTGAACTTGGGATCCAGAAAGCCAGGCACCCAGAGCCAGTCCCAGTCCCAGTCCCAGTGGGCTCAATTGTTTGGATTTACCGAGGACAGAGTCAGTCTTTCTTGGTACCTACTGATGTGAGGATGGCCAAATGCCAGGAGAGCTCTGCAGAGGGGCCTTTCCTGAGAAAGCAGGTAGTGGCTCACCGCTGGCTCCTGACAACTTCACAGAGTTGGCCAAGGAGGCCAGATGTGAGACAGGACAGGCCCTTTCAGGGGAAAATAGTATGGCCCACCAGTCAGATGACACTCTGGGTAGTCACAGACCAACTTGGAAGGAGGTGCCCTTGTGGGTGTGGGTGTGAGTTTGTGGTTTTGTCTCATGTTCTGAGAATAGGTAGGAAAGGCGGTTTGTTTGGTTTGGAGTGGACTGTTTCTAGTAAGGCTTTTGACAAGGCGAGTGTTTCTATGTTTGTGTATCCCACTGTGTCCCTGGTTGTAGACATTAGAAAAGAGAATGCCTCGATGGATGTGTCCTGTCTAGTAGAAAGCTTCCCAGCATTCATCCTGCCCAATTTATGAATGGACTGCGGCTTGCCTTATGGATGGGCAACACCTACTATCTTCCTAAGTTCCTGTTTTCTTCCTGAATTCTGGCCACTCTCCACAATAGGCTCATGGATTTGTGTCCAAGATATGTACCACCTCCAAGCTCGGTGAAATGGCCATGTACTGGATAGTTGAAAGGAATGGTGAGCATCTCAGAAAACTCAGATATCAGTGTGACCAGTAAATTCTCCCTGGAGAAACCCTGCTTTGGGCCTTTGGCTTACCTATTGTGCTGTTGCCCTGAATGTCAGGAAGGCCTTTGCCTCAGGGCACCCCTTTGTGAAGCCTGAAGAAAACAGTTTTCAAATGGAAATGAATGGGCATCACCTGTGGCTCTTTGCTTCATTGCTTTGCAAAGGGATGTGTCTGAATCAGCCTCTTGGCCCCGTGTGAGGCTGTGGCTTAGATTGTCAAAACCTGATGGATCCAAAGAAAGATCCCATGTGTGCATCCAAAGCCAAATTGGCACAAAAGCAGTCATTGTGGATGAAGTCTCTCGCCTTCCTCTGTAAGGTTCCTGACCTCCATCAAGTGAGAATAGGGATCCTTTGTGTCACAGGAGTTCTTCAAAGCCCTGCAGAGGCTAGCCCATAGGTGCTTGGGTTTTCTCATGACTCCAGTTCACACAAAGAATCTATACCCGGCAGTCAGTAGGCCTCCAATTGGAGAAGTAGAGCAGTATTAACGGCAGGCCTATTTGATCACTCCAGGTTCACAGGAAGGGTGTCCAGTCCACCCTGACATTAGGCAAATGAGAGGCAAGGGAGCTTATTGTGGACACTGTCTTGGGCTGTGCCCCTCATGGAAACCTCCAGCCAGAGGTTATGATGAGTGTCTATATGGAAGAAGATGAGGGCCATGTGGCAGTGTTTTGGTTTGAATTGCGGTCATTGGTGTGGCAGTGGGAAGAGATGACTGGGTCCACCTGGGCTTGAACTCTGGTGTGATTCCCCTTGGAGACTGAGTTCTGGAACTGACCTCAGAGAAGTATTGCCGTGAATTGTGTTGGGATTTTAGGAGGCCACGCATGAGAGTCGCCCTTGGAAACCGAGATCTAGGCCCAGGCTGGCTTTCCACAGAGCACTGGGAATCTCAGCCCGGATATCACATGATTTTATTCTTAAAGACCTGGCAGCCCTAGTTGAGAGGCCAAACACACGTGGACCTCACAGTGTAGACCTCAATGGGCCTGGCTTCATGTGATCATTTAGCCACTCTTTGGGAAGCCTTGTTTGTGAGAGTTCTCCAGAGCTTTCATTGAAATGAGCTTCCTCACCATTTAATGGTTCCTGAAGGAATGGAAACCCACAGTGCCTACAACTTCATCCTTTAAAAATGGCTAGCTAGATAAATACCATGAAAGTTTTGAAATTCGCATGACCAGGGGGCACTGGAGAACCTTTGGATGTCCTGTTGCTGATCATGAGTGTACCAGACAGTGCCTTGATTGACTGGGTTTCATGAAAATGGTGTAAAACAGAGATGCCAGTAAGTTGGGGCCTGCTGAGTAGTGGGCCTAGAGCAGTGGTGTGCAGGTGTGTGATAAAACATGTGTGGTGGGGCCATGTGGATCTGCCATTGGCTTCCAAATGGCTTGTGACTGACATGGTGCAGTGAGCAGACCCTTCTATGTAAAGGCATCTTGTTATATGGAGAGGTTTCAGGGCAATGTTCAGAATCAGGTTGCTGTGGTCAAGGGGGCAAGCTCTGTGGGATAGAAGCCTGGCTGGTGCATTCTCCTAGGACCCTGACCCACCACACATGACAGAACTCCCTCCAGCACTGTGTCCCAGTTGAACTCCTTGTATTTCCTGAAGCAAATTCCAAACTCCCAGTGCAGCAGCAAGAAACACCACGAAAAGTGGAGGATGACCAAATGGCTTCACAGTCCACACAGGGAGACACTTAGACCCCAGTGGCCACAGTTTACCTGCAAAGAGAGAATTCAGCACTTCTGCCTCATGTTCATTGGAAAATCAGAAACCATGTCCTCCAGGTCACACAGATGCAGACCAGGTTTGATGGTCTCACTACAAAGGAAGCTAAAGCTCCTGACAACAACATATATTTCAAGTGCTCAACCTCAGAGGCAGTCTCTCACAAAGTCTTAGGACAGCAGAGCTCCATGTTTGTGGAGTGTTTACCCTGTCCCTTACTCATGGAAACTCCTCTACCACCTCCAAGGTTGTGAACTCCTGAGCATTTTCCATTCCACATATGTATTCACAGCTTTTCTAACTCTTCTCCTCAAATTGTGTCTTACTTATTGCGAAGGTAATGTCAAGGCATTGTTCTGCATGAGAGTGGGAAGATTTTTGTGTAGCACATATTTGCCTACACATTGGATTCATTTTCCTATTTTCCGTTCGAAAGACTGAATCCCTGACACTAACCCATAGCCTACTAGATTGTGACTACGAATGCTAATATGATGGAGAAAAATAACTCAAACAGAATAGAAATGCAGACAGTTCAGAGGAGGCCTGGTGTATAGTTGGACTTGCCTTTTGCATTATAAAGGGTAGGTGTTATAAATCTAGTCCAATTTAATAGAAATAGTTCTCCATGTGTTTTGAAAGTTAACAAATATGTGAATTCCTGCCTCCCTTTCTCTGTAGCCTATTCAGCAACGTGCATTTCTACATGCACATATAGAATCCTACCTCCTATCCCACGTACATTCTTGTGAGGTGGCTGACTTGGCAGATACAAATTGTGAGAAGAGATCACTCCTCCTAAACGCTGTTGGAACTGAAAATTCAACCTCCAGGTGAGCTTCCTACTTGAACAACATGATACATAAATACATGTTCAGTAAAATAAATATTTTTGGATCTGTGGATGATAAATATTTCATGATGAATTTCGATTGGCATATATATTTCTACACTTTAATGTCTGTGTGTGTGCTGTGTGTGTGTGTGTGTGTGTGTGTGTGTGTGTATATACACATACATACATACATACACACTATATATATATCTATATATATATATATATATATATATATATATATATATATATACACACACACACACACACACTCTCCAGATTTTTAACAATCTGAAATGTATGTGTCTTATTATACACTCCCAAAATTCATTCATGTTCATATATGTGGATTTATAATCAACTTTTCACAAGATTATTCTCAGAAATATTCATCCACCTGAAATACATATTTGTTTCCTAGTGCTGAAATCCTAATATTTCTACAGTAACTGACCCAGTTTAACATCAATGCAAGTAGATTCCTATGCACACGATGTGTATCTTGACATTCATTTTTATTCAACACTGGTACATTACTATTTCTTCATTGATGCACATCATAGGATATGTATTTCATCCTCAAGTTCACAAATTTCTAGGCATTTGGTTCCCTTTCAATCACTTCCTGCTTCAGAACACATGTATTCCTCCACGTTTCTTGACTGGTCTTTTCATGAGACTTCTTTCCAAACACATTCTTTTCCATTTCCATAATCCCTTGTGAAGCAAAACTCACACCCCCTTCATGGTAAACCATAACCCTAATATCACCATTAGATGTATAACTGGTTGGAATGAATGGTTGTGTATCAATATTAGATTTCCTATATATTTTCAGATATCAATTCAATCCATTATGTAAATTGGAACCTGTTATAATATTTATTCACAGTATGGTCTATTCATGCATTATCTCTATATTCATAGACCCAGGGTACACCTATTTGTGCCCCCAAAGGCTAATTTATATGTCTTCGACATATTACTCCCAGAAATGGTGGAAGAAATACTCATGTCACCTGATCTCCATATACATTTTATCACAGTGATATTCTGGACACAAAATGCAAAGGTCACACTTATGATTGTACCAAAGCCTCATTGGAAAGTGAGCATGGATTACTGAAAACACCCTTGTCCAGGTTGCCTAATGCTCTCAAATGTCAATCCTATTGGTGACTACACATTTGTTTCTTCCTAAGATGATATATTCAACCTCAACCCTGTTGAAAATGTCTAATCCTCTCACTCACTTTATACTTTGCCTGTTTTCCTCATGTCTCTATTGATATCTGCTTTCCTAAATATGTTCCCCAGTTCATCATTGTGACTGACTCTTCACATGTGCTGACATTTACATTCACTCTCTAACCGACACCCTATTGCTAAAGAACTTTTGGTCCAAATTGTATACTCACTCTTCTTCCTAAACCTACCAACTATCTTCCTAATCCTACCTACTATCCCTTTTTGACTGGATGTTCTCTTCTACATTCAATCATCCATGGTACAAAGTCCTATGCCATTGTATAGCGATTTATCTGAGACATCTGTGCAGAAAGTCATTCAAAGCTAAGTACCCCAATCAAGGGCCCAATGCCCTTCTGGCGTTCAAATCTTACTTGGATTTTTCTTTTCATCCATATATTTCACCTATATATTATTATAAATATCGCAGGTTCCCAATACCATTCTTCATCCAGCAGAGTGATTCCTCACCCAAATCAAACAGGTTCTTAACCCTAACCATACACTCTTCCCTCAATCTAACTTTACAGAAGAGCAGGGACAGCGTTGGTCTTACAATACAGGAATGTGGGGGATCTTCCACCTGCTGAGAACCTCAAAGGTCCATGCAGAAATGATCCCTGGAGAAGATGTAGGCAGCTATGAAGGACCTGAGAGAGCAGAAGTCATCTTCCATGGCAAACAACCTGGTCAGGATGAAGGGATGTGTCTGAATGAGCCTCTCTCTTCTTAATGTAGACAAGATGGACCAAAGCAGGCCTGTGTGGAGAGCTGTTCCTTGGTGCCTATGGTTGATATTCCATTCTAACTTGTGAAAGTGTCACAGGAAGGAGGGGCAGCCTCCATCTCATGGGAGCCTTGGAAGCAACTGTTAGGACACAGTGGTTGCCAAGGCAGTGACCTCATTCAGTTCCTGAAGGAAGTGACCTCACCTCACTTCCTTGGTGATGGAACTCTCTGAACTTGGGATCCAGGAAGCCAGGCACCCAGAGCCAGTCCCAGTCCCAGTCCCAGTGGGCTCACTTGTTTGGATTTACCGAGGACAGAGTCAGTCTTTCTTGGTACCTACTGATGTGAGGATGGCCAAATGCCAGGAGAGCTCTGCAGAGGGGCCTTTCCTGAGAAAGCAGGTAGTGGCTCACCGCTGGCTCCTGACAACTTCACAGAGTTGGCCAAGGAGGCCAGATGTGAGACAGGACAGGCCCTTTCGGGGGAACATAGTATGCCCCACCAGTCAGATGACACTCTGGGTAGTCACAGACCAACTTGGAAGGAGGCGCCCTTGTGGGTGTGGGTGTGAGTTTGTGGTTTTGTCTCATGTTCTGAGAATAGGTAGGAAAGGCGGTTTGTTTGGTTTGGAGTGGACTGTTTCTAGTAAGGCTTTTGACAAGGCGAGTGTTTCTATGTTTGTGTATCCCACTGTGTCCGTGGTCGTAGACATTAGAAAAGAGAATGCCTCGATGGATGTGTCCTGTCTAGTAGAAAGCTTCCCAGCATTCATCCTGCCCAATTTATGAATGGACTGCGGCTTGCCTTATGGATGGGCAACACCTACTATCTTCCTAAGTTCCTGTTTTCTTCCTGAATTCTGCCCACTCTCCAGAATAGGCTCATGGTTTTGTGTCCAAGATATGTACCACCTCCAAGCTCGGTGACATGGCCATGTACTGGATAGTTGAAAGGAATGGTGAGCATCTCAGAAAACTCAGATATCAGTGTGACCAGTAAAGTCTCCCTGGAGAAACCCTGCTTTGGGCCTTTGGCTTACCTATTGTGCTGTTGCCCTGAATGTCAGGAAGGCCTTTGCCTCAGGGCACCCCTTTGTGAAGCCTGAAGAAAACAGTTTTCAAATGGAAATGAATGGGCATCACCTGTGGCTCTTTGCTTCATTGCTTTGCAAAGGGATGTGTCTGAATCAGCCTCTTGGCCCCGTGTGAGGCTGTGGCTTAGATTGTCAGCACCTGATGGATCCAAAGAAAGATCCCATGTGTGCATCCAAAGCCAAATTGGCACAAAAGCAGTCATTGTGGATGAAGTCTCTCGCCTTCCTCTGTAAGGTTCCTGACCTCCATCAAGTGAGAATAGGTATCCTTTGTGTCAAAGGAGTTCTTCAAAGCCCTGCAGAGGCTAGCCCATAGGTGCTTGGGTTTTCTCATGACGCCAGTTCACACAAAGAATCTATACCCGGCAGTCAGTAGGCCTCCAATTGGAGAAGTAGAGCAGTATTAACGGCAGGCCTATTTGATCACTCCAGGTTCACAGGAAGGGTGTCCAGTCCACCCTGACATTAGGCAAATGAGAGGCAAGGGAGCTTATTGTGGACACTGTCTTGGGCTGTGCCCCTCATGGAAACCTCCAGCCAGAGGTTATGATGAGTGTCTATATGGAAGAAGATGAGGGCCATGTGGCAGTGTTTTGGTTTGAATTGTGGTCATTGGTGTGGCAGTGGGAAGAGATGACTGGGTCCACCTGGGCTTGAACTCTGGTGTGATTCCCCTTGGAGACTGAGTTCTGGAACTGACCTCAGAGAAGTATTGCCGTGAATTGTGTTGGGATTTTAGGAGGCCACGCATGAGAGTCGCCCTTGGAAACCGAGATCTAGGCCCAGGCTGGCTTTCCACAGAGCACTGGGAATCTCAGCCCGGATATCACATGATTTTATTCTTAAAGACCTGGCAGCCCTAGTTGAGAGTCCAAACACACGTGGACCTCACAGTGTAGACCTCAATGGGCCTGGCTTCATGTGACCATTTGGCCACTCTTTGGGAAGCCTTGTTTGTGAGAGTTCTCCAGAGCTTTCATTGAAATGAGCTTCCTCACCATTTAATGGTTCCTGAAGGAATGGAAACCCACAGTGCCTCCAACTTCATCCTTTAAAAATGGCTAGCTAGATAAATACCATGAAATTTTTGAAATTCGCATGACCAGGGGGCACTGGAGAACCTTTGGATGTCCTGTTGCTGATCATGAGTGTACCAGACAGTGCCTTGATTGACTGGGTTTCATGAAAATGGTGTAAAACAGAGATGCCAGTAAGTTGGGGCCTGCTGAGTAGTGGGCCTAGAGCAGTGGTGTGCAGGTGTGTGATAAAACATGTGTGGTGGGGCCATGTGGATCTGCCATTGGCTTCCAAATGGCTTGTGACTGACATGGTGCAGTGAGCAGACCCTTCTATGTAAAGGCATCTTGTTATATGGAGAGGTTTCAGGGCAATGTTCAGAATCAGGTTGCTGTGGTCAAGGGGGCAATCTCTGTGGGATAGAAGCCTGGCTGGTGCATTCTCCTAGGACCCTGACCCACCACACGTGACAGAACTCCCTCCAGCACTGTGTCCCAGTTGAACTCCTTGTATTTCCTGAAGCAAATTCCAAACTCCCAGTGCAGCAGCAAGAAACACCACGAAAAGTGGAGGATGACCAAATGGCTTCACAGTCCACACAGGGAGACACTTAGACCCCAGTGGCCACAGTTTACCTGCAAAGAGAGAATTCAGCACTTCTGCCTCATGTTCATTGGAAAATCAGAAACCATGTCTTCCAGGACACACAGATGCAGACCAGGTTTGATGGTCTCACTACAAAGGAAGCTAAAGCTCCTGACAACAACATATATTTCAAGTGCTCAACCTCAGAGGCAGTCTCTCACAAAGTCTTAGGACAGCAGAGCTCCATGTTTGTGGAGTGTTTACCCTGTCCCTTACTCATGGAATCTCCTCTACCACCTCCAAGGTTGTGAACTCCTGAGCATTTTCCATTCCACATATGTATTCACAGCTTTTCTAACTCTTCTCCTCAAATTGTGTCTTACTTATTGTGAAGGTAAAGTCAAGGCATTGTTCTGGATGAGAGTGGGAAGATTTTTGTGTAGCACATATTTGCCTACACATTGGATTCATTTTCCTATTTTCCGTTCGAAAGACTGAATCCCTGACACTAACCCATAGCCTACTAGATTGTGACTACGAATGCTAATATGATGGAGAAAAATAACTCAAACAGAATAGAAATGCAGGCAGTTCAGAGGAGGCCTGGTGTATAGTTGGACTTGCCTTTTGCATTATAAAGGGTAGGTGTTATAAATCTAGTCCAATTTAATAGAAATAGTTCTCCATGTGTTTTGAAAGTTAACAAATATGTGAATTCCTGTCTCCCTTTCTCTGTAGCCTATTCAGCAACGTGCATTTCTACATGCACATATAGAATCCTACCTCCTATCCCACGTACATTCTTGTGAGGTGGCTGACTTGGCAGATACAAATTGTGAGAAGAGATCACTCCTCCTAAATGCTGTTGGAACTGAAAATTCAACCTCCAAGTGAGCTTCCTACTTGAACAACATGATACATAAATACATGTTCAGTAAAGTGAATATATTTGGATCTGTGGATGATAAATATTTCATGATGAATTTCGATTAGCATGTATATTTCTACACTTTAATGTCTGTGTGTGTGTTTTGTGTGTGTGTGTGTGTGTGTGTGTGTGTATATATACACATACATACATACATACACACTATATATATACACACACACACACACACACACACACACACACACACTCTCCAGATTTTTCAAAATCTGAAATGTATGTGTCTTATTATACACTCCCTAAATTCATTCATGTTCATATATGTGGATTTATAATCAACTTTTCACAAGATTATTCTCAGAAATATTCATCCACCTGAAATACATATTTGTTTCCTAGTGCTGAAATCCTAATATTTCTACAGTAACTGACCCAGTTTAACATCAATGCAAGTAGATTCCTATGGGACATGATGTGTATCTTCACATTCATTTTTATTCAACACTGGTACATTACTATTTCTTCATTGATGCACATCATAGGATATGTATTTCATCCTCAAGTTCACAAATTTCTAGGCATTTGGTTCCCTTTCAATCACTTCCTGCTTCAGAACACGTGTATTCCTCCACGTTTCTTGACTGGTCTTTTCATGAGACTTCTTTCCAAACACATTCTTTTCCATTTCCATAATCCCTTGTGAAGCAAAACTCACACCCCCTTCATGGTAAACCATAACCCTAATATCACCATTAGATGTATAACTGGTTGGAATGAATGGTTGTGTATCAATATTAGATTTCCTATATATTTCCAGATATCAATTCAATCCATTATTTAAATTGGAACCTGTTATAATATTTATTCACAGTATGGTCTATTCATGCATTATCTCTATATTCATAGACCCAGGGTACACCTATTTGTACCCCCAAAGGCTAATTTATATGTCTTCGACATATTACTCTCAGAAATGGTCGAAGAAATACTCATGTCACCTGATCTCCATATACATTTTATCACAGTGATATTCTGGACACAAAATGCAAAGGTCACACTTATGATTGTACCAAAGCCTCATTGGAAAGTGAGCATGGATTACTAAAAACATCCTTGTCCAGGTTGCCTAATGCTCTCAAATGTCAATCCTATTGGAGACTACACATTTGTTTCTTCCTAAGATGATATATTCAACCGCAACCCTGTTGAAAATGTCTAATCCTCTCACTCACTTTATACTTTGCCTGATTTCCTCATGTCTCTATTGATATCTGCTTTCCTACATATCTTCCCCAGTTCATCATTGTGACTGACTCTTCACATGTGCTGACATTTACATTCACTCTCTAACCGACACCCTATTGCTAAAGAACTTTTGGTCCAAATTGTATACTCACTCTTCTTCCTAAACCTACCAACTATCTTCCTAATCCTACCTACTATCCCTTTTTGACTGGATGTTCTCTTCTACATTCAATCATCCAAGGTACAAGGTCCTATGCCATTGTATATCGATTTATCTGAGACATCTGTGCAGAAAGTCCTTCAAAGCTAAGTATCCCAATCAAGGGCCCAATGCCCTTCTGGCCTTCAAATCTTACTTGGATTTCTCTTTTCATCCATATATTTCACCTATATATTATTATAAATATCGCAGTTTCCCAATACCATTCTGCATCCAGCAGAGTGATTCCTCACCCAAATCAAACAGGTTCTTAACCCTAACCATACACTGTTCCCTCAATCTAACTTTACAGAAGAGCAGGGGCAGAGTTGGTCTTACAATACAGGAATGTGGGGGATCTTCCACCTGCTGAGAACCTCAAAGGTCCATGCAGAAATGATCCCTGGAGAAGATGTAGGCAGCTATGAAGGACCTGAGAGAGCAGAAGTCATCTTCCATGGCAAACAACCTGGTCAGGATGAAGGGATGTGTCTGAATGAGCCTCTCTCTTCTTAATGTAGACAAGATGGACCAAAGCAGGCCTGTGTGGAGAGCTGTTCCTTGGTGCCTATGGTTGATATTCCATTCTAACTTGTGAAAGTGTCACAGGAAGGAGGGGCAGCCTCCATCTCATGGGAGCCTTGGAAGCAACTGTTAGGACACAGTGGTTGCCAAGGCAGTGACCTCATTCAGTTCCTGAAGGAAGTGACCTCACCTCACTTCCTTGGTGATGGAACTCTCTGAACTTGGGATCCAGGAAGCCAGGCACCCAGAGCCAGTCCCAGTCCCAGTCCCAGTGGGCTCACTTGTTTGGATTTACCGAGGACAGAGTCAGTCTTTCTTGGTACCTACTGATGTGAGGATGGCCAAATGCCAGGAGAGCTCTGCAGAGGGGCCTTTCCTGAGAAAGCAGGTAGTGGCTCACCGCTGGCTCCTGACAACTTCACAGAGTTGGCCAAGGAGGCCAGATGTGAGACAGGACAGGCCCTTTCGGGGGAACATAGTATGGCCCACCAGTCAGATGACACTCTGGGTAGTCACAGACTAACTTGGAAGGAGGTGCCCTTGTGGGTGTGGGTGTGAGTTTGTGGTTTTGTCTCATGTTCTGAGAATAGGTAGGAAAGGCGGTTTGTTTGGTTTGGAGTGGACTGTTTCTAGTAAGGCTTTTGACAAGGCGAGTGTTTCTATGTTTGTGTATCCCACTGTGTCCCTGGTCGTAGACATTAGAAAAGAGAATGCCTCGATGGATGTGTCCTGTCTAGTAGAAAGCTTCCCAGCATTCATCCTGCCCAATTTATGAATGGACTGCGGCTTGCCTTATGGATGGGCAACACCTACTATCTTCCTAAGTTCCTGTTTTCTTCCTGAATTCTGGCCACTCTCCAGAATAGGCTCATGGTTTTGTGTCCAAGATATGTACCACCTCCAAGCTTGGTGACATGGCCATGTACTGGATAGTTGAAAGGAATGGTGAGCATCTCAGAAAACTCAGATATCAGTGTGACCAGTAAAGTCTCCCTGGAGAAACCCTGCTTTGGGCCTTTGGCTTACCTATTGTGCTGTTGCCCTGAATGTCAGGAAGGCCTTTGCCTCAGGGCACCCCTTTGTGAAGCCTGAAGAAAACAGTTTTCAAATGGAAATGAATGGGCATCACCTGTGGCTCTTTGCTTCATTGCTTTGCAAAGGGATGTGTCTGAATCAGCCTCTTGGCCCCGTGTGAGGCTGTGGCTTAGATTGTCAGCACCTGATGGATCCAAAGAAAGATCCCATGTGTGCATCCAAAGCCAAATTGGCACAAAAGCAGTCATTGTGGATGAAGTCTCTCGCCTTCCTCTGTAAGGTTCCTGACCTCCATCAAGTGAGAATAGGGATCCTTTGTGTCAAAGGAGTTCTTCAAAGCCCTGCAGAGGCTAGCCCATAGGTGCTTGGGTTTTCTCATGACTCCAGTTCACACAAAGAATCTATAGCCGGCAGTCAGTAGGCCTCCAATTGGAGAAGTACAGCAGTATTAACGGCAGGCCTATTTGATCACTCCAGGTTCACAGGAAGGGTGTCCAGTCCACCCTGACATTAGGCAAATGAGAGGCAAGGGAGCTTATTGTGGACACTGTTTTGTTCTGTGCCCCTCATGGAAACCTCTAGCCAGAGGTTATGATGAGTGTCTATATGGAAGAAGATGAGGGCCATGTGGCAGTGTTTTGGTTTGAATTGTGGTCATTGGTGCGGCAGTGGGAAGAGATGACTGGGTCCACCTGGGCTTGAACTCTGGTGTGATTCCCCTTGGAGACTGAGTTCTGGAACTGACCTCAGAGAAGTATTGCCGTGAATTGTGTTGGGATTTTAGGAGGCCACGCATGAGAGTCGCCCTTGGAAACCGAGATCTAGGCCCAGGCTGGCTTTCCACAGAGCACTGGGAATCTCAGCCCGGATATCACATGATTTTATTCTTAAAGACCTGGCAGCCCTAGTTGAGAGGCCAAACACACGTGGACCTCACAGTGTAGACCTCAATGGGCCTGGCTTCATGTGACCTTTTGGCCACTCTTTGGGAAGCCTTGTTTGTGAGAGTTCTCCAGAGCTTTCATTGAAATGAGCTTCCTCACCATTTAATGGTTCCTGAAGGAATGGAAACCCACAGTGCCTCCAACTTCATCCTTTAAAAATGGCTAGCTAGATAAATACCATGAAATTTTTGAAATTCACATGACCAGGGGGCACTGGAGAAACTTTGGATGTCCTGTTGCTGACCATGAGTGTACCAGACAGTGCCTTGATTGACTGGGTTTCATGAAAATGGTGTAAAACAGAGATGCCAGTAAGTTGGGGCCTGCAGAGTAGTGGGCCTAGAGCAGTGGTGTGCAGGTGTGTGATAAACCATGTGTGGTGGGGCCATGTGGATCTGCCATTGGCTTCCAAATGGCTTGTGACTGACATGGTGCAGTGAGCAGACCCTTCTATGTAAAGGCATCTTGTTATATGGAGAGGTTTCAGGGCAATGTTCAGAATCAGGTTGCTATGGTCAAGGGGGGCAAGCTCTGTGGGATAGAAGCCTGGCTGGTGCATTCTCCTAGGACCCTGACCCACCACACGTGACAGAACTTCCTCCAGCACTGTGTCCCAGTTGAACTCCTTGTATTTCCTGAAGCAAATTCCAAACTCCCAGTGCAGCAGCAAGAAACACCACGAAAAGTGGAGGATGACCAAATGGCTTCACAGTCCACACAGGGAGACACTTAGACCCCAGTGGCCACAGTTTACCTGCAAAGAGAGAATTCAGCACTTCTGCCTCATGTTCATTGGAAAATCAGAAACCATGTCCTCCAGGTCACACAGATGCAGACCAGGTTTGATGGTCTCACTACAAAGGAAGCTAAAGCTCCTGACAACAACATATTTCAAGTGCTCAACCTCAGAGGCAGTCTCCCACAAAGTCTTAGGACAGCAGAGCTCCATGTTTGTGGAGTGTTTACCCTGTCCCTTACTCATGGAAACTCCTCTACCACCTCCAAGGTTGTGAACTCCTGAGCATTTTCCATTCCACATATGTATTCACAGCTTTTCTAACTCTTCTCCTCAAATTGTGTCTTACTTATTGCGAAGGTAATGTCAAGGCATTGTTCTGGATGAGAGTGGGAAGATTTTTGTGTAGCACATATTTGCCTACACATTGGATTCATTTTCCTATTTTCCGTTCGAAAGACTGAATCCCTGACACTAACCCATAGCCTACTAGATTGTGACTACGAATGCTAATATGATGGAGAAAAATAACTCAAACAGAATAGAAATGCAGGCAGTTCAGAGGAGGCCTGGTGTATAGTTGGACTTGCCTTTTGCATTATAAAGGGTAGGTGTTATAAATCTAGTCCAATTTAATAGAAATAGTTCTCCATGTGTTTTGAAAGTTAACAGATATGTGAATTCCTGTCTCCCTTTCTCTGTAGCCTATTCAGCAACGTGCATTTTTACATGCACATATAGAATCCTACTTCCTATCCCACGTACATTCTCGTGAGGTGGCTGACTTGGCAGATACAAATTGTGAGAAGAGATCACTCCTCCTAAACGCTGTTGGAACTGAAAATTCAACCTCCAGGTGAGCTTCCTACTTGAACAACATGATACATAAATACATGTTCAGTAAAATAAATATTTTTGGATCTGTGGATGATAAATATTTCATGATGAATTTCGATTGGCATGTATATTTCTACTCTTTAATGTCTGTGTGTGTGTTTTGTGTGTGTGTGTGTGTGTGTGTGTATATATATATATACACATACATACATACATACACACTATATATATATATATATATATATATATATATATATATATATATATATATATATACACACACACACACACACACTCTCCAGATTTTTCAAAATCTGAAATGTATGTGTCTTATTATACACTCCCTAAATTCATTCATGTTCATATATGTGGATTTATAATCAAATTTTCACAAGATTATTCTCAGAAATATTCATCCACCTGAAATACATATTTGTTTCCTAGTGCTGAAATCCTAATATTTCTACAGTAACTGACCCAGTTTAACATCAATGCAAGTAGATTACTATGGGACATGATGTGTATCTTGACATTCATTTTTATTCAACACTGGTACATTACTATTTCTTCATTGATGCACATCATAGGATATGTATTTCATCCTCAAGTTCACAAATTTCTAGGCATTTGGTTCCCTTTCAATCACTTCCTGCTTCAGAACACATGTATTCCTCCACGTTTCTTGACTGGTCTTTTCATGAGACTTCTTTCCAAACACATTCTTTTCCATTTCCATAATCCCTTGTGAAGCAAAACTCACACCCCCTTCATGGTAAACCATAACCCTAATATCACCATTAGATGTATAACTGGTTGGAATGAATGGTTGTGTATCAATATTAGATTTCCTATATATTTTCAGATATCAATTCAATCCATTATTTAAATTGGAACCTGTTATAATATTTATTCACAGTATGGTCTATTCATGCATTATCTCTATATTCATAGACCCAGGGTACACCTATTTGTACCCCCAAAGGCTAATTTATATCTCTTCGACATATTACTCCCAGAAATGGTGGAAGAAATACTCATGTCACCTGATCTCCATATACATTTTATCACAGTGATATTCTGGACACAAAAAGCAAAGGTCACACTTATGATTGTACCAAAGCCTCATTGAAAAGTGAGCATGCATTACTAAAAACATCCTTGTCCAGGTTGCCTAATGCTCTCAAATATCAATCCTATTGGTGACTACACATTTGTTTCTTCCTAAGATGATATATTCAACCGCAACCCTGTTGAAAGTGTCTAATCCTCTCACTCACTTTATACTTTGCCTGATTTCCTCATGTCTCTATTAATATCTGCTTTCCTACATATCTTCCCCAGTTCATCATTGTGACTGACTCTTCACATGTGCTGACATTTACATTCACTCTCTAACCGACACCCTATTGCTAAAGAACTTTTGGTCCAAATTGTATACTCACTCTTCTTCCTAAACCTACCAACTATCTTCATAATCCTACCTACTATCCCTTTTTGACTGGATGTTCTCTTCTACATTCAATCATCCAAGGTACAAGGTCCTATGCCATTGTATATCGATTTATCTGAGACATCTGTGCAGAAAGTCCTTCAAAGCTAAGTATCCCAATCAAGGGCCCAATGCCCTTCTGGCCTTCAAATCTTACTTGGATTTCTCTTTTCATCCATATATTTCACCTATATATTATTATAAATATCGCAGGTTCCCAATACCATTCTGCAACCAGCAGAGTGATTCCTCACCCAAATCAAACAGGTTCTTAACCCTAACCATACACTGTTCCCTCAATCTAACTTTACAGAAGAGCAGGGGCAGAGTTGGTCTTACAATACAGGAATGTGGGGGATCTTCCACCTGCTGAGAACCTCAAAGGTCCATGCAGAAATGATCCCTGGAGAAGATGTAGGCAGCTATGAAGGACCTGGGAGAGCAGAAGTCATCTTCCATGGCAAACAACCTGGTCAGGATGAAGGGATGTGTCTGAATGAGCCTCTCTCTTCTTAATGTAGACAAGATGGACCAAAGCAGGCCTGTGTGGAGAGCTGTTCCTTGGTGCCTATGGTTGATATTCCATTCTAACTTGTGAAAGTGTCACAGGAAGGAGGGGCAGCCTCCATCTCATGGGAGCCTTGGAAGCAACTGTTAGGACACAGTGGTTGCCAAGGCAGTGACCTCATTCAGTTCCTGAAGGAAGTGACCTCACCTCACTTCCTTGGTGATGGAACTCTCTGAACTTGGGATCCAGGAAGCCAGGCACCCAGAGCCAGTCCCAGTCCCAGTCCCAGTGGGCTCACTTGTTTGGATTTACCGAGGACAGAGTCAGTCTTTCTTGGTACCTACTGATGTGAGGATGGCCAAATGCCAGGAGAGCTCTGCAGAGGGGCCTTTCCTGAGAAAGCAGGTAGTGGCTCACCGCTGGCTCCTGACAACTTCACAGAGTTGGCCAAGGAGGCCAGATGTGAGACAGGACAGGCCCTTTCGGGGGAACATAGTATGGCCCACCAGTCAGATGACACTCTGGGTAGTCACAGACCAACTTGGAAGGAGGTGCCCTTGTGGGTGTGGGTGTGAGTTTGTGGTTTTGTCTCATGTTCTGAGAATAGGTAGGAAAGGCGGTTTGTTTGGTTTGGAGTGGACTGTTTCTAGTAAGGCTTTTGACAAGGCGAGTGTTTCTATGTTTGTGTATCCCACTGTGTCCCTGGTCATAGACATTAGAAAAGAGAATGCCTCGATGAATGTGTCCTGTCTAGTAGAAAGCTTCCCAGCATTCATCCTGCCCAATTTATGAATGGACTGCGGCTTGCCTTATGGATGGGCAACACCTACTATCTTCCTAAGTTCCTGTTTTCTTCCTGAATTCTGGCCACTCTCCAGAATAGGCTCATGGATTTGTGTCCAAGATATGTACCACCTCGAAGCTCGGTGACATGGCCATGTACTGGATAGTTGAAAGGAATGGTGAGCATCTCAGAAAACTCAGATATCAGTGTGACCAGTAAATTCTCCCTGGAGAAACCCTGCTTTGGGCCTTTGGCTTACCTATTGTGCTGTTGCCCTGAATGTCAGGAAGGCCTTTGCCTCAGGGCACCCCTTTGTGAAGCCTGAAGAAAACAGTTTTCAAATGGAAATGAATGGGCATCACCTGTGGCTCTTGGCTTCATTGCTTTGCAAAGGGATGTGTCTGAATCAGCCTCTTGGCCCCGTGTGAGGCTGTGGCTTAGATTGTCAGCACCTGATGGATCCAAAGAAAGATCCCATGTGTGCATCCAAAGCCAAATTGGCACAAAAGCAGTCATTGTGGATGAAGTCTCTCGCCTTCCTCTGTAAGGTTCCTGACCTCCATCAAGTGAGAATAGGGATCCTTTGTGTCAAAGGAGTTCTTCAAAGCCCTGCAGAGGCTAGCCCATATGTGCTTGGGTTTTCTCATGACTCCAGTTCACACAAAGAATCTATACCCGGCAGTCAGTAGGCCTCCAATTGGAGAAGTAGAGCAGTATTAATGGCAGGCCTATTTGATCACTCCAGGTTCACAGGAAGGGTGTCCAGTCCACCCTGACATTAAGCAAATGAGAGGCAAGGGAGCTTATTGTGGACACTGTCTTGGGCTGTGCCCCTCATGGAAACCTCCAGCCAGAGGTTATGATGAGTGTCTATATGGAAGAAGATGAGGGCCATGTGGCAGTGTTTTGGTTTGAATTGTGATCATTGGTGTGGCAGTGGGAAGAGATGACTGGGTCCACCTGGGCTTGAACTCTGGTGTGATTCCCCTTGGAGACTGAGTTCTGGAACTGACCTCAGAGAAGTATTGCCGTGAATTGTGTTGGGATTTTAGGAGGCCACGCATGAGAGTCGCCCTTGGAAACCGAGATCTAAGGCCAGGCTGGCTTTCCACAGAGCACTGGGAATCTCAGCCCGGATATCACATGATTTTATTCTTAAAGACCTGGCAGCACTAGTTGAGAGGCCAAACACACGTGGACCTCACAGTGTAGACCTCAATGGGCCTGGCTTCATGTGACCTTTTGGCCACTCTTTGGGAATCCTTGTTTGTGAGAGTTCTCCAGAGCTTTCATTGAAATGAGCTTCCTCACCATTTAATGGTTCCTGAAGGAATGGAAACCCACAGTGCCTCCAACTTCATCCTTTAAAAATGGCTAGCTAGATAAATACCATGAAATTTTTGAAATTCGCATGACCAGGGGGCACTGGAGAACCTTTGGATGTCCTGTTGCTGATCATGAGTGTACCAGACAGTGCCTTGATTGACTGGGTTTCATGAAAATGGTGTAAAACAGAGATGCCAGTAAGTTGGGGCCTGCTGAGTAGTGGGCCTAGAGCAGTGGTGTGCAGGTGTGTGATAAAACATGTGTGGTGGGGCCATGTGGATCTGCCATTGGCTTCCAAATGGCTTGTGACTGACATGGTGCAGTGAGCAGACCCTTCTATGTAAAGGCATCATGTTATATGGAGAGGTTTCAGGGCAATGTTCAGAATCAGGTTGCTATGGTCAAGGGGGGCAAGCTCTGTGGGATAGAAGCCTGGCTGGTGCATTCTCCTAGGACCCTGACCCACCACACGTGACAGAACTCCCTCCAGCACTGTGTCCCAGTTGAACTCCTTGTATTTCCTGAAGCAAATTCCAAACTCCCAGTGCAGCAGCAAGAAACACCACGAAAAGTGGAGGATGACCAAATGGCTTCACAGTCCACACAGGGAGACACTTAGACCCCAGTGGCCACAGTTTACCTGCAAAGAGAGAATTCAGCACTTCTGCCTCATGTTCATTGGAAAATCAGAAACCATGTCCTCCAGGTCACACAGATGCAGACCAGGTTTGATGGTCTCACTACAAAGGAAGCTAAAGCTCCTGACAACAACATATATTTCAAGTGCTCAACCTCAGAGGCAGTCTCTCACAAAGTCTTAGGACAGCAGAGCTCCATGTTTGTGGAGTGTTTACCCTGTCCCTTACTCATGGAAACTCCTCTACCACCTCCAAGGTTGTGAACTCCTGAGCATTTTCCATTCCACATATGTATTCACAGCTTTTCTAACTCTTCTCCTCAAATTGTGTCTTACTTATTGCGAAGGTAATGTCAAGGCATTGTTCTGGATGAGAGTGGGAAGATTTTTGTGTAGCACATATTTGCCTACACATTGGATTCATTTTCCTATTTTCCGTTCGAAAGACTGAATCCCTGACACTAACCCATAGCCTACTAGATTGTGACTACGAATGCTAATATGATGGAGAAAAATAACTCAAACAGAATAGAAATGCAGGCAGTTCAGAGGAGGCCTGGTGTATAGTTGGACTTGCCTTTTGCATTATAAAGGGTAGGTGTTATAAATCTAGTACAATTTAATAGAAATAGTTCTCCATGTGTTTTGAAAGTTAACAAATATGTGAATTCCTGTCTCCCTTTCTCTGTAGCCTATTCAGCAACGTGCATTTTTAATGCACATATAGAATCCTACCTCCTATCCCACGTACATTCTTGTGAGGTGGCAGACTTGGGAGATACAAATTGTGAGAAGAGATCACTCCTCCTAAACGCTGTTGGAACTGAAAATTCAACCTCCAGGTGAGCTTCCTACTTGAACAACATGATACATAAATACATGTTCAGTAAAATAAATATTTTTGGATCTGTGGATGATAAATATTTCATGATGAATTTCGATTGGCATATATATTTCTACTCTTTAATGTCTGTGTGTGTGTTTTGTGAGTGTGTGTGTGTGTGTGTGTGTATATACACATACATACATACATACACAGTATAAATATATATATATATATATATATATATATATATATATATACACACACACACACACACACACACACACTCTCCAGATTTTTCAAAATCTGAAATGTATGTGTCTTATTATACACTCCCTAAATTCATTCATGTTCATATATGTGGATTTATAATCAACTTTTCACAAGATTATTCTCAGAAGTATTCATCCACCTGAAATACATGTTTGTTTCCTAGTGCTGAAATCCTAATATTTCTACAGTAACTTACCCAGTTTAACATCAATGCAAGTAGATTCCTATGGGACATGATGTGTATCTTGACATTCATTTTTATTCAACACTGGTACATTACTATTTCTTCATTGATGCACATCATAGGATATGTATTTCATCCTCAAGTTCACAAATTTCTAGGCATTTGGTTCCCTTTCAATCACTTCCTGCTTCAGAACACGTGTATTCCTCCACGTTTCTTGACTGGTCTTTTCATGAGACTTCTTTCCAAACACATTCTTTTCCATTTCCATAATCCCTTGTGAAGCAAAACTCACACCCCCTTCATGGTAAACCATAACCCTAATATCACCATTAGATGTATAACTGGTTGGAATGAATGGTTGTGTATCAATATTAGATTTCCTATTTATTTTCAGATATCAATTCAATCCATTATTTAAATTGGAACCTGTTATAATATTTATTCACAGTATGGTCTATTCATGCATTATCTCTATATTCATAGACCCAGGGTACACCTATTTGTACCCCCAAAGGCTAATTTATATGTCTTCGACATATTACTCCCAGAAATGGTGGAAGAAATACTCATGTCACCTGATCTCCATATACATTTTATCACAGTGATATTCTGGACACAAAATGCAAAGGTCACACTTATGATTGTACCAAAGCCTCATTGGAAAGTGAGCATGGATTACTAAAAACATCCTTGTCCAGGTTGCCTAATGCTCTCAAATGTCAATCCTATTGGAGACTACACATTTGTTTCTTCCTAAGATGATATCTTCAACCGCAACCCTGTTGAAAATGTCTAATCCTCTCACTCACTTTATACTTTGCCTGATTTCCTCATGTCTCTATTGATATCTGCTTTCCTACATATCTTCCCCAGTTCATCATTGTGACTGACTCTTCACATGTGCTGACATTTACATTCACTCTCTAACCGACACCCTATTGCTAAAGAACTTTTGGTCCAAATTCTATACTCACTCTTCTTCCTAAACCTACCAACTATCTTCCTAATCCTACCTACTATCCCTTTTTGACTGGATGTTCTCTTCTACATTCAATCATCCAAGGTACAAGGTCCTATGCCATTGTATATCGATTTATCCGAGAAATCTGTGCAGAAAGTCCTTCAAAGCTAAGTATCCCAATCAAGGGCCCAATGCCCTTCTGGCCTTCAAATCTTACTTGGATTTCTCTTTTCATCCATATATTTCACCTATATATTATTATAAATATCGCAGGTTCCCAATACCATTCTGCATCCAGCAGAGTGATTCCTCACCCAAATCAAACAGGTTCTTAACCTTAACCATACACTGTTCCCTCAATCTAACTTTACAGAAGAGCAGGGGCAGAGTTGGTCTTACAATACAGGAATGTGGGGGATCTTCCACCTGCTGAGAACCTCAAAGGTCCATGCAGAAATGATCCCTGGAGAAGATGTAGGCAGCTATGAAGGACCTGAGAGAGCAGAAGTCATCTTCCATGGCAAACAACCTGGTCAGGATGAAGGGATGTGCCTGAATGAGCCTCTCTCTTCTTAATGTAGACAAGATGGACCAAAGCAGGCCTGTGTGGAGAGCTGTTCCTTGGTGCCTATTGTTGATATTCCATTCTAACTTGTGAAAGTGTCACAGGAAGGAGGGGCAGCCTCCATCTCATGGGAGCCTTGGAAGCAACTGTTAGGACACAGTGGTTGCCAAGGCAGTGACCTCATTCAGTTCCTGAAGGAAGTGACCTCACCTCACTTCCTTGGTGATGGAACTCTCTGAACTTGGGATCCAGGAAGCCAGGCACCCAGAGCCAGTCCCAGTCCCAGTCCCAGTGGGCTCACTTGTTTGGATTTACCGAGGACAGAGTCAGTCTTTCTTGGTACCTACTGATGTGAGGATGGCCAAATGCCAGGAGAGCTCTGCAGAGGGGCCTTTCCTGAGAAAGCAGGTAGTGGCTCACCGCTGGCTCCTGACAACTTCACAGAGTTGGCCAAGGAGGCCAGATGTGAGACAGGACAGGCCCTTTCGGGGGAACATAGTATGGCCCACCAGTCAGATGACACTCTGGGTAGTCACAGACCAACTTGGAAGGAGGTGCCCTTGTGGGTGTGGGTGTGAGTTTGTGGTTTTGTCTCATGTTCTGTGAATAGGTAGGAAAGGCGGTTTGTTTGGTTTGGAGTGGACTGTTTCTAGTAAGGCTTTTGACAAGGCGAGTGTTTCTATGTTTGTGTATCCCACTGTGTCCCTGGTCGTAGACATTAGAAAAGAGAATGCCTCGATGGATGTGTCCTGTCTAGTAGAAAGCTTCCCAGCATTCATCCTGCCCAATTTATGAATGGACTGCGGCTTGCCTTATGGATGGGCAACACCTACTATCTTCCTAAGTTCCTGTTTTCTTCCTGAATTCTGGCCACTCTCCAGAATAGGCTCATGGTTTTGTGTCCAAGATATGTACCACCTCCAAGCTCGGTGACATGGCCATGTACTGGATAGTTGAAAGGAATGGTGAGCATCTCAGAAAACTCAGATATCAGTGTGACCAGTAAAGTCTCCCTAGAGAAACCCTGCTTTGGGCCTTTGGCTTACCTATTGTGCTGTTGCCCTGAATGTCAGGAAGGCCTTTGCCTCAGGGCACCCCTTTGTGAAGCCTGAAGAAAACAGTTTTCAAATGGAAATGAATGGGCATCACCTGTGGCTCTTTGCTTCATTGCTTTGCAAAGGGATGTGTCTGAATCAGCCTCTTGGCCCCGTGTGAGGCTGTGGCTTAGATTGTCAGCACCTGACGGATCCAAAGAAAGATCCCATGTGTGCATCCAAAGCCAAATTGGCACAAAAGCAGTCATTGTGGATGAAGTCTCTCGCCTTCCTCTGTAAGGTTCCTGACCTCCATCAAGTGAGAATAGGGATCCTTTGTGTCAAAGGAGTTCTTCAAAGCCCTGCAGAGGCTAGCCCATAGGTGCTTGGGTTTTCTCATGACTCCAGTTCACACAAAGAATCTATACCCGGCAGTCAGTAGGCCTCCAATTGGAGAAGTAGAGCAGTATTAATGGCAGGCCTATTTGATCACTCCAGGTTCACAGGAAGGGTGTCCAGTCCACCCTGACATTAGGCAAATGAGAGGCAAGGGAGCTTATTGTGGACACTGTCTTGGGCTGTGCCCCTCATGGAAACCTCCAGCCAGAGGTTATGATGAGTGTCTATATGGAAGAAGATGAGGGCCATGTGGCAGTGTTTTGGTTTGAATTGTGGTCATTGGTGTGGCAGTGGGAAGAGATGACTGGGTCCACCTGGGCTTGAACTCTGGTGTGATTCCCCTTGGAGACTGAGTTCTGGAACTGACCTCAGAGAAGTATTGCCGTGAATTGTGTTGGGATTTTAGGAGGCCACGCATGAGAGTCGCCCTTGGAAACCGAGATCTAGGCCCAGGCTGGCTTTCCACAGAGCACTGGGAATCTCAGCCCGGATATCACATGATTTTATTCTTAAAGACCTGGCAGCCCTAGTTGAGAGTCCAAACACACGTGGACCTCACAGTGTAGACCTCAATGGGCCTGGCTTCATGTGACCATTTGGCCACTCTTTGAGAAGCCTTGTTTGTGAGAGTTCTCCAGAGCTTTCATTGAAATGAGCTTCCTCACCATTTAATGGTTCCTGAAGGAATGGAAACCCACAGTGCCTCCAACTTCATCCTTTAAAAATGGCTAGCTAGATAAATACCATGAAAGTTTTGAAATTCGCATGACCAGGGGGCACTGGAGAATCTTTGGATGTCCTGTTGCTGATCATGAGTGTACCAGACAGTGCCTTGATTGACTGGGTTTCATGAAAATGGTGTAAAACAGAGATGCCAGTAAGTTGGGGCCTGCTGAGTAGTGGGCCTAGAGCAGTGGTGTGCAGGTGTGTGATAAAACATGTGTGGTGGGGCCATGTGGATCTGCCATTGGCTTCCAAATGGCTTGTGACTGACATGGTGCAGTGAGCAGACCCTTCTATGTAAAGGCATCTTGTTATATGGAGAGGTTTCAGGGCAATGTTCAGAATCAGGTTGCTATGGTCAAGGGGGCAAGCTCTGTGTGATAGAAGCCTGGCTGGTGCATTCTCCTAGGACCCTGACCCACCACACGTGACAGAACTCCCTCCAGCACTGTGTCCCAGTTGAACTCCTTGTATTTCCTGAAGCAAATTCCAAACTCCCAGTGCAGCAGCAAGAAACACCACGAAAAGTGGAGGATGACCAAATGGCTTCACAGTCCACACAGGGAGACACTTAGACCCCAGTGGCCACAGTTTACCTGCAAAGAGAGAATTCAGCACTTCTGCCTCATGTTCATTGGAAAATCAGAAACCATGTCTTCCAGGTCACACAGATGCAGACCAGGTTTGATGGTCTCACTACAAAGGAAGCTAAAGCTCCTGACAACAACATATATTTCAAGTGCTCAACCTCAGAGGCAGTCTCTCACAAAGTCTTAGGACAGCAGAGCTCCATGTTTGTGGAGTGTTTACCCTGTCCCTTACTCATAGAAACTGCTCTACCACCTCCAAGTTTGTGAACTCCTGAGCATTTTCCATTCAACATATGTATTCACAGCTTTTCTAACTCTTCTCCTCAAATTGTGTCTTACTTATTGCGAAGGTAATGTCAAGGCATTGTTCTGGATGAGAGTGGGAAGATTTTTGTGTAGCACATATTTGCCTACACATTGGATTCATTTTCCTATTTTCCGTTCGAAAGACTGAATCCCTGACACTAACCCATAGCCTACTAGATTGTGACTACAAATGCTAATATGATGGAGAAAAATAACTCAAACAGAATAGAAATGCAGGCAGTTCAGAGGAGGCCTGGTGTATAGTTGGACTTGCCTTTTGCATTATAAAGGGTAGGTGTTATAAATCTAGTCCAATTTAATAGAAATAGTTCTCCATGTGTTTTGAAAGTTAACAAATATGTGAATTCCTGTCTCCCTTTCTCTGTAGCCTATTCAGCAACGTGCATTTTTAATGCACATATAGAATCCTACCTCCTATCCCACGTACATTCTTGTGGGGTGGCAGACTTGGGAGATACAAATTGTGAGAAGAGATCACTCCTCCTAAACGCTGTTGGAACTGAAAATTCAACCTCCAGGTGAGCTTCCTACTTGAACAACATGATACATAAATACATGTTCAGTAAAATAAATATTTTTGGATCTGTGGATGATAAATATTTCATGATGAATTTCGATTGGCATATATATTTCTACTCTTTAATGTCTGTGTGTGTGTTTTGTGAGTGTGTGTGTGTGTGTGTGTGTATATACACATACATACATACATACACAGTATAAATATATATATATATATATATATATACACACACACACACACACACACACACACACACTCTCCAGATTTTTCAAAATCTGTAATGTATGTGTCTTATTATACACTCCCTAAATTCATTCATGTTCATATATGTGGATTTATAATCAACTTTTCACAAGATTATTCTCAGAAGTATTCATCCACCTGAAATACATGTTTGTTTCCTAGTGCTGAAATCCTAATATTTCTACAGTAACTTACCCAGTTTAACATCAATGCAAGTAGATTCCTATGGGACATGATGTGTATCTTGACATTCATTTTTATTCAACACTGGTACATTACTATTTCTTCATTGATGCACATCATAGGATATGTATTTCATCCTCAAGTTCACAAATTTCTAGGCATTTGGTTCCCTTTCAATCACTTCCTGCTTCAGAACACGTGTATTCCTCCACGTTTCTTGACTGGTCTTTTCATGAGACTTCTTTCCAAACACATTCTTTTCCATTTCCATAATCCCTTGTGAAGCAAAACTCACACCCCCTTCATGGTAAACCATAACCCTAATATCACCATTAGATGTATAACTGGTTGGAATGAATGGTTGTGTATCAATATTAGATTTCCTATTTATTTTCAGATATCAATTCAATCCATTATTTAAATTGGAACCTGTTATAATATTTATTCACAGTATGGTCTATTCATGCATTATCTCTATATTCATAGACCCAGGGTACACCTATTTGTACCCCCAAAGGCTAATTTATATGTCTTCGACATATTACTCCCAGAAATGGTGGAAGAAATACTCATGTCACCTGATCTCCATATACATTTTATCACAGTGATATTCTGGACACAAAATGCAAAGGTCACACTTATGATTGTACCAAAGCCTCATTGGAAAGTGAGCATGGATTACTAAAAACATCCTTGTCCAGGTTGCCTAATGCTCTCAAATGTCAATCCTATTGGAGACTACACATTTGTTTCTTCCTAAGATGATATCTTCAACCGCAACCCTGTTGAAAATGTCTAATCCTCTCACTCACTTTATACTTTGCCTGATTTCCTCATGTCTCTATTGATATCTGCTTTCCTACATATCTTCCCCAGTTCATCATTGTGACTGACTCTTCACATGTGCTGACATTTACATTCACTCTCTAACCGACACCCTATTGCTAAAGAACTTTTGGTCCAAATTCTATACTCACTCTTCTTCCTAAACCTACCAACTATCTTCCTAATCCTACCTACTATCCCTTTTTGACTGGATGTTCTCTTCTACATTCAATCATCCAAGGTACAAGGTCCTATGCCATTGTATATCGATTTATCCGAGAAATCTGTGCAGAAAGTCCTTCAAAGCTAAGTATCCCAATCAAGGGCCCAATGCCCTTCTGGCCTTCAAATCTTACTTGGATTTCTCTTTTCATCCATATATTTCACCTATATATTATTATAAATATCGCAGGTTCCCAATACCATTCTGCATCCAGCAGAGTGATTCCTCACCCAAATCAAACAGGATCTTAACCCTAACCATACACTGTTCCCTCAATCTAACTTTACAGAAGAGCAGGGGCAGAGTTGGTCTTACAATACAGGAATGTGGGGGATCTTCCACCTGCTGAGAACCTCAAAGGTCCATGCAGAAATGATCCCTGGAGAAGATGTAGGCAGCTATGAAGGACCTGAGAGAGCAGAAGTCATCTTCCATGGCAAACAACCTGGTCAGGATGAAGGGATGTGCCTGAATGAGCCTCTCTCTTCTTAATGTAGACAAGATGGACCAAAGCAGGCCTGTGTGGAGAGCTGTTCCTTGGTGCCTATTGTTGATATTCCATTCTAACTTGTGAAAGTGTCACAGGAAGGAGGGGCAGCCTCCATCTCATGGGAGCCTTGGAAGCAACTGTTAGGACACAGTGGTTGCCAAGGCAGTGACCTCATTCAGTTCCTGAAGGAAGTGACCTCACCTCACTTCCTTGGTGATGGAACTCTCTGAACTTGGGATGCAGGAAGCCAGGCACCCAGAGCCAGTCCCAGTCCCAGTCCCAGTGGGCTCACTTGTTTGGATTTACCGAGGACAGAGTCAGTCTTTCTTGGTACCTACTGATGTGAGGATGGCCAAATGCCAGGAGAGCTCTGCAGAGGGGCCTTTCCTGAGAAAGCAGGTAGTGGCTCACCGCTGGCTCCTGACAACTTCACAGAGTTGGCCAAGGAGGCCAGATGTGAGACAGGACAGGCCCTTTCGGGGGAACATAGTATGGCCCACCAGTCAGATGACACTCTGGGTAGTCACAGACCAACTTGGAAGGAGGTGCCCTTGTGGGTGTGGGTGTGAGTTTGTGGTTTTGTCTCATGTTCTGTGAATAGGTAGGAAAGGCGGTTTGTTTGGTTTGGAGTGGACTGTTTCTAGTAAGGCTTTTGACAAGGCGAGTGTTTCTATGTTTGTGTATCCCACTGTGTCCCTGGTCGTAGACATTAGAAAAGAGAATGCCTCGATGGATGTGTCCTGTCTAGTAGAAAGCTTCCCAGCATTCATCCTGCCCAATTTATGAATGGACTGCGGCTTGCCTTATGGATGGGCAACACCTACTATCTTCCTAAGTTCCTGTTTTCTTCCTGAATTCTGGCCACTCTCCAGAATAGGCTCATGGTTTTGTGTCCAAGATATGTACCACCTCCAAGCTCGGTGACATGGCCATGTACTGGATAGTTGAAAGGAATGGTGAGCATCTCAGAAAACTCAGATATCAGTGTGACCAGTAAAGTCTCCCTGGAGAAACCCTGCTTTGGGCCTTTGGCTTACCTATTGTGCTGTTGCCCTGAATGTCAGGAAGGCCTTTGCCTCAGGGCACCCCTTTGTGAAGCCTGAAGAAAACAGTTTTCAAATGGAAATGAATGGGCATCACCTGTGGCTCTTTGCTTCATTGCTTTGCAAAGGGATGTGTCTGAATCAGCCTCTTGGCCCCGTGTGAGGCTGTGGCTTAGATTGTCAGCACCTGACGGATCCAAAGAAAGATCCCATGTGTGCATCCAAAGCCAAATTGGCACAAAAGCAGTCATTGTGGATGAAGTCTCTCACCTTCCTCTGTAAGGTTCCTGACCTCCATCAAGTGAGAATAGGGATCCTTTGTGTCAAAGGAGTTCTTCAAAGCCCTGCAGAGGCTAGCCCATAGGTGCTTGGGTTTTCTCATGACTCCAGTTCACACAAAGAATCTATAGCCGGCAGTCAGTAGGCCTCCAATTGGAGAAGTAGAGCAGTATTAATGGCAGGCCTATTTGATCACTCCAGGTTCACAGGAAGGGTGTCCAGTCCACCCTGACATTAGGCAAATGAGAGGCAAGGGAGCTTATTGTGGACACTGTCTTGGGCTGTGCCCCTCATGGAAACCTCCAGCCAGAGGTTATGATGAGTGTCTATATGGAAGAAGATGAGGGCCATGTGGCAGTGTTTTGGTTTGAATTGTGGTCATTGGTGTGGCAGTGGGAAGAGATGACTGGGTCCACCTGGGCTTGAACTCTGGTGTGATTCCCCTTGGAGACTGAGTTCTGGAACTGACCTCAGAGAAGTATTGCCGTGAATTGTGTTGGGATTTTAGGAGGCCACGCATGAGAGTCGCCCTTGTAAACCGAGATCTAGGCCCAGGCTGGCTTTCCACAGAGCACTGGGAATCTCAGCCCGGATATCACATGATTTTATTCTTAAAGACCTGGCAGCCCTAGTTGAGAGTCCAAACACACGTGGACCTCACAGTGTAGACCTCAATGGGCCTGGCTTCATGTGACCATTTGGCCACTCTTTGGGAAGCCTTGTTTGTGAGAGTTCTCCAGAGCTTTCATTGAAATGAGCTTCCTCACCATTTAATGGTTCCTGAAGGAATGGAAACCCACAGTGCCTCCAACTTCATCCTTTAAAAATGGCTAGCTAGATAAATACCATGAAATTTTTGAAATTCGCATGACCAGGGGGCACTGGAGAACCTTTGGATGTCCTGTTGCTGATCATGAGTGTACCAGACAGTGCCTTGATTGACTGGGTTTCATGAAAATGGTGTAAAACAGAGATGCCAGTAAGTTGGGGCCTGCTGAGTAGTGGGCCTAGAGCAGTGGTGTGCAGGTGTGTGATAAAACATGTGTGGTGGGGCCATGTGGATCTGCCATTGGCTTCCAAATGGCTTGTGACTGACATGGTGCAGTGAGCAGACCCTTCTATGTAAAGGCATCTTGTTATATGGAGAGGTTTCAGGGCAATGTTCAGAATCAGGTTGCTATGGTCAAGGGGGCAAGCTCTGTGTGATAGAAGCCTGGCTGGTGCATTCTCCTAGGACCCTGACCCACCACACGTGACAGAACTCCCTCCAGCACTGTGTCCCAGTTGAACTCCTTGTATTTCCTGAAGCAAATTCCAAACTCCCAGTGCAGCAGCAAGAAACACCACGAAAAGTGGAGGATGACCAAATGGCTTCACAGTCCACACAGGGAGACACTTAGACCCCAGTGGCCACAGTTTACCTGCAAAGAGAGAATTCAGCACTTCTGCCTCATGTTCATTGGAAAATCAGAAACCATGTCCTCCAGGTCACACAGATGCAGACCAGGTTTGATGGTCTCACTACAAAGGAAGCTAAAGCTCCTGACAACAACATATATTTCAAGTGCTCAACCTCAGAGGCAGTCTCTCACAAAGTCTTAGGACAGCAGAGCTCCATGTTTGTGGAGTGTTTACCCTGTCCCTTACTCATAGAAACTGCTCTACCACCTCCAAGTTTGTGAACTCCTGAGCATTTTCCATTCCACATATGTATTCACAGCTTTTCTAACTCTTCTCCTCAAATTGTGTCTTACTTATTGCGAAGGTAATGTCAAGGCATTGTTCTGGATGAGAGTGGGAAGATTTTTGTGTAGCACATATTTGCCTACACATTGGATTCATTTTCCTATTTTCCGTTCGAAAGACTGAATCCCTGACACTAATCCATAGCCTACTAGATTGTGACTATGAATGCTAATATGATGGAGAAAAATAACTCAAACAGAATAGAAATGCAGGCAGTTCAGAGGAGGCCTGGTGTATAGTTGGACTTGCCTTTTGCATTATAAAGGGTAGGTGTTATAAATCTAGTCCATTTTAATAGAAATAGTTCTCCATGTGTTTTGAAAGTTAACAAATATGTGAATTCCTGTCTCCCTTTCTCTGTAGCCTATTCAGCAACGTGCATTTTTACATGCACATATAGAATCCTACCTCCTATCCCACGTACATTCTTGTGAGGTGGTTGACTTGGCAGATACAAATTGTGAGAAGAGATCACTCCTCCTAAACGCTGTTGGAACTGAGAATTCAACCTCCAGGTGAGCTTCCTACTTGAACAACATGATACATAAATACATGTTCAGTAAAATAAATATTTTTGGATCTGTGGATGATAAATATTTCATGATGAATTTCGATTGGCATATATATTTCTACTCTTTAATGTCTCTGTGTGTTTTGTGTGTGTGTGTGTGTGTGTGTGTGTATATATATACACATACATACATACATACACACTATATATATATATATATATGTGTATATATATATATATATATATATATATACACACACACACACACACACACTCTCCAGATTTTTAACAATCTGAAATGTATGTGTCTTATTATACACTCCCTAAATTCATTCATGTTCATATATGTGGATTTATAATCAACTTTTCACAAGATTATTCTCAGAAATATTCATCCACCTGAAATACATATTTGTTTTCTAGTGCTGAAATCCTAATATTTCTACAGCAACTGACCCAGTTTAACATCAATGCAAGTAGATTCCTATGGGACATGATGTGTATCTTGACGTTCATTTTTATTCAACACTGGTACATTACTATTTCTTCAGTTGATGCACATCATAGGATATGTATTTCATCCTCAAGTTCACAAATTTCTAGGCATTTGGTTCCCTCTCAATCACTTCCTGCTTCAGAACACATGTATTCCTCCACGTTTCTTGACTGGTCTTTTCATGAGACTTCTTTCCAAACACATTCTTTTCCATTCCCATAATCCCTTGTGAAGCAAAACTCACACCCCCTTCATGGTAAACCATAACCCTAATATCACCATTAGATGTATAACTGGTTGGAATGAATGGTTGTGTATCAATATTAGATTTCCTATATATTTTCAGATATCAATTCAATCCATTATGTAAATTGGAACCTGTTATAATATTTATTCACAGTATGGTCTATTCATGCATTATCTCTATATTCATAGACCCAGGGTACACCTATTTGTGCCCCCAAAGGCTAATTTATATGTCTTCGACATATTACTCCCAGAAATGGTGGAAGAAATACTCATGTCACCTGATCTCCATATACATTTTATCACAGTGATATTCTGGACACAAAATGCAAAGGTCACACTTATGATTGTACCAAAGCCTCATTGGAAAGTGAGCATGGATTACTAAAAACATCCTTGTCCAGGTTGCCTAATGCTCTCAAATGTCAATCCTATTGGTGACTACACATTTGTTTCTTCCTAAGATGATATATTCAACCGCAACCCTGTTGAAAATGTCTAATGCTCTCACTCACTTTATACTTTGCCTGATTTCCTCATGTCTCTATTGATATCTGCTTTCCTACATATGTTCTCCAGTTCATCATTGTGACTGACTCTTCACATGTGCTGACATCTACATTCACTCTCTAACCGACACCCTATTGCTAAAGAACTTTTGGTCCAAATTGTATACTCACTCTTCTTCCTAATCCTACCAACTATCTTCCTAATCCTACCTAGTATCCCTTTTTGACTGGATGTTCTCTTCTACATTCAATCATCCAAGGTACAAGGTCCTATGCCATTGTATATCGATTTATCTGAGACATCTGTGCAAAAAGTCCTTCAAAGCTAAGTATCCCAATCAAGGTCCCAATGCCCTTCTGGCCTTCAAATCTTACTTGGATTTCTCTTTTCATCCATATATTTCACCTATATATTATTATAAATATCGCAGGTTCCCAATACCATTCTGCATCTAGCAGAGTGATTCCTCACCCAAATCAAACAGGTTCTTAACCCTAACCATACACTGTTCCCTCAATCTAACTTTACAGAAGAGCAGGGGCAGAGTTGGTCTTACAATACAGGACTGTGGGGGATCTTCCACCTGCTGAGAACCTCAAAGGTCCATGCAGAAATGATCCCTGGAGAAGATGTAGGCAGCTATGAAGGACCTGAGAGAGCAGAAGTCATCTTCCATGGCAAACAACCTGGTCAGGATGAAGGGATGTGTCTGAATGAGCCTCTCTCTGCTTAATGTAGACAAGATGGACCAAAGCAGGCCTGTGTGGAGAGCTGTTCCTTGGTGCCTATGGTTGATATTCCATTCTAACTTGTGAAAGTGTCACAGGAAGGAGGGACAGCCTCCATCTCATGGGAGCCTTGGAAGCAACTGTTAGGACACAGTGGTTGCCAAGGCAGTGACCTCATTCAGTTCCTGAAGGAAGTGACCTCACCTCACTTCCTTGGTGATGGAACTCTCTGAACTTGGGATCCAGGAAGCCAGGCACCCAGAGCCAGTCCCAGTCCCAGTCCCAGTGGGCTCACTTGTTTGGATTTACCGAGGACAGAGTCAGTCTTTCTTGGTACCTACTGATGTGAGGATGGCCAAATGCCAGGAGAGCTCTGCAGAGGGGCCTTTCCTGAGAAAGCAGGTAGTGGCTCACCGCTGGCTCCTGACAACTTCACAGAGTTGGCCAAGGAGGCCAGATGTGAGACAGAACAGGCCCTTTCGGGGGAACATAGTATGGCCCACCAGTCAGATGACACTCTGGGTAGTCACAGACCAACTTGGAAGGAGGTGCCCTTGTGGGTGTGGGTGTGAGTTTGTGGTTTTGTCTCATGTTCTGAGAATAGGTAGGAAAGGCGGTTTGTTTGGTTTGGAGTGGACTGTTTCTAGTAAGGCTTTTGACAAGGCGAGTGTTTCTATGTTTGTGTATCCCACTGTGTCCCTGGTCGTAGACATTAGAAAAGAGAATGCCTCGATGGATGTGTCCTGTCTAGTAGAAAGCTTCCCAGCATTCATCCTGCCCAATTTATGAATGGACTGCGGCTTGCCTTATGGATGGGCAACACCTACTATCTTCCTAAGTTCCTGTTTTCTTCCTGAATTCTGGCCACTCTCCAGAATAGGCTCATGGTTTTGTGTCCAAGATATGTACCACCTCCAAGCTCGGTGACATGGCCATGTACTGGATAGTTGAAAGGAATGGTGAGCATCTCAGAAAACTCAGATATCAGTGTGACCAGTAAAGTCTCCCTGGAGAAACCCTGCTTTGGGCCTTTGGCTTACCTATTGTGCTGTTGCCCTGAATGTCAGGAAGGCCTTTGCCTCAGGGCACCCCTTTGTGAAGCCTGAAGAAAACAGTTTTCAAATGGAAATGAATGGGCATCACCTGTGGCTCTTTGCTTCATTGCTTTGCAAAGGGATGTGTCTGAATCAGCCTCTTGGCCCCGTGTGAGGCTGTGGCTTAGATTGTCAGCACCTGATGGATCCAAAGAAAGATCCCATGTGTGCATCCAAAGCCAAATTGGCACAAAAGCAGTCATTGTGGATGAAGTCTCTCGCCTTCCTCTGTAAGGTTCCTGACCTCCATCAAGTGAGAATAGGGATCCTTTGTGTCAAAGGAGTTCTTCAAAGCCCTGCAGAGGCTAGCCCATAGGTGCTTGGGTTTTCTCATGACTCCAGTTCACACAAAGAATCTATAGCCGGCAGTCAGTAGGCCTCCAATTGGAGAAGTAGAGCAGTATTAACGGCAGGCCTATTTGATCACTCCAGGTTCACAGGAAGGGTGTCCAGTCCACCCTGACATTAGGCAAATGAGAGGCAAGGGAGCTTATTGTGGACACTGTCTTGGGCTGTGCCCCTCATGGAAACCTCCAGCCAGAGGTTATGATGAGTGTCTATATGGAAGAAGATGAGGGCCATGTGGCAGTGTTTTGGTTTGAATTGTGGTCATTGGTGTGGCAGTGGGAAGAGATGACTGGGTCCACCTGGGCTTGAACTCTGGTGTGATTCCCCTTGGAGACTGAGTTCTGGAACTGACCTCAGAGAAGTATTGCCGTGAATTGTGTTGGGATTTTAGGAGGCCACGCATGAGAGTCGCCCTTGGAAACCGAGATCTAGGCCCAGGCTGGCTTTCCACAGAGCACTGGGAATCTCAGCCCGGATATCACATGATTTTATTCTTAAAGACCTGGCAGCCCTAGTTGAGAGGCCAAACACACGTGGACCTCACAGTGTAGACCTCAATGGGCCTGGCTTCATGTGACCTTTTGGCCACTCTTTGGGAAGCCTTGTTTGTGAGAGTTCTCCAGAGCTTTCATTGAAATGAGCTTCCT